>NC_141557.1:93435000-96255000 GCF_036417535.1 Chlamydotis macqueenii | reverse complement strand
AATAGTGCCTTATTATTTTGAATTGTGAGTTGGTTTAGGGGATGAAGATGGAAGTCCACTCAGGGCTGAGAGAGCAGCTTGTCAGAATAATTTTATTGGCATTTTTATTCTGACTGGAATCAGAATATCAGGAATGAGCAGCATCTAGATTTTATACGGTTCATACTGCAGTGTCTGTTTGCTCTGCCGCATTCATTCGTTATGATTTAAAAAAAACCAAAAAAAAACGGGAGTGTTTCTTCCTTCTTTTCCTTCTCTCAGACACTGTGTTGACTTTTTCCAAAGCCTAGTATACAAAAACAGGCACTATACTAATAAACTTGATCTTACATTCCTGTGCTCTCTATCTTCCAAGACAAATATCATACCAACACGATAGGTACAGTGCATCTATAATTGAATTAGCCTTGGAAGCAATTTACCCACATGGTACACTTGTAATATTCTTCCTAGAATAAATTTTTAACCATTTGATAATTAGCTTAGCCATACCTGTGACAACGAGTAAATTGTAAAACACCAGAACACTATCTTAATTATCCTTTCTAAAGAGACCAAGCAATAATTTGCTTAATCACAACGAGGGATGAAATAATGTAAGTAATTAAGTAAGAAAGTATTCCCACATGATTATATACTTTTGTAATATTGTAAGGGAAAAAAAAAAAGAGAAGGAAGATGAGGCATTAAAAATGTATACTCTATGATTTCATATAGGAAATATGAAAACAGAAACCAGAACTGCTGATTGCAAATAATTACTAAAATATCAAATGGCCCTAGTAAACATAAAAAAAAACCATTTTTAGCTGCATTGTTTCTCTAATCCTCATCTCTTTCAACCCTGTTGTTCTATTACCTTTCACTGCAAAATTAAACTAAAAGCATCTCCTTTTCCAAAATACAGATAAGTAGAAAGCAGTGTAGCTATTTAGTCTCACTGATACAGTTTCATTTTTCTCTCCTTTTAATTTTTTTTTTAAATAGAAAATACAGGAGGTTGTCCTTGTATTCCATCACAGATAGGAGAGAGGATCTTTCCTAGTTGTCCATGTGATTTCAAGAAATCTGTTCAGCTATCTGAATCTGCCTATTGCATGCAACTGTAAATACTTGATAAACAGATTGTGTTCATTTATTTTTATTTCTGTTCCTAAAAGTAAAGCTAATGCCTACTCTCCTTATCAGCTTAAAATTCAGAAAACAAATTTTCACATTCAATTAATCTTATACTCCTTGATTAATGTAAAAATAATATTTACCTTCACATATCCATTGCATATTATACTGCTGCGTGAATGTAAAAATGTGTCTCAAATCTGAAAACTAAATATTAGATACTACCTACAGTAGTGTATTAAGCGTGATTGGCTTAGGAAATGCCAATGAATATGTGACAGAAATTATATGAGCCCACCGTATTTGTTCCTTGAGTTTTTTCTCCCATATTTTTATTGTGAGGAGTAACAGATGAAAAATATAAGTGTTTGCTAATAGGATTCACATCTTATTATTGGTGCTGATTTGCAGTTTTCCTTAACTCGCCATGATTACTTTTTTAGAAGCTTTCACTTTTCCCCAGCTGATCCTCGTCTTGTTAGGCAGCATTAATGACACTTCAGTCATTGTGGCTTTCAAGCAGAGCCCTTCCAGAGTGAACAGAGAGTTGACATTTCCTGACATTTTCCCAACTAATTACAGGACAAATAATTAAGCATGTTCTCATATGTAACAAATGAAGGCAAAAGCCGTCTGTCAGCGATGTTGATTGATGACACTCTGGGAGACTTTATCTGATGGGTCCTGCCATGCGGTAGAGGGGAAGCAAATTTATTAGAATGAACAATGCAAATTCTGAGTCATCTCATCCAGTTATGCGCCAAAGCAATATCCATGTCAAGGTGAATGTGACAATGAAAGCAAAATATTTGCATTTTGTGGAGCAGGTTGAAGGGGAAATCAGAGCGAGAAGATGACAGGCCTAATTATTTTGGCTCATACAGGCTAGGACAGCTGTTTCTGGTGTCCTGAACAAGGCTGTCACACAGGTAACTAAATAGGTCTGCATATAAGTCTGTATCCAACACTGTACGGAGATGTCTACCACTAATGACCAACGCTAATGTTACTGCCATCCCTGAAAAACAGTAAATGTGTCACAGTGCACCTTCTGCATGGCAGTCAACATTTCGCTACATAATTACTTGTTAGTGAATTAATTCCTATCTGTCAGTATCTATGCCAGTGTCATTTTTAGACCATTACGAAATTATGCCATCACTATAGCAACTGCAAGCACAGTTAAAAGGCAAAACAGTTCAGATACTCAAGAAAAGTGCCTAGTTAGGCAGAAGACTAATAATGTAAAATTCAAATTGTGATGTTGCTGTCTGCCATCCTAATTTTCTTTATCTTGATTATGTGTTTGATCATTGATCATTAAACAATAATTTAAGGTTTCCAATTTCAATCCACGATTAATATTTAATATAATTAAAACCTCAGCCGCAACAGCATCTTTCCTATAAACAGACACACACAGTGCTGTCATTGCAATTAATTAGGAGCTAAAAAGTGACATACTCAAAAATGAATTCTAATATCAGAGTTTACATGCAAATAAGAATAACTGATAGCATCAGGATATTATTTCCTCCCTGCTTCCTTTGTGGATTGCAAACAATGCTGATCTTAAAATCCTATATTCTGACTCATTTCTTATTTCCTCATTTACTTCTTGTGTGCACTCCGTGTACCCAAGGAAAGTCAGGACCCATTTTACCATTATCACCACCACTTAAGGAAGGAAAGGTATTATTCACAGAAAGGTATTCACAGGCTTAAGACAAATCATGTATATTAAGCTGGGTAAAATCTTCCAAACTGTTGAAATTTCTAATGACACGCAGAAAAAAGATTTGCTGATATCTACAAATGCCATAAATGCGTACAAGTCTAAGTTAAATTAGGGAAATCCACGTATGGAGAAAATGTTTCTTCATTTGTATCCTCTTCTATTTTATATAAATATTAGAAGAAAGGAGATCAAATCCTTCTAGAAACTTTTGGCACATATTCATCATGTCAATCTATGCAACGTGGTGGTTTTGTAAGAGTGCAAATGTTACAATGGTGCATTTTAAATGATGTATGACAGCCGTACGGTGGCTTCAGCTACTCTGACTCAGTGGAAAGAGAATGTAGAAAAATAATATGAAATTCAGGAAATCAATAAGAGGCCAAATGTATAGGAGAGTTTGGTTTTTATTTTTAGAAAAAAAAAAAGCACACCTTATTGTTCCAATTTCTTTCCAGTGATAATGTATGGCACTTCAGCTGTCTTTTTGGTTAACTCATTTAAAATAGCTCCCTTGCTTTAAAAATATATATATATTTGCAAAAGTGTCTTTTTTTTCTTTCAATACATCCACTGTCTGCAGAAAAGATGTTTTAAGAAAGTGAATATCTATTGTTTTCTGTCTTTCTTAACATAGATATTGGCTTCATTACTACAGTATGTGTTTCTAGCAGGAAAATAAAATTAAAACTGAGTCAATCACATGAAATCAAGGCAAATCTTTGCCAGAAGAAAAACACATAATTATGATAATGCAGGTGTATAGATCATTAATGTTCATCACTTAATGTTACCTGACAAAAAAAAATGCTTACTCTGGACCAAAAGAAAGACCCTTTCATGACACAAGGAAGATCATTACTACCTCTTGCCTCACTAAAGTATTTCATTAACTAAAATCTACAAGTCAGTCAAGTCATCCTTCCTTTCCACTGTCTTAACATCACACAGAACATCAGCACAATAACTTTGCAGAAATGTCTAACTGCAGTATTGTTCTGAGATAGACCACTGCTTGAAAGTTGTGGGAAGATTTAATTTCTGTTCTGCTTAACAAGGTTAAAAGAGTTTGGTTCTTGGTTAACACTGACCACTAAATGGATAGGAATCAATATTTCCTCACTAATGCCACAGGAAGGTAACTCCTTTATTGACCTTTCCATTAAAGCTAAGCAGCTGAAATGCAAAAAATAAATAGACCAATCATTTTAATATTGAACACCTACCAAATGAAGTGCTTCACTGGGGTTTCTGTGCTCTTACACTAGTTGTCTCATGTATCTACCTCCACTCTTTTATGACCTATCAGATCTCAAAAAACCTCACTTCTTAAGATTTATTTATTTGGTGATCATGTGTAATTACTGTGCCTGTGCCAGGGTGAGCTAAAAAGAAAAAAAAATTGTAGACACGAAACAAATAATTTCTGTCCAATTAAAAAAACTTTTTATATATCACAGTTACTCAGAAACACTTTTCAGACAAGTAAACAATGAATTAACTTGATAGGGATGATATACAAATTTGGTACAAAGAGCCAATGGTAGAGTTTCTGTCTAATGATCCTAGTCAATCTAATTAATGTATTCTGCTACATTACATTTTAAGAAGTGACCATTGTGTAATACACTTTGAAATATGCACAAGCTAATGGGATAAGATACAAAAATTATTATGCTGACAGTAAATCATATTACATTCCTAATAAGCATTAACTAGATAACTAGGTCAAAGCAGTATTATCTTAATTGATTTTTCAAAAGAAACCTGACAGAAAAATGTCAATGCTCGAATATTTCTTCATGCATCATTAAAACAAGATTGGCTTTTAACAAAAGAAGAATCCTTCACAGAATTGATTCTTGCTTCAGGCTGCCTGCAAGTAAGTGTATTACATAAAAATCTATACAGGATATTAAAACAACACCACTCTGCAAGACAGTTACAATTAAAAGCTGACACCCCCCCACCACCATGTGTCTACTGCAGTAGCTTGCCAGTAAATGTATTTAAAGTCTTCCAAGCTAGCATAAACCATATATGAAAATCACTCAGTTTTACTGTTCAGGTGGGGGGAAAAAAAAACCAAAACCAATAATGAGAGCTTCTAATTAAATCAATACATTAATAGCTTATCCATTTCATAAGCCTATAGCAATTAAATAAACTTGCAAGAAAACATGAAAAAATGCTACCTTGGAGCTATAACCATAAATACAAACTCTGCATCTAATGTAATGAACATTTCAATGTGGAGACTAGGCATTGTTCTAACATCAGAAATTTCCAGCAGTGATTGTGAGGTAAAATGCAATATGCAAAACAAAAAAAAATGTATAATACTAGCGCCAGTACAATGCTGTATAGGTTCACAGAATAGATCTTGTTGCAGATGCACATATAGACTAATCAGAGAAAGACTGGCTGATCCATCTGGACATGAGTAGCTTATAAACCTCAAAGTGATGAACTGTAGTACATTTGTGGCTTGGTAGTATATAAGGCATCCATTTTGTCTAAATAATCAGAGTACATTTGGTTGGATTATTTAGTTTGTGAAGTTATAACCAGAAAATATGCATAATAATTTCTCAATATTTTTAATGTCTTTTTCAATATATCTTTTACACAAGAACTTTCTTAGAAATGTCTAATATTATTATCAGTTACTCAATGCAAAATACCTTGATGGCTAAACATTTTTTGCCAAGAAAAGCCTGAGTACTCACATGCACTGGCATCTAAATTTTTTCCTAATACTGAGCATATTTTAGTGCCCCCATGTAATTTGTGCATTATTACCACTTTGAAAATTCAGGAAATAATGTTAACAGAAATTTGAAAACATTATTTTAGGAGCACAAGCTCCACAAATGCTGATCTCAGCCCTGGGAACAGAGAGAAGGCATGAGGCAAGGTAAGCCTCCAAGTTCTGTGAAGATCCCAACTCCAGAGGATGATTTGGCGACTGTGCTTAATTCAGAATCTTCTCCACCAGGTGTGCCCCACTTAGCTCTAGAGAATTTACTTTTTGTACCACCACAGTCTTTGTGCTACATTAGCCTAAATTATTACAAGTTCTGTGAAAGAGAGTTTTGAAGCAAGTACTACTGGGTGCCCCGCTGTAAAATCATCATCTCAACCTCTGGACTAGTATAACGTAAGGTGTCCAAGCCCTTTGTCCCAGGACTTAGTCCATCATTTGTCAGCTCCCTATATTTCTTCCTTTTCCAGAGACCTGTCAGGCACAGGACAGCAAGTAGGATCTGCTCTGAAGGCAGGCAGGAAATATTGTTTGTAGTGTGGTGGAGAAACGAGGGAGAAAAAGAAGGTTTGTGGCTACCAGGAAGAGGTAAGCTGCAGGAGGAAACACCACTGTTCTACATTTAAGGGTTCTCTTCCAAGTTCCTCCTCCTGGGTACGTCCCACATGTTGTCTACTTGCATCATTTCAATCTTTACGTATCAAAAATGAAATAAGTCACAGTATGATATTTTGGTTGGCTTTTTGGCACTTCGAAACTATGTCAGGACAGAAAAAGGCAACATGAAGATGTCTTTTTAGTGTTAAGAGAATCACAGGAGTTTTATCATGTAACAATATTGTTATGAGCAACTTTCACTTTTTCTGTTGTGTAAACATCACGTAAGTATGCCTCTCTCAATTTTTGTAATAGATCAACTTGTGGTCTTCTTTGATCATTTATCGTGTGTTTTCATAGCTCCCTTCCATATATTACCGGTACCCTACTGTTAATATATATAATCCAGCAATGCTGTATTTTCAACTGCAATTATAGCAGGAGTTTGAGAGAAAGAAAGATTGTTTCACTTTCCTGCCAAAATGTCTGACACCATAGATATTGGACTGGGAGATGAGTTCTTCAATGGCTTGCTTGGATGTACTAACTGGAATAGGATTTTTTGTTTTTTTTTTTTTGGTGACACTGTCAGCTTATTTGATGCATTTGTCTCATAAGCCTTGTTTCACCTCTCTTTTCCCTTGAGTTCTTCCAGATTCTTGGAAAAGAAAGACTGTTCGTTTCCTTTGTAAGCAGAAAGGATTTCATTAAAAGTATAACTATTTTGTATGGTCAATTTCTTTTCCAAAAAGTAAGCAGGCTGCCAACTACTGAATATCATCTCAGTCAAAAAAAGATCATTTGAAGGATGATTAGAAAGATATATTTACCTTTTCTGAAAATGAAAATTAGGTATCACGTGAGATTTTAATCAACTAAGAAAAGGCGATGGGTGATAGTAGGGGGTGATTCTCTTCTGAGAAGTACAGAGGCGCCCATTTGCCAACCCAATGCACTCTCTAGAGAGGTGTGCTGCTTACTGGGGACTCGTATCAGGGAACACTACCAAGCCTCGTACAGCCCACTGACTATTAGCCACTGCTGCTGCTTCACGTTGGCACCAGTGATACAGCTAGAAGCAGCCTGAAAACTATCAAGAAAGATTACAGAGCCCTGGGAGCAATGGGAAAGGACTTTGAAGCGCAGGTGGTTTTTTCATCAATCCTCTTGGTCAAAGGGAAGTGGCTTGAAAAGGTCAGTAGAGTCTGGCACATAAACAAATGTCTATAGAACTGCTGCCACACCAGGGGTTCAGCTACTTTGACCATGGGACTCGCTTTGAGAAACCTGGTTTACTGAGGGCTGATGGGGTCCACCTGACAGGGAGTGGGAAGAGCATCTTTGGCCACAGGCTTGCCAGGCTGGTGAACAGGGCTTTAAACTAACAGTGCTGGGGGAGGAAAACCTCAGTCCACCCCACTATTGTCAGTTTGATGCCAGTGTCAGCAATAGGTTTCCAGAAGCTGGGAAAGGATCATAGGCAAGCAGGAGAGCATCTAAAGTGCAGCTCAAAGGAATTCCGGCTGCTCCAGCTGGTAAGTCAGCTTCCTTAGTGGCCCAACTTAAATGCCTCTATGCTAATGCACATATCATGAGGAATAAATAAGAGAAGTTATAGATGTGTGCATGCCTGCAGGGCTATGACTTTATTGGTGTCACAGAGACATGGTGAGATGGCTCCTATGACTAGGATGTTGGAATGGAGGGATACAAGTTCTTTAGGAAGGACAGGCAGAGGAGATGAGGAGGAGGTGTCATGCTCTGTGTCAACAATCAGCCTGCATGGATGAACAAACAGCTGCTGGACCAACTTAAAAACAAAAAGGAATCCTACAGAGGGTGGAAGCAGGAACAGATAGCCTGGGGGGAATGCAGAGAGATTGTCCCAGTTGCCAGGGATTAGGTAAGGAAGGATAAAGCCCTGACACAGAATTAAATCTGGCCAAGAACATCAAGAGCAACAAGGAAAGCTTCTTTAGGTACATCAGGGATAAAAGGAAGAACCGAGGAGAATGCGGGCCCTCTCGGGAAGGAAACAGGAGACGTAGTTACCTGGGCCATGGAGAAGGTTGAGGTACTCAATGATTTTTGCCTCAATCTTCACTGGCAAGGGCTTTAGCTACATTGCCCAAGTCTCAGAATGCAAAAGCAGGGACTGGGAGAGTGTATAACTGCCCACTGTAGTAGAAGAGCAGATTTGAGACCATCTAAGGAGCCTGAAGGTACACAAGTCCATGGGATCTGATGAGATGCATCTATGGGTCCATGGGTCCTGAGGGAACTGGCAGATGAATTTGCCAAGCCACTGTCTATCATATTTGAGAAGTTGTGGCAGTCAGGTGAGATTCCTGCTGACTGGAAAAGGTGAAACATAACCCCCACTTTTAAAAAGGGAAACAAGGAAGACACAGGGAACGATAGGCCAGTCAGTCTCACCTCTGTGCCCGGCAAGGTCATGGAACACATCCTCCTGGAAACTATGCAAACACACACGGAAAATGAGGAGGTGTTTGGGACAGCCAACATTGCTTCACTAAGGTCTAATCGTGCCTGATAATTTTGGTGACCTTCTACAATGGGGTTAGAGCATTGACGGATAAGGGACGAGCAACTGCTGTCATCTGCCTGGACTTGTGCAAAGCATTTGACATTGTCCTGCATGACATCCTTGTCTCTAAACTGGAGACATGGATGTGATGGATGGAGCATTCAGTGGATAAGGAATTGGCTGGATGGTCACACTCAAAGGGTTGCAGTCAACGGTTCAACATCCAAATGGAGATCAGTGATGAGCGGTGTTCTTCAGGGGTCAGTATTGGGACTGGCCCGGTTTAACATCTTTGTCAGTGACATGGACAGTGAGATAGAGTGCACCTTCAGCAAGTTCGCTGAAACCAAGCTGTGTGGTGCAGTCAATATGCTGGAGGGAAGGGATGCCATCAAGAGGGACAAAAGGAGGAGAAACACTTCAGCAGGGCCTGTTGTGATAGGACAAGCAGTAGTGCTTTTAAAATGGAAGGAGATAGATTTAGACTACATATAAGGAAGAAACTTTTTACAATCAGGGTGGTGAAACACTGGAACGTGTTGTCTAGAGAGGTGGTGGATGCCCCATCCCTGGAAACATTCAAGGCCAGATTGGATGAGATTCTGAGCAACCTGATCTAGTTGGTTGCAGAGGAGTTGGACTAGATGACCTTTAAAGCTTCCTTCCAACCCAAACTAGTCTATGATACTATGTTAAATAAAATTAGGTTTACACAAATTGCTATTGCATCCTTCCCCAGAAAGATACACTACTTTTTGTTGTTTATCTTTTTTTGTGACCTAATTTTTCAAAAGTGCTCTTCCCTGGTTTCGTTCTTTTATTTGTTTTTTTTTCCACTCAAGATTGAATGAAACACAATACTGAAAACTGTACTAAAATTCCTTTATATTAAATGTGTATTATTTCCATTAGAGCTCATTTTATAATGATGTTTTTAGAAAGCAAAATTAAGCTCATTTTTACCCCCATCTGTTTCTTAAAAAGGAAACCTTAAATAAGAGGAGTGTTGAGAGGGAACCCTTTTAAATAGACATTACTTGAGAAAGGCCTTAATCAGGATGAATCAAAGAACACAATTAGAATTTATTTTCTATGATTAATTTACATCGTCTATTTGTTGTATCTAAACCATAAATCAATAACTTGGATGGATCAATAACTAGATAAATGTTATGATCAGATGTTGCTTTGTCAGACATTACTGAAATTTGCTTGATTTCATTTTTTTTAAAAAGCACAAAACCTCCCAAATCAATCAAGTTAAACTAGTGTAAACACTCAGTTTGAAATTAATTTCACCTATTTTTAGTCACGTAAAAGGAGTGCATATTCTCTTAACCATTTCTCTAGTCTCCTTTTTCAAGCATGAAGAGAAAGATATAAGTAGAAGGTGATTTATTCCATTCTGGGAGAGATGTCTATAACTGGTAGAACGACTGAATTTCTGGCACCCTTGTCTCTCACAGTTGATTATAGTAGAAACCACATCTAGAATATTTAGGCAGCGGAAGATGGTTGAGATTAATTTCTTCTTTCATGTAGATATGATTTATCTTACCAAATTATGATACAAAAAGCTATTACAAAAACCAATGATGTCACTTTCAGTCACAGATATTGTTTCAAGAAGGACTATTTCACACAGTCAAATGACAATTGCAAACCCCAGTAAGGCCTTTATCTTAGCTAGGATCCTGAAAACAGATGAGCTCTTACCAGTGCTGAGTAGAGGAGTGGGATCACCTCCTTGAACTTGTTGGCAATGCTCTTCCTAGTGCAGTCTGAGTGCTGCTGGCCACCTTCGTTGCAAGGACACACTGCTGGTTCTTGTTCCACTAGATGTCCACTAGACCCCTGGGATCTTTTCTGCAAAGCTCGTTTCCAGACCGCCAGTCCTCAGCGTGTACATGTGGATGCTCAGGGTTTCTTCCTCCAGGGATGGGACTTGGCATTTCCCTTTGCTAAACCTCAGGAGATTCCTGTCAGCCCAGTTCTCCAGTCTATCAAGGTCCTCATGAATGGTAGTGCAGCCATCTGCTGTATCATCCATTACTCCTAACTTTTAAACATCTGCACACTTGCACTCTGTCCCATAATCTAGGTTGTTAATGAAGATATTAAATAGTACTGGGCACAGTATTGATCTCTTGGGTACAACACTAGGGACTGGCCCTTTCAATCCACCTCATCATCCACTTATCTAGTCCCTATTTCACCAGTTTGCCAATGAGGATATTACGGAAGATAGTGTTGAAAGCCTTACTAAAGCCAAGACAAAACCATCCACTGATCACTCCTCATCCACTGAGAAAATAATTCAATTGTAGAAGGCTATCAGATTGGCTAGGCATGAGTTCCCCTTTGACAGTGTATGCTGACTATTTTAAATAATCTTTTTGTCCTTAATATCTTTTGAAATTGTTCTCAAAGGATCTGTTCCATCATCTTCCCAGGCCTGTATCTTCCTGGTCTTTCTTGCACTTCTTGACTCTCACTTTCTTCCTGTCCTCCTCAGATTGCCATGATCTTCTGAAGACAACTGCAATGACATCGGCCAGCTCCTCAACATCCCATCGGATCCCATGGACTTGTGTATGCCCACTGGCTTAAATTTTCCCTAACTACATCTTCCTTTACTGAAGTGTAGACCTGCGTTGCTGCAGACTTTTCCTCTGATCTCAGGAACCTGAGACTCCTAAAAGCAAATCTTAACAAAGGAAAATGATACAAAGAATTCAGAGGGTGCCTCAGCCTTTCTCACATTCCTTGTCATGAGGTCCCCTGCCTCATCCAGCAGCGGGGCTATATTTTCCTCAGTCTCCCTTTTGTTACTGATGGACCTGTGGAAGCCCTTCTTGTTGCCTTTCATGATCCCTCCAAATTCAATTCCAGACAGTCTTTGGATTTTCTAACCTCATCCTTGTATGCTTGGACTCCTCTCTATACTTCTGCTAGGTGACCCAATACTGCTTCCATCTTTGTATGCTTCCTTTTCTGTCTGAGTTTTTTTTCAGGACGTCCTTGTTCGTCCAAGCATGCCTTCTGCCAACTTTACTTGTTCTCCTGAACATGAGGATGGACAATGAAAAGCTTAGAGAATGAGGGACAAATTCTCTGCTTAAATAGACCAGAGATGCTGGTCAGATACTGTGTTGTAGACAAGTAATTCATAAGGATACTTGTGATCCACAAAGAGAGTGAAATCTTGTCTGCTTTTGTCAGCTTTTTCTTTTATGTGCTTAGCAAGACCCAGCAGATCTCCCCAGTACAGTCTTTTTTTTTTGCTGCCATCTTTGCAGCTGATCAAAATCTTTAAATGTAGGTATGATTTAAACCTATTATTTAAAACTCCTACCTCAATCTTGAGTTTAGCTACTTCAGATGTTGCAATCTTCTAATTGATGGTATTAATTTTTTCAGATAGTCTACCACAAAAAACATACTTTTTTTTTTGTGACCCCTGTGAAAATATACTTGACTTAGGTAAGAAACAATATTCTTAACATCTCTTTGGACCTTTCCAGTGTTAAAGTTTCTCAGGTTATCTCTTCTAATCATGTTGCATCATGAAGAGGCTGAGGCTGGGAACAGCTTTCACTGTAATTATTCACCCTAACATCGAGGGACCAAAATCATAAAAAGAAAGTCCATGAGGAAACTAATAATTGAGTATTCAGAAAAGGGTAAATGGAGTTAAGTAAATAAGGCCCAGGGCTATACATTCAGTGCTGCTAAATCTCAGCCTTTCCTGGCTGCCTACGCTACTTTCTCACCCATTTCAGTATGGTCCTGCTGTGAAATGCGTGGTGCTCCCTAAGGCTGAGAAGTGAAGGGTGGTGTTGAAGAACTGGAACTGCAGGAGAAGCAGCCAGAGGCCAGTGGGATATCAGTTCAGAATTAACCACTAGATTGAGACTGGTAGAAATTGTTAGTGAGATTCTTGAAACTTGAGGAGAATCTGGAAACTCAGCATAATCTCAGTGAAACCTCCTAATGAGGGAGTGCCAGAAATCACCTTAATCTCTTGATGTGTAAGATTCAGTAAGAGCACAGCAAATATGCTGGGCAGTAAAAGCAGAAAAGTAAAAAAAAGAAGTGTTTAACACAGGGAAAAAAAAATATCTTGGAGTCATTCTTGATTTTTCTGTTTTGTTGACAAGATTTTTTAAAACATTTCATATTGGTACTCAAACAAAAAGCTAACACTAAGTTTTCTTTTATTTTGGTCAATATTCATTGAGCCCTCTGTAGGTATTACTGGTCAAGTTCCTAGAGGAAAAAAAAGGAGATCAATGCAACTTTCAATAGTGTTCATCTAGCTTTTGAATGTGGTGTTTAGAAAGGAAATTAAACACTGAGTTTTAATTACAACTCTCTTAATGTTATTGTGCAAAAGTACAGTGGAAAAGGTGTGCTTAAATGTTACTGCTTGAGGTAAAGGAAAACACAGATGGGAAATTTTGGCTTGCTTTCTGAGTTCCAGGAGCATGGCCCTTCTCCACAGAACACATAGACATTGTATAGGCCTGTGACTGTCACCTTTTGATATGCTTTAAAGACGAATAAAATGGTTGCTAACAATGCTGTTGCTAGGTTTGTACAGTAATGTCCCAACAAGATGTATGGGACAGTTTTATTTTAAATACGTGGTTCAAGACATCATTGTTCTTACTTAGAGGTTGAAGTAGAGTTTATAGGGTTTAACTTGGGCTTATATTTCTTAAAATTTTGTTGAAAATCAGTATTGTAAATAAAATGAAACTACAAATCCCCAATGTCCTAGCATTTCTTTGCAAACAAGAAATGGACAAACAAGGAGGTATTTCTGACCCGAGCTCATGATCCTGTATTTTCTCCGCAGCAGCAACTTCGTGTGATATATTCTTACATTATTAAAATATATTTAATTTAAAATAATAAACAAGCCTACTCAGAACTGCTTACATGCATAGTTCTGTCTCCTAAAAGAATGTAGACAGATAATGGATTCAGAAGTGCTGGTTAAAGTTTTATCTAAGTAAAATGAACCAACAAAATGTTTGATCACCTGGGGATCAGATCCTGCTCACTGATGTCTCTGCAGAGACGTCAAAGAAACTAACATTTTCACAGACAATTGTTGCAGTTAAAATAGTTCATTTACAGGTCTCTTTTAGTGCTATTGCTTTACATGCAATTAGTTTAAGGTTATTTTTCTATGTACGGTTTTACGTTTCTGTGCTGTTTCACTACTGTAGCTGTAGAAAACCCAAGTTTCACCGTTAAAAAAAAAAAAAAGGCAAAAATGGAAAGACTCGTATAACTTCTGAAATACAAGCATTGTTCTATTTCACTAACAATCTGTGCCATACTATGGTGACTTTCCTCTTTGTCAGTTCTGTGTGGATGCACTCAGTTGGGATTTGGGAGTGAGCTGGACCATTCCTGAGCAAAAGCTGCTGTCCTATGTGGTCTACTCTTCTGACAACCATAGAGTAATTATGACTCCTTCTTGAACAATTCAATTTATGCCCTTTTCCTTCTTGTATAATGTGGTAGTCTTAAGTGTAAAGGGAAGCCAGACAATGTGGGAAGCCCATTCCCTGAGAAAAGAAGAAAAGTGCCACAGAAACATCTGTGTATTTATATGCAAGTATATAAAGTCAAAATATCACTAGAAATCCTAGGTCACCGGAATTCAATGTTATTTTAAATTATATTTTTTTTAAAATTGGAAGTCCAAAATTGGGTGGAATTTTTTGTTTTTCTCCCCATTGATTTCTTTCCCCCAGCTTTTAGAATTGGACCTTACAAAATAAGCAGGGCAAAGCCCCACTTTCTCTGCCTCTCATTCTCTCCCTTTTCTTGCTTTTCTCTTTAACTTGCACCTTCTTCAGCTTTGGAAAACCAACAGAGTAGTACAGCAAAAACAATCTCAACAACTTCACTATTCTTTGTTTATCTTTCCAGACTTGGGTAAATGTTAAGAAAATACAGGATGAAGAAGCAGGTGTGTGTGTGTTTGTGTGTGCGTCCTTGTAAATTTCTTGAAACTCCTCATTCAGTTCCCTTGGGCTGGAGCACGTGATGTATGGGGAGAAACATAAGATGCTGCATTTTTTTAGCCTAGAAAAGAGAATGTTAATAAGGGGAGATCTAATTGAGGTCTTCCACTTCCTTAAACAGGAAGTATAAAAGTTATGGGGAAGACAGAGATAGACTCTCCTCTAAGAAGCACAGCAAAAGGACAAGAGGAGACAGTTAAAGTGCTCGGTATACAAAATTCTAGTTAGATGCACGGAAAAAAGAGATTCACAGCAATGGTAATTTAATGCCAGAAGAAGCTGCTGAGAGGTGATGTGGAACCCCCATCCTTCTCATCCAGGGCTCAGACAAGACCCTAAGCAACTTATTCAAATTTGAAACTGACCCTACTTGGAGTAGGAGGCTGGAAGAGAGGTTCCTTCCAACCTGCACTTTTCTAAAACTCTACTGTTTCTGTGAGTACATGTTGAAAGAGTTAAAAACCATAAATCTCTGCTCTGGAAAATGCTACGTCTTTCACAAAAGTCGTTCTGCAGAAAAAAAACCCCTGAGCTATCAAATCTACTATCTTATCCCACCATCTCCCTCCCCTCCTCCTCCCCCCGCCTCCCGGCCCCTGCCAAAAAAAAAGAAAAAAGTGACTACCTGTTTGGTACCCAATTCATGAACACCAACATAGTTGGAAAAAAAACTGTGAAGAGGATTTTGCTTGGGGTTTTTTTGTTTGTTTGTTATATAACAGCTCATATCTTTTATTCCTTGCTTATGTAGAACTCCATTTAGTTTTAACAGATGATTTAAATCTATAGGAGTGACAGGATCGGGAGGAAGAATGCTTTCTTAATAACAGCTATTTAACATCACTCTGACGTTCAAGTGTGTAATATTCCCTACATAAGGGTATCAGATATCAGTGAATATACCCATAATATATTTTCACAACATGGCGATACCCTCTAAATTCAGACTATACACAACTGGCTTTGCCTTAATTACACCACTTGGACTGTGCAGAAAGTAGCCTCTAATTTTCAGACAAAGTTACCTTTAAAAGGATCTTTTTTAACCATAATCATCTCTCTCTGAAGTTTAAAACCAAACAGTATGGTTCAAGAGTCAACACACTAATGTGATGGTGTATTATTTAGTGGATTTGCAACTGCACACACATAGACAAACACACACACATATATATATATTTGTAAATTTAGTGCATGTGTAACTGCACAAAAGTAATATTGTCTACAAAAGTTCAAGTCAAGAGATGCAGTAGGATTTGAAGCTTTACTGTTGACATGCTCTGTTTTCTTGTACTGTACCAGATGCAAATTAATTTAGTTTTGCTTTCAGACCTGTACAATCCTTGATATGAAGTAGAGATCAGAGTAAAAATGCAACTAAAAAATTATTTGCCACTACAAGCGCAAGAAAATTCTGAAATCTGGAAATTATAAAATTATAGTTCTCATATAAATGCAGCAAATATGAATATAAGTCTTACTAGTTTGAATTTGTTAATAAGACATAAAACAAAGAATACGACTAGTGTTAAAATTAGGGATTTTAAGACTTGTATTGATAGGAAAAATTCTACAAAAATCAAAATGTAAATAGATATGAAATAAACCTTGTCCAGCTTGTTAACAATGTTTTATATTATAAATACACTCAAGTGAACAAAACCAGAAATATTCTTCTACAAAATGTGTTACTACTAAGGAAAGTATCATTAGTTAATCTGAAAGCATAATAGTTTAACAAATATTTCCAAAGTGAAAGCCTACTTCAACAGTTCTTTATTGATGTTATTTAATAGGTCAGGAAACTACTTAATTTAAAAATTCATACACCAAATAATTCCATATAATCAGAATGATCCGTTGCAGTAGCATATCACAAATTAATCTATATTCTATTTTAGCCTAGTTCATAGGCTCTACATACATGCTACAAAATGATGCAGATGATACTAAAGTTAGTGCGGTTCAAGATTATGGCACAACTAATCTTTCAGGTATAAAATTCTTAAACATAATAATGTTCAAAATATTCAAAAACTGTAATATATTTATAAATGGAAAATATAGATCTATTTTACAATTTTTTAATGACAAAACATGCTAATTTAACCTTTTTTTTTTCTTTCAAAATAAATTACATCTGTAAAAAAACAAGAAAATGATGGTTTCTTGGGGGTTTTCTTACAGGACGATGTTTCAAAGATATCTTGTTTTACAAATAGTACAGCAAAATGATAAGAATGAACCGCAATAAAACTGTTTATGTCTTTCATTTGCTATCTCCTTACAAACTCATTTAGTATTGATGTAATAATACTTGCAATAAATAGCAAGAAATACCTAACACTAAACAAAATATTATATTCAAATCCGTTTATGTTACATAAAATAATAATATAGAACAGCACAAACCTTGTTCCACAGCCATCTGCAGTGGGAGAAGGCCTTGACAATAGCAGAACCAATGTAATTTCACTGTGCAAAATGGAAATATGGATACCAGCAAGTAGGGATGGTCAGGTACTCTTCAGTGAAACTTTAATGTGAGAAAAAGCTGATTCATCCAAACTAAAACTTTCCTCTGGAACATTTCTGAAAACATTTTCATTAAAAAGTGTTTCTTCAGGTCCAGGATAGGACACCTTTTCAGAAAGAGAGCCCGCAATCCCATGACTACAGAGAATCCAGCACTCCCAATGTGAGAGAGGTAACCCCTATCAGGCAAACCTAGAATTTGAAAATAGAGCTCTAAGTTCCTCTGTGGATAGTCCAAACCTCTGGCTGCTGGGAGGACTCTCATATTTTTGCCCAGGCATTACTGAAGTATGCAAAATATGCCCAGCACCCATGACTTGTTTATATAAAATGAGCTGGATGCAGTCAGAACACTTTGGGCATGTTGCACGTTCATGGAGGTATTCACTGGGAGACTAACAGCGCTGGTTTTTCTAGGCCTTCTGCATGTCCTGGCTGCACAGGCCCACACACAGGTTGTATAACTGCAGATTAATTGGAGAATACACAGAGATAGATCCAACTGTGAGCTACTCTAACTACCTAAGGTTTTCAAATTATTACAGCATGGGATATGGACAGCTGTCATTGTCAATAGGCTCCAGGAAGTGGCCTTCTACCCAGCTTGACTGGTTAACAACATTGGCCACTTGTACTCATTACTTTAGGGTTTGGTGCTTGAAAGGCAGAAATACGCTCCTGGAAACATTGGGTGAAGACCCTGTTTCATTCCCTTGTAAATGATGATTGTCATACATTCAGAGACCTTGCAGCTTTGAGTTCGCTGCTGTTGTAGGACATGCAAAAGGGGTTTTTTTTCCTTTCCTAATCCTAGCAGTTATCTCCAGGAGATAATCTAGTAATAAAGCCACCTCTTGAGAACAAATACATGACTGCAAATGAACAGACTAATGTTTATGAATTTTAAAATCTTAAAAGGAAAAAAAGTCAAGTATCACCTTTACCTTTTTATTTCCTTACAAACTGTGAATACTGTGGGTTTATAACAAGCAAAAAAAAAAAGCAACTTTTGCTAATGTCTCACTGCAAACAGCTAGACTGCATCTGAAGGCAGATTGCCCTATATAATTTTCAGATGGGCCATTTAAAGATTAATGTTATGAATTTTCCATGACTTCAGAGCACTGAGTTTGTTGTGTATACATTACTCATAGGCTTATTTCTGGTGTAAGTATGTAAACAAGAATGTGACTAGTGGTAAGAACAAGCAAAACGTATGTGAGAATAGTTTGATTTCCACTATTCCTCTGCAGTGCTTCTTAGGAGGCCTGAATCCCTTCTGCTTCTGAGATTTTTGACAATTTGAGTACTAAATGAACAAGTCAAATTTACTGTAGTCATACCATGAGAAAAAAATAGCCTTATCTCATGGGGGAGCAGCAGAATATTGTGCAGAGACCATTCCCCTGACATCAACTGTGTTTGGCAGATGGTGCTGTCAGTTCAGGTCTGTGTTTATTCTGTCATGCATGTGGTAGCATATTTTAAAATGTACAATCTCATGTATTATCTATGGGCTAAAAGCATGCAACACAAGCGGGACTATATCACAGGAGTTAAACTTCTGTAAACAACTAGCAGCGGTTGTGTAAATGCTATTTTCTTGACATAAATAACAGAAACATATGGCCAGAGACAGGAAGTGGGTGATACCTGGATAGATTGATATCCTGCTAGACAAGTGGCTATATTTATGACATGATTCCGCCTGACAGTGAAAGAGGAGGGGAGCAGAGCTAATGACTTTTTCATGAACTCTCTGACAACATACATTTGACCACTGAATAGCTTTGCTCAACAATCTGATTCTCTGCATTGTTGTTAAATACATTCAACGAAGATGAAGAAAATATTGGGGTCAGAAGTGGAAGGTAAAACTCCTATTTCCCATTTTCTTAGGGTAACTTATGTTGAAACAACATTGTCGTTGTAATAGCTTAGTATCCACATGATTTCCAAACACTTGGAGAATATAAGTTATGGACCAGTAGTGTCCTGCTGTAAATATTCTCCTCCTGTTTTGGCCTGAACATTAAAGTGAGAGGATTAATACCAAAATACTTATTTTATAATCCTGCTTCCTTCCTATTTCCTGATAAAAATCCTGGCTACAATAAGTTTAAAGCCTTCAGCATAGAAATTATCACCTTCTTATATTTGAATGTAACTCATTGAGTGCTACTGTATCATAGGAAAACACAACTTCATACATTTTCAGGTTCTGCCTTTTACCACATGTGACTCCTCCACAACATATCAGGACAGCTAAATGTAATGTTTCTTGTGTCTGAGCTATTCTGTTCTCAAAATTATTCCGTTTACAAAAACATACAACACTTTCTGACAATTGGATGAGATTTCTCCCATCCAGTTATAAATGTTGGCCAAACTAGGTTTTCTGGCACATCTGTGTAACTGCTCTGCACTCTAATTGTGCCCTCAGCAATAAAGATTCAGGTGTCTTCCTTTCAGTATGGCTCTGTGTCTACAGCCTACCACAACTTCCTGAAGTATATGCTTACTTGTTTCTAAATGACACTCATAATGTACTAGAATTTCCTCTAGATTACTCTTTCAGTTGTAATGGGTCTGCAAGGACAAGTTAGGGTCAGATTAAATTTTAATTTTTGACTAAATTTAATGGATTGTCCTCTAGTAAACATAAGAAGAATGACTCTCGTAGACAGGTGTTTGAACACTGCCTTTTCAGTCTCAATTACATCTAGCTGGAAGAGAAAAATATTGAAGGAAAACATACATAAACAGAAAAGTCCACTTGTGGTGATGAAGTTAGTAGGATTGGTTGCTAAACAAGAAGATGCAGAAATAAACTATCTTTACGAATAAATCTACTTTTGCAAAGCAATTAAAACAAACAAACAAACAAAACTGCTTTCAGCATTCCCATTGAACTTAGAGAGCATGAAAAGGAAGCTGTTGAAATCCTAGTGTCCTGGAGGCAAATCCTAGAACCTTTAAGGTAAACTACTTTTAAATGAAGCAAAATAGAGCCCAGCATGCCTGAGGTTCAAACCATCCTTTTCATCCAATTCAGAATATTACGACCATCTGGAATACTCAGTCATCTTTTCCTGTGTTTCTGTGCCTGGGTCTGATGAGCTCTGTCTCACAAGGGACCCCAGAGGGAAGCATTCCCATTCTTTACAGTACCCTGGTTGTTAAAATACAGACCCACTATGTGGGAGGCCAGAGCTCAAATTCCTATTTTACTTCAGCAAGCTTCAGTTCACATTTCCTATGCCTCTGTGAAGTGCCTCATCAACACCAAATTGCGTATTCCAGGGAGCCTGCATGTTTGTCATACCTGCCCATTGCCTCTGTTCCACTATGCTTCACATGGTCAAATATCCACTGCTGCAGGAACTCAACCTCCAATGCTTTAGGACCCTGTCGTAGTTCAGCCCTGACCGGGACCAGACTATGCACTCTCTCTATCACTCCCCCCCACCCTCCAAGAGAATAGGGGGAGATAATATAAGGAAAAAAGTCTCGAGATTTGAGATAAGGACAGGGAGAAAACCTTAAGGTTAACATTACGACCAAAACAGACTCAACTTGGGGAAAACTATTCATATATTTCTAAAACTAGCAGAAGAATGAGACAGGGAACAAGATAACCTCCCCCCACCCTTCCGTCTTCCCGGGCTTAACATTATTTCTGCTACCTTCCCCCCTCTCCGAGCGACACAGGGGGGAAGAGGGAATGGGGGTCGCAGTCAGTTCAACACACGTTGTTTCACACTGCTACTTCATGGTCGGGGGAAGAACTCCTCACATTCCTCCCCTGCTCCGTTGTGGGGTCCCACCCATACGCCACAGTTCTTTCTGAAACTGCTCTGGCATGGGTCATCTCTTCCACGGAGTGCAATCTCTCCAGAATGGCTGCCCCAGCAGGCCCTCCACGGGCCACAGCCACCTTCAGGCATCCACCTCCCCCGATGTGGGGTCCTTCACGGGCTCCAAGTGGATCTCTGATCCTCCATGGACCTCCACGGGCTGCAGGGGGACAACCTGCTCCACCATGGTCATCACCACAGGCTGCAGGGGAATCTTGGCCAGGAGCCGCATTACTCCTCCCCCTCCTTCTTCACTGACCTTGGCATCTGCAGCCGTTCCTCTCACAAGAAAAGTTCTTCACAACAGGCTGGCAGATGCCTCTCAGAATCTCTTCACATCATCCATCTCATCTCCTCTCCACTTCTTGCAGCCAGGCTGGGCCCAGTCAGACCCAGCTGGCCACCTGGCAAGAGGCCAGAGGGTGAGGCCTGCAAGGCCCAGGAGGCCTGCGCCTCCCTCTCTGTGCCTCTGCCCCCAGTCAGCTTCTTCACATTTTCTCTTCTCTTTTTTTTTTTTCTGTTTTCCCCTTCTTAAATACGCTATCGCAGAGGCGTTATCACGGACATTCTGCTACCAATCGGCTCGGCCTTGGCCAGCAGTGGGTCCACCCTAGGCCTGGCTGAGTCCACTGAACAAAGGGGAGCAACTTCTAGCAGTTTCCTACAGAAGCTACCACCTTAGGCCCCCCCTCACTAAACAAAACCACAACAGATACCTACAAGCAATAACCTGTTTTTAGCTATGTTACAATACATATTTAATTACTTACATAAAGGGTAACTGTCAATAAAACACTTTTGGATCATCTTCCCCCTTGCCTGTTGCATCTTGACATTCAACTGAAACAGGGGAAAGTCAAGAATTGACTGAGCATTAATGCTAAGAGATGAGGCAGGTGTCCCAGGTTTGTATGCAGCATTTCCAAAAGGGCCAGTGGCCAGGTCTTTGACCTAGTAAGACTTTTTTTTTTTTCCTGTGTGCTCTTAATGTGGCTTCTCTGAAGCAGAAAGGAAAGAAACTGCCAAGACTTTCTAGACAGCAAGGGAAAATGTACCACAAAAAGCAAGGGGACCCCTAGGTGGGTCTTGCACAACTTAGGCTCCCTGTTATGTCAACTGTTAAAATCTAGACCCCAAGAACTAGAAATTAGATATGCTCCTTAATTATAATTTCCAGCACTGAGACATGCCTGCTGAACACCTTCTAACTTGTCTTGAGCTACAATTAATAAAATGACATTTAGAACTATAGTCAGCACTTAATAACTTAGTCACCACCTGCTGATAACTGGTCATGATTTCAACATCTGAGTTAGGGCTGATGCCTGAAATATGTTGTGTGAATCAAGAATATTTACATGCACATTATTAATCATATTCTTGGCATCTCAAACAATCTGCATGTAAATGCAGAAAAAAAAAAAAAGCCTCTTCTCCCACAGAGTTCCTCATTATCTGCTTCAATGGGAACATTTAATCATTTCTAAGACATTGGGGAAAACCAGCAGTGACACAGATACTTTCCTTGAATTTGTGCTGTTGTAGGACAGTTGTAAATAGAATGAATCACTCATGTAGTGTAGTGTCCATGAGCTGAGTGAAGCACCTGCACAGGAAAGTGTTGGCAAACTCAACTTGTGTGTCATCCCCTGTAACTTTCAGAGAGGCTCCTTGAGTGCTTTCTAGAAAACAAGAAAAAAAAAAAAAAGAGAAAACATATGCTCCTGCAGAGCTTGAAACTGGAAGGAGTATGCAGCAGTCTATTAAATGCATAAAGGTTGATTTGTTTATTTCTTTCTCTTGCTAATTCCTCTACACCTTGGATCCTTTCACTGTATGTCTGACTGCATGGATTGATCTAGTGAATAATACAGGGAATATTAATTATGTGTGAGAAAATTATGTTGTTTGTGAGGATTCCTTTAAAATTTAAATTCTTTTCAAGGACTGTCAGCATAAGAGAAGATATCTTCATAGTTCTACATACAGGTGGTATTTTTTTTCTCCTAGTTTTATTTCCCAGAGAAAGATAAGATAATACTCACCAAAATGTTTATTGAGAACAAATCACATTCAACCACTGTGTGTATGGATCTGGAAAAATGTTCAGTTTCTACCAATGTTATATTAGCCAACAGTGACACTTAGTTTGGCATTACTGTGAAGGAATTTAACATTGTCCCTAAAATACAACTGACGGTGTTTCAACTTTAACTCAGTCCTCTCAACATATAAAAAAAATGGAGGACCCCCTAAAAAGTCTGCCAGCATTCATCTGAAGACTAGCTTTTCTTACAGCTATGCCTAAAGAGTGTGAGGGTCAGTCAGTTTAAGGATATATTGTTTTCTGCTTCAGGCTGGGGTGGGCTAGGGGTGCCTGCCTCTCATCACAGCTCAGTTTTTATTCCTTACCCATAACTTCATTTGTTCCTCAACCGTAATGATACTCTGAGTTATTACAATTCAGAGGTATCTTGGTGTAGGTTTGTTCGTCTCAGAGGCAGAAAAGACTCTTGTTTTGTGTGGGGAAGTACTAGAGCTACACGAACTATCTGCCAGGCATTACCTCTGTGGACCCTTTCCAGCTCTTTCATGTTAGTAGAGCTGGCATAAAAAAAAAAAGCTGCAGTGAATCAATGAATCAGCTAAATGATCAAGCTGTGAAAAACCTGCTGGCTGCGGCATAATCTTCCCTGGGATGTGTGAGCTTTGGTGAAATTCAGGCATACACGAAAACCACCTGTGCAAACTGAGGAGGTTTGTACATGATGCATTTCCACAGAGATACCAAGTAATACAATAGTTACTATTTGTTTACACTGCATAAGTAGAAGCATAATAGTCTCTTGCTATGTCAATATTCTATAGAGAATTTCCTATTCTATAGGAAAGAAAGAAAAAAGTAAAAAGAAATTAGAAATGTCAAAGTAACATCGCTTAAATTTCTATGTACAGATTTTGAAAATACAGGTTCTTATTATACTTTTTTGCATTAATTTTCATATTAATTTCCTTTCATTATTATTTTGTTTTCAACTCAGTGTCACACTGTATTACTTTATGTGAAATGTAAGGTGTGAATAAAGTTCTTAAATATATCATAAAACCCAGTCTCTTTCGACATTTAAAAATCTGCTGGAGTCAAAATCAGAGTACTTTAGAGCCATTAGCAGAAAACTGCTTAACTACAAATGGCCTGGTTGGTATATAAAATGCTTAATGTTAAAGCTGTTCCCAAGGTAAACATTCTGTAGTGGCTTAACAACTAGTGCATAGTAAAAAAATAATGGAATCTGTAATTGTTCAGTCATCTGCACAATATAAATGTTAAGTATCTTAACCATGCACAAAATGTGTTCAATCTCTGTAATGTTAAATCCGGTATGTTTTGCGCTTTGTGCCTGTTGTTATAAACTAAGGAGAAAACAAGCTGTCAATAGAGAATCTCATGCAGTGCTTTCCCATATGTCAGTCTCCAGGACAAGGCAATATTAATGTACAAATGGTTGACTCCTTTCATATACTACTAATGTACTGGAAAGTCTTCCGCACTCGGTGCTTTCCTTCATGTCTCAGGACATCTTGTGCTGGAGCACTTCCTCGCACAGAACAATATGGCCTTCTCTTGGAAAAGCCCTCTGGGCTGATCATTGTCAGGTTATGTTATGTTTTAACAGTAGGCACTTCAATGCTAGTTTTGTGCAGAGTTGTAGCAGGAGCAAGAGGTCTAAACAAACAGAAGGGCCACTAGAGCCCTTTCATTTATCATCCTAACCTGACAGAAAACCCTATCAATTCCCTAGCTTTGCTGAATTTTACACATTTCTTTTACAACGTCTGCTTTTAAAAAGTAGCTACCCTTATTCTTGGCCTTTCTGCACAAGTATTTTCTTCCTTACTGTTTAGATAAGTCAGCTTGAGAAATCTGAAGGAAAATGTAAAATCAGAGGTTACTGTCTGAGAGGTTTTAACATAGCATAAACAAATATTGTTAAAAATAATGGTGTTAATACTTACATAGCATCTTTTATCCAAATATGCTATGAAGGCGGGAATTAATTAGTGCTAACATCACAATACCATTGTGAATTAGTTCAGTGTTATTATAGCAAACATTCACAGGAGGAAACAGATATAAAGAGAATGTAAGTGTTGCCTAGGTAACATAGGGAATGGCAAAGGTGGGATTTAAGCCCAGTTTTCTTCCCAGCATTCATTAAAAACTCTGCCTCTTTAGTAACTCAAAGTGTACTGTCAGTTCATCTTAAACAAGCAATTGCTTACAAGTAGAGTTGCGATAAACATTCCGTTCGAGAACACTCCTTGAGCACAAATTCTCAGTGTAAGTCTGTTCAGGTAACTAGGAGCTCACTCAAAAGTTAGTCACAGCATTTTCCCACTGTCTGTTTGCCAGTAACAATGGCAACACAGTTTGGAAAGATATTTTTTAGAGTTTCAGATTGGGTTCACTGCTTTTTGTCGTGAAGCTGAAGCCAAGTATTATTTCAGTATTCATCATTCAATATTCAGTATTTCTGTATTTTGAATGAACTTCTCATGTGATCATAAAGGGACTTGTTTCCCAGCTCTGAGATGAGACAAGACTTATCCCCAAGAAAGGTCGGCAGTATGTTAAAAGAAATGCAAAATATTTTACATGGAAAAAGAACATGAAGTCAGAACTCAGTTGGAGTGATTTATTTAGAACTACTTGGACCAGACATAGGAGGTCTTTCTGTCTGCTGGTAATGGGATATATTTTGCTCACTTTTAGAATGGAATTGGTTTGGGTGGGTGATGATTCTAATAAAGGGTGAGGGAAAATTTATGGGTCTGGAAGGAAGATTAGTAGCATGGGAGATTTTGTATTTGAGGTATGAACATATGCTGCATTTGTTGGGAGTAATGCTGTTTTGATGGAAAAGTGATTAATTTCCTGAGAGTTGCAAGGCAGATCTTCAGTTCAGAGAAGGATGATGATGGGGAATGTTAAATACTTCTGTGTGTTTGTGAGAATTATGTGGGATTTGAGCAAGTGTTGAATCTGTGAGATTAATGGGGAATTGGTGGTACAGGGGAAGGATTAAATGCATGTAGTCATGGGGCTGAGACCTGGGAGATTCAGAAAGATTGGATTGGGAGGCACTACTTGGGTCATTGAGTCCATTTGTTCACAATTTCAGCTAACTATGTGATAGATGTTTATTTTAGATTTATCCACATACCATCTAGTCTACTTTCTTCTGCCTATCACATTCCCAGGGCCAAAGGAAAATTAAGACCTTCAATAAAAGTCACAAGTATGGTATGCCACAGAAAGGACACAGAGGAGGTAATGGTCACCTGCAATTGCTAAGTTCCTGCATTATCAGGAAAGTAATTAAACCAAGCTCTCAAGTGACTCTAGAAAGCAAGTACCATGCTCTGTAGTGTAAAAGTGCATCAAGTGCATCACATTTCAAACAAGGGAAATCTTTCCTTCTAAAGCCAAACAAAGTGCTCATTCTATCCCATGTAAATGAGAAAGCTGCAATAGTATGGCACTGAACACTACTTGCAGTAGAAGCACCTAAATATCCTGCCTATGCTTTTTCTGTAATTATCGCCAATTTCCAATGCTTCACAGAAAAGAGAACTTTCCTCCCTGAAAAAAAAATCTTGTTTATCGAGATTTGAAAATATTCTTTCCTTGTTTCCAGAGGTGACTATCAGAGGTGCAAGGCACAAGATTAATGCAGCCTATATGGAGTGTAAACAGGCAGCACTCAGTCTTATTTCAACCCCCTTGGCACATCAGATATCTAATAATTCATACCACAAGCTTCATGTCTTTTCCCAGAATTCTCTTTGTGAGTTTTAAAATCTTTCTTTCTTATAATCGTCTTACACTTAAGTTCCTACTCCACTGCCTTATTTGGAAGTTAGAAGTTAATTTCTTGGATGTGTAGAGATCATATAGTCAGCCAACTAAATGTTTTTATGACCAGTTTATTATAATTTCTTTTATGTTGATTTAATTATTTTACTTAGAAACTCTTCTTTCTCTTGGGTATTTACCATTGACTACATTTCAGAGTTATTATAGTCCCTCTAAACTTCATTTTAATAATACTAAAAAAGCTAGATCTTTTTAATCTTTCTTCATGAAATAGCTACTGCATGTCACTAATAAGTCTTTTCTCTGCATTTAGGTCTGTACTTCCTGAATATATATAACTAGTCCTTCATATAATATTCCTGTAAAGTCTTATGATTGTCTTCACTGATGGTACTGATAATCCTGGTTTGTGATAAAATAACCTGGTCTAATGTATGCTGGGAACTTGCCCTTTTTCACAACTGCATCACACTAGTTGCATCCATACACACACTCAAGATTTCCTTGGTTGCATTAATTTCCAATTGATAAGACCCCAGTCCCCAAATTTCTTGTTGTCTGGACCCAAGCACACCACACTGTGTTCAATGATTGTAATTCCATCCTGTTTCTGTCACTTTGATTAACTAAGCTATTAAATTCTCTTAAGGTACTTTTATGTCCCCAGTAATGGCAATATCTTATATTGTTCTAAAAAATCATAATTGTCCCTCCCCCCCGCCAAATCATAACAGCCCCCTGTGAGCAGGAAAGACAGGCAATTCTTGCAGCTTGTAACTGATATTTTATATGTACTGTAGTTTCTAAGAGCACTAACAAGTGCACAGCACTCGTGCATGAGTGTACAACTATGACAACATGCTGTTTCAGCTCTGAGTCAAATACGGTTTGAGCAACAGTAGTGTGTAAATCCAAACAGATGAGGTGAACGAAAGATAATAGTGAGAAAATTTTGATTGACAGTTGCACCTCAGTGACTACTTCTACTCTTCCAAAGGATTTTGAGCACAGATTCTGTGGTTGGGATTTGGAAGCCAGCAGGGGATCATTTGTAAGTTTTAGTCTTTTTGATCCCTGACCCAGTGGGCAAGGAAAGACTTGTCAGGAAAAACACTGTGTTTGGGGGAGCAGCTAAGTACAAGATGCTTAGTACCAGTTAGTCTGATCTAAATATTGTTTTAGGATTTCAGCTGACCAAGATGTTGTCCTATTCATGCTGGTTTAATGTGCAATAGGATTAAAAGCATGCATAATCTGAGCATGTATGAAACCCTCGAGACCCAGTTGAATGGCATGCTGAGGCTTTTGGCTCAGATCCTGCCCAAGAGGTGTTAGTTTGGGTATGAATCAAATGAGGCTGGGAACTGGTGCAGTTGTGCTAGTTACATTTGATGTCAAATTTAAAGTCTCTCAGCTCTAATAAAGCACATTGCCCAACTTGTGAGATTACATTTAGAAGGGTAGAGTAATGGTATTTAATGTCTAGCAGGTCTGGAGCTCTGTGGAATAGAGATGATTTCATGATTGCCAACCTTTCCACCTTTCCCTCAGTACTGCTGTCCCACAGACAAGAAGCAGTCTCCCAAGTCTCTCCTCTTCTGGTCTCCTAAGGAAGTTTCTGGTAATACATCAAAAGAAACACAGAGGATTTGAGAGGAATAATAAATAATTCTGAGCCAGATTGAAATGTCCTTTGCTCTTAGTGATTGCTAGGACTACTAACAAGAGAAATTACTTATGAATGTAAGTAATAGGTTTACAATGTATCGGTGTACACAGAAGACTGGAATAAATTGGAGTGGTTGGGCTGAAGTTCCTCTTTAATGTGACATTTCACCCTAATGGTACCTGGGCACTAATTTGTGGCTTGAGGGAAGGGAGATGACTGCACTAGTGACGGGGTCTGGTACACAGTAGGCAAGAAGAGAGGTGACTCGCTGGTGCAAGGCAATTGGCTAATGAAAACAAGATGCCACCACTGAAAACAGTGTGCCAGTCAAGGAAACAAGTAAAACTTCCCATATGTCTTTTACATCCAATATTGAATCCAGAGTATTCAGCAAGAAGATAGCTGGAATGCTTTGCCAAGGTCAGGGGAATTCTACTTTCAACTAGTTTCATCCTCTTCTTTCTCTGAGACGGCAGCACTCTCATTCACATAGCACGTGACCTTCTCAAATTCTACAACTGACTTTTGTATAGAATAATTAAAACAAAAAAAAATTGTTCAAAATTTTATTTAAATTATTAGAGTCTCTAGCTATGAAATACACTATACCATATGTCTGAGGAGAACAGAAGCATCCTAAGGAACAGAATTAAGAGCTTTCAAATGGATGCAATGAATATACCTTGTGCTTCCTTTCTTTTCATTTTTTTTTTTCTTTTTTTTTTTCTTTTTCTCTCAGTTCTGTATGGAATTAACATTTCAGGTATATAGGAGAAGTTTCTGCAATCAATTAATGCATTACATTTGAGGTAACTGGCAGACAACATTCTAATATATAGTAAAAACTAAAAAGTTCTATTACACTTTTAAAAATTAAATTATTTTTTGGTTACTCCTAATCCAAACCAAGAAAATAGTTTTAAAAATTGTTTAATGGGGAAATTGTAAATAAGCACAAATAGTAGATACGCATGTAAGACCTTATCCTGGCAAACTTCAAAAATTCTTTAAAGGGAGATTTTGAAATTTAATAGTAGTAATTAAAACAGCAGTATCTGGACCAACTTGATATTCTGAATCAGATATGAACATTTCATTCTGTAGTCATATTCAAGCAGATTGATGATAACAACTTTTCTTTCAAAGAAAAAATTCCTTTCAACGCTCGATACTGAGTCAGAGAACAGCTGCTTAGGAAACCAGTCCGAATCTTAACTGTAATCCAAATTTGACTGGGGCACAAACTTTACTGATACTTTATTCATAGGAAGTTTTAGTAAAAAATTGAAATTAATTACATCTAAGAAGTAGGGAAAGTTTTTTGTCTTCCAGCAATTATTTTGATACAACTACAAATGGGGAAATTCTGTTACTCATGATGAGGCCATGAAAATAATTTTTCAAGTGGGCATTTTCTATACTTAAGAGAGAATCACATGAGATGAAAATTTGACCATATTAGACCAATTTGGTCAACTTGATAAAATGCTGGGTGCTGTTTCTAGTAAAGAGTAGGTACATATGCTGAAAATAAGTTAGGCATCAAATTAGAGGAAGATAAAAAACCATGCATGAAGTTATTTAAGTTAATCAAAGGCAAGAAAACAGAGACAGATAAGTAGATTTGCACTAGATAATGAATAGTATAAGGAATAAAGACTTTGAGGTAAGTAACATGCATTCTTTGTATTAATCCTAATAGTGGAAGATATAAATTGTGCCCTGCTGCGCTTTTTATGCTAAGACTTTTACTTTCATAATATTACACTGTTAGCATTGTCTTCAAGGTGCATTATTTCTTTGGAAATGGACCTCGGATCTAATTCTACTTATCTCAGTGCATGTTATGGGAACAATATTTCAAGGAAACATTTAATGGACATCCTATAGGAACACTCAGTTGAATATTGTTAAGTAGGCAACTTTTGTAAGCCCTTAGTCCTTAAGAAGGTAGTAATATAGCATTAAGGGACAAGAGAGTCTAGACCTCTTAAGTTAACAAAAAACAAAAAACAAAAAACAAAACAGCCCAAACCCCACAACAACAACAAAAAAAAAGACCTGCTGATGACCAGGAAAAGTATTTACTCTAAAGCAAGTAGAAAAAAAGGTCTGAGGAAAGCCAAAAGAGGACTTGTGAGCAAACAAAGAATAGAGGCAAAACTCTGAAGTAATTGTTAAATAAAACAATTACATGACTGGACTTGAATACTCTTGTTGCATAGATATCTTAAGGACAGTGCCACTCTGCCATCTTCCTTCAGACAAACTGTAGAGAAGTACAGCTTGAGATATTGAACTCGAGCATCACATTAAGTTTCCTACCAGCTGCTTCAGCCAGGTCCTCACTCCACATGTGGGTGTTTGGGATTACTTACTGATCAGCCCATGCAATTTAGAGTGATACTAGGAACATTGGGATTTAATTGTGTCTGAGGACCAGGCACTGAAAAGTGCTACTTTGATTAGTTTCTAGGTGCTTAACATTACTCACTTGATATAATTTATGGCAACACTTAACATTTGACACATCTGAATCCTCCCCTGGCTTTACTCTTTAGTATCGGCTGTGCAAAGCAGTCAAAAGCAAATAAAAATGGGACCCAAAAAGCTAGTACCATACTGTGATACTCTGTTTCCACAAAATCTCTGTCAAAATATTATGCAAAGTAGCATGTGAAATGAGAGGGAAAAGTGGAAAAAATTTTATTAGCAACGTGCCCTATTAGCAACAGCCTCTAACGCGTCTTTGTAGAAAGACCCTCAGTAATGAGAATATTAAAAAAAAAAAAATTACTATGACGTCAAAGTAATTAAAGACATTTCACTTATTACTGACTGTTTGCTTAGGGAAATTATTCATTTCATCAGAAACAGAATAACCACAATTTCATAATTGCATTCTCTGCAAAGAGAGACTGATAGGCACAGTAAGATCTTAATATTTAAATACATAACAGGAACATGAGTGCATAACTGACATCATTATTCTTTTAGTTTATAAAACATGCACAAAAGATAGGTGCCTGGCATGCGAAATACTGTGTAGTTAAATTATAAACACTGTATCAGCTGAAACTCTTAACTAATCCCATGAGAAAGCCTCAACATAAATCCAAATACTGGCACACCAGCCCTGTACCTCAGTACAACTCCTCAAATCCTCTCTCACAAATCCCATCTAAATAGACTAGTCCTGCAGCAGTGCACCTCTGGAAGAAAAAGAAGCTAAGGACCACAGCAAGGAGAATTTTCTGGAATGGCAGGATTCTCTCTGTTTTACCATAACCCCTTCTATTTTAAATCTAGAGGACTTCAATTTTCTAAAAAGTTTATGAATTGCAACTTGACCAAGGCAGCATAGAAAGAGAGGGATTTCTGACAGAAAGATATCATTTCCCTTACCCATTTAAAGAACCAGATATAATTTCCACCTAGAAAAGATGAAGCAGTCCCTGTGAACAAGTGGAAAAGGTGCCTTGATTAAAAAACTGTACTTAAGCAGCTGACTGCATTCTTATTGTTAGTCTTGCTTCCACTGGCTTTTAGGTTGCAACCTCAACTACAACTTGGTGCTCTAATGCAAGACAGGTATGGATGACTGTAGCATCTACAAGGATTACAGAACAAATGTAGTCCATTCTCTGAATTTTGTTCTTTGTCTTCTACATCTCACTTTCCTCCCTGAGGACAAAAGAAACTTATCAGGCCTGAGGTATTCATCTTCCACTATAAGGTACTTCAAAACACCACTCTTTGAATAAGTGCTATTGTCTGGAACATCAAAAGTGTATAAACCTGTGATGTGCATCTAAATATCTACTTTGGAACAGATCTGCAGGTAGATGCAATACTCAGCAGCAAGCGATAATTACAAGATGATTTACTATATTCTAATAGAATGTCTCAATCTGAGCATCACTGATACTGATAAAGTCTGAAATCATGATATAGTTAATGTAGGAAAATATTTTTTTTTCAATGGATATGTTTTTGTGTGCGCATGTAAAATAAACACATTTATGTTATGTTAGGTATGTTAAATTCTTATATACACTCTGTAGCTGTGTACAGTTTTTGTAGTAATACATAATAAACTATGGTAAGGAAAGGAAAGAAAATAGATGTACAGCTTTAATTTGGAGGAGGCCTATTTAATCCTTGTATATTTTCCTTCTTCAAAACTAGCTCACAATAACTTGTAAATCATGTTTTCATCATTGGAAAGAACTTCAAATTTCCCCTCTCCAATTATTCTGTGGTTGAACTTTAAAAACAAATCCTCAAAAATTAGGCACTACTTTTAAAAGTCAATAGCTACCTTAAGTTATTTTAAAAATTCCATTACATTCTGAGTTATTTTTCTTCTCCTTTCTTTCTGTGAAAATATATTTGCTTCTCTATCTTGAAATACTTATTGTTGTTCACAGTAATTTAAATAATACTCATAATTAAGAAAAAAAAAATCTGTATCTTTGTACTGAATTATTCCATATTGAGGTATTGCATTTACATTTACTTTCAAGGTAAAGTTGCAATAATTATATTATATTATATTGAATTATGTCACCAACAAAGCTGCTAATGTGTCCGTTAGTGGACAGATAAAGGTACATACTTGTGAACAGGTATGCCAAGCCAAGTCTTAGTAAATTAAGTATTACAACATTTCAAAACATCATTTTCCTGCTATAACATACAAAGCAACTTCATATTTAATCACGGTCAATACTTTATGTGCTACAGAAATCATCAGAATACTTTATTTAGGCATATCATCTCCAAAAAATGTCTAGAAGCACATAGTATACTGTTCTATGTCGCAGAAAATACGGAGTTTTAGACCAACAAGATTCCAGTGAAGCCGAAGTCAAAATAACTTATACTGGAGGAATTAGGATTGACTTTTACTATAGTTTCAAACAATAATCCATTTTCTCTACTAACATACTTTCCATTCATTAATTACGTTGCAGATTAAAACAACGAGTAGGAAAAAAAAATCCTAGAGAGAGTAAATTTTACTTTGTTTCCATTTCTTATTTCAGAGTATAACTTTAGATATAATTAGTTACATTAAAGCTCTGAAGAATAAGGCTGCCATTAACAGTGATTTAGCAAATGCTTTCGAATTTTAGTCTTACACTACATAATTATACTTACATGAAATATAATTAATGAGGAAAACGTCTCAGATGTGTGGGCTAGGAAGGCAAATATAACTATCCTTTATTGTGCCTTCAAGGTTAGAATTATTATAGCACTTATAATTTTATTATAATTACCCATAATGAGACTCCACATGCGTGATATAGTCTACATGCTTTTGACATTAGAAGTTTTCGAAATGCCTCATTAAGTATTTTACTCTATATTTATGTGGTTTTCCTCCACCTCCCATTTTTGGTGTCCATCTAGTCCATGTAAAAGCATACAAACTTATTTTAAAAATATTATCATTAAAGATCATAAAATGATTACAATGAATAGATATTAAGATGTCGCAGCTGTATAACCTATTCCTTTTATGTACTCCCGTGCTGAATTGTTTTATGACCTATCATAAACCTATTAAACTACTGGTAATAAAGGATTGTAATTAGTGATAAAACCTTGTTGCTTAGTGAGCCAAGACAGTCATCCTTACTTTGGATTTTATTGAAAGTAATCAAGATGAAACCTTCAGCAATGTCAAATAACACCTTCAGAGAAGAAGGTTGCACTTTTGGTAGAGATTGCCAATATTTAAGCTTTTCTGCCATTTACCTGTGCTGTATTTTGCAGGCTGCACTTGATTAACTCTGTTTCCCACCATCCTTTTTCCTATTCCCCATGAACTTGCCGAGAAGAATAAGAAATACAGGATAAACGAAGCCAAATAAGCTTGGAACACAGTTTGACTTCAGTGGTTTTCCATTTTGCTATTGTATTATGCGTGTAGAATGCTGTCCGCAACTTGTTTCTTGGCAGGATTCAACAACGGCTGTAGCAAAGCAAAAATCCTTAGAAGTGAGCTCTGGCTGAAATGGAGAAATCTAGTTAAGAAAAAAAGCATGCAAGGCACTGAACAAAACGTGTGACCTTTTCAGCTATCAAATCAAATTAACTTTTTTCCTAGTCATACTGGGCTGAATGCAAACATAGCTTCCAGAGGCACAAAAGCCACCACTTTAATCTGCACTGTATCATCAAGTCCCTCTTAACATTTGTGTGTTGGCCTTCTAGAATACATTAATTTTGCCAGCAAGCTCAGATGGTTGGTTCTTGATGTATCCTGGTGAAAGCTGACATTTTCACTTTCCTTCATGTAAATTTTCTGTAGCTTAACTTCAAAATTCTGGGTGGAGTAATTTTCTCAGGATATAAGGAAATGCCATTTACCATTTTGGCATGGAAAGGAGGCAAACAATACACAGAGGCGGCTCGGTGCAGGAAAATATAATGCCAGAGATTAAACTCACAAATCTGTATTCCTGTCTCCACCACACAGCTACAGTATCTTGCACATCTTGAAAACTGGAAAGGGTGGGGGGGGGGGGGGGGCAGGGGAAGAAGTCAAACAATATTCACTTTGTCTTTATAGCACTATATTTCACTCCGCCATAAACTGGAAAGACAGAGCTCTAAGCATCGAACAGTTAACCCTCCACTAATTCCCCTTCTATCCTAGAAAATAAAGAATACATCAAAGACAGAAGAACAGGTATCTTCTCTCCCATTCTTCACAACATGGATTTATTTATCCTAACTGGACTTTTAAACCTATTGTGCCTGGCTTTTCACAGCACTGAATTGAGCAATAGGGAAACTATAGTAACCAATAATCTGTTTCACTTCAATGGAAACTATGTATCTTGGTGGATAACAAAGCCTGGGATAAACGCTAAAAACCTCTGACAGGGTTTGGAGGGGGAGAGTATGGTGTGTCAGCCGTGGGGTCACATTTTAGCCAGCCTTCACCTATAGGCAACAATTATTATGGCATTCCTCATTTGTTCTTCACGAAGCAAATTCTTCAAAGGTGTTTAATGGATATCATCACCTCTATTAAAATTCACAGTATTCTGTGCAATTAATTCAGCCAATACGCAGAGGTGTGTGCATGCTAATCGCTTTTAATCACATATACGTTAAGATCATATGTAGTAGGCTCCTTTCGAAGGGATGCCTCTTCAAGGAAAGCCAGTAAAACTTTATACAGCGACATTCATAGTCGAGTCAACACAATGCCCCTCTCCTGTATTCTCGTAAAGATTTTTTAAGTATCTCATTTCAAAGATAGCAGGGGAAAAGTGTATTTGGTATTCCCCATACAATTATAAATTGGAATTAAAACAAGCCTGATATCCACTTAGATATCAATACGAGTGAATAATTTTACGTTGCCGGAGATCTACACGAAACCGAGAGCACCAAAAGCTGATCACTTTTGCAAGTAAATCAAAAAGGCTGCTCCTCTATTTTATTTTTTATCTTAAATGTATCCAGAGTTTTATGGCTAAATACTAAAGCACTAGCAGCTGGCCGTGCTTTAAGCTACTAGAAGAAAGTTAAGCTTCCACGTTGGCTAGCCGAGATATCAGCTATAAGCTGACAAGTAATTAAACCAGCATATCTATAACAACTGTCATCTCTTATTTCTGTGCAACTTGGATGTAAACCAAAGGCAAGAAAGCCAAAAAAAGACTTCACATTACTGGGCAACTGCTGAGCATCTCCTGCTGAACAGTTTAGCAGACCTGGGCATTTAGAGGATTGTAGCAGAGATCAAAAGGGTCAGAGATCCCTTTACCAATTAACAGCAGGGAGAAGAACATCAAATAAGGTGTAAATTTTAGCTCTGCAGTTTTGAGTAAGCCAAGCATGAAATGCATTCTAATACTCTTGAGTAGCTGCAGCTTTGAGCCATCAGTGATGTCACTGGTGCACTAAAGGAAGCTTAATCGCACTTAGAGTGGCATGTAGCAATCCCGCTCAGCTAGGTGCTAAAGCCTGCTGCTTCTTGTCCCTTTTGATAACACATGGGAATTGCTAGCCCCGACGTGGCTGGCGAGAACAGAAAACACTCCACACACAAACACACACACACACAAAAAAAAAAAAAAAAAGGCAAAAAAAAAAAAAAAAAAGCAGGCTTTCTTTGGGGTCTTAGGCTTTTATTGCTGCCGGTCTTAAAGAGATAGCAATGCAGTGTTTGTTTTCTCCCCTTAATTGTTTCAAATAAAGAAGGAAATAATTAATAAGGCCCAGTGTAAGTAATCAGCCTTTTGGGGTTTGAAGCCCTGTTTAATCCAACTTTATGCAAATCACCACAGGGGGAAAGCTGTTCCTTTAGACATCGCTCTTTCTTCTCTTTCTTTTCTCTCCACCACCCCCCCCCTCCCCTTTTAAGTACGACAAAAGAATGCCACTGAGCCTTTTTATGCAGCCCCTTGACCAGCGTATACTGCCCAGAATGTGCGGTCTGGCAGGATGGCGCTGGGAAAGGCGGAGCAGGCCCAGAGCTGTGTGCAACCAGAGGGAAACGCTCCTTTCGTCCCTAGGTGGGCACACCGAGGCACGGGTGGGGGTTCGGGTGGGCTCCTGGTGCCGCTGCCCCCCGCGTTGCCGCGGGTGAGGTAAGATGGAAATAAAAAAACATCAGCAGCAACAGCAGCAAGCAGTGACAAAAGAGATGAAATGGGTCGAAAGTTCTGCTCTGGCAAAATAGCAGCATAGTGGTTTTAGGCTGAGCAAAAGGTCGGAATTAGATAAGTTCGACCCATTTTTAAAGTGGCTTTGTGTAAATACTTCTTGTTGAACGACGTCACGTGCTTTCTCATAGACAAGTGCGTGAAACTGAGTTTACACAGAAAAGTATTTTTTTACTGTTTGTGAATTCAAATTGCATCAGTAGTAATTTGAAGCACAATTCTGAAAGAAATAAATGTGGATATTATGTTATTCTTTTGTTTATTTCTGCTAACAAAAGATTACCATGGGGACAATTACAAATTCATGATATGGGTACATTCACAGAATACATTAGTGGCCCCGCTTCAGTGAGAAAATACAGTTGCAATGTTTAAAGTGGATTAAGAAAATTTCCCACAACTTAAATATGCGCTTTCATTTTATAGAGCTCAACTATAATAAGTTCAAATCGTGAAGACTCTATCTCTAATGAAGTTCAATTAAATATGTCTCACATGAACTTGCCTATTCTGCTCAGAAACTGATCCCAGAGCATCAAATATTTCATTTTACCTACCTTAGTATTTGTAATTGCATACACCTAATTTATTTAGGAAAAATCAGTGAAATCCCCTTCCCGCTTTGGTTTCAAGAGTGGGAGTACTTGGTTTTCTAAACGTTATGAATGCAACCAGATCTGAGAGACATCATATCCACAACAAAGAGAAGCTAGTGACCAGCTCAGATACATTGTCTTTTGAACAACAAGTCAGTGCAGACAGAAGTAAATGACAGTTAATTACAAATTACATTCTGGTTGGGGCTGTGAAGGCCTCCTGGCTTGAATAATAATCAGGCCCTCGGGCACTCACCTGCCTGCAAACGAACATACGGAGACACAGGCTGGGGTGCTATACAAGTTTCAAAACAAGCTGCTAAACACAAAAGCTTATTGGATTACAGAGATTTAGGCAAAAGCATTCAGATCTCTGGCAGCAACTCTAGTACTAGGTTGAAGGGATTTCTAAAGGATGAATTGCCATTCACTGTAAATTTCTGAATACTCCTCCTGGTTTTGGGGGAAGGAAGGAAGTTCTCTTATTTTCTACCGTTAGAAAAGTTATCCTGTTACAAACGTCCTTTAGGAAATGTGTCAGGAGAAAGTACCTGTTACGAACTGGAGATCTAATCTCTTTCCGAGTTAGAGAAACTACACATACTGTTTACATTATTTCTTTCCGATTCTTGCCATTCAGTCAGTACCGTATATGTTCTAAATATAGCCTGTGTAAACAGGAATAAATTGGAAAAAAAATATTACTCAGGGTGGAAGAACTACTTTTATCCAGCATCTAAGACTGTTGAAATTTGCGCTGTTTACTGATGTATGTTACATTTTTTTAACGTTTTATTTTAATCCTATGTATTTGTAAAATATTACAATGTCTACATTAATTAATGTCAGCGTTAGTGCACTGTAAAACCTTGGCTTTTGTAATTCACTAAAGCAATTTCTATTCATTTAGTTGAGCTAAGTGCTTATTGTTAAAGACAAAAGGCTCAACAGTTTGACATTGAGCTCATTATGTATGTTTAAAACATTCTGCAATCCAAGGCCACACCACATGCAATAAAAAAAGACGGTGGGTTCAGAGATTAAAATTCAGACCACACAGTTCTCTTCAATAACTTTCCATTTAAATCTGATTAAAACTTCAAAACAAAGCTATTTAGATGTATCAGCATATGTGGGTGGGTAAGTACAGGAGAGTATGTATCTTTTGTGCTCTTGATATCCATACACAAGCTTTTGGTTGTTTTATTTTTCTTTAAATCAGTCAGCTGCCATGTAGCTTCTGTAGAAAGGTTTTCCTATTCATGGGCAAATGTGATCAAGTGTTTTTTGAAATAATTTCTGGCTTTAAGACAGAAATAGTTTAGTAAATGTTTATACTTTCTATCATTATTTGCAAAGACAAGATGATATACACAGACAACATACACTGTTTATGCTCTGAATGTGCATGTAGATGCATACATTCTGGTATGAAAGTGTAAATAAAATGGAATCTACACTGGGGTGGAAATTATTATGTATGTTTCAGATTAAAAGTACAGCCTACAAAAAGGCTTGAATAATAAAAAAGGTTATCGTTATCGCAGTTATATACACGCCTGCATAGGCTGCACCCCAGCTCTTCTCTATAGCCAGTGACCAGATAGTGATTACAATTTCCTTCTCCAAGCACAATTTTTCCAGTGAAACTTTTGACTTCAGGATCAGAATATAAGAAACAATTAGGCTGAGTTGTGCACGGAGCAGCACCCCTGTGTGCCATGAAAGCCTTATAATATCCATTATGGGATGGAAGCAGTGCTCGTGTGGTCTCAGAGGCCCAGCAAGGCTCTTTCACACTTGTCTGCCAAACATGTTTACCTCCTTTTGGATCATCGTATTTCTTACACAACTCCAGTAAAGAGCAAGCTCAAGTCTCAATCCCACCTTTAGGCTTGCGGGAAAAGGGTGGAAAAGGCATTATGGAGCAAAACTTTGTGTCAGGGAAGGCTGTGGCAATAACTGTCATTGAATTCTCAGCGACAGCAGTTTTCCAGGAACATAGATGCTGTGCTCAGCGCTCCTCTTCTACAGCTGAGATTTCTGTACCCCTGTCCCAGCTGTATTTACTGTCTCTTCCTCAGCTCACCCCCTTTAAGTTTTACAGAACGAGCTGGCACAAGGGAAAGGCTGCAGCATCAAGTACTACACACAGAAGAGTTTGTGACTAGCTCAGAGCCAAGCAGAGCCAAGCAGCATTAGGGCCCCTGTTGAATGTTCTTATTGGCACCACCCAGCTCCGGCAAACCTCCCCTCCAAACATTTCCAAAGCTCTCTCTGGTTGCAGCACTTTATTCTTTTCCAGTGGTACTACAAAGATAGCTGTCTCTTTTCTCTTGTACCCTACAGAGGAGAAGAATCATGAAGTGATGCTAGCAATTCAAACACGACCCTGTCTCTCTAATAAATTGTGAGGAAGAATGAGTTCAGGAAAACATTGTGTCCCTCTTAAAGAGTTTTATTTTCAGGGTCAGAAGAAATCAAGTGATGTAAACTATTTAACATGCATCTGTCCATTTTGAAAGTAATTTTAAAAGGAATTTATCTCCTATGGCCCAAAGCTACCACGTAAAATTAAAAATAGTCTTTTCCAACTTTGATTTCAGAGATCTTTGTGAGAGCTACAGTTTTAAAACCAGAGGGAAAAATAGCTTCACTCAACCAGAGTAAAGAAAAGGGACCACCTTATCGGCAGCAGAGTGATTTTGACTGTACTGACAATGACATGAGTAATCCATCATGTCATCGGCCCAGTGACGGATGTACCCTGCACCTCATCTCTGTATGTGTGCAGAGAGGACTATGTTGCAAGCCAGGAGGCAAGTAACACTTAACCCCTGCAAGCTTCATGTTCCTGCTGTGCTTCAGACAACCTCTGTCATGTATGAAAAGCCTAAAGAATGACAGTAAATCTATACAGACCAGCACAATCTACCATCATGACAACGACACATCACCATAGCCTTATAACACTATTAAACTGTATCATCACAGACATGTAAGACAAGGCCTGTATTATGTGCTTTGTTCAGCCACTTGAAAGGTCTTTGGAAGAGCGCTGAATATACCTTTTGTTTTCATTCAGTCAATAAAAGGGTATAGTTCACAAATACTAATTCCATATATAAGGATGATCAATTATTTTGGCCTGGCAGAAATAGTCCTTTATTCCAGAAATGGAATTAAATAGAGGATGACTTTGAAAGGGAATAACGAAAGTCAAATCTGTCCTCTTAAGAATGTGACTGTTTCCTAAGATTATTTTGAATTGACAGTAGTTTAAATAAAAAACTATAGTTGTTTCCTGATTAAAGGTATGAACTGCTTTCTCCAAAAAATTTCATTTGCATTGTCACATCTGAAGAAATTATGGACCCTTAAAAATTCAAGATCCACTATTCATTCAACTTTGAAATGTAATAAACATTTATACCTTTCATCAAAGCAATTGCCTTTCTATAGAATCTTAGTAGTTATAGTGTAACACTGAAACTTCCCAGGATGGTAACCTTATAAAGTAATATACATGTGCTAATTGATAGTTGCCCGTCATGTAAATATGTTCTGGAAGTGTAACTTGCCATGGAGATATGATTCAAAATTTTCACTCAGACCAGAAAAGAAAATATTAAATAGTTCTTTTAAAATCAGGTTCAATGGCTACATTTCCTGAGTTTTCAAAAATGGGCTTTTATAATCTCCCCTTTTCTCTTTCTGTTAACATACAACAAGCTTCTCCTGGGTGAAAAAAAAAAGGAAAATAGCTGGTTGAATAGTAATATCTTTAGCTCATGTATATGCAAAAAAAGATCTTTCCACACCTTGATGAAATTAACATAAATTTAAATACTAATGAATTGGTAGAAACCAGTGAAGAATACCAAGGACCACATTCAAACTGAGTTATATCCCTATAAAACAGATCTATTTTCTAGGGACATGTGACATGAGTGTTATATGCCTTTATTGCACAATCTACATAATTCACAGTCCAAAACAATTTGCAGCTGGATAAAGAAAATTGACTCTTTACCAGTGGAACATCACATCTAAAGGATATTATTTTCCTTCTTGGCTGATATTACCATGTACTGTTGGAAGCCAAAAATCCACAGTCAGAAAATACAAGGAAATGTGTGTTTGGAGCTATTCAGCATTTTGTCACTGGGGAAAGCTCGGCACAAATATACACAAGACAGTGGGGGAATGGAATGTAAGACGAAGAACCATTGCATCTTTCAGTAATTCCAAGAAGCTGCCAGGTGAAGGACAACAGACATCAGGAGTGGTTTGTCTACTCTGTTCCCTCCTGGCCCCATGAAATGTGTGCATGAAGCAGCACAACGAGACCCAGTGCAAAACAAATATGCACAGTGGCAGATGTCAGTGTGCACATCTAAACAATTGCTATGCCCGATACTGTGGAATTTCCACACTGTTAGTGCTTTTTAACTCATCTGCTTATTGTGTCCATGGTTTACTCTAGCTCAGTTCTGTTGAGGTCAGTCACAACCTTCAAAGCCAAAGTTTGTCTATATTTGCCCTTCTTTCCTGAATGGATCAAATCACACTCTTTTGTTGTTGTTTGATGACTTTCTTTTTCAGACAGCCATTCCTTTATCTTCTTATTTTGCTAGGTCTTGAAAACACTGGAGACCTGATGGCAGGATACTCCACATCCACCAAAATTAGTTGACAGATTTCAGTAGGTATCAAGTTAATGCTACACTTACATTTGGCTGAGGGGTCAACAGCTCTTGACTTTTACGCCTGTAGAAGCAGAAGCTGGTTCAGCACTGCTTTCCTCCTCCAGTATTTTTCTTCTGTTCTGCAACAATATATCACACACATGATCAGAAAGGAATTAATCCAAGAGCAAAATAAGATCAGAAATGAATAGAAATTCTTCCACACTCTTAGAAACATGACGGTATATTAAATCACTGTTTGTAAAAACATGAGTCTTAAGCAAAGATATATAGTTCCAGTCAAATGGGAATGTCCTTGCTAAGAAAAGACTTGCCATTTAAAAACATGTTTATTGCTGAAATTCAGAGTTTTATTCACTTTTTAAATATCTTCAACATTACTTTCTCCTAGTGAGAATCAAGATATATAAAATGTAAGCAACATCATTTTAAAAGAATAGAGTGATCCATTTCAACATATATTTGTTATCTATGAAAACACTTTTGAAATACAGCTCTTTGTCATCCATTAACCTTTCACCTGTTGGCCAAAAAAAATTGCATCTTTGTTTCTTTATGCCCAGTAAAAACATGAGAATGTGCTGCTGTTTCAAAAAGCATTTTTCTGTCTTCCTGTACATGTCACTGTACGTAGCTATGTCATCCTCAGAAGAAAACTTAAATGTATTTTCTTTGCCACTATGGTATTGCCATCCACAGTGGGGCACAACATATTTACTTAGAGTACGTACGGGTCCGACAGATGAGTTTGTGTGAAATGGGTATGACTTGCTATACAAAGTAATTTATCCTCCATAAAGTACAGATTACTACTTAATTCAGCTCTTTTTTATACAACAGTCAGTACCTTGTTCCCTGTGTCAGAGTGCAGCACAGGCCAGGGAGTTAGGTGGCAGCCAGGGCAGGCCCAGCCCTGGGGATTGGGCACCTCCATGGGGACAGGTATGCACAGCCAAAAAATCTTTCTGAAGAGGCTAATTGTAGTGAGAAGAGGAGATGGATCCCCATAGACAAAACTTTATTAATGCTAAGCAAAACATTCTACTTTACTTTCTCAACAAGATGAGGTATCTGTGACCAGAAATGTTCCCACAGGGCCACAGCATGATTTATTTAAAACAAGCAAACAAACAAACGAAACAACCATTTCTCCTTAAAACAAATATCCAACTTTGCACCAACTCTTTGTATACACTGATAGAAACACTGTTGTGAAAAACTTAACATTGAAAACAAGACATAATAATAAATGTTTAATACATCACAGAATAAAAACTCCCATGAAAATCATTGAGGCTGCTTGGAGTCCAACTTTTCTTAATGTAATTAAGGCCACATCATCTATCTATAAGCTTTATAACATGTCCCTCAGGGGTCCGTGCTGGGCCCAGCCCTGTTCAACATCTTTGTCGGCGACATGGACAGTGGGATAGAGTGCACCCTCAGCAAGTTCGCCGACAACACCAAGTTGTGTGGTGCCGTCGACAGGCTGGAAGGGAGGGATGCCATCCAGAGGGACCTTGACAGGCTGGAGAGGTGGGCCTGTGCCAACCTCATGAAGTTCAACCAGGCCAAGTGCAAGGTCCTGCACCTGGGTCATGGCAATCCTAGGCACAAATACAGGCTGGGCGGGGAATGGATTGAGAGCAGCCCTGAGGAGAAGGACTTGGGAGTGCTGGTGGATGAGAAGCTTAACATGAGCAGGCAATGCGCCCTTGCAGCCCAGAAGGCCAACCGCATCCTGGGCTGCATCAAGAGAAGCGTGGCCAGCAGGTCGAGGGAGGTGATTCTCCCCCTCTACTCTGCCCTGGTGAGACCCCACCTGGAGTACTGTGTCCAGTTCTGGAGCCCCCAGCACAAGAAGGACATGGACCAGTTGGAAAGGGTCCAGAGGAGGGCCACAAAGATGATAAAAGGGCTGGAGCACCTCTCTTATGAGGACAGGCTGAGAGAGTTGGGGCTGTTCAGCCTGCAGAAGAGGAGGCTCCGGGGAGACCTGATAGCGGTCTTCCAGTACCTCAAGGGGGCCTACAAGAAAGATGGGGAAAGGCTGTTTAGTAGGGCCTGTTGCGATAGGACGAGGGGTAATGGTTTTAAAATAGAGGGGGGTAGATTTAGATTAGAAATTAGGAAAAAATTTTTTACGATGCGAGTTATAGAACACTGGAACAGGTTGCCCAGAGAGGTGGTGGAGGCCCCATCTCTGGAAACGTTCAAGGCCAGGCTGGATGAGGCTCTGAGCAACCTGACCTAGTCAGGGATGTCCCTGCTCCTTGCAGGGGGGTTGGACTAGATGACCTTTGAAGGTCCCTTCCAACCCTAACCATTCTATGATTCTATGATTCTATGTGAACTACATGTGAACATGAACACATTTCATTCATGTGAACTACAGCCTTCAGAAACTTGCATTTTAAACTTATCAAAAAGGTATCTAGTAAAGTCCACATGTGTGAAAACAAGATCCTAAAGACAGGTTCCTACATGTCATTTTTTTTAAGTTTCTCAGCATTAGAATGGTGTATTCACTTTTACTATTGAGTTCATTGGAAAACACCAGGATCATAAGACTGAGAAAATCAGCCCACAACTTTCTCAGACTGAAGGAGCATTCAGCTGACATAGGTAATTCCTAATCCACCACAAACTCAACAGGCAGTTTGAGATGCAATCTCAATTGCATTTCAATTTGAGAAGAGATCTGGCAATCTCTTGATTTCTGCCCCCAGCCAGAAAAAAAATACAAAAGCTTCAAGATTGCTCTAAAGCACATAACGACCTGTGCAAGCATTGATACAGGTCAAGAAGAAGGGAATATTCCCTACATATTTATAGTTATGCTATTATTTTTCAAATTACCCTTGTTTGGGTGCTCTTGAGACTCCTATCAGCCATGTCATGGACAGTGGGTAAAAGGCAGAATTTAACTCTCATCAATAAAAGAGGCAAGTAAGGAAATCACTCCTATTTATTGATTTCATTAAGTTCCATAAACAATACAGACTAAAAAAAAAAATGTATCCTTAACAGGGAATTCACCGGTGCATCAATCTAAAGGCTCAACAAGCCACCCTCCTCCTACAGGGAAATTTAGTGGTCTTTCTGTTTCTGGGGTCAGCACAGTCAGCACAGCAGTTCTATAAAGTTGTCAGCTGAAGACCCCAACACAAAAAAATGTTTCAGAGCAGGTGAAGTGCAAAAGCTATAATCAGACACGCTTCTCTAGTTTCAGCTACACAGGGCCGAGGAGTTAGGGGCTTAGGGGCACTGCCCGCTCAGATTTGCAGGCATAAGTGCACTTGTAGTTACTCCTTAATTTGCCATCTGGATAACAATACTTAGCCTGCCCAATCACAGCTTAAATATTCTGTGTTTTAGGTGTCCTGTTCCACTGTACTGGTCAACAGAACACTTTATTAGAAAATGCACAAAAAAATCAGTAAAATTACAGTCAGGCTTAGCTAAAAATGAAGCATGGTATTCGGAGGTGAAAGATTTTGCACCTTTGCCTGTACATAGAAGGGTCAGTCTCTGAAAGTGTATTATTACATGTTATATCACTACTCACTCACTTCATTTGGTGCTATGGACCGCTCAAGATGTCTTACAATTTTTTTATCTCTTAAAGGCAGGACATACCTTTCTACACATTCTCAAATTCAAAGTCTGAGTTCTCTCGGATTTAATATAGTGTAAAGAAAAGGTAACATATTTGACCGAACTGAGCTGCTCTACCTGGCTTATTCTTAGTGTAGCTGACATATTTTTATTTTACTTAGCAAGTGCATTTTACTTTTTGCCCCATACAAAAGAATGCAGGTGAAGAGCAGAGTTTAGTTAAACTACATAACCGTAAGTAAAGATTCAGGGATTTAGTTTGCAGTTTTGGCTTAGTTTTTAATATTTTGTTACACATGAATGCCTTTCAAATTTTTATGGTATAATTTTAAATAGAATTATAAGTTTTTCCCATAGTTTTTGATACAGATTTGCACTATACTAGAAGAAAAATAATAGAAATTCTGGATGACCTTGGATTCAGATACATAAAAATGCATACGTGACTCAATGTCTGTTCTGCAGGATGATACATGCAATATAAGACAAAGTTTCAAAAGTCAGAATGCTAAGAAGGTCCTCTAAGTACTTGCAGACAAAAGGAATATATATATATATATATATATATGCAACTCAACCACAAACCTTTATGTGCTAGTTCAAAGAACTGAAGTGAGGTTCTAATTGTCCATTTTGGAAAAGCATTGTATTATTTCTTTTTTTGTCAAGGAAACAAGAAAAATGAAGAATGCTATGCCTCAGAACAAGAAAAACAGAGCTGTTGAGAGAATTTAGTGACAAAATGTTTTATGGACTAGAAATGAATAATTTTGAACGTGCTTCATTCTCTGTATAACGTGGAGAGCGAGAGCAGAGATGACTAGGGGGGATTGATGTGCACGTACACGCTCTTGAGTTACCCTGGAATAGAGTAAATCAATGCAACACATATTGACACAAGAGATTAGCAGTTAAAAGACTTACTTTCACATTAGAGAGCTCTGAAGTTGTCACTGTTACAGTATAACCACTTTAACACCCCAAACAACTATTTCTACTAGTAGTGTTACTATCTTAGGACCAACATACATAGATATTCTACCATCTAATATAACCAGGTTGTCTGAAAGAGCTACTGAAATAAACTTTTGAAGTCAACTGTGAATAATACAACTTTAGAAAAAAATTCAGTGTTCAGTGGAAATGTATTTGAAGAACCAATGAATGTATGTTCTAGAGACAAGTTGGTATGAAAAGCTTCAGAAATGTTTTCTTTTCTAGTGACAAAATAAAGCCATCTACTTTTATGGAATTGTTACAGACTCTGCAAAACTTATCTTCCAAACTCTTCACTACATTAATTTTTTATTCCTGTGGTGAGGGTTTGTAAGGCCTTCATCCATTTCTTCCCCTCTTCTACCCTTCAGATAGGAGAAAAAGGAGAACTAGATAAATTTTTTCCTTACAATTGTCTCTTGGGGAAGTGGACTTCTACAAACACATTTAGCCACAGAATTGACTAAATATTAACCTTTGATGTGTGACCAGCCCCTCCTAGATCAGAGAACATATATTCAGTCAACCAAAAGAGTGAGACTGCATCATAAACCATCAATTTTTTGAATGCCATATGGAATACCTTTTGATTTTTATAATACTAACATGATATATCTATTATTTTGTAATATATACAAGGCAAAGACCAGTTGAATGACCAGGAAATTACTAGGGGAAAAAAATTAGTCAATCTCATATTGCCTTGTATTCATGAAACTCCAGGAAAGGAAGCTTTAAGAAAAATATCAAGCATTATCAGATGCATAATAAAATGACAAGAATTAGTAGCGGTAGCTTTAGCCTATGTTTGTCAGATAAAACAGTATATTTTTCCATTTATGGATGCCCCCCACTTTTTTTTTTCCTCAGTAGATTGTGGATGCCTCTGTCATGAGTAATCCAGAAACCTTTTTTTTTTCCAAAATCTGTAAAGTACAGGCTACAATGAGCTGAAGAGCAATGAACGAAGATGTTTTCCCAGGCTACATTTTTCTTCTGAACCAAGAAATATGTTTTTTCTTTTACAAGTTTTGGTTCTAACATATTCTTCAAGTGGGACCCATGCTGAATGAGCCCTTACTGTAAGTCTTTTCACCCAGGAGTTTAATCTAAAAATAGCAAGTTGTTGCTTGGATTCAGAGCTTTCATTTGGACTTTCCTTGAACATTTTCACCAGGGCTGATACGTATACTTAGATACTACTCAAACCAGAAAACTTTCTCTAATATACTTAACCACTTAAGCAAAGAAAAATCAATATGAAACAGTACTGTTAACTCTTCTTATGTGAAAAGACATACCTTCCTTTGGACATCATCATTAAAAAAATAAAATAAAAAAAAAATTAAAGGTGGTAAATAATACAACACATGCATTCATTCACTACCTGATAGTGCATACTTCTCTTCAGGACCTGCAATAGGAAAAAAAAAAAAGGGGATTTTCAGTAATTATAGAGGGCCATGTGGGGAAAAAGTGATACAGAAAGATGGAGGATGAAGGATTATTAGAAAAGGTTAGTCTATTACTCATTATCACTGTGGTCTTCCTCAAAACACCTCTAAAATACCCACACCACAGCACCTCTGAAACAAGGAGTGCATCTGAACGCATTACAGGCAATCTATTTGCAGAAAACACTGGATGATGATTACAAGTTTGCTTTACTGAGTGGTTCTTTCTTTTAGGTTAGGTTTCCCCCTCATCTGCCTGCCCTCCAGCTCATTGACTGTAATTTGCCACTGTAATTTATTCCTTAACAGTTACAATTTAATAAAAGAGAAGGTTCATCATTTATTTCTAGTACAGTTATCCTCTCCATAACAAAATAAAAGCCTGTACTCCTTTCAAAATCACAAGGCTTCCACTGGTCAATGATTAATGTTAATAGTTACTATATTTTTTTTCTTTTGGTGGCTATTTTCACACTAAGGTGAGGCACACAATTGTTTAAATGAGGAAGCTGATTTATCATTCAAAAAGTAATTCTTCATAGGGGCACATTAGGTGATAAAAATCAATGACAAGGATAGTAAATTGCCTGGGAGGGTTCAAAACAGATTCAAGATAAAGGAGAGAGAGAGAAAGAGGGAGAGAGAGAGATTAAGTCAAGACAGCATCTAATGCTTTTGCCAAACACTTCAGCCTCACCCTATTTGACGTTGATCTAATAGTCGACCATTTAATTTCCAGGTCGCAGTGCCAATCTTTTGTCACCTCTGTTGCCCCATATCAAACTTTCAGGAAACAAAACCCCTGAAAGCAGACAATCAATAATGAGATCAGCAGATTTTATCTTAAGAGAAACAGGACTTGCCTGCTTTGTTTGTGGAAGGTTGTTTCTCTGAATGCTTCAGCTAGGGCTGCTTGTCAGTAAGTGACTGTGATGTGCACAGCATGATTGAATGAGACTAGATAAAGTCACCAGAAAATGTGGCAGTGGAAAGCAAAACACATAAACCAAGGGGTGAAAATGTACCACACCATGTGTGGCCACACAGTTCTTATCATATGGTACTCTCCTAGCATGTCATCCCATATTATTATTACTGCATTTTAGATGTCTTGTAGCTGGTCATATGCTAAGCACAGTTTTACCTTATAATTTGAAGATACCATGGAATTCCTAGGTTTCAAGACACAAAGAACTATGTATTTTCCATATTGATAACTTCTTGTTGCTTTGAGTTACTATTTTTTTTAGTAGGTAAGTTGTGGACTAATAAGTTTGCTGTATAGTTGGCTTGCTGTTTCTTCATTGTTTCTAAACTTCTGAACAAAGTGGTAGAGAGGCAGAGAACACACTAAAAGAAATATTTAAAATTTCTTAACAAGAATTTATGTATAGAGGCTTACTATATGAAATCTACTCCATGGATTTGTGATGTTGATATTTCAGTATAAAACAATTACATAGCATCAGTGCCTATTTTCATATCACTTTTTGCAAGTAGGGTACACTCTCACTGAAATTATCTAATGTCTCCTCCACTCCCCTTTCATCTCAGCAAATTGGTATTTTAAAAAAAACTAGGAATAAACAAGTTTTAAAATAAAAGGTAAATTCAGACAAACCTAACTGCCACCATCATTAATGTCAATGTAGAAAAAATAAAGACTCTATATATTACTTTTTCTAGCTTTGGTCTTTTACCTTAAATCTGTGCCAGCCTGGTCACAACATTTCTTTTCATAAGGCAGAGTAGGATAAATATTCACTTCTGCACCACCTATTTTCATTTATATTTCCATTATAGCCAGTATGAAAACCAACACTCGTTAAAAATAAGTTAACTTTCAGAAAATTTTTTATTCAAATTAATACTGAGTCATTTAAAAAAGGCAAAGGCCAAACTCTATTTTAGCCACAACGAGGTGCTATTCAGTTATTTAGCTTAATTTGTTTTTGTGTATTAGCAATAGAGATTTAAATGAGAATGGTGAAATATTCAGCATGTATTCTGCTCTTGTTTTTTACATTTCTACTAATAAAATAGTACAGCAGAAACAGCACCCTTGCTTTACTTGGCAAAAACATGGGATTATTTATTCTCAGTTATCTAATTTGCTCAAGAAACTCAGCTGAATGTAGTCAACGACTTTGAGGGGAGCACAACTGCTATTGCTAAAGCTTAAAAGATGTTACCTCAGCAGCATCATTAACACCTTCCAAATCTGTGTTAAAATGTAGGGCAATTTATCTAAGAATGCCAATGCCCTCTTTTTCTTTCAAAAAGACATAATATACAAATTTAGGAAACAGAGACAAGAAGAATTATACTGGTTAAAAGAAAATGGATGGATGTAACAAACAGTTACTCTGCAGATCCCTACACTTAATTTGCTACGCTCTTAATTTCTACTTCTCTTCCGGATGATTTTCACTTCCAAGAAGCTGAGCATTTTGTTCCAGATCTTTAAAAAGTCTATTTCTAAGGAGAATGTTGTTACTCTGAGCTGAATGATGATTTAAAGAGGAATTTGTGCCCAGGGCATTGACCTTGGTGGCCTTTTCGTACATTACAATTCCAAAGGAAATCACAAAAGAAGATGGGCTTACTGTAGTTAATGAGATTCCTCACCGAAAACACTAATCTGGGTTAAAACTAAAAGAATGCTGATAAGGATATTACAGCTCATACTGAGAACAAGAAAGGTGCACTACTAAGATCAATTGTGGATATTAGGAGGTAGTCTTCAATAGTGGGTTTTTTTTAAAATATCTATCAAGATGGGTGTTTGAGAACAAGCCTTTTAGATGAGGAGCTGCTAAAGTAGAATAAAACGTATCATTTCTACTTTTTTGTATTGTACCAGGTACAAATCAACCAATATTAGCAGAAGTTTAACATCACTTTAAAAGAAAGAGATTGACCTACTGAGAAAGTACATGAGTAAATGTGTAGCAATACACTGATTATTACTGTTTCCCCTCAGGCAAATACCTCTCTCTTAAGCATGTGCTTCACTGGAACATTTTGTTTTATTACCTTGTGAGATAAGTGGGGAAAAAAGCCTTTAGTACCTGGGGAATTAAAAAATTCAGACTTGTCATATCAGTGTCTGTTCTCAATTTCATGCAGGGCGCATAATTATAACCGTGTTTAAATTGAGCCCAGAAGAAAGATGGGTTCAAGTGCAAATTAATTTCAGATTATCACAACAAAGGCAATCAAATCTCAACAAGCTTGCCAGCAAAATACTTTGCAAAGGTCCCCAGGTCCCTTCCCACCCCCAACTTACAACAAAGACCTTTCAGCTCAAATTAAGCTAATGATCTAATACAACATTTCTGCCTACCTTTTTGGGTTTTATTATTTACTCAGATGTATATATTAAGCTAGTGAAAAACGGGAGGAAAAGAGGAAGAAAAGGTGGCATGGAAAGGTCAGTGTTTAGTATCAGTAAAGTGACAAAATAAACAGTCAACAGCCCTGACGAGGTCTGCATGTCGTCAAATGGTCTTATTCTGTGGAAACTATCAGAGTGAATTGACAGTGCTGAAAGAACTTGAAATTTATCTGAACCCCTTCTCATACAGACAGAATCCAAAACCAAATAGCACGGCTCACCTCCTCCACCTATCTATCAGCACAGCTTTTATATAAATCCAACATCTTACTCTATCCTATGGGAACCTGCTGGGGAATGAAGGGAATCAAGTGCTGAAAAAATTCAAGTCAAGCCTCATTACCTCCTCATTACCTTTGCAAAAGTGGAGTGAGAGAAAATTTTATCTAGGGAACAGAAGCTTGGGAATCTCATTCAGAGTTCTGTCTGGTTATTGCACAGCCAACCATGGAGCTCTGCCTCTGTGGGATTAAAGTTTTCTTCCCATTTCTCTATAGTAATGATACACTCATTAAGGTTTTTAAGGTAAATTACCATCACTTATCATTATGCCAGTCACTAAGTAAGCTGCATTAAACAAGGAATGTCAGTTGTACCCTTTGCTTTTCTTTCTCCTCCAGTTATCATGAGGAAATAAAGAAAATACATTTCACAGTTGGTTTTATAATTCTGTATTAATTGTATTTTCCCATTTGTATTTGTTAGACCCTTAGGGCAGACATATTAGATAGAAATATAAATGACTTTGTAAAATATGTGTGTATATATATATATATAAATGTATACATGCAGATATGTAATTCTATCTTCCTGAAAAAAAAACGCTTGAAACACGATTTCTTTTTTGCAGTTTATTTTCATATTCGTTTTGCTTCCATCTGAAGATTTTATGTACCACCTCACCATGGCATATAAGAGCTATTCATCTTGGTACATTTAAGTTTGGTTGTTACAATGTGCTTTTTAATTATTCAACTAACCCTTTTTGTTTTAAATCACTTCTTTTGTCAGTTTATCCTTTATTATGCAAATTGTTGATGCAAAATAAAAGTGCCCCACATTCACCCTATTTTGAGCTTTTTCTACTACTCAGTTCCTTGTATATTTTTTGCTTTTAGACTCAGCATTTCCAGGTACATTTTTATGGGATTTTTAAAATTCTAGGATAAATTTGTTGATCTTTGAGATCATGTTTGCTTTCGGAAGTTTCTGATTGTTTTTTATCACTTCTCACACAAACGCATTGGAAGTTCATTTTGTAAATAATCACATTAAAAGTCCTAACTATGTAAGTAATTATTTTGTTTTGCCCACAGAAAAGTGATCTGCAAGAACCATGTTAGTTCAAGAACGCATTTGCTTTTCTCATTTGACTGGAGAGACCCTTGAATTCACCCTATGCGTATCTGTTTCCATCATGATGCACCAGGCAATAGCCACCAGACCATTGTAGATGACAGAGAAGGCCACAGAACTAACCTTCCAGAAACAAGCATACTTTGAAGGTGCTGTGAGCAAGGAGAGTCATAGAATCATAGAATCATAGAGCCATAGAATGGTTAGGGTTGGAAGGGACCTTCAAAGGTCATCTAGCCCAAGCCCCCTGCAAGCAGCAGGGACATCCCTGGCTAGATCAGGTTGCTCAGAGCCTCATCCAACCTGGCCTTGAACGTTTCCAGGGATGGGGCATCCACCACCTCTCTGGGCAACCTGTTCCAGAGTTCCACCACCCTCAGTGTAAAAAAATTTTTCCTAATATCTAATCTAAATCTACCTCCCTCTATTTTAAAACCTTTACCCCTCGTCCTATCACAGCAGGCCCTACTGAACAACCTCTCCCCATCTTTCTTGTAGGCCCCCTTGAGGTACTGGAAGACCGCTATCAGATCTCCCCGGAGCCTCCTCTTCTCCAGGCTGAACAGCCCCAACTCTCTCAGCCTGTCTTCATAGGAAAGGTGCTCCAGCCCTCTGATCATCTTCATGGCCCTCCTCTGGACCCTTTCCAACTGGTCCATGTCCTTCTTATGTTGGGGGCTCTAGAACTGGATGCAGTACTCCAGGTGGGGTCTCACCAGAGCAGAGTAGAGGGGCAGAATCACCTCCCTCGACCTGCTGGCTGCGCTCCTCTTGATGTAGCCCAGGATACGGTTGGCCTTCTGGGCCGCAAGGGCGCATTGCTGGCTCATGTTGAGCATTGTGATTCAAAGCACCAAGAACTACTACTGCAAAGGCTTGATTGGAAATACTAGGGCATATCCTTTTACAAGAAATAAATAAAGAAGAAGAGAAAAGGATGGGAGAATATAAAGGGAGGGAGTGGCAAAGGCAGTCAGAACAGACTAGAGGAGGGAAATAACGCAGAAGATAAGAGCTGCGAACTCTCATGGCTCCTATATGATAGCAGCCATCATCACACTACTTACGTGTAAACATAAACTCATGTCAAAGGCAAACTGTCTCCAAAATTGTAAAATGCTGCCTTAGTTTTGCTGCTGTCAGCTGCATTTCCAGACCTCCTCCTGTTTTCCTGCATTATGTTTTTCCCCCTCTTCCTACAGTTCCACTTCCTTTCCTACCACTTAGAGATGCCATATGCAATAAAGTATGAACGTTTGTTCATAAGCTTCTCAACTATGATGTCTACCCTTGCTTCTATATTTCAGTTTCAGATATTGCTTTAAAATACAAGTGGAAAAAATAAAAAAAAAATTGTAGAATTTGAAAATTGTATCATTGAATGACTCGTTTCCACTTGTTTATGTTATTGCTAACAATTTGTAAAAGTTAGCTTTACAACTAACTTTACAAATTGTGCAATACATATTGCCCATTAACTCTACAGTGAGACCATACATCCCTGTGACATACAGAAGTGAAACTGGTTATTGTGCAGGTAGTGTGACACTTTGCAGAGCCATTAACCTCTCTTGTAATATTTTGGAAAGTACACTTCAACCTTCCTGGCACAGAAAATCTTGAAAATAAATCTTGAGTATCTCCAAAGGCTCTGAAACCAAAAAGCAAACCAGAGAAGAACCAATGTTGCATTATCTTTTAAAATATGCTATTATGAGCCAGTCTCATGAGGCCTGTCTGGCACCATTTGAATGTGACAAAATGGATTGCAAATTTATTAGGTTTACTTTTTTTTTTTGCTACGAATAAAGTCACATATTAAAATCACACACTTAGCTTTACTTACGCACCAGATATTAGTGAGTTAAATCAATGTGCCAGTCATAAATCTATTGTTACTCTTTGTAGCAACTCTGATCTTGGAAAGACTTCAAAACATGCTTAACTTATCAGTTCAGCAGTTCTTTTTGCATGTAGAAGAACAAAGTCCTTATAGGACTAAACCTGGTTAGAATGCAGTCAGAATTATTTTCAAGAAGCAAAGAGTACTGTTGCAGGCTGGAGAGATATAAACGGCTTCATGCATAAAATATCAATGAGGTTGCCTGGTTTGGAGAACGCAAGAGAAAAGAATAAAACCAGCCACTTTAGACTAGGTTCTAAATGAAATCCATGCAAACTATTTATCTTGGGTTTTATGTTAATTAAAAGTATAAGACTGGTCTACACAGTCTTTTGTGTTCAGTTATATGTGCTTCAAAGTCCTGGTGCTAATGTTTTCAATACTGAGAATAAACCTATGTAATGCCTTTAAATCCCTGAGTATTAATAGCCAAATATTAGCTAATATCCATTAATATCCCAAAACAATTAATTAATCAAAAGACTGCAAGACACAATCATACGGCATGAAGAAAAATCAGTAAAATAAAATTACATGGAGAGAAAATACACTTTGTCCTTTAATATCCAGAATAACCATGATTAATATTTGCTGTTGTAAATGCTCTATAGGCATTCTCATGTGCAACACAAATAGATAGCCCTCTTGTTAATGAAGTACTTATTCTTTCTAGGTTAACAGTGGAAATACTTTCATTGGGTTTTAGTTTCAAAACTGGTACAGATTATATACCAATACAATTATTTATTTTTTTTTACATTTCAACTGATTATAATTTCAGTTTTGCAAGCATTTTGTAACTGTTACAATGATTTTATTGCAGTTTTCTACTTCATGACAACACCACAACAAATATGATATGTCTATTTGTCAAATACGTGAAGGACTGTCCCATTCTGTGAATAAATACAAATATGAATAATATACAAATAAATAGGAATGGGAATGCTCTCATTTTAGGGAGCAACATACATTTCCTCAGACAGAATAATCTACTCAGAAGCAGTAGATTATTGTGTTATACTCAAGGTACAGGAAAGGTTGCAGAGTCTGTACAATGATTACACTTTGTAAAACATAAACTAAAGTAATATGAATTGCAAATAGCTTTGGCTTGATATGCAGGATATTGTAATAAACATCCTCCCATACTTGAGCAATCAATGGAAGAGCCACTTACAACTGCAGTCCTTGATCTCAAGATAATTCTGGATATGTTTTGCCACTAAAATTACTCATTTCTCCAGAGGCAGCAGCAAAAGAGTAGAGCTAAGGCCATGCTCAGTCCTTTTCACTACACCTTTAACAAAATGATCCTTGCTTCGGGAGGATTGATACATTGTCCTAAACATCTCATATGGGCAAATTGGCCCAAAATTGAGCATCAACACCTGAAATACTGAGGACTGGTTTTGATAAATTTTATAATTTTTTCTTTCAAATCGTTCATGTGTAATGTTTCCAGTCATCTGTTTCACAGTTCATAAGAAACTAGACGATGGAGAAGGTAGGCTGTCAATTTAAACTTAATTTTAATCCCCTCTCAATACCGTTTCCTCTATCTTTACCACAAATTAGAAAATCCCATTTTTCTTTTAATGTAAAAATGTTCCTTAACTTCTTTTGGAGGCAAGGAAGTACTCCCTTCTAGGTATGATTTTATTTAATAAACTGCATTACATTGAAATGAAGAGATGACTGCTACAGATTATCTCCTAGAGTGAAATTATTAACTTATATCAACAAAATCCAGACTTGATTCCAGGGCTGTTACAAACCAGACTAGCTACTGACTGACTTCAGTGGGCTTTACGTCAGGTCCAATGAGAGGTACCTTATAGCACTTTTGTGAGGTCAAAGAGAATGAGAGTACCACATGTCCCTGGAATACCTCCGTGGTACTAACCACAGCGCACACACTTCATGCGCATGGCATGTTTCAAAAGCCCCCTGAAGCATACAGTGATGTTGACCTCCACTTCTCTGTTGACAAGCTACAGTTCAAATACTGTTGTTATCAGATGGCCTTTAAAGAAATGCTGTCACATTCTGGTGATGGCTGTTCGGAGGCTCTTTTGTGACGATGAGACTTCATTTCTTCTCTCTATCTGGATCCCAATATCCAGGTGTGGCGGAAATACACCCAGGCTCTCTGTGCTGCCCAGCCATGGGCAGATTAGTGTGGATACAAGGAGGGGAGGAAGGGGCGTTTTGCATGCTGCTTATCATAACAGGTTGCGTTGACATGACAGACTGTATCAGAAGACTGCTCAGCTGAACAGGCTCCCATTGTCACTGCAAACAGAATATGAGACAGCTATTGAATCAAGAAACTGAGAAGAGACAGCATTTTTGCCATGCAGCTTTTGGTTAGTCAGTGCAGTTAGCTCTGTGAATTTTAGGGAGGGAATAGCAAAGTGCACTTCCTAGAGTAATGCGATGACTTAGAACAGCCCTACAGTTGAAAAATAGCTACCACTCAGGTCATTGAAAATTAGTGGGATATTTTTGTCAGAAGTCCAGACAGTCTTCCCTTGTCTACTTCCCTGGCACCACAAGGCCTCACACCTTTAGAAATGCTTAAAATGAAAACAAACTCTCTTCTACACACACTTTCTAATAGCATTAAAATAAATCATCGTATGTAAAGCCAAACAATGTCACAAATCTGTTTCCAGCCACGAGCTGGTTTCAGTAGTGCTTACCAGCAGCCAATATTGAGTTACAGTATTTTCTTTCTATTTAAAGAACTAAATGGGGAGCTTTTTCCAAATCCCAAGTCAACTTTTTAAAATAGAAAGTAACATACAAGAGCTTGCAAATCTGCTTGTAATCAGGACTCCTGAAAGTTACATCTGGTTGACAGATTTAGAGCACCACAAGTGTAGAAAAAGGAAGGGCAGAAGAATAGCAACAGCAGCAGCAAGAGTGTGAGGAGATAAACAGAACGGCAGCAGTAGAAATTAAATAAAGGATCCAGAAAAGAGAAATTATGGATAAAAATGAATAAAAAATATTTTGTTCTAACAATCAATACCACGGGATATTGAAAGAAGAGGTAACACATTGCCAAATATTGTCTGTCTGCCTAAAAGGATTAAGAAATGTATAATAAAGATTTCTTGATAAATTTTGGTTTTAAAATAATTAGAAGTATCCCTAAGTGCTCTGAGGAGCCTATAAGGATACGGCATTGATGACTTAAATGCATCACAAGTGGGCAGAAAAGAACAGCAAAATAAAAGCTTTTAAAAAATACATTTCTTCATGAAACAGAATACATACCGATCTCTCACACTTACCCCTTTAATAAATATAAGACTATGGAGTCACTACTTCTAGCTACTTCTAACAAAGGCTTCTTGCAAAGCCTTCCGGAGCTTTGTGAAGCCAAGCTTTGTTGATCCTCATCCTTTTCCGTTCAGAAATTGTCAAGTTCCAATCTTGAGCAATTAGTGTTGTTAACTCTATTTAAAGCAACATTGTCAGCTTGTGACAATAGTACAGTATTATATCTGCAGGCTTCTCTTGCCGGCTTACCTACCCCGCACGCACCGAAGCCCCGCTCCGGGGAAAGCAGGGCATCACACGGATACCGTCAAGCCAAGCCTTCAATTTAATGCTGCACAACACAGGGTTAAATACCCGTACACCCGCTACGCACGAGAACGCACCCGCCCCCCTGCACCCATGGACCCATCCATGCCTGCCACGCACCTGCCCCTACACTCATGGACTTATCCATGCCCACCACGTACGTGGACACACCTCACCCCTGCACTCGTGGATTCATCCGCGTCCAGTGTGTGAGTCGCCACGGACCGCCCCTCCAGTGTACGTGCATCCCTTCTAACGTTACCCCACAATATCTTTAGCCTAAAGCTGCTCATATCTGTATTTTACCAGCCTTACCATAAAAACAGCTCTCCGAATTTGATGAATACTGTATTAAAACTTAGAAAATAAAAAGATGAAGTGTATGGTTTAGAAAGGGAGTGCTACTTCAATAATATGCATAGATACAGATTTATGCATACAGACACAGAGAAGCTGCTGAAAGTTGACTGAATTTCTCTCTCTCTCTCTGGGTCTTGGGTTTTTTTTAATGACAGGAAAACTATACTGAAGTATCAATCACTTTAGAGGAGTTTCTGAATATCAAATGGAGCTCAGCACACAAACACCTTAAATATTCTGTGGCAGGTATATGTTGCTTGTCACCAAATGTATGTTGCTCCAGAAAAGCCAAAAGAAGGTGAACAATCTGAGCATCCTCTTTGTGCAAGAGCTGTTTTGAAACAATATATTTCACTGCCACTCTCTGTTGTGATAGGTTTGCTTGTTTCTGGCAATTTAAGATTTGGTCTTGAAGAACTTTATATTTTCCAGAGGAACTAACAGAACAGGGAAGTTTCCAACTTAACTGTAGAACTTCGTAGTGAAGGAAAGTTTGTTCTATTGTTTCCTCCCATGGGGGAAAAATTGAGGAAAAAAAAATCCCAAAAAAAACCCCAAGACAGAAAAGCAGGTCAGCAGAAAGATTCTTTCAGTTTCACTTTCTCATAAGACACATGACAGAGTGTAAACAAGCAAAAGGGAACAGATCATAAAGTTTGGCAGGCTAAATGTAAAAATAACATGATGCTCCAAACAAAAGTTTGAGGAATAACTTTCAAAAAGTAAAAAAAAAAATCATAAAGCTTTTTTTCAAATATATCAGAGTTGAGAAATATGCTAAGGAATTGGTAGAGAAGGTAGATGACCAGGGTATAAAAGAGAATTGAGAGAAGAAAATGCAGCAGTAAAAGAACAAAATAAAATAAAATTCATTTTGTTAGTGTTTGATATGAAAAAAAAAATGGTGTAATTCCTAAGCCACAATTCTTCTAAATAAGGGGACATCAGAAAGTCTACCTCAAAATGAAATGTTTCTAAAACTGTTTATCAGACAAAACAATAAAATGAACATTGCCAAGTCACCAGCATGAGACAGTACCTACCCAAGAATCCTAAGGTAACTGAAGAATGAACCATCTGAACCGTGATGCATAGTGTTAGCTTTAAATAATTTATTAAGTAATGGCGAAAACACTTTTTAAAAAACCTTATTATGGATGTTGAAGGAACTACAGACCAGTAACTCCAATATCTGCATTGTGCAAACTGGCAGGAACTATTATAAAGAATAGAATGAATGAACATATTAATAAATAACATATAATAGAAAGGAGCTACAACTACTTCTATAATGCCTCGCAAACCTACACAATTTCTTTAAATTAAACATAAGAGAATGAATAAGATTCACCCTGATGATACAGATTATTTGAATTTCCAGAAGGCATTTGACAAGATCCCTTACCAAGGACTCTTAAAGAAACTGAGAAGCCAGAAGATTAAAAAGAAGACTCTTGCATGTATAAATTATTGGTTAAAAGATTGGAAACAGAGATTAGAAGTCTGTTCTCAGTGTAGAAAGAGGATCCCTGTGAAGCTCTACAGTCACGTTTTTGGGTCTCGTAGTGCTCAACGTATTTCTAAATAACTGGAAGCAAGAGAGAGTGAATATAACGTGTCAACATTTCCTTATGATACTAAGCTATTTTAGGCAGCAGAAAAAAAGGACTGACTGTGAAGAAGTGCAGATCATGATACTGGAGTTCAGATACCGCAGACACTTTTTAGTCTTAACCTGGAACTGTATTGTACCTTCAGGAACTGGGCAATAAAATGGTAGATGAAATTCACTGAAGGTAAATATGTCGGTAAAGATGTATATGGAAAAATAATAACCCTTATTTCAGATATAGGCTCACAGACTTTAAACCAGTCTTTACTATTTAGCAGTGAGATCTTCCAGTTACAACAATGAAGAGAATCTTTTGAATCTTTAATGCTGACCTTAAGTAAGAGTGGGGAAAATCTAGTGTGCTAATCTTTCAAAAGGGCAAAGAGAATTAATAAATAAAAGCCAGTTATCCTGGTTATCTGGGAATTATGGAAGGATAGTACCACTCCATTATTTCATCCAAAACAGCTCATGTACAAGTTAACTCAAAGTGATTTGTTGATAGAATGACAAATTAATTAAGGTAAGTGATGTGATATGCTTAGACTTCCATATACTTCATAGTGTTTCATGAAAGTCTGATAAAAATTAGTCTGACAGCATATAATATAGTACTTAATACTTGATTGAGTGAAAGTGTAGAAATTACTACAGAAAAAGAATAATCTTCTGGTATTTAGAATTTACCCTATTCTTGCAGTGTGATCACAACCTGCGCAGAATAGGTTAGAAAGCCTGGGTCAGTCAATCAGTGTTCTTCAAATAAGAACATAACACACGATACATGCATTTGTACCATAGATCAGACAACTAAATTTGTAGTTGAGTTACTGACTAAAAGAACACCTTAAAAAGAACTTGCTGTAGATGAAAAAGGAAAGGAAGCTGTGGCTTAGAGGTATCTTCACAGTATCGTAGAACCTTCCATCTGATGCTTCCTAAAGCCTAGTATAAAAATACTGATGATTTAAGCAACTTCTTGCAAAGCAAATATCTCCAACTGAAATAACCTATAACAGAAAACTTGCATTGAAATTATAATTTCAATAATGCAAAATTGCCTACAACCAAAACGCTGTAATTCTTACTCAGGTTGTGCTAATCTCACACATTAAAAAAAAAAAAAAAGAAAAACAAAAAGAAAAACATAGATTCATTAAAGAGTAAGCTGGAAATCACGAACACAATCAGTCAGACTAATGTTATATTGAAAATGTTATCTATTATTTCCTATCATATGAATGATTATTTATCTTTAAATTATTTATATGTTTATCTTTAATCACGTGATTTTAACCATTTTTTTTTGTTATATGCAGCCCTATAGGTTTTTATTTTTAAAAGCAATCAAAAAATTTTATAAATTAACAACCAAGAGGTTTGTCCACAGCCACGTTACATTAGATTCGTTTTATGAATATTTGCCACTTGAGACAAAAGAAGGAATGGATGCGGAGCTAGAGCTGCACTTTCTTTTTTCTTCAGAGTCACTCAAATACAGTTGCTCCAATCTGCCACCCATTTATTTCTGTCCTGTTTCTATTTCACTCCTTATTTAGCCATGGCTGTCTTTGTATTCTAGCTTCTGTTCAGTAATATTTTTAACTCAATTTTTTCCTAACCTGTCCTAATCTTGGTTTTAGTTTTGCTAATAACTAATCACCTTCCACTTAATCATAATCTGCTTCCTCTCATCCCAGTCCAATCCCTTCCTCTCACTAAGTCTTCATCACATTTCTGTACCTCACCTCATTACAAGTCTTTCCTTATTATAACACCTTGACAGAGGCTCTGATTCACACTCCATATTCCCTCTCACAAGGCTTGCTGACAAAATTCTGCTCCTTATCTTTCCCCATATCTGTCTTTTGAACTCTCCTTCCTCCAGGTCACTTGCATGTAGCTGCAGGCCACTTACAGTAGAGAAAACACAGGACAACTTGACCTTCATTCTCACATTGGAGCCTACCTTCTTCTTGCCCTGCACAAGGCAGTAAGTAAAAGGGAAGAGTCTCTGACCGGTGATAGGATCCAGAATATTGACTTACCTTCTGTGAAAGAGGCCACATACGGTTCAACTAGCAGTAGGCACTGTGAAAGCACATGCTTGGAGAGGAAGAGTCTTTTGAAATTTTAGCTTTTTAATACGAAGGAAGTTGGCTGAGCATATATTTCAAATGTTTATTTTTTGGCCAAATTTCAACAGATTTTGAAGGGGCCAGCAAAAAACACATCCCTGACCCATATTTCAAGTCTCTGTTGGAAAGGAGGGGGCTGCTGTTCAAAGAAACATGACAAAAATAATGTATTGCTGAACTACTTTGGTTGAAATTAAAATAAAATGCAAAAACAAAAAATCTTTGCCTGAGGCTGACACAGAACATGGAGAAATTTCCATCTAAAGGAATGAAGTTGTGCCAAGTTATAAGCAACCAAAAAACAGGGACTTCTAATGGGGACGGATAATGAAAATTATTGATAACATTAATTTTAATATTACTAAGGATGTGATGCTACAATCTCACCTGTAATAACTGACAAGCAGCACTCTCTTACATAGGGTAAAAGTAAAGGCATATAATTTACCACAACTGTATGGACAAGCAGCCACATAATTATGTATCTTTCTCTTACAGTAAAGTGGGTGAGATAAGAACCTAGGTGATGGAGGATTTTGCTTCTCCACAGAAATAGGATTTTCATTGGTTTCACCAGTTGTGTAAATTTGTTTTTGTACAGCCATATTTTCTTTTAAATCCTAAGGAGCAGACATTTGTCCCCTAGGACAATTTTTCAAACATGTATGAAAATATTCCTAGTTGCTGTGTAGAGTGAACAAAATCCATATCCAATATCCATACCAATTATGTTCCATTAGTCACCCTTCCTTCCACCCCCTCCTTCCTTCCTCCTACTCTTTTACCAAAGGCACCTGGCTTTTTATTAACTATTGCATAGATTGAGGGTGTCATCCTGGAGCTACTGAGTACCAACTTTTCACTTGACATTTTGCCATAAAAACTCTGCTTCCTTAAAGACTGAGTGCTGTAAGCTCTATTATCACCAGTATTGCTGATCAGTGTACTCTCCTAGTTTACCTAAATAAGTAGCAGTCCACTTAACCTTTAAGAACTCTAGCATCTCTAATAAAAGCCTCATTATTTTTCCCCTCGTATCCCAACACCTTACTTGTCAAAGGTCAGTAAGGGAATGTTTACCATTCAGCTTCAGAAACATCTCTCGGTAAATGATATGAATGAAGAATTACAGTCGGGTATCGTCTTGCATATAATACTTTCAAATTGCAGTCTGAGGTTGGAGGGGTCTCTGTCTTGGGTTAGATTCATGTCTGTTTTATAATGGTTTTCACTTGGAAGGGGGGAGGGGATCAAGCTGTAATAACTCAATATAGTATGAGCCTAAATTAGTGTAAGTAGGGATGTGATCTACATGCAATGTAAGTGACATCATATGCACATGGAAATGTATCATTTGTACATTTTTCCTTATTCAATGCAGACTAAGTTCTCTGTAAAATTTTTTTTTCTGATCTACCATTGAATCTTTTTTTAAATAAAAAGCCAAAATATTATTCAGTCAACTGTTCTCTTTTCTATTGCTGCCAATGAAAATTCCTTCTGATTGCCAAGGCATGTGCCCAGATTTTTGGAGTCTTCTATCTAAAGCTTTCTCTTAAAGACAAAAATTGTTTCGTCAAGCTTTCTTATCATCACTTGAATGTATTTACTAGTATGATATATGCACTTCTTCCTGTTCGTAGAAGGTGTAAAATGCCTCTTTTTGTCACTTCAGACCAGAATGTTTCCAGTTATCTCTTCACATCTTTCTTACATTGTTATACAGGAACACATGTAGTCCTGTACATGTATAAAATACAGGTTGCAATAAGCATGCATACTAGAACCAAATTTTGCATTAACCTATTCACGTAGAAACATCCTTGGTTCGTCACAGAGCACCAGATTGACTTTGAAATCATGCTGCCCTTTAGTATAACCTTTATGGCACACTCTACTGGTTGTATTATGCAGTAGCTTTATAAGACAGTAATATTATGCCTGATACTCTGATGTCTTATCACACCTCAGAGAACACACCAATTAGCCACATCCGAGATGGTAATCAGCCTGCTCCCCATCATTTTTCTAAGAAAGGGTCTAGCAGTGCTTTTGTGCAATGCATGAAACACTGGTGTGCTTTGCACTTCTTCTGTTTGCTAGTTGAAAAGACGCAGCCCATGAAACCTCATGGAATTTCCGTATATTTCCATAAATAATTTTCAGTGCCAGAAAAGCTACGCTGAATTGGACAAGACTGTGGGGTTGTGTTCATATTCAGTTCTAAGGACTGAAATCTCCTTGGTCAAAAAAGGTCATAATAAGTAATTCCAGTACCAGAAGGTCTTTAACTGTTCAGGAACAGTGCATGGAAGGATGTGTAGACACCATACTACTTCAAGGCTTGAGGATGGCTTTGCCATTTGCCTTTGAACAGATAGGAAAGCAGCCTGTCATTTGGAGGAAGAAGCTGGGGTTTTCTGGTCCTCTTTTTTCTAGCTATGAAAATAATTTGGGTCTGCTTACACATCGCAGTGTATTTTTCCAGCACACAGAAGCTAGCTACACAGGTTGCATATTATTATTCTAACTTACCTCTTTTGAGTAACAAGCAAATGCTTTGTGTATTCCTCACTCTCTAGTATGAGAGATATAAAAGTACCACACACTCTCCCCACACATGTAGTACAGGCATCCATTTTCCACTGCATGAGTGGGGAAAGTATGTGGTACCTCCTCAATTTAAGCGTTCACAGGGCATGGTTAAGTCAACACCACATATAAAGGCCTAAGTGTGGGTCATCACCCCTACATAGGTAGATTAAGAGATAAGAAAGGCTAATGGTAGCACCTCACAATTTCATGCCAAAAATCCCTTCATACTTCAAGGACCTCCAAACTCAATTTTCCCCATTCTTCCTGGCCAAAGGTATATTTATTCTAGAGCTCTATCTTACAAATTCTCCTGTTTCAAAGCTTTGCTGCCTTTCCACATAAGCTCTAAATTCTGTCATCCAAATTCCACAGTTGTTTGGTCCAGACCTCTACAGCTCAGAGCCCCAGCTGATACCTTTTACTCAACAGTTCTGTTCTCCTTGAACATTACTCTAACTTTTCTTTGACGTCTCCACTCGTACTCACCACTGATTTCCCACTGGGTGCTAGACCTTGCACATAGCATCGTCTCCTTACTAGGTCTCCCCATGACAGCTATGCTTACCAGAAATCTTCCCATGTGGAATTTAGAGACTGTGGGGGAAAAAAAACCCCGTATGTCAGGAATAAACATACATATGAAAGCTCTACCAGATTCATTCTGCTATTACTAATAAAATTATCATTTTGACTTCTTCTTTTTTTTTTTTTTTTTTTTTAAGAATTAGGGTGGTGGAACACTGGTTGGCCAGAGAGGTGGTAGACACCCCATCCCTGGAAATATTCAAGGTCAGATTGGACAGGGGTCTGAGCAACCTAATCTAGTTGGAGATGTCCCTGCTTCTTGCAGAGGTGTTTGGACTAGATGACCTTTAAACCTTCTAACTCAAACTATTCTATGATTTTATGATTCAAAATATGCTGTTCTACCCAGAGATATTATAATCTTTTCCTAATCTAAAACGCTTCAAGTAGGAAAACATTTCACCTAACAACTTTTATCTCACATTTTAATCAACTGCATCTGTGCATAGTCTGGTTTATTTCCAAAAAGTCAGTATCTTTTTATCAATATTTTAGCAAAATCATAGAATTATAGAATCGTAGAATTGTTTAGGTTGGAAAAGACCTTTAAGATCATCAAGTCCAACCATTAACCTATCAATCCCAAGTCCACCACTAAATCTTAATATCCTTTCTGTTGTTGCACCAATAAATATAAATCTGGGAAAGACATGTGTTAGAGACATTACCTAGTCAGCTCCAAAATTTGTGCAACTTATCCAATCATGTTTATTACACAACAGGCAGAATGGCAAAAAAGAACAAAAAAAATAGTGGTGTGGACAAATACCGTGTCTTCATGTAAAACAATGATTTTGTACTTCACTACAACACAGTTCTTAGTCATATTACCAAAAATTGATGCATGTTATATCCACTGTTAACCAAACAAGGGAGAACACCATATTCAATAATGTCCTGGTATGGAAGGCATCAAATAATGTCAAAGGTAACGTGGATATTTGAAGGAAGTTGCAGCAGCAAGTGAGGAAACCTTAAAAAGATGAAAATTAAATCAAAGAAGAAGAAATTCTGGTAGTTCGTATTTGAAGCTCTCCTCTGGAGACTAGGACATCACTGCTGGCAGAAACAGGCTGTCCACCAACTCTGCCTACCCTTCGCAAGCGGTAACACATTGTGTAAAGGAGGTGTCGTTCTTACTGATCTCTTTTTTAATGCTTTCACCAGACCACAAGCTAAACATGATGTCTTCTCATTATCTAACTTTTTGTTCATTTGATGTTGGATTATTTTAGCCGTATTTTATTCTGTTCCACTACCTTCTGAGCCATAGAGAAAAACATAAATATTTTACGTTTAATGACTGAGAGACATTGAAATTTTGGGGTTTAGTGAATCAGGAAATAATTTTTTAAAAGTTCTTTAGAAACAAAAGAACTGATAGCACACCTCAAAATATATTTCCTGAATTTGAAAAAGTGATTGTTATTAAATATTTGTTAAAAAGGAAGAAGGGACTTGTTTGTTTTTCTTCTTTTTTTTTTTTAAGTAGACAGCTTGTTTCCAAGTAGGATAGGCATTATTTAGGGTAGCAAAGAGAAATAGGAGAGATATAAGGTGATATAACAAGGTCTACTGTCTTTTGTTACCGTGTATTTATGAATTATGCTGGTGAGCTGCCATGTGGTTAACATCTTTCCCTTTTTAGGCTTCCTTTTTTCTTCTTTTTTTCCTTCTCTTCTCCTTCCAACAGCCATGTGAGTCACTCTTGACATTAAATCCTTTCTTCTTCCATCATCCCAAGCTTTCCATTTTCTACCTAAACCTGACAGTTTCTATAGACAACATGTAAGTGAATGTTACTTTCCCTTTCAAGTCTTGCTGTTCTGATGCAGTCATGTAGCTTTAATGTTGCTTTGGTGTTGTTCACCAAAGCTGTGCAGTAGCCATGAGTTCAAGAACCTGTCACATTGTCGCTGCATCATGGTATCCATGGAAAGATTAACTCTGCAGCTGTAAATACTTGCAGAGGTAAAATAAAAAAAACACTTTAGTTGCTCCTGCTTTTTCATATCCTCTGTTCTGAGGGCTGTATCTGTGTAAAAAAAAAAAGATCTGTTGCTACCAAGCAATGTAGTTTACTTTTCCCTTCTTCTGACTGTTCTTCCCTTTCATTCGAGATAGGATCTGGTTCTGATCCCACCTCACATTATGGCTGAAGAAAAGACAGACGGACAAGAGAAGCACATGTGATAATTCTAGCAGCCACTGTTTTAAAACTGCAGTAGCTGCATAGTCTGAAGTTCCAGATGTAATACGACAAAATGTTAGCTCTTTGAATTCTTTATAGGTGCAAGTACTTCTTTTGCTACAGAAATGAGAACTCCCATTCAACAGAGAGCATGGCATTGACTTCATTGGCCATTCAGTAGCCTCAGTAATGTGAATAATAAAAATTAACTAGGGACTGAAGCAAAAGTGTTATTTATCTTCCCTGAATCTCTCAATATCCTGGGTATCATAAAGCTTTCAACAAAATCTTTCTTCCTGTTATCTATCAATATATAATAATACCTTGGGAGAGCTTCTCAACACCTACTTCCAGCTGTTAAGCAGCACGTAAAGTCATGTCTGTGTATTTTTCTTGAAAATATGGTTGAATAGTTCCTAAGAATCCCACCACCAGAATGAATTTTATTTGATACGCTGCCCACTGTGTTTTAAGTTTTGAAAAACAGCAACTCAGAAGATTTTTTACCCATTGCCTGTAAAGAGAAAGGAGATTATAATCATCTAGAGAGCAAGTGATTAAATAGCAGCTTATTGACAGTTAAGTTAAACAGTAGGTCATTGCCAGTTTTCAAAATTATTGATTTGGTTTCATTATTTAATATCATTCAGGTCTGGTTTTGTATCACCTCAACTTTAAGAAAAAAATGTTAATATTATAATTTTTCAACTGTAGAACAAAGCTATTAAGACTACTAGAACTATAAAATAATAATTTTTAAAGTTCTTAAAATTATAAAATTCAGATATAAAAGTTGACATAATGGATATCTAGCTAGGTATCTGGTAAATATGATATATGGCTATTAGATACATATTTATTACCTTGTAAATACAATGGTGACAGTCATATAATTTCTATGAGTGTATTACTTTTGGTCAATCATTTTTCGTATTTAATCACAGTTATATACAATCAATAAGGCCAGATAAAAGAGCATTGCTACCTGAAGGCTTAAGGACAAGAGAATAAGATGCCATAGATATTTCTAAATGAAAAGAGAAAGTTTACTGTAACTCTAGAAGATACAGAAACTCTCATGACCCTGCAGATTAAAACTACCGGATATGCTATTGCCATATTTATGTTGAGGTTTTAGATCAATGATCTAAACTGATATACTAGATCTATTTTAGCTGGATTGTTAAAAGTCATGTTAGACAATAGAAAAATCATCTTAAATGCTCAAAAAAAAAGCAAGGAAACTGGAAAGTATTATCAGGTGAAGTTTAGGTGTGGGGTGATACTGGACTGAATCTGCAAACTGATTTTGCAAATTCTGTATTGGTTTGCTATAATTTGCAAACTGGTTGAGGAAGGAAAGCTATTCTCATAGTAAGGAGTTTTATTTGCACTAAGCTTTGTTAGCATCATAGGATGCTAACAATCCTACTGCATGCATTCAAGTAGCCATTGGACAAATTCATGCATCAGCTTTCAGTAACATAAATTAAGGCCTCTACGAAAGAAAATTGGTAAGTCAGCTATAAACCTATAGTATATGCTTGACCTTGAAAGACATATTGAAAGGCAAATATTTTAACATTGAAAGCATCCATGATTTTTCTATCATTCCTACATCAATTGACTGCCTGTTAGGTCCTTTAACTCCCATATTGCCTGATGAAAGGATACTTCATGATTCCTCACTGTTCAGTGTTCATCTCAAGTCATGGGCATTAATTTTGTTTCCTTAATAATTTTCAGGAATCAGTTATGACAACATAGGGTTTTTTTCCTCTTTTTTTTTTTATTGTGACTTTTCCATATCAATAACTTTAAAGTATGTTTCTACACTGTCATTCACAACATACCTTTTCAATGTACTTGTGAACAAATGTAGATGTCTATTTATATGTCTAGTGTATTAGCTATGCATGATAGTTATGCAAGCAAAGAAATCTGCCAAGGCAATGAAAAGATTTATAAAGAATATCTACACTGCCTTTAGAACACCAGGCCAAAAAGCAAGCCTGTGCCTTGCACACTGCCGAGCAGAGCTCTGTGAGACCCCAGTGCTGTGTGTGTTTCAACTGGGATTCAGAATTCCTGCAACTGCACTGTGCAAGTGGAGTCTGAGCCTACAAATCCCACTTACCATCAAGTGAGACGATATCTTGTTAGCCCACCTTTAGTGACGTTGGGTCTTTGTGACCAGATAGGCTACAGGGACAGGCATGTCAGGACATGCAATTGTTTCTGGCCCACATGTGTAGGCAATAGAGTTGGACATGGAAGTACATTGGCTTAAATTTCCCTTTGGTCTGCTCTGAAACTCATTGCTGCTGGAGTGGACACAGAGACACATAGTGTAAACACCTGCTGGGTTTGTGCTTGTGTAGGAAAGCGGACCTTAGTTTGACATACACTTCTGAGATGCACTGGATGGTTTCAGCAGGAATGGATATAGACAACACAAAGTTAGCCAGCATTTCCTGATTGCTGTTCAACTACATTTCCCAGGTCCTTCCTTGACCTTTCCTCTATATAAGTTCTTAAACAATGTGTATATATCATAGCCTCCCAACAGGTCCTTGTCTCCAAAGACCACATCACTTAAGTGTACTCCTTGTACCATGTGTGTGCCACAGTCAGAGCTTATTTAAAGAGAGAAATATTGCCACCCTTAGATCTCATTAAAAAAAAAAAAAAAGATTTCAAATACCTCTTCTTTAGGACTGTAATAAGTAACTCTGCATTCCTCTTTGTACCCCCACTGAAGAAATATTGATTTTTTTTCCAATGCAAGGGATAAGGTGGCCCTGGAATAATACTGAATTCAACTTTTTCCCCAAATAATCTATACAGTGATGTTTGTAACACTCCTTAGGAATCACAGGATTGCATTTTCTTCAGTACATTAAAGTGCTTTCTGACAATAGGCCAGTATGAGCTATTGTATTATGGACAATATATGGAATACAGAGGAAAAAAATCTTCCTTTAGTCTTGTACAAAGGAAGTGTATCCGGCATTACTGCACTTCTAGGGGGCCTAACAAGTCACGACCTGAGTAGGAAGGACTCTGTTAAAACTACAGTGTTCCTAAGTGTTAAAAAAAGCAAGATTTTTGTCAGCCAAGGCACTCCATTCTAGAAAAATGGCAAATATCTAGACTTCAGGCATCTCTCTTATGGCAAGTAGTTCAATCCTTTGTTGTTCTTTCTGTTCAAAAATTGTTCCTTGTTCGCTTGTTACAATATATCTGTTAATCTGACTTTTTCCTGGTCTCTTCATTTCCCTTCTATAGTGGGAAATTATCCACCTATTTCTAAGGTTAGTTTTTTTCTCTGTAGTGGCTTCTGGCTGTGTACTGAAAGGGTTATCAAGCATTTGAATAGGCTGCCCAGGGCGGGGTTGAGTCACCATCCCTGGAGGTACTTAAAAGACATGTAGAGGTGGCACTTAAGGACATGGTTTAGTGGTGGACTTAGCAGTGTTAGGTTTACAGCTGGGCTTGATGATCTTAAAGGTATTTTCCAACCTAAATTATTCTATGATTCTATGATTACTTACAGTTTTAAAGCTCTTGGGTATCTACAATATTCTTACCTTGTTTTGTTCTACAGGGAGAAGACAAAGACCTGTAGAATATGGTGCCAGAAAAGATCACCAAATCACCAAACCTGATGATCATGTGACCTTCTCCTTTTTTTATATCACAAACCTTATATATCACTCCGTTTCATACAAACCCTAAGGTTTTAATTAGACCAAAGAGTTTCAGAATAAACTTTGTGCTACAGGAAGAGGAGATGAAGGCATTAGTAATGCCAAAGGATCCTTTGATGTTAGGAAACTAAGTGAGAGCTACCCTGATGATTCCCAAAAGCTGAACTGCATCCTATGCTGCAGAGGAAGTTGAAAACACCTTTCTCCTGGCGCATACACACACACGCAAACACACAGACACAGACACGCACCCCCCAGCATCTAGATCCGTGTCAATCCAAATCAGGTTTGGCCATCATCAGACAAGCAGCCCAACCCTCAACCCTGAAGCAAACCACAGCCACCAGTAACCAAAGAAAGCAGTTTGTCATTGCTAACACAAAGTACAGTTCTGGATCAACTACTGTCCTATGTCTAGTTGGGATCAATCCCTGATATGAGAAAGGCCAGGAAAAATAAAAGGATGCCTATCTCAGGATACAGCTTGCTAATTACAGCTGGACATATCCCTAAGAGTTCCAATCCTGTTTTGCAGATATAACAGACGGTATATTTGAAGCATCAACATTTCTAGATTCTGGTAAAGATGAAGACTGGATAAATTTGCACTATAGCGCAGAAATATCTAAGCTAGATACCAGGATAAGACTAAGACTGGAAGTAGCATAGCCACATCAGCAAAGCTACACTAGCCAAATCATAATGCAGTGCAGGAAAGATGTGTCTGTGTTGCTTCCAGGATTCAGAGTACAATTTCTGTTCATCATTGTACAGATGTGTAGATCTACCACCTCATCTGGAGCTGGCCTGAAAATCTTAAATAGAATCCTGCACTGCAGGGTGTCTCACCCTTCATACATGCTTCCTATTGTTTCAGATCACGCAAGGGAGAACTTTTAGACATTAAACACATTTAGTATCTGGCAATGTAGCATCTCCTTTGCATTATTAAAAACCGCTGTCTCCCTTCTTGACAACAGCTACTAGCTGACTATTTTCCCTTACACTGATCAGGCAGAACTGAACCCTGCACATTTCTAGGCAATCTCAATGACCAATTTACATCCAATATCATTCTGTATTCAACATGAGGAGGATGGGAGCAATCCTTCAAACAGGCACTGTTTCTTCTTTAAGGACAGTCTCAGGAAGACAGGTAGATCCTGTTTGTTTCCACTGTTATTGTTCTTCTTTTTAAGTGGAAAGTGTATACAATTAAATATGAGCACTAATATCCTTTACTTCTTCCCATAGTTATTGCTTTTTCACCTATATATTTTTATACATAATTTGAGAACTGATCTGACTAGTACCCACCTGCTCTCCTCAGAAAATCTATTCATCTGTCCTCCCTCCCCTTTGATCATTTAAAACAAATTAAAACACAGAGAGTAAAGCCATATTAACTTCCTTCCTTCCTTGTTCCCTCGAGGAAAAGCCTTTCCAGAACAGACTGTGGGTCTTATTCCACAGAATTTTGCACTTTTCGTTGGTCCTTGGATACAACAGTGAGAAGATATTTCCTGTGTTGCAGAGTGTAATAAGAGCAACAGATTTTACCCTGAGCCATGAACTAAACAAGGGAGGAAATTGGAGTGCCTCACAGTAATTAATCATTTTATGATGAGACCTGTCAAAACCCTTTCTAAAGCTGATATTGCTGTCAATAACCAGCTAGTACATTGCCATCTGTGATTGTTTAAAATATCAGCCTATACTGCAATCAGCATATTTTACACTTGCACTCCTTCTTTATTTACCAAATATAATTCTCCTAAGTACTATATGAGCTGCAGTGTTTGCCAGATGAAAGTACTGCTGGTGTCAATATCTAAACTAAACGCTTTTGCTCGTAGTAAGTATCCAACAAATCCCCTGAGCTGTAAAATAAAGTACCAGCTAAATTACATTTGTATCTAGTCTAAATTCCAGTGGTAAGAAAAATTTATCACCAGACATTTGTACTCTGGATGTTAGCGTATGGCTGAATGAGAAAAGAGAGAAGTATCTCAGAGTAGTTTCATGTCATACTGAAGGTTAAAATAAATAATAGCTGCCAGATTCTCAGCTGATATGAAAGAAAGTAATTCAGCTATAACTATAGAAAACTAAGTTGCTTTACATGAGTTGAGAATCTGGTCCACATGCCCAAGTAAATCTGAATCTAAATTTTATATTTTTGAAATATACTACTAACTACAACTAATTGAAAACACCAGCAGCACCAACTTCCTTTAAAACCTACTAACTTGCTTTTTCCTTTATCAAACGTCTGTGTGCTTTGTGTAACAGGCCAAGAAGTTATGAGGTAAGGTTCAATTTCCCTCTAATGCAATCTTACTTAGCAATAAAAAAAATCTTAGTTGCTTCTTCTCTAACTCAGCCTGAGAGACACTCTTCTGTTGCATGCAGTCACAGAAAATTAAAATGTTCAAACAGAGGTTAACAAGGAAAGTGAATTAGGATATTGCCCACAGTCAGTTATTTGTGCAACACTGCTTTTCAGGGATTTCTGTGTTGCACGTGCTGATAACTTAGTATTCTGTTTCTTCCAGATCCCACTGTAAGGGAACTAACTCTCCCTGGAGACTGCACGAGGAACTTACTAGGCTCACTCAGAGTCATACTCCAAGACCCAAGCTACACACTTAATGTATAGGCACCATGCAATCGTTTGTGTTTTGTCTGTAGAGTGCTACAGAACTCAAGCTCTCCCCATTTACCTCCAAGATTTTGATTGTACTTATCATATATGTTAAAAGCATGCGACATACAGGTAGCTCCTGAACAACTGAGTTCTGCTCCTTTCTGTCACAGGAAATTGCCAAATGTCAATTACGGGACACTCTAAGGGCAGAAGGAACACAAAAGTCATAGAACTTCTGGGAGTCAAAGCAGGGAGGCCACAAAGGAAGGTTGTGAGTGATAGAGGATGGGAATGGGAGAGGTTGCCAGCAGCTTCTGGCTGTAGAAAAGTATGCAGACTGTAAACAACATCTCCTGGGTTGACTTCTGCTAGTCAGTGCACATAGCTTCACTGGATTCCCATGCATCTCATACCATTCCTTATAAATTTCTGGGAAATAAAAAACAACTCAATTTTTCCTTGTGGTCTGGATGTGATGAGAGCAACCAAATGTATAACCCCATCATATAGCATTGGTCCTTGGTGTTCTACTCTTTAACTGACCACAATAAATCCCATTATTTACTTGCATTCACATAACCAAGATAAAGAGATTATTCTGCTGCAGTAACCTATCCTGTTCATTAGCTCTCCCTCTCCAAACTTTTCCACCACTGGAAATCATGAAAATACAGCTATTCTCAATACTTTTGTTTCTGGTCACTGATACAAAATGTTAAATAGATTAGAACAATCAAAAAAATCCCTGCGAGACTCAACTCAAACCTCACACATTCAGTGACAACTCTTTTACATGTCGTGACCTGTAAGAGAACCTCTTTCACTGTGTACCATGTCAATTCTGAATCACTATTTTTTGAACAAAAATGATGTATATAACTATATACGTCATATCAACATGTCTGTAAGACATGTCATGTCTTACAGAAACCTAGGTACCTTGTATCAACACAACTCCATTTTGCAACCAAAATAGCAATCTCACGCAAAACAAAGTTATTTTGACAGGATCTGTTTTCCATATTCTTATGTTAATTGCCATCCATTCAACTTTCTTCCTTGAATTCTTTGGTAACAGAATCCCATAGCAGTCACTATTATTTTGCCTGGGATCTATGTCACGCCGACAGCCCTATAATTATGTGGGTTGGCTCATTTAGCCTTTTTAAGCACTGGCATGGTATTAACTTTCTTCCAGTCCCCTGGAATGTCCTTAGTGTACATCCTGGTACACACCAGTTGACTACATTCTGGTTTACCACTCACCAGCAACTTACTTCTGTAATTCGTCTTACAGAAGTTTCCAGCTGATGGGAACCTTGGACAACTTTGTGTGACCACTTTTTTGCCTAAGTTGCAGTTTCTGAATAAGAATTTTAACTTGAACACTGTAATCACTGAAGTGAGAACAAAACTTCAAAACTTTTTTCTTTTATATTTTTATTTAAAAAAAAATTCCAGATGATTCTATCTTAAAGCATGCAGGACGTGTTTTTATCTATATATGCTTGCTTGTATATGTTTGTGTGTTTACAGATATGTAAAATCAGATATTAAATTAAAATGAATAACAGAATTACATAAAAAATTATTTGTGGCCAGAATAATATTGGCCATGTCTATGCTAATAAGTGATTCAGTGCAATAAGAGGAGTCAGTAGATCAAAACAGTTGCTGCTGTGGCTCCTACACCTAAATGGTACTTCAGTCAGGGTCTTAATCTGTGCTCAATTTAGTTTGGTCCCCTGCACTGAGTGTCCTCACCATGTAAGTGGTTCTTAGCTATCTGAAGTACAGGTTACAGGTATAGATATTTCTGTCTTTACTCAGGGTTGGAGTTGCATTTCATGTGCAATAAAAGTAGAACATTTTTCCTCTGAAAAAAAATGCAGTTGCCTGTAGTGAAACTGCTCTACAATCCGAATCAATCTGCAGCAAATGCTTTGGCCAGGGAATTTGCTTCCAAGTTGCAGTGTTGTTCTCAATCAAAATGCAAATATACACAAAATAATTGAGAATATTTTGTCGTATTGAAAGCACTTGTTACTAAATGTTTCAGTTAGTTTGTTTCTTACATTTTAATTGACATTTTAGAATCTTTTTTTCACTAATGAAGTACATGATGCTGTGTCAAAGATTAGAATTATATATATCATGTATCTATCTCTATTATTAATTTATTGAAGAAAAGTAAAAGAGAAATTTAATTTCTCACAGTTTAGCAAACATTATTAGCAATTTGCTACATCTACTCAAGCTAAAACCAGTTTGAATATAAAATGGATGCCACAAATGAGCTATTGAAAAAAGGGTGCTGAGGAAGATTTAATTCTACCAGTGTCAAACATTTGGGTCAATGTACGGCTGTATGGGCTATTATTTTAACTACGCTCTATAGGCACAGATTAATTATCATTTCAGTAGTTGAAAAAGGCAGTTAATTCCTTCATTTGCTCAATCCTAAAATTAAAAACTGCGATGTTACATGTGTCTTAGGCAGAAAGTGAATGTCATGAGGAATTTATAGCTGATAAAACATATGATCATCTTTTTCTGAATATCACAGAGAAGTATGAACAACTTCCTCATGTGGCATTAGTTCTTTGCTGTATATCAGATCTGACAGAATGGCTTGATACAGGTTCCACACACATACAGCAATATGACCAGCCTGTCCAGGGGCTGCTGCTCTGCCTCTGTGACCATGACATAATACCACATTTGTATTTGCTATATACTGCAAAGCTTACTCAGCTTGTAGCAACCTATAGTTTCTTAGAGTTTCAGTATGGCCTTCTATTACTTCAGCCACTCTAACATATAACATTTTTCAGTTACTGCCTGATCATCATCTAAAAAATTTTTTGTTAAGGTTTTTGCTAACACTGGTTCAAATCCCATCAGTTCTAGAACTTGATTATGCTAAGAAAACTGCTTTCAGTTTCTGGTCTACATTAATTAATGGCCACTTCATAGCCTTTGGTTATTGTTCAAGCATTGTTCTTTGGCATTAGTTATTTCCCCCCTCTCAAATATTTTTCTGCAACGTATTGGAAGATATAAGCAATCATAACTTTACTTAGCCTTCTCTTTGATACAGTGAATGAAGAAAGCCTTTCTAGTTCTCAATTGACCAACAAGCATTTGAGAAACAGGTAAAAGTACTTTTTCTTACATTCTTAAGAAGCTCTCATTCTTTGTCCCAAAGCATGATAACTTCAAAGAAAAAAAAAAAGTTTTAAATAGGGAATTATTATAATAATTTTTAAATTATTTGAATATGCTTTAGACATATTTAACATATAATATCTTTCCTCTGAAGACCTCCAAGGAATTAAAAATTCACTAATTAAGTACTGTAACATCTTTGAGAGGCATATACCATAATTATCTCCATTTTACAGATGGAGTAAGTGAAGCACACGGAAGCTAAGTGATTTGTCCAAACTAACACATTCCACTGGAGTGTAGCCAGGAGAGATACCCACGCTTTCTAATTTCCAGTGAAACAATAGATTATGCTACACATACCAACCTCCAAAGGCAGGATGTTACTGTTTCTTTACCAGAAATTGTTGGCTTCCTTTTTGAAAATAAGATGCAAAACTTTGCCTTAGTTCAGATTGTCTACTAGCTGCCAAGCAATCTAAAAAATGTATTAGCATACAAATAATCATAAAGGGTTGTACTCAATGAAAGAATGAGTTGGAAATGATACCCAAACACTCTTGCTCAATGACAGCCTTCAGTCTTGTACCATACTTCTCTCTTAACTGCATATCTGATCATCCAAAATTCAAGCATCTTCCTTCATATGACAAAATCATGTCAAATTAGGTAATAGAAGACTGCTTATGCATCACATCATATCACTGGAGGCTGCTAGCATGTCCCTTTGACTAATCGAAGACTAATCATCTACTACAATGATAGGGAATGTATTCATTTTGGACAGCATCGTGGCATAGGTCCAATCATATGAGAGGACAGAGGCTATAATCCCTGATTATCTCCATGAAAAGTGGTATGGCTTTCTCTAGCTGAAATTTTTGTTGCCTACTAGCAGCAGTTTATAAGGTTCCGGAAACCTTCTGAGAAATGTCTGCATTCTCTTTGATGTAGCACTGAAATTTAGGAACTTTGCTGTTTCCCTTCCTCTCTTTTCTAAATCTTCTACAGGGTGATTCTCCCCTCTTGCATATTCTCTTTCTGACCCCTGACTTCTTTGTTACTTTAAGATACAACCTCAAAAGGAGAGTAACACATCTGTCTCCATCTTCCCTAATTAACATGCACTCTAGAAGGAGCTAAAAGACACTTTCCAGAGAAGTACAATATGAAACAGTTGGTTTGGGCCATTCAGAGTAGGACATTGATTCTAGTCCTCCTTAACAAATTTCTGACTACTACACTACACCATAAAAGATGGGAAGTGCAACTACTCTGACCTCTACCACTCTCTGAGTAAGGAAGAAATGTGTGGAGGACATGAATTTCTTTTGAAATGGAGTGGGCCTTGGGCCTGAGAATCCTACTGGGTTTGCTCAAGTTGTGATTTAACTTCCTAGTTAGCTCTGAATAGTTCCCCTCTCAACATTTTGGCTACTTTGGATACAGTCTCGGATGCTACCTCCCCTATAGCATGTTTTATCATTTTGAGTAATGGGTCCAATGTGTCAAAATTTGCCAAAGGACAAAAACAGTAGAAATGTATAGCTTTATAACTTCCCTGCCTTCCACAAGTTGATGATTACAAAACACCTGAGCTGATTATTTTACTAATTCATGTTTTATGCAGCTCCTGCTCAGACTAAAAGGAATTACACATGCTTATTTAGAAGAGGAGAACATCATAAGTCTGGAAAAAAAATATATGTTTATCACTACAAAATTTAACATTAGGAAAGTGCATGAAGCTGTTTTTGCTGTTTGCATGACAGATACAGAGATTAAAATTCACTCTCAGAATTTCAACCTTACAGAACCTCCAGTGTCTTAGAAAATGTACAATATCCTCTTACCATGACCTATTATTTGAAAAAATGTGGAGAAACATGCTATTGAATACATACATGTTTTGAATACTAGATAACCACAACTTATTATAAAATTAATTTATAGATTTATTTTCAGTATTAGGAGTTACAATTTAAAATAATTTTTACCGAGTAAGAATCTGTTTTACATATAGAATTGATCTGACACTTATTATCCAAATACATTTAAAAGTTTGAACTAAATAAACGTGCTAAGACATATGATCCAAAATTATAATTAATTTAAAGATTTTTGGTGGAGCTTTTTCACATTCTTAAATATTATGCACCAATTATCATGGGATAGGCAGTGAATAAATATGATAGCATAAAAAGCCTTGTATTTAAAATGAGTATACACATTCAGGCGGTAAAATTTGCCAGTGATGAGTGAAAAAATTTATATGTTAAAATCTTTACATCTACTTTTATGTTACTATATATTCATTAATTAAAGAGCAAGAGCAAAAAATGTATAAAGTTGATGAAAGGTTTACAGACCTAGTGACCTATCCCAACCCCAAGGATTAGTAAGGAAACTGTGTGTGACTGCAAATTATTACACCAGCCTTATTAGGATAATGATTTCCCACCTTCCATGGTGCTGCATTGTTATCCATAAGCTCCCAGAGGTCCTTAAGCTTGTTAATAACCATTATAGATGTGCAATGAAGTGAATCAAGACTAAAATGAACTCACCTGAGCCTAAGTAGATTAACCCTGTTCAAGTCTGATGATGTCCATATAAATTCATCTGAATCTCCTTCCATCAACAAATAGAAAAGTGCAATAAAGAGATAAGACTAGGGTATATTTTATATGTTTTTTTTAAATAACTGCAGAAAATTGTGCAGAACACAAATTCAGGAATCACTATTTAAACTGCAAAAGAGGGTCATCTTTTCCTAGTGAGGACATATCGGGGCTCCTGGGATTATATTTCATAGGTGTTCCGCACTTAGCATTCTTGAGTCCTGCTCACAGGCTGCACTGTGGCTTGTAAGCTGACTGTAAAAATGTGAGTTAAACAAAGCTGGACATCTTCTGCATTATATTATTAGCTAGCCACTGAGAAAGTAATGGAAAAGATGATGCGTGCAAAAATGAAGAAACATTCACATTCAAAATAAAGATGCAGGTAGCAATTTCTGAAACTTTTAGACTAGTTTTGTATTTCTGAAGAAAGAAAACAAACTTTGAATTTGCTTTTTTTTTTAGAGGGAAATCAAAACATGTTTATAAAATAGTCTGCTAGGATTCATAAACAATACTTAAGTCAAAAAGATAAAATGTACTTAAACATACAATCAGTGGGATTTCACATATAGCCTCATATCTTATTTTTACAGTTATTTAAGTCACAGTATTTCTGCATGCAATGAATATATAACTATGCCATGTTTCAGTTTGTAGAAATCCTCATCTAATATACTAAATATTAGACTCATAATTATTTTATTATATGTTGTTACAGAATGTGAAAGAGGTAGAGTTTAATGGGAAATTTTAAAGTGGAAATGGTGTTTCAATGTTTGAAATGGATAATGAAGAAAGAGTGGGTTTATGATTGTGCTTAGATGAACACTGGAAAGAGAAGATAGAATTAAATTACAGAGTCCTGACCATGATGATGTCTTAATTTTTTTGTGGAAAGACATGACAGGTGGACTTTGCAAAGTGTAATGTGAGTACCAGAAGAGAGTGATAAGTATGGAAGCAGTATTTCAGACAGGAATGATCATTTAGACCTGAAAAAAATAGATGAGTAATTAGGCAGGAAACCACTCTCTATGATAACTGAGCCAGCAGCAGCAGTTCAAAAATAAATAAGATTCATTACCTGGATATAATCTGTATGTTATATGCGAAGAAGAGAGATATCATACAAGGACAGAGAAGAAAAATCTGGACCTAGAAGGAAGGTATGGTAGATGCATCTGTTGTGATGGAGAAAGAAGACCAGGGTGATCTGGAAGAAAAGAGAAGACGCAACTGTTGTCAAAAAAAACCCCCCAGAATATTCAATGAAAGAAGAAGGAGGGGAATAAGAAGAAGCATTTCAGTTATAGGACTGAACACACAGCAAGTAATAATAAAATTGACATAGAAGTGGGTTGTTGCAGACCAGATGTAAGGAATTTAAAGAAAAACCCTCAAAAAAAAGGACTACAAAGGGACGTCTGAAGAAATGTGTTATAAGAAGGCTCTCATTATGGATGATTGGCATCATATCTGTGTGGATGGAGAGATAGGCAGAAAATAATTTTCTTTAAAAGAAAAAATTTATCATTGAGAAATATTGCTCATGATGGACTAAACAGAGGCAACCTGAGGCAAATGTCCCTGCCATCCAAACTGCCTGCCTTCTTAGAGATTTATGTTATGCTCTGTCTCTTGTGCTCTTCTCCATTTATACAGACCGTGGAAGAAATACATTTCTGAAGTGGTATTTTACCCAGAACACAAACGCTGTACTTTCCATTAAGAGTTGGAGCCAGTAGAACAGCAGAAGGAAAAGATCTTGGTGCAAAAAACATCTCTTGATACAAGCGATTCAGCAGGCTCTGCTTTAGAAGCTGCTCATTTGCACTCCTTGTAGTTCAGTTGTTGATTCTGGCTCATCTCCCCATTTGTCCTCCTGCTGCACCTCTGCCTCCTTATTCTCATCCAATATGCTTACTAAGTTGATGAATGAACAAGTTTTTGCTTTTATTTCTATGAAACATCTTTATCCTTCACACCACCACCTGTTTTGTTTATATAGATGAGAAGCTAGCTAAGAAACACATAGAAGTTTGGAGAATAAACTAAAGCAGAAAATTCTACTTTTGACTGTAATTATCTAATTTATGCTCTCCTTAATCCTAGATCTTTTTACGAACAGCTGAAAAATACAAGATGGCAGTCTCAGCTTTTCAGATTATTTTCAGATATTCATGGGAAAGCAATTAAAAATAAGATCATGAAACATAACATCATGGAGCTAAGAACCAAAATAATGCAAAACTAAACTATTCCTAGAGAAGAAAAAAAAAAAGACTGTTACTGTTAATTTTATAGAAGGGAAAACATGGGTGGTTTGTTTGTTTGTTTTTTTCATTTTGTTTCATTTTGGTTTAGCTCATTTTCTCAAATAGGATTATGATATTTTATGATTACTTAAAATAAAACCTGCCAGAACTGGAGTTCCAGTTCCCTATGTTCAACTGTTGTTTTTCCCCACTGAGTAGCAAGAGTTCAGACAGATGTATGTAATAAATTCAGAAATGTTGATCTGTGCTGCAGATGAAAGGCTGAATAACAGTATAGTCATAAAACTGAAACTTTTCATACCATGCAAGCAGCCTGTACTATATTTTACTCCACACTTCAAGATATATCACAGTGACAGATTTTCTAAAGTCAGGATATCATATCAGAAGAATTCAAAGAAGTTTCTCAGCAGCTGCTGTTAGAATAGTTGCAATTGACTTATAAAGCTCTTTGAATCATAGTAGTTTTCCCTGTTTCTTACACTTTTGGAGTACTTTTTTTGTTAGTGAAAAATCAGATTCAGAACAATCTAACTAATACATTCAACCATTCTGCAAGAGTGCTAAAGATAATGTTCATAGCAATAAATGGACTGGAAAGTTAATAGTAACAGGAAAAGTATGTAAACAGAACTTTGAGAAGGTAAGTGATTTTTATTCAGACTATCCAAATCGCTTTATTCTTTCACTTTATAAACATGCCCTAAAAAAAGGTGGCTTGACAGTTCTGACCAAGGTCATAATCAACATCTGAACCTGTCAAAGCAGCTTCCAGCAAAGCCAGGAAAAAAACCCTGACACTCCTGAGGCTCCCAGTTCTCCCCTTTTAGTCAGTTTTCCTGTTTCAGATCTCTTTGTTTTATAAAACAGTGTACTTTCCACCTTTTCTAAGGCAGCTTTCACATTCTTCTTAAAAATTTAAATGGACAGTATGAATATTTTCCTCAATTTCTGAATGTACATTGCAAACTACCAAAAAGGAGGCAATCAGTAACTTTTCTAATCAATAAAGCAAAATGAGGCTTTAAAGGGCAACAACACTAGTCAGAGAGAAAGAAAAAAAAAATGTAAGGAACAAACTTATGCATTCCAAATTTCAGGAGATGTCCTTAAACATGGCACATAATGTAGCAGATTTGTCCCGAACTTCTGTGCACACTTGTGGGTCCTCAGAACAGCAGTACCAGTTTAATTCCTCCAGACCTGTACTAAAGATCTACGTGACAGCAAAATTGAATAAGGTTAATTAGTAGGAGGCCTTTTGCAGCTTAACACTTAGCCCACTGGTTTACCATTTATTGTTTGTGATGGAAATTCAAAATAATTTTTTTCTTGCAATAAATACATACAAACTTGTCTTTTAAAAGTGTTAGTAGTATTCAGATTGCTAGAATGCAATTACTGATGAATAGCTTCTTAATTCCTTTTTTACAGGCAGTTTATGTTATGGCTGCTTTGTAGGTAGGAGGTTGTAAAGTCAATATTCATGGAAAACTTTTGAGGCACTTTTAGCAAATGTACTATCGAGCTTTATCAGTCACAGCAGGCAGATACAATTGTAAACATGTTTAGTTTGGAAAGAAACAGCTTGGCTAATGATAGAGATAAATATTGGTTTGCATTTTTAACATTTACTTTGTAGTAATAGACTGTTTCATTTCATAAGCATATAAGTAATCATGGTAAAGTTATGGCAGGACTACAGTATACTGGCATATTTATTCCTTGAAGTTCCCCAGTCAAAGACAAAACTCAGTTGTTTGCTTTTATATTTATTTAATGATGTGAGCTCTGACTGGACTTGAGTCAAACTCAAGTATTTCATAGAGCAGTGAGTTTCTTTTGAAATGGGGCAATGTAAACACGCTTTCAGGTGTTGTATAAATAGTAAAACTGTAACGTATAATATTTCTTTAAATTAGCACAGTGTTAATAATTGATGGGGGAGGGGGTCATATATAGGTTACCTGGCATAACAATGAAGCTATTTCTCAATATGTAAGAAAAGGCATAACACAAATTACAAATGTAACAAATGTAGAATAATCAAGACTATTTAGAACTGTCCCTGGATATCTGAAAAAGACCTACAAAACACTTCAATGATATATTGATACATATTGTTTTTCTCAAAGTGACTTTTTTATCTTACCAGTCATATTATCATCACAGTAACTATCTTATAGTATTATAGTCAACCATTCTGAGAGATCTCAGATGCTCCACACACTCAACTGTATGTATTTTGATATGGGTGTTCTTGCTGCTTGCATACAAATGCTTGACCATTTGTAATTTCCATACTCTTCCTAAAGTGAATCAAGATCAGTCCAGCCAACCAAGGGTAAAAGTTGGAAAAATACATTAGTAAGCAATGAGTGATGAAAGAAACAATTAATAGGCAAGTGACACTCTGCTGTTGCTGTATAGTTGAGTCGTGATATTTTCATTTCTGTATTCTCTGTAGGAAACATCGACTACTGTCTACTGAAGGCAGTTTAGTCAATATGCTAACACACACACACACACAGCATTTGTTTAATGTTGAGAAGATGCACAAATTGTTACTAGACTCAGACATTACTAAAATGAAGAGTCAAGGACTAATGTGATGTTATTTGATCACATAGTGATTACTCTGATGGAAAAAGTATCAGTCAATCTGGGACAGTTCAAAAATTGTTGGGAACTTATTTTGGAGACAGTTTTCGGAAGTGAGAAGACACAGAAATTCCTCTCTTAATGTAAGACTAGAACTGCAGACATCAAATGGAAGAAGAAAGACAATTTCCAACACAAAAACACTTCTCAAATTATTAGAAGATCCAGGCTGATAAATTTTCTCTCTATCTCTTCACCCAACCCATAGAAATGTATTCCCTCACTCAAAATGCGCCTACCTGTTTACCTAGGCTTCATGCTGTTCTGGCCCTTGAAGGGATCACCCCTTTCCTCTCACCCATTTTGCCAGCACAACTCATTACCTTCCTCCTCAGCCTGGTGAGATAGCGTTTGGCTTCATGCCATGCTCAAAAGCCACTTCTCGGGAAGTTGTCTCAAAAGGCTTTCCCAGATGCCAGGAGCAGCCCCTTGGCTGCCCAGGAAAAAAAAAAAAAAAAAAAAAAAAAAAAAAAAAAAAAAAAAAAAAAGAGAGAGAGAGAAATGAGCAATGTTTGGCTCCATTTTGTGAGACAGGAAAGCAGGGAGAGATGGAAATTAAAATAGTCACGGAGATTTTCATGAAGCTCCCTGTGAAGAACCAAAGTGCAATGGCAGGTGAGAAGCTGTCGAAACTCAGACACAGTCCTGCAGCGAATACCGAATCCAAGTCGGATGAGAGGAAAGCAAAGGAAGCAGAGGAGCTCCAGATCAGAAAAGCTGCAATGCCAGACAACTGCACTCCCCATGTGGGAGAAGTCTGACCTGAGTGCTCCTAGCAGGAAACTCATTCTTGACTTACTTAATTTTTAGGGTAGATATGTAGCATGAGAACACGCTCTCCAGGCCTCGCTGAAGGGCGCTGGTATGGAACAGGGAGTGATTGCAGGGGCAGGCAGCAGTGCTTGCACCCAGGCTACACTCAGGATTTTTCTCCGCTAGACCCGGCCTACTCTTCAAGACCAAGTGACTATTTTATGTAGGTTTCCCCAAACTTTAGGCAGCATTTCTCCTAGAAAGGAGAAATAGTTTTGGCTTGTGCTTTTTTGATGTTTCTTTTCTCACTGCTCTTCTGACTCAGCCTCTAGCATCTGTTCCTCAACAGGAGAAAGTTATTCTTTCCACCTTACAAGATGCATTCCACTGAACGCTTTCAGAGAAAAGAAGTGGCTGCTCTTGCTCTTGCTATCCATCTGCTGAATGCTATTTCAAGTCAGAGGTGGTACACTTCCTATACCACCTCCTCAAAACCTTTATTTCTACACCTCTTTCTCTTGCCTGTCTTTCTCTTCACTGCCACTAACACTAAGGCTATCCATGGAAGTACTACAAAAATAGAATAATTCAATGACTGTGGGTACAAAGGGCATCTCCCATAGTTATGAAGGTTCTATTTAGGCAATAGTCTTCAAGGTTTTTGAAAAACAAGTTTCTAGTAATCATAAAACTTTCTTAATGTTCTTTATATCTAAAAGATTATGTTTATTATTCCTGAAACTGATAACAATGCTAAGTAGCTTTTCTTTTACTTTCAGACTACAAATTCTTCTATCTTCTTCCGCCTAAATCCCTAGCTTGATCAGCATGTCCAGTTTAGATCAGTGCAAGCCATGATTAAAAGTAAAACAGTCCATCTTTAAGCACTTCCACCCTACTAAACCCATCTGATCTAATACTGGAAGCAATTTAAAGTAATATTATATACCATAAAGGATTATTGACAGTGACTGTCTAAACTAGCCTTGCATTTATGGCCTGTTCATCAGGATTAGCACATTTGACAAAGACAATGAAACTAGATCCATATAAGTAAAACCATCTGTGGGTCCTAAACTGGAGAACATCCAAAGAGAGACTAGACTTTGTTCTACACTATCCAAGTGAAATGCAACAACGAAGTTCAATCTACACCTTTTACAAAACAATTAGAAAAGCTTGATGTCCATAAAGTTGAGAAGAACTTAATATTTTTTTAAGTCTTTACACCTCTACATTCGATATTTTAGCTAATAAGTGGCCTGATGTTTTACAAGATTTTATAAATAAATATATACAAGACACGTGCACTTTTTATAGGCAAAAGAGCAAATAATTGACCACAAATGAAATGCATTCATTTCAGGAATATTCCACTACAGTTACCAGCACTAGTGTTAGGTGTCAAGTAGAAGTCCAACTGGCATATCCATTGTGTAACCATCAGAGGTGGATGGCATGCAATACCTTAAAGTTTTTTCGATCAGTACCATGCCATAGCCCTGACAGATACGGACTTGTGCTTGATGTCAGCTGTTCTCTGACTGCCAGCTCCATGGCAGATTTTGCTAGGAATGACTTTCATCTGCACTGACAACCAAAATACAGTGAACAATGTTGTTACACTTCTGAGATGAGAGTGAAAGGACTATGTGTGAAGTGCCAGTCAGAAACAGCAGAATATGAATACACATTACTTAATGTCACTTACAAATATAAAACACTTAGGAAAGACTAGAATGATAACTTCATCGGTAGAAGGGAGGGGGTAAGCTTCACAAAGAAATGTAATATTTTTTAAACAGACAAAAGTCAAGAAATAGCACAGGTAGGGGTCAACTTGAGTAATCCTAATGCACAAGCTGATTTCTGCCCTTGGAATCAATACTAACATAATATCTTGACATCCCAAATACATGCTTCTCTGACCTGCTAATTTATCCTCTTGACAAGTGAGATTTCTAGATGGGTATCTATCTTAATCCAAAAATTTTGGTAGCACAGTCAGCGAACTAATTAATCCAAAGATTTATGAATTCCATAAACTTTCTTCAGTATATTCCATAAAATATGTGTATTCCACAAAAATGAAAACTCTACCTTACTGACAGCAAAGATAGTAAAATTGATTTTTCAAATTTTAGAAGATACTGCAATATCCAGACTTAATATAGCTCCTTGATGCACCAAGAAAATGCTAATATGTAGTGATGTGACCTTAGACTGAATATAGACTGAAGAAATACCTTCCAGAAAACTTCATTTCTGTACCCAAACTTTAAAAGACTGTTGAAAACCGGAAGAGGGTTAACAGCAGACATACAGGAATGCTTCCAATTCTAGAAAACATAATGGAGACCAAAGGAGTTATTTAGCTCTGCTTAGCTACAGGGGACTAACAGTCACAGTTAAAAATATACAAAACCATTTCTGTCTGTATTAATGGACCTAAATACTGAAGAGAAGACTTTTGAGCAAGTATGGAGGCAAAGAAGAGTCTATGGTCATCATTAAATAGTGATCTTTAATGTTCCTCACTTCCTTCTGTCCTTCATTCACCTGCCCATTTCTTGCATTGCAAGATCTGCTTGACAATTGCCAGCCGTGGCTCATTCTTGCACTCTTTTATTCTGATGGTACTCTTACTGTTAGCGAATGTCTCTAAGAAATATAAAAATTCATATTCTTCTTCAGTTCTGGCATTCATCTAATGAGCAGGTCTATGTCCAGGCTAAAGAGATCTGTTTTTCTTCCTAGTGGAACTCATGTTCCCTGTCCATGTCATCATTTCTGACATTTGGCTTATTCTTCAAATCTCTGTTTGTTTCAGCACACAGGACCTTACAAATTTAATTTTAATAATGACGGGCAAAACCTAAGACCAAACCCATCTTACATTCTCACTAGTGAATTCAGTCCATTTGCTGATCTTTCCTGATATAATTCTTACGTGTTTTCTTGTTTTTCTGCACTTCCAACTCTCCTGTGGCTCTTTCTCCTTGTAAAATATGGATAGCTTAATGTCTTCCATCTCTCAAAAAAATGCTTTTGATCTACTTGCCTACTTAGCCCATCTGTCTTGCACCTCTGAGCTAAATAAAGTTCTATACTATACTCAAATTAAAATAAATTTCCATTCTGTATTCTCTCAAATAAGTTCCTGTACATTGCGATAAATCAAAACCACTCTCATCCAAATGCCTAATGGCATCTTCCTAGGGAAACCTTAGAACCAGTGTTCACTCTCCTCCTTGTTCTCTCAGCTACCCATCAACTCCAATCTTTTTCGAAAACTCCTATCCTCTTACGACTCTCCTCCACGATTTTTTTCAAGTTCTTTTTTTAATCTCTGCAGTTATTCTGTTAGTATGTCCTTCATCAAAATATTTCTTAAATGTGATGCTTGCAAAAATATTCCAGTAATTTGACATCTGAATGCCACAAACAGCATCATTCATTGTTTCTTTAAAATGTCATTTGCTACTTCTTTTTATACTTGGTTTGTAAGCTCTGCATTTTATAGGTATAGTATCCAGCACAATGAAGCTCGTGAGTAGAGCTCCAAATTATAGTAATGTTATTCATATCAAAAATAGTGAGTACCTTTTTGAATTCCCCAGATTTCTGTGAAACCAGCGTATCTCAGCAAAGACATATAAAACCAATTTTTGTATTTTTCTTTAGAGTGAACTCTAGGAGTCAGATTGTTTGCTGATGAACATCTGAGTCACAAAGGTGAAAATAAACCAAGGAAGCAGGTGAATTGTCATATGTCAGTAAAGTTGAATAAGGAAAGATGGGTGTACATGAGTGTTTAAATTCTGAGTCTATTAGAGATTAAGTGTTCTGAGTAAAGAACAGAATCAGATGCTACATAGAGATGAGAATAGGCTAAAAATCATAACAGTCGTTATTACTACTTTTGGTTTTGTTATCAAATGTCAAAAGAAAAAAAAACAACTTGCTTCCACAGGAAATTCTAAAATCTCTTGTAAAGAAACAACTCTCATTTTTATTTCTTCATGTGAATAAAACCTCTGGATTCAGATGGTCCAAACAACTCTGAAAATTAGGTCAAATCACAACCATTCCAAAGTCCGAACAATGAATTTGTATACGCGATTTCAATCTCTGACGGATGTTACAGACTATGGCCCATGGACATGGCATAAAACAAAGTGACCACAAAATCATGTCTAGGTTTGGACCTTAGACTTATATCCAGTCTTCAGCTATATCAAACTCAGAAAAAAAATCAATTGAATTTTGATAAACCCATTTTGCTCTTCTAAAAGACTCACTGTGCAACTGAACTATTTTTATTTCAATAACACAAGCAAAGCAATCAAAGTTAAATATCTGTTATAATTTCAAGTTCTGCTATGTTTTTAATGTTTGGTACATTCTCTCTAAATACTTGTTTGTAAATGAGATTTTTTTAAAAAATAAAATATTCTTAAGTAATATTTTTTAAACCAGAATAAATAATGTCTTGAAAGAACTATCCTCCTATACTTAGGTGGGTTTTTTTTATTTTTCTTTTTCCTCTAGCTTTATGTAGAATCTCAAAGTTCTTCACAGTACCTTATTCTCGTGAGATTTCACTGCTTCTACTTCTCTGCAATGTAGTAAATGTGAAAGTTGACCCCATAGGTCTTAAATAGGTGCCCTTTGCTTTTATGCTAGTCATGAAAATCACAATTGCTGTAATAATTTGCTCCTAGCAGTAGTCTAGCAGCTGTCTAAATTTACAAGGTCAGTCCTAGCACAACCTAAGCCAAACTTTTTAGAGACCTCAGGGTCAGGTTTCAAATAACCGCACATTCCTACTTTAACCAAAAGCAATCCCTGAGACTCAGCACACTTTAAAGATGAATGTTCATCTCTTCTCACATTTGAAACTTCAAAGGCGCAATTACTACTGGGCTGACATGGGCTGTTTCATGATACTTCCTGTGCAAAATGCTACCTCTCTGCACTCTGTGTTTCTGATGCTTCTGTTATCGCTCGTCAGTTTCTCTTTGGCAACACAAAATTCAATACTAGGTTTCCTCTCACTTCTTCCTTGCACTTGTTAAAAGCAATTACTGTTAGCATCCATATTTGAACTTTGAATTATGTTTCCGGGATTGTTTATATTCTTTACGATAGCTACATTAATCACCAGCTATTGGGTTATCTTAAAGTCAAAACTATTGGAAACACCTGGCTGGAAGATAAAAACAAAAGTAATGCTACCAAAAATATCAGGATTAAGCTCAGGATAATACCACTATGACACTGTCCACACGCAATTTGCTTTCAGGGGAAAATATTGACAAAACTATCAACTGACTAAAAGAAAATGTTCATCTTGGTAACAGCAAAGGTCTTTAATGTATATTTGTGCATTTTTGTTTTTGGGAGAGTTTTAGTTGCTATTTTCATTTCTGTTCAGTGATTTAAAGGCTTTTTAAAATGGAAAAACTCAAGTGCTAAAATTTGCATCACACACAAAGGCAAATCACACCTCTTGCTTACAACTTTCCTTCCCTAAGTGGGTAATTTGGATAATATGGACTTATTTTTCTGGTATCAAGTGAAAATTTATTATTCTTCATTAAGTATCAATGTTTGATTTTTAAAATAATTCTGCTTGATACACCATACACAAAAGACCTTGGTTAATTCATCAAAACTCATAGTCAATATCTGACAGAGAAGGAGAACAATGGTTACTTCTTGAAAAGAATCATGAATTCATAGGACAAATGGGATGGGTCAGGAGTAGATAAGGTAGAAAGGATGAGATTCCTTGCATAAAATAGTTACAATTTTTTTTCATTTTTATTTCAGTGTGATGTTATTTAATAGAAAAAGGTATAATAATATAGTTTGCACTGCAATGTTCACTTAAGAAATAATCAGCTATGACTTCTGAACTGCATTTTAAAAGATGTGAAGACTTACACTGTATTTAAGAAGCTTAAACCTAATTCAACTGCAAAAAAAAAAAAATTGGTAGTTCAGTTGTGTCTTGATATTAACCTGCAATCGTGAAATTGTTTGTCCTTTATAAGAAAAAAAAAAGTTAGTGAAATCATTCCCAGAAACTTAATACCCTTAAATGGTTTATGCTAAAATGGTTTGCTCTCCTTTCAGGGATTTACCTTAATGATATCATTCCAAAGGAGTCTGGTTTAGATCAAACTGGGTTAAAGATCATGACTGTCAAAAGATGATGTCACTTAGATTCCATTACTAATAAAACCAGGGGTCATTTTAAGTACAGAAACAGACTGATATTCATGCTTTCTTTACCTCTAATACCTTTAGTCATACATTAAGAAGTCATGCATTACAAAGGTAAAATTTAGTCCATTCCAGCATAGTTCAAGAGCATAGTATATCAACTTCGTATTTACTGTTGTTTAGCACCCTTATTTCTAAAGTATACAGTAAGAAACATCCAAAATTTTAACAAATAAAATCACTTTGTCTAGGAGATCCTAATTTCTACATTTTACCAAAAGTAAAGGTGGAGATGCAAAAATAACATATTCATTCTATCAGTCCATACAGGTGCAAATACAAACATATTCAGTACAGATAGTACTCAGTACAATGTCTATGAAACACAAAGTTAGAATAAGCTAAGATAACCTTGGAAGGCTAAAAAGTTATAACACATTTGCAACAGTTCAACAGGGATCCTTCTCTTGCCTTATCCTTTTATTATTTTGTAGCTCCCTGTGCCGTGTCACATTTTGCAGAACTATCCAATGTTCATTTATGCCTAGAAAACATTATATATATAACAAAAATCAAAATAAAGCAAGAATAGCAAAATAAAGCAAGATTATCCACCTGCAATGAAGGACTGTGATTACCATGTTAAGTGAGAAACAATAGAAGTCCAATTAAACAAAGGAATATTTGCCACCATGGGATATCCATGTTGCATGAAATAGTAACTTTCCATGAAATTTCTAAGAAGTCAAACAAAATAAAATCTTATGATTTTCATCACGTTTAGGTCTTGCCATCAGCAGTCTAATGTGCAAAAGAAATTTTGAAAGAAAGGTACAGAAAATTGAGTACTTGATGAACATTAAAATAGATATGTAACTATGATGAAGTTCAGTCTGCATATTCAGGATCCTACTTATCAGTTCCTGCTTATATGAGTTCATGATTTTAACAACTAAAATCCAGTTAAATCTACTGCTAAAAGTTCAGAAAAAAAATCAGAACTAATTCATTCCACTGGCTAAGATTTCATTTACTTTTGTGCATAGCAGTAATCTTAGTAGGAACCACTAGATGGTAGTATGACAGACAGTGGAGAGAATTCTCTTCCTTGGGTGTTTGTGGGTACCTCCTAAAAGATCTGCTGTTTGTTAGCTGTGACACAAGTCACCATGAAACGCTATGATACTTATCTGTATTCATCTGTATTTCCTAGTTATTGATATAGTTGTTGCAAACTTGACTTAAATATTATTACCAAAACATCTAATTCAGAAGTATGTTATAGCATGTTCCTCCACAGCCTGTCCCCTCCTATTCAAACAGTGCTAACCATAATACTCTTTGATTTCTCCTTTTACTCTTTATTCCACATTTTTTTTCGATGCCAAATATCCTGTGTCTACCTTATTTTCAAGGTTTCTTTCAAATTCATTTCTACTATGTAACCTGTAAGACATAAAAGAATTAAAAATAAATAAGAAAAAGAATAGATACCCGTTTGTCACAGGTGAACTATCATACTCTGAAATCTGAACCTTTTCCCCATTCTCCTTTTAATTTTTGTAATCCTTTTGGGATCAAATATCTCAAAAAAAATTTTTTTTTCTTGTTTCTGAGATTTTAGGATGATAACTGAACAAAAACTAATATTAATAGAAGGATAATGTTTAGAAACAAAACTTTTCACAAGGGAATGTTCTTATCCTTAAAACTCAGAAGGGCTGTATAAATATATTTAAGTGAACACTTTATAATATAAAATGTTTAACTTGTGCTTAAATTAATGTGCCATATGAAGAAGGACAAAGTTCATCCAAAAATGGATAAACCAATCTTTGGAAAAAAAATAAACATTGCCAGATACTTCACAGGTTGAGTCAGTTATTCAACCTGTTGAAACATGTGAATTACCTGCTGAATCAGATATTTAATCTACTAAATCAAAGTTAACACCTACTGAGTCAAGCATAGCACAAGTAAAAAGCTATTAGTACAGATTTATATGCGTTCAAGTGAATTACAGTAAACACATTGCCCAAGAAACAGAAAGTGGACTGTGTTAGCTGTGTTATTTATTGCATTATGTTTACATGGTAACAAATGTTCTCCTATGAGGGAATTTCCCATTCAAATAGCAAGAAATAAGGTCTTACTTTGGTGAGTCAGTTTTCTTCAAATGATGGCACATATTCTCACCAATGAATTCACAGATATTCTAATATCTAAGCAGAACTTGTAGGAGTAATCAGGCAGAGCGGCAGTGAGAAGACATCTGTGCAGAGTTGCTTTGCTCCCTGCTTCTTTTATTATTCTTTCCCTCATATATCATGCTGCTGCACATGTAACAGCAATGAAAAGTATGTGGGAAGAAGAAAAGGGGCTCTTGTCCAACACGACTCACGAGAGTTTCAGTTTGTAAATCCACTGTTTCAGCAGCAGATGGTTCTGCACACTATGTCTTTTCTCAAAATCTCCAGTCTTTCTACTTGTATAAGCTTGTACATAGGCTGTATTTTTTATGTTTTCCTTAGATGTATTTGGAATGAAGCATGCTACATCCTTGTTGTCTTTTGTCCCTACACAGATTTCTTTGGTGAATATTTGTGCTTTTACAGCATTTTGATTGACAGACCTTCTTCATCTAGAAGCCAGTAAATATTGATTTTAATTCAATTTGTTCCCTAATATTCTGAAGAAGATACTAATTTCCTGTAGTTCTACTATCAACAGATGTCCATTTGCTTCTTTTTTTTCTACAACTCATAACTTCTGATCAGGCTTCAGCATTAATTTTTTCCACTGATTTTGTAAACAGATACCCATAACAGGTATAGTTTTCCTTTTCCTTTTCCGTTTCTTAGGTCATATTGTTACCTTTTCAAAGCTGTTTCCTTTCTTTTTTATTATGGCTTGATTGTAGTTTATGAGACACAGAACACAGGCCTACATTTGTGTTTTAATTTGTATCAGAAGAGCGTTTTTGAATTGTCAGTTGTCCCTATTTACTGTACTTTGATTTGCGTCATGGAGCTGCCATGGAGCACATGAACTGAAATCCTTTTAGGTGAAACTGAAGAAGTATACCCAATGGAGACCAGCTGCAATCTAAAAGACAGTCTAGAGCTTATCCCTCCATTAAAATGCGTGTTGTGTGGGCATGAACTCCAAGTGGTTCATACTACAGATCTTGTTTCTACTAGTCCATACTTCTTGCTACTGTAGACATAACATAGACATAGGTAGTACCAACTACATTCTTCTTATTTTTCTCTAGCAAATCTAAGGCCTAAACTCACATGTAGATACCCACACATATACAGAGATGATGATTAAAAATACTTACGTTGACTCTGCACAGGAGGACAAATGTATTATCAGTTTTTTTGTAGATAATAATAAAAAACTTTCTTACTTTTTAAAGATCCATATAGGGCAGGTAGAAACTCCTAAAATAATTTCATAGTGAAATGAACCCTCCTTACATGAAAATTAATACTTATCACATATTTGGGTAAAGATCCTGTAATAATGAAAGTTAGTCAAAGTACAAAAAATGTCAAGCTTTTCTGATTATATTTTGAACATATTGAGCAAGAATCTATCTCAGTTTCACTGCGGGGAAGCTTCAATTCTGATATAGCACTTAACAGTTACCTCTCAGTAACAGGTATGCAGAAATCAGAAGTAAATTATATTCATTTCATAATTTGGAGGAGGTTGGTTTGCTTCTCTGTTGTTCTTTTCCTCTTTTCTTTTATCGTTGCATAAGAAATGCAAGAAAAATCTTCTGAATTCTGGATTTCAATCGGTAAAGTAACAGAGTTTCTCTAAAAAGTTTTGTTGATTTAATGACCTAAGATATTTGAGTGTTTGGGCACATTATCAATAGCTTAACATGATACTGGAAATAGAACACTAATTGCTACAGAAAGATTGCATGTTGTCCAGCAACCACATTATATTTCCAGAGGATAAATTTTCATTTGGCACGTAACTGTGAAACAGGTTTTACTCATTAATACATGACTTGTTACTGACCTAAAAGAAAATTGATCAGTTATTTGCACTGCACCATGCTTGAGATACTGAGAAACAGCTGCATATGTCTTTTATTTATGGATTTGTCACACAGTATTTTCACTTCATACACACAGGATCAAAAAAATGTATTTGTTTTACCTAAAGCAAACAACGACATCCATTATGAATCTACTTCAGCTCCTTTAGTATCTTGGAGTAGGCACACACTAAACACAAGTTGACATATATGGTAGGTCTTTCATAAACTGAAATATGTTGTTTATGGTGACTAAGTATTTCTTAAAAACACAAGATAATTACAATTACTTTACACTGAATAGTCAAAGGAAAAGTACTCATTATCTGTTTTATAAAAACCAGTAAACTGATGTAACACTGTGTGATATTGTGGTAACTAAAATTGTAACTTTGGGAAGGTTAGGTAAGTAATTATTGTAGTAAAAACACAAACTGTTCTGCATATTAACAAAAATATTATCTTTTATTATTGTTAGATAAAGTAGATTCTTCATTCTTCTGGTTTTGAATGGTTAGTGTCAAATTACATAATGAGAGAAAACATTGTCTCTATAATAATAAAATAATAATAATCACATTATATCAATTATTATTAGTAGCAGTAACAATAAGCACTACTAAGACAGACACAAAAAGTTCTTACTTAAGAACTTAGAATAGAAATACAGGGCAGCACAAGGGAAATGAAATCAAAATGACTAGATGGGGGAAAAAATGATTTTGTAAGTTAAGAAGGTTATATAAGTTAAAGGATTTTATATGAGGATGCTCTAGCACTGATTAGGGCTTTCCAAAGAGAAACCATTGGTAGGATGGAACAAGCTTTCCAGTGCACCCGCTAGCACCTCACTTCCTTCCTCTCTAACTCAGGCACCCTCATAGCCTAGGTGGATTAACAGAGGTAAATGGTGACTTCAGCAAAAGAACAGTTGTAATGACTGTACTCCCTGTTTCTTCCTTCATGTTCCCAGGTGCATCTCGCTGTCCTCTGCCACTGGAAAAACAAGAAGTTGCTTTTATGAGGTGGCTGACAGAGATACGACCTAGCACTATGCTGCTCCCCGTGCTGGCCTTGTGCTTCACTTACTTTGTCCCTGGATTCTTCCCAAATCAGTCATAAAAATGTGTAAATTCAGGTGTCATAACTGTAAAAAAACCCAGAACCATCCTGACAATGAAAGAGCAAAGAACAAGTCACTACCAGCTTCCACCAGTTTGATCTCTGTTCTTTTAACACCCTGCATTTTCTCCAGGTTAGTGCATTTCTTTTAAGGACTTTGGTGCCAGCGCCCTTAGCGCATCCCTCCCGGGATCTGGCTGCCATGGCTGAGAGACAGCTCAGCCCCAGTGTTGCTGTGGGCAGCCCTGTCTCTGCTGATCATGAGCAGAGGCACCCGGGCAGCACCTTCCATCTGTTTAGGAAACAATCATAAACAAACTACATGAGTTTCAGTTTGGTGGGGAAGTTAGCTTCTAAACAAGAAGAAAAGACAGTTGCTGAAATCTTGAATAGTTTCATGAAAATTAAAGGTATGCTTAACACCTGGGAGAAAAGATACTTGTTTATTAATTAGAAGCAATGGTGAATGAGTCAAACCCCAGCTACTACACTATCAGGATGACTTTATGGTAGAAGTGTCACATAATAAATATGTACCACCAGTTTTACTTTTTCCCCTAAAAGGCTGTATTTCTATGGAAACTATGAAGCGAGGTACTCCTCTTTTATAAATTTTTATGTAACCATAAGGAAAAAAACACTGAAAAACCCCAGTATTTTTGCAAATGTGATCTGGATTCTGCTGAAGTACTCTGGCACACAGCAGTGAAAATGGCATACCTGGTTGAAGCCAGAATGGATTCATTCCAGCACAATTTTATTTGTATAGCCTATAATTACTACAGTTGTTATCACTTGATTATGCAATGAACTTCTTAAAAGAAAAATAGCATTATGTGTGAACAAGAGTGTAAACACATATTTTCAGTTACAAAATAATTGAAAAATCCGCATATATAATCTTCTAATTTGTAACTTAAGAAACTTGTGCAAACTTTTAGGAGAGACTTTTGTTTATAATGTTTTGAATTACTCTAGAACTGAAGAAAAATTTTTGCTGTGAATCAAAAAAACCCCACTTTTACTGGGATTAAAAGTTGATAAATAAGTGCAAAAACTAGTGAAAATTGTTATCCTGAGAACAAAGATTTGCAGTTGCTCTTATGCTGCTTACACCTTCTCCTCAATTCTCACTGTTTTCCTTACAGAATTGTATCCCTATGTTGGATACTGTACTGGGATTTAAGGCAATTTATAATCTGACGTCCACCTCAGGTTAATTTCTTGATCTTTTTTTTTTAATTTCTCTCTTCAGAAATTTGTTCTGTAAGAATTGCATTAAAATCCCTCCTTTTTTTTTTTTTTTTTTTTTTTTTTTGAGAAGGATGGGGCCAAGGGAAGATATCCAGCAGATGCAGATCTAGGGTACATAAGCAAATAACCAATGGGCCCAGTATTATCACTAGCAACACGGAAATTAATCAAAATTGAGCAACTGCATGGTGATGAAACTGTATGCCTGGTGCACTCTCAACACACATTCCATTCATTGGCATCAAAGTTTAAAAAAAAAATCAGAACATTTATGAAAAAGACATAGTTACAGGCCTCCTTCAACATATGAAAGTCAAGGCACCCACAAAGATATCCACCCTTTTCTCTGCAGCTCCTCCTCTGAAAAAAAAAAAAAAAAAGACAGACAGTGCATACAAAGGAGGCTTTTTCTCTCAGCTTGACAGCCCCACTGCATGCAGGCAGATAAAAGCATTTTGGATGCTTGCCAGGAGAAAAACCTTAAAGCAGCTTCATTAGGCAAAAGTAAGATAATCAGAGTAAATATAAAATGCTGCCTTTGTTACTTAAGCTGTTTGATTGGCTGTTATGCTATTGGCTGGCCAATTAATACCCTGAGCACAGGGCACTGACAGTTCTGGGCACCTCAGGGTGCACGCAGGAGTGTCCGCATCCCATGCGTGGCAGGATTTGCAAAAATGGCTATGCATATTTCCCACTTGTTCAAAGCTGAGAAGATATCCGCCCAAGAGGTCACTCCAACATGCTAATTATGATTTGTGTGTGTTAATTATGTCAATGCATGCAAAAGTGTGCAGCTCGGGAAAAAAAATATTAATTTGTAGTAACAACCTGAGTGCTGGCCCCAGCACTGCAAAGGGGTAGGTAGCAGAAAGGGCAAGCAGAGCAAAAAAGTGTCCAGTGATGCTAATGGAGAGATCTGTGTCTCTGCAAGTAAAAGAGAGGTGCTAAAGAAATTCCTTAGAGGATTGCCATGAAACAGTGACAGTGGAACAAGGGGATTGGATAAATAATACGAAGCAGAACTGTGAAGGAGATGAACACTAAACCACCCTATGCTACACTAGGAATACTATAGGGCTTTTGAGCCTATCTCCACAGATGAGCTGAAGATCTGTTCCCACCACTTCTGTCATTAAGATTGCAGGTCATTTGAATATTATTTCCTCAGAGAGCAAGGAAGAATGTAGCACATATGAAATGTTTATTAAGTATTTATATTCATAGTTCCCCTTCAGCTAACCACATTCTGCAGGCAACCTCAGCCAACATATTCCTTCACATCAAAATCTCTACGACCCATCACAGAACCTCTCCCACCTCAATCATGTACAAGTGCAGTGTCACCAGCTTTTCCAAAACTGAAGAGAATCTTCCAAATCTGAGGCAATTTTATTATATTTTAAACCAAGTGGATTAAAATACTTAAGCTGCTTAAGGATGCAGGGGAGAAGCTTGGTTCTTGTTGATCCAATCATAGAGGGGAAATGTAGGAGGGAGACTCTGAAAGCTAAATTCAGGCTACTAGGTAGGGCACTAAAGTCCCTGACCTGCATGGTAGCATTGTCTGAAATCATAGAATCATAGAGTCATAGAATGGTTAGGGTTGGAAGGGACCTTCAAAGGTCATCTAGCCCAAGCCCCCTGCAAGGAGCAGGGACATCTCCAACCAGATCAGGTTGCTCAGAGCCCCATCCAACCTGGCCTTGAATGTTTCCAGGGATGGGGCATCCACCACCTCTCTGGGAAACCTGTTCCAGTGTTTCACAACCCTCATTGTAAAAAATTTTTTCCTAATATCTAATCTAAATCTACCCCCCTCTATTTTAAAACCATTACCCCTCGTCCTATCACAGCAGGCCCTACTGAACAACCTCTCCCCATCTTTCTTGTAGGCCCCCTTGAGGTACTGGAAGACCACTGTAAGGCCTCCCCGAAGCCTTCTCTTCTCCAGGCTGAACAGCCCCAACTCTCTCAGCCTGTCCTCATAAGAGAGGTGCTCCAGCCCTTTTATCATCTTTGTGGCCCTCCTCTGGACCTTCTCCAACTGGTCCATGTCCTTCTTATGCTGGGGGCTCCAGAACTGGACACAGTACTCCAGGTGGGGTCTCACCAGGGCAGAGTAGAGGGGGAGAATCACCTCCCTCGACCTGCTGGCCACACTCTTCTTGATGCAGCCCAGGATGTGGTTGGCTTTCTGGGCCGCAAGGGCGCATTGCCGGCTCACGTTAAACTTCTCGTCCACCGTCACTCCCAAGTCCTTCTCCTCAGGGCTGGTCTTGATTCATTCTCTGCCCAGCCTGTATTTGTGCCTGTGATTGCCATGACCCAGGTGCAGGACCTTGCACTTGGCCTGGTTGAACTTCATGAGGTTTGCACAGGCCCACCTTTCCAGCCTGTCAAGGTCCCTCTGGATGGCATCCCTCCCTTCCAACGTGTCGACGGCACCACACAGCTTGGTGTCTTTGGCGAACTTGCTGAGGGTGCACGCTATCCCACTGTCCATGTCTCTGACACAGATCTTGAACAGGGCTGGGCCCAACACGGACCCCTGAGGGATGCCACTCGTGACCAGTCTCCACTTGGACATTGAGCCATTGACCACCACTCTCCGAGTCCAGCCATCCAGCCCACTCCTTACCCACCGAGTGAAATCCTTCATGGTGTGAGGGGTAGAAGGGACCCATGAACTCCATGTATGGCAACAAAAGCCTATATTAGAAAGATTTCACCGCACCTTCATTGTAACAGAACCAAACTGTCAGCAGTGGAAACTAAAAAAGTCATAGGGGTCTCTAAAGTGGAAGTTTGACTGACAGCAAATGACAAGCCCTGTGTAAGGCATTTTACAATCCAAGTAGGAGGATAATTGATGGGCTTGTGTTCCTAGTCTGCTAATATCTTGTGAGTGGTGAATTAGGACGTGCTCTGAAGCAGCAGTTACAAGTGCAGAACTCATAGGATTGTTAAGCCCATTTCTGTGGCAATGGCCACATTTAACATGGCTACATCCTAGTATCCTGTGCCTCCTTTGTCTCTGTAGCTCAGAAGGATGTACCATACATACAAAATGAGTGTATAGAGAAGAAAAACTAAAATGATCAAGGAGATGGAGTAGCTACTTTTTAAGGACAGGCTTACAGTCTGTCTGGAGAGAAGGCTAAGGAAAGGATATGACCAGGGCTTACAAATTCAAAGGGGTAGATAGACGGAAATGAAGAGCTGTTGTTCACTAAACTCAGCAATACACAAATGCTGTGGCAGTGAGTGAGGTGGCACCAAGCTAAAATAAGATGGATTTAAAATAAAGTACCAGTTCTACCAGTGGTTGGAGAATATCTTGCTTGTTGCTACCTTAGGAGGCTGTAGCAGCAGATAGATCTGAAGAAAAAAGGACCAGATAAATTCATAAACAACAGGCTCACAGATGGATGATAAAAACATATATTAAGATCTAGCTTGCAATGTTCCTAAGATAGTAGCTGTAGAAGTTGGGGGAGTATGTGAGTAATGGCTTGCAAGCTGGCCAGGCTGTGACCTGCCCCTGACATAACACCGCGCTGGGTGGACTGCTGGCCTGCCCTGGGGAGGGCATTTCTCATTAACAGTGGGATCTTAACACTGCAATGTCTGTTGTACTATGTCAGTGATGTAAAAGACTGTTGAAGCTAATCCTGAGAATACCTGATCACCACTCCAACAGTGTAAATTTTTCTGAAACCTTAATGTCTGAAGTTGGCCCTTGGCAGCTGTAAATACTCACCTCAGTTTCTTTACTTTAATCTGCTTGCACTTTATTCTACCAAGCACACTTTTCATAGATACTTACACCACGCAGACAAACTAGCTGTCCAGTGAACAAGAATTTGGTTATAATTCCTCAATATGAGGAGCGATGTCATCAAGCATAATGCCAATAAGACAAGAAAGATTAATTCTGTGTGCCTTAAAAAAGTGACAGTATTTATCTAAGACTTAGTTATAGTAGTCAGCTCAATTGCCCAAGGGATTTTGTTACAGTCCTCAAAAGAAGAGTGTATGCTGCCTTCAATTCTCTGGTTAGCACAAGAGAACGAAACTACCACTGTAGGTGAGGACTTAAGCAGCATACCAGAGCTGCTCTTTGAGAGACCACATAACACAAAATCTATGCTTATTCTCATTCAGTTCAAATCAATCTAAATTGCTCAGGTAACTCAACATTAGAGCATTTGTGTTCCAAAGATTTACTATTCACAGCACAAAGAATTATTTCCCTTTATCACTTTTAAATTTGCTAACAGTCAGAGTAATTGAGTGTCTTCTTGTTCTCACATTATGAGACTAAATTAAGGGCACCAAACAATCCATCTTCATTAAACAATTCACTAGTCAGTATGTCCCTTCATTCCTTCTTTTTCTAAATTACTTAAGTTACCTTTTTCACACCAGTTTTCATGCACCGCTTGCCCTATTAGTTTCTCTATCCCAAATATTTTTTCCCCATTCATTTTAGATGTTCAAAAGGGAGGTGATCCAAGATTAATGCTTTGTTTTCACATGGTTGCTGAGTAAAAACCTTACTAATCCAAAACTGAACTAGTCTTTCTTTATCTATGTTTGCAGGCATGAGGGTTACATAATTTTCCATGAGAGATCTTATGGACTACTGTGGACTAACCCAACTTCTGTTTGAACATGACTGAACTTTCTCTTTCCCTTCTTTCTCAGCTTAACTAAATGAATGGTCAACAAAATCTTGAATTCTCCTGGAGGAAAAGAGGATAGAGGTTGGCTACAGAGAGCAATTGGAGGAACTCAGTATCTTCCAGAGATAGGCAGAAAAGCTTTCTTTCTTCTTTGAGCTGTATTTTCCGAGAAATTCCAGTAGGTCAAATAGGAGAGGCACTGACTGGACAGGTAACTGTTCTCAGCACAGTTTATTTCTCAGGTAGTCAGTTCCTAAGCAGTGTTGTTTGCTGCCCTCATAGTTGGCAAATCAAAGAGAGTAAGAAAAGGCATCTAAAAAGGTAGGGAAGGACAGATGAAAAATGTATTCCCGGAAGCATAATACCCACCTCATATGACATTTACCCTGGCTGCAGTGAATCTAATTTTCATTCTAGTTCAACAGAACCCTGCAAAGTCCCTTCACTGGGGCCAAATGCATAGATGATTCCCAAAAGCAAGACCATTCTACTAGAATGTCTCTTTTAATGAAGATATTGTCTTAAGAGCCATATTACAAACATGATGTAAGTAATAAGGCCATAATCAAAAGGTACAAATTATTCAAGCATTTAGCCATACTGAGGGCACTGTAGTATAAACAGGGTCAAATAAGAAAGGGCATAAGGTAACTCTATTGAGCAGTAGTGTTCAGTCTATATGACTGAATAAATAGTAAGTGGGTAATACTAGGGCTATGCTAATGATGTCCCCATTCTTCTCCAAATCATGATGGTCATAGTGACCAGGGACACAGAAAGGCAAACAGAAATGCTGCAACTGAAGAAAATTGAAGAATGATAGCAGACTTCAGTCATAGACAGCCTGGCTCAATATCTGGTTACAGCATGACAGAGATGACACTCCAGTAGCTCATCCAGAGATACCGAAAGCACCTCTTTGGAGCAGCTAGTTAGCAAGTCCAAGATAAAAGGGCTACTGCTTGCCTTACTCCCAGCATCGACTAGGGTAGCATTCAAAATTTTACTATCAAAAAACTACTCTGCGGTAGCTGAAAGGCTAAACACACATTCATCCACTGGTAGGAGCAGAGGTGAAGGGAGGTGAGACTCTAATTTCAAATATGGAAATTATCTAATGTGACAGTATATTAAAAAGAAAACAGAAGGTGCATTTGAAAAGAAATAATGCTTGCAGGTAGCTTGGAGATTGCTTGCAGATCACAAAAACAACCCAACACAAAGTTCAGAGACAGACAGTCAGTAAGGTTGCGTAAGTATATGGAAAGAATTCCATGCAAGATACAACTACAAAGCTGCAATGCTTCAGCTAGGATAATCAAGAATGGATAAGATGGAAGTCTGTGAACTTAATGTCTGCCTGTAAACTTAATGAAGGTGCTGAAAAGGGAATAAGTTTCCTTAGAAGAAGTAAAACATAAAACAAAAGGCTCTGGTTCTTTGTGCACAGTATACTGTTACTGTACAGTATTCTTTACTATGGGATCTTGCAGATGTGAAAAGTCTGTCCAGCCTTCTCTTCAACTAGTATAAGGTTTGCAGAAGAAAAATTCATTAAGGGTTTCAAAATTAACAGACTATTTGAGCTCCAGCAGTCTCTGAACCACAAATGGTTGAAAGCCAGAGGAGAATTTAGAGGAACTATCATAATACCTTTCCTTCTTATAATCTTCCCTAGACACCTGGTGCTGGCCAAGAATGATATTGAGGTAGATAGACCTTTGGTCCAATGTAGTGAAGTCATTCTTACATTTTTATGAAGAACAAATCAATAACATGAGCAAATTGCAAGGACCAGATGGTACTCACCTAGGAGTTTCAAAGGGACTAAAATATGAAAAAGATGCACTGCAGTAAGTGATTCTGTCAAAACATAAAATGTCATTGGGAGCACGGGTAGTGGCAAATAAAGTTTCAATTCATAGAAAGTTTCTCAGACTGAACTGTGGAACTTCAGACTAGAAAGCCAGATTTCCATATTGGAGAAAATTGTAGAAACTATAATAAAAAATAAACTTGGTAAGTCTATTGATAGCTGTGAACATAAAGTGGAAGACATAATTTGCCTCTTGTAAATATTTTTTAAGTCTATTCAAAGAATCAACAACCAAGCTGAGAATAGTCATCTGACACTGGCTTTTCATGAAGTATTTGACAAGATTCTTCAGCAAAGGTTTCTAATGAAACTATATAATTAAAAGATAGAAATCAATGAGTTAAAAAGTGGTTGATATTAACACTAGAAAAGGTTACCACTAAGGTCCTGGGATTTTCATTTTATAACATGCATAAATAATTGAAGAGAGAGAATAATTAGGTCACAACACTGCAGGACAATGCCATGATACTGAGTGACTGGGAGATAAAATGGCAGACAATATTAGTGTTGGTAAATGCAAACTAATGTACATGGGAAAATTATCATAAGTGTTCATATACTCCAAGGGGCTCTAAACTACATCACAGAATCATAGAATAGTTCGGGTTGGAAGGGACCTTCAAAGGCCAGCTTGTCCAACCCCCCTGTAAGAAGCAGGGACATCTCCAAATAGATCAGGTTGCTCAGAGCTCTATCCAACCTGGCCTTGAATGTTTCCAAGAACGGGGCATCTACCACCTCTCTGGGCAACCTGTTCAAGTGTTCCACCACACTCATTGTAAAAAAAAAATCTTCCTTATATCTAGTCTGAATCTACCTCCCTCTATTTTAAATTCATTACCCCTTCTCCTGTCACAACAGGCCTTGCTGAAGAATTTCTCCCTGTCTTTCCTGTAGGTATTGGAAGGCCACTATCAGGTCTCCCCGGAGCCTTCTCTTCTCCAGGCTGAACAGCCCCAGCTCTCTCAGCCTGTTCTCATAGGAAAGGTGCTCCAGCCCTCTTATCATCTTTGTGGCCTTCCTCTGGACTCTCTCCGACAGGTCCACATCCTTCTTATGAACTGGACACAGTACTCCAGGTGGGGACTCACCAGAGCAGAGTAGAGGGGGAGAATCACCTCCCTTGACCTGCTGGCCATGCTTCTTTTGATGCAGCCTGAGCTGCGGTTGGCCTTCTGGGCCGCAAGGGCACATTGCCTGCTCATGTTGAGCTTCTCATCCACCATCACTCCCAAGTTCTTTTCCTCAGGGCTGCTGTTTATCCATTCTTTGCCCAGCCTGTATTTGTGCTTGGGATTGCCCCAGTCCATGTGCAGGACCTTGCACCTGACCTTCTTGAACTTTATGAGGTTTGCACAAGCCCATCTCCCCAGTCTGTCAAGGTCCCTCTGGATGGCATCGCTTCCCTCCAGCATGTTGACAACACCACACAGCTCGGTGTCTTTGGTGAACTTGCTGAGGGTGCACTCTATTCCACTGTCCATGTTGCCAACAAAGATGTTAAACAGTGTCAGTCCCAATACCAACCCCTAAGGAATGCCACTTAACACTGGTCTCAACTTGGACATCGAGCCATTGACTGCATCTCTTTGAGTGGTACCATCCAGCCAATTCCTTACCCACTGTTCTGGTTTTGTTAGTGAGGGGGGGGCCTAAGCGATCTGTCCATAAAATCCATGTCTCTCCAGTTTAGAGCCAAGGATGTCACAGGGGTCAGTGTCAAAAGGTTTGCACAAGTCCAGGTAGATGATGTCAGTTGGTCATCCCTTGTCCACCAATGCTGTAACTCCATTGAAGGAGGCCACCACATTGGTCAGGCATGATTTGCCATTAGTGAAGCTGTGTTGGCTGTCACCAATCACCTCCTCATTTTCCATGTGCCTTAGCATATAGGAATGTATTCCCATGTGAAGTGTCTTACTCTAATACCCTGACTCAAAAGACAAAAAATATATGGCTCACTGTGGGCACACTAGCATCTGACAAGCTGGAATACTGCCTCCTCACTATCCACAGATGAAAGAAATTGCAGCAGCTGTTACTATTCAGGTAGCTGGTAGTGATGAAGAGCCCAGGAGGAGCCTGAGGCAGTCTACTGCCTTGACAACTGCAGGACAGATGGCCTTAGTTGTGATTTATATTACAAAATATTTCCCTCTTTCCACCTCTGTGTTGTCTGAATCCAGCATTGTTCAAGTGGTCTTCACCCAGGGACAGACTCGGGTAATGAGGAATCACTCTCATAAGTGGTGCAGAATTATATACTATCAGCACGTGTGTAAGACTATACAGGAACTTTTGTTTAAGAGTCAGTCTTAAGTGCTTGTAAATTCATCTTGTTTATATTTTTAAATTATGGTATGTGTATTCCTTCTAGAAGTAAGATTGTATAAGCAGCAAGTTTCAATAAGACAACTTCAGAACAATCATTCTTTCATCCAGTCAAAATCTTTCTTTAAATCTTTCTTGTAGTAATGCTGCACTCCCAGTAGCAGAAAGGTGAGATTCAGCAAAAGCACTTCTCAACTAACAGATGTAAAAATTTCTAATCAATTAAAGCTAAGGAAAGACAAAGGTTCACAGCATGAAATGCAGAACTTTGATTTTCTCAACTGTAAAATATGTGTTTAAGCCAAAAAGTTCAAGTTTCCAACTTGTTGAAATCCAAAAACATTTTTAATATATTTTTTTTTATTTGGGAGGGATGAATTAAATAGGAAAGGGAATAATTTTTGAGTATTCAGTTGCAGATCAGAAATATTCTGAATTGACAAAATGCATTTACACTCTAGAACAATTCAACTACATATGTTTTAGGGTCTGTGATCAAAAAGGAGAACATACATCACTTAATTTCAATTTTGAAATTAATTTTTTTTTTTTTTTTAACATATGAGATAGGACTGACTGTCTTTCTAGGCCCTACCTTATCCAAATCTGGGTTTTTTTCCTATATATACAAAAATTTGATAATTTTATTTTTTTTTAAAAAAATTATTTTAATAAATAACATTTATTGAGAGAAAACAATAAGAAGGATGTTTTCCTTCCTTGATGTAGATATGTATATGAAAGATCTCAATAGCTTCTTAATGCCTTTGACATCTTGGCTATTTCTTTCTTTACAGTGTACTTCAGCTTAGTATTTTAAAAGACTCTGGGCAGATGATGCTACTCTTTTTTTTCCTTATTGGGATTTTCATCAGAAAATATATTGTAATAAATATTTTATAGAATACATATGTATAAATATGTATATACTTTTGTATGTATGTATATGTATATATGTCATAGCAAAGATTGGAAGAGACCTCAGGAGATCATCTAGGAAGCTTAACTTCAGAGTCAGACCATGTTGCTCATGGCCTTTTCAAGTCAGGTTTCAAAAATCTGCATTTCTACTACTTAATTACCTTCACTGTGAATTTTCTTTTCCTCATATGTAGTCAGTATTTCCCTTGTTTAAACTTGTGAATGTTGCCTCTTTTGCTGTGCATGCCTGAGAAGAGTCTTTTTCTGTCTTTTTAATAAGACACTGCCACTTTAGATAGCTCAGTTTTAAGCACACACATATGAATGTCTGATAGAAAGAGTTGCATAGAAGTGTTTTCCAGAAGTTATTTAAACTATAATATTTATGGAGAAATTACTATATTTTCAAACTTTACCAAATCATTTGCCATTCATGGCATATTTTTTCAAGCAGTTGTCTGTTTTCCTTGCTATGAAGAGGTCAGACTTGATATCTGACAAAACCCTAAATTCGTCAGATATTCAGAGGTAGTGAAACCATCATAGCATCATAAAAAAAACTTCCATCAAGAAAATTAAAGGATGCTGGCTCTTCTCTATACAACTTTGTTGGCTTTCCCACTCTTAGCAGCTGTTGGACTTGCCATACATATTCACAAAACATTATCATAAGTCACTTAATATTAAAACACAGCAGAAAAGTAAGGAGGAGGATTCAGACTTGCAAAAAATCATTACAGAATCTTAGCAGAACAATCAGCCATGTAATAAAAATGTGTAATGTAAACATTCATGACTTACAAATATGTAACTTCATTACATCCGACTACAGCTCTGAAAAAAAGAGAAAGCAAATACTGAAAAAGAGTTTTCTTGGGGGATGAGGGGATGGAGAAGGAAAGATGAAGATTGAAGAAAGAATAATCTTTTCTAACTTTCAAATGACAGCCTGAAATATTTTTCCTTAAAATAACTGAATTCTAAAATGTTCTAGTCAGATATTAGTTTTTGTCAGCTAGAGGGCCTACTTTTCCACAACTGTTATTCTTTTTTTATTAACATCAAAGGGTGTTCATTTTTAACAAAACAGAGGATCTACAGTGGTTTGTTCTGCACTCATAATTTCCTGCATTTTTTTTTTTATATTTTTAAGGTATGGTAAGGTAAGAAGAAAGAATCCTAATTTTTCTTCCAATTATTTGTATATAAAAGTTATTTTTTATCAAGGCTTTTCAAGAGCCAACTGAGAAGTTTAAAGGAAGGAGACCTGAGGCTTCAGAGATAACGTGCTGTTTTACACTTGGATTATGCTCATGCTGAAGCCACACATATGTTGAACTCATGTCCTGCAAAATGTTCACTGCAAAAAAAAAGAAACCTATACATATTTGTTTTATTATAACTAATGGCAAAAGTCAAGATATGTAGTCATTGATTCCAAATGTAGTGGCTACTGCCTAAAGTACAAATCTAACGTCACTGATGAAACCTGTTTCTAGAGAGAATATTAAATATTATTTAGATCAATACAACTGCATTTTCACTCTGTTTTATAAAGACATTGGAAACTGTATTTCATATACCCTGCCTGAATAGCAAACCATTTTTGATCAGATTGCCTTTGATAGTAAGATTTTTTCATCATCTATCACCTATTTAATATTTAGAAAATTTAGTTTAGAATTATCAATAGACACTAAAGTAAATAATTTCTTCCTCTTGGTGAGTGACAAACAAAAAAAGAAAAAAGCAGGGTCTCAAATGGACAGAGGAAGTTTTTGAGAAGTGGGAGATTTCCCTGTAGAAGATTGCCAGCAGTGGAAACTGATGCATTTTTGAGATGTGAAACCACAAACTTCACAAGGAACAAAATGTAAGAGTATATCACAAAAATAAAAGAAGGCACTGATCTCATTTTAACTAAAGTATAGACCTAGTACACTGAAAAATATTCTGGTGAAGGTCCTAAAATGGAGTTTTGTGGTGAGCAAGGTGTGTCATGCAATAATTGGAGCACAGGAATTTGCCATCAGGGTTAGATACTGAAGTTAATCAGCATCCGACTCCTCACTGCTAGGTGTCCCACCAGAGCCTCTCAAACATATGTTCTCTAAATAATTTTACTATTGTGTTAATAGAGGTGGTTGTTTGGTTAAAAGAATCTGAATTTGTGTTTTGTTTGTCTAAAAAGGAGCAAACTATTTCCCACAAAACGATACTCAATTACTCTAAGGCACCTTCACATGTAAGTGGTGTTGCTGTCAGGAATCCGTTAGGTCTGGTGGTGATACATCCTATGGCTCAGCTGTTTCCACCTGCTCTGGCTGTCTGCCTGAGGTTCTCAGAGCCTCTTGTAATTTTTTCCCTTGTGGAATTTGAATGAAGTGCTAGCTGCTTCCCTGCCAAATGTGTCTGTGGACATTGAGGACTTGATATGACCACAGGACCGATCTCTCAGGATAAACACCATTGCATGTGACCATTGGTTCTCATTATAAATATGCAGCATCTATTTCTGGGAGGTGGTGGCACCAAACACACATGGCATTTAGCTTTTTTATTTCACACTTTGCCACTTGGTATGTTTGGAGGTCCCAAATCTTTGGCATGGCTTTTCTCATGGTACAAGCATGCTTATTTTCATTCATTCTCTACTGAAGAAAAAATTACTGTGAATCACTATGTTTCAGCAGTGCTGTATTGTATTTTGAGAACTGAATATGACTATGTACCCTTCTTGGTACATTTCTTATTCTGACATCAATCTTCAGAAACCCATTAGATTGGAGATAACAAAGACTATCTTTAATATTTTACATTAGCTATTCTGAAACATCTTGCAGGTACTTGCAAGAAACATTCCAAAGCTTTCTGATAGATGAGATACAGGCATAGAACATAGTCTTCTTTTTTTTGAAAAACAGAACTGTGAAAGACTGAGAACTTCAATTCTCCTTTTTTTTTTTTTTTTTGAAAATATTAAGGCTTTCATACTTGCATAGAGAAAATTTACTCTGATTTCCCACAACTGACATCACATATTTATGTAAGTTCTGTAGTTCTGTGGCATCTGGTGAACTTCAACCATCTGGACAGATGTTTTAGGCTTAGGCATCCATAACCTAACAATATTTAGCACATCTCTTTTCATGTAGAAATTCATTTGGCTTCTTCTGAATTGTTGTTTTGAACAAAGCTCTATTTGGCATCTTCTGAATTTGCTCAAAACAGCAATTCAGCAGATGCCAAATGAAGGAAAGTCCGTAGTAAAGTTTTCCTTTGATATTAGTCGTCTGTAAGCTCTATTTCAAAGTCATACTGATGTAGTCGACTTTCAGTTAGCCTGAAGATAGTATACAGATAATACGGTGTGTGCACTCTCTATGAAAACTGTAAATCAGCACATAGCTATAAAAGCTACTTCTGGCCTTTTCCAAAATAATTTATCATAATGGTGACTTTAGGATGCTGAAGTGCTACACTGTTAAATGGATTGACACTAGTAGCTGTGAGGTTTGATGAATCTGGGAAAAAGCAGGTTGTTATATTACTTCATGGTACGGCGCATGTCAGATGGCCACTAGCAGGTAATACGAGTTTAGAGTTCCTTAAATCTGAATATCCTATTGTGGCAACCAATGCCTACCTTTGAGGCAGAATTTTGATCAACATTTCATTAGGCTGCATAATATTTTCTCCTCTATTCCCTTCAGCACAGCAAATGAGTACATCACACCACATATCTAGTTCATAGCTGTTCTGTCATATGATATATGGAAAAGTGAACCTTATACCAAGTTTTTCAGTATGTTTAAGCATATCACTATCAGGGCTTCATCTGTTTTCTGGTAATTTAGACATGTTAGGCAAACAGCTTTAAATGTAATATTCAGTTAACGCAATAATTGTTCTTGCATTTCAATCTTCTAGTGAAGTGCCTAATGAAGAACAAGCACTTAAGGTGATCTTTTGTCTTATATATTTTGGTTTTGGAACATAATTCTTGTCATATAAGAGCAGAAGGAACCTCAACAGCTCTGTAATAATTCAGACCCCCACCCTTCTGAGTCCTGTTTTCTCACACTGTCACCAAGTTATCTATGGATGGTTTGAATCTGTGTCTTCCACAGTAGGATATCTATTTTTGTGTAGCCAATATGCAAATAAGCACTTTCTTGTGCTTATTCTTCTCTCAATACTTTTTTTTTCAGAAGTGCTTTGTCTGGAAAACAAACAAAATGATCCTCTTAGAAGGTTATGATTATTGGTTAAAAAAAAAAATCCTAGCCAATCTGAGCCTCCAGTGATCACAGGTATAGTTAACACAGAACCAAATAATCTAAGATCTTGGGTGACTATGTTCAAAGATATTTTTTTTTCTCCTTAGGAACTAGCTGATAGCAGTCCAGGATAGGCATGTCAGTCCATAAAGAGATGCTTGTAGCAGCTCCAAATCAGTGTCATTGGAATATAGTTTCCAGACAGGACATTAAATACAATGAAATTGTCTGTGAATCTTCATGGGTACTCATGAAATTAATGTAGTTGCAGAAAAATCATTTGAACCAGATTCTACTTTTGTTTAAGACACTGTTCTCTGTTCCTCCTTCCCTTTCAAGAAAGGCATACCTGTTTCTCTTTCGAGACATTTGGACAACATTTTGTTTCAGCCCAGTTGAACTGATGACTTTGTATGTTTCTCATGATCTCCAGCAATCTTTCCAAGCGTAGTAATGCCATCCAGGCAATTCTGGAGTCCAGACTGACTGCAGAGAATCATGGACATGCCTTCAAAAGTACTGGTTGCAAAATAACATATATACACAGCATTTTTTACACTTATTGGACTATTTATTGTACAATATTTTTCTTCTCACACAAAAACTCACAGAAATCCATGATCTTCAGACAAAATTAAATGCAGGCATGCATTTGATATGGCTCGACAGGATAGACACAGCAAATAAAGAGACACTATCACATATTACTTCAATAACCTGATTTGGTGTGTGCATGCAGCATTTTGGTAGATTGCTTTGGGTTTTTTTTTCACCAGCATAGCAAGAATGTTAACAGCGCACTTCTACAGAGCACCTCTGACTGCAACTATTCATGTTGCATGTTGTGTTCTGGGCTGCATCAAGAGGAGCGTGGCCAGCAGGTCGAGGGAGGTGATTCTCCCCCTCTACTCTGCCCTGGTGAGACCCCACCTGGAGTACTGTGTCCAGTTCTGGAGCCCCCAACACAAGAAGGACATGGACCAGGTGGAGAAGGTCCAGAGGAGGGCCATGAAGATGAGAAAAGGGCTGGAGCACCTCTCTTATGAGGACAGGCTGAGAGAGTTGGGGCTGTTCAGCCTGCAGAAGAGAAAGCTTCGGGGAGGCCTTACAGTGGTCTTCCAGTACTTCAAGGGGGCCTATAAGAAAGATGGGGAGAGGCTGTTTAGTAGGGCCTGTTGCAATAGGACAAGGAGTAATAGTTTTTAAATAGTGGGGAGTAGATTTAGATTAGAAATTAGGAAAAAAATTTTCACAATGCGAGTTATAGAACACTGGAACAGGTTGCCCAGAAAGGTGGTGGAAGCCCCATCCCTGGAAACGTGCAAGGCCAGGTTGGATGGGGCTCTGAGCAACCTGATCTAGTTGGGGATGTCGCTGCTCCTTGCAGGGGGATTGGACTAGATGACCTTTGAAGGTCCCTTCCAACCCTAACCATTCTATGATTCTATGTTCAAAATAGAACCCCACTCCCCTGGAGACATCGCATATTTTAGACTGAGATCTATGATAATGCCAGAGGATAATGTCTTTCCTTTCCCAAAGTTTGCATTTCTTTGGTAGGATAATAGTAATTTTTAGGTTTTGTGTAGATTCTCATCAACAGCACAGTTTTCCTTGTATGTTAAGGGTTTCCCAGCCTTATAGCTTCACATGTATGTAGCATCAGTGCCAGTTTCCTCAGCCCCTGCTCTAAACCCTAAACTTTTTCTAATTCCAGCCAAGTCACAGCAGTTACAGTAGGTCTGATTCAAGCAGTAAGTGCTCCCTAATGCATGATGTTACTGTAATTATGTCATATACCACATTCTATGACCATTTTAGCTTCCAAAGCTACATAGGAGAATCAACTTCCTTACAACAATTTCTCAGACCATGTCTGTGTTGATGAAACTTAAAGCTTTCTGCTAAGGTGAGTCCTTTAGACAAGAGAAAAAAAAAATGAACGTGAATGAAACAATATTTAACACCTGCAAAGAGTGAGTAGAGAGTACATGCTGGTTTCTGCTCCAAGACAATGTAAAAGCAGCAACACTCATTCCTCAAAAAGCTGTGTTGCAAATTACAAGTCCATTGTTTTCCAACACTGATCCAAGCACTATAAGGGATTGTAGACATGCCTCGGAGCGGCAGAAAAAAATACGTACTGATGTGGGAGACAGAGGGATTTCTTTTTTATCACCAATTTGTCCTCCCCAATGGAAGTGTGCATCAACTTCTGGTAATTTAAAGGACTGCACAGGGAAAAGATTGCAACAGCCCAGCATGGCCTCAGGGGCAGGGTATACCAGGAAGCCACACGCGTGCCTGTTTATGCCTTCACTTCAGAACAAATAAGCAGTGCCCTCTACTGTCCAGCATCAATACTACAGCACACACTCACTTGGGGATTAATTTACACAAGTGAAAATCAGGATCCAATGGGAGGGCATAGACCTTCTTTTCATTTGCCCCGCAGTTTTCCTACACTTTTTCCAGGGAGTCAGATTTTCCTGTGCATCAGGAAAGGTGTTCTTTGGCCAGGTTTGACCCATATTATCACACTATGTCGAAACCTATAGCATTTTTTATGTCACAGCCTCATTGGAGTCTAATGTGAAATACATGTATTTGGCTTTTGTCTAAGGTTTTCCAACTTTTAAGAGATTTCTGTGCATTTTTTTAAAACATGCTAACAATTTTGACTGACTATAACATCATCCCAATCCCAGGAATCAGTCCTCATCTCTTTGCACAAAATACAGATTAGTGTAAAAAGCTTCCTCTTGTTAGTGTGGTAGAAGCAGCTAACAATATGGCCCTCAGCCACCTTGTAATAGTAACCTTAATTATTTTCTCTGACTTCCTATCCTCAGCAGTTTTGACAGTCATAATCCATAGTTAATGATTTTTATTTTGTATTGATTAGACTCACACACATAAAGCAGCTCTGGATTTAGCTTGATATTAAAGTTCACTTACCAAGTGGCCAAGAGAACATGTACATCCAGGTGTGTGATCAGTAGGCAGATCCAAGATTTGTGCTTTTGAGATGGGTTGTCAGGGGCCATATGACAATGACATTAGTCTATATATGGTTGATGTCAATTAAGAAATAGGTCTTTTCTGTAAGCTTTTTTTTTTGCATCTCTATTTAGGCCAAGGTCTCCTTTTCTCCTTTAATGAATGGCTTTACAGTATCAGTTATAGACTTGACATGGGAACTTACAGTCTGTAGTTTTCATTCCCTAATTTTATAATTGGGGTTTTTTTTAACATCTTCATTAAAGTTATTCATGGGCAACTTAGTTTTACCTTTATTGCCATAGTATCTCAAAAATAAGGCCCCTTAATCTTCACTTAGGCAAGTCTTAATATGTTTATACCCATTTCAGTGGACAATTTTGCACAGCAGCATGATTAAGTGCCAGTTCAGGTAAACAACGAGTCTCTCTGCTCATCCTGCCATGAATTTCCCCATACAAGTTGTGGTTGTTAGGTGAAGAGTTGTACTTTCGCTTGTCTACATTCGGACTATCCATTTTATTCTCCCCAAAGGTGCCCCAAACTGCAGATTTTTTGCCCTGCCCCAGCTTGGAGAACAAAATGTCAGTACCTTCTACACCATTCACATTTTCCAGTGAAATACCTCCATTGCCGTCTACAGCCTTATGATAGTAAGAACAGTGTCAACCTGAAGATTAGAAGAATGAAACTGCATATCACGGTCCCCTCAAAGTCATTGGGGAAAACCTGCTGACTCCTTTGATATAGCAAAATATTTAGTATCAGTTCTGAATGTTTACTTATTGGTAGTACAAGCAAATGAGCATTTCCATGTTTTTTACATCTTGCTCTTGTCGACCTTCGCGTAAGTGAAGGCTTTCATCTCTTTTTTTTCCTATAGTGTCTCTCATCATTTCAGACATTTCCTAGGCACAGTCTTGAGGCTCTGGTTCTTCAAGAGTCATTCCATAAGCCATTTTGTTTTGATTTAGCATCTCTAAAGACATGATGTGCCTTAATTTGTCAAATTATCCCAATTGATCTTGTTTCTAGAGTAATGAATCAGCTTAACGCTAAAGAAGAGAAAAACATGCGTTAAACAAGACTTACAGTTACAAGTTCAGATGCAAAATTTGTAAATAAAAAGTAAATAAAACGCACCAGAAAATCCTAGCTTGTATTGTACAAGGCTTTTTTGTAGATGACTTGGTGTATCTCACCTAAAATTCCTCCCATATGTCCTACCTTCAAAAAAACTGCGGCATCCAGCATTCACAGAATCATTCTTCCTGCCATAAAGCATTTGATGGTTTCCTTTTGTTGTGTGATATGGTGTCTAGAACTAGAAATAGATCTGCATACAATATTTTTAAAAGTGAGATCACTAGATTTACACTGTGGTTTCCTGCGTTGTCTTTTCTGTTTCTAATAATCTTTCACATCTTAGGCATCTATTTGTCAGATGAATGGAACATTAAGCTGATGGTTTTTAGAGAACTATCCACAATAACTCCGAGACTTCTTTCTTCAGTGGTAATAATTTCTCACTCTGTGTGTACTGTTAGGCTTATACTTCCTTATATAATTTACTGATGATTTATCACTATTTCTTCTATAATTTTAGATGTATAAGAGATAGAAAAGTGGATAAATAGCCATGGAGAACTAAAAGGGCATTGTCAGGGCATGCAGAGATGAAGTTAGAAAAGCAAAAGCTCAGCTTGAATTGAAATTTGTTAGAAATGTCAAAAACTACAAGAAATTGTTCTTCAAATATGTAAACAACTGGCTGAAACAGAAGGAAAACAGTGCCCCACTGTTAAACACAAGAGGTGAATTAGTCACCTGAAATACCGAAAAGGCATAAGTTCTCAACACTTTCTTCACTCTTTTCTTTACAAGCACTGCTGGGCCACAGGCCTTGGGAACAAAAATCCAAGTTAATGCAAATACAAAATCACCATCAGTGAACAAAGAGTTGGTATGTGAACTATTACAGGAGCTTGACCCCTACATATCTATGGGTCCTGACAATATCCACCTGAGGATATTAAGAGAGTTGGCTGATGTCTTTGCAAGGCCTCTCTGTGTAATCTTTGACAGGATGCTGGGCCACCTTGTCTAGACCATGCTTTGCCAAGAAAGGTTGGACCAGATGATCCCTGAGGTCCCTTCCAACCTAGTATTCCATGATTCTGTTATTTTTACCACTATCATTCAGTATCAAAAGATCTCCTGAAACTTTGCCACCTTTGTTACTCCTCTTCTAGACTTGTAGGTGCCAAGATCACTCTTTAAGACCCTTTTGAAATTTCTTGTTTGCTGATTTCCTTTTCTCTGACACTACGGAGGGTAGATTTTGTGTGAGATTTTCTCATCTAATGATCGGGTTCTAGGGATCCATTTGCTCAAAAATTAATGCTATATTTATCTCCTGCTGACATGTTTTCCACAAGCACTCTGAAAAAACATTCCTTACAGCCAACGATGTTATTCTCGCTATCTGGGCATACCTTGCTGGCACTAGAAATTTTTTCAACTGCAAGGGTTTGTGATGTTTACCACAGAACAAGCTCAGTGCCCTGTCCTTTTTCAGCTGGTATCCAGTGTTCTTTCTTGCACAGGTCCCTCTTCTCTGTCATGCCACACTGTCAGAGCAATGCAAAGCCTTCAAGGGATTCACACTAAAGTAGGTGGACAGTTCTAGCTGGCTCCAACAGATCAACCGCAGGGCGTCGCTGAGCCCCTCTGACAAACTAATGGCACCTCTGGGAAACTGTTTTTAAGAAAGTACAAAAAATGCTGGACAGGTAGAGGAGGGGGAACAAACAGAGTGAGAAGCAGCAGAGGGAAAACCAATGTCAGAGGAGGAGGAAGAGGAGGAGATGTTCTGCGGTACCAGACTATTCATTGCAGAATATGGAGGACCTGCGCTGGAGCAGGTGGATGTTCTTGACAGGAGCTGTGGCCTGTGGACAGCACACACTGGAGCCAAGGAAAAGCATGAGGAAGAAAGAGCTGAAGAGAGAAACTGTTATGTACTGACTACAACCCCCATCCCCTCTCCCCCTTGCACAGCTTGGGGCCAGGGTGAGGGGGCAGGAAGGGTGTTGGTTTAATGTTCCTATTTTTGTTTACCGCTACCAGAAAATATTTATTTTAATTGTCAATACATTCATTTTGCCTGAGACAAGTCTGTTTTGCCTGTGACAGTAACTGATGAGCAATATCTCTGTCTTTACCTTGACCCATGAGCTTTCTCACTCCCATTCTCCATTTTCTCCCTGTCCCGTCCCACTGGGATGGGAATGAAAGAGCATCTAGGTGGGAGTTTGCCTGTTAGCCAAGGTTAACCCACAATGATTTCTTTTAAACTTATGTTTTCACTTGGCTCAGACAGAAACTACTTAGTAAAATGCCTCCTTACTTACTGGGCTGCTACTGCTTCCAAATACAGACTGCAAATTTATTTAAGCAATCCTACTTTCCTCATCTTTGGTAATTTTTTTTTCCTTCCCACACACCTCTCCCCACAAGGATCAGTGACACAGATGATAATCATGGGCAATTTGGGTTATGCTTACTTCTGTGTAGCTAATGAGCCTCCCTTGTCTGAAATGAATGCTGATCATGAGTCTGAGACTTTTTGGAATGTATTAACATGCGTATCTCCTGCATCATTTCAGAAACAAGCACAACATATTTTCATACACCTAATTTGAGAGGTGTGCAAACACTAGATTTGGGTGCATATATATATGTGTGTGTGTGTCTGTGTGTGTGTGTGTATCACCTAGTAGGAAGCAGCTGAAGAAAATTGCTTCTAATGTTATGTGCTGCCTATTTAAAGAGAGGTTGAAGATTTTAGGTGATGATAAACAACGGATTTCCACCATAGTCCATCAGCTACAAGAACAGAGCACAGCAAGGAGACCTGACTGAAGGGGATTGAGTTTGGGAGTGTGGCATCAGTATTCTGGTAGTACTGTTCACGTATATGTGATGGAAGACAAGAATTAAGATATTTGACAACTAGAATACAAGAAGGTGGCAGCAGTACTGCATACAGTGAATAAAGATGGTTTAACTGTAAGTTCCTTCAAAAACAGCTTGTTTTTTTGCCTTGGCCTGTCACTTTGGATACCTTATGAGTAACAGAGGGATTACACCTTAGTTAGAAGTTATTGATCTAGTGAAACTGTCCAAAGCAAACCAAAATTGAACTCTAGATTTAACTGGATATTACTGGTATCTTGTGTTTGTTCACTGTTATGTGTATTTTCTGCAGTCTCAGTCCTGCAATGGACTTCTTGCTATTAGAAAACCCCATAGAAAAATGAATATTTTCTGTGTCCAGGTAGTGTTATGGATTTCTGACCTTTCCTAACAATGCATTCAGTGGATGGGCACAGTACAGCAAAAGAAGCTTTTTCAAACCTGAATTTGAGACTGAAGCTATCAGATCTCAAAACTATTGTGACTCAGGCAGCCACTTCCATCTAGGCAGCAGCTCTGAGAGCTACCACAACAGCAAAATAAGAGAAGTAATAGAGCAACATCACTTGTTCAGAGAAGTGTACCTGGCCCTGTGACAGTCATTAAGGAATTGTGGAGAAAGGGTAGAGAAACTACTCAGGAGCAGCTAATTAATTAAAGAATATAACAAGAAAGTCATTCAAGCAAAAGGGTAAACTGCCTCAAGATGGCTCTTAAGGAGCTGAACAGCAGCAGAAAGCTTCTTCAGGAGGAAGACTAGAAGATTTACAAAGATGGCTGAAAAGAAAACAAATAAGGATAATACATTCAAACAATCACAGCTGGATTTCTGAAGAGTGCATCTTTTTAACACTTAGAGAAAAGAATAACACTAAAATAGTAAAATTCTGTAAAAGAAATTCTTTCTAATAAACAGTTTTGATTTTCAAGTAGTGATAGTCGAACATAAGTTCTCAAAGGATTTTTTTCAGTGTAAAGTATTTTTAAATAACCAATTAAACCTAAGAGATTCAGATATCTTATAGCTAAGTGTCTTTAGACTTATTGACACAGTAAACATTAGTAATTATTTTCATTTAAATTAGATCATCATTGACACTTTTATGATTCCATAAATGAGTAGCAGCTCTAGCTCTCCAAACTACAAATATGCATTCCCTTGCAATTTTTATCACTCTGAAATGGAAAAGGTCTCCACTGATTTCAAATGCAATGGATGAAGGTCTTCATTTCTATAGCTTCAGTTGAATAATTCTGTTCTATATAGCACTAGGCCAGTTGCTTCATCCTGCTAAAGTCTCAAAGCTATTTGACTATAGATGTTATATAATATAAATATTAAAGGATGATGTCAGAAATCTCTATAAGAACAGGTAACACCAAAAGAGCTGACGTTGAAACTACAACATTCCCAGGCTTTAAGAATGTCTTTTTTTTCTTATATCATTTATTTTCACATTACCTTTAGTTTCTTTTAATAAAAGACTTGAATAATGTTATTTTGAACACTTAAGTACAGTTTTAAAAGGGGATTAGGGAAAATACAAGATAACAATGCTCTGCAACTACTTAAATATGATTGATAAAAAATCTTACATTTTCATCATGTAATAATGTTCTTATTAAATCAACTTATTTATAGAGTAACTGGCTTATAAAATCATACTAATGACATATCAAATTAACATACGCAGCTGGTGTATATTTTACTAGTCTAGATTTCTCATTTATTTCCCATTTGATGTGCCAAAATTTGTCAGCATCTTTTCATGCATTTGGAAAGCTGTTCTTTCAACTGTACATGTATGTACAATATACTACAGGAATTGAAAGCAGTCATTTGAGGCTGACTTCTTCCTCTGAACCAACTAGGGATGTTTCTGAAGTGTACATTTCACCAAAAAAGAAAATCAACCACCCGGAATAGGCAAATATTGCCTAGAAGCACATGCTCACAAAAGGGAGCTAACACAACAATGATTCTCAAACTGGAAGAAGGTTATAACAGTTCTATAAATTTACCCAGATTTTTCAAGTGTTTCATTTTTCCTGCACTCACATTTTCTCTTTCACTTCATGCACTTCAACTTTCTGAGCTCTTCAGACACCGAAATACAAGAAGAGATTAAAATTATTTAAGATTCAGCCATTAACCATACAGTAAGGTTTCACAGGTTCTTGTCCTAGAAATGAAATGTTAGCTGTCTCTTGTCAGTTAGTCTTTGATGTTTTACACACATACATAGAATAATAAAGATGTATTGATTGACTTCTGTTTAGGTTAACCTTAAGATTTGTTACACTGAGCAGTGAGCACTGATTTAGTCAGGACAAGGAAAGAGAATCAATCTTTTATTTTCATCAAATTATCAAGACATTTCTAGATAGGCATAGACTTTACTTGTATTTGGAACTCAGTTTTGTAATGAATTAAAGTCAAGAGGCAAGAGGTGGAAATATAACAACTTTTTCTAGTGGTTTAAAGAAAGGAGTAAAAATATTTCTACACTAGTGAATAGCTTCCCAAGAATGAATTCTATTTCAGGGAAACTGAACATTTGCATGTGATGATTGTCCCAAAACATAGTAGAGTTGGGAGAAATGCAAAAGAAGATCTGATCATCTTTAGAACTCTTAAAATTCCTTACTATGGATATGAGAAAGAATAAATATTTTGTAGGGTTCTAACAAAATTGAAAATCAGCACCAAAATTCCTTATATATCTGCTTTACCATGCCTTTCTTCACCAGCAGTTATAATAAAGTCACAAGCAGTTATCAATAATTCTGCAAATACAAATCTGTAGTGGTTAGGCACCTAGGTTAGGATCCTAGGTTAGCATCTCTCAGTTCAGGGCAGAAATCCAATCGTGTCTCCCATCTACTTGACAAACATGCCATAGTCACTAAACAAAAGGGCTTTATCCTTTTTTTGCCATATGAATAACTAACTTTTTGTACCTGATTTCTCCGAATTTAAGTTTCCCAGTTTATGATTGCTTTCAAAAGACAAGACTGTCTTACTTCATTTTTGAAGAAAAGATGCACAAACCTACAGTTAGAATGGGATACCAAGCCATCAATCCCATATTAAGAGTTCTCCGTACACACATATAAATACTCTTGAGTCAAGCAACTCAGGTATTTTAGTAGCCCATCTGTCCTCAGTGTGTTTTCCTGCCTAACATGAGGTGATTCTTTGCTCAACTTGTGCATGTATCTGAGTCAACCTACTGCACTGCAAAGGATGCCAAGCTGGATTACATTTTGGGTGACAGAGAAAAGAGCATCTATCACTTTTGGTCCTCTACTGTCTAACATTTTTTGCCTCTAACCCATCTGAAAATAAATTTCACCCCTGTTTGCTGATGAGTCAGTGGAAGGAATCTTACACATAGCAGCATCACATTTTTTTGACAGTCACAGCTGCCTGCTTAGCACATATTTATTGTGAATGGTTTTCTCTTACTGTCCTGTTGGATGCATTATGTTGTGGAAAACAAAGCAGGAATTATCAAGAGTATCTGAACCTAAATGGATGATAATCAGTAACTGCAAAAAAAAAAAAATAGATAGAGCACAGGAAAAAAAAGATAAAATGAATTCATTGTAAAAAGGTAATTCTACAATGTCTCAGTTTCCTGAGATAGGAGTAAATGATGGCATAGGGAGAACAAACATATTGCTTGTTGAAACCTGTGTATTTAGAATTTGTATGCCTTTGTGTCCAGATTTTAAACTGTAGATAAAGTGTGTATGGAGCTAAAAATGTTTGTCCTGAAAACTGCAACTGCCAGTTGGTATAGGTATGTATGTACTGAAAAGAATCATAGGGAAATGGCTAGAAGGGTACATCACCTTTGATATAAAATTTGCATTTGAAGGATCTAGTGATCCAGAAATACTTAGATCCCTCTGAACACAACTCTTTTCTGGATTATCCTTACATTAGGGAACCTCTCCCTGGTCTCACTGCACTAGAGAGCTCTCCCAGTTACCTAGCACCATGTAGTGAGGATTTACGTTTCCATCCTCCCTCCCCAAAGCCTCATCTTGGAAAGCTCTCTAAAATTTGAGCGAGTGGAACTTCTTTCTGAGGAAAGACTTATTCTTTTACACCTTCCTCTCACTTTTTAATGTAATGACATTAAGGCATTTTAATGGATAATGGCATACATCCTCCTTAGATGTAAACCTTGAACAGCACTGAGGCTTGAATATTTCCGAATCTCTTACATGTGCTTCAGTTTTATAGCAGAGAAACCTGAAAGCATGGACTGACAATGAAAATCCTTACAACAGTTTTTAGAGAATGCAGATAAGCCTGTTTGTTAGCCACAAAGTTAACAATACAGTACTTTAACAATGTTTTTTCATTTCCCACTACTGCTGAAGAGTAGGCCAGAAGATTAAGGAGGACAAAATTGTAAACTAAAGAACCTGAAGGTCATTGCTTGGTTCTTTTATTTGGCCATTTAATAAAAACAAAGAGGTAGAGTATCTGATAGGAACTTCACTTCCTTTTTCCCTTAGAAAAGAGAGGCTGAATAAAGGAAGGGGAAAATTGGTGGTTTCTCCCTTTAAAGTGTAACATACACTGCCTTCTTTACATTTTCAATAGAGGTCCTACTAGAATGTTCACCTGACAATGCCCTGGTACAATCAGGACTTTATCGGAAATTTATTATCTTCTCTTTTGGACTATGGTTACAGATTTTATTTTCTCTAGACACCTTGCCGACTTAATTAAAAAAAAATTCTGCATCCTCTGAGAATTTCTGAGTTTTAAAAGTTCCCCATCCTACATGTATCTTGAAAATTGAAATCCTTAACTTCCAAAAAATAATTGACATGGCATGAATTAAAATATTTTAATGGTTCATTTTTGCATCAGCCTAGAATTTTTTAATGATTTTTAATAATTAATTAATGTAAATTTCTCAACTACAGTAATTTTGAAAAAAAAAAACTTGATTTTTTCATTTTCTTTTTGAACATTAATATTTTTATATATATTTATATATATATTCTAAAATTAATTCTGTTTAAATTCATGCTTGCAAATAAATGGTGACAGTTTTGACAAGATAACATTTTTTCCATTGGAGGGAAAAATTAAAAAATCATTAAAAGAAACCCAAATGATCTCTCAAGCAAACGTGCAGTAAGCTAGCATGCTGGTTTGCTGATGCTTCTGTTGTCAGAGAAAGACTATACAAATAGGTGGTGGTATGTAGACAGGTACATTTGGCTTGAGAGTTTACACTGCTGCTCAGTGACTGTATAAAGATGTGTAACCCTGAGGAATATTTACAAGTTCAGGTATATTTTGTTTGCCTAACTTCAGTAGATTGTTCTGCACTTCCAAATTTTTTCTCTTTTATCTTTCATTCCTAGCCTATTTCAACTTTTCTTTCTCTATATATATATTATTTCTGGTCTCCTTTTTTTTCTGTCCTCCTCTCCCTGTCCTAGCTCTCAGTGTCCATTGATTCATCCATAATCCAACTTCCAACAGATTACATTATGAATTTCATTTTCAAGAACAGAAAAAAATCTTCTTAGTATCATGGCAGTGGAAATATTTGTGCAAAAGCTACGAAGCAAGTAGCTTTAAAAAAAAATCTAGAAATCAAAGACAAATTCCAAAAGGAGATTCATTTGAAATCTTATTTCTTGAGAGTCTTACTCAGGTGTCTTGAATGCTTTGAAGTGTCAACAGTATTTGCTGTAGCTAGTGGGTGTAAGTATCCTGTTGGGTCCAAAGGAGAAAATGCAAACCTTTTCAACCTGTGCTATAAACCTATCTGTGACTTACATTGTCCTGCAGCAAAAAAAGGGAGTGGGCAAAGTGATTGCTTTGGAATTGCTTCCTGGTGATGCTGTGGGCATAGAGAAATTGCTTATTATCACTTACTCGGACAGGTCCTAAACTCTATCTGGCCTTTTAATACTCAGGAAAACATTTTTTAATATATATATATATACACACACACACGTTTATGTATATACACACATGTATTTTTAATATATATGTTACATATATATCTGTACACACACACGCATGCTCAGAAACTCAAGCATGCATACACTGTGTGTTTAGGTGTACTTGTGAGTGTTTTACTATTGCTGAGATAGGAAAAATACCTTAGCATTATAACAAAAGACTCTTTCGATTACATATATCAGCAGTAGCTAGTTATAAACAAATACGTAAATCGTGTGTGCAGTTCCTGTTAAAGACATAGTATAATGCCTGGACCTTATTAATAGAGACAAATATGAGAGGTAAAAATGAACTACTCTCTGTCCACTCACTCTAAAGACATGAAATGTACTGTTTTTCAGAGATTTTTGTCAGATTTTGTGAGATCCTCTAGAAGCAGTCAGAGTAATGTGCAGCTCCTGAATGCCTTTTAAGATTTCACTGTCTGCAAGTGCCCTTCTGCTCCCACTTCTCCCTTCCTCTTCCTCCACCCCACTTCCCTCATGTCTCAGGAAAAGTGTACTCCAGCCTTCACTGGCTATAAACAGACAAAACTGACACGTGGTCAATACTATTTTAGGGCCTGCAAGTTGTGGTAAATATTCAGCTTCTTTTTTTTTTTTTTGGCTTCAAAGAGAGTTGTTTTTCTATCTCTCCATGGCCATCTTACTATCATTCATGCAAGGCAAGAAAGACAGGGAAGATCTGAACATCCAGGATTTTCTTCTCTTCTTTGACAGGCAGTAATGCTGTTCCTAAGTAAGTGCTGCCACTTCTCACCCACAGAAAAGAATCTTTTCTGACCTGCATGACTGTCAAAAACGGACACATATGAATGAGCCTCACGTAGGCTGAGAACTGCAATATCAAAGCACCATTACACACCCTACCTGAAAACATTGTCCTAGGCACCCCTCACCCCATCTACTGCTTACTTTAACCCCAGGCCACACAGCATAGCTCACTAATTGTGGAATGCTGTTTTGAATACAAGGTTCAAATAGCAAATTTAAACTGTAGATTTAATCTTCCGAGAACTGTTGAGATGTATGTAATTTTCTTTTACAAAAGCTGAACAAAGAGATGGTATAACATTATGATTGTGTAAATCTTCTTTCAACACCTCCATTGTACAAAGTGTGGTCTCAGTGATTGAACAGCAACAAACAAAAGTCTCCCTTCAGTTAAACCTCTGTGACTCACAAACACGCAGAAAGCTTCATTTAACATATCTGCTATTGTTAGATTCCTTCTTTAAGGTAAAGTGCTTTTGTTTTAAAACATGTTTGGAATAACCCCTGAAAAAAAACCTATGTGATAAAGATCAGATATCTGTTTTCTTCTGAATCATTCAGAATTTTTCATTGGAGCTGTTTAAATCCAGCCATAGAACTACACACATGCAAAAAAAAATTTAAAATAGCATAGGGTTTTGCTCCTATCACATGGCTATCCATCACAATTCAGCACCTATAATCAATTGATATGGAGCAAGCAAATGAGAGTTTGTAAGTTACAAAGTATGTCAGCAATGGTAGCTAGGGGGAAAAAAATCAGTATGTTGCCACTCTCAACAATTGAACAAATTTAGTGGAAGCTTAAAATAACTTTCAAATGAGAAGTAGTCATAATGTGTAGTAAGAAAACCTGTAAAATATTCATTGTGCAGCAACATTCAAAGGCGGTGGGACATCAGTATTCATTGCTCAGTGTTAAATATAATAAATATAGCTATTCTGTAACAGAAACATTAGCTTTCAGTGTAAAAAGATAGCATGGGATGTTATCCTTGAGGCCTTAATATGCCACATTCTTTCTCATATAGACATGCAAATCTTCTGCACACAGGCAGTGCAGAACTACTTCCATTTTAAGAGTTATTCTGTTAAAATCATGCTGGTGTGTCAACTATTCCTTCACATGAAGAGATGAGGGGGCAAAGTTATGTGCTCTCCCTATTCCAAGAGAGATGCTGTTATACCTGTATTATATTCCTGAGACTTTTTCTTCACCCGTTGCTCCAAGCAGCCCCAAGATATTCAATAGAAGATTGAGGATATAGCCACATACATTTGGCTGACTCTTGTGTTTATATGGCAATGCTGGAAGATTTACGTCTGTGGACAGAAAAGATAGAGAACAGGCTGACCTCAGACATAAGCAAATGAAAATTGAATTATTTTGAGCATTGTTGACATACATATGTGTTAGCAAGATAGATTTGGTGTGTAGTTTAGCCAAAGTTAGACTAAATGTTAAATTGTTATTAACACTTGCCTTTATTTACTAAATGATATTTACATTTTCTTAGAAGTAAAACTGGGCAGATAATGGTTTAGGTTTTGATGCCTGAACTTGAGGATGTAAGAGGAGCAGAGGTCAGTTGAAATCCATCAAGGGCTGAGGTTTTTTAAAGCTTTTAGGAAAGCCAGAAGTGTTTGATTCTGGCCTCTGTAAGTCTGGTCTAGAATGCCTTTGTCTCCTAAGAAAAAAAGAGAAAAAACAATGACTCAAAGCTCCTCCCAGCTTGCCTCTTTACAACATTCAGAAGGGATTTTCCTGTCTCCTGTGTTGAAATACTGGCCCAGTATTGCACCATATCCTAAGGCACAGTAGGAAATAACAGTCCTCTCATTACCACCGATGGAGAAAGATTTCAGAAGAATAAAATGGTGGAGATCTGTTCTTACAGTTGTGGGCAAGGAAAGACTCCTTTCTGTTCCTGTTTTGTGCTACTTTTATTCTACTGTAGGTGCCAAAATATTTTCAGGCATCTGCAGATCTAAGTGACCTGCTTCTGTTGATAGCAGTGCCAGTAGCCAAACCCCTTGTAGCCTTTCCAGTCTTCTCTACAACCAGGTGTGGAAAACCACACCCACACGGGAAGCCACACATTCATGTGTCTTGTTCCTCTCTCTGTAGAAAAGATCGGGCTAAATATATCCTTTGCCATCTACAACTCAACATTGCTGTTATATATGACAATTTTTGTCCAAGAGAATAAAGCACTTTCTCTCCAAAGATTATCTCTTTTGTTCTGCATGGAAGGACAACACAATAAAAACAGTATTATTTTCAAAGGAGACCAGACAGATGTCCCTCATGCTTGTTTTACTTTTTTGGTCCTACAGTCTCTGTCACCATAGGTGGCATGAATGACTTTCCTTTTCCTCTACCCTATCCACTTTTGAAACCTGTCTGTGAGTGTCTTCCGCAGCATTTAAATGATACTATCTTTCCAGAAGTTCTTTTCAAGTCCTCTTCCCCCTTACTGATTCATAGGTCATGCTCTGATGCACAAAGCTCCAAATGAAATGGAGTTCAATCATCGAGCAGATCAAGGTGTGCTACATGTGTACAATAATTATTTTATTATTTATTTTTTATTTTGATTTTTTTCTGTCATGAAAGTGTATGCTAGAATAAAAGTCATATCAATAGCAGACGGAAGTGTGCAATTGTTACATCAGTAAGTTTCAGGTTAATCTTTTCTTATTCCCTGAATCGTTGTAAAATGTTTATTGTTCCCATTCTGTTGCTGTTGGTAAAGCTTCTGGCAGTCTTAGATATGTATTTAAAAGAGAATAAAATCTTTATTTTTAAAAGTAATTTTCTTCTTTCTTCTCCAAAAGGGAAAAAAAAAAAAGTAAGGGACCTTCAGAGCTACACAAATATTTAAAGTCTTGTTGAGATAAAATGATACAGTTTATTCCAACAAGGGAACATGTTCTTTAGAAGAAAACCGAACAGCAATTGGTGCTATTTTATTTACAGAGCCCTGAGCTCCAACAACATTATTCCTCTTAGTCCTTGAGGAAGTAATATACTCTCACCCTTAAAATGCTGTAAGTAGTCGATAATCCATTATTACAGTAAGCCGTACACTCACACAGTAATTATCTAATAACCCCTTATAAAAGACCGTAGCTTCCTAATCTGTTTATAATTATCATTTCAATGATCCTGTGCATTAATGTCTGACCTTCAGCAACTCTGACCTGATCTTAATTAGCTCTAATATCAAATCATCACTATATAAGAAACTAGCCATGACCAAATGAATGAACCCCAGGTACAGTTAATTTCTGGAGCAATTATCTTTTCATGTAGGGAGATTTAAATGATTATCTGCACAATTTCACACAGTTTTATGTAATTCTGTGACATTATAAATTCTGTTTTAAATCATATTTCAAAGGCATGGCCCTGCAGACTGACTTCATATAGTACGCTAAGCTATCAGGATAGTATATCATACTACCGGTGTATAAGAGTAGATGATTTTTGTGTCATTATTTTCAATTACACAAAGTGTATTTCACAAAGTGATAAATTGTAGCTGAAATATATAAATATGTGCCAAGGTAGTCTAGGGGCAAGTGACATCCAGTATAAATTATATGTCGTTTTAAAGAAATGTTACGTTATATTAAAATGGTGTAAGTAATTGATAACACCATATGTGGTGAAGCAAGATTAGAAAATTCTAAAATGTGTATTGGTAATATGCATGCAGTATTTACAATGTATTTGAAGTTGAGTATCATTTATCATACTTTAAAAGCTACTGTATAAAAAATGAGAATATCACAGAAAATATTTGAAGCTGCTATTTAACTCACAATTATGCAGTATTAAGGGCATAGGGGCTATTTAATGTGTTATTAAAATAGCCAGGCTTCTGATGTGTTGTTTAATCTGACTGGATCATAACACAAACCTTCATGCTGTCCCAGATATTTAATTCATGCTTCAGTACATGCACACAAATGCGCACACACTAGTGGGAAAATTCATAGTCTTTCAGATAAACAAAGTAATTTAAGATTCAGAAAACAGTTCTAGAACCAGTACCTGAGTGTGCCATGTTAGTGCATTTTTGAATAATACATATCAGGGAGAACCCAGTAAATATTCATTCCAGGTTTTTCAAGAACAATTTTTTACTTAGTTCGGATAAAAAAAAAGTATAGAGCAGCCTTTTTATTTCAGAAATTGCAAGCCAGTTGCATGAAGTATTTGAACAAGCATATTATTTACTGTCCTTTCTTAACACAATTTATCAAAGTTAACCATTAAACCTTCTTTCTCAGAGCTCTTTCAAATGCTAGCATTTCCTACCTGTAAGCCAAAACATTTGTCCTACAGCCATCAGATGAAGATAGCAGCCTGATGAGGGTGATTGATTTGAAAGGTAATTTGAATGGAAGATGTTGTGTACATCCTCTTAGTGATGCCACAATGACAGCTCAGACAACCTTTCCATGATATATCACCCAGGGAAGCGGAAAAGAGTAAATTTAACAAGTAGCATTGCCTTCTTATCACATTTTTCTTTTCTTCTAATTTCGAATCTTCATTCTATATTATGTCTAGTTACTTATAAATATCAAAGATAGTCAACAGATGTCTTGTCTTACCATTAATTAAGTCAAATGTTCAGTAAGTGATGTATAAAATCAGACAATTAGTATCCACAAGCTAAATAAACTAAGGAAGTCGTTCTCAGAAATTATCAAAAAGTGGTTGCAAAAAAAATCCTAGCCAGCTTTCTGATCAAATGGAACCATCTGTTATCCTCTTTAAAGGACCATTCCTTTTCTTTTTTACTTCCTTTCCATATACACACATATTTAATTCCCTCTGTATACTTAAAAACAACTGTATGCTTTATAGGTCCTGGCAATTTCTCCTTTACACTTTCAGTATATTTCTGTCAAGGAAAAAAAATTCTCTACCTATATCAAACACTGAATAGTTTAAATCATTAAATAAACTTCAGCCATTTTAAAGATTGAGGTTTTGAGAAACTATAATGAATAGTTTTCATTAAAAAATGAAGTATTCTCTTTAAAAATACTGGAATGTGTATCTCCTTGAAATACTATCGTCGTGCTCTAAAATTCTTTTCTGTTTTAAATCTTCTGTCCTGTATTTAATTTTAATATCTTGCAGTTGAGATACACAAATGGACACTTCAGGAGGCTTAAAATCAAAATCAAATTCCTCTTTTCTTCAAAAGAAAATAAGTCTACATTTTAATCAAAGACACTTAAGAATACATATTTCCTTCTTTATCACCTTCAATAATTTTAGTGTGAAATCTTGCTTTTTTTCCCCCATTTCACTTTTTAAAGTAGTTTAGCAAAAGCTTATATGAATATTATGACAGTCACTCATGAATTTTAGAAGAGAGAGTAAGAGCAAGTGCACCATCTAACTGGCAAGAGCTGGAAGCATGACATTTGTGTAGGAGACAAAAGCATCCAGGCTTTTTTTTTGTATGGATTACACTAACTATGGAAGATAATAAATTACCTGGAAACTAGACTTTCTTCCATAAACCCACACATATACAGGCAAGTCTTTCATCTTACTTTTGTGGAGAATATCAAGCCAGAGGCAGCTAGATTTTGGGTCTAAATTGCAATTACAATATTTGTCATGAGTCAGATATGCTTTGCTAAGGCCCAGTACGACACACTATAAACTCTTCTGGCATATTAACCCAAATCGTTATTAATCTGTGTGTCAGAAAGCTAGTATATGAAAAAGGATGACAAAGAAGTATTGTTAGAGGTAAACAAATAAACAGAAATGAGCTGGAAAATGATGACACAGATCTTGCATAAGTCCAAACAAATAGCATTGGTTCTTTTTTTTTTTTTTTTTCTGGGGAGTTGTATGTTCAAACTGAAGTATAGCTCTTAGAGTTACTTAGCTTGGAAGCTGTTCAAAACAAGGATCATGCATTTATTCAATGTTTATTCAGTGCTTGATACAACAGAAAGCCAGTCTGCAATGACAGATCACAAAGTCTACTTTAAAAATAGGAAGCATCCCATTTACATTAAAAATCACTGATATAATGGGTTGAATAAATGGACCTTAGGTTTCAGCAAAGTACTAAGGACCTTGTAATGGTGACCTACAGGTATTTACAACACCAAACTGTTTCGGATTATCTGGAAAGTATTAATATATGGAACTGAACTTAGTTATGACAAAAATTTCTCTCATGAAGTTATATCCACAGGAGCTAATGAACAGAGGATACATAGGCAACATTTGCTGTAGCTCACATTTATCAGTGATAATTCTTCCTCGGTTAATATAACATATATATTTTCTAGTTTTTTGAATAGCCAGTCTGTACACAGGACACACACATAAGTCTGGTACTAGCTTTGAGCGGGGAGTCTGCCTCTTAAAAGTTTAACTCTAATGCCGGCTAAGAATGTAATTTGAAGTGCTCCTAGCAGCGAGGATGTCTGTGATTTTGGGGTACAATGACTGTGTTCATTGCATTGTTTGTAGTTCTTTGGCTAGAGGCAGAGGAGGATATTGGACTTCATGGAGGAACTTTTCCAAGAGTGGAGGAGGTATGCTGAAGCTTTTCATACCAGCTTTGGGCAGTGCCTCGAACAAAGGGGTTTGTTCCCTAATAGAACTTTATTTCTGGAGGTTAAACAAGGCTGAAGGCACATATTTGCTGTTAGGCAGACATCTGAGAGTTTTACTGGTTTTGTGTTGTTACTTCTGTTCTTGTTTTTAAAATTACTTAACAAGATCTATCATACCTCAGAAATTTAGACTCAGGTGAGCTTGTTTCAAAACTGTGGAAAACAGTTTTTGAAACATCTTAACATTGTTTTTAGCTGTTTCCCCAAAGGCTGCAGTCTTCCTTTTGAATTGAGGTTTTACTGAGATGAAAAGAAATTCTCTCTCATTGATCCCCATAGGAAAGGTATTTGTCTTTGAACTCTATTTTTAGAGATGTTTTAACACGTATTTACACGTGGGGGAATACAGATAAATGTAGTTTTGTTTAAAATTAACATGTTTTTGTTTACTTTATAGGCAGGTAGAGTTCAGGATTTGTACATGAACTCAGCTAACATACACACCTCCTGAGAGTTAATGTTTCCTTTGAAGAATTTCTTTCTTACCTGCATGCTCCACCCTGCTGGGTTAAGTGTGGTGGATAGGGGAGAGAGCTTTCTGTGCATTACTACTGCAACTCAGAAATGCCATTCAAAATAAGGCTTCTGAAATTACTAAGAGCTGTGCTAAATTAAATCTTTCATTCATTCTACATCCAGTCAGTAACTCTGTAGAATGATCCTGTGACTTTTACAGTGGGACTGTGTAAAAAATTTTGACCAACTTTTGAGTCATATTCATAATGTTAAGATTCAGTGTAAGTTTTTATCCATTTTTTTCTGAAAGCTCATTAGCTGCATACCATATCTACTGTTTGAATTAGAAGGCCTATACCATGTTGTGACCCCTGTTTCATACTAATCTAATAGAAAAGTGAATCAGGCTATAAATTTTTAAGTTTTACTTGTTGAACATGTTGAGCACCAGAATTGAAGTTTCACACCTAGGACTTCTCTGTAAAGGGAAGCAGTGTTTAGGAAGTCAGGCCTTAACATGCCGGGTATGCCAGCATGATTTCCTTGACTGACTCCTTTTGCTTTTGATAGGAAGTCTTTCCTGGGAGGTAGCTCCGTTCGATTTTACGGCCAACAGTTATATTCCTCATAACTTCAGGACACATTAACATGGAAAACATTTTTTTGTAATGTACAACAGGTGGGAATATAAAGCATCCTTTCTAGTCAGGAGTAATTTACCATGTTAGCAATGTTAATACACTGTGAGATTAAAGTAGACAAAGTTACTTTGCAGGCTGTGAAGATCCGCATGGAAGTCATCTATTGTGTGATTCATCTGCACATGCGTTTTTACTGTGTACGAACGAGCTCTCATAGTACACAGATCTCACACACTGACAAGAGATACTTGCTTGTGGCCTCTGCCATTAAGTTTATGTACGTAAGCTCACAAAATCCCACTGCTGTGTGATAAGGGCCAGAACGTTTAAGTTAATTAATTAACAATGTGTAAATTAATCTAGGATAGTAGCTGCAGCAGATGCTAGTTTTCACTGGAAAACAATGCCTTTTAGTAAAGGAAGGAGGCATGATAGGACTTTTAGGTCATGAAGCCCAGTTCTCTTCCACTGGTTACTCTATGGTAATTAAAATACTACCTCCTATTTCCTAATCTTGTTAATGTCCTTATCTTTTCATCACACTGCAGTTCTTCGACCAAAACTGTATTTAAGCTTATATTATTCATCATTCTATGATCTTTTTTACAGTCTATCATCTGCTCTTCCATCCTTCTCCTGGTGCAGTCCATTTTATATCTTCTCACCCCTTATTTTGCTAAGACAAGTAACCCCATTCCTTTAACTCTTCATCAGTTGTCTCTTCCATTCTCCTGATTACTGTAGTATTCCTCTGAATTTTATTGGTGTAATTAATCTTCAAAGTGGATAATTGGAATCATATACTGTGTCCAGAAATAACCTGTCCAATGTATCAAATGATTGTATTTGTACAGGAAAAAAAAAAATCAATAGTTCAAATTTCAATTGTTATCCAATTTCTGCTTTGTCTGTCTTTGAGATCATGTGATTGTTCTTAGACGATATTTCAGTATTACTTTGTATTACCACTTAATTTCATCAGTACCCTCTCTTCTGTGTGAAGTCATTAATGCCTGCATGAAAATATTTTGTCCCAGGCTTGAGCCCTGGATACCTAACAGCTTATTTCCAGTTTCTAGTTCTACTAATTACTATCTTCTTTATTTTCACCAAAAAACTTGCTGCATTTTATGATATCAGCACCACTCCCCAATGCTGTTTCAGAGTAAAGCAAAAAAAAAAAAAAAAAAAAAAAGATGGAATAAACATGCTTTTTAAGAATGCTTGTCCATATGGAAAGCTAGGAAGTTACTGACAAGACTGCTTGAAGTTAATAGAGTGCCAATATGTCACACTCAGATCAGATCTGGCTGATTGTAGTTAGATGCCAAATATATTCAATATCAATGCTAATTTTTACACTTTGTTTCATTGCATGAGGGAATGAAAAAAAGCCCTGAATGAGGAGTCTCTTCCCAGCTGCCAGGATGGAAAGAGTAAAGCAAAAGTTCTGTAGAAGTGCAAAAGAAAGTGATAAAGTGAGTAGTGAAGCATGAGAAGTAGAAGTAAAGTGTAAGCCAGCCTTTGGGCTTCCACCAGAAAGAGACTTCCACCAGAAAGAGACTTCCACCAGAAAGAGACAGCTGGTAAGACAGAGATGGACCAAGTACACTTAATGCAAAACAACAGCCTGGTGGCTTCTTCGGAGATTTCTGTGGCCGGCTATTCTTTCAGGTTTGCTAGGTGCATAGACTTCTCTGCTGATATTTTTCCCCCCCCACTATTTTAAGTTATGATGTCTTCCATTATTTGAAATCACGTTTTTGAGAAGCTGGTGCTAGATTTTTTTCCACCTTTATTTCTTCCACTCTTGAGCTCCTGACTATGCTTCTTGTAAGCACTGGACCTCCAGGACTTTATCCCTCCTTCCCACTTTCTTATACTGCTGCTTCTATTTACCTTGCAGGCAATATGCCTCCCATTCTGCTGAATAGTAGATGACTGCTAGCAGTTTGATTGTAGCTTCACTGCCAAGCAGCAGCACCAAAAGACAAAGAAATTAAAGTACTGGTAGCTCTATACACAGATATTCTCACAATTCACTCCTATCAGTGGAACTAAAGCTCTTGTAGGAACAACTGGAAATTTTACCAACACAAGGCTCTCTGGCTCTGATTACAGGACATGCCAGATTCTGAATGCAACCCTGGAGTACCGTCAGTATGCACTAATAAACTAATCAACTGACCATGCCTTTGTGATGCTATACAAGGAGAAGTAAACTAATATTGCTTGAAATTCATTAGATAAAAATGGAAACATGGAAACATCCATTTACATCAAGAATATTTTCAAAATACATTTGTATTTGGGAAATTATTCTACCCTATACTTTGTAGTTACTGAACTAAGGGATGAACGTGTCCCATTTACTGTTGACTTATTAGAACAAAATATCATCTGTTTGGCCTGTGAGCAAAGTTACTGCTAAAATGCAGCTGGAAAAATGGTCCATTCTACACACCAGTATTCAAACTACCAGCAATTTTACTGTGTCTTGATGTAGATGGTATCTGGAAAGAATGGCTGTAAATGTCACTGGGAAGGACTGATGGGAAGGGAGACCTTAAGGAAATTACGCCTTTTTCTTTTTTAATTGCAGCAAACACACCTGGAGACAGAAGAAACTAGGAAAAGTAAGAAGTCCACATCTATTAGTAAATAATCATGCCAAATTAAAATAGGACTTTGAAATACAAAGTTGTATGCATTTTGATTAAAATTCATCACTGCTGTAATGATATCTATTTGAATAGATGAAAGACTAGGGAATCAATTCAGAAAGAATTCTGTGGTTCAGTTGAGCATTGAGGGGCTGTACCCTACATTAAAGCTTCTTTTTAATTTTTGCTTTTCAAAGCACTGAAACAAAAGTAGAGCAGTAGAATGGGAAGTGTATTTTACACTCCATGTACAACTGTACAATATTTATGTGGCCACTATTTCTTTATTCTATATAATGAAAACCTACTAAAGTCTCAGATTGCTAAAAAAAATAGGAAGAAACTTCAGTTTAATGTGAACAGTATACTGTAATTCAAATTATTCACTGTGCATTTCTGGTAAAGTTTTCCAATAGGGGATAAAAGAAGCATGCAGGGTCCTATCAACACTGAGTGTTAACCATGATTCAAGAACCTAGTCTAAGGTTAATTAAAAAAAAAAAACACCTAAACCAAAACAAACCTAGGTTGCCGAGATACTGAAGACACTGACAGCTAGGGAAGTCACTCCTACGATCTGTTAGTTGTACGATACCATAGTCAGAGGCATTTCTATTGACTCTCTAGAGGATTAAGTATGTTCTTCCAAAGGTTTTCTTAAGATGTAGTTAGGTTACATTTGATTTTTTAAAGGGTAGAAAATCAAATATGGATTTAAAGAAATCCATATTCATACAGATGCCAATCAGTTAACTTCTGTCTCCATAAAGCTGCATGCCAGATTTAAAATTATTCTCCAGGGAACTCCTTTTAAGTTAAATTCCGTAGTCTCATATATATGTTTTATGACAGTTTCCTATAGGCCCAGTCACTTCATCTTTATAAAAAAAAAATGAATACAATCTCTACTTTATGCACACTTTTTACTGTTTATTTTTATTTTAAATTCAGGTTGAATGTAATATATTAAAAACAGTTTAATCATTTAGCTATAAGAATTCACTCAATAGATTTTTTTTTCCTCTCTTTTTAATAGGACTTTCTGAACAGAATTCTTTTGATCTCCTTGACTGCTTTCTATATTGTAAGTCTAATCCTATATTTAAACATTTTCCTACATTTCATCAAACACTCTGATTTAAATTTTCCTTAATCTAGCTAGTCATATTAATCTACTCCTTCACTTCACATTGTAGACCATGTCATTTCCTTTTAAAAATAAATAAAAATAAAAATGGTTAATGAAAATGACTGCTACACCATATTTGAAAATACTCCACAATTTAGCATCACAAAAAGTGAACATTTAAGGATTCTGCTTCTAAATGCCACCCTAATTAAAGGAACGTTCCTTTTAAATGTGCTTTTTTCACATGCATAAGAGGCCTTATTCAAATGAAGGGGAAGACCTTTCACATACATGAGGCTATAATAGAGAGCTTAGCATAACTTCTACCTGATTTTCAATGCAAATGGCAGAGGAGAAGTTAGTGTGTTGATGCAGATTATGGTTTATCCTTCTCACACACCACAGAATTCTTCACGCTCTGGAAATATTTTGCTTATCAGTGGGAAGCAATGATCAACACCTCGCACCCCCAATCCCAGAGAGACTCGGAAAGTGAGATCATCAATATTCAGATATAGTCAGATTCTCACGGTTCCAGACTATTAATTTGCTCCTAAACTGAAGGTTTACTGTACAATTCGCAATATAAACATTTTACTGCTACATATCAAATATCAAATAGAGTGATTATAAGGTAACAATGTTATGTTTGTGAAAAGCAGGAGACAATTGGTATTTAAACGCATTATATTCAGGGAGACTGTTCCTTTTACTCTTCATTGAAAAAAAAAATTACTTTAATCTTCATCTGTACAAAAAGCACAATATAGGAATAGATTTTTATGCCTGATATGGCAGATATTCTCAAATTAGACTTAACAAGTGCATATATTGTTCACAGCCCTTTAGTTAGCTTCTGTATTTGCTTTCTACAAAAGTTTGAAGTCACTGCTCATGTCACACACAGGTTCTCCATTCTCTGAAAACAGGCACTATTTGTTACATGATAGAGGAAAAGACGACACATAAAACCACACCAAGCATCATAGCCCAGGACCAAATAAATTGATGCTAACACTAATGTGGGCCAGCATCTCTGACTGCTCAGTAGCAGTGTTACAGTTGACAAGGAGTGTATGTTTGGTGTGCAGTTTTCAGGAGGTTTCCTGACCATATTTCTGGACTTGGATAGCTCTAGGCTGTCTTCAAAAGAAGTTAAAAAGAAAGAATTAAAAAAAAAAAGAAAAAGAAAATTAAAATTAAAATTAAAACCAAAACCTCCCTTCTCTCTTCACTATTCAGGCCAAAAATTTGCCCCTTTCTCTTCGTGTCAGTCTTCTGTAGGACAACATGGTGGGATTGGAGGTAAGTCTTTTCTTAAGATGTCATAGTCATCGCATTGCCATTTTCAGCATTTATTGAGATATAAACTCCAAGAGAGGGAAGTCTTTTAAGAAATTAATAATGGAAACATTTCTATAACAGATTCCTGACATGCTTCCACTCTAGCTTTGTATGTAGTGATAGGCTGACACAAGGGATCAGTATCAAGTATTAATGAACCTGTTACAAGTGGACATCTTATATGCATAGCCTGCCACCAGCATCTTCCAGTTGGATAGCAAATCCTCCTGTGAGGTATTTTATCTCTTTCAAGCTGTCCCAGAAGACAAAGGTGGGACTTGGCAATAACTAGAGAAGAGAGGACACAATTTTCCCATTTCCTCCAGAATGTGAAAGGTAGACTGCTGGTCTTCAAAAGTTTGAAATAAAATACTCCAGAATTTTCAAGATACTTATCAAAAACATGGAATTTTAAATTAATCAAATCTGCTCTACTTGAAAAGCAGACATTTTGTTTAGTCAACACTTTAAATGAGGAGAAAATGGTTTAGTCAACTATTTTCAAGGTGGCTATATTTCTGATATTCCAGAGCTTGGCTCAGGAGTCCAGAAAAGTTCTGACTTGTAATTTGCCATATTCAGTAAAGATCCTGGGGACGGCGTTTCATGTAGCAGAGGCATAAAGAAGTCAGTTAATATTCACTTTTACATCTCAGGTCCATCAAACACATGTTCTAAAGGATCATGAAATGGTGTCCAGGAAAACAGTAACAAGGCATGTTGACTTTTCCCTTACGTCTACCTGGACTTAATATAGTAATGATTTCTTTCAAATAGAGACCTTGCTGATATGCTTTGTGTGTTTGCTGTAGTGAGATTGCATTGTTGTTCTTCCATGCTGTGCAAAATTATGCAGTAGCACCTCTTGGAAGCTAGAGGTGGCTCCAGTTGACACCAATCTCCTTCATGAGAAATTTGTTTTACTGAAATCACATCATCACATCCCTGAAGTGCCTGAATGCCTCTGAATTTCTAGGCTCCCCCAAAGCGTTGGTTGCTTTTGTTCTATTTAAAAACATAAACCAAAACAAATAAACAGGTAGGATTTTCTAACTCACTTGCTCCAGTTAAGCTGTGCTGCCTCTGAAGTCACAGAGAGGAAGATTAGGCCAGTGATGAGCTCTTCTGAAAATCTCCCTCTAGATAACTCAAGACGTCTACAGGTGTTTGTAGAACATCCTCACACATTTTTTAATAAGGTTCCATAAGCAGAATAGTCTCCCTAAGACCTAAAGCTTCACCCAAACAGACTGAAGATTACAATTTTCCCACATAGCTGAAGAATGCAGGCTTTGTGGGAAATGTCTTGTTCATACAGGTTACATACAAAGTGTTCAGTGGTTTTTCATGCTGGTTAACTTTTTTTTTTGTACTGCTATCTTTTACAATGTACAAACACATCTGAAGTAGCAGATTCATCTTCTGTTTTACATCTTATTAAGAATAAGTTTAATATAACTTCACAGATTTCCTAGACTCTAGCTGAGATCAGGGTAGGATGAAAATAAACTAACTGAAAGACAGTCCTAAGAATGCTTTTTTATTTATTTAAAGGTCCAGAGAAACACCTTTGGATATCAGAGAAGAAATCTTTGGATAAGCTAATTGGATTAGATATTTAAATGGTACTATGTATATTAAAACTGACAAAGACTCTTACAAAATCATTATTTATGCTCTTCTATAAATCCTTAGAAATGCAGTGCAAAACACTGATATTATGTCAAGCAATAGGGCAACACAGCTAAGATAAATTCTCAGCAGATTTATCCCAAGAGAATGAAGAGTAGAACATGTCCTTTTAATTTTGCAACTTTTTTTTTATATGCAGTGGACTCGTTTATCAAAGAAACACTATGGCTGCTTCATGTATGACCAAGCAAGCACTTAAAATAAGTGCTAAAATATTTCTATCTCAAATCATTAGAAGGTGCAAAGAGTCTTAAAAATGTACCATTTCTGAAGGTCAGCTAAGAGGATTTTCTGTGAGCATTAAAAATGTTGCGTAAACCCAAGACTCATACAATATTCTTAATTCTTTGCCTTACTTGCGTATGTCATCCAGACCTACAAACTCTTCAACCAGTGTCCTAATGCATGAGTTTTAAAGGAAATTATTTTACAGTATTCTCTTTCAAAACATAAGAAAATAGAGTGTAACATACGTATAAACAAGAAACTTGAAATTTCCTTCGTTTTCACATGCCAAAAGGAATGATAAGAGTTCTGAACAACACAGGAAAAGATCTGAGAATTTACAAACAGATCTTTGAGATAAGAATCTAAAACCTATAGCACAGTACCTAAGCTTCCCAGTCAGTGAGTGAAAGTGAGATACTTGAGAAAAATAATCCTTAAAACCCAGCCAAAACCAACACTTTACACAGTTGTCTCTCTTAGCACCTATGATTTTGCAGAGGTTGAGCACTTGATTTGGGGTTGCAAGCTTCTTTCTTTGTGTATGACCGGAGGCCCAAGTCCTGCCCTCAAGTCGTATATATACTACGACCATCTATTAAAATATGTAAGGACAGCCCTAGGCACAAGTCTGCAAGACCATTTTAATAGACAAAACACTAGAGTTCCTATGTACGACATCATCATGCATTCAAAAGCACTCCAGGAAAATTCTTTCAGTGAGGTAAAAGTTAGAGAACATCAGCTCTTCTTAAATGCTCTTTCACTTCGTGGAGAAGTAGGCTGTGCAATGTTGCTACACTTTATATAAGCAATATTATTCCATAATTCCCAAGCACGGTGCTTATTGTACCTTAATTAAAAGAAAAATGCTGTGTCTCAAAAGGGCACAGATACAGTGCAGCTATAGGACAGTATAACCTACTAACTGACTCCGGGATTTTCTTTCTTTCAGGAATTTCCTTAAATTTTCCACATACTGTCATTAGTGCAGCATTCTACATTTGGATTTTCAATTTAGCTGAAGGATATATAAAAACTTGTGTAGCCCCAAAACTCCCAGTTGACCACACAGAAAAGACAGACCAGGAGTATCAATTATCCTTGTCAACTGTAATTTACGCTTGCTAAACTACTTGGCAGATCTCCTCCTTCCAGATGCTGTAATAGGAATAACGTGTGCGGTAAGCTAAAAAATTCATCTTAATAATATTGTGCTTCTGTAATGTTTTTCATCCTGATGGAATGTCAAAAAAAATTTAGATGTTACACAGAAGAATCTGCTTGAATACCATTTGTATCGTCCCTCATAGTCAAATAGAGCCAAGAAAATATTTTTTTTCTAAAAAAGATGGTTAAATAGGTGGAGCTCTGAAATTCTGAAATAATTTTAGAACTGCCATTGCTTTTATTGTCCTATCATGCCCCTTACTTGTACATTTTTGTATATTAATCTATTAATGCTTGTCCTTAGCTCAGTTTGCAAGCCATTCAGGGTAAGAACAGTGATATTCCTCTATAGCTACCTAGCATGATGGGAACACATGTTTTATGTTCCTCATGCTACAAGAATATGAAGATCAAGATTAAGTAACAAGCCAGTTTAGCATGCAGCCTGACAAACTATCCTGTCTAGAGGCAGGATATGCTTTTCTACCACTCCAGCTGACATGGTTTCAGTACTGTTCTATAAAAACAAAACTCCTTTTAGTATCCTGAATTTCTCTTGAAATGTTCTTGCCCATGTCCTGATCAGGCTTGTTCTGGCCAAGCCTGTGAGAAGTAAAGGAACTTTAACCACAGAGGATGTAGCTAGGAGCAGATTTAGATAATGACTCCTGGAGATTTATTACTTACAAGGCAGATGTATCAGCAAGACTGAGTGATTCCTTGGCCATGGAATTTAACTTTTGTTACTAACGTGTTCTGGAGTGTCAGCTTTCAATTTGGAAATGTTGTGTTCTTAGCCCTTACAGTGGCGTCTAGAAAACCAATGGCAAATCTGTATTTTCCATTTTGCTAACAGCAAACACCTAGTATTATTTTATGTCTACCTGCTTCTCAGAGTCATCTCTGCCTGTTGCTGCTTCCTATCCCTTTTCTCACATGTGGGAGCAAAATTTTATTACACAGCTGGTATTTCCAGCATTGTTGGTTCAAGGGTAGGACAATGGTATAAAAGGATGATGACAAATGACTGTGAAGTAGTTGAGGTAAATGGCATATGAGAAGAAGAGCTGCAGAAAAAAAAAATAAAATTGAAAAATAGTAAGCAAAGAGGAGGAAAGAGACAGGTCTGAGGTGGTTCTCCTTGGACACTCCTCAGGCATTTTAGCTTCAAACACCTTCCTACAGCCCAAGAACGTCAGAGATCCAGAAGAACCCCCACTTTTTCAAAGAATAACTATGCAAATAATCAAGTCTTTTGCACAAGGTGCATATATTTAAGTCCAAGCCATCACTGTGTACACACTTAAAAATGGGAATAAGGAATGTAGTTGTAAGCTGTTTCAACAATGAATTAACATGGTCATGGAATTTAAGCACACTTATCATAGAGTTCACAGTGTGTTGACCATCAAAACTGATCATTCAGATCTTGATGTTCACATGTTATAAAGTTTTAGATCTTCACACGACAGCAAAGCAGGTCTGGATTAAAAAATTTAGAAAGACTACACTTTTTCCCACTCTTACATAGCTCGATCTTAATTAATTATTGCAGCTGCAATGCTTGGCACCAATACATATTCATAGGCCTGTTTAAGTCAATAAAACTCTTCAAGGCCAAAGAGTACCTCAAAACAAATCTGTTTCCAAGATTGGGGCCTGGAATTGTTTTGAAGCATAGCAGCTGTGTGAACATTATAATTAGAGCATGTCCTCATTCTGTGGTCAAATTCAAACAAATACATATCCTCATCTTGACTGGGCCTGTTCCTACAAGTGAATATGCCAACTTCAAATTATTTGTCAATTAAAGTATATATACATTAGGAACTTTAGCTTACTTTAGACATCTCGCTAAGATTACAATTCAGATTCCTGAAATTTAGGGACCTAAAAGCCCTGCAGTCAATGGAGAGAGGCAAGCGTCTTCCAGGGGTGATTCAAAGCTGCTGCACTGAACTTTTAAAATGCAATGGTGTGCCAAAACTTGTCTGATTTGCTGCACTTTTTTCAAGGCCCATCTAACCTCAAGCAAGATAAAGACTCAGGAAAACCAATTTTAGAAGGGGGACGTGGGACAGTGCTTTCTGAGAACTATGATAATTCATTATGAAGACTTAACATAAAACTACTTAGAAGAGTTGAAAAATAATAGCGAAATTTTGATTTTGAAAAAGTCATTGTTAACCTAATAGAATAAAACAAGACAAATTATCAAAATTATTCTGCAATAGATAGCTGTTTTATAGTTTTTACCTTCAAAATATTAAAAAGATACAGCATTTATGTTTTAAGTTCTTTTGTAAAGTCTTCAGAAAAAAAATATTTCTGCACAAGACTTTTCCAGTTATCAGAAGGGGCAACGGGGAACAGAGAATCATGAACGACAGTCATGGAACTAAAGAAAGCAATGAGGTAAATCTAGTTTTCAAAAAAATGTAGAGGATGCTGGATGCAGCTGGAAAAAAGTGAGCCTTCTTAATTGTGTATTGCATGGAAACAGAAACCCTATCACTGAAAAAATGATGCTGAAGACACACATGCACATCCACACTTCAAGCATGAATAATTCCAGGTCAGGGTATGTCATGACCATGAAGCACTAAGAAGCTGATGAGAAATCAGAAGAGTACTGAATGTCCTGATTTCTAGAGATGAATGCAGATTGTGAAGCTCACACAACCTGGCTTTTAGCTGTTCCTCTGCTAGAGGGTAGGGCTTGGGCTCTAGTCCCTGCTTGCCTAACACAGCACACTTCATTAGAGGCTCAGTCTAGCCCACAAGAATCTCCTATCCACTCTACTGCATCTCTCTGGATACGGGAATGGTTATTCCAGCAGCCAACACTGCCAGAATGACTGAAAACTTTTTTAGCCTGGTAGCTTTTCAGCAGACTGGTCTTCTTTCCACCAACTGTTCTACAACCATCTCAGCAGGAAGAAGGGCCTGGACTGAGCTCAGCATCCTGAAGCACCAGCACTGGATTTCTCCCAGTTCTTCTCTCCTTTTCCCTCTTCCACCCTCCCACCTAGAGCAGCATCTGGATTGTATGGAATGCAGCTATTCACTTCATCTCCTGCAACTCTCTTATCTTCCCCATACCAGCCACCCATGCCAAAAGGCACAGCAGGGGATAAATTTCTTGGTGACCGCTGCTGGTGGTGGTGCGAAAATGCTTTTCAAGGTTCTTTCCTTGAAAAGGAGCACAGTGGCCTATGGTGGGGATGGGGACAGGGTTGGTCAGTGCATTTCCAGATACTGCAGCTGTCAAGGCTGGATGATCTTAATCTAAGGCACAAACTGTACTAGAAACCATTTCAGATTTCAGAGTTCCTTACTCCAGATGTCTCAGCACTAACTGGGAGTGACAGCTTCTTGTTTTCTCTCCTTGTTTCACTTTCCCAGGCCAGAATATCCGATCGGAAAGTTTGTGGTATGGATTTTTTATCCCTATAGGCCAGAGAAGGAACTGGACAGGAGGTATGTGCCAAGGTCTGTCCCCCTTTAGCATCTTGCTTTCTAAAAGTTTATGCACTGACAAGGTGGAAGTAACAGAAATCTTTAGTCTGGATCTTGCAGGTCTGAGGTACCTACTCTAGAGAGGAGCAGATATTCAAAGGCATCTCTGTGTTTTCTGCACACTGACTCAAGTGGATGTTCTAGGCCAAAGGCAATCATCTCCATGTATTGACACGCCATTTTTATTTTTAAAAATTGCAGCAGTGGATTGTACTACCATTCCCTGAGAAGTTAGAAAGGAAAATAATGCTAGAGAGTGTGTGTCATGGAATAGCTTAATTTCCTGATAGAAACACCATAGGAACACACCAGCTTCAAGTCTTGCTTTCCCTACTTTGGAAGATAAACTCACAGTCTCATCTTCCATCTTGCACATTATAGGCAAGTATAATAACAGCTTCTCTACAAACTCAGTCTTTTTTTTTTTACCCAGCTTCTCTTGTTGATGCTATTCCACTTCACATAAATAATTAACTATTACTGTTAAATAATAAATATTAAATAAATGGGCCAGAGAGAGAGCAGGAGAAATATTGGCACTAAGATCTCTCTCATAACATTTTCACATCTTTTATTGTGATTTTTGGGGGAAATGCTTAATTTTTTTATCTGCATTTCAAAAAAAACATTATAATTATAAAAAAAATCTGATGAAATTATTTTTCCTTCCATCTATGTCATAAGTTCACAAAATTGAACACAAGTACATAAAGATGTAAACATTTTTCATTTTCCAAATCCCAGGCAGTAAATGCCAGAAACTATCCAAATTAATTACAGTAGAGATAAGAATTGCAGAGGCAGGTCTACTCCAACTCACAGTCTTGCCTTTTTTACAGGTGCCACATTTTATGAGAGGATTTTCTCTTCTGTGTGCACATGAACACGTATTGATGCAGCTCTCTAAACAGGAGGTGTATTGAAATCACCCAAACACAAAGTGATGTTAAATTCCTGGAGCAGCTGTTGAAATGGGAAATGTTTGCAAGCCATTGCTCATCATCTATCCCTGAGCATTCTTCTGCTTTCAGAGTCTTTTTCTCCCTCTCCTTAAGAAAACCCAATAAAGTATTTAAACAATATGTTCAGTAACGCTACTTGATTGGGTAAATACCAAGCATGAGGCCATATTTTGAGCAGTCAATAGAAGAAGGACTTGAAAACTACAGAAATCAAATACCAGATACTAAGTGATTGATGTTTGGCAAAAAAATCTCCACATGCAACTTTATTTTCAGAGATTCCTTATACCAGAAGTATAAGCCACAAACTTGCACACTGTCTTTTTGCAGTTATTATGATGAATCCTTTTTATCATGCAAATTTCAGAATATTCAGAAGACAAAATTTGAACTGGTTATTTCAAAATTACTTATTAGACATGTATTTAACAATGTACAAAAGCGGAACTTCAAACCTAACATCTGCATGAAACTTTATGTGCATTATAGTCAAAGTCTATTTCATTGCTCTAAATGCTGTCACCACTCTAGCTTGGTTTTAGTCCTTGGACATTTTTACTGCAACTTTAAGTTGTTAAGTGTGCTGTTCTGTTTGCTTTAAACAGAGACTAACGAAAAGGTAGTTTTGACATTTCTTCTGCCTTTTTTTTTTTTTGTTTTGTTTTTGAGCAAAACCACTTTCCCTTAGCATGTGAGACTAAACAAATGCTTTGGGGTAACCTGTAACTGGTGAGTTTTACAAGGTATATCATAACCTTGTACAATGAACTTCCAGTAGTGCTATGTTGCTAAAATGAATTTTCTATTTAAAAAATATTTTTAAAAAGCTTGGCACAGCTTATTAATGCATATAGTCCTGCAGACCCGTCTTTCATAAAACATGTAGAGCAAATATTCAGCTAGAGATGGGCTGATATGATGGTTGAAGTGATTGCGTAAGACAGTGGTGCTATGGAGTAACATTTGAAGGTTATTCAAGCTCAAGTCTGGTGTTACCAAAATGCAGCGAGCTGTTCTGAAGACATGTCTGCCATTTTGGGCTGACAATTCTCAGAGATTGTTTTTGAACTGGAATGAGATTATACCTGCCCTGTAACTGGTAAATAGGGCCATTCTAGTTTTTTCTCCAATCCATTACCAGAGATTATATGATAGGTTCAGAGTCAAATCCATCTCTCTTCCTCAGAATTCAAAGGCATTAAGTTAGGAAGTTTTGCTTTCTGTACATCCCTCTACAAAAATATGTTTCAGAATTAAAACTACAAACTTGCTTCTCAAGACAAAGGTTATGACAGCATGTATTAATGGCTAAAATAAATACATTCTCCCAACAAGACGAATTATGCACTAATATTCAGTATACCTGGAAAGGTCAACACAGAACTCGTCTGGGAGCAGAACCAATAAATTATTTGTGTGATAAAAGCAATGTGTTGCCTAGAACAAAATGCACTGTGTTTTTTAACTCTGACAATTTATTTTCCTTATAAATAAAACATTATCCATGGTAAAACAATGTAGTATGCAGTGAACTGAAATAATCTACAATTTTTAGCATGCACTTTAACAATAGTGTGAGTAACAGTGAAACAAGTTCAGCAGTAGATGGAGACTAAGAGCTGGCTCTACAGGTAGGGAGGAAGAACTGTGGTTATAGTATTTCTAAAAATATTACAATGCAATCAGCTCTTGTTGCAAGATGTGCAACCATCTGGAGTGAAAATTCATAATCACAAGGAGGTTTGTATACTTTGTCTGCCCAAAATGTCCATTTGCTTTGTTTTTTTTTTTCTTTTAATAACATACAGTACCTTACATGTATGCTGAATACTCTGCTAAATCTGTCTTCCAAATCCATTAATAAGTTTTCCAAAAATTCTTTTAATTTACAGTTCATATTTCTTTTACTGTATAGTATAGTCAGAAAAAAAGGTGTTTTCAAAAATGTCATTAAAAAAATTTGTATTGGAAATCTTTGTGTTTCTAGTCAACATGAAAGAAGTATTTAGGTCATAACATGCAAGTTTATATTAGCACATACTGCTCTCTTCCCCCAAGCAAAACCACCGTAGGGCCTTCATTGAATGAAACCTGATGGACGCTCCTGCAAGTATCCAGATGGAACGAGGGAAATAGCAGCAGCAGCTTTTGTTACACACAAGTTCTGTGCCATGGTATTCCAGTTCAGGCACTTCAGTATTTATAGATTACAAGAATGGATCTAGGCACCTTTCCTTAAACACCTAGTTACAAGTATTTTGGCTTCAATAGGTGACCCTAAAACTCAGTGATGTGCTGCTACTTTTCTGGCAATATGTGAACTACCTCACCTTATCCGTGGTGCTTATAAAACACTGGCAAGACAAAGTGTGATAAGTCATGACTAATGTTCACTCAGCTAAGAGACGGTTGTTCTTCTGTTACCTTCTTGTTTGTTTTTTTTCTTTCTGAATTTAGAATTTCTGTTGTCTCTTTTCCTGCTATGTTTTTTTCATCCTGTGTTTTTAATCTATTTTTTTTTCCCAAATAGAGTGTAAACCTTGAGTGGATAATTATTAGTAGAGTTATATATAGTATCTGCTTTTTGTACAATACTATAGTGTATGTAAGCACTGATGTGTTTTTCATGCTTTTTTCTTTTGTTTTAATTAGAAACCATCTGATGATATAATTGCTTGTTTCTTTAAAAATAAAAATCTATGAATGCATTTGTGAGTTACACATTGGCTGGAGATAACTCTTCATACTTCCCTAACTGTGGCAGGGTATGAGGGGGAATTCTCTAGGCTATGGGTTGAAGTCCCTGAATTTATCCTGAAGCCTCTATTCAGTTCTGATTCAGATTCCACCATAGTCATCTCTTAGCATGGAAGTTAATTTATTTGTTTTTAGCAAAACATAGAAATCTCATAAACTTCTGCTGCCTTTTGGAGCCAACGACTTACAGAAACAAACCAAAGGTAATGGCATTGTTGCACAATTTGCTCATACCCTGTAGCATTCACCTGAATTCATCTTAGAGTTCTACATCTGATATAATCATTAAACTCCAGTTGTCTTCAGTAGAGAGGGATAATCTTAAATGGTACCCCTTATAACTAAAGCCTAGAAAACTAGCCAGAGTAACTATCTATAATGTAGATGTTGAAACACAGCTGAGCAGAGTCCAATAGTCATGGTCTATAGAACTGGGAGCAGAATAAAAACTGAATTCGGTTCAGTTGATTGGTACCACAGTTGCTCTGATGGGAACACATTTTCCTGTCCTGTCCCTGAGATTAAAACGGTTACCATTGGCAAAGAAATTGTGAACCCAGTCCAAAGCATTCCAGTGCAGTGCCTTCTATGTAAAAAAAAAAAAAAAAAAAAAAAAAGAGTAATTATAAACTAATAATTTTACACAAAAGATAGCAACTATATTTTCCCCAAACAAAATCCAAAATCTCTTTACAATAATGTTTTCATTCAGGGAATTTGGCATTAATAGCTTAATATAAACTACAATGAAATTGTGTATAATATGTAATTGTACATATGAGATAACATCTTGAAGTTGTAAATCTAAACAAAAGAAGTACAAATTAAATTTTTCAGTAGTCTTGAACCAAAAATAATTTGAACTTTCATTTAGTGAAATTTCTAATTTTAACTTTTCATTCGGAGCTAAGATTTTTTTTTTTACTTCTTAGACATCCCTTTTAAATGTATTATTTGTTTCTCAACCAGGTCAAATTTGCCTTTTAGTTCAAATGTATGTTCATGTCTACCATAATTGATGTCAAGGGGTGATTTTTTTGGAGGGAGACTACAGAGTATTCCTTCTTTTTCCTCTGTGTTTTCTCTATGTTTTTCCAGTGTTTCCCAGTGTGTCACCCTGCTGAGGATAAATGTATCCTCCCAGATCTCTAGGATGCCAGTCGTCACTGTGTTCCAGTACTCATTTTGGTTCATCTCCTATTAACTTCAACATGATGATGTAGATAGGTTCCAATAGCCACCCAGATTGGAAACTACAAGCTTGATGTTCGTTGTGATAGGCAAAGGGCAACTGCTGAAAGGCACTAGAACTCTTGGTTACTATCTTCCTAACAAAGCAATTTTTACACAAGTGTCCTGAACAAGCATAGACAAGGTTGGACTGCATTTGTCCAAACCAGAAAAAGAGTGTTGCACCAAGTGGGATGCAAATGATAGGAATTTGTACAAGAGTTTTGCCTTCATAGTTGGGCAGGAGACACATCTGACACATCAACCACAGGATAGCCAAGGGGTAAGCTCTGTGTCCAACCTGCTTTCTTGTTTCCCCTGTATGGTTTGAAAGAGGAAACCTGGGGGAGTACGACATCACTGATAGGTCTTACAAGTACTTGAAGAGAATGTGCCAATTATCCATGTAACTGAGCTCAGTTACAAGGACAGAAATATTTTTGCATGAGATCTAGAAGTTCCTAGTAATTTTTAAAATAAATTGAATCATTGAAATCACATAATCATTCATTTCTTCTTTACTTTTTTCCTACTTTGTTAATCCTCTGAATAGTGCTGAAATTTCCAGGAAATTAGGGAAATTTCTCATGCATATCAGAGAGAAGGTTCTGAAAAAATCAACTGCAATGCAGAGCGTCAGTGCACAAAAAAAAATATTTCACCTTATATTTTACAGTAAATCTGACTGAAGAACCTATCAAGAGACTTAGTGAATCATCATGCCTTACTGTAAAGTAATTTACAGTTGCATTTGCAGGCAGGCATCAGCAGGCTCAAAACCCATTACAGCCAAAGATAACAACATTAACTTAATCCTGACAGGCAAAATACTCTAGTCAATACAGTTGCAGGTATGGTGTGTTGAAATATCCAACTGCAAACAATCCTGAGAAAGGTCAGCACAGCACAAGTGTTTAACAATACAAGTGTTCCAGTCTGATGTTTTAGAAAAAGGTTATCACCAGTGTTCAAGTCAGAGAAATTCACATTGAATCATTGCCTTTGAAGTTTTTGTAACACCGAGCTTTCATTACAACCAGAAGCAGTAATATTCACATATTACAAAGCCTTTGTTTAAAAATCTGATAGAAAATGCATCCAACTCAAAAAGGTGCTCAACCATTTATTTACTTTTTACATTTTGTAATCTTTCTATCCATGATATCTGGACTACAAGGAAAGGTAGGCAAATATCTGAATATTTGCATTACTTCCAAGCCCATATTCCTTATAGCACTAGCAATACCTAGACAGTCTATTGTTTTCACAAGATCTTTTGATTTATGTTAATAGTAAAGCTAGAAGATCTGTGACTTGCCAGAGTATATAAACAAAATACTAAATAAAGCTTAGTGGAATTCCTCTTTCAGAGGGACAAACAGCTGTTAGGGAATCAAGCTCTAAGAATAAAACTTAGCTATACAAGTAGTAGTCACCTTCTGATTAGCAAAATTTCACAGAAAAGAACTCCTGAAATATAATAACGTTTTGCCTCAAACATATCTTTGTTTCGGTTAAATTAAGTCGCTTATTGATTTTGATGTTTGCAGTAAGCCTCTGATGTTAACATAGAAATGAAGTAACGTTTGTGGTATAGGTTAACTGTATAGGGCTGTTCCTTTACATTTACTTAATTGCAAGCTACTGAGGTCCCAGCTTCTAGTTATATATGCAATTTTTTAGACTAGGTAATGTAAATCACATATGTGTTACAGCTAGTATTTGCAAGATAAGACTAAGTCAGGAAGCTTTTTCCTACTATTATTTTAGGTTCAGAATTTGCTAAGAAAATTATTATGAATGCAGTCATGTAAGAAAAACAAATTTAGAAGTCCAGGACTGGATTTCTTCAACATTTTCCAATAACCTAACGTTTAGTATATTCTAGTAATGAGTTAACACTTCATGTGAAGAGTAACACGTACAGTTAGTTACAGAAGATTATCAAATTACTCTTTGCTGTGGGGGGACAGTTATTATTACAGTAATAACTGGCACGTTACTGTGTCATGACTCAATTTCTAGGAGAGAGCTGATGCTTCTCAGGGAGGGACAATCTAGAAGGTTAAAGCAACCATGCTTCATTAAACAAATGCATACCACTAGATCAAGTGCCAATAATAACATAAGTGACATACAGCAGAAGAGATGTGCACCAGTGTTCTCACCTTGTTTCCACCAGCCTGTGTCGTTGTGGATACCTGTACTGGGGCCCAGCACCAGCAAAGGGAAGAAAACAAATGATGCCTTCATAGGGAGATATGGGCACAACGTATAAATGTAATTTATCAAAACAAAAGAGAGACTGGAGCTGAACATCTGCACACATGTGTGTCTGGTACACCTTAGTTTCCGAGGCGTTGCAGAGTATACTCTGGGGAATGAAGTAAGGATGCTTTTTAGAGCACTTGTATTGTGGCCTTGCTGTGGAACTGTAGATGGAAATACACAATACAGAGACAATCATGGTTAATCCACAGTTTGTGTAAAACATCGCACTACTCGCATTTCCATTTTGAATTTATCTCTAAGTAGGTTTGTAAGAATTAACATGCAAGTATTAGCGGGTGTTAACATAAACTGAAATCTCCAGCTGTTTGCATAAATACTCTGCTCTTTATATATAAAGTTCTAAAGTTTATACCATTAATTAATTCTTACTCCATCAGTAAATTCTAGCAGAGGGACAGGCTGGACAGCTAAAGAACAATAATATTTTTAGGTGTATTAGGTATATGTTACATTAATACTTATTGCTAAGTAAACTTTAATATCAGAAACATGGTAAGATCAAGCCATAATAATTTTCTCCATCATGTCTCATTAATTATATTCCAAAAACGCTGAAGCAAGAAGTTTATTAACTGTTTATTTAAGTGCTGGTACAGGGCTACTTTCCCCCAAACACTCAAAATGTTCGATGTTACTGGTTCATTCAACCCACACAGGCCACCTTTATTTGAATTTACTTTGGGAATTTTAGCCTGTCTGCTTTGCAGGGAGAGGGTTTTTTGCACACCGACTCAGTTGAGCACTGAGAGTCAGCAGCACCTCCTGAGTGTCCTCAGTGCTCCGTAAGAGCCATTACCCCAGTTCCTGGGGAAGAATCAGAGAGCACTTGGACTACTTCACCATATAAAAGCATGGGAAACACCCTGGAAACTGTGACATCACAGAGAATTGGTGAAGATTAAATACTTACACCAACATTGTCATTTACGCCTTGTCTGAGGTGCAGTATGAAAGGCCAGATTCCTTTGGCTGCCCACAGTGCTCATCTTTGGGCACCTGATCAGGGCTGGGACAACAAGAGCGAGGCTGGGGTGCTCACTATGAGAACCATGAATTAGCCCTGTGTGTTAGAGCGCTGAAAAGTACAATTACCTGCATACCTCGTTACTGGGCTATTTCAGTGGACTCTGACTACCGCTGAGACACAGATTATGGAGAAAAGATGGTTTGTGACTCCTCTTTAGAAAGGACTCACTGTCACTATTAAAAAATCAGACGGGTTTTATAGAGAACTTAACTTCAGATGGAGTTGCCTGTGAAAGCAATAGTTCTGCATATATGCGCACACACGTTTGAGGCTTGTGCATGCACACACACACACACGTGTTGTTGAGCCCTTGCTGTAGTCCAAGCGGAGGCTGCTCCAGGGACTAGCTGCCCCAGGAGCAGTCTTTGCACCACAGTGACTTCTCGGTGAGTGTGGGTGTTCACACTCAAGTGTCAACCAGCCTTCCAACTCACTAGCACAACTATGAGGCTGCCAGGTTCTTGTCTTGATAAGAAAACTTAGATATTTCTTTAGCTCTTCCAAGAACATCGTGTCTATTACTACTATACTGCTTAATCTTATCACTTGACATGCATGTCTGTGTTGTTTTCTATTCAGCTCATAATGGTTCAAACCTGCAAAAAGACCCTTTAAAGGGACATTGTAAGTGTTGGTCACATTTGCTACCCACGGACACGCAGACCGCCTACAGTCTTCTTTCCTGTTTTTTTTTACAAGCCAATCTTCACGCCTCTAGCCTGATAATTTTCACCAGTAACTAGTTATTTTTTTAAGGAGAATGAGAGTGTGGAAATGGAAAGGAACTGAGACGGGGAGTTTGCTTCTTCTGGCTGTGCTGGAGTTAAAAGAACGGCAGAGAAACAGTTCAGGCCACCTTTTTCCTGTATGTGTGTTTATGTGTACAACACACACACATGATATATGTGAGTGCACTTTCCTGTTCACTATTTTGAAAAACTTTTAAAAGAATTGACTGCTGCAAATATTTTTCCATTATATTGAATTGAAACTGCTGTATGATATCCACTATAGCAGGATATCTGGAGGCCACAAAAGGTTAATTACTAAAACTTAGCACTTTGCTGCTAGGGCAAAGCACTTTAGGGACTTCAAACTAGAGTTAAATGACTTCCCTCCACCTTAGTCACCCCTTATCTGTGCACCTGTGTAGTTAAGCACCTATTAGAGTACAAATTAATAGGTCTGAGGTACTTAAGATGATCTAAAGACTTATATTGATGTAATCTGTTTAAGATGATGTAAAGGTTTAGCATAGATTATGATACTCATGTATTTGAAAGCTTTAGTTTGGTTTATCTGCAAAAACCCTTCCAAGACATGGTTAGCAGGGAACAGAGGTAGAGGGAAAAGCAGAACATTAGGAATGTTGAAGAACAGTTAAGAAGCGAAGGTCCATATTTTGCCTCCAGCCATACACTTGAAAAAGTATACAAGTTCAGGTCTAGAAACTCATTATTAGCCTGGAATACTAAGAAGATGTTACTCAGTCTAGTCTATTAAATAGCTCCCAAGTGTGTTCACAGGAAATTACTGCTGACATTATTAGGCAGTTGCTAGAATTCTTATTTGGGAACCATTAGAGTTGTTTAACTCTTTTAAAAGGTAGAAATGAAATTTTGAATTCTAGGCTAAATATGTAAATTTTGACCAAGTTTATTTAAACAAAAATATATAGGAAAGAGAACTTCGAGTTGACAGCATTCATCACCTTCCAGTTTCCACTCAGCACTGCAGTAGGACAGATGTCACTTCTGATGGTTGCTGGGAATTGCCACAGTTACCTAATTACAGGTTATACTGTCAGGCCCATGCACAAGACGGGGAAATCAAAGTAAGGCATTCAACCCTAATTGTCATGCTCCCTCATCTTTAAGAACTTTACTGAAGAATCCTAAACTTGTTTTCCCTTATGTATCCATCTTGTCCTTCTGAAAAAAAAAAAGGTATTTTTACTACTGATTTGGAAAGGTACACAACAATGGTTTCAATGCTTTGCGTTTATTAAAATAAGAAAGTATTTAAGTATTTAAGATTTGTTAGAGCTTTTACCTTCCTTCCAAAGCAATGTGAACTTTTCAGCCTACGCGCTAAAGATTGAAGTTCCACAGAGATAAAAATGGACAATGTTTCTTTAGCAGACAATTTGTCACATAGCCTTTAAGTTTTACTAGCCCGGAGAGATATCCGACAACTAAATAGTGAAAGGAAAGTGAATGATTAGCTGGCAGACCTTCAGGCTACTGAAAGATAGTTTTAGTAGCCTGTCATGAAAATCTGTGGCCTCAGGCTGCGGGGCTACTTTTTATTTCCAAGCCTGTTATTGATTTTGGTATGAAGAAAATAATTTGGTATTGTTGCTTAAGGTGCCACTGAGAAAGGAAAAAAAAAACCTAACCACATGTTTCATTTGTTAACAGTTTTTACTTCAAATTTACCTTTTTATTACAACAGGGATAGAGCTGGTAGATGAAGGGCATTTACTACTTAAAGGTACTACCATCTTTATGAAACATGGCACACTAATCGAAAACACAAGTAAACTGAAAATTAAATTTAAAAGCCTATAATTTAGTATCTTCCTTGCCAGGAATGATGACTTTCATTTACGGAGGGAATCCAGAGCTGCTCAGGGTCAGTCTGATGTGTGCCATTTTCAGGCCTATCGTGAGGCTGATGGAGTTGATTAATTTCTTGGAACTCAGCTTTGTCTTCTCCAGCTCACTGAACAACTTCATTTCAGCTGATGAGTTCAAACAGGGGTCAGAGCAATCCTCATTTCTGACAATCCCACAAAATGGGAATTAATTTTATGAGTTAGTACTATTGCGTTCAAAACTAAGCAGAAAGCATTCAGCTAACTCAACCTAAGGAGGGAAAAAAATACTCCATTTATGAAGCCTACTAAGATAGATAGACTGAACTGTTTAAAAATACAGGAAAATATTTACATCAACCAGGGAGAATGATTAAGCGTCCTATAGAATCTAATGTCTGAAAACTAGTTTAAGGTCCACATCAGAGTAAAAGCTTAAATTGTAGCTGTTGTTCTTCATCATTATTTTAAAAACACATTCAGGTGGATTAAATTTAGTTAGAGAGAACTGAAAGATGCAGGGCAACAAGGAGAGCATACCTACTTTAGAGGTAACAAGACTACAAGCTCTAATTTTGTTTCAGTGGCTGCTGAGACATAATAAAGCAATGCTGCTCATGTAAGTAGTAATGGCATTTAACATTATGAATATTGATACTCTTTTCCAAAGTGAGTATTTTACAAAGCAGTCTTCAGTCTTTCTGCTCAAAGATGATTAAATACAAATAACATTACTAAACAAACGCAATTTTGAAAAAACAATATAGAAACAACACTGCTTGACCCAACTGTATTTGTATCTTTCAGATACTACTAGGACTTATTTAAAATATTTTAAAATAATTATTATTTGCATAGAATGCATTTGCATAGAATGGTCTAGAACAATTCATATCTTGACGTAAATATATAAGTTAAACTGACATATTAGAAGCATTTGCTAAGGGTGTTGCCTCTGGTATTGTTCTTCCCAGTGCTCTGGTCTGAAAAACCTGCAATGTCTGAACACCTCCTAGATATGTGGAAGAGGTTTTTCTCATTCAGTGTGTTAGGGTCCAGCTGAACAGCAGAGATCAGGAACACGGACAGCACCATATCCAGCTGAATATGAGTTTTCCATATCCAGCAGTGAATGTGAGTTTTCTCAAATAGACAATTACCTCTTCCTGATTTGATGTAGAAAATTTAAAGCATAGCCTTAAAAATGAAGTTATGTTCAAGTCCTGTGGTTTCCTATTCACATATAATCTGAGTAGTGCAACAACAAGCTAGAAGCTGTAGATTTTTCTGTTTCATCTGATTTCTAATATAAGTGCAATGTTTGATTTGTATCTCCACTGCTTCATAAGCAAAACCTATTATCGTGTTCCTTTCTTCAGAATATAAAACAACTCTGACTGTATGTCATGGTGGAAAGTCAAATACAGTGAGACTACAGAGCTCACATTGTTACTTCAATATTTTATCTTTCCTTCAATTTGTAAAACCTATTTATTCTTCCCTAAACTTGGTGGTCCAAAAAAACACAGCATCCAAAAAAAACCCATCAATCCAACTTTGATTCTGTAGAAGGTTAGAGTCAGAAATCCTATCTCAAATGAAACAACCATGGTCATGGATTTATCCTGCCAGGAAACCATCCATTTCTATGCATTCTTAATGAAGGTATACATGAGAGTAGTTTCTCTAACTCAAATGTTGTGATAATTTTTTTGTAGACATGTTACAGTTTCTAATGTCTTTTAAATATTTTTATAAGGATTATTTTAAAAGTTCAAACTGCTTGCAAGCCTAAACCAGTGAAATGAGATCAGTTCCAAGAAATATTGTTGTCTTTCTTTGTATTTCCTATAACTTTGATACACAGACTTCCATAACAACTTCAATAAGTCATGTACAAACACCAGACTAGTCTTACCAGTTTGAAAATTCCTATCGCAAAGCATTCAAGTCAGTCATTACTAAATCATACATGGTGCTACATATAATAAGAACATTCATCCCATGAAATTCCTATCTGATATCTTAGACTTCTCTTAGAATTGACCAAATTCTTTATTTTACAGAAGTAAACATTTATGCAGTCCACAAGGGTTAAAAAAGTAACATTTTTATAAATACATAATTTTGTATTTTTCTTGTTCCATGCAACATAAGTAAATAAAGTCAGCATTTCAAGGGGAAAAAAAAAAAAGAATGGGAAAGAGTAATTTAAGGATTTCAGTAAGTCAGGTAACTATTGGATTTTTGTTTGTACCAATTCATCAGATAACAGAATTATACTTAAAAAAAATGATTTGAACATCTGATACTTTATTAAACACAACAATTCACCTTTCTGCTTGCATCACCCTCCCATTAGTTTATAATTGTATCTAGAAAAATATAACATTCTACCAACTAATTTATCTAATGACTGACTCCAAAAGCAATCAAAAATCCCAACAGTTCTTTACTTACATTCTTTTCATGCTAACACTTTAAGTGATGATAAAACACATAGGAAAATGGAAGAGAAAATCTTACGTGTTAAATGACACTCCCAAAAGTCTAATCTAAAGACTCACTGTTCAAATCACAGAGAATGTTGAGCTGGTCTCTCATATTTGGAGGCTTCTCTGTATATTTTATTTGTATGGGAAAACTGTTTGGTCATAGATTTCTTGTCATTTATTCCTATCTTTCTAACTATTGTATCCAATCAAGTAATTTCAAAAAAAAAGAACAAGCAAAAGTTACTCTGTTAGTGAGTAAGTCTCTGACACAGTTTATCTCTGCAAAACATGCAAAACACAAATGCTTAAAAAGAACAAGTTATACTGAGGTACAAGGGATCAATCTTTTGTGCTGTTTCACATAATTTTGCACAATCCTTTCTGTGCAGACACTAAACAAAAACCCTAACTTTCCTTCCCAGCAGTTAGTGGCAGTGTCTATGCGCCTATGCAGGCATTGATTTTTAACTCTGTTCCTTTGCTCAGTCTTGTCTGAGAGACAGAGAGATGAGTTAGAGCTTTTGCTTATCTGTATGATGTTCTGGGTTGCCCTCTTAAATAGGATTGACTCACGAAATTGCAAACCTTGGGTTCAGAATATGAGTCACTTTGCTGAGGGGGATAAGTGAAACATTTTCCAAGTGAACCTTTCCAACTTCCATTGTTTTGTATATTGAAAGATATGGCAAATCTGTAGCTCAGAGCTAGAAGACAAAAGAATAATTTCTGCTGTCACCAATGAGTCTAGCAATTGCTTAAGCACAAACCCTGTGCTGGTGGAGTACATGGAGTTTAAGAGTTTTTATTCAACAGCTGATGTTTGGCACTGACTCATGTAAATTCTATGAATCTCTTTGTCCAATGAAGTTGAGATCTTGACACAGATCTTATTAGCAACAGACATGAACAATACAATGTTTTAAATTGATAAATGTAATTACATCCTCAGGTATTTCACTCAGAATAAATTACCCCATTGTATTTGCAAGAAAGCAAATTGTGAATAACAGTTTAAAATGTCACCACGACAATGAACCTTAGCCTCTTAGAAGCAAATTTTTCTGTAAGTCTTCTTTTAACAGAAATACTTGTCATTTGGATTGCAAGACCAGGCGTGCAAAAATCTGAGCATTATTTAGTTCCACCACAAAAACTTCAAAATGCTATGAGTTGCGATCCATGGCCTGCAAAGAAGTGGTGTGCAATTTTTACTTTGAACTACGCATAGAACCTCCACCACCAAAGGAATCATCCTTTTTGGAGGGAAGAAAAAAAAAAAAAAAAAAGAAGAAAATGAATGTATTCATCTTATTCATTTTGAGCAAGGCATTGCTCGTTTTTCTTTAAACTTCTATTGCTGGGTTTACTTAAGTAATTAAGTATCTCATTTTTAACTGCAATTACTAGTTATCAGATTGTACATAATAATGACTAAAAGGTACACAGAACACTGAAAGTGGATAAGGACAGTTATCTGATACAGTTCTGCAGGCAGTAACACATTTTGCAAAGTGAAAATCTGTCTTTTTAGACTAATTTTCCTGTTTGTCTCTACTTCCAGCATGTGCAAACTTTCTCACTGCCTCTGCTTTTCCAAGTTGCAGGATGATAACTTATGTTTTGCTCACAGCTATCCACATACAGTGCATCCAATCCCCACCTCAAAAAGTCTTATTTACCTTTTTACCTTTTTAAGCTTTTTACCAACGTTTTACCTTTTGTTTTCCTCGATAAAGGACGAAGTTAGGCTACTGAAATCCAGAGTCCTACTATTTATCCAGATTACAGTGCTGTGCCAGTTCTCTAGTGATGCAGACTCCTCAACATTTGGTATTTTCTGTGTCAGAATGAAGTCAGATTGTGAATGCCATAGATTAAAATAATTTCCAAATCCCAGAATCCTTGAACACAAGGATTACAGGAAGTGTAGCTTGTGTTTTTATTGCTGCAATCTACTTCAAACTCATAGGCACTGTTTATGTAATCTTCTGAATAGTACTGCTGACATCTAAAACCATTTGTGGACACCTATACCTCTACATGAAAATTTCTAAAATGGAAATGGATTACTCAATAAGAATTTACACAAAATAGAATGCAAAGATAATGTGCAAAGAACACAGGATTAAAAACTATTCAGGCTTTTGTACCTTTTGTACTTTGAAGTGCTGAGACCTTCAGACTTCCACCAATGTCAGGAGACATTCTGTCAGCTGCAGAACTGCATCTTTTGTTGGCACTCTATGGTATAAAGTCAAATCCGCCTTTCAATAGCTCAAGTTTCAGCCACAATTTTAAGATTGGGAAGGTGCAAGAATGCTTCTATCTGTGCAGTCTGTAAATTGGAGTTGCAGATTTTTCTGCAGTAAAAATTAAATTATATACTATTCAAAACTAACTGTAGGATGAAAAATGAGAGTGACTATGTACTCAGGTTTGACACATACATTTATTTCGGATACTGCTGTTTGTGCCAACCTAAGTATGGAAAGATTCCAGCAATCTTCTGGCCCAATATATGAAAGCAGTAAGACTTACTGAAGCCTAAATTAATACATAACAGCAAACACTTCTGCATCAGCTTCTTGCCATCTCTCCTTGTAACACAAGAAAATGGACAATACACATGGGAACTGTGTGCTATCCATTCAGAAGTCTTCAAACAGTATTCCTTAATTAATCCCCCCGGGATATAGTTCTGAGAACTGGAGTAACTAGTTTCTCTTATTATTGAGAAGTTCTTGATACTAACAGTATGTTATACCAATGGGATGGCAAACAGTTACGAACTGGGATTTTACATTTATTTTATCATCCTTAATCCAGCCTTTTGCAAACAAGACCCCACATACACTGTGTTTCACTGTGCTCTGTCCATTTATGCCTAGAAAAGATAAAGCACAGATTGCAGCATTGCGACACTGGGACTCAGCCCTAGGAATTCGCTGCTAATCTGGCAATCTGACCTGAAGAGACCACTCTTAGGGACAACGTAATTTATTCATTATGCCCATTGAGTTTTAGGTTTATCTCAGGCTTTCAGTAGCTTCACCATGGGCATTAGTTATATCAGTTATACCGTTCTGAAAGGTTGCTCATGATCTAATATGCAGTGTCTGATGCACCTGGCCATGACACTCTGATGATGTCAAAAACTTAGACCTGGGATTTGAACTGCTGCTGAAAGTCAAGTGATAGCTAACAGAAGATATGAAAATCCTGGGGAAAATGTTTAGCTTGTCCAGCCAACGAGATTACACTTATGTTCTGCAAAGTCAAGAGGTTGTGAAGATCAACACATTTAAAGACTCATCTCAATCACAATTTCTACCAAAGGATACAATAATTACTACCCCTAGGGCACAAGCTCTATCAACTAAGCAAACTAGATTTCTCCTATGAAAATCAGGGATCATCATCCTTTCTTATACATACTGATAGCTGAATGTGAAAAATAAATGATAAATTTCATCTGAGGAGATCCTCTGGAAAACAGATAAAAGCCTTTTTAAAAAAAAAAAATCCTTTAATAATTTGCCAGTTTCTTCATGTTTGTTTCAACAAGTATCAGGCACAAATTAAAGAAAGGAAAACCAGTTGCCAATGGCAGGGATATAACAACAAAAATATAGTAAAAAATCCAACCTTGGGCTTATAACAGCTTATTTTTTAAAAAAGAATAAAAATGAGGAAAATAATAGTTTAGAATAGATTAAGTAAAAACTAGTAAAGCCCAACATTTTCGTTTTGAATTGTGTTCATTGGATATGTGCTATATGCTTTTCATATTCTAAAATATTAGTTACAGTTTGTACTTTCATACAGTTGCCAGACACACACACACCTTTCAGCATTTACTGTAGCCAGGTGTATTTGTGGGCTTTTTTTGGCTTAGTGTCATCTGTAAATTGACATCAAAGCTGTCGTAGAATCACAGCATGGCTGAGATTGGAAGGACCTCTGGAGGTCCTCTGGTCCAATATCCCTGCTCAGGCAGGGCCACCTAGAGCACGTTCTGATGGCTTTTTAATATCTTCAAGGTAGGAGACTTCAAAACTCCTCTGGGAAACCTGTGCCAGTGTTTCCTGATGTTCAGATGAAGCCTGCTGTGTTTCAGTTTGTGCCCACTGCCTCTGGTCCTGTCACTGGGCATCACTGAAAAGAGCCTGGCTCCATCCTCTTCATACCCTCCATTCTGGTATTTATATATGTTGATGAATGCATCCCCAAGGCTTCTCTTCTGAAGGCTGAACAGTCCTAGCTCTCTCAGTGTCTCATTATATGTGAGATGCTCCAGTCTCTTCATTATCTTATTGATCCTTTGCTGGACTCTCTCTAGTATGTCCATGTCTCTCTTGTGTCGCAGAACTGGACCCAGCACTCCAAGTGTGACCTCATCAGTGTTGAGTAGAAAGGCAGGATCACCTCTCTTGACCTCCTAGCAACATTCCTGCTAATGGTGTACATCATTTGCCTCTTTTGCCACATGAGCACATTGTCATCTCATCTTCAACTTGGTGCCCACCAGGACCCCCAGGTCCTTTTCTGCAAAGCTGCTTTCCAGCCAGTCAGCCTTCAGTCTATACTGGTGCTTGAGGTTGTTCCTCTCCAGTTGCAGCAGTTGGCGCTTCCCCTTGTTGAACTCTTCAAGAAACAGAAGTATAAGACAGTGCACACAAAACTCACACACTAGCAAAACAAAACAAGTACAAAAGAAAAGCTTTCTTTTCCTTCAGTTCCCACCCTTTACATGTATGAAAAAGAAGCTGTGTATCTAGTACACTGAGCATATCAGAATACACAAAATGGGGTATGCAACACCTTTCCGCATCTTGAGTGTGGCTGACATTCCTTTGTAGACCAGCACACACTGAGGATTCAGGATATTTAGGCCCCTTCACGTCCTCTCCCTGAAAGAATCCGAACCATCATTTTCCACGGGGTTTAACTATAAGAATCAAATCAATGCATGTCTTCAGTGCTCCCTGCCACATAGCTTGTCAGCTCCCCGCTCTGCATTTGAGAATCCTTTTCTGAAGATTTTGCCTCCTGTAATGGATTTTATGGTAGACTTTCTTACTGGAGATATGGCTGTCTATTCTACCACAGATGTTGGGGCTTAATCCACAGGTTTTATGCATCTGGTCTTCGCACTTTCATATATACACACAGAAATAAATCTTTTTATACATCCATATACAGATATTTATACATACCAACACAGTTATTTCCTATATATGCATGATATACTATACAATAGATATGTGATATTACACAAACAGCTATATGTAAAAAGGTAGATATTTATAAAGACTTTAATTTTATAGTTGCAAGTGTGGTTGAATATTTGTATTTCTTTATAAGATGTATCTAAAGGTTTACATTTACGTCTAAGTATCTGTCCTTAGTAATTATAAGATTATAGCTGTGTTATGCTGAAGGAGACATCAACAACACACATACACCTCAGAAAGGAAGCATAAAATTAATCTGCATCTTACAGTGATGGGCTATCTGCCACTTCAGTTCCTCTCAGAACAGCCAGGCCAGCGGGGACAGAAGCTCGACTGACAGCGTTGGAGAGCGGCAGCAGAAAGCTGTAAATTGTCACTGGTAAAAAGGAGGCTGTATATCTGCATATACATCAGTGTGTCTTAAAGCACTGGGAACTATGACAACTGGTTCGCTGCTTTTCCATTTTGTTTGCTGCATCGCAGATGTAATGATCACTTGTCCAATTTCTGTTTTTAAAACCCAATAATTGTGGTTTGGGCATTAAAAAAAAAAAAAAAAGAAAAAAAAAGGAAAAAAGACCTATCAATTCCTCTACCACAGGCTTTTGTTAGCTATGTGCCATGACAGATCTTACTTTGCTCATGGACTGGACTTTTTTTTGCTTGAAACTACTGGAGGAAGTAAGGTAGTATTCTTTCATTTTCATGTCATTTTTTCGTTATTAAATTGAGCAAGTAGGAATTGGAAAGCTGAGCAGATGGTTTCAGGGCACCCAAAGTAGCTTGTCTCTTGGACAGAAAGAATGTTAGGCTACGGAAATTGTTAATTAATGGTTATCATTTGTGGGAGTTCTCAGCAGTTGACATTGAAATGTTCATTAGTTTCTTACTTCTTTTTTAAATGTTATATTAAAGTTATGAGTAAATTTGTCAGTCTTCAGTGTAAATCAAATGGAAGTAGCTGTCATAAAATGATGGACAGTACCACTGGAAGTTTTCAGGATAGCGATACCTAAACAAGATATCATGGTATAGACATATACCACTATAGGGGTGATCAGAGATTTGGAAAGTCATAGGGGGAAAAAAGACAACATCTCTTTCTCCACATCAGTACACCTGCTCCAGAGCTGATCTGATTTTTCTGCAGAGCTAGGGTCTGTTCCTTGGAAAAATACATTTATGATGGAGGTTACACAGCAAGACAGAGGTAGGGACACTGGAAGTGCATCCTTCTCCAGCTGCCCTTTCTTTCAGACACTGTCTTCCACAGACTCTTAACAGCAATTTTTTATGAACTAGAAGGAAGAGAAAAGGAAGTAAATATTAATTTATCGTAATATTTTAAAGAAAGAGTTGAAAACAGTAAAGCTACTTTTACAGTGTAACATTTTCCCAGCAAAGAAAAGAAAATATTTTTAAAATTAAGAAGTCAGAAATGAATAGTTAACATACATAAACAGAGTCTATAAAAACTCTAACAGCTGTTTCAGATAAGATTTGTAACAGCCATTTAGTCTTTCACAAGAGTGATAAAGTCTTCTTACAGAAGAAACATAATTCATCAAGTTAGTAAAATTCAACAAAGTGATGCTTTCATTTAGGCCACAATGATATTTTCAAGCACAAAATCATTCCCTCCATTTAAGGGGCAGCTCTTACAAATCAAACTACATTCATAAATACCACTATGGGAATGCAGGGGGTCAAAACAAAACCTGAAGTTTATTAAGATTGAAGTTGGCGAATGCTCCCTTTTATTTTCCCTTGTGCTAATATCTTTCAAAAGTCAACAGTACAGAAGGGAAAAGTCAGCAAGTGACTAGCATGGAGAAACAGGGACAAAATAAGTACTGACAGTGATTGAATTATGTTGATCATATCAGCGAAAGAGCTATCACTGGCACAGGAGACCTGGGACCATCAGCCTGGGACCATCTGGCAGCGATCACTGCAGCGCCTGACATCAAGCAGGTAATGTTAACTCCGCTGCTGAAAGGGGACTATGAACTGTGATCAGAGATACAGCCCCATCAATAGACATCTATTTTCCTACTTTGCCATAAATGTCAGTGTCCATAGACCCCTCAATTATTCAGTGTTTTGCTGAAGGTTAAAGGCTTAGAACTGATTTTATAAGCCAGTCTTGACACATATTATTTCCCCTGACCACGCATAAGCATACACACAAAACGCAGGCTGGGAATGCCACAGTAGATAAAGATCAGCTGTAATTCATTTGTGATAATTAGACAAAAAATGAGCAGTCCTTGAGGTGAGGAAAAAGCAACAGACTTTGTTTCTTTGGAAAAGGTTCTTTGAAAGCAAAAGGCTAAACACATTTGGCTTTTTTGTTGTTGTTGTTTTTCCCAATTTTCAAAACCAACATTACAATTTTATGATGCACAAAATGGAAAACTTTCAAAAATGTCAGGTTTTGAAAAAGATTACTATGAATAATGTATTTCAATACAGCTTTGTCAAACTGTTCTATAGTACATACATTTGTAATTTCTTAACACTGAATTTACTGGGAAGTGACACTACTGTGCTCATGCTGTTCACACTTGTTTACAAATAGAGGCAGTCAGGCTTTGAGCTTCAAATTCAAGTGTCCAGATACTGACGTGACTTGCCTGAAAGCACTGGCAGGAAAAGTGTGTGGTGTTAAAAATTCATAAAGAACACTGCTTTTTATTTCAAGAGTAACAGGAGCAAAAGGTTTTTGCAGTGCCCTGGGAAACAGAAAGTTCAAATATTGTGAAGTTGCAGGAGTAGATCAGAGCATACTATTCACAGTTAAAGCCTACAAGGCAGTTCTTTATAGTGTCTTGGGTGAGACAACTGAAGAAGAACTGAACCTAAGGAGCCAATTTGCTGAGTTTTGTTCAGTCTGTAAATTGAGCAGTTTTTGTTACAGAACCATGAGCCGCAAGAACGGCGTATCGAACAACAGAAAACTATATTTGAATCTGTATATTTCTAGGTTATTTAAACTTATGTATCTATAACTCCTCTAAAATGTCAAATAGACCCATGAAGGGCTGATATAACAGATTTGATCTTTCAAAATTCTGAGTCTCACCAGTTATTCATCCCACTGCTGGCTACTTTTTTAGGCACCCTCACACAGGAAGTAGCTGTGTTCAGGTTCCAGGCTAAAAGCAGACAAGTATAGGATTTTTTAAAACTGTTTGTGTGCTCAAATTTCCCTTCCAGAAATGCATGCACTCACTTTCAGTTATATTTAAAAGTCTGCTACCTGAGGTGAAATATTTATTTCGCCTCTTGTCCTCCTTACCCTGAAGTCTATACAGACTGCTTACAAAACTGCTATGCATCACGTTTTAAAATACCTTTACATGAATATTCAGCAAAAACATCTTTGTATTTTAGACAGTTCCTGAACCAAATCTTTCCAGGAGAGACAAACAACTGGAAACACTTGTCAAATATGTTGTTTCGTACATTTAATTAATATCTATCAAATGTCTGTCAGATGGCTGACTGAATCCTTTGAGGAAAAATTAGTAGAGTAAAACCTCAGTGTTTGACAGTAGTCAAATTATGCAGAGGCAATCCACCTCAAGCACATGCACACAAATAAGGAAGTGCCAACACACTTATGGGGAAAGTGCTATGGGGAAAGCTCTCACACTTTTGGGAGGGAAATCAGCTTGACTGGGTGACCATTTGAAGCACCCAGTACTCTAATGTACCCAACATGGGCAACAAACAGGAGGCATTAGAAATCTGTGTGCAGGTGCAGACTACAATCGTATTGGGGTAACAGAGATGTGGTAGGAAGACTGTCATGACTAAAGTACTACAATGGATGGGTATAGAGTCCTTAGGAAGGGCAGGCTGGGAAGGAAAGGAGAGTGCCCTTCATGTGAAAAAAAATAGCAGGCACATCCAAGGCACATCTGCCTTGGGATGGACGACAAGCTAGTTAAGCACTTATGGGTTAAAGGGTAGTCAAACATGGGTGATGTTGCCATGGGTGTCTGCTATAGGCTGTCTCAGCAAGAAGAAGGAGCACATGAGTCCTTCTGACAACAGAAGGACGCATCATATTCATATGCTCTTGTCTTAATGGAACAGTTTAACTGCCCTGATACCTGCTGGTACGGCATGCCACATTCAATCCAGGAAATTTCTGGAGAGCACTGATGACAACATCCTAACAAGCCAATCAACGATTGGACAAGGGTGGGTCTTCTTCTGAACATGGTATCTAGAAACAAGAAAGACCTGGGAGATTGGAAGGTCAGGGAAAGCCTTGGTTGCACTGACTGTGAGACCCTCTACTCTACCCTGGTGAGACCCCACCTGGAGTACTGTGTCCAGTTCTGGAGCCCCCAACACAAGAAGAACATGGACCAGTTGGAGAAGGTCCAGAGGAGGGCCACAAAGATGATAAAAGGGCTGGAGCACCTCTCTTATGAGGACAGGCTGAGAGAGTTGGGGCTGTTCAGCCTGCAGAAGAGAAGACTCCGGGGAGACCTGATAGCGGTCTTCCAGTACCTCAAGGGGGCCTATAAGAAAGATGGGGAGAGGCTGTTCAGTAGGGCCTGTTGCAATAGGACAAGGGGTAATGGTTTCAAAATAGAGGGGGGTAGATTTAGATTAGATATCAGGAAAAAATTTTTTACACTGAGGCTTGTAGAACACTGGAACAGGTTTCCCAGAGAGGTGGTGGATGCCCCATCCCTGGAAACATCCAAGGCCAGGTTGGATGAGGCTCTGAGCAACCTGATCTAGTTGGGGATGTCCCTGCTCCTTGCAGGGGGGTTGGACTAGATGACCTTTGAAGGTCCCTTCCAACCCTAACCATTCTATGATTCTATGATTCTATGATTCTATGACCTTTAACAGTCCCTTCCAACCCTAGCCATTCTATGATTCTATGATTCTATGATGGCGTTCAGATCTAGAGAGAAGGGAACAAAGCAAAAAGTAGGATCACAGCTCTGGACTTCAGTAGAGTAGATTTCGTGCTGTTCAGGGACCTGCTTGGAAGAACCACACAGAAGACAACTGTTGGGAGAAGAGATGTCCAGGAGAGCTTGTTGTTTTTCAGGGATCACATCCAAGCTTGAGAATGGCTTACCCCCATGACCAGGATATTAAGCAAAGGTGGCAGGAGGCCTGTGTGGATTAACAGGGAGCGCTTGACTAAACTCAAATATAAAAAGGAAGTATACAGAATGTGGAAGGAGGGTCAGGCATCTCAGAACAGAAGTGGAGAAGCTACATGCTGGGATGAGTTTAGGGAAGTCAAAACTCCTCTGGAGTTGGACTAGAAAATCTCCAGAGGTCCCTTCCAATCTCAAGCATTCTGTGATTCTGCGATTTAGCAATTTTCTGAACTATTCCCAAAAATGTCCAGCTCTCCTTAGTGTGTCTTAGTGAAAATTTACTATTTTTTTCATAGCTTCATTCAGCCTTCTTGTACCTTCTCCATTCTGTGCTACAATGTATGTTTCCAGGTCATACTGAACATCTGCCTTTTGTACATAGACATGCAGTCCTAAAGCCTTCTGCAGTTTTACTACATGCTGACAGCCAGCATCCCTAACACCTGGTGAAATGTCAACACTCTAGTCCTTTCCAGGCTAAAAGGGGTGGCACAGAGAGGATGTGAAACTCCTATGTCATGAGGCATCTATGAAGAAATTCACTATCATTCAGGAGGAAGCTTCTAGGAAAGAATAGAATGCTGTGATTTGTGAAGTTAACTCCCAGTGGATTTCAGAACTCAGTTCTGACCTCAAAGCCTTTAGCAACAGTGAAGTTGCTACCAACAACTTCCATCCCCCCTCCACCGTGGCAGAGCTGCTTGATATTTTCACTAGTATTATACAGCTGATCAGTATGTTATGTCTTCTTTTTCTTCCTGTCCTCCTCTTTTATTTTTGCAAGTTTATAAGGGAAGTAGTTGTGTGTTTTTCCTCATACCCTCTAGCCAGAAAGAGAAAGGATGAAGACAACCTTTTTGTTGTTCCCCATTGATAACTTCTGATTAACTATTTTTGGTTTATTGGGAAAACTGAACCCTACAGTCAAATTATATTTAAGGGTCTTGATGTAGGCTTTCCATGCTACTTAAGATTTTAAAGCATATTTTGCAAATCCATCAGTACAACAAGATGATTGGCTGCTTGGTAAACCCCAGAATAGCATTGATTTGGTGCAATATTCCTTTTTTTTCTAATGACCTGGTACTTGTAAACAACTGGATTGGAAAACCGAGCATCCTGAACTCACAAAATGGGTGACCACAAAATTTTCTCTTTATGCAAAATCCTACTTCAATTAATTTTGGTTGGATGAAGTAGTCCCCTGGGGCCTTTTCTTACACACCACAACTCCATTACTTCCATGGAATACAGATTTCCACTTTCAGCAATAGATACGCAAGCATCTTTCTCATATTTTATTCAAGTCTCTTGTTTCTTACTACCTAGACTTCTAGTCTCTGCTTTTCATTCTCACCAAAGGAAAAAACTCAAGGTTCCTGAGGCTCTGCTACAGCTGCATTGCAGCTACAGCAATGACTATGCAAAGTCTCGAAGGTCAAACATCACTTCAATACAGGTTCAGTGCCTATTAGCTCAGATATTAATGACATCTTTATTCACCAAGAACATTGTGGATATTTTCCCTGTTAGATACTCTAACATTATAATGGGGAAAAAAAAATAATCTTTTTAAAATTAGCATATGAACAAATAAAAAAAAATTCATCTCAAAAATGCCACAGTAAAGGAAAACTATCAAATACCTCCAAATCAATAAGAAGGTAGGGAAATGCAGTTACAAATAAAATGCCTTCCACTTATTAAATACATAAAATAGTTCTTCTTGTCAAAATTAGGTGTATTGTCTTTGAAGTTTACTTATTTTAAATCTGATCAGCTTTGTCTACTAGGAAAAGACTTTATCAAGCTGATACTAAAAGAAACTGTTATTCATGTGATGATCATAGTCAGAAGATGCAAAACAGCTCAGACAATATATTTTGCTACATTATGGTATTCTTGTTCATGTACAGAGTACCATCAGAAAAGGTAAATCAAATGGTTTATTTAATAAGAAACAATGAGCAGACATAAGATTTATCATAACCTGTATCATTCTGGATCTAGTCAAAAAAGCTATGTACTTCACTATTCTGAAAAAAAAACTACATGCTTTGTAAGCGTTCCTGATGAATCAATAAATATGTGGACAGGTACATCCCTAAGGCAGAAGTGAGTGTGAGGAAATGGATAATGTTTACATCTAATAGAGATTATGGAAGAAAATGTTCTGTTGTGTTTTGTATTTTGACGCATTTTCTCCTATTTTAAATATATATATATATAATGAAGTACACCAAAACAAAACAGAATTAACTTTCTTATTTGTTACCAGCAAGTAGTCTAGGTACTGATATCCTGTTCTCCTCTTAATTGGCAACACAGGTTTTTAATCAGAATTTGGATGCTCAGACTTCCAAAACTAGAAGTTTCCTTTTGCTTGAATTTTAAGGGGTCATTGCCAGACCTTTTCATATGACCAAATTTTAGCCTTGAACATGACCAAATTTTAACCTTGAACAAATTACTTATTACAATTTTTTTGCTAAGTTTCAATATATTATTACAGTTCCTGAAACTATTAATCAGATTTCTTTGAACTCTCCTTATGCTTGAAAACAAGCAATGCTATTTTCTTTACATTTACTCTTTCATTTTATTCCTATACAGGGTTCTGACATTTTAAATATTTTCCTTTTATCTTAATGATTGCAGAAAATTTTAATAAAATTTTCATTTGTGGCTTATTTAAATTTAAGTATGATTCTGGCTACCTTAATATATACTTTTAACTCTCCGGGGTAAATCCATCCAGAATCATATTTTCATCTGGTTCTCTTTCTTTTGTATACAGAAATTTTAATGTTTTATATATCTACTAATTTCCCTGTTCTTTTCAGTGTTCCAGATTCTGCGTATTTCCCAATTTTCAATGCCTTAAATTGTATTTAACCTGCTCTGAAAACAATTCTTCCCTTGTTAAATATTTCTTTGTGTACTTTCAGTATACAGTCCTTTTTCAGAATAACATTGCAAACAAATGGGATTATCTCTCCATCCCAGTTTCCTTGTAATTTTATTATAGAGACAATAGACAATTTATAATCTAAGAGATTTCCCATTTCAAATTATTGCCAATTACTACTGTTGGGGGTACACCAGTACATCACATTCTTTTGTTTCTAATACCCTTTTATATTAGTTACAAAAAGTGTGAAACATACTTTTATGTTTCAGATACTACTTCAGCTTACTACTCTAGAATAATATCTATAACCTAATACCTATTGCCCTAATAGAACGTATTCTTTCTAGAGAGCAGTTCTGGCAATTTAAAAATAGCTGATAAATTGTGTATGCTTCTTTTGTCAGCATGCCCATATCAATGCACTTCAAACCTTCATCAGACACTTCCACACTTTTCATACAGTAGATCCAAAATATTCCACTATGGGTTCTGATATAAGAAAGCAGTCAAAGAATAACCTAAAATCATCTGTATTCAAGACAACCCTTAAATATATTTAACCTTGAATGTCTCTTTCAAGACTTCAATAAGGATTAATATGCTGAAGATCCATGTGGAATAGCCTTAGTAGTTGCAGCCTACTGTATATTGTACATGTGTGTTCTTCTACGAAGATACCTAAGTATAAAATGTTGTTAAGACAGCAACAGAAATTAAGTGTCTAAAAGACAAGTTTCATCAAAGAGTAAAGAAGAACAAATATAGCATTGTACTATAATCCCCCTATGTCACAGAGCCTGGCACTACTCGTAGCCTGACACCAGTCCTGGATACCAAAAACTCTTGACAAAACAAGTTCAATCAATAAATGACTTCTGCAAAGACCACAGATATTTATTTTCCTTTTGGGGAAATAAATATCTTTTGTTATCATTGATCACATTTGGTACAATGATTCAGTTATTGCAAATTCTAGCTGATTAATCTTCTTTGAGTGTTCTGCTTCACTGGTCCTGTTAGTTGCTTTTTTTTTTTTCTACTTCAGATAATTCTTGAGTGTTCACTAGCTTTTGAGGATGCTGCTTCTAGGTTGAGTGCAGTGGGAAGCATGACCAAAATGTAATGTACGCTTCAGTGCACAAAATTAAGAAATCTTCCTTTATTCACAAATGATCTGTATTTTCTCACACTTGTATCTAGAATTACTGTTGTATAAGGACTGAAAATGCAAATTACCGTTTTAGATTAATAGCTAGAACCATCTGAGTAAAGACTGTGTAGACCATTTAGCTAATATCATACTCCACTACTTTATAAATTGTTCATCAGATTGACTGCCTAAAGAACAAAGTACAAAGGAAGAGCTGAGACAAGCTGAAAGATACCTGTCATCTATTTACGAAAGGGATCGTTGCAGATAACTCCCTACAAGCTGGAGAACTTCCCTTGCTGCTTATGAGACTAGTGCTTGTTCAGTAAAGCTCCAAATGGGAATGTCTTGTCACAATGCACAGTCTCATACACAGTGTTGACTCACCCCCTGGATTCCAGAACACCTTAAGATGAATCAATAATGCTTTGCAGATAGGAAAAAAAAAATCTAAAATATTAAAACACATTGCACAGTTTCAGCACCTGTCCAGCAGAGCCATTTATCGTGAGCCTGCCTGTCCACTTTGTCACATGGCTTCAAGACCGTAGAATACTGCCACTGAGCGTTCATGTAGTTTGTACTCTCAAATAGTATCTAGCTGTGTAATCAGTGTGAAGTTTCCAGAGGAAGATAAAGTCAATGTTTGTATTTTTTAATATAGTAGCAAAAAAAAAAAAAAACAAACACATAAAAGATTAAACTAGTCAAGAAAAAATGAAGAAATGTCCCCTGCACCCCCTTCCACTTCCACCTCTATCTCATCCCCAAAAAGAAAGAGAAACCATGTGGCAATTTTGCCTCTTACTGATAATGGAATTTCAAACTTTCATCTTCCAAGCTATCACACAGAAGTCTTCAATAAAAACACTTAAAGAAATATGAGTACTTCAGACAGTGGTAACTGCTTGGAAAAAAATTTTCATGTGTTTGTGGCAGAGATTGCATTCCTAAGTAAGTTAACAAGATGATCCTATCACATCACTTTGTTGTTGATAAATCTTGACACATTCTTCTACCTTGTTTCTAGCAGAAAGTGTTTATGTTATAGTGTCTGTCTTAAGCTGAATGTTTATAGGATGCCACAACTGTACCTGACTCATCAGTTTCTTCATCCCCTTCAATGGTCATATGGAATGTAAAAGTCTGTAAATAAGCATCTTCTGCTGAGATTCAAATCTTGTTCTTCTTTCAACATATGGAATAATTCTCACATTTTGTTTATATCTGCATCTTAATGCAAGGGATCCTTTTCTGTTCTTTGCATGACAGAATTGTAAAAATGATCACAATATTTTTGCTTTTCCTTTGGCCTTGTTTTCCTCTCACTGAGTTTTGTGAATGCATCAGTATTCATGTTTTAGCACAAAAGTTTTGCATTGTTTCGTTTTTGCTCTGTCAGTCACTGCATATACCTCTGTTTCTTCCTCATCAGTTACTCTTGTCAATTTGAGCACACATTTCTCAGATGTGTAAAAATTGCAACAACAGATCCAAGTAGTGATGCCTAAAACTGCATCCTCCATCTAACAATGAGGGCTAATATGATCACAAATCATCTCAATGAAAGGACAAGATATATTGTTAAGAAACTTTCAGATACCACAGTTGCAGAAATTTTACTATAGATTGGGGTCTCACTAACAAAAGGAAAAGGGAACTGGACATAATTGTTGATGATAAAGCAAACTAAATGCTGTGTAGCTGTGAACAATTTAATTCCAGGAGGCAGCAGATGGGGTATTTTCAGTAAAGAGAAGGAAATATTGATTCTATTGTACAAGTCTTTACTAAGGCTTCATTAGAACATCAGGCTCACTTCTGATTAGCTATGTTTAGAATAGTAATTTCAATGCAAAACCAGCCTACTCAGATGATAAGAGGTTTCAGAGGACAAATCTTAAAAGAAGAGACAAGTGAAACAAAAGTTGGGGCAGGATAAGATTATTTTCTATAAATACACTTACTTGATAAACACAATGGAAAGACAAGGACTGTCAAAACGAAATATGCTTTCACAAGATCAAAAGAATCTAAAAATTAGTCATGGATATGTCTTCCCAGCAGATGAAAAGAGCATTTCTAACCATTAGAGATGAAGTTCTGGTGTGGTTTTTTGAATGATGCAGTGGAGGCCTGGAACATACATTGACTAAAGATGATATCTGAAAACATCTGCTAGACTCCATGTGGTCACCAAAATAAATGCAAACAATGGTAATACAGATACATTTCATAGCTATATGTACTTGTAATTTGAGCAGCATACATGTGTAATACATATATATATAAATACATATGTTTATACACGTACACGCACGTATGTATTCTTGCAAGCCTAATGTTCGAACTGTTGTACATCCTTTACTTAAAATAAGTAAATATATTTTTTGTTTCATTTGGCTGTGACACTATACGAAACAGACATATTCACTGAGCTGCTAAGATCTAGGGATTTTTCTTGAACAAGTGCAGTGCATTCAATTTAAAAACCCTTTAAGATGAGGATCAGCTCAAAGACCAGGCTACGTTGTCTTGTTCTTTGGTAACATTTCTCCCGACTTTGCCAGATTCCTTATGGTCTTATCCTAAGACACAAGCAATCTCGAGCAATTCAGCAAAACTGTTCTAGCCCTTCATCCAGTTCATCAATGAAAATATTTAAGCCCTCATAAAGCCTCTTTTGATAGTCCATTATCAGCTTCCTTTTGTATTAGACTAAGACCATTTTTTCCTTCTCTTTCACTGCTGTCTCTCAGTCAATGTTGATCCTTCCTTGTGCAACTCCATTGTGAACAAAATTTCAAGTACAAACTGTTCTTTGAAACACTAACATTCGCTGTACATAAATGAAGTTATTTGTAACTCAGTTAGCAATGTTCCAAAAGGCAGATAAAAGATCAAGGGGAAGAAAAATATTTTTAATTTTTTTCTTTAATGATACTGGAAATGCTCTGTCGTAATGAGTAGTTCAAGAGTCAGGTAACTTATCCACTTTTACAATAGCCCTTCTTCTTTTTTTTTTTTAATTTTTTTTTCTGTTTAATTAGAGCTATTTTACACCTATTCAACAGAAAATGTGATTTTTAATTCCCTTATACCAACTGTTAGTCTTCCAGTTTTCCAGCGTGGAAGACTGACTCTGGCTGGACACCAGGTGCCCACCAAAGCAGCTCTACCGCTCCCTCTCCTCAGCTGGGCAGAAGAGAGAAAATATAATGAAGGGGTAATGGGTTGAGATAAGGACAGGGAGAGAACACTCACCCATTATTGTCATGAGCAAAACAGAATCGACTTAGGAAAAAAAAAGTTACTTTATTACCAATCAAATCATAGTAGGATAATGAGAAATAAAAAGTACATCTTAAAACACCTTCCCCCCATCACTCCCCTCTTCCTGGGCTCAACTTCATTCCCAAGTTCTCCATCTCCTCCCCACAAGTGGTGCAGGGGGACAGGGAATGGGGGTTGCAGTCAGTCCATCACACACTGTCTCTGCTGCTCCTTCCTCCTCAAGGAGAGGACTCCTCATATTCCTCCCCTGCTCCAGCATGGGTTCCTTCCAGCAGGAGACAGTCCTCCACAAATTTCTTCAACGTGAGTCGTTCCCACTGACTGCAGTCCTTCAGGAACTGCTCCAGTGTGTATCCTTTCTAGGGGGTGCAATTCTTCAGAAACAGACTGCTCCAGTGTGGGTTCCCTGTGGGGTCACAAGTCCTACCAGCAAACCTGCTCCAGTGTGGGCTTCCCATTGGGTCACAGCCTCCTTCAGGCATCCACCTACTCCAGCATGGGGTCCTCCACGGGCTGCAGGTGGATCTCTGCTCCTCTGTGGGCCTTCATGGACTGCAGGGGGACAGCCTGCTTCACCATGGGCTGCACCATGGGCTGCACCATGGGCTGCACCATGGGCTGCACCATGGGCTGCAGGGAAATTTCTGCTCTGGTGCCCAGAGCCAGCTCCTTCCTCTCCTCCTTCACTGACTTTGGTGTCTGCAGAGGTGTTTCTCTCATGTCTTCTCACTCCTCTCTTCTGCTGCCATTGTTCAGGTTGAGTTTGTTTTGTTTTGGTTTGGTTTTTTTTCCATCTTAACTACGTTATCACAGCAGCACTAAAACTGTTGCTGATGGGCTTGGCCCTGGTCAGTGGCAGGTCCATCTTGGAGCTGGCTGGCATTGGCTCTATCGGACATGGCATTTCTATCAGCCTCCCACACAAGTCGCCTCTGTTGCCCCTCCCACTGCCAAAACATTGCCACACAAACCAAATACATCCTATAATTCTAAATATGATTCAGATCAGGTTTGGTTTTCCTATTTTCTTTTAATGTGAATCTGCATGGATGGAAGAGGATTTTATTATGGTAGAAGAGTGTACACCCATTTAGCTAAGTTCTGCCACCAGAAGCTTATGGCTGAAACAGGAGAACTTTCTCTGCAGACTCTACAGTCTGCAAGGAAATCTGGGATCCTCAACCAAAATGTGGGCCAGACCATGAGGTTGAAACAGCCAGTCTGACTGATGTCTAGGTCATAAATGTCTGCTTGGCAACCAAATATATTAAACTTTCAACATGCCATGAGAACCAGAATGAATATGACCAAGTGTGGACCCACGTGTGAGATTCAGGGTCTTGTCCCCCAAAGAAAAAGGTGTATGCAGAGAAGCTTAGCCCTGTCTGCACCAGCATCAGTAAACTAGGCAAGGACTCCTAGTTTGAAGAGAAATCTCAACATCCTTCTCAGGTGGAAGGCCACAACTTGAGCTTTAATTTTGGATGTTTTGGAGGGAAACTCTTCAGTTTCATTAGGTGTTCATACAGGCAATCATAATCCAAAGATCTTCCAAATCATCTGAATGAGAATAACTTCTCCTGTCAATCAGGTTTGTTTTCCTTAGTATTTATGAGTAATTTTGTTAATGTTCTTGCTGTTCAGAAAATCTTCTCTGATAACAGGCGCTAAATTTTCATTTTTAAAAAATGTGGAAAAGACGCACAACTTTCCATGAAGAAGGAGGAGGGCCAGAAACTTATTTTACGTTAAGAGTACAAGTAGAGCTGTTTGCCTAATGATGAAAATGGTAGCCCTGAGAAACTTCCCAGCAGTATCAACTTTTGTGTAAACACTATCACGGCCTTCCCTCATAACTGTGTAAGTGTTGCATTACCACAGTAAAGAAATGAGGAATGGGAGGGAGGATAAAACTGCCATACAACAGAGGAGTTCACGTGACAGAAGGGAGGACAAGATGCAGCCAGTGATACATATGACTTCATAAATAATGGGTCACTTGCTTTGTGCCTCAGGAGAGGAGTGAACAGACAAAGAGGAGCCTTTTGATTTTCCTAGTGTGACATATGTTCTGCTATTGCTCTGACCAGCAGCAAGGAAGATAGTGAAGACAGTCTTACCGGCTATATGGTTCTGTGTTGTACTATGGGAAACAGACACCAAAAACATAAGAAGCCACTCAAACATGCTGTATTTGGTTTGACTGATCTGTAATAGATACTAAACTGAGTCCTAAGAGAGCTTTAGTATCCTCTAAACCCAGCATATTTTAATAATAACCTCTCCACTATATTAGTCATTAAGGAAACTTCAAAATACCAGTTCACAAATTAAACGGAATAACTCTTCTCCATTCCAGATTTTTGCTACAAACAGAGTAATTTATTTTGAGGACAAGCCAGGAAAAGATAGAAGGGAGGAAGTCTGAGAGAAAGCAGTAACAATTATATCACTTCTACCTCTGCTTGCTGGCTGGGTCCTCTGAATACCAGCCTCATTATTTGGGATGTCAACTCCAGGCAGTAGCCTCTAAGTGCCACTCAAAATGGCAGCCTAAGTAGCAATCCCTGTTGTATGTTCTTTCTCCAGTAATAGTGGCAGGCTGTTGGGAACTTCTTTTAGTTCAGAGTAAATTTCAGGAGCACTAGCTTGAGAACAATATTTCAGGCTTACATCAGCACAGACTGGCAGATGAATGCTTCGAATCCACCATTTCATTATGGTTTCTTAAAGTCTATAGGCTGCAAGGTGAGGAAAAGCCCAGATATTCTGAAGTAACAAGGACAACCTACATAAAACTTACGTAATATCAGCATCTCAAGGGCCCTGCACGGCTCAGTTCACCAGGGATTCTAAGCCCCTCAGAAACATTAAATAAAGCATCTTCATTGTGGCTGCATTAAAGAAAGAATCCTTTTGTGAGGTCAGTTGGGATCCAAAACATGGGCAAATTAAGTGAACACACAACAAATCTGTGGCAATACCAGGAAATCATGTTGCAATTCTCAGTCCACAGCCACAACCACAAGAGTCATCTCCTTGTACACTTCTGAAGTGTAGCAGAAGAGAGAGGGAAAAAAAAAGTCTCTCACAGAAGCCTCTTCATTCTCGTTTAACATGGATTTTATCATGCATAGAAACAACTTTTCTGTTTTCTCAGGTAGACTGTAGCAGGATCCTGACAAACTGCTTATACAACATGTAAAGCTGGGCTGTTTGAAACAACAGATTTTGACTTCAGGACAATTAAAAATGCAGACTCTGGTTCTCACTAGCCACTGTGCCTCAAGCACTAACAAAGCTTCATGCCTCTCTCTTGTTTGTTTGGAGGGACAGCCAGTACCCTCAGCCGTAGGAGGCTGATGCATGGCTATAAAAGTAACTTAGTCCGTTATGAGCAGAGGGCAAACCCTTCCTCAAGCTATTCTTTCTGTTAGTTTAGCTAAAAGGTGGCTGGGTAGCCACACCGTATCATGGGCACTTTGTAGCTGCCAAAGCTGCCTCTTCACTGCTCAGCAATGCCAAAATCCATCCCGTTACACCTCAGTTCTCCTGCATGGCCATCATGGTAGAGGAGCTTGCAAGATGAAGGCAGAATATTCAAATGCATTTCTCCTCATCACGATGTCCTGTTCCAGGAAGGTTTACCATCCTTTTCCTGGGAGAAGGCAAAGCACGTGAACAGTTTTGCTCTCTTCTGATCACTGTTGCTTTCCTTCTCTAAACTATTTAAATGAAATACATTTGAACAATATAAAAACATCAAAAGAGCTTATTTAGTTTGTCTTTACATTTTTATGAAGTCCAACTACCACAGAAAATTTAGAGAGTCCAAGGTAGAAACACATGAATTTAGCTGCATTCTCCAGTTTGCTTCAGTTACTTCACTTGCCAAGGCAAAGGCAAGCCTGACACTTTCACTTAGCATCGCAATCCTGCTGTCACACCATGGCTGTGTCACACCATGCTGTCACACCATGGTTACTGCCCTGCTATGTTCTCCACCTCTTCTCACATAAGCTATGGGGTGGATCAGCGAGAAGATATTCCCTCTCTCTATCCTCTATACAGAGAGAGATATACACTGGTGGATGGATACATCAGCAAGTTCCAACCCATGCTCAGGGTCTCCCACATTTCTGCAGAGGTGATTCTACACTCCCCAATTTCTGGTTACAAAGTGGAGGATTCTCTCAATTCACTGCAGTGAATAGATTCTTTGCTTTGCTCAGAACACAACTTCAGTTTTCTGTGCAGCATTGCATATTCCATGGTGCAATTTTGGTTTAAGACTTCTCTTGAGAAGCTGTGTAGAAACAAAAAATCAACTAGTATTTCAATATCCAGTGGCTGCAGTAACTAGACCCTTAGGCATATGCTGTGCCTGCGTCTGACTCATCTGTGTCTTTCTGCTAGCAATAAGAAGCATCCTGTAGTCAGGAAGGCTTTTGGCTGCTTTGGGCTCCCAGGGTAGCCCCCTTGAATGACTGAACGCTGCTGTGACTGGGCCATCTCCGTGTGATAATGGTCCTCAACAAATACAAGTGCGGCCTTGAAGCCACAAACTGCAGGAAATAACTGAGTGGTGAATGTGGCTGTGGAGTTGTCTGTATCACCTAAATCTGGTATGAATTCAGGTGATGGCTGAATCAGGTATTCCTGCAAAAAGTTGTAGTATGTAAGATGCCAGAATGCAGCTGTGACACCTTATTTTAAAAAAAAAAAAAAAGAGAAAGAGAGAGAGAGAAGGCTTTTTCCTCCTGAGTGGCCATTTTTTTTTCGGTTTACTATATGAGCATTGGCATTAGCCAATGGAAACAGCATTGGTAACAGGATGGTACAGAAACAGCCTGGTTTACTGGAGGAAGGAGGGCAGAGGGAAGGCCTGAGCTATCAACACTGACTCACAAGATAAGGAAGTGTTTTCGGTGCCTTTAGCCAAGCCCATGCCCAGCCACACCTTCATTTCTACTCTTTCTCTCATCTCCTCTTTGGGCCATGTGGTATCCTTGCAAATGGGGGACATTTCATGTTCTTCAGCACTTACTTATGTACAGTACTTCTCCCTACAAACAGCCACAAAGTTTATGACTCTATGGGTGTAGATAATTTAACAATGAAAATGACAAATATTATACATTAGCTGTGAGTCAAAGCAAATGTAGACACAAAATAATACTCTTACGTACGTAGCCACACACTGTTATGAAAACCAAAACATAAGGGCTTTAGGAGTGACTGTCTACTACAGTCAACCAAGGGAACAGAAAAAGTGCCAGATAAAGGGAAAAAATACATGTCCTTATTTGTCTCAGTCGTTTAAGAAAGAAGCTTCCAAAAGAGAAAGCAAGCCTTTTTTAGAAATTAAAATTTCAGTGAGTTCCAGACCAGTGTAAAATTTTACCTGAAAGGTGCCTCTATGCTAAAGGAAGTCGGTATGACTTATCAAATCTGTGTTGAGTATTGCTCTACATAAGTGCCATTTCAAAAGATTCATTGGCTATGTAGGCTTTTACTATCAGCATATTTATTTCACCTCCTAAATGAAATCCAATTTGAGGCTATTAATATTAATGTGCTGAGATAATTCTGATGATGAATTAATAAAACACTTGGCCTCTCAATATGCTGTTTGCTCTTACCATTTAATGATGCTCTTAACTGGAAAAAGGAAGAGATAGAGCAGACTCCAGCAGGAGCCTGAAAATTAGAAACTACTTCATTGTTTTTAGCTTGCCACTTTAATGACAATCGATGGCATTGATTTTGGACTAGAAAAGTATTTACTAAATCTTTACCATGTGCTGCAATATGTATTTAGATTCCTTAAGCATAATCTGTATGTAACACCTGCTTAAAGTACTTCAACTACTTGATGAGAATAAGTTAAAAATATTTAATGCATTTCTGTAATTTATTAGAGAATTGACCCTGTGTCTTATGTTTGTCATAAACATTGAGGTTTTTTGCAAAACAGTTCTCCTGCCACTGACTGCACAGCTGTACCTTAGAAAAATTAGATGGCATCAAGTCTCATTTCTTTGCAAGAGGAATTTCAGTTCACTGAACATTTTAGTTTAGATAAGGCTAATTCACCTACCTTATTATGCTAGAATAGATTTCCATTTGAAGAACTGAACTCAGTTAATGTACATGATTTTTACATTATTCTTCACAGTTAGCATACAATCCTAATAGAAAAAAAATCTAAATAATAATAGGATACTGCCAGAGACAACGACTGTAAAAACATATGTGTAGATATTTTTAGTGTCGTGTTCATAATTTACATAGTGAATACAGAAAACATTTCTTTCTAGGCTTGAAAATACATATACTTTACTATGATTAAAACATAGAACCTTAATGCTAGTCATTTTTAGTTTTCATCTAAGAAAGAATGAAAAAATTCTAGCACTGTGACTGCCAACAATTGCGATTTCATCTAAGACTTCAGTCCTGGAAAGTGGTGGCTAGCAGAACACATACAATCTAATTTTCAAAGTATGAGGTGTATTTTAAAAATTCTATCAGGATGGCAAGCATAGAAGTGTATTACCAACACACTTCATGTTTAAGCCTGGAGTTTTCTTTCAAGCCAGATTGTGTCTCTTTGAAACGGGTCAGATCTTCAGATGATACAGACTGTTTTACCTTAACTGCATTGTAGTTGTATGCAAAAATATCAGAAGACAAAGAAGTAATAACCATAGCATATTTTTACTGAGATTAATAATATTATTAATAATTATAGAATCATAGAATCATAGAATAGCTTGGGTTGGAAGGGACCTTTAAAGGTCATCTAGTCCAACTCCCCTGCAAGGAGCAGGGACACCTTCAACTAGATCAGGCTGCTCAGAGCCCTGTCCAACCTGGCCTTGAATGTTTCCAGGGATGGGGCATCTACCATCTACGTTTCTGAAACAGAAAAGCTAAACAAATTACTACCTTCAAACTGCTTTTTCAGAGAGAAAACAAAGAGAATAAATTTACTGTTGTTCTTTTTCATTAAACTATGAAGCACTCAATGTTGTAAAAGCCCCATATGCATCTAGATAAAGTTCTCTCATGTGGGAGAGAAACGTTTATAACTTTTAAAATTATGCTAATTGAAAGTCAGATTTTCATTTTTATTATTTGTGACAGGATAATAAGAGTTTAGGTGGTAAGGGAGCTGGATGATGTTTTAGATGTTTTTAGATGTTTTAGTTGTGTATCAGCTCTTTTTGATGCTGCTTCTTTTGAACAGACATGGAAGGAAAACCTGTACAGCAAGTCATAATGCAATCTGCACTTCATAAAATTTGCCCTCTGCAGCCACATCTGAGTAGAAACTATGTAACACAGGTCAACAGTCACTGAAGGGCCACATTGAAAACACAGTCAAGGGACTCCTTTTTTTTTCAATCAATTTTCATTTCCTCTCTACCTGGATGAAAAGTTTAATTTCTCTTGGAGTTTCTAACAACCTAAAAAGACAGACCAAATGATTACCCACAATGATAAAAACAAGTATGAAGGTTTTGATGTTTCACCTCTAAGCACATTGCAAAGACAAAGAAAATGTTTTTTTTCAGTAGTTATTACATTATTTCTTCAGAACTGATATTGATTAAAAAATATATTTTATAACTTGCATGAGGCATAATGTAGTGGTCATTATTTTAATTTCCTTCACTGGAAGTGCTCCGAGCCTTTTCTTTCTGTAAAACAGTATCCTTTCTCCTGTTTAGATCTATTCAGTTGCCAATACACTCTTGTTATTTCTCTCATCAGGCTGGCATATGAGATCTTCGGTTACAAATCCATGATTCATACTACATATGAAGAATTAATTTCAAACATGGTGTTACTCGTGACTGACCCTTCCATATACTCTTGGTTGAAAATTACAAGTTTGCAGAAGTTGTATAGGTTTGTATACTTCTCAGTATTTCATCTTCAGACTGATAGCTATAATTTAGAGAAATCAAACAAAACCCACATAGCTGCTACGAACACCTTCCAAAACAAGCAAAATAGCTACTTCAGTAGCCACTCTAAAGGTAAGCTACTTTGGTAAGCCATCAACAGGATTCTCATACTACAGTTGTCAGAATGACAGTGGTAGCCATAACTTTGACATTATACAGGAATTTAGTTTACTCTAAACAAAGGCTTCATTTTCTTAATTACATACATGATGGGACGGTAAGGCTTTCAAAATGCGCTCAGCGCTTTGAAAATTATATTGCTTGCGTGTCTTTTGCCACCATTCTGATGATCACGATCCTAAAAAGACTTTTATGTATGCTTGATTTCATGCAGTTCAAACAGTCCTGTCAAAGCCAGAGTAGCTACTCTGATGCTTGGAAGTTATTCAGAACTGAAGTCAAAACACACACATTAACTGAGTTGAGTAAGTGATCTGTTACTCCTAAATCCCTATCAATGATGTGAATGGCAATGTTATTTCTAGGAGGTGTACCCACTTTCAGTCACTCTTGGAATATTTGCATGACCATTCTTTGTGTGAAAGTTCTGACCTCTGGGAGAAAAAGGAAATAAATAAGAACCATCTGAACACCTTTAATTTGAAGATGTTTCTAAGTGACTGATTTAAGAGGCTGCTTTATTCTTTTTACACTTCTCAAAATCAGTTAGTTTAGTGAAAGAAAACAGATTTTTCAATATTAAAATGCATTGGAAAATGTCAAATTTAAGTACATGTTTAAATACTGTTCAATTATAATAGACTAAAACATTCCTATATTTCAGCTGTAATGTATTTTCTTAAGCAGCCGCAGTAATGTTTCATAATTAGATAACCTAGGGCTAAACACTGGGAGTTTCTAAGTGTTGAGTACCTTAAACTTTTGATAAAGCAAGAGCAGAGAGTACTCAGTGCCTCAAAGGATAGGTCAGTGTTTATATAACAACGTGAGAGAATCAGTTTTTGTCTTGTTTTTCTTAGACATAATTTGATGTTTTACAATAGAAAAAAAAAGTGTAAGCACACCCTAGCATATCACTTCTATCACTGGTGTGTATAAAATACTTCCCCTACGCTTTTAAGGTGATGAAAAGGACAACTACCTTGTGTCTAAATCAGGAGAGCTTGATATGATGTCAAAGCCTTTGGCTAAACATAGATTGACTTAATTCTTTCAATAATGAACTTTGGTCCAGAGCATTTAACAACCACAAGAGGAGAAACCCAATATAAAAGAGAAAATCTCCTCATTCAGGTTATCTTGACTCTGCTGCAGGCAAAACATAGAAATATTTTTTTTAATCGAGATTCTCTGCAGCAGCCCGTTCCAAATGCCAGTATCCATCACTGATGACTGGATCAATAGCTCTGTTTTGGCCCCAGTCTCCTACGAGAGATGGCATGCCATCAGTGACAGACAAATATCACAGTTAAGCAAAGTATCCAGCCAGACCTAGTAACATTTTTATTGATTTTTGTTGTGCAAATAATGTCTTTTTGGGCTGAATAAATGGCTTTGAGCCAAACAGTCATTGTTTATGATTCCAAAATGCAATAAAGGGACAGGAAATATATTATAGCCTATGTCTCAAGGCACACAACATAATCATCCTTTGGTGGTGAAAAACTATCCAGCTGAAACCATGAGTGCATATTTATCCATGCTTAAAGGTACCTGTAGGACTTGCAAATCTTACACAAAACGTCCTGTTAGGAAACAGATGGTATTGCCCTTTAACCTATTGAATAACTACTAGAAAACCAAGCAAAAAATAAACACTATATTTCTTCAATCAATACAAAGAAAACACTTTATTATTTTCTCTTCAAATAAAATATCAAACTTGCCAAAATGGCATTAGGATGCTTTGAAAAAAAAATAAAAAACACAAAACAAAAAGTACCCTGATAGTTTTTTCAAAAGCTACAAAATTATATTAATAGTAGTCCAGACACAATAATTGTTGGTTTTATCTTCTGTTCTTTTTTTTCAGGAATTACTAAAACACATTTTGTATAATTTTTAGTATTAATGGATTATATTGTTTGTCTTTTTTTAAAAATCTATTTTGTTTTGCTAGTATAATTATTATTTAATCACTTAAGCTAGCAATGCAAACAAAAATATCTCCTTATTTTTGTATCTGTGCACTAAACCCTAAATCTTTTCCACTGGATATGTGTCTAAGATATCCAGTAGACTTAATGAAAAATCTCTCTGAGTCTCAGCAAGTGTGCAGTGGCCAGGCTTTCCAGACATGCAGATGTCATAAACAAATATTCTCTTTCAACAGTGTTGTTAAGTCACAAGTACAAATCACCAGTAGTGAAGGTCTGAGGAAAGAAATATTCTTACAACTGCCACACTATCTACAGTGAAATATTTTAACAGGTTTGTTGTTGTAGTTTCCAATTAACTAGAAACAAGCTGTAGTAGCTTACATTATTTCAAGGCTGGTAAAACAATTTTGCCCTCTTTGCACAGCCCTGTGTTTTTATGGAAAATATCAATAATTCAAACACCTTTCAGAAAAATTCAAGAATATTTATCCTCACCCCAGAAGAGCCCATTCATCTGTAGGAAAACGCTACAGTAATCAAATGCCAGCTTAAATCCTGTCTCTCTCCTACACCTTTAAATTTCAAGCTTTTATTAACTCTCTCGTGACAGCCCTAAATATACTTTTGAAGTCATTTAGAGTGCAAGACAAAGACTGCTCCTAAGAAACAATACACAACATCAGGACATTTATTTGTAACATTTTGAAAATTAAACTGCAGAAAATAGGATGGAAGTCAATGGGAAACTTTAAAGGGAAACATGGTTATATTAATGTATATTTGTTAATGGCCTTATTATTTCTACAGTAAAAAAAAAAAGCTCTGATCCTCTTCATGAATTGCAAAATTTTTTTATTCTTCAGCAGAAGCAGGTATTTCCTTTGAATGACATAAAATCATTCCAGCAAGCCTCCCATTCATACATCTCTGCTTTTAAACTTTTTAAAAGTTATTCAGCTTTAATCAGTATGTCCAAAGATTTTAGGGGATTTAAGCTTTTTTTTTCTTCTTTTTTTTTTTTTTTAATTAAATTTCCCAAAGTCCTAACCCTGGAAAGATTACACCTTTGATCAGAAATCATATTTGAGGACAGCTTCTCTGAGTCAGGACATCTCACGAGCCCAAAGTTACTCCCACATCTAAAGGTTTGTGAAGGTAGGATGTGAAAAGGCAGAATAGAGATAAAATGAGATTGACTTTTGACACATTACATTTTGTTCAGATTATCCATAGATTTGGAACCCCTTCTTCCCTTGAGCATCTCATCCAAGTTTTCAAAAACCAGCATAACCATCTTTTGAGAGAGATTATATCAACTCGTAGACTTGGTTTTCTGTCCTTCACTGACAGGTGTTAGTTTTCGGTACACATTACAGCCTCATATCATGAGCAACATCTTATCTCTCAGCCTAAAGGGAAATAAATTATCATTCTTCCATTTCATAGGGGTCAAGTCCATTAGACAAAAATCTCTTGTTCTTTGAAACCCTGCCTTCGGCAAAAAGTACACTGAAGCGTGCGTAAGCCAAGTCTCACTGAATGTACTGTTCTAGCCCTAACAATTGGTTTTTTGCTCCAAGAGAGAGAGAAAAAGAAAACACTAAGAAACACCTATTGAGTGTGATTCATCTGGCTTATTTCCAGGTATCTCTCTTAGCAGGAGATGAAGAGTCCTCTGAAGGTGTCTGTTTCTTTCCATTAACTACAAGGGGAGTTCAGAATTACTGGCTTAGACTTAGATGTCTCTCCTACTTCTAGACACCAGAGTTAAGGCAAATGAATCCCAGCTTTGGTCACACCGACAGTTTCAGGCTGTAGATCCCGAGCAGGTGATGGTCCCTGTGTCTTTTAAAGCTGAACTGAGTAGGACTTCAGACACACTATTTCCTTGTATTTTCAACCACTCTGAGAAGTCTGTTTACTTATTTGGGAGACTTGCTTTAATTTTTAACCCAGAAAGCTGGTACCCAATGTTAGATATTTTGATCTCTGTCCTTAGATGTTCAGATGTTTTAATGGATTTGGCCTAAGACATAAGATTTATTTGGGCTGAAATCAAGCCAGGAGCCAGGTGGAAGTAATTGGACATGTGTATTGTACTGAAAACATGTACACTTTTTTTTTTCCTAAGTTTTGGGGGTTTTGGGGCACTTTATTTGAAATTTTAAACTCAGTGTGAGTTGAAAACATTAAACCATGGAGTATGAAGCTATTTGCAAACACTTCAGTGCATAATTAGCCAGGTTACCAGTTCGTTGGAGTAGGTAGCCCCTGATAAATTCAGACCCATAGTGAATCATTCCCGACCGGGAGGAAGAGCCCTACGTAAAATCCAAGCTGGGTATTAAGAGATCTGTAACTGCTCCTCCTGTAGACCTCAGGAACATATGTTCACATGCTTGACACAAACCGTCTGTGCCAATAAAACCCAGGCCATTGTCATGCTAAGGAAATTCAAGCCTATCTGCAGGCTAAGCCCTGTCCATGTCAGTTGGTCAGGCACGTCTTCTGAGGGAGTTGAATCCCACCAACTGAGTACATGGTTTCAAGAGGGCAAATGAATATTCTGTAACTGGATAGCATGTGAAACCTTCCTGCAAAGACTAGTCACTTGAGTGTTATGATTTGTGAAGCAAAGATACTAGAATGAATATTGTTAGAGCATGAAATCACCCTCACTGACGAGGCTAAAAATAATAGAATAAAAATGGTTTGTTCATAATCCTCTTATTACAGATCCTGTTTTCTCTTTAGGTAAGAACCCCTCCACCCATTGCTCTCACTTCAAGAGTACAGCTTAAAGTATTTTTTTGTAGCAAATGCAGCAAGGTAAAAACAGACATGCTTTACTGGCTGGCTTTTAAAGACATTGACAGCTGTGGCCAGACTGATCTCATCACCCCACTGGCAGTATTTTTATAGTAGTTAGAGTAATAAAGGCTCTTATACTTGCATTTACCTAACTACTTTATTTCCAGCTCCTTCTTCCCTGATGATATCTAACCCATTTTGTAGATTGAATTTTCCACACATAGACCTTATCCACAGGATAGTCACTGGGAGTGCTTTATTGACACTTGGAGATGAGTGAACCACAGCTTTGTGTTGGACTTTGCTTCTTGGATGGAGAGAAAGGCTGATGGGGAGGAAGAGTAGGCTTGGGAACATGCAAACACAAGGTCTGCTCAGATGCACTTAACCAGCACAGGTCTGGATATGGAGCAGCTAAGATTTGCATGAGACAGGCTTCCTGGAGGAAACAGCATGAACTAGTGGACAGGCCTCTAATAAAGCAGTCCAGATGTCTTGTGATCTATATCTAGTTTTCTCTAGGTTGCCATGTGATCTTGGGAAAGTTGCTTCCCCTTTGGGCCTTAATTTCACAGTCTGTAGATGCTTAGAGGGACACGAAACCTTACAATGTGATTTCAGATCTTTCTGAAATGCCCATTTCCAGCAACCACGATGCCTACAAAGCATTAGCTGACTAATAATAGTAAGTTTAAGAGGGAACAAAGGGTCATCTATTATACACTTGAGAGGCAAATCTACAGCTTGATCACTTTGTGTGAGCTCTGGTTTTCCTTTATCAGCAATATCTACTTGCTTTGTCTTTTTCACTGAGTACATCTAGTACAGGAATTATTCTTACGCTCCCAAACATTAACAGCAGAATTTTAAAAGACCATACTAGGAAAAGGAGGAAAGTGAAATTTCTGCCTCAGATACAGTGTGATTTTCTCTTGAGAACTTCTGAATAAGTTTGCCTTTGAAAAAAAAAAACAACAACCAGAGCTAGGCAATATTTAAGCCTAAACAAGCTGCAGCAGTTTTTATTAAAAGCAACAAACTCTATAAGCCACCACAGGCTGAAACAGAATAGCTCACGACTGTACTTCCTCTATTGCCTCGGTAACATAATAAAGGTATGATTATAGTATATGCAAGCATATACAAGCATTCATATTCACAATGAACATTGCAGGCACAGGTCACAAACCAGAGCAAGAGAAATTAAGTAGCAGCAGCGTTAGCAATTAGTGCACAGCTTCTGCAAAGTCACTGAGAATACCACTGGCTTACTAGCGTGCTTAATAAAGCCCATATAGTTGCATGCTTTCAGTGATAGAACAGATATACACTAGAGAAACTTGTTTTGCTGAGATAAAAGTCCAACATGAGCCACAGGTTCATAGCCTGTAAACTGCATGGTTTCTCCAAGGATTAGGAGATTTCAGAGACTTCTCTAGGTTGGTTGAGGAAATCCTGATCTCAATGAAGAAACCATCTCAATTACTTTGGGGTTCTTCTGATATTCGTGCTCAGAGAAGGAGACTTAATTAGAGCTGCAATACATGCACATTCTCGTGTATGAGGGAGAGTTCCATCTCCACACTTCCTAACTATTTAAGCCATGCTGAAGTACTCAGTCATTTGATCTCAGTATCATCTGGGGGCCAGCTGCCCTGCCAGCTCTCCCACTCCCCATGTAGTCTCTGCACCCCATATGTTTCCGGCCCTTTTTCCCACATGCCTTGATCTCCCTGTATCTACCAGATACCCCGATTCCAGCTCCCTTGCTTACCTCACAAGTTATCTGGGTGGTTTTCACCTCGATTTTATCCTTGGCAGGTATCTGGCCAAGCTTAGCACCAGTTTGCTGTGATTTTACAGCAAAAGTAGCATTTCTGGAGAGTTCCTGTGTTGCTCAGTAAAATAAATCAAAAGAAAAAGTGTAAAAGATGAAAAAAAATCAGGCAATAGAGGATTTTGGATCATCCTGATAATGTACTTATTGCTTGGAGAAAGAGGAAGTTATGGTCTCTGAGGGACAGCTACTGTCTTTCCAAAAATCAAAATTCTGCCGACAGCAGAAGATTCATCACCAGACAGAGTGAGTCCTTTACCTCTTTCTGTGTGCTTCTTCATCAGTGATGTTGAGGTCTTCGTAGGTGTTACAACCGCTCTCTGCTGTTAGAATCCAGTCTGCTATAATCTTAGTATTACAATATATAATCCAACATAATCTTGTGTCTGATTCTATCCATGTGACTTTAAATTCATTTCTCTGTCCTATTATCCTTTTTCAAAGGCTTTATGATCATTTAAGATTTATCTAGCAATGTAAACTAAAATAAGTTGTACTGTTTCCAAACACTTCTTATATTACTTTATATTTTTTATATTGTCATTTATACATCCTGTAATCAGTCATGAGTATGCAAAATAGCATGTCTTCACTATAAGACAACTTCAGAATGTTAATTTGGCTTGATTACGAAACAAGGGTTATGCTACGTAGGCCCCATCTCAGCTCTGAATAACACATCTTGAGAGCTAGAAACAATACAGTTTTGCAAGGTAACACTCTACTAGCTTCTTAGCAGCACTTAGTACTGGAGAACTATTTGCAAAATAGTTTCAAATGTACACAAGAAATTGCAAGATATCTCTGCACAGGCCTTTGTTTATTTGCAGGTAGATGTACTATTCTCTCCTTACACCAGTCTAACATTAATGCATAACCACACCTTCCGACCTGGAATTCTGCAATGGGTTGAGAAAGTTGTAGCAGCCCCAGTAATGCAGCCTCCTTCACGAGTGAAATGTTTAAAACCACTTAATCACTGTAGACAGTATCTGTAAAATGTTCCCTGCACCATGCAACTCTACCATTCAGGATTAGACTAGGAGATAGCAAAGCATGAAACAGATACATAATTTTAAGCATGAGAGAAGTTCCATTTATTTCAGTGAACTGGTGCCCAAGATTTTTTCTGGATCAGAACTTGCACCTTAACATCAGCAACTAAAGCAGAGTCAGGCTAAAAATCTAAGGATCGAACTGTGGATAGGGAGAGGAATCTTGATCCCAAAGAGCTGTGCAAATTTGATGAGGTTTTCAGAACATGAGGACAGTCAAGCATTGCAATAGGTTGCCCAGAGAGGTTGATCAGTCTCCATCTATATAAGATTTCAAGACCAGAGTAGATAAAGCCCTGAGAAACCTGATCTGGCCTTGTAGCTTACCCTGCTTTGATCAAGAGGTTGGATTGTAGACCTCCCTAAGACCTGCACAACCTTACAACAAAATATCCTAGGACTTTATGAAGATAAGAATACAAAAATTCAAAATTAAAACCTTAAATTACATCAATTTATCCATGGTCTTACACCTCACATACGATAACATTACTGTAATTTGCAAAAATACATGAAAAGGAAACATTGATGACATAAAGCTAAGTTGTCACCAAAGTTTTGGCCCCAACTTCTGGTATTTGATGCCTAGTGGTTCCCTCTTTTCTGTCTCATGATTATTGAAGACACTTGCTAATGAGTAGAATGTTTTCAAAAGCACAAATTACTGGAAAAGAGGATCAGTGTTTGTAGTCTGTGATGATGATCTTATCAGTATAACAAAGGGACACAACAACATGATCCTCCTGTTATATTAGACATTTGGGAACAAATGTACATTGTCTAAAGATATTTCAGCAGTATATAGCTGGACATGTAGCTGAAGAAATTTTCTAAATGGGTTTCTCTGACCATGTTCCTCTGCTTGCATAAATACTGAGAGGCAGTGCTTGTTCATATAGCAAAATATTTTTCTAATTCCTTTGTTTCTTGATTGTAGAATAAGTAAAATGATAGAAATTATCATTTTGCAGAAAAGAAAAGGACTTTGGCACTGAGAGAGACTTGAAAAAAAAATAAAAACACTTTACAAAACTATAGCAACAATATTGTCATAGTAACCTATTCCTCCTGGACTGTGATTATAGGAATCAGGGAGTGAGCAAAGCAGTCGTGAGGATTTTTCTGGGTTATCTGGCTTTGAAAGGATCATGTTCAAACCCTGAAAAGATAAAAGAGAGACTATACAGAATGTAAGCTAGACCGTTAAACATTTCCATATGACAAACTCCTCTCCTGAGATCTGACCTGCCTGTAGATTCCCCAGTTTGCAGATCTAAAGGAACCAGGCCCACCCGTGCCTGCTCTAAAGAGAAGAAGCTGGGTCTGACTAGCTTTTGAAAACTACTTTAAAATTCTGACCAGAAAATACCTCAATAAAAAAAAGGAATACATAAAACATTCAAAAGAAAATACCAGGAACCAGGATTTTTCAGAAAGTAACTCATCTAAAAATTATTGTAAAAACAATATCCCATGTAGACATTTCTGAAAGAAATAGTTGCCCTCTGTAGAAGACATTTCTTTTTCCTACAGATTACTGTTAAATTATGTCCTTAGGCAGCAATTCTGACATTTATGCACACGCATAACTCCAAGCACATGGTTAGTTTCATAAACCACAATGGAACTAGTGGCATTCTTAAAGTTAAACACATGTATAAGCATTTGCAGAATTGAGATCCCTAGTCCTAAATCAAAACTTTATCTGCCAGTAACAATTATGCTAGTGGGGTAGAAAATTAGAGGCATGACTAGTCAAATGTAGATGTTTCTCCTTCATTCAAAAGCACTATACTTCTAGCATCTCCACCAATGCAAGAATCTGATTTCATCTTCCATCTCTGTGGCAAGGCAGGGCCTTAGGTAAGTCACAGGAAAACGTATGTTTCTGCTGCCTCTCAGAACAGTCCTAGCTATGCACCTACCTACAGCAGTTAGTGATCCAGCATGCACTCCAGCTATCATTGTATATCACAGCTGTCCATGTCACATTGTCTTGTGGCTGATGTCAGGAAAATAATGTAGCTCAGGGTCATTCCAGAAAACTCAAGACATCACATATCACAAGACCAGGTGGGATTTACAGACAGTCTGAAATCAGTCTGCTCTTTGGAAAGAATAGGCACCCACCACAAAGCTACATGTATCTCCACTACAGGAGAAAATCTTGGTACTACTAGAATGCATTACTAAATAGCAAATATTTAATGAAACACCAGAATTCTAGGAATAAAACTATCAAAATGATAATTTTGATCAATTATCAAAGTAAAATCAGGCACTCAGGTTAATATTGATTGAGCAATCACCATACAAATACAGACATAAAATCCTTCTTAACATATATGACAGTCAAGTTCATATCCATCCATTAACTTCTGACACCCAAAATACATGGGTGCATATGTCTTAAGAAAGCCTACCACTTAACTATTTAAAATCTATTCTTAGCAAACAAAGAACAGCTTCTCTGGCAAGTTTCCCACGTGGATTGCCAGCAGCTATTACAAACCCACTCAAAGCAATCATTTCTCATCTCAAATTTCCTGTTAGTTGAAAATAATAATCTTGTAATCATCGATATTATCATGTCCAGTGATTAAAAAAAGCTACTTCAACAATTCTGTTCAGCAAATGTTTTGTGAAATGTTAATTGGTGGTGGTCTATCCTGTGTCTGGGAAAGCTGTCACTCATTGGAGAGCTAGCCACACGTTGTCTTTCAGCTCAGCTTGATATCAAAGGCCCTCACTGACAGAAAGCCCTGCTCAAATGCTAGCTCAAGAAACTCCTCTCTGTAGAGTAATCAAACTGAGGTTCTAAAAATCTTCTTTCTTTTGCCATGTATATATTGCATAATGGAACAAATTTCTCACTTTTGTCAATTATTCTTAGCAGATTCATAAGCCTCCTCCCTGCTGCACATCCCTCAGGAACCTCTCAGGAGTCAGCTGCACATAGCACAATCACAGCCCAGCCATCTGACAGCCCAGAGGTGTTTCACTTCGGGAATCCTAAATCAGGAATTCTTCACAACTGCAAGTATCAATAGCAGATGTAACTGTTACATGAACTACAGAAGTTAGGAAGCCTAGGCTCTTGTGACTTTTGTTTTGTGGTTGAAATCCTCTATGTCTAATGGATTAATGCCTCCATAACACACATACACTTAGATCTTCTGATTTTAATATTAGAACCTGGGTCGTGGCACTCCCAGGCACAAATACAGGCTGGGTGGAGAATGGATCGAGAGCAGCACTGAGGAGAGGGACTTGGGAGTGACAGTGGACAAGAAGCTCAACATCAGCCGGCAATGTGCCCTTGCAGCCTAGAAGGCCAACCGCATCCTGGGCTGCATCAAGAGGAGCGTGGCCAGCAGGTCGAGGGAGGTGATTCTCCCCCTCTACTCTGCTCTGGTGAGACCCCACCTGGAGTACTGTGTCCAGTTCTGGAGCCCCCAACGTAAGAAGGACATGGACCAGTTGGAGAGGGTCCAGAGGAGGGCCACGAAGATGAGAAAAGGGCTGGAGCACCTCTCATATAAGGACAGGCTGAGAGAGTTGGGGCTGTTCAGCCTGGAGAAGAGGAGGCTATGGAGAGACCTGATAGCGGTCTTCCAGTGCCTCAAGGGGACTTACAAGAAAGATGGGGAGAGACAGTTCAGTAGGGCCTGTTGCAACATGATGAGGGGTAATGGTTTTAAGACAGAGGGAGGTAGATTTAGATTGGATATTAGGAAAAAATTTTTTACACTGAGGGTTGTAGAACACTGGAACAGGTTGCCCAGAAAGGTGGTGGATGCCCCATCCCTGGAAACATTCAAGGCCAGGTTGGATAAGGCTCTGAGCAACCTGATCTAGTTGGGGGTGTCCCTGCTCCTTGCCAGGGGGTTGGACTAGATGACCTTTGAAGGTCCCTTCCAACCCTAACCATTCTATGAAAAAAAAAATCATGGTATATCTTTCATTTCTGCAGGCCCTTCTCCATTCAGCCACCTTGAAGCCTGTGGAAACTTCTCTTTTTTTGACATCTCTATAGTAAGTTTGTACCAAACTTACTATAAATTTGCTATTAATTTCAAAAGACATTAGACAGACATTTAGATCCCCTGACTTTATAAAACATATTTCTTAGAAAACCAGTCTGATAAATCTGCTAGTTTTTCATATTACTAAAAATATCACTGTGAATAGTAGATGTTATCTTCACAGGGTCATTTATCACTGCTATGTGTTTCAACAAGTCATTTCAGTACAGCTCATTTTGATCTATTTAATTAAATTGGTTTAAAAACCATCAATAAATTGCTAACTTAAAATTTGCTCTAGTAGCCATCTCAGCCATCTTTCAAAGATTTTTATATTTTTTCTATAAAGATGTGTTCTTCCTATTTAGGGTTTCATGGTTTCAGAATTGAGCAGAATCTATAGACAATTATTCCCTATCAGAGGAGAATCAAACACAGGCATCTAACTACTAGTTAAAGAATAGTACTTCTTTTGTTCCTATCATAGCCTATAGAGAAAAAAAAAAAGTTCAAAACTTTCAGCCTTTCAGATGGAGTGAGAATTTAATGACTGGAGTATGAATGTAGTTTGTTAGGTAGCAAATTCAAGCTTTTGAAATTTTGTGGAGGTAAAGATAAGTTTTAGAAATTATGTTTGTAAACTGCAGGGACAGTGGCAGAAAATACTTTTAAGTCATGTGTGCTATAGAAAGATAAAGTCAACTGAAGCAAAAACCTTGCTATAATGATGGAAAGAATGGACAATTATTGCAACTGAGCATCTGTACATCTGTATCTATATATCAGTGTATTAGAGATCACTTTGCCCTGAGTAATAAATGAGGCCAGTTTTAAACACTAGAACAAAACTTTACCAAATTCTTTCTCTAATAACACTTTGTTTTGCTAACAGTTTTTATACATTTTAAATTCTTTTCACTACACATGGAAAACTGTTAATTCTTAACGTTTATGTCCTTGGTTGCAAGTATACAAATTAGCTGTGAGTATGCACAATTACGAGAACGGGCTCAAGAGTTCTTTTGGGAGAGAAGTTGGAACAGAAATGGACTAGTTTTCTTTCTTCTCCAACTTTCCTTGCTTTTGTCTGTTTTTTAATTCTAGCTAGCCCATGTGCTTGTTCTTTGTCTTCCAACTTTTTGTTACATGGGTGCTTTTTACCTACAACTACATACATCTTTTCCCCTTGACTGTCACATTGTTTGCATACTTATTTAAAATGATTATAAATTGTGTCTGGCTATGCCACCACAATTTTGCAAAATATTTGTATACTGTTGTTTAAACTATTTTAGTATGGCTATATTTAACAATTATTAATTTTGCATTGATTAATATAGTTACAATTTCTAAGTGTCAGGGATCTCTGTCTCAGCTTCAGAGTCCGTTTTACAAGAGCAGACTGAAATAACTTTGCAGAGAAACTAATAAAAATAAGGTGGTGAAGGGTTTTCTGTTGATGATGGCCATGAGATGCCTTTTAGCATAGGAAATTGAGAGAGAAAAAAGAAAAAAAATTATCGTAATTTTTGGGTGAAGCTGATCAGTTTGTTCCATTTTTGAAAGGAGCAATATGCAGTGATTTCTGCAATGGCAGACAACCAGGTATGATGACTCAGTTCAAGTTCTATAATCTCGTGTTCTCCTTTCACTTGTCGGATGATGACTAAGTCTCCCAAGGGAGGAGAGAATTAATAGTCCATGCAAATAGGAACTACTGCAGTGACCTGCCATTATGCACATCTAGCACAGAATGAGGTTCTTCTGGACCCCTTTGTGACTAAGCCATTCACAACCTGCTTCTGCTTTTGTGAGGAGGCAATGAGCATTTAATGAGTAACTTCAGGCTCTGCAGCCTTAAACAGGAATTGCACTCCTCCTCTTGGGATTTGGTCCTGGATTTTCATGTCTATTCTATCAGCCCTAGGACTGAAACTACTATATGAAAGTTTTATCTGTTTGGTCAAATTAGGATGACAGTTCAATATTTCTGAAAAAGGGAATATTGAACAACCCAACAGGAAAATAGAATTCATCTTCTATCTTTCACTTCTTAATATTGCAGCAGGAAACTGGAAAACACGGTACCCACTTTATACCTTACCAGCAGCTACTCAGTCAAAGCAGAATTCATAGCAGATAGAGACAAATCATCTGATGGCAGAGGTTAAAAGAAACCTGTTACTATGACAACAGATAGGGTCAGATAACAAAATGAACAGACACTTTTGATCTTCAAAAAATTCTTTTTCCTTTGCTCTCTCCTCTGTTATCTGGACCACTCCATCAAACACCTAGCAGATAACAGAGTTGAAAACCCAATCGACCTTCAAGGAAGACCAGACAAGTTGGAAAGTCTATGGAAAGGTTACTATTACAGTGGAAATGCTTATGATTATATTTTCTCTGTGTGTATGTGTATGTGCACGTGTGTGTGTTTTACCAAAGCAATAGACTACTGTTCAAAAGGCTTTACAAAAGTCTCTAACATTGCAATGTTGAGGGTTGGTTTTTTGGTTTTTTTTATATAATGCCACTCAAGGAAAGGAATGGAATATAATGTGATCTGAAGTGATCTGCTACATAGTTATATTGTACAGTTAACATAGTGTAGGTTTAAAAAAAAAATTTATTTAGGCACTTCTGGATTTTGGAGCAGTAGTTTATTGTGCATGCCTTACCACTAAACATTACTTCACTCATGCTACAAAATCTGGAAAAATATCTCTGAATTCCAAGCCGTAAAAAATATTATATTATATTTTAGTATTATTTGTCACTATTTCAAAGATTTATATACTGATAAAAAGCAGCATGTTAAGCACTGATGAGTTGGAAACAAAAACGAAGCACCATGTTACCACACTTTACAGCTGAAATGACAAAAGAACAAAGAGGAAAAAAAGACAGCGAAACTACTTTAACCAAAGAGAAAATGCTTCCTTGCCATCTGAGGCTACTGAAGAAGTAAGTTTTCAGTGTCTAAGTTAAAAAGTCTATGTAGGGAATGGCAGTTCCTACATGTAGTAGCCCTACTGTCCTAAAGCGGTGTCTCAACCCAGGAACTGAGTTACGTAAGAGAACCTGTTTTGGGCCTGAGGTTCTACTCCGACACAATTTTCCAGTCCTCCTCCATATGGTATTGCCATTGAAGTAAGTGAGACAGTGACTGTTTAAGACATTGTGTTAACTTAAGCTAAGTATGAAAGATCTGCAGTGCTCCATGCCATGCGTCAGGAATCTCTCCCAGTGACTCTCACCCATATTCATGCATGGTACTTGTGAAATATATTAGATTTACTATGTGCATCAGAGAAAATAATTACTTTGCACAAAAGTAAAGGTTGTGTGAAAATTTCACAGGGACTCTTGCCTTGATTTCTCTGAGTTTCACACAAAATCAACTGATTTAATGCTAAAATTACCAATCATTAAAAAAATGGGATGGCAAGGTGTAATGCTGTCACAGAAATTGCACTGCTACTTTCAATATTGTCAACAGAGAGAGACAAAAAATTACCTTCATATTAATGAAACTGGATTTTTTCCTTCTTTCTGTTTTCAGCAAGAAATACAAAATCTCTCTTTGATCAACATTTGTATTTTAAAAATATTACTTTCACTTAGCAAAAGTTGCTGTCAAGGCAAGACAAGATATTTGCATTTTAGCTGATTCTACACTAGGATAAAAAAAAAGGCTCTGGTTCCTGGATGAATAAGACCCTACACTTCAATAAAATAGTTTTACACTTCATAACTTGCACAATCTTTTGTTTCACATCCAAACTTTCAAAATAAATATATTCAAAATATTTTTCTAATATTTTTCTATAGCTATGAGAAATGAAAAACTATAAGTTCAGGGTTGATGTTACATATAGTTGTGTTGGCTTCATTTTTTTGGCCAAATATTTTATTCATATTTTTGGATTTTAGAAGTTTCAGAGATTTTGAATTCATTGTTTGGTGGTTCTTTGTCCATACTAACAAGTTTGGGAGTTTGTTTGGGTTTTATTATCTTTAATTTTCAACTCAAGAAGATATTTTTATTTAGCTTAATGGATTGTAAATATCACGCTCTGAAACTCATATAGCTTCTGGCCACAATTCTGATGGAGAACATAATTAATTTACAGATTAATTCTGTAAATTAATCAACCACAGATAACCCTTGCATGAAAATCCTAGTATAAAGTAAGAAATAGGCATGGCATATGAATGCAATTCCTTATGATTAGCTGATCTTTGAACTTTTCAAGAAATCTGAAGGGAGTATTCCATTCTCAGTGAAATGGTCTCAAAAAAAAAAATACCGATTTCTTTCCAAAAAGCAATAAAACATGATTCACAGTTTAGAGTAATGAGAGGAAAGGGAACAGTATTTAGGAAATTCTGCAATTAAATGAAGATAGTGCTATCTTGCTAACACCTGTTTACCACATAAAAGTATTGCGCTGTTGGCATACGGTGGCTAAAAACATTCAGGTTGAGGCAGCTTTGCATTTTGGAACAGTAGCACATTGCACGTCTCTCTTGTCACCACTAACAGGCCTGATAATATGTTGTTGGGCCTCAGCAGTCATAAGACTAGCTTTAACATAGTAGTGGGTTAAAATATGGTTCTATGTTTGTTTTTATTTTTTCTTGAGTTTTAAGCTGCATCTTTCTAAACTTTCCTTGTAATTCCTTATAATCTCCTTGCAAACTTGTAACCAAGAGCGTAAGGCATTTATTTTTCTCTAAAAGTTAAAACTAATTATTTATATAATGACTTATGTCCAGGTAAGGTTTCAGTAGAAGCATCACAAGTTGTTGACAATGGAAAAAAAAAAGATTGTTCATCAAAGTTTCAAGTTTGATTCATGTATCATGACTCCCATGAAGCTCCTCATGCAGTTCTTGCAGAATTAAAAGGCTTTATGTTTTTACTGCTGGAATGTTTTACCAGATATCTCCTGTAAATTAGACTTATGCCCCATAACTCAGAGGCCACTAGAAATCAAAGAAATCCAAGTACCCAGAATGTCCCGGAAATTCTTATTTACTTATTTCCTTAGTGGTTGCATAATAGAGTTGGGTGGAATTTAAGTGATCTTAGGATCCAAATCAGAGCAGTCTTAAACTGCATTTCTTATGCTGGCCCACTGTCTCATAGAAAGAGTAATTTACATTCAGGAAAGCTGTAGCCTCTTCTAAGGGCAGATTCAATGGCCAGACTGCATGATTTAATGCAATATTCTGAGCAACATAACATTTCCGTTGGCTCTTACAGCACTGGCAATGGAAAGCTTCTCAGAGACACGGTGGGACACATAGTCTTGTTGGGGAAAACGCTGCATGGGAGAGGCATGGAGTCAGAAGGCATTTCCAGGAAATGAAGCTTGACAATGAACAGATTTGAAGCTCAGTTATTGTCATTTCTCAATTTAAAATACATATAAAATGAGTTGTTGCCAGTATCTAGGAAACATGAGATACATACCTGAAAAAAAAAAAAAAAAAAAAAAGACCAAAAAACCAGAAAACAGCAGGCCACTTTGCAGGTGTCTACACATCCTCCAAATTATTCTTAAACATCAATGAGCTGGTATTGTACAGTAAGTGTGGGTACTAGTAAATAGATATTCATAGAAGGAGTCAAGGCACGGGCCTAGCAGCCCATCTCCTATTTGCTCGTGTAGCAAACGGCATGACAACAGAAGCTGCTGAACAGTCTTCCTCCCCTCATCCTAGTAGGTCCTCTCTTCAAGTTACTCAGCCCCTTCTTTGAAGCACCAGCAAGGTCATCAATTTGTGCTGATTACTGGCAACTGGACTTGGATGTAGAAGGCCTTTTGTTCAGGCCACTGAAGAGCTGCTAGTCACCTCCAGTTATTATTCACCTGATCTTGAGATGAACCAGAAAGAAAATAATTCATGTTAGAAGATTTTCAAAGGGCATATGTTGTACCTAAGGGATAAAAAGCTATTATTAGAGAAAAAAAATATATACGTGCTACACAGTATGTACTTCATCAATGCATCTACATCTAAAGCTTGAAAGAAAAGTCCAGTCCCATTTTTCTCTCAGCTCTATTCATATGGGAAAAGAAATTTTTCTGATTTTAGACAATCAGTGTTTCTAGATGGTGAGTATACCTGTAGCACTTGCTGTTTTTTTCTTCAATATCCTTCCATTTACGAAAACCCTTCAGAGAAATTATTTTTAGATAATTCCAGAAAGTGCTGATATGAAACACCCTGTGAAGGACCACTGTTTCGTAACATTCAACTTGCCTTTTTAACAAAATAAAAGTGTGTAGGTGAGTATTGTACTGCATGTCAATAATTGAAAAAAAAAAAAAAAGAGATGTTAAAGTCAGCTAAATAATTGCCTAACAGTACTTGTACTAATGACCATAAACTTCTACTATGCTAATTTTTCTCTGCACTTTTAATTACAGATCAATAATACTTTGTGGTTGACATTTAAAAATGCTGAACTGCATGTAGGAACACAGACTGAATAAAAATATACAATGTGGTACTGAATTTGCCGAATCAATAAACTTCGCCATTTAACAAACAGCAGCATGTAAACAGTCACCAAGACTAGCAAGTGTAAAAGACTATATTTCAAGTGCTTAATTATTGTTTAATAACGTTAAGGTTCCATTCATTGACAAAATTCCACTGCTGTGAGAATCAGCCATTTTATTGTTTGTTTGCTTTAGTTATGCATAGCATCACTTTCAAGGTTTGAGTTTAGCTGAACCAAAAGCTAAACAGCACTCACATATTCTCTTTAGAAAATAAGGTTCTTAAAGATCAAAAGGTGAATAATTGCATACGTTTTAGCTTACCTTTTCTTAGTTAGATAAATTACTTTTTCCTTTAAAAATGCTTTATTGTGACAAGTACATTTAATAAATAGGATCATGGCATTAAACAGTAGTTACATATGAGAATATCAATATAATATCAATGATTCTCTTTGAAACTAAAGGCTAGAATCAATAAAATGCCATTCAACTTTCCTATATCAGCCCATGCTAAGATAAGCAGGAAAGAGCTTTTTTTTTTCCCATTTTCTGACTCTTCAAACCGCTTTTCTTTTTCCTTTCTTTTTTATTTTTTTTTCTCTTCCTCTGGGTTTTGTCTTCATTGCGGCAGTAGGCTGAATTTTAACTGAGCGTTCTCACTACCTGACTCCTGTGCACACAAAAACTTTTCTAACCATGTTAAGTGGAGTTTTAACTCTGAGGAGTATGGAAGGAACCATAAGTGAGGCTGAAACAAGTAATTCAGTGGGAGAATCAGTAATTCTGTATTGCTAATATACCTATTATATTGAAGTTCTACTCTACTGTTAGAAATTTTTGGCCCGAGCTAGGACTGTTGAGTTAAGTGTGCGTAACTAAAACTAAAGTCACACTCAGGATGACAAGTTCATTAATTTCTAGATTATTACATAAAGCATGTGATCCATGCATATAATTTCCAACCTAAATTACCATTATAGTAACAGATGTTACAACAGAAATGTTTATTTTTTGCTACTGTGTGAGATATGGCAGGCGTTCTGACACCAAAGCTGGATATAAAATGGAAAATCTAGCCTATGAAAAAATGTTACATTTTCTAGAAGAAAAAAAATACATATTGAGTCAGGACACCAAAAAAAATAGATGCCACAAGTGTCTTGTTCCTCCTGCAGCCAGACCTGGATGAGGAAAGAAATACCAGAGGCAGGTGATTGGGATCTTGAGCCTTCTGCCTATACTCCAGCTCCTCTACAAGAACATTGACAAGTACCTTCTTGGGAAGATCAAATAACTGTGATTTTCGTATCAGGGTGGTATATCACAGTGTATAAAAAATTTCAGTTCAGGAAGTAAAAAAAAAGGATTTTCCATTCGTCAAACATTTCAGCAGAATATTACCAACAAACTCTATTTGCTGTTTACTTCCTGGAGCTCTCAATCAGAGCTGAACAGATCAAGAAATTGTCTCAGTAAGGCAGGTATTGCACATTTGTAAATTTAGAGCTCACTTTTGCAACTGTTATTGACATTAAGGAGCACTTACTCTTGTAAGTGGTTCAAGCTAAGTTCCTTTTAAATCAATGGAAGTATCTCCACAGCTCCTAGAGCTGACTTAGCAAAGTCTGCTTAGGAGTCTTTACACAAAAGTAACACATCCAAAATGTGTTCAGTGACTAGATATTTTTCCTAGGGAATTTTCCCTTAGTGATAACAGCCTCCTGCAGTGTAAAGCATAGAGACATCTCTAACCCTAGCTACACCATCCAACATAAGAATGGGAAGGAGACAGGAATGGGCATGGAAAGGTGAAATTTAAGAGACGTTCATTAGAACTTCTTTCAGGGCTTTGTATTGCTACCACGCATATCAGGTGGACGCAGAATTGTGATTAATATTACAATTTGTAAATGTTAGTGGGCTGGTGTGCACACCAGTATAGTATATTTGAAATAGTACGCCTAGGCATGCCTGTCCCAAAGTAAACCTGTCACAATGTCCACTAAAGGATTTGATTTGCCAGGATTGCCCAGAGGACACCAAGTCTTATTGAGAGGTTCATTTCAAAATACATCTAGAAAATTAAAATAAAAAATCCAAACAAAAAAAAAAACGCTTGCTCCTGGGACTACTTTTGCGTTTCTCACATCATATGTTGGGTATATAATGAAAGCAGCGAAGGGAGGACGGACTGAACAGCCCACATTTCATATAGGTTATTTTGGAAAATCTGTGTTGAGCGTGCTGGATAGCATGAATCTCCACTTAGGTGAGTAAAACTTCCCCATTCTCTCTTTCATGACTGTGAATGACTGTCCTAGAGCTAAGCGTCTAACTTGTGGCACAGTCTCACTATGTCTATATTTAACTCTGGATTTTAACCCCCAGGCTCCCTGATATAGTGTCTGAGAAGAGCTGGATGGTAAGCTCTATTTCAGTCCAGTACAATGAAGATGGAGCAGCCAGCTAAGCCAGTCACTAGGGAAGACTTAGATTTGAGAACCTCGACTTCATTTATTTCCTTGACAGGTGCAATTGAACAGATTTCTTGCATTAGGTATCAAGTATTTCTCATATAGACTGTGTTGTGTGGAGACTACCTCCCTATCATGAGTGCAGAGCTCTCAGGTAGAATGTGGAATGTCCAGGTTGCAGGTACATCTGATGCTCATCTGATTTTATCTGATCCACATCAAGGACCAGAAACTCTCATAAGCCTAAACAGGTAGCTATTTGTTCACTCTTCTTGGCTGGCACTAGACCAACCAAATGGTTGCCACTAGACCAACCTAATACAAAGTAAATATAATCTGTGCCAGAGATAAAGGCAACATATGGATTCTATATATCAGGTTACTAGAATACACACTTGAGAATCAGTCCTCAATATAGCAATGTTTAAATGATTGTTCAGCAGTAGCAAAAAGAGAATATGAAACACATAACCACTTCTATCCCATCACTCAGTATTAAGCAGTGGACATCCTCCATCTTGGTCCTCTACATCTCAGCTGAGTGCTTATTGGAGTGAGATAAAACACAGTGAGCAGCTCCTTTGGCAATGTTTTGTGTAATATTCTGCCCACTCGGCACTGTCAGAGGACATCTATTTGACTAGATCCCAACAGGGAGACAAGCAGAGGAACATAGAGTGTGGCAGCAGTGTTTTCTTCCAAGTACCCTGAGGAGGTCAAGATGTGGTTGTCTTGTGACAGCATCTAAGGATGTAGATCATCAAAGAGTCTTTCACAAGACTGCTAGTTCTCATTGTTCACCCCTACATTTTCTCTCTTGCCTCATCAACTCCCACCTTTGGATATTTGTCTTGTCCCATGCTGCCTACTCCATCATATTGGTGCAAATGTCTGTCAAATGGTAAACCAGATCAGAACTCCATGCATAACTAGCAGCCAGAGCAGTTTTTCAATCCATTTCACCTTGTGTGGGCACGCAAACACTTGTGTTGGCAGAGAAGAAGAACAGCATGAGGACAGAAACTCTAGTCAAGAACAGGGAGAAGAAAATCACAGCTTTAGTTGGCCTAAGCTGCCACTGAAAGTAAAGTTATGATCTATGTACCTAGAGTAACTTAATGAGAGAATTCAAGCACCTCCATGGCCTGCTGCAGGAGGAAAGTGGTTAGGAGATTTTTTTTAATGACCTTGCCCCCTTATTCCTATATCTTTTTTTCTGCTTATCATACTGTGACACTGTCATAGTGCTCCACTTTTTTCTGTGCTTTGTAATCTGTGACTGATATCATATGCAAATTGACTACTACGTTAAATATTGAACTTCTGGTCTCAGATGTCAGAATCAGTGAAGTTACTGTACCTCAGCTGAGGCCACTTACAGTGTTAGCATTCAAAATTTCAGCCATTCAGAAAAAGTAGTAGATATTTTGAAAGGTTTCCCTAAATGCTGAATCAGTAGAACCAGTACGTTATTGCAGCAAACTAGAATTTCCAGGCACAAAAAAAAAAAAAGAAGTTTCTTTGAAACGGGGAAGGTCTGGGAAAATATTTTGAGAAGAGAAAAATATTTTAGGAGAAAGTACAAAAAAATTGCTGTGTGTTTTACTGCATTTGACAATAAGACTTTGATTTCAGTTTGCCTGCCAACAAGATGGTCAATATTAAACAATAACCACCAAGTTTAGTGGAAGCTTTTGGTTCACTCTGATATGAGCATCAATATACCTTTAACTCTGAATACATTATAACAAGGCCTGACTGACCACGAAAATTTCCAATACCCATTACCAAGTTTCATCCATATCACTCATAAATACAAGGGTAATGGAGAACCTAACTTCACGTTAGTCTTCTTTGCTAGTGCCTCTCCAGTTCTCCCTTTCCAATTCATCTTCACATGATAAAAGTAAACTAGAAAATACAGTTACAAAAACACATTATGACAGCACTTTAAAATTGTCTGTTCTCCAGTACATACTTTACAGCCGTACAAGAATTTTCAAGTAAAGTATTCAAGAGAAAAAAAAAGCAGATTATTCCAAGCACAAAAAAAAAAAAAATTAGTTCAGAAAATCCTATTCAAGGATCAAATCAAGCCCAAATACTAATTACTTTTTAAACTATAAACTACAACAAGTAAAATGTAAATTCTGAATTTTAAAAAGCTAATAGCTTAGACAGAATAAAAATGAATATTAAATACTTCAAGGGTACCACAAGTGTATTCATTGGCTTATTGCTCCTCCTAGTTTAGCACTGCTTGCTTATAAAGGGAATATGGATATTGTTTAGACATCAACATATTTAACTAGATATTTTGAAAAGCTGGTGTGAGACATTTATCCCAGATCTTCTATTCTTGTGCAGTGAATATGAGGCAACTCACAAACAAAAGCAACAAAAGAGGGAATTCTAAAGTAAGCTGATAGGTGAACATCATTATGATGATTTCTATTGTTTTTACCTTAGAGTCCTGAAGAAATTTAATATCGGTATGCCTAAGCTCTTGTCCAAAACATATATCCTGATTTTTCAACCACTTATACCTCAAAAATGTACCAGTTTTCTTTGATCATGACAATAGAGAAAAGAACAAAGGAAAACTTTATGTTAATTATTTTGTATCTTTTACTTCACCCTTTAAAAGCTTTTGACCCTCACAGGTTGCTGTTAACAAACTAATGAAGAATGATGTTTTAGCGAAGACAGAAAATAGATCATTCTCTATTTAGCATTGCTTATATTACTGGGTAAAAGTGCTGTGAAAGGTGCTTAAGTGTATAATGATCATAAAGTTAGTTACACAAGTCAAACTGTCATATTTGAGAGAGTTTCATAAGGTTACACGAACACACAGGGAAGAAGGGAAAATATCCACCTATGAGTGGTTCCTGGGAAGACTTAACACACCGATCTTTGCTGCATTCATTCTCTGCTCTGTGTACCAGAAGCTATTTGTTATGTCCCCTAGCAGTGTGCCCTTAAATAGAATCATAGAATGGTTAGGGTTGGAAGGGACTTTCAAAGGTCCTCTAGTCCAACCCCCCTGCAAGGAGCAGGGACATCCCCAACTAGATCAGGTTGCTCAGAGCCTCATCCAACCTGGCCTTGAACGTTTCCAGGGATGGGGCATCCAACAAATACAACAAGTACAAATGTAGTTGTATCTCTCTGGGGCAAAACAGAAGAGAGTTTTCAGGCATCACTAGTGGAATTTTCAGATTTCATAAGTGTCCCAGACCAGGATGCCACATGCAAGTCTTGAGAACTTGGTGCAATTGTCAGCAAAGCAGAGTCTGAAGTCACAAAAAATAGTCACACTCATGGTATCTTTAAAGGAAGAAAATGTCATTGCAAAGAAGATTCATATAGGCATAAGTCTTAATTTCCACCCTCCAAATATTGGCAAGGCCACCCTTCATTTCAAATTCTGAAACACTCATAGAGTCATATAATATTTTGGGTTGGAAGGGACCTTTAAAGGCCATTTAGTTCAAACCCCTCTGCAAGGAGCAGGGACATCTCCAACTAGATCAGGTTGGTCAGAGCCCCGTCCAACCTGGTCTGGAATGTTTCCAGGGACGGGGCATCTACCACGTCTCCAGGCAACCTGTTCCAGTGTTTCACCACCCTCATTGTAAAATATTTTTTCCATATAGCTAGTCTGAATCTAACTCCTTCTATTTTAAAATCATTACCCCTCATCCTATTACAACAGGCTCTGTCTTTCTTACAAGCCCCCTTTAGATACTGAAAGGCCGCTATAAGGTCTCCCCAGAGTCTTCTCTTCTCCACGCCAAACAACCCCAACTCTCTCATCCTGTCTTCATAGGAGAAGTGCTCCAACCTTCTGGTCATTTTCATGGCCCTCCTCTGGACCCACTTTAAGAGGTCCCTATCTTTCCTGTACTGAGGGCTCCAGAGCTGAATGCAGTACTCCAGGTGGGGTCTCATGAGAGCAGAGTAGAGGGGGAGAATCACCTCCCTCCACCTGTGGGCTGTGCTTCTTTTTATGAAGCCTAGGATGCGGCTGGCTTTCTGGGCTGCAAGCACACACTGACAGCTCATGTTGAGCTTCTCATCCACCAGCACTCCCAAGTCCTTCTCCTCAGGGCTGCCCTCGATCCATCCTCCGCCCAGCCTCTGTTTGTGCCTGGGATGGCCCTGACCCATGTGCAGGACCTTGCACTTGGCCTGGTTGAATTTCATGAGGTTCTCATAGGCTCACCTCTCCAGTCTATCAAGGTCCCTCTGGATGGCATCCCTTCCCTCCAGCATATTGATCGCACCACACAGCTTGATGCTGTCATTGAACTTGCTGAGGGTGCACACAATCCCATGTCACCAACAAAGATGTTAAACAGCATTTGTTCCAACACCAACCCCTGTGGAACTCCACTCGTCACTGGTCTCCACTTGGACATCAAGCCATTGACTGCAAGTCTTTGAGTGTGGCCATCCAGCCAATTACTTATCCATCGAGTGGTCTGTCCGTCAAATCCATGTCTCTCCAGTTTAAAGACAAGGATGTCATGTAGAACAGTGCCAAATGCTTTGCACAAGTCCAGGTAGATGACGTCAGTTGGTCATCCTTTATCCACCAATGCTGTAACCCTGTCACAGAAGGCCACCAGATTGATCAGGCACAATTAGCTCTTAGTGAAGCCGTGTTGGCTGTCACCAATCACCTCCTTATCCTCCATGTGCCTTAGCATAGTTTCCAGGAGAATCTGCTCCATGACCTTGCCAGGAACAGAGGTGAGACTGACTGGTCTCTAGTTCCCCAATTCCACGCAAAGAGGTCTGTGGACAACCTGACATGCTCCTTCTCTTTGAGTTTCCATGAATGCTCTGGATTGCCTGACTCTTGTAGGCTGACTATGCACATTGAATAGAGCCAGGAGTAGGATATCAGCTGCGCTGATCACCTAGAAGTCAAGAGAGGTAATTAACCTTCCCCAAAGCCACATGCACTACCACTACACAGTGGCTGTAGTCCCAAAGTGGTCCCAAAGACCTCTGAATTCAAGGCACTCCAGGGTCCCAAAACCTAGCATATTGCACTTTTTTGGCAGTCCACACTGAGCTTTAGCTCAATGTACAAGTCTCATCTTCCCTCTGTGTAAGGTGCATCTAAATACTTGCAGGAAGCATCCCAGGCCCTGGGAGGGAGGAACCCTGGTTGTACATTCTGCTGTCATTGCTGGGGCCAATGGACAGTCAGTGTCTGAACAGAGTGCTGTGACTCATTTATACTGTAACTAATGTTAACATTTTGGTTCCTATATTTTCTTCCTTGAAGTTAATATGGAGTAGTTTAGGGGTCTCCTTTGCCCCTGTGAGCTCTATTTCCTCTAGTACTAGCAGGTAATCTGCCTCAGATTCCTAAATAACAGCTTTCAGGACATTATCTAAGCAACTATGCTCCTGAATTTGCCACAAAAGATGATGGACAATGTAGTCTCATCAATTATATCTCAGCACTCACAGCAGGATTGCTCATGTAAGACGATGCCTGGTCCTCAGACACTGGAAAAGTGGATTGTGCTTATAGTGAAGGTGCTGCAGCAGATCTGATATAAAGGGAATGTGGCAGTGGTTCAGATATCTTTACACATGCGGACTCCAGTCATTGTGCAAATGCAGCAAAGTAAGAGAAATTTCTGGGCTAAGAATGAGCTTCAAAAATTATTTCTTTCCATCTCTCTAGTGTGGAGGAATTCTTGCTTAAAGATTGGCAACACTACCTGCAGTGAAATTTCCCTACAAACTGTCTTAGCCATCAGACATGCCTTTCTTAATTTTCTTGCTCAAGCATTCTAGAAAATAATATGTTCATATTCTTCAAATTTCTTAGGTTTGTACATGATCATCTAGGATCCTGTATATCCCTCTAGAGCTGCAGGCTTCATCATTCTTTGCACCAAATTAAACTTGAATCTCAGCCAAAAAAAAAAAAAGAGGAAGGGAATTGAAAGATCAGAGTATGCAATTACAGTAGTCTTTTTTTTTTTTTTATTTTCCTGAATAACAGAAGGCTGAGATTGTCAATGCAGGATTCCTACCTTAATTCCACACATCCTGAATTAATGAGAACATGTCTTTATATACTCACCAACCTTTATTTAAAGACTTCAAGTCAAGTAGAAGCCATCACTGGAATTAACAAGTTGTGCTGATAGACAAAAACAGTCTTCACCATGAAAAACATACACTTTGTCTGAATTTATTTCACTTTACCCTCCTGTCTGAAAGATTCTGTCACACCTTTACAAGCTAGATGAGGGACCCTTCCATCAGAAATGTTCTTTTCAGCTACATATACAACACAGAAGCAAGTAACCACTCAACTTTCTCCCAGATAAACAAAATGGACTGAGTTCTTCTAGTCTGTCCCTTAATGTAGTTTTCTAAACTAGGAATTGCTACTGTAGCTTTCTTCTGAGCCCTTTGAGGTGAAAGTAGCTCAGTTCTGGCATTGGTGGATATTTTATCAGGACCTCTGGTGACCCAACACACGTTAGTGGTTTGTTTATCTTTTAAAAAGTGTGAACAAGAACTCCAAGAACATCATTGTGGCAAAGTTTATAGTGCTTTTCTTTAGCTATGTTCAGCTCTTGTAAAATACAAGATTGATTAATATGCATACATTAATAATCTTGTCTTTAATTTATAAATTCTCATCTACATTTAACCGAATTAACAGTATTTTCTCACTTTAAAAACATCTTCTTTCCAAAAGATTTTGACTCATTTTATCGAACTTTCAACTATATTTACAAGTATTTAAACAGTTACTAACTATTAGATTCCTGGAATCAGAGCTATTTAAGGGCTTTGTAAACTATGTAAACTATGTATGTGTCACTCCTTGAACCAACTTGTTTGGTGTATACAGCTTTGAAACAATACTAAGTGTATTTTTTTAAGACAGATCTCTTGCAAAAAGATATTTGCTTCTTAGTCCCATGAACTATGGAGTTACTAAATGCCTAAACCTGAGAAGTTTACCATTTTTTTCGGACCAGCACTATGAAAGTTGCACATTTCAATTACCATAAGCCCTGTGCAGAGTTCTGAAAGATGTTTATAAAGTCTATTAAGATGTCATAATATTTTTGTGCTCTATGAAGTCCATTATCAAAATATTAGCTAACCAACCATATACTACACCAGGAAATGGGTTTTTTTGTGGAATGCAGGTGCCTGTGATTCACTGTAAAAATTTTTTTTTTGCTAGATGCACATCAAATCAAGGTAAATCAGCTTCAGCCAGAAATTAATTTACTCTAATTATCTTGGCACCTACTTCAGATTTTGCAGATAAATTAAAATGCATTACAGATGTAAAAGCTGGAGAAAAGACAAGAGATAGTCACTGTAGCAGAGGCTGAAAGCACAGGTTATAACAGCAATTTTCCAAAACCTAGAAAGAATGGCCTATCAGAAGAAAGTTACATTTCTATTCACTCCCAGGTTCCTGAAAGAATTCTGATTCTGCTGATCTCTGAGCCAGGACTGTCAGATCAAACTCCTATCCTCAGCAACATAAGAATAGCATTAAATTCTAGGAGACATCAGTTTCATTTTTCAAGTACCTAGCTTCCAATCAGAGCCCAAACCATTTATCTAGTATACAACTGTATTTGTGAGGCTCATGTGATGCATTGATCATCACAACAATTGGAAAAAACTGAGAATATTTTAAGGAACAACTATCTTTTTGGATGCTGAAGCCGTCAAACCCTTTCAACCAGGGCATTTCTAGTTTTACTGTGATGAACAATTTAGTCATTCCTCTCTAAGGCTTTGGTATGAGGTGAAGTAACTGGTGATCAAGTTTATTGCTAATGTATTCCCATCATGTGTTTCAGGGAAAAGATAAACACTTTTTATTTAATTCAGCTATGACATACAAAAACTTTCAGACTATTTCAGATTGCTAAATGCTCTCCAGATGCAGAGGTCCCGTCAGACCAGTCCTAACAAAACTGGGTTTTTTTGTAGATAGCAAAGGAGGTGGTTTTCATATACAAAGCAATGGATTGTGGACAAAAATCTCAACTAAAACAACAGGATAAGCAATTTTAAGATTTTTCTAAACGTCTATGCTGAGATGGAATTTCACATCTCTTTGAACAGATGCTGCCTATCTATCGGACAAGTTAAAAAGTGAATATTTAAAAAGTATATTTGAATAAAGAATATTAATCTATTCATATATAGTACAGTTGTAGGTTATATATGTGCATGTATATCAAACAACTGTCATTTAATTTTTTTACCACTTGAAAACAATATTGATTTACTATCCTGATTTCATGATATGGGTATGTTGTGTAAATGGAAAGCTGCTCTATTTCTATTAAAGATTAAAAGTATTCAATGAGTAGAGGAATTGCAGGAATATAATTCAATTTAAGACCAGTAATTTGTGTAAATAAATGTCTAATATGAAAGAATCACCACAAGTGGAAATTAGGAATGTTCAATTTTTCATGATACTTATCAAAGGAACAAAAGAGTTCGTGCTCATTAAAAAAGTTCTAAAAATAACAAGGTTCAGTTTCTCCTATGGGTTCATATAAATTTTTTATTTTCCATTTTTAAATTAAGATTGTGCCATATACATGCTTTTTGTGCATACATGAATTGAATTTAAACTTTTCTGTTAAATTATTAACTATTGTTTTAGCATGCTCTAAGGTGAGTAAATTAAGAAATCTTGGATTGTAGGAGACATAGAAAGTGCCTGTATCAAGGGAACTGGTGATAAAATTGCCTAAAATTATCTAGGAATAGGTACTTTAGATATCTTTACATCAAGAAGAAATGTGATCCCTGATTTTAACCCCAGCTTTTCTAGGCTTTTGATTAATTCTCTGACAGACTGATCAATGCTGGTAGTTTACAGCAGGCAATGTCCTCCCCCACAACAGAGCTCCATTGAAACTAAGAGAGCGGCATGATAAACAGGAGGTGCTTTGAGGCTAAGATCTATATGATTTAGGTGTCTAAATATCAGGCTGTCTTTAAAGTTTGGAAATATTTTTCCCGTGCTAAAGGAGCAGAAAGGATACTTACTTTTGATAAGGGTGGTCACTTTTGATCTTTAGCAATTGATCATGTGCAGTTTATATAAACCCGTTCTAGAACTGTTCTTCAACAAATTACAGGTAAGTATGTGGTGAATGACTAACTTTCCAAGAAAGTGAAAATGTAAGAAATAAATTACAGGGAATAAGCTCTTCTTGAGAGCAATAATGTCCAGGTAAGGGTTGCAGTTCAGGATTGTGTTTTTTTTCACAGAAGCACAATTGCTTATCACGGATTTAAATGTAATTATTCTGGAAGAGGTGAATTCTGAGATCTTTCATGACTTCCATGACAAAGACTTTTTCTGTGCAATTTACCACCTGACCAGTCCAGACTATAACTTCCTCAGCGTAGCAATCGCATTATGTGAACACTGCTGTGGCAGACGTTCAAGTCTCAAACTGACAAGGCAACAGTCTGTTGACTGCAGTTTTGGTCAGTTTGGTTTACTGAGACATAAAGACTTCTGGTAAAACTGTGATCTGCAGCATGCAAGCAACTTTCATGCTCAGTATAGTCAACTTGTATAAATAAATATTTACAAATATCGATATTGTTATTTTCTATTAAATTATCCGTTTTCATAGCCTTCTGTGTAAGAAGGCATCTCAGAGAAAATGCCTTCCTTATGAATTTTAGCATTAGCCCAGTCTTTTTATCTATGGAGATAACTTTGAGCTTGATTAAGCTTAGATGTTATTAGGCTTAGATGTGGCAATGACATTTAGCTCATCTCTAGGCTGAATGTCAGTTTCCCATGGTGAGATTCTGGTCAAGTTTTAGACAAATAAAATTGAATGTCTCCATTTGAGCTGCTTACGGTAGGCGGCCCTTACAATCAATGGAGAGAAGTAAACGCTTCTTAAGAGCAGTTCAGCTGTCCTATTTTAGATGTTTACTTTAGCATCTCTGGAGACACCTATTTTCTTCTACTGACCACAGAGAGAACATAGGGTGACTTCATCAGGACTAGACATCATACTTATAAATGACAAAGTTGTGGCAAGGGTATCTGATCTCAGTGATGAAGGTAAACTTGTGTTATACTGAGTCTTGAGCCCAATAGCAGCCTTTTTATTCTTGGGCCACAGAATGTTATTAATTTGTCTCCAGTTCCAAGGTAAGTAGAAGTGGTTTTACTTTCTGAGCATTTGATCATCTGCCCATAGCAATTTTGGTGCAGGATTATGAAAAGTCCCGTTTAAATCCTCTGCCGTGTCCCTCATGTCTTAGAGGTTGCATGATATTCTCTGTGTGTGTGTCCTTTTCCCATCAAACCTAGATGATTATGTCTTCACTTTCTGAAGTTCCGGTGAAGTCAGTATCTGTACTTCCATCTATGTCAATCAAAATGAAGGATATGTCAATAGTTCTCAACTGTAAATGTAAGGTGGGGTAGTTGTTATCCCTTTACAGTGGATTTCTTATTCTTTGCTCAAAAGGTCTTTAATTTGTGCCAAACGTTGCAGCCTCTGTTCACACAACTTGAACTTAGCATCAAAAGCAAGGAATAAATTTTTTTTAAAAGTTGGCATTTGAAGTCTGTCTAGTCACTTGTAAATTGCTATATTAAGCCCAGGCTTTAGGCCCCCTAGAGTGAACCACTGGAAACATTTTTAGCTGAGGATAGTCTACCATGACCATGTGAGTTAATAGTACTATTAAAACAGTCAAAATACATAAGAATAATAAAAATACTAAAGAAAGTTATTTCAGCCATTGTATTTTAGAAGAAACTTTGTCTAATCTTTCTACTTCACCTAATAAAGTGTTTAATACTGATAATACTTACTGAAATAATTACCTTTATTTGTCTACCATTAAGTTCAGAGGAATGATAACATCAATAATAATATTATTTGGAGAAAATAAAACACACAGACTAATTATAGAACTCTGCTTAATAAAAACCTAACTCTGTTGCCTTTAGCATTGACATAATATAGTATGGTATAATGACTATAGTTTCTAGAGGGAAATAACCAGCATGTTTGTCTCACCATCTTTATTATTTAAATGATTTATATTACATAATTGCCTTCAATGTAACCATCTTATCTCATGGAAGATCTGCACAAAGGAAAAATAACTGAAATCTAATGACTTTTCTGGCACAATCCAGCCTTCGTTCTGTATCTTTTTATGCGAATGAGAATATTGATACTGATTTGAAAAGGGAAGACTGGAAATGCATAAGAAGCAGTACCCCAAATCACCTAGATACTATAAAGTACCTTTCCAATCATATAATATCCAGATCCTATTCCCAGAAACAGATCTAGATCTGTGCTAAACGTCTAACTCATCTTGCCAATCTCTACTCAGGCTTTTTCAGAGGACCATGTTTTGTTTCTCCTGCTTTCTTCAAGTGCTTCTTCAAGCTTATTCCCTCCTCCCACAGCTTTGTTTTCTCTGTCCCAGCTCTCTTTGTAGGTGCAATTTCATAGGAAAATCTTATCATGTCACAAGGTTCTCTTTGCCCTCCAGCTCACCTAATGACTGAAACTTATTTTGCTGGCAAATTTCACTACAAAGTCACTTGTGCTGTGAACCCGATAACAGGATCAGAGAGCAGAGGGAAAGGGGAATCTTTGTGAGAAGGAGAGAAGCTACCATGGGAGTGGGAGAAGAATCCTGAAAGCTGGAAACTCTCCAAGTCTCATATCTCTGGAGTGATGCTTGCTTATTTGATAGCCTGCCGTGGGCTCCTGCAAATAAGTTAAGCCATGGCATATACAGCTGAGACTAGTGGATGGGAGACAGTTGCTCCTTCTGCCAGCCAGACAATTTTATGGCAAACAGGACCATTGTAATTTTTATGGTACGGTCCTTTGTATGACACAGGACCCCTAGGTTTTAGATGTGGAAGAGTTCACACTTTTGACTTAAAACAAAGAATTTACCACAGTCCTATCAAAGGAAAGCCAGTGGCTCTTCTGAGCAACCAGAGAAATGATCATCCGCTGTACCTGAGAGAAGAAACAGCAGTTGGAGAGTACTGCCAGAGACAGAGGAGAAGGTCAGTATCTATCTCAGCAGCTTTCCCCATTTCTTGTGAAACAGAGCCTGCCCTCAGTCCCAGACACCTGCCAGTTTTCCACTCGCAAGCCCTTCACTCGGCACCCCTAGTATTCACCCATTTATTCCCCCTAAGATTGAAGACAGTTGCACAGGCTATGCCTTTTCTCAGGTTCTCTTGAGAGAAGATCTGTTGCCTTATCACCTGATGTTTATGATTTTGTGTGACTGAACTGAAAATATGCAAATTATCTTGTTAGCTAATGCCAAATATGGAACTACAAAAAGCTCAACAAATAATTCATCTGCTCCTGGCCACAGATTTGGCAAGACTGTAAATTATTGCACTCTGGGGCTATATAGGCATAAGGAAGAGTACTGCAGTGAAGTCTGAGTCATTCTCCAACACAGAGAAATGAATGTGCATCTAGTTTGGGAAAATACAGACGACTGAGAATAAATGATGGTTTGATTAAAAAGCATACGTTTCTGATGAAATTTGCAATATAATGTCACAAGTAAGTTATAGTACAGTCAGTGACTATTTGAAGCCCCTTCAGCACATAAATATCTGTGTCATGTGTGAACCAGAAGAAACCTAGATTCCTATGGCTTTAAACCTTGAAATTGAGTTAGCATCAAACTGTATCACAGCACAGTGATCAGCCACACTGTGAGTAAGCTTGCAGCAATGTTTCTGTTTGAAGACAGATTCTCAAATCCATCCAAAAGCCACATGCAGTGATGTCACCTTCAACACCAACAGGGTGAGTTTTTCTTGGGTCTTTCACATTTGAAGTCTAAGGTTGGAAGCCCCACATTCTGAATGCACCCGAGGAACAGAAGATTGTTTAAGTAAAAACAGCAGGGGAGGATGAAAGAGAATGACTGAGCAGAGTAGTCCACATGTCAGTAAAAGGGAGCTGGCGCAGTCTGAAGTAGAAGCATTTAAGAGCCCTCTCCAGCATGACGCACCCCATTCCACAGGTTTACAAAAGGACACTTGATAACTTATTTCTACAATACTTAGGAAAACATCCCTTGGCGGGATATAAAACGTGAAATATGACAGTCTTTATGGCAGTCTTTTTCACTTTGAGGCCTTAGTTAGTGCTGAAGGATGAGGAGAGCTGTTGCCTGCTTGGTGGCACAATCAGTAGCCTACAAACATTGAACGTTAAAGTAGTATGTAAAGGACTGAGATGAACTTGTAGATTTGTTTTTCAATGCAACAGTGATTTAAACAGCTGCTACAAAGTCCAATTGAGAATTGCAACGATTGTTTCCAGGATGTTGTAATCAAGTTCCTTTTTTCAAAACTTTTTGTAAGTACTGCCTGACAGCAACAGAACTGTGTGGCAGACCCTCAAAGGAGAGGTGATTGCTGTGTTTTGTGGCATGAGAACCACAGGAATGCAAAAAATGACAATTGAGAGTCTTTCATGTTTGTGCTGTTATGGATTCTGTGAAGTTAATGTTATTATTTGGGGTGTCTAAGATTAATTAAAGCTTCCTTTAGATAGCACATTAATGTAATGGATTGCTTTCCATGTCTGTTTAATTTTAGCAAATTGTTTGGTTGCCTCAGTATTCTAAGTTTAAGGAAATCCAGCTGCCAATTTCTATTAAACTGGCCTCAGTTTTATACTGTTAATTCAGTTGTCTTTCACACTCTAGCTGCTAAACCTAAAGAACTCTTTACAAAGGCAGATTTATGATGGATGCCATCTGGCCCGATAGAAGGAAACAGATATTGATTTTTAATATTTTCTCCAAACTTGTTTACCCTAGGATAATACAGCAGCTGTGTGGCGGCTTGTCTCAGAGTGGAAAGGATTATTACCAGTGCCTTTTGATGAGATAAATTACCTAGAATGACTTGAATGGCTAAAGGGTATACTTTGATGTTATGTCGCTTCATTTACCCTTATGACTAAATGATTATTGATTTTATATTTTTAAGCTCTTGAAACGTGAAAATAAGTTGGTAGAGAAGCCTAGCTGTGTTAGTTTTATTAATTTATTTCTGCAGGGCATAATTCACTTTGGACCAGGTTGTGAAGGTTTTGGGTTCATGACCGACTCCAGATACAGTTGCAAAGAAATGGCTTATTTATATAGTCATTGCAAGTAGTTCCAAAATCAATACAGTCTGGGATTGGATGATTAAACTTAGTCCCTTTGTGGGATTCATTCCTGTACCTACCTCTGAAATGATCTCGACTGAAGCAGATTCATGTGATCCAGTCTACAAATAGCAAGTTTGTTCAAGTTGAAATATTATTTTTTGCTCATCATTTTTTTATCTACTGTGTTCACTCAGTGACATTTTAACAACCAGAAAAAAAGCGGTTGATTGACTGCTTCAATGAAATCACTAATCTGCATTCAAAGAGTTGCCTCCAAAGACTACTTAGATTTTCCATGGATAGATTTAACTACTGCTTTGATCAGTTAGTCCCAGTATGCAGTGGATTTAGGTCTCTGTACTTATGTAGGCAGCAGGAATCCAAGGTGTACACTAAACCTTTAAATAGTCTTCACAGTTCAAAACAGCTATTTGCCTTTTGTGTACAGCAGACACCCACATATTTCTGTGAAGTATTCCCTTTTCTATCATCATTTAACATGTTGGTGCTATTTAATGTTTGTCTGAAATGTGACTCTGTTGTCAGTCTATTGAAGTATTTTGTAGACACTGGAACAAGTGCAGAAATGTGCTTGAAAAGAAAAATTCTCTCTCTCCAGTTTCCCACAATGACTATATATGCACTTTGCTGGATGCCTTTTTATAGCTTAAACAGCAATACTTTTAAGCTTAATTTCTTCTGGAAATGTTCAGCAACTAAAATACTGCATTATCTTGTTGAGTCTCAAAAACTGTCATTCAAAATCCTGACATTTCATTTATGTAGACTGTGAGCAAATTATGAATAGTATTGCTAATAGTATTTCAGCTGTCTAAAAGGAACTGAAGGCAATAAGCTCTAGGAAAAGCTATGGCTCTAACAAAGTTTATTACTCAGAAGAGTTAGCAGTGCATGAACCTGCACAGTAGTGTCTGAACTAAAAAAATAATATTTCATAATTTAACAGTACATATCTATCCATCTTCTGTACAGGCTGTTAAACATATGCTTTTCTCTTGTTCGGATGTAACTGAATGTGGAGTTGTGTAGGGTTTTTTTAAATATAGGTTTCGCTTAAAACTCTGTGTTTCTAAAACAGAGATCTTTCTAAATGTTAAGTTTATGTAGTTACTATTATTTACTTCATATATAAGTGTGTGTGTGTGAGAGAGAGTGTATTCTCAGTCAGAAATATTATTCCCTCAAAGGATCTTTTATTGTTATAAGCCTTGGCAGCATATTTTACAGAGTTAAAAAAGGTGTAAAACACTTTTCCTTACTTTAGCCACATGATATGTATAATTAATGTGTAGTAAATTATATGGCCCAGTTTAAGGCTTGTTTAAATGCATAGAATTTGAAGTCTAATGCAGGAATAAAATAACTTTTGGATCAGTGTAATGTAATATGTTGATCCATTTTACAGGGTGGTGGTGATTATTTAATTAATCACCTTTTGACAATTATTCACACTGGTCCAAATCAAGGTCTCCATTAAAACCGAAGAATAGCTTCATTACAAATGACCCATAAAAGTGTCAAGTGCTGGCAGTGAAGACAAGTAATTTCCTTTCCCTTTAAAATCATTAGATCGAATGATGGGGGTGGGGAAAGTGATGAAGTGCGTAATAGTGTTATTACAAAGAAAAGCTTAAACAGTAAATTTGACAGCCATGTTACAGTGGATAGAAGATAAGGGTTATAAACTGTTGGTTCCATACCTCCAAAATCTTTTAATTTTCTAAGACAGGAATGAGTGGATTATATTTTTGAGAAACTTTTTTTTATCCTCTTTTGGTGTTTACTTATAAATTGAGATTTGAGAATTGCCTGACTCAGAGTCATGGAGATATAAAATAAATACTATATTGCCTTCTGAATGTTGCTTAAAATAGCCATTAATTGAGACAAAATTGTTTTACAGCTCTGCAACTATTTTCAAAGCCTGCTTATCTACGGAATCTTTCCTATATCTTTTCGGTGAGAATAGCAGCAGGACCTTTATGTCAGTGTAATTATATTGGGTGCTTTCTTTCACATCTGGAAAGTACCAAGAACTACCAATTGATTTTGTGTAGAGATAAAACTGCACTCATCTTTGATTAAAGGTAAATGCTGTACCTTTTGCTGAAAGTCATTACGTTCTTGCTAGGCCAAAGCACGTGAAACAGTTTTAATTCTCCACTTCTGACAAAACCTTGTATATTTCTCTGATGAACACTACAATTTCTCTAGAAAAGGATTATTTTTTGCACCTTACAAATCAAAGTATCATTCTTTCTGCTCAATATTGAATCCTGCCAAATATGCACAGACTGAAATTATACAGGAATGTAGCTTCAGAAAGTATAACAAGAATATTAAAGTGTCACTTTCAGAGCGGCTGAACTGAAGAACATTATTCACAAACCACATTCTGATTTTGAGCATGCATTTAATAGTGGTTGTAGACTTTGTTGTCGTTTTGTTTGGTTGTGCTACTTAAGATTGTGGAATAAAGCTTTGCTGAATAATTCCATGTAGTGACCTCACCTCTTATGTAGGCACACTGGCTTCAATTTGTGAGAGCTAACAGGTGGTGGTTATTAGCCTAGTTGTCATCGCAAAAAGACGTTGAAATAATACTTTCACTTGAAGGTTCTGGATAATCTTGCTAGCACAGATTCCACTTACAACAGAAGATGAATATACATTTACTAGTTTTTCAAAAGCGCAGCAAATATTGACCAGTCACAGAGACGTATTTGTTAAACCTACTTGTCATTCTTTCTTTGATCTTCATTTGTTTTAAAATCTTGCACCTAAGGTTGGACTGGTTACTGTAAAAAATCCCAAAAGTTCAAGTGCTCCTTCTAAAAACTAATGGCTATTGACTTTAATTAGGATTTCTGTGATGTTATCTAACCCTGTAAAGACATTTGCGGTATGCAGTTTACATTGTATCTAGTGATTGTATAATCATTATTGATTTTCCTTGTGTGTAGTACCTATGTCAAACAACCTAATATATTTAAATGGTGATTATTTCAGCAATATATCTATTATTAGATAAGATCAAAGGCTGTTAAATGTGTAGCAGATAGTGTGATAAGATGATATAATGTGTATTTCTGCCAGGACCTATGCCTTTTTTGTGCATAAAACTGCAATTCATAGTCTTTAATGATTAACTCTCTGAAGCACGTTGTGATTTCTGTCCCATAGTAGAATAAAGTATGACAGATGAATTAAAGGTAGCCCACTTTTTAAGCAAAAAGCCTAGGAGTTATGTAAATGTAATACAATTAGACGAATTGCTTTTCAAAGACCATGGGAAATCACTCTGTATATTCCATTCACTTCTTGTTTTCCTACCAGTACTTCTGAAGAAAACTAGAAATATATTTAGAAAGCTGCATGACTTCCCAAAGGATATAATCGCTGTTAATCCCGTGAGTATGGATTAACAGAATAATTTGGCCCGTAACAGCAAGTGATTTCTCAGGCTAATCTCATGAGTAGAATGGTTATTGTATTTTATTAGTGATCAAACAGTATTCTACTTAGACTGCAGTAGAAAAGAGGCAAATCTAATGCATTCATTTAATATCAAAGAATGCTATACTTCACATGTGGAGTTTCTGTGCTTTTACTAATATCATTTAATTAAAATATGTTTCTGGTCAGTAAATAAAATTTACAATATGCATTTAATGCAATTAAAAAACTAAAAACAAATATGTGAATATACCATAGTGTTGAGGTGAAAGTATAAATCCAAAATTTTCATTCCGTCTTGTTACTGTTACAATTTTAACATTTTCTGCATTGCTTCAAAAGTAGATGCTGCATTTGAAAATATAGTAACTGTGCACACAAAATGTACACTTGAATGTGTGAATGTACTTTCTTAACAAAACTGATAGCTTTATTACAATTTTTTAATTAGTTCTGAAAGATAGAGCCCTGTGATGGTAGAACAGGCTTGCATTCCTTTTCTGTGGCTCCACTTTCAGTTTTGAAATGGTTCCTGTGCAAGTACTAAGCTCAAATTTGAGTTATTGCTCACAACTCATGGTATTGTATGTACCAGTTCTGTTTTGTTAAGTTGAGATTCTCACTGCCACTCTCCATTACACAGTATGGAGATGCATGCTTCACCACAGTTTAGATGCTACTCATGTCCTCAAAATTACTCTTTGATGTCAGTCTTCATGCCTTCTGCATCCAGCGGTAAGAATGGAAACCATTACCATCCCTAACTATATCTTCCACCAGGAAGTTACCAACATTGACAGTCAAATGCTGGAGCAAATCATGTGGATGTTCCCTAATTAATCTCAAGGAAAATCAGACATATTATTTAAACAATTAATATGATGGTGTGCCATAACCTGTCTGAATCTGCTTGAAGCAGTCAAGGAATGTCTCAGAAACTGCTCTTCCAGTAATTCAGTACTGAAGGTGATCGTTCTGATGCCCAAGTACTAAAGGGGTAACTCCAGCAGAGAATAGCAATGAGCAATCGGAGCATTTATCTATTCACTGATTCAGCTGAATTAAGAACTGGAACCTGCTAGTTCCCAGGAGTCTGCTCTGTTTTAGTCAGAGCACAACAATGAAGATGCCTACCCGGCAATGTCACCTCCTGGCCTCAGCCTAGGAAGGTACTCTAGTGCAAGGTGCTCACAGTGTCCTTTTGCTGTTGTTTGCCGCTGTGGCCCATTCTCAAATTTCCCCGATACTCCAAGCTGATCCCCATCCCGGTTAAATGTGAGAGTCCTCATGATGGATATTCTCATCTCAGACATTGCTTTCAGTTGGGAAAACGTCTTTGATGGTGAAGCTCCTTCATTGATTCTCTGTTGTGGAAACTTAAAGTCTTTTTCATTGGAAAATTTCCATATGCGACTGAATGGTGGAGCTAAATGATAACTTATTTATTTTAATCCTTTTCTCTAGATCCTGATTGTGCAAGTCTCATCAAAGTAACGTCAGGAATTTGAATAATTCTGTTGAGGCTGGTAGAATAGCAAGTGTAGCTATAAAGCTACTTACCATATGGGAATGCTAAGAACAAATTTTAGACTGCAAAGATTATTTCTTCATATGGCAGATTAACTAAAGATACCTTATTCAGTACAAAGAGTTGCAGCCCTACAATAATTATTGTCCTAACATTACAAATTGACATAGCTGTTCCTGTGCAAACCATCCATTTAGGCTCAATTGCAGGACTAGGACCTACGTAATTACCTCTGTTGTACATACAAATGCACCAGCTGAACCTTATGCAGTCCCGTAATGTGTCAAGAAGGTAAACAGAAGTAGGAACTGGTGGTTTGAAAAAGAGGAGGCTCCTTAATAAAGCTTGCTTCACAGAGAATGTCTCAGCAGCACTTTCATCCATGTACTCATTATTCGGTGCCATCTTAATACTGTTCAGAACTGTGAGAAAACCTCACACAGGAATAGGTGGAAAAGCACAAGTGACTAGTTCTAAGGCATTTATTTCTCTGCAGAAAGTGCAATAATAATGTTTTAGTTTGCATTTAGAAGCTTAACTGTATAGGAGTTTCCTCTTCATCACTTTGAGTAGCAATGCAGTTATTGTTTAAGATTGTAGTTCAGCCTATTGCAGTCATTAGAGAAAAATGAAGAAAAAAGTCTACGATAGTCATATCTCAGTTCTACAATTCCTTCTACTACAGGCAGAGTGTGGGAGAAGACAGAGTACGCAGCCAGGAGCAATACCACGAGCAAGCTTGCAGGGGGTATTCTAGCTGTCAAGTTATTCTCCTACATTTCCAAGTGTGATCATTTAACTAAAACACTTATTTGTTTATTTTAATGTGGTCTTTCCATGTGCAGGAAACAAAGCACCCAGACAGGAATAAACTTGCTGTTTATGTAAATGCATATTTTAATAATGTTTTTAATGTATTTTTTTTTCCGTTGATACAGTTCTTTCTCAAACTTCAGGCATATAAACAATCTAAATGAGTCTGTATTTACTGCCTGAAGCTTTAAAAATGTCTGTTGAACAAGTTCAAATACCGCCCCCCCCCCGCCCCAAACCTTAAACCTTTTTATGCCAAATATTGAATCTCATGGCATAAGGATCCAGAGGCCAAAAGGTTGCCACGGGGCAAATTGCAGACAGAGCCTCTAATTCCATTTGTTCTTGAATTTTATTGCACAATTTCTGTCTCTTTCCAAAAGGGTGCAAAGAGGAACCTGGGAGGAGCACGTTGAGAGTATGACTATTATTATGTCTCTGCATCATGTAGAGCCACTATGCCAAGGAGCTCTGTAGTGGTTGGTTACAGCAGTATAACTTCTGCACATCGTAGCTTTGGGCTGCAGGGAAACAATTCCCCCCTCCACCCTCCCCTTCAACCTCACATTGTTTTTCTCCCTTGCTAAGTCCATTCAGTCAGACTTTCAGCAGGACGCAGGGGAATTGGCAAGAAATTCCACTCCTCCATTACCACAGTGCTTAAGGACTTGTGCCTGGGAGAGATTCAACCTCCAAAGTGTCTTTAGGACCCGGACAACCTTACAGTATATTTCTTTAAGGCAACCACATATGCCATCTTCGGTATTTTACTTTGTTCTGCCTTTTTAGGAGTGACAGGCAGTTTTCCCTCTCTCCTCCTCTCAGGCCATTGCCCTTTCCCAGCTATGTGACAAAGCCTGGGAGACAGACACCCTGATCCTTGTGCTAGATTGTGTAATCCCTTGGAAAAAGTTGGCCTCCAGATACATGATCCAATACAGAGGCACGTACTTCCTTCTGTCTTCTTCTGTTAATTATACTCTGGCCAGGGACTTACCCCATGGCCCAGCCTTTTCAATTTTACAAACCACCATGGCTTATGTGCACCCTGGCCTCTCCCAGACTCACCTTCGCCACAGAGATGCTGAGCACATCTGAAAATTTTGGTGGGGAAGAAAAATCTCCACTCCAAGAAAAAAAAATATGAAGAAAACCCACTGTTAATGTTAATGTTTTCTCCCATTTGACTTTAGGACAAAAGGAAACCTTCTAAAATATTCCATCCAAACATGTGGAGCTTTAAAGAGAGAAAAAGTGGGAGAGATCGATGGTTTCATCTTTAAAAGCCAGTAGGAAAGGCGTTCTCCCCTGTGAGACCCATATGAAGGCTGGGGAGGGAGAAGGGACAGGGTTCTCTCCTGTTGTAAAGGATCGTCCTCAGAGCTGCTATTCCAGAGACAACTAATCACCCCATTTAGGCTTCATCAAGGAGTGTGGGGGAAAAGTACCCAGTCAGCTGAAGATCCAGGCTGCTGTCACTGTACTGTATCTAAATCAAATCCATTTATAGTAAGCCCTTCTACAGAAGTTGCAGGTACTGTGTTTGTTTCAAAAAAAAAAAAAACCCTGTCTTTTCATGTGCTAAACATGGAATAGAAGATATTTTACTGAAATTTTAAAAAAAAACCAAAACCACCACACAGTATTTTAGGTTATAGTCATTACTTATACAAAATAAATGATCAAAACTAAGTAACAAACTCACATCTCTCTTTTGAGATTTCTATACACAAAGAAATTGGGTTATCTACAAACACATTATGGTTTTGAAATGTGTTACTGCATTCTAAATACTTGAATTAAAACAATTTGGTTTGAATTGTACTATTATAGGAGACTCAAAATCCTTTTATCAGAGGTTTTTTTTTCTCCTTTCTTCCTTTTTTTTGGTATTATTAAAGGATTTCAAGCTTTGTTATTCGAATAAGATAAACACTATGGTAACTAGGAAAGCCAGCATGTTTTAGAAGTCTGCGGTTTTGAGTGCTTTCCGAAGAGGCAGTAGTATCTGTATCTTAATATTCTCTCAACTCATGAAATATAACAGAAGAGAGCTATTTCAATAAGGTTCCTTTAAAACTATAAGGCATAAAAATCCTGACACAGTGGGGACATTGCTTGAGGCACACCTCTGGGAACAAGGTCAGTCCTTATGCCAAAGCATCACATTGTAGGAGAATCTTGTTTTTGCAGAACAGAACGCAATATTTTTAAATTAAATCCTAAATGTTAAGGAAAAATATTTCACTCCCAGTTTGTGGAAATTCTACCTATGTATGTCCTTTTTTTGGTGGACAGGTGGCTTAAATGGCAATGTGAGAAGAATGCCATATGTCTTTCTTATTCAAGTGAAACATGAAGTCGATATTAAAAAGTTCCTCATTGAAGATTACTAAGTAAAGATGGCCAAATTTCAAAAACCTTAAAGTCTCAGTTTACAAGTCTAGAAACAAGTGTGAAGTCTTCTGAACTGTACAAATGTTTCCGATGTGAAAAATGTGGATGGACATCTTGTGAGAATTGCCTGTTTCATTTCAGAATCTGTCCCTTTCAGACTTTTCTTATTTCCTTTTTTGAATCAGAGCCATATGCACAAGGACATATGGCATTGTGCACTTGCTAATGGTCACAAATCCTTCAGAAGGTGTGTCATAACCATGGTAAAAAAAGTTTTCAATATGTTAGAAATTAGAGTTTTCAATATGCACTGACATCCCCATTGGATTATATTACTTCAATTAGTATATATCTTAGACATATTACTTAGAAATACATTACTTTTTTGACTGTTGGGGAGTTAAACATCACTAAACTTTTATTTTAACTCATTTACTAATCAGGCACAGTCTACAACGAACACATTATGTTGTTAGCTTTCAAAAGTCACCACTACAGGATATCAAGGCCAAGGCCTTTAAATTTACAGAATTAATATCTTTATAAGAAGATAATAAATGTAAATAAAAAAAACCCCAGCAATTTAATTTCTAAAAACTATCCACTTAAGGTCATAAATCAGATTCTAGTATGACCTAGTGGTAGGGAGAACTTCTATGGAACAGTGCAGCATTTTATACACCTCTTCTGAAGCATGTCTACCACTTGCAGAGACAGACTGCTCAACTAAATGGATGCCTGGGTTAATTTTTGCATTAATAGAATTTGCTGCATGTGGAATTTGCTTTCCACAAATACAGGATAGGAGAGTTCAGATTTAGAGTGACCAATCCAAACCTTCTTAACTCTGCTCCTATCATCAATTTGGGCAGGTTTTTATAATTCATATTACATTTTCATTAAATGAGAGGAAACCCCACCTTTTTAAGGAAATGTTTCCCTTTTGATAAATTATTTTTCCTGATCTTTAAGCATTCAGGGATTTCTTATACAACTTGATGATAGGAGTCAGTTAGTGACTGTTCATATAACTCTAGGGAGTGTATAAAGTACACTCCCTAGATTTTCAGAAAAACTCAATATTTAAAAAATTATGGAGCAGCTTGTAGCTTAAAAGGACAGCTTGTTTTCTCTCTTGTTTTGGTGATGTTCTTGCTTTTTCTTTTAAAAGGAAACTTAAAGACAAAATGTTTTACTCAATGTCTTTGAATGTAACGCTCAAATAAGGTGTTTTTACCAAAAGGCTATAGACTTATGTGCATAGAATTTTATGTGAACTAGGAATTTTACATTATTTTATATACAACACATATTATTCTGAGGAAATGACACTCTGAATCCTGATCTGCTGTTGGGTCTGCCAGAGCCTCTAGTTCTTGAACAAACTCTTGCCTTCATTGTCATGGTGAACAGATAAGTGAAAAAAAAGGAATCAGATTCATGGATAGCAGGATATTTATTTAAATAAAACCTTTCTCTTACTTTTCTTCACTTGACTATGGGGTTTTTTGGGCAGCTGTGCTGAAAGGCATGGCTGAAAGAGGATCACTTTGATAAGTTGGTAGAAGGTCAGTAAATTAATTTTCCTAGTGCTATTACATGATCCAGGCTTTCACCTAGTAAAGTCAAGTCTATTAATAAACCATGTTTCATACTGTATGTGCCTACCTGAAAAAAAAAAAAAAACTGCATTCATTTTCTTCTTTTACTGACAGGTAGTTTTGCAGGAAGTGAGCTCTATGAAACTAGTCAGCTTTCAACAGGCTAACAGCAAATTCTCTGCCTCTAGAGGCAGCAACTAGTACCTCTAGTAAGTTACTCAGTGTTTCTTTACCTCAGATTCTTCTCCATAAACTAAAATACTATTTGTTATGGACAGAACTCTTTCATCCATAAGCAGCAAAAAAGCTTCTGCAGAAGTGGCAAATATAACTAGTCTGAGTTTGCAAGTAGGTCAATGGGTCTGCAAGCATATGAAATTATTTACTCCACTTCACAGACTAAACACGAGTCAGAAGAACGAGAGTCTACTATTCCTTTCTGTGAGTCTTTGATCAGCATGTGTTTTAACATTTTAGTGACTTATTTTATAAATAGCATTTAGGATGAAAAGGTTCCAAACATTTCACATATTTAGGATGCTTGGGACCTGATTTCAGTAGGTACTTAGTACTTACAAACTTAAAAGATGAGAAAAATACAATTAATGAACATCATTGAGACCATCAATTTAAGTAATCTTCCCAGTCTGGAAAAAGATCAGCAACGCAAATGTGTCTAAGCACAGCCCATTTTGAATTATTTCCATCATTCTGCCCAGTCTTCAGCTGCTGCTCCAGGAGTCTGTGGGTCTTCCATGACTCTCATGTCATATCTGACATCCCTGTGTAGGGCTTCCATATATTCTCTGGACTCTGTGTTTAGGCACCTGAGTCACTTCCAGGAACTGTAGGACAAAGACACAGAGAATATTCTGGGACAGTATTAAGCTGTCCTTTGTCTGCTTCCACTCTCCATCTCTGGTCACAGCACCATTTCCAGCATTTAAAGTGAGTTTCCTAATAGATACTTTTTTGCTACCCTGATTTATTCCAGAAGCAGGATTCCTTACCACCTTACCTCCTCAGTAATTTTATTTTTGATCTCTTAATGTCATTTTTCCCTAAATATCCAAATCACAGGAGTCTTTCAGGAGATGGAAATGTTAGCTTCCCTCCTCAGTATTTTGTCATTAGACATAAATGAAAAATCTGATGGGAGTCATTGCACCTGAAGGATTCTTTAAATTAAAGCACAATCCCATTGTGCTATTACCCTATCACCAATTAGACCGAATATTTGAATATTAGGAAAAAAAGAAATCCTGAAACATGGAAATGGTAGAATTGCCAAGAATTAATACAAGAAAGCAAAACTCCTCTCTTTGGAAGAAAATCACATTATATAGGTACACAGTGCTATGATGATAAAAAACTTTCTGCTGGAAAATTTATTACCTGGATATTACACAGCATCTGTTAAAGCTAGTCATTTTTTAAGTCGTTAACTCTAGAAAATCTACAGTTTTTAAAAGAACTAACCAAAGAATTCTTTAGATTATTAAGGCTGTTTTTCAGTAGCTCTAGGAATTTGGGAAAGTCCCCCAAAATGGCATAAAGCTATTATTGCATCCATATTTTAGAAAAATAAACAGGAAGGCCTTCTCACCTGACACTGACCACAGAATAATCAAGTACCCAGCATGAAATGTGATTAAAAAATAATTAAGAAGAGTAATATAACTGATCCTACTGAACATGGAGTTACAGAAACTTGCTTTATACATTTTTCCATAATACGTCTTTTACCAAAAAAAAAAAGGTAATTTAAAGCAGTATAGAGAGGGATTTTTTTTGTCGTTGACAGGATACCACATGTTCTAATGAAGAAATCAAACTAATACTGAAGACTAAGTAATATTCATTAAATGAATGAAAAATCTTTCTAACTATTTAGCAAAAATATGAAACGGGAAACATTACTGATCAGTTCTTGTCCTTTCTTACTTAATCTTTCCATCAATAATCTGAAAATAGTTACTATTGATAAAAATCAATGATTGATAAAGGTTTGAAATTGATTGAAATTGATAAAACAATTTCAAATGATTGAAAGTGTAATATATAAAGAAATTGTCTGTGAACAATGAGCTTGTGGATAAACATGAAATATTGGGGGTAAAAATTTTTTTTTTGTGAACGCTGATCACACCTCACAAACCTATAGAACTTTTCTGAAGGAGTCAAAGCCTATGTGGATGAAGATTTAGTTGATCTAGCATTCTCAAATATCCAAAAGAAGTTTAAAAAACTCATTTTTAAAGTTTTTTTAAGGGAAGGTTCTTAAATGGACAAACAGATGGTAAGAGTAAATAGTCAGTGTTCATAAAAAAAAGGTAATCACCCAAGGAGTCTCTAAGGAATCTGTGCTAATCAATCATCTGAAAAGGAATTAATATTTAGGCAATAAGTGTGATATGATGACACAAAGGTATTTAGAATAGTAAAGATAACTATAGAAAAGATGGCACTGTATAGCAAACTCTGTATACTAAACATGTGTTTGGATTTTAAAAGAAAAGAAGAAAAAGACCAGACAATTTCAAGGAAGAAAAATCTGTCAATAGCAGTTAATTGTCGAGACAGTACTTAGGAAATTCCCATGTCACGTGCTGTTAGGGACTGGGAGAATATTCTCATAAAAAGTACTGCTACTGGACTGTCCTATTTTCCTTTAAGCAACCCACTGGGGTTGTTTTAGGCTTTTGCGCTAAGCACAGGGAGAGCTCAAATGCAGTTCACCAGTATCAGAAAATACATAGCTGTTTGCTGCATCTGAGGAAATTACAGGTAAAAACATATCTGATGAGCTTTTCTTTGGGAAAATCACCTTCTGGTCATCATGTCACCCCTGCCAAGAAGCTAAGGGCTGCTGTCAAAGAAGTGATATTTGGCTAAATGACATGGTTGTATCCCTGCAGGTGAGAAGGCAGTATAGTTTCCTTCGTGTTTTGTTCACCAGGTGTGAGCAAAACTCCATTTCTATATGGACAACTACAAAGTCGTCGTAGTTTACCCCCAGTTGGGACCAGACTACACAGTCTCTCTCTCACTCCCCCCACCCTCTGAGAGAACAGGGAGAGATAACATAATGAAAAAGGCTCAAGGTTTGAGATAAGAACAGGAAAAGATCCTTAAATTTACCATTACAGGCAAAACAGACTTGACTTGGGGAAAAACTATTCGTGTATTACTAAAAACAAAGCAGGATAATGAGACAGAGAACAGGATAACCTCCCCCCACCCCTCCGTCTTCCCGGGCTTAACATTATCTCTACTACCTTCCCGCCCGCCCCCACCCCGAGCGTCACAGGGGGGGAAGAGGGAATGGGGGTCACGGTCAGTTCATCATGCGTTGTTTTACGCCGCTGCTTCATTGTCGGGGGAAGAACTCCTCACATTCCTCCCCTGCTCCATCGTGGGGTCCCTCCCACGGGCTACAGTCCTCCGTGAAACTGCTCCGGCGTGGGTCACCTCTTCCACAGGGTGCAGTCCTTCCAGCACAGGCCCTCCACGGGCCACAGCCTCCTTCAGGCCTCCACCTGCCCCCAATGTGGGGTCCTCCACAGGCTACAGGGGGATCTCTGCTCCTCTGTGGACCTCCATGGGCTGCAGGGGGACAACCTGCTTCACCATGGTCATCACCACACGCTGCAGGGGAATCTTGGCCAAGAGCCGCATTACTCCTCCCCCTCGTTCTGAACTGACCTTGGCGTCTGCAGCCGTTCCTCTCACAAGAAATTATTCACAACAGGCAGGCAGATGCCTCTCAGGATCTCTTCACATCTCATCTCCACTTCTTGCAGCCAGGCTGGGCCAAGTTGGGCCCAGACAGCTGCCCTGCGGGAAGCCAAGGGTGTGGCCTGCAAGGCCCACAAGGCTCGCACTTCCCTCTGTCTGTCCCCACTCGGCTGCTTCACATCTTCACCCCTTCTTTTTTTTTTTTTTTCTGTTTTTCCCATCTTAAATACGTTATCACAGTGGCGTTATCACGGAACATTCTGCTACCAATTGGCTTCGCCTTGGCCAGCAGCGGGTCCACCCTAGGCCCGGTCAAGTCCACTGAACAAAGGGGAACAACTTCTAGCAGTTTCTTACAGAAGCTACCACCGTAGCCCCCCCTCACTAAATAAAACTAGAACAAAAGTGTAAATAGTTATGTTAAAATGTAGATGTAAAGGAGTAAATAGATAAAATTTCCCAGATAGCAAAGCAGTAGCTTGGAAAAGACCAAGCATCACGTAAGGAGCTGAACATCACCCTCTGCAATGTTTCTGTAGCAAAAAAAGGATCGTTTCTATATTGCAGTCCTTTTTACCTGATCCTAAAAGATTCGTCAAGTTGACCTAAATGACTGTCAGTCACTTGAAATTTACGGAAACAATATTTATTTAAGATCAAAGTTTCACTGAAGAAAATTTGAACTCACTAAGACTGATTAATAAATGAATTGAACTCAGGTAATTTACTACTTTGTTTAGATGTTCAGTACCAGAAAGATTAATAGTGTTACCTGTTTGTATTGAGAAGAATCTTCACCTTTGCTAGTTTTTCCCAACTACAAACCTAACTACAAATGTGTGTCTACAGAGCCCTGAAAGAGAAAAGCGACAGCCCCTAAAAAATAATGTGCCTGGTTGGTACAAGATTTCTAAGCACTCTTAGCTTGGCAGTATCAAAAAGCTTATGTAGAACAAGTCTCTGCATTATACTGTAGTGAATTACTTCCATGTGAAAAGGCACTTTCCAACCTCATACATTGCATATGTGTATTTGTTGACAAAAACAAAAGGGTTGAAAAGTCTTTTTCGCTGATCTCTGAACAGCTTTCCTAAACTTTACACAGTCTTGTGAAAAATCATCTTCAGGATAGATGCCATTAGCAAGAAATTTCAACTAGAAATGAACGCGTAAATCACATCAAAGCACCCAGTGACACCCACATGAAAATGCTTTGTGACACTGAGTCTACCACATACTTTCAACATTCAGGTTTTTTGCACCATCTTAGCTGGAAGGGTTAAACATAATTTTACAGCTTTTTCTGCTAGATCTGCTGGTGGATCTAAGTGGAATTTTGGAAACTTATGACATCTAAATGTTGGTCTTTGTCAACATAGTCTCTTAGTAGGTCAAACTGGAGAATTCCTGGAAATATTCTGACTACACCATCAAGGTTGAAGTTAAATACCATTTAAAAGAGGTGTAAGGGAAAAAAAAAAAAAGGACATTGGCATCCCCAGTGCTATTAATACAGGTCATATAATCACAGAATATAATGAGAAAAAAAAAAAAACACAACATTTTTCTGTGGCTGGACATTGAAACATAAAAACTGACAGACAAGAGATCAAAACCTATCTCACCGCATTCTAGGACTCCAAAATATCCTCAAAAATCAAGACAATATAATATATTTTGAATTCAGTGTTTTCTGAATGACAGCTGAAACATTCATACTTGTTTCTGTACAGCTTTACTTCACTCTTCTTTATTTTCTCTTTCTTTTTTCTTTACATATCTCTAGAAAGGAAAAAAAACCTATTACTTTATGAGAAGACCATAGTGGAGTTTATTCAACAAGGTTATAAGATATAGATTTCCTTTGGCTTACCCTTCATCCTAAAGAGGGATGAAACCTACTGAAATATGTAACATTAGATTTTGTTAATACAAGGCCTTAAGAAGCTAAAATATTACTTATTGTAAGCTATTCCATTCTCATAAATTAGTCAGCAGTCATTTGGAGTCTTACTTTTGTATACTAGCATTTCAAGAATGTTTACAAAGTAGTTTTACTGTGAGCATTAGAATTATTGTATGATAAAACAATTAATATATTAATATACAATTAAAAGGCTCTTCTTTGATGATATTCTTTATTTTAAAATAATTGAACACATAATAGTTATACAAAAATTCCTTCTAGGCATAAATTTATTCAGTATTTACTTTTTCTCCAAGAGGGTATTTGAGATATCCCTTGTTCATGTTGAATAAAGCTGCATAGAAACACACCTAAGAAGTTATAAACGGTGGGTTTTTGCAGGAAGCGTAGTTCAGTATAGCATAGTTCAAATAGCATGAGGCACTAACTGGACTTCATTAGGCTTTATCAAGCTTAGTATCCTTTGTTGTAATTGCTGCCCAAAAAGATATTACAATCTTTGTCATGGTACAGAATTCTGGATGTGGTACATGGCAAACAAATGGAGGAAGCAATAGTTGGAGTAAAGGTGCAAGAGACGGTTGATGTTCAGTTTTGTAATTCTGTTTGTCTGTAACTTCCCTCCAGAGGTTATTCTAATCATTTCCCCTGAAATACCAACTCCAGCAGCCTGTAATTCGAGAGATGTAGTTCACCGATCTTTTCCTGTCAATATCAAGTCTTCCGTGTCCAAAAACATAGCATGGAATCTTTTCGCTCCCACATGTGTTTCATGTGAAGCATCCCTTCCCACTAGCTCTTTCAATCCTTTAGGTTTTGTCTGCCACTGCAGAGTTGGGATGCCCTGAGACGGCATCTATACCTGGCCCAGAACCTCTCTGACAATTTACTCACAGTGAAAAAGAACCAAAAGGACCAATTAAAGGACCCCCTGTTTCTGCTCTCCTGTTAGTTCACGGAAAAGACTTGGCCACAGAACGCTTCAACCTCCCTCCCTAGCAGCCAGTGCTCATGCTTGGTTTTTGGCCATTTGTTGTGTGAGCTGGGTGAGGTCTGACCACAGCTAGACAGAAGTTAGCTACATGGGTACCTTGCTGTGCACCACAGACAGAGAGATTCAGTGTAATGAACACACTGTGGCAATGCTGCCCAACTTATTTAGCTGCAATGCAATTCTCCTGGAATTTCTGTACTGGAATTTCTATGTGACTGCTTTATTTTCACCCTATTTGTCTCCAGTTTAGAGACAGGCCACACAGTAAAGTTCTACTGAGTCCTGTTTTTGCCATTATAAGCCCTTCTGCCCTTACAAGGAGCAGGGCAAAAACAGATTATAAAACCCCATTTCCTATTTAAACGCTCTATTTCCAACAACCTCCTAGCAATTTGTTATTTTGACCTTTATACATATTTTTGCAGACTGAAGATGGGAGAGGGCCAGCCTGAGACAGGTGTAGGGAGACTGAATTAGAGAGTTATGTGCAGAGACAGAGCAGGCTTAACTATTAATTCCCAGACACTCTATTTTTTTTTTGCAAAAGTAGAGAAACTTATTTTTTAAAAAAAACACTATGTTGACTGTTGGTTGGCAGCTGGATTCCACTTTTAACAGGAGCTGGGGAACTGGTCCTTAAGCCTCAGTTTTGTGAAGAGTTTTGTATATAAGTAAATGTACCTGGTACTATCACAAGCCTCCAGACCATATTTTGGAAATCACCAGACAATGAGGTTTCGTATAAAAAGCATGGAGCAAAGAGAGGCATGATCAAAAGGGGAGTGAGACGAAGGACGGGGTGCAGTCCAGCTCTGGCACCATGAGAGCAGGAGTACTCAGTGCAAGGGGCAGAGCAAATTAAGGAAGCTGAGTTTAGTGCCCTCGGCCACCTCTGTAAATTCATTCTTGCAAGCTGTGATCCAAGAACTGAAGGCTGATAACTGAAGAATCAAGCCAGAGCTTTACTTGTACAAATTACATCCAGAGAACAGCTTACACACACACATGAGTTTCATAACATGCCTATTAGCAGATCTAGATCTGTTCCAGGTTAAAAGCACGTGCTAACGTATTATTCCTTGGAAGTTATTTCCTTAGCTGCCTTAGTGAAATGGGACCTGAAGGGCAGGGCAGAGGGGAGTTCCCCTCCTGGAAAATATGCCCCTTTCCAGGTATGTACATGAATTGGTGGAAGGGCAACTTCAACTTATGAATGCACTGTGCTTCAGGCATCTGCTGGGGTTACTAGCACTAGTTCTTTCAGATCTGGTTCCAATACCCCGGGTAGTACTTAAAGAGCAAAGAGAATATTTCAATCAGCTGCCACAGACAGCCACAGACAGTAGTTTTTGCAGCCAGAAGAATTTAAAGACAGTTAGTTTTGCCAGGTTAAATTAAAGAAGGTATGCCATCAGTAGAAAGCAGCACTTTGTAGAGGTGAGTTATGGTATGGTATGGTATGGTATGGTATGGTATGGTATGGTATGGTATGGTATGGTATGGTGTGGTGTGGTGTGGTGTGGTGTGGTGTGGTGTGGTGTGGTGTGGTGTGGTGTGGTGCGGTGCGGTGCGGTGCGATGCGATGCGATGCGATGCGATATGATATGATATGATATGATATGATATGATATGATATGATATTATTGATATGATGAACTCCCCAGAGCATAACATGGTCAACTATAAGCATGGCAAAGTAGGTAGTTCCTGAAGGCAGCAAACAGTCCCGGGCCTACTGCCTACTTTCCCATTCCAAGGGGAGCCTGTACTTCTGAGGGCCAGTGCTCCATGAGCAACTAAGGCACTCCCTTCTGTAGGAGCAATTTGCCCAAAGAAGAAAACTTTTTTGGACAGGAGCAAAAAAAAAAACAAAAATGCTCAGCTCTCCAGAGCTCTCCCCTCTGCTCTTTGTTTGATTCCACCCTTTCCCCCTCTCCCTCCCACTTTCGCTGCAAGAGTTCCCACCCTTTTCCTGTTCCTGGCATCCGATTGCTGGCAAGAAAATTCAGTTTTCCCATTGAGAATCTCTGAGCCAGCTCTAGCCAAAGAAGAGTTATCCATCTTGCTTTCATGCTTCCTTTTAACCAAGCTCTACTAATTGGACATTAATGCCCTCACTGTTTGGATTTGTAATGTGGCAGCGCTGTTTTGCCCGGCCCTGGGGCTGATTTTGCTGTGTGGCCAGGGGTTGACTGCTGTCACCACAGGCCTTAAGGGAATGGTACTGTGAGAAAGGCCAGAGTCCATGGAGCATCATTTCCTTCTGTTCAGTTCTCCTGAATGCAGAAGTTTCCATGAATATATGCAAGGTTTGATACAAGGCTTGAATACTACAAGGCTGATGATGTAACTGAAGCAGATTTTTTTATTACCTTTCTTCAATCTGTTGTCCTTCATCCCGCACAGGACTGAATGAGGTAAAACATCTGGGGCAAGATGGAGAATGTTTGTGGAGAAATGGACTTTCCATTTGCTGCATTCAGTATAGGAGAGGAATGACTGCACTGGCTGGGCATTCACAAACCCTTATTCAAGCACATGTATTCAATAATCAGGTGGCTTTTGGATAGCACAGTCCAAACGATCTGCCCAGCTTGGTCATCACATTTCTTGGCAAAGACATTCTGGCTGTCAGAAATTATGGTATGTTATTGTCTACTTGTTGTCTGTCTTTTCAGGGATGAAAATATTCCTCCTAGGCAAGGCGTAACATATGATGTGATAAACTGCAGTTATGGAAGCTTACAACTCCTTGCTATTAATAAGTGGGGTGGGCAATATCCCTTATATCAGAACATCCGCCTTTGAAATACAAAGTAACCACAACACATGATGTGTCAAAAACCATCATGATGATAAACAATGGGGTGAGCTCCAAAATAAATAAATAAACACTGCTAAAGAAATTATTTGCATATTTTTCTCTCTCCCCAACCAGTGCTTGAAAAATGTCCTCATTCAATGTGCTTGCTCATCCACGCAGCTGCCAGCTGTGCCTGCTTCCTTCAGCAGTAGTCACACGTTACACGGTTTGTAATACCAAATCCATATTGCGGCAGAAACCTAAGCTATGAAATACAACTCTCTCTGGCCCTTTAGAATTTGTGTGGAATTATGATTTCAGTGCTGCAAGTAAAGTAAAATTTGACATTCGGTTGAAGACTGTGGCATGCAGGAAACCAAGACAGACAGAGTACATGCAAAAATGTCCAGACACTAAGAGACATCTCCAGCAACCCTCATGTAATTAACATAAATCTGGGCTGCCAAAAGTACTAACAGCACTTGAAGCAGCTTTGAAATCCCAAATGCACGACTTCTAAATTTAGAGCTCTGTTCTTACTATATTCTGTTATGCACATGTTTAGATTTCTGTTGATTGTTTGCAGAAGAAAAGGAATGCAAAGGTTACTTGTTTAGAGCAAAACTGTGGCCTACAACTGCAACTCAGTATTGGGGGATGAAGAAAAACTACTCTGCCAGTGCAGGGATTTAGAGTGGCACTGTGATTCACAAGGAGCTCGGAACTGAAGCAGCTGCTCTGCTTTTAGAGAGGGTGAGGCTGGCGACAGTGATGTTTGCTAGCGTACGCGGTCTGTCCTGTTCCCTGTGCCCTGCCTTTTGCAGATGCTAAAAGAAGTGGTGGGTCCGCACAGCTGTTAGGCTCACTGAGTGGGAGATCCTGACCGTAGCTGTCCCCTGTGTGGATGGCACAGATACAGGAGATAAAATTAGAGCACGGTATAGCAGAACTGCGGAAATTTGCAATGGGCACTGAATAGAAACAGAGACCTCAAATATGGAGGAGGAAGGTAAGGACCAACGTGGATTTTTTTTCTCATTCAAGAGCGTCACCATTCCAATTCTGGTACTCAATAGATACACCGATGTTTTGCATCCCCCTTAATATGTCACAGACAGCTAGATTTGGCTACAATTCAGTTTTTTAGCACCACGTCATTATCCCTAAGGTCTGAATTTTTAATCTGGGTATTTGTTACAGGGCTTCTACTTCAGCAGTTCCCCTCGGACATTTCTCCCATGGGCTTTTCAGGCACGTCTGTGCCATTATAGAGCTGATAGAAGGAACGCGTGTCCTACTCCCGCTATTTTATCTTTTTTTTTTGTTTATTTTATTTCCTGTGTGGAAGGAGATCAATAAAAGATCATACTTTGTACCTACTTTCTAAAATCTAAATCTTTCTTACTTCCTGTTTCTAGACTTACACACACCTTTACAAAGCTGAGACTGCTTTAACGTGTGCTTTTACATGTGCTCCTGTAACAATGAGGCTCTGTTGCTTTGTGATTTTACATGCTTTTATGCCATTATGAATCCTGAATCCTGAGACGAATTTTCTCTTTTTTTTTTTTTTTACTTAATTATTCCCTTGTAATTCTATTAACTTGATAAAATGTAATTTGATGGGAAAATGTGATTGTAATTATTGGTCAATATCATTAAGGTTCTCCCTTTCTTCTGTTCCTTTGGGGCAACTCTGCAAGAACCGTCTCCTTTTCCTAGCAACCTGAAAATTATGTTTCCTAAAGTTTAAAGTCTTTGTATACCAATAACTCCTTCCTTTTCTTTGCAAATAATTTTAGCAGTAGTCTGAAGGAGAAAGAGCCTGTATTCAGTGGAGGACACAGATACTATGGAAAGAAGCAGATTGCGTGATTCTAATGGGTACCATCTCAGTAGTAGAGGGAATAATCTCCAGGTAAGGTATTAGGTTGCTGTTAATGTAACCATGAAGGCAGAGAGTGGTAACAGGATAATCCTAGTAGATATACTCAAGTGTTTAAACCAGTTTTATGGCATCCTCCACACGATAATGTGAGCAAAAGGGGTCAGATAAGGAACACATTTTTAACCATTTATATATTAGTGAGAGGAGCCTAGATAATAAAAATAACAGCTGGAGATGCTTCTGCTTGAGAATGAATATTCTGCATTTGGCACTGGAAATATGATAAGATGTTTGACTAAAATAGCCTTTCATACTTCTAGCCTCTTCCATGAGGATAAAATCGGTTAAAAAGGCACAGAGAAGTACTTCACATCAAAGACGCTGTTAGCTGTTTCTGATAGCTCAGAATGCAAGGCAAATGTTATGGATGAAACATCTAGCTAGAAAAAAAAAAACAAAAATCTACTGGCCTGTTTGTAGAATCCACAATAGAAAATCTACTCCTAGTAGATAACAGCCTGTACTGTTCTTTAACATCTGCCCGTAATGTGCAACAAAGATAAAAATTTTAAAATAGGAGTGACTTCATGATGGAAGATGCTTGCTCATCATCTCATGCATCACAAAATTTTCCAGAATTTCTAAAAATAATAAATTGTAATATCTTTATGCAGAAACTTCTGAACTCAAAAAAGATAACTCGGGTTTTTGATCTTATTTAAATTAACTAACAGTTAATCGCTGTCATAAAGCAAATGGTTTCCTAAATATAGATATCATGATCTGATTGCATTTACCTTGTGCAGATAGAACATATCACCAAACTATGTACATACATACATATATATATATATGTGAACTTTTGTAGGCAGTTTTTTGGTATATTATACAATGAAACTGTCATTGCTATATCATATATTTAAAGTGGTAAGTATAAGCAAAATATGGAAACTGTCAAAAAACAAAATCCTCAACCCCCAAAAGTATGGTTCACAAGTAAAGCAAATTATACTGAGCAAGAAGCTCATAGTTAAAAGGAGATTGAAAACAAAACAGGATATAAAATATTAATACAAAACCTGAGTAAATAACGAAGTGTTATAAGCTACAGGTTGAAATATACTCATTCTGAAAAAAGGACTAAATGTCCAAGAACTTGTATGTTTTTTCCAGTTACATCTCCTAATTTGGCAAAAATGTCCCCTCTCCCTGCAAAATTTGCACTAAATATGTCCTCAAATAACCACAGCTAAAGCAATACGTAATAACAAAATGAATTTAAATACAGAGGACCAAGAAAAATCCTAGGTTATGTATGCTTATTCTAGATTGCAAACTCTAGCTAGGTATGTGTATTCCATAGATATTTTGAGGGCTGTCGTTTTAACAAATCACTATACCAACCATATTCAACAAACTGTCACGAACTAAGAGTTTATCACCTTCAAAGGATGGCACGTAAGGAAACATATGCTAAAATTGTATAGTTTTAAATTAACATATCTTATAAAAATATTTTATGTGCAAAAGCCTTGTAGAAAATAGTCACAGACTTTTGAACAATCACTATTATGTTTTTGAACAATCACTATTATGTTTTTGCAAATGTATGAAAAATAAGGAATTTTCAAGGTATTAAAAATTTCCTGTACCAATACAGTTCTGACAGAAGGTTCACCCAACTTGCTTTAATTAAAAGATTTTAAATTTAGGATTCTATTTATAGAAAAGCTTGAGTGAAAGAATTGTTGCCAAACAACTCCTTTTGTTAAGATTACATGTTCAATTAATGTATGCTACCATAATAAACCCAGATTTGTCCAGAGCACAAGACACTTCCAAATTGACAGAGACTAGATAGGTCAGGTTAAAACTAGTTCAGGGAAAGATCTCAGACTAAGTAGCCCTGTTTCTAAGGAAGTCTTTTAGGGTTTTCTTTTTATCTGTATTTATTTTATGTGTGCCAGTCACCACTGGTACAAAAATCTTTGTTAATAAGTTTTGCAGAGAACACAAAGGTTAGTGAGGCAGATAATGAAGAAGATAATTAAGAATTATCCAAATAATCTGCTTAAAATGCCACATCCCCCCCCCAAAAAAAAATAATTTAATAAGATCAATATATTACCGAGTAATACATCTGAATAAAGAATAAAAACCGTGTCCATAGGCTGAGAGGTTACCCTTTAGAAAACTGTGGCAAAAGGATCAGTTTAAAGATGCTGGGGGTCAACCACCTCAACTACCAGTGCGAGTCTACGGGAAAAAAAAAAAAAAAAACAAACGACTTGATGTTGTCCACAGATATCTAAACTAGGAAAAATCAAGTGGAAGCTGAGAGGTGGTCTTGCCTCCATACACTGCCTTAACTGTTGAATCCTAGCTGTGAGGCTAGTTAAACAGGACTCTCAGCCAAAAAGCCGGACTGCCAGGTCCTTCCACACAGACCACGGGTAAAGATGGTCTGTGTCAAGGGTCATCCAGCAGAAGAAGCCAGATTCCACTGATGTGGGTCATCCCATGAGAGCCTCTGGCCAGGCAGTGGTTTAAATGGGGCTTTGCTTTCCTCGTAACAATAACGTGAGGAGTGTTGGTGAAGAAATCCCCTCCAGCCAGTGATGCCATCATCTTCATCTCTGCTGTGACACACAGCTTAGCATCCTCAAAAACGGAAAGGTTTAAAACTAGTTTGCTTGGTAGAGGGAATCTGTTGGGGGCACCTGAGCCACTTCTGGCAGTGACAGCATGGGTACTGGAGACAGCACAGCTGCAGCTGGGAGCTGCTGCGCCTGGACTACGTTAGCTGTACTGCTTTCAGCACTGCTCACAGTCTAATGCAGCTTTATTGCTTCCTGTAGCTGAGATAATTTGTTCAGCGGTAGCGTAGGTATCTCTGTACGGCACTGCACCGTGTCATGTGCATATACCTTTTATGGCCTGTAATGCACGGGATGTCAGGCTAAGATGATCTAATAATCCTTTCTGGCCTTAAACCACATGAAACCATCATCAGTCAGTTCCATTAATCTTCCATGAAGGAAAATAAGACACCTGAACATAGCAAGACAGTGAGATACAGCAGTAAAAATGTTGAAAATGTTTCTCAGCTTCATCTTGCTCTCTCTCTAATTCTGCCATAAATTACCAGCCTGTGTCACGCACTGTCCATGGAGACACAGAGGCACTCAGACTTTATCGGGCTTCTGCAGAGGTCTTCGATTTGGGCTTGCTACCTAGGCAGTAGCAATTAGCACAGTTTTGTGGAAGGATAAATAAGAGTACACAAAGAAATCCAGTATGGTTATCAAAGTCCCTGCACAAGGGTTTTCAGGCAGCCCGCAGACCTACCACGTTAGGTACCGTTGGCCATGCAGCCCTTGCTGTTTTCATGAGCTTGAGAGAGAAATAAACAATCTTGGATTCACTTCCCCTATTTTTATGTGTCTCATGTAAAATGCACTGAGCAAGTTGCAATCTGGAAATGGGTAAATGCTTTGGATCAAAAAATCCGATGGATCTTGGCCAGTTTGTGCAGAAGTTACCAGAACATGGTCTTATTGCTCCATACACAAAGAACAAACAGCTGGAGGGCCTGAGCATCCACGTGATGGGGGTTTGAGAGAACCAAGCCTGGGAGATGTGCTGATTTTGTCTTCTGGCATGTGAATAGGTTTATTTTGGACAGCATCTGGTTTATTTTTTTGTTCTCCTTTATATGTCATGTTCCTTTAAAAAGGGAGTGACTAGGTCAGATGGACCCCCTGGAGAGAGCAGAGATTCCTCCTTTCCCTGGAGAGCAGATGAGCATGCTTGAGGACTGGGTGGGAGGAGGAGGAGGATAGGAGGCGCTCCCAGGGCTTAGGGGTGTAGCAGAGAGAGGAGAAGAGAATGGGAGCCCCAGCAAGAAGATGGGAGCCTGCTGTTCATGGAGAGGCTCATGAAAGGAGCAGGGAACATATGCACAGCCAGGCTCCCTTGGCGTCAGGAAGAAAACTTCCTAGGGATCAGAGAGGATGGAGCAGAGCTTGCTACAACCCAGAAAGTCACTGAGTTGGGCTGAAACCAAACCTGGAAGCAAGTACCCACCTAACACCACACAGGGGGAGAGGGGTGAAGCTATTTATAAGCTTTCCTTTTCTTTTTTTTTCTCTTTTGTCCTCACAAAGAGAGAAAATGTTCTGTTATTTATGAAGTTAAACTTTCTCAAGTCTCTTCTATACAAATTGTCTTTTGGAGTTTAAAAGACCCTTTGGTCTCTTCAGGGAGCTGAAGAAAATCTAGATCATCATCGAAGCCTCGTCTGTCCTCTGACGGGATGCGGAACCAGATGTGACCCCCAGTTTTGCTCCTCAGCACTTGAGATATGTGAATGATAGAAATACTGTGAAACAGTTAATTAAATTTCATTTGTAGCATAAAGCTGCCTCCAAAAAGTGCATGAAAAATATATTAGTTAGTATCTCCTTAATAATTCTTCATTTAGTTTCAGTAGGTTGAACAGGGTGAAAAATGGATTTTGGTTTAGTAGTTCAGAAAAAAAAAAAAACAGAAAGGATTTGTTTTGGATCAAATTGAAAATTATTTTCTTTTTTTATAGTTTCATGAAACATTGCAAAACTGATGCAACCCAAAATATTTTATGTGGGTTCAAACCTTTTAAAACTGTTTTTCTCAAAAAAAAAAGAAAGGAAATTTCAAAATTGAATGTCATTTCAAATTAAATAATTGAAATGCTTCACTTACAAAGATATCAAAAGGAAGCATTTGATTCTTTCAAAAAATTACAAGTTTCTTTTCAAAGTGAAGCATTCAACAAAATTAACACAAGTTTGCAAAATGTTTTAGTATATCTCTGCCTCTGTTGTCAAAAAAGAAAAAAAAATTGGTTGAAAAATTTCACTCAGCTTCACAAACAAGCAAACATTAACAGCTAAAAAGCCTGTAAGCACTGAACCTTTTCTGGCCATACAGACCAGAAGTGCCCCTGAAGAGCTAGTTTAGTCATAACCAGAATAGCCTACCAGAAACCCAGATCTGTTAAGAAGAAAAATTAAAAACAGATATGCCATGAATGTTTTTTGTTGCTCTTTATTATTTTCCATTTTCTTTTACATTCCTTCTCCCCTCCTTTTGCCCAGTCCTTCTTAGATGCCTGTGTACCAGACATTCCAGGACAGAACATCTTGTGATCTCAGCACAAATACCTCCCCCAGAACAATTATGGGTCAAAGTCTCTGCTAGCAGAAATTGTCTCCCTACTCATAAACTGAATTATGTTAGCTGGGAATCTCACCTGATAACTTCAGATACAGCGATTTCAAAAGCTTGTTTTATGGAGAGGCTCAACTTTTTTTTGACAGTTTTTATTCCGCAGATTTTCATAAGCATGGCAAAAGTTTCCTATTTGGAGATTTGGAGAGGAAACAAAGCCAGTGCCAGCATCACTAGCGGATTTCAATTATTTAAGAAACTAAATTATTTTCAAGACAAGGTGAAGGACGTGCAACACTCCCTTTGCAGGCTAAGGACTCTCCTGAATAAGAAAAAGACCTCAGAGGTTAAGCAGAATAAAAAAAAAAAACAAAAAAAAACCCAAACTTGTGGCCTTTAGAACAAACTGCGCCTACGGAGTATTTTCACACATTCCCAGACCTACCAGAAATCTACAAGCACATCAAACTGTGCTGGGGGAAGAGCACCTTGAGCTAATGCTGACCTGAAGTGCTAAGACATATGGCCTGCTGCTGTGCCATACAGATGCCCCGTCTCCAACTGTCAGCTGAGTTTATTGTTTTAGTATCACACCTCAGGAACAAAGTTACTTTGCTTTTGAATCTGCGCAGGCTCCCAAAGTACCAGGTATGCATGATTCTAGGTCACGGAGAAAAATACTGTGTAAATGTGTCAATGCCAGTTAGGTTTGTGCTGTCCTGTTCAGTAATGCTGGGTGAATGTGGACCACAGCAGGCATTAGGATGCTGGAAAATAAACCAGGTAAAATCAGTTTGGTGTCCCTGAGATAAAAAGTGTCTGCTCTATTCCTAATCAACTGAGTCCTCTGGTGCTGATGAATTCATGTGGGGGACTTCTGTTGTTTTCAGTGTTTCTTTTGAGGACAAATCTTCCTTTTGTTAAATCAATTTTATTTTTTTTAATTATTTTTTAAATCTGAAAAACACAATTAACTGTAAAGCTCTCTCACTCACTTTCCTTCTTTTCTTCTTTACTTTTTTCATTCTCTTTTTCTTTCTTCTCCCTCTTTCTCCCTCTTTTTCTCCTTCTTTTCCTCAATTTGCTCTTTTGCAGACTTTTTAACATTATAGGAATACCAAGTTTGTTCTTTGCTATTTTATTTTTTTTCCTGGAGCAGCTCTGGTAAGTCTTGTATTCTGGGTGTTCTGGCACTGTTGTATAAAGAATGAGGATCTTGAACAAAGACTTTCTTTGCCCAAAATTGTAATTAGTTGCTGAAGTTGCTAACAAAAGCAGAGGCAGATGAACAAAATAATTCTAGACATTAAAAAGCTTGTACGATGACAGATTGAAGAGATAGGGACTAGCTAGGGAAAAAAAAAAAAACAAACCAAAACTAGGTCATTTTTGTTCAGAAGAACAAACAAACTTATTAAAGCAATTAAAATTAGGTAAAAATAACATTAGAGCAATTACTATGTCATTGTGTAAAGCAGTGTTGCACTGTTACGATAAATGCTTTGCTCTGTTGGCTAAGGTACCATCACAAAAGCAAAGTGGGTTTTGAAAATTCTTCTAAGTTTTTTAGCTCTTGCCACACTGAGGGCAGCCAGACTTTGTAAGTGGATGGAGATTTTGATAAGAAAGTCCATGTCTATTTACTGAACCTAGATAATGCATGGATTTTACAGGATAATTTTTGTCATCTTTTGCAAAAGTCCCAATAAATTATGTCTTCCAAACTTCTTGTATTCGCTCTTTTGTTATCACACCCAACAATTAAAAGAATGTGAATAGCTTACAGAGGCACAGATTTCTTTTACAGAAGCCGTGGTGATCTGTCTCCATCATATTATTTTCAGCTGGGTCTTTTGGAATTCTGGTTTTAATTAGCATTTCAACTAACTTTCTTGGTGCTAAAGTAAGAATTCTCAGCCCAGAATAACCTTTACAATAAAATATTTGCAACAGATCTGTTCTCTGAGAGAGTAGCTATTTAATTCTGATTTCTTCTTGTTGTTTTTTGAACCATTTTGACTAATATTTTATTTTTCAATTCTTGTTTTCAAAAGTCGGCATGCTTTTTTTTTTTTCTGTTATTCCTCACCTCCCGGAGCTTAGTTAGCATCTACTTCCCCTGTAGTGCTACATGAAAGAAATTGAGTTTTACTGCAAACCTGAAGAAACTCTCCCAAGAAGAGGGCATAGACAGGAGGACATCACATTCGGAGTAAAAGAGGATCAATACAGAGGCTGAGAGAGAGCTCAGCAGTTGAATTATAGTATGGAAAGGTAACAGTACTGTAAAGCAGGTGTCTTACATTTCCAGTAGGCGATGGGTCAGTTTTAAGTACCTGGTTTATGGTTCAGCTCCAGTAGTCATGGACACATAGGGCTCTTGGTGCCTCAGCAGCCTAGCTGAGTGCAGCGGGATGTATGACCTGACCAAGGCCTTTCGTTTCCAAATGAACAAAAACTGAGCGCAGTCTGGCCGTGTTTCAGGCAAATCAATTTCTGCCATCCATTTCCTCAAAAATAACAGTTCCAGCACAGACAAAGACATGGGATCTGTTTTTTACGCACTTTCAGGCTCTCTGCTCTTTATAGTCAAAAGACTACAGAACAAATTCTTCATCAGGGTATTAGATAGTCAAACGTTTCAGAAGAGTTTTCTTTTATCAAATACCAACTCTGGCAGGGGTTCAGACACTTACTAACCCAATTCACACTGAGACCAACATGATATAGGCTTCTACGTATGTCACTGTCTTTGAAAATTTTTTTTTTGGGCTTAGAAATCCTCTTCAAGCAATGTCAAAATACTCCCTAAAATACTGCCAAGACGCTGGGGCAGCTTCTTCAGACAGATCTTAACCACAGGAGTTTACCCCTCCGTGGTAGTCTGATTCTGACCTACCATCCAACCAGCTTCCCCAGCCAACTTATTCAAGAAGCGGTTCTGTTATATCCTATACATGTCTGCGGGCAGAATGCCCACCATCCAAGTGTCCTGCACACCACACAATGGTTGGGTCTACACAATGGAGGAAGGGCACTCCACAGCGCATCCTACAGGTCTCAATCCCTGGTCATCCAGGCTGACTGGTGATGGTCAGTTTCCTTCATAGCCCCACAGGAAATTATTTTTCTCGAATGGAAGCAAAGAGGGTGTGAGCTGAGTGGTTTTGTCCTGGCGTGCTTACCTCTAATGCCCTGTGCTGACCCAGAGAGCACCCACAGCCAATTTGTGAAGTGCACTCAACTTGTATATTGTACATGAGCTTTATCCCAAAAGCTATCATGATGTTTACATTTTATGTACAGCTCCATGAAACGGGGTGTGCTGTAATGCTTCAGACTGATTTTTGTCATATGTATCTTCTTTGATGGAACTTCTTTATATTATTCTACTGAAATTATTCTACTGTGAGTTATATATCATACAGAATATCATATAAAAAGAAAAGCATTTTTTAATTGGGAACCTCAATAAAAATATAATGTTTTAAAATACAGACTATTACAGTAGCCAAAGTAACAATCTACATTATCTTGCTGTGGAATCTAGCCTTTGGTCCCTCAGCTGAATTTCCTCTCATGTTGTTGTTGACCCCCAAGCATGTTTTAAAGAACCAAGAAAATTCAAGTGATCTGCTCAAAAGTACTCTAAAGATTCCTTTATAACCCGTATTTTTACAAGGGTTAGAATTAGTGTTTCATACCTTCATACATGATTTTTAATCAATTTTTAATGGACAGTGTTCACAAATCTGATAAGGTGCACAAGTTCAACTGAAACACAGAAGATGTTAGAAAGTAAGTACCTATCCTCAGGAAAAAAAAAAAAAAAAACCTAAATTAGTTGATGTACAAGTGCTTTATGTCGTATTAACTATTTTGTGCAAAACCAAAAACTTATTATACATTCTCACAAGAGTGGTGCTGAACAATTTCTTAGATCAGTGTATTTACAGAATTAAGTTTTGTGTAAAGAAACCTCACTAAAAGTGTAGTGAAGGATGTCTTATTTTTCCGACTATTGACCTGAAGTCCAAACAACAAGCAGCAGCTCATAAAGTTCTTTTGGTGAGATTATCCCTTTCTGAATGTCACAAAAGCAAGTCCACCATTACCAAGTTATGATGCATCCGGTGCACTATTACCTTCTAGAAAAATCTCAGCTAAGTGAGGGTAAGAGAGTAGCAGCAGAGGAGGAAAAGCATGAGAGAAAAGGAAAAACTTTTGGTTTACTTTTGTTTTGAGAATCCAACAGCTTTAAAAAATTAAAAGACCAGAACACTACAGAAATTTTCATGATCCCAGGACAGAATTTTTTGAGATAAAATATCATAGTGGAGGCTGCTGGTTAATCAGTTGTTTTTTCTTCCCATCCTTATCACTTCCTATCTTTCATGTACAAGGATTCCACCAAATGGGTCCCAGACAAAAAAGTCAGGTGGTGTGTTTGCATGAGAAATAAAATTTAAACATTGTGTACCTCTGGTGTTTGAGATAATGACATCACATAATTCTCAACAGCAGTTTCAAAAATCCATGTTCAAAAGTGCAGAGGAGTCACGACCTTCTAGGACTTCACTAATTAACAATTGAGGAGCATCCAAGGAAAGAAAAAAAAAGGATCATTTTGCTACTTTCCTTTTAGAGATGCATTAAAAGGTCATGTGTTTTAAGGCTGAGCTGCATAAAGCAGAATTCATTGTCTCTTGATAAGAACAAGGAGACTTGTTCTTTTAAACTCGTGGAACCTACACTTCAAACATAAAATGTCTTTCTGGAAACTGAAGAAAATCTCTTGAGCAGTTTGTGTTGGCATTAGTTTAACGCAGATCTTTTAGAAGACCTCTGTGAAGCCTTTTTTTCCCCTAGCTGTCTTATTAAGAGCAAAACAATACCAGCTCTCCAAACCTTCCACAGAGTTAAGAGTCAGCCTGTGCACAGTATTTTTGCCACAACAGGATGCCACTGTTGTGCTGAGCAGAGCCAAACACACAACAAAGCCAACAGCTCATGTCATTCTTAAAACCATGTTGATATCAGAAGGAATCAAAGCATAACTCTTCAGCTAGTTTTGTGCTCCTACTGGTGGAAATAAGTCAGTTGTATGAGGAGAAGTGTGCACGTGTTTAGACTTCTCATTGGCATATTGGCAACCAGCCTCTCCCAGATGAAAAAATCTTAAAATCTGTACAGTTATGGGTTGAAAAGCTCAGGGCCAGACGATCTGTCTGCCCTTCCTTTACATGATGTGAAGGTCATAAACTTGGCTCAACTGGCAGTCAACTCAAGCATTGCTACAAAGCCAAGAAAAGGAGTGAGACCATATGACCTAGATAGCATTTTTTAACAAGTTAGAAACAATGTTATGTGTTTTTCACTTGTAACAATATCCAAAGTAATATTTGGGGTTTTTTTGGTTTTTTTTTTCTTTACCATTTATGGGTAAGGATTCGTATTATGACAAATCTTCCCCCCAAAATTCAAAGATTCTAACTTGGAGTAAAGCTTGAAGGTAAAGAATAAAGAAAAACAAAACAAAACAAAACAAAAAGAATTTTCAAGTAATTCCTTAACTAAATGTAAGGAACACTGGAAGTTCAACACTGGTTTAGAGAAAATATCAATTTAAAAGAAAATATGAAGCTAAGAACTTCAATTACCCTTGGCTCTGCCTATTAATGGAAGAAAATGCAAAATTGTTATAAACCTGCCTGAATGTTTGTGACCTACGCTGCATCAATTTTAAATAGATTTTTTTAATACCCCATAGTATCCCTAAATATATAGATATGTAATACTTTTCCTGAGTATAACTACAGTTTTTCTGTATTTTTTTTTTCAGAAATATACCAGCAACCTCAAAGGACTCTTTGACATACAATGGGGATAGTTGATTGTTCTGAAAAAGGAAACTACCTGGTCTTAAATGGGTACAAAGAGGTCTCATCGTTCAGGGAGGTTATTTATGGGGGGAAATAGGACCTTCTGGTTTGGGAGCAGGAGGCAGACTTGATCTAGAAATGTGTTTTGGGGTCTGCAAATGAAGGATACACTAGACATGCACACACACAGAGGTGAATGGATGTATGAATGAGAAAAGCACAAAGCAGGTGAGCAGGTGCTCTCTAGTGTTAAAAGTGGTGATCAAACGGATGATGGCAATTACAAGAAGGGGAAAGGATCTGGCAGAGTGACTTCAAAATTGCCTAAAATAATTTTAACCCAACAGCAGATTTCCACACCACCGGCCCAAGTATGAGGAAGAAACAGTCGGAGAGCTCTGTTTATACACATCGACTCGGGGTGAAGCACTCCCAGGAGCCAGCCTACCAGTGCTCCTTGGCCACCAAAGTGCCCAGACCTACTTTTTGATTATCCCTGTGTCGGAAGAATCTGTTTTAACATGAGCCCTCAAAACAAAGCAACCCTTCAGTTAAATCATCCCACTTTTCCTTTACTCTGTCCATCGCCCACTTTGCAAGCATACCAGGCGTGGAAGGGTTACAGCCCCCCACCAGCTCTGGAGCAGTCTTTCCAGGTACAAAATCCAGAGGCAAAGACGTGGTGTTGACTGTCTGGCTCCAAAAGAGCCGGAGATGGGGGATGGGGAGAGCGCTTCTGCCCCTGGTAGCATGGGAGGTGTCCTCGCCCCGTCCTGACCCCCCGAGCCAGCCCTTCCCCACCCCACAGCCCTGCCCGCAACTCCGGAGGGCAGCCCCTCCACCTTTCCCTCCCTGCTGCCCGTGGAGGTAGGGTGGGTCCCAGCACCGGCTGCTCGGTGCCACTTGCACCGACGCCGATTCGAGGCGCTGAGAGAAGCGGCCGTGGCTCCTCACAGGCAGGGCCCAGTCCTCGGGGGGGTGCGGGGTGCTGTGCGGGGCGGAGGGAGGCGCGGGGTGGGGGGGGGGGCGACTGTGGCCGCTCCGGGCCGCAAGGAGGGAGCGACGGGACACCCCGTGCCTCTGCCTCCACCTCCCGGGTGGCTCGACGGATCGTTCAAGAACCGGATACACTGATTTTTGGTTGTTTGGTTGGTTGGTGGTTTTTTGGGTTTTTTTTTGTTTGTTTTCTCCCTTAAGAAGGAGGAACTATCCCACCTGTGGATCGTACACTTGCTCTCTCCCTGAGAAACGCTGCCTGCCTTTCAGGTGAAAATAGCAGGCTCCAGGAAAGCTTCGGAGGTCTTTTATCTTATACTTACGGATACGTATTTGCTTATATTTCCCTAAGCAGAAAATGACTAAGACTCTTAATAACAGTGTGACATACGGGAAGCAACATTTCTAAGCCTCAGATCTGCTTTTTGGAGATCCGCTTTAGTTTTCTTTTTTCTTTTCTTTTTTTTTTTTTTAATATTACTCCCAATAACGTGCCAAAAAGGCAGGAGCTCAATCCTCCCAAAGTCATGGTCCGTTATTAGTGCAAAATATCGAAGCCACAGGAGCCTGGGAGGGGGGAGGCGGAAGAAAGAAAGAAGAAATTTTTTTTTTTTTTTAAGCTGCAAACAAGGGGTATGTTTCATACTTGTCTATTAGTGCACGTTTGCATATTATAGAGAGCCATCTAAATTCTCGGCCGCTCCCCTGGGCAGACCCTTCTTGCAGTGGGTTTTGAAAATGAAATACACTGTTCTACTTTTACCCATCTGAAAAGGGGGCGGGGGGGGGGGAGAGAAAGAAAGAAAAAGAAAATTGAGATAAGGGGAAAAGAAATGACCATAACTCAAGAGAACAGTCCACCTTTTAACACAGGTATTGCGGGGAGACAGTTAGATGATATTGTTAGTAAAATAAATTACCGAAACACGAACAGAAACCCCCAGGAAGGAGCTTGCATAAACAGTCACGCTGCCAGCGCTCGACAGCGCCGGAGAATTCACGGCCACAGCGCCCCCTCCCACGCGCGGCTCGAACTAAAGATGTTCGTCCTGAGGATGGGGAAAGTAAAGTTCTTTCTTTTTCCTCTCTCCCTCGCCGTTTTTCCCCCTCCCCGCTCTTTGCTTTAACCCTGCGAGCAGATCTGCGGATGGCTGGCCCGGCCGCTCCGCAAAGCTCCTGGCTCGGACAGAGCCCCGTCAACCGGACTCCCCGCCCCAGAAAACTCCGCTCGCACGGCTGCGTGTGTCATTTGTTATTTTTAAATACAATAGGCTATTATTTCACGCCACTGTCTCCGGGAGATGGTGGCGGTCCCCCATTTCATGAGAGAAAGGAGAAAGCATTCCCAGAGCATTGTGCGGTTATGTCACAGGAAACTCTTTCTGCCGAGCATTGTATTGCATCTCCAAACCCCACCAAGTTCCACTTCGCTCTGCTTTAAAAAGTTGCCGTGACCGGTGTCGCGACGACTGGGTAACCGGCACGGTCCGGGTGACAGGCGTGTGCCCCTCCCCGGGCCCCGGGCAGCCCCCCCTGAGGCGGGGAAATCTCTCCTTCACCCCAAAGATATTTTTATTTAGTTTATTTCTTCCCCCCCCCACCACCTTCTACCGTAGTAAAACCGAGGGAGCGGGGCTTTCGGCTTCTCCCACCCGAAAACCTCAGCCTCTGTCGCTAGTGCAAGGATATGTTGGCTAGGACATGAGAAATTCCCAGGACGGCAATGAGCGAGAGCTGAAAAGGGGCTGGGGGGTGGAGGGCTCTCGACTGACTTCTCAACCGTGCTGGGGCAAACTGAATTAGAAAAGACAAGGCGAGAGCACGGCTGAAAATCTGGGAAGGTAAACGCTGAACTAATGAATAGATTATTCAAATAAAAGCGCAGTGTGTGTAAAGTCTTAATGTCTCTGTGTAGGCATGTTAATTTGCCACAGTTATTACCAATAAAAAGCGCATGTAATACTATTCTGCTGTTTAACAGCGCAAGTTAGACGGCTTTTTATTAGTAACGGGTAGCACTGCGGGAAAATTAGATTTCGACGGCGGAGCAAGGCAGATGAAGAAACTCTTCCCTGCGAGAGGCATTCAGATCAAACAGAGGTAACTCCGAGAAGAAGTTAAAACACAGCCACCTACACTGACCGAGGCTTAAAAACGTTACTGCCACGGTATTCGGCTTCGTTCACCGCGAAGACTTGGCCGGCTGTATTTACGTGACCCCACTAGCTATTCGTTCTCCACATTGTGCGGAGTCAAATTAGTGGTCTGCTTGGCGTAATAAAATGCATACTGTCTCTTTGCAGTGGGCACATCCATTCCTTTCCGAAGCCATACAAAAATTATGCAAATCAACGCCAGAACTTGTCTTTTGAAATGATAATATTTTACTCCATTAATCTCTGATTGCGAAATTAACCCCGTTTCTGTGTATAAAACAATATTTTTGGACTGCACCAATTGAAACATCAGAAATGTAATCTGTTGCTCTTTGTGTTTGAGGGAAGGGGATTGATGTCCCTGGTTTAAACATGCCTCTCACCGAAATCACGAAAATAGATTTTCACAGAAGAAAGTAATGCAGATGGAGGCGAAACCGGCCACCTACGTTTTACACGGGCGGGCATGCATACCTAGCGTGCGTACAAGTTACCTATATGCGCGCAGATAAGTCTGTATGGAGATCTGCGTCCCTCGCGTGTGCGTGTGTCTCTGTACGTATCTGCACACGCTCTGAACTGAATTATGTCAATTCTCCTGGGATCAGGGTATTTATTTAAGTACTCTTCCCAGGTCATAACTGTAACAGTCACTTAATAGCATTAATCCCTTGTTATAATGTAAACACAACGGCCATTGTATTCCCAATCTGTATCGTTCCACTAATTATTAAAGAGGAACTAAAAAGCAATCAATTCGCGTAGATAAACACACACTTACACCACTCCTGCTGGAGAAGAACAGTCTCGGCTTCCCAAATAAAAATGCAGAGAGTATAGCACATTTTACAAGGCATGCAGGTTGACTTGGAGAGATTCATGTATGACTTTATAATGTTATAATTAATTTTGCATTCTCAGCTCTCCAGCTGCTGCTCCGTTCAGAGGCAGAGCTCATATACTCAGAAATCTGTCTGCGGAACACAGGGATTGACTATTTAGATATAATCGCATGATATCGATTATTCCATAGAACTACTGAAATACGAATGTGTTTTATATAAAGCTCTTGTTTTGGGAGTTTCTATTTTTACTTAATATATGCGCATTAATCACCGAGCAGTGAAGCAAACGTCTTTTCTGTAATCTGTTGCACTGAGTTTACCAGTTGTTTATCACTCTCTTATCAGGAAGTCGGGAGTTAATGACAAGAAATACCTGTTGGTGTTCACCTCCTCCCCCTCACCTGCCTTTTTTTTTTTTTTTTTTTTTTTTAGGGATTGCCTCTTCTACAAGGCCGGCTGATAGATCTGGAGAGGAATTAATCCGGTAGGTCTGGTGGCCAGATCTCCACTGCTGCGTGCAGGGGCAGGGGTAAACCGGTACGTGGGCTTCAAGGAAGAGGAAGAAAGGAAGGGAAAGAAATAAAAATATCAGACGGAAAATGGAAAGCTCGAGTTGCTTCAGACGGTATACGCACCCCGATACTTGACCGTGGTTTCCATACGGCATTTTCCCCGCTGGATCCGCGAGGCTATTAAAACGGCTTCTCCAAGTGTATTTTTTTTTTAATTAGCCGCATGTTTAATTGATTAACAATAAGCTGCCCTGCTAACCCGCAGTTCTCTGGCTCTTGCCACCTCCCTTCTCTCGGTGCCGAGCTGATTCCCCAGGGTCTGTCGCCCGGCGCTTTTCCTCCATCCTACCCTGATCCCGAAATTACCTGAGGTTTGACACGGAGAAGTCGGCCGTAAACGTTAGGTGACTTCATTTGGTTAAATACGGGATAAATGCTCACTCGCAGACATTGAAAAAATAAAACAGACGGTTTGAAGAACATTTTTTCCCCTCTTTTTATTTTTTTTTGTCAGCGTTTAAACTTTTTTTTTTTTTTCCCCTGGCAGCCCAGGGGCTGGTCCGGGGTGCCAAGCCGGGGCAGGTTACAGGTAAAGGACTCTGGGGGCAACGGGACCCCGTCCCGTCCTGTTGGCCTTTTCCTGCCCCACCCGTGCCCTTGCCCTTTGGCGCTGCAGGGCGCAGGTGCGGGCCGGGCAGCGCGGAGCGGAGCGGCCTAGCGCGCCTCGGCCCTGGAGGCTCGGTGGGGCGGAAAGGGCCCTCTAGCCCAATCATAAAAAAAACAAAAACCCACAAAAAAAAAAAACCACCAAAAAAAACCCGCACAGGCGCAAGTGTAGATATCTATTTATGTTTGCATGGAGAAGGAAAGAGGGGTGCCCACGTCTCGTCCTGGCCTCCCGTATCCCGGCCTGAGTGGAGCTGGCAACGGCTGGAAGTGGCTAGACGGTGGCCAGGGCCGGAGGGAAAGATTACGTTATCTGGGAAATTAATTAGAACGTGATCCTATTCCAGGAGATTTATCTGAGCTGCAAAAAAATAAAATGGAGTAAAGGGAGGTAAGGCAGCTAGCCCCCCCGGAAGGAGTCACCCACGCGTCTTCCCCACGCACCAGACTAGGAAGAATAGAAATGAAAGAAAGATGAGGGGTTGTTGTTTGGTTTGCTGTGTTGATTGTTTGTTTGTTTCTTTTCCGTGACTAGATCTTGACCGTTTGTGGCAACTTATAAAACTGTAAAGCTCTCGCTGCCAGGGACGGCGCGATTCTGGACGTGCTGATTTGGGCAGTCACTCTCGTTCCCTACCATATAGGGCAGTACTTTTACCGAGTGTTCTCCCCTCTCGCGCTGCTCAGCTCCGTCGGGTCTGGCCCTGCGTCCGCACACACGCGCGCAAATCCACGCAGCGGCGATACGTGCCCGCAGCGCTTGGCCGAACGCGGGTGTGAAGGGACGGATATATTTACAAGACATATTCTTTCCTGATCCCCGCGGGGATACAGAAAAGAGGGAGATAGGAGGGAGGATGGGTTGTAATCGAGAGTGTGCGAAAGGGTATTTACGGCTCCGGGAGTCCGAAGAGGAGCCGATGAGCGGTACCGTGGGGTTGGCTTCAACAGCATGCTCGCAGTCGGAGAGGCTGGCTTGCGTTACAAAGCCTGCCTTCCCATGCCTGCCTCCTCCTTCCCTTCCCTGCCTGCCTCCTCCTTCCCTGCCGTCGCCGCCGGAGGAGACGGGGCCGGCGCGGGAGGGGGCGGGCCCGCCGCGCTATGCAGATGAGCGGCCGTGACGGACAGCTCTGTTTTCCAATGTCCCTCAGAAACTCGAGTGCTCCTTCCCTCAACTCTTCACTTCAGGCTCTATACTTCCCCCAAAATACAGGCTGGCAGGCGCTGGGGGAGCTGGCTGGGAGAACTCCATATGCAGCAGCCACTTTTCGGGGGCTAGCTTCTCTCTCTTTCTCCCCCTCTCTTTCTCTCCCTTTCTCTCCCTATTAACCCTCTCCTCTTCCGTCTTTCCCAGATGCCCTTCCCCTCCCAGTTAGATTTCTGACCGCTCGATTTATTTTCCCTTTTTGAAGGGGGGGGGGTGTTCTCTTTTCTCTTTTTTTTTTTCTATTTCTCTTTTCCACCTCCTATTTGTTCTTATTCTAACTGTGTGCGCATGGAGGGGAGCATCTAACAATTCTGATTCTCTACATAACTGCACAGAGCCAAACGGGGGGGGGAGAGAGAGAGAGAGAGGGAAGGTGGGGGGGGAGAGGGAGGGGGAGAGGGAGGGAGGGCGGGCGGGAGGGAGAGAGAGGGATAGGGAGAGCACGAAAGCAGCGCCAGGAGCAGCGGCAGCAGCAGGGCCGGTCACCCTCGCCCCCTCCCTGCTCCTAGGCACGCCAGCACAAGCCATGTCCTATCCTCAGGGTTACCTCTACCAGCCCCCCGGCTCGCTGGCTCTGTACTCCTGCCCGGCGTACGGGGCGTCGGCGCTGGCGGCCCCCAGGAGCGAGGAGCTGGCCAGGTCTTCGTCGGGATCGGCGTTCAGCCCTTACCCGGGATCGGCAGCTTTCACCGCCCAGGCGGCGGCCACAGGCTTCACCAGCCCGCTCCAGTACTCCACAGACCCCGCCACGGGATTCCCCTCCTACATGGTAACTACCGAAGAGAAACCCCTCTCCTTCTTCATTAGCATCCGCATTCTCATCCTCATCACCTCCAGCCTCTCTCCTTCCACGCACTCGCCCGCCGGCACCGCGCCGCCTCAGCCGGCCGCGGCCGTGCACGGCACTGCGCGCGGAGAGGAGAGGAGCGGAGCGGCGGGGCCGGGGCCGAGCGCGGTGCCGGCGGGCCTGGGACCCCGGCTTGCCCCGCGGTTGGCGGAGCCGTGCGGGCGCCCCGATGGAAAAAACACGGATCATCTCAGCCGGTTGGGTTGGATGCTTTCATTCTCCCCCCCAATCCCCGCTTTCTCTCTCTCTTTTTTTTTGCTTTTTCCTTTTCGCTGTAGCACGATGGGGGGCCGGGGGGGGTGTCTTTTTCTTCTTTTTTTCTTTTCCGTGTTTTTTTTTCTCTCTCTTTTTTTTTTTTTCCCCCCTCCTCTCTTTCCACGTCGGTGATTAGAGGCGCTGCTAGCTTTATTCCCGTGTGGTTTTATTTACTTTCAGCGTGTTTTGTGCTAATGGTTTAACTGGATTTTAGGAATGAAAAGGAGCATCTGTTTGCGATCTGTGAGCTTCACTTAAGCCCAAGATGGTTGTGGTGGCCGCAGTTTCGGATTTCACTTTCTTATTAGTTAAAAAGAGCGTTTGCAATTGCGTGTGTGTGTGAGCATTCGGTGCGTAAACTATATAAATAAAACCATAAACTGTATAAATAAACTGCACGTCTAGATGGTTATATAGTTTTACAAACACACACGTAGAGCCCGTAAGCACAAAGACCTGCGCCCGAAATTTAAGACCGGAGACCACTTGCTTTCCGCCTGTACGACGTGGTGCACAAACCGTCCTGCGGTCTTTATTAGGGGTGGCATAAAAGAGCCGAGGATCCAGCCGGCTTGGTTTTCCTGTTGGGAAAGCGGTAGGCGAGCGGCTGGAAGTTGGTGACGAGGTTGCGGACCGTGCGGGATATTTGGGTGGTGATTACGCCTGGGACTCGCCTGATCTGCGGGGTTCAGGGACGTGCCGAAAGTTAGCGAGTTTCCTTAGCGATATCTTTAACTTTTCTCGTATTATGCAGACTTAAATAAGCGCAATTTAAACGTTAAAGGGCGAATTAAAATGCTAATTACATCGCATTTGAACAATTCGAAACGGTGCATATCTTCTGATTTGCAAATTGGATTTGCAATGCATTAGTGCAGTGAATTGCTAAGTGGCGGCTTTGTTGTATTTTCTATAGCAAAAAAAAAGGAAACATCTTTTGAACCTTTGAGAGAAATGTAGATATCAAGACGCTACCTGTAGGGCCTTTAAAATGCCTGCGCGGTTCAAAAATTGTATTGGGAAATATTCAATTAAAAGGAGCTGAAATTAGTCAGAAAGATTAAAACGTCGCTAATTTTAAGGGCGTGTGCCCGTGTTTGCGCGCTGGGCGGAGGAAGGAGGAGGTGGGGGGGAAGTGGGAATCGCAACTTAATGGCCTTTGGGTGCTGCTTCTCCCCCTCATAGAATATGGATACAAGACATCGTCCCGGGGAAATACAAATGTAACCGCCGATCTCGCCTTGACGACTTACTATCAGCAATAACAAATTGCCAACCCCACCGTTTTGTTCTGTCCAGGGCTCCCCTTACGACGCCCACACGACGGGGATGACCGGAGCCATCAGCTACCACCCGTACGGCAGCCCTGCCTACCCCTACCAGCTCAACGACCCCGCGTACCGGAAAAACGCCACCCGCGACGCCACGGCCACGCTGAAGGCCTGGCTGCAGGAGCACCGCAAGAACCCCTACCCCACCAAGGGCGAGAAGATCATGCTGGCCATCATCACCAAGATGACCCTCACCCAGGTCTCCACCTGGTTCGCCAACGCCCGCCGGCGGCTCAAGAAGGAGAACAAGATGACCTGGGCCCCGCGGAACAAGAGCGAGGATGAGGACGAAGACGAAGGCGACGGGGCGAGGAGTAAAGAGGAGAGCCCCGAGAAGATGCCCGAGAGCAACGAAACCTCCGCGGAGGATGAAGGTGGGCTCGGGGCGTCCGCGGCGGGGTGGCCTCCGTCCCATCCCGCCCCCCGGGAGCGTGACAGCGGGGGGCGGAGGGGGGCACGAAGGGAGGTGCGGCGGTGTTTAAAAAAAAAAGCGACCCCTAAACGTGTGCCGGTGGGCGGAGGTGCGGGGCAGAAGGGGCAAGGCTGGCAGTGTGGCATGCTGGCGGCGGAGGCAGCCCCCGGGGACGGGTGTTCCTCGAATGGGGGATGGCATGGAGCAGGTCGGGACGGCTGGCGTTCCCCTGCTCGCTCCTCTCCCGTTGTCTTTCGCCGTTCCCCTCCCACCCTACCGCCCCCCCCCCCCCAGCCCCTGACTCTGCCTTTCCGTTGCCCGGCGGGCCCTCGCAGGGATCAGCTTGCAAGTCGACTCACTGACCGACCACTCCTGCTCCGCCGAGTCGGACGGCGAGAAACTGCCCTGCCGAGCCGGCGACCCCCTCTGCGAGTCGGGCTCGGAGTGCAAGGACAAGTACGAGGACATCGAGGAGGAGGAGGAAGAAGAAGAGGAGGAGGAAGAAGATGAGGACATCGAGGAGGACGAGGGCGGCGGCGGCGGGGAGCGCGTCCCGCCGGCCAAACCCGCCACCTCCTCGCCGCTGGCCGCCGTGGAGGCCCCGCTCCTCGGCCACCCGCACGCCGACGCCGCCCGCAGCGCCAGCAAGGCGGAGCTGGGCGGCCGCGCCTCCCCCGGCCCCCCGACGCCGGCCAGCAAGCCCAAACTCTGGTCGCTGGCCGAAATCGCCACCTCGGACCTCAAGAGCCAGAGCCTGGGCCACGGCTGCCCGCCCGCGCCCCTCTCCTCGGCCCCCCCCGCCTCCACCCCGCACAGCGCTGCCTACTCGCCCTCCTCCCTCCTAGGGAGGCATATTTATTACACCTCGCCTTTTTATAGCAACTATACAAACTATGGGAACTTTAACGCTCTGCAGAGCCAGGGGATCCTGAGGTACAACTCTGCCGCGGTGGCTTCCAGCGAGGGACTTGGTCAGACTGTCCTAAACGCCAGCTCTGCTCACAAGCAGAGCAGTGACTCTTTGAAAACCATCACGAACCAGCTGGAACAGCACTACAGGCCCTCTAGTTACGACTCTAAGAAAGGTAAGGTGACTCGCCTTTGCCCCTTCCGTCCCCCGACCCCTACGCCAGCCCTTTACGCGCCGTTAAAAATACCGGAAACCTTCACCGGGGGGGGGGGGGGAAAGCGGCGAGTGCCCGGTCAGGGCTGCCGCCGCCGGGTGGAGACGGGCCGGGGTGTAACCTGGGGATGGACCGATCCGGACCCGTACCCCTACCTGCCTCTAGGAAGCCAGGGAGGAAACGGAAAAGGCGACTTGTAGATCAAGCCCACGGGCTTGCGGAGGCAGCTTTAAAAAGTCATTTTTAAAAGGAAGAAAAAGAAAAATGCACACAAAGGTATCCAGAGAGCGCTGGTGCCGTTGCCTGTCATTCTTTTTCCCTTTTTTTTTTTTTTTTTTTTTTTTCCCCGACACACTGGTTTCGCTCTCTTTGTTTCCAGTATTCTCACGCGTTTTCGCAGCTTTGGGTGAAGATAATCGCTGTCCTTGGACTTGAAATTACGTGGAGCGTGACATTTGTAACTGCTTTTTTTTTTTTTTTTCCTTTTGAAAAACTTTTGTGGTAATACACTTCTCAGCTTATTCTAGTTAAATACTCCAGATTGGGGCGATTATAAAATACCGGCCAGCCCTTTTACACGACCCAGCTCCGAATTCGGCACGGGCAAGGGCTGGGACCCGCAGACACTGTATAATCTAGTTAGCTGGCTGTGTCCTGTGACTAACTGACGGTTCTATTTTGACAGATCCCACTGAAGTCTGCACAGTAGGAGTACAACCGTACCTATAGAAGTGCAATCACACAGCAATGCAAGTAAGTGAGACCATTTTCTATTACACTGATCATTTGGCATTGGGGCTGAGGCACGCCGCGCAGTTCTAGACTTGCTTAACGTTAATTTCTTGCTTCATTACTAGAGAGTCTGATTACAAAGTAAGACACTCTTTTCTGCTTTTTTTTTTAATTATTATTATTATTATTATTTATCATTGCGGCTTCTCTTTCTCGGGTTTGTCTTCATTTTAAAGGCAGGTTAGACAGTTCCCTCACCTTGCGCACTCGTCGCTGGTGGAAGGCAAAGCCGTAAGGGCTATTTAAATGTTACGGAAAGGAAGCTTTAAGGAAAAAAAAAATATTTTGGAAGATATTGTTGTTTAAAGACAGAGTGCTTGTGCTCACGTGGCAGTGCTAAAATTGCACGTTCTGAGAGAGGCTTCGCGCGGTGGCCGTGTTTAAAAGGAAAAGGGACAATTATTAGAGATTGACATCCGCCTTCAGCAGGGCGCGTTATCTGTAAGCGGCCTCTTGCCTAGCTAGCAGTGTCACTCTTAGTACCTCCGCTGCTGAGGGCTAAATAAACACACACGCACACACACACACACACACACAAATCGCCTTGCCCATATTTTTTCATCTAATTTTTTTTTTTTAATAAATTAAACGAGTAAGAATTTTCCCTTACTTTCCCCCCTCCCCCCCTTCCCCAGTTTAATGGTGTTAGTCTGTTATTGAAGGATTTTTGGATGATCTGGTTTTTTCCTTGGTCCACAGGTAGGTGTCACAATTGCTTTGAAAAAAGTCAGCAAGCCATCATCTCTCCCCAAGCTAATATATATAACAAATCTCTAAATCCGGATCACATCTTGTGCCACTGTATAAAAGAAGACCACAGAGCACTATTAAATCTTCAGACTCTAATTATTAAACCAGAATTTTGTTGGACATACGTGAGTTTGCTGGTATAGTATAGTTTCCCCAATGTATGTGTGACTTTTGAAAACAGATCTGTTTTTCTCAGGATATCTTGAATCGGTCACTTCATTGCCACGGTATATATTCGATAGGTGTGATAGGATTTATTGTAAAATTTATTTGTAAAAGATGTATACAGTAGAGATAATAAAGACGTGATTGGAGAACTTGAGTCCTTACAAAGTGGAAACAAATTTGATATTTATTTTTGTAACGATACAAAGCTTCTAGTAATTTATGCAAGTTGTATTGCAATGGAATCTGAACTTTTTGTAAATAAATTTTGCCTGGTTTTTATTTGAAACGTTGATGGTTATACAATCTTTGGTTGTTTAACGAGAATTCTTTACTAATTTATATCTCTAATTGTAAATAAAAACAGACTAGTCTGCAACAATATGGTGTTTTTCATTCATTTCCCCCCAAATAATAATATATTATTTAGAAAATGACGAAAGTTGTAATTTCACTAGTAGACCTTAGACCATAAAATGAGTAAGCAATTCAAATATGTTACAAAGATATGCTTTGCATAAATTAATTCCTTCTGGGTGATTCCGTTATATTTGAGCTTTAAATACATACATGTGTGCAAATATGTATTTGTATATATACATGCATATGCTTAGAGAGAGTGATGTGAATACATGCATGTTTCTTATAAACTATTTATGTTGGGTGTGAAGTAGCTCTCTATTTCAGTTAACATTCTTTAAATCCACCATTTCTAGAGTGGGGAAAAAAATCATAATCAGCTACGGCTTATTTCTACTGTCTTTGTTTCTTCTGCTGGCTAAAATATGCAAAGGCAAAAAAAAAGAAAGATAAAAAGGTCCAATTCCCGTTTTTTTTTTTTTTTTTGGTTTTAATTTCCCCTCTTTTTCCTCATATCAGTAAACCATATCTTCACAGTCGCATTGGAAATCCAGTTTGATTGGGCTCATAAAATCAGCGAAGTAATCGTTTTAATTTTTAGTCAAATAATGGGAATCCTTATATAATATAATTTCAGAAAAGAAGCGAACAATCATTTATTTTCCCCAAAAGATAAATTGAGTGAATATAACTTACGGTTATAAAACAAGAATAATAGCTTCTTAGATTGCCCTTTAATCAATCATACACTTATTTTTCAAGAGGCTCATCTATTTTATTCCATGATTAATAATGTTCCAGTGTGAGAGCATTATTAGATCCCAGCAGGGGAGATCCTGAATGCTTTTAGCTGCTTTGGAATGGTCAGTTGGGGTTCATTATGGTCTGATATTGAACAATTTATAAAATCTTGTCTAAACATCTGCCAGCTCAGATAGGCTGATGTGTCTGAAGATGGGAAATTGCTGGACCAGTTGGTATTGACAAACGGATCTCTCTCCAGTGGCTTTTTGTTCAGTGAAAATTAGTGGCCTCTTGCTCAGGTCTTGTTAGAAAGGGCATTTGAAAGTGATCTTAGATACTTCAGGCATCAGCCTTGGGAATGTTGACTGGATAAAGAGCCCTGCTTAGTCTGGAGTTGGGAAATACGCTCTGGTTATATTAAACAGGGGGAAAGGATGCTGTTTTTCCTAAATATGTGTGCACAATACACATGATCCATCTTCCCCCCCCGCTCTGCCCCCCCTCAATGTCGCATTTTACCTTCATAAAGATGTCTAACTGATTGAGAAAATGCATGTGTTTTTCAGCTGATAGGGCAGAAATTAATACAGTAATTCTGGAAAACTCTGGGATCTGTCTAGCTAAACATGAAACACCAAAGATCTTTGCAGCTGGAGGCCTACTCATCTTCTTATGTTGTTTGTAGAATGATGCTTCTTTGCTCGTTTTTCATGCATCTCATTTTTCACTGAGGTAAAACACTATTGTATCTGTGCGCAGTGTACAGCGCAATTAGACAAACAGCCAAGAAGTAATCCAGGTTTTCAGCACATGATGTAGAGGAAAATATTTACTATAATCATCTTCATCGTCTTTACTGTGCACTTTAGCGAGGTTTTACGGAGGGGCATTTTATGGCAGTGAGACGCCTGAACTTTCTTTTCCCCACTCTTGCCCCTACTTCATCCGCCCCCACCACCCGCGTTTTATGTTCCAGGTCTCTGTTGGACACAGCGTGTACATTTCAATTGGTAAAAACCAAAAGCTGTGGCAGAGATTAAAAAGGCTAACGACATTCCTTTGATGTTTATACGCCCTAAGACTTATAAAAGATTTCCATAATTTACCCACCCCTGCTAGTATTTAGACCTGGATTTCTTTCTGGAAAGAAAAGTAGAAAGACTTGGAAAACTTGCTTTTGAGTATTCACTATGTATGTAAAAACCCAGTGGACTTCTCTCATCCTCTGAGAAATTCACGAACGGTTCATAGATGCAGATGGGCGACACCCAAACGATTTGGCAAATAAACGTGTTTTTTAAACAAGAAATTAATGGGCGAGAGCTGCATATTCAACGTCATTTGAGATTTAATAATCAAAATTGAAAGCAGGAGGAAAGCGCAGCCTCGCTAGACTGCTGGCACAAACAATGTGATTATTTCAGTAGAGCCAGGAAGAGGCGTGAACGATCAAATGCATCACTCCGTGTACGGTTTATTCCATAACGATGCTAAGCAGCCCGCTGGGATGAAAATCTCGCACCCAGTTCTATATTTACTCCCTCTTCTCTCCCCACCCCCCCTCGTTTCTGTGCTCCTTTCGGAGCGGGAACGGTGAACTCTCCCCTCTTCGGGGCCGGAGGTTTCATTAGAGCTGATTTATTGAAATTCAAGCTTTAATCTCAGGTGGGATCCCGGAGGAATTGGCGCTGCCGTCAAATAGGAAGAGGGCTCGCTTTCCACTTTGCACTTCCCGGGCCGCTTTCTTCCTCGCTCCCTGCAAATGTCAACATTTGTTCTCAATAAGAAAGTTACTGTTTCAGGAAAGCTGCTCACCAACTGCATTTGAGAGCAGGGGAAAGAAAAGGAAAAAAAAAAAAAAAGAAAAAAGTAAAAGCGTCGCCCACCTTTGTTTGGACGGAGACTGGGGGAAGGGATGGGCAAGGAGGTAACAGGCCGCCCAGGCCAGCACGGACAGACAGACAGACGAGGAAATTTCTCCTGCACATCAGCTCGGAGGGGAACGGGCCCGGCTAAGGGGAACGTGAATACAAAGCGCAACGGGCGCCTGCCTTTCTCCCCCTCGCGCCGTTTGCATCTTTGTCACCGACGTGCTCGGCCCCTGTAAGGGAGAGGGAGACTGCAGGCAAGGAAAAATAAAAATAAAAAATAAGTAAAAAAATAAAAAAAAAACCACCAACAACAGAAAAAAAAAAGATAACTTCCTTCCCAAACGTCCACAGGCGGAGGAGGTCTCCAGGTTTTGGGGTGAAGGGTGATTTTCAGGTAAAGAAACAAATTGCAAGGTGCACCGTCTTATTTAGCCCTACCTGGAGGCGCCCATTTCCCTAATGAGCCATCAATTAGTTCCCGACACGGTGAGAAGGGGGCGGGTGAGGCGAGGCGGTAGCCCGGAGTGGAGCAGTCCAGCCCGGACCGCGCCGCCGCGGCCCCTCCGTGTCCAACCCCAAGGGAAGAAAGAAGAAGAAAAAAACAAAACAAAACAAAAAAACCCTCCCACCACTGGAAGTTTCTGCCTCCGTCACATGCTACATCTCACTTAAGGGCGGTTTAGACTCACCGCGCCGCTGAGGAACCGTGTCAGGGATGTAATCAATATCAGGAGGGTTTTATTGTTTATCAACTTTTTTTTTTTTTTTTTGGAAAAAAAAAAAGAAGGGGCAGAATTTACATATAGGTCGATTTATTGCCTTCTGCATTCAGACATTTCTCGGGTGCCTGGGCAAGCTTCTCACGATCTAGTTACTCGGAAAGAGTTTTTCCATTGTAGAGACTGAATAATGACGGTTAAAAAAATACTGTTATTAACAGTAATACAGCACAACAAGTAGTATGATGTTCAATCCTTTGTTTTTGATCCAGTAACTAATAACTCAGGTATGTTTCCGGCTTCTAAAGAAATAAAAGCGAAGCAAAAAAAAAAGTTAAGAAACAAAGGGATCCAGGGTGAATATTCAAAGCACCCATGCATCTAATCCCCGATTGTTACTCGGCGGCTCAGAAGCAAAGCGTTTATTAAAAGCACGGAGGGAAAACGGAGTCGGCGGGATGCAGACGGGCGGAGAGGGACCCGGCGGAGCCTTTTACCTGGAAGCGCCCCGGCCGAGGTGACAGCCGGGCTCCCTCAATCTGGACCCTTGCCCGCATCCACCCCCCCCTCACCCCAACTCCCCCAGCTGTGACTCACGGGGAAATGTCACCATTTCATCCAATCCCGGTCGAGCCGGCTGCATTTTCCTCGAGGAAAAGTAAGGGACGGAGCCACTCTTGCCTCGGGGATTTGGGGACTCAAAGGAAAGGAAAAAAGGGTGATGGAAGAGGTCACCCTGGCCCGGCCCTCCTCGAAAAGGCAGGAGCGCAGGCCGGCAGCGAAAGTCACTTCTGCTTCACTCAGGCTTGTGCCACCCAAACAGTCCCCAATATTTTTTGGGAAAAAAAAAAATAGTAGTACTACTCCTCTTACGGCCACTGTGTGGATACCGTCGGTGCTCGGGCTCTTAAAAGTCGCCTAGGGGAAAAAAAAATAAAAAAAAGTATGTACATTTTTATAGGGAGATAAATTGACAATTTATTGTGTATAACTTCTGATCAATTATTAATCGTTAGTGTCAACAACAGGGTTATAATTACCTTCAGTTATTTAAAGGAATATTTATTTTTTTTCTTCTCTCCGATCTGGTAATTAGTTAATGCTCTGGAGTAATGAATTCAAAGCTGATTTGATAATGATTGAGACAGTTTTTTCCCCTCTCTTCTGGCAACCCCCTTCTCGGAGGGTTGTGGGGAGGGGGAAGAAAAGAAGGGAGGTGTCTCCCCTCGTTTGCAGAAGACTCCATGTAAAGGCAAATCGCGGCGCGTTTCACTTTTCAGACCATAAATAACGATTCTAGGAGGAAAAGAGCGAAATGACAAACAAATAGAGCGCAGCTGGGATGAATAAGGCCGATCAAAGTTAGCGAGGACCGACGCCTCCCGCAGCCACAGCAGGTCTGAGTCCCATAAAGGTGCCAGCAACTCTTACCTCTCTCCTTGAGATCAAGGGCGAGGGCGAGCAGGACATTTTAACCCCCTGACATCTTTCCGCGAGCGGAGGAGGAAAAAAAAAAAAAAAAAAAAAACCTAAGGGGAAGGAGGGAGTTGAGTACTTCTTGTTTGGGGGAGCCCTCAATACTTTCACGGTCGCCCAGGGCAGGACAGGGGGTACTTTACCTGGAGCCTGCGAAGCCCCTAGCCCGACCCGCGTAGGATGCGCGGGGACCGGCGCAGCGCAATGGGGAGTTGAGTTGTCCTCCGCAAGGAGAGGGGCAGCCTTGACGTTTATAAGATTCCTAACCCGGCTCAGCCCTGGGGAGGGGGGAAGCAAGAAATTATTGTTACTCCCCCCCCCCCCCAGCCCCCATCCTCCTTGCCGTAGCTGGATAAAGCTTCATCACAAGAAGGGCAGTCCGCGGGGACCGTGGCTGCCGCCTTGCTCCTAGGGCAAGTAACCCCCTCCTTCCGGGCCTGGGGACCTGGTAGCCAAAGGCGAGGTGACGGCTGAAAAGCCTCCAACTCCCCCCCGCCCCGCCGCGCCTTTCCGGCGTATGGCGCTGAGCCGATGTCGAAACTCCACCGTTGCCCCCTCCCCGCTTTCCAACTTAATTCAGCGGCCGGCGAGGTCTCGGAGCCAAAAAGATTTACCGCGATGGGGCTCGTTTTACGGCAGATCTGCGTGAGATGAAATACTTGCGCAGGATATTATATATAATAGTCAGACGTTTTATATAGAAAATATTTCCTCCGTGCAAAAAAAAAAAAAACAAACAACTGCAGTGGGAATTGCAGAGCAAAATGCAAGTTTTAAAATTAATTAATCCTGACAGGTTCGACATGGCCCGGCTCCCTTTTCCCTGCAACTTCGCCCGCCAATGAATGCCGCTTCCAGAGTGTATGTTTTAATTTGTCACATCAAGGCAATAAAAGGCAGCAATATATACTTAAGCCAGTTAACATTGTAATAACAGGTTTAAAGGAGCAATTAAATGGTAGTGAGTCGCATGTCTGACTTTCTATAGGCATTACCACATCAATGGTACCTTTTAGGCTCACTATAACTTAGCATGATTGTCTCAATTAGTTTAGCTACATGATAGTTATTGTGAACTCTTTGTGAGTAATCAATGTTACGCAAGCTTATGGGAAGGAGTCCCTAATAGGGGTGAGCAGCAGCTAAAAACACGGACCTCCCGTTTCCAAAAACACACCTTTGCCTCTCTCTCTCTGGTTTTTTTGGTTTTTTTTTTTTTTTTTTCCCTTTCCTTTTCTCTCCTCTCATTTGCTTCCCCCAGCCCGAAAAGAAGAACCGGTAATTTATAGTCTTATAAATCCGTTTCCGAGGTCGGCGTCGCCGAATGCGGATTTACAGGCAAATATCGACTTTTGCGGCGGATGAGAAACGAGAGACGCTTCGGTTGGGCTCAGGCGGCGGGTCACCCCTTCCACCCTTCTCCTGTTTTTGTTTTTTTTTTTACCATCGTGTAGCGGCTGCTCGTTGTCAGGGTTCAACCCCGAGCCACAAATAACCTGGAGGAGGGATGCTGGCATCAAATGACGTCTTGCGTACGTAACACCTACGGGCGCCTGGGTGTCCGGTCCGGATCGGCGAGGTGCGGAGAGAGACCCCCCCCCCCCCGCCCCAATCCCAGTGTGCGTGTGAAGCAGAAACGGGGGGGTGTGGGGGTGTCAGAGGGAGGAACGAGGGCAAAGCGGGGTTGTAACTACGCTGTAACGCGGAGGGAAAGGTCCTGCCGGAGCAATCGGACCTTCAGCAACTTTGTTAATTCTCCTCCACCTACGGACTCCCACGTTAACCACCGAGCCACGGGTGGGTAGTGCAAAATGCAGAGGGCTGCGCGTTTGCGGGACTCGCGTGAACCGCGTCAACACGCTAACAACTTTGTAACGTTTGCTGTCACGAGGAAGAAAAAAAAAGATAAATTAAAAAAGAGCGAGAGAGCGTGTACCATTAAAATTTAAGATAAACAAGATGCAGGGGTATTTCTGTTGGCGGAGTTATTCTCATTAGTCCTAACAATGTCTCACCATTAGACAAGATTGGAGTAAGCCTCCGTCTCAAGATTTCAGATTTGCAAGCATTCTTTCTTTTTTTTTTTTTTTCTCCCTGCACATTACATTTCTGTCATGCTTTGCAGCAGAACACGATATCCCCAAAGAACCCAAAGAAGAAGAAAAAAATACTCTGACAGCAACCATTAGTTAAGAGTGCAATGAATAAACCCCTTGCACAAGAGTATCAGGACTAATTAAGATTCTGTTTAGCAGCCCTGGATGGAATGTTAATGTAGCTTTGACTAACTGGGAATAAGCAGGGGGAAAAACTGCATTTTAAGAGGAATGCTGGGGTGATAACATCTCTCACTTCTTCTGTCCAAGGTCTGCCCAAGCCTGTTACAAAGTCATTATCTCAAATTACTCCTGTACTTCATTTTTAGAGGGTTTGGGCAAGATCCCCTGGCGTTGAAGTGCTGCCTAGAGCCTCACAAAGCCAATACTCTCTAAGGGGATAAAGCCTGAATCAACCCACTATCTCTACCTTCGAGAGTTTGCTGGTACCAGTTCCTTGGACAAATACAGCCAGGATTCTGGAGGCAGATTAGGATCTATTGCTGGCGTCTCCTCGCAAATCCCTAGAGGGTTTTTGACCCTTTGAAGTTTCGTCTATTTTGCTTACACAGAAGTTTACATGATTAAGTCAGGATTTTACAAGGCTCAACAAGGCAAATTTAGTCACCTCGGAACACTCAACACCAAAAAAAAAAAAAAAAGTAAAATATCCAGTTGTCCTGCTACTCGTTTAGCTCCAGAAATACTAGTATATACTGCGATATTTAGAGTGATTACCTTAATAAAGGACAAAAATATCTGCAAGGCTGCTTCAGCAGGGGAGGGTAAAAAAAAATCCCCTTCCTCCACCGAGTTGTTATTGTTGTTGTTGTTGTTGTTATTATTATTATTATTATCATCATCATCATCCTTCGATATCGTAATTCGCTCTGCTCCCAATGTTCGTAAATGCAGCTATGTTTCTCGGAGAGTGGATGAAACTTCCCAAAGTCCTCCCCAGTCTGTCTAACGTCTCCAGCCTACCTTCCCCCCCTCCTTCTCCAGGCAGTTGCGGTTTTTTTTTCACCGTCGAGCAACAAGCCCGCCTAATCCTCCTTTCTGAAGCAAACTTTTGCAAACCCTTTCCTTGTTAAAAGCAGCCCTGCACAATGCAAACCTCTGCTTGGAAGGAGAGGGCTGGGAACAGACAGCATGAGGAGGAGCAGAGCTCCTTCTCAGGGAATAGCTACCTATTTAAAGAAGTCCCCTGCAATCAGAGAGGGAGGGCTGTAGCTGGAGACTACGGCATCTGGCCCACCAGACTTGCATTGTTTTTTGCGGAGTACAAACAATCTCTATTTTTTGCTCTTTCTCCCTTTCCCTCTTTCTTTTTCCTCCTCTCCAACCAGAGGGAAGATCACTCTGCTAACGGATTACTGCTGCAGAGTTGTTTCCTACAAAGGAAGGAATGATCCGTTCAGGCTCTGCATAATAAGTAGTAATAATAATGAAAATAAATATCTAAACAAACAAACAAACAGACCTGGCAGGCTCGAAAGTTTCTGTAGCTCAATCAGTGCGTTGCAGGGACAACAGGGGCAATCAAGCGAGCTGCAGATTTCTCTTCCTCAATTGATTTATAATTGATGAATGGATTTTCTTGTGCAGCTGCAGCACGGTTAAAAACTATTGAAGAGGTAGGTGTCCTGGGAGGTGTTATTTTGTAAGGGAGACAGTTAGGAGTAACTGGGTGCATTTATCAGCAGGAGATCTGAGCAAGCAACATGATTATATTAGCTGTCAGTGGCTAGGATTCAACTTTCCATAGGCCTCCAGCACCTGCACTCTCGTAGGTGACTCCCACGGAAATGAGGTTCATGCCAGCTGCCGGCCGCATCAGGGCATTGGTCTGGCACAGAGCTCCCCATTATTTCAGTGAGGAGCACTGTGCCCAGCTCAACTGCATGCCGTGCGCTGCTGCTTTTCTGGCAGAAATTGGTCAGGTCTGGCTTTGCAAGAGAAGGGGGTGCAATATCTTGCAGCACTTCTCTCTCTTGCACTTTTTAAGGAAATGGAAGGGATTTTCATACCCTTTAAGATGGGCGTATTTCCTATTTCTGTTCTGATTTTCCCCCCTCCCTGTAGGGATGTACCTGCTAGATGAAGCATTTGCAGTGTGTCTTAAGGATAGAGAAGCTTTAACATGTGTACCAAGAGACACGCAAAGCTCTTATCATGCCTCTGGATTGTGGGTGTTTACCACAGGTCTAGATGAACTTTAGGACCAGGTCCCCAAAGAGGAGCTTTCCATATGTTCTGAATTCACATCGTAAACCATCTGGGCTTCACTGTGGTACCTTGTTTTTTTGTTGCTCTTTGGGGGGAAAAATATCAAGTCTTCAGAAAGGACAGGACTCCAGGCATCAGGACCTTCCTCTACCCTTCGTAGAAGGGCTTAGAGCTACATTCAAGAACAGGATAAGATGTAAATGGAATAGAAAAGTCCTATTCAGCTTCTTATCCTTGAGATCACTTGGCTTTGGGATCGTGCTCTTTGTTTGACCTTAAACTCACCCAAGATGTGCTGTCTTTCCTTGCGTCTAGAAAGGCTTCAGCCTTCCTGGAGGTGAGAAGATTGTGCCTAGCCATGTTTGGGATGCTCACCCCAGCACGCTCACATTCCAGGTCCTTGAAGGGTTCAGGCTGGTATGCTGTCCCTGAGCAAGCCTAAAACCCCAGCTGGTAGGAGAAGGTGGCAGTGGTCACCTGTGCCTTCTCCAACATACCTGAGTTGGAGTTGTTCCTGCTGCTGACAGCTCAGCACAAACCCAACACCAAACCTTTGGAGCGGGGACGGAAAACCGATTCCTAGAGGAGTGACTGAACCTCTAGGCAGTGCAGCCACGTCCCCACACTGCCTCTCGCTCTCCTGTGCCATGTCCCTCTCTTCCTTTCTCTCCAGAGCCCCATCGGGGGAGTGAGATCCCCCTCCTTCCCCCTTCTTTACCTCTCTGTGAGAGAGGAGGCACAGAGACTTTCCTGCAGAGGCGGGCTCCAGCATATGGCCATTTTCTCCCCTGAGGTTTGAGTCGTACGCGTCTGTGGGGGGAGCAGATTTAAGCCACATTTTGCCACTTTTTTGTATTTCCTATTGGGTTGCTGTGCACAGACGAGGTGGCTTCATGCCCAAGGAGAGGGATGCTCCGGATGCAGCACCCCCCCCCCAGGCAGGGAGCTGGGGGGACAGCTGCCAAAATTCAGGTGAGGGTCAGTCCCACCAACGGGGCAGTGAGAGGGAGCACGAGGGGGAAGCTATGGGATTTAACTCCTCTCTTTGTCTTCCTGCTTGCTCTTCCTCTGGGTGGGAAGAATCTTATCCTCAGCACATCTTTCTTCTAGAGGGGAAAAAATATCAACAAACCCAAACTTCCTGTGCTCAGCTCTATCTGCTTCTTCTTTTTTTTTTTTTTGTGGATTTTCATTTGCCTTCTGATTTTTTAACTTCCTTCATGCCAAATTTTACACTGCTAATCTGGGAGAGAGGGAATGATTTATAAAATAATGAAATGTGGAATACTTACCTCATTACTCAGTTCCAGGATCTGGGGTTTTGAAGTAAAAAAAAACCTCAACAAAAGAAGTATGAGATTTCCCGTAAAAGACTGAAATCTCACTTGACTTTAAAATGTTATTGTTGTCAGCAAAGTCACTGCATAATTACACTTCTATTTCTCCATGTTTAGCCCATGTTAATGTCTGTAAGCCAGATCTTCATCGGCTGACATACATTTTTAAAAAATCTTGTCACAGCTGTAAAATGTGGCTATGGAGGAATAAAAATCTACCTCCTTTGGATTTTTTCGTAGTAAGTCCTTTGAATTGCAGAATATTGTTGGTGAACATGTAAAAACACATCATCTAGCTTTCTTAGGCTGAATTTGGAAAGTTGGTCATAACAAATAAATTGTTTATGTTTTTTTTACAACAGTTACAAAAAACTATATAGTGGAATCCTTCAAATCACCTTTGTGCAAAGCCCTGTCTGAATTACAAAGACACATAGTTCTACTGCAATTCAATGACAGTGAAATACTGAAGTAGTAGCATTCAAATGAACTTTTCTTTATCTATAATAGCAAGAATGAAATGATAGTCCCTCAATTGACACAGTAGGAAAAAATGTTTACAGAAACTAATAAACAGAAGAAACTACTCAGTGAAAAGCACAACTTTTTGGATGTTTTAGAGGACGAGAAACAGTAAAAATGTCTGTGGAAATATGGTCCATAATATCCTTGAAAATTCCATACAGCTGAGTCCAATTTCTGTTATTGAATCCAGTCCTAAAAAAAGTGGTAAAGTTGAACTATTCATCCTTAAGTTATTTTAATGTAGTATGCGTATAAGCTTATTTTTATTAATGGAATAGGCTTGTGATTCTGAAGACAATAAGTCACAGTGTAAATCCATAGTAAACTTCTTTTCAAGCTAATGAAAGAATTGGACAGCAAATGGGTCTGTACTTTTGTCTCTGTATTTTTTTTTTCCCTTCTATTTCATTCTAATCATCTCTTCTATAATGCCTGAGAATATTAAGCATGAATGCACTAGGTGCCTGTGTGAGTCAGTGGGAAATACGGCCTCAGTCATCTTCTTCCTTTTGCTTCCACTATCACACTGTCATTAAAATACTATAATGTAAAAGTACATAATGAATATGCCGTAAAAAAAAAAGTTGTGAGAAACAACCTCTTTAAAATTATGTCCAACCATTCATCAATAATGAGAAAAGTTTCTAACAGTTTCCTACTGTGAATCAGCTATTTTTGCATTTAAGGAGAATAAACGAACACGTCAGTTCTAAAATCCAAAATCTAAAATGCATAGATTGCATGCAAACCTATTTAATTACATAGAAGAATTGTTATTTGGGAAATGCCATATTTTTAGCAGAAAATTGCTACCATGAATGTCCACTTTCGTAAAGAATGAAATCCACTGGAAAAAAAAACCTGTGTGGTCATACAAATAATAATTTTATTGTAAAATGTATGCATAAGAGGTCAAAATCAAGATTCCATACCCATTATTTATGTGATCTCCACACTTCCAACTGCTTGAATTTAAAGGCTAAATAAGTTCAATGCATTTTTTTCAACTTCCTGTTTTTTTTAATCCTCTAATACATAGGATTCCCTGAATCGGGTCATGCAGTGGAGGACCAAACTCCAGGTGCCTCTGAAGCCCAAAACTGTGTTGCTCATGCTTCCAAGGCACACAGAGCATATGACATGGAAGGCTATTGTCCGAAGCCGGAGTTGGTAGAGTCCGGGGATTTTCTTGCAGAAATCTGCCGTGAGGCACTCCTCCATCTCCAGCTCTGTGCCGTAGCTTCTCTCCCAGTCTGCGATTCCAGATGCAGCTGGTTAGTAGATCACAGATCAGGTCAGACAATTGCATTTGATGTGTGGAGGTCATATGTAAGACCCATATGCAGGAGAGAAGGAGGTGGGGGGTAGAGAGAGATAAAAAATAGCACTGCCGTGCAAATGTGCAAGGCACAAGCATGGTAAAAGGAAGATGTGTTGGGAATCAAATGGTACAAAATGTGTGAGATCTGATATTTATTTATGTATATTATTTCCACATTTTTTTTTTAAAAGATAAAAATAAGTTGTGCAGTAACTACCTCTCACCATCTATCATCATCAGTAAGAATCTGGCATTTTTTGTACAGGCCTCGTAGACTGAGCTGAACGACCAATATATTAGGTAGTGTCAGGCTGAGGAGCTGGGACTGTGCTTGCCACTGGGAGCCTAGCCCAACTGCTTTCTTTTCACCTCGGTTGCTGGAGCCATCAGGTATTTCTGGAATAGCATCTACTGGTGGTAGAGAAAGATGACTTCTTTCTTGTCAGACAGTCTTAGCCATCACAGCAATTAGTTGATGCAGGGAGTAAAGAAGGGCAACTCTTGTGATCTAGGTTGAGGCTGGGAAAGTAAATATCTAATATCTAGAACACTCTAAAGAGAAATGTGGTGTGTTTATACACAGGAGAGAGCTGGAGGAAACCATATTTCTAGCAAAATCAGAGCTTTATAATGTTCAGCCAGGATTTGTCTACATCTTGAGAGGCAGTTAACAACTTGTAGTATACTGTTGGCAATGCCCAAGTTAAAGGAAAAATTATATATTTGTAAAATATATTTTACCTTGAAAGTGTGACATCACATTACTATAGCTCTACGGAATTACACGTTAAACATATTAATCTCTTCAAATATGCTAATAATCCATGAATCAATACGTAAGGACCTGTGAGTTGACTTTAAGGGAATATTATTGCCTTTATCTAGGAATGTAAACACATTTAGAGGTATAATAGACAAACCATGGTGAGGTTAGGCTTTTTCTTTTAAGATTCATGCATGCAACTGCTGTTATACTTTGTAAGCTCCTCCTACATGAATCCCTTGAAAGGAAACCAAAATCTTAAGATAAAACAAATAAGACTTTCTTTATCCAACTATCCAGAGTTTACTGCCAAGTATAAAGAGCATAGGATAGTCTTCATAGTAAGTTGAGAAAAAGTTTGGGTTTTTTTTACCAAAGTTTTTTTTTTTTTTTAACCTAAGTTGTCAATAAATCAGGCTTTGCAGTGGTAAATAAGTATATGCAGTGGGATCTCAACAGATGTATTCAAGATATGACCTTGAAGAGGAACCTGGAGCGTAGTGAGGTGTTCAAGCCATTTTCATCTCAGTACTCTGAGTGCATTCACATTTTCACATAAGTATTAAGTATACTTTGGGTGAAAATAGTCACTGACGTTACTCAAAAGAGGCTGGTGAATTTACTAAGAGGAATTTGGCCTGATGAGTTTGATGGGAATTTAACATGAGAAAAAGTTCCTGTGTTTGAAATGATTACATACAAACACAGGTAAAGAGAAAAACTTTGAAATGTATGAGAAATAACAATGCTAGCAGATGGTTAAAAATAGGTAACACTCAAAAATGAACACTTATATGTATATATATGCTACAGATGGAGCTGGAAATGAGATCCCTATTTAAAGACGAATAGCATTTTCTTATGTAAGATTCCAGTGTGTTTCTTATTGTTAGATGTAATTGTTCAGACAATAATTTTTATGACTGATGCCTGCCTCACACTGTGTATCTTGCTTTTATAAAAAAAAAAAAAAAAGCTTCAGCAAAACTGTTTAACTGTTTCCAGGAATGATAGGGAGAAATGATTTTGTTTACTAATGTTAAAAATCTGTGTGACCTTACAGAATAAATTGTTTTACAATAAATTATGTACATTTAGGAGGGAGGCCAGAAAGAGGTGCATTTTTTTTTGCTTTCCCTGTAAAAATACACACCTATTTGGCAGAGTCGTCACCGAGTATACTTGATATAATAGCTTATAGTTTAAATCTTTCATCTGTAGTGTGTATGTTCAAGGCACACGATCTCAGAGCGGAGCTAAGCATGTCATTCCCTATAATTGTTCCTCTTACGTGCCTCAGTAACTCTAGAAGCTAGTGCAAGAAGCCTGCCTTTTTTCTTTTGCTCTCATTCCTCCTGCATTGCTGGGCAGTCTGAAGAAGGACAGATTAATCAGCCTCGAATAAAAGTCTGAGTGAGGAGTGGAGCTGGGATAGCGGCAGGATCTGAAGGAGGTGGCAACAGGCTCTAGAAGAGATCATGGACAAGGTTAAGCAGTAGAAACAAAAGAAAATAGGAAAAGAGGTTAAAAGAGCTTGTGCAGAGGGGAAGATAGGGATGGAGTATGACAGGTTAGAAAAGACTGTAAAAGGTCTATAGCCATTAAAACACATTATTTTCCAGAAGCTGGAGTAGGACCCAAGATTCCTCTTTTTCAGGGTTCCTCTACTACTTACTAAGTAACTGAGACATCACTGGCAGCGTAAATCTCTTACTCCCCGTAGCAGTGGGTCCATAGCCACTGTTGATTATTCCCTTGTCTCAGATGATAAACTTCTGCTGGAACTCAGACTCTGGCGCCGTTGTCCACAATGTGAGAATTGGAAAGATTTCATATGATTAACATTTTTGTTAGACTGAGAAACAAAGAACTGATTCTTTTTTCTTTGCTAGGCCCTGCATCATCCTGCTTGATTGTCTGCCGGATAGGCAGATCTCTGAGAACAAGGCACTGTTTCGAAAACTAGCCTTTACTTGTGGATTTCCTAACTTTTCAATGTTTGGCCTTGCAGCCCCAATGTTTCGTTTAAACTTGATTTATTGAATGCAGCAAGCAACTGAAGAAAATGACACAACCAGACTTTTTGTCACTCATCCATACTCTGACTGTTTATATGTATGTGTGTGTGTGAACGTACACATATATGTGCTTTATATATATACGTGTGTATCTCGTTATGTGTTCTCTCTTTTCAGATGTCTTTTTGCGGGCTGAAGATGGAACAAAGAGTAGCAGAGAGTTACATAATCTTATTAAGTTACTCTGGTGAAGTCATTTACCTTATTTGAGTGAGGACTGCCAAATGTAGCATGAGAATTTGTGACATTGATGTTATTCAGATGTGAGAGTTTCTAGGATGGCAACTATTGGCTGTAGCTATTTAGAGACTTTCTGTTTCTTCTAGCAGTGTTAGTGCTGCAATATGCTGTAACTAACTGATTGCAGCAAGGCTCCATGCTAAATTTCTATACACAGAGCTCCCATATCTGTCAAAAAATGTATGCAGATAGCTAGTGTCAATGCAGGCACCGAGCCATTCGTAAGTTTACAGTTACTGGTTTACATTAACATTTGCAGGATTTGAGCCTTGGTTATTTTGTTGTCTTCCTAAATGGGAAAGGGATACTGGCAAGTCCAGGCTGAACTGCCAGATGTGTTAGTCTCGCCACAGCACTTGTAGTGTATCTAATGCTTTTCTTGAGCCAGTTGGTCAGTCAGTCAGTGATTCTCCCCCAAAAAATTGCTCCTAGGATGGAAAAGAAACCTAAGAATTTATCAGCAGAAAGAAGAATACATTTTTCTCTTCCTTCCTTTCATCTACTCCAGAGAAATAAAGCATATAAGGTAGCAAACGTCTAACCCTTGATGCCATCCAAGAAGTAACAAAATGGAAAAATAGGAAATCATATAAAGAAAAAAAATTAAGGATCTCTCATTTCCCAGCTATGCATATTAATAACCACATCAGAAAGAATTCAGATCTCTGTTTTTCATGTACATATATCCCTGTTTCTCCTGTTTTTTTACACACATACCCTTCTCTTTTTTATAATGGAGATTGTTACTTATGCACTTCTGCACGAAATTTTGACCTCAGAAGCTTTGTTTCAGAATGTTTGGTAATCTTTGATTAGTATTTATGATATCAAAAAGGTTATTTCAAAGCATTTTTACAAAGGTCAACCAACAGTGCTAAAAAAAAAAGTGTATTATGCCATATAAAACCTGTCAATCTAGGATAATTTAGGTATCACATTAGGAGAGCATCATTATCTAAAAATAATGCCATTTTCATAAAGACAATTCAAACTGGCTTGCACAGGTCTGAGCCTGGTACTTTCTGTGGCTTTACAGTTAAAAATTTCTTACTTTAATGCACTCCTTTCTTGCCAGTAGCCATGTGTTGTGCTTCTTTGACACCGTATAATAAGGTTTCATATGTTTTTAACAATGATAAAATGTTGTCTGGATATGGGAAAGACTGAGAAACTAAGCAAGACGAATTCAGGGGCAGTTCCTCTACCCTATCAACTGACTCACAACTGTGTTGCAGTTGGAGCAGTTGGACCTCCACTGCTTATGCCCTCTACAACTTTGTCTCAGACAAAGCTATACGCTGAAGGAGCTCTGTTCTGTCATGCTCTGCCATTTGCCACCATGTTGCATAGGGGGATGCAGCATCCAAGGGTGAAGCAGGCTACTGCTGGCTGGAGACATTTTTTCTTTCCACTGAAGCGGCAAGTGAAAAGCAGCCTTAGGCTGAGCAAATCCCACTCTCATCAAAGAATTGTCCTCAGGTTTGGCACTAATTGGGCAGTATTTTGTTTGGTAGCATCAAAAACAAGTGAATAAAGGCACAGAGAGCCAAACTGCACAGGATTTCACAGTAGAAATTTGTAGGATTTCTTCAGAATGCCTGATGACAACCATTCAGGCTGATAAAGGTCCATGGGGAATTCAGTTTTGTCTTCCCAGGGCTAAGGAGCTTGTGCCTGATGTGAGGAACTGGGGCCCAGCTCTGGGGAGCCAGGCGTCCGGATCCTGCTTCACCGGGAAGGATGGGGCGGCGGCTGTGGCTGCATCGCCTGTTTGCAGCAGTGTTGTGCTTGGTTTCGTTTTCACCCTCCTGAGTTCACTCCTCTAGCGATCCACTGCCTCAGGCAGTGGTTTATTTTGCCTTTTTCTATAAGCCAGTCCCCCCCCCCCCCCCAAAAAAGGCAAATTATTATTATATATAATATAATGTTTTGCTATTATATTCCACTATAATTCCTTGCATAAATATCTCTAGATTTTAGAGGTTCCTCTTTATAGACATTAATAGTGTTTTACACATGAGGTTTTCAAATGTCAGTCTGACTATTGTGGATGTTTATGTTATACTGTTATGATATCCTCTTATAGGCAAAAATGAAAATTAACAGGAGCTGAGCAATGCGTAAAAACCCCCAAACATAATACCATTAGAAAGTGTCTTAAATATCACCAAAATCCTGGAAGCCTTGAGAAATACAAAAGGAAAAAAAAATAGGATCAATTAGATATAGTATTTTGTGCTTTTTCCCCTGGAAGTAGTTGACACTAATATGTTTGAGTTACTTTTTTACAGTCTGCCTTGTTACTGATAGAACTGAGTTCTTCACTATTTTGTGTCAAGCAACAAACCCCTACGAAACCCAGGGGCATAACGTGCAGTAGATAAATGTGACATTCTGTCAAGTGATTAAAGTCAAGTAGGTTGTGCCAGTCTGTAGACCTTACCAAAAGTTTCGCTGAAATCGTCAGAAAATCTCCCTTTTATTTAATTGAGACGTGGATAAAGTTGTAGGTGGAGGTATTTTTTTCGTGTTCAAAAATATTTGATAAGAAGAATTTATGCTGTGGCTTTTCAAACCCTTTCTTGGCTCTAGAAAGTGACGTGGCTAATGTCTTCAGCATTCCAACTATTCAGGATGGACAATACACTCAATTAAGTTAACCTGTTTCACTTGTCAATGATAGGTAAAATATTTATGCATGCTATTATTTTTTAAGATTGCTTGTTAAATAGTTTTATGAGTGCCTTTAAATGATAACCGGAACACAAATGTGATTATTCAGTCTATTGTTTGATAGAATTAAATTCTTATCAGAACCACGTGACTGGACATCAAAGTGACTTGATGGTGCTTTTGTTGTTTTAGTTGAACTCTTCAACCTGGGCTTTTTTTGGTTGTTGCTCATTCTTTTGTTTGGATTTTTTTTTTAATTCTCTTTAAAAAAAAAAATCTGCAAACGAATAGCAAGTCTAGTTTGATCATTTGGCCAAAAATATTTACTTCATGGATTACATTATGAATTGATTATAGCTGTAGCTAAGAGGGAGGGTGAATTCTCAGAAAGTTAGTATTTCTTGTTAAGCAAATCTGGAATGTAGATCAGCTGCAAGTACCAAACATGATGAAAGTGAGTCTGGAATATCTTACGTCTCCTCTAGTAAAACATAAACAGATGCAAAATGTCCAACATCGTCCAACATCATATTTTTGGTCACTTTTTGATGCCTGTTGTTATACTTAAACTTCCAACATCAGGACGAGTTTCCTATATACTGAGAATTCTATGTTGTGCAGCTTCAAGATTTTGTTCTGAAGAACTTTATTTAACCTACTACCACTCTGGAATAATACTCTGAGCTTTGCATTCATTGCAGTAGAGCATTAAGAGGGTCCTGACAGCAGGATAAATTAACTTAGCTTATTTATTTAGGTTAGCCATTTGTATGTATTTGATTGAGGTAAGACATCCAAAGTAAATCAGTTAATTTGTGCCTTAGTTTAGTATCTTTAAGGAGACTTGTAATAATAATAAAAAATAAAATCCCCTAAGAATTTTCTCTATAAATTGAACTTTTGAATAAGTTTACTCCCTAACTAAATCCCACATAGAGAATTGCCTTTCTTTCAGGACAATCATCTTTCAGCAAATCCACACAGGAATATTAGTCTTATTTCATTTAATCACCAAATCCTAACAACTAAGTATTCACTTCATTAAAGGCACTCAAAAATTCTGGCCAGCTGTTTCCTGCCACTTGGCTGAGGACAAGGTGGAGAAAGACAAGCAATTCAATCCTCGGTAACTCTCAGTTGTGTTCTGTGTAATTCTGCTGCATAATTATACTTTCATCATTTTGTTCCTAACCTAGACTCTGCATCCAAGGTGGGTTCTGTGACTTATGGGCTTAAATTCTGACATGTTTAAATTCATGTTGTACACACAAAAGTTTCCAAAGATTTTAGTAATAATCTCAGACTAATTCTTCGTTTTGTCAACTGTGCTTTCTCTTCCTTTATTTTTTTTTCTTTTAAATCATTTTAAATTATAGTAGTCAAAAGGATTGAAGAAGGACGCATAATTAACCTACTAGTTGTACATACAAGTGACAGATTGGTTACTTGCTCTGTTCCTGGAAAACTGTTTCCTGTTCTGGTTCAAATGCAAAACTCTGGAAAATTAAGAACTCTTTGTCAAAGATCAAGGTAACTATAGTATGGTGTTTTTAAAGCTGGTAGTAATTTTTACGTACTGAATGTAAAAAGAAATACTGATTACAACTGAGGAATGACTTAAACAAATATCCATTTGACTGTATGAACTGTCAAGCCTGTTGCCCGTGAAAGTAAGTGCTAAGACATCAAATCATAAATCAATATTCCAAGGCCAGAATCTAACCAGAGGTAAAACAGTTACAGTTCAGTTATACAGACTTCAGCTAAGCTGTGCTTATTTATACAGCTGGGTCTGGCTATTGGGTGCTGCAAAAATGGCAAAGTCATCCAATTCAGTCATAATTCAGGAGAACCCTTTGAGTAAGATGTGCTTGTCCATGGAAACAGAATTTAGCATTCTGTACAGCCCATGGGGAAGATTAGATATATCAGGACAGGACCAAAATCTGTCCACCAGCCCAGGAAATGCTGAGCAGTGCCGTGTGAAACCCCGTCCCTCCCTGGGGTGCAAGCAGCCCAGCCCAGGCATCTGCGCCCACTTGTGCACTACAGATTTGTGTCCTCTCTCCAGTATAAGGCTGATGCTGATTTTCTTCAGAAGAATAAGCAGGACACAGCCTTTTCAATAATGGCAATCACCTGCCCAACAGCCTAACAGCTGCAGAGCCAGCAAATTTTTGCAAATTTTGTTCTGTCCTTTGTGTAGTTCCTGTCCCAGTTCAGTGTCCTAACCCTTGAGTCAGAGGAGTGGGATGTGCTGAGCTGTATTGCCACTATTCCCACTACATAGGTTAATTAATGGGATAAAATGCATTCATTTTCTCTTGCCCTGGGGTTTTAAAATTGGGATTTTCATGATGCTGTTGGCAGCTTGATTTTACTAGCACTTCTTGGGTGTACTCTGCGGGTTGTGAGCTGAGTCAGGCAGCTCAGCCAGTAGAGACTCATTCAAGAGGGAAAAAATACCCAGCACTTACTAGATGGGATGTCTCAGGGGGGTCAGGCCTGGTTTGGGATTCCCACCAGGTTGGTAAACTGGTGCCCAGCTCCTCAGCCCAGCTCAGAGCAAATCTGAGCACTGTAAGGTTCATGTTGCCTTCAGGGCTAGGCAGCAGCCAAGGAAAAGTTTTTGGATACTAATTTTGGACTTAAATTTGGCCTAAACTCCACTTCAGGTGCTGTGTTTCTGATTGGCTTTCTCCTCTGAACACTTGCCCTCAAGATGTCTTCAGCATGTGCTTTTATGTCAGGCGTAAGGCTTAGATGCTATCTTTGAACAAGGATGCTTTACTCAGCTTGGTAAGTGTGACCAGTTACAGCTCTAGGCAAGGATCTTAGAAAGCGATGTACTGATTTCCTCCTGGTGCATTTTATAAACCATGTGGTCTCATCTGCTTTGTAGCTTTCTGTATACAATAGTTGGGGTTGCTTTGGTTTTGATTATACAGTTTTTGAGAAAGGTTTTTACTACTCAAATAATATTCAAATTCTACTTGTTTTTTCTCTGTTATATGGTGAAGACAGAAATCATAGCACAGTGCTTCCAAGGAAATTTGTAAGTAAGAACAACAAAGAGAGGAAAAGCAGGTAGGTAGTGGTCTAAGACTACTGCATAGACACTTGATTCTTTGTCGCTATTACTGAGCTTATACTTACCTGTTTGCAGTAAAGATGAGCGTCATGGGGGAAGTGAAATAGCATTTGCTCAATGTCGTGGTTTTGTTTAGTGAGGAGGGGGGCCTAAGGTGGTAGCTTCTGTAGGAAACTGCTAGAAGTCGCTCCCCTTTATTCAGTGGACTTGGCCAGGCTTAGGGCGGACCCACTGCTGGCCAAGGCTGAGCCGATTGGTAGCAGAATGTCTCGTGATATGACACTCAGTGTTTCTTTTCTCCCTGAAATCCCATTGTAACCCTGTAGTTTTTCCTATTGCTGCTGTTCGTTTAATCAGTAACTTCATCTCAATGGGCTTTCATGCCCTGAAGAGATGTATGGGCTTACAAGGATCAGATGGTGTAGGGATAGAAAACTGGGAGACTCGCTGACTGCATAGATGATCCAGAAAACTGCAAAACTGTCACCTGCAGTTTGCTAAAGACTAGCTATTCTCACAACTGAACACTGCCTTTCTGTCCCAACAGGAAAGACAAAAATGCAGATGTTTTGCATTTTGCAGTCTTTCTTTTTTGGATCTTTCAACTTCTCTAAAGGGGACTTCTCACCTGACATGAATGTTAACGATTGTGAAAAAAAAAGGTAGTTTTGCTGCTAGATCCCTGAAGGAATTGAATGAGATTTAACAGCCTTCAGTCCGGTGTCAAATTTTTCTGTACAATGCGGGGAGATGGTTAGACATCTCAGACTGGCCTTCACTGTGGCCAGTGTACAGATCCAAATACTGACCCAGAACATGTAAGAGAGAAAAGAGCCTTTTATCTTGTGCAAGTAAATGCCCTGCCGAGCGCTGTGTCAGGCCTGTCATGGTCAACAGCAAATGAGGATCTGCAATGCAGACTCCAGGCTGACGTTATCAACCAAGCCATTCCTTCCAAAAACAGCTGGAGAGAGATACCACTCCTTATTTTCTCAAATGCAGACTGAGAAGGTAAGCGGTACTGGTGCAACTTCCAGTAACTCTTTGCTAAATTTATGGCCTCTGACTAAGCATTGTGTCCTGCCAAGGAGGAAATAGCTTTTGGTATGCAGAGTGGGACTATGGAAGTTCAGGCAGCTCCACTTTAGAAAGTTCAAGATCCTCACAGATTTTTTTGTCTTGCGCTTGATATCTTACTGTCAGACATCAAAGTCTGAGATATTAATCCTGATCTCCTTTTACAGTTGGTAGCAGGACAAACTGGGTCCCTAGAGCCTTAGCTAAAGGCCTGAGGACTCGGGTGCATGCACTTACCTAGATGCGTGAGGAAGAACTTAAGGCACATACATTGTTTTATAGAGCTGGGTCTTAGTCATGTCCTCAGAAGTTGCAAGCACAGACAAAGCTACATAACCCTCTACAGGCTACTTCTGCCCTGAACTGCAGGGGTCTGTGAGGTAGGCCAGATTCCCTTCTCATTCACTCAATGACTTCTGATAAGACTCCCACCTGGAACAAAGGTAGAAGGTATGGATATAATTAAAATCAGCAACTAGCTGGTATACCCAGGCTGCTTAAAAGCTGGCAAGTGTCAGATTTTACCATGAGAAAGCTACCAGAATAACAGAGAGAGATCAGAGTTCTTGCCAAAATTAGCAATATGAAAGAAAAAAAAAAGGAATTATTGAGATAAAATGCTTGCATTTTCATGATTAATTTAGTAGAATAGAGGAAATTTTGCTTTTCTGAGTTGACTTTGTTTTATTATTCCATTGAATTTAGCATCAAAAACGAAATGAAAGCAAAAAAACCCTCCAAAACCACCCACTGCAGATATTTTTCATATGTACAAAGCTTTTGAACAACTTACGGTTTGTCATTCCAAGGGAAGGAAGGCGGTCCTGTTCAGCTGATGGGTGAGTCAAGCTCAGTGGATGCAAAGAAAGCTTGTAGAGGCCTGTGCAGGATAACTACTTTTTACCACTCTTGTCACCACGCCACTCGCTATCTGCATGGAATGATCTATTGCTGCTGCTGTTGCTGACACAGTCTTTTCCCCCGCCCCCACTCGATGCTTTTCCTGCCCAACGGCATCTGGTTTTGTTCAAAGAGGCCTATGCCTTCCTTCACCTTGATGCTCCGTTGCTGTCTCTTTCTGGCAAAGAACTCAAAAGATTTGGCCAGAAGGTTGCACTCAATCAATCCTGCCTTTAGGGTGTCCTAGAAGCCCTTTCTTGGATCACCATTGCTTTCTCTTTCCACACTCCAGTTCCCTGCATAGGAGGTACTTGAACATATGTACATCACTGATCCAAGCCATATGTCCAGCCCATTACACCTGGGCCTTCCATGTGGATACGCTGCAGGAATTCATCACTGGTCAGCTTAGTGTAGCATCTGACTCAGAGCAAGACACATAGGTGCCTCTGGTGGAACTTCTCCAGCTGGCAGACGTGCTTTCTATACTATGTCAAAATCTTGTGTCTGTTCAGCACAACAGCCTTGTACAATTTTAGTCTGCCTTGTAGTCTGATCCGACACGAAGTCCATATTTGCTTAGTAAACCTGGCAGAAAACTCCCCTAATTCTGTGAATGCAGGAAACTACCTCTCCATCAACACTGGCACAGTCATGCGAAATAATTTGAGTGTAAGTGAACTCGTGCAACAAACATCTCAGTCTCACTACGTTTAGTGGAAGGGACAGCACACTCTTCTCCATGTTCACTGACACACCATCTCAGTTTTTCTCAAATTTATGATTCGTCTGAATTTTTTTTTTTTGTCTGTTGTGGAAGTAGCCTATTTGTCTATTAAGAAGATCTGAAGATCTGGGCTGATGTGTGTAATGAGGAAAATACCAGCTTTCTTACGTGCTCTGCTGGGTAACCTTAGGCCTGGTGTGCAGTCCTCCTGCACCTCAAAAGTGAGTCCTGATATTTAGGCTGAGGTTGCAGTCATTTTACCTGACACCTTGGAAGAAAATAACATTTTCTCAATTAAATGCACAAAGGACAACAGAGAACAACACTCCGTTTCATAAGCAGTGATTTGCAAAAGCAAAGTAAGAGACAATCAGAGAGGGTCTAAATGGCTCACAATCTAAATAGAAAAATAAGAGCAGAAGGAAGAGGAAGAAAAGAAGGGGAGAATTAAGTCAAAGAGAGGTGGATGTGGGTGGTATAAATGAACAATGAATACAAGGAGGAGGGTGTTGAGGCTAAAAACTAAAGAAAGAAGCCTGTCACCACAGTCTTTATCAAAGGACCAAAGGAAACTACATTACAGCAGCCAAAGCACTGCATAGGCAAGAAGTTGCACTCAGAATACACCTAAGTGGAATTAAAGGGAGCTTCAGTTCTGGGGGTGCTGGTGGTAACAGCCTCTCAGAAATATACTCCCAAATGAAATGTTTAAATCCTGTGTATAAAATATTTTTGTAAAAAGGAAAATTAGATCATATGCTGCTATGACAGTGAAGCAATAAATGACAGATAGCAGTTTGATTTTTTTTTCCCTAAAATTAGGAACTCAGTTGCATATGTCCATTTTAACACCAAAGACTCTGCCGTCCTAAGCCTCTGTTTTATAATCTCTGTGATACCAGCTTTTGATGATATATTTACTAACTGAATGCCAGATTTATCACTATGTTAACTCAGCTTCACTAATGTGTATCTAACAGAATTGGATCAATGAATCTGCAGGAAGAAATGGATTGGTGGATTGCTGTTTGTATGCTAAAATTTTGGGGTTTTTGTTTCCACATTAGCACACGTTTGTAAAGGGGCTTTGCAATTCAGGAAATACTTGAAGTTTCATGGAGTTCGGAGTACAGCTACGTTAAAGAACAGCTGATAAAATAACTCTTCCCATTATTTGCCTTATCATCAACATATTCAAGAATGCCTTAATGACAAAGAAACACAAAGCATTTGGCTTACTATCATTTGCTTTATATGATTGATGAGATAACACTATGTTATGAAGGATCTAACTGAAGATTTGTAATAAGTAATAATTATCTCCCAACAGGAGTTCCAGGGTCTTTTTTGAAGCAAAAATGTTCTTGGTTTACAAAACACTGATAGAAGTCTCAGTACTGTAAGCCACATGAAGAAAAGAAACCTCAAATTAAGAACGATAATTACAAATAAAAGACATTTCTTCTGTGTCTTTTTCATAAAAAATGTCAACTAGGCCATTTAAAAGATGTGAAACAATGCTATCAGAATTTTTTTTCACAGGAGTCAGAGATACTGATAGTATGCAATAACATGTTGTAGCGTGCGACACCATTCAACAACCTTCTTTGAGGAAGCAGATGACTGCTTTCTCCAGCAGTCTCAATTCAGAATTGTTCAATTTGCAATAGTCTTATCTTTTATGCCTGAAAAAGGGAAGAAATCAAAACATGTCTTTTCCACTTTCTCTTACTATTCTGGAGCATTCCTTGTAGATGGTCAAGTACTCAAAGAAGAATTTGAAACTACAATCCAAGTCTACAGGAGGAAGTTTAAAGTATGTTGACCAAACTGTTCCATATTGCAGAAACCATGTTCTCGTGGTTAAGAAGAATCAAAGAAAAATAATAATCCAAAGTGATCAAACCATGTCTCCTAAAGAAAGAGTTCTAGGTCCATACACAGGCACATGGATAAGATAAAAAAAATTGTAAGAAAGAACATGAGATCGCTGTGATGGCAGTGTGATTTGCAGACATAGCCAAGAAGAATTAGGCTCCTTACTGTGGATTTAGGTGCCTGACTTTAGGCATCTAAGTTTACAAAGGGCTACTACCTTGTGGTAGGAAGCTGTTGCAAGTGCTTATAGAGACATCTGTAAGGACACATGTCCGAAGGGGTGGCATTCTTTTTTCAATTAATGGAAAACTTAGTAACCGTGTCAAAATATTCTTAGACTGAATGTTTTAAACTCTAAATTAGGCGTGGAGATATAAGGCCAGCTACTATACTCATTTTAGTTTTGGAAAATCCATAGGGATGTAGGTCGATTTGAGTGAATTTTCAGCACATCAGAGTTTGATTATTTTGGAACTAGAGTCTTGGAGTCTCAGTTGTAGCTCTTTTATTTAATGAAAAGGAGCTAACAAATTTCACCACAGTATTAGTTTTTCACTTCTGATTTTCTATATGTTAAGTAACAAAAAGCCTAATTATAATGATGCAACTGAGTAGTACAGTAGCAAGGTACGAATAGCAGAGAAATCATTTAAGTGATATACAAATCTATTTCTGAGATTTCCTTAATACCTTTTCAAACATAAAATGAACTGCAGATAACATAAAACATTTCCATGAAAGTTGTACAAGATGTAATATTTCTGTGCAACTCACAAAAAAAGTTCACATCACCTTACCTCACAGTAGGAAAAGAAAACTTACTGTTACTATTTAAACAAAGATATCAATCATGTACTACTTCCTTCATTTTGGTTTGATGATATTTAAATGGAGTTTAATAAAAATTTCAGGACACCTATTCTTAATGCAATGAATAATTATAGACTATCATCACCTCTAGTTATTTCAGTTTGATTTCTTTTAGTGTAAGCTAATACTGATTCTGATTTTAGTGGACCTGACAGATATACAGGCAGGAGGTTTTTTGAGATCCATTTTATTTTAAAAATAGTTATTCTAAATTCTAAAACTGCACTGAAAATCTAGATTAATGTTTGATCTTTAATGACCTATACAAGAAAGTTTGATGTTATTCTCTCTGATTAAGAAGAAATATACTTTTGAAAATTAAGTGGCAGAAAAGCATGGGTGTTTATGCCTTTAACAATTGGCATGGCCAAAGGGCCTCTTTACAGAGAAAGCATGGCATCTCACTCGCTCTTTTTTTTGGGTAATATACGTATGTATTTATCACAGTTACTTAAGTGCTTTGTTTTAGCTGGGAACAGGTTTGCTATACTTCATATGGCATAGCTTTTTTTTTTGGCAAAGCAGGAGTATGATGTCAAATACACACAAGACACGGGGAGATAAATTAAGTAACGTGTGTTTCTTACCTTTTGGGAAATTAAGTAATGTGTATTTCTTACTGTTTGGGAAACCTACCAGAAGAGTCTGGGTTGTTTTCTTTTTTTTTTTGTGTGTGTGTGTTTGTGTTTGTGTTTTTGTTTTTGTTTTTGTTTTTTTTCTGGCTCGCTATTACTGATGGTATTTGCTTTACTTGTGGATGCTATAGTGTCATGTTTACTTCAGAAGGAATTAACCAGGGCTAGGAGCTGCCATTTCCCTGGAGAGCCGTAAGCAGGACAGCCTTGACGGCTGAGCGTTTGGAGCACAGCAGGGAGTTTGTCCGCTACTGCGAAAAGCAGGGAGCACGCAGAGAGTGGGACTTTGCAGGAGGTGTGAAGAAAGGTGGCTGAAGGAGTCAGAGCAGCATTTCTGCAGATTCACAAAGGTAACGTACTGGAGCCGAGTCTGGAGGGCAGCACAGATGTGCACATAGGTAGAGGTTTACAAGGATCTTTAATTCTATCTTGTCTTACCTTGGTATTCTGTATTTTATCTCTTCTAAAAAGGTAGCTATCATTTGTCTAAATGCATCCATCATCTATATTTAAATATAACAAATACAAAATAAGTGTAAATACAAGTCCTGAATTTATAAGACCTTTTGGTTTTATAAAGGTGCTTGCAGATTTACTGCAAAGCTTCTAAATCTTCTAGTTATGAAGATAATTTTAGAGTCCTCGTAGGAGCTTACAAACTGATGGAAGGCTCAAGGTATAATATTAAAGTAGAAATGAAGATCCAAGTGTATATTTTCAAAGACAAAATGTGCTTAACATTAGCTGCCATAATTTTCAGTGTTAAGCTTTGTGGTTAAAAACCTCTGATGCTTGCTTAGGTTTTACATATAATCTGCTACTTGTAAACCAACGCAAGAAACCTCCCAGTTCCTAGGCTCTACATTTGTTTTTTTTTTGTTCACACAGACAAAATGTTTGGTTCATGAGTAAAATTTTTGGTTTTTACTATCAGGCTTGGAGTCTTCCAGTTACAATCTAGTTAATGTATGACTTTCAACTTAATCTTCTTGTTTTCTTTTAGTCTTAGTTCTTGGTATTTTTCTTTAAGATGAGTTAAAGTATAAGTCAACTGACATCATTCATAGGTACAAGATAAAATAATCATCTGAATCCGAGCTTGACAGAGATTTTCTTCTTGGATTATTTTCTGGTATTTTGTTTTTACAAGTAACTGAACTGTATGTGCCCATCAAATAAAAAATACAACATTTTAAACCAACAAAAATACAGCACTTTAAACAGGAATTTAGTCAGTGCACACATTCATAAAATGTGGCTTTAATACACTTCTCTGTGTTTTTAAAAGAAATGGTTGATAAAATAGTAGTTTGTTTTGTTCCAAGTAATCCTTCCTGCCAGTGATTTGTTGCAGCACATCATACTTCTGGGTAATCAGGCTACTGGAATAAAGGCTACTGTACCCTTTGTACAGTATTTCATCTACAGGAGAACAGTAATATTTTAACTACATTCCACTACTTGCTGCTTTGTAATCTACACAAAAGTAGTAAAACCATTTAATAGCAGAGTGTTACGATAGGTATCTTGTAGTAATATAACCTTGTTACTTTCATGGTATATCCTACAGAAAATTTGCAAAAAACATAATTAAAATAAATACATTCCCCACTAAATAAGTGTGTATTTTGTCATGTAGAAAAGGCCCATGTCTCCACAGGTGAAATAAACACGTCGATTTGATTTCCATAGATTTCTTTTGGTCCTGTGTGCTTTCTCAGAAGTTTGTGACTGCCTCTCTCAGATACGGACTCTGTTGGAATAATCCACCCCTTTTTCACACTGAGATACAATCTTCACAAGATTTTGTGTGACGCTTTGTGCAGGTGGCAGAACTGGCAGAAGTGTCGTCAGGATTAATTTACTAAAGAACTAAAACTCAATTTGATTTTGATGAAGGTGGAAAGAATCTGACAAGATTAGATGATCCAGTTAGGGCACAGAAACAATACCATGTGGTGTGGGTGACCTGTCACTAACGTTTAATAACAAACAGAAAAATGGTTGCTGTGAGTATTTAATCAAATAGTCAATCTCAGCACAACTCATAGATCAAATACATCAATACGACTGTTCACTGAAAAGTGCCAGATAGAAAACCAGTCATGATGATCTCCTTGCAGATGGCTCACTCTCAGAGAATGCTCTGAAAGTGGTAAGGTGCAGGTGCCCTTCGCCATGGAGAATTGTTCTGAAGTGATTCCCATGTGGTATTTACTCTCTACTTGGTCTTATTTAGCATGACACTGAACTATCTGATCATAGTGTGAGATGGTCAGGTCTTAGGTGTTAACACTAGGTTTTACAATACTCAGCTAAATGTAACATCCTCATTTTGAATAAAATATGCTATTTACTAGCTTTCTTAGAAGAAGTAAATACCTGGATGAACTCCAGGCAGTTTTAGTTCAGCCTGAGTTCAGCTGGGCTGATGTTCAAAGGGACAAGTGCAACTGCATAATGCAAAAAGTGAGAAATAGTTAAAGTTTTGCTTTTGTAATTTGCTTGCTTACATTTTGAGCACAGTTCTTGGAAAACAATGCAGGCATCAAACTATTTCCCTCATTGTTCCCCCTACTCTCCTATGTCCCCATGGCCCAAAAGACCCTAGCTAGCATTCATGCATGATGCCAGTTTTAAAGGACTGTAGGATTGTCTTTTTTTCGGTATGTTTCACAAACAATGTAGCAAAAAGAGAATTATTTTAAATGTCGTTATCCATTTATTGTGATATTTACAAAATATATTCATAGAATGATGTCTATAAGGCTATATAAACCTTAAAAATAATAGGGGATCCAACTGTCTCCTTGTTTAAAAACTAGGTAAAAATATATAAGCTCTATGTAAAAACTGTATAGAAATATGGCAAAATACTCATTTTTCCTAAGATTTTTATTCAACAGTTAACACATCAAATGGAAACATATCCTGCTAGAAAATTAATTTTCATTTAGAAATAACTTTTATGAGAAAACATTACTTTTATTGCACTTGAGTATTTTAATGGGAAATTTGAAATTACTATTTTCTTAATTTATTTAGAATTTCCATTTTAATTAAGTTTCTTTGGAAAATTTTACTGCTGAAAAGCCACATTTTTATTTCTCCTTCATTATTTTCTTTTTTTTTGATAACAAACATAAGAAGTTTGAAAATAAATATTTCCAGTCTTTTTTTTTTTTTTTTTTCCCCACTGTGGAACTTCCTAGACCTTTTTCAAGAGTAGATCAATTGCTAATAGGCCAAGGAATAACAAAAATATATAATCGTATCTGTATCTTAAGGAAATTTGAAGGAAAAAAGATGATAAAAAATACTAAATTATAGAAAAGAAAGAGGAAAAATATTCTGAAATAAGTTCATTTTATTATTTTGTGTTACTGTAAAAGAAAATAATATTTTCAAAAAGAAAAGGAAAGAGTGTTTCACTACCATCCAGTGACCTGAGAGTTCCTCACTCAGCTATGATTCCTGTGTATTTAATAGCTTCACTGTATTTCTCTAACATAGGCTTGCCCAGGCTCCTGCTAAACACATATAAGCTTTCAGCATTTAAATAATTTCATGGTAAGGCATCCCACTCTAACAATGTTGCTTTAGGAAAGATCGCCTTCTTTTCTATGCTTTCAACCTTCCTCTTTCTAGCAACACTTAATACCCCCTAGATATTATACTACAAATGACAGTGAACTGGCCATTCCTGCCCATCCTACAAATGATTTTGTCATACCTCCCTATAGTTACTTATTTTCCAAATTGAAGAAACTGAAGTTCTTCCTCAGTGATCCATACACTTGGTTGTTCTTGCCCTCCTCCGAACCTTTCCTAGTTCAATGATCTCCTCCTCGAGACCAGAGATCCTGGACCAGAGCTCATGCCATTCAAGATGTGGGTCAGCCATCTGTTTACTGAGTGACATAGTAATATACTTCTTTCCTTCTAATTCCTAATGACTGATTTACCTTTTTGATTGCCAGAGTGCATCAAGTTGAAGTTTTCATGGAATTTTCCCTCTTAACTCCAAGGTCTCATACTTCATTGACAACTTAGGGACCATCCCTTTATACGGAAAGGTAAGACTTATTTTGCCATAGGCATCAGTCCAGGTTTATCAAAATTAAATTTAATATGTTGTTTTATTGCCTAGACCCTGAATCACATGAGATTCTTTTGATGTTCTTAAGAATTGGCCCTTGTTTTACTGTCCTTAATAATGTCATCAGAATATTTGTCATCTGGTTATCCTTCTTCCGTTGACAAGAACATCATGAACCCTAGGGCAGATAACTCCATTGGAAAACCTCCTTCCACCAAGTGAATTGACCATCTCTTTCTTCTGTCTGTTTCCAGCACAGTAATATAGTATTTATCTATTTTATAATCCCTTTTATCCCATAACTACATAGTTCCTTTAAAAATCTTTCAGACATTAATGGAAAATATTTTTATCATCCTATATCTACATTCTATTGTTGAACTCTTCAAAGAAGCGTCACATGGCTAATTTTAAAATGTTAATAAGCACTGAAAAAAAGAAGGAATTTTCTCCATGTTTCTCCAGAATAAAACTTGATATTTTTCTGGTAAGATTCAACATGATTACTGAAAAAAAATATTATATTGTATTTTAAATGCTTCTTATTCTGCTTATGTAGGCAGTGGCTTAAATTTAATCTTTTTGATAGTTAGTTATACTAATAGGCTGTTTCCTGTCCCGTATGAAAATTGTGTTTATTCTGCTTTATTTATGATCAATTATTATCCCATGAAAAATCCAGAATAGAAAGATTTGAAATTATTTTTCTCTCCAACTATAAAGGAAAGGAAATACGAATCCATACTGGACACAGTTCTTTAGGAGGAATAAATAGAAGAAACTTCATCATAAAAATGAAAGTGTCATAAAGAGAGCAGAAAAGTGCAAGTTACTCTAAGTGTCAGAGACAGCTGCACACAAGTACTGGGGAGAAGAATAATGTTAAACAGAAGTGAAGCAAATACAGCTGAGTACATTTAAAATTATAACTAGAGATAGTTAAAGGGTTTTCTGTAGGTCATCACTCATTGACAATTCCTAGAGAAAATCATATGTTGTTATAGTAATGGTAATATGAGAAAGCAGTCTTTTCCAAGCTGACCATAACCAATTATGTTGTGCTTAGCATTCAGCTGTTTTCCTTTTTGCTTCACTTAAGACACAACATCTGGAGGGCCTCATTAAATGAAGGTCAGATAATCTACTAATAAACTATTTAATTAGGAATTTGCCAGCAGGAAAAGTACTAAAGCTGTTATTTGTCTTTACTCACATTTATTAGAGAGAGAAAAGAAACCACAGCAGTTGCTGGAATATTTTGCATCTTTAAAAAAATGCTTTTAAATCAAACTTACTGTAGTTAGAAAAGACCAGCTGGAGAATTTGGAGTTACAATTTAGAGTAGGGGATTAATGCTGCAGAACAGTTTACCTAGCTTCTTTCTGCCTTTCACATGATTTTGTCATTCCCTTACCCATTCTAAAAAGTGAAAAACGGATCAAATGCATTGCTTTTACACTGTATCCTTCTGCCCTTTTCATACCAGCATCAGCAGGGAAAGTCTTTTCCTAACTTTTTATACACAAGCAGCTGACATCGTACAATGTTCTTTGACAGTGAACCTGTAGTACACTCAACCTGGGCTGCTTTAGCATGTATTTCAATAATTTTATCACCAGTCTAGTATGAAATACCCCTTGCTGTAATAAAGCTATCTGTTTTGGTGAGAATGCTGAAAGAGGGACAATGCTGGATATCTTCTGACATGACTGCTCCTGTTCAGTATCAACTGGGTTGAGACCTTCTTAACGTGTTTGACTTGTGATCTTTTAAAGCTGTCAGGATCGAATGATTTTCAGTCACTTTGCTCTGCAGTGGATTTAAAATCATGTCCCAAAGGTGGTAGATTAATAGATTAAAAAGGTAAAGTATTAATCTAATGCACTGTCTTGTCTCCTTACCCATAACTTATGATGTAATTGTCATATGATTATGGCAGTTCTCCGATGAAACAAAGTACCTATATTTTGTTCTCTGTAAAGTGTTTCACTGACTGGTGCAGTTGTTATCCCAATGCCTTATTCTGTATGGAGCAGAGCAGCTAACTAAACAGATTTTTCAGAATTAGTGACCATGTTAGCATTTATTTTGGTTATTTTTACACACTTGAATATGGACTTAACTACCTCTGGAGCCCCCAACATAAGAAGGACATGGACCCATTGGAACGAATCCAGAGGAGGACCATGAAGATGATCAGAGGGCTGGAGCACCTCTCCTATGAGTACAGGCTGAAAGAATTGGGGCTGCTCAGCCTGGAGAAGAGAAGGCTCCGGGGACACCTTGTAGCGGTCTTGCAGTACCTAAAGGGGGCTGACAAGAAAGACGAGGAGAAACTCTTTAGCAGGGCCTGTTGTGATAGGACAAGGGGTAACAGTTTTAAAACTGAAGGAAGCAGATTCAGACTTGATATAGGTAAAAAATTTTAAGGATGAAGGTGGTGGAACACTGGAACAGGTTGCCCAGAGAGATGATAGATGCCCCATCCCTGGAAACATTCAAGACCAGGTTGGCTGAGGCTCTGATCTAGTTGGAGATATCCCTGCTCCTTGCAAGGGGGTTGGGCTAGATGACCTTTAAAGGTCCCGTTTAACCCTAACCATTCTATAATTCTATATGTAGTAAATCTGAGCATCGGTTGGAAGAAACAACTTTCCTGAAAACTTAAAATGTGTTCCTTATATAGTGCTGAGTCTCAAGAAGGCAAAGAATGTTTTAATGTGAAACGCCCTCATTCACTTCAGATTGTTCTCAATAGCTTGGCTGGACAGATAGTGGTAGTAAACCACTCTTTGTATGGAATATAAAAATGATTTTCCCTTAGCTAATTGTGATGGAGGAGATTATACATTCACCTGTTTGTTGGTATGTCTATCTAGGGACTACAAAAATATTTTTCATACTTCAATTTCTGTTGGTTTTTTTTTCCTGTTTTTTGTTTTGTTTGCTTTATTGGTTTTTTAAAGTAAAGGTCGAATACCTCATGAGTTTCCTCTGTAAAATTGCTTTGCTAGGCTAAGACTCAGGTTACTTTAGCTACAGAGCTCGCGAGATACAACCATCTCTAAAATGACCAACTTCTACATTTATTTTCAGAATTTTCTTGGAATAGTTTTCAAAAGTAAGTCACTCATGCACCCACTGAGGTTCATGGTTCCTGCCTGACACCATGAACAATCCTAAGAACTTGGTATTTAAGAAGGAATTCGATTTACCTTTTGATTCTGTGGAATGGGGCTTTGAAGTATTATGGCCAAACTATGGAGCCTCTACTTGTTTTAAGCTTCAATATAGGCTGGAAAGTAAGAAATCTATGACCACAAGGTGCAGCTGATTTTCTGTCAGCAGCTGAAATCTGTCGGTGTACAATTGTATACCTGTCAGCACAGTTTAACCTATAAGTTTGGTGAGACAGAGGCTGTGAAAGTGCAGCCAACAAGTGTCAGTTGGATTAAATTTAGAGGTTTGAATAATGCTTTCTCTGCTCATACTATATATATACTATAGTATTTCTTATATATGCTTCCACTTTTCAGACATATGAAGTATAGTGAGATTTCATGCCACACATGTTCAAGGGTGTTTTTCACATTTAAGCCACTGCTCTGAAAAGACGTGTCAAGAAATCCACAGAGTTTTCATCTCTTTGTTTGCATCCCCTATGAGTATCAAATAATTTACATCTCTGTGTTTGCACAAGCTGCTGTGCCTCCTCAGTGCAGCAGAGCTAAAGCTTGGTATCTTATCCAAAGGAAAAAATTACAAAAGAACATTAGGATACCTATGGATTTGAACATACAAAAATAAAAAGGGAAGGAAGAGTCTGAGAAACAATTTACAAAGGCATAAAAAGTACTAATAATTTTTCAAGTATATCAGGAGTAGGAAGCCTGTCATGACATCTGAAGGGAGATAAAGAAGATAATTTCATAGTAAAAAAATTTTTTTTTTAAACTTTTTTTTCATGACAAAAGTTTTGGGGGGTTCAAAAAGAATAATTATTATTTTTGGGTGCAACTCACAGGACCTGTCTCAAAGTAAAGATATAAGTAGAAGGAGCCGAGGAATAAATCAATAAACTGAACTCTAAAAATTGTCAAAACCAGTTCATGTTCCCCTGCCTCCCAGATTCTATGGGTTTCCTTGGATAAAATAGCTGAAATAGTAAGTGTAGCATATAATATCCCTTATAACACAGAATTCAGATGCCAGTTTTTTTTAGGAGATCATTCAGGGACGAATATAAGTATGTACCCAGAAAACTGTGCTCCGCACTAGTTAAAAAAGAAAATAAAATATTATGAAGTATGACAAATAGAGCTCAAAATAGAAGATGTTACTGTTGTGCTGCTTAAATCCCCCATCTGCATCATCAATATTGGATGTAGAACTGGTACCCCAACTTTGAAAGGAGCATAGGATCTGGGAAACTCAAAGGACAGCAGGGATATCAGAGGTATGGAATGACTCCCATGCAAGTAAATATCCCATATGACTGAGACCTTTTGTAAAGAAGATGTCATAGGAGATGTGTGACGCAAGTCTATATATTGGTGATGGGAAGATGAGAAGAATAGTTAGCACCATGTCTTCTGCTGCAATAACTCTTAAGTCATCAAAAGAAACAAGTCACTGGCAGGTTGCAAACAAGGTAGGCAGTTTTTCTTATAGTATGTGGTAAATTTTGCAATCCCTTGCCGAAAGGATGTTTTGAATGTTAGAAATTTACTTGAGACAAAAAGTGATTGGATAAACTAATAGAAGAAAAATTATAAATATGAAGATTATATTTCTCGCTCAGAAGTTTGAGCTGACGCTGAGGGATGACAGATTATCCAGCAGAAACATCAGTAGAAGTTTGTCCTGTTTCCTAACTGTTCCAGAGATACCTTCTGACAGGTATTGGCAGAGAAAGGATTACAGGGATCTTTGGTCTGACAAGGTGTTGCTCTCCTGGTGTTTTTATCTGCTCATTTACTTCCAGACACTGGCTGCTCAGAAGCCCATGCGTCAAAACTCACTGATATTAGACAAATGAGTGCAGTAGCTCAGGTGCTAGATTTACACTTATTCTGCATTCAGAGGAAGAGGTTGAGCCACATGAAGGCTGGTTTGCCATAAGCTTGCGTGTGCTAGCTGCTTGTAGAGTGAGCCAGATATTTGTGCTCATTTTGCTTGCCATTCACACTGCTAATATGAAGAGAAGGAGATATAGGAAGACTGAAGACTCAATTAGACCAGCACAGAACCTGTTCTATGGGGACCTGATTGTAGGGAGATCCACACTGATGAATGCGAGAAGAGAAATACTACCTCTGGAGCTAACTCCTATTTGCATTGTGGAGACACAGACAATGAGTGAACTCATAGCTTCAGTGCATGTGGGCAATCATGAACAAGGAGTTACAGTGCACTTCTTCAGGCTGTCATTAATTCTGGGTAGGCTTCCTCATACAATTTCCTCCTATCCTTAATGCTTACTTGATTCACAGTGTTGTAAAAGCAGTGAAAGAAGAGGGATGAGAACGGTTTGTGTTACTGAAAGATACCTGCTATACCTTTTCTTCTTCTCTGCTTTAGGAAAAAACCCGACACACACAATACACTAAAACAGGCATTGCACCGTAACAAGTTGGAAATTAAGACAAATTCATATTGGAGCACCTAAATAGACAAATGAAAGAAAGAGACCACAACTAGAGTAATTTCCTGCACTGACTAATGTGAAATATAATGGACATGTTTGGAGACGCATCAGTTCACTGAAAATATGAGCAGAGGCAAAAAACGAAGTGCGAGAAAGACAGGCAAGATATCTTGCAGTCTGACTTGCAGTTTGCTATGGGAAATAACCTAGCTGAAGGTGAGGAAAGAAGAGTTGTTCAAACAGAAGCCTTTGCAGCATCTTCATGTGCTTTCTCAGCTGCCTAGGACAAAAGCCCTGCAGGGTGCCATCAGTTTCCAGAGGGACTTTTCTGTAAATCTCATTTTAGAATTAGAAAAGTGTTTCTTGGTAACCCCAAATCAGCCAAAACACTTTGCAGGAGGAAGGTGGTGTGCCAGTCCAGGTGAATGGTAAGAGTTGATTGGGAAGCGTGTTGAAAGGTAGGTTGTTGTTTTTTTTTTTGTCAAGGAAGACACAAACAGCAGAAAATAGGTATGACTATTTACTTTCTTAGACAACAAATAGAGGTCCAGCAGATGGCAGATAGCCAAGCTGTAGTCCATTGTCAAACTATGGTCTCTGTCATGCTAAGTAACTTATTTGTTACAGCAGTAACCATACCATATACTGACTCTGATAAAAACCACTATTTTTGAGCAGCTAAAACTAACGTTTTCTTTTCGCATGTGAAAGGTGATGGGAGTTGAGCCAGTGGTACTCCTTGTCCCTCCTATTCATCAGATGGTAGTCCTGAGCCCAGGATCAGAAGGGAAGGTGCATTCCTAGGGAGGGAGATGAGCAGCCACTTGCAGACCATCGCTTCCTATCACTTCAGATCAGCTAGAGGTGGACCAGCTCCAGCAATCATACTAGCACAGTGATGTGCCTGAAGGGATGATCCCTGCTAGATTCAAGTACCTGATCTGCCTGAAGATATTTGACCCTTTTGCCTTGCATCTCCCCCAACCTCTCTAGGGTAAAAAGCATGTGGGAAAGAAAAGAGTGAAATGGTCATAACTGGCCAGTGAGTCTTTTTCTCCTTATCAGCGAGGAGCCTAGGATTGTCCTTATTGCTCCATACATTTTGGATGCAATACTCATTGACTAAACTGCCTGGGTAGCTTTGAACTTTGAAGCAAGGTCGTCCTCAGTTTTTCTACCCCATAAATCCCAGGCAAGTTACCTAATATCTGTAATTTGATTTCTGAAATCTCTGATAAATCTTGCTTTAAGTATTTATAGTGCTGTTCCTAAAGTAATAATACCCCTTTAGAGCATTGATCTTAAAGTAAAGATTAACATAAACTGCTTATGTTATTCACAGTATGTTGGTTTTGTTAAACTTGGGAAGATGAAAACAGTATCATCACAAATATGTTAATTTGAATGTTACTGTGTAGTATCTTAGGATCTATTTGCTGTCTGTGACTAAGATAAAAAACCCCAAAATATCACCTTGCTCCTATCATCCAGTAAAATTTAAAAATGATACAATAAATCTTTCATTAGAAGAGAAAAAATACAGTAATAGTGGGAAAATGCAATCTATAAAGTGGTACCTATGAGTGAAATTTGCAATTAGAATTTTTAATGTTTTCCTTCTCATTAATGAAACCTGCACTGATGTGTTTGATGCTGGTGGGCTAAAGGCTTTTTATGATATCCAAACAGAAAATAATTTTTAAGGCAGGAATACTGCATTTTCTACAGCAACTGCCTCCCGTGCCTGTCCATGTACAACTAAGGCCCACTGTTTAATGCTTAATAACTGTAGAAACAGCCGATTTAAAGAACCCATTCCTTGATTTTCTTAACTTTTTTCCAGCTAACAAAATTATTTCCTAAGAATGTAGTTCTTTAAAGACACTTAAAAGCAGTGAAAGATTTTCATTCATTAGCAATGGAACTGTGTATCCCTTCTATAATTTCCATAGTAATTTATAACAATATGCATACAAGATGATATCTAAATACTCATCAATTAATTTATTTACCAAGCTTTTTGCTTTGTAGTGGATGTGATTTCTATAGAATTAAAAATGGGCTGGCAACAAGTGGCATGCAATTTCTTTTTTGCCTCTGTATGTGAATATTGCACTAGTTTTAATTAATCTAATAACATTTTAGGAGTTCTTGTTGACTTTGTATCATTGTTAATAAACAGAATTATTAAATACTTAAGGTGAGGCAGTGATTATTGATTACAACTTTCTACCATGTTTTAAAAGTTATTAATAACTCTAAATAAATATTTATCATCACTAGTCAACAGAGAAAAAGGTGTTTATTATAAGCCATTAAAAACTTCCAGAGGACTGTTTCTCTGTAAGTATTAAGCATCAAAAGTGGCCCTTTTTGCTGAAACAGGACACCACAATTACCTTCTACTTTCATCTGGTGGAAAGTTGTTTCTCATTCCACATTTCTTCTTATAGAGGTAAGTACTTTGAGACTTAACAATGCAAAGGACAAGCAGCTGCTTTATAACCACTTCAAACTGTTCTAGTCACAGACGAGAAGTGTTACCCTGATTCCTGGACAGTGTTTCTTAGCATCAAGTACCACATGGCTAGATCCAAATATTCCCATTTCAGAATCTGTGCACCTGCTTGGACCTGCCCTTTCCCAAAGAAACTTTGTCTTAAAACGCTAGGGACTCTGCAAGGTGAGAGTAATTGTTTATAGGAGGAATTTTATGGCTTTTCACCCACACCCACACTGACCTCTTTTCAGCTACTGCTCTGCCAGATGCATTTAATTATTGCCATAAACTGTAAACACTACTGCATGACCATTTCCCCTTTAGCAAGATTGTGTGTGTGAAAAAAGTAAACAGATTGTATAACAAAGTGTTCTCTAGCTGTCAGCAAGGGCTTTGAAAATAAAACACTTCCCTCCTGACTCACAATTGGCTGACAGTCGGCACATAATGAATAATAGCTCCTGGGGACCAGCAGAAAGATGTGTGGGAAAACTTTAATTAAAAGCTTGTCAGTACAATTTTAGCTAGGTGACATCACCTGACTGAAATCCTGCTGCCGGGCTTTGTTGTCTATAGGATCGTAGGTAGCGCACTTGTTTTGCTGACAGCAAACAATTCAAAATGTACTTTAAAACACTGGGGGGAAGACGCTATGCTGCCAGTAAAATATAATCCATTTGTGGTGTTCTAATTTTCTAATTAGCAGCTGTAGATGGCTCTTCGCCATTGTGGGAGGAGGGTGACAAACAGGTTTTTGTAGCTCATTATCTATGATGCCCTCTTGATTATGTATTTTCTTGACATTTTATTCCAGAAAAGTGTGTTCCAAAATCAAATACATTTCCGAACGTAGACAGCTGGGCTTGAGCCAGAAGTACAGACCTAGCATCAAATTCCCAGCTTGAAGTTCGCTTGCACATGTTAAGTCAGAGCACCGAATCCAAACAGCCTGAAAGTTCAAAGCAGAGGACTTTCAGGCTGTGCAAAATTCCTAAGGAACAGGATCTTTGTGATGGTCCAACACGATAAAGCACATAGTCCAGGAGAAGGGTCGTGATGACGGATTTGATTCTGCCCAACTCCAGCTGGTGATAACTAATGCAATAAGATGGCACCCATGCTTTTGTATGCCTGTTGCTGAAAAGTGACAATGGGACTCTGAAAGCCTAAACTTGGTCCTAAAGTTGTAATTAGTAAACACTGATGGAAAGAAACTTTCATCTAACACTGCTGAAACCATTAATACTAGTAAAGCTTGACTATTTTACAAGTAATTTGTAGAAATGGAGAGTAGTTGCTCATAATTTAATGCTAATTAATTCAGTTACATCATGATCTAGATCAAGTCCTGGGTTGACTTTAACGGGAACAGGCTGGGTCTGATCCAGAAGCCGCTGAGGCCAATGGGACCCTTTACATTGATTGTGAGAGAATTTTGTTTAGATGTGTAGATGGACGGAATTTATTTACCTGACAGAGGAAAGATTCTCACTGAATTGTGTATTTGCCTTCCTTACGAACATTCTCTCAATTTCCTTAATTTTATGTAATTATGATTTGCCAAATGTTGAGGAAAGTATTATATATAATTAGTGGTGAACAAAAGTAAACAGAAGGTTTATTTTCTTATTACATGCTAAAATAAAATGCTGTTCTTGGGCACGTATGTGTGAATAATAACACATAGAACAACTCGCAGGTAAGACTAAAGACAAACCTTCTAAACTCAAACATTTCTAGTACAACTTTTACCCTAGTACAACAAACACTTAGTCTGAAGATTAATGAACAAGATTTTATCACTTATTTTGGTAGAAGAGGCTGTTCTTAGGCTAGTGGGAAGGAAAGCAACTAAAACAATTACTGAAGAATTTTCCATTATCCTTTGCTGCTCTGACCCACTGTGCAAAAACACTTCATCTTTAGTAAGAGATATGCCCACCTGAGGCTTTCAATACATGGATACTAAAAAAGAAGGAGGTGCTTTCATATTCCAAAGGACAAAAAAGTGCAATGCTAAAATGTAAAATAATTGTCATTTGCTAGTCAAAACATTCATCACTTATTTGGTGATGAGCAATATTTGTGAATTTAAATTACTGATACATGATAAAATACTTATCCAGAGCTGGATTCACCAAAGCATCTCAAGAAGGAGTTTTGCAGTAGCATTAGGACTTTCAAGGGAGGCCTGAAATCCCAGTTCTGTGCACGAGTTAGGAATTTCTGACTAGGGTAAATGATAGTTGCCATTTTGAGAAAAGTCCCCAAAGCCCCCTTCTAAGTAAGACTCAGATTTGTATGTGGCCAGGCAGTACCCTAACAGTCAGGCCACAGAAAATTCGCTAACTTCATAGCTTTCCCCTTGCAGTTCTTCCATTTTGCATGAATGAGCAGGTGAATGTGTATGGAATGGTATTTAGGGAAGGAGAGGAGAGAAAGAGATGTGACGCATCAGGCATGGTGTTCAGAACATCCCTGTAAGGAGGGAGATATACAGCTTTAGCTTTATGTATTTGATTGAGCAGCAAACGGAACTCAGTGTTCAAATCCTGAACTGGGGAGCCTTTTTCTATTTCAGTCACTATTTGGTTGTGACATAAAAACTGAACAAAAAGTGAAAAAGCTCCAAAAGCAGTGCAAGGAAAAGTGCATTTCACCCAGCCACTGTGGAAAAGCTTTGAACTTGCTGTTTAGAACATTCTTTCAGGAAATCCTGCTGGCAAAGGCAGAACTCAAGCCTAGATTTCCTATAAACTAAGTGAAAAGATAAGGACAAGTTCATTGTGCTTTTAGAGCACTACAGGCAAAATCCCATTAATTTAGTTTAGGTCTCCCTCAAATATGCCTGTGCTGTGTGTTGAAAAGGACAAAATTGTAGGCGTGATTCACAACATGTATCTCATTCCTCCTTACTGCTTTTTTTGTTGAGTCATCTGTGGAAGCCATGGGTTTTTGGAACTGGCTAAAATGAAAAGCAAGATTTTCTCACACCTCTAGCTTCATGCAACATGGATCGTTTCAGGTGGATGGTCTTTAATTTGTTTGTATTTATTCTGGCTACTGGAATGCTGTCATTGTGTCAGTCTTGCCAGGCACTTATTCTCACATCGTTATTCAAGAACTCAAGCTTCTGAAAAAAATGACTTTTGCTGGCTAACAGTAGAAAATTTGAAGATCCAGGACAGAGAAATCTGTCAGGTGTGGGGAGCAGGAAGAATATGTTATTTGTCTCATGAAACTAACTTGGTGATTTCATTCTAGTTGCTTTAGTCAGGAATTCTTATCACAAACTCAACAATAATTGTGATTCTCCGCAGGGTTCATGGGGAATTCAGTGGATATTTTTTTCCCTCCAAGAAGTCATCCTTCATGGTCACTTATTAGTGGTACAGTACAATGATGATTGCAGTCTTCCTTGTGTATATAAATCTAATGTGATACACCAAAGTTTTACTATGTATCAGTAAAAGTGAACTCTCTGGTGCTGTTTTTAGGAAATAAATTCAGTGTCAGGCAAAGCACTAGACCAAGCATGAGAAGACAGGGTTTCAGCTCCTGGCACAGGCTTCCTGTGTGATCTTGAGCAAGTCATTTATGGTCTAATTAATTAAAGTGTTAAATAAGAAGGATTAAATGGTTACATTTTAGATTGTCAGTCTGCAGAATTCAAATACCTAAGTGAAGGGAGGTTTTTTTAGTTTTTGGATTTTTTGTATGGCATGTAGGATGATTTAGGAGATGAAACGACCACATGTGAAATGGAACATTTGGATTTCTAGGCTTGGCAAAAAGAAAAGGCTGCAGTGAGTGTGTAGTTAACCTGTATGAAATTCCCACATCAGTATGGAGGAAAGAACCTTTGTCCTTTAGAGTTTTAAGCTCAGAAGTCTCTTCTAAAGAAAGATGGGTAGCTTAAAATTTCTGGTCATCAACAAAACATTAAACTTGTCTCCTGACTGTTGATGTCTTAGTTGCTGATTCATGTTCCTTCTTGTGCTGTCTTTATGTAGTCTAGGTTTTTTCTTTCCTCAATCCTTTGTGAAGGAGAGAACACGTCCCATTTTTCTTTCTCCAGCCTGACTGCATGGAAGTGTAAGTCTTAGTGTGCTTCTTCGGGATCTGAAAGATACAGGTTTGAATTCCTCTGAAGAGGAGTAGTGAAGCCTGATTTGTATGTTGTAGGTGAACATAACTCTATGGAAAATAAAGCAGCAGCACCACTTGTTCATGGTTTTCTGTTTGCAGAGACAGCAACAGTGGCTGCTGTGTTTTGCTGAGAATACGACGCTTCAAGAACATATGCTCCAAACAACCAACAGTATCAGGCATATCAAGGGCAGCTGAGCGTACTGAAGGGCCTTCAACAGGGGCCAATGTCATATTAGTGATATCATACTCCTATGTATGTATGGAGTAACTAGGTAACTTATGACCTTTAAGGTCCTCCATTACAATAGATACTAGTCTTAATGGCACATGAGAAGAAGTCTTCAGGTGGCAACAAATTCATCCACAGATGAAGACACAACTGTCTCTTGCCTTAGTCCTGTTGTAGGTATCTAAACCTTTCAGACATTTATTTTTTTCTAATCTATTAATAGAAGCAGGCTCTGTCATTCTTGTTAATGAGAACAAATACACTCCAAGTGTTCCTCCAATGACAATTTATGAGCCTACTTGTGTAGGTTGGAAATATGCCTCTCTGTTGACATTTAGTTATGCCTTGAAGCAGGGCTTCAGAGTTCTTAAAACCATGCCAGTTATACAAGGTAGCAGATGATAGTTGTTTTCATCACCACAGGGCGGTTACAGAAGCTAGTAAGAAAAGTATAAACAGACACTTTTATTTATTATTTACATATTATCAAAGTGAAGGAAACCTCTTTTAATTTAAGGGAGCTAAGAAAAAACCTATAGAAAGACAGCTTTGGTCTTGGTATTTGATGAACTGTAATCTTTGATTGCACTTGATGATAAATGAGGTGGCTGGTCTCAGTGTTCAATCTGATTTACAAGAGATTCTTTTGAAGTGATAAATGCCTATAAGCCTGTAGTGTTACACTGTAAAACAGAAGGATCTGAACATACTTGACCAAACAACACCGTGTTTTGTTTCTAACAGATAATTCAAATGATGCATTATAGAGACATTTTAAATCAGTTAAGAGTCATGAAACCACTGTGTTATATATAAGAAAAGGTACTTCATTTTAAGACTGACTAGTCTCAAAACAGAAGTTAACAGAAAGTCACAAGTCATTCTTGTGACAAGTGTGTGAAATCTAAAGAACAGATTCCATATGGTATCATATTTCAAGTTGTATGTCAATGACTTCATCAGAAAGTTATACCCTTCCAGTAGGAGAAATGATACCTTTGAAAACATGTGTGGCTGCATGTAAAAAGTAAGCTCTCCCTGTCTTTGCAGAGAGCCAAGACACTTTCTGCTGAACAGGCAGATAGAAGAGAAAGAACAGATGTAATTATCAATCAAACACTGTCATTAGCCCAGCTCTCAGGATCTGCAGAAGAACAGAGTGTGTATTGGTCAGTTACTGGTGCAGACAGTAGCTGCCTTCATTATAGACTTCTTGCCTGCTGTGTATACTCCAACATAGTGAAGGCGGGATTAATCTAAATGTGTGACTGTTTAGGCATGAGGATGGGTGCCAAGTCCATATGCATTTGTTGCCACTTGGACATCTCATGCCAATGGCACGAGTGAGATGAGCTGAGCCACAGAAATTACATGCATCAGTGTAAACACTAATCAGCATCCTGTCCAAATTCTTCTGGCTTCTTCTCTTTGGCATAGCGGACAGTGGATTTGCATAGTTTAGATCTGTCGTAGAGTTTATATCCACTCTTTCTGCAAACACAGAAGAATGGCCACCTGCAGTGTGGAAATGAGGCTTCATACAACTCTTCAAAGGAATCCAACCCACATCTCTAAGACCCCAAAGGACTGTTCTAACATAAGACACAGTTACACACAGTTCATTTTTTCTCCCATGAGCTATTTCTACTGTAGGAAAACATTTGCATCCATGCTCAGACACTACAATGTTCTGGATAATTATACATTGCTGAAGATAAAGATGTACCTAAAAAGACAAAGCTCAAAGCGCTTTTCTGCCGAGGTGGAAAAACCAATGCCAGTACTTTAAGAAGTGCTTAAGTTCAGCATCTGTATTTATTTCCATTTTGGATGGCAATGAGAGAAGCTTCTAATTAGAACTACTAAATTTGATTAGATTACTGAGCTTTTTAAATGTGTATTAACAAATATGAGATTATTAATCTCTAAACATGGATTAATGAGACCGAATTTTTACATCTGTACTTGAAAATATAGTCTTAAATCACTTGCTTGAAGTTGCCTTGTCTCTCTGTCTTCGTGTCTTTTGAATCCAGATGATTTCCTGTAGACACTGGAGCTCTTTCATCTATTAGTAGGGCCATTCTTATATATTTTTTCTTTTAAGGAGGAGCAGTATTTACTATGCCATTTATATGTGTAGCCTGTAGAACTTGTACCTCACAAAAAGAAGGAAAGCCACCCATCTAACTTCAGTTCCTTCAAGGAAACTTCAAGGAAACATGAGCAATCAGATCCAAAGAGCTGCATCTGCATCCCAAGGTTTAAGGAGCAGTAGAAAAAACAGACTATGATCAAAGGCAATAGCCAGTTCTCCAAGGTCGAAAACTAACGGAGGAAAAACTTGCTAGAAGTTCCTCAGCCTGAATGACTTTGTGATGCCCTCGGAGAAAGCCCTAAATACCAGCTGTGAACATTACCGGAATTTCAGTTGTCTGGTGACGAAAAATTTTATTTCTGCAACTTTGCATTGACATTTCAGAACAAATTACTTAATCTTGGGCTTTGTTCTTGTCCAGTAGTAAATGCGAGGGCAAAATATTTTAACAAGCACAGGGATACTCTGTTTCTTTGGAAGTAGTGAATGGACCTATTTCTAGACTGCTTGCTTCAAATGTATACTGTCTACTTAGGTCTGTGATAGGTAACCAGCATAAAACGATAGGGAGATATGTAAGTGGCCAGTAAAAAAATAGAAATTACTTATCAAAATGCCACTTTCTTCAGAGCAGGCTTATAGGTCAAGGGGGCCTGGATGATTATAAACAGCTCTGAATTCTTCTTTCCAGGAAAAAGATGAACCATTTGGCAGTTGTGAATTGAAAGCTCTTGGAATCAAAAAGGGGGAAAAAAAATTTCTAACATATTCCTATCAGATTGTGCCCTGCACAAGCAACTAACTCTCAGACTTGCACAGACGGTTGAAATATTTGCACAACAAAAAAAAAGAAGCCGTAATAGCTCTGCTTAACTAGAGAACAACTTCTATATCAGTAATAAACAGTAAGCTCAGCTACTTATATAATTTACTAACCAGAACAATCCTGACTGCCAAAGGCCTAAGTCTTATCTTGAGGTCTCTGCTTGAAGAATGTGAGGTTCTGACTTTCTTCTTTAACTACAGAAATCTTTCCAAAGTTTAAATCCTGATAAAACTGAGTGGTGAACACTGGTTCTTATGAAAACATAATCCTTCCTTGAGACTCTTTATAACTGGAACCAGCAAAGATATCTAATGCAAATGGAATAGACAAGGCTCTTAATTTTATTTTAAATTGGCCTAACTTCCTTCATGGCATTCATTTCAGTGGTTTGCAAACCACAGCCTGAGAAGCCTCTTGAACTTATCAGATAGGATTCTGTTCCAGTAAAGTTTTTCATCCTTATGTATCAAATAGACAAATTCTCACTGCCAAAAGGCATCACAAACTGGAGGTACGGTAAATCTGGGGACTAGTGAATCTATGTTTTACTGCTGAATGTTAATTTCAATATATAAATTTATACATACATATATGTATATATGTTTATACCTAGTGCATAATTTTTATATAAGGATAAAGACATATGATACATGTATTTATATACAGTTGTCGTAGTTCAGCCCTGATCAGGACCAGACTACGCAGTCTCTCTCCCGCTCCCCCCACCCTCCGAGAGAACAGGGGGAGATGATATAAGAAAAACGGCTCAAGGTTTGAGATAAGGACGGGGAGAAATCCTTAAAGTTACCGTCACGGGCAAAACAGACTCGACTTGGGGAAAACTATTCATTTATTTTCTAAAATTAGCAGGAGAATGAGACAGGGAACAAGATAACCTCCCCCCACCCCTCCCTCTTCCCGGGCTTAACATTATCTCTACTACCTTCCCCTTCCGAGCGGCACGGGGGGGGGAAAGGGAATGGGGGTCGCGGTCAGTTCATCACGCGTTGTTTTACGCCGCTGTATCATCGTCAGGGGAAGAACTCCTCGCATTCCTCCTCTGCTCCAGCGTGGGGTCCCTCCCACGGGCCACAGTCCTCCGTGAAACTGCTCCGGCGTGGGTCATCTCTTCCACAGGGTGCAGTCCCTCTAGAACAGCTGCCCCAGCGGGCCCTCCACGGGCCACAGCCTCCTTCAGGCCTCCACCTGCTCTGGCGTGGGGTCCTCCACAAGCTGCAGGTGGATCTCTGCCCCTCCGTGGACCTCCATGGGCTGCAGGGGGACAACCCGCTCCACCATGGTCTTCACCACGAGTTGCAGAGGAATCTTGGCCAGGAGCCATATTACTCCTCCCCCTCCTTCTGAACTGACCTTGGCATCTGCAGCCGTTCCTCACAACAGGCTGGCAGACGCCTCTCAGGATCCTTTTTACATCTTATTCACTTCTCATCTCCTCTCCACTTCTTGCAGCCAGGCCGGGCCGAGTTGGGCCCAGTCGGCTGCCCGGCGGGAGGCCAGAGGGTGAGGCCTGCAAGGCCCATGAGGCTCGCGCCTCCCCCTCTCTGCCCCCCGCTCAGCTGCTTCACATCTTCTCTTCTCTTTTTCCTGTTTTCCCCTACTTAAATACGTTATCGCAGAGGCGTTATCACGGGACATTCTGCTACCAATTGGCTCGGCCTTGGCCAGCAGCGGGTCCGCCCTAGGCCCGGCCGAGTCCACTGAACAAAGGGGAGCAACTTCTAGCAGTTTCCTACAGAAGATACCACCTTAGGCCCCCCCCTCACTAACAAAACCAGAACAACAGTAAACATTGGGTTAATGTTGGTATGAATCATCATGTGTTTGCAACAGAAGTTGCCTACAAGGATGTAGGAAAGTTTCAAGGCATGATCTTCAGTAAAACAAAACCAAAGAAAATCTATAATCATAGCTGTAGTGTAGAGAACACTATTGTGAGATTTGTGCTTTCCAAGTGTGAGACAGCTACTATTGAGAAATGCTTCAACACTGCAGTGCTTTGTCCTTTGCCTCCTTTCTTCTGGAAGCAAGGGCAGCAGAAGACATCTAATGTCTCAGGTGGAGTTTTATGGGAACAGAAGAGAACTACTTAGAAGAAGTTAACTTTTTGAAGGTGTAAAAGCATTCTGTCAGGTGCAAAAGGAGGTCTTCCCCACTGCGTCCCTGTGCTGCAGGTCCCATCCAGCAACAACTTCTGGCTTCTTTGGTTGGGAACACTCCAAATATTCCCTGGAATCTACTGGAAACTCACCTGCTTTCTGTTACTACTGGTCCTTGCTTCCTGTGCTCCTCATACCGTGTCTTTTATTCTGCACCCTTGCTGCAGGTTTGCTACTTGCTGCGTTTCTCTCCCATTTCCAGTTTTACCAGGGGCTCCAAAAGCAGTGCCCAGCTCAGTGTGTTGGATGCGGCTCTGGAGAAGAGTGATTTCCCTTCCACCCACAAGCTCCTCTCAGACTTAGGTTGTGAAGCCAAGACAACTCACAGATGCAGCCATGCCCTGGCTGCTCAGCTACAGCTTTTCTGAAGAATTGTCATATACAGCAAACTAAAAAGAATCAAACCGTTATAGTTCCTCTCACCCCTCACCCTCACCTACTAATGTATTTGGGGGTGAACTACAGTGTATAAAGGAAATATATTATCTTTTCTAGTTATGTTGCTGAAATGTAATTTTTCCACCACTTAAAAAAATATATTCCTTCTCATTTGCACTTTCATCGTTATTTGAGCAGTACTGCCTTGTTTTATTTTTATTTTATTTTTCATTTAAAAAACCTTTTATTTCAAATCTTGTCTCTTTTCTCCTGAAAGAGAGAAGGGAAATGATTTGTTCAACTGATTTCATAAAAATTATCTTAGTCTCCCTCTTTCCTAGCAGTGAAAAAGCAGTGAAAAAAAGTTCGTTGTTGTTGTTGTTGTTTTTTTTTTGTATTGTTTTATTCAGTTATCTTTTGGAATATTAACATTTTATTTTATGATCACTATTCCTTCTTTATTTTAGCTGGGATTTCTCTAACTATTTCTTTTTACCATTCCTTTTATGGTTCACTGCTTGTACTTGTGTTTCTAGTTCCAAAGTACCTATATATGGGTTTACAGTGTAGAGGTCCAGTAGTTGGAAGAGCTGGTTATAATAGAAACCAACAATCAAATTAAGTATGGTGTAAGAATTTAAAAAATTCTCCTAGTATTTTGAAACATTTCCACAAATGTATTTATCTTCTTATATTTAAAAATATTTCTTTTTTTTTTTAATTTATGGGAATACTCATTAAGGGATGATTCAATTCAAGTTCATTACTAGGGAAACTTCTGAAACATCAGAAGATCTTATCTATGATTCCACATGAAGAAATGTCGTTCGCTTTTCTATGTTCCTCCCTCATCAAGGCTTTTCATATCTGTCCAAGAAGATGATTAACACATGTCAGAAAAGTACAAGGTTTATGGTAGATTTTGGTAAGCAGTAGTAAACTTAGCTCAAAAAACAAATACTGGAGTTTTTTCTAAGTTTCTCTACTTGTTGTGGACCTAATCAAGTGGGTTTCAAGAATAAGATATGAAAGTGTGTTAAGAGTGGAATTCAGCTGCTCTGCACAAGGAGGTGACGACTTCTGAGATTTTTCTGGGATGAAAGTGATCTCTGTCCATTGATTGGTTTGTCAGTGGAATCAAGTCAAGGAAAGGCACCTCTTGAATCATATACTGAAGGAGTTTTGAGCACTAGAATCCCTTTTTGTGATTTTCTCATTTGACATAGTGATAAGAATGTAGTGCAATATATCTGTGGATACTCAGGCAAACCCTCTCCTTTAATAAATTTTGCAGAAAGTAAGGGAAAGACAGTTGTACCTAGAATTAACTGACTAGTTCAGTCTATTTCTCATTCACGCGGTCAGAAAGTGACATATTTAATTAAAAAAAGAAAATAAAAATAATTTCCTCCAAATTTTTCTGGTAAGAAAATAAAGGAATAAAATTGCAAATATAGTAATTATTATTACAAACTTAACTTTTATCAGACTACAAACATTTTAAATGGACTTATGCATTTAATACTTCTTCATACTGGTAGTGTGGTGCTCTTCAGACATACATAAATGACAATTAGACCTTGATAAAAACCAGTATTTTGTAAATTGATAAAATCATATTTTCTAACTCTGTGGGACAAAGAAAATTCAATATCCACTTTGGTACATCTGAAAATGCATTTCAATACTTTATCCAGACCAAGGAAATTATCCCCACCAAGAAAGAGCTGAATAATTGACAGTTAAACTAGGAATAAATCTAAGAATTCAGAAACATATTTTAGTTGAATCATTTATTTTGTCTGTGGGTAGATCTAAGATTTGAAAGGAAGTTCTCTTCTTCATTTAGTTCATTGCCTTTGTGAAGTCTCAAAAGCAGTGCCTACTGATGAATATGGTAATACTTAGCAATATCTCCTTAGAACTTTATCATAGTGTAATCCAGCCCTTCTGGGATATATTCTACATTGTGCAATTTCTTCTAGAAAAATGTGTTATGTTGGATTGAAGAATGGGTGAAAGCACACACACAGAGCACATCAACCCAGGAATATACAGGGAGTGGCTGAGGGAACAGACTGTTTAGCCTGGAGAAAAGGAGGCTCAGGGGAGACCTTATTGCTCTCTGTAACTACCTGAAAGGAGGTTGTAGTGAGGTGGGTGTCAGCCTCTTCTCCCAAGTAACTAGTGATAGGACAAGAGGAAATGGCCTCAAGTTGCACCAAGAGAGGTTTAGATTGGATTTTAGGAAAAATTTCTTCACCAAAAGGGTTATTACGCATTGGAACAGGCTGCCCAGGGAAGTGGTGGAGTCACCATCCTTGGAGGTATTTAAAAGAGGTGTAGATGTGGTGCTTAGGAACATGGTTTAGTGGTGGACTTGGCAGTGTTAGGTTTATGATTGGACTTGATGATCTTAAAGGTCTTTTCCAACCTAAATGATTCTTTGATTCATTCCCCACTAGCTGATGTCTGTAACATTTCCTTTTCAAAGAGAAAAAAAAAATAAAAACAACAACAAAAATGAAAGATAGCTGTAAATCAGATCATCATACTTTAACTCTGGTCCTGATTTAACCAGAATTTGAAATATTCTCTGGTAGTTTTCCACGTAGGCTTAGAATTTCTGCTTTTCTAATCTGTTATGATTTACATACTGCCCTTCTCCCTTCTACCTTTGTAGCGGTAAGAAACCAAATGTTAATGTATTGTAGTTTAGTTATACTGGCATTTAAGAAACCACTTCTCAGAAATTTGTGTCATGCCACAGATCCTTTGAGTGGGGTCATGGGATCCTGATGCAATTGTAAATCTGTGCCCCCATTTAAAAAAAACAAATAAAAGCTCAATAAAAAAAAATAAAGTCTCCAATAAACCTCTGTCACTTAACAGGAGCTATATGGGGCCTTTTTCCCTCTCTAAAATCTAACCCAATCAGAAGAAGAAAGACTTACTACATTTGCTAAATATTAAAAACTGTGGAAGGCTTTAATTTTGCAAATGCAGTGGCCCAGGTGTTTAAGTCAGTGTGAACTTAACATATAACTTATGCATGACTATTCATCTTGAGGTTGTACAAAACAGAGGTAACTCATTAAAGATTTTGATTAGCTGGGATCTTCATCTCTGAATTGCAAGAATAAAGCATAAGTGGAGATTGCAGTAGCCAAATAAGGAAGAGGAATGACTAAAAATCAACAACTGCATTGACTTTTTCTGGAAAACATACCATAGATATGCTCACTGCTCAGAGTTCCAGGATTCCGTCTCTTCCTGTAAGGATACTCACATTCTTCATGCACAGAATGCCGTTCAACCCAGTGAATGGGTATGTTGTCTCCTTCTCCATTTTGAAGTGTGATCAAAGTGTGAAAAAAACATTCTTGAGAACTTGGGACCCTGTTTCTTAGACAGCCAACATTCAGATCACAACTTTATCTCTGCATGAGAAACAAGCTTCACAGGAGTTTTGATTTTCTTTTTAATTACTTTAATTAATTTGATTCTCTTTTTAATAAGATAGCTGTTCCAGTGAAAATCTAACTGTAAATCAGATAGGTTTAATAGTGAAATTGCTAAGTTTTGAAAGTAGAGGCTACATGTATCAGTAAACTAAATGCATTTCCAAGGGTTCACTATTTTATGTGTCATTTTTTGTTCTGCTAACTCAGTGTGTCCTGTGACGATTAAAGCATACTGGATTTGGCATAGCGTTATGCATTAAAACAGTCTTATCCTTAAATAATATGTGTATCTGTGTTCTTGGTTAAATTAAGAACTCTGCATATTACTTTAGAAGTGTAAAGTAGCCTTAAAATGAGGTAAGCATAAGCTTGCTTATGTTACTAACTTTGCTAAAAAAAAAAAGGGTTTAGAATTTAAAACAATACATTCCACATTTTTTAATTAAAAAAACCTTAAACACCAAAGCAATGCCCTTTTTTTTTTTTAATCTTAAAGGGAGAACAGAAAAATTCTGAAGAGTCTATTAAAAATTCTCACAGATAAAGTTGTGGCTACTGGTGAAGGCTGAAGAGTGGTGGCTCAGCCAGACTCTTGTTGTACTACAGCATAATAGAAATCACAGTAGTAAAAGTCAAAGGAAAGAAAAAGTGGATTGTGGATGCACTGAAGTGCAGAAGTTAAGCTTTTTTTTTCCAAGGCTGAGCGACTACTTTTTCTTTGTGATTAGGATCATGCAAAAAAACCCTGTGCCATAAACGGAAGAGAGAGCTATAATTCACTAAATAGTTCACTACCTGGGTAGAACAGTTAATTAACAGATTTTTCAAGAGGTGGACTCTCAGCAAAATATCCTTGACAGATAACTGTTCTTAAGAAAGTTGGCTATAAATCATTTATTCAAAACAGTAACTGGAAGTTTTGCTTGTCGGATTTTTAAAAGCAGAGAAGTGTTTCCTTGAACTTTTGCCTGACTTTGGCTGCCAATATATTACTAGCACCTGGGAGAAGCCTCAGGCTCAAACAGTCAGAAACACATGAAGTTCCATTTTGTTTTAATAAGAGTCCCCTTCCTGTACTAGACTTTGTTGTATTATTTAATTTATTCTACTATTAAAACTAAAAAACCAAAAATCTGGCTTATGGTCAGAAGACGCTTGAACTTATGTTTATAGTAAAAATCGCTCTCATTATAAAAGGTAGACCAGAATTTACTAGCTTTTCTGATCCTTATTGAGCCATCCTCAACTCTGCAAATACTGTGAGTAAAACAAAAAAGCCTCCTTGTGTCAGGAAAAACTACATATGTGAATGTCACTATGTGGAGAAAATATGTAGATACTTCTGATTTGTAATGGACTTTATTATTATATATAGCCATGCAAGCGATTGTGGAGGAGAAATGTCTATTTTCAGTGCAAAAGAGATAGGAAGACTAATGTGTCTTCTCTCTGCTGTGCTATATTTCTGACTTGAAGGAACAAAGATGCAAGGTAGTTAGTTTTTGAGGCCAACCGAGGCCATGGCCTTTTTGCTGTCCAGGTGTGATGGTGTCATAATATTCTGTGTACTGATGGTTTGCAAAAGTGCTTTTGGACTAACACAAAAGAAGAATAATATAGTACATCTGTGGCATGAATGCATAGAAGAGCTCAGCTAACTGAATGTCCCTATATCTAAAAACAGAGATGTTCACTAGAATATGTTTTTTATTTGCTTCTTTTGAGAACTTCAGGAAGGAGCTGAAGCAGGAAGAAATAAGAGGAAAAATATGATCTCATTACTACGATGCTTCTGACTTAAGGTTTGATTTAATTTCCCATTTAGTTCCCTTTGTAGCTTCTGTTCAATAGGAATAATTTAGCACATATCCTCAAATCTTATGAATTCAAATTTGAAGGCAAAATTCTTAAAGATCTAATTTTAGAAATAATTTTAACTTTTTGGAGCCCTTCTACAAATAAATGGTTTCTGAATAACATTTTGGCTTCACCAAAAATCTGATTACTATCTCATTAACTTTCAAATATACTTTGCAAGAAATAAAATTGTGGCTATAAAATTTACTGCCTTTTGCTTATTTCTCCCATGTTATTTCAAGAACTTTTTACCAAAATGGCCACTATTTCCAATAGCTCACAATGGTATTTTAGCCAATCAGCAGAATGGAAATACTTATGTTGAGACAGTTGCAGCATTGGTAATGGTCTAACTGGCCACTGACTCTCATTTTTCCAATGACATTCAAGTTACAGGCTGTCACAGGGAAATTGCAGGCCTCTTTCTTAAAATCTGCAGTTATATATTTGAGAGGAGAGGAAAGGAGAGGAGAGGTTCAGAGAGGAGGGGTTCAGAGAGCTTCAGAGAGGTTCAGAGAGGAGAGGTTCAGAGAGGAGAGGGACAGGAGAGGGAGAGGAGAGGTTCAGAGAGGAGAGGAGAGTTTCGGAGAGGTTCGGATTGGTTTGGAGAGGTTCGGAGAGGAGAGGTTCGGAGAGGTTCGGAGAGGAGAGGTTCGGAGAGGAGAGGAGAGGAGAGGAGAGGAGAGGAGAGGAGAGGAGAGGAGAGGAGAGGAGAGGAGAGGAGAGGAGAGGAGAGGAGAGGAGAGGAGAGGAGAGGAGAGGACCTACATGAGTGACACTTATGCTAACAGGAGAACATCTACTCTCTAATGAGCGGTTTTATTGGTCGTATCTTCACTGCTTGCAAGAACAATTTCACCATTTTCTTGAGCTGGCTGCCACATGAGTATATCCAGATGCACACTTCTGCTGACTCAATCAACTCTTCACAGACCGCTTGCCCATGAGAAAAGAACAGCAATAAAGTTTATCAGTGAGAAGGATTGAGGATGTTGAAAGAAGCTGCACTGAAGTACACTCACTTGAGACAAACCAATGAAGTGTTTAGCTCTGTTTTTATTCCTTAAAGCACCAATGCAATAACTTTGTGAAGTACTAGATTGGAAGTCTTTTAAGTCTTTAAAGCATTTTATGTTTCTTTGGGAACTTGCCCAACCTGACACTTTTAAGGAATTTTTCAGTAATCTGCCATGCTTGACAAAGCAATTGTTTCCATACAGTGAGTTGGTGCTACATCTGAATGTCACTAAAGGACAGTCATTCACATAGCTGTGGCTACAAAACTTCGTGTAAAAGTGTGCTAAAATTTTTGACTACAGGTCATTGATGTAGGGCCATGATAAAGCAACTCCACAGCCACAAAATCATCACATTTTTTTTTTCTGTGTCCCAACACAGTTGCAGTCAAACTCAAGAATAGCAAGCATAAAATTTCCAACAAGGATTTGATTTATTCACATGACCACCTAAGTAGGCCTGTTCTGCAGCATGCTTACATGTAAAAGTCTAACCAATGACGGGTAAACCCTTCTGTTCCACCCTTCCACACCCTTGTTCCACAGCTTCAAGCCTAGGGCCTCAGATGTGGGTGCATTGTGCAGTAACTACCCCTCTCATTGTGCTATTTCATTACTGGCTATTCTTTGCTTTCAAAAAATGGGAAAAAATTATGTGGCTTCCTCAAATTGAAGTGTTTTCTCAGTTGAATTGCTCACTTCTCACTGTAGCATATTTATGTTCACAATAATAATCGATTTTTAATAATAGCTTTCCTAGCAATAGAGATAAGCAACATAATTAGTAACATAATTTTCAAAGATTAATCGATCATAAAAATCTGAAATATTGAAAGTTAAAGTAAGTTCTATGAAGAAGCTTAAAATTTTTCCTTAATCATAACCTTGCCCTCAAGTTGAGTTGTGTGTCCATGAGGCCTCTAATTCTGTGCCCTGTAGGCAACTGCAAATTACAGCTGTATCCAATCCAGGACTGACAAGTAGATGAAATAATATTTTATCCTTAGAATGGTGTAAATGAAAATAAGAGAATCAGAGATCTAAAGCAGGCTATCAATCCCACAGCACTAATAATATTTCACAAAGCCTCCCAGAGGCTCTTGCCTGGTTGGTCAAAATGGGAGCTCACTGCAAAGGTGGTGGGAACTCCAGCATAGCTCTTCTGGCAGTCAGTCCTCCCAGGTATGAGGAAGCTCAGCCTTGACTGTTACATGGAAAGTTCAAACTCTTTTGTTATAAGAAGGCTAAACATTGTGCCTCTTGGTTGCTGCTTGGAGCATCTCTGGAGCTAAACCCACTCTCATTTTTGTAAGACCAATCTGTACATTTTTCTCTTCACAGCTTGGTGGCCATGTGGCCAACATAGTAGTCCTAGTGATTGTATTTGTTGGTGGTCATTCATGAGGAAACAGATCTGGTCCTTAGAACTTTGGAGAAACTTTACCAATAAAAGACATCAATAATCACTAAAGAAAGGCACTTGGTAGACAGTACAAGTTGAATATAACTCCTAAAGAGTGAATCTGGAACAGCAGATGGATATTCTGGATATCAGGTCTGGGTATTCTTGAGTGGAGAGGGAAAAAAAAAGGAGGGAGAAGAAATAGATTTCCCCACAAGCTGTTTTGCATCAGCCTGCAGAGGAGCCTTTGGAGACCCTACGGAAGGAATGCTGTGTTATCTGTAGGATTCTTGTCTGGTAACTCCATCTCTCGTCTTGTTCGTGTATTGTGGGCATGTAAGTGCAGCTCTTGTATTAGGATAACCACTATCATGTCCATGTGATTCTGATGGCAATTCCTGTGAGCTTTGAACAAATGACTGAAGCACAGCCAAGCAGTTGCAGAATCTGCTTCTCCACTGTCTGAAGTGGAAGAAGCTTTTCCCCTAAATCCATAGCAAGGAGGGGGTTATAGTAGTTATTCCCTGAAAAGGAGTACTCTTTCAGCCTGTGTGCATGGGAGACCTTTATCACCGCTCTAGTTTTACTTTACTGAAAAGTAGCGAGGTAGTACAATGGAAAAGATGGGCATCTGAGTGGCTATCTTCAGACCCTCATAGGTGTCTCCCCTTCAGGAACACAAATATCTTCTTTGCTCTCTATCAGGCCTAATGAAGCCTAAGTCTGCTTTCTGCTTGGTTCTCCTTTGCCTCCACTATCCAGGTGGAAGGGACAACACAGATATATCTGAAGTTATGATAAAGGATGTCTCTTGCTTCTACCACAGAAAAATGGTGCCATGGCTATGAGTAGAAGAAAGGACAGAGCTCTGCCTACACAAGGACCTACATCTGGCACAGATTTTGAGTTGAAATTTACTTTTCTAAACATACATGAGTGAAGAAATTGACAAGAACTATTTTGTCTAATACAAAAAGATTCAGGCATCTGTGAAAATAAATTATTATAATCTTAACTTTAGAAAATCATAAAAAATTGAGGATCTTGGAATCAAACCCACATATAGATATTTAAGATGTTAAAGCATTCAAACACAGCACAGCCTTCTGGGAAGTTATGAGCTTCAGGGATTACCGGAGGGGCAGCAATAAGAACTAAAAGCAGATCTGAAATACTTTTCTTGCAGGCCTACATTACGTTCTTTGCCTTCCCCTCATCACCACATATTTTGAAACCTGTTAAACCATCTCTGCCCCACAACACGCCCCTTGGGAGAGGCAGCTGAGGGCAGCAGACAGGCATTGTTGCCTTGGGGCAGCACCTGAGACTGCTGCTTTCTCTGGAACATAGCTTGGGGTTGTCTCCCTGCTCTCCAGACTTCCACTAGCACTTCCCTCTTTCCACAGCTCTGGTGCCGCGCAGCAGGTACACACAGCTGGGGTGAACTAAACCTGAGGTAGACCACATAACCATGAAGAGAGCTGGTTTCAGGCAGGCAAGGTAAGAGAGCTGGAGGGAATGTGACCTGAATAGCGAGCTATGCCTAGACTAATTCAGAGCTGTCTGATGTGGGTGTGTTCCCAGGCTATACCTGGGTAAAAGTAGATAAGGGTGAGTTTTCTCCTTTCTCCTGCTCCTGTCCTCCTGTCCCTCCCTGCTCCCCCAAAAACCCTGGTAGACAGAAGCAAGTCAGCCAGGAGTAAGCTGTGTTCATTCTCTTTGGGCTCCATCACTCAATCTAGCTATAGGAGAGCTCTTTACGTGAGTAGGGGAGATGGCTCTTCTGACCTTCCATCTTGGAAAACTTATGTCATCCATCTCCACAGTGAAGATCCAAACTTCAGGACTCTGTTGTTGAGTCTACCAAGTTCTGTAAGCCTCTCTGCATCCCATGACATAAGATGCCAGCTGTTGATCTGCCAGCAGCTTTTAAGCTGACATAGTAAACATCATGTTGTCACTAATGGTAACAGCAAGACAAGGAAGTTTAAGCACGTCCTCTGTGTGCAGCTTCAAAGTTCCTCTGATGAGTTTTAGTACTTAACAGGAAACAAGGTTTTGGGGTTTTGAAATTTTTCACTTGGATCCTTAAGGAAGAGTATTTATGAAAGCCAGCTACTGCTTTGCAAAAGGACTTGTCATTAACACCTTGCACCAAACTCTTGATAGTTTCCTTTCCAAAGAAAAGGTTTTGTTTTTGCAGAACTAATTAATGCTTCAGATGCACCTATGCTAATCCTTTAGAAATTTCTGGATATTTTCCAAGATCCTCAGACCTCTTTTGCTTTTCCATTAATCTTGCTTTCCCCTCCACCCCTCTCCCTGTAGAGCACAACTCTCTTCCTAGGTGCAAAGTTATCATAGACTTTGGATGATATATACAATACAAGCCAAATCACTGCTATTTTTGTCGGGTTTTTTTCTAAAAATATTTGAATAATAGTTACACTCAGATTGGAAAGTCCAAAGTAAAAGTCTGCCCAAGCTGAAAAAAAAGAAAAATTGCTAAGTTGTAACGAGCAAGAAATCAACAATAATTTCAGCCAAGGATCTAGAGAAATGCTAAGTGTGAAAATAAAATGAAGTGAAAACTTTTTCTCCTTCCTTGCTGCTTCTCTGTGTGACTGTACTTTATACAGTGCTATTAAAGGATCCAACTACCACTCATCAACCAACACTAAGTCACAGGACAGCTAAATGTTACTCTCTTGAAATTTCTTTCCATCTTAGAAAGAAATAAAACAATTACATAAAAATATACATTGTAAGACTGTCACAGTTAGTTCTCATGCATCAACAACTTTTACAAAACTATACACTCTAGTATGTGTGGAAAGTGAGTAGTTGCCACAGTAACTGTCACATCAAATATATCTTTGCAGTGCAGACACTTAAAAATCAAGCATTTGTGCTATCATTAATACTACTTACATTGAGATTCTGACAATAGGTTAATTTTACATTCTTTTAAATTATGATTACATATTGTGGAGAGGAACATTTTTCTTTGCAATATAATTTTAATTTTAACACCTTCAGTTTACTACAATGGCAAAAATTAGTTTTGGGATTCAAAATTGTATCAGAGTTCAGTGACAGTGAACTGTAGTAGTTTAGGTTTATGTGACGGAACTACAGACACAGTGAACGAGAGAGAATACTTTGCTTTTAAAATCCTACAATGAAAATCTTTATTATTTATGCCATGTGATATTTTGGAAAGACAATGATATTTCCAGTCATATGTTTGAATAATATTGTCATCTAGTTTATTCTGATTGCAAATAAAACAATAACTAGTTATTTGCACTTCATCTCAGGTAGGAAAACTTGCCAACATTCCTGGCATGTTTAAGTATCATTTTTCCAGTCTTCAAATAGCTAACAGCATTGCTTTATTAAATTTCCTTTTTAAAAATAAGCTATTAATTTGCAACGTGTACTATCTTTACATATTTTATGTTCAGTTTGTTTTTATTTAATTCCCCTAGCTTTTGTTGGAACAAATAAACCCTACAAAGCTTTCTTCTTTCCCCTAATAACTTTTCATGTGATCATAACAAGGCACTTACTGCAAACTGAAAAAACAAATAAACATCAAACCGAATTGAAATAAACATTAAATAGCTTTGCTTTTTTTTTTTTTCCTGAGAAATCTTGCTTTCAACTGCTCTCACGTTTCCCTCCTCTCCTAATTCTAAATAAAAGTTCCAAGATAGTTAATTGTCTGTACTTACTTGTGTTAATGAATAGTAGAGTTTGGAATAGTGCATTTTACTAACTTACTGCCCCATTAGAAATTAATTCAAATATATGTTGCTTGAAAGAAACTGTGGAATTATGTTAGTTTACTTAGCATGCCACCTAGCAAAATGGAGTAGTTCTATCTTAACAGCTTCATAAAATTCTCTATGTGCCTACCTAGTTTTTAAAAGTAATATTGATTTATAATTATTCCTAAGTTTTGTTGGATGTTTTCTAAACTGTAAGAAAACAGTCCTATATAGGCATTTCAATTATAAATATTATAAGAAAGTAAGAAAACATCATTAAATGACCATTATGAATCCAACTCCACATTCTTTGTATAGCTGAATTTCCAGCTGAAGCTGTAGCAATGAAGGGACTGGACTTCCACTCAAGCTGTAGATGGCTTTCTCACTTTATTTGTGTGCCAGTATGCCTTAGTGACCATATGGCTATGCTACTGGTTTGTTGGGTTAACCAGTTTCTCTTTCTTTGTCTTTCCCTTTGTGAGGTAGAATAATGGCATTGAACTTTGTGCTGAATCCTGATATCCGCAGATGAAAATACAAAGTTAAGGTTTGTGTTACATTTTGTTTGAGTTGAGATGAGTGTTTCACAGCACCCCAAAGTTGTTTCAATAATACATTATATTAAAGCAAGAAAGCTCTTGGGACATATGGGAAGATGTGAAGGAACAAAGTAGAATGGCAAGCAGAGATTCTCATGGTAACAGGTGTTTATGTTTGGTGCCAGTCAACTGTTTGTGTTTGGTGCCAGTTCATGTTTTGGTGTACAAAAAAAGATGTATGCTGAAAGCTACAGATGAGTCATAATTTTTCTAGTTGAGGTGCTGTCTTATAACACAAGATGTTTCATTTTCCCTTTCTCTCCTTCCAAGTTTTCAGATTTTTTTTTTTTTTTAATATGACCCATGGGGAAAAGGAAGACACAGAAGTGTTAGAGGAGGAAAGAAAGGCAGGAGAATGACGAAGTTCATGAAAGAAGGAAGGTCGTCTTGCAAGTTAAGGTATGGGTGCAGAAAAGAATGATTGATGGGCAGAATGGAGATAAATTAAGAATGGCACTTGATGGGACAGGTGAGGAAATGAAGAAAGGCAGACAGGTAGGGGATACTCATCAGTGCAGCAGCATCACTGTAACACTGATTCCCAGCCCAGGTCAAAGCACTGATAGCATTAGGGTAATCAAGTCTAACAACCAATTGGCAGGAAAAAGAGCAGATCTGTAGAATCATCTAGCAATAAAATAAGAGCTGCAGACTTCTGTGAGATTACAATTGTAGCAGTGGGATGATTTTTGTACACTTTCCTAAAGCCTTTAAAAACTAGTAGATAGATGGCATGCACAGCATGTAATACATTTATCACTATTCTCTGCTTTCACTGGTGTAGCTTTTGAATTTGTGAAAAGTCGATAACTGAGCTTAATAAACTGTGTGAATGCTTCCAAATTCATAAGTTTTCCCTCTCTGGTAAAGAAACTATGCACAGTCAGCTCACATGTCCAATTTATGATAATTCTGTGATTAAGAGGAATGTCAGAAAAGACAAATGTATTTGACCAATTGGTCTCTGGTCAGAACTGAGCTCCGTGGTGTTTACAAAGCATCTAGCTAAGTAATTTCAGATACCAAACACAAGTCAGTAATACACTGGGACATACTGCTTGCTGTGGCTTTCTTTGCATGACAGTTTTGAGAAATTATTAATTTTTAAGAGGAAGAGGAGATAGAAAAGACTGCATGTGTGCCCAATGACACATGCCTGTTTGTGCCTAATTCATTAGAAAAATTGCTCAAGAACTGTTCAGCCATGTTTGAATATGCTGCCAGGGTCAATGGGACCTTTCCAAAAGTGCTGGTTACATGAGGGAAAAGTGCTTGAGGTAACTTCAACTTAAGCACTTATGTATATTTTCTTGTTTTATTTGGAGGGCAGATAATTTAATTGCTTTGGCAGGCCTGTCTCTGAGCATTGTTGACAGCATACTTGGAAGGCTCAGAAAAGGTTTGACCAAGTGTCTAGAACACAGCACTGTAGTACAGAGCTGCATAGTATGGATCAGCTGAGGGTGTCGAAAGACAACACAAACTTTCAAGTAAAATTCTTTTTTTATGATAGTAGTAATCCAGAGACACAGAAGAGGTATATAAGGGCATTAATTTCTTGTCCTATCAGCATTATTTTGTATATTCCCAGAAGGCACCTAGAAAATGTGGAAGAATTTATTCAAATTCTGAAATGGCCAATATGCAATAGTTGAAACCATTTTGAAAGTGAATTCAAGAGAAGAATAGTACCGTGTACCAAATGCTGCAATTCTGTGTGGCTCTGGAAACAGTAGCTAGGTAAGAAAATTTGCCTAGGTAAATGTAGGTTTTGTGTGTATATATGTGAGGCTGGCTGAGTTGGTTTAAAAAGTTGTAGTGAGTGGGAAAAGTTACTAGATAAATCCTGGCCACATCCACCTTAATTGTTTGCTCTTCCAGCCATTGTTTCTGCAGTATGGTTTGGGTATGGCTTCTAACTATTGCAGGCAAAGAGAGGCTCCTTCAGCAGAGATTGCAAGAAAGCTAGAACTGAAAGAAATCCAGCATCTGTTTAAACTTTGAAGTTTAGCATAGTCCAATGAGACAGAGTGTCAACAGAACTAGTCATAAAAAATACTTTGTTTCCCATATTTTTCTTAATCACTAAGTTTGGAATAAGAAAGTCCCATATATAAGCAAGACTACTCTGGGTGTGGTTTGGTTTCCAACCTGGTGGTTAAAAATTACCTCCAGCAAGCTTTGCTGCTCTGGCTTTTGGGAGTTGAAATGTGAATGCTTGGCTTAGCAGGAGTTTCCTTTGCCCACAATTTCTGGCTCCCTGAGGCTCAGACCTGGAATGGCTGATGCACAGCCCCACCTCCGTCCTTGGCTGTTCTTGGAACTGGATGATATTCCTTTGGCAGGAATATCCCCGAGGCAAAGCAGGGAGATGATACAAGTTCACCTCGTTTACTGGAATGTCACTTGTACCATCCAGTGCTTTTTGCATTGTAATTATTTCCTGGGGGTAATTGCATGGTTTTTAGACTTTCTTTTGCGCTCCCATGCTCAGTGCAAAAACTGCCAGAAGGCATTGTTGAACTGTTCCCAAGGAGAACAGTAATGTCTACTAGTCACTTTGACATTGTTGTTATTTATAAAACCTAAAAAAAAAGAAAATTAAGGGCTAGGTATTGCTAACCGAAATCCACCTGTTTAGGGTATGGAGCTGGTCTTATGGTTGACAGTCCTTTTCCTGATCATGTTAGATCTAGACTAATAATAGAGTCATAGAATAGTTAGGGTTGGAAGGGAACTTCAAAGGTCATCTAGTCCAACCCCCTTTCAAGGAACAGGGACATCTCCAACTAGATCAAGTTGCTCACGGCCCTGTCCAATCTGATCTTGAGTGTTTCCAGGGATAAGGCATCCATCACCTCTCTGGGCAACCTGTTCCAGTGTTCCATCACACTCAGTGTAAAAAAATTTTCCCTTATATCAAGTCTAAATCTACCTCCCTCTATTTTAAAACCATTACCCCTCGTCCTATCACAGCAGGCCCTGCTGAAGAGTTTCTCCCCATCTTTCCTGTAGGCCCCCTTGAGGTACTGAAAGACCGCTATAAGATCTCTGTGGAACCTTCTCTTCTCCATGCTGAACAGCCCCAAATCTCTCAGCCTGTCCTTACAGGAGAGGTGCTCCAGCCCTCTGATCATCTTTGTGGCCCTCCTCTGGACTTGTTTCAACAGGTCCACGTCCTTATTGTGTTGGGGGTTCCAGAGCTGGACACAGTACTCCAGGTGGGGTCTAACAAGAGCAGAGTAGCGGGGGAGAATCAGCTCCCTCAACCTGCTGGCCGCACTTCTTTTGATGCAGCCTGAGATGCAGTTGATTTTCTGGGCTCCAAGTACACATTGCCAGCTCATGTTGAGCTTCTCATCCACTAGCACTCCCAAGCCCTCCTCAGGACTGCTCTCAATCCATTCTCTGCTCAGTCTGCATTTGTGCTTGGGATTGCCCCAACCAATGTGCAGGAACTTGCACTTAGCCTTGTTGAATTTCATGAGGTTCTCATGGGCCCACTTCTCCATCCTGTCAAGGTCCCTCTGGATAGCATCCCTTCCCTCCAGTGTGTCAATTGCACCACACAGCTTGGTGTCGTCAGCGAAGTTGCTGAGGGTGCACTCTATCCTACTGTCCACATGGCCAACAAAGATGTTGAACAGGGCCGGTCCCAGTACCGACCCCTGAGGAACACTACTCGTCATTGGTCTCCACTTGGACACTGAGCCATTGACTCTCTGAGTGCAGCCATCCAGCCAATTCCTTATCCACCGAGTGGTTCAATCATGTGCTCTGATGTGAAAACTTGGGCTACTTACTGATACTATTCCTCAAGCAAATGTGTTCAGTATGTATCAACACGGGAAAAAAACCTGGAGCATTGCTATGGGTCCCTCTTTACATGTGTCAGTTGGGAAAGTTACCCAAAAGGAGACTTACACACTTTATACCCCTAAAGAATTGAGAAGATGTCTGTTTAATCCAGAACCGTATTGGGGTTCAAGGGAGGAACTTTGAATCACACTTCTTAGATGGTGCTGCTCTCTGGTGCTGAAGCTCAGTACCACCATTTCCTCCCACCTCTCTCTACCTGTAAAATAAAGGTTTTGTGAAACTCTTCTTAATTATTTTCATGATCTATCAGGAATAATGTACTATGACAAAATAACTTTGGTGTGCCCAAGTATTTTTCACCTTCAGAAAAAAAATATTTAAATGCCTGCCTAAAAGAAAGAAATGCAGTAAGATTACAGAACACTCAAACCTCCTCTACCTTGAAAGGGTAAAAGAAATATCCATTTTGCAAGTAATGAAAAGCGTCTTACACACTCTACAGAAGTACATAATAGAAAACAGCATCTAAGTAAGAACTAACAATATTAATTAGTCGTAACTTTTCTAAGTGTTATTTTTACATACTAAATTGAATAATTGTTTTTAGTTTCATGAAATTACCAGTTCATTTATCTCAGTTCAGTTCATACTAAATAACTCTGCTGCTTACTATTTAAAAAAAACTACCACAAATTACTTGGAGAATTATTCTTTTAGTGTTCCTAAAAACCAAAAAGTATTAATTTAGAGTAATTTACTTGCCTTGCTAAAAGACTCCACATTTAAGAAAAATCACTACATATTAAAACCCAACAGAGTTATGTAGAGAATCAACCACAACACTGTAAAGGTTCTCTCTTCTGTACACTGTGAAACTTGCATTGTAATCTTAGGAGTAGGCAATGAAAACTTCACCTGACTTAGCAGTAGAGGCTTAATTCCACACTGAGAAACCTCAATGTAGCTATGTAGTATAGTTATAGTAATTCATCTTCTTTTTTTTTTCTCCTTGAGGGAAGTTGGTATCAATCTTCCCTAGAGCTTCAAAATGTAACAGAAGCTTTTTTTGAGGAAGAGCTTCTTTTCCATTTAGAGAACAGTCTTTAACCATGTATGAGGAAACTCAGTTTCCAGTTCTGTCCAATCTGCAGTTTTACCCTTTTCAAGTTTTATACAGTGCCCTGAGTCGATACGTTAATTGTACCTGAAGAGTTTGTAAGTTCACCTCTGCAATATATACAAGCTAAGCTTAGAGTGAGCTCTGTTTATGACTTTTCTGAAAATTAGTTCGACAGGAAAGTTTGAGGGCAGTTAACTTCTGCCACTGTAATTGTATGAGATCAGGGAGGGAAGGGGCTAAAAAGAAAGAACAATTGAAAAAATAATTTTAAAAGTTGGGGAAACAAGAGAGATTTTAGAGTAGCGTAGAGGGAAGCATCAGGGAAGAAATTTTGTTCCTTATTGAGCGAGGTAGCCTCTCTTCATTTATGGAGCCTGTGAAATATGTATAGACATATGGAAGCCTATCTATAAGCCTTTACTACCTGCTTGCAGCATAATGTTTAGAAACCACAGAATCTGACAGAGATGGAGCAACCCATTCTGCAGATAGAGAAAAAAACACTGAAATTAAGGGGGCTCGAGAAGATACCCAAGCACTTTTTTTAACTGGGGCCTGGATTGTCTTCCTGACTTCAAAATGGCTGAGAACTATAGCCTTCCCTTTGATTTATGGTAGACCAAAGCACACATTTCAGACCTATTGGGCAAAACGTGTTATTTTTTTTTTTTTGCATGTGCACTTTAATAAATAATGGACAAGATAGCAGAATTAGAACTGTAAGACTGACTGCAAACAGTGAAAGAGGGACTACAGGAAAACCCAGCCACCCATCTGACATACTGCTCTTTTAGAACAGTCCATTCACTTTATCCAAAATAAAGGTATTATAATTTAAAGGCTGTCACATATGGAAGATGTTAGCAGTTTCCATTGCCTCGTTCCACTTGGTAGACGTACCCACTGAACCTATACAAGGTCCCTTCCAAAGTAGGTGATTTGTGAAAAGTTTTCATGCTTCTGGTTCTTATAAAAACCCATATATAACCAATGTTTGAGTTTCATTCTGTTTTTGTTTCTGCAGTGTGAGCTTTTTATTTTTGAGAAAATCTGATTATAGCATTACTTTTAAGAAGTCCTAATGTTAGTAGGTGGAGATCTCCTCATTAAAGTCTATTTAGTTATTAGTACTATCTGCATGACAAAATGAAAGCTTATTTCTAATACAGAGTATTTACATGATCTTTATCACTTGTAACTATTACTGAAAAACGATAAATTAGGCACACACTTTCAAAATAACACCTGGAACAGAACGCCCTCTATAAACTTGTTTAACCTTTTATTTTTTAGTGACAGATTGGAATTTATTATTTTGAAAGTCTTGGAGCACCTGGTCTGTGATTTTATCAGAGTTATAAGAAATGCCTTGGAGGCAAGGGTGGGGGAATGGTTAGAACAAGAACTGTGATTCTTTAAAAAGTGCCTTTTATCTTAAGAACAAATTTAGTCTGAAAACTGAGAGCACTCTGAACTGCAATTCATTCTGACAAATCAGTTCTTAAGGTGTTATACTGCAGCTAAAAAATCCTAATGTATCTGCTGGCTTTCTAAGTTTAACCTCTCACCCTCGGAAATCTGATTAAGAGATAAATAACATAGATGGAAAAATACACCAAGTATTTGTTGCAGTTCTCCCCCCTCTGGAACAGTTGTTGGTGTAATACTTCCTACATTGAAAATGCAATGATGTGTAGCTAACAGTACATTTCAAATAATGTGGACAATTTAAAGCAGTCTAATAGTGATTTATCCCAAATCTGCTTTTTAGGCAAATGCATTATTATTATTTGCAACTTTTCTGTTATCTCATAATTAAACTGTACCACTTACAGATGCAATGGAGGGATATTTTAGCTCATTCACTCCTCTGTCACAAACACTTAATGACGTAATTACCAAAGAGACTTCTTTTCACCGTCAAGCATTTAAAATGTCTAAGAGCTGATTTTTCTCAGATGTGCTGCCCAGACCATGATTGGCCCCGATTCTGCAAGGCGCTAGTTACAGTGCCTTCATCAGTGGGATTGTGCCTATCATCCCAAAGCTGGGGCCAAGGAAGCCTGTCTGTCTGCTAAAGGAGACTGTTACTCTTTGACTGGCTCATTAGCTGGACTTTGACAAAGCTAAGCTGGAGTGATTGATTCCATTTGAAACTTTTTTACTGTTAAGAACTGCCAGTCTTCAAAATCAGACTAAAGCTGTTATTAATGCAACTGGATACACAGTATTTTTGTGCTAACTTAGATAATAAGCTTGCTGCTTAGCATGTCTAAAATTAGGTTGGCATGAAAGTTCAAGAATGCAAATCAGCACTAAACCCAAGGTCAGCAAAAAAACATTCAGATCACTCCACAAAGCAAAAAAGGGAAGAGTCATATAATTTAAGAACACATTTCCGTGTCTGCAAAAAAGCAAGTGCACAATCTGGGTAGCAAAGGAAAGATGGATTTTTGCTCTAGCACAGATCAACTAATTTTGTTTTCTTTCCCATCTGTCCTCCATGTGAGTCTGTCCACATGAAAAATCCTGCTTGTTGAAGCCCCACAGGGATGGCATTCATATCACAGCAAATGCTGGGCCCATTCATCACTTTGGTGCCTGGGATAATTTTACAATAACCTTGGCAGGCACACTTCTACGAAAGATGATTTTCAGCTGTAGGCCTGAAACCAGATTAGATCTTGTTGTTTAATCACCAATATAAGCATATTCCCAATGCTCTTAAGTGAAGTTTCTTTGTGCTATGTATTTCTTCATTTCAGTGTTACACTTTGGACGCATAAAGAGACTGTCTATAAATTCATCTGAGACACTCCAGTATTAATCCTGGACAAAAACACAAGGGGTAAAATTCATGTGATGTAATTAGTCAAATTGTAATTGAGTTTAGATTAGAGTTTATAAAATATTTAAAGTTTCTGCCCTTCATAAAAGGGATAAAGGATAAAAAGTATGGTGTTGGGGTAATTCCATGCAGAATAGATGAGGAACAACGAAGCTTTCAAAAGAAAGTTCACATATGTCTGTATGACAGTGAGATTTATGATTATTCTGAGTTGTTCACTTCAAAGTATCTTTAAGAATGGTTATTGTAAAATCGAACAAGGCAGAGCAAATTTCACATTGGGAACAAAGAAAAATTACCACTGAATATTATCCGCAAAAGCAAAGTGGAAAAATGAGCTGAAGTCATTCAAATTTGCTGTTGGTTTAAGACTAGTGGCATGCAGAGGTTTCTAGAAGAGGAAAGTAAAGGTAAACTGGGGGAAAGTTCTTCCTTTATGTTATTTGTCTCTACTTGGTTTTATAATAACATATTGCTACTAATGCCTCACAGTCCAGTGTTCCCTGAGGTTGCTGAAAGCCTCTGATCAGACTCTAATGAGAAAGGGATCAGGGCCCATGTGAGTGCAGTAGAAATCTATTTCAGGTTGGGTTTTTTTTTTAAATCACAGGCTTGAAAAAGTCTCTGCTGTTTTCAAAAGACATTGAAACACAAGTGTGAGAGATACATGGACTAAAAACACATGTATTTTTCAAAGAATTGTTCTGAGTACCACTCTGCAAAGTTTTCACTATGAAATCTATAACCATTAAAAACATGCTAGAAGCTCGGTTCCTCTTTTTTGAAGCATTGAGGAAACCACGGCCTTTTCGTGCCGAATGTGGGTTGATTTATGCGAGCGAAGACAAATGGTTCTCAGTAAGCAATCATCAAATTCAAAGTGAAACTCTGGAGCTTTGAACCCACATGACCTGAAGCAGAAACTAGTGTTCACACCAACCTTTGCAAGGCAAAATTGCTGAGTTTGGTAGAAATATCAGCCATTCATCTGAATAGTTAGGAAAAAAAAATAATCCATGAATACTAGCAAAACAAACCTATTATTTTTAATTTATGAAATTTATTGCTGCATCATTTGAAATAGTTTGCTCCCATCCCTTGAAATAGTTATATATTGTAAAATGCTTTGTGAGAAATAGACTAATAGACTGATACCCTTTTACTTCAGCAACAGGAGCAAAATTTTGAAGAGTGCATATACACTTGCATTTGCATACAGGACTATAACAAGAAGTATGAAGGAATACAAATGTTTCTTCTCATGCACATATGTAGTAACAAAATGATTACTTCCATGCATGAATTTCATGAGAAGCTTTTTTCAAAACTAAGCATGAAACCACATCTCCAGGCATTGGAAACTCTGGATGATCTGTCTGATCTGTGGGAATTAGGCTGGTCAAATAAAATTGGTGTTACTTTTCAGTAGAATTAGAAATTTGTTTACAGAGAAGCCTCTATACATGTATCTGTAGGTAGGATTCACCATCCTGATAAAAGATAGGATCAATTCTTGCTGCTTTAGGTTAGATGTGTTATAGCGCCAGATTTCTGTGGAAAGTGACTGTGTGCCATTTTCCCATCTCACCATTCCTCATATACTCCTGTTAACACTGTTACTCCATCCTCTATTCCAAAAGGCCCTCATGATCCTTGAAGCTGCATAAATGACAGCTTCCTATTTTCCTTCTTTCCATCATTCCTCAATTTTCTTTGTTGCTTCTTTTCCCTTTGTCTGGAACAGGGTATCATTCAGGATGTCAGTGTAGTAACCTCTACTGAGGTGAAGAGCTCGTTTAGGCTCTTTTATTAGTGTGGTGTTTGTTTGTTTTTTTTTTTTTACAGTTGGAAAGCTCTAAAGCACATTGCTTCACATAGCCAAAAGTTAGTTCTGTGTGAAATCATTGCAGAAAAGTATATGGATTAAAAACAGACTGACAGAGTTTAAAATAGAACAGCTAAAAGGAGTTATCACTGTGTGCAGTCATTTACAAGGGAATACAGAGATTTCTGTTACACACTATGTATTGCAATGGCTTGCAAGGACTATAGAAAACCTTTGCTAATAAAAGTTGTACATGGTACAAAGACTGATGGAGCTGTACAAATGAAGTGCTCGTACAGGGAACAATATAGACATTTTGGTAAACTGTATGCCAGAAAAAACCAGACATTTTAAGGTGGTCGCACAGGACTAACAGAATCCTCCTAGTGACAAAATTGAATCACATTCAAAATTGAATCCTCCTAGAGTTAGATCATCTCCTGCACTTCTTCACGTGATGATCTAACTCTAGGAGGAAGTTCTAAGGCTGTCTGTGATTTGTAAATTGTTTTCCAACATTTGAGCTGTTGTTTCCAGTTGAGCTGCCAGCATTCCTACCAGTTGGAGCAGCAGGTACATTAAATTGTCATTCTAGCCTGTATGGACACTTGAGGAGACATTGGAGTCACTACTTCTAAATCTTGCTTGTGTTTCTCCACCTTCTTTTTGGTCAACCAAAGCACTTCCTACATTGGACCAAGAGTTATGCTGTGCCCTGACACTTTAGTCATATGAGGGCTCTCTAGGCACATTTCCTAACAAGTGATCCTTTCATCCATTCTGCCCCTCAACACCGTTGTACCGAAGTGTTAGCATCTTACCACTGTGATCAGCATCAGCAGTCCAAAGTGTGGCATAAGACTCACAAAATTGTAGAAAAGTAACATGTATCTCTCTAAAGTTTGAGTGTATATGGTCAGGAACAAGGATGGAGAAGATGGTTCCTTCCAGCTCTGGCAACACATCAGTGCTATACCAAAAGCTATGGGATGCTGAGTGAATGAAAATGCCATTTGGTCTCCCAAGAACACTATGTATTTTCTCAAGAGAGGGAAGAGTGTAAAAAAGTTGGGAGAAATTGTTTCTGTTGAGATCTATGTTGCAAGAAATTCGGTGCCCTTTCCCCTAAAACAGGATTTATTAAAATGAAATATTTGGAATTTGAAGCCAGATAAAATAAAGTCTGAGAAAAGATGCATACTTTTACCAGCGATGATAATTATAGGAGTTACTTGTCAAAGGATGTGCTAGATTTTCCACCACCTGAAATCTTTCAACAAAGATTGGATATGTTAGTGATTATCTCTTGTTCAGCCAGAGGTTGCGGGCAGTGCTATGCAGAAAATCAGATTAGAAACTCATAATGGGCCCTTATGGCTGTAAAGGTACATGAAAGTCAATGGCACAAATCTGCAACATCGGTGATTTGGTTCAAGGCTGAAACTTCTAAACGTAGATTTCTGTTTTCCATTCTGAATGATGAAATGTCAAATGTGACAGGAGCTCAATTCTGGCTGAAGTTAGATTGGTGCAACTCTAGTAACTTCAGTGGGCCACAGGATTTTATATAAGGACTTTTCAGCCTGTCTGTTTTGACAGAAGCATTATTGCCATTTAATCAAAAGCTTTTACCTTGAGAAGCTTGTTACCACAAGAATTTATTGTGAGGAGAGGACATTTTTTTTTCTCTATGGAAGAAAAAAAAAAAAGAAAGGAGCATTTTAAAATTATAAATGCACCTAACAGGTTTTACTATGCCTAACATAGGCATCTGTTTTAAAAGGATATAAATATCTGATTAAGTAATCAAAAATAAGTATCCGATTCCTAATAATCAAGCCCGAATTCACTGGCTAAGGACCTTGATAAGCTATGAGACGCACTTTGTTTGAGAAAGAGTTAGGATACCTCAATCTCATTCTTTCAAGTTGCTCTCCACCATACTGAGCAGAATTCCACAACTTTACAGGTGGAGCCACATTGCAGCTAGTGACACAGACAGATGACATATTTATTAGCTTGTCAAAGCTTCCTCTGTTTATGGAAGACTCACCCAGCTAAACAAAACAGTCTGCTTCCCATTGGCTAATTGAGCTGGCCCCTGTTGAGAGTCTCAGCAAAGTGCTTGATGAGGCATAAAATGATGATTAATTAATTTACTGCTCAGTTGATCATCAAACTGAGAGGTTTATGATTCTCACAGCGGTCAACACTCTCTCTTCAATGTGCAACAGCATGAGCAGCCTTCGCTCTGGCCTGCTGCTGCCTTTGCTATGACCTAAGATATGGTGGCTTAACTCAGGGGAAATGGGAAAAAATTAAGAGAAAAGTTTCAAAAGGGATGTACTCAGCAGCCTCTTTCCAAGAGGATTGTTAGTGCCAGAATGCTTCTCACAAAGTGGCTCAGCATTAATAAAAGCTACTGTACTGAACATTTTTTTGGTTCAGTGGATTACATAAGAATCTGCCTAAAATAACAGCTTCTTCATTGACTACAGAGCTGAAAGTTGGAATTAGAATTAAGTTATATAGAGACAGGACTTCACAGTTGCAGGTATAGGTGTGTTAGAAGAGATCAAAAGAGATTTCTAGAGATGAGTTTTACTAATCTAAAACTCCTTAAAAAAAGAATGATGAAGATTTGAAAATTTAACAAGATGCATTGTGTTTATGGTGGACATCACATTTAAAAACATTATTCAAAAAGTATGGTTTTGCATTTGTGTGCATTTACAGCTTGTGTGCAGTCACCAAGTGTTTTGCATATATTTTTGTGTACCAGCTTTTAAATATTTGCACTTATGATAATATTCTGACTAACTTTCCTCTGAAATATTAACGCAGTGTCCAGTGTTTATTCCCAATGTGAAGACAGCTAAATTCTGCTTGATTACAGTCATTTAATTCCAGAATAGAGCCAGGTGAATGAATATACGTATAAGAAAGCAACTGAATTCCGTTGTCAGACAAGTATGTTTTATATCAGCCATTTGCTCCAATTTTTCACACGAGCTAGGTGGTGAGACATATACATTGACACAAGGATATGTGTATGCCAATGTATACACATTCAGCAGTTTCTTTTCTCTCTTTTCTGTAAGACTGTACCAGAGTTACCAGACATACTGGAAGACACCAGGAAAGATCTTCTAAATGTCTACATGCCTGAGTGCCTGAGTAGGAGATAAATGGTTTGTCTGTACAATGGGAAGAGAGAGTCAGTTTGCAAATTAAGCTTTTCTCAAAGTATTTATAACCCATTCTTAGATAGGCTTCTGGCTAGGAAGAACCCAGACAGAAAAAGAAGCTCTTTGAGGTAACTTCAGTCCTTTTATTTGGCTCAAAATAATGATGAGAACAATAAGCAAGTGCAAAAACGAATTGAGTAACTACAATTAGTAGATCCTTTGTTTATGAACTGTGTTTCCTCTTTGATTCAACCTTTAGGAACTTAATCTAGTTTAGATAAACCAGAGGAAGCAGTCTCTTTTTTTCAGCAAAGCAATGCACAGAAACCTATTTTTGCATATTTACATAGAATACACTATAGTGCAGGAAAAGAGCTCAGAAAGAAACACAACAGAAAACAAATAAATTCTGATAAAGCAATTTAATTACAAGGAAAAAAAAAAGGAATTAATTCAGTGTGGAAGATAGGATGAAATATCCTGTTCCAAGAACTTGCACATTGGTCGAGAAATGGAAGAAGTCTCACTGAGCAATGTAAATCACTAGATTACATGGAGCTATTTAAATAACACACTTTTCCAAATGTAACTAATTTATCTTTGGGAAAAGGCATATTAAAAAAAAAGGGCATAGATGATAATTGACTTTCAAAAGATTTAGGAGCAACAATGGACAAATATTTAGTGTGAACTTCTGTGACATGATGTGCCAGAGTAAGCTGATATTGACTCTTGGGTGTATAAATGGAGAAGAGTCTTTAGGTGTTGGAGGTTTTCTACCTCTAAAAATGGGACTATTGACTTTGCATAGATTGTATAAAAAGGAGCTCTGAAAACAGATTTCAAAATCATGTTTCAGTCAATGAGATAGATCTACTGTTACCTAATGCAAGCTTTATGCTGATATTTTCAGATTTGTTAAAGTGCTGCTGAAGACATCTTAGAAGAGCGATTACGGAACTTAGCAACTTGCCCAGACAGGAATATAGGCAACAGAAAAGGCAGACTTAACTCTTCCGTGGGCAGATATTGATTGTTTGATACATCTTTCTTTTGGACATCTTTTATTCTGCCTTTATGTTGCTACTCACAGTAAAGAGTAACTCCATAATGGAAACTCTGCAGCTGTCTGCAGTGGACATTTTTGCATAAAACCTTGTCCATCTCTGATCTCTCTTATTTTTTCCCCACTGTTCTACATACTATCATGGTCTAAAATTCTTCATTCTGTAACCATGTCTGCTTTCTCTCATACTTCTTTTTACGATCCCTTTCTGAGAGTCTGCATAAAGATACATAGTGTTTCATTTTTATAGCTTCATAAAATGTAATGGCAAAAAAAAAAAACCATTAGCTAATCTGGCTCACTACCTTTGAAACATGGGCTGTAGAATTTCACCTGGTTATCCCTGCACTGAGCTGAATAATGTGTATTTGACTAAAGCGTATCTTCCAGATGGATATCTAGTTTTGATTTGAAGACATCAAAGGCCATTTCCCTGACAGTTTTGAAAACATCAAAGAGTACTGAGCTTGTGGAAGATAAAAGAAAAATGAGCTAATTGCCTGGATGCTAAAGGGAAATTTACAGCAAATATTTTGGTCCTATTCTAGCTTTTAAAAATCTGGCTTACTGGAAAGACTGCAAGCCATTATTACACACATAAGTAAAATTGGCTTTCTTTTTTTAGATCCAGGCCTCACATGGTAGAAAAATAGGTCTTAAGAAAAAAAAAAAAAGAAAAATAAAGGAAAAAAGAAAAAAAATATAAGATCTACCATAGTCTACCATTGTCAGTCCTTGTAAAGGACAGGCTGAAGCAGAAGAAAATTATTTGGGTGACTGAATGCAGAATACATTGAACACTCCTGGTGAAGTTGTAAACTAGGAAAAAATGAAAGGTAAATAGAAGAAAATGTAAGAAGGGAAGGGAAGGTGTGGGAAGGTGCGGGAAGGTGCGGGAAGGGAAGGTGTGGGAAGGTGCAGGAAGGGAAAGGAAGGTGCGGGAAGGGAAAGGAAGGGAAGGTGCGGGAAGGTGCGGGAAGGTGCGGGAAGGTGTGGGAAGGTGCAGGAAGGGAAAGGAAGGTGCGGGAAGGGAAAGGAAGGGAAGGTGCGGGAAGGTGCGGGAAGGTGCGGGAAGGTGCGGGAAGGTGCGGGAAGGGAAGGTGCGGGAAGGGAAGGGAAGGTGCGGGAAGGTGCGGGAAGGGAAGGGAAGGTGCGGGAGGGTGCGGGAAGGGAAGGTGCGGGAAGGGAAGGTGCGGGAAGGGAAGGGAAGGGAAGGTGCGGGAAGGGAAGGTGCGGGAAGGGAAGGGAAGGGAAGGGAAGAGAAGGGAAGGGAAGGGAAGGGAAGAGGTCCAATCATAATTCAGCCATCTCAAAGGGGTTTATAATGTGCCTTTAAAGACCGTTTCCTCTTCCCTTTACATTCTGTCATAGGTAAATCAAGGTTTAAATAATCTCCTCCTGAGAATTGTTTTTTTTCCCAGACTTTTAATCTTTTTTTTTTTAATTTTTTTTTTTTATATCATATGTTCTGCTTTCCTACTAGTAGAAATTAATAGTGTTAAGAACACATTTTCTGAAGGATTTAATTACTTAGTATTATTGTAGGGTAGACATTCTAGCATGTAGACAGATTTATATTACTGCTAAAATGAAGCCTTTGTATCTTATTTTGGGCCTTTTTTGAGAGTGTTCAGTTTTGTGCTTGCGTAATCAACTAACACCTTTTTGTGTTCTAGGACTGAAGTGTCCCTAGGAACCAACCATCTTCAATAGTAGCTTGAGCCATCACCTGTCAGCTGACATGGACACAGGGACCACTTGATAGCTTGGAAACATCTGACAACAACAATTTTGACAACAGATTGAATTACATTGTTGAAAGAATTCTCAAAATTATTGAAAGTAGAATAAAAAATATTTTAAAAAGTTTCACAGAATGAAAATACATAGCACTTCAAACAGAATTACTTTCCTAACAGCATGGCTGAGAAAAATGCAAGGTCCTTTTCTTTCACACTTATCTCATAGATTGACCTTGATGAACTATTACTTACTCACTGTAGTTTACTTGGTTTTGCCCTGGTACTTAGGAGATTTTATCTTCATGGAATGTGACTATTGCTCAGCAATGAAAGACTCATGACACTCTAATAGTTCACCATAATGGTCGAGGTGGAGGTAACATTAACTACAAACATCCTTTGGCTGATCACATTCTTCTAGCAGTAGGTTCAGGCATGGACCGTGGACAGCTCCTGGAAGAACAAACTCCCTCCTGACCTTTCCCAGGCTACATTCCTACAGCACAGCCATGTGGGTGTGACAAAACCAGAACATTTTATCGGATAGCTTTAGGAACTGATGGGTTTGCCATTGAACATCCTCTTGGAAAATAACATTTAGTGGGCTGAAATAAAATCTTCCTTACTCACTGAACAGAACTACTTATTCTTTAAGAAAGTTAACCTCTTATTAACTGGTCTGTTGAAGCTGGTACTGGAAGAAGTGGCAGAGAAGAAAAGGCAGAAAACACACAACTCAGTTTGGCTTGGGAAGCACTGTGGTTAAATCCACAAGGACAGAACATACATACTGTCAGAAAGAATCAGTAGGATGGACAGAATGAGGCTGGAAGGAAAATGTTTTACTGTTATAAATAACTGATCTTCTGCAGATCTGGAAAAACTATTTGGAATAGAGGTGATCCTGCATAGCACTTACAAAAACCATGATTTGTCATACGTGCACCAACTGACCTGCTGAGTCTGGCACATCGGTTTTTATTCCTGTAGTTGCATTGAATCAGTGAGAAATAATTACATGAAACTAAAATCAAGGCATGCAAAGAGTGATGTAAAATCAAACAGAAGTGTAAAAATCTATTAATTGAAATAGTTTTTAGGTCATCAGCTGATATGTCTGCTTGCTCAAAACATTTGTTTCTGCATGGAGTTTCCTGATCTTCTTATTCACTTTCAGTAAGATTATCAGAATAGTGATGACATTTGAAGACTACTACAAGACTATTTCATCAATTTATTTCCCTATTTTTGTTAAACCATACTAGTCCTTGGACCAGGACCCCACTTAGAAAAGCATAATGAAATACAAAATTTTATTTCAGCAGCCGTAAAAAACTGATATGTTCTAGGTGAAATATAACAGTAGGTCTTCCCAGCCATGAATGCAGAGCTGATTTAATATGGAAATGTTTGCTTTAACTGATGAGCACCTTGCTGTGACAGATCAAGACTTCTACCCTGACAGTTAAAATGCTTGACAGCTTTTCATTATATTGTCCTGATGATCCATTTCAATTTCAAGCGAATTTGTTAATTTGTTTCTCCTGTAGTTCCATGGCTATTTAGCTACTTGGCAGCTATGCCTTTTTTTCTTTCTTTTTTTTTTTCTTTTTTTTTTTTTTGGTTGGATAACAGTCCAGTTTCCTAGGCAGAAAATCATAAATTTGGTTTTTATACAAACACGTCGTTGCTTTTGTCGATGTTTGAATACACTAAGATGCATTCATTGTCAGCAACAGAAGAAAGCATCCAAAATATGTATCTAATTATGTTTAGGTTCAGGAAACCAACAAGTTTCCTCACACAACCAGAATAAGGATTAGATATGTGTAGCTCCAAAAAAAAAACCCCACCTCTGTTTTCTAATATTAGACTAAAAACCTTTCACTTTGAAGATAAGTTAGTTCCTTGCACCTTAACATGCCCTGAATGTTAAATTTTGCTGTGCGTTTTTGTTTTTGTTTTTTTTTTTTGTTTGTTTGTTTCACACTTTCTCTATTTGTCTTAACCGTAATTAAAACTAAAACTACTGCAATTTTGGTAAAGTCACTGTCTTTGGGAAGTGTCTTGGGCAGCATTTACCAAAACTAGACTTTACTTGTTAGTTTGTAAATTACTATAAACCTTAAACCAATTGCTGTGATTTCAGTTAGATACTGGCTTAGACAGCTGCATTTTTTTTTAAAAAAAAGAAGACACAGAAGCTATCAATCAAAGTTAAAAGATTAAAATATTTTGTGTAAGCTTAACAGTTGTGTGTAATAATTTTTTCAACAATAAATACTTAAACACTTTCTTTCTGGCTTTTCTATGATCCATTGAAATAGAAAAAAAAAAAACCTCAATGATCCTGGTTAAAATAAATCAAGTACCGAAATTCTTCCCAGCTTTGAAGTCATTTTTATCTGCATACACTTTGAGCAAACAATCACCATAAGTTTCAGGAGAGTGAGTAAGGATTGAGAGTTATAACTGCACGAAGCAGAGCTTGGCTGTGCTCTACTATTGGAGGCACAAATACTTTGGTAAAAATAAGTCTTAAAAGGCCTATCAAAGCCAGTGAAATAAGAAAACAAGTAACACTGTAAATTGAAAAGAATAAGTGTAGTGTTTAATGAACACTTATTGACCAATAACCTGCAACTAATGTAACTATAGATTTTTACTTTGGCTAGTCATAGCTCTGAGAGGCAGTCATTTGAAGCTGTACAGACAATAAGGTGAAGTGATGGTTAACAGAAATGCATTTCATTAAAAGCTGAATTAAATAAGACTAAATTGAAAGTAGAGGAAAAAGTCGACTGAGTTTAATATACCCTTGGCTGTTCAGTCTTGGCAGCCCTTTAGCATGTAACACAGGGAGGTCAAAATCTGAGAAGTTTTTTTTTTTGCCATTGCCAGCATTTTTACCAGAAACCACAATTTTAGCTTGATATTTCTTATGAATGACCTGTGGGCTAGCAATACCTTGCAATAAGTAAGCAGCTGACCTTCTAAAGCCATCCAATATCAAGGACTGTACATTGCAAAGTGTACACTTTCTATGTAGGATTCAATTGGACAATGTGTATTTACACTAAGTACTATCTCACCATGTATAGGACACATTTTGTCTTAAATAAGAGGTACATAGAACTTGTAGTTTCCTGTCATTTATAACAGAATATAAAGAAATCTTGAGTAGCTTAATTTCTGCCAGAATTAGAATCTTGGGATGTAGCCATAGGAAAGATCTATTAGACCACGCATGGCTTTTCTAATATGATGTAAACTACTGATCACAAACACAAGACATACTACACACTTATGAAATCAAATTGCATTGTTTTTAACTGTTAAGGTAGTAAACTTGGTTCAGATGTTGCAGAGATGAATAATTTGTAATCTCGTTTAGATATGCAAGCCATGAAGCGAAACCAGGTATCATATGTGTTACCAAGTATCTCAATGTCAGGCATGGTATAAGAAAATAAATACACAGCAATGCAATAGTACTATGATGATGGAGCCACATGTTGAAGCAACTGGTATTTTAAATGCACTTTACATTTAACTTATTTCAGGGAACTTTAAGTAAAATACTTATTTCTCAGCAATAAAAGCCAAAGGCTGAAGAAAGAGATTTCATACAATCAACTATTTAAATTAGAAACAGACAAATATTGTTTAGGAGTGAGGCCCGGATCCAGAAACATAATTTTGTCCCCAAAGCAAGTCTGGCTGATGAATGGAATACACAGCCTTGAGTAACACTTTGGGGATTCCACCCTACTGAAAGAGAGGACATTTTGTCCCTCTTCTTATTTACTTTCTATGCACATTATTGCTGTGTGGAGTGTCTGTGTGAGCCTGTTGGGTGTATGTGGCTGACACATCTTCCATCCTTGGGCCTAAATGTTTTTGACATACTTAGAAGGGCATGGTCTGGAGGGTGTTTTCCTCCTAAACTTGCAAAACTTCAATATGGAAAGCAGCTTGGTTTTCTCAGATCATATAAAGTTTGTCTTTGCTGTATGAAAGATGAGTTAGGCATCTCTGATGAGTTCAAACAAGCAGGAATGCAAGCATGTGTTGAATATGTAGAGGCAGAGTGCCTCAGTCTGTCAATAGGAAAGTCAAGTTATAATTTATCAGCAGCAGAATAATTGATCTGGGCACCTTACTTTGGACTCCCAGGACTTGTGGCTTGAAATTTGCTCTCTTGAAACAAACAAAAAAAAGTATAGGACAGGCAAAGCCCTGCTCTGAATTCCCTTGTTATTGGCATTACCCTAAGGATTCCGAGATAATTATTAATGTGTGTTCATGTAGCACATCAGGCTATAGTAAAGACCACTTTTTTCGCACCAATCTTCATGTCCTCTTGAGAACATTTGAAAATATTAGAAGACTTAGGATTTGGGTACAACACCATTCTAACAGTGAGGATTGTTGTCAGGCAGTTGTGACATCGCTTTTGAGTAGGCAATGATCATCTGCTCAGGGGAGGTGCTCAGAGAATCACAGTCCAAGCCAGAATTCCTGGGGCATGTCGCCACTGCAGCTGTGTTAGAAGAGATGATCACCAGTGTATCTGGTGATCTGACCCTACTGTAGCTACAGTAGTTTGTTTGCATTTTCTGAGGGTGAAGAATGAGGCAAGATTTCAGAGGTACTTAAAGAAGTTTACTCCTGGTAACCACTTATACCATGGAGGACGAAAGGAGGAGTAAGTGCTTCTGAAATTGCCACAAGGCACTTGTCTGCTTTTTGGAATTTTATCCATGGAAACCAGAAACATGTAAAGAAACTGTTTGCAAACTGCTGTAAATAATTCCATTTTAAAAATACACTTATGTTTTAATAAAATTATTAGTTGTCTTTTTTTTTTTCCTCAGCACATACAATAGAGTGCAGCATAGCTAACAAAACAATGCAGTAATGCTATATTTGTGCACTTTTAATTTAGTGCTGGTTTTCATCTAAAAGTTGCTTAGTATAAATCCTGGAGGGGAGGGAGAAGAAGAAACAATAATCTAATCACTAAAAAATGGGCTGTTCTTCATCCTTAATACAATAATGCAAAAATTAAGAATCAAAATATATTTTAAGCTATGTAAGCACATGACATAGTTAACCAAAGAAATGTTACAATTTGTATGAATACTATATTTGGTGAAGAAGCAGCATAGTTTGAAAGACAAATCATCAAATGAGAATGCATCTTTCTTTGTCAAAAAAAAAGAAGAGAGAGAAAATAGAGGAACACAAACCAAGAGGGAATGCAGTTTAAACAATGTTGTACGCATTCTGATTCAAAGTATTATGAAAGTTGGCAATCTCACTAACTCTATCCATTTCCCCTACTTGCTGTTTTAGGTATAATTCCCCTAAAAAGAGGGAAAGCAGAGCCATACACAGATTGTTGCTCCTTGCCACGCAGTCTGCCACAGGGAGCAGAGGAGACAGTACAACTCTAAGGACTAGCATGACAGGTACATTGCTCTTTGTCCAGAGGGCAATGCAGGAGATCTGCAGGGCTTCGGAGCCTGAGTCCCATCTGATCGCCTGCTAACTTCCAAGCTCCAGGGCACAGTGTAATTTGAGATTCATTGGATAAGGAATGAGAACTCAAGTGTCCTCCTTCTGTGTAACTGTTTTGTCCACTAGGTTAGAGTCATTAATTTTTTCCCTCCAGCCTGACTAATGTTGATTTGTCTCTGCAAACACAGTTTCCACTAGCACGATTACAGAACATTTACCCCAGCAAACTCTATAAGCGTATAATTATGGCTTTTACTTGAGAAATCTGTATTGTGAGCTGAAAAGTCCTTGGATAGAGACTGGCAGCAAAAACATACTAACCAGCTGACTGTTGCTGTCCTATTGCACAGCAGGAGATAACTACCACTTCTACACCTATGAAGTCTTGTGTGAGCTCTCTTATACACCTAATATAAGAAGATTTTGGGCACTGAATTCTGATATATCAAAGCCCAGAGAAGGGTGGGTTATCCCTCAGTTATTTATCCTCTGATGTCCTGCATTACAGGTTTTCTATTCAGTATCTAGTATAAACAACTTCTGATGCAGGGGAAGGTGGAAAAGAATTCAATGCATAACTCTCCTTCTCAGAAATAAAAGTCTATTAAAGACAGAAATAGTTTCCTGGCCCCACAGGTAAAGCAGAGAAAAGCCATTATAAATCTTCTTAGGCCCTGAGACTGATCTTGTCCCCAAAGCATATCTTACATTCTCCTTTCCAAATGTGTTCAGCTGTAATTTGTCCGAGTACTCCAGACTCCTCTCCTACCTTGGTGTCTGTAAGTAGCTAGTTCTAGCAGCTCCTCAGATAACATGCTAGTACTTGGAATCTTGTTCTTAGGCACCCGTTTCTGTGTCTTTACCCAGATTAGGAGCTCAGGGAGCTGGATTTCACACGCCTGCCAAGTAGCAAAATATCGGGCATCCCTGGTGTCATGATAGGTAGACTGCTTATAATTCTAGCCCAGTGTGCCTCTCAGAGCAATTCCCAAGGTAGGAGAGCTTGGAATAGCTCCCCTCAGAGCCATATCCAGCAGGCACAGCTAACTTCTAAAGCAGGAAGCTGGGAGGAATGTAATAGCCTTTTAATAAAACAGTCTTTTTATGCACAGACTGCTTTCTTGGGGTGTTTTCCTGTAGTGTAATCTCGTGTGACAATAATCCTTACACTGACAAAAGGAGCTTTCAAGAAAAAGAGAGAACTAACAGCTTTTAAAATTGAATACATGAGGATATAAATGACACAGGGAAATGAAAACTCAAGGTGAGCTCCAAGGCACTAGGGGTGGAGGTGGAGGGAAGGGAAGCAGTGAGCAATGGCAGTGATTGAAGAAGGGAAACAGAAAGGAATCACAGGGCACAGACTTCTACACAAGCTTCTCCACAAGGCTCCACAAAGCAGGTGTTGGCCTGCCCCCTCCTCAGCATCCCTCCTCAGCAATATAAAGCCATGAGTGCTTTTCTACGGCTTGCCATTTAAATGTCCAAAAGGGTAAAAATCTGACATCTTGACACCGTTTCTATATGTGTAGATGATGGAAGTGCATGAAATGTAAGTTATACTAGTATTTTAAATCTAATATGAGGCAAACATTAAACCACGGTTTGTAAAGATTTAACTTTGTTTTAAAGTAAACAGTGGAGTTATGCATAGCTGTGAGTACACACCTGTTCTCTTTTGTCCATATGGTCACAAAGGAGTCAGTCCAACACTATCCTCGTTTGGACAAAACTTCCACAAGAGATTTATTCACAATAACTCTTAGATAATTTTACAATACTGTTAACCAAAGTACGCGCTTAATATTCAGAATAATAAGAGCAGCAGTAAAATGTATTAAAGATAAAGTTTAGTCTAATTCTTAAAACACTGACGGACTCTTTGGTTTCTAAAAGTGCCTCTCATGCCTTTATTTCTTAATAATCACAGTGAAAAACTGCTTTCCATCACAGACTAGTGCTGCCAAAGCACCATTGTACACTAAACACTAAAACCTTTGTTACTCCTAAGAGTATGCCTATCTTAGAAAGGCATATGAAAAAAATAAAATGAATTAGCTTTGCAGTGTGCTCCAGAGATCTACAAAGGCCATAACGCAAAGCTACGGTAATACACAATGAAGCAAACCTGAAGATCAGTAAGACTATTCACGAAGAACACCCTACTAATGCTTCTTTGGCTTGTTTTCCAAAGAGAATTCTACCTCAAATGCCTTCAAATAACAATCTAACAAAATGTAACATACAGAGAGATGCACTTAGATAGCCCAGACCAAGCCACTTAGGACTTCATAGGTCAGCTCTGTCTTAAATTCCACCAGGGGATTAAGCAACAACCGGTACAGATTTCTGTGCTATACTCACTGTTTGCATCCTCTTTTCAGAAAGAGAAAGCAGCAATTTCATAATGTTGAATATTATTAGGGTGCAACCTTATAAAAAAAATGCCATCAAAATAGGGATATTGATCACAGATTTCTCCACAACAAGCTTTACTCGTGGTCCCAACTGGGGAAGATTAATTTCTACACCAGTGGCTCTTTTGCTCATCTGATGTCACAGTCTGACAATCAATATTTTACTCTTTTGAAGGGCTAGGAACATTTAATTTTAAAAGCAGACATGGAGTATCTTTCTGATGTGTAAATATTTGTAGCAATTTTGGGGAATATTTTGACTTTTAAAAATTGTTTTCCGAAAAAGCCTTGTGTGTACACATGTATGTGTATGTGTATGGATATATTCAAAGTTTAAAAGGATAGAAGCAGAATAAGATGAATTATATTTTACAAAGAAAATTCACCTTTTGGTACAAGCTAAGCTAACATAATATATTCTGTATTGTGTATTCTGTACATTTATTACTTATTACTTATTTATTATTTTTTTTTAATTCTGTGTTTTTCCTTACTCCTTAAAAATGAAAGTGTTGTTATAACTGAGGACGATATGGGAAAACAATGTCCTTGCTTGTGATACCAGGATTATCCATAAGAACTGGATGTAGTTTTTTCCTGTACGTGAGTTCTGCTTGAGTTAAGCGTATGGCACCTCTATCAAGGGCGGTTCAGACCCAATTTTCTGTAGATACCCACCAGAGGGAGACAAAGAGAATTGCGGTAAGAACTGACTGGCACAACTCATAGACAGCGGGTGAAGAATTTTTCTAACATTTAAATAGTTCTGGAAGCATTAATGTGCAAAGCACTCTACATCTATTGGAATTATTGTTTTTCTATACAGTTTAAAAACAACACAAAAGCTTTATGCATCGTTTATGTACAAATATTTACACTTATGGCTGTGTATATCTATATAGGCATACATATATGAAAGTATACCTCTTGACAGGTATGTTTGCGTCCTGCAAACACTTCAGAAAGTAAAGTAACTAGTAAAAGTTTAGTTTAGTAAATCAGAAAACCCACATGGGTACTGCTGAATGTGGAGACTGGGTTCTTAATTGCAGTTATGCAGCTTGACAGCCTGATTCTAACTTTTACCTATGCACAATTAACTAACAGCAGGATTATCCCATCCTTCAGCCAGTCTGGTCAGCTGCCCAGAGATGCTAAATCAGAGAGGTGGTGTGCCTGGAGCACTTTCCAACACAGTTTCTGTTTGTTAGCTACTAACATACAAGGCAGAGGATTGATAGCATTGTTTTTTTTTTTCCCAATAATGATCAAAACAACTTGGGACAGGGCTGGGTAACCATCCTGGCACATTGGGATGGCTGCATGTCAGATATTCAATGTCAACAAAAAACTTCCTGTCAATGAACTATAGGCCTAAGTAACAATCAGAAAAGACAAGGAAATTGATGGACTACTAGAAAATGATTATTACTGCTGGGTACTGGTGATCTAATGCGGAAAGCAGCCTCAGGATGCATCACAAAAGCTCATACAGACATTCTCAGAGGTTTTATGTTGCAGGACAAAAATCATGACACAGTATTTGCAGCAAAACTGAGTAGCATTCTGTTTTTCTAGTAACTAATCCTGGAAATTTGTCACAAGGCTATCCATGTCATTTTGTTTTAGAGGTCTATTAAAATATGTTGAGCTGATTACTTGGGTAGACATTGGTTCTCATTAAATGACTGAAAATGCCGAGTCAAAGAGATGTAGACTGACCCATTTGTGAATTATGACGAGGCTGGCATCCAAAAGACTTCGGAGGGGAATAATTATGAAAAGTCTGTCATTTCATCATAACAGTCTGTCTTCAATCAAAGCATGTTGTAAATAGAAGTGTTCAGAAATTACCAAAGGAAACAAAGTTTTGTCAAAAAAAGCTACTTCATCCAGTCTGAAGTCTTTCATTTGAAACATCTTGGGTTCAATGAGGTTTTAGCAAACTCAAGGCATAGTTCAAAGAGAACCCTGCCTGGATTCCTGCAGAGTCTGGCTAGGCTACGGACATTGGAAACAGCCATTACAGGTCAGACCAAAACTAAATTAAAAAGAAACTTCCAGTGAACTTGGAATCCCAGTTTTGGGAGTTTTTACTGCTGTTTAAAAAAGAAAACTTTGTCTCTAGCAGCTACAGCTCAGTAGGGTGTTTTTTAATAAAATAGATTTTTATCTTCACGAAAAGCCCGTAAACTACTTAAAATTATAAGAATGTGGTTGAAAATGCACATTGTTTTTCTGCTATTATCTCTGAAGAGGCTCTGAAATTTAAACACATTAGCCTACAACTGGCTTTTTAGGAATATATGCATTAAAAAAATATATATTTAAAATAGACATCTTAGTGATACAGATACCTCATAGCATTTCATTTGCTATATTTGGTGACTTCTGAAAATAAATAAGAGATATAGTGGTCATTATCAAAGTGTAAAGTGCAAAGATAAATTCACGCACACATAAAATGTGAATGAAGTAATTTTCCTTAAATATGTTCAAGGTCAGTGACTGTTGAAGAGTTAAATGTCTAAAATATCAAAAGATAATTTTGCATATCTCAATTCCTTTAGAATGATTTCAGGTATCTCTTGCTACTATTAATAAAGAGGTTTAAGGTTATAATATATATGGACTATGTATATAACATACATAAATATGCATATTTATATCTCCAATTTACTAGGTAGATTTTCAGAAATATGGAGCACTTGGTAGTGATAACAATATTAAAATATGCAGACAATGCCATTGTAAATATTTTGGTTTTTTTTCACCAGAGTAACTGGCAAACATATCAAGCAAAAAGTATTTACATTTCTTGTTCATATATTCCCTGTCTCAGATCATGATGGCATTGCACCTACAGGCTAACATATAAAGAGTGATACCAGACCAACTGAAGGGTACACATTCAGGCAAATGTTTTATCATTATCATCTTGTGTAAGATATTTAACACAAAACTGTCTTTGAAGATCATAGAAGTTTTCAAATAATTTTTTGAAATCCAGAGTTGTTTCTGAGCCCTTCTGTCTGTACTAAAAATACAAAAACTGGTGTGTTTCTTATCAACTTATTTGAAAGAAGAATTGTATTGAAAACTAAACTCATTTCAGTTACATGCTGAAGTGATTGTGCTAAAGGGTCTACCGTATAAATGGAGCACACAAGCCAAAAACAATACAAACGTTTAGCTGCTGGCTTTAGCCAGTCTCTTTCAGTGCAAATCATAATTGCTTTAGGACTTTCTGAATCCACTTTTGAATTCAAAGCTTCAGACAAATAATTGGATTTCCTGAAAACATGCTGAGCTATGTTGCTCTCCCTGTCTTGCTTTATGTCCTCAGGGCTCCAGTCTCTGCTTTATATCAAGCTGCACCTAGTAGGCTAATTGGAGGGATGGGTAGATCACTCTGCATTAACATGTCCATCTGTATTAAATAAAATCTCCTCAACAGTCTTTATCATCTTCAACAGAATTATCACTTCAGAGTTGAAGAAACAGGAAATAAAGTAAAAATGGCTATGTAATTTACCAATGACTCGGATGCCTTAGCCCTGTAGAGCTATGATCCAAGCCAATTATATTCTAGCTGACTTATTTTTACAGTACTTTGACACTGTATACTCACTTCATGTGTCTCACTGACTGCAGGGCAGCTCTAAATATGCTCTGGGCTATCTGCCTAGACATTTCTTGCTCTAGGTAAAGTACAGTTGAAACACCATTTGAATTTGATCTGCAATGCTTGTAAATACGTACTATCAAAGATTGAGCCTTTCGGTTTCCCAGTATTGTGACAGGTGTACAAAAGATATCATATTAACAAATGAAGTGTTGCTTTTTTATTGTTGTTATTTAACATTAATAGAACATAATAATCTGGTGACCTTTTTTTCCCCCACATGTGCAGAAAAGGAATAATCAAGCTAGAGTGGCTGCTGAGAGAAAACGCCATCTATTGCCTATGAAACCTCTGGGGTTTGGTTTGCACTAAGAGTTCTCCTGGCATAGCTGTGTTTGCTAAGAGTCGGAAAAATTTGCACCTTCTTGCTGACCTCACTGTGTTGGAAAACACTGAAGCCCATCACTGTGAGGACATGGTATTCCTCTAAAGGAGGTTTGGGTGGTTTCACTTAAGACATTCAAGGAAATGGCACAACAAAGCAGACAGAAATTATTTTCTTGTGTCTCAGCACCAATTTGATGGTACTTTTCACCCCTTAGCATGCTACTTGCAACCTCCTTTGCTACTGCTACCACCTCTACCTCTGTTCTCTCTTTGCTGCCCCAAGCACAGCAGAAGATGGAGATACCTGCCTAGTCTTCACAGTAAGCAATTATCTTTTGCAATCTCTGTCTGTCTGTTAGCTTGATGAGGTCTCACTTACAATTCTGGTACTTTGAGCATTTTTTTTAATAGTTGCTCTGTTCTTGGACTCAATTATTTTGTACTTACTGCCAGTAGAAATCATTTTGAGTAGCTGAAGTAGAAAGAATACTGCAAAGAAGCATGCATTAAAATATCACTGTGCAGAAGCATAGATACCTGACCATCTTTTCCATTTTGTTGCTCTTCTGGTCTGGGCCTGCATGAGTTTAAAATTGTTTTTATCTCATATGGTTTATACCTTTATGTGATGCATCAAAAGAGACTTACTGGACAAAACCAGAGGATTAGGGCCAGAATCCTGTCTTCTGGCAGTGGCCAGGAGGGGAAGAAGGGCTAGTGCCACCTGCTTCCCATGAGACAGTAGGCATCAGCAAATCACCAGTCACTTCAGGGCTTGCTCTCTGCTCTAGGCCAATTGCTGAACAGATTTGTCAGCATAGTCCCAGTACCGACCCTTGTGAACTCCACAAATTACTTCTCTCCAAACTGAAAACTGAGTATATATTCCTACTTTCTCTGCTATATCTCTTAGACAGTTTTTACCTGTGGAAAGACTTTCTTTATTCTGCTAAGGCTACTCAGTTTCCTTCATATCCTGCGTGATTCAGAGCTTCCTCCTCTGAGAGCAGATCCTCAGTGTACTTGTTTTCTTTTGGCACTGTGGGAGATCCTTGCTTTTGGTTTGGCACAGCTGAGGTATTGTTACAATGTCTGCCAATTATGGATGGATCTTATTACTGAGGTTAAGTTCTAACCCACCCATCTCCACCACCATTTGAAGATGTGTAATAATTTTGACAAACCTTAATGGCCGTTCCAGATGCCCATTTATTGTGGAGTGACCCACAAACTATGACATTACAAATGGTCACAGAAAAATACCCACCATCTGTGGTGATGTTTGAGTTTTCTGTGCAACTCTTGACACGTAAACCAGGAACTCAGTTATGTCTGGTAGTAGAAAAGTTGGTCAAAGTTGGAATGAAATCTGAATATTAAAGAAAGTATAGCATCTTCCATCATTAACAATTGATAATTTTTTTTCAGAAGCCACATTTAGTCTGATGAAGAAACCCTCTGTGAGCAATGTAGCTGTAACCATTATGGATCAGACTACAGTTTCATGTGTAATTATTACATTTGTGTCCAGACGTGCTGGTCTTGACTGGGATAGAGGTAATTTTTTCCATATTAGCTTGTATGGAACTGTGTTTTGCATTTGTGCTGAAAACTATGTTGATAACAAAGGGATGTTTTCGTTATTGCTGAGCAGTTCTTACACACAGTTAAGGCCTTTCCTGCCTCTCACACCACCCCACCAGTGAGTAGGCTGGGGGTGCACAGGAAGTTGGGAGGGGACACAGCTGGGACAGCTGACCTCAGCTGACCAAAGGGATATTTCATAGAATCATAGAATCATAGAATGGTTAGGGTTGGAAGGGACCTTCAAAGGTCATCTAGTCCAACCCCCCTGCAAGGAGCAGGGACGTCCCCAACTAGATCAGGTTGCTCAGAGCCTCATCCAGCCTGGCCTTGAATGTTTCCAGGGATGGGGCTTCCACCACCTCTCTGGGCAACCTGTTCCAGTGTTCTATAACTCGCATTTCACACCATGTGACATAATGTTAAGCAATAAAAAGCTGAGGAAAGAAGAAGGAAGGGGGAACATTCAGAGTTATGGCATTTTGTCTTCCCAAGTAACCTCTAGGTGTGATGGAGTCCTACTTTCCTGTAGAAAGCTGAACATCTGCCTGCTGATGGGAAGTAGTGAAGAAATTCTTTATTTTGCTTTACTAGCAGGCACAACTTTTGCTTTACCTATTAAATTGTCTTTATCTCAACCCATGAGTATTCTCGCTTTAACTCTTCTGATTCTCTCCCCTATCCCACCGGGGTGAAGTGAGTGAGTGGCTGTGTGGTGCTTAGTTGCTTGCCAGGGTTAAACTATGACACCAGATAAGAGGTATTAAGATGAAGCTGTGAAAAGCTACCTCTGAGTCACAACATAGGAGAGTAGGCTTACCAGATAATGCAGGTAGGAAGGGACCTCAGGAGGGCTCCAATCCAACCTCTGCTCAAAGCAAGGTCATTTATGAGGTCAGACTGGGTTGCTCAGGGCTTTGTTTGGTCTTGAAAACCTTGAAATGCTGAATGATTAGGCTTGCATAGCCTTTGCTTGACTGAATCTCTCCTATTTTAACTTATGTCTTTGACTCTTATTCTCCCACCATGCACCAATGAGTCTAGGTCTATCTTCTCAAAAAGCTCCTCTAAGGTGCTGGAGCTTGAGCTAGTATTTGGTCCCCTCCAAGCTGTCCCCCTAAACTGAACAAAACCTATTGCCTCAGCCTCTCCTCAAAGGGCAAGTGCTCCAGTCTCTGACTTTCTTGGTGGTCCCCATGCTGTACCTGCTTCATTCTGTGGATATTTTTATTTTCTGAGCGCAGAACTGGACTCAATATTCTAGATGGTGCAAATGATTGCTGAATAAAGAGAAAAAATAACTTCCCTCGGCCTACTGGATATAGTCCTATTACTATAACCCAGGATACAGATGGATAGATATGTAGATAATAGCATAGGATAGTGGAAATGTCTGAGCTATGACTTCAAAGGCTTGGTCCTTCATGGCACGAGCACTTTAGGACAGGGAAATCACTGCTTAGCTTTTTTTCAGAAACAACAGTATGACCAACCGCATCCTGGGCTGCATCAAGAGAAGAGTGGCCAGCAGGTCGAGGGAGGTGATTCTCCCCCTCTACTCTGCCCTGGTGAGACCCCACCTGGAGTACTGTGTCCAGTTCTGGAGCCCCCACCACAAGAAGGACATGGACCAGTTGGAGAAGGTCCAGAGGAGGGCCACGAAGATGAGAAAAGGGCTGGAGCACCTCTCCTATGAGGACAGGCTGAGAGAGTTGGGGCTGTTCAGCCTGGAGAAGAGGAGGCTCCGGGGAGACCTGATAGCGGTCTTCCAGTACCTCAAGGGGACCTACAAGAAAGATGGGGAAAGGCTGTTTAGTAGGGCCTGTTGCGATAGGACGAGAGGTAATGGTTTTAAAATAGAGGGGGGTAGATTTAGATTAGAAATTAGGAAAAAATTTTTTACGATGCGAGTTATAGAACACTGGAACAGGTTGTCCAGAAAGGTGGTGGAGGCCCCATCTCTGGAAACGTTCAAGGCCAGGCTGGATGAGGCTCTGAGCAACCTGATCTAGTCAGGGATGTCCCTGTTTCTTGCAGGGTGGTTGGACTAGATGACCTTTGAAGGTCCCTTCCAACCCTAATCATTCTATGATTCTATGACCAGATAGCAGCTGTACGTGTCAGCCAGGGGAACCACTTCATTCTGTAGAGATCTTCAGGTTGCTCACTTTGATGAGTACCTTGTGGGCTAAAAGAGGTTCCCTGCACAAACAGAAGTTAAAGTTTGATTGTGATTACCCTCCAAAGCCAGAAGCAGTCAAATACAACCTGGCTTGAAAGAGTGTGTGCTTAACTTTGAATATTGCCAGCCTGGTTAATGTGGAATTCTATTCAGACAAGTGAATCAGTAGTAGGGTCCCTCTACACCTGTTTTCTCCTGGATCAAGTTTTCCTGCCCATGGGGTTTCTATTGAAAGAAAATAGGTAAGGGCACTATGCCAAATTCCATCTACAACTGAGGTCCACCTGCTTGAGGAGCTGAAGTGACCTGACATACAGAACAGGTTTTGTGGGTGAGATTGTGTGGCTGCTTAAGATATGAGCAGACGTTCACAAGATGCCAGTGGTAATTGCTTGATTGACATAATTCTTTATGAAAGTACTTGGTTTTACTGTGGAGTCTGGCTAGGTTAAGGCAAAACCTTAAGTTTTTAAGTTTATGTTTTAATTTAAAAATTTAGTTTTAAACCTCATACTTTGATGTTAAGGATGGAAATGCAAACATTCTCTTGAGATTGCAAACATGTTAGCAAGACTGCACTCAGGAAGAAAACTGCAAACCTCATGCCAGTGTTGAAATAAATTAAGCCTAAGTGACACTTCGGGAGGAGGCTACTTGGTTTAGGGAAGAGACTGGGTTGTCCTCATTGGTGTGATGTGGAAGTCTACAGGGCTCTGCTCTTCTGCTTTCTCATGACCTTGTGTAAATTACCATTTTATCACCATTCCAGGCAGAGGGCAGTTAACTGCTTCGACAGAGGAAAGATGAGTTTCTCCTAGCTTTTCAGAAAAAAGTTGTTGGCTTTGCATCAGAATAAACATGTTGCACAGTCCAGATCCTTGCAGTGAGTTACTGTTTAAGAAATAAAATCCTTATAGCCTTTTGGCATCAAGCCTTATAGTTTTTGTGGGAAAGGAAGAACTTGTATTATTTTCCTTCTTGCTATTTCATTTATATCACAGAAATGGAATGTCTTTCATAGCTGATTATATGTGCTTTTGTAATTTATCGACGTAAAGCCAAAAGGCCCCTGTGATTCCTAAATGTTCTGTAGCCAAGCCTTTCTCAAGACTCCTCCAAAGCTTAGTAGTGCAACATCCAGGCCAGAAACCAATACTTGGAGAGCTCTGCTTAAATCCCTCTCCCTGTCACCTGATGGAAGACATGCTTGTACTGCTGAAGTAAAGAGGAGTCATCTTTGTTTTCCTAACAGGAATGTGTTTTATAAATCTTTCTTTAAAGTATTTAGAAAGACTTTCTGTTAATCTAACGTGCTTCGGGTGTTAAGACTAGCCATAGGTATGTCGGCCACCACTAACTTTTTCCTTTCAACAACAGGATAATGAGAGGAGTGTTAGAAAATGTAGTTGACTTGCAAGGGACAGCCCCTATACCTGGAGAATGACTTGAGACCTGGGAATATTGCCTTAAATGAAGGGAGTAGTAAAATCTCAATCTGTTGTATGCTTCCAAAGATGGAGATGGGAGATAACTCTGGGACATGAGCAGGCAATGCGCCCTTGCGGCCCAGAAGGCCAACCATGTCCTGGGATGCATCCAGAGGAGCATGGCCAACAGGTCAATTCTGCCCCTTTACTCTGCTCTGGTGAGACCCCACCTGGGGTACTGTGTCCAGTTCTGGAGCCCCCAGCATAAGAAGGACATGGACCAGTTGGAGAGGGTCCAGAGGAGGGCCAAGAAGATGATCAGAGGGCTGGAGTACCTTTCCTATGAGGACAGGCTGAGAGAGTTGGGGCTGTTCAGCCTGGAGAAGAGGAGGCTCCGGGGAGACCTGATAGCGGACTCCCAGTGCCTCAGGGGGGCCTACAGGAAAGATGGGGAGAGACTGTTCAGTAGGGCCTGTTGTGACAGGACTAGGGGTAACGGTTTTAAAATAGAGGGAGGTAGATCTAGATTCGATACTAGGAAAAAAATTTTTACAATGAGGGTGGTAGAACACTGGAACAGGTTTCCCAGAGAGGTGGTGGAAGCCCCATCCCTGGAAATGTTCAAGGCCAGGCTGGATGGGGCTCTGAGCAACCTGATCTAGTCAGGGATGTCCCTGCTCCTTGCAGGGGCGTTGGACTAGATGACCTTTGAAGGTCCCTTCCATCCCTAACCATTCTATAATTCTATGATTCTATGACATGCATGCAGGAAAGATTTTCAGTTCTTTAACCTGTGTGAAAAATGTGTAACAAGTCACAGCCATTAGAAGTTAAAACTAGACAAATTTAACTTAGAATTTTTTTTTTTTTTTTAAATAAAGGTGATTAAATGTTTGAGGAGCCCTCCTCAACCTGTAGTAGTACTCAATCACTTAAAATCTCTAAAGCATGTCCCCAGAGCCCTGTCCACGTATCAGTAATTGCTGTAGTAGATCCAACTACATAAAATCTCATGATCTAATAAAAGGTGGTGGAAATTAAATGGGTTTCTTTCACCACCTTTCAGGTAAGAGAGTACCTTTAGGAAAGCCGTAATGCAGTAGACAATGCAATATTAGGAATGATAGAGGGAAGTGGAGGACTAAAGTGTAATCAATACAATTGAAGATTCTGTACAGATAGGCAAAAGCAGTCAGATCAAGCCCTGCTGAGCACTGGCAGAGATGGTGTCACACCACTGCAGAATGGTGTCAGGCTGGTGTGGAGGCAGGCACAGGAAAATGGCAGTCCTTATGCACTTGGAGACTGGTGCAGCATTGGGACAGGGCATCCTGAGCAACTGCAGAGACTCCCTCCTAGGCAGTTTGCAAGACTCAGCTGTACAATGCTATGGCCGACCTGCTCTGTTGTTGGCTGTTAGATGCATTCCAAGTGGGAGGCAGTGCTGGGGACTCACAGAGGTCTCTCCCCACCAAGGTTTCTGTAGCTCTGTTATTCTGTGATTCAAATTATATCAGTGGAAACAGTGGGGTAGTGGAGATTCTGAAAATGTCATGACATCTTAAGATCTTCAGAATGATATTCCTCATTTATTAGGCTGTTAGATGCTTTTAGCAATATTTTCTTTGTCATATCACTAACAGTTTCACTGTTAGTACAAGATGCAAGAAAACTTATTATGGAAGACAAGTTTGAGACCTTGTGCTCCACAGGGAGGAGAAACACACACACACACACACACACGCACATTAACCAATCTTAGTTCTTGTTTAGACAGGAGAATTTGTGATATTTCATATATTAGGTCTTCAGTAGAGGTGAACTGTAAGATTTGCTTTGCTTAATGTGTATATATTAAAGCTGGACTTTAACTGGTCATCATTGCCAGGTTTAAATATTTAGTTAACAGCTCTTAACAGTATATTTTTTCCTTAATGTAGACTCCTAGAAATCGTGAGCAGGAATAAGGTAAGAATTCAGTTGGTGGAATTTTCCTAACATCTGGTCTGCACCTATATTGCTGCACTCTTTGTTAGTGTTGGCAAGCCTTCGTTAATTAGGACACACAAGGCTCTAGCTGAGATAGGAACTAGAGAATAAGTTCATTCACACGCTGAGGTGCTTCCTTTGTATGCAGCTTGAAAAATAATAGTAGAGATGTAAAAAAAAGTGCACAGTATGCAGTGTTGCAGCAGCATTTTAAACTTTGTGATTCATTGGACTGTACAAGATTTTATGCATCACTGTTATCTGTGTACAAAGTAAACTCACAGTATGTAGCCAAAATACAATCTCAAAAAGGGTAGATATACCTTTTTTTTTCTGTATTAATGTGGAAATTTGACTTGATGAGGAAGTTGAATTATTCCAGTTCAGATGTTTCACTAATTTGGTTTAATATAGTGTAACAAAAGTGTTAGTGGGAGTATAGATAAATGTCTAGACGGATACTGGCAAGAAAAAGTTGTAGTATCTCTTCTCTCATGCCCCAGACAAAGTCAACATATAACAGCTCGGATATACGTGATTGCACTTGTAATGCAAATTCGATATAATTTTCTTAATCTGTATACAGTAATATGATAGTTCATGATAGACTGGAAATGTTTACGTACATCTCTAAATTAATCACTTCCAGATCTCACTATCAAAAGAAATCTCTCTCAAGATATTTTTGGTATTAGTCTTTTGTCAAGCTAGACAGTATTATTTAATTAGGTGTTCAGTGAGTTTAAAATGGTGTCTTTAGAGAGAAAGGGGTGGTTAGGCTGGAAGCGGCTTACTATAAAATTTTACAACCTCATGATAGAATATTTGCATTAAATACGAGAATACTTCAGTTTATTTTACCTGAAGAAATGGTATATATCAAAGTTCAATTGCTAGAAAATGCACTGTACCTAAGTGAAGATAAATGTGGTACAGAAATTAGTAATTCTATATTTTGTACTCATTATATCATAATCTCAATTTCATCCATTGTGCTCTATACAGCTGACATTCATTGACCAAATGGAATGGAAAAAACACATTCACAGCTAAGTGGGATTTTGTCAACTGATGCCAAATTTAACTACATGCACAATTTCTTATTCTTGATCTTCCGTCCACAGTGAAATGCTGATGCAAAACATAACTCAATTAATCAGGTAAGTAAGTACACAAATACTTTACCTCATCTTTTTTTAATCTAAAAAATCCCAAAACATCAACAACAAAACTCCCAAAAACAAGGAAGAGGAAAAATTAAAATTTTTTTTTTGCTTGTAAAATGCTGATCTGGGGAAAAATCATACATTCATATGTACACCAGTGAGCTCTGCAAAGTATTCCCTGTAGCTTTCTCTTCCTCTAGCTTTTTCCTAGGGGTCAGAAGATGGAACAGGTGCTGACATTCTTCTGAGTATCATTGGCAAGAGGCACTAGGCTGAGCACCATACATAATATGGCCCCTTCATAATATGATCTGTTCTCTTCCTTCTCTGTACTTTCAGCAGAGGTGATTTTATGATTGTAACAATGTTGGCATTTTAATCATCATAGAAAGATACTTGAAATAGTACCACTAGACTCAAAGGAGAATGTAACTCAAGGTCCTAAAGCTGGACTCAGACAGATACTTTTGCATTCAGCTCATTTTTCCTTCACAATCATCAGGGCCAGAGGCTGATTCTTTTAACAGATTTAAACAGAAATTGTGGAGAGAAATATGGTACCCTTAAAAATATTATCAGATCACTGGCCTAATACAGGTGGGACAATTCTAGCCCTGAAGTTAAAGAAGACTTCCTGAAGGACTGGCAAGACAAAATTACTTATTTAAGGGACAAAAAGATGACAAAATGAGAGGCACCAGAGCTTTACATTTACACCAAGAAGAAGTAAGTCTTTGAGTTTTGAGATGAATTGATTAACCACGGTTAGATAAGCTACTATAGATATATGTAGTCTAGCAAAATAAAAGCAGAGATAGATTATGATTGTTTTGCATAAAACTATTGAGGGATGGAGACAAACACTGGGAAAGGAGAAGAGCCAGGTACAGTAAAGGACAAAGTTCACACAGGAGCAATGAGTATATAAACTGTCCATGAACAAATATGGCTACAAACAAGAGAGAAGTTTTGTGCCAGAGTTGTTGGAAACAATCGCTCTGCAGCAGAATTGTCTAGCTAAACTTATAATAACATGTATTTTAAAGATAAATATTGATCAGTGTACACAAAGTATTACATGTCATAGTTTCAGTAACAGCAGGAGACAGAACTTGATTATACTAATTTACTTCAATTTTGGAGCATGTATTAATACACTATACTGGCCAGTTAATAAGATCCTGATTTTATTTTCAACGTTCTTCTTAAATATATATATAATATATGTATTTAATAAATATATTAAAATAAAAATAATTAAGGGAACCTACTTACACCTCCCTCACAGAATATCTGCTATACGCCATGCTCCTATTTAGTTATGATCATAAATAGTAAATAAAGAATACTGAGCTTCAGAAACAAGGTCAGAGGTCCACCCAGGCCTAGATGGGTCATTGATTTGTACTGCTTAAAGAATGCTGGTTTCTGAGACCCAAGAAGGCTCTTCGGGTAGTAGCTCTGTGATCCATGAAGACAGCAGGAAATACAGATTTGTACAGCATTCCTTCTTGTACTGTGAGTAGTGTAACTCATTTTTATCCAGCTTCTGCAAAACTCTAACTGGATACTATAACATTTTAAATTCCACTTGTATCAATTGAATCCAACATTTTTCTTGTCTGTTAACAGTGAAAATTCTTTGAGGTTGTATATGTACATTGCTAAGTGTAAAACTTTCGCATTTTAACCCAACTCTTCGCATTAATCTATTATTACTCAATTTGTTGTTGTTATCACCTCCCCTCCCACTTTTTTTTTTTTAGAGGCTGTCACTTGGCCATAAATTTTTCTGAATTACATCTGCACATTTATCTTCACTGTGTGAGTGGTTTTTCCCTCACTTGCTGCTTTTTTTCTCAGACATTTCCCTTCTCTCTTGTCATTGCATATATATTGCAAATACGGGTAGCCATCCTGAAATTTCATCCTGAAAAGTAAAAGTAGCTTCATTTCATCATTTTTCACCTGTTGTTTGTAAGGATGGTTTTGGTATCTTTAGAATTAAGAATAGCATACCACTATACAACTATAAACTATTATTCCTGTAGGGTTATTAAAAAATTATTAATTTATATACATTTTCAAATATGAGTCTATGACAGTAACTATTTTATTACTATATTTCTTTTCACTCAGTCAAATGATTAAATTGTGTTATTTGCTTTGATTTGGCTCCTATACTACAAATGTCCTTGAAAACTGAAATGGCAAATACGTATTACGATCTATAAAAGCAGAAACTTCAGCCCATGTAACTATTGAGATAGACTTTGTCTGTGTTTTCAAATAATGAAATGGACGTAGCTGTCTTTCCATATGCAAAGTGAAGGGTATAGATTTATTTTAATGGAGAATTAGTAATTGTAGTGTGTATTTATCCCTTCAATATGGAGATGATTTTAACCACTCTATTTAACTAAAAGAGATTTCTTAAAAAAAAGAAATCACCTTTACTCTGCAGTAGTAACACACTCACACTCTCAATTTTGGCATAGTAACTCGTAGTTAACTTTCAGCTCACTATAGATCAACATTAACTATTGCAATCTTTATCCTTGTTGTTTGTGGGAAATCACATTTAATATATCTATTGTATATGATGCTGATAAAAGGCAAAAAAAAAAAAAAGCATGAAAATCCAATAGTTTATTTGTAACAGATATAACCAAAAGTTTAAGTAGCGAATATCTGTAAAACTGCTAAGCAGATACTGAATCTCTTAGTTCAAGAATTATGTTGAATATAAACTCAGGAAGGAACATCTCATATATATAGCAGGGATGAGCTAGGGTAACAGCTCTCCTGGCAGAGCTCTAACCCCTTCTCTAATGAATTTCTTTCACCTTTGAGTAGCATTTGGACATATGGACATGAGTCAGCAGGTCCCTTCTTCTGCCACAGTGTAGGTAAAAAGCAAATGCAGCTGGTAATCAGCTTCTGTGCTGAGATGATGTGCAGAGAATGGCGGGAGCCCACAAGCCATGCCACTGTGCACCATCAGCCTCGGGTGGGCACATTCTGTTTCCTGGAGAAACTCAGGTACTCGAGTCTGCTGAGGTAGCCTCAGGGTTTTGATCCTGAGTGATGTGCCAGCTATGAATGCAGACAAAACCTGGAAGTGTGGAAGCTTCTAGTCAGGAGAAATGGCCACTGGCTTGGGTTTTTATTTTCCTCTGTATGCTTTCTGGGGCTTTTAAAAATTTATTTATTTTTTATAATGTTCCTTATTTCTGGTATGTATCCAGCTTAGGTGGGGTTTTGGGGTTTTTGTTTTTGTTTTGTTGTTGTTGTTGTTGTTGTTGTTTTTAAATTACTACTTTCTTTTTTAGTTTCTTTCTTCATCTGTATCTGAAAGCCATTCTCAGTGTCAGAGAGGAGTCAGATACAACTTACACCAGACAAGAACATGCTAATATGGAGGGCTAGAGTAATATAACTATCCATTGTGAATAAGCAGGCCGTAACCCACACTGCCATCATTAAGACAAATAGGAGGAACAAGGGAACATGCACTCATGTCAGCTATACCTTTACCCTTTCATAAAAAGTGACAGAATATCCCATCTTGAAGAACCCAGAAGAGTTAAAAACAGTTGGACTAAAGTTCCCTGGCCTCATAAGAGACATAATAATCCCATGTCTGTAAGGAGAACCTGAATAACAGGCATGTGTGTTATGATCTGAAAATGGGGAGCAGGTGGTGGGAAAGTTTCTAAGTTATACTCCTCCAACAAAAAGTATTAATGTGTTTCTGCTTCAAGTACATAGTCTTCCTAAAATCCTGTTTATGGAAGACAACGACAATAATATCTATACTTCAGATTTCCTACCCTTTCTTCTTCAAATGATGCCCTGGCTTTTCTTTTTCCTCAAGTAGTTTTCATCCCGCCATTATTTTCACAGGATGACTGATACTGGATTTAGCACAAATCCTCCAAGGGTTAAGAAAAACCTTTTCCTCATGAAATTTTACTTGAAGTTCTTGGCAGAGGTAGGTATTGAAATTTTTCTCACTTGTGCACTGAGGAAAATATTGGCAGTTTGGTACAATCACTCAACATATTGAGGCTAATGCTGCTACTGAAAGAGCATCTGCAGCAGTGTGTTGTACTGGCAACATCAGAAGCTGTTTAGAGCAGATGTGGCAGAAGAAGAAGAAGAGAACTGGGCCATCTTTCTTCACTGTCACCTCCAGATATAGCACATAGCCTCAGATTTGCTCACTGTATACTCTCCTATGATTTTTAAAGTACTACATAGCCAGGAGGTCTCCTAGTAGGACGTAGCACTTCAGAACATGGTTTAGTAGGCATAGTGGTGTTGCATTGATGGTTGGACTTTATGATCTTAGAGGTCTTTTCCAACCATAATGATTCTATGCTTCTGTGAACAAGAGATGGTTTGGATTCTTTCAACTGTTCTCAAAACCCAGAAAATCTCCCTGTATGAGTGCAAGAACTGGACCTGGAATTTGATCTAGCTTTGTGGGAACCAGAGAGAAAGCCAAGAAGAAATAGTCTGTAAAAAGTGCAATTAGCAGGACCTTTTGCATCTCTTGAGTTTCCACAACAGAAGCATTCATCACTCCACCATGAAATTTTCTTGATACATACATATTTTCAAACTTTGAGTTTCCTATGTGACTTGGTGTTTGCCTGTCTGCCTATTTATCTCTCCCCAGATTTTGAATTCTTCTGCTGATTTTAACCAAATGTGACTAACTTCCTCTAAGCTTCATGAAATCAGAGGACAGAGATACTGCTAAATATCCAGATAGTGAGAGAAAATCATGCATTAATTTTTGGTCATCCAGACACACAGGAGACATACTTTATGAATGCTCCAAAAGCTTCAACTGAAGCTAACAACCTGGCAGATACTAATGTCAATCAAGAAAGTACTTTTATAAGTCTTGGATGGCTCCAAGGAAATTTACTGATACTTGAAAACTTACCTTCATGTGGGTTAGACAAAAGGAAAAAATTCCATTCACAGCCACTGCAACAAGAGAGAGGGACGTCAGGAAAATGTAAAATGTAGTGGAGAGGGCTTTCCCCATTGCATGTGATCTAAGGATGGAAGATTTAAGTGTGAAAGAGAACTGCATAATGAAATAGTTGCAGAAGGGGCTATTATCACCCAATTATAACAGATTTTTGTTTAAATCTGGGAAATGAGTGTGTTTTAAAAGTATTGACCTGTGCTAATGATGCTAATGGATTGTAGAGATGGATTTTTCCTCTTTCAAAGAAAAAATGGTCAGTCAGCATATGTACAGTAAGAGTTGTTTAAGTTTAAAAGGTAGTCATATGGTACATGGTATCTCTGTGACACTCTGCTGCCTGCAGTTCAATAAGGTTTTCGTTGTTCGCTATGTTCACAAACACAGCATGTAAACATCAGCTTCAGTGACTAAACTGAAGAGCAAGAATGCAAGAGGATGAGAGGAAGAAAGCTTCTTTCCCTTCAAGTGCAATTCCGTCCACACCAGTAGCAACAATAAATACAGTGATTATGAGTTTAAAAGAATTACTTCTAGTAATAATTACTTAAAATATGAGGTAGATAAGGTAGCTGCTACTGTTGATTTTGGACATTCCTGTGGTGCCTAGCAGTTCCTTTCAAGTACAGAACTTCTTTGTGCCGAGCAAGTAAAAGCTCTCAGTCTCCAGGGAGATTTCAATTTAAATATGCAGGACAGATGCTTCCCTGATGTCATACATTACTTTAGTGGAGAGTTTTCCTCACCTCTTTTTTTTTGAGAGCAATGCCTGGTATATCAGTGCATTTTTTTCTCTTACCATTTTTCCTTGAATTCATACAACTTTGAAATATTTTTCCTTTTATGATTTCTCCTGCACCTCCGAATTTTAAAGACTTGACCACAACTTCAGACTATTGTTGCAACAATTCTCTGCCAATTCATGACACTTGCATTTTTTGTAAAAATGCCTTTAAAAATGGAAGGCACTGTGCCGTCTGAAGTGACTAAAATCACTGCCATCTTACTCTGAATTTTATTGCTTCAGTGCCTTTTTCTGATGTTTCTGATACCAATTTATGAACAATTTCAGTGGTCACCTCGACTTTTAAAAAGCAGTGTGATGAATTTTTGAGGTAGAACATCTGAGAGCAAGAAAACCCTTACCCTACAACATGATGTCTCTGGTTTAAATAAGTTTTTGTACTGATAGGTGAAGTTTCATTTTGATCTTGCAATCCCTCTCACCCACACTGCACTTGGCTGCTGCCCACCAGTGGTGCATTGTAGGGAATACATGAAAAAGAGAGCAAAATATTACAGCTATTTTTATTACTTTTTTATTACTTTTTATTATTATTATTTTATTATTAGAAATAATATGTGCCAAGACTAATATACTGTGTTAGCTACTGTTCTGTGTCAGAGAAAAATAATGAGGTGACTATTAAACAATTATATATATCAGGGAATTCTTACTACGTTTTTCTATACTGGTTGCTAATTTTCTTTCAGCAAAGACAACTTAATTTAACACTATTAACTATTTGTTTCTGATTGCAAACAGCTTATTTACTACTTTTTCTTTTCCATATTGTCCGCGCAATAATATATGTATTTCAGTGGGTTACTGAGCTATTATACTGCTTGTCTAGAAAGACTAAACAACTTACTTGGTACTTAAATGTTGGAAGTCATTATATATTTACATTTAGTCAAATGTTTTAATACTAAAGAGACTAATAAACTTATTAAACTTTACTAAACGGTGCATTTAGTAGCTCTGCATGTAATTGTGCTAATCAACCACTGATCAAATAATCTGGAAAGTAAAACATTAAACAATAAAAAGGCACATCAACTTTTTACTACACAAATTTATTAAGTCACATAGAAATAAAATGAATTTTTATGTACCAAGAGAAAGAAATACAAACTTGTCTGCTATTCTTTCTTACACCTTTTTGTAGTCTTGAGATATATAGAGAAGATCCAAATACCTACTGTTTTGAGGAGCAGGGCTAGGGGCCTGATTCTTTACTGTATTGCAGTATAAACAATGATTTCCATCATTCCTTCTATTGAAGGACTGGACTGCAGGCAGAAAGAAGGTACTTTGTTTACATAAAATCAAAAGTATTTTGCAGTTGCAGTGGTTTTCAAGTGTCTGATTCTATTCAACTGCTGTTGTTATACTGAGAACTTTCTAGCATGCGATCAACATCTATCATGTTTGCTTCTTCTCTGACATATGGTGTGTAATATTTTCTTTTGATTGGATTTTTGTTAGTTTCAGTTTGCCCTGGAAAGATATCCATACCTTGGTACTTGTCATCTGCAATATAATTTTAGGGAAATGCACCTTGCATTGAGAATGAAAGATGGTGCCATTTATGCTAATCCATACTTCTATGGAAGACATTTTGTTGACTACAAAAATATTATATACAGATACATAATGTTTTTTTTTTAAAAACTACCAGTACAGCTATGGTAACATGGAACTCAGCATGGACAAATCTACAGACTGAACCAAGAAAGAGTAAATTATATATATTCATCCAACGGAAACTGTGTGATACATGCCAGTTCTCAAAGCGACTTTTCCCTGACCATCAACATTATCCATATTTCATTTAGATTCTGTTTCAATAAGCTGTTCTTCATTCATGACCTGATTTTCTCCAAACACTAGGCCATCCTAGGCATTGAAGAGAAAGGTAAAGTTTGCACCATGTAAATACTACCTCCTATGGGACCTGTGCTGTCTGAGCATTTCCTGCTGCTGCGAGCACATACTGAATAGATGTGGAGAAAGAATGTGGGATTGATAAATGAGGGACTGAGTCACGAAGGAGTGTTTTCCCATAACTATTTTGAGTACGTCCTGACAGGAAGGATGTAAATCCTTCTAATTCATTCAGCTTGCCTCCAGCACCTCTGTGAGGAAAGTCCCCATTATCTCCTGCTGGTGAAGCTGATCACTCCAGATGATGAGAGTGGATATCTTGGACCTATGCACTGACAGGCAGCAATCATCTAACAAAATGCTAAAGCTGCTTCTACTCAGCAAGACGACCTAAGTCTGCGTAGTCTCAAATAAATGGTCTCTGCATCACCCAAGTGACCTTGCAGATGGTTTTTTTCCTAGCTCTTCTGTAAACTTATCCAGGAATGGAAGGGTTGATGATAAACAGTGGGTACATCTCTCATGTATTTCTTGCAACATGTGTGAAGGAAAAACCTTTGTTCTTTGAATGAAGTGCTGGCTGTTTTGAACGTGAGTGTCCATGCTTATTCCAGACTATGTTTCATGAGCCAGAGAGGGAAGAAGTTGAATTCACAATCTAAAGTCAATTACAGATGTTACTCAAGGTGAGACCTTTAAACTTTGGCAATATTAGTACATTATTACTTGACTGGTACAGGTGAAAGAGATCTGCATTATCTAAGAAGGCATCTTAAATGTGTGAAGTGAAGAAAGTTGACTCAGAATGACTCTTCATAGTGTTTAGTGCTGGGTTCTTTGGCAGGTGGTTAGCATGCCAGCACTGACAGTGTGGATTAGTACAGCTCTGGCAGGTTACTTGGAGGCTTTTGGCTTCTTATATAGCTTCAGATTAGGGTTGAATAATTCCTGAAATTTCCATTGTGTCAGACTTTATTTTTTATTACTCATGTGGATGATTTATCTTCGTCTGGTTGGTAATATTATAACTTTTTTTTCCCCACTATTTTAGCATTTTTTTTTTCCACAGTATCATTTTTAACTCATGGTAATTACACTGTGGTTCATTGTCTGTCACTGTCATGGTACAATGTCTAGTAAATATCAATTTTGCATGTTTGATTACAGACTTTGCAGTCATAATTTCTAACAGTGTCTTTTCTGGATAACTTCAGTAATCAATATATACATTTTCCCTGTATGAGAAAATGATCTATGCATATTTATATGCATGTCATCAGACCCCAGTACACATTATTTTTTCCATTTCATATGTCACAATATATTTCTTTCTGTTATCTATTTATTTTAAAATGCCTACATTATTAACAGTATCAGTATTATTTCACTTTTAATTTTCTTTATGGCATTTGGATGCTTATCATGATTTGGATTTTCCTTTGACACTTCTGTATGTTTGTTTTCTTTTTGTATGTTTTTTCTTTCAATTTCTATTTTCACATTTTGTTGTTCTTCTACAGTATCAATTCTTTCACTGGAACTTGCAATCTGTTATGTTTTCATTTCAATATAGATATCCTGTTTCTGACATCATTCCAATAATTAACCTGTCAGGATTTTTTGTTTTGTCTTTTTATATAGTTCATTTATACCCCTATTAGGAATTATCTTCCCAGAATGAGAGAGAAGATTTTCTGTCTATGTTCTATTTCACTAGATTTTTCTTTTAAAACCATTTGCTATAGTCTCCGATCTCAAATTAATTTGTGCATTTATACCAATTTATATTTAATATGTTTCATTTCTGTTTAATGTAGTAGTCTAGTCAATGGACATGGTTCCTCTTAAAGAGTTCCCATAAACAAGCCTTCTGCATTATTGTTGTTTCTTATTTTTTTTTACAGTAGATGAAATTCTCCCTGCTGAAATCCTCTTAATTCTGGACAATTTAATTTCTGTGGGGAACATTAGTAGCGTCATGTCTGTTGTTAAGAATACATATGCTTTACTCCTCGACAGGTACAGTTTATCATGATTGGAATGCTTTCAAAAAAGAATTTATTTCTTGCAAGTACAGTGGTCATGTCCAAAAGCTTGTGTTTATGTGCTGTGAGTATTTTTGTGGTTTTGCTAAATCATTTTACTTGTATTTTGAAAATTCATTGCAACAAACACTTTGTCTCTGTATGCAGCTTGAAGGCCCACTCCATGCTTTCTTTGCCTTCACCATCCTTTCACGAAAACTTGTTACATGTTCTTTAGACTTAGCTATTTTTACCAATTCTTCCAGTGCTTCCAAATGTAAATTGAATTCCCCTTGTGGTCTGCTTCTCATTTTTGACTCTTTGGGTCTTCTAAGGTCTGTCTCAAATTAAAGATTTAATGGAAATAATCTATTTTGCATATTTACCTCGGTAGCCATGTATACCCTTCAAAAGTTTATTTGCCTTGTTAATATTTCCTGTAAAACACATAGTGCTGGGAGTTAATTACTCCTGACTTCAGTGGCATTGTCTGGTAACTATTCTGTTTTTGTATTACCTGAAATTAAAACTCAACAGGATCAAAAGAAGATATAATTAACATGTACACATAATTTTTTTTCTTTATGGCTTCACTTGCTCTCTTGAAGAAATCATTCTTGTGTCCTAGTTGCTTACACATGTCTCTGGAGACATGGTTTTTTTCAACAGTCTTCAGATTCTCCATCTACTTTCCCCCTTTTCCCCGATTTCTCAATTTCAAGACCTTTTCTCTTTAAAACTACTCAGTTCTAGTACCACATAGCATTTATGTGGTTGTTACTGAACTCTCTAAATATTTTTGTACAATGAAATTGACTGTGTAATGGACAACAGGAAAGCTACAAACATTTAGAGCAAGATACCTGGAAGAAAAGGCAAGATCTACATGCTTTTCCTCAGTGGATCCACAGAGAATATGCGACCTGTCACAGTGCTTCCCTGTGATGCCCTCACTGCCGGGTTCAATAGCTTTCCATTTTCTCTATGAACACTCTTGACACCCTCCCAAGCATTATGCCACAGGAGTACCCAGCCTTCCCAGTAGGCTTCAGGCTGTTGTAGCTCACAGAGGCTATCCATGTGTCCCACAGGACATGTTCCACAAAGCCATGCAGTTGAGACCCTACCATGACTTTCTACTCCACACTGTGCTTCCAGACTGCTTTGGAAATGCCAGCATGTCTCCATGCAAGGAGGTATAGACAGTAGAAGATACAGCTTCCTTCCCCCAACACACACACCCAGTGATCCGAGGTTCACCTGTCATCTTCCTTGCTCCCTGACACAGCATCATTTCTAGTGTAGCTATTCCTGACCTTCAGTTGGTTTGGAATGATGGTCCCATCGGTGTCCTGCCTCTGTTCTCCTACTCCACGTTGGTGGAAGAAGGATGGGAGGCAGCTGCTCTAGCAATTTGAGTACCCTATGTGAGGACATGCAGGAGGAACGGTCTTGTCTCCGCCAGATGCATGAAAAAAGTTTTGTGTTACTTTCCACCCCGAGCCAGGATGAGGACTGCTCTGAGATACTGCATTTCATTGGAAGTGGAGATTCTGTCTGACTTCTATCTGCCCCACTACTGCTCTAGTTCAGCAGTGCTGAACCGATGTCTCTGGGTCTGCTGCCCGTCTAAAAGGACTAGTGGCAATACTGGAGTTGAGATCAGCTTTGGTTACGACCTGGATATAGAGGTAAGGGGCAGCTGGATGTTTCCAATTACTTCCTGCCACTTCAGCTGGCAAAGTATTTCTTCACCCTTCTTCCTTTCCTATCCTTTCCTGCCCTTATCCTTTTTCCCCAACCTCTTCTCACTTTACTATCCTCTTGCCACCTGTGCAGACCTAACTGCCACCTTGTGCTCACTGTACAAAACTGTCTGCTGACTTAGTCCACTAAAACGTCGAAAACCACCCGGTTTTTTGTTGAGTTTGTTTTCTCGAATTTAATATGTCAAACTGATTAACAAATAAAATTAGCAAGCGCCTGCATAAGTTATGATGCAGAAGCTTGTATTTGGGAGCAATAGGGATGAGAAGGAGGAGTGTGCATTACCCCCTTCAGCAGCGGTGCGTTGTTAAATCAACTGAAACGACAACCTTGGAAATACTAGGATTGAAGAAGCCTGTGTAGGACAACTATCACAATCCTGTGTCATGACTGCGGTGTGAGACGAGGAACAAATGGATAGTTCGCAAGGTCATCCTGTTCCCGGCACCAACTGTATCACAGCTGAACGCATAGGGACGGAACGGCATAGTGTTATTGATCGCAGTCTGTGTCCTACTGCCAGTGGACCTGCTCCCTTCATTTAGGGGAAAAAAACCACACAAGATTCAAAGAGTTTGCGGTTATTCCAAGGTGAATGATGCTGATTTAGTTTCTTTTTGCCAAAAAGGCAGTGCCAGAGCAGTTTGTTGGAGTGACCAAGGCACTGGGAGATAGCTGTGAAGGTGAAACATACATCTGGTCTCAGACATGTACAAACCTCTGATTAAGCCAGTTTGTCACTATACCCTTCATCAACAGCAAGAGTAGCCATACATTTTCTTCCTCTTTATTAAACTGCTGCATTAGAGGTTAGAAAACAACATCCTACAGGAGAACGGAGAAACTTAAAGCCACTTCTGAGAAGCAGTGGGGCTTCCCTTTGTGGGCTCCTGCAGTGGACCAGAGAATGAAAAAGCAAGCACTTCAGAATAGTGTCAGGTGCTTTGATTGCCTTGTGGATTTTCTCAGCTTTTTGGCCACAGAATTCCTCAAGAGTTAGACTGTTTCCTGATATAACACACAATAATTAAGTCTGCTTCAGAAAGTGTATTCAGAGCAGGTATCACTCTTATGCATATCAGGAAGGTACTATAACAGAATCAGGTCAAGGGCAGCCTTTCAGCCACTTGCCAGATTAATGTAAGGCAACTCAGCAAGCAAATTCTCAGAATCCTGAAGACAGTCCAGCCTCTCTCCTTGTACTGGACAGGTCCAGCCTCTCTCCTTGTACTGGACAGGTTTTGATTATTTTACTGCAAAGTACCAACAGATACCTGTAAGTATCGCCAAAAATAGTTCCTGAAAAAAAATTATGCAATTCTATGAACAACAGAGAGGGGGATATGAGCTCTTTGAAACCTGAACTCATGATTGCAGTGTTGCACATGATTGAATCTGATATCCCATCACATGGCATGCAATAACTGATCAAAAGCAAGACCAGTGTAAATGAAGCAATATCACAGCAAAGTTTAACAGATGTTGACTTGGGAGCACCTTGGGAGAAGCTTGAAGGTCTGTCCGTGTTGACCTTCACTTGCCTAACGGTTGCTTTTCATATCTGCTTTTCTAAAGATAGTTGGAGGGTTAGTCGTGGCTGGTTGACCTTCATCTATACTGCTCACTTGTTGAGAAGCTGCTATAGGCAGTATTCTTATTTTCAGTAGATTAGAACAGCAGTGGCCTGTGGGCTGTACATCACCTGCCAGAAATACTCTGTGAGGCTGTGGCCTGATCCCTCCTACTTCCTATCTGGACAACAACTTCCATATCAAGTTTCAGCAATATGGGCACGTGCCCCTAGGTCTTGCAACTTGGGGAAGTACCTCCACATGTAAGATCTGATTCACACACACAGTCTCTTGTTTCATAGAACATGGAGCTGAGTCAGTGCTGGACAGGGGATAGAGACTTGGCCACTCAGATGGAAAGGTGGCAGATAGTTCTCAAGCCTTTTCTTAAGAGATATAGGATCTTTTCCATCTTAAATTTGGACTTCCTGACTCAGACTCTCTTCTACTCACGGTGTCTTTTGCTCTTTCCTGCTTGTTTTCAGATTGTGACCTCTATGATTGGCTTCAGAAGCAGCACCATTTTTTTCTTTTCTCTCAGATAAAGAGGATGGAACTAATGCTTTTTCACATATTTCATTATTTAGTATGTATACCTTGTATGGCTTAACTCTGGTTTATATGGGTTTGTTTTGGATGGTCTGAATTGTGTGAAAAGACTAATGAAAAAAAAAATTTGATATTTTAAATCAACATTTTGAAACAATTTTGAAACTCTTGAGCAAGAACAATATATTGAAAAATTCAATATAAAAAGCAATCTTCATCACTAAAACATCCATACATACTTACAATGAGAAAAATTGTTTTAGGTTCAAAGTTTTTCAAAGTTCAGTTTACAGGTGATCTCTTCAAGTCTTTACTTAATTACACAGTGGGTCTATGAAAATTAATGTACATTTTTTCTTTTTACTGCTAACATTGTATTACTGCATCTGTTCAAAATAATATTTTTAAAAATCTCAAAATAAAGTTTAACTGTAAGATTTGAACAGCAGCTTTCAAATATTTTTGAAATAAACAGATTTTTCCTTGGAGTACAGCAGAGTCACTTGTTACCTTGTTTTTATTGTCTTTTGGACTCAACTACATGTAGATATATCCTTGCCATAAAAAATACTTTGCAATCTGTTTTGAATACTGGTTCATGATAAGAAGGCAATATTAAACATTTTTACCATTCCTACTGATTTAAAGTATATGTATGGAATTTCTGGCTTTCAGAGATTATCTGTTTCAAGCTGAAAGATCAGTGACCTTATAGCTGTCAGCAATCAACACACACACAACTGATACAGTGCATGTCTTTGCTTCTACTGGAGAAATTACAGTGTTCTCCCACTGTTCATCTAAATGAATTCTTCTAAGAGATTTTAGCATATAAAAAGCCTGTCAAATATATTTTTCTATATTTTTACATATAGTTTTGTTTTTTTTTTAAATTATACTTAACCACATTGATGTGTCAAAATTACACTTGGTATTTTTTAGTGTAGTCAGGGCTCTAACACATGGTATATTCTACTCCATCTCCTGCATTACCTTGTTAAATCAATGTGTGTCTATTAGTAAAGAATCATTTCCTTCTGTTACAATTAGTGATGGCATCAAATATCCAACCTTGTATTTTATGCATTATTCCAAAAATCTTTATCTCCCCTTGATTGCAGTTCCTCAGTATGACATGAGTTTCTCATAGTTTAAATTTTCAAACTTTTTTTTTTTTTGCATTAAACAGTGCATTTCTTCAGTAATCACATGTATTACAGAATCTGCATAACTTTCTTTTCCCTTAGCTGCATTTTTGATGTTTATATTTGCCACATATGGGACATTAGTGTTCTATTTATCTCATACTGGAAATAGTCTTGTGGAGAGATAAAAATCATAAGACATCTGGTTATGGATAGACAAAATTTTAGAAACATTATCATAACCTAAGAGTAATGGGTTAATCTGACAGGGCAACTCTGTGTTATGATATACCAAAGCATCCAAATATCCCTAAGTGGATTAACTGTTAAAAAATGCAGTTTGGTGGAAAGTGAAATGTTCATGATTTGGAGTCAAAATACTGAGTAGTTCTGGTTAAGAAAACAAGAGAGAAGGCAAAATATCTGAGATACTTAATTTTGACTCCTTTTAATGGAATGTAGTTATTTTTTTTCTACTACAAGACAACATTCTCATTTTTAAAGTTTTCATACCAAAGAAAAGACATCTAAAAAGATGAAGAATTAGAAATAATTTTCTAGCTTGTTTGGAAGAGGTCAACTGACCTTAAAAAGCCCTGAAGTATAAATTCCACCTTGATGAGAAATTATTTCTTTTTCATTCTTTCGAATCTTCAAATCAAATACATAAAAACAAATATGCAAAATAGAAATCTACAGTTCTCCAACTGAGGTTGTCAGTTTTAATTTTAATTTTTTAAAAGCTTAATTTTGATCTTCATTTCTGTTCACACTCTTTGCAAGAATTGAAGTCTTATGCATGAATATATTACTGTGGTACTATTCATATCCACAGAGCTGCTGCAGCACTCAGATTAGAGGAGAGCAACTACAAGCTGCGTATCCTCTCTTATCTCCGTACCTATCATTTAGGCTGGTTTTGAAAATCTGATGCCAGTTGACTAAACAACCCAGATCTCTCCAGCCAGCTTTTGCCCTCTTTGATATACTCATTGTAATCTTTCTTGGTCGCTCTATCCTCTGCCTGATTCATGGACTGAAAAGCTCTCCTGTGTTCAACAGTTCTCTTGAGCCTCTGGATTTGAAACACTTAACATGATTACTACTGCCAGTATTAGAGAGCATTGTTTGCGAACAAAATATTTGTCAGCCACTCCCTTATTTCTGAATTTCTCATCCCTAACAGAAGACAATTCCTGAGAGCATCAAGGGAGCATTATTAAAATTCAGATAATGGACAGCACCACCCTCACATTTGAATATACTTCTACCTTTCTTTTGAGTTTTAAAGTGAAATTAACAGCATTCACCTAACATTCTTTTAAAGACTGAACATTACTTTTAAATAATTAAAAAAATTCTTTCCATCCAATTATTGAGAGAAATGTGATCCTTTCAGAACAGAGAGAGTCTTTTTCTCCAACATAATGGGAAAAAAGTGCAGACTTTTTAATGTTATCATCAGTACCATTGCCATTCTGGAGCCCCCAACACAAGAAGGACATGGACCAGTTGGAGAAGGTCCAGAGGAGGGCCACGAAGATGAGAAAAGGGCTGGAGCACCTCTCCTATGAGGACAGGCTGAGAGAGTTGGGGCTGTTCAGCCTGGAGAAGAGGAGGCTCTGGGGAGACCTGATAGCGGTCTTCCAGTACCTCAAGGGGGCCTACAAGAAAGATGGGGAAAGGCTGTTTAGTAGGGCCTGTTGCAATAGGACGAGGGGTAATGGTTTTAAAATAGTGGGGGGTAGATTTAGATTGGATATTAGGAAAATTTTTTTTACAATGCGCCTTATAGAACACTGGAACAGGTTGTCCAGAAAGGTGGTGGAGGCCCCATCTCTGGAAACGTTCAAGGCCAGGCTGGATGAGGCTCTGAGCAACCTGATCTAGTGAGGGATGTCCCTGTTTCTTGCAGGGGGGTTGGACTAGATGACCTTTGAAGGTCCCTTCCAACCCTAACCATTCTATGATTCTATGATTCTATAAAATTACTTCTACAGCGTTTGCATACAAGTTTAGTAAGTTGTTCCTCCAACAACAGAGGTAGTAAAACCCCAGTTTCACAGATTTGTGTCCCGTGTTGCCTACCATGATTCCCTGAGATGTCTCTAACTCCCTCCCACCAAACTTTGCACTGAAAACCCAGATCTCTCTCCCTGATGATAACCACCAGCTGCCAAAGAGGCAGCATATGCCCTGGCTGGTGCCAGGCTGGTGCCTGGCTGGTGCCAAACTGCGGCTGCTCTGGCAGTAAGTGCACCCTGGCTGCTGGCTGGCTGAAGAAGAACAAGTAATGCAGAGCTCAGGATTCAGCCTGTCCTTCAGCAAGACCTTCCCTTGTGTCTTTCCCCCATGTTTAGTGGCAGATTTTCATGAAACTTATTTGAACAGAGTAATTGTGAGATACTTTTCTGTTTCTCAGTGAGTAAAACAGATAATAGGAGAAGGCAGGGAGATTATAACAATCAAACATGAGCTTTATCTTCTTAAGAAACCAACATTAAAAACTTCATGTTTTTAATCTTCATCCTTTTTTTTTTCTACACATGAGTTGTTTCTGATTTCTGGATTTTCAGAGACCTTGTGTTTGTCTGTTGCTTTTTAACAGAGTCCCTCCAGAAAAAAAAAAACCAACAAAAAACCAAAAACACACACACACACACAAAAAGTTATTATTTTCTTGCTTTATCTTCTAGATTTTGAAAAGCCTGAGCAATTCTTCACTTAGGATCAGAATGAAATAAGAAAGCAAAAAAGCAGTGTCATGAATCCAAGCAACACACTGGAAAGTGTCCTGAATTTCAGGCTCCACTCATCCTACCTCATTCTGCAGTGGCCATCAGTAGTGGAGCTCTGGCCACATCTATTTCCACGTGGTAGATCCCTGAACCACGCTTCTGCAAGGATCCCTGTGTAAAAAATGCTTAAGGAACATTCAGACTTCATAGCTTCCATAACAGAACGGCATTTCAAGGCCTCCAGTAAAGATGGTTACACTCCATTTTTTTTTCTGATAGCAATCTCCCAAAGGCCATGTCCATTCAAAGCACCCATAGCACTAACCTAACTTTCCTTCAACTTGGTTTGAATAAGCTGTCATATTACGAACTGCAGATCTACATCTTGTCCTTTTCACTAGATCAAGAACAGAGCACAGATCTCACTGACAGTATCTTCTTGTGTGTACTTGATTTTATTTCCTTCCTAGCATAAAAGATTTCTCAGACTGATGTCTGCAGAATAGCTCTCCACTTTGAAGGCAGTATATAGAGCATGATGAGTGAGATGGATCAACATGTGGAGAGATTTGGACTCTTCTTTGGTATCTGTTTCCATCTGTCAGAACTGGGAAATAGAAAGTAATGTGAATCAGTTCATGTTTAGCTGTAATCTCCACTGTAAGGACTGCCAGAGATGACTTTGGCACAGTCTGCCTGGGCAGGCATCCAAGACTTCTCGTTGTATATGTCTTGACTTAAGGAAGCCTCTGGACATGAGCACCCCAAATGTATTTGCTTAGAAATGAGTTCCAAAACATTTACCATTGATATGATCCTGAATTTTCTAAATGTGTTCATTTTTTTCCCTTTTGAACAGGGTTTCCTAGTGCTTTAGCTGTGTGATGATATCAAGGAAATTTTACCTGATCTGCACTGAAAAATGTTTAGAAATCCTGCTCTCTCTTCCCCTCCTTCTCTAACTCCTGCACAAGAAAACAAACTAATTCAGTTCTAAGGCAGAAGATAGATGAAAAGATATCTTAAAGAGACCCCAACTTAAACAAAAGCAATATCCCTTGTCTTCAGACTTATATTTATAATACTTTATTTTGTTGCCGTTTGAAGGAGTAAAAAAAAAACCAAAAACACAGGAAGATAAAAAATAGATATGAATTAATTACAAAGCACTCTTAACTTACAGTTCTGCTTCACCTCTCCCTTCTGCAGCTAGTGAATGACTAATGGGTAGATGTTGCAGGTTTCTAGAATGACAGGGCCAAATAGGGCTGAAAAGTTTGCTCTATTTCACCTCTCATTATGTAGCCTGAGTGACTTGGTAGGATTTTGCATTTGTTTTTATGATAGACCTTGTAAATTAGTACATTGCTTCTAAAGGGCAAATATTTCCTTAGAGCAAGCCACTGCCACTTTACTATTAACAGGTCAGATAGAAAGACATATAACTAAGTCGAATTATATTTATGGTGATTGAGGGAGGAGCCTGCTATTGAATAACCAGTGCATGCTGGAATTAGAGCAAAACTAAAGTAAATTTCATACTGAAGTAAATGTACTGATATATCACTGAAATAGATTTTTTACACAGAATTGCATGAGGTAAAATGGGGGTTTAATGTGAATTAAGTTGGTTTTACAGTAATCACAGCATAATCTTAGCTAAAATGTTTTTTAAACCAATGGAATTGTTTGTTAGAATTGCTTTTCTGTCCCTCTTAGGAATAATACAAAATCAATAGATGAGATTAGTGCATGATTAGCAGTCTTACATTATGTATTCAAAGAGAATGATTTTCACATGAGTTTCCCTGCATGCCTTGATGAAAGTGGGCTGTAGAGATAGAACGTGTTCAGGAATATTTAACGAAGTATGGTTCAAATACTGGTGTCATTTAAAATTAGGAAGACAGAAGTGATCTAATGTAACTTCCTCTTACACCCGTTTCAGCTATGCTTCAACTGAAACAGATGTTTCTTCTTTGTAGGAGAGTAGGAAGGTTAGGGCTTACTCTTGGCATGATTTAGATTAAGAATATTGTGCTTTGTCAGTGGAAATAAAGTGGCTGGATTCACTCAGAGTATCTAAGATGCAGTGTTGTATAATAAAAATAACAATATAGTATTTATCTTTACCTGAATTGTGTTTAGTTCAAGATCTGTTTCAACACAAAGGACTGTGTGTATGTGTGTATAGGCCATATATATAAAAAAAACTTCAATCCTATTTTTTTTTGCAAGCATAGAATGCTTATTTATACTTGTCATTCATTATTTTGCACATCCCAAAGCCACTAAAACAAATGCGACCCTCGTCTGAAAGCAACAAAATTGCATGTCCATCTATAAAACACTGTTTTGCTTGGGGCAATACATCTTGAGCAAGTGTATAGCAAATCTCAATGCATTTTAATATTAAAAATTTAAGCCCAGAGAATGGTCTTATCCGGTTCCCAGGCCCCCTTTTCAGCCCTTTGGGAAACATCTTTGCTAATGTATTGAAAATAAGTAACCAGGAGGGAAATACGTATATATATAATAATATGCATTACTAAATGGATAAAATATCTCCAAATACAGCTACGTCATATTTGATACATATGCCTAACAACAAGCAGCCTGTCACTGAAATGGAATCATGTATATTTAATCCTGTCAGAGTTAGCCAAATCCTGCCTGACCAGTGCCTCTTTCACTGACTGCAAAATTCATAAGGAGAGGTGACTCTGGGGTCAATGTTTCCCTCTCCTGGCTTTCCTCCAGACCTAGGATCCCATTCACAAGGTCCTGAGTCACGCTCTTCTCCCCATACCTCTTTATTTTTGTTAAAGCCAGTCACAAGTGGTGCTACATAGCTCACCCGGCATTCCTGTGTCTGAACACACAAAGAGGTTTGTTTGCTTGTTGGTTTTCTTCCCCACACAAAGGGGTTGTGAATTGGAAGTTTGAATTTAACCTGTTGCAGGTTATAATCTGTGAACATAACCTGTTGCAGCAGCGGGAGAGTGCAATAGCAGTAGTTGTATCCGGAACTACAAGCTCCAGTTTCTAGAGGTCCCTAAGAACATTATTATGCACCAGAAGTTTCCAAGTCTCAGCTACTCAGAGCTATCAATCTTTTTTGACCTCCCTCTGTCCGTGCTCCAAGCAGATGAGAGCTCGGCTTTTGTTCCCAAGCCTTGCCAAAGCTGTATAAATAAATGTCATGCTGACCTAACCACATCTACATACCTTCTGGCTGGTTAGGAGATCATTTCATTTGCCTGAAAAAAATCCATGTACACATAGCTGCGTGCAGCATCTGGAGATACTGTTACATCTAATTGGTGAATGAACATATCTCTTCTGTGGTCCTTTCCTGTTCCACTCGCTTTTCAGATTTTTCCTCTAATCTAGGTGACAGCTTGAACCATTAGGTACAGCTTTTGAGAGGAATGTTCGGCTTCTCCCTATATTCAGCTCCCTTCTTTGGTCTGGATAACCTTACTGTATACATAAGATCCTATTAAATACCTTAAATAGCTCTTTTTTTTTTTTAATACTATAGCTCTTCTTTTTTTTTATTAACCAATACAGGAAGCCCCACATTTCTGCAACTTTCCTGTTCTATCTGGAAACCTATAAATTCTTGCACGGCACTGCACTGCAAGGTCATTATTTTTCCAGATTCCTTTCTCCCTCCCACCACCACGTGCACACATTTTATGTCACTCTTTTTCACTATCTGATCCTTGGAATGGCCCTAGGTGGATGTCACCTTCTTCTCTACTTTGCTCTTTTAATTCCAATTATAATGAGCAAATGGTTCTGTCATCGTTCTGAAGTTCACCACACAGGATCTTTGAGACTTGGTCTGCCTAGACCACATTGCCCTCCTTCCTAAAATTGGCTTGCAATATGTGTGTTAAGAGTCGATATACTCGCTTGTCACTTTTTGTCTAAAGAGAAGCCATAAAGATGAATTTTAAATTTAATTTTTTTTTTTAATGAATAAAAAGAGAAACCAAATGTTAAATGTGGCTTTGCACATATTTTGGACCCAATCCTGTTCACTTTATTCTCATTTGTATCTTCATTCATTTCTGACAGGTCCTTTCATGTTTTTTGATGAGCAGTATTTGAACTCTGTCAGTCACTACCTGTACTATTAGGTTAAGAATAGAAACAAATAATTATATTGCCATAAAGGTGTCTCTGCAGGGTTTCTTTAAGAAGCAGATTTACTGATTAAAGCAATTCCAGGGTTCTTTCATTTTTGAAAGGCTTTAAGCAATCTGCAATGTTGCTTTGATTCCGTCATGATAAGCAAGTACATGCAGAAACACTGCAGTACAGAGCTGCTTTTTATACTGTGGCTTTTTACAAAGGTTTAAATTACCAAGCCTAAATGAGGGTCTTAGAAAAGGCAGAATGTCTTTTGCTCATTGTAGCAACAGTCTTTTCTGCCTGCAGTAGGCAGGACATTGACCTCTACCTGAACAGCCTGAGGTAAGAGGAGTAGCCACTGGAAATTATTTATAACCTGATCAGCTCATTTACTTTCATCCTCTGAGGCCTTCAGAGTCGAACTGACACAGCAATAATGGCCAGCGAACTTTTGATCCAATTAATTGTTAATGAGAGGTTTGATTAGCAAATAAAGGGCCTATTAGGTTAGCTGATTGTCTTTCTTTCACAATACCAGAGGTCAACATTTTTTTTTTTTTAACTGAAATAACAGTACACCATGTACTCTGGTTAAATTAATCACATGCTCACAGGTGTTGAGTAAAGTTGATTCAGCAAATCAGTCAGCTTAGACATCTGCCTGTAACCATGAGAATGCAATAGGTATTCCTCACTTTGTTTATGATTAGAGGGTTTTTTTAAAATTTCTTTGTTAATTCATCTGCCTCCACCTGCAAAATATTGTATTAAGCCATTCTTCTCCCTGTCCTGCTTTCCTTCAGGCTTCCTTCACAGTTGTCTTTTATTTTAATTATGCTGCCAGAATTCTCAGTTAGTTTCAAATTAATTAATTTTCCATATGTATTTAAAATCTCCCAGTGTATATGCAAACACCATTCCAGTGCCTGATATTCTATTCCTGAAAATTTTCCTCTGAGTTATGACACACTTCTGTAAAATTACAATGACTAAAGAGAAATGGAAGATTAAGGACAAAACTGAACTGCGAATGACACCTATGTAAATTAAGAGTATTTTGATCTCAGTGCAGCCATGCTGGATTTATACTAGTACGAATCTGTAAATCTGACATTAACAAATTGATCCCTGTAGAGTCACTTTTGTTATCTGAACATTTAATCTTCTTTCGTATCATCAATACTGCTTGAGAAGCAGTCCATAATGTACAGAAAGCCACAATTTGGAGAACACTAAATTTGTTGTCAAGCTTTCAGATATTAAAAATACGGAGATGTGATTGTCCGTTCTGCAGGATGTGATGTAGTCCTTAATTACATGATCACATTCTGGTTTTCTGTGAATCAACTCATGGGACAGATGGGCGTTACCAAAAGCAGCAGCTCCTCAGTGTTTCTTTTCACCCTTGTTACTTAATGAAAGCTCATGACGTGTTTGCTGAGTGTTGTCTAAACCTTGCCCACACTAGACAAATGGTAATTTTGTGATGGTGTATCCTGGCCATCACTGTAACACAAAAATATGTAGCAAACAATATCAAAAAAGCAATGCAGAATAACATAGTGTAACTATTTCTGTTGGGTTTTTTTGTTTGTTTTTTTCCCTTAACAGGAAAAGCTGAGATGTAGAAACATTAATGCTAGAAGCGTAGGTTGGCTCTTCATTCTCAGAGACGTCTTGGAAGGCCACCAAATATTGACGTAGGGACATGAATTACAGTTTTGTACTGGAATGTGCAGACTGAGGTTTGTAGTTCTTTCCCAGTCAGTGGAGCTTCAGAGTGGACATTCAGACCGGCCAGCAAAATACAGCGGTAGGTAGTTGTGAAAAGATCATCTGGTTTTATGTTGATGGCAGCTTCAGCAGCTTGGTAGTCCACCTGGGCTACACTCACACTCTGATTTTTGTTTGTTTGTCTGTCTGTATGCCTATGGCCAGGTTTCTATGTATGTGCTTGCTGTTCTTCTCTAGCTCCCTACTGACTCAGAGCACAGCTCTTGCCGATGTAAATGTGAGTACCCAGCATTTTTGCAAATCAGAGACCCATAAAAAGACCAGTATATAATTAGTTACAACCTACAAAAAGTTTGGTTGAAATGACTAGACCAGCCTTATTAAGGACCGGTATGACAAGAGGCAAGGTTTAATCCAGTTCTCCAAGGCTGCTTTAACCTCAAAACTTCCTATAATCTTCTCTGATCCACTAACTGCTCTGTATAACACAAAGTGGGGTTCAGGTAAGGTTGCTTATGCATGGAGACCTTGACATTGCACAGGTTTTGGTTTTGCCTGTATTTTTTATATTTCACATATTTTGTACAAAATTCCTAGATCTTTGAATGAGTTAAGATTTAGAACTTATGTCTGTCATTAGCTGAACTAAAACCTTTTAGAGCACTGCACAAATCTCTATCATATCTTATATAACCACTAGCTATGACAGCAGTAGCAAGGTTTTGTCCTTTGCATAGAGATGTTCTCAGAGGTAAATGAGCCTGCCAAGGGCTTTCACAGAACTGTTTTTGACCTCTGAGATGTGACTGAGGCCTTGCAAGCCCGGATTCTTTGCCAACATCTGATGGAAATCTTCCTTCTCCTGTACCCTGGCCAGACAGAGCTCTTCTCTCTCTAATCTTCTCGGACTTCAGCAAGCCTTATGCTCTGCTTCACTGTCCTTCACTGCAATCCTAATCCTGCTTTTAGTACTTCGTTTTCATTCATCCCCAGTCTTTCTTTTTGATCAGGCTCCTAGTGCCTGTCCCTGTTTTCAGTCAGCCTGATGGCTCTCTTTAGCCATAGATAGGAAACATAATTTTTCTGACTGTATATGTGAAGCTTTACCCATGCATGTGCATGCAAAACGGCGAATGTGCATATACAGCTCTAGACACATACCCAGGGATTCAGATTTCTTAAAGCAGTAAATAACTGAAAGTTATTATAATGAAAAGTAGTAGCCTAGGATAATGCTATCAGCTTGATGTATAATAGACCATCTTTTCTCAAGGACATGATTTTCCATCTTTATGCGTTCTGTATAATATCTCCCTTTGCACATACCTACACGGAGTATAAAGGGCAAGCCAACGGGTACAACCAACATAGAGGCCTTGCAGTATGGATAGTAATTAAAAAGAAAATTGCAGAAACTGATTTTGTTTCCTTTTAAGCTAATGGGAAAATCTCCACCTGATTTAACTAGGTTGGGAAACGCTCTGCAAAAATTAGTTACTATACATAAAGATAGATAATGAAGACACATGTATTAAATAGTATAATATGATTACAGAAATCCATTCATAGTTGTGCAATAATACAGGAAAAGATAATTGAAAATACCTAATTCGGTCTGAAAGATGCATTCCAAGATGAGCTGTCAGTTGAAGTGAAGTATCCAAGAAGTAGAGAGAAGTCGTCTGTTCAAAGAAATGATCTCTGAATAATCACAGATTCTCATCACATGAGATGTGAGATGGCAAGCAGAGCTTACGAGGAGATCAGTGTGAGAAAAGGAAGTAAAGCAAGCAAAGCCAGCACAGTTGTCATGCTGTCTGTGGATCACCTTCAGCTGAAACTGTATGACAGATACTTTAAGGAACATTTGGTTAATGTTTTTGGATGGGTAAAACCAGAAGCTTGGAGGATGGTATGTGACTTTCATTTCACTTCATATTGAGTCTATTTTGGGCACAATCCCCACCCCACTACTTCTTTAAAGTGCTATATGAACATCTGGTATTATAGAAAATTAATATCTAACAAGAATAGAATAGAACTAATTAAAAAAAGAGAAGGGAATTGCTATTATAAAATAGCTTTGCTAACAGTATAAGCAAGAACAAAATTACATAGAAATGTATGTCTGTGCTACTAAAAGAAGCATTGTTAACTCTACTTTTTGATTGACATAATTCCTGGAATCTGCTTGTGGTTGTAAATTGTACGGATGTGAAACATTAGGACTTTTTTTCCACAGAATGGTTTTATTCTTTTTCAAATCAAATTGAGCAGTACTTTTAGCTTTCTGTCTCAGGCTTCATGAAAACGTTGACTGTAAGCAAAAGGATTGTTAAAGTTCATTTTAATTTAATAAGTCAGTGTAGAAGCTTCATTGCATGAAGTATTATTACAATTTTTTAAACATTAAAACCTAGCAAATATAGCACCGAGGTAAGTGCAATATATTCTGTTTAGGTTATTGTTTTGTTATTAGAATTTGTTCTGACTTTTCCCTAGCCATCCTATTGAGGTGATATAATCTCACAATAAAAATGTCTAATTTATTTCCTTGTGTTCCCTGTGTTATTGAAATTGGCTGGTGCTACCTCTAGCATAGATGCCAAAGCTCTAGTAGACTGCAAAGTAAAAATATTTTGTCTGATTTTATTTTTCAGTTTTCATTAGACTAATACAAGAAAACATTTAACGTAAGATCAGAGAATAATCCCATTACTAAACAAGTACAGTGGATAAATGCAAAGGCAATTTATAGAAATTACTTTTTGGAATACAGACATTTAGAAAAAAAAAAGAGACAGTTTCATTTATATAAAGAATAGAACCTGGTAACAAGTGATTTATGCTTGAAGGAGTTCCAGGAAGTTCTCAATCCACTGGAGAGTTTCCAATCTACTGAGAGGATGGAATGAGAGTGTTTATGGAGGGAAATTAAAGATATACTGTGTTATTTATGAGAAGAAGAGGGAACAGAAGGACCAGCACAATTTTCACCTAGGCATTATGGTGCACAGGGTATACACACCACAGAGTGTTTTTCCTCAGTCTTTCCAAAGCCACAGATGAGTGGATTCTTAGACAATTGGAGATTTGATTACACAGATTACAGTGTGAAAACGATATGGTTTGGCTGTTATCACATATGGCTAAACACGAGCTATGAGAGAATAGACTCCAGGCTGACACACTGCAGTGAATTTAGCCTCTCAGTAGCCTCTTGACACCTTCATAAAAGGTGGCTATTTGCACTTTCTATAGATGAAACATATTTCTTCCTGATTTAACATAATAAAGCACTCTTGACTCATTACTGTCTGAGGTTGTTAGGAAGTTGTGAACTATATGGAGAAGTGATTATTCACAAACACTAGTTCTCCCTCCCTGCTAAGCAGAGAAGCATCCCCGAATGAAACGTCATAGTTAGGTCTGAAGTTTAGATGTGTAGAAACACTTCCTTGAAAAACATCTGTGTCTGCATAGACTAGAAAGCTTCCCTATGAAGAATAACCCTGCTAGGCTAACACACATCATCACAGATTACCCCCAAACTCATGGCACAAAAATGCAACCTAACTGATGAAACAATTATTCCCAATGCTTTCAAGGTTTATTCTTCATATTCACAAAAAAATGTTTCAGATATTAAAACTTTATGTTGAACATTACCCAGCCCTTTGATTCTTAAAAAACTTAGTTCTGTGGACATGCTGCCAGACCCAGAAACTTGTAAAATACAAAGATGTAACATGCCTGAGAAATGAATTAACACCTTTGCATCCATTTTTTTTTCATCTTTCATTGCTACCACGTAAAATTTTGCATCTTGAAAAATTCTATTCTTCTCCTATTTATTGAATCTGCACTTGATACTCCTCCTGATGTGAGAAGGGATCCATACTCATATTTATTTTGCTCTAAATTAGCTACTCACTTATTGACCCTAAATAGTTATCATCTCAGCTGGAAATATATTAGACTTCTAGTTGCCAAACAAATATTCAGCAAAAGATGAATAAAAGCATATGGGGAGGAAAAACCCACAAAGTTTTCACTGCCAATATAATGGAAGGCATTCTGGCGGACAGCCATCTGCACCCGCTGAACAGAGGGATCTTGGGATGACATTGATCGATTTAACAGTAGGAAGGTATTAATGATATTCAGCACTGATGGCTGAGCCACTTCACACTCATTTGCATTTCCATTCATCATCTCAGCATTTATCATTATGAGGCGAATGCCAGAACTAATTAAAGTCTGGGCTAACAGGGTGACATGGGAGTCCAGCCGCTACTTATACTGAGGAAATATGGGAAACTTTCCAGCAGGAAGTACACCAACCTTACACCAAACCCAATTAACTTAATTCCTAACTAAGCCATTTGAGGGTCCTTCATTTGAATAAACTAAAAAGCCGGGATTGAAGTTACACCATGTTTTTTTCTCCTTGTGTTCTAGTAGTTTCATGACTCAATAACACTGTCTTATGTGGACATTTGAGAGATTTCCTTAATATCATCTCACTCCTCCTCAGCTATCCCCACCCAATTTTGTCATAGCAAGCAGAAATACAGTCTCAAATTCTGCAATAAAATGGATTTTAAATATAAATTCTAACATATTTTGATCTCAAAGGGACCTAAAAAATATTGTGAATACCCTAGTAAGAAAAGACAATAAAAAGCTGGAACACACTGAAATCTATTATTTATGTTTATGTAAGAGGGCTAGTAAACTACTTCTTCAAATAGACAGAAAACATTTTTATTTGTTTTCTAGCACAGAAATATGACATTTTTCTTCTGTGCAGGCCAAGACTTGCTTAGTATACTCTCACAAGCTGTCCCATTAGCTACACTGAGACAACCCCTGTGAACAAAGTGACTGGGATTTGATCCTGGATATGTCTTAGCAAGTCTTTCGGTTTCAAGAGTCTTCTTGCTGAAAGCTGGAATAGTTATAGGGGTATTGGCTGTTGAACTCCACTTAGGTCAGGTCTTTAGCACCTTTAGGCTCCTTTGAAATTTCCAGATAGAAAGGTCAAATGTAGTAGGAGAAAGGTCTAGTGGTAGGGAAAACTACAGAAAAGATTTGCAAGTAAATTATTATTTTTACATTTTCAATTTTTTTTTTCAAGGTATGTGTATAAGTACAAAAGTAATCTTTCCAAAATGACATTTTAATAAAATTGTCCTTACCAATGGTTCCAAGTGCCGCTTTATATTTTAAAGCAATATTTTATTTTCACATCTTCAAACATAAAGAGATATTTGATCTAGGCTCTAGGTAACATGATATAATTTCATTGCCCAAGGAATTTATCTCCCTTAGTAAAAAAGATACATACGACCAGAGGAAATATCTAGTTCTCATGTCCACAACAAAATCTTTGCAGTTTTCTGTCTGCCACACACTTAGGAGAAAATATGGCTTTTATACTCTTCTACAAAGGCCTTAATGGTTTTAAAAGAGATGCAACATCTCTATCAGTCTAGTGACATTCCCCTATGCATATCTGCAGACATGAGAAAAGGCAGTGCTTCTGTGGGAAATGCTGGATCTCTCCAATGTTGGTTCAACACAGTCAAGAGATTCATGGATTAAAATAAAATCTTCATAAGCTGCTTTCAAACTCTGTGAGAGAAATAGTGAGCTTGTAGTCTTGGTGTGAAGCTCCGTTTAAGAGGAAACAGACTTTTCTCAATTCAAATTTTAATTATTTCATTGCATAACTTCAGCTGAAGTGCATGTAAGTTTGAGAGGCATGGATGAACTGATCAGTCTCTTTTTACCAGGCATTGATGAAAAATATAGGCATTTTAGAAAAGGTGAATGAAGAGATGCAGCAGGTAATTTTCGTTTTCCTTTCACACTGGCCAATTTTAACTTAGTCCTCCTTTGTGGTAATAGCTTTATCCTCTTCCTGGTATATATTTCTGATCCATTCACATGGCCAGGCGGTGATGTAGCCTGTAAAAAAAAACCAAAGAACAACGAAGGGTTAGATTATATTGACTTAATGTTGATTAGTTTACACTGGGTTTTCTGCTGCAAAAGATGTCAGAGCTCTTGTAGTTCATTAGCTTCCATCAATTGAACACTGGCTTAAATTAGTACATGAGACTCTTCCTTTCTGTAATGCAATTTCAACTTGCATTTCATGCCTAGCTTTCCTATCTGTAGTTCCACGTGATAGCTGTTACAACATTTTTCTCCATGAAACAAAAGAAAAAGAAACATACTAAGAAAATTAGAATGCTTGTTAGATGAGTTCCTGCTCATTTCACCTGGGGAAGTTATTCCACTTGTTATGATCAGTATGATCTCTGACACCAGTTACATCAAAAGTGTTATTCAACTGCAACATCTCTTGTAATCACCCCAGGAAATGACAGCTTATAATTAAAAAAAAAGTATGACTTTACTAGATGATGCACTTAGTGTCAAAAAATCAGTTGTAGCTTTTGGAATTTATGATCACAGACCTGAACAAATCAGGATTTAATAAAAATGTTTGCTGTTATCAAAATAGTGTCAGAAATTTGTTTCTAAAACAGTTCTAATAGAAGCATAGAACCATAAGGGTTGGAGGGTTTAAAGGTCATCTAGTTCAATCCCCCTGCAAGAAGCAGGGACATCCCCAACTAGATCAGGTTGCTCAGAGGCCCGTCCAACCTGGCCTTGAATGTTTCCAGAGACAGGGCATCCACCACCTCTCTGGGCAACCTGTTCCAGTGTTTCACCACCCTCATTGTAAAAAATATTTTCCTTATGTCTAATCTGAATCTTCCTCCTTCTATTTTAAAACTGTTACCCCTCGTCCTATCACAACAGGCCCTGCTAAAAACTTTCTCCCGTTCTTTCCTGTAGGCCCCCTGGAAGGCCTCTATAAGGTCTCCTTGGAGCCTCCTCTTCTCCAGGCTGAACAGCCCCAACTCTCTCAGCCTGTCCTTATAGGAGAGGTGCTCCAGCTCTCTGATCATCTTTGTGGCCCTCCTCTGGACTCTCTTCAACTGATCCATGTCATTCTTATGTTGGGGGTTCCAGAGCTTGATGCAGTCCTCCAGGTGGGGTCTTATGAGAGCAGAGTAGAGGGGAAGAATCACCTCCCTTGGCCTGCTAGCCATGCTTCTCTTGATGTAGCCCAGGATGCGGCTGGCCTTCTGGTCTGTAATAACAGATAGCTCAAATAATAGCATCTTATTATCTTTAAGAAGAGAGGAAGAGGACAGATTTAGAAGTATGGAATGGCTAGGGCAGGAAGGGACTTCTGGAGATCATCTGGTCCAACCCCCCTGCTCAAGCAGGGCCACCTACAGCCAGCTGCTCAGGACCACATCCAGGTAGCTTTTGAATATCTCTAAAGATGGAGACTCCACAACCTCCCTGGGCAACCTGTGCCAGTGCTCAGTCCCCCTGACTGCAAAAAACTTTCGTTGTGTTAAAGGGACAAATAGGACAGAACTTAATTCTGTCAAGCAGTAGTATCTTTGATACATGCTGGCCAATCTTCAAGCTGTGCTCTGTGGCAGGCCCATTCCATGACCAATACCAAAGACTCTAAAATATGTTAGAAAAGGACAGAGGTTACTGCCAGAAATACAAAATGAGTATTGCACAAAAGTGGTTTTGGCATGATCGATCCAAATAAAAGAGTTGGCAGAGGAAAAACTGCTGAAAAGAGGGCTTGTAGGAGGTGAAATATGTCAAAGATTAAAGTTTGTGCTTGAAAGTAGAGCTATTTACATGACCTTTCAGACTTTATATATACTAGGTCTGATTCGTAACTTGAGTGTTATTAATTCTCCATTTTCAGAAAATAATTTTAGACTGCTTGGAACAACTTTGTCAAAAGATTGGTGATATCTTTTGATTTGAGTTTTTATTTAATATTTTGATTTCAATGTAATTTACTTTCACTGTGTAAAAAAAATCCCAACATTTCATTTCTTCTAAAATGTCAAAATCCTAACTGACAAGGATAAAAATAAGACTCCTTATGTTACTAGATCTCTGATTTTGAGAATTATTCTCAAAACCAGCATTAATTCAAAATCTCCATTATCTAAAGTAATTATTTGTTCTTTAGAAAATCTTAATGGTGCTTACAAATGAGATGGCATAAGTCTCATAACATATAGCATTGCAGTTTCCATCAGTTGGCTCTACACAACATATATCATCGTGTGCTCTGTCCTTGGAAAGTATTTTTTTTTCAGCCAAAATTCTATGAAGAAAACAATGCAAAAATGAATTGTAATCACGGACATTTTATTTCTCAGGTAGAAAAGGATAGAAAAAATACAGAAAAATCTGGAGTAATCATAACAAGATGTTTGTTAAACCTTCTTTTCCCCTCCAATAATTTGATCTAGTTAAGACACATGTTAATTTTCAAAGTTATTGGATTAGGAAAATCCTTACCCTATGCACCTGCATCACCTCATTACCATTCTTGTTCTTTCCCCCTCTGTTCTTCTAACCGCTGAACTCATGTGCTTATTCATGATAAAACTGCATGTCTATACTATATAGGACAGAAATTCTTTCTTATTATTTTTCAGAGAGGCCAAAAGACACCAAACTCAGAAATAAAAACACATTGACAGAAGCTGCTTTGATTTTAACTTCTTAGTTCAGTGAGATGCATCAAGTAAGATGATGCAACATGAATTCTGTGCATCCTGAGTGTGATATAGAATAGTGATAGATGAAACTGATCCTTATTCTGGTCTTGTTTGTGTATGAAAAAATCAGTGAAGAACTGTAATTTTTACATTTAAATCAAACTTGAAAAGAAAAAAAAAATCCTGAATGAGGATATCAGGTATATTAGTCTCAAAATCTATTTACAACATTTGAAAATAGGATTAAACTTTCAAGAGAGAAGGATTTTTATTCTCCTTTAACAGAAAGGGGTAATGTTAATACTATTTTAATACAAACTTTACTAGGCAGTAAAGACACAATTTTTTGATGATTGATATTTCTTGTAAAGCACCTTGCAAGGTAGTGCCTTCAAATGTCCAGTAAGAATCTGACACAATCAGAATAAAACTGGTAGACAGTCTGATGCTAACTATATCTGTGGCTGCTGCTCACAGTTATATTCCACCTGAAAGAACTGATGTAAATAAGTACAAACCATAGAAATACGTCAGTTAATCTCAAGCTAAGTGTATGGCCTTGTCTCCTAGAAAAACATAATGATCATGTTAGTAGCCTTATTATGAGTTATAATTTTTTAAGCAAGTATTTAAAACCTCAAGTCCCAAGTTGCTTTTTTTTTGGTTACTTAATTGTTACATGCAGCTATAGGAAACAGAGGTATAGATAAATACATTATTATAGATAATGCAATACAATTTTTCTAAAAAATATGAGATGATGTTATCATACTGGCTTAATTTACATACTCCCATTTAACTTATTAATCAATAAGATATAATAAAATAAAAATGTTTATTTTATTAAAGGAGGTTTTTTACAACACAGTCAAAATAAACCTTTTTGTGTCACTTCTAAAATTAAACTCACAGCTTAAAGGACTGAAAAAGTTTGAGAACTCTAAGAATGATTTCAGGCTAGTGTTCTGGTTTCATGGCGGGGTGGTGCTTAGCTGCTGGCTGGGGTTAAATCATGACAGCTAGTCATGAAAGCAGTCAAATATACTAGCACACCTAAACTTGTCTCTTTTTTAAGCCACAGTGATTATTCATGAAGTTAATTTTTGTAGGTGTTTTCAGGATCTGGCCATTTACAAGGTTTCCATGGAGAAGTAATCAAAACTGTTCTGTATGATGATATTTATTATTCATGGTCCTATCCTAGCAGTAAAATAGCTAATAAAACAATCTTAAAGAAAGAAACACTGCAGCAAGCATTCTGTGGCTCTCTTGTAATGGCTAAGGACTTCAGATTCACTTGTGAAAGACCCTATTGCTCATTGTGTTCATGTTTATGTATTTACAGGATCACATAATAAAGATCCTTTTCATGATCTTTTATAGAGAGTAAACAGCATAACATAAATATGAAAAATAAGACTTCTGGAAAAGGGAACTATTATCTAACCCCAGTAAAAGTCAGCGTAGCAATCATTATCATGGTAAAACTGAGCTACTCAGATTGGCTGATAAGTAGCATGTCTTCTCAAGGTATGAAGCTGAAAATAACCCTGGAAGCTACTGCATACAAGAGCTTGTGCAGTCATTAACTATAGCGAGCCGAGGAAGTAATAATAAAAAAAGTACAAAGTCAATCCCCTGGAAAAAAAAAAGAAAGAAAGAAAGAAACAACTTTAAACAACTTGTTTTCCCTGGCTCCTTTTTGTGATAAGGGAATACTTTTGTGAACACTGTCAGCCTTATGCCATATGTTCCAGGAAACTAGGGACCCTTGAAGAAGAAGAGGCTTTTGAATTATTGATCAATGATTAGCAAATGCAATCGAAATTGTAGACTTGATGTTGTGCAGGGATTCATAATTTATGAGTGGACAAAATAGTAGGTAGCAGAGGTAGTGGTAGGTGATTTCAACCCCCATATTGATTACTTAAAACAACAGGAGGTAAGTGTAGTGTGACAGACAGAACAAAAACTGACAGCTCACTGCCTGTCCATCACTACAGACTGAGCGCTAGGGGAATAAAGCTTACTGTAGAAGCAAATACATTTCTATTGTGTGTCTTTGATCATTACGCTGTTCCACTAGACCAAAGGACATATTTGTTTATAATTTATGCATTCTCCTACTATAAAAGATTGATAGCATCCTATTAGATACCCTAGTATCTAAATATCCAGATAGTTTGTACCTGTAACAGCTTGAGAAGCAATATTGTGAAACATTTGCATAGTCTATCAGCAAAGGTAAAAACCTGGGAATGGAAAGGAGACAAGGTGTGTCTGGCACCAGCCTAAAAGTCCACTCTGTTTCCCATCCTTTGCTGCTGTCTGCCAGATCTTCTTGGGATACTAGAATTCTCCCTTATAGATCAACCCTTGAGAGCACTAACTCAGAAACAGACCCCTCCTGTCAAGAAAAAAGCAGCTTCCACTTGTAATTTTGTGGGTTGATGAAAGAGGATTAAGTAGGTGCGGGTAGACACCCAGTCTTGAGGTCACAACTGGACGACCATTCCTGTATCTGAGTAAGCAATCTCTATGCATATCAACAGAAGTAGACTTCATCATCCTTGAACCCCTGAAAGCAATCTGAGACTGCATTAAGTGATTCGGTGACTTCAGTGACACTGGAGGGGATTCTGAGACTTTTTACAAGGAAGCGATAGCCTATTTGGTTGGAATGCTGCTGCAACAGAACAAATGCAAAGGCATATGGTCTCCTGGTGGTCCTTTGCTGCATCACACTAGGGAAGTGTGCATGAACGTGTGTGTCTGAACAAGTATTTTCTCTTTTCTGTCCTCACGGTAAGTCGGCACAGCCCCCAAAATTATGTAACAACCTTAGTAAATAGAAATTATATTAAAAAAAAAAGAACAACAGAAAATCGAAGGACTGATACAAAGGTATAGTCTTGTGACTTTGAGGCCAACTACGTTCTGAGTTAAACTGGGAGCATGCAGTGCTGTATATGTCCTTCTTAACAACAAAAAAGTGATTTGAAGAGCAAGAAGGCAAGCAACAGAACAGCGTGTTTCCAGCATTAAGACCCAGCTGGAGAAAAAAGATGTCTGTGAGGAACAGAGATGTGGACACAAGACAAAGGCAACTGCCCACCAACAGAAGCATATATAGGAAACAGCGCATTGTGAGTGGATTAGTCAAGTTGTAGAAAACTGGAGGATAATTCAAGGAAACTTGAGTGATGAGTGTTGCCTGAGATCATTCACCAACGTTTGTTCTTAAGATTTGCAGTACCCTGGTTACATTTAAAATCTATTTTGGTAAATGTGCTCTGTAGAAAGATTTTTAGAAAAGCGAGCCCTATTTCTCAGCTGGAGCAAATTAAGATAGGGAACAAGAGTTCATGTAAATAGATAATTTGCCTGATGCATTATATTCAAATACCAAGAAAGTCTGATGCTTTTATTGTAAACAGCACCACATAGTGTAACCTCTTTGTCCAAATTATTGTTGGGTAATGACCACAAAAAAAATGGGCATTATATAAGAGAAACACCTTAGTTCTGTTGGCAAATACTATTGCCTTTAGTGACAACAACGTTTTCAGCTGGAGGAGGAGCTAGAGAAGATGGAAAGAATAAGTGGATTACTCGAGCAACAGAGGTGATCCTGGAAAGGCTTCAGGGAAGAAAAGGCATATCTTTCTCTGCATGATAAGAGAAAAAAGTGCTATCAGTAAAGATACATTCCCTGAACACAGCATTGGTACTTTTTACAGCAGCTAGCAGAACAGTATCCTCCTGCTTCACTGTATCTAGTAGATCTTTGGCAGTTCCACTTCACTTCGACGATGCACAGCTGGTGACACTGCTAATGCCTTTTGGAAGATGGACCTTTCATCGTTTTGTCAGTCTTCATCACACATCTTCCAAGGAAAAGGTAGCATAATTAGACAAACCTGGGACTACAGATTTAGATGACTACAAATTCATATGGAGTGAATTTTTAAGAGGAATTTTTGTTTTTAATAAAAATAGAACAAATTTTATTAAAAGCTCTCATTTTTAAGATAACTGAGATTTTTTGCCTAAATTTCATATTATGTTAATCTTACAAAATATGATTCAGGGGTGCAAACGAACAAGAAAAGTAGAAGATAGTATTAAAATGAATATATTTGAAAAACTCTTAAGTGGGTACGATTCACTTATAATAAGATTCTAGTACAAAAGACAATTTCACATTTAAAATATTCCTGCTTTAAGTGTAATGTTATATTTTGCATAGAATGGCCTTGTTTTTACTGGAGAAAGGGTCTGCATATGAGTTAAAAATGCATGAAATATTGCTTTTTCTTTATTTATAAAGAAAAGCAAATAGGAAAGTTTGTCCTTCATAAGTCATGACATGATCTGCTTAATGCCTTCATAGCTTCATGTTTGATGAGTGGTGCGTTCATTCCAAACTCATGTTATTTAAATCCTGTAGAGCAGCACAACATCATACGTTGTACCTTTTTTGTTCTGTGTATGGTAGCACTAGCAGTGATGCTGCACCAGGATTTCTGATTTCTGTACCTTCATACAGGTAATTAACTTCCCAATATTGCATGAGTCTGGCAGTTGATCCAAAATAGTTATTACTTGCAGAGTGAATAAGTTTTCATGGTTTTGTTGGTTTTTATTTTTACACAAGAAACAGAGGGCAAATAAAACAAAAGTATCACAAGCATCATCTGAGATGATTTGTAATTATTTCTGATAAACACTGGATACCTGGAGCTGAGTGAAATTCTTTCTGCCCCTCCTCTCTTGGCTAATCACAGTCTGCTCACCAGCCTGTAGTGTCAAAGAGCTAGCCTCTTGCCTCTCACAGGTTTCCACTCCATTTTCTCCCTTTACTGAGTCTTTAGGTACCCAATTTCCCCAAAAACGTGGGAAAAAAAAGCCCTAAAACATGTGCCAGTCACTGAGGAAAGCACTACAGCCACGAAGAAATTTACAGTCATTTTGGTGAGATGGTGGAGTGATTTTTTTTCATGACTCTTCTAAGAGTAAATGAATAATGAATAAAAAATTGACAATAAGTAAATAGTAATATCTTTCCAAAATTAATAGACAGATAAAGCTCAACTAACATCTTAATATTTTAATATTATTAGACTTGAGTGAATAATTTACAAGTAATAATTTTTTTGAAAAAAATCAACCTTTTATTATATTTTTTTCCTTTTCTTTGAGGAGTGTCTATGAGAAGATCAGCTTCCTTGGATGTTTATATGCTGTTTAAACATAGTAATGAAACTTCTACTTTTTGGGGATGAATGCAGGTAACTCCTTATGCCTGCTAACATTCCATATTCATTCTCTGGAAGTGATGAAGGGCTGTGATTGGTTAAATGGTATTTTTGCCTGTCACATGAGAGAGTCTCATAGATGAGCCACATGTTACCTCTTCTTCTTCCTGATTCACTGAGCAAGAAGTACATCTAACAGAAATACTAGTATGAGGCAGTTCGAAACTTATGTAGTATGGCCGTGAAAAGACAAAACTGTGACCTCCACTTCTTGCAAACAGTTATGTGTGTATGTCTACCAGAAACCAAACAGAAAGGAGCATAGGAACTGGAAGACTAAATTCCTTTCTCCAGAAGTTCTGTCAGACTTACTGCTTTGCTCAGTTTCTACTGGGGAGAGAGAATTGGGAGAGGTGCAGCAAGGAGCAGTGAAAATAAACTTAATTTTTTTCTGCCAAAAAGCAGGAAAAAAAAAAGAAAAAAGCATCCACCTCATCTTGGATGTAGTAAGAGCACAGACTCTGTGGTATAAAAGAAATTCAGAAAACATAACCATCCTTGTTTAAAAGGATATCTACATAATAGTTGTCTGAGTCTGCTCTTCATTTAAATATTTGAACACTAATTTATCAGCAATAGAAGAAGAGACAGCTCACATTTATATGTATTTCTTACACATATTTTAACTAAATCACAATATGATGCTGACACTTTCAGAGGAGTAGAACTATCAGAGTGGTTTTCCTAACGATATGTCATATTATCGATATATACCTGTGTGCTTGCTTGCAGGAGCCTGTGGAAAGCAGGTTGCCCAAAGAGGCTGTGGAATCTCCATTCTCAGGGATTATCAAGAAAGACTAGAATAGATAAAGCCCTGAGAAACCAGATGTCTCCTCACAACTGACTCTGCTTTGAGCGGGAGGTTGACAATATGACCTCCCACAGACCCTTCCCAGCTCAGCTGTTCCATGATTCCAAGCTGTGAGAAGGTTAACCTTGTGCTTCAACTTCTAGCTATGGTTCACCAAAAACAATAATGCAGAAGCAGCTGTAGGAGATTCTCTTGCATTGTTTTATTCACTTCTGGAGCCAAATAAGTAATATCACAAACATATTTTAAACTATGTTTACATATAAAAATATGTTGATCTGGCAGTATCTAATGAGATGCACTGGCAAATAGTTTCTGGACTATAAAAAAAAAAATCAAAATATGGACCACATCTCTATCAATCCAATTGCATAAAGAGGTGAATTTCATGCCTTGTTGGTAATTCTCTTCAGGATCTCTTGAAATGAAAGTAGGTGAGGTGGATATAAAAAACCGGCATGCTAAAGATAATGTGTATGTTCACAAATGTATGAGCTTACAAGACCTGCATAAACTCATTGTCTATGTAAAGTCCTAGGAGATGTTTTTGAAGATAGTTCAGCTAATTTAGCCAGGGTAAAAAGAGTTATTTTCAGACACATTATCAGTGTGCCTGTGAAAGTCCTAATGTTTGGAGTGAATGACAAACAACCTAAAGGTATGCAGATGAAGGAACTGACTAATTGTCAGGAAATTGTCTCATTAACTATCTAAAAGGGGGAAAACTATTTTCAGATATACAAATTACTGTAAGGTTTTAAGTCTGAAGCAGGCCTGACCAGTGCATCTTACAGAGTGAAAGAAGGAGCAATCACTTTTCTCCACAAGTGAACAAAAGATCTTCAGTTTGTTTGGGGAGAAGCTAAATGCATGTATTCAGAAGAGTAGGACCAAGCATCTTGACAGAAGCATCAGCCTCAGGAAAAGAGACTGACTGGTGATTTGTATAAAGCATTTTTAATGAGTTTGCAAGGATTTCAATAACAGGAAGGTATCATCAGCATTTTGATGTTATCTAAAATTTCTGTTTGAGAATGTACTTAATGCATCTCAGTATACTAACATGAAATCCTGTGTTTGTACAAATGCACTTTTTTTTCCTAAGAATGAAGAAAAAATTTCTCCAAGTTCTGCTTGATGTGTAGAAACCAGGACAATAACTTTATGAGAGCTGATCAGAAAACAAGTCTATTGGGGAAGCATTCACAAAAGTTTTACTTCATTTAATATTGTACTTCTTTATTTATAGAAATGTTCTTATCTTCTAAAATAAGTTGAGTGAAAGTACCGATTTTGAAATTGTTTACTATTTTGGACAAAAACTGTAACCAGCATTTGCAGGAGGCTTTACTGTGCTCACAAGAGAAGGCTGATAGTCAATGCAGAACAAAATAGTACCTATGGGAAACAAAAAGTATGGTGAAAGGAAGAAACATTAGTCAGACATAAGACTCCCCTTATCTGGGGGAAGCTTTCCAGGGTAATTAACATTAGAAAAAATATACCTTTATTGGAGTAAGGTTCCCAGTAAACTTAATTTGATTTCAACCCTTGTGAGATAGGACACTAGCCCAGGTGACGTGCTTAGATCCCATATGAAATAACCATGCTTTTTAAGTTTCCTGAGAGTAACTAGACTTTCACACTCCCGTATTCTGAATCTTGAACATCCTTCCTGGCTAATACCCTTTCTTTTCCAATCTGCAAGTGGACTTTTCTTTGAAAGACCTGTGCTCAGATGCTCACTTGTATATTGGAGGGCAGGCAGTTCAGCCCCTAACAACACACGAGCTAGAAACAAAGAGCTTGCTAAGACATATTACACTAATCCCACCACCTGAAACCCTTATAGTTTGAGAGTGAGGATGAAAGGAACCTGCTAGATCATGGTTTTAAATAGTCTAATTCTTTTCATTAGGAGAGCTAAAACTTCATCTTTTAAATTCTGTTCTGCGCAGTACAAACTGTAAGCAGGAGTTTGAAACCAAACACTTGAGAAACATCACATTATTGCTGTGGTTGTTTTGAGAGAGGGGCTTTATATAAAACACCCTCCCTTTCTATGCAGAATCAAAGAAATAAACATTTTATATTATTATTATTATTATTATTATTATTATTAATCATTATAGTTTGCAATTTCAAAAGTTGACTAAAAAGGAGGGATATAGAGAAAAAAAAGAGGAATAAATACTGAAAAATAGTTTTTCAAAGACAGTTATGCATGATTCATAAACTAAGCTTTAAGGAAAAAGAAGAAAAGAAAATGAATAAACTGTTAGTATACTCCAAAATCTTGCATGGCAAACTTTCCTGGATAATATTATTAAAAACGCTGATCTCTGTTTTCCACTGGGGATGAAAACAGGCATGACCCACAGTGGGGTAATTTTAACTAAAGGGCATCACTTGAGAATTCGCTTAATAATCTCAGTCTCAAGTCCTTCAGCCAGCGCCAGTCACCTTGTAACGAGTATTCGCTTCACAATAATCTCCCTTTTCCCGAAAAATTGTATAAATGGAATTACAACACAATTGCCTCCTTTTATCTGATGAATGTGAAGCAGCAATATTATGTTAGCAGGCCTTTTTGGAAGATATATTGGACTTTAATAAAATTTGATCAATGCATTTAAGTCAAATTGAATTATATGTAAGTGGATAGGGTTGACATATGTTTCAATATCTGCAAGTGATACATTATTCTCCAGTGAGCATAAAATTTAATGAAATATAAATACCCATTAATCCTCATGTTTCAACCAATCAGTCACTGTTGCTCCTGCCTGCTGTTAGCAGAAGCAGGCCCAGAAAGTCATCTGTTTTATCTAAGCAGGAGCTCCAAACTGGAAAGACATCAGAAAGCTTGGGGAAGTGAGAAGGCACAGAATAGTGAAAAATGTGCCAGCACCTTTACTGCTCCATGCTCTCTAAAATGAAACAATGTAGCGCTCAATTCTCTCTTTTAATCAAAATCTAAAGAAGAAAGTACTAATCATTACCTTTGAAATTGGAATGCTATGAGGAAATATGTTTGGGGTTTGCTTTTTTCGTTTTTTAATAAAAGTCTGCTGCATTCCTTCATTCCTTTTTTGATAGGTTACTTGTTATGGCATATTTTGCATCATCTGCAAAGGTAATGTGTGAGAAAAAGAAACGCAACAGACCAAGAACAGCTTCCCTTGGTATTATTTCTAGTACTAGCAGTCCAATCAAGTTGAACTTTGAAAACCATACTACAGAAAGCATGAGATAATCCAATTTCTAAACAACAAAAAGCTCTGACAATAAAATTCCACATTTTATACAGTAGTATTCCAGGAGAGTGCTCTAATCACCAGCTATAAGATACCCAGCTGCAGATCTCTCCTGGACTGTTCCGGTTCAACAGTCAATGAATTGAACCCTCATTGGGACCTAGCAAGAATTAAGAAAGCTATTGCTCTGTGTCAAGCATACAAGGACAAGAAAGCAGACAGCAGGAAGCCTCTGTTATATAGAAATATGTTCCTGTGATATAAGAGGATATGGTTTCCTGCACTGCAGGCTGTATGCCCCAGTACAAGTGGAGGAGCACTACACTCCTTTTCTCAGGTTGCTGAATGTGGTTCCGGTTTGTCATCCCATTTTTGTTTTTCCAAAGAGCATGTGAACAAACCAAATCAAACATTCTGATGAAAAAGATATTGGCCACTTCTTACAGATTGAACGCTTACTTCTCAGAGTTGAGGAATTTCATTTTAGCAAGGACATTACTGTATGAAAAGAAACATCTTAAACAGCTTGAAGTCAGGTTAATTCCATCTTTAGGAAGGAACTAAACCACTGAATTTGTTCAAATATGAAGTATATAGGGTTATCTTATAACAAATAACGTTCTCTACAGTGTGTCATCCTTATTTTTATTATCAACCTGATAGTAATTTAGTTTCTACTATTGCATTATATGTTCCATCTGAAAAGAACCTGCCTTATACAGAGACATGCGGTATACTATTGCTTTGTATTATTTTTGTAATCAATGTAATACTCTTTTAAGCTATCTGCTCTTCAGAGATTTCTATAATCCAGAGATTGGCATACTTAGGTCATTTCCCCTTTCTTCTGCTTTGAAAGCCTGCATGCAACTGGAAGTCTGTAATTTGTGCAACACTGTGTAGGAATGTTCCTGCCACAGGGAATGCTCAAAATGGCTTTGGGACTATGATGTTCTGCTAGAAAACCACAGAATATTCAGAAGTTTGAAGAATGAACTTACCATCTTGCTATAATGTGCTGCCTGCATACTATCTATGGTAGAGATGCAAAAAGTGAAACAGAGCAACACTAAAAGGAGTCAAATATTTAGGTAAATCACATCTTAGCATTTCTAATTTGCCCTCTCCTCTGAGGTAAATGTACCATATAATGAAAGTGTAAGAGTATCTTTTAGCTTAGAGAGGAGGAATATGTTGCACATTCTGCTCATAAGATTTTGATCTGTCATCATGATAGCAGATAATTTGAAAGACAAGTTGGGGATGTTCAAACTTTGGTACTTACAGTAGAACATCCTAGTACATCCTAGTACTTGAATGACTGATACTGTCAGTGACCCAGTTGTTTCAGAACTTATTTACCACCCATAAACTGAAGTACAAGAAATGTACAACACCAGTTTGCATCAAATTGCATGAGTTAGTACTTAGGGAAAGAAGACAAAAGACTCTTTTTCTATGGCATAGATCCAAAAGGAGTGATTAACTGTATTTCTTTTCAAGCATGGACATCTTTCACTTCAGCTTTTTGTATCCTATAGGATCCAGATACCAAGTACCAGTCTAGGGGTATACTCCTAAGGCAGTTGTTTTCAGAAGTATATAGAAAACAACAGAGACTGAGGTTGACATTTTTCAAGTGAATATGTCTCAACACATAACTAATATACCTGTAGAATAGCTATAAGCATAACTAAGGATAAGGCAGGTCTTTTGGAAGTCCTCTGTCTCTTCCAGGATAAGATGGCTATAAGCTGAGGCCCATAGCTAGTAAGTTTTTCCAATCTCACTAGTGGCTTTGCATGGCCTTAAGCATTGGGTGCTCAGTTCAGCCCAGCACACCTTCAGACACAGCTGTGCCACAAAGCAACCACCTGCCCATATTTATAATCTTCCTTCTTTTCCTTTGTCCATGAAACTACACCTGACTGTAAGGTGGTTGAGTTGTGAAGGTCTTGAACACCTACTTTCTGATGAGTGTGTCTCTTTCAGGTTTCTGCAATTTTAGCCTATTGACAGATGTATGTATCATCTTTATTTTTTTTCTGATCAGGTTATACCTTACACTTGATTATGACCTTGATGAACTATCTTTAGAGCAATCTAGGCAATTTTGAGTTACCATGATCTTGAGGTTCTATGATTTTTGTAGACTCTTGATACGAACATTTGTAATGCAGTTTGTGTTGTTAAAAAGTCAAGGCCTTGGAGAGGGGGGGAGATACGGAGACTTATTATTATTCCTTTTAAACATTCACCACTTTGAGGTACAAAATTGGATAAGATAACCTGGATATAATTGTCATGGAGAGAATACTCTGGATAATACAAAACACATTGCTGCGATGGATGCTGACATTTGATTAATGTTATTCCTTTCATTTCTGTGCCTGAGATCACAAGAACCCTATAAAAAGTGTTTGCCACTGACTGTAGTGTAATTGTTAATATGAGTGAAATGTGAGTGAAAACTAAGTGAAACTGTTCAACATATCTATGAAATTCTGTGTTTTAGAGGTTTCATTTTAGTTCTCAGTCTGTTTTACATGAAAGTTATGCTGTCATTTGTGCAGTGTGAAATGTGTATGAACAGGCGTTAGTTTAATGGCAATTCTTTCTAGTAAAAAGGCATAAGCACAGGGATTAAAAAGCTGTCTTAAGATGTGGTCTGCTTAACTGCAAAGCATGTTATAGTTAAAACCAGTGCCACTTTAAGCTTTAACTCAGAATTAGCTGAAGTTCTCTGATGAAGTATTAAAGACTATTATACAATCAGTTTTCTTTTCAAAAAGTTCTTTTGCATACTGCACAAAAAGACTTGAAATGCCACTAGATTTTACTCTAGAAAGGGCAAAAAACTGCATGTGAAAATATTTAGAGACATGTAAATGTGAGGATAATTTTGACAAGCAACAGAACTTTCTAGACAAGGCAATAGTAAGTGAAGAGGTTTGAAAAATGAATTTTAATATACTGAGGAAGTAAAACACAATAAGGAAAAATTGAATTACCATGGTAGACCAGAGCAACCCCCACTTGAAGAAAATAAGTTAAGAAACCACTTTAAACCAGACCCAGAGAAAGAAAATATACACTAAATAGAATCACTGTAGAAATAATCTTGTTGTTTATAGAAATTTTTTGAAAGTAGAATTAAGGGAACTTCTAGGAGTGATGTGGAAGATTGTTCTGTTAAACTTGTACTCCTCTGAGCTGGAACTGCATTCAGAAGGTGTTTTCATTTGAATATGTCTTTATCCATGAGCTAGCTGTTCTCCTACTATATGAGAGAAGATGTAGAGTCCACCTTTCATCATGTAATTTTACATTTCCTTGAAATATATCTCTGTAAACAATAACACAATAGTAGAACTCATAATAATGAATGGTTACATTATGGTAGATGTGTGGTATAGCTGACTCCACCAGTGACCACACTAGGTTATTAGGGTAACAATAGCCAAGCTTTTGTAGGTAGTTCACACGTAGTTGTCTGACTTACTGGCCCAGTGGATTTTTTTTTCTGCAGATTCATAGCTGCAAACTACAGATTGCAGTCTACATTAAATTGCAAGATAGATAGACATCACTAGATAAACTGTCAGCTGCAAGAGAACACAAATGGAAGGTCAAGCAGAAACACGTTACAAGCTCTGAACATGTACATGCTTGTCTACACAGTGTGACAAACCTCTAAAAATGACTTAAGTTTTGGGCATGTGGTTAAAACATAACAAATTACTGCCATTCCAAACATATTTCTCATGATCTCCTCACAGCTATAATAACTATTTTTAAATGAAAACATGACCATCACTACTACTTCCACCACTGTTGAAACAAACTCAGTGCTGTCAATTTATGGACCCTTTTACTAACATCTTGCTCTACCTGTTGTGCTTAGATTTTGGGGGACTGTGCCCCACGGGTGAGGTCACTGCCCTAGCGTCACATCAGCTCCTGGCTCATTCCTTTGTGGAGCAATCCCACTGCTGTTGCTCGCTGACGAATTCCTCTAGACACTGGCTAACAAAGACTTGGCTGGCAATCTCTTACAAAACGGTGGGAATCTCTCTGTGGGGAGACATGATAGGTATCCATAGATGCAGCTGAAAGAGAGGACCACATTTACTAGAGACAATGTCGATTTGTTTAGAACAAATATAAAATATCATGTACAGAGTAAACCTAACACCAAAATAATGAACTCTTTAGTGTTTAGGGAATGTACTTGCAATAAAAGAAGATGAATTTCACAGCTCTAGACTCACTCAAGGAAAGCAGTTCTTGAAGCTTTGGATATGGATGAGATGTTGGCTCATGGTGGGATGGAGATAAAACCTTGGGTTTCTTTGTTTTTTCCACAGAAAGGCAAAGGTCATGAGCTCAATTTGTTGAACTGAACTATTTTGCAATCCTGATAACTTCAGTGGAGTATAAAAGCTTTCTTGCCCAACTTTAAGTCCTAAATTACCTTAGCCTTGAGCTGATGAGTGTGGCAACACCAAGTTAGTTTTAAAAATCCATGCCTGTATACTACCTCTATAGATACTAATCATATATTGCAAAATCATAAGCCTGCATTTTCTTCTACAGTAGACATAATTCAGACTCAGCTAATTGAACAGAGACTGAGGGCTTGTTTTTTTTTTTCTCATACAAGCTGATGGGAAACATCTAAAAATGAACCTTGCCCACCAAGAGCAGGAAACAATTTATTTCCCAAGTAAGATGTGAAGAGGTCACCATTAGGTTTGGGATAGAAGAATTGTCTTGTTGATCACCCAATATTGACAACTTCTGTACTTATTCTGATTTATTATAAAAAAAGACCTAGACTATAGCCACAGGCTGTGCAAATACATCTTTCCTCAGCCCCTAGTCCTGTTTTTGCGTCCTTCCTTAGATCTCCAGGCCAGCATTTTGTTGAGTTTCTTCTGAAATTGACAAGGGTATTTATGGCTGGAGTAGGCCTTTTAAAAAGGAAATAAAGATTGATGTAAGTTGATATTCCATATTAATGTTACAGTAGAAAAAAAGTCAAAGTATATGTAAAATGAAAATGAAATAATAGGCTGAAAAGTAAATTGATTATTAAAATAACTGCTTTAGTGCATTTCTCACTCTCACACATATGGTATATCTTTCTGTATTGTTTATCCTGAAAAAAAACGTTAGTGATGTAAATCTTTATAGCAGCTGGCTTTCCCCATGTATTTGCAACTGCCATGGCAATAAATTTTAAGCAAAGAAATGTACTGATGTATTGGAAGATAAAGGGACTTTGATTTATACTGCCAAATAGTTTAGTGTTACAGCTTGGCAGGATTACCACATTGATAAATTTTTTTTTAAAATCTGACTTTGTAATAAGAAGGATTTGGTTTAATATTACCTAGAATACACATCTTTGTTCATATATTATTATTGAGAATGGACAAATAAAAAGAATTCCCATAGAAATACTATTTTAGGACACCAAACTCATCAATAAACTATAATATACTAATTATTTGCAATATTGCATCACAAGCACATATTAAAAAAACTGGAAATCCATGTCAGAACTGTAGGAGACAAAAGGTATCAATAAAGGGAAATGCCCGCTACCTCGCTCTGTACAGATACTGCAGAGTGCTTAATGTTACCCTCCTCTGTTCTGTATTTCTGCATTTTATTGGATGCTGCCAAATGCTTTATACTGTTAAGATATAAGTCTACTGTAAAAATACAATATAATTTATTCAATTTTTCATACCATTAACAAATTGAGCATGTATGATCTTGTGAGAATTCAGGTGACTTTCTGTAGTCTCTGAATAGGTCTTATGAATGTAAGATTTCAGGTAGCTTTGTAATTTTAGCAGGAGTAACAATTTTGCTTGATAAAAGATGACCACTTAGAAGGAATGCATGTGGAATTAGGAACAGTTTTTGAATTAGTACCACATGATATTCTGAAAAAAATTAATATGATATAACTTCATAAAGCATACATAAAATGGTGTAACTTGATGAAACAAAGGATTCCAAAAATTGCTTGTCAACAGGGAAGTCAAAGTGGGATTTTTCAACTGGGGCTTCTCAGGGATTAATTCTCATCAATATTTTATTTTAGCACCTGCAATTAAAGATGAATTAAAATGTGGATAAACTTTATACATGACACAAACTGGTAGATTGTATATCATAGGCAGTCATTCAAAGAGATTCAGCTTATTGGATGATAAATAGACATATTCAGCTCACTGGTCTATTCATACAAAAATGTGGTTTAACACAGCCAAAAATAGGGTCAGACATCTATAGGGCTATAAAAAGAATTTTCTGTCAAACACAGGTTTTCATCCAAGAGAACAAGTTAAAAAAGTTTTAGGGTCCATAACAGAAAAATAGCCCATTGTGAACACCATCAGTGTGTTGCTAGATAAAAAGAGGGTAAGCTGATATTTAGATACCCAGGTAGAGGAGTAGTAATAGGAAATAATTACTCCTCTTGCCTCTTAGTAAGGTACTCATGATATTGATAGTGAATTACCAGAATGTATAGATGGAATCCATGTTTCTACAGGAAGCTGAAGAGACTCTTGAAAACACACAAAAAAGCACCACTGTTGAAGAAAACTTCATAAGGAAAGATTATAAGATATTAAACTGTTTAGCATGTTAAAAGAAGAGTGACTAGATGTCAGTATAAAATCTGAATTCAGCCTACAAAGCAGTGTAAGCTCACAACCAAAACTTAAAATAAATGATATGAAACTAAAATGTAATTCCTTTGTTTTAAACCCTTGCTAACTAGCAGTGAATTCTGCATGTCCTAAGCTCCAAAACACGAGACTTTTAATCTGAAAATATCTCTAAATGCTTTCATGTATTCTCTTAGCAATCACACATTGCCCAGATTTGACATGCTTATAGGTAGGTACCTACTCTCCATCTCATTTTCAAATTGAAACTGGATGTTTATTAGAAGGAATGGTGTACTGAAGCCCTGATTCTTGAAAATCAAATCACTGGGCAGTTACTTCCCCTGTCAAATCTGTAATCTCTGTTACCTTAAAATATAACAGAGCACATTATGATTAAGTCCTGCTCCTTCCAAAGATGATGTTATTCCAAATTATTTACAGCTTAGCCAAAAAGAACAAAAACTGTGTGTGTTGGTTTTGTGTAGTGCGGGCAGGCTACAGTGGCAGCTTCTGCAAGCTGATAGAAGTTTCCCCTTTGTCTGGTGGCCTTGGCTGGATCTAGAGCGGACCTGCTACTGGCCAGGGCTGAGCCAATTGATAGCAGAATGTTCCCTGATAATGCCTCTGTAATAATGTATTTAAGAAGGGGAAAACAGAAAAAAAAAAAAGAGAAGAGATGATGTGAAGAAGCTGAGTGGGGGGCAGAGAAGGGGAGGCGTGAGACTTGTGGGCCTTGTGGCCCTCACCCTCTGTCCTCCCACTGTGTGACTGTCTGGACCTGTCTCAGCCCGGTTCGGCCAAGAGAAGTGAAGAGATGAGATGTGAAGAGATCCTGAGAGGCGTCTGCCTCAGTTGACTGTGAAGAATTTCTTGTGAGAGAAACAGCTGCAGATGCCAAGGTCAGTGAAGAAGGAGGGGGAGGAGTAATGCTGCTCCTGGCCAGAATTCCCCTGCAGCCTGTGGTGATGACCATGGTGGAGCAGGCTGTCCCCCTGCAGCCCATGGAGGCCCACAGAGGAGCAGAGATCCATGTGCAGCCCATGGAGGGACCCCAAGCCGTGGGAGGTGGATGCCTGAAGGAAGCTGTGGCCCATGAAGGCCCCATCCTGGGGCAGCGAGTTCCTGAGGGACTGCACCCCATGGAAGAGATGACCCACGCTGGAGCAGTTCATGAAGGACTGTAGCCCGTGGGAGGGACCCCACGCTGGAGCAGGGGAGGAATGTGAGGAGCTTTTCTGCAAAGGAGGAACGTGCGGCAGAAAGCGACCTGTGATGAACTGACAATAACCCCCGTTCCCTGTTCCCCTCCGTGGCACTCAGCGGGGGAAGGAGGCAGAGATAACTGAAATGAAGTCTGGGAAGAGAGAGGGGTGGGGGGAAGTTGTTTATCTTCTCTCTCTCATTATTCTGCTTTGGTTTTATTATTAATGATACATTGATATAGTTTTCCCCAAGTCAAGTCTGTTTTGGCCATAACGGTAACTTGAATGATCTCTCCCCATCCTTATCTCAAACCTCAAGCTTTTTGTTATAATATCTCTCCCCCATTCCCTTGGAGGTGGGAGCGAGCAAGAGACTGCGTAGCCTGGTCCCAAGTGGGGCTAAACTATGACACTGTGGAACTGTCATTGGAATGGTCTTGCGATGAAAAATTCTGCAGCATCTTCACGATGAATAAAAAGTAATGATGAAGGCAAATACTAAGAGGAAAATCTTGCAGGCAGAATGAAGTTGTTTCTTGGGAAACTTTCTTCAGTTAAGTACTAATTTTTACTAATAAAATATTAATTAAATATAGAACTTAGTAAAAAATATTCTGCCATTTCAATATTTTGTGCCTCTCTGAAGAGATTTCTTTTCCTTGTGGAATGGATATTTTGCAAGTTCAAAGGATATCACATGGCAGTTTTGACTTTTGTTTGAAACAAATGGAGGTATTTATTATCAGTTTACATTTCCTTAAAAGGCTTTTTTTTTTGGATGCCTATAACAAACAAAAACTGTTCATTCTCAGACCTCACATGATAATTAAAATCCACTTTGTGATTTTGATCCCTTGTGTTTCAAGAGCTATGGTTTACATATGAGATGATTCTTGGATAAAGTAATTTATTAATAGAGAAATGTGCTTCCATTCAATAGGCTCTTATCTTCACAAAATGGAGGAATTTGGCAAGATATCAAGGTCCTTGATGCCTTGGTATATACCAAAATATATACTTGGTATATATGGACTTTTGCCTATATGCCAATATATATGCATTTTGGCAAGATACCTTCAAATCACTGATAAGTTGCAAGTGAGTTTGAGAATTAAAAAGTTACCACATTTTGTTTGTGCAAAGACCATTTGTTTATCCTTCAGGCAGGAGATTTTTGCAGAAGGGCTTCAAACTGTTGCTCTGACTGTGTCAGCTCATTTCAACTTGTTTCTAGAATCTCTGAAGTAGTTCAATATTCCTTATTTTTCATTTTTCACTTTTGTTTTATTGGGTAATCTGTCATCTTTTATGACTTTATTAAGTCTTTGCATTAATAAGGATGTAGGGGACTGACTGAGCAGTTAACTAAGGTGTCATACATCTGTGTGTAATCTAGGGGTTAGTGAATATTTGGGTTACATTTTCTGTAAAAACTTTGGCAAAGCATTCCGACATTGCAAAACATGACTATCCCCCTTGAGGTTCTCAAGAGAAACTTAGTTTTTATAATGTGTAATTTAACCTTCCATGTGGTGGCTCTTGACTTTTAATGAGCCTTTAAACTGTAAGGTAGAGCTCATTCTTTCCTGAATTAATCCTTTTATTCATAGACATTCTAGGGAAACCCTTTATTTCAAGATGCCTAGAGATCAGTTGGAAACTAAAATCCATATTCCACCTTCACACCAGTTTAACGAACTGATTAATGGGATTTTAGTCTCTCCAATAGCCAAGGCTAGACCTGCATGTGCTCTGCATCATGTTACAATCATGGTTGTGTGGGCCATTAGATTAGGACTGCATGAGTCCTACTACCTCAAAGCCAGTTCTAGAAAGACCAGAGAGATAATATTACTTGTTCTACATGTGCTACGAATAAATGATGACTTGCATTGAAGTCAGAAAGTATTTGGCTCGTGAATTTATTCTTATCTGGCTATTTCAATTACAAAATAGTTGGATGAAATTCCAGTACTCTCATTCTAGTTTTATTTTTTTTTATTTAAGTATTGAATTAATTTAGTTTAGGACAATGAGTAATATTTTATCTTACAGTCTTTTTGAAGGAATTGTTAGGTAACCACTCATGCTGATTTTACACTATTTTTTCTGCTTGACCAAACTGGAGAAATAACTCTAGTGTGGAGATGTTTTTTGACATCTGAAAACTAATCAGATCCTTTGCTGTATTTCCTTACATGTTTGAAATTATAGAGAAGACACAAAATGAATCTGAGTACAGCTGTAGATTTTGCCTGTTACATACTGTATACTTTTCTTCAAATTTATTGATGTAAAATGGCTGGCATAATGATTGTCTATTCTTAATTGCTGTCAGTACCCTCCTGCACGTTAACTGGTGCTGACAGCACAAACATTTGAAACATATCATCCTGGTGTTTCGCACCTGAAGAGTTCCACGAGTACTAAAGGAATTCCTTGTAGGCAATAGCATTAGCTGAGTTGAGGTGTTCTGTACGTCAGTGACAAAAATGGATATCTATTTTGTCTTTGGTTTAATATTGAAACACAGGAAATCTAACCAGGTGTTTACTAGTGGGGGAAAAAAAAAAGTGGAGAAATTTTGCTGAGACAAAGCTTTTGCTTGTTTATGTAATATTATCTTGCTAAGTTTTACAGAAAGCTTCAGTTATACAGAAAAAAAAACTTTATTTCATGAGATGATATTAGGACCAGGGCCTGTAGTACTGTGTTCTCATCCTCATGTAAGTGGGCATTTCAGTATCTAATGTTAAGGATTCGTTAGCACAAGGGATTCTAGACTTTGCAACTACCAATACACTAACTCTTGGAAAGTCATGCCTGCTAGTAAGTCTGATGAGTACTGAGGCATCCCATGCAAAACGTAAGAGTGTTAAAGGATGGAGAATGTTTACAAATTCTCTGCTACCCACGTATTTAAATGCTAACTCTTGGAATATAATGTCTTGAAGTGAGTAAAGGGGGTAAATTTAGGTTCATGTGCCCTGAGAAAGTTGATAGTTGGATTTTTTGTCTTCTGCTTCTTCAATGAGTTCCTTAGGCTGTGAATGAAACGCAGAGAGCTGCTAGTTAATCTTTCTTTAATAGCAAACGTGACCCAAGGAATGTGTATTGAGAATGCAGATCTGATTTATCTTACTGGGTAGAATACAAGTCATAAATTCTGGTTTGTGAAGCCAAGATTAGGGTCTTGTAACGACTTTGGGGCATTCACAGTAACAGACACTTGAGAATGTTGATGGAAATAATTCTGGAGATGGTGGCATCTCCGCACAGTTTTGTAGATTTGAATTTTGGATTTCGACAACAATGTAGGATCAATGCAGGACCTGCACATCCATCCCACTGAAGATCTTTTTATTAAGTTGTATATCACTAGTGATTTACTTTCTGTGTCCTGACAGGAGGAAAGCTAAGTCTTCATCCAAAAGAATATACTCCCATTTGACATTTATACATGCCAAAAGACTTAATTAAACTATATAAACTGAAATGTTTAGATAAAAACACTTCTGTCCTTGAATCATACAACACTGACGTTTTTACACTTTACTGTCTCTGAGGTAACAATTAACTAACAAACTATATGCCTACATGTGTGACTGCAAAGTACAATAATCTTTAAAGCTAACTGAATGATTTGCATTTAGCTTTAAAGAAGATCGTAAGTCACAGTAAAAAATTTCATTATAGCAAATTTAATTTATACTTTCAAGAGTTTTCTTTGGATTTCTTTTCCCAACATGCCAGTTTTCGGTGGAATTGCAAAAGATACATTATACATCAAAAATGTTATCTTTAAGCTTACATATGCTTTCTTTATATATATGGTTTATATAGGACTTAATTCTTCCTCATTTAATGAAGTTGCATAATAACTTTACAAATAGTTCTATTGTAATACAGCATTGCGCATTACAGCCATTTTAAAATGGAGTAATGACTACACTTAGTATGTAATTAACAAAATATTACATTATCTTATATTTTAATATTTATCTTTTAACACCATCATTAATTAATTGTTTAAATGTTACATTTAAATTAATATTTTTATCTTCCTCATGCTTCTTTTGGCAGAGATTAGGCTGCTAATTTTCATTTGGTGTGTGTTTACAAACTTCAGGCTAAATTTTGCAATCCTTTGTTCATGACCGTGAGCACTCACTCAAGTAGTCTCGTCAGTAGTAATTTTCCTGAGACCAAGTGCCTTGATCACCCGCTTATCCGTTTTTCCTTCAAGCACATTGGTGCTATGCGCTAACACCCACAATTTTCTCCTCATTTAAATTCCTCCTTAAAAGCTACCACTTTTGTAATGACTACAAATCACTCTAGTCTTGCCCTGGTTACTCAAATGGCAAGCCGATTTCTGCCTTTCTGCTAAACTCCATTTGTTTTGTTGCTTCATTCACCAACTTACCCAGCTTAGCACGCAGGGAAAGTCCAGAGACACTATGCATCTTAGATGGGGCATGCTCAGAGTCTTCCCTAGTTTGAAAAAGAAATGTACATTAGGATGTACACTTTTAATTTAGGTGAACTGAAGTAGGCTTCTTAAAATAGCCTTGACACAAAAAAGTGATGGTCTACCTAATGGGTGCACATCTGAAACTATGATTAAATTCTCTGAGTTAAATGAATGTTGGCATTTTGTTGTATCAGCAGACCAGTGCTGTTAAGGTTTTTTTTCCTTGTTGAAAGAGTTGAGTTTTTAAAAAAATGTATCTGAATTCAGATACCAGCCACAGAAAATGCAATCCAAACAGCTAAGGTTTGACATCTTAAAAGTAACAGAAGAGCACTTTGCAGTGGAAAATGGTAGGCTGCTTTAAACTGTAGGATTCACTACAAGAAAAAAACTGCCAGAAAAAAAAAAAAAAGGGATTTTCGCAAACATTTCAAGATAGAAATACAATGTGAAACAAGTTACATGTCAGCTAACCTTGGATTCTATTGCAAGAAAAAAATGTGCACAATCTCATTTTTCACACATGTTTGCAGAAACTTTGATTGAACATTTGGGTGCATGCAGCTTTCACGATATTAGGAGAAAGGAAGCAAAATAAAATCCAAGGAAGCTGGCTAATTTAAGCATCTGATTACTACTGGGATGGAGTAAATGCAAGGTACTTAATGGCATTTCAGAAATTTGCAAGTTTTCTATGCTCAATGGGAAGCTAAGAAAAAAGTGAGAAAATACAATACAATACAATAAATTGCAAACCACAAGTTTGTTTTCTGATTCATAATGCAATAATATAACCATATCTTCCCAGTAAAAGCTGTCTGGAGAGTTTTGTGCAGTGGATCCATAGGTTTTCGGGTATAAAAAAGGGCTATCAAAGGATCTGTCAATATGAAGTTATCTAACCTATTTTGTTTAAGAATATTTGTCTTGAGAATACAAGGCAAATTCTGTAAGCGTTGACTTTTATCCTAAAAACATTTCTTAGATGTGAGATTACATATGCTAACGGGTAATTTACCTATTTTATAAACTGGAGTTGGCTTTATTATCATAAACTTTACTGCTAGTTATTTTGAATTTGAGTTATGGAAGTAAAATGACCAATTTCTCTGTCATCCTTATTAGAAATACTATAGATTAATTAGGTCCACAGTGACCTGATTAATTTACAAAACCTTTAATATAAAAGGCTTGTTAGTTTTTCTTGAGACAGGCAGTATGATATTTACAACTCTGCTAATGCATGACATAAAATTTCCTTTCAAGTTTCTGATTAAATCTTAAATTAGTGGCAATTTTTGAAGGAAAGAAATACATTCACTTGCGCCACTGAAGATTCAGTTTGATTGAGACTGAACTAAAACATGCTGTAAGGAAATTTTTTCTTCCTTTGTCTCAGCAGCACAGGATTTCAACTGTATGTTTCATTCCATCTGTCAAGAAAGGCTATTATCATGCCAAGATACATTTCAGAGACAAACAGGTAAATAGCATTAAATATACAAAGTGTCAGATAGGTCACAGTGGAAAAAGCAGATTAACTCAAGTATCTTGCATTAATAATGATGTTTTAGTTGTAGTTGAGATGAAATTTTATCCATAGTCACAAGACTAGACATTTTTCCTTTTGAAGGTTATAATTAGTTGTAAAATGAGAGCATGTCGTCTTCATCAGGGCTTGTCTTGTTCTGTATCTCTTCCAGGGTGCTAATAAAAGGTGAGGTATTTTGTAATCAATACACCAATGTTAATAACATATAGTTTTATGGGTGTTGCCAGAACTCAGAATAAACTCTGCGAAGTGGAATGATAGCTATTTCACTCAATAAAAAAAAAAAATTACCCTGTTTTTAAAACCTGCTTGTGTGGCTTTAGTTTTCTTATTCAGCAATGTCTTTATTAATACACCTAGTGGTCACTATGTATCTATTTATATACTCTGCTTGAAGGCTTCTGTAAAATGTCTCTAAAATTAAAATCTGGTAACACCTTCATTCAGGTATTCTCCTTACAGAGCAACTTCCTGGCAAGTGATAAACCACAGTTATAAACACTGAAACATGCACTTCCTGGATCCGCTCACATGCAGATATTTGTTAGGTTTAATAGTTAAGTTTGTTAATTTTGGTAGAGTAAATTGGCTCAGAAGGTTAAAGGTGTTAACATGATTGTATCATACATAAGAGTTACATGAGTTGCTAGGGCTTCAAAGTTCTAGAACTAACCTAGCTCATTGTCATTGCAAATACTGACTCTTAGAAGTTTCTTGGGCCTTTCACTAAACGCATAGAAGGGAAAAAAAAGTAAATTTGTTAACATTCTAACAAAATAAAATTACTGAGTCCTTCATTTTCTTATCTATCTTTATTCTCATTCCTGTAAACTGCACAGAGTCTTTATAAATACATTTTTATTTCTTCTAACAGCTTTTAGATTGGATTAAAAGAGGGTACCTTCTGGAGGAGAGGAGCAAGAGTTGAAGAGGAAATTATTAGCCGAGATGGCTTAGAAGGTCTTATTTCCTTTTCCTTTAAGACACAACAAGAATATTCACACAGAAGGTGAGTGAAAATGATAGCAGAGATTTTAAATTCTGACTCTGGTACTTTCTCACACCTTTGTGCCTGGAGAAAGAAAGAGCATGGGTTCTTAGCAGCCACTCCAAAATCTAGTGAACTCTTTGAGACATCTCTTTTTGCTTTTTTTTCTCACTGCAGAAAAAACCCCATCACTACATCAAAATGCATGTCTTAAGAAAAACAAGCAGAAGAGCAACCTTCTAGAAAAAAAGTAAAGGAGAAGAAGTAAATCAAGAAAGACAAAATAGTCAGGTCTGAAGGAAGGACAGGAACACCGGTTTTGTTTAGAAAAGGTTTGATGTCTGGTTAGGTCAGATGATGCTGTTTTCTCAGTGTCTCTCTCTTGCTGTTTTGCTCAGTAGGATTCAAGGATTCAAGGATTTCAGGATTCAAGCCTCTGGTCCTTGTGAACTCCTTCCACCCCCTCTGTCAGCTCCAAGAGTCTGAAAGTCTACCTTCTCTTCTTTCGTTTTCAATAATACGTTCTGCAGTGCTGAGACTTGTTTTGGCCTCACATTTTATAGTCCATCCTCCCTACTTTGCAGTATTCAAACCACACAGTAGACCCCGTAGTTTGGAAAGGTTGAATGTTTTTGCCAACTTTGCTGCATCCTTGTACGTAAGGAGCTGACCTGCACTTTTGTTCCCTCCAATAACTTGAAAACATAATGGTCTGCTAACAGATGTCAAGGGTAGATTTCTGCATGGATCATCTTCTGCTGGTTATCCTCTCACTCTGTCCTCCATTCTCTGCTATGTCTTTTGCTCCTGTAAGCACCACCATCGTGCTGCGGTACTTGACTACCTCAGCGTTTCTCATGCTTGGCCTAGGACTCTAGTCATCCACTCTTCTATCACTGAAGCAGCTGGCTAAGCTTTCTAGCACAGATGGTTCTGTAAGAACTGCATCTGCATGCAGTACCTTGAAAACTTTACTATGGCTTCTTATTAAAACTGCAGGCTTTTATTACTACCATAAACACATATGGAAATAACGACTGGAAGTTTTCACAGTTCACAAGAATTGAACTCTTGGCCAAGACAAATGTGGTTTTCCCTGTGGACTAACAATGTTCGTTTGTTCCAATCTTTTCAGGATCCAGTTCTAAGTAAACTGTCACGATAAAAGAAAAAATTTCCACCAAATTTAACACTACTTAAAATTTAAAACAAAAAAAAAAAAAGAAGAAAAAAATTCTAATCTTACCTCTAATATTCTTTCTCACTACAGAAACTTGTTGTTCTTGGTTTTTAAGTGGAAGCCATAAAGAAATTGCAGGAATGGTGAGACATAAAAATTGACAGTACTTTTAAGTTTCTCCTTCTGTTCTATACAACACAGGCAAAGAAGCTAATTGCAAACAGTTTTCTTTCTTTTTCTAATAACATTTGCATGTTGAGACAACTGACATGTGTAAAGAGGATGACATACATGAAATGAAGCCTATAGACACATTCTATAGATACATCTTTATCCCTGACTTCCATTCTCCACAGTAACCGTAGTTTCTCCTTCACTGTGTTCTCTGTTGTATCCTGAAAGGAGAACGTACGCAATGGTGGTAGTCCAAAGCTGCCAGTGTCAGCATAACCGCAGATACTATGCCCATCTTTGTGAAAATACAGACTGATGACTGAAGAGCCATTGTCAGTCTCCATTTTAAAAGAAAACTTTTGCTTAGTGTCTACAGTTATAGGAATTATTTTTCAATCCAGATAATTACCACTGATTAAAAAAATAACACAAATGATGAGGAAATAATCCATTATCCTTAAAATCTTTATGTAGCTGCCTCAAGCAGAAAAGTAAACTGGAGTGTGACAAAAAGATACGTATATTTACACCAAGCATGTAACAGTTTGAAACCTATTTAAACTTTTTTTTTTTTAACCATATGTAGTAAAATGCTTGGGTCATTTTATTTATTTACTTTATTAACCAAGCAAAGTAGCTGAGAAAATTAGTTTGGAGGACCCAAACCCCAGAACTATTTTATAAACATATCCTGGATTAAGATCTATTTGTGTATTCTGCAAAACATCATCAAAGAAAATTTGTTATGTGCATAAGACATATCTTGTTGTCTTTTCAAAATCAATCAAAATGATGTTTTGGGATTTTAAACACTTAAAAAATCATCATAATTAAACATATTTCTTTTGGTGCCTTAGAAAAGTGTCGTAGTTCAGCCCCGATCGGGACCAGACTACGCAGTCTCTCTCCCGCTCCCCCCACCCTCCGAGAGAATAGGGGGAGATGATATAAGAAAAACGGCTCAAGGTTTGAGATAAGGACGGGGAGAAATCCTTAAAGTTACCGTCACGGGCAAAACAGACTCGACTTGGGGAAAACTATTCATTTATTTTCTAAAATTAGCAGGAGAATGAGACAGGGAACAAGATAACCTCCCCCCACCCCTCCCTCTTCCCAAGCTTAACATTATCTCTACTACCTTCCCCTCCCGAGCGGCACGGGGGGGGGAAAAGGGAATGGGGGTCGCGGTCAGTTCATCACGCGTTGTTTTACGCCGCTGTATCATCGTCAGGGGAAGAACTCCTCGCATTCCTCCTCTGCTCCAGCGTGGGGTCCCTCCCACGGGCCACAGTCCTCCGTGAAACTGCTCCAGCGTGGGTCATCTCTTCCACGGGGTGCAGTCCCTCTAGAACAGCTGTCCCAGCGGGCCCTGCACGAGCCACAGCCTCCTTCAGGCCTCCACCTGCTCTGGCGTGGGGTCCTCCACGAGCTGCAGGTGGATCTCTGCCCCTCCGTGGACCTCCATGGGCTGCAGGGGGACAACCCGCTCCACCATGGTCTTCACCACGAGTTGCAGAGGAATCTTGGCCAGGAGCCGCATTACTCCTCCCCCTCCTTCTGAACTGACCTTGGCGTCTGCAGCCGTTCCTCACAACAGGCTGGCAGACGCCTCTCAGGATCCTTTTTACATCTTATTCACTTCTCATCTCCTCTCCACTTCTTGCAGCCGGGCCGGGCCGAGTTGGGCCCAGTCGGCTGCCCGGCGGGAGGCCAGAGGGTGAGGCCTGCAAGGCCCCTGAGGCTCGCGCCTCCCCCTCTCTGCCCCCCGCTCAGCTGCTTCACATTTTCTCCTCCTCTTTTTCCTGTTTTCCCCTACTTAAATACGTTATCGCAGAGGCGTTATCACGGGACATTCTGCTACCAATCGGCTCGGCCTTGGCCAGCAGCAGGTCCGCCCTAGGCCCGGCCGAGTCCACTGAACAAAGGGGAGTGACTTCTAGCAGTTTCCTACAGAAGCTACCACCTTAGGCCCCCCCTCACTAACAAAACCAGAACAAAAAGATATTGTTACTTATGTCACTGCAACTTGAAATAAAATTAATAAATTAGTGGGTGATACTTTTTGCGGCCTTGTTCAAGTTCTCATAGTGCTGTATTTTTGAAAATTAGTCTGCTTTACTTTTTTTTTTCAATACTACAATCTTGGCTAGTACCATGTCTCAAATCATTATTAAATAAAAAAATACTGGGAAAGTTTTAAAGAAAGCAGATGTACAACATATATTTTAGTCTTGCAAAATGCAGGATTTCCTCCCTTTCAGCCTCTACCAAAGCTTCTCCCCACTATATTATGAGTGATGCTCCACTCTGGATAATGCTAGAGTCAAGTACACTCTTCATCCTGTTTTATCTTTATAACAAGGTTAGTTCCACTTCCGAAATATCTTTGCCCACATGCAGCTAATCACTATATCATCAGCTAAGGACAAAGTCTTACTTTCAGATAATTTCAAAAGTTACAGCAAAAATATTTTTTTTTCTCTTTTAATTACAGATGCCAGAAGACGTTGCTCGTATAAATTCAGTCCTCAGAAGATCATCAGCACTTGAGTGGTTTGCCCTGTGCCCCTAGTGCAAAGTGGGTGGATTACCAGCAAAGGAAAGTCTTGCTTGGGCTTTAGCCTCCAGCACTGCATGAGTCAAGCGGCTCAAGCGGAAAATGCCCCTAATCATGTTTTGCAATACAAAGGAAGATAACTACATTTAGGAGCCCAACCAAGGGGTTTCCTGAAGCTTTTGTGGCTTTAGGGGGTGGTGGGAAATCCACAGCACCTTAGGTGTCTGCTTTATAAGTTACTAGTAAACTTGGGAGTCCTGGGAGCACTCAGTACTCAGTGGTACCTGCTTGTGGGCTCCTGCTGGATTGTCCTGCCTCCCTGAGAGCTTGTCTCCAGATCTGGCAATGGATATGGGAGTGGCAAAGGAGGAGCATGATCAGGTTAAAAAGACTACATGATTATGCACAAGAGATTGAATTTGTTATGTGGAAGCTCTAGATAGTCTTGTTTTGGGGTTGTTTGTTGATTGACTATGTAATGTGTTTGTTCAGTCAAATAATACATATTTTGTCACATGAATGAAACTTACTGGAAAATGAAAGTTCTTTCTTCTAAAAATCTCAATGTTTTCTCACTCTTCTCCATTAGAAGGAAAACAAAACTTCCGAAAAGCTGCAGTTCTTTGTGAAAATAACTCAGCTGTACTCCACATGGAGGCCTGGGAGGAGCTGCTGAGACTGTGGTAGTGCCACTGCTACCTGTTGCTTTGGCTATGCAGGGGAGGGATCCAGAGGGTGCAAGGTCACCTCTTGCAAGCCTCAGTAGAGATTTTTCCCTACTGACACGGTTCCTTAGTGGTTAGCTCTAGGCACGCTGTTCTGGCAGATTTTGTCCCTTTTGGCAGGCAGTCTGCTGACTGCATGGGACGCCATGTGTAGAAACCCAGCAATCTGCAACAGCACTGTGAGGTGGTTCTGGATTTCTTTCAGCCCTGGGTCTTTGAGGCTTCAGCTTTTCTTTTTGGCTTTGGATCTGCACCTGAATATTTGGCTTGATCAAAGCTTAGGCAATAAGTTTAATGATAATGATAGAAATAGACTGATGTGCTCTGAGTTCAAGTACATAGTGGCATCATGCTGATCTTCTCTAGCTCTTCTACTTCTAGCCCTTGATGTCTGCAAAATAGCACCAGACCTGATGCACTTTTTGTGCATATTGTCAGGTAAAGAAGGAAAGTTTAGTATGTGAGGAAAATCCTATTGGGCATACTGAAGAAGTTTTCATTTTCTTCAAATGAAAAAATTGTCCAAACAGTAAATGAAAACTCAGCTAATAGTAGTTTTGGCTAATTATTTGAAAACACATTAAGATTTTAACAGTAGCAAAATGAATAATGCTAACTATTTTTCTGTTATTTTACTGATTCCTTCAGTGATTACATTTCAAAATTAATGAAAGGATGAAAAATAAGAACAGCATGATCACTTTTTGTCTTGTGTTTGTGTGTGGGTACATGGCAAATTAGGTTAAAAATCACCTAGATGAGAACTGAGTTCAGACTTTCTAACCTTCTGCATTGCAGAATTACTAGAGCTTGACTGGTACCACAAATCTGAAATTACCACCTTACAGGTATGCACATTTGGTTAACACTTTAAATTAAGTGCCTCAAATAGGGATTTAATTTAGTTTTAAGAGGAGAGCTACTGTATGCTAATTAAACACCAAATCATTCCTAAAAGGGTATTTACTGAGGTTTAACAACTATGTGATAGAAATAGAACATCTATGCAGTTGCTCACCTTACATAAACAGGCTTTTAATAATCAATGGAAATTCAATTAACATAAAAAAGATCCTGTGGAAGCTCAACAATTATATATATAAATCAGCATTCAAAGGCCTCCATTTAAATTGCTACTAGCAGTTTAATATTTTGTTATATATATTCAGATTATTCAATATTACCATTTTTTCTCTCTCCTCTTTTCCTTCCCAGTTATATAACTTCTTATTCCCTCACACCTGCACAGTTTTCCTTTTTCCTCTTATATCTTTGTAGATTGGTGAACAATATTTTTCTAGGACTGCTGGGTTTTTTTTGATGACTTTTTTACTACTTCATTTATATACGTGTAAATAACTATTTAACTTGAGCTTTTTGTTAGATAATGGCTGCAATACTATGCATAACTCCAAAGGGCAAGGTCTAATTCCATGTATCCATCAGTATCTCAAAAACTGAACAGTAAGATCACTGTCTGTGCATATATTTAACAATGTGTCATATTTTGGTAATCAGAATCCATCAGTACATTGCAGATCAAGGTACTGGAAACATCAACTGTGGTCCTCAAGACAGCAAATTTTCATATTCTATTCCAGTATTAAATATATGTATGCAATCAAAGACTGAAAAATGTAAAAATCTGGATTTTCATTTTGTTTTAAAACAGGAAACAAAAATGGGAAAGTCTGGAGCAGAAGTCTGTTCCTTAACATTAGTTAAGTGCTTGAGCATTTCTGAATTACTAGGTGGAGTTTACCATGAATGTGAAGCAGAATTAAGATTGTTAATGAAATAAAATAAACATCAGCACACTTTTGAAGAACTGTCTTTGTATACTTAATAAACTATAGGAACATACTAATTCATTGAGCTGGGTTGGAAAATGAAAGTTTTGTTCTATGGGGAATTCCTTTGGTTTCATTCTGAATTTAATAAAAATCCTACAGATTTGAAATTTGGGGTTTTTTTTATGCTGCTCCTACAAACTGGCTGTTTTAGGGCTGTCCTAGTAGGTCAGTTACTCTTCACTTCAAAGAGATAAACAGACACTGAAGTGTTAGAGAAGCCCTACTGTCAGCTAGAGACTCCTCTGTAAAACGTAGTTGAGAATTGACTTGAAGATCACGGGTAGAAAAAGCATGTCATGGCTCTTTGCCCTGCTCTGCTGTTACTATCACTGGTAAGACATCCCTTGTCCTACAGTCAAACCTGCCATATCTGTTCATCTAGCTGAATATCTTTTTAGACTGTATTGGTTGTTTCTCATTTCTGCCATCCCCTTTGCTTCCTCCTGCCTCATCCCCAGCACAGCACAGGCTGCACTTCCTTCATATCACACGTGGTCTGTGCCTGCTTCGTGTAGGGTGATGAAGAGTGCCCTGTGGCCATCCCACTTCAGTCCAGGAGGTCCTGGGGAGGTCAACATGGGCAGTGTAGTGATTCCAGTATTCTGAGGGAATATTGACTCTAGAGTTTTGCCTCACTCAGCTGCTGCCATGCAGAGAACTCCTCCAAAGGCGTTAGCATCCCCTTTGACTCAGGGTTGGTGTAAGCAGCTTCTCTCTTTTGCTGATGCTTACTGAGAGGAGCGATCATCTCCAGTCAGGTACCTAACCAGTTCTTTCTCAGAAAGAAGAGAAAGTTCCTATTGTGCAATATTTTTGTAAAAGGAGTTGTAGGAGATAGACTCAGAATCCATTTTTCTCACGGGGGACTTGAACCTCTATAAGCAGTATCTTAAGTTTATCTGTCACTACAAACTGCAATAAGGAAATGGAGAGGCTACCAGTCTCTCCCATCACTGTTATCCCATGTTGGTTGAGACCCTTGTGCTGTTTTTTTTAACAGCTTTGATGAAGAAAACAAAAATATATTTTGTACACTTTTTTGTAATGCAACTACCACTGAGGGCTACCTTCATGACTTGCACAGAGAACAGTTTTCATCATCATAGAAGACTATAGGAAAGAACAGTGTTCTGCTTTGTGCAGCTGGCTTTTAAATGCTCTCTGATACTTAAATAAAAAATAATTGTTGAAATGTGAGCATCAAAAGAGTGAGTGGGAAGACTAATTAGTTAGACACTTTTATGTCACATGCTGGATAGAAATCTGTCTTGAATGAGTGAACAACTTCAGTGAAATGCAGTGTCTTCATAAACTCTTCATGCAGTTCAAGAATGGAGCCCTTACAATGGCAAAGCATTTTGAAGGAGTTTGTAGTCTGTATTAAAATACTGAATGATTTCTCAATGGCCTTGCTCTTTACTGATAAATTTGCAAACATAAGAATTAAAGAAAAAAAAAACCGACTAAAAAAACTGGAAAAAAAAACCAAAATATAATTTCCATTGGAATAGTGAGAATTGAAATGTGAGTTCTTTTTTTTTTTGACAACATAGCTGTTACTTTGATGTAGATTAAGATTTCATGAAGCATTTCTCTGTAGAAATGAAGTCATGCAACCTCCTGAACACTTTAACAAAAAAATCAATACATAACAAACAGGCAGTATATAATTTAGTGGGGGCTCACACAACATACACGAACCCAACAAAGTAAGGAAATGATTCAGCATTTAACTGTATAGAACTGCCAATCCTCTATCTGAGAAGAACTCAGCCAATGACTGTACCCTAATAATCAGGTCAGTCCTAAAATGCTGAAAGCATTTCCTTTCAGAACTTTGTATGAAAGGGGAAAAATTACTTCCTCTGTATTGGCGTTAAGGCTGGAAGACAGAATGAAACTAGAGTGAAAAAAAATCAGTTAGGAAAACATAACTCCCTTCTTTCTGGTAGCATTGATTTCTAGAGCTCCCTCGGAGTGATGTGATTTTTAAAACTCTAAAACATCTTCTCCACTTCTGGTTTGTGTCTGGAGATGGAATTTAAAGAGTCAAATCCCACAAGAAAGGCTCTATTTGAAGCACTTCCAAACCAATCTGGAAAAAAAACATAACTTCAGAGAGTTCAGGATAGCTTTTCATAAACATGAATATATTTTGTTCTGTTTACTGACAATTTACTGCAAGTGATTTGAGGTTAAGTCTTCAACAGTAGTATCTTAGGGAAATACCAGCATTGAACTGTGTGTAATATCTTGGGTGTCATGCATGAGGAATCAAGAATAAGCCCACAGAGGTACATTTCCATCTCAAGCAATCTGCGACCTCAGTCTGTGGTCAATTAAACCAAATATGTATCTGTTGAATTCATTATTTGTAAGATTCATCTTATGTAAGTATTTCTGGTTTATATTAAAACAGTTTGCTCCTAAGCTTAGTTGGGGGTTGACACAAAATGCTAAAAAGTCAAGTAATTACAAAAGTAGGCACAGAAAACATTTCTAGACTTAGGAAAAACACCCATTTGGTCACTCATCAGCATTTTGCAAATGGAGTGTGTGTGATATTTTTTTTTCCTATAGACATGAAAGTTGGATACTGCTAGATTTGCAAAGAATGTGTGTTAGCTGTATATGAACATCTTAGCAATCTTTAAAACAAAATAAGTCTGTGACCAACCTGTACAGGTATAATTTTGTACAAGAATTTACTAAAACTGAAACAGGTATCAAGTCCCTTAAAACCTTTTTTTTTTAAGCACTCCTTTCCTGCTGCTATTTTGTCCTGCTATTATTTGTCTTCTAGACACAATATTGAATTTAAAGCTTTGTTGTTCTCTGTGCTGCCAATTTCCTGTTTCTCCTGATCTCTATATCATGTGGAACACATGTCTTTGGGTTAACCCTTAAACTCTTAACTTCATACTTATTTAAAATGCAGGGACATGAGTCTGCTCATGCTTCTAACCCACCTTAGGATAGCATGGACCTGAGGGTACATTAATTGCCTTTAAGAGGAAGCATGATTTTCATTTAAAGACTTTTTTTTTTCAGAGCCCTGAAGATTTAGCATAGTTGTTTAAAGTCTACTGGAGGGTATAATCTCTTTCTGCCTTTGCTTTTTTTTTTTTTATCATTTAATGTAAAGTTTTTGACAAATTTAAGTTCTGTATTATTCATATGAATGGATGGATGTTTGTATGTATTTATATATAAAATCAGACAAAAGATCAGATTTTAAACTGATGTAAATCACTGTAACTCTCTTTCGCTACAGATTCACCAAACAATACAGAGTCATAGCATCTAAACATGTGTCCCACTGTTTTCAGTACCTGTTTCTATGGCTGTAGTATAAAGTCCTACTTAAAGTACAACAGAAGAAGTTAATGCAAGCAAGGGATAGTTACTGAAATAATTGTATAAGGGCCATATCTCTACTCCACTAAAATCGATAGAACATTTTTCATTAGCATGCTTAAGAGAAACCTTTAAAAATTCTGCATGAAAAAAAATTACGTCAAATGTGGAAAAGACAAGTTTTTCTATTTAAGTAATGCAATATAACATATGTAGAGATAGGAAATAGGATTTTTAATCTACTGTACATAATTTTATAATAATCAAATCCTCAAACACTCTCACCGTAACATCTCCTGAAGTGCATTTGTTTCTTCCCATTGAAAGTTTTTGGAACATTACTATGAAGGCAGAATTTGGGGGAAGTGAGCAGAAGCATTGCTGTCTCCTTTTTCTCCTTTTTTTTTTTTTTTAGTTTCCCAATGAATGTGCTGCTCAGATCAACAAAAACATGGTAAGATGTGTCTTTACTGACTAACCAAGAAACAGCCTCTTGATTTTATTTTAAGTGCCCACAATTGCTCTCTAGAACCCTTATTTAAGCACCTGAATTATTTCAAAAAGACAAGGCACTTGTGACCCTGAGATCTCAGCAACATTTGGCTTATGCCAAGCCCTCTCTTTGGTTTTACCACTGGCAAGAGAAATCTCTCTGTTGTGTCTGTCTTCACCATGTGTGCATGATAATTAGAAAAGGACTTTAAATACAATTTTTGGCCACACATTCAAATGTGTCACTATACTTCTGGCAAAAGCCAAATTAAATAATAATATTCATAACTTTTAGGCTCATATAACGAAGCTTCCAACTCTACATTGAGACAACTTAATAAACATAAACTGACAGAAGTGTTATTTCAAAAACAGTGGGAGCTACATGTATTTTGAAATCAAGCCAGTGTTACCTAGGTGCCTAAATGTGGATTTAGAACTCTACCTTTAGGCATCTGAAATCTGTGGCCACATCTATTTTAAAACATCTGCTAACATCAGGAAGTGTAATTCATGCCTATTTGAGGTCTGAATTTAAATTTCTTAACTTTGGGTTTCCCCTTTTCTTCCCCATCTCCCACAACTTTGTTTAATGTTTCAATCCACCTACCTCAGCCCATTTTTTAAATAGTATATGAATTAACAAATAATAGGTGAATTAATGTTAATATCCACTTTTATCTAAATTTCTGTTTCTGGTACTAAATATTTTTTCCTCTGACTTTTAAAATAAGAATTGAGACGAGGTAAAAGAATGACAAAAAAGATAGACACACATTCAGTTCCTCTTTTGTTCATCTTTTTTAATTGAAGCTTTCCCTTGGTTGGTGAGGTGTTCAGTTTCAATCCAATCTTATATTTTGAAGTGAGTTAAACACTTATTTCCACTATTCTGGACAGCAGCCAAGAGGGGTGAGAGTGGGAAGACCAATGTGCGGGTTAGTTTTTGTATGCATGTGTGTATGAAGGCTGTAGTCTGCTTCCAACCTATTTAAAGTTTTCCACTGTAAAGAAAGAAATATACGGATTTTCTTTTTTTTTCTCCTGAAAGTGCATGTAAGAAAATTAATAAACCCAGCAGCGTTAGACTTTGCATTTTAGACCGTTCACTGTGGGTTGGGAGACTTCACTTTCAGTTACTGCTCCTGGTATGTTTTTATATATTCTTTTTGTACACTCTTCACTGTATAAAATGTGCCAGAACACATTGAAGTACATGTTGAAAAAGGAAAAGATGAGCTTGGCTGCTTAGTTGAGAGAAAAGGTTCTAGGATTTGGTTCACAAATGAGTTAAGGCATCTCTCTGAAGCCTTGAGTGAGATGAAGTGCTATCACTAAAATATTATTATTGCCAGTAAGAGATTTTATTCCAGAATTCTAGTTAATAAACTTTAAGAATCTCCAGTTGCCAAATTACTTTGCAATCAAAACCCTCATTTACCTTGTGAAAAAAAATCCCTCTCCTGGGTGAATCTTGAGGCTATCTGCACAACTGAACAATATTTCCTTCAAGAATGTCCAGAAAGTTATAGAAAAGCAGAGGAATTGCTACTTTTTTTTTTTATGGCTTGCATTTCTCCAAAATATCTGTGATCTCAACATAATTAAGAATCATTGACATTTTTACAGCACTCTCCCTTCCCTCAAAAAATATTCTACCAAGTTGTTTCATCATATTATAGGATCAAAAATAAAATAGCGATCTGACAGCTAATTTTGCTGATAAAGTTATTATATGTTTAATTATTATGACATGTTCAAACAAGATGTCATTAAAATGAACACTTAAATACACTCTTCCTTTCACATGAGTACTGCCAAATAAAATTGTGTTGAATTGAATGGTTTCAGTCTTGGCAAAATTATACAAATCTAATCCAATGTATAGCTTTTTATATCATGTGTTAATTTTTTAAAATGACAGTTAAATAATTAAATTGGAATCTTAAGAGCAGAGGTTCTTTCTTCTGAGAAAATTACATTGGCATTAATCTCACTTGTTGCTGATATTTTACCTACAGTGTTATCAGAGTTCTAAAATACAAAGCTGAGTATAGAGTTTTAATTTTAACTTTCCAAATCTTAGAACAATAAAAATTCAGGATGGTACTCCAAACTTCATGATAATTATGTCGCATAACATTGAGATTTTAATAATGCAATTTATTTAACTGCTCAGTGAATTCTGTACCAGTGTGGCATAGAGTCATATATACGTTGAAGAACTTCCAGTACTTTTGAACAGTTCAGTCTGATCCTAAGATGTTTGCAGCTCTGAGGATCTAGAAAGCTTTGTTTTGTTTTGTTTTTAATTTTAGTCCACTGTAAATGTAAATATTCTCCATCTTCCCAAATTTACACAGTGATGATAAAATTTACCTAAGTGATGAATTAGTAAGGAGTTGAAAACATAATACAACCCTTTTAATTTTAATTTTTGTTCACAAAAAGAGCTTACCCTAACTAAGGCATATGATATATTCTGAGAACCAAGCTGTATAGCAGTAAAAATGCTCTGTATAAATATTTACTTGTACAAGATGCTTTTCACTGTGATGGTGTTTTATAGGCCATGCAGGAATTAGTTCAACCAAGAGTGAAATGTCATTACCTCTAGAGTAAAATGTGGCAGTTGTTTAACAATGTACATAAATGATACAAAACAGTATACAGTGAATTAGAAGTATTTAAATACTTTATTCAGTTGCAACTGTAGAGTATATTTAAGTTCACATGATGCATTTACTCAGTTTGGACTTTGTCCAGGATGCTGCAGTCAACAATTTTAGCTCTTATGAAATGTGCCAGGGGATATCTAATTAGCCCACTTGGTCAGAATCTTAGATTTATGTATCGTGCACAGATAATACCTCCAGCAGCATCTCAGTATGGCATTGATTCAGTATGGAGCCAGAATGAAGAATACCACCTACTGAGTGACCAACACCACTTCCTACAACAGCTGGGTTTTCCTTGGAGGTCTTCCATCCCAATTACACAGCAGGCCCAATCTTGCTTAGTTTATGAGATCTGACAAGATCAAAGCCCAAGGTGGTATAGCTACAGACTTATACTGTCTTGTGTATTTGGCTTGCTAGCAAATTTATGTCAAATACATGTATCAAATGATTTCTAGTCAGATGCATTGTTGTTGTGTGTGTGTGAATGCATGAAAGAAAGAGAAAAAAAAAGAATTATTCCCAAACTAAAAAATAAATGATACTTGCCACAGTCGCAAATTTTTTTTCATATTCTTCACCCTAAAAGACCGTTCAGCTCTATTCTCCCGTTCCATCAGCAGTGAGGAAAAGGGAAGAGAGATCATCTCTATTAAGTGTTAGTAAAATTATTTTAATATACATGTGAAGTTTCTTTTGACCGGTATGCTTTTCTACTCACTTTAAAATAATTGTTCAAAGCATCAGGACAGTCAGAAATACAAACCAGCTAGGCACTCTTAATGTGTGTCTTTCTATACATTTGTTTCCTGCTGGAATAATACAGATTGTATTAGTCCTCTAATACACTGCCAAATGAACAGAAGGAAACATTACTCATTTTCCCTCGTAATATCCATCAGACGGTTGTGCTGTAAGCCAGGTCCACCCATGCTCTTCCATGGTGTTTTAGTTTAGAGGCACCAGTGTGTCTGAGGACGTTGTTACAAGTGCACTTATGATTTACTGGATGCACAAACAGTGAATGTGCCCAAGCCCCACTGGCTAGTGGTAGTCACTGATACACCGACCAGTCCTCCGCATTAGTTCATTGTATTAGTCACTGCTAAGACAGTGTGTGAAGCTCAGTGTAAGAGCACCCCAGAATCTTATCTTCTGGGAGTTGTAGTCAGGAGCAGAATAAGAGTTGTGCAATATCCAAATTTTACATGTCACTATACCTAACAGAGAGGTATGCCCTAATGTCAGCCAGGTACTTGAAATCACCCTTTTTGCAAGGCAAGCGCTGAGGTAAGAGGAAAGGAAGGGTTTGTTTACTACAGTCCAAGTCCTAAAGACATGGTTACCAGACTTCTCTCAGATTTAAGCCCTTGGCTCCACGCCATCTCTTGGCCTCCAAGGAATCCAGTGATCCATTATTTATCAGAACATTATTTGTAGCACTAGCAAATTGCTCACTACCCCCAACACCCTCCCAATGATTCTGCTAATGGCCTTGGTAGAGCTGTCTTCTATCTAAATGGTAAACAGAACGAACTAACAATCCCACCCATAATTAAGTAATCGTGTACCAATTATTAACCCACTTTGATAAAATATTCCCCTGTGCCCAGGGAGGTAGACCTTGGCCTTCAGTGTGCAGCTTCAGCGTGTCAAATTCTTCTCCTAACAAGAATATATTGGCATGTGTACTCTGTGCAAGTGTATCTACGAGAGCAATGCAGGCAGCTGGTGGAGTCTGAACACAATGGTAAACTGTCACTTCAAGAGGACAGTAGATTTTTGCTAAATAACCTCTCATGTGGTTGCGATGGTTGCCACAACACTCTGAAACAAATTGCTGGATATAAGAACAATGATTATTTTGGAAGACTATTGGGTAAAGAGATTTTATTTCTATGGCCAGTGTTTTCCTAACAATAACAAAATGAATATAAATCATGCTTAGAACCTCACACCCCAGCCACAGTCAATGCATATGGGTCCCGATCGGGACCAGACTACGCAGTCTCTCTCTCGCTCCCCTCACCCTCTGAGAGAATAGGGGGAGATGATATAAGAAAAACGGCTCAAGGTTTGAGATAAGGATGGGGAGAAATCCTTAAAGTTACCGTCACGGGCAAAACAGACTCGACTTGGGGAAAACTATTCATTTATTTCTAAAATTAGCAGGAGAATGAGACAGGGAACAAGATAACCTCCCCCCACCCCTCCCTCTTCCCGGGCTTAACATTATCTCTACTACCTTCCCCTCCCGAGCGGCACAGGGGGGAAAAAGGGAATGGGGGTCGCGGTCAGTTCATCACGCGTTGTTTTACGCCGCTGCTTCATGGTCGGGGGAAGAACTCCTCGCATTCCTCCTCTGCTCCATCGTGGGGTCCCTCCCACGGGCCACAGTCCTTCATGAAACTGCTCCGGCGTGGGTCATCTCTTCCACGGGGTGCAGTCCCTCTAGAACAGCTGTCCCAGTGGGCCCTCCACGGGCTACAGCCTCCTTCAGGCCTCCACCTGCTCCGGCGTGGGGTCCTCCACGGGCTGCAGGTGGATCTCTGCCCCTCCGTGGACCTCCCCCTGGGCTGCAGGGGGACAACCCGCTCCACCATGGTCTTCACTACGAGTTGCAGAGGAATCTTGGCCAGGAGCCACGTTACTCCTCCCCCTCCTTCTGAACTGACCTTGGCTTCTGCAGCCGTTCCTCACAACAGGCTGGCAGACGTCTCTCAGGATCCTTTTTACATCTTGTTCACTTCCTTCTCATCTCCTCTCCACTTCTTGCAGCCAGGCTGGGCCAAGTTGGGCCCAGTCGGCTGCCTGGCAGGAGGCCAGAGGGTGAGGCCTGCAAGGCCAACAGGGCTTGCGCCTCCCCCTCTCTGCCCCCTGCTCAGCTGCTTCACATCGTCTCTTTTTTTTTCTGTTTTCCCCTACTTAAATACGTTATCGCAGAGGCGTTATCACGGGACATTCTGCTACCAATTGGCTCGGCCTTGGCCAGCAGTGGGTCCGCCCTAGGCCCGGCCGAGTCCACTAAACAAAGAGGAGCAACTTCTAGCAGTTTCCTACAGAAGCTACCTCCTTAGGCCCCCCCTCGCTAACAAAACCAGAACAAGCACCTAATTTTTATTTTCCAATCTGCTCTTCCATGTACCTGAATCTTCTGTAAAAGTCAAAGTAAAAATTATTTCCGTCTGATATCTCCCAGGCTGTCCTCATCAAAGCAATAATCAACTAACAAAATGACTTGATAATACACTTATCATTTCACATTGGCTCCCCTCCTTATATATCAATATATGTTTTCAGTTTCCCCTGTAGGATTTGCAGGTGACAGTTTCAGAACCCTGATTTATATAATTTTTATTTCAGTAATTACCTTCCTACTCCCAAAGTCTGCTTATGCTTCTAAATTGTTTACAAGTGACTATAATGAACTAGTGATGAAGTTTCTCTGTTCATTTTTTGTTCCTTGTGGCAATGAAGACTGACTGAGAAAGACTGCTTTGGTATTTCTTTTCAACCTTGAACAGCATACTAATAGGTAGGTGGATTGACAAGTAGACTGATATTGGCAAGGGTAGGGGAAAGGAAAGATTGCTTGACAGAGCCTGTCTTTATAGCATATGCACAGTGATCTCCAAAGTAATATATGTGTAAGTACCAATTCCTTTAGTTTCAGTCTCATTACCTCTTGACCTGTGCTTCAGTCAGCATAGCTGAGAAAATATATATACAGGGCAGAATTTCAGTTTTCATTCCTAACGGGGAAAGTATCAATCCACTTCAAAATCATCTGCTACTCTTATTAGCTCCCCTCATTGTTTTTCAGGGGCTTTTAAAAATGAGTACCAAGTATTATAACAGTTGGTTTGGTTTTAGATCCAAAGCTCAGCTATGTTTAGAATGGTAGTCTTACTTTATTGTACACTAATAAATCACTGTCAATTTTGTTGCCACTGTGTGGCAGATATGCATTTGTTCATGTTATGTGATCTGTGGATAATATGTTCCAGGTTAGCAATATACCTAGTTTAAAAAGCTGCTCTTCATGTGGTCTTTTTCTTTAGTTTTTAGGTGTTTACTCACAAAACTCAAGTACCAGAATATTCCCAAGCACTGGAAAATTATTCTTCAGCTCAGCTTTCTACTTCTCTCTCATTCTGTCTGCATACATTCTGTCTTTTTTTAAAAAAAAAACTTTTGTTTTTTTTCTGTTTCAGAAAACTGAGATGTGAGAGTAAGAGGTGACTGAGAATCTGAACGCTCAACAGCGTAGGCTATAAAGCATCTTTGTTGGCACTTGTGAACTGAACTGGGACAGCACAGCTGGATCTGAACATTAATTCCTCAATAATTGATGATTAATCTATTAAAGTTTAATGGAGAGTTGATAAGTAATGGTCTGGCTGCCATGTCACTTGATTGTAAATATAGCAAGTTGCCCGGAAATATGTTTTCTTCTTTTGTCCGTCAAAACCAAACACAGACGAAGGAGAAAGGAAAGAGAAAGCTAGATGAAAGGAGAAAATATGTCTGTGAGAGAAGTTTGGGTTAAGGAACCTCTCTGTGTCATGGCAAGAGCAAAGCAGTGGTGGTAGTCTTAAGGAATTGCTCACACAGGTAGACTTCTCATGTGAACATGCCACACATGCAACTGCTTCATTGCAAATCTATGCGACACAAATCAGTCCTAGTGCATAGCAGTACTCCATAGGCTTCTGGAGAACATCAGGCTAAGTGTGATAAGCCCTTTTTATGAGTACATTTTCAAGTCAGTAGATGGAGTTTTAGACAGAAAAAGAAAAACAAAAAAAAACAAACCAAAAAACCCCAAACCACTAACAAAACCAAACTACCTTGCAATAAAGTAAGTTTGGTTCTGTATTTCTTTGAGAAACTGTTGGAGGTGGAGGATTGTTCGTGTCATTGTGAAGTGGCAGTGCCTCAGTAAGCTACCCAAGAGCTGCACTTGGTGATCAAAGCACAATTTTAGGGAAGTCTTTAGAACACATAGCATGAGCACCAGTTTTGCAGAAACAGCTAATCCTGCCTTTACAGTTATCCCAGTGGCCTTACGTGTGCAGACAGTATGCCTCAGGTGGCCTTGAGTCTCTTTCCAGCCAGTAGAACTAAGCTTGCATATGGCTGAAATCCACCAGCGTGGATGAGTATCTTCCATCACTTTTGATTTTGTCTCCTACCAATCACATACCATTAGGAAATGAGAATTAGAAATGTGTATCTGTTTCCCTGGCTAACTACCAGCAAATATATTAGTTGCATTTAAGTATTCATATCATTGGTCGTTACAAGAAGATTTACAATGTAATGGTCTTTCTATGGCAGTTTGGGTAAATAAGAGAATTTAAAATCAAATTGTTTCATCCCACTCATCTGATGTTGCTCTGTATTATACCGTAAGGTGCCAAGTAGGGCAGGATGCCTGATGTCCAAAACTTTTGGGGAAATGTACACTATGCTTAAGAGCTCACCAACTCTTAGAGTATGTAACTGAATGATCCATATCTGAGGTGATGCTTTATATGAATATTTCTGTTCAAAACAGATAATTTCTAGTTATATGCTTTTTAAGTATGAAGCAAGCATTTGTCATCCATCTTCTTCACTGTTCACTTTAATTCATCACTGTGAGGGAAAATGTCTCCTAGTCAAAACAAAGTACTACTGTGAAGCTACATTCTGGATCCTGATGGAAAGTTACTTGAACTCAAGTAAGTTGTTTAACTTAACTGTGCTTCATTTTCCTCTTTTGTAAAATAAAGATATCCCTGCTGCATGACAAAGTTTAATTCACTAATCCTTGCAAAAAAAAAATAAAGCTATAATGGTCATGGAGAGTTAAAACAGCATTCCCAACAGTGACAGAATGACCTAGAGTTGTTGAGCTGGTAGAGCTGCTCACCTTATTACTTCCCAATATATTTAAAAACACACAGTTTTATGTTTTTGACCAAGAAAATGAATAAGAAAACAATTGCATTCTCCTTCCTTTCAAAACTAAGAATGGTTCAGCTGAGTTCTCAGACACTTGGATATAACCGTCAATATAGATCACATAATCTTTGGCTTAAAGAGGCAATTTTATCATCAGTATGACAATTAAGATTGATGAGATGCATCCATGGGTTCTGAGGGAACTGGTGAATTAAATTGCCAAGTCACTGTCCATCGTATTTGAGAAGTTGTGGCAGTCTAGTGTGGTTTCTACTGATTGGAAAAGGAGAAACATAACCCTCATTTTAAAAAAAAGGGAAAAAAGGAAGACCCGGGGAACTACAGGCCGGTCAGTCTCACCTCTAAGCCTGATAAGGTCATGGAGCAGGTTCTCCTGGAAACCATGCTAAGACACATGGAAAATAAGGAGGTCAATGTTGACAGCCAACACAGCTTCACCAAGGGCAAATCATGCCTGACCAATGTGGTGTCCTTCTTTGGTGGGGCTACAGCATTAGTGGACAAGGGACGACCAACTAATGTAATCTACCTGGACCTGTGCAAAGCATTTGCCACTGTCCCACATGACATTCTTGTCTCTAAATTGGAAAGACATGAATTTGACGGACAGACCACTCAGTGAATAAGGAATTGGCTGGATGGCCGCACTCAGAAGAGCTGTCCAAGTTGAGACCAGTGACAAGTGGCATTCCTGACGAGGGGTCAGTATTGGGACCAGCCCTGTTCAACATCTTTGTCGGTGACATGGACATTGGGATAGAACGCACCCTCAGCAAGGTTGCTGATGACACCAAGCTGTGTGGTGTGGTCAACATGCTGGAGAGGAGGGATGCCATCCAGAGGGACCTTGAGAGGCTGAAGAGGTGGGCCTGTGCAAACCTCGTGAAGTTCAACAAGGCCAAATGCAAGGTCCTGCACCTGGGTCGGGGCCATCCCAGGCATAAATACAAGCTGGGCAGAGAATGGATTGAGAGCAGCCCTGAGGAGAAGGACTTGGATGTGCTAGTGCATGAGAAGCTGGCAATGCACACTTGCAGCCCAGAAAATCAATGATATTCTGAGCTGCATCAAAAGAAGAATGGCTGTCAGGTCAAGGGAGGTGATTCTGCCCCTCTACTCTACTCTCTTGAGACTCCACCTGGAGTACTGCATCCAGCTCTGGAACCCCCAACATAAGGAGGACATGGACATGTTTGAGTGAGTCCAGAGGACGGCCACAAAGATGATCAGAGGTCTGGAGCACCTCTCCTACGAAGACAGGCTGAGAGAGTTGGGGTTGTTCAGCGTGGAGATGGAAAGGCTCCAGGGAGACCTTATAGTGGTCTTCCAGAACCTAAAGGGGATGTAGAAGAAAGATAGGGAGACGCTTTTTAGCAGCACCTGTTGTGAAAGGATGAGGGGTAATGGTTTTAAAATAAAGAGAGGTAAACTCAGACCGGATATAAGGAAAAAAAAAATTTACAATTAGGATGGTGGAACACTGGAACAGGTTGCCCAGAGAGGTGGTAGATGCCCCATCCCTGGAAATTTTCAAGGCCAGGTTGGACAGGGTCCTGAACAATCTGATCTAGTTCGAGATGTCCCTGCTCGCTGCAGGGGTGTTGAACTAGATGACCTTTAAAGGTCCCTTCCAACTCAAAGTGTTATATTAATTTGTGAATAATATTAATGTGTGAATAATACATAGAATTAATGTGATACTGCCACAAATATTTAAAATTAATATTTCAGCATTAAAAATACTAGCAATGTTGCTTTATTTCAGTTGTTCTAAATATTGGCACGACAATGGAGAAGTCTGAATGACCAGAAACTCAACTGAAATGTGACAGATTAGGTTATGACAAAAGCAGGAGCCCAAGTAAACATCATAAGAATAGAAAAAAGGAATGTGATTTAGAAGATTATATTTTAATAAAAACAAATATTTTCAAAGATACTTATAATTCAGAAAGGAAGAAAAGATTATTAATGTATATTTATATTCAAATACATAGGAGACTAATTTTTAAAGTAAAGTTATTTTAACGTCTATATGACAGGATTGCAATTTCTATATAGAAAGAGACATGCTCATCTCAGTCTTGCTGCTGTAACTGATAGAAATCATGTGCCAAGGTCTGTTCTATGGGTGTCTGGAGAGGTAGAGATTCTTTTTCTATTAATCATATACCTCACAGTATCTTAAGGTACAAAGAACAAAAGATGTTTGACTGTTCTACTTGCAAAAGTGTAAGAACTATAAATGGAGTTACTAATACATGTTTAGGCAATGATTCAAAGCAATACTACTTCAGTTAAACAAAAACAAAGCTTTAGAATAAAACCTCACCCTAGTAATGTAGACAAATGTATGTACATTTACCCAGACTTTAGATATATCAAAGCATTTACCGTGTAAAAAAACCCCACAAAACTAGCTTGTGGTAGTAACTGTAAGCTGGTGAAAGCATTCTAGGCTGTCTTTAATAATGCAGAGTTGGATGTAGCAACGTCATCAATTAAAGGCTGGACATTTTGTGAGTCCCTCCTCTGGCACATGTTAGAAACCATAACATACAGTACCAGGCCCATAGTTACCTATTTCAATCAGCCTTTTTCACTCAGGCAGTGCCAGCAATGTGTCAGCATCCTCTTTGGGGTCACTAGTAACATTTAGTCTCAGCAGGACCAATGGTCTGTCCAGGAGACTGAGTCCTAGCTGTACTTAACGCTTACGTTGGAATTTTACACAGTTGATGAAGTTTGTATTCAGGCCTTCCCTTCAAGTGTCTTTATTCCTCTTGTTAGCTTAAGTAGTAATAAAGGCTTTATTCATGAACTGGAGAGCTGGAGAAGTTTGTTTTCACTTGCAGAAATACTACATCAAGATCGTGGCTGTGTGAGTGAAACAATAACAGATGCACAAAACTTACTGACTTATATAAGATAGAGAGGAGACAAAGGACAGATTCATGGAAGGAAAACTGATGAATTCATGAATACATTTGATTTTTGTTTTTCTTTTTTTTTTTTAATCTCAAATTTATTAAGTGAACAGCAAGCCAATAGATTACATTGGAGAAGCAGAAGTTGATACGATACAAGGCATCAAGTATGTCTTGTTTCCATCTGACCAATAATCATATATTCTTTTAAAGATTATATTTTATGATATCTGGTTTGTATGCGATGATTCCTGGCTTCCACTTATGAACAAAACAGTAGCTACAAAAAAATAAAATTAATTGTATTTGGAAAGTATATTGATTCTTCATAATTAGAAATGGCTTTGAAGGAACTTGTGCCAGAGCAACAGGGTACCTCTGTAACGGGCTAGCTACAGAGTAAGTTGACAAAGTCTGCCATAAAAATCAGCCAAAGGCCAACCAGACTCAGATGCCATTGCTGGAAAAGTAAAATCTATAAACTGGCATCTGGGTTCTTCATCTGCCAAGCTTATCCCTTGAGTGGTTAAATTGTCTGGCTCCTGTGCATGAACTAACAGGAAAAACAAACCAGAGGGGCCTATGTTTGACATCACCAGTAACATAGTAATGTCAGATGAATCTTCAATGGAGTATGAAGACTTCTCTACTCTCAGTAATCACATGTGAGACTGCAAGAATTTTTGTACTAAGCATATGCTTGATTTTTGACTTCTCATAGTCTAAAATTGTTGAGCCTTTATATGGATTTTATTAACACTTTTTCTTTTTTTAAGAGTTGCTATTGTTGTATTTTGTGTGCCAAAGGCAATGGAAAAGTATATTGTTCTTTATAAAACTCTGTGCTTCTGCAGCACTATAACTTGAATGCTTAAAATCTCTACATCTGAATTTCAGTAGGGTCATCAAACTTTCAGCCTTTTCAAGTACTGAAGGTAGACAAAATTTCTGAGACTTACTGTCACAGAAGGTTTAGATGAGACAAGAAAAATACATGTCTAATTTCTTTCAAATGGGGATTGAATTTCTTGCAGCATCATATATGAGTAGTGACACACTCTCATAAGTTTGGCCAAAAGTTCCCTGTGCCATGGTACAGCCATAGAGCTGGACTTTCCTGTGGGAAACATCTGTGTTAGAAGCTGTTTGGCAAAAGCAAGACATTAATTTTTCATACAGGTAGTTTTAATAGCTTTTGTCACACAAGTTAAAACTTAAGTAGCAATCAGTCAGAAAAATTTGCCTTTCAATCCCTAACATCACAAAGCGAAGGAGAAAGCTTTCTTCTAGCATCGTTAAAGGAGTAGTGTATGCTGTTACAGTCTGCAGGTCTTATAGCAGGCTAGGATTTGTTTATATATTTGCTACCATTGGAAGACTTTTTCAGAACCTCACTTCTTTGACTGCAAAGCACTGTCTGATAATTTCAGCCCACACTTTTTTCATGAGCAGTTATGGGCTTTGGTCACTTTTTTTCCTGTCAGTCTTTCCCTGCCTGAATTTCTACTAATTGGTAGTAGATCTCTCTGACCTCTCCTCTGAGCTACTTCCTTGTCTGCTCAGCCCTTCCTTTTCTAGGACAACGGCCCCAGCCCTCTCAGCTTTTATTGATTCTCCCCAATATTGTGCATTATGTGTTCTGCCTTGAATTCAGCTCTCCTGAATGTGCACGTTGTGAGTAGATAACAGCATTTCAGATGAGTCCTCTGTAGTGTTGTGTACAAAGACATTAATGTCCATCTGTCCCAGAATAGATCTACTTTTTTTTTTTCCTTTTTTTTTTCCCCTCAGTACTTTGGTAGATCAGAGGCATGTTGTGATGGGTAAACAAGCGCTAGTCGTCTTCTTCCTCACTTGCTTAAAGCTTGATAGCTCCTTTGTCTGTAGCACATATTCTTATTAGCCCCTAAGTGTGAAATTCACACCCTATAAGCATTTGAATTTTATCCTTTTTCTATTACTCTTCAATCTTCTGGATTTGCCAAGCAGGTGAACGGATCAATGCATGTGTTAGACTAACAGAGAGATCATCCTCTGTGTAGACAGTGTTTTATAAATTTGCATCATCAGTTGTTTCAGTAACAAACAAATATTTTTACCAAAAATATTTATATTTACAAAAAATATTTATAGAACACCTGAGCAGGCCAAACAGAAGGCTATCCTTTGGATTTTCACCATTCAATCAAATTTCACTGTCAGCAAAAACTACTGCAGTGTGCCTTACAGCACTCACTCTATTTTACCATCTCTCTACTTCTCTAGATACTTAAGAATTTCTGATATAACAACAAATTCCATATTTAACTAACTTCTAATTTAAATATTATTATGAAGACCTGGTATAAAGGGAAGTGGTTTAAAGTTGTTTTGCTAACTGACTGCAAAGGCATGAGAGAAATTCTTTTTCTTTCCAAGAGGAAAATGAGTACAGTAACAAAGATATGTTGTTTAATTTGCTTGTCACAATTTACACTTTTTCTCTGACTAGACATTTAAAGTCTGCATTCTGGTATCTGCATCAAGCATTGTTTTATTGCAATCACCTTTGCTGCAATTATTTTGTGAGGCTGTATGCAATAAAGAGGGGTGCAGTACGAGTGCCTGTTAAGTGTCAAGAGTCCTTCAGATGATTTAAGATGGAGGTAACTTAAGAGTAGGAGTGACATTCTTTCTTTTGCTTCAAGGAAAAATAGTGACACTTAGATATTTGAAAATAAGTAAATGAGTAAGTAAATTACATTTAAGCAAATTTCAGTAAATTTAATGTGATCAAAATTATTCTTTTTCCCCTTGGGAAAAAAAAAGCTGGTTTAAGCAAGTAGTATAATTATTTGAATTTGGAAAGAAATTGTCAGTGCCACTTATGACAGGCTTTGCAGTACAGGCTTTTGTAGCATGTACAACACTGACTAGAATATACTCTCAATTTTTTCAGATCAAATTTGCTTTTTAAAATTTTAACAAAAATAGCGTATAGGAAAGAAAAAATATGTATAAAATACATCGGAGAATTATCATTGATGTGATTTCAGTACTTCAGCACATTATATTCATTTCCTGCTGGATATTCAATATCATTCGTGTAACCACTCTGTAGTGAACTGTGCCAGATCTTCTAACACAATACATAAAACTCATTAAACTAGCCTTAAAATGTGGTTCTTTAAAGTGGGCTGTTAGGAAGGAGGAGTGATACAGATGGAGTTATTTTATGGCAGGGTGTGTTTCAGCATGTCCAATAGTAAGTGGGTATGTAAACTGTTATCATTAGCTGTGAACTTTCAGAGGCAAGAATCTATTCTCAATGCTTCACGAAGGCCCGAGTACATTGACGGCACCATATAAATGCATCAGGATAAAATAGGGTTGGTTGGGTGGGGTTTTTTTCTTCGATTTTCATCTTGGATTGATCAGCTTAAAGTATTTTCCTGCTGTAGCACTTGAATTCCTTTCCTCACTTATCAGAAAAAAAAGGGTAAATTAACATATTGAAATTGCAGAGGGTTTTGCCTGCAGGGTTGCAGAGACAACTGTTTTTCCCTTTAAGATTTATTTCTTCTCCTGTTTACCTTATTTAAGAGTTCCAGTATTAGCATTTATATACCAAGGTATTAAAATCAAGGGCTCTACTAATCTACCCTGTGAAACACCTAATTTGTTTAGCTTCAGTGCACAGAAGCACAGGAGAGTTAACACAGGGCTCTCATATAAGTCTTACATCTTGTGACAACACAAAGCACCTCTCGGATGTTAATACACTGTGGGGCTTTAAACCTCATGCATTTTGCAAATATGACCTGAAAATAAAATTCTGCTTCTTATAGGTTTAAACACTCAGTTTCTTTGGAATTTTTAAATTAAAAATGGTAGAATTTTATTTCAAATCTTGGTTAAAAAAACACCTCCTCAAAAGTTCTTGGAAATCACATTTTTTTTCCTGTAAAATATTTAAACTACTTTCTAATGTTAATGTTCGCTTTTCAATTTATTTTCTTAAAAAGTTAAGATGACAGTCTTTTCATACTTTACATAGACAAAGCTTCCTCCCAATTTCAGGTTAAATACTTTTGTTCTGAAGTCTTGGTTTTTATCAAGATATTTTTCTCATATAGTGTGAAACTAAGGCCATAATGACTAGATAAAGAGTCTAAATGAGCAAATTAATAGCTGCCTCAGATACCTCATTTTGAATGTCTAGTAAAAAAAAATTAGGAGTTAAAAATATTAAAGGCTCTTTTAATCCAAAGTATTAAAAAATACAAAAGTAAAAAAACCATGAGGCTTAATTTTTCAGATGGTTTGAAATGCAATTTAGTTGAAGACTAAAAAGCATTTATTTAATGCACTAGCTTATTTTATATAAGTAATGATCAGGCCATGAAATATTTCTCTGGGCTTATTCCAGGAAGCTTCTCAGCTATTTATAAAAAATGTGCAGCGGTTGCACCACCCATTTTCTCTATGGTTTCTATCTCCAAAGAAGGTAGAAAAATTTATTGTCTTAGATCTGAAAGTTGCCAAGCAGACCTTCCTTTGGGAATCATCTTCATTACCATCATTCTTAGAAGCTCAAGTCATGGCCCAATACTCCCTGGTGCTAGTCACTGCACAAATCGTGTATAGCTGTGGTTTTTTTTGTATAACGCCAGCCAAAACCAAATTAATGAAAATAAACAACTGTAGCTGTATCTGTATCTGCTGCAGACTAAAAGCTAGAGTACTGGCATCTTTAGTCTTCTCCAGGAACTACTGCATGAAATAAGTGAAATGATACAGTGAACTGAGTAGTGTAGAAATTCTAGTTTCTAGAGAAAAGAGCAAAGTGGTGATTTCTGCTTCTTAACCTTGGTATACACTACCTTGAATTTTATTGTTTCTATGAATGCTGCTCTTTCAAGTTTTTTTGAGCGACTGTGACTTTCAGGGTAGGTTGATGGATTAATGCAGGTTAATTTTCTGCGACTGTCATGGCAGTATTAAGGAGGAACCACTTAAGTATCTGAAGCCACTATCCTACCCTGCTCCCTGGTGGAGAGAGTAGAGAAGGTGTCCCCAAGAAGTCAGCTTTAGCTAGTCAGATCATGCGTAGTGTTTTATGGCTCATAGATTTTGTGATGAAGCAGAAGATGACATCTGATGTCATCCTTAAAATACAGTTTAAGTTTCTTTGAAAGAAAGCTGTGCAGCACAATTTAAGAAAGGCTCTGTGTTCTCCCTGAGTTTATAATGATGAAAAGAAAAAAGAACAAAAGCATAAAAATATTGAATTATAGCAGGTAATTCAAACAAAACACTTACTATGCTGATCTGGTCTGCCACTCCTACTCAGTCTGAATGATAGTTTATTTAATAAGCAGTCTTATTGAAGTGGGTTGGTTAGCCGTTGAATAAGTGTCATTCTGTAGGAGGAAGAGTTGCAGAATCCAGCAGGTGACGAGTACAATGTAGTGTTGAATCCTTACAGCTTGCTAAAAACTGAGCCTTTGGCTACATCCAAAGATGCTCAAATATATTTTGGAAGGAATATGTATTTTATACCAATTTCCTGGTCTTATTCCCCTTCCTGCTAAAACAGTTAACTTACATAGTCTGCAGAAACTATTTACTCATAAAATTGCACATAATGATTACTCAGTTTCCTTTTGGCTTTTGCCATTTGGCAGACATGACAAGCTACCAAACCAAAGGCAGATTTAACACACACTTTGAAAGATTTCTAAGTATGAAATACATGAAGTTGTCCTCCCTGAACAGGCATATAGGTAAGTACACAGGCAGTACTTTCAGATATAGATACACATTTAGAAGCAAAGACCCTGCCCAATGAGCTCCTGCAAATAAATTCTTCAGGGCACAAAGATGTCTAATAGGTTCTTGTAGATAGATAAGAGCAAACACATTTATTGTGAACTAAGTGCTTACCCTCTTATCTAAAGTTATCTCTGAGATGCTTATGCTGTTTTACTTGCTTGTCTTCTTACCACTAATGTATTTGTTTAGTGTAAAAGCACACCTCCCATGATGATAATTGAGAAAATAAAGAAATGATTATGAAGTCTGCACAGATTGCGTCACATTGCCTGAAAATTATATCAGAATCAACAATGTCATGTTCTATAGCAGCAGATAGAAAATGGTTTTCTGAGTCATTAATAAGATAATGCCATTATGTTTCCTCTAGGAAATAGCTCTTACCAGCATGCCAAAGAAAAGGGCAGTTTTGATGGCTAACGAATATCTTGAAAATTTACATAGGAAAATAGATTTTATTTCCAAATGAACACCAAGAACGTTGAATGTGGAGGACAAGAGTTCTGAATAGTAGAAGCTCCTATTATACAAATTTATGAAAAAATAGTGAAAATTTATAAAAATAATATGTACCCTTCAATACATTCTGCTCAGTGGATACATAAGTGCCTTTGAATCATTTATGCCTACATGCAGAAAACTGATAAATTTTGAACAAATTTAATTGAAATCACCCCTGGAGTGAGTCTGAAGGAAGGATTAAATTTAATGGTCTCAGAGAGTGTTGTACTGTAGCACTAGACTGCTAGCTCTGAAGTCTATATTTTTTCCCAATAAAAGATTCTAAATCTCAATCAGCACATGAATGTGAGTTTAATCACATCTCAGAAATGAAAATCACTTTACTTTGCCCTGTAATGACATTTAAGGAAGATGTTCAGGCAGACGAATCACAAAGTTTAGTTTTACTTTAATGGTGTGATATGAAGATGTAGGATTTTTGCCCATGTGATTTTAAGTGGATTGCTGTTTTGTATCTCAAGTAAAATGCCATGGCATTATTTAAAAAAATGTGAATGGAGAAGAAAAATATAGGCCATTTTTAGCATTTAATTGAACCTGCATTACTGTCAGTGGAATGTCAAGGTTGTATCTGGGTGCAGATAGGTTGTCAAAGATGTTATTGACCCTTATCGTTATAGTCTTCAACATCTAAAGATGCCAGGTCTTATTCTATATTCTCTTTTACTTCTGGCAGCAGCTTTTGATGGCTTGTAGCAGAGTACTGTGGTAGAGTATTGTAGCCTCACTTCTATTGGAACATGTCAGAATCCAACACTGTATTAACATTTTACTGTTAGAGGAAAATACGTTCTTTTATTTTATTATTATTAAGTATTTCTAACTCTGTGGTGCTTCTAAACTGATTCTTGTGTGATGGTCCTTTAAAGTAAATTTTTTACAACTAAAAACTAACTGTATTCCTGTCTCTGGTGTCCAATATGAAACCCTGCAATCTTGTTCACAAAGGCACTAGAGAAGCATAGAGGAAGTTGTTGTCTGTGGGAAGTGTGCTTTGACCATTTAGATAGTCTATACTATGAGCTCTGTATTTTATGCAACAGCTAACTACTCTGCTAAATTAGATTGCGGTTGGAGAGCACCCGAAAGTGCATTTTTTGCTCTCTGATCTAACTACACCTCAACTTCTCTTGTGTGAAATCAAAATAGAAATCTCAGTTCTTTTACAAAAGTATTGTAAAGATAAATTAATTAATCTATGCCAAATTAAGATAAATTAATTTATATGGTGAGGAATGCCATGGAAAATGCTCATGAGGAAAGTAATAATTCCATATTCAAGAAGGGCTTGAGTTAAAGCTGTGTGAAGAATTGATTTTTCACTTCATTGGTTGACCTGAAAAATTGTGGAAAAAATCAATTTTGGACCAACCTGAAATGATTTTCCCTCATTTTTCTCACGGGAACATAAAGATGGGAAGTAATATATATGTTTTGGCTCAAACAAAATATTTAATTTGTCTAGAAGTGAAATATTTCATTGTCATCTTAATTATTCATATCTTTTAAACACATTTCAGCTAGGTATTGTTGAGGAAATAATCCCTTCAAGCTTAATTATTAGGCAGTTTATTTTAAAAATAGAATAGCAAGTGTTGAGATTTTTTGTTTGTTTGTTTGTTTGTTTGTCTGTTCTTAAGTCCCCTCCCACTCTCCATTGGTGAAATGCAATCATGGGTGAAAAAAATATGGATAAGGTGGAGTTTGGATCATAACAGTGACGAATCAGGGTTGGTGAGCATGATGGCTGTACTGGCTTAAGCACAAAAATCACCTTTTTTTTTTCAGACACAACACCACCAGTACTTTAGCATCTTCTGCTTTAGCCTTCACCATTTTGAATATTCATGCTTCATCTTTTCACGGTCTGTTTCAATGTCTAAGTGTTGCTTAGGTAGTTGCATGTTCTTCTTCTGAACCATGTCTGATCAGTGTATCTGTCACTTCAGCCTAAATTTTTTAGTGGCCATTAGTGACAGGTGCCAATGCTGTGATAAGTTCCCAGTGCCATGATAGTAAAGTGATTCTATATGTTATAAAATAACACCAAACCCCTCAGTTGCTGGAACACAGTAATTGCACTGTCCAACCATGCAAACAATCTTGTATACACCCTGTAAGGCTGCTGGTCAACCAGCAGCTCTGTCAGGGACAATTTTCAATTTTGCGCCAGCATCACAGACTTTCAACACTGCTTTTTGGTTTAAGATTTTTTTTTTCCTAATACTTGTAAAAATAGTGGCCTCAGTATGAAGTTCTCCACTGGAGGAAAGAGGACATATTTTAAGGACTTCTATAATAACCTTATTGCACTGGTACTAGTATGTAGACATATCATACATAAAATGCATAAACATAAGCTATTCTTACAAGTGTGTGTATATGTGTTCATTTTTTGGCAGTACTGTCACTATTCATAGCGGTATTTTGCAACAGACGGATTAGTAGTTTGTTTGGATTTTCTCCTTCAGTCTTAGCTGTGTAGAGGATGCCAGTTTTAAATAACTACTTCAATGCAAGTATTTTTTTCTTGAGAACTGTCTCTTACTTGATACTATTCTCTACTTCATTGGTCAATTAGAGCTCTGATATTTATAGATGTGGAGTGGGTTTAACTCATTAACTGGAGACGAAAAACTGTGAAAAAGACTAAGTTAAGCACCTCTACTCTTGACATTCTTGATGCACAGCAATATTCGCAACAAGAAATTGTATTCACTTTGAGTAGCAGAATCTGTATGACCGCAGTTTGGTCTTTAAGTCTGTCCTGGGTTTGGCTGGGATGGAGCTAGTTTTCTTCCCAGCAGCTGCTGGTGAGTGAGTGGTTGTGTGGGACTTGGTTGCTGACTAGGGTTGAACCATTACAAAGTCTACCAAGTCATCAGAGCTGTTGCCCCTATAGTCAGGGCTACACAATGTCAGCTCTCTACCTTCTCCAGCCCGCTCCCTCCCCCAGTGCCAGAGATAGATTCCTAGTTAGACCCGTGTATTGTGTAATCTGTGCAGTCTTCACATCTTGAAGAGCCATAGTTAAACTACAAGTCCTAACTGTTACTTTCTTTGAAAGTGCTTGTCCACAGAGAGCTCACTTGAGGTGAAATTAATTTCACAATTCTAAATATTTACATTTTAAACTGAATGTAGTCTGCATGCTATAGTCTGAATCAGATTCATGCTATTTGCTGCAGTTCTAGGATATGCAAGAGAACAGATGATCTTCTGTGTAATGATATGGAAGAATGAATGGCAAAAATATGTTTCTACTGATCTGAAATCCAATAGTATAAAGAAAAAAATCCAAGGATTACACTTTTATCAATATTGACTTGACTTTACTGTCCTTAAGGCCTGTTGAACTGAAGAGGCAGAGAATCACCTGGACTGAGCTCTGACTTTCTTTAGCACAATAAGTCTACAGTATAAAAGTTAAGCCAGTCATCTATACTGACATTCACTAAGATGAAGTTTGGGGAATTTCCTATACCCATGCCTTTTTTTTTTTTTTCCCCCAGGAGGTGAACTGGAGAAATCCTAGAATGAAGAGCTGGTGAAATATTTTTCAGAGCAAACTGGTTATGTGTATAATAAAACACTACCAGGATAAGTGGAATTAATCAAAGAGTTCAAAAGGACCTTGAGTTTTAAACATAAAATCTACTAATGTGAGTAATTTATTTCTTAGACTGAACTGACTATTAAAACAAGAGAAGCTGTCAAGGTCGAGGCCAGTCCTTAAAAATAACTCCAACAGAGAATTCAGGGCTTCTGATCATTCTGCAGAAGGATAAGTGTGGACATCCGGTTTCCATAGAGGCAATAAGCAAAAATGTCCCTAAACCACAGATTATGGGATACTGGATGGGTGAATCAAATCAAACATCTCTGTCATCTGGTTTATCATTGTCAGAGACAACATATAGGGAAAAATGGGTAAAGGTCTATATCTCTGTTGGGGGGTCATTCCTCTGTATCTCTAATATCAGAATGGATTTGTCTCTATAAAGCTTTAGATCAACTAAGTGAAAAGGTAAGTAATTTCCTAGACTGAACTGTGATGTGTTCTGGGGATTCTTTCCAAATCAATCAGTCATCCTAATGAAGATCAAAAATTAGCAATGTTTCACATCTAATGAAGAAGAGGTGTGAAGATACAAACGGGCTAAGGGAAAATGTTTTCTGCTGATAGTGCAAAACCTTTAAAAAATCCTGAAGAACCTCCCATAGACAATGTGAATACAAAGGAGAAAACAAATGTCCTAAAACTTAGAACTGTGAATCTATCCAACTGATGTACAAAAGGAATTGTGAATACTAGCGAGAATACAAAGACTTTGAAACAAATAAATATGTTTTAGTGCTGAAACTATAACAAAGCATTCCCAACTTTGCAGACCAATGCAAGTATTTAATTTCAAAGACTGCAAATAAGTTTTCAGTATAATCAGATTTACCACTAGCTCCAGTCTCAAGCCACTCAAAATCACAAACCAGCCATGCTCTTTTCAAAACTTGCTAGTTGGGATTTTATGGCTTGCTGAATTGATTTAGAAAATCATACTGTTTAAAGTTCCTTTATTCCTAAAGCCATTTAACTTTTATGCTATGCTTTTCTACAAAGTCAATGCAGTATTTCATGTGAGTTCCTACAGAGAACACTAATTGTCTATGAGCTAGCATTTACACAAATAATTATAATAAAAAAATTAGGTGGTGGTTTACTGAAGGTTATAATGGGATAAGTTGAAAGAACCTCAGAATTGTCTTTAATTGGGTTCAGGAATAACCATCTAAGTCTTTATTCAACTCACTGGCTTAAGAGTTGGAAAAACTAACTTGCTCTGGCAGGCTGACCTTGACTGTCAGTATAAATTATTTTGGCCTTTTCTTTTTATTACCTTAGACTTTCTCGCCTTTGCTAACACTTTCAGATGACAAATGACAAACAGACTGAGGAACAGACTTAACACTTACTCTACACGTGGTTTATTTCTAAACCATTCAGAAAACAAATTATATTTCTTAGAACTTTCAGTATCAATGTTCTATTGATTACTACATTTTTAAAGCATATAGTCATAAGCTCTTATTCACACTTAATGTATATTAGGCTGACTTGTTATCACTTTAGCTTCTTTTCCATTAGAATTTTAAAGAGTTTGGTTCTGATGGCCTTCATATACTTAACACGAAGTTTTAATTAACATCATACCTTATGAAACCACAATTCTAATAATTTCCATGCAAGACAACAATAATATATAAATTACATCTTGGAGCCTGGTAGCATTTTATGTGTATATTTTGAAGATAAGTAGCTGTAGAACTTTTAGTATTGTAACAAGATAGAATTTTTACATTTTAATTCTATTTTCCAAATTCATAACAAAAACTCTGGGAGAGGCTGACAAGTAAAAAATACTTGCATGATCTTGTATCCTTCCGTCTAACAGATCTAGAACTGAAAAAAAAAATAATAAAAGGAATAACTTCATTCATCAAGAGCTACTAAACTTTTTATTTGGACCTCACAGTTTGTTTTCTTTGAGAACTTAATTTGGGCAAGGGAAGGACCTTAAGGCCTCATCGAATAAATAAACAAATAGAGAGAACTGTAGCTTTCTTGATGTTTTCCAAGTCAAATGATACTTAAGTGAAGCTTAAGCTTTTTTACTTAACAGAGCATCTGTCATGAAGTGTGGGGTCTGGAAGATCTCTTGAAACAGGAAAGAAAGTGTCTTAGGTCTACAGAGAAGAGGTTTCTTTCAGGGAGAAGATTGTGGGATCAGTGTTGCTCTTTTAAGTCTGTACTGTCTCCAGCAGCATTCCTCCTCAATTTCTCTTCATTCTGTAACACTTTAAAAGACTGAGGGTCTCAGCTACTTTCAATATCTAGAGGACCACTGAAAAGTTATTTTGAAAACCGACACAACAAGTGGTACGCTGGTATTCAAACCTAAATTAAGTTAAATAGTTTGTTCACAAGTCTTTTTGCATGTGTTTTCTATAACTTTGAATAACATTTTTTTTATTCTTCTAGTATTTAAACATAATTTCTTTTGCATTATGCTCTTTCTCTGTGGTTCCAACCTTAATCAGTTTGTATCAAAAAGCTGTTGTTTTTCTTCCTTCTTATGGGATCTTTTAAAGTTTGTTTATCCCCTTCTCCCTCTCCTTGGCATTATATGGTATGTGTGCACACTCATCACATAATATGGTTGTCTTGCGCAGTCCTCCCCACTCAGCCAAATCAAAGCTGAGTGACCCTTTAGCCCTACTGTCTCCCTCCTTGGCTTTACAGCAATGTCAATGCCCAACACCTGCAGTGTGGTTGAAAGCCTACATAAAGCCTACATCTTTTCTAGGAAAAGGCTTACTCTAGATTATACACTTGCTAAAAATGAAAGCCTTCAGTCCCTAGAAACTAAATTACTCCAAAATTGCAGTAGCAATTTTCCCCCCTCCCATGCCCTTGCACAATTACCAACCATATCCAACATGAAAGGGTGGGTGGGGTTAGAGCAGATTATTGCAAAATTCCCATGAAAATAATTAATATGAAACTACTCAGTCTTGAAGCAGCAGATGAAAAGTATTTACCCTGGATAGGTCCTTCAGGTTTTTTTTCCTGATTTGGTTGGGGTTTTGTTTTTTGGGTTTTGTTCTTGGTTTTTTTTTTTTTCTTAAATTGCCCTTTGTCTTCATGGTTTGGACCTTGTGTCAAAAACCAAAGAACTTAACTTTTGCAGCTTCATTTTTACATTATAGTAGCAGATGCTGTTATAAACACAGTTGCCTTCTATCTAAGGAGTTAGTGAGCTCAGTAGAAAAAGTGCAGCTAGTGCAGAAACACAATAAATTCCAAATGCATTACTTCTTCCCTTCTCCTTTCCAAATACAAAACATTCAACTACATTGGATTCTTTGAGTTTTGATAAGAGGGCTTGGTTTCTAAATGTAATGTGCCCCAGGTTACTTGGTAAGTTTTCTTGGCCTGTGATCAGGAGCACACCTGACAGATGCAGACTACCTCTTCTGTCACCTTCATGTAATCCTTCATGTTTTGTATCAAAGAATTCCTCCAGCAGTTGAAAGCAAATTTATCCTCAAAGGTATTTATGACAAATACAATAATTCCTTTTAATGCAGGGACTGTTTAATCCACTAGCCTATTAAGTACAGTATACCTCCAGCAAACAGCCATTACTTCTCATTACCATATTGCACTTAAAAATACAATTAATCCTTTAATAGGAATCTAAAATACATAGTTTCCTCTATGCAGCACCTCTGCTGATAGTAATCTGCAGAAAGTGGTATCCAAAAGTTAATTAAGAGCAAAATGTTCTTACATACTAGGCTTCCTGTTCAGACACACAATGGCTTGATGTTATTGGTGCTTTCCCTGATTAAAAGGATTTATAATACATAGTTTTGGGAAAGGAGCTCTGTAATTGCTGCTAATTGCCTTCATTTTTTGACGGTTGGATATATTTCACATAGATCATGTTTAACTCTGCTAGATATTTTGTAAGCATATATATTAAACTTTTCTTTTCATTAATTCAGAAACTAACTACAAGTTTCTTTTCTCCCTTACTGATTACTCCCCAAACTATTTTGGTAGAGTGTTTTTCTGTAGCCAATGATAATTATACTTAAATAGAGTATAAAAATAACTTTTTGATTAAATTTGCAGGCTTATGGCTCAGAAAATATGGTCTCCATTTTCACTTGCACAACTGATTTGCTGTGTCATTAAGCAAGCCAGGGAAGATCCCAGCTCCTTTTCTCCCTGCCTTTCACTGGAGAGTGTCTGCTTTTTAAAATGTGTCTTTTCCTGTCTGCCTAATTAGACCTAATCAAGAATAATGACAAAAATGTTGTTAGAAAATGAATATTGCAAATAATACAAATATTGAAACAATCACATGACTTATCTGATTACAAATTTTAAGTAGGATATTTTATTTTGTTGCAGTAACCTCAGTCAGCATATTCCAGCTTCTTGAAGTAGATAACACCGTTTTGTCTCAGCTCAGTTTCCATTTACAGCAGAGCTGCCTCATGCTGTTTTCATCTGTGTTTTTCACTGGACTAGAGCAAATATAGCAGTTGATACTGAAGAAATTGCTTGTGCGGTGAGCTAAAAGATAAATCTAGGTTCTGGAAGACCTACATTTTAATTATCACTCTACCTGATTTGAAGCAGGAACGTAAACCAAGGTTTTTTTTCATACAAGTAAAGTTTGCTACTCAACAAACAAGTGGCTATTGGAGATTAAGTTCTCTTCTGATTAAGCTGTTTTACCATGAACGTAATAGATGCATGGTGTCAGGTCTTGCTGGGTTTGTGTATGTCCATCTCTGGGAACAAAGTCACCAGCAACATGAGTCTCGAGGGCTTCAGTTGCACAGGGGAGCTACACTAATAAGGATCTCTGTGGTGTCTTCATCGACAAGCTGAATTTCAAAATTTTCAATCTCGATTGATCTAGTTCAATTTCAAAATCCCATAGCTTGAAGCAGTTTTGCCAGTTAGGATAGATGACTCTAGGAGTATATTACCAAGTAGTGCACTACAATAGGAATGGATCTGTGGTATGAAACAATTAGTGCCAAGAACTCAGGGTACAAGTTATACAGATGTTTTAGGAGGGAAAGGTTACTTCAGACTGGGTCTAGACTGTCTCCTGGGCTGGACGCCTACTGGCAGCTAGAGGATATTAGATGCGTTCTTGAAGTGAATATTCCAAATTAGTTTAATTTGAAATAAATCTAGTTTGTGTACACAAAGTCTGCTCTGTGGAGTAAGGGGTGGCATATTTTTGACCCTAGCTAGAAAAAGGTAAAACATATTTAATTTCCATGTAAGCTTTTTCTTTCGTTGTTTTACTAGCAAAACTCTACACTTCCTTCAGGGTACTTACTCTCTGTTGTCTGTAATACAAAAAGAAATAGCAAAACATGCACAATGTTATCAATTAATGCTCATAATAATATTGAGAATCCAAGGTAGATGGCACCATAGAAAGGTTATTTCTGCTGTCTGTGATTCATAACATCACAGTACTCATCTGGCTTTATTTTTGATACTTTTGAGCCTGAGAAGCCAGCAACATTCAAACGCATTATTTTCTTTAGGTCATTTATTAGCAGCAAACATCCTAAATTCTGAAAGGTTTTTTTTTATGGTGAGAGTCTATATGGTCTATATGAAACATGCATGGTTGGTTGATTTGGCTTTTATGTTTTAAAAAGCTGCCCTGAAAACCTTCAATGTTTGGCAAGATTTTCCACCATTTACCACTTTTCAAGACACGTTTATTAAAACATGTTTTCACTTGTTTTGTCAATGCTTTTTATTTTTTAATGTGCATACTACATCTTTGCAGAGACGAAGCTTGTACTATTAATTTTAATTCCATTTCTAAAATGACCAGGAAGTAAAACTTAGACTTTCAAAATGTATCAAGTAAAGGTGTCTGAGTACAGATTTTAAGACATGATTAGTAGCTGATGCCCACTAGTTTCACAAAATAAGAATAGATATATATCCAAAAAAAAGTGAGTTGTAGATTCTAGCTGAAGTGAATCTTATTTAACTAAGAATTGGCACAATGTGCTTTGTAGTCCTATACTTTTTCTCATCCTCAACATTAAAAACTCCTCATGTTTAACAAATTTGTTTCCACCTATGCAATGTAATAATCCTACTTCACTTTTGATTTTATAGAAGGAACACACAGATACTAATTCGTATCTGATTTAAATGAACATGTTCATGCTAGTTGAGGTATTCAGTTAGGTTTCAGTCTTTTTAGCTGTTATCTGAGTGAGAATACTTCTTAAATATGCTGATGTGGGAGGTTTTCCCTTTAGCAACTTTACGTACAAATTGGATACATGGGTGTCTGATGAAAAAAATAATAAAAATATAAAGAATTAAAATTATAAATTATTTTTGAACTAAAAATCTCAGGCAATTATTGTTAAGTATAAATCTATGTTATCCAGTAGAAACTACTGACAGGCAAAATATCTATAGTCTTCATTAGTTTGCAGTGGAGCAAAAATATTAATGGAAGGACATGTACAAGTTAATCACTTTGTCATATTTTTGACCTATAAAATACCAGTATTTGTAAATGTCCTTAAAAACACTAATCCTACAGCCTTTACTGGAACAAATCTTGTATGTTCTGTGTACTTTATATTTTTGTATTGTATTTTAGTTTTTATTTAAATTATTAACTCAGCTAAGTCCTTGTGATTTGACTCATACATGAGTGGGTTTAAAAATAAAAGGTAGGGAATAAGATCAGACTCAGGGACTGTTATGTTGTGTGCTAGCACTAGCACTGTCTTAACTTTTTCAGGAATTGTTCATAGATATTCATTCTCTTACTACAGTGTTAAGTGAGATTTATACTCTTACCTTTATGACCAATAGTGTAGGTTACATAGGTGACTTTCTCTCTTTTTTTTTTTTTTTCTGACAGAAAAGGAAATATATACTATGAAAAGAGAAAGGGCATCATTCCTTTATTTTCGGTTGTGAAGAAATAGGTCTAAAAACTATTTGTAAGATTGAAAGTATTCTCTTGTAACCATATTTGGCCTCAGGTGCTCTTAAAAATTATCCTATAGTGAGTCACAGAGGCATTTAAACTTGCCATTTACCAGTGGATAATCAAGTAGAGTTTTTTTAAATATGGCTGTGTAATTTTTAAGTTAATGTACAGTGCTTCAAAACTGTGTCAGATGAGTCTGATGGTGAGGAGGAAGAGATGTTATTTATGCATTTCTCAGTAAAAAAAATAAATTTTTCTCTGCCAGAAATCTACATAACAAGTGTTCAGAATGATAGAACAAGAAGAAACAGTAAAAGAAGTGAGAGGAAATCTGCTCTATAGGACCCAAGTTCTACAGTGATATTGTCCTGCAGTAAGGCTTACAAACCCACAAAGACTTGCCTTTTGAAGTGGATTTATCTTGGTATGTGTTGGTTTTGATGGTTCAGTAGCTAATTTATGTGCATATGCCGATACTGACACAAAGTCACAAAATGAAAGAGAAAAATTCTTCCTCAGTCTTCACTTCTTTGTAAAGAACAACTTCACTCTTATATCATCCTACATATTTCCTAACACTGATCATTCCCCTTGCTTCCCTTTAGACTCCCTCCTCTTGACCCACAACTTCTTTAAGGTTTTTTTTTGTGTATTTTATTGAGAAAGACTGGGGGTTTTTTTTTGCATTACACTGAAGATTTTTAACGTTTTTTTTTTGTTACAAAATGAAACTGATGGCTAATTTTTAGCTTTTCAGTCTTAGATCCTTGGTACTTAAATGCAACTTTTGCAGTGAACTCTTGTCCTGTGTTTCTTTAATTCATCTTATTTACTGCTGCAGATCCATATGCAGACTGAGCAGCATGGCGACTAATGACTTACCCAAATGTTTCTGGGGACATGATTAGGTGGGAACAAGACGGTCCATGAATCTATGATGGTTATCTAATGGAAAAGTGATGGATTGATAAGCTTTATCTTGCCAAACCTGGAACTTAAAACACTACCTTAACTGGTCAACATAACTGAATAGAAGATAAGTGTTTCATGTAGTGGAAGAGATGAGTTGGAGATGAGTGGCTAATAGGAAATCCAGATTGTGCCTGTGGGTTATTTGGAGCTTAGGAGATATGGGTCTTTAAAGTCACTTTCCACCTTCCTCTAGATCTTGCTATAAAAACACATAGCTGGTCCCGTTACATGCCTTCAATAAACATCTGAAGAACTAAGTGCTTTCTTTAAGGTCCTGAAAATCACATGAAACTTTCAGGGTTTGGATTTCTGGTAGGGAGGCAGTCTACTTAGCAAGATGAATACTGGATTCCTAGTCTTTCAACTGAAAATCTCTAGGTACGAGTTAGAGGGTTCCCTCTCTTTTTTTTTAGAAAGCCAATGCATCGGTATTTGATTTATGGGTCAGGATTAAAGGGAGGATAGAGACAGGTGACATTACAGTGAGCATCTGCTACAGACCACCTGACCAGGAGGACCGAGTGGACAAGGCCCTCTATAGATGGATAGGAGCAGCCTCACAGTCACAAGCCCTGGTCCTCATGGGGGATTTCAACCACACAGATATCTGTTGGAGGACAACGTATCAGGGCACAGGCAATCCAGGAGGTTCCTAGAATGTATGGACAACTTCCTCCTGCAAGTGATACAGGAGCCAACGAGGAGAGCTGTTATGCTAGACCACCATCAAGGAGGGGCTGGTGGAGAATGTGGAGTTCAAGGGCAGCCTTGGCTGCAGTGATGATGGAGTTCAAGATCCTCAGGGCAGCGAGGAGGGTGGGTCGCAAGCTCTCTACCCTGGACTTCAGGAGAGCAGATGTTGGCCTCTTCAGGGGTCTGCTGGGTAAAGTGCCATGGGATACAGCCCTGGAGGGAAGAGGGGCCCAGAAAAGTTGTTTGATGTTCAAGGAGCACCTCCTCCAAGCTCAGGAGCGATGCATCCCAGCAAAGAGGAAGTTGGGAAAAAATGCCAGCAGGCCTGCAGGGATGAACAAGGAGCTCCTGAACCAACTTAAAAACAAGAAGGAAGGCTGCAGAGGGTGTAAGCAAGGACAGGTAGCCTGGGAAGATTACAGAGAGATTGTCTGAGCAGCCAGGTATCAGGTAAGGAAGGCTAAAGTCCTGACAGAATTAAATCTGGCCAGGGACGTCAAGGGCAACAAGAAAGGCTGTTAGGTATGTCAGGAATAAAAGGAAGTCCAGAGAGAATGTAAGCCCTCTCCAGAAGGAAATGGGAGACCTGGTTACCTGGGACATGGAGAAGGCTGAGGCACTCAGCGACTTTTTTGCCTCAGTCTTCACCAGCAAGGGCTCTAGCCACATCACCCAAGTTGCAGAAGACAAAAACAGGGACTAGGAGAATGAAGAACTGCCCACTGTAGGAGAGGAGCAGGTTTGGGACCAGCTAAGGAACCCAAAGGTACACAAGTCCATGGGGCCTGATAAGATGCATCTGTGGGTCCTGAGAGAACTGGCAGATGAAGTTACCAAGCCACTGTCCATCGTATTTGAGAAGTCGTGGCAGTCTGGTGAGATTCCTGCTGACTGGAAAAGGGGAAACATAACCTCCATTTATAAAAAGGGAAACAAGGAAGACCCAGGGAACTACAGGCCAAACAGTGTCACCTCTATGCCTGGCAAGGTCATGGAGCAGATTCTCCTGGAAACCATGCTAAGGCACATGGAAAAGAGAGAGTTGGGACTGTTCAGCCTGGAGAAGGTAAGCTTTTGGGGAGACCTTATAGTACCTGGGCAGAAAATTAATTGAGAGCAGCCCTGAGGAGAAGGACTTGGGAGTGCTGGTGGACGAGAAGCTCAACATGAGCTGGCAATGAGCGCTTGCAGCCCAGAAAGCCAATGACATTCTGGGCTGCATCAAAAGAAGAATGGCCAGCAGGTTGAGAGAGGTGATTCTCCCCCTCTACTCTGCTCTCGTGAGACCCCACGTAGAGTACTGCATCCAGCTCTGGAACACCCAACATAAGGAGGACATGGACCTGTTGGAGCAAGTCCAGAGAAAGGCCACGAAGATGATCAGAGGTCTGGAGCACCTCTCCTACAAAGGCAGGCTGAGAGAATTGGGGCTGTTCAGCCTGGAGAAGGGAAGGTTTTGGGGAGACCTTATAGAGGCCTTCCAGTACCTAAAGGGGACTTATAAGAAAGATGGGGAGAAACTCTTTAGCAGGGCCTGTTGTGAAAGGATGAGGGGTAATAGTTTTAAAACAGAGGGAGGTAGATTCAGACTTGATACAAAGAAAAAAAAAATTTACAATGACTGGTGGAACACTGGAACAGGTTGCCCATAGAGCTGGTAGATGCTCCATCCCTGGAAACATTTAAGGCCAGGTTGGATGAGGCTGAGAGGAACCTGATCTAGTCCGGGATGTCCCTGCTCCTTGCAGAGGGGTTGGACTATATGACCTTTAAAGGTCTCTTCCAACCCTAACTATTCTCCGTTTCTATGACTATATTGTAAGATCAGGAGCAAGTAATGTCTACATAATGCACAGCTATTTCATATATATGCTCACCAAGATAAATGTAGAAACCAGAGATGTGTGAGATAATTGGGAAAAGATAAGATTAAGAGAAAGAATAAATACTTTGCAGAAGGGCTATTGTTTATATCTCTTAGAAGCTGTTGAGAACTAGGAGCTGGAAGAAGAGAACATCAGTGTGCTGAATGGAGAAGAGAGTCAGAGATTGTAGGAACAAAGGAATACTTAGTGAATATTCAGAGGCAGTTCTTGTTTGGAAAGGAGTATAGCACATGAGACAGAAGAAGAAATGAGAAAATGTTCTCATTGAATAGATACCAAAGTGAGAAAGAGCAGCAGTAGTTAGATAAAGCTGTTTTTTCTGCTTAAAAAGAAATAGGTCTGACAGGGACAATACTGCTGTTCACTCAGACATTCCCCATTATGGATTTGTTGAGTTTATTGTTCTAAGTTTAGAGATTTGCATTTGCCCTTATTGGTTTACATTTGGCTTTTTTTTCTTCAACTTGACAAGACCATTTCAAATTCTAATCCTGTCCTCCAACATCTTTGCATCTGTCCCAGTTTGGTGTCATCTGTAGATTTAATAGGCTTACTCTCTGTGCTATCATCCAACATTGTAATGAAAATATTGAATCATACTAAATTAAAGATAGGCTCCTGAAGAGCCCAATTTGATAAATCTCTCCAGTTTGACAGTGAGCCACCGATAATTATTCTCTGTGTGTTTTTCCAACCAGTTATAGTCACCAAAGAGCAGTATTATCTAGTTTATATTTCCATGGCTTACTTATGAAAATGTCATGTGCAACAATGTCAAAAACCTTACTAAAGTCAGCATGTGTGACATCCCCTCATCCACAAGTCCTGTTAACTTTTCATACAAAGAAATTAGATTGCTTTGACACAATTTGTTGTTAATGAATCTGTGTAGGCTGCTGCTCAGCTTATTCTTATTTTTAAGGCACTTAGAAGTGTTTTATTATTTCTTCTTGCTGTTTTCTGGAAATCATAGTATTACATCACTTTTGTTTATTTAATTTTGACAAGTTTGCTGACAAAGTTTATGTTAATATGACTGAAAATAAGGCTTGCCTTTCTCTAGTGCTACTTAAAATAGAAATAAGACCTTTGTCCAGAAAAGACTTCTCATGCATACACCTCTGTACTTGTAAATCCATCTATGCTAGTTTTGGCTGGGACACAGTTAATTTTCTTCCTGGTAACTAGTACGAGGCTATGTTTTGGATTTGTGCTGAAAATAGTGCTGATAATACAGGAATGTTTTCATTATTGCTGAGCAGTGCTTACACACAATCAAGGCCTTTTCTGCTTCTCACACCACACACCAGTGAGTAGGCTGGGGTTGCACAAGGAGTTGGGAGGGGACACAGCCAGGATAGCTGACCTCAACTGACCAAAGGGATATTCCACACCATATGATGTCATGCTCAGCATGTAAAGCTGGGGGAAGAAGAAGGAAGGGGGAGATGTTTGGAGTGATGGCATTCGTCTCCCTAAGTAACTGTTACGCCTGATGGAGCCCTGCTTTCCTGGAGATGGCTGAATATCTGCCTGCTAGTGGGAAATAGTGAATGAATTCCTTGTTTTGCATTGCTTGTGTGATTGGCTTTTCTTTTACCTATTAAACTTCTTTATCTCAACTCACAAGTTTTCTCACTTTTAGCCTTCCAATTCTCTACCCCGTTCTGCTGGAGGAGGGAGGGAGTGAGTGAGCAGCTGTGTGGTGCTTAGTTGCCACCTAGGGTTAAACCACAACACCATCCAGTACCCTCTCACTGTTTTTAAATTTCCCACCTTCTGGTTTCTACTCTAGTATGTCTTTCTGAAAGTTCAAGGTTATCAAAATGAAAGCATATTTCTCTGTCTACCTTGCAAAAATTCTTGGATGCTTTTAATGATTTTCACACCCTTTATTTTCACAGATGGGACCATTATCAGAACAAGAAGAAAGCTCTGTCTCTCCTTGCTTTTCTAGGTTGTTTACTCTCAATCTCTCTCTCTCTCTCCCCCCCCATCCTTCAGAAAACAGATGCTTTGGACAAGTTTGGTACATTTTAGTTCAAATATTTTTTTGTTTGTCTTATGTGGGGACAAGTTGGTTTATAGGACAGAATCAATACTACCACTAGAGCAAAATGTGTAAATTGCACAGAGTCCTTTCCTTTCAGCTTGTGTGATGTTAAAATCCATTATCTATCTATACTGAGTTTTCAACAGCTCACTTAAGTGGTCCCATTAAAGAGCAAAAGAATAGTAACCTCTCTCCCCTGGAACCCTTCAAAGACACTAATTTACTAGCACTTGGTATTAGTTATCTAGAGAAAATAGGTGGTGTACATAGATATGAAACTTGTATGACTATGTTTAAATTTTGTTTTTCTCATGCTGCTAAAATATCTGATTCCAGGCAAAAGCAACTACTGTTTCGAAAACAGGCTATTACAAAGGAGACACAGTCTATGTCTCATCATAAAACTCACCTTCTGTTCTTGCCTGATTTATTTTAGAAAGCAAAAATTGGAATTCTGGAAAAATACAGTTGAAATTAACATAAATAAATATTAACATAATCTATTGTATAAAGAATAGAAAAAAAATGTAGCATATGCTTAAAACACTTAATAAATAATTTTGCTAAAAAAGATTGCTGAAAGTAGAAGCAAGAAATTGGTTTTCTTACTATTGGTAGAGGCTGCACAATTTAGACTACACAGATGTGGTGAACAATGATCAAGTTAAGAGAGAGAAATAAGTCACATCCCAACATCTTAGCAGCTGTATCTAAGTTTCAGTGATGTTTTTAAAAGAAATATTTCAACTTGCAGTTGGGATGGTTAAGTTTATACATTTGTACAGTCAGGCAGGTATGTGGCAGAAACTTAAGTCATCCCAGAGTAACTGGGTCATGATTAATCCTGTGACCACTTGCAAATAATCCTTTATACTGTGCATGCCACTGGGAAACATAGTAACACAGCCTAGCATAGGTTTATCTTTGCATTATGAAGTGGATGGGATGAGAAATAAGACATAAGAAAATTTATTTCTTATATGTAAGACGTAACATACAAAATCTTACAGACAGTAAGACATGTTTTTCCCAAGAACTCAGTGCATATGAAATTCACTGTCCAATTCAGAGACAGATAAATTTACATTGCTTATCGATAGGCACGCTGCCATTGTATACATCATAATAACATCATAATAGTATGAAAATTTAATTTTATGTTGATAATTTTACTATTAATTCTTAAAAACTTGTTTTGTTTTTAGATCTGCTAGGCTGGGTGAAATCCATTCGTGTTTCTACGTGTTGATATTTTAATTACCCGAAATTGCACATTAAGAGACTTACATTGTAGTAAGACAATATATTACATTGTCATATTAGTGTAGTTTGAACTATTAACTGAGATGCCAAAAAGATATCTTCATTCATGTTATTTCACATTCAGTTATGAATACTTTGAGCAAGCAGCTACACGCTTTGTACACTTCTCATTCCCCCAAAATTTGAAAAATACCCACTATGGTCACAGATTTATTCCAAATCTCCAAATCTGTATTCAGCCAGCAAATAAGTAAATTTAAAAAAACCAACACTCCTCTTCCCCTGAAAACCAACAGCCAACAACAAAGAAACAAACACTGGCTTACAACCTCCAAGAAATAAAAAATCCCAACACTGTGGTCAATGAACAATAAGAACAATTTTTAAAGCTAATGTTACAGGTATATTGCATTTTATTATATGACAGTATTCATTCACTATTTCTTCCATTTTGGAAATTCTGATGATATTGGTGCTGCTTTCTGGGAATAGGAATGGCTGACCATGTCTATGTTAGGAGCAAATATTAATCACTAAACTCAAATCAGATATAAAGTTTCTCATGAAGGTGTAAACATTTTTTATATATTTTGGTTCGTGGCTATGCAGAACTCTATATGGAATCTGCAGTCAGATGCAGTGTGAGCATTATCAGTAGTTTTCATGGATAAGAATATATTAAGTTCCATCAGTCTCAATCACAGCTGGCTAAATTTACTGAAACTCCTGACTCTTCTCAGTCATTAGCTGTATCTGTGTTGGACATAATAAGAGATACATCCAAACAGAGAAACTGGTGAGACTTTGGAGACCATAACACTACCCATCTGTTTCTATGTAGTTCTAACTTCAGATAGAGAGAGGCATTTCAATGTAAAATAATTTCAGGTAGCACTATGAATGACCAGTGGTTTTGCACTCACTTGTACTCATTCTATGCTCATTTCTAAAACCAAATCTCAGCTACTATATTCATTCCTTATGTAAATGGTGTCTTTATTGTACATTGGCAGAGCATATAGAATCATAGAATCATAGAATAGTTAGAGTTGGAAGGGACCTTCAACGGTCATCTAGTCCAACCCCCCTGCAAGAAGCAGGGACATCCCTGACTAGATCAGGTTGCTCAGAGCCTCATCCAGCCTGGCCTTGAACGATTCCAGGGATGGGGCATCCCTGGAATATGTTTGGTTTTTTTTAAATATGTTTGTTTTTTTTTAAAAAAAATGTTAAAAACTGTCAGCAGCACAGGAATCCATGATGGATTTCAGAAACAATAGTTCTCAAACCAGAATCTCATGTCTGAGCAATCATGAAGAATGGCAATCCTCCCTAAGGAGAAACCATGGAATCCACTAGAGGTATGGCAGTTAAGAGGCTTCCTAAACTTTATTATTTTTCTATGCATGCATGCTCCACAGCAACCCGTGGAACTCAGGAGAAAAATATCCACAGTGGCACCAACAACTGGAGTTCAATAAATGCCATTGTCAAACTGAGTCATCATCCCTTGTGCTGGGTCCAGAGATTGTCAAAAAGAGGTCAGTGTAAGCACAGATGCATACAATGCCCAGGCATTGATGTGGTTATCAATATCACATAATAATACAAGATTATTTGTTTATTTACTTGAAAGCAGTCAAAACACTTGAAGAGCCTGAAATGGAGAATATATAGTTTTTTTTAAAAAAACAGGCAAAATCAATGAGTATTTAGGAAAGCATTTGAATTGAAAACTCTTATGCAAATTGCTTTCATAATGTACTATAGATTTTTCAAACAAAAAATAGTTTTGTGCCAGGATGCATTAGACCTTACTGTGGTGACAAAGCCAATGTCACATTAAGTTGCCTCAGCAGAGCCCACATGGTTTTTCAAGGTAGAAAGAGAAAGACTTCCTAGTTGCAATTACAGTCTTCATGGATCTTCTGAACACAAACTTTTATTCTTCAAACCGTATTCTTGATTTCATCATAAAACTCAATGTACCTGCAGAAATTCTCAGTCCCAAATTCATGCAGAATATTCTGTGACCTTTTTACAACTTCAGGAAAAGACATAGGCAGGCTATTTAGATATGTTTAAAACCATGTTGGACATCTCTGAGGACCTTATATCTCAGCTTAGGATGCTTCTGAGAAAGGAGTGAAAGTATTTATTTGCAGAGGTACCAGATTCATATAAAGGCACATAAATCATCATCTCATTTTTATTTTAATTGTAGTGGTGGAAAAACTGAGAATCTTTGAAATAGTTTATTAAATGTACCAGAGTACCTGTGTGCATGTACTGAGGGAGAAGTAAGAGGTGTTTTTTAAGATCCTGCTTCAGAAGGCAATAATGATTCTTAGTGACTTAAAATTTGAATGCCTTGAAGCCAGTTGTCTGTTCCTCTATAAAGGAGCATGAATATGACCCATTTTATTGCAATATTTTGTGCTCAGAAGTATACTCATCCAGGAAGTGAAATGAGTATTGCAAAATACTTAAGACATGTCACTTGTGCAATTTATGATCAAGCAATTTCAGTAAAAGAAAACAAAATATGTCTACATTTATTCAGTTCCTTTTATGCATGCCTAGAATAGCTTGGTGTATTAATTATGACTTTTCATACTTGCTATATATTGGTAAGGATATATTTTTTCAGAGGCATGGATTATAAATAAATAAATATTTTCATCTCTGAATTAATATTTGCCAAAGGAAGCAAATGATCAAAACTGTAAATAATATTTTATCTCTACTAGAATCTCTTTTGTAGTATATTTCAGGTTTTTAAAACATCCGTGGCAGTAGGTGTTTCTACAGACACTTGTGGGCCAGCAGTCCCTCACCTTAGAAGAATGCTAAGGCTTTCCAGACAACCAGTCTGGTGTAAAAGGAGAAGTATTACTATGTGAGAAACAGTAGGAAGCTTAATTGGGATTTTTTAAATGGAAAGAGTTCTTAAGTTATGAAAACAGAAATTGTTGCTATTATTATTAGTATTCTTACTGCTGTGAAGTAATCAATGACAAATGTAATGGTTTTGTGTAGAAGCTAATAGATATTTTAAAATTTATGAACTTAGTATCTGTTTTACTCCGTTTAATTCTGGCGTACCGTTATTTTTTGGTTTCTCATAAAATTATTTTGGAAATAGATGTTGCGAAAAAAAGAGATACACAATGCATAAATGACACAATAAAATATTGTTTTGAGATTCCCAAGAAGTCTGTTCAATATTAGAAAGAGAAAGTATGTATTAGAGATAGATAGGCTGATTTTTTTTTAAATTCAGACTTTTAAGCTACTGTTTCTTAAGGTGGGAATGGACATGGAGGAAGCTAGGATAAGGAGAAAATATTATTGAGTGTAAAAAATAAGTAAGCTTGAAAGGGTCATGGAAATCAGTACCACACAAAGTACACCTAAGAAATACTCTACACCCTCAGGCTTCATTTTCTGTGGCCTGGAGAGCCTCACTTGGGTCAACAATTTCATATATCTCAGCCCAGCTAAAACAGCTTTTTTTGACCTGCTGTGTTTGAAAATGGGAGTTCAGATGAGATGCTGGTTGTTAATCACTGTCTTTGCCCTTGGAATATTCAATAAAAGGCAATGGAGGGAAGAAAGCAAGGGAGAGAGAGAGGAAGGAAGCAATGGAGAACATCTGTGCATTGCAGTATAATAAAAAAAAGGGAAAACTATGCAATAGATTTCTCACAAGAATTACTGGAAATAGAAATGTGACGATTTACTCTAGCAACTGAACTTTATTTCAGATGAAAACAACACAGGAAATCTAAAATATGTGTATATTTCATATGAGAACAAATGAACAACAATCCTAGTTCCCATATAGTTCAATAATCTATGTTTAAGTATTGAGGTTACAAAGTCGAAAACTAGAATGTCTGCATATACCAAATTAAAGTTCCTTCTTGAATCCTAGATTTAATTAGCGAGTTTTACAAGAAAAAATGTAGAATGACTAATAATATTTCCATGTGTAAAAATTAAAAATATTTTTGTTTTATTAATTTTCAAAATAGATTGGGTTTATAGTGCATATACATGTTATATAACTTAAAAAAAAATCCCTGAAGGATCATTTACAAAAAAAAAAAAAAATTCCAAATTCTAAATACAGAAATTAAAGTGAAAGAACTCCCATCATGATATTTTACTAGAAATAAAGAAGCTACACGGAAAACCCAAGAACGTAAATAAACCACTATATCCTAATATTTGCTAGCTCTTTTCATAGAAGCATAGAATGGTTAGGGTTGGAAGGGATGTTCAAAGGTCTTAAATAACCTCATTCTGTCTGGGCTGGCCAGGTGAGCCTGTTCTCCCACAGAAGTTGAGCACCACTGCAAAGAATAACCAGAAGAGAATTGATGATGTAATATAATTTGACAAGAAATAAACAAAAAGGAACAAAACACCTAACAAACATAATTTGTCACCTATAATTTTACTCAGGGGTTGAGAAAAAAATTTACCTCCCTTCAATAATTTATGAACTTTTCATAAGTGACCTATTTGTCTATCTGTTACTGTATTTCCAGTGTTTCTGTGACTGCTGTACCAAAACTGTCAACAGCAATTTTAAATGCAGGCTTTATCCATAATGTGTCATGCTTTCTTTCCGTTCTAGAAGGGCCCCCATAAAATGGTCTCTGCTCATCAGAATGTGTATTCTGGGCACAGGCAGCCTCAACAGCCTGAATAACTGTAGGTTGCACTCTTGTCTGAATTGTTAGAATATAAGATCAAATGTTAAGGGGGCTCTAAATCTGTAATATTCCTTCATATACAGCATTGATATACACAGTACTTTTGGTTTGGGTTTTCATCAACATTGCACTGCATGGAAGAGGAAAGAATTTCAGTTGCAGCATGACAGACATCAAAATATTTGCACAAAGGTTAACATTTTAGGGAGTAAGAAAAATCAAAGTTATTTTAATATTGCATACTGATGCACTAAAATCACAGAAGGGTACAAAGAAAAACCATAGAAAAAAACTAAGCAGGCCTTTTAATCTGCCTTTTGAATTACCATGATTTATACAATTCTCTGAACTGCATAAATCTCTAACTGCAAGTTTGTTCATCTCTGAAGGCAAACTGTAACAGTCAAACTTATTTGGGAAGAAAAAGGGAAAAGAAGATTCAAAGGATATGCTTAATGTTTACCTAGAAATAGAGAAGTGGAAATCATTTTAGTACCAGTGCTTCTTGTATTAAATATGGGTAGGAAAAACACTTTCAGTCTTTATGTATGTGCAGATCACTTTTTTACCACAAAAATAAAAAGATATATTTAAAAAATGAAAGTGATTAAAACACATTCTTTCTTTTAAAGTTTACCTAAAAGTAAGAAAGAGATATTAATGTTTGGGTAAAGACCTGAATTTTTTTTTAAAAAAATTCCATTTCAAAATAATTAGCTTTTGGGTCTTTTTAAAGACCCAAGTACTTAAAAGGTGTCCTGAATCAATTCAGAACTTTGCCAATTTGACCTTAAGCCAAATGACTATCCAATGAAGAGTAACAGATGTATCTGATTACAATGTTAAAAATTATATTTTTAAAAATTTTTAAGCTAATGAAAAAAAAAAAGTGTTCTCTTCACACGTTCAACAAATTCTTTATTCAGTGAACAAAACTGAAAAGAATGTGAACTGTTTATTTTTTGTTTGTTTGGGTTTTTTCCTCTTTTCATCTTTCTTTTTCCTGCCTAGAAAAACAAGACATACTTTTGGGAAATCCAGATTAGTTATCTGTCTTTGGTGACTGCATTCAGTAGATCAATTATCAATGATTCAGGTTCTCAGTGCATAATGGACAAGATATAACTGGATTCAAATTACCAGTCAACCTTTTCTCAGATGGATTTTGGTACCTATAAAATTTTCCATCAGAAATCAAAAGGAAATATTGTACTATTCTGTGCTCCAGCTATTGAAAATGCTTGATAGTTTTAAAGATCAACAAGTTTGCACAAATCCAAATACAAAGCTTGCAAATGCTTCTGCAGACTGTGGTGAAAATCAGAGCCCTTTGTTTGGCCTTGAGCTGAGGCCAAACCCACAAGCTCTTCATACACTTCAAATTCCGTTGTTATTCTAGAAAGGCAGGAAAAAAAAAAAAAAAAAAAAAGCATTTGAGCCGTAAATGTGCAATCAATAGTTTTGTCTGTCACTGGGGAGAACTAGAGTGATATTTCTGCTATGTCCTTGAACTGGAATGCTATGTCATCAGGTGCATCTGTTACTTTTCATTGGATAGTCATTTGGCTTAAGCTTAAATTGGCAAACTTCTGAATTGATTCAGGACACTTTTAAAGCATTGTAGCACCCATGTCTGGTTTTAAAAATCCCCGTATGTGAAGAAAAAGCTTTCATGCTTTTGCTACCTTCATGGTGTGAATGAAAGTTATGTCTTACCTGTTTCTTTACCTCCATTTATGCTTGATCATTGGCCTTTTGAATGGCTATTTTCTGATGATACTTGAAAAGCAGAGAGAAATGTGCATTTCTGATGGATGTGTTCCTGTTCCCTGAGAAAGCTCAAATACTTAGCATCTCTGTGATTTTGCTTCATTTTGACTTTTCATGATATTTACTTCAAATATGTGATACTACCTTTTAAAATAAAAGATTTTTCCACTTAGCCCGCCAAAAAAATGAGATATGCCTGAGTTCTGCCTTGCTTAATGTATAAATACAAAGTAGTATGGATGGGAGTAGATGAGTTCTATTGGCACCACAGAACCTGAGGATATCAAATGCAAAGCAGGTGAGTTTCCCTTTGAAAATGAGGGTACTTGAGAAAACCTGTAAATGAAACAGCAGCAGACAAAGAGCTGATAAGAAAACCAGAAAAAAATGGAAGTCTGTTTCCTGCTCTTTGCGAGGCTGTTGGTTGAGAGAGATGAAGAACTGAACAAATAAATACATCTTGATCTTTGCCTGTTCTCTATATTGTGACTTCAGTTTTCCAGGTGCAACTACGGAGGAGACAAAACACTCGGTACTCCTTTCTTTCTCCCAAGGTCTATTGTTTTAACAGTACCTGCAAGCAAAGAGCTGTGATGGCTTTGAAAGAGCCTCTCACTAGAAAGCATGTGCAGAATCATGTGTAATATTTTAAAAGCTATTTTATAAACTAATTAGATTAGTGAAAGAATTAAATTAAGGTCTGAAAATTAAAGTTCTCAAAGTGGGAATCTCCAGTACCCAGAGTCAGTAGATTCTTCCCTTGGCTGTGGCTATCCTTGCAGGTAATGGTGTCAGTGGTACTTGCAACAGTGTAGACCTTGATTTCAGAAAAATTAAAATAACCAACAATTTTACACTGAGCATGAAATAAATTGATATCAGCTTTTATCTGTCAGCTACCTTTCACTATCTTAAGACCATAATTTAAAAAAAATAGAAGTACAAATTTACAGCTGAAGCATGATTTGGAGTAGTATGTTCTGCTAGGACAGTTTAAAAATCCATGAGGCTGAACCATTTGAGTATTCTATGTAACAATTTTGAGAAAAGTATAAAAATGTCATTATCTGGAAGACTAAATGATCCTAATTTCATACAGATTTAATAATCAAAGTTATCTTACAGAAGTGGGAAAAATATTTTTTTTCTTTAAACTTCTGTTGAGAGGATTTTTAGTAATTTTTTAAAACTTGGAGACTTCTAAAAGAATAATTTGCCCACGCATATACACTTTAGCATCATTTTATATCTGTACCCACTGAAATGCCTGGAGACCTCTAGTTGTGTACACTTATAAATTAAAATCGCTATTATTATGAATGGTGAAAGCAACCAAGTATCATTGCAGGCTTTCAAAATGCGGATTTTTTTTTATCACTTAAAAAAATCAAGAACTAATACTAGCTTCTTGATCAAAAGTAACTATCAGTGTCTCTTCCCTAGCCTACACTGAGCACAAAGTTCAAAAAAGTACTTTCCAGTAATCCAGATATTTGAACTATGACTCAGGATACAATCACCGTTGCCTTAGTACAAACTTAAACAATAAGAGTATAGAAATGACAATAATGCTTTTTGATAATTTGTAACATATGCCACTTAAAGTAATGTGCATTTCTTTCTTTGTTATGATACATTCCTTTAGAAATTATATAAATGCATGTTACCTTTTTTTCTTGTAACCGCCTTGTCAAATAATTTTATTTTTTCCCAGTGGGAAGAATTAGATATAGTTGTCCATACTTTGACCTTTATGGGACCCTGACTAGTGGGGTTTGAATGTCCTGATCTGTACCTTCTTCAGAACAGCAGTCCTACCTGTCTCTTCATCTGGAGGCTATCCTGGTACTAGGATCAGTGACAACTCAGTGACCTAGGTCACTGTTTTCTCCTGAAATAAAACTACTGCTACCAGTAAAGGAAATCTATCTCCTGCTTTTTGTTTAGTAGTTCCATTGGTAATAAAAATTGCACAACGATTAAAAGCGATGATTGTATCTGCTGTGCTCTGCATGGGTACCTCTTCATGCATTAGTAATACACGTATTCAATAAAACCCTCATCTGCTTTCAGCTGACAATTGTTTAACTTTTCTTTACACAGAGGCTCATGTTCTTTTTCCAGTATGACAAAGCTTAATGGAGGTGTTGTGAAATGCTTTCATTGAAGATCTTCTTTAATTATAGATGTCCTGCGTGACAAGTTCTTCTTCAGCATATGTTTCTTCACTCCAAGAACATCAGTTTAAGTCAGTGATCAAAGTGTAGCTGAGAGAAATTCAGTATATTAGTAAATCCAATGAATCCAATCTCCATGAACTCCTCCCTTCCCCTGAAATTCAGCCACAGCACACCCGAATTAATCAGTGTATTTAAAGGTGCCATTCATACCAGGTACAGCCTGTTGAATAGCCATAGAAATCAAAATAAAGTTCAAATAACTTTCTTACTACTTACTATGTGCTACAAGAGTAGCTTGGTTACTCTTTCAGTGTTTCTCTTGTGACTCTTTCCTTCTCTGCAGTATTCAACATTGTCTTCTGTAGAGAAAAAGTGAACCTTGTGTAACTGATGACTTTGAAATTTAAAAATTTCAGTTCAAATATTTTGCAGTGCTTCTGTATCTATTTGGCTCTTTGCAATTCACTTTCAGAGATTCAGAACGTGTTTTTAAAAACAGGTCAAATCTGAAAATCTTTTCTGTATTTTTCACACAGCTATAGTTAAATGAGTTTAAAGTCAGCACAGTTGTTTTTACTGTGTTTAGAAAGTTAAATCTTGAGTGTAGACACACTGAAAGATATTTCAACCATGCTTATTCCAAGTGAAAAAGGTTTATTCATTTAGCATGTTAGATTCAACTAGGTAAAGTGTGACTTAAATGGATTGCACAGATCTGCATTTGTGCCCTACAGTGCTATAATGTAAGTGATTAATGTGAAAATGAGGGAATGCTGTCTTAATGAGTATTCATATAACCTGGTGAGAAAATAGTTCTAAGAGACTATTAAATTGTCTCTGCCTGTTTGTATCAACAAGGTATCAATTCTAAAGTGAAAAGGAAGAAACATCCCCTTAAGTATGGGTATGACTATTTCACATGTTAGAAAGGCTGTGTAGGGAATGATGGGAAATAATTACAGATGCAAAATACATGCTGGATCACTTTATCACATAACATGCTTGAGGTTATATGTGGTTAGAAACCGATCTCAGTTTGGGAATTGTTTTGGGTTTTGTTTCCATTACTTCGCAGCGTGTAGTGCTGACAGTAAGCTTTGCAGAATGTCATAAAAGGTCAGTGATGGAGTTAGCCCTCAGCTGTAACTGTATCTTAACTATGCTGTAGAGGTTACAGAGACATGTAAATATAATTTTTAATGACAATATCATTTTATTACCTCTCTGGCTATTAGGAGTCAAGTGTATTACCTACAGATGCTTGCACTTCGTGCCTTAGAAGTAAACATTCACTAAACATACTGTTTTGAAAGTTCTTGTGTGCTTACTATACACCTCAGACCCCAGAGATATACTATACTCCTCCAAGAGTCTGAAGCCCTCACACCAGTTCAGTTAAAGACTTAAGTTTTGAAGCCTCAACCCATGCCAGGTCCTTGAATGATAATGACACAGAATTCTCTATGTGCTGCAGCTATAGGACATACATTCTGCTATCAGCAGTGTCAGCTAGAGAGTAGAAAAACCAACAATATGAACTTTCAATGCAAATTTATTTTTTATTTAATTTATATGCTTAATTTTCAATGCAATTATGTTAAAAGGCTTGCCAATGAAGCACTTGAATAGTAAAAGTTGCAAAGCAGTTACAAAAGAAAAGATTGTTTCTCATTTACCCAGCTAAATTCTTACGGGAAGTACTATGAAGTCACAGGTATAAAAAGCTTTCATATTTATTGATCACATTTGTATAAATTAATCACAGACTTATGTGAAAATAAAGTATTAGGAAGTTTAATATAATTGTATAAAATGAATTAACTTAACTGGGCAAAGATTTTTTTATTCTCTCAAACAGCAGAGTATCCTTAGTTGGTATAAATTGGTGTTGCTCAACTGTCTTCAACAGAGATATACAGATTTCAAAAACAGATGCAGTGGACCAATGTGTTAAAACACAAGATATCTTTAATAAACATTTGATATATTTTAACATAAAACTATTTTAACTTTAGTAGGATATATTCCACCTTGTCATTACGAGGCAGCTTGAAAGACAGGTTTACTGTCCAATGGAAATTCTAGTAACTGAACGTTTTTAATAATGTTTCTCACAAAACAAAATATAAAACTGAGAAAAAAAAATCAAGCCTTTTGACAGATTAAAAGGCTGTGAGAAAATTCAAATCAGAAATGCTGAGATGTTTTTTTCACAATATTTTTTATTTACACAGCATTTTTCTTCATGCTTGAGCTGAAACACTTCCAAAAACCAGACGTAATATCCTCAGGATCAAGTATATGTGGTCAAGGGCAACTGTTCAATTTTGGATGGGAATATGGGTAAACTGGAGGAGGTCCAAAGGGTAATTTCTTTTACAAGATCCTAAACAGACTTTAGCACTCATGAGGGTTTTTTTTCTCTTTTGTTTTTTTTTTTTTCAAACTCAGGTTATTCCCCCCTACGTGAAACACAATTTGTAGACTCAAGCTTGGGCTTGAGGTCTTAAGAATATGCTGGGTTTAACTAATTTGGAAGTGAAGTCAGTAGAGGTGTTACCAAATTGGGTGTAAATAAGAGGTTGTAGACCATACAGTTTATCAAACCTCTTCAACTATTCTTTAAAATCTCCTGCCTTTTCCACAGGTAGATATTTTCTGTACTGTACTGACAACAGCCCTCAGTTTGATCATGGAGTCTGGTTGAGTCCATTCTGTTTAACCAGACAAAGTTTAAATATTTTATCTAATCAAGTTTTCTAGAGTCTGTCTTTAACAAGGGAGGAAGAGAGAGATATCTCCAGAGGAGAAATAATACCAAATCTAGGTGGAATGTCTAAAACTTGTACATGTAGATGCCTTCTAGGTGAATTAACAGCAGTAAAGGTCATTTATAACCTTCATAAAGCTGCAGTGGGGCTGATGAGCACCTATAGTGATTATATGCATAAATAATCAGGTAATGCTGCAAAAAAAAATAAATATTCTTTGATTGTTTTCAAGAGAAAATATCCTGTGCGAACGTCTTCAGATCACATGCTTCTCTTCTGTTCCTTTTTGTCCCAAAGACAGGAGAATGTTAACATTTCTTATTTCCCATGAAATATACATAATATATATGAAATTTTATGTTGTGTTTTGCATTTGAAGAAACAAGGCTAATTAAAGTAATTAATTAAAGTTAACTTTTAGTGACATGCTTCACAGAATTATGGTTAGTCATCATAATGCTTATTTTTCTCTGAGTAGACGTTTTTTCCAGTTGAGTCATGTTTTTATTATTATGGTGGATTAGCAAAGTTAAGGTAGTTTGATTACTTTAACTACGTATTTTGAATGTTGGAATGGATTCCAGCTACAGCTTTTATAATGAATAATTGTAAAAATCTACTTTTTTCACTCTTGATGTGAATTTAGTTTGATAGTTTCATTTTTCACTTTTGTATGTACTATGCCAGTATGTCTGTTTTAAAAAAAAAAAGTTCTCCACTTCTCTCCTCAGTTTTATATCTTACATCGGTGTAGACCCAGTGAACTTAGGAGAGAGATATTTTGGCTCAAAGAAGTGAAAAGATTTTCTTTTCTACATGTGTTGACTGTAGAATTTAAATATTTGAAATTCATTCAATGTGTTGCAGTAGGAAGTCAGATCTCTCTCTGCCTTCTGTATTTCTAGTGTTTAGTTGTAAACAGCAGCATCCTGATACACCCTGACAGCACAAAGTCCATACATCTGAAAGAATAAGTACTTTATATTGTGCATATGTTTTTGTTGTTTGTGTTTTTCATATTTCTCAAGTCTGATAGTTACATTAATACTAATGTGTTAACTTCAAAGGAAAAAATGCTATTTTAATAGTGTTTAATATGGATAATTAGCTTACTTAGCACCACAATATTAGGAAATTTGGCGAGTGATTTGTTTGTACGCGTTGATTACAAATTTAAATGTTCTTCTTTGCAGCTCAAATACTTTATTAAAGCTGCTCTACATTTTTTCCAAGTTTCATTTTATTTTGTTTGATGATAAATTATTACTTGCAAAATGTTGCCATTAAATACATGATGAAAATATTGTATCTGCTTTGATGTATTATTTTATTCCCTCGCTTAAGATTCACCATCTAAATGTGTTAAACTATATGTACTTAATGCAAGAGAAAAATGTAAATATGGACAAGGAAGGATTGGCTGTCTAAAATGGAATAAAAACATGCTTACTTATTTTACGTGTAAAAGCATTAGAACAGATTAGTATTTAAATAGTTTGGGTCTGATTTACAGGGAACTGTGTGCCAGAAAGCTTTAATGGTTTAATGATATATCTTTTCCATTAACAACTTTTTTTCCTTGACAACTGTGTTCTGTACATACATGACAAACTCCAGTGTATGTTTTCATTATAAATTGCTTATACACATGAAAACCTAAAGCCTCCTGAAAATTAGGTCAGTGTGAACAAACAAATGCTGGGTGTTACAGAGAGTGAACCCTCTGACACGTTTCTCTGAAGAAGAATGTCTTAATATGGGAAAAGCTGCAAATATCTTCAGTTCCATATTTCTTTACATTCTTACTCTTTTCCAATTTTAAAAAGATGGCTAATAGTTTTTTGTTTGTTTGTTTTCCACAGAAGACGCTGATAAAGAAAATGTTCTTTTAAATCTAAAAATAGAAGTCTCCTATGAACAGTCAGTTTCCTTTACTCTCTGCCACAGTCTGTTTCTTCTTACGCACCCCTTCCCTTCCTTCACAATTGTGAAAAGTGTCAGAGAGAATGCTTTCAGTGTTTTTATTTTTTTCTGGATACAATCGATATTTTTCAGAAAGTTGATCCCTCTTGTCTTTTAATTTTTCTTGTACCTTTTACTAACTGTGTTGTTTCCTTCAGCCAGGAGCGGAATACCTTTCCCTTTCTGTTCCCAGCCAGGTTGGATGGGGCTTTGAGCAACATGGTCTAGTGAAAGGGGTCCCTGCACATCGCAGGAGAGTTGGAACTAGATGATCCCTAAGGTCCCCTCCAACACAAACCATTGTATGGTTCTATGATTCTACGATTATGTTTAGACAGCTCACTGCAGAGCAGTAGTAGAGAGTAGTGATCCACCAACACCACCGACCATCTGAAGACCCTATAAGAGCAAGTTGCTCTCTCATGGAGTTTTTAGTCGAATGAAAGGATTCTTCACCTAAAAAGACCAAAAAGGCTCTTGAAATCCAAAAGCAATCTTTTACATGAAGAAGAATGACAGCAGGCCCATTTTAAAAATTGAAAAAACTCAGCAGAAAGCAAAAGGTTTGCAAAGAAATCTTGCTCTGCCCCCTGTGTCCTTACAGGGCAGGTTCTTACTTCCAGGTGTGCTGGAAGTGTGCTGTCTTTCTGAGCTGTGCCAAATCCTGCATAATTCGTTCTGTCTCTAGGAAGCCTCTTCTGCTGTCACTCTTGCGAATCTGTTTGCTCCCTTTTCCTCTCAGAGGTATCTCAACCTTTTCTTGTGCTGCACATAGAAACAGATGCTCTTCCTCACACATAACTTACAACAATGCTAAATACGTTAATTATTAGTGGAGGAATAACTTTAAAATACAGTATGCAACCCTTGGTGACTGCCTCCACATGATCTGCCTTGCCATTTGTGTCTTTAGTACTAACAGAGAAGCAAGATTTCAGGAATAGTTTGAATAAAAAGAGATAACGAGTTTAGAAGAGAGGAAGAAATATTTTAAATAGTTTTTATTTTTTTTCTTGAGTCAAAGAATATTTATCACTGCTTCAATGGGTTAAAATATTTCTAATAAATTTTTTGCCCTATGCTGGAATTATTTTTCACTGTTTGTTTTCTACCTTAGAGACAAGGAAGCCTTTTGCTACTACTTTGATTCAAAAAATTGCAACCTACAGGACAAAGTACTTCAGTTGCTGGGTGTGACATGCAATCTAAATCACATGACATTGTTTATCATCCTTGAAAGACAAAATGTAAAGCCTGACAAGCAGAAAATCTTAAACACTTAGAAGCAGACTTCTGAACATTGCTCTTCAGCGTATGAGCCTGGTTGCTGTGAAGGAGACCAGAGCCTGGAAGTGGAACTGCCCAGCCTTTGTTTTTGAACGACATCTTCCTGTCCACTCAAAGGATTACAGACACACAAATACAAGTTTTAGTGGTTAATCTTCTGCAGAAGTCTTGAAGTGACCCCATGGTATGAAACTGGAATGCTAAAGCATGCTGAAGTTTGTGCTACTGTTTTACTAATGTTCTTTTCCACATCACTTGCCAGTATGCTACACCTCAAGAGTGATGTATCTTCATCACATAGTTAATCATGAAGTTAATCAGTCAAACAACTTCACCCACAGCTGTCCTTCACTAGGCTATCGATGGGTTTCTTTCAATGTGGTGAAGTGGATAGATTTGCAGGTTTCTCCCCTTGATCTCACACTGAGCTGCTGTCAGTAATAGTGGTACGAGGAAAATAGTTTTTAAAAGCAACATCTAAAGGAAACTACAGCTAGTAATGCAGACAGTTTTGAAACTAAAGAAAAGCAGCATCTGGCAGCAGGAGCATTGTTAGATCTGAAAACTGTAAGATGATTTCTAACAAATTAACTGATTTTTCTCCTTTTTAATCTCTTGGTTATCCATTAAATATAGTGTTTTGCCAGGATGTAAGTCTGGCTGCTCTCACTTCATAACCTGTACCTGAAGGTTGGTGTCACATTGACTAAATCACTTCAGAAGAAGGAAAGTCTCAGACAGGAAAATACAGTGCAGGAATTTGTTGTTGGACGCTGGGGAAGATCATCAGCTGCCAGGCAAAATATTCTGAGCTCTACAAGCAGAGTAGGCAAGCTGCCAACTCATCCCAAAGAGAAAACCAGGCTCCAGCCTATTCTCTTGCTCTGTCTCCTCCACAGATTATAGAGTAGAACTGAGCACTGGCTACAGGCTTTGCTGTGAGCAGCCACTAAACGATACATCATTGCAGATATGATCTAGCTGAATTGATTTGTTCATGATTTATTAATTCATAATAAGTAAATCCCTTAATCATTCTAACATACAGTGCTCTAGTGTGCATCATGGAGCAGTCTTAAAAGTAGATGAACTAGATTCCTTTTCACTGAAATTAAACTGGGAAACACACTGCAGGATCTCACCTAGTACTTTCCAGCTGGTAAAAGCCATTTATTCCATTAAATTGAACTAGAACTAGCCCAAAGTAAGAGCTTAAAATGCGCAGAGTGTGGATTTTCGATCCTGACCCCAGCAGTTTTCTTGAAAGATCTGCTCCTTTTTACACCACAGGACTGCCTAGCAGAGGCATCTCAGGTTCATTTTGATTACAATAAATTGAATTTCTATCCTTGAAAATTTTGTGGATAATCATAGCTGCACATAAGCTGCTCTAATATTTCTTCCAAGGTATTGTGTTAGGCCCTCTGGTCTGTAATTATTTGGGTTATTTTTACCCCTTTAGAATATTGACACAGCTTTGGTTCTGCTCCTGTTCACTGTTTAAGGCTACATTAAACATGGAAAAAGTATTCTACAGTCAACCCTGTGAAGCTCTTTTCCAAGCTGCTTGCCTCTGCTTCTGCTGTAGCAGTCTGGATGAGACACAGGTTCAGCTGTGTAACAAACACAGAAGAGGTCTGGATTGGACAGAGCTAGTCCAAGGACTAGCTAAAGACAGAGCTTTTAGTTAGAGAGAAGCCAAAAAGTAGCTAGGAGACATGGGGCAATCTGAAAGTATCATATGTTTATTTATGGTGAAGTATGGGTGGCTCAGAATGACCTGGGTACAATGTGTTGTAAGAGGGCACATAAGGACAACGTTTCCAAATAGAAATGAAATGGGAACACAAGTTACAAATCTGTGTGAAGACAAGGTTCACTAGTTCACAAACTCACATAATAGCTTTCTAAATAAAAATTAATATTTTCTGTTCTTCAGGCTTCTAATACAAATATACAGGCCACTTAGAAATTCCTTTTACATTTCAATAACTTTGAACTTAAGCCTCATCTCTAAGTTTTTCTGCCTCTTCTGGTATTAGCTTAAAGTAGTTCACCCCAAATAATCTGCCATCCTTATGCTTGACCCATTCTGTTGAACTAATGCCCCTACCATGAATGTTTCCGAATTTCAAATGTGTTACCCGATCGTTCTACAAAAATTGCTTACTGTTAGTGTTTCTTGAGACGTGAAGTCTACCTTCTCCATTACTGGTATATTTCCAGATGTGTTAGATTACAATGAAGGTTCATCGTCTGCTTTCATTTGGCATTTGCTTATATTTTTTTTTAAATTAATATCTGGATATTTTCTGAAGCTGCTGTAGTGAGAATCAGGAAATTTATTGCATTGCCTTAGCTTTGTAGAATTCTTTTTAATTATTTTTTTAATTTATAGAATTTAGTCAGCAACTGCTTAATTTTTTTTTTTTTTATTTATCTGTCTCTAGTATTTCCACCCCGTGCAATTGACAATCAAGAGTTTCATAGTCGATCTTGTCTGCACTTTGTACACTCAGTTGCTAAACTTGGTTATCAATTGATAACTAAGTAAAAGTAAAAGTAATGTAAATGTCTTGAGTAGCTGGTTTCTAATAAATTTTAGTACATCAAAGCAGTACAGCGAAGGATGATATTTGCCAATATACTCTTTGTTAAGAAGTCACAGTTTTTCAGCTGCTGTCCAGCTTCCTGTTTGGAGAAAAGCAATGGCAGAAAAGTTTGTCAGGAAGAAGAAGACAGAGTGATAGGAAGAAAATCTGCTGTGCTGACTTAGAATAATAGTTTGTTCTTTCATTAGAACTGCTGTAACTTGTAAGAATCTCCAAAATGTTCAGACTGTTCTTTGGATGAATAGCATCTTGGGAACTGAAAACTGGAGCTTTTTTTCTCCTCCATTCAATGAAAAATACATCATGTGCCTAAGAACTTGCAGATTCTGGAGATGGAGATATGTATAAATGTATATATGTATCTGTAGAGTGTACACACAGAGAATCTAACAAGTAATTCTTTTAAAGTTCTGGATCTTCATATGGGCATCTTAAACATTCAGACATTGGGCTACATTAAACACTGGGACAATGCAGACTGACAGTACCTCAGCTACACCACTGACATTTTTTAATGGTTGTTTTTACTGTCTAGTCTAATCTTATTTGATACTTTCAACAACACTTTAAAGACTCCTTTGTAGAAGTTTCAAATCTTGCATCTGGGTAACTTACTGAAAATGTAACCTGACAATGGAGTGGAATCTGTCTTAGCTTCTTTTCGTAAAGGGATCAATAGCACTTTACACCTAATCTTTATTTCAGCTTTTAGGCTTTTAATGCATCATTTGCTCCCTTTTGACACATAGGGAGAAAAAAGTGCTACAAAACAACAATATAATTTTTCCTTCAATATAATTGACAGCAAACTTTCTGTTTACTTTCTGTGGAAAGAAAAATCTAAGAGTTAGGGTCACAGAAAACATTTATTTTGTTTTTCAGAAGACTGGGCAAAGGAAATGACTTTTCAATCAATATAAAGCTAGTCAATCAGAGAAAAAGACAAAAAAAGAAAAACAGTACAGAGGAAATTGAAGGGCCTTTTGCACTTTATGCACAAGGGTGAAGAAAGCATTTTCCCTGGACTATGCATGAGCAACTGCTCTGCTAGTTGGCTTCCCCCATCTGAATCAGCAGGAGCCAACGTGGGGAGAAAGGGAGACAAAAGATACTGTGGGTCATCGAGTCAACCAGGCTTGTCATCATTAAAGACTTCTGTTTAGGGTCTCCCTCTGTTCCTGCATGCCACCCTGACCACAGTGGAAGGGATGCTTGACATTTGAACTACGAAAGGAAGTCATGGTCTGGGAATTTTTGTCAAATAAAGGAGTCATAGTGAATATTTTATTCAAACATCTTCTAGCTTTCCACTAGGCCTGTTAGAGACAGAACTTTTTTTTTTTTTTTTTTTTTTTTTTTTTTTTTTAGTTTAATGAATGTATATGAGGATATGGATGTCTGTAATTATTCACATTACAAACATACCTAGATGGGCCTCTCAGTTACTTAGCACACTTTGGAAGTTTGCAACACAATGAAACACTGTTAAATTTATGACTGGGGAAGTCAGAAGTTTCCTCATGATTGGGAACAAATATGGAGGCAAGAAGAAACCAGTACCATTTCTGCAGGAGACAGCTGAACATATTATCAGGTGCAGCTAAAACTATCCAACCCCTGAACCATGTGATGTTTCTTAATTTAATTTAATTTTATTATTTAGTTTTAGTTCATTATTTTCAAATACAAGAAAGTTAAAGCATTAAATCAAAGAATATAAACAAGAAATAACACAGCATCACAACAGCTATGTGAGAAACTTAATGGTCCTAGAGACAAATGAGAACCTCTATCACTGTTGAAACATTGTAAATAGCATTTTTTTGGATGTTTGTTTGAATTTTTATGGGATTATTATTTTGCTTACATGGTAATAGGAATCCAAGGCATTGAAATTTATAGGCCCCGTTTTGTACCTTTCACATGCTTCTCTGCGATGAAGATGGTTTTCAACCATCATTCCTGGAGGGCTGGTTCATTGTCCCACTAGTCAGACTTGGAATGCTTAACGACACAAGTTTGGAATTAGAGGATTTTAGATAAAGTGGTTGGCTCTTCAGTATGACAGATCTGTTTTCCTCACAGATTTTGAAAGTAATCTGAAAGTCCATAAGTATCAGCTTCTTGTCTACCTTGCAGTTACCATTCAATTTTCACCTTTCTTATTTAAATATTGAGGAGATGGCCTGAAAAAACAGTTCAGTCCAGGACAGCTATACCTTTCCCTAACCGACATATTTAGGTCAGTGTATCCATTCAGATGAACCGTGCTGCTGGACCATTCCACCACATCTTCCACTTTTGCACTGCCTAGCCTGCAGGTGTTGGATTTGGAGTATGCAGGCTTTTCACTGGGACAATTCCACAGGGGGCTGTGCACCTGCCCTGCATCTCCTTTAATGACAGTATCTCAGGACGTGTGACACCATCTATCAATGCTCAGGGTGTAGAAAGAAAGCTTTTGTAAAATTCTTCTGCATGACAAGGCCTTTCTGTCTACGGAGAGGAAATGTATTTCTTTTTACTGCTCACAAACTAATAGGAGATGAATTGTGAGCAGCCAGGTAAGAGTTACCACTGAAATCCATCTCAGCTGGTGCTTCTCATACACAGTGAGCAATGAATTAAATATTCACATTTTAGATAGAGTCTTTAGAAATATGTATGGCTGCTTAAAGCAACTTTGCTAACAGGGAAAGGAAACAGTGTACACCACAAAATGTGTGGGTTTTTTAAGTTATGTCAGTTAATTGGAAAACTTAGGAAAGTTCAGGAAAAGGTTATGCAAACACTGATTAACCCTCTATCCACTCACAGGACATTATGTCCTGGATTAATTTGCTGAGAAGAAAAGACTGAATGAAACCTCAGAGAATTTACCCAATTTTATTTAATCTATGAAGTAAAATTGAAGAATGCCAGATAAGATACAAGTAAGAGCATGAACTAATATAGATTTTAAAATAGGAATGGGGAATATGACCTAGAAAGGGCAAAGTTAAGAATATTTATGCCAGTATTTCAGCATAAATGCTTACCATTAGGCAGACTTTCCAGCCTAATGCAAAATCAGATAAAAGGTGTAATTTGAAATACATTGCTAAGGAGGAGGTAAGAGGTTAAACAGTGCAGTTAATAAATGTAAATAAGCAAACCAAAGAGACTGAAGTTGAGTTCATGAATCCCGATTTAAGTCAACACTTTCTAAGATGCCTAATGGGGACATTTTGTAGTCATGATCATTTCTTTGAAGCTGATGTTCTCAGTCTATCATCAAAACCACTTACAACTCTTAATATCAGACACCTAAACAAACAGGTCAGTACGAGAAGTACAAGAACCCGTTGCTCACCCTTACAGTAAACCTAATCTATCAGGTGCACAAATCCTTTAAAACTCAGGCATTTAATACAAGAATCTAATCCAAGACTGCTGGTACACAAGGGATGTTGCAGGATTGTCATGAATTATCTACAACACTTGCATCTCCCCGTTCTTCACAAGGGACTGAGAGAGATAGAGAAAGTAGATCAGATGTTCTGCCTGAATCCAGAAAGACTGCAACCATTATAATCTGCGTAGCGCAGTGTTTTCCAGCCTGGAAAGTAAAAGCGGGGCAGGGGCCACATAGGGCATAGCCTTTCTGTACGTATGATTCAGTTCTTCCCCAAAACAGAAAGATTTGGAGGCAGATGTATTAGATCAGACATTAGGTTGTCTGGTTCTCTGTCTAGATTGCCAACAAAAGTCCTGCTGTGAGTTATGAAGATGAGAAGGTCATGATACAAGCCTGCAAAGTACTAGGGCATTGAAAATCCAGCATTATTGGGAACTCGTATTATACGAATTAGCCCTATTTTGTGAATGATCAGAGACCTTCTGGCTGTTCTTGAGCCAGTATTCCTTCACAGTTCCTCCTCGCCTCTTGCCTGGCTATGGGGTTTGGTAAAAAGGAGAGTCTTGCCTTACCTCAGAGCACTGCAGCTGCCTGGGAGGACTGTCTAGGCTGTGCAGGAAATAACATTCCAGCCATCAAGTTGTACCATTTGTGCATTATTTCTGCACATTAACACACATTTTTCTTTCCATTAGTGTTTTTCACCCACAGTAGTAGATACTATGTCATCAGTCCGAAAGATTTTTTAAAAGGCTGCAGTCCAGCCTTCTTCTGTGCATATATAAACCACAGCACTAACTGCAGGACAAGAGTATACAGAACTGAGAATTAATTTCCACAGAGAGAAACAATTTCTCTAAATGACTTTTGATAAATAGCGTTTTATTTCTTGCAAGTATAGGTCCCAGAATTCATTCTGTCTATGTCCAGGTACTTGAAAACTGTATGCACGGATGTTTCTGTGTGCACAAAGAGACCCTTTTAGCAAAATGCATCTTTATATTTCTACAGTCTCTATAATTGATACTGTTCAGACTCCTTTCTTAAAAGTACTAAACATTTTCTGTACCATTGAGTGATTTATTGGCTTTACCACTGTTGATAAAGATGTTTGTGAATTAAAATCCTTGCTTTTGATGTTTGTAGACAGAGTAGGTCCTGAACTTCACTGTTTATATAATTACATTTTAAAGCATTATCTTTTCAAGTCACGGGTTATTTCTTAAAATAAACTAGTTGCAAAGGAAACATTCTTCCAGGACAAGAAGTATATGGAAAATAGATAGACTAGCAATCTTGAAACGAAACCTATTTTTTCCATCTCCAAACAATTAAAATTGCGGTAATAACTTGTCATTAAGTAAAATATACATTTAAAGGACTGTCAGATTCTCAGTAGAGAATATCACTTCCACCATCAAGTCATATGAGACACTGATTGTTGTCATCTAATTGATCCCATACCTTACTTCCTTAAATACTTTCAGCATTTGAAAACTCTAATTTATTAATAGCTGTATAACTAGATTAAAATATTATTTGCTGTGCATCAGCTTACATGTTGATAATGACCATTTTTGAAAAATGAAGACTAGATAGGTAGAGTCTAGAAATTCCCAGTGCTCGAGTTACGTAGTGAGTTAGTGTACTAGTCTGCAAAATTATAATTTAAATAATAATATATGAAAATCAGAATCCCTATCCTGAGAATCAGCAGAAGTTTAGCCATTCATTAAGTGGAAGCATAATCAGGCCAAAAGCTAGAGCAAAATTTAGCAATACCATTGCCATGGGAAGCCTGGGAACTAACAGGGAATTCCAGGAGCTCATTTTCAAATTGATACTGGAGCATCAGTAAATCAAAATAGACTATACATGTCCATGCAAGAAAAAGACAATCTATTTCCAGATCAGCTGTCTTCAACAGAGAAATTTTGTTATACACGTCAGTGTCAGCTGTTTACCGTATCAGTCCAAGGTGGGAATAACATAGAGAAAGTAGGAGAGAAAAGTGCTAGAAGAAGAAGCAGCCACAGAACAGTGAGATATGCCTTAGTCTCCACTGGAACTAGCAGATAGTCATGGAAATATTAAATAATCTGGATAGCTTTTTAATTTCCTACATTGAATTTCCTATATGCCAGGTTTCTAGGAGTAGACTTCTGAATACAATAGTTCAGCAGTTATCCTGCTGAACTAAGTGTGATTAGTTTCTCATGTGCTTTGATGGGGCACAGGTTTAAATAGCTGACTGAACTAGATACACACCAAGATTTTTCATTTATATTATTAAATGTAAAATTATCAAGCTCTTTTAAAAAGATCAGTCACAGCATCTGAAGGTATGCATTTCTGTGGCAGTAGATTCCCTGGGCTAGCTATTTTCAGGAACAAAATAATTTAGCATACCAAAACCCAGCACTACTACACAAATGGTGTAGCATTAATTAATGTTAGTGTGAAGGTATTAGTGTGTATAAGCCACTGTACAGTTCTTCCTTCTCAAAATCCCTTAGAAAGTTCTTTTGATTTTAGTGTTTCACTTTCTACTTCACTCATTTCGTGTCAGTCCTGAAATATCTGGGCTGAATTGTGGGACTGTAATGATATGTACATATATTATAGTGTAGCGTTGGTGTAGAAAATTTTTTTGTTGGTTTGTTGTTTTTTTTTTTTTCTTTCAGCCTATTGAATTTCATAAAATGTTTACTGAGAGATGCCCAGTACTCTCACTTCAAATAAAGCAATCAGTTCTAAACAGCATGGACTCAGGGGGTAGCCCTCAGCGATAAGCACTAGTCTATTTAGAGTGTTCTCTATTCTGTTTAGGCATTTCTTCATTTCAGACTACATGGGGTAAGGGCAGGAGCAAGCACAATGATGTGGCCTCCGTGCTAGGCCTCAGAGCACACCCCATGACATGGCCCCAGGCTCTTTTCTATTAAGCTGACCTTATGTCTCAAAGCCTTATGACCTGTGACACCACTCAATTGTTATTTAATCAATTCAGTCAAAATTAAAAAGGTGTATTTTTATTTGCCTTAACACCTCTTCTTTCTGGTATTTGTTTTGGTGACCTTTGAGTATTGGATTTCAGCTGTCGATAACACACCCCATGCCAGATTGCTTTTTCTAATAAATAATGAAGCAACTTCTGAGGATTATTTGGATTGGATTGATGTAGGCTAGAAATAGTCTGCAAACATAGCCCAAAAAGAACAACGCAGCTGCATATTCTGAGACTATCATCTCACAAGAAATACAGCAGGCAAAAAGGGCTGTAGACACTGACTAAACCCAAAACTCCTCAAATTTTCATACAATAACCTGTATAGTATCTTCACCTTGAGCTTGAATTAAAAAGAAAAGGCTGTATTTTACTTGTTAAGAGAAAAAGATGGGAGACATCAGCTATAAACAGCAAAGACAATGAATTTAATCTTTTGGCTTATTTTGTAAAAAGGTTAAAAAATCTGTTATCTCTACCATAGGTGAATATTCACTGTTTATGAAAATATTAGCATAACTTTCTTTCTCTTTGTACTTCAATGTATTACATTTTTAAAATATTTCATTTTTTTCAGTTATATATTTAGATCCTGGTTTGGAGAAGTATTTATGGCTATTGTTATACACACGTGCTAGACACTGTACAAATATGTATTAATTTCCTGCTTTAGAAAAGTGCAGTCTTACAATGATAAACTAAATAAAAACAAGTCACAATTCTTAGAAATTTAGTAGCAACACAAAACAGGTGAAGTTCCACAGATCATTTGCATAGTGCTGCATCTCATTGACTTTCCCCATACATACAGAAGTAAGGCTCAAGACCAAGCCAGACAACATCAGTGGCTACTTTTGAAATGTCATCTAGTGATACTTTCTCTTTTTAGCCATTTCTGTGCCATTTTACCCTCTCGCCCCAAGTTGCAATGTGGAATTTAATTCATGCATTAACTCCAAGTAACTGTGATTTAAGTGACAGATAATCTTCATTTCATTGATCTGGTAACTGTGACTCTGAATTTAAAACCTTTCTGTCCTGCAGCTCCCCATATGCAGAAACACATATTTAGTGTCTATATTACAGAGCTCCAGGCTTTGCAAAGGCACCAGGAATATGGTTTGACAGAGAAATTTTGATTCTGACATACCTGGACATTTTTGCTTTCCTTATTTAGAGAAAACTTCAATTTTTATAACAGTGGCAGCAAAGAATAAGTTCCAGACCTTCTCTTTTCTGAGCCTAGACTGTATTGCACTGTGCATGGTAAGTAATAGCTGCATGTCCTGGGATTTGGCAAGAGCAAGTTTTAATCTCTTTGAGCATCCCCAGGAGCTACAAATGGGAGTGCGAAGAGAGAGGATTGCACCCCTGTTGCCCTTTCCCCTTCATAGTCTGTACTCCCTGGGGTAGCACAAGTATTTATAAATTAGTGACATTTATTTATAAAATGCCTGAGATGTGCAGCACTTTAATGTATTAAAAAAATTACATTAATATAAACTCAGCTTCATACATCACTGAACATTATTAATTGGGTGTGGGGATGTGTGAAGGGGGATGGGATAATTAGGACTGACTGTCTTTTGAATACCTGCAGTGTAAGCAGAGGAAGTAACACAGACTGAGCTCCTACAAATGTTTCTTGTAAAAAGGAAAGAACTGAAGCAATAGAACAAGTGGTGTGATCATCTGTGTTTAGCTCCGGAGGTGTCTGTGTATCTTTTACTCAGAGAAAGACCAGAGCCTGAGGATTAACCGGGTCAAGGATTTTTCTACAGTCTATGTAGAAAACAAAATGCTTAGAGTCATAACATGGCACAAACATGATCAAAAATATTTTTTTAGCAGAACACAGCTTAAATATTAGGTTGGGGAATTTGTATTAAGTGAAGTAAAACGTGACCCAATGTGGATATGACCCATTCTTTGCACTAATAATGATTGACGTGCAAACTCTTCAGGGGAAATCTTCCTGCCCTGAATATTCAGTCTGTGTAACTCTGGGTTATGAAAAACTATATGAAATGATAGCAGCTTTTGACCTAAAAATATTCATTCTATTCCGTACTTTTGACAAGAGCTTGGCATATCGGTATGCCTGATCGCTTAAAATTTGAAAGCAATGCACTCTTGCCACATATTTGACTCATGGACTTTTGTTCAACTTCACTTCAGTGCCTATGTTTTCTTCCACTGCTGTGTCTCAGGTGATAAAATGCTGCAGTCTCACCAGGCAGGTTGTCCCATTCCTGTTCTCTTCCCCCAGTATACTTTCATAAAGGTCTAGATCCATATTCTTAGAAAGAGCTATCTGAGGCACTTTTGTACAACGGTGATTTGGAAATCAGGTGTCAAGCAATTGCTACAAAAGAACACAAGAACCCACCCTTACATCTCTAGCATAAAAGAAATGGAAGATATTCAGATATCAAACATCAAAACTATCATGCAAATAAGAAGACCAGACCAGTCGAACTGGTAAAGCTGGAGAAGTTGAAGATTGTCAGAGGAGATAGATAATGTGGGCAAAAGGCTGACTGAAAAGAGTGGTGATTAGAGTGTATGAAAAGGGGACTGTCAGTCTCGAGTATGGTAGTAGTATCTCCTGGTCCAGTTTTGAGACATTTCAGCAGGGCCATGTTTGTATTTTTAGTAGGGATATTACTAGTGCACAGAAGTATTGATAACATCAGTGCCAGGACACATTGTCAGTACAGAAGAGGATCTGGATATCGCAATGAAAGAATCAGATAGCCTTGAGATCGACAGGAATAGAAGTAAGATGAAATTCAATAGCACAAAGTTACAAGGTCAGTCACTCAGGGACTAATAACACAAGTACTCTGCTATAAGCTGAGAACTCATCTGTCAGAAATCACCGAAAGGAAAGTGACCTAAACTCTCTAGTTGATCACAGTGTGACCGTGAGCTGCCAATATGCTGTAGCTCTGAAAAAAAGGCAAATGTGTTTCTGAGATACAGTATGGAGATGTTTCCAGAAAGGACAGGAAAGCATTAGTAGCACTGTGCTACACTCTAATAAAACCTAATCTTGAAGGACCATGTACCTATTAAAACAAAGATGAACTGTTACTGGAGGAAACACAGAAAAGCACTAGTAAGATGATCTGATACACGAATATCAAAAAGACACCAAAGTAATTTGGCATGTTTAGCCTAACAAACCAGAGCCTAAAGGAAATTTGATTGTTGTCTACAAATACATATAGAGATAAACACAAGGGAGAGAGGGGAATTATGTAAGCTGAATGCCAGTTCTGGTATGAAAAGAAATAGCTAAGTACATTTATGCTGGAAATTAGAAAGCAGGATCTTATCTAGCACAGCAATCATCACGTGGAAGAGCTTCTCAAGCATGGTAAGGCTGTAGAGGATTGAGGAACAAAAAACTAATTGCTTTTAAGGTGGAGTTTGGTAAGAATAAAAAAAATATATATGATATGCGTGCTTGCAAGAGCATGGAATTGGACTTAGTTCCCACCTTCCCTTCCAGCCCTAGATTCCAAAGTTATGCCACAAATCCTCAGAGGTGTAAACAGGAGGTTTACACCAGCAAGGAAGGCAGATTTGATTTCCAGAGTTGTATATACCTTTAGGAGTGAGGAGACAATTACAAAAATCTTTGTAATAAAATGTCCTGGATTAGTTCCTGTTATGTGGCTGAATAAGAGCATCAGATATACCTCAAGGGAAACAAACAAACACCGTTGTGCCTTAAAATATTATCTTCATAGAAAAATCAGTATGACCTCTAGTTAGTTATTCAGTTAGCTAATTGCTGTCACTGTTTGCGAAAACATTTGTTAAGGTCATATGTCTAATTCAAATGCTTCAGACTTCTAGAGACCTGTATTCACCACACTTTGCTAGAATGAATCCTCTCTTATAATGTGGCTGTATATTTTTATTCACATTTCTCTTTATTTATTTTAGGATTAATTGTGCAAAAATATCTTGCTCGTTTATTAGGCTAACGGGATGGAAAACCCAACACTTTCTCCAAACATGGTATTCAGTATTTGTTCATTTTAATGATGAAGGCTTAATTGCAACTGGAAGTTGATGCAACAAGCGTGCAAGAACAGCATTACTCATACATAACACTGGATAGTATTAGACGTTGGTAATCATTACTTAGCTGTTCTTCCAGTTGTAGGATTGTTGACATGCAAGGCAACAGTAGTTGCCTTGTCAGAGTATGAGGTACGGCTAAAATTCTGTAGAGGTAGCAACTACCTATCTCTGCTGCCTGTTCAGTGCAATTCCACAGAAACCTCCTTATTACTAAGATTTTCATAACCACTGGAACTAAAAATAAGGTTTTTTTGTTGGAGATGAACAACCAGCCAGCATTAAGAAAAAGCATTCCTGCTGAATGCCAGAAGGGACTCTAGTGTTGTCATGGGTATGGAACAAGAATAGTGAGTGTGAATGTAAATGACTGTAGATAAATAAAGTAATGCTTCGTTCTTACCTTTGTCATTGATATTCTCCTGTAGACAAAAAAAAAGAGGAGAATTGTGGTTTCAGTGTCTGCAGTTCCTTCTTTTCTCCATGTGTCCATGTGTGCCTTACTATGCTCCTCCGCTCTGTTGGTTATTTGGGACATGAGCTACAATGGAGACCACATTATCCCTCTCAGGAATTTCTCGTCCTCAGTAAGTTCTCAGAAAGTGACCATCCACCACTGTAAATGAACTTAGTTCAATCAATAGCTGTTCTTAAAAAAAGTTTGGTTTAGTTACATTTATAAATTTCAGAGTTGCCTGCCTTGACAACCACTACCTTAGCCCATAGCAACAAGGGAGAGATAGCTATATCGTATAAGCACATGCAGTAGGCTGACTTTGTACACTGGGTTTTACAATGCCCTATATATGATGTTTTTCATCAGAATTACCTTAATTCTATGTATGAAATTTCCTAAAAAGGTTAGATGGCAGTGGCCCAGAGCAGCTCTGCATTACCTGTTCCCTAAGCCTCAGCAAAGCTTCTCTTTGCTCAAATGCCTCTGAACAAAACTTGAAAATCTCCTAGAAAACATGGTTTACATGATTTTATTGCACTCAATAATTTTTTTTTTTTTTCCACAAAGAAGAAAAGACTTAAGTGTGCTAGTATTTGCCTATCGTGTTTTAGGAGAGGATAAATAACCTGTTTTTAATGATCAGGAATTTTGAGCAAACACTCACTTTCTCGAGACTAAACATACAAGTGTAGAAATTGGCTTGTGTTAGGAAGAAATTTGTTACTGCCCTGACTAGATTAACCATGGTAATTGGCACTGGGTTTTTTTAACATATTGTGCAGTGCTTTGCAGGCGGTAGTAATAAATAATGTGCACTTAGCTGCACTATTGGTCATTCGCAGTCCTATCACAGCAACCTCCCCCCATTCAGGGAAGATAAATGTGATTTAAATTAATAGCCAGTCCTAAATAACTCCTCAGCTGGTAAACGATGCATTTATCAGGCCTAGACAGGCAGTGTCCTTTGATTCATGGTCCCCCCCTTACAATGTGAAGGGTGCGTACAAAAATTGTTATTACTTTTTAATAAAGTGTAGCAGTCAGTCTTCAGTCATTTATCAGAAATGGAGGCATTCTGACAAACAGAAATATCTTAGCAGTGGATGAATGAGAGGGATAAAGGACACATTTCTCAACAAAAATAATCACTGCCTAAATAATCTCATAAAAGTCAGCTTCTAAGTACCTTGAAATAAATGTATCCAGCTGAAAGATACAGACTCCATGTGCTGTTAAACTAAAGCCTAAACCAACCATTACAATATTCACCTGCACACAGAATGGAAAAAAAATATTTTCATCATCATTCTTGTGGCAGCAATTCAAATACAAATAGCAGTCAGTTAAATAGCAAATTTCCCAGTATATTTTCCTTTTGGTCTCTTAGCAGCTAGCTCAACTTTTTTCCCCAGTTATAATTTTTAAATTAATTGTGCTCACAAATAAATAAAGTAAGTTTGGAGATGAAAAAAAGCGTTAGGTGAATGAAGCAACTTAGACGCAAATGTGATTTAAAATGTTTTATACCTTAAGCATTTTTTTTACATTCTTTTAGTATTTACAACTTTACTGTTCTTACAGTTTAGACACCTGCTCAAGATACGGCAGTGTGAAGTCTTCTTGTGCAGGAGGGATGCCTGGGTAGGCTTAGAGGAGGCAGTTCTTTGCAAGCGAGGATCCATGTTCCACATACATGAACTGAGGGCAGGGTGTTTAACTTGCCATTCGTGCTTCTGCGTTGCCCACGTGCAGACTTCAACTTGCAGGGTTACTCAGATAATGATGGGAAGGCCAGATCTCACACTTTTCACAGAAACTTTTCTAAAATTGCTGTGTTAACCTGGGACTTGGTTCTTCTAAGCACTACAAAGTTTGGTGTGGTATTACTGCTGTAAAGTGAGGCAGAGCTTATCCTGTTAGAGACGTAACACAAGGAGTGTTTAACTGAAATGGTCTGAGCATAATCAGCTCCTAACAGTGTGCCTAGGGTAAACTTTTCTGATCATTGCTTGGTGCTCTTCAGTGCCATCTTTGCTGCTAATCTCTGGACACACTGCACTACCCCTGCAGAAGACGAACCATGAGGCATCACTAACACTGTCATCTCACTGTGCTCACCTCACCTCCACCTGTCCCTCACCACCCCATTCATCTTCCGACAAACCCTGCAAGGGAGTGACAGCATGGATTCACTGGCACGGGAGCATGGGACACCTGCCTGTAGCTTCCCATCAGATTTTCTCTACCTTTGATCTCTGGGAATTACAAGCCATGTCATGGTCCAGATTCTCCAAAATCAACCATCGCTTCTGTACCTACATCACAAGTGAACTACACAGCATTCTTGGGATTTGCAGGATGTGTGCAATTTGTCTGTGTGCATACAAATGGCATTTGTAGTTGTTCTCAGTGGGAATTGCAGCCATTAATTTTATCTCAGAAACACACCAAAGAACTGCTTTGGCAAACAAAGTGTTTAAAAGCAATTGGTCTTTCTCCCCTCCCTGCTCATAGCTCTGCTGGGGACGTTTTGGATCCAGGATTGATGTCGCAGGCAGAGGTGGCCCGGAGAGGCCTATGGCTGCCTCTGTTTCTCTTTGGCACCACGTGGGTGGTGGGCAGGTGGGCCAGGATGGAGGGGTGGCACTGGGGGGCTGAGAGGCTGAGGGAGGATGGGAGAGGCTGCTCCGTGGGAGAGTGGCTCAGGTGAGATGAGAGAAAGGAGGCAGAGGAGAGGAAGGATGAAAGAGAGGAGTGTCAGGATAAGAAGCAGGAGGAGGTGGGGGTGGAGATGGAGGAGGTCAAGGAGGGACTGGAGGAGGAAGACTTGGGAAGAACCCATCTTGGAACTCTCCTTCCCATGGCTGTCCTATCTCGGCCCAGTCAAAACTGAGTCAGGAGTATGTGGAGTTGCAGCTTTGTCCTTTACCTTTCATGCCATAGTTTGCTGTCATTGTTGCTTGATTCCAGCCATTCCCCTATATCTTGTAGGAGCAGAGCTACAGAAAAGTCCATGCAACACTCTTTAGCAGTAGCAGGCTGGCTAGGAGCTAATGTAGGCAAACTTTCGTTAAATCTTCTTCAGGCAGGAGCTTTTCTGGTGCATCAGTGAAGACGTTTGTTCCTCTTCCCCTGCTTAGCTTTTAACATTATTCTGGCTGTTGTTATCCTTCAGAAAAGAGTTGAATGCAAAGTCATCTGGTAGTACTCTTCAAAAACAGAGGCCTGGTCATTAGTCCATCTGTTCTTATCAATTACAGTGAAAGAAGGCCACTGTTTGTACCTGGTCATAGATATGGAGCAATCTCCCCTCCCTCTCATGCTCTGTTCCTTTTTTAGAGGGAATAAATTGCATCTACTGGGTGAAGACAGTATTGGAAATGACCCATCAATGATGTATTTCACTTGTATGGAAACATCCCCATTAACCCTGGTGCTGTCATCAGCCTTGTCAGGCAGGTTGTGTGCCCATATGAAGTGCTGTTTTTCAGAAATCCTGTGTTATCTTCAAAATTTCATGTGATGTTTGGAGCTTCCAAAACTGTGCTGCACTGTGACCAAAAGATCCCTTTGGAAAGATTCCCTCCACTGCAACCCTGAAGGCTACAGGAAGAGTCACAGATTGTATAAATAAGTTCCAAAAAAAAAAAAGAACATTGAGACATTCATTTTTTATGAACTACATCACATTATTTTCTTACAGTAGGGGAATAATTACACAGCTTTTTATACTGCATTATTTGAGTCTCATCCAACAATCTGTGTCTGGGCCAAATGCCATGGACTTGAATTAAAAAAAGGAATTCTGTCATTAATGTCACTGTGAGTTTTACATGAGAATATATGGTAGTTTTCTGTGCTTAAGAAGTAAATATTTAAGAAATAAATATGTTTATAAATAATAAAAAATAGTCTGAGGAAGTGATAATTGAGACTCATGTTGGGTATAAATAAGGATTAAAGTCTTCTGGTGAGAACAATTGCTCATAATGCAATCTTAACAGCTGCAGCCGGTATAAATGTGTGAGGATATTAACCCAGTCTTTGTGCTGAAAAATAATTTGAAATAATAGACAGAGTATAAGAATGAGGATTGGGAAAGAAGTTCTGGACACTAGAATATATTAAGCTTCAGAATAGTCTCCCATGAGAAATGCTGGAAGTCACCTGAGAAATTTAAAATAAAATTGGGCAAAATAGCCAAAAATGAATGACAGGGAATGATTCAACATTGGCAAGGAAGCAGAATGACAAGTCATATTTTAAGGAAGAGTTAATAAACCATTTTTACAATATCAGTTGTTTGAAAGATGATATTCCAATATACTAACATATTTCTTATTACTCTTGGTAATCAAGTAATTATGATTCAGAATTCTGTTATGTATTTCTTTTGGTGATCCTCCCTCCCAAGATTACAAGCAAGCAAGAAAAGGATGTAAGTTTTAGGTGACAGTTTCTGAATATTTAGCCAATTTGCCCCTTTCTCTGCTTCTATCTTTCATGCTGATATTATGTGTTTAGTTTTAACCTGAAAACATGATTTAATCAAGTAGAATGTGGCATTTAAGAAAAAGCCCAGATAGTGAAATTGATCATGATGAAACAGCCTCTACAAAGTTCAAAATCCACAGATGGCCTAAACCTGATATTAGTTGTTTCCCTTTCATTTCAAATGCATTTTTCTTCTGTCACTGTTTCTTCTATGGACAAGAAGATTTAACTTAAATTCACTCAAAGGGAGAAGGCAGTGCTACAGTTCTATTCCATAACATTTTGCCTGTATTGGTGACAGTGTTGCAAACATTATAAATACAAAATATTTTTGCCTGTTCAGGATGGCATAACTGAAAAAAATAACATTGAATATATTAGCCTGTTTTGTTTTTCTCCTGGAAGTAGTAGAGATAATCTGCTTTTAGTGTATAGATGTTAGCCTGACTGAGTAATATACAAATGAGGAACAGCTTTCCCACTTCATGTTAACTCTTTGTAGACCAGTTATATGCTGATCTGCTCACTTGAAACTCTTCTAAGAATTTGCAGACACTGAAGTCTAACATCTATTTTATAAATAATAAAGAAAAGAATTTTAAATATGAAAAACAGAGATCTGGAGGAAATATTGAATCATTTTTCTCTTCTGCTCTTCAGAAAATTTCACTCCTTTTATTTCTGTTGAGGTCCACTCTTTTTAAACTGGACTTTCTGCATTTAAAATGTGATGTAACTATTAAACTATTACTCTAAACTTTGCCTAGTTTCCTTGAGCAACATTAAAATTCTTCCATTTAATATTTCATTGAGTATCTTTAGCCAAATATATCATTTTCTGCTTTTCCTTTCATAAGCATTATCACCCTATAGCACACTGTGCTGGAAATAAACAGCAAACATTTTGAACAGAAAATGTGTCCTTGTGTATTAAAACAACAATAACAGCAGCGTCTCACTCTTTCATACTGGAATAAATTAGCCCTTTAATTTAGTTTCATGAAAAAAAATACAACCTAGAAGCAATTCTCTTGTGTATAGACCAACATTAAGCCTCATACACAGGTAACAGTCAATCCATTAACCTTTGCTTTGAGCTTAACCTGTGTGTCCCTCGCATCACAGTTGTTCCTCCTTTTAATACCTTTTCCTTAATAGTTGCTCACCCACAACTGAAAAGGGCAGAGCAGCTTCTCATGACATTGACTGCGCCGCTGCAATAATAAGCTTCTCTTTTCTTTTTTTTTCCCCACCTCCTGCCTCACTACGGTGTCAGTAACCATTTTTTTGGGGGGAAGGTAATCTAAAAAGAGCTGTAGAGGCAGAGGTCGTGTTAAACTGTAACGCAAATGTTATTCCTCGATTATCTAGCTGGGGTAAATGTCAACTGCTTCGGGCTAAAGCAATTGGAAAAGCAGAGTGTGTGAATCTAACAAAGGGAGAGAGAGAGAGAGAGAGACAAGGAGGGTGAGCTGGGGGAGGGGGAATTTAAGCTGGGTCTAGCCTGATGGCTGGTATGTTCAGCCAGCGCTTCTCCATGCTTCTTTTCTCCAGCGGACAACAATATCGTATAAGCTCCAGGTGATCTGAGCAGAACTTTCCTCACCCATTCTTTTGTAATAAGTGTGTCTGCAACAGAAGCTGTTGTGTGTGAGGCAGCGGCTTAAATGGTATTTAAACACTTGAGGGATCAGTGCCCGTCCCACTTACTGAAGAAATGTGTAAAAAATAATATGAGAATAAAGATATAGTTAATCCTGGAGAACAATAGGACATTTTGAAATTAGTTAATATACTTTGGACTTTAAAGAAGTGAAGTATGATATGGCACTGCTTGTAGTTATTATTGTGTTTCATATAACTTGAAAAAAACCCCACATTTTAAAGAGAACAATGTTCTTGATATGACTAAAGAGTTGGCATGCTTGTTATTCATCTTGTATAAGAATATATTTATTAGCCATAAATTATTACATTCAGTACTGATCATCCTAGATTATTTTCTCAGTTTTCTACGATCATGAATCATTATCACTTTCGTACTGCTAATTCCTACAGCTGATTACAAAATAGACACCTAAATAAAAATATCATATGTTAATGTAAAATTAATATTGGAATGGTAAATACAATGAGTCAGAAATTCTGACACAGTTTCTGGAAATGCGTGAAAAAACCCCACCACACCCTGCTGTACTCCCTCGCACCCTTTTCCCCCTCTGGATGTGATGATTTCAATTCTTTTGTAAAGGAGAGGTTACAATGGGTACAATGAATTGGAGTGAGCAGTCTGATGGTATTGCTGCTGACTTTTGGCAAGTTTGAGGAGTTTCTGCTTATCAGTTGAGATGCAGAAACTACTGGTATGATTGGTCATCATTATTTCAATCAAAAGTTAAGTAGAGGGATTTAAAATGCCACTGGAAATTTACTGTTTTAATAGCTAGCTAAAGACAATAGCTCTTAAACTATGCAAACACAGTCATCAAAGTATGCCCACTACACTTTCGTGACCCAAGGCCCTGAGTTCCACCGGCAGCTGGATAGAGGAGCAGGCTCACTGGTAACTGATTCCATAAACATTACCAGCATGCTGGTAATGAGAAAAAAAAAAAGCTATTTCCAACACCCAGAACTGCCTCCAACAATGAAGAAGATCATACTGTAGCTTGTCTTCATTTGTATCACATACTCGTGTAACACTGATCTAACCAGATCTACGCTATGAAAGTGCTCTACCAGTGTAGTTGTGATCACAAAACATCCAAGTCAATGCTGCTTCTCTAACCAAGAACTATTGCTGATTCAGTAGCCAGTAGATCCAGGAAAGTGATCATTTCCTTTTGCATGGCACCTGTTAGACTCCATCTGTCCTCCCTGCTTAAGAAAGTTATAAACTGGAGTAAGCCAAAGAGAGGTCGACCAAGATGCCTAGGGCTCTGGAACAGTTGACTTGCCTGAAAAGACTGAAGGAACAGGGCTTGTTCAGCCTGGAGAGGAAAAGGCTTTGTGGGGTGACATAATAGCAGCTTTTCAATGCCCAAATGAGGTTATTAAGAAAAGGAAGCTAGCCTTTTGACTGAGTTGCATGTTGGGAGAACAAATGACAATGGTCATAAACTAAAACAGGGGGTTCTTACTTAAGGCAAAATATTTTCAACTGGAGGACGTTCAAGCACTGGAAGAGATTACCTAGAGGTTACCCTGAGAGGCTGTGCAGTCTCCCTCTTTGGAGGTTTAGAAGATTGGATAAAACTCTAGGCAACTTGGTCTGATTTCATAGCTAACCCTGCTTTGAAAACACAGTAGAACTAGAGACCTCTGGAGGTCTCTTCCAACCTGATTATTCTACTTTGTTATTCTAGTTTGGGCTTTTGGAAAGGAGCTGTTGAAAAAAATAAAAAACAACAAACCAAACCAAAAAACTTCTGCTTTACATTTGTGTAACTTCATCTTGACCCATGAAAGTGGTATGAGAAAGTCACATCAACAGAATATGTGGCATTTACAGTATGTCAACAACAATTATAGTTTTCAGTAATTTCACAGAAATGGCTTTTCAGTCATTTCACAGGAATGTTCTTAGCTTTTCAATGGTCTTCTGGAGTTGTGTTCTGTCTTTAATGCATCAAAACACACTGGGAGACGAGAGCTTGAGTGATGTTGAACTGGTATGAATGCTTGACTCACTGTGACACAGGCAACATATCTGAGTAAAAACAATTATTTTGTACAGTTGGAGGGAGAAGCGGCCTGGGATAGTGTCATGGCTGCCATGGAGGCCAAGAAACCACTGGCAAACAGTCAAGTAGTATTTTTAGCAAGTGTTAAATCTGTCTAACAATTTATTCTGGAAAATGATGCTAGGATTCCACTCCATTCTCCATGTGGAATGGAGAGCAATAGGAAGAAGCAGGTAAGTGATAAATTCACACCTTAATTTAGGTTTGGTGGTGTGGCTTTTTAAAGTAAAAAATTAACCATGGCCTCATCTTTAAAAATATACTTTTATGCCATTGTTTTCTTTCCCAGATTATTGTGATCAGATAAGTTGTATAATCACTTGCCTACATGAAGCATGTCTAAAAGTTGCTTTTGGGTTTCCAGATTAAGTGATGACCTCATTTCCTGGTGGTGACAGGAGCTAACAGAACAAATATACAGAAATCCATTAGAACTAATTCACCCAAACAACTTGAGTGAATCACTCAATGCCCTTCCCTCACTGGGGAAAGAAATCAATGACTTGATGATAAAATTAAAGATTTTTTTAAACAAAGGAATGATTTTTTAATGATCATAATAGTATGATGAAAAATGCACAGTAGTATCTATCAGCCTCCTAATCTGTTTCCAGTAAGTACATATGTGCATCATTAACTTTGCTCATCAAGGGACGTCCCTATGAAAATTAATGGATATTTTCATATGCTTTAAGAAAGAATCACACTTGTAACAAGGACTACCTTAGAAGATTTAAGACATTCAGAAAGAAAATCAGCAACAATTGTTGGAACTTGTTTCACCTTTACAGTCAGAAACTTTGGATGGAAAAATAAACATAGTTTTAAAATGTCTGACAGTATTTAATTTGTATGGTAATTTGTTGCTAATTATTTTTTAAAAATTGTAATTTAGGAAAGCATAGCTGTTGCAAACAGAAGATAGTGTATAATGAGCTGGCTAGTATTATTAGATCTTCTAGATTTAACACATTTTAATTCATGAACTAATAAAAAAAAAGTGAAAGATTAAGACTGACTTGTAAAGAAAAATAATTTTTAGAACTTTTACACTTTAAAGCCTGGGAAAAAATATTGTACAGTGATAGGAGAATGTGAAGAGGTGACTTAAGTTCTTGACCATAACTGGATGACTAGAAGATTCCTGATATTTCATGACTCCTTAATTTAGAAGAAGAAGATGATAAGATAAAAATCCTGGAAGCTCAAGTCTGCTGAATTTTAGTGAGAAATAAGGTACACTTTTGCTATCTAATAAATACGTTCTAATCTAGCTAATAGATTTGTATCTAATGTGGGAATCACCTGGTAAAATTATATAATCTGAATGAATCAGAAATTCTGACAAAGTAACTATAAATTCTATTGAATCTATGAGTTGGAGACATAGGTAGTTGTACTTCTACTGAGTGCAATGCAGCAAACCTGCTTTACAAAACCTAAGGGCTGAGCCTTGACATGTTTTGATGTAATACTATGACTGAATTATTCCGTATAGTAATTGGCATGAAAAAGCTTGCGTGCTGTAAACTGTTATCATTAATATTGTGGACTTCACAAACAGGACACCAGAAATATTTATGAAACTGAGACATCAAAGTAGTTTCTTTTTATCTCTCCCTTCACCCAGCCCTAGTAAAGCCTAATTGAAATACAATAATTATAAATGAGCTTAGCTTCTCAATTTAATTTCCTTGTGAGTAGTTTCATTTATTTTTCTTAGGCTTTGTTAACGTGTTTTAATTAAAAGATTTAACAAAGCTCAAGATACAACGTGCCATTAGGTATAGGAACATAATGGGACATAGTTACAGAGAACTTGTGAACCTATTTTTGAGTTTGTCTGTTTATGCAATTGAGAGAGTAAATTTACTCATGAATCTGAGGAATATTTGTGCAATATTTTGCAGTCATAATGAAACTGTTAAAATCTCAAAATACCTGTCTTCAGAAGTTGCTTTGTAACTGCTATTAAACAAGTTTGCTTCAGCCTGGAAAAACAGGAGGACATGAAAGTTAAAAAAAAAAGTTATTATCATGTAGGAAGTCAGGTCCACTGTCACGTTCCGATTTCGGACAAGAGGAAGGCCCCCTTGCGTTCTAGCCGACCTCAGACGAGTCTGGGAGGCTAGGGGCGGCTGGACCGACCTCTCACACACTGGAGCGTGGTTTTGTTCGTATTCTCGGGAACAGAATTAAGACTCAAAACGGAGTCAAGTGCCAGGTAGGTTTATTAACCCGATAAGAAGTTTGTAAATGGAAGAGAAAGGAGAGAAAGGAAGGAAAGAGGGAAAAGAGTTTCGGTTGTAATAGCTACCACCACGGAGCTGCGGTGTCCCGACAGTTCAGTTCGCTCGATGGGGGAACAATCCATCTGGTTTTGGTCATCGCGATGTCGGTTCCGTGGATGTGTATTCCGGTGAATGTGTATTCCGTTGAATGAATGAAGTGAAGAGTAGTGAAGTGTAGAAGTCTCTAAGTGTAGAAGAAGTGTCGAAGAAGTGTCGAAGAAGTGTCTCAGTCTCGAAGAAGTGTCGAAGAAGTCTCTCTGTCTCAGTCCAGAAATGTCCCTTTTTATGTTGGTTGTTTTCATTGTATTTCGAGAGCTGGTTTTCCTAGCCCCACCCCTCACCTGGTGGCGATATGCATGCCCATTATCGGGTGATATGTATCTCTGGGCGAACGCCGCGGGTGGGGGGGTGGGGGGTGGTTGGGGCTAGATTTCTCGGAACCAGCTCTGCATTCAGGTTTGCAAGACAACAGGAGTTGCCTTGCAAGATAACGGGAAGCCATTGCTCGGGTGGTGGCCCACTGTTTCAACAATGTTGAGACAAATTTTTGACACAGTCTTTTACAGTCCACGAAACAGGTTTTTCCAAGTCCAGTTCAAGCAAAACATGACAAAAAGAATTCTGCATCTCTATCACTAGATTTTACTTAATTTAAACATAAATTCCACTCTTAGAGAGAAAATCTTAAAGAATATTGGACACAAATGTCATACTAAAAAATATTTTTTTCAGAAGTCACAAAATGACACCTGCTAGAAGGCTAACCCTAGATTAACCAAATACCTACCAAGATTCCCTTATGGTGAAAACAGCATAAAAAGTCAACCACTTAGCTGCAGGCACTAAGGAGGAGATAAATGATTTCAAACATCAACATCTGTGCCCTATAGCTGTCTCAGTCTTTTCAGTCCATTGCTGGAAAACATTAAAATGAAGCACAGATATAACTTTACTGGGAAACTATTTAAGGTGTAAAGATAGGGGTATTGGAAATCTTGGTTTGGGGAACCAGTTGAACATATCGATGTCACAATACTGCGAAAGCCAACCTGAGAAGAAATGCCAAATTTGCCTTTTGGAATTTTCATGTTATTATTCCAGGTAGAATTGTTTCAGCCAAATAAATATTCTTACTGTGGAAGACATAGAGAATATTTTACTATATAATTTGCCATTACAGTTTGAACATACAGTAGAAACAGGCTTAGTACAAGCCATTATAACTTCTATAGCTTTTATACTGATAAGATTATTTTGGGATTAAATTTCTTAAGAATGTGCACTCAGTGAAGGAATATGTAGTTTAGGACTAAAGAAGTAAAGTTCTCCAATTCTTCTAGCAACAACTATCCAATGTGCTCAATTTCATGTTGTATCTAGACTAAAATAATAATTTAGATAATGCACCATCAAAGAAAAACTTATGATGGTAAAAATGTGAATTATTTATTCTTATTAAAAACACAATAGTATATTTCCAGAGTGTCACATACTTGTGAATGTTTTCTGGTTTTCATGATCCATTGAAAAGTCTTGAATATGTAAAAATATCCATGTGTTTCTCATGTTTAATGCATGCTTTGTGTGAACTTGAATTGTATAAAAAGAATGAGGCTACTGTCATGCATGACTCATTCAAAATGTGCAGAAATACTAATCTTTGCATTTGTTAAGCATCTTTATTTATTTGAAATCGTACATGCATTCCAAAGAAAAGAATAACTGCCCTTTGCTCTCATCAGTCTTTTACACATTCCAAAACTATTACTGAACAAGGAGATGGAAGGAATCTCCCGTCAATCCCAACACTCAGCATAATTTTCTTTTTTTAAATCCTGCTTTGTCCTATCTCCAATTTCAACTAAAATAGGAACAATCTACTTGAAATTTTTGCCAGAGTGAGCTATTTCCCTGTGAAACCTTGTGACTATCCCACAGAATGCTTTCCAGGTAAGCAAAAATTCATGCAGATTTCAGTTTTTGAGGTTTCCCTAATTTGTTTTGTTTTAAAATTCTCTAGAATATGTGGGCCTCAATATTTTTTTTTAATTTCATCATGATAGGCATGGTGCTCTCACTAATTTGTTAGCTGCATAGATAGAAGAAAGGTGTTACTCAGAGGATGTCTGCAGTGAAGCAAAGCAAAGGGAATACAGAGGGAATACATCTTGTGAGACACGGTAGATCTCTCTGGCTCCTTTAAACCTTACCTGATGTAGAACAAACTAAAAGGAGTCTTCACAGGACTCATATGCACAGTCAAAAAGATGAAAATCTGATAAAATTCTTTTACCTGAGAAAATGCCAAGGAAGGTGGCTATTTGTACAGCTGGAAAACAACCTGGTCAAGCCTAGTAAAAAGCCTGCATAAGCTGCAGAATCTCCACTTGATCCTCTAAGTAGATGGCAGGTGCAGTCCTGAGGAGCAGTACTCGTGGCTGAAATTCTTTCTAGCTACTACATCTTATGACTTCTACAAAGTCTTACCTTTTTCCAAGGCTGTTTACATTGTTTCAAATAATGGAGAAACAGAAAGAGAAATAAAAAAAAATCATAAGGCACATAGGCCTTCTCTAAGAGCTCATAATCATGAAATAAGCTTTTAATTTCAATAGTCTCCAACAAGAGTAATAAAAAAAAAACAAACCAACCAACCACATAATTATTATTCTTCATTTACAAAGTCTGGGGCAGAATCCCTGTGGCTGGTCCATAGAAACCTTTCCCACCTATTTGCTCCTTGGATAAATCAGAGATGGTGCTTAATCTCCCCGTGTGCTGGTGTTTACTGCACCTGAACTTCTGCTCCTGGCGTACGCTCCTCAGTCTGCAACATGCCCGGCATCCTCATCCTCGCCATGCAGAATCCTGTTTGGGAGAAGCAAGTCAGCATTGGTCCTGCTGCCTGTCTCCTGAAGAGCTTAATGTGGTAGACATTCTCACATCTTCAGTCAGCCTCTGCACAAAGGCTCATTTCCAAATTGTGGCAAAAGTAGAAGCCCCTAGAAAGCGAGAAAAGCTTTGTGTAGTTAGTTGCTAGAGAAAATGGCATGGCTAGATGGAAGCAGGTCAAAACCATGTCTCTCCTCTCCCAAAGACACTTTAAATACTGCTAGGCAGGAAAAGGAAAACATTTTTTTTTCTCACACTGAAATTTCTAGTTTATATAACACATTTAAAAATACATTGGTTAGAAGGAGACTAGGTTTGAAAGTGATTCACTAGCCTTGTGGCTTATACTTTAACTCAAGAAAGCAAGGAAAGGGGAGGAAAGAGCTGGCCTCCGGGTTCTACTAGAGGACATCCTCATGGGTTTTAGGCAAGACTTTTGTAACAGCCAGCACACAACTATTTGGAACAGGAGTTTGAAATGAGCTCTCTTAAATTTCTCTGCATTTCCAGCATCAAGAGAAGATCAGAGGGTAAACGCAGCAGGATGTTTAGAGTGCACATGAGTTGAGGTTTTATGGTGGACTCCAGGTATATATTTATCCACATAAACAGAGTATTAAGTTTAAATTTCTAGACTTGTCTCATACCAGGAGGTTTTGCTTGTGTTCCTTTTGAATAGAAAATATGATTTATATATTTATGTAGTCATATTTGATTCAGAATCATGATCTTTCTAGAAAGGGTCAGGTACCTATCATACTGTGAGGGGACTGCTTGTGTACTAGCAGTCGAACTCTTGCTACCATCACTGAAGTTAAACTTTAAAAAAAAGTAAGGAAAAAAAAAAGTAGCAAAAGAATTCTTTAGAGAAAGTAAGGTAGTGCTGTGAAGTCCTGAGAAACTAATTAGCAGAACTGACAGAAAATAGAATACAGTGAGAAATAAATGCTCCTACCTTTAAATAAGCGTACAAGTACTTCAGCTACCTCAGTGCGGGGTCAATCAATGAAAGAGAAGTCTATGAAAAGACAACAACTCCATGTCACTGCCCATAAAAACTTGTTTGGCCCCCCTGTATTATAACATAAAGCTTTCTTAATAATACTCTGCCTGGGCTTCTAAGACAACCAATTTAATCTTGCTGAGTAAGAATATGTCATACAGTCAGATTTTCAGTAATGCTCCCTGAGCATGAAATCAATGAGGTTGCAATCTGCCAGCTTCGCTGGTTTTTAAGTCCCTTGGTGCTAAGGATGACAGTGCCAGTCAGGGCAAGTCAAGCTCAGTGAGTTTCCAGACAGCTCTACTGGCCTGTAGCACTCCTCACAGCACTATTCAATGTGTGAACTAGTTTGTAGTTACACCAACAGCTTTACGTTAAATCTTTTTTTCCTTTGGTCACCCTGAAGGAAAGATTTGTGCTTTCCTTTCCTGGGTGCTTTATTGCTGTCCCTCTGGATCTAAGTGCTCAAAGGAGAGAGCTGGTTATTTGCACTAAGACTGCTGGTAGCATCTCTCAGGAAGTTTTTTCTGGGGAAAAATATTTTATGTTCCTGTCATCCTCTTAACTCAAAGCAAAAATTGCCTGGGCAATTGTTTACAGTCCACTTGAACCTCATATCTGGAACACAGGGATTTGCATCTGTGGAAAATGAAAGTTTATCAGGTGAAAATGTCTCACCTACGGAGGCATTTTCTGCTTTGGAATGACTCCATGATAAATAGCAGCACTAGGTGAAGGTTGATGGAGATCTAGCCCACCTCTTCCACTTTTTAAGTATAGCTGGAACCAGCCCTGTTGTTCTGGTTTTGTTTAGTGAGGGCGGGGCTAAGGTGGTAACTTCTGTAGGAAACTGCTAGAAAGTTGCTCCCCTTTGTTCAGTGGACTCGACCGGGCCTAGGGCAGACCCACTGCTGGCCAAGGCCGAGCCAATTGGTAGCAGAATGTCCCATGATAATGCCTCTGCGATAACGTATTTAAGAAGGGGAAAACAGGAAAAAAAAAGTAGAGAAGATGGAGAAGATGTGAAGAAGCTGAATGGGGGTAGAGAGGGGGAGGCGCAAGACTTGTGGGCCTTGCAGGCCTCACCCTTTGGCCTTCTGCCAGGCGGCCGACTGGGCCCAACTCGGCCCGGCCTGGCTGCAAGAAATGCAGAGGAGATGAGATGTGAATTAAATGTAAAAAGATCCTGAGAGGCATCTGCCAGCCTGTTGTGATGAATTTTTCCTGTGAAGAATGGCTGCAGAAGGTCAGTGAAGAAGGAGGGGGAGGAGTAATGCAGCTCCTGGCCAAGATTTCCCTGCAGCCTGTGGTGATGACCATGGTGGAGCAGGTTGTCCCCCTGCAGCCTATGGAAGTCCACAGAGGGGCAGAGATTTACCTGCAGCCCGTGGAGGACCTCACGCCAGAGCAGGCGGAGGCCTGAAGGAGGCTGTGGCCCATGGAGGGCCCGCTGGGGCAGCTGTTCTGGAGCAACTGCACCCCATGGAAGAGATGACCCACGCTGGAGCAGTTTCACGAAGGACTGTGGCCCGTGGGAGGGAATCCACGCTGGAGCAGAGGAGGAATGCGAGGAGTTTTTCCCCTGATGATGAAGCAGTGGCGTAAAACAACACATGATGAACTGACCATAACCTCCATTCCCTCTTCCCCTCTGTGCCGCTCGGGGGGGGAAGGTAGTAGAGATAATGTTAAGCCTGGGAAGAGGGAGGGGTGGAGGGAGGTTACCTTGTTCGCTGTCTCATTGTCCTGCTAGTTTTAGAAATAAATGAATAGTTTTCCCCAAGTTGAGTCTGTTTTGTTCGTAACGGTAACTTTAAGGATTTCTCCCTGTCCTTATCTCAAACCTCGACCCGTTTTTCTTATATCATCTCCCCCTGTTCTATCGGGGGGAGTGAGAGAGAGACTGCGTAGTCTGGTCCCGGTCGGGGCTGAACTACGACACCTGTTTAACATCTTTGTTGGTGACATGGACAGTGGGATAGAGTGCACCCTCAGCAAGTTTTCTGATGACACCAAGCTGTGTGGTGCAGTCGACACGCTGGAGGGAAGGGATGCCATCCAGAGGGACCTTGACAGGCTGGAGAGGTGGGACTGTGAGAACCTCATGAAGTGCAACAAGGCTAAGTGGAAGGTCCCACATATTGATCAGGGCAATCCCAAGCACAAATACAGGCTGAGCGGACAATGGATAGAGAGCAGCCCTGAGGAGCAGGACTTGGAAGTGCTCGTGGATGAGAAGTACATGGACCTGTTAAGAGTGAGTCCAGAGGAAGGCCACAAAGATGATCAGAGAGCTGGAGCACTGCTCCTATTAGGACAGGCTGAGAGAGTTGGGGCTGTTCAGCCTGGAGAAGAGAAGGCTCCAGGGACACCTTATTGTGGCTTTTCAGTACATAAAGGGGGCTTATAAGAAAGATGGGGAAAGACTTTTTAGCAGGGCCTGCTGTGATAGAATGAGGGGTAATAGGTTTAAACTAGAACAAAGTAGATTTAGACTAGATACAAGGAAAAAAAATTTTTTATAGTGAGGCTGGTAGAACACTGGAACAGGTTGCCCAGAGAGGTGGTAGATGCCCCGTCCCTAGAAACACTCAAGGCCAGGTTGGACGGGGCTCTGAGCAACCTGATCTGGTTGAAGATGTCCCTACTCCTTGCAGGGGGATTGGACTAGATGACCTTTAAAGGTCTCTTCCAACCCAAGCTATTCTATGATTCTATGTCAAGAATATTCACTTTTTGAAAAATTACATAAGGTATTTTTGTTTATAGATGAAAAATCAAAACAAGAAGATGCAGTGATACAAAGGGTGCTCAATTCTGCAGTTTAATGGTGGAATGCTGCAAGCACAAATGACAACTCCTCAGTTATTTTGTTGCAATACAATTCCAAGTATTTTTGAACTATGAACTGGGATAAAAAATATATACAAAAATCTTATAACAAAGGGTTTTTTTCCCAAAAGAGGAAATATTATAGACACAACTTTGTGAATCTTCTCAGTAAAAAAAAATTCAAGACTGTATGAGATCTCAAAATACTGAAGTTAGCACTGCATATCTAGCTGCTTTTGAATGAGCAGTCACAATATTTGATGATTTCAGATGTGCACCAGGACAAAGTATGTTGCCTGGCTTTTCATCTTTCAAAAGGATAAGCACCCTGGTTGTTTATCACTGAGAGTAAATATACAGAGGATTAAAGTGCATACATACTTTTTTTTTTAATAGTAGTATGCACTTGCAATGTTTTCGTCTTGAACTGGCCTTCATAGGATGGGGTACAGTGTATTCAATGAAAAGAGTTGACTTGAATGACAGCTGAATACCACAAAGAAAAGGGCAGCACTGCATGGGTCATGACTGAAATTGGCTGCTGCTGTGATTTAGTAAGAGCTTTTCAGTTGGGAAGTGGATATTGTAACTCACAAAAGGTAACTTACAGCAACAAATTGAGCTGAATAGAGCTCTGAACTAATTCATGGTTTATTGAGTTCCCCTCTTGTCAGTGATAGCCAACAGTTAACTGAAGTGATTAGTTCAATATTCAGTCACAATGATGTAAAGCCAACTTTCTAGCTTACAGAAAACCTGAAAGGCTTTTTAAAAATCCTGGTAAGTAACATAATTTAAAAACAAAACAAAACACAAAACAACAAAACAAAACAAACAAACAAAAAAAACCCCACACCAAATTTGCAGCATGGGAGAAGTAAGCTCAGCACAAGCCAGAGGATGATGGTGTTCTTGAAATGTATCATAAAACACACAGCAGCAATTTCAGTGTTTATCTCCATAAAAGGAGATTTACATAGTTCTTGTTACTGTCCAGCGCTACTGGGCACACCAAGGAAACTTCTGTGTTGCTGACACTGTTACCTGCAAACTTATGAAAATAAATAATAATTAATATTCCTTAACCAATATGTATGCTAACCATGAAATCAAAGTGAGCTAGAACTTTCCATTTTCCTGGCACAGCAAGAAGACAACAGTGAGTTAAAATATCAGTATCTCTTTGTAACATTATCATGATGGATAAAAAATAAACATGAGTTCATAGCATAGGGTACTTTGCAACAACAAAATTTATAAACAGAGACTTAAAGACCAGACCTCATGCAATAAGAAGCCTCATCGTCATCACAAGGTTCAGCTCTGTTTTCCCCTCACTGTTTCCAGGTATGGCTGTATCCTGGTCCTGGAGGCAAAATAGCTGGCTAATTCTTGTGTTCAGCAGAAGGAAGGTATATTTGCATATGTCTTTTCAAGGTGTTCTTATTATTGCTTATCCAGATTGTGTAATGAAGTATGTCAAGTAACACTCTAAAGCACAGAAGACCCCTAAAATCTGTCATCGATAAAATATTTCATACTGTTATGATTCAGAAACAATTTAAGAATTATGGACAGTGTGAGGTAAATCAAAAGGTGAAATTAGCAGCACTTAATCATTAACCAACTTAAAGATTAACAAAGTGATTCAGTGGAATATGTTGTGATTAAAACAGTGACTTAATTACAGACTCAAGAATGACAAGATTTCACACTAAATCAATATATATGTATGTATAAACACAGACAGATGTGTATCCAATGAAATATCTATATAGAGAAGACCAGCCTATAGTTAAAAGTTCCTTCTTCCTTTTCAAGTTTAGAGTAACTACTCACAATGCATTGACATTCCTCAGCAGGTGATATTTGAGCCTCGAGAAGTCAAACTTTGCCCTGGCCTTTCACTGACTTTGCCAGCAGATGGTCCTTAAATCTCTTTGGTCTAAGGAGGCTGTGCCCGAGAGGCATCTCAACTCAGGGGAGATGGTGGGCACAGTATTTGCTGCAATCCAGGTGAGCTCAATGGCTCTCAGTTGGGGTTACTCTTTATAGGGTGTGAGATAATTGACTTTTGTCAGGTACTTTTCCATTTCAGCCCGACTTAGAGGATGAAATATTCTGGTGCTTTCCACTAGTTTTTTTTCTGGTACCACACACCTGTGTTTTGATTTAGGCCAAGATGTACTGTGTTGTCAGGAGAAGACAGACTGTTATTACTATTTCCATTTTCTTTTTTTAGTATTGGGGGAAAACAGGAGCCAGGTGCATTAAGGGGATGCCTTAACACTCCAGTTCACTGCCTTCACAATCTGTTTTTGACTCGCCCTACGTCAGTGTGAGGCCCAGGAAGAGAGGAATTGCACCAAATACCAAGCAACTCAGTAGGAAGGGAGGTTGTACCACCACAAAAGTCCTTACAAATGTCATAAAAAAATGTCTGCTTCATCAAAAGCTCCAACTGGCAAGAATTTAAACCAGAGGTTCTGATGGAAAATGTATACTTTCCTTAAACAATGTGAAGAAGGTTTGAAGAAATGTTGCCTTTTAATCCTGCTTTTAGAATACTTCTGTGTGACGTTATAGGGCCAACCTGAAGGAAATGGGTCCCTGCTTTTGGCTAAAGGCATGACGTGCCTTTTCAAAGCATAGACAGCAACTACTATTATTAAGAAGACTGCCTTGTAACCATTTAACTGTAATGTTAAGGGATCTTAAAGGGGAGAACTTCATGAAAAAGACCTCAAGGCAAAGCAAGAGGGAAGTCAGGGGAATGAAAAAGTCAGAATTTTCAACTTCTAGGTTAAAGAAAAAAAAGCTTAGGAGTAATATTACTAGGATGATTGTAGTTACATCAGAATGTAAGATAAATGTATTAAAGAACAAATGTCGAAAGACATTGAACTGTTCCAGTATGCAGATATTTAAGTCACAGGAAATCAAAAGCATATTACCTCATTTTTGCCCTACTTATTTTAAAGTATATAATAAGGAACAAAAGGGCAAATGAATCTCAAGTGTAATTGCTAGTTTATTTGTGATCCCTGACATTATAAGTGCTGGGGATCAAATTCCTCCTTGCTGTATCATCCCTGATTTTAGTGGAGTTTGACCAGTGAGAAGTTTGGTCTTTGTGTAGAGCAGATTGCACATTGCATCTGTACATATAAAAGCATCTTTTCCATAAAAGCAGCAGTTTATCTAGCACTACCATGGGTATTCTGCAACAGATTATCATCATGTTTCTCCTGGTAACAATAGCAGGAAAGCTGCAAAAATAAAGATAGATAAATAACTGTTCCTGTAAAATCATAAACATTCGTATAAATCTAATTTGCTATATTCATAACCACTTGCAATCACAGGATAGAAAATCAATACTGGGAGACTAAACTTATTTTAAAGTATCAAAGGACTAATACACATAAAGGGAACTGCTCATGGTTGGTCCACTAAGTTTAATAAAATCCAGCAAATCAGTTGAAATAATGAATAAATTCAGAGAAATCATAACTACTCACTGATGTTCTGCAAACAATAAAACCTATTACATTGTTGAATAAGTTATTAATTCAGAGTTATTTATTAAATTCTACAAAGCAGCATGTCTGCCACAATCAAGCTGAACTCTCCAAATGTTTATCTACCTGTGCATCTCTGAGGATATCTGAATCATCACATGTTCACATCCCACAGATGGGGAAAATAGGTCTTCACTAGGACATCAAGGTTTGCCTTGAAGTTGCCATGAGTTGCCTTGTCATGGTTGCAAGGCAGAAGATGTACTATTGGTGGCTGTTCAAAGAACTGTGTAAAACTTGCCTCTGAGCTATGGATGTAAAGTAGCAGGGAATTTTAAAAGGTAACTCAAGGCTCAATTTAACAGACATCCTAACCTCCAAAGTTACACAGAATTATTTTTCAGAATAATGCAGGAGACATTCTCTAGAACTGTACGAGATGCATCTACACCTTCAGTGTAGTTTGGACTAGGAGTGTTTTTTTGAAGTGAACCCTTCTAATTACATCTTTTATGGTACTTCCGTTCATACTGAAGAGTGCCCAGAAGCACAAACAGTGTTACTTTTGGATGAAACTCAACAAGAAGGAATGCTTCAAAAGAGAGTTTAACTGTGCTTTAGCTGCCGACAGGTGTTTGGTTCACAGGACCACATTAGGCCTAGTCCGTAAGAGTGCACCATGCATACAGTTCATCTGATAGGCCCAGTCCTACTGTACAGCATGATTTCTTAGTTTAGGTACAGCTCAATGTGTCTAAATTTCTTCAGTGCTACAGGTGGATCTGTTCCAGCTAGTAATAGATGGATCTGAACTACTCTGTTGCTATAGTCTAAACTGTTGGTAGAAAGGCCTTTGTAATCAAAGATAAATGTATGAATAATGTTCTAAAATTTTACAGAAATATTTCAGTCATAAAAACCATTTTTTTACCATTTCCAAAATCACATAATGGGCAAAGATTTGTTGAATTTTTTTTTTGTAGTGTTGTTTAATTGCAGTTCCTTATTAAGTTAGTGCTTGTAACTTTTAAAAAACTCAGAAGCCTCTTAGCCAGATTCTCTTATTTTTGGTGGTCATGAAACCAGCTCTATACAACAAAGAGGAATGTGTAATCATTTCAATGTTATCTGTTAGGTAGAAAGAAGGGGTTTAATAATTTCATTAATCAGCCATCTTTATAGATCAAACTATATTCAGTCTTCCCTGAAGATTTTATTCTGTGATCACTCTATGAAAAACTAAAATGGTGAACAGGAAATTGAAACTGTTATTATACAGGAAATAACAGCACTCTGTCAAAATCTACAGAAGAAACATATGTTCAAAGTTACCGTCAACATCTAACATATCAGATCAGATAGAGAGAAAGACCAAAATTACAAGAATCATTATAATATTATTTCAGGGCAAAGTTCTGTGTGAAAAGAAATCCTTTCCAGCTTCAAAAAAAGGAGCTGAACACAGAGTATCTGATGGAGCAAAGATCCTGTCATAATTTCATATACCAGTGGATCATATGGCAGAAATCTCACTTCCCTCTCCCATCTTTCCAGACTTCATATGGTCACATCTGTAGTATCTAATATGTGTAATGAACTCTGTGCCTTCGTTATTTATGCCTAGCTTGCAAGAACTGCTGTAGTGTTCATTACCAGCCAGGAATAAGGTGTTTAAGTGCTATTGTCTCTAGTACAGTCATGCTACAATGTATTTGGATTTATTTTAAAATTTAACTATTGTTTGATTAAAGCTGGTAGAAAGTGTCAGGATGGAAAAGAAAGTCAGGTAAAATACACGGGGTTCTGGGAATTGCTGACAAGGTTTGTGAACTTTTGTAAATGAACTGAGAAAAATGTACTCTGTGATAATCGTTACTGCCTCAGTACTTAACTGCTATGCTATCTGTATTTGTTTAAGCTGTCTACTGTGCATATAGTAACTCATCACATGGAAAAACGTTTTGCATTCTGAGGGCAGCTTTTGTATAGCAACAGGTGGAATGAGAAACCTACCTGTCTAGGTGGCATGCAGCATTTCATCACCAACTGTAGCATGTATTTTCCACATTCATTTCATCTCAAACTCAAAGAGAAATTAGGAACAACGAAATACCTGGGATTTACCAGCCACAAAGCTTCCAGGCAGTTTATAGCCTCTGCTTTCTTAGCACTTACTAAGTAGAGCTGCTAGAACTAAGATTTTTTACTCAGAGTAATATGCAAGATGCTCAGTACAGCACAGGTAGAGTAGCAATCTGCTGAGCACTCTTCAGACTTTACTCAGTTTGGTAAAGTCCTGAGCTTTGTGCTCAGTATGGCCTCAGATGTGCTTATCACAAGAAAACTTCCGATCAGCAACATTTGTGTAGGTTCTTGTTAAGTACTGCTTCTGAGACCTGATGCTCATCTCTCCCCTAAGATCTGTGAAGCAGTAGATCATAAGCTCCCCAAGTTCTCAAGTTGTCTCATGCAGTTGAGCTATGCAACATGAAAACAGTAAGGAGTATCCAAAACAAACAAGATATTGTGCAAAATTTCAAAGCTAGTCAGAAAACTCCCTGTGCTAAGAGAAACAGGAGGTAGCTTCTGATAGCTTATGACTCCTCTGGTGAGGACCCATCACCAACAGTCTTGAACAACAACTGACAAAACCATATCAAACAGATCATCACCCTTGACTCTTTACCTTTCCAATGCTTCTTGTTGCTTATAACCTAACTTTTCTCTCTCATCTTCTTAATTATGATTTTCTACTATACTGAATACAACTATGTTTTCTGTATCATATCAAAAACTTCTTTCTTTTTTCTCCAGTCTTTAGGCCTGAGGTTGGCTCCAACAGCCTTGTCTAGACAGTCAGGTGTCTAGGTGTCATATTAACAGCTAATTTCTAATGTTTGATACACTCTGAAAATTGAGAGTAGGCCCAGAACATTGCTTTGTTCCATAAAGAAAAAAAGAAGATTGTGGTCTATCCTGTGTTTTCACATATTACAGTTATACTATTAGCAAACTGAAAAGCTGAATATCTCTTGCTTCCCACTATGTGAGGCAGGTAATTTTGAAAAGTAGTGGTAGGTGTTAAATTGTAGGAATGTTACAATTAATGTATAAAAAGTATATTCAAGTGTGATTTTTATAGACACAGGCAGACCAGATTTTTGAAATTGTCAGGACAGTTTATCAGAGCTCTTGCAAAATTTACTTTTCCTACTCATACCATGGAATGTGAAGTGCTGGACAAATATTGAAAACAAAAAGAAGAAAAAAAAAGATAGAACATTCTGTGACTTCTGTGAGACCCTATTAGCCAGCCTCTCTTCTAAATCTGGAGGATCTCCAAAGGTCTCAGATCACAAAGTGACTCTAAACTGTTTGGGTCAATCCCAGCTTGACAATTTGACGGCCCACTTGGACTCCATGAGGAGTCTGTGCCTGTACTCTTTTCCTCATGGCAGAGCAAGACTGTTCCTCTTTTTTCTGGCATCTGGATTAGTAACATCAGTCAGTGTCTTTGCTACTTATTTCAGATAAAAGTAATGGAAAATACATATTCCCCAGCTCCATTTCTATTACCAGTCTCTATCTGCAACATGAAAACAATTGCTAGCCTTACAGACTACAGGGTGTTACAGAGGCCTGGAAAGGAAATGGGAAAAACAATGTCGAGTAAGTAGAAGCCCTTTCACACAAAATAAGGGATTTTTAGGTTAAAAGCCCTATATGGTTGGATTTACAGCCACAGTGTGGACCCAAAGTTATTTAACAAACCATGTTATTCCAACATTCAGAATAACTTTATTAAAATTTGCACAAATATTCACTATATTTGCAGTAATAATACTGCTGCAAGTAATTGATTTGCACGTGTTGATAAAACACTTGGTGAATCAAATTTTGCTTTGCTGGACAAGGCTACAGTGAATTGCAATAACCTACATTGAGAAAAGGAAAATGTGGCATTGCTTTCACCTTGAACACAACATCCACAGGAGAGATGTCTGCTGTTACACACTGGACCATAGAAAATTACAGTATTATCAATACCATGTTTCTTTTGGTTCACTTCTGGAATACCTCTCTAATTTTGACATGTGATATACCATGTCACCTCCATGTGTGGTAGACTTACTCCTTTCATCTAGCTTTCAAGGTAGAAGACCTGAACTTAATTTCTTTTTTTTTTTCAGTCGGGTAAAGGCATTCTCCAGCTGAGCCATAATACAAAGCAGTGGTTTGCGCACCACTTAAAGAAGCTGTCATAAAAAGAAAACTGGAATTCACAAAATCTACTGGAGTTGATGTTCATTCTTTCTCAATTACAGCCTGTGCAAAAATGAAATTCACTATCTTTAGATTGATTGTTGTGATATACACCAAGTTCCACTTCTTCAGAGTCTGACCACCTTGAGTGATATATGTTAATGACTTGCATTAGCAATACACCTAACATAAATCTTGCTGTCGTTGATGAAAGGAATAAAAGTTTTATTTGTTAATGAAATATGATGTAGTCTTTCTGGTGCTCTATTTAAACATCACCTAGGAGTAGATCATGTTTTTAGAAATCAGGAGGAGCCCCAGGCCTTCCATAATTCTAATTGATGTAAATGAAGAAAATAATGAAAGCTTGTGTGTGCTGACCCTGTTATACAGGGTGGTTTCACCTCAATTAATCAAAGAACCTTTAGAGATGTTGCAAGCATCTGGCCTGAACAGACAGTTCTTCAGACTCTGATACTAAACTGTTTGCACTCAGTTGAGATACTGTGCCCAGATTCCTAGTGAAACGGCTTAGTTTTCAAATGCTGACATGTTTAAAGGAACTACCATGTTAAAAATAAAACTAAACTTCTCTCCCTGGAAAACATTGTCCTTGGTGCTGGGTAAATATGAAACGGATGGATAAATCTGAGAACAAACAACTCCCCTTAGGAAGTTTGTGTTCTTGCTATGAAATTGAAAGCACAGAAAGACTTCTCATTTTGTATTTGAAATGCCAATACCAGGTTTGACAAAATTAATGGTATATAGAACAAAACCTAGGAATAATGCTTGCTTTTCAGGCACTATCTTCATAAAACTGACATTTATAAAAGCTAATGCAGTTCAGAATTATTACTTATTTTTAGTCTGTAGTAGCTACTCTGTCCAGTAGCATTTTTCTGGACACACAGATACTGTGGTAGCGTACTATCTTTGTCACATCTGATACGGGTACTTTCCATAAAATGACCTCCATGCCATGCAGCCAATAATCTTTACAAGTAAAACCTGAAGACAAATGAAGGTCTGTAATAACACACTGGAAGGTTATGTTTATTGATTACAAGTCTGAATATTTTTACAGTGATATTCCTTTCTCATAAAATTGAAGCATGTAGATTTTTTTTTACAACTAGAAATATTTACAATTGTTTTACAGATACGGTTATTTAATTTTTCAGTGAGTTCATAGAGTGTTCAGTATCAAAGCAGTAATTTTAAATACTGATTATGTACAGAATGAATTTTAAAAACCCAAACCTTGGGGAGAAGGTCCACCCATATGCTGCTCATGCAAATTTAAAAGCTGCCTAGCCTCTTGAATTGTAAACAGTGGATAATGAAATTTCTATAAGTTTAATGTCTTTCAAATGTGTAAACATAGACTTGTTTTTGCAAATCATGAAAGGTGCTTTTAGACAAAAAAAAAAAAAAGAAGAGGCAGGACAGGAAAAGTATGAGGATGTGTTGAAAATTAATAACAAGTAAAAAAGAAAAGAATGGCAGGATAATGCCATTGATTAAAAAGCAAAGGATCAGATGAGTTGTTTAGTACTCCTTGCAAGTGTTTTTGCTTCTCAGGCATAATTGCTTCTAAATATCACCAAAATTGTACAAAAAGTATCTTATTTTCTCTGAGCCTTCCTTCTCTTGAAAAAGTGTGTCCTAAAGAAAAGAAGAATCTGTTTTCATACTTATTTACTGGAAACTTTCCTTTGTCAAGTTTTTTATTTGTCTTCCTTTTTCAAGAACTTCCTGCAAATACAAGTCTGAAGCAACCTGAAGATTATTTGAGGTGAAAAAAATCAGATAAGCAGAAAGAAGCACTTTTGTGTGCTTTCCCAGGCCTGTCAAAAGGGTGTCTGCATTAGCCTCAAGGTAACACTACAAATCCTTATATATCAACAAAGATCAAAATACAAGGAGAACTATCCTTTTCAATTGAAACTAAAATAAAATGCAAATCTGAGTAGGGAACCCAAATAAGGTTTGCAGAAAATCCCTGCTGGGCTGAGCACCTTTCTCCGTATCTCTTTCTGACTGTCGCTTGTGCCGTTCTGGAAGAGAAATTAGAAGATCAAACCTAATTGACCCTTATAATTCCTGTTCTCTCCCTGGATGGAGATTTCCTTCCTAAAGCTATAAGGCATTTTCTGAATAAGAGAAAAAAGTGAATGTAAGCAGCAAGAGAAGGACCTTCTCTTTATCAAAAGGAAGCCATGAGCCCAGAACAAGGGAGAATTACACGTTTTGCCGGAAAAACAAAGCTTATGAATATATCCTATTTCTCCAAGGAATTCAAGCGTCCCTTGGGTCACTTACCGGAGTTATTATTACAATTGGTTTCACTACGGTCAATTTTACCATGGTGAAGTGAAGAAAAGAAAGTCATCGCTTGCACAACACTGAGGGTTTTAAACTATATTATAGGCTGAACACACTAAGGAACAAACTAAGAATGATCAGTAATGGCCTTCTTGCTTCCAACTTATAAATCAAATGCATTAGTATTTTTCTAATATATATATATATTTTTTTTAAATTGTGGCTCCAAGGGGCTTTTCATTTTGTAGAAGCCCTGGGATGAATGGATATCCATGCGGGAAGTGCAGATTACCTACAATAGCAGGTTATAAATACAGCTCATGTGCAACATTTATTCCACAACAGAAAAGTCAGCTGTGTTTCTGATTTCTCCACTGACCTTTGAGTGCAATTGCTATATTAATATATGACATTAATATTGACGAAGGTCTCAGGAGGCACTTTTACCCTAAACGAAAGCAAAGATCTTTCCCTGAGGGGAAAAGAGAATAGCAACTCAGGAAGGTGCAGGGCCCAGAGGTGTTGGAAGTGGAGTGACGTGATGGGCTGGGAGGTGGCTGCAGGGCACTTCTCCCTCTACCCAAGGTGAGGGATAAGGAGTGGGGCACATACAGCAGCTTGTCCTCATAACTCTCTTCTGCCTAGTGTGGACATCTTATGATGCTTCTTGTTTAGAATGAGCAAGTCACAGTAGTCAATAATTTATAACAGTAGTTGATGACATAGTTAAAGTCTCATTGGGCTTGCAGTACCAGGTTTCCCTCACCACCGTAGTTTTCTCCTATACAAAGAAATCTGATGTTTGCTGTGAGGGCCAAAATTGACCCATTGTACTTTCTGGGTAGTGCGTAACAGTTGTTATCAGGTAGCACACCTTACACTAAGTACATTGGTTGCCACACATTTCTGTATTTTTACAGATAACCCACATAAATAAGAAGCATCTAGCTCCTCTCTTCAAAGGGTTAATCTTAATTCGTAGCCACATGCACTGTCACAGTGGCATATTATAATTAAAATAAGAGCATTACACTATTCAAAGAGAAAAGAAACAAAACTTAAAAATTTCAAACAGGAAGAAAGCTTTAACCTAAGCCTCTAAAATGCTCCAGATCATTTCTGTCTTACAAGATGAATCACAGTTTAAACATGATCATAATTTAACACGCCAAAGTCTTCCCTAAACAGAACTATGATTTGCATCATACTACACGAAACTCCCACTTTTTGCTTTTTAATATAATGGAGCTGTCACATGAGAAATGCTTGTTTTAGACAGAAGCATGCTTCTACTTGATTTCAGCAATTTATTGTGATCTAGTCTAGAATATTTGCTGCATTATTTTCTTCCAGTGAATATTGCACAGATCTTCTTGTGCCAAGTGCTCCTGCGTATTTATTAGCAGGATGACTGTATGGTTCTTTCTGTCTAGTTGGGAAATACAAAGAGGACACATGACACTGAGAGAAGCTAAACAGGAAGAAGAAAGTAGACAAAATATAAAAAACCTATTCATTTACATTTTAAAAAATATGCTGATATTTTGCATCGAGAGAATACCTGCTAACCAGCACTTATGACACATCATTCTAAATAAATAAAATGAAGATGTTATTTTGCAAGGCATCTATTTTTCCAAAGAACTGACCTTTTTTGTCTTAAATAAGTCTGAACATAAAGATCTATCATCCTTTTCACACTCCAAATGATCACTTTAAAATATTACTTTGTTTTCTTAGCATAAATTTATGAGTAAAAAAGAATCCAATGCAAATGAATAACAATGATAAGATAGTCTGTTTAATTAAAGCCTATATAAATGATCACCATGCCATATTACTGCAGACCCATAGTCTTCTGTGCTGTCATGAAATTACCTCAGGGATTCTGGTTTTCCCACCCTCTACAGAAATCTGCTTACAAATTTTTTTCAAAGGTGAATATACTAAATTCACAGCCTAATTTATGTGTGTTTTCTATTACTCTTCTTTTCCTTTTATCTGAGTCAAAACACACCTCTCTTCTATCCTTACTACACTTCCCTTGAGAAGCAGACTGAGAGATAGACAGGACTTTGATAGACGATACAGGGGTTAAAATGGCTGGACAACAAGTGTCCAGGACCTGTTGTGTTTATACTGGACTATATTTGTTGACATATTTGTACAGGGACAACTTAATCCTTCCATCACAGCATCCGTAATGCCTCTAAACAGAAAAACTTTGGGGTAAATTGATGGCTAGGTTAGACTGATTTGCTTTTTCTTGGGTAATAAACAAAACATGCTATACTGCAGGAAGTTTCCAGTCTATTTCATTGTAAGAGCAATACCATTGTGATTTAAATATTTGTCACTGTGATAGACAAATATTTTTCAGATCAGGTATGCCAGCTGACTTTTTTTCCCAAGACTACTGAAATATCAGGAAGTGCTAAAACGTACTTCATATTGACTCTACCCAGACAAGTTCGCTACAGAATTAGGAACAGAAACAGTAGGAATCAAAGGCTCTGCTCTTACATATCCTGAAGAGCCTAACCACTAAATAACAGCATAGGAATTAACAATGTTGTCTGAATTTTTCATGATAACAAAAACCATATGGTACTACCATGTGTAATGATACTGTTAGATCAAATATTATCATAGGCTAATAGATAGATAGCAGGGAGCAGAGAGGTCAGAGTATTGTGTAACTTCTAGTTTTAGTACATTCTTCCTGATTGCAAGGGGTTTGGCAAAGTCCAAAGACAGTTTTTAAGTAGAAGCCCATCTGACAAGAAGAGATGAGGGGCAATATGAGCCTGTGAAGACACGAGTATAGACTGACGCAAGTCATTTAGATACACTGCTGCCTTACTGAGTATGCTGTCCATCACTATTACAGAGCCATGTTCCACTTCCCTTCCTGTCTTTTCAGCTCATGAATCTTTCATTCCTTCGTACACAGTGAGCTGAGGTTTAACAGGAGCATTGAGGGAGTGAGAGGAGGACAAGTTGTTTCATAAAAAATGCTCATCATATCATTGTAGCTGTTTAATTAAAATGTTCATGACATTTATGATTAACCCAATTGATGTAGGTGAGATGTCCTCTCAACCTGACCCCAGGATCAGGACTCTCAATGGGCTGAAGGACTTCACTGACCAGCTTGCCCCTTTCTCCTTCCATACATTTGTAAAAGGTCAATGGCAAACAGAATCTCATCCAAAGTTTGCTGCATAATCAGGTTCTCTGCTAATGACAGAGAGGCTACATTGTTACCATAGTTGGGGTATATAACTGAGAATAAAGTTTTTCTGATTACAGTTCCTAATTAATGCTTTTCCTATTTTATAATACACTCAATTTTTTTTTTCCAAGTAACCAGCACAGCATTTAAGTTCAGAAGTAAAGGTAATGTGATCCACACAGAATAAAATAGCTGTGGTTGATCATGCGAGGCCCCTGTTAAGTTTAATATCCTTTCTCCAGTACTTGCCAGAAGCCTGAAAGGTAGAAAAAGTTCACCAAAATAGCCCCCCCTCCCCCTCCCCCAGGTCATACTTAGGAAATATTTCTTCCCCACTCTCACTGATTAGTAGATATACTGAAATATTAGTCTTTAACTTCATCATGATTTTGATATGAGGATGTCTATAATTTAACATTTTTTCATCAGCAATTTTAATGACTTTTTTTTCACTAGGCCATTTCTCAATGCCATTTTTTTTTTTCCTTCACACAGATCACTGGAATAGTTCATTAACTCTGAAAGTGAGTTTTACCTCTCTTGATGTAAGATATTTCCTCTCACTTTGGTCCCTAACATCTCTGAAGTATGGCTGTACAGTAAAGACACTGCCAACTAATATTTACTTTTCAGTTAAATTTAGCATCATTTTTCTGTGAGCTGTTGCTATAGAATCATAGAAAGGTTTGGGTTGGAAGAGATCTTTAAAAGTCATCTAGTCCAACATCTCTGCAAGGATCAGGGACATCTCCAACTAGATCAGATTGCTCAGAGCCCTGTCAGGCAGATGGGGCATCCACCACCTTTCTGGGCAACCTGTCCAGTGTTACACCACCCACCTTGTAAAAAAAACAAGCAAAAACTTTTCCTTATAGCTAGTCTAAATTTGCCTTGTTCTATTTAAAAACCATTACCCCTCGTCCTGTCACAACAGGCCCTGCTAAAATGTTTATCCTCATCTTTCTTACAGGCCCCCTTTAGGTACCAAAAGACCATGATAAGGTCTTATCTATGTTCATATATTTTATCTGTCTATTGATGGAATGACAATGTAGCAAAACACTATGCATTTAGCAAATAAATGAAAGCTTTCTGTATCGATGTTAAATTTTATCCTTCAACTCCTCCCTTTAACCTCTCCTGAAATTCCAATTAAAAAAAAAATGCTAAAGTAAACAGTTTAATGAAATGGCTATCAGTTGAACACTAATTTTCAGGAAATCATTGGCTTATTCTTTGCACAGCAATTGCTTAATCCTCTACTGACTTTTTTAGATGAACTAGCAATTGACACTGCTACTGCTGTTCAGAAGCTTGCTAATGTTTTCTTTTGATCATGCATTTTAGGATTTGTTTTCTCGTTGCATGGCTATGCACACTTTCCATATTTTTTTTTGTGCCAAAAACACAAAAAAAATTACTTCTATTCAAGATCTCTATGTCATTTTATAGAACTTTACAAATCTACCTTAATAGAATTTAACCCAGATAAACCTAGTTTCATAGAATCAGGTCCATAAGAATCAACTGATGCAGAACAGGCAGCAAAAAAAAAAATTATACTGGGTAGAAAATATAAATTCTGATTAAAATAATGTATTCCAAATCAAATTCAAATTCAGGATGTCAGAATTGCAGAGAATAGTGTGAGGAGAGAGGTGAGAGGGAGGGAAAGAGAGGAGGAGAGAGGATGAGGGAGGAAAGTTTGTCACTGGCTTGAGTTAAAAAGAAGCGTAAGGTTACTCCTACTCCCAGAGTGTCTTTGCTAATAATGACAAGATCGTTTGCTTCTCACAGCTGTACCAAAAAATGAGAGGAGAAGATGGAAAAGAGGTCCTAGGATGTACCAGCTGTTGATGTTGGTCCTCCCTGCTGAGCCCAGAGCCTTGTGGCCCTACTGGAAGGCATCGCAATCTGTTGACATCTCCAGCTCTCTGCTACTTTGAGACACTCATCTGAATCTAAGATGACGATCATCTGGCTGAGTGAACAAAACTCGGTGCCTACAGTGAAAAAGCGGGACTAACACACAAAGCAGACGGCTGGAGGCCTGCTCATTCCTGTTTCTAGAGCTGTTTATGCTCTTAAGTGACTAATTTTGACATGTCATACTACTAATGAAGTTTTTTTGGTGTGACCCAGTAAACTGCATATAGTGCAGGCTGGGACCACTCTAATTTGACTTCTGCAGCCCAGTGTTATTTCTAATTTACTGACAGTCAATTAAAATTGCCCATGCCTGACTAATCATGGTCAGTGAGCAATCAAAGTTGAATTTAAAAATTACAGTTTTCTTCTGTATATACTACTCAAAACCTACAGTTTTGCATTTTCTTAACTAAAACACCTTGAAAATGTGTAACTTAGGTAATATTTGTCTATGTTGGACTGAGATCAGAGCCATGGCACAGAAGAAGACGCACTGATCTTCAAGACCTTCACTGACATAACCGTTCAGAAATCTGAAATTTTATCCAGCCTTTCCTCTACCAAGGCATGCAGACCTGGAAACTGGAAGAAAACATTGTTTGATGGAAATGCTAGTATTTCAAAAGTGCTGTTCAAATAATTTTGGTTAGGTTACTGTCTAACTTTTGATCCCAGAGCTAGAGGCTGCTGGGATTACGTTGACTAAGGTAAAAAACAGAACCGAAACACAGAGTCAAGACTTTAAATATCCTAAGGCAACTTTAAGTAGAGTTTAGTTAGGTTTGGATTAAACTTATTTACATAGTTTTTAGGTTTTGGTTTTTTTTCTCAGAAGATTATGAAGGATATAAATATGAGAATCTCATATATTCTACATTTATCCAGCTTGAAAAAGCCCTACCTTGCCTTATCTGTAAATATTTCTTTTGCCTGTGTCTTAAACTCATCTACAGTTTCACAATGATGGTTCCATGGGCACTGAGGATCAGTAAATTATTATCCAGGTAAACAGTCAAAACTAAAAATAAAACATATAAACAAATAGTTTAAGATTATTCTGGGCCTGCTATGGGCAAGCAATCTAGTAACAGTAATGATTGAAGGTCATCTATTGTTCAGTCAAAAACTAAAGAGCCTGCCTAGTCTGGAAGAATTTTGCAAAGGGTTTGAATTAATATGAACAAAGAGGAAAAAGTAGTTGTCTTCCAGAGTCTGGATGTGGACATACCTTTTGCACCACCAGCTGCAATGGCCAATTCCTCAGCATTCCTCAGCTTCGTGGCTACTGAACTTTTTCCATTTTTATGGTTATCTAAATTATGTATTATTATAGCCCCTCCACCTAATGGGAGAAAGGTCTATACTGAGGTCTATATTTGTTCTATCTTTAGGATAATTTCCTAGTTTATGTAAGTGATCTCACGAATGACCTGTGAACAGTCTCAATATCAGTACAAAAAGCTAGTCTGCTAAAATCACACAGATCATAACACAGCAACTGATCACTCATGGGTTTTTTTGCATGGAGAGCACTATTGACTTTTGTCATAATGGATCCCAAAAATGTCTCTTCTTAGCCCAACATAATGTTGCCCAACTGCCTAGAAAGCAGGCCCCAGTAATTTGGTAACTGTCCATCTACAAATTCATTGTGCACTCAAGACCTCTGTGACATCCACCAGTTCTGTCAGGCATCATGAATACTTACTCACAAGGCACTTTTCCTATTGTCCTGGTTTTGGCAAGGATGGAGTTAGTTTTCCTCTCAGTAGCCAGTGTGTTTTGGATTTCGTATGTGAAGACTGGTGATAAAACCCCCTGATGCATGCTAATGAAACCAAGGACACTGTTCTGCTTTCCAAGTCTCACTAATGTGCAGATGCAGGAAGCTGGGAGAAAGACAGCCAGAATAACTGACCCAAACTGGCCAAAGAGAGTATTCTGTGCCATAAACGTCATGCTCAGTATATAAGTGGGAGGTGCCCATGGGGGAGGCATCCATTTTTCCATCTCATCTCTCTTGCTTGCTTGCATCACTCTCTCTACTTTGCTGGCTCCCTCTCCTTCCTTTGCCTGCTGCTCGGTTTCATTTCCGTGATTGTTGCTCGGGATGGGCTGTATCGGTCATTGGGACATCAGGTGGTGAGAAATCGCACATTGTTCATTTTGTACATTTTAGTATACTTATATTCTGTTATTATTGTAGTTTTCCTTTGCTACTCTGGTAAACTGTCTTAATCTCAACCCATGAGTTTTCCTTTCTTCCCAATTTCTCTCCCCCATCCCACTAGGGAGGGGGAGGTGAGCAAGAAACTGTGTTGTGACTAGGGCTAAACCACAACACCTATGTAACATTTTATATTGCTTACTGTAGACAAAAGTTTTTTTTTTTCTGATATTTAACATACAGACACTATTTAACGAGTTAATTACATGTGAATCCTATATTAGCTTTTTAGTGACATGTTGTCTAACTGTCCTATTTGAAGAAGGCCTAGCTGGAATCACTAAGAAGGGTCAGACATTTCTAATGGAAGAGTACTAAGCCAGTACACAGAGAATAAAATGGATGACTCCCCCAAAAGTCTAAATGCAATCATCAGTAAAATTCATAATACTCGCATCTGTCTTGTGCTATGAAGTGTACCAAAGACAGAAAACAAAGTGTTCATCTGTCCACGCTTGCATGAAACGTTTTATTTCATTTGGTTTGCTTTAATCATCTAATTTTTTCCCTTTCTCTCAGTCAGTCAAAAAAACCCCCAACTTTTGTTGTGTAGTGCTCACCAGTATATAATTATTCTAACATTATTTTGTACGGGGATTTTAGGATCTCCTTACTTAAATCAGTGCATATTTTGATTCTTCACATTCTTCCTTTGATCACAGGAAGACAACTCTGCAGAAAGTCTCTTTTCTCATTTGAAACCCCCAAAGAACAAAGCAAGAGGGAAAAAAAAGCCAAAAGACTCTTACAGGTAGCATTTTCTATTGCTTATTTCTGGGGCTCAGAAGAAGGCAGTGGCTGCCTTCTATTCTGCCACCACTCAGATATTTCTTAGTTTCTGACTTTCAAGCAATGGCTTTTCACAGTAGCTGTTGATTCATACACTCGATTCATCTTCCCTCCACCCCCTTAATCTGCGTTGTCCTGGTACCCTCCACCCAGCTGCAGAACTTGACTGTAACACTCACAAAGCTTTACCGATCCCTAAGCTGGAGATAGTCTTGAATTTCCATCGTCTCAGGTAAGGAGTTCCACTAATCTAGCACGAAAATTTTTCATTTTTCATACAAGGACATTTTTCAGTGACTTTTCAATCATTCGTCACAGCTGTAAAAGGCTTCAACAGACCACTGGGGAGCAGGACTTTTTGCATCAGAAATTCAAAATACCAGATCTTCTCCTGTCACTATTCATATACTAACAGAACACAAGCAGTGGAGTAAAGAAGGGATTAAAATTAACAGTGACTGATACCATCTGAGAACAATGTTGATGCCACATCTCTTTGCAAAGCAGCAGCAATGTAAATGTGTCAATGTTCCCCTAAAGAAGAAACTGAAATTTCTCTTGCATTTTACAGAAACAGTGCCTAATGCTGGAAGAGATTTTAGACCAAGTTAGCCAAATAGTATAAAATTCACAGACCTCATTAAGATATTTAGTAACTTTCTGATGATCTGCCGGGGACATATGAAGAATGAAGTTGCCACCCCCCCACACACCACTGCTCCCTCCACACACATAGGTTTATCACAGCCTGTTACTTCATATAAAGACTTCCAAGTGCCTCATTATCCAACTCAATAACTCAATCTTACTTTATTTTTCACTGTGAAGAGAAAGGCAAAGAAAAAGAAGAGGAATTCCTAGAGTATATGAACTGAGAATAGTGGCAGAAGTGAGGTTTTCTGGGTTCCTACTATCCTCTGTGAACTTAACAGCTTCTGGAGGACTTTTCAGCCTTAGGGTTTATCTAACTTCCTCTGGAGATGGAGCTGGCCATGAACTGTTCCCAAAGAGGAGAATTAGGGACATTTGTACTTTGAATATGCTTCATAATTGTGTTTGATGTTGTCCAATGTTTGATACTGCGTAGATATTAATTAAGTATAAAACCCTATATACTCTGCTTTGTTCAGGAAAAAAAAAAAAAATCAGCCCTGGTAGGTTTCACAATCAAAACTATAATCTTTCTCAAGCATGCAAATTAACAATTAGAACATCTCAACAATGGAATTCTGCTAATCCCTCCACAGGAGAAAATTGGTTATCTGCCTACGGCACCAATTAACCAAACAAAAGCTGTTTAAAGCAGAAAAATAGACAGAAAATTTACTAGGATTGAATTGTTTTACACCCCAGATAGACAGACCCTACTGCTGTGGAGCTGGATTTTTTTTTTTTTTTTTTTTTGTGAGTAAGCTGCTGCAAAAGGTGTTGGGTTGAGACAAGCGGGAAACGAAGTTCATGTTTGAGAATGTAGAGTGTAGTCATTGCAAACTAGATTCCCACATCCCACTCTGCCTGTGAACTTCAGCACGAGATAATAATAAAATTTCAGTCCTCTGCAGTATTTCTTGCTCTTTCCTTTTCAATGCCTCTTACCATCCAGTGCTAGAGACAAGATAATGAACGAGCTGGACTATTGGGCTCATCCAGTTTTCCTTTTCCTTAGTCGAGATGTTTTTGTTTACCATCTAATTGGATCTTATGCTATGGTTCTGGAAATCTCTGTGTAATATCATCAGCTACCCTTGATATCCAGCAAAAAAATAGAGTTATGCAAAGTTCAAAAAATAACTAACATAGATCTCTACGTCATATTTGGCTAACATAATCATTGTGAAAGAAAAGAGTGTATTATCTCTGGGTGTGGCCAACCTGAGTATTAACATGTCTTAAATTGTGACCTACCTGAGAGGAACACCCAAACCATTGAAGCAGATGGTGCTGGGAAGAGGCGTGTGAAAAAAACTCTGCACCTACAGAAATGCTGTACAACTTGACTGTCTTCCAGTTTCATAAAATAGGGGAAACATCATTCGTGCAGGTGCAATATAACTCATTTTTACTGTGTGTGAAAATAAAACTTTCATTCAGAAAGCATTACTTGCTCTAACATGATTTTGCTTGGGGTTGGAGTGTAGCTGAGGGAAAAGATATTAGCATTCTGGAGCAAGCTTACAAGAACAAAAAAGGCTGAAACATTTCTTAAAAAGAAAAGATTGAAATAATTAAATGTACCTTTTTAAAGTTTTTTAATTGAATGCAAAAGAAGTTAAAAAGAGAAAGGGTAAACTCACAGTTCTGGAAATGGAAACCTTTTGTCTGTGGAATGAATACAAAGCAAAAAGCGGCTATGCATCTTCCTCTTCCTCCCTCTTGTTGTTCCCTCAGTGTGCCTCCAACTGTCCTAAACTGTCTTTACCCCTCATCAAAGTAAAATACTAATATTCTTCTTTGGATTGGAAGTTTTTACTCCATTATTTTTTGCAAGAGGATATTGTTATAGCAGTACCTATGGCACTTATGTGCAATATATAAGTTGGCTTTACTGTGAATTTCCATAGTATATGGCTACTTTTGCAAAAGAGTTTTTTAAATGTAAGTACAGAGTCCAGAGTCTTCTAGATACACTACATATCTTCCAGGGAATATGGTTTAAACTAATTCAAATTGAACAGTAACTTTGCAAGTTCTGGATAATACTTACGTTTCTGTAATTCAGAGGATCATTTTGCTTCCGTATCCAGATGCTTAGTTTTGAAAGTGCCAAAATTCATCAATCGATCCTTGTTACAAGAATATCTTACATCGACTGGAAAGGCAGGCTGGAATGGAATATTTGTTTACCAACGCATTTTAAAAGAACTGGCTATTGTTGATCACGAATTGCACAAACTAAGCAGGGCTTGAAAGCAAACCCTTGAAGTCTGAAGCCCAGCTCTACCTGCCCAGATCTCTGAGATGACCAACACACCAGGTGTATTATTGCTTCTCTTGAAATATTGTTAATTTGTTTATTCCTACTTGTGAACTGGAAGTAAGAAAATGTTTTGTTCTCCCCTCCTCCACCTCCGTAATCCACTTGGTGTGTTTTAAAGTCATGGGTGCAGCATCATGTATTTCTAAGGAAGTCCAGCTGAAATGCCTACAACTAAATCTTATAGTTAGAGTTCCATTAAACAATGAGGTGCATTTAGGAAGCCAGAGAGAGAAAACACATTTAATAACCTAAAGGCTGGGTGCAACTTCATGTTGCTTCAAAGTAGTTCCTATTTTAAATCCCAGTATTGCTTGAGGCCAAAAACTGACTTTATTACATTTCAAAATGAAAAAAAAAAAAACCACCCATGCACCTGCTTTTGTAATAGACTTAAAAAAAAAAAACCCAACAAACTTGACACTTATAGAAGGAATACATTGTGTAGATCATATATGTCATCAGTTTAACAACAAAAACATGATAATTCATTCTCTGAGCAAAAGAAAGCATGGAGGTTCAACCTATGTTGGCTCACTGAAACAATGGCACATTAAAAGTGGCTATGACACTACACTATAAAGTGGAACATCCGAGTTATCTTTCTAGCTCTGTGTATGACCTGCTGTGTCACTTCAGGAAAGATTCCCCAAAAGACTTTGTTATTAAAATGCAAACCACAGGGAATGTTAAATAGGGCCAGGTCTGAACGAAATGCACTTAAGTACATGAAGTCCCATTCATGTGAGATTTAGACTCTTAACTGCAAGACCTTTAAAACTGTTCAAAACTGAACTCACATTATTTGCAGGTATTTTCATGATGAAAATAATCTGAAAGGTGAGTAACATTATTAGGACTATACACTGCTATTCCATGAAAGATTGCAAAGCTAGGCCAGAGGAGAAGGAAAACTGCACAGGAGGATACTCATTTAGTCTCATTTAGGATAGAACTTATCCTTTAGGATAGAATTGTTTATATGTGCAGAGGAGAAAAGAAGGTTTTCCGTTCTTCCTACGCTACACAACCTGAGAGCTGACAGAAATAATGAGTTTTTTCTACTTACTAAAAAATGGAAACAATTGAGGTTTTATATATCAGTGACACTCTGGTAAAAGACACCTAAATATTCTCATTCTGAAATATCTTTTCTCTTATTTGTAACCTAGACTGTAGTTTCCATATGTTTTTTTTTCAGATTGAAAATATTTTTAAAAACTTGGAGCAACCAGGCTCAAACTTTTCTAGGGGGCAGAATGTGGTATACTTGCACTTGCACATACACACTCACACACCAACATCCATGCTACATTCATAGATATTGTTGCTTTGAGATAGCAATAGAGTATATAGTTCTGGAGCATTCCAACAGTAGAGACATATCTTCTCATGATTCAGTGAAAACTGCTTAGATATGGTCAAAGTGTAAAGATTTCAGTGCAAAGATTTATCAGTTAAATGTAAACTTTTTTTTAATATTCCATTAATACTCCTAGTAGGAATTCCCATGTACCAAATGTTTAAGAGGAATGAAAATTCTGATTCTGAGATTTATTCATTTCAAAGAGGCGTACAAAATAAATCAAAATAATTTTTATTTGAAGACTCTTGTGAAATATGATCTACAAGGACCAAATAAGATAGCTAGATTATATGACCTGTACATGTTTAAATATACATGTCTTTTAAACAAAAATAACATTTCTGTTATTACAGAAACACAAATCACAGAATATTAAACAGAAATTACATTTCTGTTAGGATACTAATCCACTCAGTAAAAAGTAGGCACAATGCATCTAAATACGTCCAGAATACTCCTACAATCTCTGAATAAAATCCACATATTTCTTGACTATTTTTTGCCCCATTTTGCATGGCTAGAACACCTGCAGTATCAGGCAGCCATGCTTCAGCTTATACATTTGATAAAGTCACTGTGGCAAGACAGGCAAAGGGGAAAATAATGGAAAAAAAGTTGTGACCTGCTGTGAGCTGGCACAGGCTCTGGGGTCAGTTTCTATGAAGAATGGCCTCACCACAGTACTCCATAATCTCCCAGACTCAAAGATACTAGCAGTGGTTGTGGGCACATAGGGAACACAAAGGTTCTGAAGTGAAGGATGCTATTAAATTTTGAAATTTAATGTAACAGTTTGTTTTAGCTAGAGAAACTATTGACCACTTTTTTAAAAAAAAAAAAAAAAAATTTAATATTACTTTTCCAGCAAGCACACAGTTGAATTGACAGGACTTAATTTGTAATCCACAGAACAATAGATGACCTGAGTAAAACTGTGCGCTATCCTCCAGATGTTGTGTTCACTGAAACACCTGGAAGAGCCACAGGAGAGAAGCAAGAATGACCGTTGCATTTGCTAAAGTAACAGCTGTATGTTCAGCAGGCAGAACACATTGCCCTACCCTCAGCACCTATCACTTCCATGCTTTCTGAATTTATGAAACCCTTAACTTAGTCTATCATACAGCTACCAGCATGTTCCATTTCCCATGGCAAAAAATCTTAGTGGTTCTTACTTCCCTCAAGGTAAAATACTGTAAAACCACATTTGTAGCTTTTAGTGCTCAATTTAGTGCTTATTCAACTTCAGGTGTGGACCTAACTGCTTTGCTGGGTTCACACTTTCTCTTGCCTCGACACTATGTTTTTGCCAACCTCCAGTTTAATCTGGGGATGTGAAAAAGTAAGACAGCCATATTCCAGCAAGAATTATTTGACAAGAGCCGTGTTATATTCCACAACACTAGTAAGGGGTCTTGAATTAGAGGTATATACATTCCTAGTGCACAACTTAACAGCAACAACTTAAAGCTTTTTGTAAGATTTTCATTAAATTGAATAAATATGTGATACCAACAACAGCAAGAGATTAGACTTTATGACCCAATGCCATTCCTCTATTTTCTATGTATGTGACACCACATCCTTATGTTCAATTCTTGCTTCTACCATATTAAAAGGGTATAGTCTAAATATGAAGGTTTTTAATGCACTGAAACATACTAAGTAGATGCTTTAGAGATGCTAAGCGTAACAAGGCTCAAAAGTAAAGTTATAATTTTGCTTCACTTTTTCCCTTTAGTAATTTCAATTTTAATAAAGTCTTAAATAGACAAGGTCTAGCTAAAGCTGAAGTTAATACCTTCGCTTCTGTGAAGTCCTTTGGGTCTTACAAAGTTTTCTCAAAGATTCTGTCTGTAAGAATGTTCCTAAAATTTCATGGTTTATTTGTTAATCCTTTTTACAGTGGCATGGTCTCACAATTTCACCTTGAAATTTCTTAATTTAGTGATCTCTGGTTTCACAATTTTTTTTGTTTTGGCTTACTTTTAAAAAGTTGGATGTCAGTATGCACACTTTTTCATAACTAGTATATAATCACTTTTCTCATCTCTTTTCCCTTTTTCCTAGAAACCATTCACATAATTCTGAGTTATGCTGGATCCTCCACCTCTCAAGAAACAAACCTGTTTTTTGGTTCCCAAACGTTCCATATTTTGTTATTTGTCTACATTATACAAAGGAATTGTAGAAAGAGGCCCTGAGCCTCCAAGTCAGCCGTAGCTAAGTAATATTGAATGAATCATTATGTATGATCTGCTTCCTCATTGACACTTCTAGTCATTAGGGTTCCCTCTGTTTATGGATGGATGTGAGAAGGAAAATGAGCCTGTAGAAATTTAAAAGTAGATAAGTGCCAGCCATGCAGTCTATTCCCAGTGCAATTACTACTCCAGTTTTCACCCTATTCAGGCATGTTCAAAGACTACACTCTATTCAAATAGTCTCACTGAAATTAGTATTTTTCAATCTAAAGCTGTTAGAATTCACCCTTCATTTAGTGGTTTTATTCTGTCCTGTTAAACAAGTTGCCACTAAAACAACAAAAACACCACAAAGACACTAACTACTGGGCTGGGCACTTCATCCATCAAAATTCAAAGAAAAAAAAAATCAGCTTAGGAGTTTGTTTGAAGCCAAACTGTGCTGAATCAAGGTAAAATTCAGCAAACAAATTGGGAGAAAACTTTAGGGAGATGTAGTTTCCATTTTGTCTTTTCAGAACAAATTCTTAGCCCTTTTTTTTTTTTCTGCAAACGTAATTTATTTTGACATTGATATAAATAAAATAATAAAGGAAGAAAATCAGAACTAAAGTGACAGGATTCCCAAAAGAATTGTGTACTCTGCTCCTTATACCCTCTAGAGCCAGCTTACCTTCATTTCTTTTGCCACCCTTACCTGGAAAGACAACAGCAGTGGCTAGTCTGCAGTCATACATGTGGACTTTGATCTTCTAAAATATGCAGCCTGATAGGAATCCTGGCTACCAAGCAGGACGTAGCAGCCATCTAATGGCTGAGATCCATTCCCTTGTCTTCAGCAGTAGCCATAATTTGAGTCTCCTTCCTCTACCTGGATAACCATTTTCACAGAGCTTGTAGTAGCTTCCTTGGTTCTGAAACATGTGTCCTTTTTTCAGATCTGCTTGATATAGGCAAATGAATTATTGCTGTAGTAAGCAGGCAAGAACAGAAATAAAGAGGATAGATAACCTCATCTTGTATTCTTTGTTTCTGTATCTTTTAAAATACACTTATTTTTTAAAATACACTTATTTTTTAAAATGCAAATGTTTTCACACTTTTTCAGCTTGACTAAGAAACCAATATATGTGTAAATATATGCTGGAACACTTTCTGGCATCCTACCAGAGGCATTCTTTGGAATCCACTGCAGCTTCATCCAAAAGGTCAGTAACTGAACAAAAGCTGGGAATTAACTGAACTTTTTTCCTGAGAATCGTTATACCTCCAGGTGTTTTCCTGAGAATCGTTACACCTCCAGGTGGAGTGTTAATAGAATAAGGTAAAAAATCTGCTGCTTATGTCCTACAGCTCCTGTCCAGGCTAAATCTAACCTGTAGCTAAGAGGAAAACTTCCCTCTGATGGATTATCAGTCAGTTATCTTTGGCAAGCTGCAAATAAAGTTATAAATATGTGAAAAGAAAAAAATTCCTAAAACCAGTTGGCTAAAAAAATCTTTACATTTTGGTGTTTGTTTCTTCTTCTTTTTTTTTTTTTTTAAATGAGACAGATATTTTAAAAGTATAAAATAGCATAAAGACATTTACATATTTTTGAGAAATGTTTGTAAGTGATAACACTGCTAAGGTTTTATGTGACTTTAGAAGTGTTTCTAGCATTTCCCTGAAAAAACTTAACATCCTTTTCATTTGCAGAACAGTTTGTAGAAATATCCCCAGCAGAGGGAGTGGCTCATCTGTTTGAGATGAAGTCTGAAAGATTAGAAAAGCAAATTTTTACTTTTGCTTTACACATGAAAAATAGTGTTAAATATAGTAATCTACCTAAAAATCTATTTTAAAAAGCATTTTTACTCTCTCTTACCAGTATGAGAGAAGGGCATGGTGGTATGTCTGCAAGAAGCAAGTACAGAGCCATAAAAACATCCAATTACTGTAGTGAGTTCCAGAAAAGAGACTCTTATATTTTCCCTGCTTTGCACCTCACTTTTAAATTGCACTTCATTGGACACAAAATAGACATAAAATGCCTGGATATCAGAGTTTTTAGCTCACTTATCCTGACAGCATGTAGTAATTTAGACCTAGTTTTCAGACAAATGCATAAGCAGACAAATTGAGTCACTGGAAAATTAAACCTCTAGGGCCAACCTTTCTGGGTATAAAACATTATTGACAGATGAGCTTTACTGGACTTATTTTGGTTTATAACTGATGAGTATTCAAGCTAGGAACTTTAAATAAGATATATCATTTCAGTGAAAAAAATAATTTTGAAGGAAAAAGCGAACTTTAGTTGGTTTTTAACACATTGCTTTCAGCAATATTAAAACTGATGCCAACAGCAGAACATAGGAAAACTTAGTCATCTAAAAGGCTACGGTGTGACTACAACAGTTGCTCTGTTTAAGCCAAAGAACAACACCCAGTAGTTTTCATTCCTCAATTTCATGGCCAAAATTTTCCTCTCAGTTTTGACAGCATGAGAAGGGCTCACTGTTCCTTCTGATTCTAGAAAACCCACTTGGTAAATAAACACCTTGTTTTTTAGCAACAGCACCCTACTGCACCCCTGAGCGACCATGCAGGCCCCAATCTGATTTTCTGAGTTAAAGAGACAGGGCTCACTAGTCGGGGACTTAATTCACAGGGGAAGCCAGGGATCTTGCCAGTGCAAAATACCTCTTGGTTGATGATTCAGAAGTCTCCTGCTATGGCCCATTTCTCTCAGGGAAGTAAGAAGGAGCACACAGTTGCATCAGAAGTGGAGAAAGCTCATTGTGCTCAGTTTGCACAGGGTCTGGTTGCAGCTAATTTACACTGAGCATCCTAAAGCCATTTTAGGATAAGGATACAGCTACGGGCTCAGGTCCCCACTTTTAAGGGCCTCAAAAGCCCGTCAATCAGTCAGTAACATGGTTTTCATGGCAACTAGCTGCTTTTCCAAACACTCAACTCTTTGGGCATCTAGAAAAATAGAATTATAGAATCATAGAATGGTTAGGGTTGGAAGGGACTTCAAAGGTCTTCTAGTCCAACCCCCCTGCAAGGAGCAGGGACATCCCCGGGTTGCTCAGAGCCTCATCCAGCCTGGCCTTGAACGTTTCCAGAGATGGGGCCTCCACCACCTCTCTGGGCAACCTGTTCCAGTGTTCTACAACCCTCATTGTAAAAAATTTTTTCCTAGTATCTAATCTAAATCTACCCCCCTCTATTTTAAAACCATTACCCCTTGCCCTATCACAACAGGCCCTACTAAACAGCCTATCCTCATCTTTCTTATAGGCCCCCTTTAGGTACTGGAAGACTGCTATCAGGGTTTCCCGGAGTCTCCTCTTCTCCAGGCTGAACAGCCCCAACTCTCTCAGCCTGTTCTCATAGGAAAGGTACTCCAGCCCTCTGATCATCTTTGTGGCCCTCCTCTGGACCTTCTCCAACTGGTCCATGTCCTTCTTATGTTGGGGGCTTCAGAACTGGACACAGTACTCCAGGTGGGGTCTCACCAGGGCAGAGTAGAGGGGGAGAATCACCTCCCTCGACCTGCTGGCCATGCTTCTTTTGGTGCAGCCCAGGATGCGGTTGGCTTTCTGGGCCGCAAGGGTGCATTGCCGGCTCATGTTAAGCTTCTCATCCACCAGCACTCCCAAGTCCTTCTCCTCAGGGCTGGTCTCGATCCATTCTCCACCCAGACTGTATTTGTGCCTGGGATTGCCACGACCGAGGTGCAGGACCTTGCACTTGGCCTGGTTGAACTTCATGAGGTCGGTATGGGCCCACCTCTCCAGCCTGTCAAGGTCCCTCTGGATGGCATCCCTCCCTTCCAGTGTGTCAACGGCACCACACAGCTTGGTGTGATCGGCGAACTTGCTAAGGGTGCACTCTATCCCACTGTCCATGTCACCAACAAAGATGTTGAACAGGGCCGGGCCCAACACGGACCCCTGAGGGACGCCACTCGTGACTGGTCTCCACATGGACACTGAGCCGTTGACCACCACTCTCTGAGTGCCATCCAGCCAACTCCTTATCCACCGAGTGGTCCGTCCATCAAACCCATGCCTCTCTAGTTTAGAGAGAAGGATGTTGTGCAGGACAGTGTCAAAAGAATCATAGAATCATAGAATCATAGAATCACATGGTTGGATGGGACCTATGAGATCATCTAGTCCAACCGTCTTCCCACTACCATTGCTGCCACAGCTACTAAACCATATCCTGTAGCTTCTCATCAAGCCGCCTCTTGAACACTGCCAGGGACGGAAACTCCACCACCTCCCTGGGCAGGCCGTTCCAGTGCCTTACCACTCTTTGGGAGAAAAAGTTTTTCCTCAAGTCCAATCTAAACCTCCTCTGGTACAACTTGTGGCCATTTCCTCGGGTCCTGCTTGTTGCCTGGAAGAAGAGGCCAAACCCCTGTTCATCACAACCTGCCTTCAGGAAGCTATAGAGTGCAATGAGGTCTCCCCTGAGCCTCCTCTTCTTCAGACTAAACAATCCCAACTCTCTCAGCCGCTCCTCATAAGACTTGTGCTCCAGACCCCTCACCAGCTTTGTTGCCCTTCTCTGGACACGTTCCAGGGCTTCAATGTCTTTCTTGTAGTGAGGGGCCCAAAACTGAACACAATACTCAAGGTGCGGCCTCACCAGTGCCGAATACAGGGGAATGATTACCTCCCTGCTCCTGCTGGCCACACTATTTCTAATGCAGGCCAGGATGCCGTTGGCCCTCTTGGCCACCTGGGCACACTGTCGGCTCATGTTCAGCTGAGCATCAACCAACACCCCCAGGTCCCTTTCCTCTTCACAGTCCTCCAGCCACTCAGCTCTGAGCCTATAGCGCTGCATGGGGTTATTGTGGCCAAAGTGCAGGACCCGACACTTGGCCTTGTTGAACCTCATGCCATTCAGCTCAGCCCAGCGATCCAGCCTATCCAGATCCCTCTGAAGGGCCTCCCTACCCTCAGGCAGATCAACACCGCCACCCAACTTGGTGTCATCTGCAAACTTACTGAGGGTACACTCAATCCCCTCGTCTAGGTCATCAATAAAGATATTGAACAAGATGGGCCCAAGTACCGACCCCTGGGGGACACCACTTGTAACAGGCTGCCAGCTGGACTTGACTCCATTAACCACCACCCGCTGGGCACGGCCCCCTAGCCAATTCTTTATCCAAAGAAGGGTATACCTACCCAGTCCACAGGCAGCCAGTTTCCCTAGGAGAATACTGTGAGAGACCGTGTCAAAGGCCTTGCTGAAGTCCAGGTAGACCACATCAACAGCCTTTCCTTCATCCACCAGTCTGGTCACCCAGTCATAAAAGGAAATGAGGTTGGTCAAGCACGACCTGCCTTTCGTGAACCCATGCTGGCTGGGCCTGACCCCCTGGATGCCACTCATATGCTGAGTGATCTCACCCAAGATGATTTGCTCCATAACTTTCCCAGGTACTGAGGTCAGGCTGACAGGCCTGTAGTTCCCCGGATCCTCCTTACGGCCCTTCTTGTAGATGGGAGTCACATCGGCAAGCCTCCAGTCCTCCGGACTTTGCACAAGTCCAGGTAGATGATATCTGTTGCTCGTCCCTTGTCCACCGATGCCGTCACCCCGTCATAGAAGGCCACCAAATTGGTCAGGCACGATCTGCCCTTGGTGAAGCCATGTTGGCTGTCACCAACCACCTCCTTGCTCTCCATGTGCCTTAGCATGGTTTCCAGGAGAATCTGCTCCATGACCTTGCCAGGCACAGAGGTGAGGCTGACTGGCCTGTAGTTGCCCGGGTCCTCCTTTTTCCCCTTTTTAAAAATGGGGGTTATGTTCCCTCTCTTCCAGTCATCGGGGTCCTCACCAGACTGCCACGACTTCTCAAATACAATGGCCAGTGGCTTGGCAACTTCATCTGCCACTTCCCTCAGGACCTGCAGATGGATGGCATCAGGTCCCATGGACTTGTACACCTTCAAGTTCCTCAGATATTCCTGAACCTGCTCTTCCAGTACAGTGGGCAGTTCTTCATCCTCGCAGTCCCTGCTTGTGCCTTCCACAGCTTGGGTGGTGAGGCAAGAGCCCTTATCAGTGAAGACTGAGGCAACAAAGTCATTGAGTACCTCAGCTTTCTCTATGTTCCGGGTAACCAGGACACCGGTTTCCTTCTGGAGGGGGCCTACATTCTCCTTGGACTTTCTTTTGTTCCCTACATACCTATAGAAGCCTTTCTTGTTGCTTTTTATATCCCTGGCCATATTCAATTCTCTCAAGGCTTTAGCCAGGGATCACCTGATCCCTGGCCGCTTGCACAGCCTCTTTGTAGTCCTCCCAGGCTACCTGTCTCTACTTCCACCCTCTATAGGCTTTCCTCTTCACTTTCAGTTGGTCCAGGAGCTCCTTGCTCATCCACGCAGGCCTCCTGGCCTTTTTGCCCGACTTGTTCTTCATCGGGATGCACCTCTGCTGAGCTTGGAGAAGGTGCTCCTTAAATGTGGACCAACTTTCCTGGGCCCCTCTTCCCTCCAGGGCCGCCTCCCATGGGACTTTGCCCATCAGGTCACTGAAGAGGCTGAAGTCCGCCTTCCTGAAGTCTAGGGCAGAGAGCTTGCCGTGTAGTTTCCTCGCTGACCCATGGATCTTGAACTCCACCGTGTTGTGGTCGCTGCAGCCAAGGCTGCCCTTCAGTTTCACATTCCTCACCAGTCCCTCCCTGTTGGTGAGCACAAGGTCAAGCATGGCACCCCTCCTTGTCGGCTCCCCTATCACCTGCAGGAGGAAGTTGTCGTCCACACATTCCAGGAACCTCCTGGACTGCCTGTGCCCTGCCGTGTTGTCTCTCCAACAGATGTCAGGGTGGTTGAAGTCTCCCATGAGGACCAGGGCTTGTGACTGCAAGGCTGCTTCTATCTGCCTATAGAGCACCTCGTCCGCTCTGTCCTCCTGGCCAGGCGGCCTGTAACAGACCCCCACCATAATGTCCCCTGTCCATCCCTGTCCTCTAATCTTGACCCATAAGCTCTCTGTCAGCTCCTCCTCCATCCACAGGTAAATTCCTACATAAATCATCCCCATGCCCACTACTTTCAATGTCACTCAGTTAATCTACACAATACATTGAGTTTACTGCGTATGTGCAGATTGACATTATATCCCATGTGCTGCTAGCCGTAGCTAGGAGTTTGATTTATCTGTATGAGACTATAAGGGCTCCTTGGTAGTATTGCCTCCAAAAAACCTAAGATCACTTGTTCCATTTAGTCATTAAACCTTAACTCATCACAATAAGGTTTCAAACTACGGCCCATACACTGATAAGGCACATAAGGCATAGAAAGAGTGTTAGCAAACACAGAGTATCTTTATACAACCATAATGGAAACTGGTTTGGATCTCCAAACCTGGTCAGTCCACTGTACTAGAAATACAGTATTTAATCAAAGGTCTTCTGGTGAGCCCATTCTTCGATTTTCTAACTTAAGTAATTCCATTCCTCTGTGGAGGAATAAGTTTTATGGGTGTGGCTTGACACAATTTCTTAAAATTATATTTTCAATTTTTTAAAAAAAATATGTCTTCCTAAAGTAGCAGGACTAGGATTATAATACCTTTACCCATGATGGATAAATATAATCTATATTTTTAAGAGTTTTCAAAAAGACTTTGATCCACTTAACTAATTAAAAATAATCCTATTGGGGAAACTGCTCATGCGATGTTAGCTGCCTGTTTTTATTATCCCTGTGGGATTACCACAGCTACAATAGGACTCTTACGTACATCAGGAAGTATGTAAAGTGCATTGTGGTTGGAAAGGAAAACATTGACATGGAAGCACTGAAGATATTAAGTCAACGCCTGGGCTATAGCTGAGGAACATGAGATCAAACGAGAGGAAATTTTCAACAATAACATCTGTGTTTCCACAGACCTGGGGCCACTTTTTATGCCTAGCTTTCTGGCAGAGAGTAAATGTTTATAGCACTTGTGAAAAGTCTGTTCTGGTTTTGTTAGTGAGGGGGGGCCTAAGGTGGTAGCTTCTGTAGGAAACTGCTAGAAGTCACTCCCCTTTGTTCAGTGGACTCGGCCGGGCCTAGGGCGGACCCGCTGCTGGCCAAGGCCAAGCCAATTGGTAGTAGAATGTCCCGTGATAACGCCTCTGCGATAACGTATTTAAGTAGGGGAAAACAGGAAAAAGAGGAGGAGAAGATGTGAAGCAGCTGAGCGGGGGGCAGAGAGGGGGAGGCGCGAGCCTCATGGGCCTTGCAGGCCTCACCCTCTGGCCTCCCGCCGGGCAGCCAACTGGGCCCAACTCGGCCCGGCCTGGCTGCAAGAAGTGGAGAGGAGATGAGAAGTGAATAAGATGTAAAAAGGATCCTGAGAGACGTCTGCCAGCCCGTTGTGAGGAACGGCTGCAGACGCCAAGGTCAGTGTAGAAGGAGTGGAAGGAGTAATATGGCTCCTGGCCAAGATTCCTCTGCAACTCGTGGTGAAGACCATGGTGGAGCGGGTTGTCCCCCTGCAGCCCATGGAGGTCCACGGAGGGGCAGAGATCCACCTGCAGCCCATGGAGGACCCCACGCCAGAGCAGGTGGAGGCCTGAAGGAGGCTGTGGCCCATGGAGGGCCCGCTGAGGCAGCTGTTCTAGAGGGACTGCACCCCGTGGAAGAGATGACCCACGCCGGAGCAGTTTCACGAAGGACTGTGGCCTGTGGGAGGGACCCCACGCTGGAGCAGAGGAGGAATGCGAGGAGTTCTTCCCCTGACAATGATACAGCGGCGTAAAACAACGCGTGATGAACTGACCGCGACCCCCATTCCATTTTCCCCCCCCGTGCCGCTCGGGAGGGGAAGGTAGTAGAGATAATGTTAAGCCCGGGAAGAGGGAGGGGTGGGGGGGAGGTTATCTTGTTCCCTGTCTCATTCTCCTGCTAATTTTAGAAATAAATGAATAGTTTTCCCCAAGTCGAGTCTGTTTTGCCTGTGACGGTAACTTTAAGGATTTCTCCCCGTCCTTATCTCAAACCTTGAGCCGTTTTTCTTATATCATCTCCCCCTATTCTCTCGGAGGGTGGGGGGAGCGAGAGAGAGACTGCGTAGTCTGGTCCTGATCGGGGCTGAACTACGACAAAGTCTTTCTAGCCCATCGCTAATCTTGTACGTGTCTGGACTACAGAGAAACCTGGGCTGTGCTTCTCTTCCCCTTTTCACCATGCTCCTCTCCCCTTCTTCATGCAGACAGTAGGGACAACTGGCGAGAACCTCTGTGTCCCAAACAGCACTGTAGGGTGGAACCTCTGGAGAGGGACTCTGCCATGCTTACGGTTTGTGAAATATGGAAAAAAAAATCTGTCTCAGACACATTAGGTACCCTATGTTCTCAACAGGTACTCTGGCGCATAGGACAGGAATGTGAGCTTTACACACTCTAGCATATAAAGAAAGATGTAAATAACACATAAAATAAATCTATATGTATCTTTCCAAATTCAAGACATTGAGAAAAGTTCTACTAAAACCCACCTACAATCTTAGTGTATGTGTTTTTCATTCTAAAACCTGAGCTGATTCTTCAGTTCCATTTCCCTAGAGATACTTCTTTTCCTTTCAAACCCCTTAAGATCCACGGTTCTTCTCCCAGCTTCATGAGGTTACTCTCATTCCTCCTGACAATAATATAATAGAGACTGAAATATCTTTGCTTGATATTTGCCATTTTGAGTTACAGAAAAAACTTTTGTGGAAAAAAAAAGGCTATGCAGAATTTACCTATCTTAGTAGTAATTTTGTACTACTACGAGCACTGAAGTTTACAGGTTGCCCTGGGAGCACTGAACAAATACAGCTCTGAGCAGGTGCCACTAGTACCACAGACAACCAACAATCTTTTAAGGCAAAAGCTTACTTTAAAAAAAAAGTTGGGTATTTTCTTCGTGGGTCACAGCGCTGGATAATATAATAACTCTTTACAATAAAAAGTTGTGGTATCTTCCATAAAGAATTTGTCTATGGCCCCAAATACTCAAATTGGCCATGTCAGTCAGGAAGAGAAGGCATTTCAGCAGGAAACAGACAGGTGTATGGTCCTTTATCAACTATCCTGCTCAACATCCATCACCAACCTATGAATCACTCATTGCTTTCTGTCAATATATTTGTGTCCCTAAGGAAACATTAGGGAAAAGGCAAAGGTTTTCAAACAGGATTTCAAAATCCCTAGCATGCTGGGGTAGCCATGCATGCTGGGGTAGCCATACATGCTGGGTAACAATGTTGGTACAGTAGTTCTACATTGGCAATAGGGATGAAAACTCTGTGGCAGACAACCTTAAGGAACAGCAATTATTGATGGCATTGAGTGATTACAGTATTGACATTAATACCCATCATTGATTTTGGTCAGCCAGGGATACAATATTTAGGAAGAGTGCTTGCAATGTTCTCGTTACTTTAATGCATATACTAAAATGCAGCCACTGAAACACAGCTAGTGCTCCCAGTAGCTAGAAGAAAGTTGGCAAACATTTCCTGTGGTTGTTGAGAGAAGTCACTGTGAAGAGTGAGGAATGCATCAGTAATCACAACTTAATACATTTGGTAAGTTTCCCAAGGACACCAGGAGACGGATATACTCCTCTCCAGAGCTTCTCCTGTGGGACTCCAAATTTACAAGCACCATTTTTTGTTACTCTTCCTAAACTCACTGCTCTTCCCTATCAGCAATACCCATCTATTCAGAAATACTTTCAAAAGCCTGTAGGGCTCTTTTGCACCCAAAGGCATCCTGTAGACAGCCTGCTAAGTAGTCACTCAGGCAGAAGGCTTATGAAGGATACAGAACTTAAGATCCTTAAAAGGTTTACTGTTTCTGAGTGTTGTAGATATATAGACACCACCTGCTCTCTTCCTCTCAATTGAGAGCTCTTGAACCATGCTGTTAAGGATTTTGGAACCAAAGGATAGACAGAGAGTTGTCAGTTTGCTTCTTTCCTGCAGTTTATGGCTTAGGCCTGGATCTACAGCTGCCATAGCAATCAAAGCATTTTGAGAACTTCCAAAAAAAAACTACAAGTCTTCTTAGTCCTTAAGCAAAATTCAAAACTACATTTTTGGCTGATTTTATCTCCAGCCTGTCGGAGTATTTTTTACTTGATTACCAGACCCTTGCTGAACAAGCTTATCTAACCAGCAGAGCTCAGATTTCTACTTAATGTACCAAAATAGCTGCTTTCACCACCTTTAAACATTCTGATGTCCAAGCATGAAACATTTTTTGCTATGTTAAGGAGGAATGGATACATGGAACTTTCCTCCACAGTGGGTTCTTCAAGTTCCAGTTAGACTTTCCCAAGCAGAACCACATAAACTCAAATTTCACAGTCAAAAAGAGGGCAGGCTAAACTTCATTACCAATTACAATACCTTTGATGACTCCATAGTAGTCACAGATAAAATCAAGTTAGGGAAAACAAGTTCATGTCTTTTGAACTGGAAAGCGCATAACAATTACTTACTAAACAATTAAAAATTATTAATTATACCACTGGATGTAGGCCTTGCAGGGCATAAAGAATATGCGCTGCTTGCACTTGTATATGCTCATTAATCACAGTCTGTTACTGTAATTTTAATGAATGTTTATCTTATTTTCTTTGTGTAATCCAATTACTTTTGTTTTTTTTAACCATCGTCAGGGATCTCTTTGTCTCCGGCATCCTGCCAATCAGCCCCCTTTAGATGTGAACAATTCAATTCATTATCATTAAGTTTCTACTTTTAATCCCACTTCTGGGGGAACCATTGAAAGAAAATCCAGGAACAGAAGTCCTTGCACAGCAGGGGGAATGAAATGTGTTCTGAACACCTGAGCAATTATGTGCAACAGTTCTCCAGAATGGTACTCTAATGTCTTTCTAAACTTGTACCACATTAACAATTAGATCATCTGTCATTCCTGCTTTAGTGTTAAATTAATTGCAAATTGACTTCAGGATTGAGAAAAAAAAAAATAAACTGCTGGAGTGAATCTAAGCATTTTGTGTTTGTTTATATTCTAATTGGCACATTGCACCTGTCCAAATTATTTCTGTGATGCAGATGCCATTACTACAATCTCAGTTGATTATGAGAGCTCCGTATACTAAAGTCAGGGAAAAGCCAACCCACTAGATTATCAGATTTAGTGAACAAGATATTTCTAACACCTGCAGACATTTTTAATGAGACATAAATACGATTACATACTTAGACTAGAAGACCAGTAAACAAACAGTGGCATGTTACTTTTAGCAAGAAATCTAGGATGGTGAGGACTTAATTATAAAGGCAAGTATCCCAAAGCATAAATAAAAATTAAAAAATAATTTATTTTAGTAAATCAGAGACTAGAAGGCAGGTATGATTCCCCAGAACTGTCAGAGTAAACACATGGCAATTGAGAAACTTAAGAGTATGACCTAGGATTCTTTGTTAACAGACAAAAAGGAAGAAAAGACAAGCAGCACCACCAGCTTTGTAGGCTCAGATCCTGGATTCAAAACAGCAGCACTAATGTGGTGCTAGAGCAGGACTAAATCCACTGCCCTGCTTTGTTGATATGGCCACTGGTAGTTCTGGTGCCGTTACTTGGTAGCTGCTTCAGGATCTCAGCATTGAGCAGCCTGGCTTCGGTGCCAGACTGCTTGTTCATAGGGCCAAGATGGAAGTTAGCCGGTGTCTGTCACCCAGTTGTGTCACTAAGTGACAGAGCAAAGGCCTGACAAACAGAAAAAGGAAGACTACAGCTGGCTGAAAAGTCAGGTTGACTTTTTTTCCCAGGCTGACTCATGTTTTCCTTCAGAGCATTCTCTTTACAAATTTTCAGCATGTTTTCTGCTTAGAATGAAGTCATATTAAGAGTTTTATGGGACCAAAATTCTGGAATAGCAGACATTATCTACCACTCTGTGAGACAAAATATTTGACCCTGACAACCAGAGAGTGTTGCATTGGAACTCCTATCTTGACTTTAGGGTTAGATGTTTTTCTGGCTGTCACTGGCCAGCCTTCTAACTGATAGTATGCTACTTGGTAAGTCTCAGGTTGTTGCAGTGCCCCACCTGACAATTGGAGAAATATGGGGTTTTTATTGTTCTGTCTTTTAGTCAACATCTTCTGAGATAGTCAAGGGAGAAAGTTTGGAAATAACATGATCCCATTGCCTGACAAAGACAGTGAGCACTTATCCATCTGGAAGGTTGCAGAAGCCTTATCCATCTCAGTTTACTTAACTTCTGCCAACAATTCAGAGACATAAAATTTGTTGCTACAGTGATAAATCTAGATAGCAGATAACCAAGCAGGCAGCAAGTGAAGTAATTTATCTTCTAAAACCTTACTGGAGACACACACAACTCTGGTACCAAGATCTTGGCAGCTTGGTGTTCAATGTTGGGAACCGGAAGGTAGTCTACTGGAGAAGTTATGATGGATTCAGCTTCTTGATTTTCAGCATGTTCATAAGCCTGTAGAACTCACAAGTTCCTTGGTTTTGTCATCCCTTGTATTTTTTCCAGTTCTTTATTCAAGTATGGTAATACATCTACTTGACTAGGCAGTTGATTTTCCTACTTTATTTGCAATATGCTCTTCTTCGTCTTTCTAAATATATTTCACTCAACTTTCCTTACGTCTATTTTATCTCAGGGACCTTCAAATCAAACAATGGTACAACTCATTACTTTTTAAATTCATTCAGAGGTAGCTTGTGACAATGGTTTTTCATGCCAGCTATAGGTTATTTGGTCTACAGCTGAGGGGATGAGAAAGAGGTAAATGCGTCCCTCAGCATTCTCCAAAGTACTGTTGGTGATTTATAATCTGTCAACATTTCTCTGTAGTAGTAAGCCATCATTTATGTCTTCCTACATCCTGTCTGTTAATAGAGACTCCTCAGTACATCATGGGAGCGACCATACAGTTGAATCAAAAGGTGCCAGGGAATAATGCAGAATTCCTCTTGTCTCTGTCAGTCTTGTTTCTGATTCCTCATCACTTGGTGCTTTGCTACCTATCTGAGGAGTCAAGGGTAAACTGCCTGCAGCTATGGGTAGCAGATTAGCAAAACTACTTTTTACATGAACTTTGGAAAGCGGCAAACACAGTCTGGAGTCCTTGCTGAAAGATGAGAAGCAGCGATTGCAGCACAAGACTGGGAGACAGAACACTGTAGTTTTCCCATGTCCAGCTGAAGAGAAGAGGAAGAAGTTCCTAACTTGATGGATTGATCATTGGGCCAGGCTTTGGACTCATGCCTCCTGGTCGATCTGACCAACTTTTGCAGTCTATGAAGTACAATGGCGTCAGTGCTTATCAGTTACCTGTACCAGTTGTTAACTCCATTGCTGTGTTCACTTTTTGATTGAGGAAGGGCACTTCATTGTCATTTTTTCCTAAAACCAATAAGAGAATCTGATGAAGTTAGCAGTTTCTCATTGCCAACATAAATAGTTCATTTATTTAAGGACCTATTTTTCAAAACAATGCATGGCCTGTGACTACTTTTTAATCCAGGCCTGTCATTCCTTCCCATTGCAGAGTACAAACTCGTTTTTATTTCACTGTGTATAAAAGAAATCCAGTAGGAGATTCCTCATCAAGTTGGGTTGTGCATGACAGGCAAGTCAAAGGTCAGTAAGCAGATAGAAAAAAAAATGAATTGGTGCCCCTAAATGGTTAAGAAACAAGCCTTTTTGAAATACACCTGCTTCAGCAACAAGGGTGGGTAGGCATTTTGGCAAGCTATAACTTCTACTGATTATGGGAAAGCTTTTAGGAAAACGGATCTTTTCGAATACACACAAACAGTTGCCCAAACCCACCACATCAACCGATCCAAACACTTCCATACTAAAACTAGAGTCAAACAAGATGAGAAAGAAATTATAAACAGGCTACTCAGGGAATTGTTCTATGAGTATGACACTTCCATAATGATAAACAAGCCAAGACAGAACAAAGTTGATTGTTTTCTGCCCACATGCAGTTATGTGAATCTGGAAAGAAAATGAAGTTGTCCCAACCACAGTGCAACAAAGGGTAAGTAGAAGTGTAAAAAGACTTTGTCACAATTTTTTTCTGATGAAGAAACGAAAGAGCGAAAGCAAAAAGAATTGAGATGTGGTTTTTCACACAGCTTATCTCAGATTCCTGGTCTACCTGGTAGCAATCTCCTCTTCTGTTCAGATCTGTGGCTTCTGAAAGGTGACTTTTCATTTTCTTTTTAACTTTTGAAGACGTTTATCTTTGCCTTTCTATGTGAGAGTAAAAGCCTCTCTGTTCAGAAACATATCTTCTCCACCTCCTCCATGCATATCTTCCAAGGTTATATATAGTTTAAAAAAAGAAATCACCTCTCCCCTACAAACCTGAAGCTTACTCTTACAGGATATTCTAAATTTCAGAAGTTTATGTGAGTTAAAATGCAATTAGACAACTTCATGGGAAAAGAGGTTCATCAAGAGCTATACAGTGCAGCAGCCTGGCTTTTCTTTGGAAGTTGGAAGTATAAATGGGCAACAGTTACTGCACACTTTGTCCTCTCTACTCTCTTCCTAAGTGCTCCTTCCAGATAATATCAGATGGGAGCTAGTGACGTTAATAGACAATTGTGCTGATCCAAATGAACTACTGTAATACTACTCTCGAAAAAAAAAAAAAAGTTGTGGTAAATACTGACTTGATATTGTCAGTAGATTTAATGCATTTTTCCTATTAGTGAAAGATTTTGAAACATAATGTCCTTTTTCTCTAAATTCTTAGAAACACATTCAGTATGGTCTTTCTGTTTCTGATATTGCAAGGCAAATTGGTTTAACTTGCACTGGAAACAATAAGAATTTTTCTGAGTGACTCTCCTGATTTTGTTCCAGTGAGGGGCCCATGCAAAAAATAGGAGAAAAAAAAAAAGGAAAATAGTCTGGCATGTCTTTAAAATTAACAACTTTATGATCTCACTAAAAGACAGAGTTACAGTAGTCCGAGTGTTCAATCTGCGTATTTATATTCTTAAAGATCTTTGTTAATTCTCTTTAAGTTTATCCTTAAATATTTTAAGCCTGGAGAATTCATAATGGGTTTTGTAAACTGACAAAAAGTCTTGATTACTGTAATATTTTACCTCAAGCTGTATTTTAAAAAATCATATTATTTCAATGTATTTGTAAGGGAAGGAATATAAAAAAGAAGTCAAGTTGTGAAAAAAGTTTGACATTCATGAACCTTTGCAAATGCTTGTATCTTAGCCCATGTGCTCTTTAGCTTTTCCAGACTCCTTAATATACAAGATTTTCTGTGGTGCTTTACAGAAACAGCCGATGATGCAGTATTTGAAGACAGCCACGAGCCAATACTGATGGCCAGATGTGGTGTAATCTTGGCTGGGATTAATGGGATTTCAGAACAGCTCTTGACCTCACTGAGATCAGGTCAGGGAAGGCCAGGTGAAAACAAAAGAGGAGCCCTGCATAAAGAGAGTTGAAACGGTCTATTTGTGAAGGTAATTGCATGAAACCAGGGCTAGGAAGTAGCTGAGCGAAGTAAAGCATGACTTAATATAGAACATGTGTGTATCAGAAGAGGTACAAGTAGGGGTACAAAAATGCATTAAGATTGCTTGAAAGTGTTGGCAAAGTAGATGATAAAGGAGAACTGCTTGATGCAGTATGTGAGAAACTTCACAAAGTCTTTGGGAAAGGTCCTCTTACTAAATACAGTGTTGCAGCAAATAGCAGCACTGACAAGAAGCGGGGGAATAAATGCTAAGCTTCATGGGGGGAAAAGAGTGAAATCAAGACGCCCCAATGTACTGCCTGAAGGTCAGCACTGCTCGTTTTTATTCTAATGATCTGGAAAAGGAGACAAGCATGATACCACAAAGCTATTTCAGGTTTATCCTTACGATGATCCAATACTTGAGTATTTGGAACAAGTTAATCTGGTACAAAGTGATCAGAAACAATGAAGTAGAAAATGAAAACCAGCCTTAATGAGTACAATACAATAAACATTACAGAAGAAGGTAACTACTTTTATGTTAATGCATTCTTAATTGTATCAGGATAAGATAAGATGCGTTTTAGTTTGAATAGCTTAAGAAGATCTCAGCTCAGAGTTCGGTAATGGCTGTAATTACTCAACAAAATGCTTGCATATGAATGGAATGGAAAAATACTGAAAATTTACAGTGTTTTGCTATACTTTGAAGAGATAGCTTTCACCAATAGCTGTATGCTCAACCTTCACACAAATGCAAGTGAAAATGTAGCAGAATTAGAAGGTTAAAGAGCTTCATGATGTTTCTTCAGATGTAGTATGCTTGAACTGGAAGAAAAAAAAACCCAGTGTGAATTTCAAGGCCTTAATCTGCAAGACAGGAATAGTAGTATTTAATTTGCAGGAAAAGTGAAAGGAAAAAGAAATGTGCTGAAAATGAAAACAGGCACAGAATGAAAACTCCAATAAAGGTGAAGTATTGACAGAAAACACTGAGCGCCCAGTAAGCGCCAGCATGAAATACTATTGGCTGACTTACAGGAAATAGTGTCATTTTTAAATAAAAATAGCTTTTATTGGACAAATTTAGCTTTCATTAAAAATATATAATCTGAGTAAATATGAAAGGAGTGAACACACTTGAATATTGTAATAGATACAGAGCCATCGACAGCCAGCTGTCAGAGTGGGAAATAGCATATACTACAGAACAGGTGAGAATCTTAGTTGGATTAATCTCTAAAGAGAGAAAATTTCATGAAATTTAAGTCTACTTATGGGAACTTAGCACAGAAAACTATTATTAAAACCAAGTAAGTAGCAGCAGATTTGTGTTTTAAATTAAAGATGTGAAGATGGAAAGATACAATTGGAAAATTCTGAGAAATGGAGGGTATGATCATGAAAAAAAAAATTCTCTCAGATCCTAAAGAGCTAATGTGTCTATAAACCCTTGAATCTTTTCTACAAATAGGACACAAATAAGAAACTACATTTGGGAGCAGACGGGGACAAATATTTCATGATCTGTCATAGCTTGCTTTAGGGTAGAAGAGGAAATGGATATTATGGACTTTATTAAAGCAAGAAATATAAACTGATTTCTTAAATCTAAAGAAGAAATAAAATAGGACAAACATCCTCAGAAAAATAAGACACACAGAAAAGTAATCGAAAGCATGAGATGAGTCACTGAGATACAGCAACAGAATGTAAAATAAGCAATCAAAAAACTCCAAAGAAAGAAGATACCAAAGGAAAAGAAAACTGCAGGTTTGGGAAATTTCCCAGGCTCTCTCACAAAGACAGTACAGTGTCACACCTTTACCCAGCTCACTATTTGGGTAAGCATCAGCAAGCAATTTCTTTTTCAAAGGGGTTGGGTGAATTTCCACATAATACAGAAAACAGCAAATGTTTAAGAATATAAAATTGAGAATTGTTTCAAATTTAGGATGAATAGTAATTGAGGTGAGGGGAAACAAGGATGGAAATAATTTCAGATTGATTGGGCACCAAATATAAAAGCTAGAGGCTTAGGATGCATTGAAGGCTATGCAAGAATTACAGTAATATAAAAAATACCAAAAATAAACCTGGATTTTAGTCATATCTTGTACTGTAAAGAAGCATCATCATCCTTATTCAATGCACTTAGTATTACAGATGATAATTCTAAACAAGTTAGAAAAATATCGTGAGATTCATAGTGTTAGAGAGAGAATTGGGACTGGTGACCCAATGCACAGCTTTGTTACAACCATGAAAGGGTTCAAAGACACCACAAGAGGAAAGATGATTTCATAAGCAAGAGAGAGAGAGAACTGTTCTGTTACAAAAAAAACCACCGTGTACTTAAGAAAAATGCCAAGTACAGACGCATTGGTCTTAAAGTCATATGAATAGGAAAGGAGTAGCTAATAAATTGGCTAGCACTACCTGTTTTGCTTTAAAAACATACTGCTGGATGTAGACTACACTGTGATTACACTCAAATCAGAAGTTATTTAGCAGGAAAGCTAACACTAGCTACTCTGTTTGTCCCCAGGCAAAGTCATCTCCTTCGTTTTCCTGATTTTTTTATGATTCTTCATACGTTCTATGAGGGAGATCAGAAACCTAACTCATGATTCATCTGAATGTCCAAGAGCTGCACAAGACAAGTTTAAAATGTAACAATGCTTTTAAAAGAAATGGATCTCAATATTGAGCCTAAGTAAGATACTGGGTTTTTCTTCTACCATCCCTACATAGTCTGACATGTTCCTGTGGCAGGATTTTGTATTGGCTGAAATTTTGAGGTGGAGCTATATACATCACCTGTGAAAATGAGCTCCAAAAAGAGCCTGAAATGCTTCCAAAACTTCTCATGTTACTATTTATAGTAATATTCATAATATTTATAAGAAACATTCTTTGAGTGAACTCAAAGCAAGCAGGGAAGACAGAATAGAAATGAAAATTTCTACAATCAGCTGTCTGCCTGCCCACTGTGTCTTTCTTCTAGGCAAGCAATTCAGCGGCTTTCTGAGTTGCAGCAAGCTCTGCCTTTGTCCCCTCTGGGCCTTGCTACATTATTTTCATCCCCTCAGAAGCCTGCCTGTTTGATCCTTGCTCTTTCCTGTGGTCTCTCAGTCTCTCTGCAGGAGTTGCACACTCCCAGATTTATGCTATTTCCACCATACCCTGAGGTCTCCAAACCTTTCTGCCCCAACATGCTCACTTGCTCTCTAAGGGAAGAGGCAGTCTCTCCCTCCCTCCCAGGATTGCACTTGACCCAGTCGTTTAAAGAAGCATAACATAAATGGGAAATAAAATCTGCAGAAAGACTGATCATCGCAGAATGGTGGTAAAACCTTTCTGTGGTTACTTCAACACCCATAGTCGTGATCACTGGTCTAACTACTTAGTGGTCTGGCTGGCATTCAAAGCCAAGAAATGAAAAATAAACAATACTTGTGGAAACTGGATAGACCACTGCCGTGTTAGCCTCAAGGGTAAAAGGATTGTGCACATATTTTGTAAAATAAATAAGAGAAAGTGATGACAATCAAAGAGATTAGAAAATACAATGATCTGCTACCAGGTCAATGGTGGGAGGTAGACCAGAATAAAGTTTCTCGCCTTTAGGAAAAAAGAAAAAGTAAGCAAGAAAAGCTAAATAGAACAGAAAATCTTACATGAAAAAAAAATTGGCTCTGAAAACTTACATTTATGGCTTGTATAGGGAGTTTTTGTACTAGTGAATGGTGCTGCTTCTTATAGATTTAAGTTAACCAGAAAAACTAGGCAGGGCTGTGTTCTTTTGTTTCTGCTGCTTACTCTAGAAAGAGCAGTGAAGCAGGTTTTTAATTTAAAAAAACGAACAAACAAATAAAGAATGGGTTAATGCAAATGATATTAAAAAAGCATACTTTTAAAGAATGGGTAGGGCTGGACATTTGTTCAAGGAGCACAATAGCTATTATTAAAATACATATACTCCTCAATTTTTGAAAAAGAAATTCTATACACACTTGCATGTATATTAGTTACCATCTTAAATGTTTGCCGCACTCTTCTCAGAAACTTCCTCTAGAAAGATAAGAAGCATAACATCACTGAACTCATACTGTGCAATCTTCTGTAGTTAATTGTTTTGGGATTACCCTTCTCAATGACATGTATCCCACAGCTTTTCTGACAAACGTTGAAAACTGCAGTTCGAAACCTTATCCAAAGGTACAAACTGAAAGAGGCTGAACGTTGTGTGAGGATATTGTTTTCACAGGTTTGTGTTGGGAAAAAAAAAAAGAAATGCTGTCTAAAATAATTAATGTTAATAGTTTGGGTTTGTTTTTTTCCTAATCAAAGAATTACCCTATACCATTACAGTTGTTGCAAATTTGCTGATCAGACTTCATGCTCTTCACAAAAAGAAAACAGATAACAGGATAATATTTTTCCTAACTCCCCAAAATCTATGTTGATTGTTTCTCTAGAAATATTCTGTGAGGATTTTTAAATATACTTAGCTGGAGCAAGGAAGGGAGATATAAGAAGGGAATTATTCTTTCCACCTTCCACAAAAAAAAAAAAAAGCTTTTATAAAATATTTCACAGAAAATACCCTGGTGGTCTTCAACTACACTCTCCAAAACATTCTCTGCTGGTGGTGCTGGGGAGAGGGACTCCAGCCTGGGATAAATGCTTGAATTCCCACCTCTTTTGGATGTTAGTGACTAGAATGGTAACTATGATGGTGCTTGTTACAATAATCTTTACATAGATATGAACGTACCACTCAAGGAAGTTCTCTTTGTGCAGAATGATAAACTGGCATCCTCACTATTAGCAAAGCAGATTATGCATTGCTCCACTTTGTAAGAAAGTGCCCCCTAGTCTGACAGAAGTATTGTATGCAAAGGAGACAGATACCAGTAATGAGGAAGCTACTCCATCACAGGAGACTACAGAAAGGAGGCAGAAGAAGGACAGCTGCACAGAAATATGGATTCCCCAGTGCCAGATGTTAAACCATCCTAAACCAGGTATCTGGCCCTCACTTGATTTACTGAGCCTAATTACAGAATAAAGTGTCTAAGTAATGGATGGAATCTGGCCCATAATTATTTTAATAAAACACACATATATTATAATGTCTCGCATATCCTTTTAGCCTTTTCTTTTGTACCAGACAAACACTGATTTAATTTCATTTCGTTTTGTTAATTAGTACTGTTTTCAGGAATAAGGGTGGACAGTTAAAATAGTTTCTTCCTCTTCAGGCTTTCCTACCCTCAGTAATAATTAAAATCCAAAGGCCAGGTTTTGAAACTCTTCCAAGACATGCTATTTCATTGCCGCCCTGGAAATGTCAAGGGTGCACAAAGGTAATTCTTCAAAGAACATCAGAAAAAATGCAGGCTCAGGACCATGTCAATGAGAATGTAAATTACTTATTTATTCAAATAACCACTATGTCTACTTGCAAATCCAGGGGAAAACTAGAACCTTTAACTATCTAGGCCTTTACAAAATAACAAAACAGAAAAAAAAAGTCAAGACAATAAGAAAATGCAAAATACAGACAGAATTTGCGTATTTTGAATATTTTTCCTTTCAAGTAGTAATAGAAATTAATCAGATGAACAAAAACATTTCAGTTCAGCTATATGATTTCTACCTCTACCTTGACTTCTGCTATTAATTTAGAAATGGAAAGTAAGATATTAAGACATTTTTTTTCCTCGTTATTAAACTAAGTAACAATTGTTTCACTATAGAAAGCTAATGGGTAGTGTCTTCCTGCTGAATTTGATTCTCCCTCCCATGAAAGCTAATGTCCACTTCACAAGTTGCTTTAAGTACATTATACTCCTACAGATCCGCAAGGACAGGTCACAAAAAAAAAAAACCAGAAAGGCCTCTTACAGACTTATGCCAGGAGACACAGAGCAGGACTACGATGAGAATTTGTTTTTACATTTCCATCAATCAGCAACAATAATAAACATAACAAAACATAACATAACTTGTTGCAGTAGAGAACAGTAATGTGATTTTCAACTGCCTCTTATTAGAGGTCTAATTAGGTATCTCTTTTCAGATTTCCATTCCCTATACCACTTGGTATTTCAAGACAGCATTGAAAACCTACTTATGCAAGGGAGGGCACACTCCACTTCTGACTTTAGGAGGCAGGTAAGAAGCAGTTTCCCAAACCATTTCCAGGATCAGAATTAAAGATGAGACACAGAATTTTTCTAAGAGGAAAGAAAGGATTAAGACTGATTTTCGTGGTCCCTGACTGTTAAAGAGTCAGGAAAGCGGGACAGAAATTGTGTCCCCCTTTTCTTTCTTCATCACTGGGATGCTTTGGTTTGTTCTTTACAGATTTAAAAGTGTAGATGAAGATACCTTCACTTATGTGAAAGCCAAACAGCAAGGAAATATTTTCCTTGTATTCAACTTTTATCTCACTTTCTATATTAGTAGTTAAAGTTTTACTCTTAGTTCCTCAAAATACCCTTCAATTGTGACTTTGTTCTTCTGATATTTGAGTGCCAGCAATTCATGGTTGTTTCTGTGAGAGTTTATTAATGTTCTCACTGAAGTCAGTACAGGAAACAAATGCAAAACCCTGAAAACTTCTATTGCAATAAAGATATTAAGCTTCTGACATGTAAATTTGCCCTGCAGATCAGTCACTTCTCTCTACAAGTTCATCTTTTTTTTTTTTGCATTCCTTTGAGCTACCTCCAATTTCTTATCCTATTTTGTAATAATGAAATGATCAGAAAAGGATGTAATGTTCCAGATTAAGTCACTTGCAATGGACAGACAACAAAGGCCTCTAAGCATACAATTCAAAACTGTGCTAAACCATTTTTGTCCCCTTATTGCATGTTTTTCAGGTTTCTGCTTTCTACTAGCTATATATTTATACAAGCTTTGAATTATTTTTTTGATCAGGTGGGTTGCTTTACTCTTGCACTTTTTACATCATTAATGTATTGATGATATAAAGGTGATATAAAGCCTTTTTACCTCACCTTCTCTCTGGTTTTACTGATAATATCTGAGGGGTTTTTTCAGTTTGCTTTGTCATATGAACCATCAACGTGCTTTTCAGCCCTTTTGCACAGACAATTCAAGACAGCATTAAATACAACTGAGCCTAACAGTAAGTTACTCTTTGTAAAATTTGGAAAATTTTTACCAGCAAAATTATTTACGTGAAGCACTATTATTTTCATATTTCAATAATTAATGTTTTGGGCATTGTGAATTTACAGCTTTTCTCACTAGAAGCATAATGAATTTTAACTTACAGGAACTTATTTATGGCAGTACAAAGCACCTCTGTTATGGGAAGATCTGGCTGGGTTTTATTAGTCATTACAGACAACAGAGTGCCTGCAGTGCAGATAAAGCACTAAATGGCTCACTTTGTGATGCTGAGGGGTTCAGTTTGAGCTGCTAATTTCCAGTATTCTTCTAAGGATTCCTGGCCATGCTGTAAAACTGAAAGCTCAAAATCCATGTTTTGTGAATGTGAGGAAAAAAAAAAAAGAAAAAGAAAAAGAAAAAAAGAAAAGAAAAAGAACCTTTGGTGACTATTTTCTCCCCCATCTACGATTTTTTCTGTTTAATTTTCAATTCGGGGGTTTTAGATTTTTTTCCCCAGTATCTCCAGAAATCAGCTACCATTTTCATTAAATATAAAAAAGACCATTAACCTGTTTTGCTAATTACTTAGGTGCTTACCTTATTCCAAGTTCTTATGCATTTTAGCTTCTGTATGATGTGTCTCTATCTCTTAGCATCAAAAATATTTCTCTACTGTGACCAAAAGGAGTAACAGCAATGTTCAAAAGTTATTTGACAAAAATTCGATAACCAAAAATAAAATTTTACTGTTATCCCACACTACTACCTCACTGATACAAATTCTACCAGCTTCTGGATGAACAGACAATAAATTCATTGCTAATAATATCTTTGTTAAATATTGAAGGTATTTATGCTTATATTTATACAGAATATAAGAAGATTTAACATTTTTGTCACAATAGAAATGAAAATATTTAGTATTTTTAAGCTCAAAGATGCATATGCACATATATATGTATAGTTATATATATAAGCAAGTATAATCACATTTGTACTGGACTGGAGTTAAAAAGACTTCTTGTAACTAGAAGAATTTTTACTTCTTCATTTTAGACGTGACCTTATTTAGCAACTTTTTAAAAATTATTATTGTTTTTCCCAGGGTTTCCCAGGTTTGTAATTTGACCAAATACCATTACAAGCAACAGTAATGAGACAACTCTTCAACGATGGGTCCAGCTCTACAGAGCAAAAGATGTGAAGAATCTCTAGCAAAGCAGTAGGATGTTACTTACTGTTGACTGACCTTTCCCTAATTGTGTATGCTTTACAAATAAACCACAGGGACTAGGCAGTAGGAAGGCCCCTCTTCTGCATCCTTACAAAATGAGTTTCTTTTATAAAGTGAAACAGCATTATTGATCAAAGCAAAGGGTAGCTCCATATGTAAAGAAGAAACAGCTGGCAGTCACCTTTCTGTCACTCACCTACACACTTGCACACAGATCCACACTTATTAAAAACAGGTCAGATCAGATTCCAGGTTCACTCTGCAAAATTAATGACAACCTTGCAATAAAGTAACAGCATGAATTTGAGCCTTGTAATACAACGTGATTACTAGCGTTTTTATTAGCTGGGTTTGAGCAGCAGGCAAGGCCGGCTGGTATTTGACACACAAACAGGGATGTTACCAGGCGCGCCACTCTAAAGTGTCACATCAAAGTTGCAGCCCTGCTGGCTTGGTTTACACCTGAGCCAATTAGCCTGGGAGATCATAAGAGGCTGAAAAAGAATACGGCGTCTTATTTTTTGTGCTGGAGAGAATCACTTGATCCCGAGTAAGATGATACAAGGAGAACAATAGTAGATAAAGTATGGCAACAGAGGAAGTGGGCACGAGACAAGGGAACCAGCAAGAGGCTGTGATAAGAGGACTATCATCAAATAAAAAGCGAAGTGAAAAGCAAAAGTGCCATATGCCTGTCCCTCTCTCAGTGTGTTTGTCAGTCTTTTGTTGCCAACAAAGGGGCTAATTGAAATGAAACAATCTCCAGTCTGTTTGCTGGCACATCAAATATGCTGTAAGATCTGCTGGTTCTTGCTCCTCCTGAATTATTGAAGAAGCATAGCTTCTAGAGAAAAAAATGTGTGAAGGGATCTTCAAAATAGACCGCCTTTTTTTCTGGGATGGATTTTTGTTTTTTAAGTGCTCTCTTCTGGCTTCCATGGATTTTGTTTAGAGTAACGTAATAGTAGGCCTATACGAAGGATGTAAGAATTTAAACCGCACTAGTTAACTGGGGTACCCCCACTCCAAGTTAAGTGTCTGAGCATCAACATTCAAATACTTTGAAATGTCTTTAGCGTGACAAACTCCTAATTCTACTGCATGAAAGCTGGTTTTCAGCTGTGAGTTTTGCCTTCTTTTTGCTTTCTTTTACATATGAAAACAGTTTAAGAATACAGAAACAAAAATTATTTCAAGGTTGCAAAATCAAAAAGTAGTATTTTTTTAATGAGTTTGTTTGGCAGTGACATTCTTATTACATAAACATGAAAAGCAAATGCTGCTGTATATTAAGGTAGGCTTAAAAGGATTCAGCATTTAAGTAAAATTGACTTGGTTAAAGTTGAAAAGTTGACATAATTGAAACAGGTGTTTGCAAATGTTATGTTCTAGAATTCGTCAAGCTATATTTTAAATTTTCCCCAAATTACTCAGAAATCAGATGAAAAAATCAGAGATTACTAGAACTCTTTTACATGGAAGTAAAGTTATTTAATTGAATTAACAGTTTACATTAGGAAATTGTTAATTTAATTAAATAACTTTACTTTCTCAAGAGGCTTCTACCTGAGTAGATCATCATATTTATTCCCAAAATGTCTTATTTCCAGCATAGATTTTCAATATTTAATTATAGCTATTATTGAGACTGACTGATGTCACCCAAATTCCAGGTCAAGTGTTTCTGTAAGGGGGGTTGGAAAAGAAGTAAAGCAACTTCTTCTTTCCCCATAAGAGGCGCAAATTAATGTTTCCCATTAAGTGGCAGTGTTTCTAGTTGGACATTCTCTTTGTCTCGCAGTGGGAGATGGCTTCAAAGAGCTGAGACCCAGAGTAGCCATGTGGCAAGAGGCTGCAGTAGCCACAGAAGTTGACAGTGTTCTCAATAGAGACTCTCAGCTCACCCTCAACCATTGTGCCCGCAACAGTGGATGGGCAAAAGGAAGCAGCTTAGTTGCTAGTGGGCCAGAAAAGCTGTGGGACCTGACCTTTTCCCTGTTTGTAGTTTCCAGAAAAGTATTTGCTAACCCTCTCTCTATTCCTTCCCAAGTCACCTGAAGAGCAGCAACATCTCCTCAGAACTCCCTGAGAAGAGTGCTGCCTAAAGCCTATGCCTCAGATTTGGGTTCTCAAGCTTTCTTATTGCTAGAAAGTTTTATAAATGATGAGTGCTCTTGCCATAGCCAGGACACAGTGTGAGTGAATTACTGTGACTAAGGTCATATCTCACAAGTGCCTAATTTTCTGTACCCTGCATTATTTTGGCTAGGGATACGTGGAATAGAAAACTCCACAAATTCAAGCTCAACCACCATGAAAATTCTAGTCAGTATGTCATGCGCCTAAAGTGACACAGATAAGTCTTTTCATTCTCAGTGCTTGTGAGTGCGGGCTGCTCTACTACAGCTGTAGTTATGGAAGATTTGGTGACCCACTGCAGTACAAATGAGGGGGTTTTACACTGTACATAGGAGCTGTTCCCGTAGCTTTGACACAGACAACTGTCCCTCATCTTACTAGACCTGGAGTATTCTTGGGAAGGGTTCTAGTTCTTTCAGGATTATTTCCTTCCTTTATGAACTCTATCAGAAGGATAGATATGTTCTCAATTGATATATTATGCAAGGCTAAATCCAAGGCACATTCTCTGGATGACCAAATTATTGCCATTACACTAAATGCATTGTGTAAGAAATCTGAGTTGACACTTAATAGCAGCCAACTGATGTAACTTTAATCAAGACTTTAATAAATTCCTCTAGCATATAGAACTGACCACAGATAGTTTTTTTTTTTACTACTTGCAGTCTGTAAAGAGACTTTTGTATTTGCAAGTTCCTGCACAGAAGTTTTTGAAAACAATTTATTATTATCTTGGCTTGAAAGACCTGAAAGTATAGTCAAAAATTACCAGGATAAATTTTTCTTCACAAAATTTATTTTTCAAAGTTTAAATTTTTGAAATATTTGAGTATTTCACTTCTTTCCCAACAAAATCTTAGTATGACACATGAATATGCATGCTTGTCCTCCCTCCAGTAATTTTTCCTTCATTGGCCAGGGTCACCCAAATATGACAGAGAAGCAGATTTGTTGGAGAGAATAACTCTTACAAGTCTTGTCAAAATAGACATTGGTAGATATTTATTACTGTCCCCACTGAAGAAAAGACTCACGTGGAGAGAATTCACACAGAAGGCAACCCAGTAAAAGCTCCCACAGTGGGAAAACTTCAATCACATTTTCCATCAGAGACTGCACTTTCCTAAATGCCAACTTCATCAATCTTTGGTATGAATCCATAAAAATGAGTGTCCATGATTTTTATGCACAGACAACTACTTCCATACTATTTTTTTTCTTCAGGCTGTTACTAGATTTCCCATTGTTCTTTTAGATTTTTCACTGCATGTAAAAGAGAAGGGTGAGAGGAGATACAAGTCATGGGGAAAAACAAATTATGAAACAAAGGTACATGTCCTCCAAGTGTACTTTTGAATCTGAACTGCAAAAATTTCATTGTTAAATGTAGAGGTTCTCAAGAATTTTATTAGTTTGTGATTTTTAATTCATCATCCAAAAAAATATCCAGGCAACGTCAGAAATAGTTTTTCTCATTTGTTTCAAGATTGTCCTTGTAATACCAAATTTCCATAGCATGTAGTTCTCCTTTCTGCAAGTCGCTTGCACCATGCTATGGAAACAGTTTAACTTCCTAGTGCTAAAGACTAGTTCTTCCAGAGTTATTACCATTATGTTAAAACAGACTCATTGCTGATTACTAAAAGTTGTGATGTTTTCAATCACTTCACTTTAGTCACTTCATTAATAAAGACATGTAGCTATGTAATATATGTCTGTCAACATCTGCTATAGAATTTTTTTCTAATTAAAGACAAAATACAATATATATTGTTCTACTGCTCAAGTAGGTTTTTTTTTTTCAATACAGTCTAAATGACGAGAGAGTGTAAACAGCAAGATCAGGTTGGCTGGACTCAGAACCCTCCCAACAAATCAATTAATGCTCCTCTACTCCCCTTAATGCTTTTAAATTAGATTAACAGAATGCTGACCCTCCTTTAATAAAGCCTAGTTTCACCCTGTGGTATGCATCTAGATACTAATATCAAAGAAACAAGCCTGACAAAGGGAGGATAAAACTTACCAGTAGGCCTTGGTTCCCTGCTATTAGGATAATTGCTCAGGCTGTAGAGATGTTAAATTATGTTAAATATGCAGACTTTCTTCTTTTTTTTTTTTAACTGACTATGTATAGAAAGAACTCACTGGCAGAAACTTCTGTGTATTCTCTGACTGTTCCATTTTAAAGAACTCAAAGTTGGAACTAAGTAACAAACAACATGTTTTCAATATGAAGTGGTAGGAAAAAAAACACTATATGCAGCCAGTTCTCTAATGTAACTATTTCTAAACTGTCATATTTCAAATGACACCAAAAAACCTCAGAAGTTGGAATGACATAAAGAAGGCCCAACAAACAGCTGAAAATGAACAGCTGCCTCATATATGTATGTGACTACAACATTTATAGTATGTACAACAAAAAGTATAATGGATTTGATTTCTGAAAACAATGTGCTGAGATTTGGAAAAAAGACAAATAGAAGTAAAGTGCTAAGTTCAGGAACTCAAGAATTGCAGTATTGCTGACAGTATTTTATCATCTCTACAACCTTGCAAATAAAACAGTAATTTCTTTAACTCCTCTGTGATTGCATATTGCAAAAGCTTTTTCCTAGAAGCATTCCTGTGGTTGTGCCATACCAGAGTCCCTGCCATGATCTTTCTGTGGAGTTTTTTATTCCTCAGTATAAGCATTCTCTCTAGTATTGACTCAGAAGGTTGTGGTGAATAATCATAGAATGATTTAATGGGGCCTGAAAGATCATCTAGTTCCAATCTCCTTGCCATGGGCAGGGACACCTTCTGCTAGACTAGGTTGCTCAAAGCCCCATCCCACCTGGCCTTGAATACTCCCAGGTATGGGGCATCCACCACTTCACTGGGCAACCTGTTCCAGTGCCTCACCATCCTCAGTGAAGAAAAAATCCATCCTCTCCTTTGCCTATCTGCAGAGGGGAATAAGGTGAATGCAAAAAGCCTATCCACAAGCTGCTTCTCATATTTTCAAAAATCTGATAAAAGAGCTAAGCGATATTTTTCCTTGGTAACTTAGAGTGAAGGGTGATTATCACCTGTGCAGTCCAGACTTAAATAGGTGGAAAGCTTAGTTTTCTTCTGAGTTTTCTTTTCTTGGTTGGAGGTCTAGTTTATATGGATAAATGAACTTTTCAAGTGAAAAATCAAGAAACAGAAAAAATGTATTGTTGAAAATGAAGTTAGGCATATTCAGCTTAAATTAGGATAATTGGTTTTTTACATCATTTAAAAGTTCAAAATGGTGGTTCTGAACAGATGTTTCTAGCCATCTTCATACACCTTTAAAAATGACTGACTGGTAGGCAGCCTCAAGCTATTTGTCATACAAAAGAGGCTGATGAAAGGAGTAGAGCTCCCAGAATTCCTCTAATGGCTTTCAGAGAGTTCCCACCATTAACACTGGTACTACCTACCTGCTGAGATAAAGATATGGGACCATTAACCCCATATACTCCCAGTCTGGATTTGCCAAACTTTGAATGTTTGATGATGGGGCCTCAGTTAGGAATCTTATCAACAATGTTTCCCCTACAGTCAATAGACAGACATGGTTACGCTTCAGAAAATTAATCACATCTTAAGTGGGCTCAAACACTGCTGGAAGAATCAGTCCCTTCTCCCTGAGCTGGAGGAGCCAAGGGCCTCGGACTGTGTTCATTACTGATTACCTAAAGACAGGAGTCTACCTTCTCCTGCCACCTCAGGAATACCTCAGACTACAACCTCTCTGGCGCACTGTACTGTCTTCATTTTCCTTTCCTTTGCTGACTTCAACTTGAGTTTTCCTCCTCCCTGAAACTTAATATTTTGTCCCATGCTGGAAGTTTCTCTCCATGACCGCCATATGGCCTGTTCTTCACAAAGCTCCTCTTTCTTGCTGTTCTAGTCCAGCTTTATTTCCCACTTTGGTAGCATTTTCAGACACTTGCAGTTCACTTCAGGTCAGCATTGACTCTTTTTCTACTGGGTGCTGCTCCCCATGAGTACCTTGCTTGGACCTTCTACATTGTTCTTTGAAGGCTCCAGGCTATCTCCACTGACAAGCTTAGAGGGCTGCCAGGGAAGTTTAAATGCAGAGTGTGACACGCTGGGCTGTTGTGTTCATTATTTGTCTCCCTTCCTCTCTGTGCAGTGGTTAGAGGAACATGCCGTCCATTTCTAAATTCATGAGACTGCTGCCTTATACTGCCTGTGGCATATTTGTACTGGCACACTCTGACTAGAAGTCTATTAGCTCCTTGTACCCTTAATTATGACACTCTAAGTTTACTTGACAATGATGGTTGATGTTGCCAGTAAAAAGTGTACAAGAGATTTATTTGAGTGGTATATGTCAGACAGCATCTCAATAAGCATCCTGCATTTCTTCCTTAAGCAATCTATGAAAAAAGGTATGATGAAATGTTAATAATTAGATACATTTTAAATAGTCATACATAAACTTATTTACATCAGGCTCTGAAACAAACCATGGGAGGATTTTTAATTTTTTTTTAATTGTTTCTAGCAGTTGGAGTAAGCTACGAAAAACAAAGCCGAAAATTAAATAAACCATTTTTTCCTAGAGTGAAACCAAACACTGTATGAGAGGAAGGCAAAAGCACTAAGGAGAGGAAGCCTACCATCTCTCCCTGAATCAGAGGCAAGAGTTAAGTAATCTTCACTTGTAAAATGGCATTCAGTAATTGTTTAGGATCTCTCAGAAGACAAATGGCATATATTCAGGTGTACCATGGGGAAAAAAAAGGGTTTCTAATACATACTGTCATACAATATTTTAGCCCTATTCTAAAAAATTCTTGGAAAACCAACCCTAAACAAAAGATTTAGCTAAACCACTTCCTTAGCTACAAAGACTAAAAGTGAAGATAAATTTTAACATTCTCTTGATGTCCTTGAATCCTGGTCTTCCCTTTAGGGTTTTCTATGTTACAGAGTGAAATGTGGTTAACACAGTCACTAATGCACTTGACTTCCTTATTCCCCTCTGGAACATATTTTACTTCAACAGATGTTTTCAAAATAATTAAATGGTGGTGAGCATGCATTATTGACAATGTCTGATGCCACACTAATGCACTCCACATTTAAACATTTGTCACCAGCAAGGCTGTGTGTTCAGGAATGTTGTGCTTTTTATAAATAACTTCTATAAAGTATCTGGATTGTAAATGTGAAAAAATAGACAAATTCTGATATCTACTCAATATTAATAAACCATGAATACAGCCTCCATTCTGTAGCCATGGTAACTAAAGTTTGACTGTTATCGTTTGTACCCTGCTCTTTAAAGTAGAAGGTAATGCACTTCAAAGCTCCTGTCTTGAGTCCCTATGAATGAAGGTATTTAGGCCCCGAATTGTGGAAGAATAACTATTCTTTTTGTGTGAAAAATTATACAATGACTGCTAAAATTTTCTGGTAAGGGTGAAGTGACAAATATTGATGGGAAATCTATGGCTGATGTTAGTTAAACGGTTTTAGATTTAGTCCACATACCTATACACTGTGAAGAGGTTTTCTTTTTTCCCTTTTCCCTTAGACTAAAAAGCAAAAAAGAGAAAGGAAAATGAAAATTATCCAGCCTTTGCCGTTATGTTATTAGTTTCTCTAAAAATTCAGGAAAACATCACTACTGTACTGTAATAAAATTATATTAGGTGTCCAAGCTAAAATAAAGTGAAGTTAGACTTTCTTTCTTATTAGGATTTAATGGTATTATTATAATTAAGCTTCTCATTATTTTTTTCATGCTTTATATTGAGTTACTGTCCCCTGCAGATTTGAAATGAAATGATCATATAATTACAGCAGTCCATTTTTAAATGAGGATATTTGGAATGTAGGTATGCACCTAGGGTTTTCTGAAATTATAAATCATGAGTAGAATTACAAGATTGCTCATTTCTGTTGAATCTCATAATTAGAAAGGAGCGCAAAAAGAATTTTATACTTAAATTCAAGGATGAAAATGTCTGATGCCCAAGGAGAGGCATAATAAGAGTGAATATATGTTTGTAGATATGTACATGAACCTAAAGCACAACCAGTACTGATAGGTGCTGCATTTAATGTTGCAAAAGCTAAATACTCAAAATTACCAAGTCTCACATCCCTCTCGTGGCTATAAGTGAAACTCTGACACTGCAGCTATAATATACTTGGCATCTTTTAATTTTTCTTGTAGCCTTTGCATGATTGTGATTCTGCTGAGGTAAATATTTCACAACAGAACAGTGTTTTAAACTAAGATTCTAAAGAAATAAATTCATAATATTTGTCAATCTTTTTTATGTAAGACTAATAGATAACAGACAATGCATTTATCTGTTAGACATATATATATATATATATTTACTACTGCATTCCTGTATGTATATGCTATGAATTACTCAGAAACAGAAGAAATTAAAAACAAAGCACTTGGACAAAGAAAATGAACCATATATTCTTCCTCAGATGACAGCAATAGCAAGAAAAAAAATCTAAATAAAAATATTCCTGAAATACTGCACAATACAAAAGGCAAATGTCAATTCTCAAGACTAAAAACAATGCCTTTGCATTACATTCCAGAAGAAAAAAGTCAGTGTTGGAAGAAAGTGTTCAAAGCATCATCATCATAACAACTAACAGAGTAGATTAATGTTCCCTAATTAAAAAGTAGGCTATATTAAATTAACATAGTTGATATTAGACTTCAATCAGTACCTTGTTCATATAGAAACCTATGCAAAATGATAATTAGTATCAGATGACACAGAAAAGTTCTGTAAAGTGTGACAGGAGTACAAGTCACCACTTTCTTTTCCAGTCACCTCTGAAAACATTAGCACTATTCATGCATGGAGAAAATTCAAAGAATATTATTTCCTGAAGAGGCAGATTAAGTCAGCTCAAGTTCATTGCTAAAATGAAAAATGGTGAAAACAATTAAGAAGTAGGGAATATACAGGAACAACTTAAAACATTCATGGAAGAATTAGGACAGAACACCAATGCAGTCTCTTAAAAAAAAAAAAAAGAAAATAACACTATAGAATCATAGAACAGTTTGAGTTGGAAAGCACATTTCAAGGTCAGCTAGTCCAGCCTCCCTACAAGGAGCTGGGACATCTTCAACCAGATCAGGTTGCTCAGAGCCCTGTCCAACCTGACCTTGAATGTTTCCAAGAATGGCACATCTACCACCTCTCTGGGCAACCTGTTCCAGTCTTCCACCACCCTCATTGTAAAAAAAAAATTTTCTGATGTCTAGTCTGAATCTACCTCCTTCTATTTTAAAACCATTACCCCTTGTCATATCACAACAGGGCCTGCTGAAGAGGGGGCAGGCAAATGCCTGAAGGCACCTGTGGCCCGTGGAGGGCCCACACTGGAGCAGCCAGTTCCTGAGGGACTGCACCCCATGGAAAAATGATGCACGCTGAAGCAGTTTATGAAGGACTGTGGGCCATGGGTGGGACCCCATGCTGGAGCAAAGGAGGAATGAGAGGAGTTCTTCCCCCCGTGGAGGAAGGAGCAGCAGAAAATAACATGTGATGAACTGATCACAACCCCCATTCCCTATTCCCCCTCTGCCACTCAGTGGGGGAAGGAGGTGGAGATAATTTGCAATTAATTTAAGCTCAGGAGCAGGGGAGAGGTTGGAGGAAGTTGGGTTTTTTTTTCTCTCTCATTATCCTGCTTTGGTTTTATAATTAATATATTGAAATATTTTTCCCCAAGTTGAGTCTGTTTTGCCTGTAATGGTAGCTTGAATGATCTCTCCCTGTCCTTATCTCAAACCTCAAGCTTTTTTTTTTGTTGTATTATCACTCCCTTATTCCCTTAGAGGTTGGGGAGACTGAGTGAGAAACTGTGTAGCTTGGTCCCGAGCTGGGCTAAATTATGACGATCATTGAAGAGGAACTGGAAGAAGATACAACTTACAGACACGGAAAAAAATAGTACATGTAAAGCAATGAAAAAAATTTCAAAGAAAACCAAAGCAGAACAGGACAATCATTTGAAGAGAAAAGAGACAATACTACCACAGTAAAACATACAAAAATTCTTAGGGAAGCTAATGAAAATTTCTAACAGCACTCAATAGCAGCTTAGTTAAAATTGGCACGTGAAGCCTTCATTATAATGTGCTTTTCTGTACATACTGTGTTCAGGAAAACGCAACACCACTTTCTGTCAAAATACAAAGTTGTTGTGGTTTTGTTTAGTAGGGCGGGGCCTAAGGTGGTAGCTTCTGTAGGAAACTGCTAGAAGTTGCTCCCCTTTGTTCAGTGGACTCGGCCGGGCCTAGGGCGGACCCACTGCTGGCCAAGGCCGAGCCGATCGGTAGCAGAATGTCCCGTGATAATGCCTCTGCGATAATGTATTTAAGTAGGGGAAAACAGAAAAAAAAAGAGAGAAGAGAAGATGTGAAGAAGCTGAGCTGGGGCAGAGGCACAGGGGGGGAGGTGCAGGCCTCATGGGCCCTCTGGCCTCTCGCCAGGCAGCCAACTGGGCCCGACTCGGTCCAGCCCAGCTGCAAGAAGTGGAAAGGAGATGAGAAGTGAATAAGATGTAAAAAAAGATCCTGAGAGACATCTACCAGCCTGTTGTGAGGAACGGCTGCAGACGCCAAGGTCAGTTCAGAAGGAGGGGGAGGAGTAATGCGGCTCCTGGCCAAGATTCCCCTGCAGCCTGTGGTGACGACCATGGTGGAGCAGGTTGTCCCCCTGCAGCCCATGGAGGTCCACAGAGGAGCAGAGATCCACTTGGAGCCCTTGAAGGACCCCGTACCGGGGGAGGTGGATGCCTGAAGGCAGCTGTGGCCCGTGGAGGGCCCACTGGGACAGCTGTTCTAGAGGGACTGCACCCGTGGAAGAGATGACCCACACCGGAGCAGTTCCACGAAGGACTGTGGCCTGTGGGAGGGACCCCACGCTGGAGCAGGGGAGGAATGTGAGGAGTTCTTCCCCCGACCATGAAGCAGCGGCGTGAAACAACGTATGATGAACTGACTGCAACCCCCATTCCCTCTTCCCCCCTGTGCTGCTCAGGGGGGAAGGTAGTAGAGATAATGTTAAGCTTTTGAAGAGGGAGGGGTGGATGGATGTTATCTTGTTCTCTGTCTCATTATCCTGCTGTTTGTAATAATAAATGAATAGTTTTCCCCAAGTCGAGTCTGTTTTGCCTGTACCGGTAACTTTAAGGATTTCTCCCTGTCCTTATCTCAAACCTCGAGCCATTTTTCCTTATATTTTCTCTCCCTGTTCTCTCGGAAGGTGGGGGGAGTGAGAGAGAGACTGCGTAGTCTGGTCCTGATCGGGGCTGAACTACGACAAAAGTATAGAACATGTGAATATTGCCAGTAGTAATACGATATTAGCACACAATTCAGTTCAGTTAGGAAAAAAAAAAGCAATGACTTTCACCTTGTGGCGATATCTTTTTTCCAGCAAGCAAAATTTTTCTTCCTAAACAGGAAAAGTCAAAAAGACACTGTGAAATCCTTTTGAGACTACACATGGCATCTGGAAAGACAGGTGGAAATCAGAGAAATGTCTGTCTTAATAATCCGGAAGATCTAAAGATCATAATAAAAAAACCCTACACTACTATAGGCATCACTTGTTCAGTGAACATATATTTGACAGAGATACCAGCTCATGAACAGAGACTGGAGACAGTTTGGAAAATACAGATTAAAGCAATGCCAATTGCTACACATTCTCAGGGACCAGTGGCCAAAGTCCCACGAAGAGCACCTTCACTGATAGATGGACATTTCCATCAATATCCAACTCTTGCTAAAAATGTTAATTAAAAGAAAAATCTTCCATGTTTCAATAATACCCTGAATGAGCACTCTGGTACCAAGCATCATACAAAATATTGCCAGACACAGCCCATATCAGTCCATGAGATTGTGTACATCTGCTTGTAGTTCCCCAGAAGGTGACTCTTGAAAATGGCGATCATCCCTTACAGCCTTGCTTTCTCCACTGCTTTGCAGATTGCAACGTATCTGTGGAGAAAGAAAGGTTGTGGCAGAAACATACTTTGTCTTGTGACTGTTCTTCACATCTTCTCAGTGAGCAAAAATTCAGAGTATTTGTGTTTTTCTTTCATTTCAGTGAGTGATAGGACCAGAGAGTCAGATGTATATGATGTGACCTATTAGTGTACAACAATAAACTTAAACCCATTTCAGGTTTTAAAGTTTAGAAATCTTAGCTCATCAGTAGCATGTCAAACATTTCAAAATTCATACCTCAGTTTGGAAACACAGAGAATAGGAAACAGAAAATAAATAAATAAATAAAAAGGCATAGGGTATTTTCCAACTGTCCCTTTTTCATCAAAAAGTCCCTTCTTCAGACAGAGGACTTCAGGTCAATTTTCTGTGTCAAGCCATCCTTCTTAGTGGGAGGAAAAGGTTAGTTCTGTCATTCAGTTCTAAATGTGACAAAATACACAAAGTCCCAAAAGAGAAAACGGAGAGTAGAGACGAGGAATGTGTATTTTTGTTGACATCCTCAAAATACTGGGTAGCTGGGCAGTCAAAGACAGATGCCTTTCATCGAGCAGATCAGTGATACAGCTGATGTCCTGTGCCCTGGCTCACTTCACTGGGCTGGGTTATTGTCTATTCAGACTCAGGCAGAACAGATTTAGGCAGTGTCAGTGAACTAGTGTCCTTTGGCACAACAGGTCTCTAGATTAGGTGACTCGACAAGAATCAGATGGAGAAGCCACTGAAAACTTTACATAGAAAGAAAAGATGCACAGAAGGGAGTCTTAACATTTTTTCCAGGCTAGTTCAGAGATGATGGCGATGCTTTAGCAACATATTAAGCAATTAGTCTCATAAACAAAAGCCGGAGTGCCATAATGAAGTAGAAACCTACCAACTTTTCCCTTTTATTGCAAGTTCTTTTGATTTTTACCTTCTTCTGAACATTCTTAAACAGCAGTAGAGACGAAAAAAAAAAAAAACAAACCAAAACCCAAACAAAATAGATTACAACATATTGCCCATTCATGTTAACCTAATAAGCTATTTTTCATTTGCACTTTCTGGTCCTGTACTCCTGGTTTTATGAGAGATAATCTCAATACAGCAGTAATGTTACACACCACAATAGCCCTCCTGATTTTTTTTGACTGTTTTTTTTTCTCCCCCTTGACTATTCTAATCTTTGTCTTCTGTTCATTCCTTTCCTATGGTTTTATTTACGACTGAGATAGCACCTGTTATTATAAATACGGGATAGAAAGGAGAATTTCAAGTGTTTATTGGACGCTCTGCTCTTCAGGTTGGTAAATAAAGATGATTTGATGAACTGATACAAATTCCAGCTCTATGGGAGACTGACAAACAGGTAGTACTGAGATGGAGATGGAAACATGTCAAATCCTATGTAACAGTATATAACTCCATCTGTCCCAGCAGAGTAAAATGGGAATGGTTTCCAGGGAGAGATACACTTCTTCCTGAGGCTGTATACTGACTGTGATTTTATTTGTTTCTTCTTTGAGTAGAAAGTAAAGGATGTATGTATCTGCATTAAAAAAAAAATATTTATTTTAGGTTTTCATTGCAATGTTGCTTTAAAATAGCCAGAGTTCCACTTCCAAATTAAGCTTATATCTTTTTTTTTCAGCAAAGAGCAGGAGATCTTCTTACAAAAGAAAATTATTTTTAGAAGAAAAAGGCTAACAGTCAGGCCAGTCAACAAAAATTCTTTCTGTGTTTTCTCTGAAATTCTTTGCTCTTATATCTTAATCATATCCAGCATAGCACACAGTTTTTCTCCTACCAGTTTGTAAAGCAGGCTTATAGTTAATTTATAAGCACTTCTAATTAGTAGAGACAAGCAAGCATTGAAAATCCCACATGATGAGGAAGCTCCTCTTTAAAAAACTCCAAGTTTTCCAAGTTTGTCAGTAACATATTGCTCTAGGATAAGCTAATTAAAAATCACAGCCCACTTTCAAGTTGAGGATAAAAATAAAACAGTGACAAATGATACAAATGAAACTGTGAGGTAACTAGTTATCTGATTTTAGCCCAAGCTTAGAGCAGTCCAGATATTTCTGAAGTACCACAAAGGATCTAGAAAAAATTTGGGTCTTACTTCTGCTCTTGCCGACCTTTGTGGAATTCCTGTCCATTGCCACCTGCAGCACATGGCTGGACTGGACCAATCCTGAATGCTGAACTGATTTCCACAACGAAGGGGTTAAAGGCCAGAAGCACATCCATCTGCTAAAAGCACCATGACTGTTGATGTGTTACAGACCTGCAGACCAAACCTGCACTATGTAACCCCATCACCTCTCTGTGTGTGGATGCCGTAGCTGTGTACATGTCACTGACACCAACTGCAGGTGATGGAAGTCAAAGCTAAGTGTTAAAGAGCTGTTCACCTTGAAGTGAAGACATCCCAACATCTACGCTGATGGCTAAAATGCTAATCATCTGTTACATGACTGAAGGAAGACTTTCTCAACAACGTTGAATAGTTTGAAGTGGTGCAAGCAGAAGTCAAGATGGTACTAAAAAGGCAAAATAAAATGACTGCTGTGAAAATGCATAATACGGAGAGGAAGCAAGGGGCAGCAATAGCCACCAGGGTTCCTGAGATAACAAACAATGTTGTGCCACCCCATGCAACTTATAGAGGTTAAGACTCAAGATATCCTAAATTCTAAGGGTAGTTAATATGTGATTTGAATATGTATATTTATATCACACCACTCTTCAGTTTGCCTTTCTGTATTTGTTTGAAATTCTTTGATGCCTTCATATGACACATTCAGGTGTGATTTTTCTCCTTCATGAGAACAAACCTTTTAATGTTTGCATTTTTATGAATGGATGCTGAGATTCTGACACTATCAACAGAGTCTAGGAGATGGGACTTTCAGCAAACACTAGTCTTACAAGAATTGGCAGCTTTTACACACAAAACACAACTTTAATTTTTACTTAACTTGTAACTATTTCACATTCCTTAGACATTTTCAATGTTTTAGTGGCATCTAATGTTCTCAGTCTCACCAGTGGAAAGGCACTGTTTGTGTTTTAACTCCCCCATCAAATCCAAGAAAAATACCACATCTAGGATTCTTCTTTGCATATATCCAAACTGTTGGCCCCAGTTTGGCAAACTACTGATGTGTGCCAGAAGACAGAAGGAGAAAGAGAATGAAGTAAAAGGAAGGAAGGCAGAATTATGAGGGTCGTACCAAGAAATAAAAGCACATAGTAGGTAAAGAAAAAAAACCCCAACCAATAGAAGACAAAAAACTGACAGATGGTCAGGCGTGAGAGAACACTTATTTTTGCAGTCACACGATGATGTGATTAATGTTTGTATTTCCACTTACAAGTTTGGAGTGGAACTTCAGAAGTAAAGTATTAGTTAGTTATTGGAGTGTCTTTATGGAAATATAGGCTTCTTTCTTATAATTACTTACAGCTCGTGTTAATTATTTTCAGTGATGTCACACTGTTATCAGCATCATTGAAATTCTTCATTGCAGAGTTAAGAGTCAAACTTCAAATCTTGGACCATGACATCATTCAAATAATTGGAAGAATATATGCAACAGAAAAAGATAGCGATTTGTAACACACAATTTCTTTACTTGAAAGGTTGATGAAAGGATGACAGAAAAAGATCAACAAATAACAGAATTTTGTTACAATTGCACACAATACTTGGTTAATCTTTCAAAGTCTTAACATTTGGAAAGTTTTGTAATGCTAGTTTTCTAAATTTCTTTTTTTTTCCTTTTTTTTTCCCCCTGCTTTTGAGATTTAGTTGTACCTTCATGTGATGTTCGTATCTCTTATGGTGTTTCTTGAAGAAAGATAAAGTGAGACCCTGGCAAAAATTCTCAGATACATTCCTCATCAAAAGCTAAATATTTTGCAGTTTTACTTGACTTTTTCCTGGTTCCTGTAGGAATAAGAGTCTAGTGCAACTATAGCATAAAAAAAAATTAGACTTTCTTTTCAGAGTAGCACATTCTGTCTCCGAAGTTAGCAAAAGACTGTAATAAAGGCCTATTTTCAAAATATATATATTTTAGATGTACATTAATACTTTTTACACTGAATCTAATAATAATACCAAAGTTATTTAGAGACATGCTTATAGTAAAAATCTAAGATCTCTGAGAAGTGTTACTCTCTGGGATTGTTATTCTCATGTTAGGGAACTGGTAAACACAGTCCATTCAGTGAACCACCTTAGATCTACACTCCACCCACATGGTTATACCTGGTATTTCTCGTTATTCATTTGCCTTTGAGACCCTGGAACCAGCCCACAGCAAACGGAAGCTGCAAGGGCTTTAAATCTGGAAGACTAATCCCCCTGTCTGACTGATTGATCTCTGTTCCCCTTCTCCTCAGACAAAGTAAGCCAAGGAAGCAGAGCTCTGCATGAGTCCAGGCTGTCCTCTTTTACTACTGTAAAACACAGTACTGTTTCCTGTGTTCTAAATAATTCAGAAAATGGGACTAGTGTCTTGAAATTTCAGTGTAAGGGAAGCATCTTGACTGCTGACCCATACTTTAGATATTGTCCAAATATATCCGAGCTTCTCTATTAATATTTGTGTTAATTATTTGCCTTTATCTGAGTTCTTTTTTTTTTCCTTAGGCTACATTAGAGACGTTTTACTTTTTCTGTATGAGAGAAAATGAAGGGACAAACAAAATGAGAGCTGAGCCTTCAGGAAATTCATCATGATTTATCTCTAGAACTAACAGAACTCACTGAGAGTTTTCAAGGCATTACTTGTATTGATACTACTATCAAGATAATTTTCTTCATAAAACATTGGGTCATAATTGAAGATGGATGTGACATCACAATATCCAGGGTGTTTCTTTAATGTATGACAGTTGCCTTAGATCTTTCACAGATTCTTTATTTTCTGAGTGCAATAACGCCAATATGTTGTGAAAAAAAATGGCTTTTTTATTAAGCTCTTCAGAGCTTCATATGGAGGCAGTGAAATGTTTCATTTATGTTTGGTTGACAGGTAGGAGGTTTGTTGGTTTAAAAGGTGATTCAGCTAAACCAACACAAGAGACTGCAGTGATATTCTCACTCAATTTAAACAAGACATATTTGGTTCCAAGTCACTTATTAAACAACCATATCAAAACTAAAAAACCTCCACACCTGATTTAAACAGAAGTAAAGCATTGGTACTGTCTTTGTTATTAGTCACCCATCTATATGTAAAATCCCACTTTGTGGATAGAGTCTTAGAAGACTTCTATTTATACAATCAGTCTGCATTAGTAAAAAAAGATGCCAAAAGGATCTCCTCTCTAGTTTCAGAGTAGAAAATTGCTGTGGTATAGCAAAATAGCTGACCTTCCTTGTGGCAGAGTCTAATCTTCTGCGACAGTCTTGTCCAGACTCATCCTTTGCCTGTCGTCCTCCCTACTAGGACAAACCAGTGCAACACTACTGAATCAAGTTAAAGATTGTGTTTTTCTTCTGTGAGACATAATAATTGTATTGGTTTACCATACTTCTCCCAATGATCATCTTAAAATGGAAACACTTTCATTGGCATTAATAATTTTGAAAAGCCAGATGTAAACATGTTTTTTTGCATCTTTTCCTAAAATGAGTATGGTAAATTCTTCATGTAAGCCTGCAGTCTTTATCTAATTGGCTTACTAAGCTAATCACTCTATTTTTAATCTATGAAAATGTTTAAAGTGAGTTATTTTTAAGCAGTCTATTAAAAAAGAAAGTAAGATCTCATCCCAGTATTTATTCTTACTCTAAGAGGTTGTTCTCCCACCACACACACAAAGCACTTCTTGCTATAAATCACTGCTAAAATCTCTACAATGTTAAAACTAAAGCACTGACCTCAATTTCTGAAATATTAAAAGAGCTAGAGAAAATATCTAGTTAATTCAAGTGATATTTTCTATGCAGAAAATAGACACAATCTCCACCACTAGTCTCAGGAGAAACTAGATCAATCCTGCAATTAATAAGGAAATTGTTTTTATCATAGTTAAAGCTACAAAATATGTTTCCTAATTCAAATAAATGTAACTGGTGCCTGTTGTAGTTGCTTGACAACAATGCATAGCACTGCTAAAGCTGCGTATCTCTCTGTCAATCATAGCTGCAGCAGAAAAATAAATATGTTTCCTCTTCTCCCTCCACTTTGGAGAAGAAGAAAAGACAAGACAATGTGCAAAACATAGGAAGCAATACATAACTTGCCTCCTAAAGAACTGCAGCAAAGAAATCCAAACTGAACACCTCCAGATTTGCTGCAGTTGCTGTACTGGTAAAGAGGTGCTGATTGAGTGAATTTGGCTAGCTGTCTCTGCCATTTTAATGGCAAAACTTCCTACAGTTCAATTATCTGCAACAGCTTTCCATAATATCACTGAGAAATAAATTACCAGCATTCCTGCAAAACAGCTGCTTTTTCTGTAAACCGGCGGAAAAACTCTTTAATGAACATTTATGAGCCCGTCAGATGGAGCGATCCCTTTCCCCTGAGCAGCATGGCTGCCAGGGCGGGCGCCCTGAGAGGCGTTCTACCTGAGTGCACTTTGCCAGATTGATGAGCCTCCTTCCGACAGTTGACTTTTTATGTAGAGAATTTGCTTGGCATGCGCAAGCTGCTTACATCAATATATTATTAAAAGGGGAGGAGGGAAGGGGTGACGGACACTAACTTGTAGCTGTACTGCAGCTTTTCTAGCAGTGTTTCTATATAAATACATACATCTTTTAATCCTGTGTTTCTTCTTTCTTTTTTTCCCTGTAGAGAAGTCAGTTACCCACAGAGTGGTGTCTTTCCACCTCCCAAATACGGTTTTCTCTGCCTGCTTGTTCCTCCTTGGCTGCCTCTCCCCTCTCATTCTAAGCCATCCTTTTTTCCCCCTAAATTCTCAGTGGTCCTTAGTACAAACATGCGTAGAAAGGTTACTCAGCGGGTTTGCATAGTAAACACAAATGGATATTGTTCTTGACATCTTGTGAACTTGTCTCTCTCCCTTGTATCTTGAGAGAACATAGGACCTTCTGGGCCTGTACCAGCCTTGCTGCATTTTTAATGATAGTCCCTGAAATGCAGGGGAGCAAGATGTTGTCACCTCGGCATATTTTATCCCTGATCAAACATTAGCTGGCAGCTGTTCTAAACTTGTAACGCTGTCTCATCTACGCCGGCTGCTGGCTTGGTGGCAAGACTGCAAAATCTCACCCAGCTTCTTTTTCACATCTCTCTCTTGCTCTCTTGTCTGCACCTCAGAGCCCTGCTTTCCTCTTTAGCTTCACTAAATTGTTTCCAGCAAACTTCAATACGCAGAGGGGAGAGTTAGCAAGGAGAGACCATCCACCTTATGAAGCAGTATTTACCAATATCCGGGTAAATATGTCAAGACGTTGTAACATTTATAAACACTGAATGTAATTTCATATGCACAGACAACAGCAGACATGAAGGCATGTTTTGGATGTCACATATGGGGTCATTGGGTTTTTTTCCCTAACTGGTCAGTTTGGTTTAAATGCTGCTAATTTTGCTCTGGCTTTTTAAAGATTTTTTTTTTTAAGAGCATAATAGTTGTTTCTGAGAGGGTATTCACTGCTAAGATGCCACCAATATGCAGGATTCTGGCAGGTGTTTACAATCTTCCATTTAAAAATAATTGCTTAAGCCATCACCACTACTGCAGATTGACTTAAAGTTATTTTGATGGTTTTGAAAAAGTGTGATTTCTGTTTTGCCAGTGATTTTTCATGATCTAAGGGTGTTCATTATTAAGCTGGAGCCACATAATTTGAAAGTGTTGCTTGTTAATACTTGAGTGTCGTTCAGCAATTCTGCATTTGCAAGGAGAAGATGAATGCTTTTTTAAATGGTATTTTTCAAGTCAGTGTAAGAAGTAGGATTTATGGAAGCAATCTTTAATCCTCTCGTTACTATTCTAGATTAGAAAAAGGAGAAATTCCATTTAATATATCTGGCATTCATAAAGCATTACACAACACAGCTTCTCCATTTGAAGCCCCTTTACTACAGAATTACGTATTTTTTTTCCTGATCCCAAACAAGCAATGCTTGTTCTGCTGTCAGAGACCTTGCTTCAGTATCATCCTTGTAAATGCCCAAGTGACTTCTGAGTGTTACATCTATGTCATCTACAACTTGGTACTGGTGATCAGTGATTACAATTAGTAAGTATCTGTTTTAACAAATTAACTGCAATTGTTTCTGTATGCAGTCACTGGAGATGAAGTCAGATTTTACAAAGACATTCAAGACAGATAAGATTGCTGGAGACACCATAAAGATCTTGATGCAATTGTCATCTTCTTTCTAACAATGTCCAGACATTGTAGGAAAAAGCATTCTCCTGCATAGGCCAATGAAATGTTAGGCAAGTTTAGAAATCCAGAGAGGATATGCTGAGATTATTAATTACTTTGGTCAAAATTTAAATCATTTTGAGTATTATGTTCTTTTCTCCTTACTGCACTGGGGGAAGGTGGGGGGGAGACTTTGCAGTACTTGAAAAGGTAAAGAAGGGCAACAAGGCTAATCCAGGATTAAAGAAAATGAGCTCTGAGGACAGTCAGAGATATCTTTAAACCGTGTGGCCCAGAGGGAAGATATTTAAAGTGGGAATCTCTTGGAAGTGTACACATTGCCAAGTCAGGTTATTTTTTTTTTTTCTGGATTTGTATACAGACAAGACATATATTAATGCAAATAGGAAAAATGTAGTTAAGAGGATCACAAAAATGTAGTATGCCTGAGATCACAAATATTTCACTGTAAAATAAACTGAAGTACATCACTCAAAAGAGGTCTTTACTAAAGAAAGTCAGGACAGAATTATAAAAGCTTGACAATGAACTAACTCTCCCTCTGACTTGTTTCTCAAATACTATGAAATCATCACGATTTTATTTACAAGATGATTGCGAAATCGTCTTGTGAGACACTGTTGACAGAAAAACTATTTTCTCTCAGAAAAAAAAATGCTGCTATAATTCTATTTAAATTAATGTCTAACTTGACCGAATTAGTAAATGCATTATGAAAATATTTTTCCCCCACTGTATTTTTGTTTTCTAACAAGCATTCACTGTTTTGATTATACTCTGTTTCACCTATTCTCTTTTTCACTAAAAACTGTAAAGTCAGCTTCAAGGAGACCTTGCATGAATGCTTTTCTTCCCAAACTTTCAAAGTAGACATTGCCAGAGAAATGTCAATGAAAGTGCCATTTCTGAGTTTGCAGCTGCAAACGTCCTTTTCAGGGAAAGGGAATAAGAATCAGAGGAGACTGTGGGCAGAGCTCCTTTCACATGCTGCATGATTACTTGCAGTGGAGCAGCAAGAAGAGAAAAAGAAGCCTTCTCTATAAAGTGTCAGGGAATAAAGAGAGTCTAAGATGAGCTAACGGACTATTTTGTCACAGAATTTCTGAATAAAGTGAAGTCATGTGAATTTGAACAGATAACAGATGGATTAGAGGCCCAATTATCTCTGGTACTGTATACGAACTCCAATTAAGTTACTGTGAAAGAGGCAGCCTGTGCCCTGGTAGATCTGCCTTGAGCCTGGCAAAATGGGCCACTGGTCTTTATTTGAGCCCCGGGACACAAATGGTATGGTACTTGTTGCACTTGTAGTAATGCTGGTGATAATAAAACAAGCTTTTGAAAAGCTCTTCAAAAGACTGTGTTTCCCTTTGACTGACTGATCTATTAGACTGGTTACAGCACAAGCATTTCACAGAGAAGTTTTGAATTGGATGAGGTTACAACCCAATTCAGTCGGGTCTCATGCCTGGTCATCCATTTGACTCCCCAGAAGCCTGAGTGGCAGTCTGATGGGAGATCCGCAGCTTAAACTCCCGGCTCTTCAGCTCCTGCACAGTTTGGCAAATGGCTTTGCGTCACAATATACTCAAAGATTCCCAGGGCTGCCAAGCAGATTGCGCTGGGGCTCTCAACACAGTCTCTCCCTCTTAGCCACTAGTAGCTTTCCAAGTCTTGCAAAACACTTTGCAAATCAATTCCAGGTTTGGAAAGCTAGCTCTGCGCATGAACAGTGGTGAAAGGCCATTCATACGTAAGAACCTGTTTTATGTAAACGTGCCTAGAAGAAATTTTAGAACAAAACACAAAGCCATTTTGTTTCAAAACTACTGAAATGTGCCACTTCTGTATTTTGACACAATTAGGTAGTTGAGGACAATTAATCAACATCTATGTTTAAACAAGATTGGGAATTCAGGCTGAAATACAAATGTCAATACTGAACAAAGTCACAGACCTTTTAGTTGGTTTTGGTTATAATTCAAGTGACTTGATGAAAATTATCAGGTATTTAGACAAGTAATTTTTAAGTTTCATATGTACACATCCTCAGCTTGCTAATATCCCATGAATGAATAAACCATATTTCCAGTGGGGTAGGCAGAGATGCTGGACAGTTTTGTTACAAGGCTTTGGTAGTGCTGGAGGTCAGACAACCTCTGTACGTGATGGCTTGCCAGAGCAGGGGATGACGTTCAGCAGCTGGAGAACTGCCTGCTTCAATTGTGTCCTATCTGTCCATAAATGTTATGGTCCTTCTAAAAAAATATACAGGCTCTTGTTCTGACAAAGGACAAGAGCATATTTCCAGGCTTTTTATTACCTCTTTGCAGCAAAATCAAAAGCCAGGCCACTCAAATGAAAGCAAGCATAGGTTTTTGTAAACACAGCCAGTCTTGATTAAGAGAAGGATTAACTTCCTATTTCTTCATACTTTCAAATCAAGGCTGTCTATTTTGCTGGAAGCTATGGACTCAGTACGGGGCAGCTGTACAATATAATATTATATTATCAGATATGACATTCTGCAATGAAAGCAGAGCAGACTAGAAAGACCAGTGGGTCTGGCTTCAAACTCGGTGAGTTTGAAGAGAAACAAGAGAAGCGGATTAAGGAGGGCTTCAATGTTAGAAAGTTACACTGTAAATATTGCAGAGGAGTCCAATCTCAGTTGTCACTGCAGGAAAATGAATTTGGCATTCAGAGTATCTGAGAAAGCTTGGCCCATCCCCAGTTTATAGCTGAGGAGACTGAAGAGGAGTCAGGGGAGACTATCTCTTTAGAATGACATGATGGCTGACTGATAATTTGATGGCTACTCCCAGGTCTAGGACTCATGGCAGCTGATCCAGATACATCATAAAATGTGCAATACATAACACAACAAATCAAGATAAAAGCTTTCTCCAGTGGACAAAATACCCAGGCTATCACTACACTCATGTCAGGTTAAAATGTGTGTCAAACACGAAACACTGTTCAGTGTAGCACATCACAGAAGAGCAGGGGAAAGTCTCTATCATAGCCTTCCTTTTCCTTCCTTTTTATAACTGGTTTCATAATGTAAAAGCTCAGATATTTTTTCCACTCTGACCAGAAAACACCTGCAAATTCCAGACCACACCACAAATCACCCAGCTTGTTGCTTTAATCAAATAGGCTTGTTATACATGCCCACTCTCAGCTGCTGTTTGGCTCAATAAACCTTGAATTATTTTCTCTTAGTTAAAACATCTTCAGCAAAGAGATACCATGCCTGACAATGATGTCTACCTTTTCTCCACTCTTACTGCAAAGTCAAATACCTTGGTGACAATAGCTGTAAAAAGGAAATGGAAACTGGCTCTTTTGCTATACGAGGTCTTAGTCACCAGACTCTGGTAATCTGGTAGGCTTTTTCCACACCTATGACTTAAAGGTCTAAAGGACAGAAGTTCCCTTCACATCCTGTAAACAGTCTGATCCTCTCAGTATGATCTTTCCTTTGATAGTATCTACCCAACAGAGTGCCTTGCCTAACTGAGGCCATAGACCATCTTTGGGGGGCTCTGCTGTCAGAACACAAGTAGATCAGATAAATCAAAAAATAAAACTCTTAAACCAGTCTCATCTGAAACTTTAATCTAGGATGTTGGAAGCACAGATGGCAGTCCTTCCTGATCCTTACTGGGGCAGTGAATTTATCCCAGAGAGATCTCTCTCCTAGCAGCACTGTACCTATGACGCAAACTCTCTTGTTGCAGGTCTTTCAATTCCTACAAGACACCTAAATATTCAGTGGAAGAGAAGAAGAATGAAAACAAAACTAGATACCAGCAGGTAGCACACTTGCCCTAGTTTCACTGAAGTATTATGGGGCTTGAGTCTCAGCATTTCCTGCTGCTGCTGAGCGTGAATGACTCTTCTCCCACCTTGGCATCTTCTCTGAATTCACTTTCCTACAGACTTTTCCCTACACATTGTATGGAAACGTAATGTATCCGCCCATGAACCGTGCACTGTTAGACAGCAGGACATACCAGAGATCGGCATTGCGTTGCTCCCACCTACCTTGTGTACGCCCTACCTTGCACATTAAAATGGTCTCTGATAATGATGTCCCTGTTAATGAGTGATATATCTTATCCTGTCTTAATTTACATCAGCATTATGTGTTTATAAAAAATGCAAGTACGCATCCTTTGGCTCTTCTAAAATAATTTTTTAAGTCTTCTCTCAACTTATGTGATTAATTAATGTTAATGGGATTAATTTGCTCCATCTATCACTCCTCTTATTGCATTGTGTGGGCCTTAATCTATAGGTACATGCTGCAAAATAAGACAGAATCATTTACTATAATCTCGATTCAGAGTAGCTGATTTCACAAGTTATGCAGTGGGACTCATCATCATAGAAGCCAAGAGGAAGAATTTTCTGTCCTTTTCTTTAAAAAGCCATAAGAATGCTAATTCCTATTCTTGCTTTTTCTCTCTTTTTTTTTTTTTTTGTCTTTTTGGTAAGAGTTGGGGAGGAAAGGATCTTATGCATAATTTAATTGCTTTGTCTTTCTCCCTCAGGTCAGTATATTATATTATATTGAAAAGTAATTATGCAGTGAAAGTAAAATGTCAAACTGCAGATGTCTGGTAACAAGTAGTACAGATGTGAACGATTCTATTATGTGCCATCTTGCAGACATCTTTATACCTTTCCTCTGAAGCTTCACCCTGTGTGCTTATACGTTTGAGCGTTTATGCGTCCTGGATGAGATTTGCTTTTTTTTCTCCCTTTGCAGCATCTAGATCCCAAGCTGGGTTGCCTTGTTGGCAATGATTGATTACCCAATATCTAATTAAACCTGATCCAATCACTTATTATGCAGAGTGGAACAAACAAACTGAAGTCGACTGTCAGACCCGTGATTGATGATACTGCCAATCCAGCTTTTGTTGCGTCTAATGTCCTGACGCTTGTTACAACCAGCCAAAGCTGCGCTGGACAAAGCGTTCTGTCACTCTTCACACAAATTCACTCCCCTCCCCCACACACACTCCTCTCTCTCTCCCTCTCTTTTTTTTTTTTAAAGAAAAAATTATTGAGAACAGCAGAGGTTCTGTTTGGGTTAGTGTGTACAATGAGATCAAAGTCCCCTAGAGATCCAGAGTCCTTAAGTGGCAGGGAGTGTAAGAAAAAGAGGATGTGTGTGTGGAGTGGGGGTTGGCAGGAGGTGCACTTGGTATGGTAATGAACCTACCTTAGGGAGAGTGACAGATATGACATTAAAGCAAATCTAGCAGGGTAATAATTTCTTTTCTATTGTCTGCCAAGCAGGATTCTCTTCGCAGCTCTCATTTATAAATTTTTCAGTTTTAATGTTTTAATTATTTAAAATGCAAATAGGTTCCTGAAGAAAGAAGCAGAAAATACAAATTCCCTAAACAAATTCAACTTTTGAAGTTGCATTCACACATCATAAAACCTTTCTCCTGTGCCTTGCACTTAGCTCAGGTTAGTTGGGTTTTGTTGTTTTTTTTTATGAGACAAGAATTAATAAAACTTTTTGTAGTTTTTCATTTTCATTTTTATTAGTTCAAGCCATTTTTTGTTTTGTTTTGAGAACAAGTGAAATAAAATGTCCAATTTCCTTGAGATTCAAAGACCTAGTCAGAAAAATGCAGAGAGATTTTTATATGATGGTTTTTTTCCTGACATTGCCTGTGTTTCAATGCTCAAATTGTACTTAGATATTAGGAAAATTCACATTAAGTGATGATTTATATCCCTTCACAAGTTTAAAACATCTCTTTAATGATCCATCCTCATATAAATTGTGTATACTTAATGTGGACATGTCTCTGTGTATAAGTACATCATTCTCATTTGATTATTGGAAGAACTGGTAAATGTATTTTTCAAAATCTTATACAATTGAACATATGTTTACAATTCCATTACCTGCTTAGTTATCTACCTTAAAATTCTAAGATTCCTGACTCCCATAGAGCTTCAAACAGTTGATATTGAAAACAAAACTAGAATAAAAGAAACAAAATCCAGTAAGATTTTAAAAGATTTTACTCTTATGCTAGAATTTTCTTGCAACAGTTATTTTTTTTTTTTCTGGAATAAAAGGAATAACAATACCCAGTTTGGAACCTTTTTTTTTTTTTTTCTAGATACAGTTCTAAAGTTTGTTACCTTTTCCTACCAGGCTAGACACAAGAGCTCTGCACATTTGGCCAAAAGACCTGAAGGTGATCCTAGGTCAACACATTTTAGTTCAATACTTCATCATGTCTAGAAAAAAAACCCATGTAGATTATTTATGGGTATGTTTTAAATATTTCACTCTGCCGCACTACCCCTTAGATCTAAGTGGTGCAGCACCTGGGTGGACAAGTGAGTTCATGAAGTAGCCCCAGCATAACTAATGAAAACTCTGAATTCGTACTAAATACATGCCTCTGTAATAAATTAAGAACATAGAAGTTAGGTTATAACAATAGTTTACAGAATGGTTGAGGTGGGAAGGGACCTCTGGAGATCTAGTCCAACTCTTTTGCTCAAGCAGGGCCATGTACAGTGTAAAACCAGTTGCCCAAGACCATATCTAGACAGTTTTTTATTATGTCCAAGGATGTAGACATCACACCCTTCCTAGACAACGTGTGCCAGTCCTTGATCACTCTTACAGTAAAAATGTGTTTCCTTATGTTCACAGAGCCTGTTCTGTTTCAGTTTGTGCCCATTGCCGCTGGTCCTGTCACTGGGCTCCACTGCAAAGAGCCTGGCTCTGTCTTCTTTGCACCCTCCCTTCAGGTATTTATCTATATTGATAAGGTTCCCCCTGAGCCTTCGCTTCTCCGGGCTGAACAGTCCCAGGTCTCTCAGCCTGTCCTCATAGGAGAGATGATTTAGTCCCTTCACCATCTTAGTGGCCCTTTGGTGAACTCTCTCCAGTATGCCCAAGTCTTTCTAGTACTGAGGAGCCCAGAACTGAACACAAAAGTCCAGCCATGGCCTCACCAGTGCTGAGTAGAGAGGAAGGAAGTTTTACTACTGGCACTATGTGATGGGCTATAATCACGCATCACAACTATACAGCTGCTGTCCAAACATGCCTAACTAGCCCCAAATTGTTATCTTTTAGACAGATATCAAGAATTTCTGCATGTACCTATATTTTAGTGAGAGGAAAATGTGGTAAAATGTGTTAGCATTTAAACATCATTGTCAAAGGATGTAGCATGCACAAACACTTGCAGGATTCTAAAGAGAAGTGAAATAGACAGAAAGGTAGAATAGAGCCCTTATTTACTATCAAAGGAAAACAATAATGGAAATAAATTAAATCCTGGGAAAGAGTAACATAAGAAAAAATATTTTGGAGGGTGCTGAGCTACCGAGAAAACAACCATGTGAACATCCAGTATTATAGGCTGTGTGGTGCCCTTTATCTTAGTGCTCACAGCAGTCACAGCAGTATCAGGTCCTCTGTCTTGATGGGAGTCTTTCTTCAAGACTAAATAAATTACACTGGATGGATAAATAAATTACACATGGTGGATTTGGAGGAAGGAGGAGAAATGGGATTTGTGAAGCACGCAACTTGCATGTAGAGCATCAGTATCTTAATTTCATACTCATAGAACTTTAAGGAGAAGGAAAACATCTGTTTTTTTTTCTTATGCCACTATTTCAACCTACATATAAATATTCTTCAGACAAAGTGAGGGACAGATTAAAAAGGAAATTTGTGGCTGTGTAAAGACAGTAGAATAATTTCCCCAAACATCTAGGTATTTCAATGAAAACCTCATCTTGCACAAAACATCTGACGAATTCAGGAGCGATGTCTATCTAATTCACACTAATATATGTAATAAGCAAATCTGATGAGGTTATTTGAATTATCTTGGCACAAATAGCAAGACAAACAAGCCTCCAGCATTCAGACTTACTCTGCTGCAGAGCTAGAGCTAACTCAGTCTGCAGGTAGTGCTGATACCTAGCCCATCTATTTCTGATTTTATGGCTCGACTGTCGCTACCCATCCCTTTCTGTAATAAACTAATAAACATTATATTGGTCTCCACAGGAGCTGCAGAATTATAGTGGGATAAATGGGAGGAGAATCAAGCACTACATATTTTAATCATGCTGACATATGTGGAGTTAAGAAAAAAGGGGAAAAAAAATCCAAAGAAACAAAATATGTTTTTCACAGCATTAAAAATAAATGTTTTACACCAGGGCAATAGGAGGCTAACATTACCAAAGGAAGCTAAATTTAGCCTGTGAAAGGTTATCTTGGGCAAGCACTTATGGTGCATTTCTCTAAATTTTCACTTCAATTAATCTCCAGAAATTCAGTGTCTGATCCCAGTGACAGTAGCCTCTGGCTTCTTCAGAGCGACTGCCGAGGAAAAATTATCTGACACATATCAAACAAGCAAGAAATGACACTGGACAACATTAATCAAAACTTTCTCATTTCCTGAAGAATTAAGCATTAAATAATTAATTCCAGCACTACAGGCAGCTGTAAAAGAGGCCTTATGCCTTCCCGCTGGTAAGAATTTGTCCTTGTCTAAAAGACTAGATTGATATATTTATTATTTATCAGATTAATCATGGCCAAGAACATTATAGATTGGCAGCCAAGCCCAGCCAGTTATATTGTAGTGGTCTGTTATTGGAGCTTGGAAAGAACCTGGTACATCAGCAACATTCAAAAGGGAAAGGAGTAGAGGAGTTTGCCCTTAAGCGTTATTTAAAAAAAAAAAAAGAAGAAGAAGGAAAAAGGAAAAAAAAAAAAAGAGCTCAAATGCTCAAAAAAAAGAAAAAGGAATTGGACAAAGAAGATGTCATTGATTTAGGACCTCAGTGGAGGCTGCTAGCTCCTGGGGTCATTTTTACTTCTGTTTGCTAAGGACTGAAGGAGGCCCTTAGGATGTGGGTCAGAATATCAACTATTCTACGTGAAGCCACAATTGTTAGTTTTGAAACAGAGTTTCAGTGGCAGACAGATATAAATCAATTTAACCAGCACATACAAGCAAAACCACTTCCAAACCTTCATTTTCCTTGTGTTTATCCAAGTACTGCAGCTGTGAGACTGATCTATGGTTTAGGTTTTCTTTCATTTTTGCTAGCTGGCCATGGTACCAGGTAGCAGAGTAACTAAGAAGTTACACCCCAGGAGTGTAAGTTGCCAAGTTCCTGTGCATTAAAAGGTCTTACAGAAAAAAAAACCAAACTTCATAAAATGTCATATAATTTTACCATGTAGTCTTTTTTTTTTTCCTCTTTTTCAATTTTCTTTCCTACTGCTTCCATTCTGCCACTCTGGGTAGTAGTGTCTTACATTGAATTTTACTTTCTCATTTTCAATAGAGGTTTTCTCACTTCTTTTCAATAAGCATGCACACACAGTCAAAGGAAATCATAACTGTGGAATTCACAATTTAAAGATTGTTCCAAATGCCAACCTCTCCTTTACACCCTCTTCTTGTTTGCATGGTGGGGGAAGAATAGTGAAGTTTCTCCACAAGAAGATTCTTTCTGTGTGTGCATCTCCCTGCTTTGACCCTTTGATGCCATCTACATGTTATTTGTCAACAACAAACAGAAGGACAGCTGCTATATACTTGATGAGAGAGAAGTAATGAGATATTCTAAAAGGGCAGCCTTCTTTCTGCATAGAGCAGGACTCTCTTGCTAGTCTATGAGGAAATTTCAGGATGGCAGGATACAATGAACATTTTTTTGAAAAGATAAGTAAAAAAAAAACCCTAGAGAAATGGCAAAATCTGGCCCTGAAAAAGCAGAAAGAAGAGTCAACACTGGACAAACTCCTTTGACCCGAGATAGATAATAAAATATTTGATAAATGTTCTGTTAAGGGTATAAGAATGTCCACACTAGGTGACACGGAAAACCCATTCAGCTCAGTCATGCCCAACAAAATCAAACTGTGCATTCCTAGGTAAGACTATAAGGCCTCCAGCTTTTGAGGAAACAAACAAGTGGTTCCAATCTCTAGAGACAGTCATAGAATCATAGAATAGTTAGGGTTAGAAGGGATCATTACAGGCCGTCTAGTTCAACCCCTCTGCAAGGAGCAGGGACATCCCGGATTAGTTCAGGTTGCTCAGAGCCTCATCCAAGCTGGCCTTGAGTGTTTCCAAGGATGAGGCATCCACCACCTCTCTGGGCAACCTGTTCCAGTGTTCCACCATCCTCATTGTAAAAATGTTTTTCCTGATGCCTAGTCTGAATCTACCTCCCTCTATTTTAAAACCATTACCCCTTGTTCTATCACAAAAAGCCCTGCTAAAGAGTTTCTCCTCATCTTTCCTGTAAGCCCCCTTTAGGTACTGGAAGGCCGCTATAAGGTCTGCCCAGAGCCTTCTCTTCTCCAGGCTGAACAGCCCCAACTCTCTCAGCTTGTGCTCACAGGAGAGGTGCTCCAGCCCTCTGATCATCTTTGTGGCCCTCCTGTGGACCCTCTCCAACAGGTCCATGTCCTTCTTATGTAGGGGGCTCCAGAACTGGACACAGTACTCCAGCTGAGGTCTCACCAGGGCAGAGTAGAGGGGAAGAATCACCTCCCTTGACCTGCTGGCCATGCTTCTTTCGATGCAGTCCAGAATGTGGTTGGCTTTGTGGGCTGCAAGCACACATTGTCGGCTCATGTTGAGCTTCTTGTCCACTCTCAAGTCCTTCTTCTCAGGGCTGCTGTCAATCCACTCTCCGCCGAGCCTATATTTGTTCTTGGGATTGCTTCGATCCATGTGCAGGACCTTACACTTGGCCTGATAGAACTTCATCAGGTTTGCATGGGCCTACCTCTCCAGTCTGTCAAGGTCCCTCTGGATGGCATCCCTTCCCTCCAGGGTATTGACCGCATCACACACCTTGGTGTAACTGTCGAACTTGCTGAGGGTTCACTCTATGCCACTGTCCATGTCACCAAAAAAGATGTTAAACAGGGCCATTCCTGATACCAACCCCTGAGGAACACCACTCGTGACTGGTCTCCACTTGGACATCGAGCTGTTGACTGCAACTCTTTGACTGAGGCCATCCAACCAATTCCTTATCCATTGAGTGGTCTGTCCATCAAATCCACGCCTTTCCAGTTTAGAGACAAGGATGTTGTGTGGGACAGTGTCAAATGCTTTGCACAAGTCCAGGTTGATTACGTCAGTTGATCGTTGCTTATCCGTCAATGCTGTAACCCCGTCACAGAAGGCCACAACACTGGAACACTTTGCTGCAATCAAGCTTCATAGATGAAAATGTCCACAGTAAAGCAAGGAACATAATCTTAGGGATGAGAAACCATGTTATTTTTCTCCTTGTTATGGCTTTACATTTTAATTGCAAAGGTTAAAAACACAGTATATCTGGCCATTGTTTTCTGATCTGGCTCCAAAAGGAAGTTGTGCAGACTTGCTCGGAAGTTGGATTGTTTTGTGCTTCCTGGGTAACCCAAAGAGCTGTGTTTGAAACACTTTATTTTAACCTCAGTTTACATCATTCCAAGAACCCAAGTTCTAAACTGATAGAGTCATTTCCAAAATAAAGTAAGTAATCTTCCTCAAAGCCCATATAAAGAAGAACTTACAGATGATTCTAAGCAAAAGTATAAAAAGTGTCACATCTGCATATTAGGCTGCTACTATGTAAAAACAGGTTTATTACCTGAGATCACATACTTGTCAAATTTCTCCTCAGAGAAAAAAAAAATGTAAAAGGTCAGCACAAAATACTGTACTATGGATCCATGCATTGCTCACAAACATCTAAAAATATAACTATGTACTTTTGTATAAAATAGGAACTAGTAGAAATACTGAAACTGAGCAGAATTCTGTCTTGATGAATATGTTCTTTTATTTACTCCTGCTCATATTTTAATGATTTAAATGCACAATCAGTTTTTGAACATTACATATTATTTCTCAGACAACTTATCTTTCATATGAAGTTAATTGTTTATCTGAGTATTTAACAAGGCTTTATAATTCACCTTGAAAATATAAAGTTATTCTATATCTTATTTTAGCAGAAATAACAAAAACTTTTCCATATTCAGTCATTGAATGTTAAAGAACAACCTAAAAGCTAAGCTCTGTCTTTTTTTTTTCATAAACTCTAGTTCAAGAGAAGTCACTGGTTGGAATTCTGGAAACTTTTTTTTTAAAATGACAAGCCTTACAAATTAGATAAAAATTTCAATATGCACCTACTAGAGAAGAGAGAAACAGTCCTAAATCAAAGCTTCAGGAAATTGATTGAAAATATTGATCCTATACAATTAAACACAATTAAACACGGAACTGCATGGAAAATCTGAGCATGACTGAGCTTTCCAATCTACCCCAACAACGCGGCCATGAAGGAGATAGCTCAGCCCCTGGTAGCACCAAGCTTAGGACCAGCTATTTCTCAGTCAGTTTCTTTTGAAGTTTGTTGTGAGTTCCATGGCACCAGAGCATCTGTCTGGGCCACATAAAGCAGAAGCAGGTCTAGGGCCAACTAGTGCTGCTAGAAAAGGGTAAACGGGACTGAGCACTTCAGTCTTACATTTCTTTATCTCCTGTGGTGACTGTGATAAACAAGAGAAAAGATTCAGAGAACTAAATCCCTGTAAATCAGGCTGTGCTGAAAAAGAGTAGTAACTAGACCTGTAGCCAGATTTCATGCCAAGGAAAAAGTAGTTTTACCTTCTGAAGAGATACTGACTACAATAGCAAAAGAAATCAGAAGTAACAATGAGACAAGGTAACTGTTTATTTCTTTGTTTGCTGCTCACTAGATGTTCCCTTTAGCCACTTTGAAAGGCCATGGTTGTGCATAAGAGAGGAAAGCTCCCTATTTGCAGTGTCCTGGTAAGAAGAAGCTCCTGTAAGTGTAAGTAAAGAAAAGAATTTTTGGGAGGTTAAGGGAACGTAGAGAGCATCTAATGCATACCTAGACCTTAGAGAGGATGGAGGGATAAGGAAGACTTTTCATAAGGACTAGAGGAAATCTCACAGAATTGGTTGTCGGTTAGGACTCCACTGAAATGCTGCTAGAATCAGACCAAACAGTAAGGAGAGAAGATACCCTGGCAAGATATGGTGGGCTGAGGGAAAGATTTATTTGTAACTCTCTTGTAGTTTCTTACCCTTTTTTTTGCCTATCTAGTCTACATTCCTGTATGCCGTTACTATAAAATTTTTGTTGTCCTACTATGTATTCTGACAAAACATAGTTCTAGCTCTTACAAATTCTATTGCTTACTTTACTTTTTCCTATAGTCAGATCTAAACAAACTCCTGGATTCTGTAAGATCCTGACATAAACGGCAATATTTGAGTGAATGTGTAGAGTGGAGGCACTTAGCTGTTACATCAGTGAAAGCATTGTATGTCCATGATTGAAGCAGGAGTTAGAACTGTGTTATCTGCTGTATCCACTGCTCTATAGAATTACACCCAATAAGGATGTATTACTTCATGCAAAATGGATCAGATGAGAAATATTAAAATAAACAAATTGAACCTCAAAAGTATCTCCTACAGGGTAGTTAAATCATTCATATGACAGCTGGAACAAGTAGGTTCAAATGCTTCCAAGACTCAATTAACTCCCTGTCTTTCAGACACTGAATGACAGCTTTCACCACTGGTCAGTCGATTGACAGTCTCTGACCACCACCTCCACTTCCAGCTGTGACACAAACTGGAAGACGTGTCTGAACTCAGAAGACATCACGATAACAGCACATAGCAGCTTCAGCCCTACAGTCATGACAAGTTGGGAAATACATAGTTTTCACTAGAACTTGAAGAAATATCCAAATTTAGATGAGTGTTTACATGCTCTTGTTAACACTTCTCCTAACCTCCAAACTTCTATTCCTGAGAGATGAGTAATAGGGGCTTGTTTCTGATGTTCAGCCTGCAGTATTAGCTTTACAACTGAAAGTAACACTACTTTGCAGACTCAGCGTTGCTCTGCTACAGCTGTATTAATTAGTTTCCTGGAGAGAGCTCACCCAGTTACTGGCCTCTCCACCACAAAGATCCTGTTTCTTCTTAATACCACCTACCCACTTGAGAGAAAGACAAACTTCCTCATGTTTTCAAGGTTAGCTTTTGCTGCAGACAAAATGCTCTCTTCACATTCAGCCTTCATGAGCTCTTACAGTCCCCTGTGAGGAGATACCTTGCTGATCACAATGGAGAGGTGCAGTCTGCTCCCTACTCTCCCCACCATGGGGGTACCACAGATCTCCAAAGCTGGAACCTATCAGCAAAGAAAACCAGAACAAGGCGATACCTCCAACAGGGAACATTCAGATCTGCTGGGAAAAAGCCAAACAGGTGAAATGAATGTTAGAAAAATAAGTCTGTGCACTGTCTTTTTGAGAATTGACTTTTCCCTCCGGTCTTTTCGTTGGCTTCTTCAGCTACAGCAGACCCACACAGTTCCTAGAGAAGCCTCTTGGCATTCATCACCTTTGAGTCTTTGGGCTGGGAGTTTGCTCTTCACTGCAGCCAGGACTCCTGTTCCTTTCAGAAGCCTGCCTGTTGGTTCCCATGCTGCAAGTACCCTGTTTGCTGTCTGTCTCAGGACATGAGCACAAGTTATATTGGCTTTGGCAGCAAAGTGAAATTAAAAGGCTCTTTTTCCCAAGCAGTTGTTCTCACACACAAGTTCACTCCTCATTCAACAGTGCCTGGACAACAGTTTTGGAGGCCACACTGTAAATCAGCTCTCTGAAACGATCTGAATTACAAATAATCTTTTTAAAGGTTATTTTTGACATGCATGAGTTTGCTGCATGTTGATTTGCAAGACAAAAAAAAAAAATTTGAACAGAGCTGTCCTATACAGCATGGCCACAGGGTAGCAGCTGAGGAAGTGCATGCTTTGGAGCTGGCTTGCCTGAGTAACAAAACTGAGTATCCTCTTGCCCTACTCCACATTACGTTCCCAAAGCATCCCGGAGAGAGCAGATTTTCTTGTCATGGAAGAGCAGTCCTTCCTCCTCCTGTAAAGGCTTGGGCAGAGGTGAAGCCCACCAGCTAGGATAAGCAAGCAGCCGGTCTCCCTTTCTGCCCCACCACACCACTTTTAAAGAACCAGTGCTTTTAAAGTAAGCTGGAAGTAGAAAAATTACAGAGCTTTCCTCTCTGCCATAAATCAAGAAATGTAAATATATCCCAGCAGTAAGACTGGCTTTTTAAAAAATACTAGAAACACAAGGCAAATGTTTGTGCCTGCTGCACAAATAATTTGGTGTGATTTTAACTGTTAAGAATGCAGCAGTGTCTGTTACAGACAATGTCACGCACTGGCTGTTGAGCAATGACGAAATTAAAATAGTTGACAAATGTGAGTTTTGGTAGCCAAACGGGTGGCTTCTGTTTCCTAAAACCCAGCCAAAACTATGAAACTGGGGCAGGCAGGAAGGCTGGAGAGGTCACAGAAAGAACTTTTAAAGATGCTTTTCCCTTTTTTATGTCTTAATGACAGCTGATACTGTTCCTCATCTGCCTATTTGGCTGGTGGAAAAGAGCTGTTAATTAACTCTCAGAGTCATAGGAAAACCAGGAATACCTTAGCAAGAATTTGAGAATTATATGAATCTTTAATAAAGGAATCATATTGTTAATATTACTATGTTTATCAAGTACTCATGTACAGACGGTAGGATAGTTTTCCTCATTTTGGCCTTATTATTATTCTTTTCCCCTTTTCCTCCCTCTGATACTGGCTTTCATGTCTCTAAGAGCTTTCTATCCCCTAGAATACTTCTGTGTTCTTCCACTTGCACATGAAATATATGGCTGCCATTCTTGAAATTAAACCAAGTCTAGGGATTATCCTGACCTGAAACTCCAACAGCAGCTCTCACAGTCACAGTTCATTGAACATTATTAATTTATGGTCACATCTTGCTGTGCCTTAGCCACTTTCGCTCTTTCTCTGCATTAACCTACCACAGCAAGCTTGCCTGCTGCAGAAAATGCTACAAAGTAGGATAACATCCTGCTGAGACATTTGATATGTCAGGTAATGGGAAAGTATGCCACATCTGAAGGACAGCAAAGTTTTTTCCTTTCTGTTTTGACTCTCATTTTTGTGCTAAGTGAAAGTAGAGCAGGAACACTGATCACTTATCTTAGCATTTAGATGTCCAAATGTTATCATTTCCCTTTGAAATAATTTGGCTTTATTCTGCTCCAACATAATCAGCATCTGGTGTTCAAACAAAGGAATACCAACACAGGAGGTATTTGCAAGCCTACCTCTTCTACTTATCGTACCTGAAGTAGAAAGTAACATTCAGGCTCTTTCACTGGTCAAATCAGTGATTTTCCAATGCATTTGAAAGTGAAAGCCTACACAGCTATACGGCACTTTCAGCATTGCTTTTCAAATTTGCAAACCCCTTAAATAAGAAGCAACATAGGGAAAGGGCTACTTGATCATTTGTTAAACAAATGTCAAAGACATGCATACTAATGCCAGAAGGAGTGCTTTCGGGTGTTCTATTTACAGAATTGTAATTACATTTGCTGTTTGAATTGGCCCTCCAAAGAATTAAAAATAAGCAGCCATGGCTTTTTATTGCTATCCAGTGTTCCCTGGTGGCTTCTCTCTGAGTGTTCTGACTGGCAATTGTTCCAGCCTCACTTGTGCCAGTAATGCATTTGTTAATTAGGCTAAGAGTTCCAGAAAAACCACAACACAAGCCTCTTGTCAGCATATGCTGATCTAACCTCTTGAAAGGATGGTTATTTAAATAGGTGCCTTTTGAGTTTTTGCTATTTTTTTTCCTAACATGTAAATATTCCCCTAAATATTAGTTATGCTGGTTTAAATTGTTATGGGATCAAATATTTGTTTAATTCTTGTTTTCCACGTTCACTTTCCTGTTTCACTGTGCTTTCCTCCCCTAATCTACGCATACAAGACAGAAGTCTTGAAAACAAACTTTTTTTGACACTAGTCAAAACAGCTTTCTGCACCTATAGTTATATCTAATGTCAGATTGGAGTTCTGCAAAGACTGGGCTGGAGGGACATGGAGATTTTGCTTTTTCTGCACCAGCACTAAGAACACAAGAACAATGCCAAAGACATGCCAAAGAGCAAAAGGATGGTGGAGGGTCACTTTCTAAAAAATATGCATGTCAGGCTGCTCTGATACTGTGCTCCAGCCATTCAGGTGGAAAGAAAAAGGATGAACTTAATTAGCCTGTAACTTCATTACTGGTTTGAGAATAATCTGGCAACAAAAACTCACTGTGAAGTTCATCAGCCCTTTTTAATAATTTTCACCTGTCCAAAGGCTGCCACCAGCCTCTAATCTACAAACCTGTTTTCACACCATTCTCCACAGTCCTTTATGTATAAAATCTGTAAGTTGTGGGGACATTGCTTGTCAAGACAAAAATAGGGAACTCAGGGCAAGAGGAAATCTGCAGAAACTTGAAGCACCATTGGCTTTCATCTTTGAGACTGGACACAAATATAATTTGCATTTTAGAGAAAAAGGAATTACTTTAATTTTCATATTAGAAAAGTCTAAAATTTTAGTAATGAGAAAAGAAATTTAGACCAATTGTGATTCTTACCTATATTCTATGCAGTTTTCTTAAAATGAAAGAAGTTTTCTCTTTTCACTTAATGCAGTATAGATAATGCAGATAAAATGCTTCACTCAGCATTTTATCAAATGATTTGCTTAAATGTTTTCTATCTGTTTCAGACAATAGTGCTCACTAGCATACACAGAGAGATCAAGATACACAGAGTAATCTCGATTCAGGATACAGCAAAATATTGAAAAAAAAAATGGGTTGGTCTTCTCAACAGATATAGTAGGATTTACCTGGAAGTCAAGGAACTATGTTTGGAAGGTTCTCTTGTTTGGTTATTTGCCTGAGTATGTACTCAGGGCTGGGGCTGAAGCTTGATTTTCTGTAACTGCCTGCTTACTTTCGATTGAAAATATTTGCTTTTATTCCCCTCTGGAAAGCGGGAAGATATCTGGAGAAAAAAAAAAAAAGTTTTGGCTAAATGTTTGGCTAAATACTCTAAGTCTTCTTTATATATATATATATCTGGGTCACATATTTACCTTTTTCCCAGTGATATACCAGCCTCTCCAGATGAACAAAAAATCTATGCATCACAAAAAATATGCTTCCAATAAGAAGCAAACAATAGCCAAGAGTGTATACTAGAGCCATTCAACCTGTAACATTCACGAGGCAATGAAAGCAGAACTTCTGAATGCAAATTTCCAAGAATACTGTTTTCACATTAAAAAAATAAGAAAAATCCAGAATGCTTACCTTGAGGAGAATAGGGAAGAACTGTCCAGCTATTTTCTAGTGGGACACACTGCTGACACACTAAGAGAAAATCTGAGGAGTCTTGTCTGGCAAAATGAATTTTGTGTCACAAAGACTAGTATTTCAGACTAAAGAATTTGTGGACAGTTGATTCAAATGTATGAACGGGACTAAGCAGGACCAACAGGCCTGCAAAATCTGTTGGTAAAAAGCTCTAAGAGGAATATAAGAAAGCAAGAAAAACATGTTTAGAATACAATGCCATCTTCATAACATTGCTGTAGTGCTCATCTCGCATTAGACATAGCAGAAGAATATGACCCTCTGTGACTCAGTGTCACCCTCGTCACTCAGCATCCCACCAGTAGTTACTTCATTTTAAGACAGGACAAAGGGGAGTCTGGCTGCACTGCAGATGAAGGCACAACTCTGGCTGATTGCTCTTACCTCCAAGCAAGATGGGAAGGAGTGAGCTTGGGTACCAGCATCACTCCTCCAGCCCCATCATGGCTCAGCACCCACTCCTCAGTGTGGTAACTGAACTCATGTTGTACTTGGGATCACTAGGCCTAATTTAAGTTAGCCCAGGTGTTGCTACAATTCACCAAACTACAGCAACTGCAGCGTAGACACTCTAAAACATGCTGCAGGGGAGAAGAGTGTGGGGAGGAAGCCCGTGAGCAGGCCTCACAAGACCTATCTTTTGATAAATTCGCAAAATGACATAAATGAACAAGGACTGAGATTCTGAACTACAGTGAAGCCTAAAACATTGAACATCAAAGTGCCAGCCAACTCATTAACTTGTGCTGTGAAACATGAAACAGGAATACAGAAAATATTTGCCTTTGTTGAAAATATTTGATGAGCATTTCACTCCAGAATATGTTCTAAATGCTTAGACAATTCACTTGCATGTGTGATTGTCTTTATGAGCAAGCAAGCACTGTGACAGCATCACTAACTCTCCAAATTCTGGGTTTTGATGTTTTTTTCCTTAAGGTTGAACTTTAGCATGGACTGAGTTTCCAGGTAATGACTTTTTCCTCCCTTTAGACTGCTGTCAAACAAGAAGATCTGGGAAAGAAAAAGATGGGGAAAGGAGGTCATGGGACATAATTTTAACTTTTGAAAGTGGAATTAAGTCTGCTACAAGTAAAATTCTGACTCAAGTGTGGCAAAATCCAGAATGCTCTTAGACCTCCCAGGGAGTTCCTCAGTCTTCAGGTGATAGGGAGAAAAGGTGCTAGGCTTCTAAAATGCAGGAGATGAAATGAGCCTGTGTAGGCACTAAGAAGAGGGAGGAGACAGGAGACAAGGAAAATAAGTTTAAAATGACTTAGTATTGCAAATTTCACGTAAAAATAGTCTACATACAGGTAATAAAACAGAAGAACTCGAGAGCTCCCAATATAAGAAACAGAGAGAAGTCTTAAAAGCAAAAAAAAAGGAACACTCATTTAAAAAAACTGCATACTTGATTTCTGAATACAGGTAAAAAGTACATCCTCATTGATCTCTGGATGCTGGAGGACTATGGTTATTCTCTTTTGTTCCAGGAGTGAGAGAAACTGTCAGCTCTCTACACAGAAAGTCAGAAATTAAGAATTTTTACGATTTTCCTGATTTTATTTCCTTTAACTTCCTAACTTCTACAGTTCAATGACTCTAGATCTCTTCTGTTGATGACACCTGCCAAGGGCTGTGCAACTGTAGACATGAAGGGTCATAGTCAATAAAACCTTCCTGAGCCATGGTGGGGGCAGGACAGTGACGCTGTAACAAACCTTATGGTACATCGCTATTTATAGTGGACAGAACAGGCACAAAGGGTGGTAGTAGGTGCCTCAGATCACTGGAATAGGTGCAACTACTCGGTAAAACTGCAACCTGGACATTAGTGAGCAGTAGAAGAGGCTTGCTTGTTAGTGTTATGTGTGTTAATTTAAACACACCCTGGGAGCCTCAGGGCCGCTTGCTGTGGTTTGCAGCAATCTGAGAAGCAATCACCATCTTTGCCTTTCCTGATCTATACCAGTCCTTCTTCCTGTCTAGGTTAGCAATTAGCAATCTTCAAGCTGGGATAGCTGAAGTTGGGCTCTACACCAGTATAGCTATGAGCTGTAAGGCAAACTCCACCTCTTGCAAATAGTTAACTCAAATGAGTGACACACTGTGCTAGACCATAAACAGACATAAGAGACGTGCATTGGAATGGCTAACGTAATATTTTTCTGATACTATGCTAATCAATTTCTCTATAAAACTTCTGCTTCAGATGGTCTTGAGTAACTCTTTTTCTGCTCCAGTTTCTTTAAAATATTACATATCTTTTAACTGGATTCTATATAAGGGTATAGTATTTTCAAACTCTGAGCTGGGGCTCAGCAGGTCTTGACATGTATACACAGTACAGTAGCATACTTCTTCCGCTCTTCCTCCTTGCACCTCTTTGCTCCTTCTGAGAGATACTGAGTGGTGCATCCTAATATATTTCTAGAAGAATCAGTGAGTTATGCAAGATACAGCAATATACTCTATAGTCACCTCAGTGTATCTATCTGTGAATACTATGCCATTGACACTAGCCAGATCTCAGTTTCTATCCCAGAGCAGTGCAGACACCATAACCAGAAAATTCCTTGAGATGCCTATGAAACATTTTTTCTGTCTAAACTTCAAAGTGAGTCTGCCATAGTCATTCCATCAGTCCATCAGACACATCCTTATTTCCTAGAAAATTTACCTCTACTTGGTGGCAAATTCTTGTATTGATTTTTGGCTCCTCCATGGAGTATTATTTTTTCTTGCAGGGAAAGAAACAAGATTTAGCATGAGCACTCATGGAGGCAAGAAATGCTTTTATTATTTTTTTCCCCATTAGGTAATTTTATTATAAAAGTAATCCTACAACAACATATGGACCTAACCAGTAGGAAGAACTGGAAAATCACCTATGAGAGCCTCAGAAAGGGTAAGTAAGGGCCAATGCAACACAAATGGATACTTGCAAATGGCAACATTGAGATTTGTGGGAGGCATCTACCATAACCTTCTGATGGTGTCTATATACACGTGCCTATATACTTACCAGATTTTACAGCATCAATTTCCTTCTATCTGGCCTGAATCCTATAGAAATTCTTTCAATAGACTTATAAATGAAGTGGAAAACTTTGCTAGTAATACAGTACTGTTCAGGATACTCAAAGCTATCGTTGATTGAGCATTTAGAGAACGTGTTAGCAATACAAAGTGATGAAGAATTAAAAGGGCAGATGAAAATCAATCTTGATAAATGTAAAATAATACATAGTGAAGAGTGTGACTCTACCCATACATATATACAGTTGCAGGCTTTCAATTAGATCATTCAATGCAGAAAAGTAATCTTGGAGTCTTTGTGGATAATTCACTGGAAACATCAACTCCTTGTTCAGTGGCACCAAAAAGACAAGTAGAACATAAGGAATTATTTGGGAAAGAACAGATAACAAAACAGCAAGCATTACACTACTGCATTATGCATAAAACCACAAAGAACCTGTATCTTTGACATTGACCACAATGTTGGCCACTCAATCTCAATAATTATGCAGCAGAACAAGGACCATTACAGATAAGGACTATCAGAGACCTAGAATTACTTCCATATAGGATGGAATTGAATATTCTTGGATTCTACAGTATGAAAAAAAAAACAAAACAACAAAATCAGACAGAAGGTGAGTGGATATATAAACTATTCAGAGAGGCCCATAATATGAGTGGATAAAAGATGATTAATATTTCAAATAAAACAGAACAACTAGAGAGCTCCCAATACAAGAATCAGAGAGAAATCTTAAAAGCAAAAAAAAAAAAAAAATTAATTTTAAAAAACTGCATAGTTATTTTGTATATAATAATATACAGAATAATGCACAGAATTCACTACAACTGCATGTTGCAGATGCAGATCTTGTTGCAAATTCTGTCTCAGGAAGCCCCTGACCCACCAATCCTCACAAGTAAGGAGGCCATTCTGAATGAAAGAGCACACTGCACTTGCTTTGGCTTCTTATTCATTTCCTCAGCATCTGCTACTGTTACCGCCAGGGACAGAACAATGAGAGTGGCTTTTGACGCCTTTGTGGGTTTTGCAACTGTGAGTGTTAATCCTTTAATCTTTTTGGTTTACTTTGTCCTCCTTAAGCAGATTTCATTTTATATTTATGGGCCTAATTCAAGGTTGGTGAATGAAGTCTAGTTTCTTTTGAAGTCAGTGGGAATAGTAGACTCACCTTTTCCCCTTTATGTTGCAGAAAGCAATTCTTTTTCTCAGATCTAAGTTTACACCACATGAAGTGACATAAGCAACTCAGATTCCTAAATGCTTCTTATGTTACATTCTGCCCTCTGATAATGTTTCTGTCAGCAAGGACCTCCACTCCTCAGGATAATGTTTGAAACAGAGCCAAATGACACAAAGTGCCCTAAGACCTGAGGGTTCATTTTCACAGAGGGCTTCTCCAGCTTGAACACTTAAGAGGAGACCCAAGACAGGTTTATTTCTACAGGGACTGTGCCAGGATATCTGAGATATATGAATTATGACCCCTTTGAACTGGAGTGTAGCAATTAAGAGTTTGTGGTTCGAGTTGGAATAGTCTAAAGAACACTTCTGATTTTCTGGATTTGCAGAGCAGCCTATGGAGAAAATTGAATGGCTTCCTCATGAATCAGGACATTACTTGCTTTTATACATTTAATCACACTGATAACAAGTCCAGTCAAAAGTCATCCAAAGATGTTGTTACTATTAAAGATGACAGATACCTGCTGGGCAGCTGTTTTTAATTTGGACTTCTTAAGTTCTATCTGCTTTCAGTTAAAAATAATGTTCAGGTTTTGCCAAGCTATTAAATGCATGGTTTGTACTTTGGTTTAAACGCCTATCTTGCAAAAGTTAGATGCATTGCATATTTTAGGAACATTTAGGAAGTTGCAGTTAGGTTTGTACCAAGCTGAACAAGAGAGCTGAACAACTCCTGCAAGAGAGCACACCCAAGAACAGTTTGACTAACCTGTAGAAATTAAAGAAAATTCTATTATATTACATGTCTCAATTGCACCTTCTCTAACTAAAACCATGGCTGCTTTCAACCCTTTCCTCACAGCTTCCCTTTCCTTATTCCAGACACAGTTCTCACAGGAGAACTTACAGTATACATAACTTTCTCAAGCAAATGCACAGGAAAGTATTTTACTGCAAAACACTTCTCTATCAGAGATAGCTTTTTGTTGCTATTTTACAGCCTTAGATGCCAAGTCTATAAATAAGAAGAAAAAACATTTTCATATTCCTTGAACAATTGTCAATCTGTTTCAGGAAATTTTCGTCTGAACAAGTATTTGTTTTTAATATTCCTCACTCGAACTTGGATCTGTGCTTCTTGCTTAGAGACATGAGTGCCATCTATAGAACAGTCACTAGTAGATATTTACTTGAATGCTGAGAAATAAGAATTTTGTCCCTGTTGTCCCAGGAGACAGTTTTGTCCCTTTAACAAAAAGCTCTCTTGCTATTCAGTTTATGTGTCACAACAAATTCAGTAATTTTCCGCAAGTGGAGGTTTAACCTAAGTAAACAAGTGTCATTACAATTTTAAGTAGAGAAGGAATCGCAGACAGAGATAATGATATTGATATTTGTTCAAAGACTGTGATGATGTTTTAATTTAAAATAAACTGTATATGCCTGCTGCACCAGCAGTGGTGCAAATATTTAGTGTAAAGGGAAATATTTTTTTTCTGTGCATTAAATCATGAAATAAAAAGAATGAAAAACAAACAAGTAACTCCCACCCCACTCTGTTAATTCTCTTCCTCTAAATATGAGCATTTTATGATGGGTTATTTATATAATGATTTTTCTTTGATCTTCCTGTCTTGTCTTTAATAAGATATATAGAGGTATTGAGTATTTCAGTTCCATCTCTATGATAAAAGCTTTCTTCTCTAATCCATTTCTTTCCTTGTTTCCTTTTTTGTCTGGTGGTAACCACTTTCTCATGATGAAAAGGATTTTAATTGAGGCACTAGGAGTAAATTTGTAATCCTTTATGTGAAGCATTTCTTCTAGTTATGTATCTTTAAGTTGCAAATATATATAGCTTGTAATTTAAAACATAATTGTACCTTGTATGGAAAATACAGGCATGGAAAGCAGAGGGCACCCTATCACATACTAACTCTCCTATCATGAAAAAAAGAAATAAGGAAAAGAAAAGAAAAGAAAAGAAAAGAAAAGAAAAGAAAAGAAAAGAAAAGAAAAGAAAAGAAAAGAAAAGAAAAGAAAAGAAAAGAAAAGAAAAGAAAAGAAAAGAAAAGAAAAGAAAAGAAAAGAAAAGAAAAGAAAAGAAAAGAAAAGGAAAGGAAAGAAAAGGAAAGAAAAGGAAAGAAAAGGAAAGAAAAGGAAAGAAAAGAAAAGGAAAGAAAAGGAAAGAAAAGAAAAGAACCTTCTTATGTTAATCTAAAAAGAAATCCATTTGTGATCACAAATGAAACATTTCCAATCTCATAATGGGTAGATTGCTTGGTTTTATTACCAGCCATGCAAAGCAAGACCTCATCAAAAGAAGCACTACACAGAGGTCCCATCTTTCCATTAAAATAATTTCAAAAAGCTTTTTTTCCCCCTTTTTCCACTGAAATAACCCATTTTGCAAGATGATTTAGCTCAAAATCTGCTGGGAGTAACCCTTGACATAAAGTCATATTGTGTTGGAGTTTAGTCCTAAATTCATACATCAATTATTTACTGTCAACGCAGATTGTATAAGTGTAGAAAATTACTAGGAATGATATTTTCTCTCAGGCAGAAAGAATGTGATACAGCGGATACATCCCACCTAATGTGCTGTCCCACTGTCCACAGGCCAGAATTATTTATGCATTAGAAAACACTGTGCCAGGGCAAAAATAAGAGGGGAGAGAGAGAGAGACAGACACATTATTTTAAACCTTTCATAACATCCATAAATATTTCATAACAAATAAATAAAGAATGTTGGGCTTGTTTGGAGGACAGCTGTAGCTGCATGGTTCAGTGCTTTGCAAAGCTCCAGAGACCCCATGCTTACCCCTCAGTTAAGCCCCCATTTCTTTTTAATCATCCACTTAGTGCATTGTGGGTAGGGGAGCTCTCCAGGTGAGTTGAAAAGCTGGAGGTTATGTGTGTGAATACAACTTTTTATTTTAGATTGTTAAAGCAAACAGCAGAAGGACAGTTTCTCTTTAATACCCTGTTCAGTGCTTTTGTCTTCTATCATTGCAATTTTTTAACATATGAGGGAAACGACTGCTTTGTCTCCGATATTATTAAGGGGTTACTCTACTTTTTTTTCTTCTTTCAAACACTCATTTTTAATACATTACACATATTTTCCATGGTGCATGAAGAGGAATTATGTTTAAACTGAAGGCAGTCATATCTTCATGTTTCTGAACTGCTATAGCTGAGTCCAATACTGCACTTAGGAGCTTTATTTCTTACTTTGGAGTGACAACTTGAGTTCTAGCACCTCACACCACTGTGCTGCACTAGTTAATGGTGAATGTGAGGTACAAGGCCTTTGAGAACCGTTCTGGTGCAGGTGAGAGTCAGCTACCCCAGAGTGAGGCTTAAGGTCCTACTTAAATTTTCTTTTACAGGGAATTAGTAATGAACTCCTGATTTAGCTGACAGAATAAAAAAAAAATACAGAACAGAAAGCTGGATTAGATCCAATTATTTTTAAGTTCTCATGCTTACATTTTGGACTACAGAATCATAGAATCATAGACTAGTTTGAAGGGTTAGAAGGGACCTTTAAAGGTCATCTAGTGCAGCTCCCCTGCAAGAAGCAGGGGCATCTTCAACTAGATCAGCTTGCTTACAGCCCCGTCCACCCTGGCCTTGAATGTTTCCAGGGATGGGGCATCCACCACCTCTCCAGGAAACCTGTTCCAGGGTTCCACCACCCTCGTCGTAAAAAAAATTTTCCTAATGTCTAAATTTATTTTTCCTATGTTATGTTGTAGCCTCTGGAGACACCCTTAAGTGATACATCATTGCTTTGCCTGTTTTTTTGGGTTGCTTTATGTCCTGGTACAGCCCTGAAAATGCATGCCGTCCATCCACAAAAGGTGACTGTGGGAAGAGCATTGCAAATATTTCTTGCTGGCTGGTGATAGAAGCTCCTCAAGGATGAGTGTTGGCTCTGGAGCCAGAGCCTACAGCACAGCACCACTACCCTCTTCATGGCATGCCACGGTGTGTCTCCAGAGCCCTTCTTGAGGTCTGACCAGTTTGTCACCTGATATCCTGTATTCTAACCAGGTCTGAGCAACCCTGCACTAAGCGAAGATGCAGCCCTCTGTGACAGCACTACACCAGGACCTGAGCTGGTAAGTCCACACAGTTCTGAGTCAGGTCTTGGGAATGACTTCTGTTTACTTGGGGGATGTGTAACCTATGTTTCATGCCTTCTAGACAAAATGATAGCATTTGCTAACAAAAGCTAATGCACCTCCAAGGTGCTGTTGAACATATCAAGAAGAGTGCAAAAGGGCCTGAGGCGCAGTGTTAAATGCCATCTCTAGTCTCTGAGGGGACACACTGCAGGATCTCTGCCCCTCTACTGGTTAGTGCACAAAGGACTGTGCGACTACATTCACTTGACCTTTCTGGGGTTTCTACCACCAGGATGGGCATCACAGATTGACTTTTCTGTACCGTGAAAGCACAAGGATGGATACCTGCCTAGGCACCCTGCTAGGCTGGAAGGTAACATTGAGAGCTTTCTGCAGCACATTCTGCAGTTGTCATCTCCAGCCCCACAGTGAGAGGACTTGTGGCCTCCAGTGTGACAAAAACGATAACTACCTACATATGTAGAGGTGAAGATATAGACAGAAAATGACAAATTCATTGCAAATGAAGTGCATTTGCAGGAACACATACCTGGTAGCAGAAGGTTGTTGCAGTGTTGAAAGATACTTGGCGGAATATGAACTGGCAGCAAAAACATTCACAGTGATTTTGATCTACCTACACAGATGCTGACAGACCCCAGAGCTGGGAAATCCTCACAAGTGGAATATCGTGTTCAGGACATCTCGTTGACAAACTGGGGTGAGACCACAGAAGTGCAACAAACAGTGAGCATCGCTTTGGAAGGAGTAACATACAAGGGAAGACCCTGGTGACCCGGTCTGCCTGTGTAAGATAAGCTGTAGCCTGGCACAGAACTAAACATTACTTTGAACCAGGAGGTGGATTTCAGGTTAAAAAAATATTACAGCCTTGTCTTTGAAATTGTATGTGGATTCTTTTCACAAGAATATAAGAACAGTTGTCCTAGACATTAACCCCCACCACACTGAAAACAAAGCCCAAATTTCAGTTGTTCTAGCTTCAATTTCAACTCATTAAATCATACTAAAATCTCCAAGCAAGCCAAAGACCCCACTACCCACATTGCCCCTAAATACTCATAGGTTTAAACCTGTTGCCTCCTAACTAACTTTCTGACAGAATAAGAAGTTTCTAAATTGCACTTGGGACTTCTCTGTGGGCATTTGCAATGTTATCAGCAGCTGGTCTGAACTCTGGAAACTGGAGTGTGGACAGTTTTCTGAAGATAGCAGCATCAGTGCTACATGCAGAGATAGCGTGACCTTTCAACTTATATTTAGTGTTTTCTTCTATATACCTCCAGGGATTGTGTTAGTCACTTTAGTCAAGAGCTGAATATGTAGAGATTAGTGAATGAAAACTAGGCTGAGGGGAAAAGCGAATCCTCTAAACTAGTATGAATCCTCTAAACTAGTAACTGTCCAAGAGAATAAGAAGTTTTTCAGGTGTTACAGTGATTCACAGAAAAGTAATCAATTATCAGTGGAAAGCTTGGTAGAAAAAAAAAGAGTAAAATTAAACAAATAAAAATAGAGCTGGCCACATCTTCATAAATTGAAGTATTCTGAAAAATGGCCACATATTCTTACTTCAAGAAATCACTATTTGTCTTTTATTTAACTTTTCACTATGAAAATACAGTCATACTTTGTTGGAGAGTTTGTAATTTAATATTATATCAAACTACCAAGACGTCCTAACAGCTGTTTACACTTCTGTTTCTGATGAGTTTTAAGGACAAGTTAAAAAAGTGTATAACAGGTGGTGTTATGCTGCTTTATTATTTAGTGTTAACAGAATTTTCATGTCCAGAGTGCTCAGTTATATTTTGAATAACAAGCTACTTTGTAAAATAAAATTTTAGCATATACAGTATTTGAAATTTAATGCATTTTTAAGAGCATCTGAAGTCAAAAAAGAAACTTTCTTGACCAATGGACCAGCTGAAAAACTTTTCTAACTCTTAGAAGAAAGGTTTATAATGTGATTTTAAAATAACTTCTTATATTCTGACTAGCTTGAAAACATTTGTAGTATGCAGATTTAAACTAGTTTTTGAATAAACATTCTTCTGCTCAATCAGGTTTTACATGTTGATGCTATAATATTATGAAACTTCTAAGGTGGTGTTGTTTTGGGTTTTTTTTTGTGGGGAGGGGAGATTAGTGATCAGTAGAGCTTTCAAAGGCAAATAAATGAACAAAAATTGTTAAACAAAGAGGTAGAAAAGCCCGGTTCCAGAAGGTTAAGAAAATAATCTATTGTATCCCACATCTTTTATTAGATGTCCTTCATTTTCATCAGAATCAGCCTACATCTAGCCCCTTTTAGAAACTACAGACAAGCAATGGCCTACTATCTGATGAATGGTATGATAAATCTTATTTTCTGTCTTCTCAGATGAGAGAAATAATGTTTAAAACTTCTAAATACTCTTTATAATTTTCATGAATGAAATAAATTGTTGTTCTTTGTTGAAAACAACTGATTATTTGTCTGAAAAATTGGTATGTTTGTTTTGTTTTACTAGTTCAAGTATTCCATATACACTCCCTCTGGAAATGCTTTCTGATGGGACAAACTAATTGGACACTGAGGTACCAATTTCCTTATTTCCAAACAGCAGTGCAAGACCCCATCAAAACATAAATTTGATCCTGAACTTGGATATCCTTCCATTTCTTCCTTTTGAACAAGTGACACAACAGTGATCTTCTATAGAAAGTGCTTCTTCAGAAACTGGCCAGCTAGCTATGCTGACATTTTTACAAGATTATTTTAGTTCTGCCATAGGGCTGAAGTAGAGGAACAGTATTTCTGTCATTTTCTACACCATACAATTTTTTTTCAGGATGAAAAAAGGGAAAAAAAAAGTAATAAATACAATTAAATATGTCTGGCTATTAACAGAACTCCTCTTTTCATAAATAATACTAATCTTCAGTTAAAATGTTGTGTCTGCAATACTGTAAATGCTGCTATGTAATCTTAGCATTTTGCACCCAAGTATGGTAGCTATTTTCCTCTTGCTCATGTACAGATGACCTTCAACAGAGACACAAGCAGAAAACTGAATTTTTTTATATCGAAGCTTATGAACAAAAGGTCTTTCCTTGGTATCCTTTTTCACAGGACCCATGCATTTAAAATACTGTAGGCTTCATTTCATTTTATGCTGACTGAGGTGTTTACTATTGTCATGTTATTAACCTTGCTTTAAGAAGGTTTTTATAACATCAGTATTAGAGTTTATTACTAGTCTTAGCTGTGATATACAGTTCATGGCCTTATTAAAGGATATGTCCTGCCCTTGGAATTTCCTGGAATCAGGTAAATAATACACGGGAGTGTTATAGAAATAAAAAGGCACACTTTTGTCTCTTTAAACAGTCAACTAAAACCACAGATACATGGGTTTTCTTTAGTCTTTACTGTACAAAGAGAAGTTTGAGGAGGACTCAACTTTGCAGAAAATTAATAATGGGATACAAACCCTTCATAATTAAAATCTGGCCCATGAAGTCAACAAATTACCAGTATTACCTGTTGTCCATCCATTTTACATGAGTTTATTGGTGTCAGGTCAGTTTCCAATGGATAAATTGCCACCTAACACCTTAGAGTTGCCACATGTTTCTACCCTCCTTGTGGCCAGATAAACTAAGAAACACAGCAAGCATGGGGAATGTATCACTTTTCAACTGTATATTATTCATTAAAGAAGAATGAGAAGAAACTTTCCGGAGGGCCAGGTTCACAATTCTTGAGTTCAAGTAATTTTTTTAGTGGTGCAAAATAATCACAAAAATTGAAAAAGTAGTTCTGTTTGAACCTTGAGAAGCACACTGAGTAACAAGTCTGAGATGTTTCAAGATCTCTGTAAGCCTTATAGATTATTCCTGTCTCTCTTCCCTGTCACAAAGAGTGCACAATCAGCAGGTTTGGCACTCAAAGCCATTTATAGAGGTATCTCTAAGAACAGGGCTTAATCTCCTCACCATTAAGTGCATCAGCTTTCTACATTCTTTGTTTTACATACCAACTTCCACTGCAGATGCCAGAGTCTCTATGTGCTCTGCATGTCTTTGGCCCTACCTAGATAAACAATTTTCCTGCAGTTTTCTCCAGGAGACATTTCTGTTTTGACTGTGGGGAACATTTACTTCTGCAAACTGCTGATACTTGCCTCTCCTGGTTGTTTTTTAGCTGCACCTCTTCAAAATGGCCATTGTGCATGAAAACATTCCCATATATTTTTAATACTGTTCGTTCAGTCTTTGGCTTTAATCTATTGCCTTTAATCTTTCTACAAAGCTATAGGGATATTATATAAAGGTCACATATGAAAACAGCTTACTCTAAGGAATCACATTCCTTAAGGCTTGTTGTCTAGTTAAAATAAAACATAGCACTTACAGAGCAGAACTGTTGGGTTAATACTCTATTTAAGTGCTTTTCAGCCTGTAGCACCTGAACTTTATACATGCTTGCACTCTGGTTGAGAAGCATGAAATACATGTTGTCTCTATTACCATGTTGAGCTTTGACATTGCTTATCCCTCATCCAGCTCTGATGCAATCCCTCTAGACCACATGTTGCATACATTGAGGTTTTGGGTAATTTTGTTGGTGTACATAGCAATAAGCTACCCCAGACACATTGTAAATTAGACAGCTTGTTTTATAAAAGGGCGTCGTTAAGACAAGATTCTTTGGAACATTTCCCAGGATAGAGGAGACCTCTTGACCATCTAGATCTGCCAAGCCACTGAGATTGGAGGTAGGTACAGGAAAACAAATAGTAAGAGAAGTTAACTTTGTGACAATGTCTTTTTCAATTCCTCCACCAAAGACAGCAACTTATACCCCTTGTTTTCTCCTTATGTGCTCCCTATGACAATTTTAGTACAACCAGTCAGAAATGAACTGAGCAAAATTAGCAAGTGATAGTTCCACTTTCATATGACAGTCAGCAATAATCTCCACATTTGTATTTGTCACAAACCTTGTTGCAGGTTAAACAGTTCATTGCAGCACCATAGGGGAATTGCCCTTTCCAGTGCTTGTGCTATCTGCCACAGAAAACGTGATTGCCTGTAACGGTGGATTTGTGACTGACTCCCGTGCAACTGCAGGCCAGTCAAGGGCACCATGCAAGGGTGTCTCTCTTCTCCTGCAGAAGTAGCGGAATGTCTGAAATCTGCTGTTTGTTTTTTCCCCAGCTATATCAACCAGTTTTTTCTTTAGAAAAATAGCACTATAAATCATGAAGAGTAACAAAAGCAGAATTAAAAAAAAGCTCACTCTTCACAGTAGGCAAGAATAAGTTTACTGGGACATGTGATATCTTTTATTTGACTAATGGATATAGCTAGAAAAATTAGACAACTTTTCAGGCTCATGTCTTCTTCAGGCCTTATACAAGTGACAGTTTGACCGACTTTTCCTAGTCATACCGACTAGTCTTAAAATACATTGCTTCTATTTACAAACCTTATTCTGCCATTTAATCATTACAGCTATGATAAAATACTGGGACTTAGAATGACATTTATAAAGTATGGAAAGTGTTCCAAAATACTGTAACAGAATAATAACTTACCAATCTGGTATGGTGGTTTTTGGTTTGTTTTATTTTAAGTGCCAGCTAGTGGTGTTGAATGATAGCATTCTGAATCTCTTATTTTGCTATCCTTTTCTCCTTTAAACACAGGCGAAGTTGTAGAACAGGAAAATCCTATCTTTAAAATAAAGGATACTGGACTTTTGAAACTCCCAACAAAAGAGCTGTAAGTTCACATTTGAAACAAAACCAAAAAACTTTCATCTGGATCTGAAATGCTCAAATTAAAAGGGAAATTGTGCCAGTAGCATTTTGAGTCCTAGTATGTGCTGTCTTCTGAAGAGTGCCAATACAAACAGTAATGGCTTCTTAATATAACAGTAACTTTTTTCTAAACACATGTGATATATATACACAATCTCCACTGATTAATCCAGAAACCTGTCAGCCACAATTCAGATCTCGGCTGGTATATCTGAGAAATGACCGTTTCACAGAAAAATATTAATATTTCACATGAATTTCTATAAAATGTAATAATGTCATTTCAAGCTTGATTATCAGGTTCATGATTATCAACTCCCTGAGTCCATGGAGAACTTCAACAAAAAAGATATGAGGCTTATATTATTTTGTCTGAACAAAACTATATTTTGTGATGTACTCAGAGCTTATCCTAAGAATTAATGATCTACAGAGAATACTCAATTAAACCAATTTTCTGTTTGTATATCTTAGCTATCTAATAAAAAGTGCAGTTGAGAGGATGACCTGAATTGAATATAGTTGAAGAGAAAAGTTATTTTCAGTTAAGCATATTAAAAAGTTAATAGAAATCATAGTTTGCAGAATTACCTCAGTTATGGTAAAGATAAGATTGTCAAAAACCCAAAATGCTTCATTTTATATGAAATATTATAGCAGGAGTAAGATTTTTTTTTCCTTAAAACTAAATAGCACACAAACTCCCCTGTAATTTTTTAAATAAATTGTTATAGTAAATAGTGATTTCTTTTTCCATATAGAAAGATACCCTAGGCTTTATCCAATTAAAAGTGGTAGGCCAGACAACTTTAATTTGTTAAAGAAACTGTGTATAGAGACAGAATAAAAAAACTAGAAAGACAACTGCAAACCTGAAATTTGTCCTGGAGTGGGAAGACACCACAGTCAAGCATAAGTCTTAAGTGTAGCTTTTCCTTTCAAAGCAACTGAGACGTATCTTCATATATTAAAATAAATATATTATCTTTTCATCTGCAAATTATGGCTTTCAGTGCTGTCAGTTCTTACATAAGGAAAGGGGAGGGTTTTTATATCTGAAGGTGCACAATGTCTGGAACTTATCAGGTGCAATTTATCCGCTTTAAGAGCAAAAACACCTTATCCTGCTGGTAAACCAGGAATAAGTCCACTAGCTCAAACGTGGTTTGTATCAGTGGAATCAGAAGGGCTCTCACCATCAGTGAATTCTGTATCAGCTGAGGTCAAAATAAGGTATGATGTGCTTCTCTGTCTTAGCCTACATTTCTTTTTTGCTGGAGTTTCCTCTAATGCTCTGTGATGAACTTTTGTTGACAACCTAAGTGCTAGAATTGGAGTAATAAAGCAAATAATTTTTGTCTTCATCAGTGTACAGAAATATTTTACCATTTAAAACTATTAAGAAACCATTCCTCACTCTCCCACTCTTTCCCACTATCATCCCACTATTTCACTATTTGAAACCATATTGTAGCAGTATTCAGCAGTTGTTCTGCTGCTTTAATCTTTGTTCTGCAGTCTCATTTCACACACTACTGACACTTTCAAGATGGGGCTTCCTACGAATTCAATTTAAAGAGTCAGTCAAATCCCTTCCCTCGATATAAAATATTCCATAGTGAAGGTTACGGAAGAGCCACAAAATGTAAAGGTACAATAACAGAATGATTAATTTACACATTGTCAGTCAATATATCATCATAGCGTTCCAAGAGTATCTCATAAATGCAATGAGAGCTTGCCTATTTCATATACTAACAGATCATGCCAATTTTTCAGCTTGTATGTATTTCTAGAGCTGTATTACGGCCAAGAGAATGGTATTTACCACAACTGATCTATCAGATGGATTTTTTTTTTAAAGTAGTATAGACAGAGTAGATCTATAAAGTGTTCATTAGGATAAGATTTGTTTTTAATAAATACCTCAGTAAACTCCTGTGATCCTATTAGGCTTGACGCTCTGTTGTACTTCTGCCACAGAAAACAGTAACGGAATTCATCCCCTGCCTGTGATCTGAGACCAAGATATTGCACAGATGTGTTATGTGCTTACATTTATGCTCTCCGAGTGGCCCCAGAGTCAGCACAGCTGTAAGGAATGAAGGTTGTCATGAAGTCAGAGGCACTGCTCCTTCCCCTCCAAATGCTGCACAATACTGCACTGCACAAATCCAAATTCATTTTTGCTGCTCCATACTCTCTTCTTCACTCATCGCATCTCAGTAGCTCTACACAAGAACAAGAAGTTCATTTTAGGAAGTCTTGACCAGATAATGCAATGACTGACCAGGTTTTTTTTACCATATTCTGTCCTAGTTTTGAAAAAAATACATGATGATTATATTAGTTTTATGAGTTTCTACCGATTTTTAACTTCTCTTGCTTTAATTAATGCTAATTTGACCACAATGTTAAATAAATTGTGTGTACAGATTTTATAGCTCTTCAAAAATACCTCTCAGAAAGCAGTAAGTCAGGTCTTGACTTACTCAAACTTTGAAAAGGACTCTCTCTTAAAAGGCAGAAGTAGAGAGAGAAGAACTGTTCCAGCATGACTGAGTGTACACAGTACCTGAAACAGGAGCCAAAACTGTTACAAGTGGTTACAGCTAATTCAGTACTTGGTGTTAGAAAATTAAAAGAAAAAGAGAGTAGGTTTAATTAGCTTAACCCAGCTAATTTCACTCTCCCCTCATCTTAGACCTGCACCCTCATTAAAAAATTAAATTGATTTGTGTCCCTTACAGAGGTTATAATTTGTTGGATTCTTTCAAAACCAAAAATATCAGTAGAACGAACATTCATCATTCCTAGACCGCTCTCATTCTCACATTCTAGTTTTCAGCTTGCTTTTATACGTATATGTGAATGATCTGCCCAAATATTCTGCTGAATACATACTAATAAACTGCATTAGTATTTGCATACCATATGTTCACTAAGGGCTTAATTACACTTTGTTCCACAAACAAGTATTTTTTTAAAAATTAACGTATGTCAGCTAATTATTTTTCCTGACTTATTTACTTTTTCATTTTGCTTCATTTTTAATTTATACGAGACCTCTTTGTGGCCTTGTTTCATTTTGCAAGGAATGATAATAATTGAAGCTGTAATACCTCAAGCACTCAGGCACATCCTTCAGTTATCCACCTGAGCAGTGATCAAAGATTTCTATGCACAAAGTGAGGAAAATTACGCATGAGCATAAATTGTTCTAGTTTTAATGCTAAAATATGTCCATATACTATACATATTGCATCAACTACACCCTGCAAAAACTGGAGCTTAGCCAGAAAAAAAAAAAGCCTCCACCATGGCAATCTCAAATCACATGTCTGGCAGGGTTGACAGAGGTACATCACTTGTCTTCCTTTCACATTCCACAAAATCTTCTAGGACATGTTCTCACGTAGTCATAAGGGTCCATGCTAAACGCACGAATGCACACTTCATATACTCCAAATATTGATTGGAAGATAAAACTTGATACACATATAGCTGTTCACCAGGATATGAGAGTGTTCCTGACTAGAAGAGTACCAAAGAGTCAACCTTATCAGGCCCTCAGGACATGCAAGTATTGCAGATTCACTCATACAGTTCAATAAGCATACTGACAGATTATTTCAGATAATGTAATTCCTCTAAAAAACATGGCACTGGGACTCACAGGACACTAACAAAGAAGTTAAGGACAAGTAAAGTTAATACATTTTAATTTTTTTTTTTTTAATTACATGGAAGAATGATGTTTCGTGTGAAATTTCTTCCCGATCTAACACACAAAAATTTCACAGGGAGTACAGTTCTCACACTGAAAGTTACAACAAGCAGAGCAGGCTCTGAATGGCCAATACAACTCTTCAGATTAAAATGTCTTCATACCAAAACTCTCCAACAGCTACATAACAGTACTAGAATCCAAGGATATGCTTGCATCTTGTGTAGAGACAACCTGGAAAACCCAGGAATATCTATCTCAAAACAGCTTGGATTTCAGCACAGGCTGCCCAAGTCCACTCAGGATTCTGCAAAAACACTTGCCAGCTGAAATCCAGAGGAAATATGAAGGTAGTTTATCTTCAGTTATCTGAGCTTCAAATCTGTCTTTAGATTCCTGTGTGCCTTTATCCTTATTATACGGATAGCTTTACCGTCTTCTACCATCATGCAGATGAAAACTTAAACAAGTAGGTTGGAAGAACCTTCAGCAGGTACCTACAGGTCAACTCCCTATCCACGGTAGTATTTACTGCAGCTATCTCATCTGTTTTTAAGGAACCGTATGTAAGGCAAAAGGACAGTATGTTGTGGGGGTGGATAAGGATTACTGCTTGCAAAATACATAAATCTTCTTCTTTTTTCATCCCTGATAAAGGCAAAATATTAAGAACAGCACCTAAAGCAAAGCCTAAGGAAGACCTAGAATAGACAGCCTGGGGATATAGGGAGGCGTATCAGAACAGGTTAGACAAATGACTGTGGCAACCACATTGATGGGACGGATTGTCTCAGTGCAGAGGCTGGAATAAAAGAGGCCCTCAAGATCCAGCTTTTATACAGGTCTATGTAGACACCATAACCTCCACCAAATCTTCTCCAGGGCTTGCTTTCTGTCATGCTGGAAAACAGGGATGATGTTCTAGAACATTCTTACTGCAGTATAAACACATTTTCTTTTGTCCCATCCACCTGGACAGCAATTTGTCTTCTTTTTACAGCAGCCTTTTGCACACCTCACCTTATTATTATATTTCTTTCATCTTCTCTCCTTCAGCTTAAATAAGCCTGATTGCTTCAGCCTTCCCTTCTCAGTTTATTTTCTCACCTTATCATTCTTGTCTCTGTCCTTTCTTCTTACTGTAACTGACCTTCATCTTTCTTCAGTATAATGTCCAAAGATGATCACAAGGCTCAGGACAAGAGTTGAACTTGGAGTTCAAGATCCACGGGGCAGCAAGGAAAATACATGGCAAGCTCTCTGCCCTAGACTTCAGGAAGGCGGACTTCGGTCTCTTCAGGGACCTGATGGGCCAAGTGCCATGGGAGGCGGCCCTGGAGGGAAGAGGGGCCCAGGAAAGTTGGTCTATATTCAAGGAGCACCTCCTCCAAGCTCAGCAGAGGTGCATCCCGATGAAAAACAAGTCGGGCAAAAAGGCCAGGAGGCCGGCATGGATGAGCAAGGAGCTCCTGGACCAACTGAAAGTGAAAAAGGAAGCCTATAGAGGGTGGAAGTGGGGACAGGTAGCCTGGGAGGACTACAAAGAGACTGCGCGAGTGGCCAGGTAAGGAAGGCCAAAGCCCTGGCAGAACTGAATCTGGCCAGGGATATAAAATGTAACAGGAAGAGCTTTTATAGGTACGTAGGGGACAAAAGAAAGTCCAGGGTAAATGTAGGCCCCCTCCAGAAGGGAACTGGTGTCCTGGTTACCCAGGACATGGAGAAGGCTGAGGTTCTCAATGACTTTTTTGCCTCAGTCTTCACCGACAAGAGTTCCTGTCCCACCGCCCAAGCTGTAGAAGGTGCAAGCAGGGACTGCGAGAATGAAGAACTGCCCATTGAACTCAAAGAGCAGGTTCGGGATCATCTAAGGAACTTGAAGGTGCACAAGTCCATGGGACCTGATGAGATCCATCCGCAGGTCCTGAGGGAACTAGCGGATGAAGTTGCCAAGCCACTGGCTATCGTATTTGAGAAGTCGTGGCGGTCTGGTGAGGTCCCCGATGACTGGAACAGAGGGAACATAACCCCCATTTTTAAAAAGGGGAATAAGGAAGACCCAGGTAACTACAGGCCGGTCAGCCTCACCTCTGTGCCTGGCAAGGTCATGGAGCAGATTCTCCTGGAAACCATACTAAGGCACATGGAGAGCAAGGAGGTGGTTGGTGACAGCCAACATGGCTTCACCAAGGGCAGATCGTGCCTGACCAATTTGGTGGCCTTCCATGATGGGGTGACAGCATCAGTGGACAAGGGACAAGCAACGGATATCATCTACCTGGACTTGTGCAAAGCTTTTGACACTGTCCCGCACGACATCCTTCTCTCTAAACTAGAGAGACATGGGTTTGATGGACGGACCACTCGGTGGATAAGGAGTTGGCTGGATGGCCGCACTCAGAGAGTGGTGGTCAACAGCTCAATGTCCATGTGGAGACCGGTCGCGAGTGGCGTCCCTCAGGGGTCCGTGCTGGGCCCGGCCCTGTTCAACATCTTTGTCGGCGACATGGACAGTGGGATAGAGTGCACCCTCAGCAAGTTCGCCAATGACACCAAGCTGTGTGGTGCCGTCGACACGCTGGAAGGGAGGGGTGCCATCCAGAGGGACCTTGACAGTCTGGAGAGGTGGGCCCGTGCCAACCTCATGAAGTTCCACCAGGCCAAGTGCAAGGTCCTGCACCTGGGTCATGGCAATCCCAGGCACAAATATAGGCTGGGCGGGGAATGGATTGAGAGCAGCCCTGAGGAGAAGCACTTGGGAGTGCTGGTGGATGAGAAGCTTAACATGAGCAGGCAATGCGCCCTTGCGGCCCAGAAGGCCAACCGCATCCTGGGCTGCATCAAGAGAAGCGTGGCCAGCAGGTCAAGGGAGGTGATTCTCCCCCTCTACTCTGCCCTGGTGAGACCCCACCTGGAGTACTGTGTCCAGTTCTGGAGCCCCCAACATAAGAAGGACATGGACCAGTTGGAGAAGGTCCAGAGGAGGGCCACAAAGATGATAAAAGGGCTGGAGCACCTCTCTTATGAGGACAGGCTGAGAGAGTTGGGGCTGTTCAGCCTGGAGAAGAGGAGGCTCCGGGGAGACCTGATAGTGTTCTTCCAGTACCTCAAGGGGGCCTACAAGAAAGATGGGGAAAGGCTGTTTAGTAGGGCCTGTTGCGATAGGACGAGAGGTAATGGTTTTAAAATAGAGGGAGGTAGATTTAGATTAGAAATTAGGAAAAATTTTTTTACTATGCGAGTTATAGAACACTGGAACAGGTTGCCCAGAAAGGTGGTGGAGGCCCCATCCCTGGAAACGTTCAAGGCCAGGCTGGATGAGGCTCTGAGCAACCTGATCTAGTCAGGGATGTCCCTGCTCCTTGCAGGGGGGTTGGACTAGATGACCGTTGAAGGTCTCTTCCAACTCTAACCATTCTATGATTCTATGATTCTATGACATTACATTTTCCCAAAGAAGTACAATGATCACTTCATGTGTCTTGCAGTTATAATGCTGTTTACCTTCTCTCAATATGATGCTTGCAGCTACATGATACTGTTACCCTGTGCTATGGTTTTAATGTTTCTCATACCATTTCCTACAGAAAAGCCAACTACTCTGTGTTATGTGCTTGCACAGCTGATGATGCCTACCTAGGTATAAAACCTTCCAACCTGAAAACTAGAGGGGTTTCATATTAGAGTTTTCAATTTGTTCAGATTTTTCCAAGTTTTATGCTTATCCTTGAACATATTCACAGCCCCTATATTCAGCTAAATTTTGTTTTAAAGTAAGGAGCTTATTCCCCGTTATAAAAATGAAACAATTTATGTATTGAGTAAAACTGGACTTAGCATAGTCCAGTTTTATAGTTTTATTCCCAGTTCTGTGACTGCACCATCAATACCTGCTCTCCCTTACTTTTTTATCACTACTTTTCACTTTTTTTTAGTGATAGTATATATATTTTTTTCAGCATACTAGAAGGAAAATTATTTTACATAGTATCTTTAATACAAACTTCCTCCCAAATCACTTGGAAGAACTCTATGTAAAGCAGAATCCGTATTGTCTGTAGCAGAAAAAAAAAAAAGAAAAAAAAAAAAGCTGTAAAGATAGCATTTAAAAAATAAGTGAGAACATTGACACATCTGGGCATTAGGAAAAGGGTACAGAACATAAAATATTTATCTTTTTGTCACGTTTATTTAATTTCCAAGTTATGAAATGAAGGGAAGCTTATGAGGCCGAAAAGTTTAAGCTGTTCCAAAAGGCAAGCACTGTTGAAAGAAGTATGCTGGTCATATTGTGATAAGGAATAAGGAATAGGAAGACACTGAAATGAGCAGAGAGGAGAGAAGAAGACAAAGATAAGACAAAGATAAGACATTTGAATGTCTCCTTTGTGCCAGGTGGAGAACAGAAGCTAATTGCAGCTCTCAGATTATGGAATCTATTCAGGACCTACTGAAGTTAAGCAAAGCTTTACAGTGGCAAGAAATACACTTACAAAGGATGCTCACCAATGATGAAATGCCAGAGGGCAGGGATTTTAGCTGGTTAGCTTCTCACTGGTCATTGTAGGAAGATGGTTTTGGGATTAGCCAAATGCTAGGGACTGAGTGCTCAGTGTGGCTGCTACCTCTGTAGGGCTAATGAGAAGAAGCATTCTGGTTCCCAGACCCAAGACAGGCTAGAGCACGTCCATAGAGAATTAAAGCAAGTTCTGTTACGCATTAAAAAATTCAAACACTTCTGGGCTCAATGAAGCACCTCTAATGGATTCTTCCACTTGACCCCAGAACTAGTTTACTAGTTTAATGCTAGAACAGCCTAGCAAGGAAAAGTTCTCACTAGGAGAAGCCCATGCAAGAGCAGAATTCCCTCATAGAAGTGCAGTGAAAGGTTGCAATAGCAATATTAGGCATTCTAAGAAAGGGTTGAGAGGTGCGAGAGGTCTGGCAGAAGCAGGGGAAAGCAAAATCAAAGTACAAAACTGGTTTATTAACATCTGACTGAACCTCCTTCAGCAGCACAACTAATTACATATAAGCAGAATAAAGTTGCTGGAATAATCACAGAATCAGAGACATCAACCTGGAGTCTAGAAGGAACACTATGCATAAAGCAGGCTGCAAGATCTCCATATTTGACCCTTAGGAGGACTGACACATTAGAAAAGGTACGTGAACCACTCCAACCCAATAAGCTGAAGTAAAATCTTGTGTTCTGCCTTTGTTAGTGCAGGACAGAAGGGCAAGAATAACAGCAAGTTGCACAGAGACATAGCATCACCGAGGCAAAACAGCTGGAGTGCATAGTAATTGCAAGGTATGCCATATTGCATGCTAGAGCTCTATTTTAATTCTCTCCGCACACCATTTATGGACCCTAGGCAGTGAATTCTGGACTAGGAATTGTGCTTCATGAGCCCTGCACCAGTACAGGTGCTGCAAAGCCTTTTCTAGATGAAGTCACTACCGACTTACTGTGTGTCTGTGGTCTAATAACAATGGGGCAGAGATTATCCAGGTCTTCCCAGCCATGTACGGTGATAGCTAGCTAGAACTTGAGTGTCAATCCTTCTTCTTTATTTCACTTTTCTTTCCAAAGACATTTTTTTTTTCTTTCCAAAGACAATTATTTTTTTCTTTCTTTTGAACACTGGAATCTTCCCTCTCTGAAATGTCAGATGTTTCCCTTTGCTTCATTTGGTCAAAACAAACATACAGATTTCCAAATTGAAAAGTTTAATCTAGACACAGTTCAGCATTGAACTGAATTTTCTCATGTTCTAGGGAAGTGGGAGCAACTAATTGCTTCCTCCTTTGTAGGCCAGGGCAGATTAAATCTCCTGTGATTTCCGTGCTGCAGCCTTACAGTTCACTATGAGGCACAAGCAAGATGCCTACATCTTCCATAAAGCACTGGGGCAGCTGTAACATTTAGTTACAGGTACCTGCCCCCAAAGAATTATATTTGATCTGAGTTGACAAATGAACACAACCCAAAGTGGAATATTTCCATTCTAGTGGAAACTTTTAGTTTTCATATTGAAGGATCTGAGGAATCCAGAAGCAAATTTGACAAAATTTATTCCCACCCCGATCTTATTAGAAATTGTCCACATCTGTTTCCCACATAACAAAAATAAGCTTTTGTGATCATGTCTGCTACTGTTACGAACCAATACCGGGCAATATTTCAATCATTCTGATAGCAGTCTGCAATGCTGTTTACTTTTCTTCTTCTGTGGTGGGGACATCCAGTCCCTAATCTTTATGAACTGGTTAGTTTAACACCTTTAGACTGCTGGATTGAAGTCAAAATCAGCTGGCTCTTCTAAGGTCTTTCTGAAAATGTGACTAAACATCTCCAATTGTTTACTTTCAGTCAGCTTCAGAAAAATGATGTGTGCTGCCTTATTACTTGAACTTCTTACTGACTTCCAGATATTGACCTTCTGTCACTGAAAGTACTCTTCTCCTTTGCAAGGTCCTCCTGAACTGTTAAATCTGTTGATACAAACTTATAAGATTTTCATTTTCATGTATGCATTATGCAGGTACTTAACTTCATGCCCCACTAAAAGTGTGTTAATTCACACTCTTCTTGCTGGCTTTGTGCTTAAAATACCTACTTGATGAAGACTTGCTTTATGAGGAATATGGTTTTGTTTTCTTTCAGAAAAATGGTATTTCTTTTCTTCTCACTCCAAGGCTGAAGCTTACAATGGCCCTCTTGTTATGCATTCTTTCATAAATTCTTTTTTCTGATCCTTGAAAACAATTCTAACCCTTTCGATATTTCCTTCAAATGCATGGCATCTCCACTCCAAACTACAGAACAGACTATAACTCTTCATTTCTTTTGTCATCAGCAAATCAGAAGCCAAAGTAAAGCAGCAAGGGAAAAGCTAGAATAAATACATAAAGTGTTTTGTGGATATATCATTTTCTATTCGTTATCATTTCCCAAAATGTACCTCAGATATGGAGAGTGCAGTGAGCCTGAATCAAGCTGTAATCTGTCACATTACGGATTAAAGTTCTGATAAAATGATACAAAATTTGATAAAGAGCATAGGAAAAGCTTGAAGGAGAAGAAAAGGATGCTACAGTAAGAAATCAAAAGTTAATGTAAGAGATAAAACCTTTGAGCCCCAGAGAGTTTATTTGGGGTAGAAGGAAGGAGGTGAGAAAGGAGGAGAACAAAAGATAAATAAAAGATTGCAAGAGGGAAGGAAAATGGTGCTCTGCTTTCATTGGGAATATTTAAATGCCTCACAAGATGAGCAGAGCATTAGGATATGAAAACCTAAAGGGCAATATAATCCCAAAGGGGAGGACTAGTTTCAAAAGAATGTTTATTAAAACTTAGCTTGCTTTGCATAATGTCAGAAAAAGAAATACTCTAACCTTTTTTCCATTTCAACTTTCAGTTCCTTTCCAGTCTTGTTTTTCTCTATGATCGCTTTCCCTACCCTGTAGCTTTACTCTTGCTTTCTGTTTATAACCTTTAGAATACTTTCATGAGCATATGCTATAATTCTCTTCCCTTTTCTTTATCTCCTTGTTCCTACAAGCCGGCTTGAATAAAGAAGTCATTATCAGCAAGCCCACAATGGGTCCAGACATCCACATTCAAGATGTTGTATAGATGATATATTGATCAGTCCTCAATGAGTAATAGCGTTCTAATGAAAAGAGCTTACAGAAGTTAATGTATCTGCTCATGCAAACCACAAATGAAGCATTCTGTGGCACAAAGGGTCTGGACCTGTGAATTATCATTACTCCCTACAACAATAAAAGTCAGGAGTGGTTTTATTTATTTACCACAATCAATGATAGTCTGTGGGCTACACATTGAAAATTCGTTTTACAAACCAGCACCCAGACTGTTTGCTTTTTTCTCTGTTCATTGGAAATTAACCCTTTGGCTGCTGTTGCCAATCCTGAGGTAGATATCCCTACAGAAATGAAAAGACTGCAGTTTGTTCCAGTGTTGTTCAGGTTAAGAAAAGAAACTACAGGCATTCAGAGAGGAGTAGCCACATGTGACTGCTCTCAGTAGAGACAGCATATATTAAAGCAGGGTGAGTATATAAAGACAAAGACTTTCTGTCCTACATGAACTACTTGAGGAGTCCCTGGTTTGAAACTGCACCACAACGCTGTGGCATGCAACTTTCCACAGCCTGACGAGTGTTTTTAATGCTTTAGAACCTCTTCTTTTATCCTCAAAGCAATGTACAGTAGAATAAATTCAATTTATGCTAACACATACAGTATATAGCCATGGAAAACAAAAGGAGCACTATTGCACTTGTTAATTAAATTGCAGTAAAAATAAAATTTAAATTCTGTTGATATCTGTGCTAGAAAAGAATAAACCTGTCACCATCCTTCAGTAGAAGAGTAAAGATTCACAAAAAAAAAAAAACAAAAGAAAATTAAAAATAAAATAGAATTATGCCACTTTGTATATCATGTTCTGCCTATTAAATACTGGTCTGTCATTCTCTCAAAAAATATTCAAAGCCAGACACTAGGAAACTCAGAGAAAAAGCCAGCATGGGTGATGAAAGTTGAGAAATAGTTTCCTTTTACAGAACAACTGAAATAAAGGTCAGACAGGTCAGTCTGGAAAGGAGATGCTGGGCTGGAATGAGAGAATAACAGAGGTCCATAAAATTCATGAGTGCATCACAGAAGATAAAAACAGAATATCTGTTCACTGTTTCTCTCGATACAATGTCTAGTGGACACCAAATGTAACTAGCAAATTGAAAACAAACAAATGTAGATACTTTTCAATGCAAAGAATGGGGTTACTCATTGACTAAGGATGCTACAGATGTTGGAAGCTCATGTGATTTCAAGAGATGACAGATCAAATTTCATGCAAAAGAACTCCCTCAAGATCTCTTTCTCAGGAAACCTTAAACCACAAATCCCTAGAAGCTGGAAAGGATTCTGCAGGACGTATAATTAAATTATATTTTTACCTTTTTATCCTGGCTTCTGAGACTGGCCACTGCCAGCTGAGGTTGGCCATAGCCTGGGCCAGTGAGCTAGGTATACTGATTACGTTAAAATCAACCACTGATCTATAAAAGAAAGTATTATTTTACACAACCAATCAATCTACAGAAAAGTAAATTAAAAGAAGTTCTTTTTCAGTGCTTTCACTGTAACTCAGATCAACAAATGACCATGAGATGGAAACATTGTCTGATGTAGACTCTCATTTCCTGACAGAGGCCTGTAACACTGCATTTGCTCACACACATCCATCTGCTTTCTTTGTCCCTCATATTTCTTATGCTTTTTAATGTTCAACTATGTGGACTTGTAGTTTTGTTGGCTTGCGGTGCCTACCATGCTGAAGAAACAAAGAGCTTTCTTCATGAGGCACCAGAATGATACGCAGCTAGTTTTTAATTGGCATGGGAAGCCTTTGAAGAGGAGAAGTGAAGGCTCCAGAATTTCTGTCAAAAAACCAAATTACCTTCTAAGAGTCCAGGCCTAAAATCTGCACTGATAGGAAAAGAAAGCTACCATCTCTTGAATCCTGAATAATCTGGGTTCTGAATTAATTATATCTTTCCAAAGCTTAGCCATAAATGGGAGTCATCGGGTTTTTTTTTTTTTTCCTTTCTTGTCTGTTCCCTGCTGTGTGCGTACATGTGTCCTTCTTAAGTCTTGGTAAATCTCTCTGATTAAGAGTAGGATTAATATAGAAGAATTAAACTTTTAAGATCAAAACGAAAAGACATTTAACTTTTACCAACAATAAATTGTTACTAACAAGCATCCTTTGAGTGAAAGAAAGGCTCCCTGGGTACAAAGAACTGTTTAACTGAAAATATAAAGGTTTTTTCCTTAAGGAAGTAATCTTCAAAGGAAACATTTTATTTTTTACATTTATTTCCACTTTAATCCTATATCTTTTCTGCCTCAATTGCTGCCTTCTTACAGAGAATAAAATTTTAAACGGTTGTTCCATGTTATTTCCATTCATTAAGTAGGCCCTATATGAAAAGTAACAAATGAGAAATTATACTTTAAAAAACCCTGACGCTATTTGCCCTGCACTCTTTTTTATTATTTGGGACCATACAACATACTGTGAAATAGTTCTAGCAGGATTAGAGTGAAAATTTGTATGCCTTTTATTTGATACTTAAGCAAAAGCAAAAGCAAAAGCAAAAGAAAAAGAAAAAGAAAAAGAAAAAGAAAAAGAAAAAGAAAAAAGAAAAAGAAAAGAAAAAGAAAAAGAAAAAGAAAAAGAAAAAGGAAAAGAAAAAAGAAAAATAAAAAGAAAAAAAGAAAAATAAAAAGAAAAAAGAAAAAAGAAGAAGAAAAAAGAAAAAGAAAAATAAAGGAGAACTTTTAATCCACTAATGGCATTTTCATTTTTTTAATTATTATTGTTTTTATAGCTAGGTAATGTAACTGACACTGGAGAGCATTTTGCATATACAATCAGCAAGAAAGTATATATTATCTATATAATTATAGATAGGTGCAAAGGAGCACAACATGTAAAGGCAAAGACAGTAGATGCAAGCTGTCTTACCCCAGGTTCCTAAATATTTTCAGAATTGCAAGCAAACAGATTGACTTTCCCCAACCTCCACAAAAGTCCTATAGCTGAGCTGCAAACTGATCTCCAACAGGGTCATGTTTGTCAAAGAGGCACAATTTTTTTTTCTGTTATTTCCATAAATCTGGATAAATTTCATTGACTTCAGTGGCATTGCCTTGAATTTCGTACAACATAATGAGAAACAAAATGACAATTATTGCAAATAAAACTATCTGTACTTATTTTTAAACATTGCAGTGTAAAGTTTTAGTATTTTTAAATTTTACAATATAATTTTCAAAAGCACATTTCTAATAAATGTATTTTTCGTTCTTGTTTCCATCTTTATAACTCCATATGGCAGTAAGCTTTCCTATTTCTTCCAGTAATTCAGGAGGCAATGTGCATGCTACAAGGTAGGCAAAGGTTATCGTACACCAAGAGTTGAGGAAGAACCACCTAGATTTCAGAAGATACAAGGTTCACTTCTTAGATACTGCTGTGACAACAGTAGCAGAAGCTGGAGGAATCTTGCGTATTTCTTCTATATTTTTACATGCAAATTTCCCTTATGAATATACTATCACATAATCAGCATAATCAATGATATCAGCAAGTAAATTTGAGGGTTTCATTAGGTTTGAGAGAGAATCACATTGGAAAGGAACTGTAAAATAGGTGTAAAGTCTTTGCAAGGTCTTCCGTAAAAGCCTAGATTTAATTTGGATATTGAAAGGGAGCAAATGAGAGTTACTGAAAGTCAGCCTGACTTTTAGGTTTCAGGTCTAAGGTCTGCAACTGAATTGCATTAGACTTGAATTAGGAAATTAAAACAAACAGTAGGAGATACTTCACCCATACCAATAATAAGAGAACAGAAAAGAGACAGCAACAGTATATGGAAAGGATAGGACTGAGATTAAAAAGACTGTAGGAAAACTAACTATATTCATAATGGAGGGAATGTGAGCATAAAAATAACTTTGTTTCAGAACACCCCAGGAATGATTAATGGACAAAAGTCTAGCAGAAAAGTGAGCTGAACATTTCTCTGGTTTCTGAACACCCAATGAACAATTACAAAGAAGATTACACAGTTCATTTAGAGTATACAATAAATTTGCTATCCCATATTTTGCAGATGCCATATTTATAGAGGGCAGAAAGTAGGTAGAACAAACATTTAATTTCTATTTTAGGAAATATTTTCCTTTTTCTGCATTCCTTAACTGTCTCCAGGATGAGAAATGGAAGGTTAGAATCTTCTAGCATGTTTGTTCTGCAATCTACTGTTCACTAGCACTGCTAAGAACATATCAATAACCTAAATCATCAGTCCCCTACTATGCCAGGCAACTACATTTTCCTAATTCCATTTTTAAATTTACTTACATTCAACTTAAAAGCAGTTTGGTGTCCTTCCTCTTTTCTTTCTGATAGTAAGTCTGTTCTAAAACTTCACTCTTCTGATATGTATGGACCTACTTCCTAGCTTAAATGTCTCAGTTACATCCATTTTCTCTTCATCAGGTTTGTTCTTCAGTTTTACTACCTCTCTGGTGTTTATTCAGAATTTTGTTTCTTCTTATCTTTTTTCTTTGATGTTAAGCAAAACAAGTTCTTTTATTTTCCCATTGTAAAACAAATATTCACATACCTGATAATTCCAGAATATCTTCGTTACACACATGAGTTTGAATCCATCTTTTTTCTCCCTAAATTACCAAAGTTTGCAGCGTACCCTAGAGCAGATCACCATGGATGTAGATATCACAGCTCAGATGTAGATATCTACCTCCAAGTGAGATGAATCCATCCTCTCAATTCTGGGGAGAGGAGTCTGTTTGACAATAGGCAAGCTGTCCCATCCTATTGGAATACAGTAATTGAAATGACAGCAATAGAACACTGAACTTGTGCAGAGGAAGGATGCCCCCTTCACAAAAGACAGTCAAGGAATGACCCATTTAAATGCCCTTTATGGATCTCATCGTGAGGTTGATCCTACAACTATTTATCCACTTTTCCCTTTTTTTTTTTTTGTAAGAGATCTTTTGTTTAAGACCTTCAAAAGGATTAAAAAGGAGAACAATGGAAAGGGCTTTCCAGAAAAAAAATATATATATTTTTTCAATAAGAAGGTGTTTAAGGGCTCAGGAATAACAGCTGAAAGAAGCAGTAGCTAAAATGAGGGCAATAAGGATCTCTGGGTGAAGAGTGAAAAATAAAGATGTAGAATGAGGGGCTACAGTAGACCTGGCATTGGGAGGGCAGCTATGTCATTATCTCTTCCTCCCCATCTCCTTCCTTATCAGGGCCTTGCCATAAAAGATCTGCATCTGATATACAGCAAGCCAGAACAAGTCCCGGACAAGACATCTGGGCAGCTTCTAGGTAGAGCTCTTTCAGATGTCGTGTAGCCCTAGAAACATATCTTCTGGGAAAGTTATGCAGAGATAGCTGGAAAAGTGCAGATGTTTCTGTGGTCCCAGGTGACCATATATATCTGCAATCAAGAGCATTGGAAAAGTATTAGTAAGCGGATCTGGGGATTATGGTGGAGTGGAATAAAGTCAGTGAGTAGATTAAATGGGAAATCCCATGGAGCAAGAGGGTTTTTGTGTGGATGACTGGAAAGAGATGTTAATTTAAGAACTTCTTCCCATTTTCCCAGATCTAGGACTTCTGAGACTATTGGTGAAGGACTCCCTGGAAGCAAAAGGGAAGGCAGACAGAAGGAGATCTATGCTGCACGGTGTAGGAGTCAGATGTACACATCAACATATAGAATCAGTGGGAAGGGCTGCACAGGAAAATAGAAAAGTAAAGAGAAGCAGTGGGATGCCACTGTTCTAGGTGGCTGCCTTAGGATGAGATAAAGTGTACTTCCTAACGCCAAGGAGGAAAAATCTTCAAGAGTTCTCATGAGGTGCTGGGATAGCAGGAAATTGGGAATTTTTCCTAGAAGATCATAAGTCTAATGGCAATTAGACAAATACATTTTTAAATGCATGTATCAAATTCTGTCTGCCACATTGCCCCTCAGAAAACATCAGTGACAGGTGAACTCCCTCAGAATTGGCAAGTTTGGCAGGTAAGAAAGTCTTCTTTGCCTGTACTGCATTTTGTCCTATTTAGCTTAATTCAGTTTGTATTACTCCACTTGTTAGGTTTCTCCTCTCTGGTCTTTTGGTCTTTCTCTACACTGGGGATATCTCCTCTATGTATGTTTTCAGTCGATTTCATTAACACATGCCATCAAAGGCATTAATAACAATACTATGTAAATTGAGTCCATAAACTATACTTTCTGACAGAGTATGAGTAATTTTCATCCGTATTCTTCTGTCTGACAGCTTCCCTATAGTGCATTTGCTGTAGTTTCTCATGTCAATGACTCCTTATTCATCTAACAGTTCTTGTACTAATGCTTCTTTTTTATATTATCTGTTTGTCGTAGTTCAGCCCCAACGGGGACCAGACTACGCAGTCTCTCTCTCACTCCCCCCACTCTCCGAGAGAATAGGAGGAGATTTGACAAACAAAAAAAAACCAGGAAAAAAAAAAACCAAACACGCGGGTTGAGATTGAACAAAAAGTAAATTTAACAGTAATGACAGAAGAAAACAAGACAGTGATGGAACACAAATACAGTACAATAGCTCACAACAGATCTCCACATCCAGTCTCTTCCAACTAGGAGGGCCTCCCTTCAGCACCCTCCTCACTTATATACTGAGCATGATGTCAGATGGGATGGAATAGCCCTTTGGCTAATTTGGGTAAATTAACCCCAGCTGTTAGCTAATTAGTTAACTATCCCAGCCATAGGGGCTACCAGCTTCAGTTCTCCACCCAGCTCAGGTAAATATTAACTCTATCCTGGCCAGAACCAGGACACTTTTTCCTTACATCAACATCCAATGATTTACTTAAGATGTGTATCTACCGCATTAACACAGATTATCAAAACAGTCATCTTATAAAGAGACGCATCAGGTAAATCCGAAACATATATTGGGGTTTATCTCATTTTACATTAACTTCCTGTCTTTAACTTAGTATTTCCTGGGCACATGCTAAGAGCCACAATGTTAGAAATACAGTGAAAAGCGCTACTGTCACACTTGTTTGTCCTGAATTTCCTTTGGGAATTTTGGCAGGACACAAGTCTTATGAGATGTGCTGTTTGGAGACATCCTTGACACATGGACTGATTCAGGTCTAGGGGAGTCAGATGGGCCCAAAAGTCTTGGGAGACCTAGGCAAGCCACGACTTCCAGTTTTTAAGCCTTTAAGGAGTCACAGAGATATGGCTCTGAAATTCTTGGAATGTTTTCTTTCTCCTCAGTCTCAGCAGATTAATAGAAAGATGGGAGCCAGGACACCCCAAGACCTGTAGCCATTCCAGTAATGTTAGTAACAAAATGCTTGGACTTTTAAAAATATTTTTTCACATTTTTTATTTTCACAAGAATGGTCAACTTTCCTTTATTTTCAAATTAAAAAAAAAAAAGATATTCATTATAACTCAGTGACCTACAGAACAAGAAGCATAGTAGACATCCAGTGAATGTTTGAAATTTGGTACACAGAGGACATCAGCTAGGGAAAAATTCCAGAGCACCACAGAAGTCAATGAGACTAGGATAACTAACTCAAGCTAAGGATCTGTCTTTTTGTATGGTCTTCTAAATAAAAAAAATCCTGCTCCACTAGATGGTTTTTGTAAAAAAGGAACATAGCCTGAAAAAGTCAATACCAGTGTGATTTCTTCAGGAGACAAGTGCAGAACAATTTAAAGTGAGGAAAAGGGGAGAGAAAAATACATAGAAATTTTAATGAATTTTCTTATCCTCCAAGGGAAAGATAGTTGACTTTGAGCATTAAATATAGCTCTGCAGTTTCATGTTTTAAAATGTTATGCCCTCTCCCTGAATAATAAAACAAGGAATAAAATGCAAGAAATAAATTGCTAGCTGAGTAAAGTGTATGTATCCCTTGTGCATATTTTTGTGCATAAATATAGTGGTTAGGCAACCAATTCTGAAACAAGTATCATATATTTTTACATGATACATTCAATACTGATAAATATCACTGTTAGTAGCTACATATCTGTGCTTCCTGAATACAATTCCTTTACTATTTCACACAAACTATGTTCATATAATTTCCTCTGAAAAATGAGCCTAGAAGGTTTTGTTTGTTTGGATCTTTGGTTCTTCTTTTACTAACTCACTGCTGGTCAATTATAAATTGCAAATTGCATATCTAGTTCATATAAACTTTAGAAAATATTAGTGAAAGCAGCACCAAGTTCTTGCCCATCAATACTTAAAAAAAAATTATCTGCAAGTCTATCTTTCTCTAAAGAAGGTAAGAGTGAATTAAAAACAAAAAGTTCCAATGAACAAGGAAATATCAACAGAAAAACATAAGGTAAGAAACAAGGAGAGAGAAAAAAAAAAAAAAGAAAACAAAGTCTGAGGAGAAAAAGCAAATGTGATGGGAAGTTCTCATGTAGAGGGAACAACGTAGAGACAGCCACAGTCCTTGGTTCTGCTTTAAGTAGAACACACATTTGTTCTCCTGTAAAGAAACAAAGCAAGTGCTGTCTTTGTAGTCCCTTCAAAAGAGATTTTTGTCCAGACTTTAACTATTCAGCCCTTTAACATAAGCATATCTAGTTTGTAAAAAATATTAATCAGAAAAGATGACTTTTTCCACTGAAACTGAGTTAAATATAGCAGATAGGCCCCTTTAATCACAATTATTCCTCAGACCCATGTGTCTAACTCTTCGTGCTTGCTATGTTATCTCTACTGCCTGACCCTCCTACTGGCAGAGGACAAGAAGGAAAAGATGCTGTCATGACGCCTCCTCTCTCTTGTAGCTGATGTTACTAGTAATAATAAAAGTTTAATCCTATAACCAAGTTATCCGGAACGGCGAAGTGTCCTCTGAAAATGTTCCAGCAAATAGCAGCATTGAGGCAATACATATTTTCATCTGATACTTCAAATTGTTGGTTAGGAACACAATCCCTTTCATGTCTGCTTGAATATTTATCCTCCTCTCTGAGCCAGTGATCACCTTTTATCATCTTGAGAGTTCAAAATACATGGGAATATCAGATCAAATTATCTTACATACAATGTTTCTAGCTTACATTTATGTATATAGAGAGAATTGACCTTTATTCCCACTGGCCTGGAAAGGTTCTGTGTGAAACAAGACTTGTAGCCAGTCAGGAATTCAGAATAACACCAGGAGTGAGCTAAATGAGGTATGAGAGATGTTCATTTTCCCTTAAGTAAGATAAAATCTGTGTAAAATATTGGTAACATCTTACTGCAATATTTGGGAGCCACTTCAGTCCATTTCTTGTTTGAGTTACAAGTAACTGACTCCCAATCATCTGTCACATGCCATCTTCTCGCCAGTCGTCCTCTGCAAGGTTGGTCTCTTACAATCCCCTTCATATGCACCATTTCAAGGTCTTTTCCATCCCTGCACCTCATATGATCAAAGTACATGTGTTTGCGCTCTATTTTCATCTTGATAACATAGTCATTGTCTTATTCTCAATGCAGGAAGTATGTAAGTATTCACCAGCACCATTTTAAAAGTCCTCCATGGTTTCTTTGTAAGCAGCATCCATTTTTCATTATTTTTATGGCCAGGAGAACAGGCTACGGAAGAATTAAATTTAGCAACAAATTTTTGTATATTCTTAGACTCTATCCTTTTCCAAGCCTTTTGTGAATGGATGACTGTTTCAGTGCCATTGAGCCTTTTCTAATTTTATTGCAATTTCTTTAGAATACTCCTTCTGTTGAACCAATTCAATTTGAATTTATCTGCTGCTTCTGCAATGTGACCATTAATTTTGGGCATTATCCTGTTTCTGTTCAATGACACAGACTTCATACCTTTCAGATTTGCTCCATTTTGGGATTACCTCCTTTCCTTATCTGATTTAAAACTACAATGTTCAGTGCATTGCATTGGAAGCTGTAGCAAAAATTGCTGAATCATCAGTATAACTGATATGGCTTACAGCGCATCTACCTGTTTCTTCTGCTTTTTGAAATCTCGCAGGACTTCTTTCACAGCAGTTTCTGCATACACATTGAAAAGTTCAAGAGATAAGAATACACCCTGACATGTGAAAGCCTACTCACTGTCACAAACTGCTGACTACTAAGTAGGTGGTTATTAAGGAACTCCACCAGATGCTTTGGAATTTGGGTTATCTGCCAGCATCTTTCAAACATCGACCTTTTTGAAAATCATCAAACTTTGTAAATGATCAGCTAAACAGGTAATCAACAGCTGGTCCCATTTGGGCAATTTTGAGTGATGTATAGTTTGCTTACATGTGCATTGGTCGTCCCTGCGGAAGCACCGAACTTCTTCCAGAAACCATATCCCCCTTCCTTTTGCAAAGCTGATGGCTCTGCACCATCCTTTCTGTTTTCTTGGTCTCCAATGCAAGTTGCTCTGATGAGCACCCAAATTAGCACAATGATCAGAATTTACTATGAAGAAATACAAAGAAATGAGAAATCCGTCACCTCAATATTTTTATTATACTCCACTGTAGGAAAAGCTTTCTGTAAGGTTAAGAGCACTGCTATCATGCATTTCTCTAAGAAATTGCTCTCAGAAAGTTTTAGCATAAACAAATTAATTTTTTTGTTTGTTTGTTTTTTTATTCCTATAGAGATGTCAGGTAAACTAGCACAGAAATTTTTTGTTAAAAAAATTGACATTGGATAAAGTTATAAGTGACTTACCTTTATTAAGAGAACTGTCTGGCACTGCTAATAAAGAATGTTGTTCATATTTATATTTAGTAAGCTTATTAACATAGAATCATAGAATCATATAATAGTTTAGGTTGGAAGGGACCTTTGAAGGTCATCTAGTCCAAACTCCCTACAAGGAGCAAGGACATCAGAGTGCTCAGAGCCCCTTCCAATCTGGCCTTGAATGTTTCCAGGGATGAGACATCTTGTACAAACAAACAAGTAAACAACCTTTCAGAGGGGTAAAGGACTTCCATCTGCTTGTTGATACACTAGATCATTCTTTTACTGATCTTCCCCACACACACAAGATTTCTGTGGAATACAGTGAGAATTGTAAGCTTTTCATTGATGGAAAACAAACAAGTGGCACGGTATGATGAAAATAATGTGTCTCTTAAATAACCCTCAGCTTGGGACTAGCATCCATTTGGTCCATACACTTGCACATGGGTAGTTGCCAGGCTGGAACCAGCAGTACATATACTTAAATCTTATGTCTACTTGGGTGTATTTGAGATCTCAAATTCACCGTAGTTCTGAAGTAGAACAGTCCCATCTCTTCTAGAATGCGGGAACACAAACACCCCAAAGGGCTAGGTTTTATTGAAACACAAATTAGAACAAGGTAACTCTGAAAACAGATATGATTCAAGCAGAGTCAGAGGACAAGACAATGTCAAAAAATATTTGAAGAAGAAATCTCCTGCCCCCCACCTACAGCTCCCTTTTTCTCTAGTTTAGCAGCTGGCAGTAGTTTCCTCAGTAGCACAAAACTCCCACATTCTTTCTTGTGAGAATAACCTGCCCGTGACCACTTCTGCCTGGCGTATGGCTATGAGTCTATGTCATGCTGCAAGGCACCCTGCCCATGGCTTCCCCCACTTCTCTTGGTCTCCTAATCCCCTTTTCCGCAGGTAACCTACCCCTGCACCTCTCTTTCCCTACCCTTAGGCTGAGCATCCCAAAACCTCGCCCAGCTACACACATGAATTTGCAGCCACACAGGACATAGTCCTAGCACAGTCACATAACAAGTCTTCTTGCTGTCCATCACACTAGGAGGTGGCTAGGCATATGGCATTTTTCAAAGATTGTCAACTTCATCCTGAGGAGAGTTGAATGACAACTGACACTGAGGTGCAAGGGAAGGACCTACTTTTTTTTGTCTATCTTTCTTTTTGTTTTTCATTTTGGCCTATCTTCCCTGGAAATCTAGTGCCTGGGAGCAGCAGGACATAAGGTGCAAGTTGCCAAGTTTGTCTGACTAATTCTGGTTAGAGGCCTTTTCTGTGAAGGACAGGTGACTCCAACCCGATAGCCACACAATATAAGAGTCTTCTTGCAACAGAAGTATTTTTCTCTTGAGCCCACCCTCTTATATGTTTTACCACAGGAGAGAGTGATTTTTCACATTTTCTATTGAAGTTTCTATTAATTTATATAGGGTTTAGAATAATTGCTATGAAAACCTATTAATCTCTATAACAGGTTTTTAGCCCTGTTAAGTGTCACACAATTCTTTTTTTTTTTTTCATAAAGATAGTCTTATAACTAGAGGTAAAATCTTCAGTTGTACCATGCAAGGTGGGAAAAGAGCGAAGATTTCAAAACTGAGAGATAACAGCAATAGTAGGAATAGCAGGAAAAATAATTATATTTAGTATTTATTTTACTATTATGGGAGTGATTTTTTTCCAAAGCTTGGATTCTCACGGTTCTACAGCAGATTACAGGGACCAAACCGTTTTTTAAAATTAATTTTTAATAATGTGTAATAATCTGAGTGGCAGTGGTCTGTGTGTGGAATTAGAATTCCTCTGATAGAAAAAGAAATATTTGTGCAGAGTTTTATGAGCAAAGTTGACCTGAGGCTTCCTGAGGCTGATTGAGAAATTGCAGTCAACGACGATCCTTAACCCCTTCCCAGCTCCATTTTCAATCTACTAAATAACAAAGTGTCTGTGGTTTACTTTACAAAGAAACTGACAAAGACCTGAAAAGAGCAATGAATTTGTATAAGATTACAAGATGCTCATATTCCTTTTAAATTTAATTTAATGACCAAACTGACTTTTCAGCATAGAAAGGCGTGAACCTTCAGTTCAGCATTTCCTAGCTTTATTAAAGAGAGCATTACATTTAAAAAAAAATGTTCCGAGGTCAGTTCTCCACAACTGGGGAATTTCCTTTGCTCTAGTCAAGAGACAAGAAGCAGCAATCAGCAAATAACAACATTCGATATAGGCTCAAAATAAGTGTCCAAAAAGCAGGGCAATTCTGAACTGAGAGCAAGGAGGGGTGAAATCCTGAACTGAACGTGCCTAATCCTAACAATAGCCATGGAGCTAGCTGTCCTAATTCTTTCTAGAAAAGCTTGAAACATGGATGTTAGCAGGGGTTAAGGAGAATATTTATGAGACCTAAAGATAAAGACTCTGCTAATGTTGCTGCCTGTTGCCACACATTTCCATTAACCTGCAACAACCTACCAGTGGGCCAGCTCTGTGGGTGTTAATCTCCATAAACTTTTTCATCCAGTCAAACATGTTTTGCCAGGGCATTGTACTAACTTCAAAGCTTCCTCTGTTCCAGCACTGCTAGTGATAATTATATTTATTAATGATTTCCGGTTACTCAAGGATACTGATTCTGCAGTGCAAAGAATGCACCTCTTAAAGTTGAAAAGGAAAGTGCAACCATTGCTATTAAGGAAAACTCCTAACCTCTAAATGAAGCCAAATTTAAAATTAAGACTGCTATGTGTAAGCCAGAGGGAGATATGATCAGGAAGTCATAACCTAAATCAAGAAATGTATCATACATTTAGTGGACTGTTTTATATATGTTGTCATTAGAGAAAAATATTTTCAGTGCAGAGTTTTGTAAAGTTTAACACAGAATTACTTTCTTTTTAAAATTTTATTGTAAAGTCTGCTCAAAAATTGAAAATGTGGGACTTCATTAGGAGGGTGTAACTAGAAATTGACTCCCTCCTGGAATCTGCAGTTGTATGTTCATTATCTAAGTTTAAAAATTCGATGTTGTCCAATTTAATTTTCAGTCTTCTAAATTTATCTTCTGTGCTTTAGACCACATTTCCAAGGATGGGGTCACTAAACATCTTTGATAGCAGAAGACTTGTGGCCTTGTACTGGAAAATTTATAACGCCATTGCAAAATTTTTAAAAATCTAACAAATTCTGTTCATCTGTAGTGCTTAATTCTGTACTAGCTAATTTGCTAATTAGAAAAATGGGGAACTGTCAGGAAGACCATGCTGCTAGGTGTATTCTCTGCCTTTTCCTAGGAAGCCTAATGAAATTGTGAGTGCCCTGGGGTAAATGGGATTTTTTGTTGCTGAACTACTGTTGGGTCAAGGTATTACTGGAGATGAGGCTTAAAGGGTCTGCCAGGATTAGGAAAATAAGTGATGCTTTATAATATGTTACCTATTGTGTTTTAATTGATATGCTATAAAGCATTACTCAACACCTGCTGATGCTTGCTGGTGGCAGTCCAAACTCACTGGCAGTAGCCTCTACTCAGCCACCCATGTATTAATATAAGATACTGAAACATCTATGTGAGAGCAAAGGTGGGAGAATCATTTAATAAATGTAAGCTTGTCACGAACTCAACTCTTTCCTGTAGTTAGGCCTTAACTAAACTCATTGTGCTTGTTTTGTGTAGCAGGAGGTGCTACAGTGGCAGCTTCTGTGAGAAGCTGCTAGAAGTTTCCCCTTTGTCCAGCGGACATGGCTGGGTCTAGGGCAGACCCGCCACTGGCCAGGGCCAAGCTCATCGATCTGTGATAATGTATTGAAGAAGGGGAAAGTTAAAAAAAAAAAAAAGAAAGAAAAGAAAGAAGTGAAGAAGCAGAAGTAGGGGCAGAGAGGGGGAGGCACAAGCCTTGTGGGCCTTGCAGGCCTCACCCTCTGGCCTCCCACTGGGCAGCCGACTGGGCCTGACTTGGCCCAGCCCGGTTGCAAGAAGTGGAGAGGAGATGAGATGTGAAGAGAACCTGAGAGGCATCTACCTGCCTGTTGTGAATAACTTCTTGTGAGAGAACGGCTGCAGACGCCAAGGTCACAGAAGAAGGAAGTTGGGGAGTAAAGTTCCTCCTGGCTGAGATTCCCCTGCAGCCCGTGGTGCAGCCCACGGTGAAGCAGGCTGTCCCCCAGCAGCCCATGGAGGTCCATGGAGGAGCAGAGATTCACCTGCAGCCCGTGGAGGACCCCACACCAGGGAAGGCGGATACCTGAAGGGTGCTGTGGCCCATGAAGGGCCCGTGCTGGGGCAGCCAGCTCCTGAGGGATTGCACCCCATTAAAAGGATCCCATACTGGAGCAGTTCATGAAAGACTGTAGCCCGTGGGAGGGACCCCATGCTGGAGCAGAGGAGGAATGAGAGCAGTTCTTTCCTCGAGGAGGAAGCAGCAGCGTAAAGTGACATGTGATGAACAGACCACAAACCCCATTTCCTCTTCCCCCATGTGCTGCTGGGGTGTAGGGGGAAGGAGCTAGAGATAATTCAAAATTAAGTTAAGCCTGGGAGGAGAGAGGGATGGGGGGAAGTTACCTTGTTCTCTTTCTCATTATCCTGCTTTGGTTTTATTAATAATAATACATAAATAGTTTTCCCCAAGTTGAGTCTGTTTTACCCATAATGATAACTTGAAATATCTCTCCCTGTCCTTATCTCAAAACTCAAAGTTTTTTTATTATATTTTCTCTCCTCCATTCTCTCGGAGGGTAGGGAAAGTGAGTGAAAAATTGTGTAGCTTGGTCCTGAGTGGGGCTAAATTATGACACTCACACATGGGAGAATATGTTAGAAATATATGTTAGGATAAGGGAAAGAAAGGTTTCTTACTCATGAAATAATTCAGAGGTGACATCAAGACTGGCAGGAATGATATGTGTGGAAGAAGCTTGCATGGTTATCATGGGCTATTCTACTGGCAGAAACTTTTCCTGCTCTGATGGCACAGTGAGCTATGTGCCAGCTGCAAGAGGAATTTGGCTGAGTTATATCAGAAGGAGGCCTGAGTCAGGGATGAGGGCTAAAGGGTCGGTAAGTTGCTGGAAGCTTGCATGTGCGTGATAGTTAATCAGGATAAAGGAATTAATTCACTGTGCAAGGGAACAAGATGAAACAAAGGCAGACACAACAAACTTGGAAGAAGGTATCTTCATTTTTTCTCTCATACTTTCTGCATCTTTCTATTACTTTCCTAGCTACTTGACAGTGCTTATTACGTGGTCAATTACACAAATTTTTTGTACAGTCATAATAAGAATTCTCAACTAGTACAGAAACTGTGTAATTTGCCTTCCTATTCATGTTTTTATTAAAATTTTGCCTATGTCTTGGAAAAAGTATAGATAATAATACTGAAAGACCCAAAATGAAAACTATTCTCTCCTTTTGTAAAGAAGCTAGAAAAAAAGATGGAAAAAAAAAAAAAAAGAAAAGTTTTCTGCTTGGGTGGAACAGCTATAGCTGTTAATTACACATCGTTAAACATGCACCTTTGCAATTAAAAGCTGGAAATCCCACCTCCATCCAACGCACAGCCAAGTGTTCTTGTTGCCTCCTCTATGGCGACGATAACCAGAAGGAGAAGCAGATGGGGGAAGCAATCTAGCTCACCATGGGCATGCACGCATACTGGTGTTAGTGCTGACACAAGAGAAGTGGCAGAAAAGCATGGTGAGACAAGGCAGAGGGTAGGCTGGAATTGTCTACTTTGCCAGCAGACCACACTTTGGTTAGCTCAAAGCAGTTATGAATCCTCAACCTTAGTCTTTCCCCAAATTGAAATTATTTATTTGATGATGAAAAGGGCTACATTTTGTTTATATGAAGAATAAGGGTGTTAACATTTTAACTTATAATACTTTTAATAAATGAAAAGCATAATTTCACTGCAAATTTGCTAAAAGTGAGAAGGAAAAGCAAGCAATATTAATTCAGAAAGTTAAAAGTAATTACAGGGTAGAGTGTATGTTTCCTTTAAAGTGAGCAGGAAAGACGTTCTGAAGTTTCCACAAATATCAACAATACCTGGGTTCACAAAAGCAGAAATCACTGCAGCCATCTTTCATGCTCTCTTCTTTTATGTTGCTGTTCTCCTAGACATGTAATTGCCTCTATGAATTTAAAGGACTGCTTGAAAACATTTTAAAACTCATTGGCAGAGCTCTCAGCAGAAGAAACAGGCAGTACTGCCATTTCTTGCTCTTGCCTGGTAAAGAAAGGAGGCCAGTGACATTCTGTGGAAGGTGAAGCTGCTCCATGCTGCACAGAACAGGGTGTTCTGCAGAAGGCACTGCAGGCTGGCAGCAGCTCAAGGACGTGAAGAAACTGCAGGGTTATGTCATCACACTTAGTCTTCCTTCCCTCTTGTCCCTCTCTCAAGAACACCTTTCTGTCCAGCTTCTTTCTGCACAGGTTTTCTTTTTTGGGCACACAAGTTCTGAAGGAACTTTCTGAAGGAAAGCTGCTCTCCTCCAGTGAAGGGCTGGATCTCCCCTTGCTTCACTCTGTTTCATAGGACTGGAGGAGAAAGATGAGTGTGTAAGGCATGGAGAGAAGCCATACTAGCCAGAGTGGAGATAACAAGATGGAGGGAAAAAAAGAAGAAGCATAAGCTTGTTGAGGGAGCTGTGGTAGCATCCCTACTTATTGCTATAGTTAAGTTCCGTAAGTCCCAGTTGTGCTCTGTTGATAAAAAGGGCCAAATGTAACACCAAGAACTTGTCATGTAGTGCAGAGCAGCCTGATTATGCCGAATCAGTTATTAGAGAGTCTCCAACTCACTTGCTGTCTCAATCTCTACTGCTAATTTTGTGCACATCTAAATTTCAAACATCTTGAGTATTCAGACAACTTTATACATGCTTCAAATACCACCTTCCACACATCAGCTTGCCATTTTTATGTAAAGGTGAATTTATACTTACAAGAAAGACGCAGGAGATGTAACTGGGAGGATATGGCAGCTGATACCATGACAGGGTTTGTGAAACAGAGACATCTACTGGTTAAGCTTTGGGGGGAAAATATTTGATTTTGTTTTGCAACTTCACAGTGCAGTGCTCTTCTTTTCTTTGATCTGAATCATTAATCTGTTATGATAGGCCTGTCACTAATCCATGGCCTCAGAAAATATGCACACGTGTTAAAATGAGTTTTGCCATAAATTATTTAATGATTTACAAAGCAATGCTCAACATGTGCCACCAGGTGATTTTAAACTTCTGTATGCTTACAGTGTTTTTCAAAATCCTTAGTGAAAATTAATCATTTATCACAACATAGAATCACCAAAGCTTGCCAGAGTGCTACAAGGTTTTAAGGAAGAAGTCGATAGAGAGGGAAAGGCAGAAATACTGTATCTGGCCACTGAATCTCATAATTTTCATCTCAGCGTCACTACCACTGAAGTTACATGGAGAAAAAATATATCTTGTTTATTTATTAAGACCTAAAGTGTGATATAAGTGAGTTAAGGATCCTAAAAAACCAATGAATATTGTATTTCATGTTTATATAACACCTACACTTTCCTAATAGGTGAGAAGTAAAGTAAGGAGGAGGAGGAGGATCTTGGAAGGACTAGAGATTTGAATAGATGCAAGTAAACTAGCAAAGTTTGATCACTTCTTTAAATTTTATTCAAATTATCCACACTTCATATGTCTGTAGAAACAGACTGGACATTCTCATATGAACAGTTTTTGGGGAATTTCCCAGTATATCTTTACTCCAGTCAAGCAAGAAATATTGCCAGACATGCCTTGCTAACAAGAGCTTTTTGGAGAAATAACCTTTTCTGCATTTTTTTCTAACTGGATTTAGCACGCAAAATAATGAAATTATGTTTAGAGCACAAAATTGCATATGAGCCATGCTTGGAGTGAAAAAAATCTGCTAGCTTCTTAAATTTAAGGGGTTTAATTCAATAAAAAAAAAAAAAGTGACTACTTACTTCAAAAAGTTTGAAAGGCCTAATATAAACTGTGCAATTACTAAATGCCACCTCCCTTAAATTTATGATTTTCAGTAAGTCAGTGATGCATACATTTGAGGAAGCAATGCTCATCTGTGGTAATAAAGACCATGTTAAAATGATTAAAAAGGTCGTAAGACAGATAAGTAGACAGATAGACAGACAGGTATGTAGGTAGGTAGAATCCTTTCAGCTTGTGGATTACATTTCATTTCAGAGCCTCTTAATCCATGATGTCCTCTTGTGAAAAAAATAAGTCATGCTAAAATACAGCAATACTTCAATGAATTGTATTTATTCACCATATTATTGTGCCTGCTGGAACATTTCCCAGAGGATAGAAACATCATTTAAAACCTTAAATGGGAAGAGGTTACCTACAAAACTTTCTTCTCACTCCAGTAATTCTACTGCTAAAAGTGGGCACCAGCTGTGGCTCATCTCTCAAAATGTATGTTGTATCATGACTGATGTCACTCTTCGGGTTTAAGCTAGGGCAGTAGGAGCCAGTTCAGGTCTAATTGTTGAAATGTATGCTTAGTTCAAGTTAAACAATAGATCCCTAGGAAGAAAAAAATCAGCACAGAGGTGCTGAGCTGTGAAAAGAGTGTTGTTTTGGGCCCAGTCGCCTGAATAGACTTGTTAAAGCCCATGGCTGATGTATGCTAAGCAGAGCCAGGCACTGTGTGGAGAGAAAGGGAGGGCAGGCCAGTTGAGCAGGCACATCACTCTCTGAGCCAGGGCACACACTTTGATGGCTCCTTTGGAGGTATGAGTGAAAGCCAAACCTCTGTTCCCTCCTTTTTTTCATTTCTGCCATGCAAAGATAATCAGGTTTATGTAAAGTATGTGTGCTCTTTTGACAGTCCGCGATATCTCATTAATTCAATCACACCAAACACCATTGTTCCCAAAGTGTTTGAAATGCGGATAGGCATGGAGGCTTTCTTAATCCTGTCAATCAATGTTAACATTTTTCTTGCAGTTGCCATGGCCAGGGCCAGAGTTCATGAAAACACAGAATAAGAGCCAACAAAACAAGAATAAAGACTTATTTGAGATACTCTTTTTAAAGGACATCTACCATGCACAAAACATGGGAAGTAAATGTAGACAAGTTTGGACACTATGGCTCACTGAGACGAAAAAGGGGGAAAAAGAATTTGAAAATCAAATAGGCCTATAAAAACTTGACCCAAGAGTCTCTGGGAAAAACCCGATGAATTGCTCCCTAGTAGAACAATGTTCTTTCTTTCGTGCGTTCTTCAGGAGTACAATGCTCAATATATTATAACACATGCCACTGATGTCTTTACACTGTTGTAAGCCAGCTCAGACCATCGGAATGCTGATCGCCGACAACAAGAGATTGTGCGGCGGTAATTCTCTCTTTCTCCTGCCCGGCTACAAACAAGCACTGGGAAAATTATTCATGCATATAGGCCAACAAAGCAGAGATGGGAGATTTGCGATGTCATGCAGTGAGATCATGTGACAAACATTAAAATAAAACCCCCAAGCCTTCACCCTTTGAGACTTTGTAAAATAACCAATTTATCCCTATGAATGTAGCAGCCAACATGTCTTATTGCGCTGGTGGAAATCATGGTCATTTTAGTATCGATGTACTGATTAATGAGACTTGCACTGCACACGCTAAACAAAGAAACGTAACAATTATATAATTATGCAATTGCTAAAGCTATGAGGAAAAGCTCCTCACTGGGATTTTCTACAGCTCTGCTGATTCCTAACAAGCCTTAAGTACATTTATATATAATTCTTAATTAACTTGCAGAAAAGATGTGCCATTAACCTGTACAGGAATCCAAAGAGATATTTTTCGTAGGTACATACAGAATTTTTGGACATCCATGTAGGTGCCTTGTTATGAACTTTAAATCAAATTATATTTGTAGTTAAAAAAAAGCAACCCAAAAACATACTCAACAGCAACTTGTGTGTGGTTGGAGTTGTACCTAGAACAGTTAGCATTTTAGCTGTTCAAAGGAGAGAAATGGCTGCTCCTTAGAGGTTGTCCCACATATTGCTTCAAGGTTTAAAATCATAGAAGCATAGAATGGTTTGGGTTGGAAGGGACCTGAAAGATGACCTAGTTTCAACCCCCTTGCCATGGGCAGGGTCACCTTCTACTACACCAGGTCGCTCAAAGCCCCATCCAATCGGTCCTTGAACACTTCCAGGGATGGGCATCCACAACTTCCCCGGGCAATATGTGTTTCACCACTCTCATACTGAAGAATTTCTTTCTTATAGCTAATTTAAATTTACTGTCTTTCAGTTTAAAGTCATCACCCCTTGTCCTATCACTACATGCCCTTGGCAAAAGTTACTCTCCATCTTTCTAATAAGCCCCCTTTAGGTACTGGAAGACTGCTATAAGATCTCCCCAGAGCCTTCTCTTCTCTAGGCTGAACAACTCCAAGTCTCTCAGCCTGTCTTCATAGGAGAGGTGCTCCAGCCCTCTGATCATCTTTATGGCCCTCCTTTGGACTTGCTCCAACAGGTCCACATCCTTCTTATGTTGGGAGCTCTGTGGATGTCCTGTCTCATAAGATGACAACACCTGCTCCCACCACCCACTCCAGGTTTGCCATTCTTTGAGTATTTAGCTGATTGGTATTTGTAGTAACTTCCACCTGTCAGCTATGAGGCCAGAGGAAGGTTGCTCTGGGCTTTATCCAGTATTAGAATCATAGAATTGTTAGGGTTGGAAGGGACCTTTAAAGGACATCTAGGCCAACACCCCTGCAAGGAGCAGGGACATCCCTGACTTCACAGCCTCTCTTTCTGACCTCATCCACTACTGGGCTATCATCATAGTGAAAGAGTTTCTCATATCTAATCAGACCCACTCTTGTTTCAACTTACAGCTTTGTCTATTTTTGTCCTGCCATGCACCACTGAGAAGAGTCTGGCATTGTTTTCTCAAAAAGCTTCTCATGGGTAATGGAAGGTTGTTGTTAAATCTCCCAAAATCGTCTACTCTCCAGGCTGAACAAGCCCCACTACCTCAGATTGTCCTCACAGGGCAAGTGCTCCAGACCATGACCAATTTGGTGGTCCTCTGCTGAAACTGCCCCAGCAGATAGATGTACTTTTTCCAATGGGAGTCCAGTTCTAGACATCATCTAATGAGTGCTGAGTTTTAAGGGTGTTCTGGTTTTGTTTGGTGAGGGGGGGCCTAAGGTGGCAGCTTCTGTAGGAAACTGCTAGAAGTTGCTCCCCTTTGTTCAGTGGATTTGGCCGGGCCTAGGGCGGCCCTGCTGCTGGCCAAGGCCAAGCTGATTGGTAGCAGAATGTCCTGTGATAATGCCTCTGTGATAACGTATTTAAGAAGGGGAAAACAGGAAAAAAAAAAGGGGAGAAGATGTGAAGCAGCTGAGCAGGGGCAGAGAGGGGGAGGTGCGAGCCTTGTGGGCCTCCCACTGGGCAGCCGACTGGGCCCAACTTGGCCCAGCCTGGCTGCAAGAAGTGGAGAGGAGATGAAAAGTGAATAAGATGTAAAAAGAAACCTGAGAGGCGTCTGCCAGCCTGTTGCAAGGAACGGCTGCAGACACCAAGGTCAGTTCAGAAGGAGGGGGAGGAGTAATGCTGCTCCTGGCCAAGATTCCCCTGCAGCTCATGGTGAAGACCGTAGTGGAGCAGGTTGTCCCCCTGCAGCCCATGGAGGTCCAAGGAGGGGCAGAGATCCACCTGCAGCCTGTGGAGGACCCCACGCCAGATCAGGTGGATGCCTGAAGGAGGCTGTGGCCCATGGAGGGCCCCCTAGGGCAGGTGTTCTGGAGGGACTGCACCCCGTGGAAGAGATGACCCACACTGGAGCAGTTTCACAAAGGACTGTGGCCCGTGGGAGGGATCCCACGCTGGAGCAGAGGAGGAATGTGAGGAGTTCTTCCCCCGATGACGAAGTAGCAGTGTAAAACATCGTGTGATGAACTGACCGCAACCCCCATTCCCTCTTCCCCCCTGTGCCGCTCGTGGTGGGGAAGGTAGTAGAGATAATATTAAGCCCGGGAAGACGGAGCGGGGGGGAGGTTATCTTGTTCCCTGTCTCATTCTTCTGCTAGTTTTAGAAATAAATGAGTATTTTTCCCCAAGTCGAGTCTGTTTTGCCCGTGACGGTAACTTTAAGGATTTCTCCCTGTCCTTATCTCAAACCTTGAGCTGTTTTTCCTTATATCATCTCCCCCTATTTTCTTGGAGGGGGGGGGAGTGAAAGAGAGAGACTGCGTAGTCTGGTCCCAATCAGGGCTGAACTACGACAAACGGATAAGCACTTCCCTCCATCTCCTGGCTATTGCCCCATTGATAATAGCCAGTGATGCTGTTGGCCATCAGTACTGCCAGGGCATGCTACTGGTTTCTGTTCAGCCTGCTGTCACCCAGGCCCTCAAGGCATTTCTCCACAGAGATGCTCCCTAGCACCCAGGCCCCAGCCTGTAGTGTTGCAAGGGGCTCTTCCTTCCCTAATGCAAGGCCTAATACTTGTCCCTATCATATTTCACAACATTCTTTTTGTCCCCTTTCTCCAGCCTGTCTGGGTGTCTCTGAATGGCCTTGAGCATAGCGGGTGGTCCCCACCAATTTGGTGTCACCTGCAAACTTGGTAAGGCTGCCATCCATCACCTCTCCAAGTCGTTGCTAAAGATGTTAAAGAGTTCAGGTCCTAGTAGGGATCCCAGCAGTACTCCACTTGCTACCAGCCTCAGGGAAAAGCATGACCCATTAACCATTATCTCCTCTGAGCCTGGATATGCTACCCTTATTTTCACCCATCCAGTTTTCCACTCATCTGGCTAAGTATGGGTGATAATTTGCAGATCTTTATAATGTAAAACTTATAGACAGACCTCAAAATTGTGAAAACAGTGAGCTTTTTACGCTCATGATTTTCTCACCTTTCTTTTTCAGAAAGTAAGAACACACATGAAGGAATTTGCTTGTGCACTTCTACAAAACTATAATTTCCCCTGGAAAGGTGTCCTTGCACCTGCCTCTAAGTTCCTGTAAGTTGAACCAAAAAAAAAAAAAAAAAAACCAACCAAAAAAGAAAAAAGTAAAGAGATAAAAGCTTTAGAGAGGCTTAATTACACTTTATTATAACATATTCATGGTTGCCAGATGAGTACTCTCAGAACTAATTTTAACACCTTATTAGAATATATATTTCAACCCAAATTAACCAAAGTCATTAATCTTCAACATATATACATAAATCCAGACTGTAATTCTTTCAACTTTTTTCCTTTATTATGCTTTAACACTGGTTTTAATATAAAATGCAATGAGACTATTGGTTACACTTTTCCATTTGCAAAACAAAAGTATTCCATAATTCAGACATATTCTAAATATTTTACCTGTAATTTTTAATTAAAAGACCCAAACATACCTCAGAATATAATCTTGCCCTCAAACGGGGATGAAATGCACAAGATCACATCTCTAAAAGTGAACATACTTGAGAAAGTATGAACACTTAAAAAAAGAGGATGAGCTTTATGGCTCATTATATTATTCTGAAAGCCTAATTAGAGCAAGAGGCACCAAATACTTTTTGTAATCCCTTCTCTCCCCCCTCCCTCCAACTCAAAGCAGCTTCTCTCTCCACTCCAGCATGAGCCTGCAGGACAGGCACACAGCAATTCTTTCTCCTTCATCACTTACTTCTCACAAATCTCACAAATCTCAACACTGAACTACCAGCTCTAGATGAAGTTTTTTAGAACTAAAACACACTGTTCCTTCAGCTGATCACACCCTCTTCAGTTGAATCTTCATTATTTCTGCTTTCCTGAGAAGGAGAAAATTTGATTATCATTTTATCTCAGGTCATTTTCATATCTGCAAAGCAGTTACAGCAGTTTAAGATATTGCCACCCTACATCAGTGACTCTAGTTTGGGTCAGTGCAAAGTAAGAAAGATGAGCTAAGCCAAAATCCGGGTGCTGAATGAAGTGGAGATACCTGCATACTTGCTCTGTGAGTTGTGATGGCTCAGCTGGGGGCAATAGCGAGCAGGAAGATGTGGTAACTTTGTCAAATGTGACAGCAGCTTTATAAATGCACCCAACTTCATGGATATTGCAGACAAATTCCGGCAGGTATGGCTGGAGCAACTTAAGGTGCTACAGGAGTAACTGTAGGGTGAAAAGATATAAACACGCACTGAGGTCAGTAATAGTTTAAGAGATTATCCCAAGTGATGAGTTTTAATCAGCTGAGGACTACAGTGCATTTACAGCTGTGCAAGGGAAAGACAGGCAGCTGGGCATGGGCATCCCTGATTCACTATTGTTAAATGCCTCACATCACATTAATCAAGGTTTTAAGTATCACAGTGTTATTTCCAGAAACAGCTGGCAAAATATTCTGAAACTTATTGTGATCCTCAATCTTCTTTTGGTATAAAAAACACATTCATATAAAACATATTGGCTTTGGGTTCAGCTGTTTGTGTTTTAGGGTTATTTTTCTGTGACGCTGTGTATTTTTTCTCCTCACTGGTATTCTCTCCTCTTTGTGAGGAGTATTTTGACAAGTAAACTGTTCACCTGAAAAACCATATAGCCAAAGACCACTAGGTAGGTCATTCTGGGAATGTTCACTGGAAAGAAATGCATATGTATCTTTGAATTTCTTGTATTGGATTTGTTAATGCTGAGAGGTACTTAAGCCCTCTCTTCTAAAGATACTTCAGGGACAGGAGAATAGCTACGTCAAAGGATGGCAACTGAGACATGCCTGTTTGTAATTGATTTTCATAAGGTTTAGAAAACAAGTTTGGCAAGACTCTGTAAATGCAACAAAATGTATATCACCTCATGGAGTGGTTCTCTCTCCCTGTGACATGAAGAAGCTCCCCTTAGTCCTGATAACAACTAATGGAAAACTGCACTCTGAAGTGCAATATATCCATCCATTAAAAGGCTAAAGAGAGCTCAGACTTTGAAAAGTAGGAATACTACAGAATGCTCTGTCAGTCTTGTGTTGGACAGGATTTGGTTTGCTTTTATGGCACCACATAAAGAAGTAATAGGTTATAAAGCTTTCAGAGCCCTAGCATAGGTGACAGTCTTCTTACCCCCTCTGCACAACTGGATGGGAAACAGATGTCATACCACTTTCCTACACACTCTCCTCTGTGTCAAAGGCTGTCAGAGGAGTAGAGGAATGAGCTATATGCCCACTGCTCTATAAAGTTAATGTGTTTGTTGAGGCCATAGCCTGTTCACAGGTCTAAGACCACAACCGGACACAGTTTGGATTTCCAACAGCACATTCTAGCCTTTTGCATGCAGTGAAATTATAGGCACAAAATTTATTCTAGCTGAAAACTGTTTACTGGGAAAGTGTGACTTCATATGCAGTTAAATTTACTTCCAGCCTGACAGAGGTTTCAATCTTAATCTAGTACTCTTTCGTCAGAGCGCAAAGTGAAGATTTTACTAATTTCCATTCTTCAGCTATTGCCAGGAAAGATAAAGGCACACTGGAAGAGTTGTGTTAAATAGCTGCAGATGGTCACAAAATTTATGAACAAAAATATTTTCAGGCTTTGATTCTGTAAGGAAACAGCTGACCAGGATCTTTTTTGTAGTTCTAGAAAGGAATGCATGGAGGAAAAGAAAGGTTTCATACTGGTAAGTATGATCTCTCAGCTGTCAAAAGGTGTTTACTTGCTCCACGTTAAAATTGTTCAGCACCTAGAATGCAACGCTTCCACAGCCCTCACTGTGTTTCTTTCCATGTGCAGTACAAGAGGACAGGACCATGTTGTGCAAAATGTTAAACAACTAAAAATGCCCCAGAAAATTAATGGGAATCAGAGGGAATAGAGTTCTTGATCTACACGAATTTGCAGGGTGAAAGTGTAGATAAATTTGGATTAGCAAGCAAAACTGAGCCCTGTTGTTAAATAGCGCTTGATTCCATTAGACTGTGTCGGATTGTTAAAAATGCTAACATTATGTGTGACTATTCATTTTCATCACCTGCTCTTGATTAATCCAGTCCTAAATGGCATCTGTGGACCCTGCCATCTCATACTACTTAATTAAATTAGCAACACATTTGTCTCCCCCGTTTTCCTATCAAAGGGTTGTGCTCAGGAGAAATAAAACCTTTGTTCACTGCAACTCCGTATAATTTACACTCCTTTTTCCCTTTTTCCTCCAGCTCCTGGCTCAGATGCTAAATTGTAACTGGTAATAGGGAGCTATTAGGTCTAGTGAAGCGTGTCAAAGAAGTCAGTAGAAAACCAGACCTGAAAGGAGCCCTCAGATCTCATAAAACAACAGGGTCAAGATTCTAGATTCAGGATTACATTGTACCAAGATTCATTCATTTTGCAGTAAAAAAGCGTATGACCTTTATATATATCTGGGGCAGAAAGATGGGCAAAAAGCTGAAGGAAAAGAGAAGGAGATGGAAGGATGCTGAAACAGGTAAGCTTTTGTTTAGGTTATTTTCCGAAAAAGGTAAAGAATATAATTGTCAATAGCAGCACCCATATATGAGTAATAGGGCACAGTGTGTTGTGTCTTCAGGGTAAGGAATTAATATAATTTATGCTGCTAGAAAATAGTACTATATAGTACCATGATACTGAACAATATACGGTCACAAAATGTGTTTTGTGTGAAAACAAAGCAGCCACTGTGCAGTTAACCACAATCTCCACTTGCAAATTAATACGATCCTGTATGTAGCTTCCTCCAAACTTTATTCCTCATCCCAAAAATGTTAAATCCTTTCCTCCCCACAAGTTCATAGGACAATTTATGGTGTGTGTTAAATGTCAGTAAGCCAGAGTAACCTAAATACCCATGGCTGGTTCTTAGATTGTTTTATTTCCAGTCTTACAGTGATATGAGAAGAGGTTGAGATTCTGTTCTGGGTTGGAAATGAAGTGCAGAGAGCAGGCTGGCAGGAGCTTGCAGGCACTTTGCTCCTCATGTAGTCATCCCTTCACTGAAAGTCCCTTCCAGGGCTGAGATGGGTGAACCTAAGCATTTGCAGATCTCTGTTCAGCCTTCCTGTAACCCTCTGCAGCAGAGAATGGGGAAACTGACACGGCTGAGAACCTGTCACCTTCAGCTCTCTGTGCCACATTTCTCTCCAAGAAGCATAGCAACAAATTCACTCATATTTGTGAAGCACTCACAATAGTTGTGAAAATGCAGGATAGCCCATGAAGATAGTGATACACTGAGAAATCTGAGGCAGGAATAATAGGTCAGATCCTGCAAGACACAAGGGTTTTGCATGCTCTTTGCAAAAGAATCCTCAGCCCCACGTGTGGTACCTAGTTTTTCCATGTACCCATCAGTGAGTGAGAAGCCTGACAAAAACATTTCCACAAAGCATTTAATTAGGGAAGTATCAGTGCCAGCCAGTTTTGAGACACTGAAGACCGACAGCTGCTTCAGCAGCTCGGGCCTCTTCCATCTGCAATTATACTGCAGAGAGACGGCACAAAGCCAGAATACCCAATAATCCTGATTGAGGTGCTCAGTTGGGAAGCAGGATCTGCATTTTCAGATTCTCTATGCTTTTATCAATTTGGGACAGGGACATGAACTTACATTCATTGAGTATCCCTGAGCCCTGGCTTCCTTAGTCTCTTCTGCACAGCTCTGTACAAAATAAATATTTACTGAGCCATAAGAGGAACAAACAGCTTCCATAGAGCACTGTCTTAGAATGTGAGGCTCACATCCTTCCTGAAGCAGGCACTCATTTTTAGTCCTCAACATCACAAGCCGGTGGAGCAGGTGACCTGCTCAAAACCGTTATCTGTCCTTTCTTTTCAACATGCCTTGAGCACACCTGACGGATGGCACCCCACTGGTCAAAGAGCCATTTCCTTAAATAACCGGAGAATCCCGTTTCAGGCTTGAACCAGGCTTTCAGCAGCATCAAAGTCTGAACAGTTCTGCAAATGCCAGCCTGTGAAAATACCAGTGCTGAGCAGAAGGCTAAAGTGTCTCTGTAAATCTGTGGAAACTGAGAGCCTAAAGGTTAGATGCAAGTACATAGTCACCTTGCTCATCAGAATGAGGATGAGTTGTTTTGGAGGAGAATTTGGAAAAAACCTGAAAATCAATTGCTAAGTTCCCTAATATCCTGATTTCGGTAGGGATGGAGTTAATTTTCCTCTCAGTAGCTGGTGTGTTTTGGATTTGGTATGTGAAGAATGGTGATAAACACACTGATGTTATGAGTTGTTGCTAATGAGACCAAGGACACTGTCCAGCTTTCCAGGTCTTGCTAATGTGCAGGTGCAGGAAGCTGGGAGGGATACAGACAGAATAGTTGACCCAAACTGGCCGAAGAGAGTATTCCATGCCATAAACTTCACACTCAGTATATAAGTGGGGGTTGCCCAGAGTGAGGGGGCATTGATCTCTGGCATCCCTTGCTCTCTCTCACTCCTTTGCTTGCTGCTTGGTTTCATTTCTGTGACTGCTGCTGAGGACAGGCTATATTGGTCATTGGGACATCGGGATGTGAGAAATCGTGCATTGTTCATTTTGTATATTTTATTACCTTTCTATTTTCTTATTACTGTAATTTTCCTTTGCTATTCTAGTAAACTATCTTTATCTCAACCCATGAATTTTCCTTTCTTCCCATTTCTCTCCCCCATCCCACTGGGGAGGGGCAGGGTGAATGAGAAACAGTGTGGGGACTCAGGCTAAATCCCAACACCTAACCACCATCTACTCTATCCACTGAATGAAGCGAAGGTCTACTGTATTCATCTGATCTTATAGTGATCATCTGATTGACTGTATCATAATATATATGCACAGGCCAATGATTTAAATTTATCTGTCCCGCCTTGATCTTGGTACTTCCTATTTTCTGAGTGCTTGATTTTTAACAATAATAATATATGTTTTTAGTATGATGCTTACTGTTTGCATACTTACAAGTATTACAACGTCGATAATAATGCTGAAGGAAAATTCAGAGCTTTCACCTGAACAGAGATGTGATGCATCTTAAAACTTGTATTTTTAAAAATATAATTGAGTTGTTCTTTTTTTTCAAAAGTGAATTTGGTGATGTTGCAAGTATATGTTTTCCATTTAAATCTTCTCATATTGAGATGACATGCACAATCAATCTTCCTGGTGACACTGGAGAAAAGCAGAAATTATTGATGCTTAGTAGCCACAGGATCATAAATGAGGAAATGGAAAATTATAGCTAATTTATAAAGTACTTTCTTTTTCTACTTTGAAAGCTTTCTAATTGCTTCATAGAAGGACAAATAAAGTTTATGAATGCCTGTGAATGGATTCATAGAAATATAATGTAAAAAAATAACAAAACATCAGCTGACTTTTCATGTGGTCCTTGTTTTTTACAGAAATCCCAAAAGGCCTTTTATGTATACATTCTCTCCTCTGCCTATTAAGGATAAATTTCAATTATTTGGCTAACTCATTTTTTTAAGTAACTTCTTCTGTTAGTTTATCCTTTACTATGCAAATTCTTGATGCAAAATAAAAATGCCACATGTTCATCCTGTTTTGAGCTTTACCAAATACTTGGTAGAGATTAAAGCTCCCACTCAGGAAATCATTCTTATTGGGGTACTTTTATATTTGTGTTAAAAACATGCATATGTGTTGTTTTCAGTAGGGTTGAATTTAAGCACATACTGAAACGCTTTCTTTAAATGGGACCTACTGTGGAAATATAAGCCTAAGTCTATTACTCTGATTTTATTTTGAAAATGAAGAATATTAAAAATGAAGATAGTATCTTTATAACCAAACCTAATATTTATAATGAACAATCATGGCCAGGTAAACTGTAAGAGGGCAAGTGCCTACGGGATGTTTTCCACTGAGTCAATGAACACATCAGCTACAGCTGATGGGTAGCTTGAGCATCCCTGACCCTCAGCAAGTTGTTAGTGCCTCTCAGCTGAAAAAGGTAAATGAGTATGTGAATGGTCCTGGTCTTTTTCAGAGTATTTTTTATCAATGCAGTGATGCCTGATGTATCTATGCATCTTATCTCCTATCCTGAATTGTCACCATTTATTCAAACCTGGCTTACTAGGAAAACAGCAAAGTTTATAGACTAAACTATTTCCAGTTAAGACAGAAATTCAAATAAATATGTGTGTATCTCCTATAGAACACAGTTTCCTGAGAAGGAAAATCTGAAATAATGTTATTTAAAAGGCTCTTTGAAGTCTTCCCTCTCTGTTTCAAGTTGGAAGATAATAGGAAAGAAGTGGTTGGTTTTGCTGCTGCCTTGTGAATATGCCATGGCAGAAGTTAGTTCCATTTTTATACCTTCCATCCAAAGAGCATCTCTTCATTAGATCAACAGAAGGATTTTTTTTTATAATTACTAAGTTTATCAATCCAAATCTAGAATTATAGGTTGATGATAGAATACAGACTGGAATATGAAATTTTATGAGTTCAGGAATAACCTTCATTAGAAAGATTTCATAGGCTCATAAACCATTAGGAAGCTGTATCACACAGATCTTATCTGTTGTATAATAAATCAAACAGCTTCACATTAGTTCATATCTTCTGTCTAAGTGCCTTTTGTGATGTTTCGTTTCATATATCCTTGAATTGATTTGAAAATTAAGAGACAGTGATTGATTTTTAGCTTGTACCCATCACATAGAGTTAAAATACTATAAAATTAACATTAATTAAAATGTATCATTACTTGCTTCCTTTCAGAAAATAGTAGGCATGGGGAATTTGAACACCAACAGAGGCAAACAATTGCAAAATCCCAATGCAACATGCTCTGATCATGACACAGTTGTAAAATGAAGGAAGGAGTAAATCAGAGACAAAGGAAAGATATAGAAGAGCCAAAGCTAATAACCATTTCCATGAGAAATCATGATTGGTTAGAAAAAATAGCACAGTATACTGTGCACTATTGTCAACTGCACTTTTTTTTTTTGTTATGGAGAAAGAAGAATTATTTTAGTGAAATATTTATTTTAGGGAGCAAAAATATTGTAGCTTAGTAAAAATGTATATTTAGTCAATGTGCATAACTCTAAGCAGGCTGTGGGACAGATATACATGGGTAACTTTGGAAAGAATTTTTTTCTTTGGAAAGTTAAGATTAAAGTATCAGAAGATTCTCTAAAGCAAAGGGTATTTGACAGCCCTTTGCTGGAAACTATGAAGTGCCATGTTTAGCTTTAACAAGCTATTTGTGAGTAATACGTCTTTACTAGCAAAGATAGCTCAACAAATATTATTAAACACAGTTCCTCTGCTATATTCTTAGATGGTATAAATCATTGTTCTACTACTTTGACAGACAGCACCTCACTGAACAGTTATGACTCATGATGCAAAAAAAAAAAAAAAAGCAGTTTTATTGGTTATTACTGGTTTTGTGAGCCTGTTTCCCTTACATAAACAAGAAAAGTCTTAGCTACTTCTTGGCAAGAGGTTTGTGAAGAGCAGGGATGTAGCTGTGTGCAACTGTGCCTCTGAGTGTCTGAGAAGATGCAGTGCATGAAGCAGCACTGGTGTTGCAGCCACAACTACATTGGCCTCCCAGGAAATCAACAACTGCATGTAAACTGATGGCATGTAAACATACCTTTCTTTTAGTCTGATTATGCTGGGATTCTTGTTAAAGTCACTCAATAAAACAAATTTGTATTACCTATCCTATTGATCTTAAAACACTGCATGCTGTCACATGATATTGTGTGTATCTATGAATTTCCCAGTTGTGACTATATTCTGTGTTTTCAATAAAGTCTAATTTTACAATCTATTCTTTCACAACTTGTAAACTCTACTTTTCAATATTTTCTTAGGGTGCAGTTTTTTGATTGCTGTTATGCTTTGTGGCACATTTTAATTGGTATTATGCAATATTCAGATATTAACAGTTGGTCTCAAATAGGCCTAAGAAAGGGCTCAGAAAATGCCTTCTTCCTTAACAGCCTTCACAGGCTGAGTTCCACAGCTATCATTGCCTTTTCTGCTCTTCAGCATACTCTGAAGATCACTTGTGAGATGCTCCATATTTTCCATGCCTTAAGTGAGCTCAGCTCTCCCTCCCTCAGTGGATGTGAGCTCAACCACACACTCAAAGGCCATAACAACCAAGCTGCAGGAGCCATAGTCTCCCATGTCTCCTGACTGTCCAGGTCAGAGTCTGGTCTCCTGAGCATCCACACCAGAGACTGTCCAGCACAGGCACCCTTTCCAACTCTCCACACAAGTATCTTCTCACACGCAGTGGGAGAAGGATAGAATGGAGGAGGGAAAGGGAAACGGAAACAGGGAAGTGTCCCAGCTTTCATTTCAAAAAGGAGATAGGACATGGCTTTGGAGTGCACCTTGGTTTCATACATAAGACACAGTCAGTATGTAACAGTGTCTCTGAAGACTTGACCCTGAACAAAGAATCACTCAATAATTTAGGTTGGACAGGACCCCCGGAGTCCTCTTGTCCAACCTCTTGCCCCAAGCACAAGCAGATGACTGAAATTGAGTTCCAGGGAGAATTAAATACACAAAGCCACTGCTGTGTCATTGGATCCTATAGCTCTCGTCACTATTTCTGGGTATTTAAGCATCAGTTTCTTTTACCTTTAGGTCATGGGGAAAATTATCCTCCTAGGTGTAGGGGGGTCTGTTCACAGCCATGGCAATACGTGCTTTTCATAATTTTTGGTCTGGAAAGATCTTATTTTCTCTGAGGATGGAGAGAGAAAGAACATTTAATCTTGCTCAAAACTAGGCAGTTCATTTCATTATCAGAGAAAAGGAAAAAGAATGCATCAGACTGGTACTGATGCCATTCCTGATTCCACGTTTTTAGAAGGCCAACTCAACACATAGGGCTTTGATCTTGAAGGTCATTGGTGATAATAGCCTAACCCACTTCTGAGTAACCGTTTTGCAAACAGGCTGAATCATTTAAATGTCTAAATTACACTTTCACAAACATGATTCATGTCCTGTAATGCTATCCAAGATCACACATGGAATATGTTATATTGAGTATGTTGTGATTTTATTACTTTTGATAGGTGAAACAAAATTTTCTGGACATTTGTTTTGTTCTCTTCATGCAAATGTCTTTATTTGACTTGCAATAGAACATGAAATGCTCATATTACATGAATCTGAAGAAAAAAAAAAACTTTTAAAGATTTCATACATAGGATTTGTGGGCGAGCTTTTGTTGACTGAACTAGACACTGTAAGGATAAAGAGTAGCAGAGAGTTCTTGCTCTGACAAGTTTATCCTCTAAATAGAGAAGAAAGTAGAAGTAGCAGAAAATAGCATGGTTTTTGCATTGTGTCTTTGGGCGATGGAGGGAGAGAGGTCAAAGAAAGAACTAGAAGGTTACCTGGGGATGCATGAAAAGAATGAAGGAAGAAGAGGGAATATTGAATTTGAGGGAGTTAAAACAGGGGAGAAGAAAGGCAAAAGAACCAGGTAAGAATAAATACCGGATGCAGAGGCTATGAAGGAAGAAGAAAGTCAGACAATGTAGAGAGCCAAGAAAATGTCAAGATTATAAACAGTCTCTAATTACAGAAAGGCTCAGGCTTTGTCTGTGTCTACAGCTGCTCCCATTGACTAGTGTTTCTGACTGGTCTTTACCTGAACGCCAAATGGTGAGGGGTAGGGAATAGAGGGGGAAAATACTAGTCTCAGCCTGTTAGCCTTAATCTAACGCCATGGTGACGAAGTAGGGGGAAAAGCAAAAAATACCTAGGATCCAAAATCGGACTAAGAGCAATCAAACCTCGACAGTTGCTAGTTGGATAAATAGAGCTAAATTTTCAGAAGTAGCTCTAAGAAGTCATGTGTAGTTCTTTTCTGTTCTCTGTGTAAAAATCCACCATTAATCCTCAGACTATATTTGCATATTTGAGTTAGGAAGATCACGGTCTACATACATCTTGAATGAAAATGCAGTTTGTATATATAGGTTACATAGCTTTCTGAATATGCACCAATTTGGATAAGACAAATTGCATACGCACAGTTTTAGATACTGCTTAGAGGCACCCTTGAAAGGCACCCTTGATTCAAAAGCTATTAGCTACTCATCTTAAATCTCACAAGTCATGCAGGATTAGTCCTAGTATTATTAATGCAGAGAACAAAGTGATTGGAGATTCAAAAGCCATTTTAGATGAATTTAGTAAATTTTATAGCAATCTTTTCACATCAAAGGGTTAAGAGGATAATGGTTATGAATATACTCCTTGATGTTTAAAGGATCCTTCAATTCCACCTGAGGACAGTATAGGTCTGGAATAATCTATTACCCATAATCAGATGGAACATGCAATTTATTTTGGGTGAAATTTTCCTCATCTGCATAATTGGTCTTTATATACAGGAACTTTAGGGGAGAGAAATCCATCTTGCCAACTTGCAGTCTGGATGCATCATATGGCTCTTTGCAAAAATTCCAATTCATCAGCTAAGTTCAACAAACACGACTAATGCTGAGGGAAGGGAAGGTGCGGGAAGGGAAGGTGCGGGAAGGCGCAGGAAGGGAAGGCGCAGGAAGGGAAGGGAAGGGAAGGGAAGGGAAGGGAAGGGAAGGGAAGGGAAGGGAAGGGAAGGGAAGGGAAGGGAAGGGAAGGGGAGGGGAGGGGAGGGGAGGGGAGGGGAGGGGAGGGAAGGGAAGGGAAGGGAAGGGAAGGGCATAGATAGGGGAAGAGACAGGGCAAGGGGAAGAGAAAGGGAAAGGGACAGGAAGAGATAGGGAAGGGAAAGAAAAAGAAAGGGTATGGATAGGGGAAGAGATAGGGCAAGGGGAAGAGAAAGGGGAAAGGACAGGGGAAGAGATAGGGGAAGGAGAAAGGACAGGGGAAAGGAAAGGTAGGCAAGGGAAGGGAAAGGAAGGAGAGAGAAGGGAGGGGGAGAGGGTTTTCATCATGATCCATACACACCCATCGACATCTAAGATTTATCACAAAATTTCATGTGTCTGCCCCTCAATGTTATTTGTAGAGGGAGTATAGATGTTCAAAAATGTTGGTATATGTCCTTTATTCCATCTCTTCTTGCTGAAATACTGAGAAACCTCTAGATGCTTTGCTTTTTAGTCATTGCAACTTTAAAAGATATGTTTATGTATTATAGAGCACGTGTGTTTGCATGTACCTTTGCTTCAAAGTTTTAAAACCAATAGTGGACTCGCATTTTTTGTACTACCTCTTTCAGACATTTAAATATCAGAAGTTTGCATTGAAGTATTTAATTTTATTATGCAGTTGCATAACTACAGTGTAATTATACTGTAATTACAGTGTAGCTCAAGTTCTGGACTAATCATTGAGATACATATATAATTTCAACTCATGAATATAACTGGAAAAAAAATCTCCCTTTCTCTATCTTTTTAAATCTTGGAAAATCACATTAAAATTGTAACTGTTTTATTGGTTTTTACACAAGAATTTGTTGCAAAAACCTAGGATCAGAGGTTTAGGTGCCATACTGAGTTTGTTTTAATGCATATTTTTCAGTTTACTTCCACTACTTTGTTATGCTTCTGTTTCACAGTTTGCATACTTACCTATGCTTCCTTGTGCAGCCAATGTATACTTTATCTCCAAGCAAATTTCTGTATCTATATAAAATTATGTAGACAGTAATCAATCTATGTGTTTCTTCAGTAGGAAAAAAATGTAATTTGTTTTCTTTCTTCACTTTTATGTTGGTACTTTGGAGAGTGACACTATGTTTTTGTATCTTGCACCTACGCATGTCCCACTACATATGAACATGAGTAATTCTAGTACAAAAGTCTAAAAATTATGCTCCACATAGCTTCCTCAGGACTGAACAGTGAGTGATGACTTCTGGGAACCTTATCTGAAAATAATGATCGAGGCTTATCTAAAAATAAGTTTATAAACACTGAAATAAAATATCCCAAAGGCATCTATATCCTGGCTTTCAAGGATAAAGGATATGCCCGTAATAAAAAGAGAGAAGTGACAATGCCGGAACTCTACATTTTTGTTCTCCAGCCAGCACAGCAAGCAAGCACATGTGGCCATGTGGATTGTGTTTAGGACACCAAAGAGACCTCTTTGAGAAGCCCTTTTGTGGTAAATATATGTGATTAATTTTAAAATCAGGTATTTTAATTGCAAGGGAAGGAACAGGACGCTGAAAGTTGCTATCTAAATGAACACGCACAGTACAGGTTTTTGAGGAATTCCTGATGTGTTTCATCTGTGATGGCTTAAGCCAGTCTCAGCACTGCTGTGGTCCTGACATGGTCAAGCATAAAAAGGCACATCTGCTTCACTCATTTTTTAACTTTATTGTGGTTTCTTTGTTTTTTTGTTTTGTTTGCTACGACATACTGATGTTAACTTTCTTATGTGGCTTTCCATACTTTATTGCAATACATGTTTATTAAATTAATACTATTTGTCCTTGAATTTATTGTAAAAAGACATATGCACATGAAAAATATCAATCTGCACTTTCCACTATCCAAATCTTTCAATTTTTAGATCAATTGAAATGTTACTTATAGTCCTCAAATAATATTTTCAAAAATCATGTGTCCCAAGAGGAAGGCTAAAAACTGCAGACCCTTTCTGTTTGTATTCATTTTCAACAACCTTTTTTTTTCCCATTGGAATTTGGATGATGAGGAAACAATGTCATTAGCTCCCTTACACAAAACATTGCTAAAAGTGAAGTTCCCTTCTTAGTTGGTGTTCTAACACTTCTTCAAATACTCACTGCATCTGGTTAGAGAACAAGAAATGGATTCCTCTGAAGTGTAAGAAAATTTCACATCTAGTTTTAAAAAAAAAAAAATCCCATCTGCTTGGAGCTTCCACTATGGCATGGTTCTCAACAAATTACCTCACCACATTTGTGTTGAACATAAGTAAAACTATATGACTACTTACACAGCTGTTGGGAATTAGTGACCATGCCATACAGCAAAAATGATACTTGCAGTGTATCAGTGTTGTAACTACGGTATAGCTGAGCTCTAGTTAATGAATCCAGAACCTCTGACTGAAAAAGAGACAGGAAGATGCAGAATAAGGTCAATTTATTAAAAATCCACAGAAGCCACTGTCACTACATGCCCATGAGTTTGTTTTCCATTCTATTTAAAAGAAGTTCTATTTTTCAGCCTTATGAGATATCTTCCTGGGATTTTGTCATGCCTTGGGCTGTGGCGATTAGAGAAACAATCTTGTAAAGTGCTGGAGATAAGATATTTAAATAATGTTTTCCTTCTTTGTTTACCTCTGCAGAAAGCTGAGGGACCAAACAGCTGAGGGAAACAACCAAACAGCTGAGAGAAACATTTTGCAAGCTTTTCAAATTTACAGAGTAAATTCAACAGTGTTGCTGTGAATGTTATCACTGAGTTTTGTATTCATGCTTGATTCTTTATTGAATTAGCTCTTCTGTGAGTAAATATATCTTTCGCAGTTGCACTCCTACAAAATCAGCCTATGTTCTGAAAGTAACAAAACTGATGGAGTATGTTCCAGATATGCAAACCAATTAGCCTACACGGCTACAACATAATCTCAGTAAAATAAGTGGTCCACAGTTTAAAAGAATCAGATATTGCATCTAGGCTGTATCATTTTCTTTGCAATATTTTGGATCATGTATCCCAACTATATAATCTTACATTATTTTGTAGAAATTTGCATCATCAATCTTGTATGCTGCAGTGGAAATTTGTAGAGCAGCTGAAAGCATATTTGAAGACAAAACAATGCAATGAAAAGAATACCAGTATTCTTACCCACACTATCTCTCATTTTGTCTTTGCAGTCTTTTAACATCTGGTTTATGTAGTAAGTGAATTAAATTTGAAGAAAAAAAGAAAAAACAAAAACCACTTTAATAAATAATTTAATAGCAATAATATTTTCATTATCTATTTTTCCAAATTAATAATGCATACATAGACCATACATAATCTGTGCATTGTGACAATACTATCAAAGTTAGAACAGTTCTGTATAGCATATTATGTACATACACATATATATAGAAAGAACGATACCTATTTTATCAATAGGTAGGTATACTGATGTATATTATGTTTGTACATTTTGTGGGTTTGGCAGAAAAGAAAGCAATAAAATCCAAAATTTAATCCATTATAGCTTTGTTTTTTACAGATCCCTAACATTTTATACACATATGCACAGAGCATTTTGGCAACCACACAGGCTTAGATTTTCCTTCCAAACTCTGTATAGTGCTTTTAACTGGAAATGTTCTGATACAGAAGAATGCAGTCTCACTATTCAAACTAAACATTTTGATAGGTTTGTTGCTAGTACAAATAACTCCTGCTACTTTTCATATATTATGCTTTCATTGATATTTAAGTGTTGCTTTTACAATTAAAATATCATATGAAAACCATATGAAGCCAGCTTTTTTTCCAAATTAAATGGTCATCATGGCATGCACACGATACTACCTCTACAGATAAAATAAATAATTTCACGCACAGTACTTTCATGACATGGGTCTTCTAACTTCATTGACTTTGGAACCCAAGGGAAGCCCAGGCACAATTGTCAATAGACCTCCTTGAAATAAAAACATCATTTTTCCTTCCGCCCATTGCAAGGAAGACTGAAACTGCCACTGATAATTAATCCACTGAGAGAAATCAATATTGCAACTGGTTGGAGATGAAACAACCCATAGCAAAATAAACTTTTGCCGTGACAGTGTAGCAGTTTTTCTAAGCATATTCTGTCTGCGGGCAGATGTGGAATCTTAATAAACGGTTGCAAAAACCTAGAAGCCAGTGGTATCAAACCGTTAGATTTTGTGCCATAAAATACAGTTATTGTTCTTGTATGTGCTGACTTGTTTTTCAAAACATAGTAGTGGCTCTGTATATGTAAAGACTGAAAATGCTGTGAAAGGAAGAGAAAAGAGACAGGACAGCTTGAAAATGGCCAATAGTAGGAACTGATTATATGAAAAAAAAAAAATCAGTGTCACACTGCATTCTGTGTATGCCGTTCCTGGAATTAGACTGCAACACAGGAAGGTAGATTTTGGCATAAAAATTCTAGAATTTGAATTAACAAGTCAACATTTGCAGACTGATATTCATTTTAACTCCTAGGTGAAGGCTGAAATATTTACTGTAGAGAAGATTTTAAGGACAGATTAAGATTTTAAAGAATGGAAGCGTATCTGTAATATTACAGACCTTTAACAGAATTCAAAACACTTAGAAAAAATTAACGAAAACAATAACAAACTGTGTGGCACTGCAGGTGGAAATCAAACCTATAGCTGCTTTGGGAGTGGCATTTAGCAGGAAATATCATGACAATCAATGACAGAGTTCATTGATGCATGATTGGCTCCCAGCAGCCCTCCTCCAGAAGCTCTCCAATGGGCCTGTAGAAGAACGTAGACTTTAGGGCCAAATGGCTAACATTCAATCCTGTGGTCTCTAGCACAGATGATCAGTGAACACAGAATGATTTGTGTTCATTTGTACAAAAAGCTATTGCGTTAATACCCCTGTATTAACCTAACGGGTTGATTTAGTTAATGCATAACTTCTAGAAAGGCAGTCAGAGAAGCATTGTTTGCTATTTCCTTTGACAGTTTCTATCAACAGTAAAAAAAAAAAGTACCTTATTTCAATTTGTAGACTTTGATTTGAGACATTTAGGATGTTCCACAGCAGTCTTCAACTTCCTTTACCAGCCATCTTCTCTTCATTATGTCTGGTCTACATTGTTTGCAGTAAGCATTTTATCTTTTTATCTATTTGTTAAATATCATGATCGAGCTTCTTCTAATTGGACTGCAACTTAATTTGGGCAGAACTAAATAAGGCACACACTTTGACCGAAAATACTATTTTAACAACTTTTTATGCTATTCTTTAGCTTATTCACATCTTGTGAATATAATGCAGATGTACCCAAATATCATTCATTATTTTATCCTCTCTGAAACACTTCGGGCTCTTGTTTAGTTTTATTCTGAGTTTGGTTTTTTTAATTCTCCTTGGGCTTTTTTGTCTTTTTTTGGACCACCACTTATTGCTGGCTGGGGCAACTTGTCTATATTGAACCTAGACAAGTCTTTAATATCCAAGAAACCATACTCTCCCATCTCAATGACTATGTTGCCATAAAGAGTTTCAAAACAGTTACCACCCACTGTCTGCAAATTGTTTGATGATGGAAAACTTTATTTTTATATATATAATATATATTTTATATATATAAATATATATTTTTTTACAGGTTATATTTTTATAACCTCTAAAAATTCAATGAACAGCATTTCGTCAGACTTGACATGTCTTCACACCTACATACACACAACATGCAGCATCCAAACACACATGCACAGACATATATGTTGTAACTTTACCTAAGCCTATCAAACTGACACTTCCAGTAGGAGAAAAATATTGCTTTCCTCCTTTCTCAAGCAGCTGTTAAAGGAAGACCTGATCATGATCACCCACATATTTAATACCAGTAAACAATCTGCCTAAAATTTCTCCTTCCTCATAAATTCCATAAGAAAACTGTAGGAAGATGCCTACAACATCATTGTACTCCTCAGCAACTGAACAGCAAATCTACCCCCCCCCCGCCGAGATGGACACACTCAGTCCAGCGCCTGCTTCTCATGACTGTGGACAGATGCTAAACATTAAACAGACATAAACCAGCCATCACTGCTTTGCAACAACTTCAACTCTGCATGTAATGCTGCGCCTAAAGAAGTCTGACGAGGACCGGATAGCACTGAACTGGTGGCACCCTGCCTCTGCAGATGTAGCCCAAGCACAAGAAGTTCACTTTGCAGGGCTCTGCTAGCCTCATCCTAAGCCTCCTTTGGCTGTCCTGCACAAAGAGCTGCATGAGTGGCCCAAAGCAGCCACACAGCTCCCTATCTCTTTTCAGCAGCAAAGAGGGTCCTGTCTCCTTGCTGCAGCAGGTTCTCAGAAAATGAGAATGGGGTAAAAAATGACTGGCCAAAATAAGGCAGGAGTGTTATAAAAAGTGGTTGTTGTTTTTTTTTTTCCCTCTGAGAAGGGGCAGGTAATATGGCTTCACTTTCCAGCAAGAGCTGTACTATGAGCAGTGCCCAGTAAGCATCAGAGGTCAGAAAATACTTCCATAAGCCATTTGGAGGTCAGAGTCATCCCTTTTCTTTGTACAAGTGTCTTGCCATAGGGTGCTTCATTCTCTTCTCAGCCCAGGAAGAGATTTTTCTCCAGTCAGTATCAAGTCAGAAGAGTCCTTATAACAGGCTATGCAACATGCTGGAAGACAAAGCATCACTGATGAAGGCTGGTCTGCTTTGGTTGTCATTTAATTTTTAGTTTCACATCAACATCCTATTCTGATATGGGCTAAAACTAACTTTTCAATCTTTCCTCTGCTTTTAGTTGCAAGATTTTTGATCTCTGGTGACAATATAGGTGAGCTTTTCAGGCATGGAAGAGTGAAATAACTCTTTTGCATATAGAAGTTACTGCTGCCACAAACTAAGCTCCAGTGAAGTCCTGAAATGTGATTATTATGGAAGCTGCTTCTCCTCTGGCAGATATGACCCCTACGTGGAGCAAATAGTCAACGACTGACAGAACTTCAAGCTCCACAACAACATATACCCCAACACACACAGATGTATCTTCTAGTCTTATTTTAAGATCTAGCTCAATGGACTGGAACAGGACATCTGTATTAGGATTTTACACAAAGCTTTGCTACTGACTGCATATGAGAATTGCATATGAGTTGGCTACTCATTTTTTTACAAATACTTAGAAACTGGCTGGTTATATGAAAATAGGATAATATCAGGAGTAAAAAAAAACCCTGAACAGATAAGTACAATTCAAAACATTAATGATGTTTCATCAAAAGCTATCTGCTTGGCATAGGGAGTTGGGTGTGCCACATGATACAAAATAGTAGCAAAATATTATTAGCAGAAACATCCTCAAGAGGTTTTCCACATAAAAATAAAAAAAAATATATTTATGCCTAAACCAGAATATATTGATGTGAAGGCTACAGAAGAAAAACAAGTTGGATACGTCTCTAATAACTTTTATTCTCTCCATTAGAAACTGCTCTTTCCATCTGCAGCAGAATAGGCATCACAGAAAGGACCAATGACACACAGGAGTTTCCAATGCACAAGATCTCTGCACTGAATTATCTTTCATATCCCATTCTCCCCTTTCAGTCTTAAAATAATAGTATCAATAGTAATAATTCATTTTTTAAAAAAAAAAAGCTTATACTAAAAACAATGCCTATGCTGCTAGCCTCAAAGATGTTGCTGACAGAAGTTCTAGTACGTCACAGGAGATACTTGGAGCATCTGAGAACATGTCTGTGTGTGTATATATGTGTAGATATATATTTGTGTATACAATCCTGTACTCTTACATCTAATGATGTCCAGATATTTAAAACTTGTTTTCACACTTTCTCTCTGAGTTGGATATTCTTCTATAGAGTTCTTACAAGAACAAAACAAAATACAGCAAAATAGGAAAGTCATCTTCACGGAGATAACAGGGTGCAGAGCTGAAATTCTTGTGATTCCCACACCCCTTCTATTAAAAGCAACATTTTAGTAATGGCAAGACAGACAGGAAAGTTCCTCTAGAGAGGATTTTGTAGTGCTGCGGTTTTTAACCTCTCCAGTCCTTTTGTGAGAAACTGCAATTTGGGGTTAGGTTTTATAGAAGCCCATAGCCACAGCACTCGTGGAAGCAGACTAATGATGTTTGTTATCCATAGATAGCCTGAGTCTGTGGGTAATTCATTACTTTAGTTGCAACTCCTCTGCTTGGAGAAGGCTAGTGGAAAAGATATTACCCACCTTGCAGCAAACGGCTCTGTTATAACCGAGTTTCAGAAAATAGACCTGTGATTCTCCCCCTCTCAGATAGAGGGGAGTTTTCCCTGGAGGGGACACCAGATTGAAATCTTTTTGGAATCTCCCTCTGGTGAAGAGCACGTGCTCCTTTCTTACCACAAGTTACCTTTCTACTATTGATCCTGCTGCCACACGCGGCTCAATTGCTTAGACACCCCCTTTATTTACTGCTTGTCAGCTTTCCTGATTCCAGGTATAAATTTCTTGATAAATATTCATTACGGCCCATTCTGTTCTCCATCTTACAAGCATGGTATGAAAAGACTTTTGTCTCGGGCTGCGGACACTACAGTGGCTTTCAAATTCACTAGTTCCTCTAAGGGAGATCGCTCATCTGTGGGGCTAGCCCTAAGGATGGGCAAAATAAGTACTTGCCTAAGGACCCGAATTTTGGAGGAAAGGGATGGCTCACACAAGCTGCTGGGCGCTGAGCACTTACAGTCAGTGTTTCTGTCTGTTTAAATTAATCACCATTGGGCATCCAGGAGGAGGCGAGGCTCCCAGCTTTTGAGTCTTGGTTAAAACATTTTGAGGTCATCGTCCCTTAGGAAATAGGAAGCCAAATTTGGCCCCGAAGCACAGCAGATGTGGCCACAAAGCCGTTGAAGGAAGTGCACACTGACAGGCAGTAAGTCACAGGCAGCTCAGGTGAAGGTTGTAGCGAGACAGGTATGGGACAAGTATGAAAGGGAGAGGAATCAAGCCTTGAACCCACAGGGCAGGCCCCATTTGTCCAACACAGAGGAACAGATAAAGGCAGGATCAAGCTCAGCGCTGACACTGAGAAGCTGCAGCAGGATGCCCAGGTGGGATGCTCTTTCCACTCTGAGGACAGGGGCTGCTTGACCTGCCTTGTTTCTGACCTGAAGCACATCTGCTAACTCACAACATGCTCAACTCCACATGCTGACCTGAGGAGGTCTGATGAGAACGACTGATTTCAAAAATGGATGGCCTGTGTGGCTGATTTATTTCTGCTAAAGCAGACTACCAGATACTCTGAAGCAGTCTCAATTACCTTTATGTAAAGGCTGTTATTCTTCTCCTACAAGTAGTAGTCATGTTTGAGTGGCCCGATTTGTGAAGATTTGGCCTGCCTTGTCCACTTAAAAGATCATTAATCACCACTCCAGTTTATAAATCAAGGAGGCCAAGTTGCTGAGAGCAATTGAGAGGCTGAGGCTCCGCAGAAGTACTTAGCCAATTCCCAGACCCAGGCTTAGCATTTCTTTCTCCCCGACTCCAGTAGTCAGACAATTCATCATCCTTCTCCCATTGAGGCAGAATGAGCCTGACAGAGGAATGCCTGAAAGATAATCAATATGATCAAGTTGAGAGGGAGAGCACATCACAATTTTTTTTTAATTGGTTTCTAAGTCTTTTAAATAAACAAAACCCATCCACTCTAAGATTTGGTAGTTTGAACTTAGACAAGAAGCAAAAGACAAAGAAGTGCACACCAAAACCAAGATGCAGCAACGGGGGTGGGGGGGGAAGATACCACAGACACCCTTTGCAGTAGTTATCTGTGAAGAAGAATAAAAGTGTCAGGCAAGGAATAGGACTATTATGATGGTGGATTATCAGTTTTGGGTACTACAGTCACATAAGATCGCTTTTCTTTTACAGCTGTGTCAAGTGCAATTGGCAGGCCAGAAGTCAGGAGGAGGTGTGCTCCTACTAAATAAATACCAGCCTGTTCCATGCTTGCATGAGGACTAATGAGGTTATGATAGCAAATGGATCCGCTCTGTAATAAGGCAGAGTAAGGCAACTTGAACAGAAGGTTCATTTTCCTATTCTGTGATAAGTTGCTTTTACATATTTTGAGCACAGCCCTTTTTCGAAGATAGAGAAAACATAAATTGTTCATCGTACAGAAGAAAGCATGAGTGACAACTGTAAGTAGAATAGACAGTTTCCATTACCCCCTCACACTTGCTGAAGAATAATTTGCAAAGGCTGGGTAAATTGTGTTTTAAGAAGTGTAATGACGTGTAATAATTTCCTGTCAGCATGTCAGTTACAAGCAGAGTGAGTTTGATAATTTTGGGATAGGAGACAGAAAGAATTGAGGACGAGGGGGAGGGAAGAGAGAAGAAATGGGAAGGTCTTTTAGGATCGCTGGATTCAGAAACTAATGAAAGCATAATTGTAAAAAAAAAAAAAAAAACAAACAAAAAAAAAAAACAAAAAAAAAAACCAAACAGGTGGAGTGCTAGATAAAAGCAAGAGCTGTGCAGCAACCCGCCCAGATACTAATTCCCATTTGCTTTCCCATTAATCTTGCATAAAGATTCCAGGTCACAGGTCCAGCTACAGGGAATATTAAGCAATTCAGTAGGATGGGAAATGGCTCAGAAATCAGAAAATGGATGATCAGGAAAATTTCCTTTTCTTGTCCTGTGAAAGGCATCTGTATCATAAAGCGGACAAAACATTTCTACTCTCACATCTTTCTGAGCGGGGGGGGAATGAACAAATCTGGAAAGGGAAAAAAAAAGAGTTTCAATGTATTTGACTACCTACTTTTGTCTTTGAGAATGCACAGTGTGGCAGAGATCAGTAAATGCCACGGTTTATAGATCAACGTAAGATGAATGAGACAGTTATTTTCACACACTGTTTCACTCCTTCTTCTCATTTTTATCTTAAAGAGAATATTGTCTGAGATTTATTATTTATTAATTTTGTTATTTTATCATGCTGGCAAATCTGTCAGGAGGATAATATTTAATCCAGCCATGGCTGAATCAAAATTCTACTCTCCATTATACATATATGCACCTAGAGTTACTCTACTGACCTCACAGGGTTTATTACTGATTCACATTGTCGCAAAAGTAAAAAGAATTTGACCCTTAACATGTAAATGTCACATTATCCAGCTCACCTGCTTCGTAGACCAGGATTTCCCCCTTTTCATTATGCATTGTTTTCCAGACAAGTCTCTTAGTCTTAAGTAGGATTGTTTCTACCCTTTTTTTTTTTTTTGGTGGAGGAAGGGGCATGAGAGAGAGATTTTTTTTTCTTAGAGAAACTACTTCAGTAGTGAATATAACAAGTGACTCCATTTTCCTAATAGTCTATTTCTCTTATTGCTATCTTGAACAGTGGTCTTGAACAACCTCCAGTGTTCAATGAAATTTGAGCTTTTGAAGGACAGAGTACTTCCAGCCTTAAATATGCCTTAGAAAGAAGCCCTCTGTACTTCAAATGTTGAATTCACTGGTTAAAATAGAACATTTACCTCCAGATATGCATCGAGGTAGGTAAGTCTTTTGTTTTAAGGTATGCTGCTTTGTAAAACAGCCTGTTAAAATGCTCTAGGTTTGGTGGGTTTTGTTGGTTTTTTTTTCTCAGTAAAACATTAACAGCTTTTACCTCCAAATAGGTATAAATGGAGATTTCACATGATTTTTTTTTTTTTTCAATGTTTAAAAAGACGCAGGAGTAGTCGTATCTTGGGAGTGAGTGTGGAACCACTCAGCACATTGCTGCATGCTGACTGAAAGAAATGAGCTGTCCTATCGTAATTGTGTGATGGTGCATTTGTCACCACTAATTTTGAAACCGATTGTCTTGGAATAGCTATGTTAAGAATGCACACACATGCCAGACAGCTGAAAGAGTGCAGTAAGTCTTGTTTGTCTTCAATGGGTGCCACTGAAGAAGTCTCCTCAGACTGTGGCCTCCATTTCCCTTCCTCATATTCATTAAGTATCATCTTGAAAAAAATGGAGAAAGCTTTTTAAAATGAAATTTGAAGGCAATGTAGACACAAAGTAATTAGTATTGTCCTAACGTTACACAACATAGCAAATAAAAATATATTACAAATGTGACAGCAGAAGTGGTATCTCTCAAAAGGTAGTTTCCATGAGGAACAGCTTTTACATGAGGGCTGTTCTGGAAGGTTCTTCAGAAATCAGCATTTCATGTCCAGTCCTGTAGAATTCTATCAATAACCACTTGGTTACTCAACCCTAATTTCCTTTAAAGTGGCACAATGTAAAGCTATATGTGCTGTTGTTAGGAGTAAGACAAGCAAGTTAAATCTCCAGAATGAGGCATCATATTCTACTGAGGAATGATTCTGAGAAGCATCTTGAGGTCTGTGTTGAGAAGCAACAGAACATGAACTATCAGTGAGATGCAATGGTAAACAGCCTATAAATGGGAGTTGAGGGTGGGGGTGAGGTGGGATGTGCACACAGGGGATACCTAAAGGAGCCAGGAATCTACTTAACTTCTGTAAACAGCTTCACCAAAGTGGTGCTGAACCACTGCAAACTGGTTTTGTGTCCCTCCTTTTGAAAAAGTGTTGAAAAAACAGAGAGGGTACAGAAAGTAGCCATAGAAATTATCTACGTGCTATAGAAATTGCCATGTAGTGAGACATTAAAAGAAATCAAGCTGTTTAGCTAATCAGAAGAAAGAAAAGAAAAAAAAAAGATCAAGGAGACTTAATCAAAGTTTATAAGTACACTTCCAGAGAAAAAGTACTGTGCACTGAAGTGCCTCCTCATCTAATAAAGAAGACATAAAGACAATCAACGGCCAGAAGCTGAAGAAGACAGAAAAATTCATACTAGTACTAAGGCATACGCTTTTACAGCTACACTAACTACCAAGGGAAATGGTGGATTCTCTGCTACTTAATATATCCCAAGCATTGTCTGGAAATCTGCCTGGAAGATACGTTTTCATCAAACCTAAATCACTGAGCTCAGGAAATAAAGCTATATGATCTAATGGTTCTTTCTAGTCCTTAGATCCCACGTATTTATAAAATATGCTATAGATTAACATTTAACTAATAGCTTTGAGAGTTTCTTTGGTTTCTATTAATTTATTGGCTGTTTTTAAATACTCAGTGGGTATCACAGCCTGTCTCTGTTTTCTCTAAGAGGCTGGGGTCAATTCAGAAGTATTTCTCTTTACTTCCAAGAATAATTTCATAGGCACCTACAGCCATACTATTCACATATGCTCATACTGGACTGAGGAGCAGGCCAGTGAATGAGCTGATAAAGTACATGTTTCCTGCTAGGATATCTTTCTAAGCTGCACAAAAAAAAAAAAAAAAAAAAAAAAAAAAAGAGAGAAAAAGAGCTTGAAGAATTGGTATGTGTTTTGTAGTTTATGTCCTTCCACAGATTATGTCTACAGAACTTGTTTCAAACAAGGATAAGAAAAGCTCTGAACATTATTTATAAGTCCTGGTCTTCTTTACCTTGGTAAAAAAAAATAACTCTTCAAGAGCCTTTTGTTCTTTTATAAAGAGCAATCAATGGACCTTCCTTTGATCAATATGAAGATAAAAAAATAAACCAATATTTAAATGTCTGCAGTCTCCACTGCTGTAATATGTAATCATGAACTAAAAGGTTTGGCAAACTGCAACTTCATGGCTCCAAAGTAGCCATCATTGACAATTTGGTCAATAACATACATTATTAAATATTCTTAAAGGAAAACTAAGCATAAATGTGGCTTATAAAAAATCATTATTTCAATTTAAAAGATAGAAAGGAATCAAAATACAAATCCAAACCACAGATATATGGAAAAACTAGCAAGTTACTAGAGTTTTCTGTCATTCCTCGATTTCTCTCATTTGAATTTTGCCATTGTTATTGTTATGGCTTTCATTAAGTTTGTAGCTATAATTAGAATTTACCACTCTTCAGATACAAAGGAAGGTGCAGACTCTGTCTAGAAATGCATATTAATAATTATTGTGTTTCATATTGTTTTCATTTTTAAAAATATCTAAACAATGAAAATCCAAAATGTTTTCACTTAAGTGTGATGGAAGTAATCACTGCTTGCAGAAGAGAGATCAAACACGGACTAGGCTTACAAACCTTTCTTTCCCATAAATATTGCTTCTGCCACACATGGAAATAAGAAGCATGCAGTCTTGACAGATAAGCTGATCCTTGCCTTTGTTATGGAGTGAGCTAGGACACATGGTGTGCACTGGTCTTTGAATTGCCCTAGACTGACAGGAACCTGAGCAGATGCTCGTCAGGACCTTTACCGATACTTTCACCCTCTCACAGTGGCTTAAGGCATGACCATAGTCTAAGCAAGGGTCCTTCCCACCACAAAGAGGTTTTGAGTAAGGGAGGTTAAACCCACTGAAGGCACTGCTTTGTCCCATAGACAGGGAGTGACTAGCAGTAGAGTCAAAATTTTAGAATTCCAAGCTCTCTAATTCGAGGGTTTATATCTTCCCTCCAGCACCAGCATAATACTTTTTACAGCCACATCAATCTGAAAATTGCCATTTCTCTCTGGCTGCATGTAATTTCAACTTGGACAACCAGTCTACCAGAAATACGGAGTGGCTGAGGTCTGCTGTGCATCAGTTCTCAGTGACTGTATCCCTCAATGTTATGTGGACCTTCATTCAGCAGGTATTTTCTGTCTGTGGAACCACAACTGACAGGATTCACACGCCCCTCACATCAATCTTATAATCATTGGAAGGGTAACTGCATTACACGCCAGGAGAATGGTGGACATCACAATTAGCTGCTGTACTGATTTTATGGCACCCATTTTGTCTACATCTCAGAGCCTGCTGAAGGGAACAGATCAATGTCTTCTTTCTTCAGAATATACTGGTCTCCAAAAAGTCAAGATTCCAGTTCACATCATAGGGAACACCAAATGCTATGTACTACCCTGAATCACATAGCCATTTCAAGCAATCGAGGACCACAGCTTCTTTGTAACAAGGTCCAAAACTCCTGCACGGTCAAAGTGAAAGGTTAATTCAGGTGGCCGAATGAACCAAACAGGATGGACCTCTGAGATACACTGGATCTTGGATAGGAGGGTCACTGAAGTCTACTGCTCCATGACTACTCTGCATAAGGGTGATGACTGTCCATGGGTCATCCAGTTTCACTGTTTATAGCACTCATGAGTGTATGACAAAGGACAGGTATTTTATGCCATCTGCACACATATGAGGGGCAGCTTCAACACAAGTCTTGGCATGTAAGTGCTGGGCTTGCAGAAGTATAAATTGAACTGTCTTACCCAATTCCCACACACAGACCCAGGCACTCACAGAGTAGAAGGTCCATACTCAAGACATGAAAGCCCTGTTTCTCCCTCTCTAAATGTTTCCTTTTCCTGAGATCTGAACAAGCTCATCATTTCCTCCCCAGTACCAGAAACAATATATCAACACAGCCTCCCCTTTGCCTCTCCAGTGTCTGTGAGATTCCCACAGGACCAGGAGGTTTATTTGTGGAGGGTAAAGTTCAAAGATCAGGCACAAGAGAACACAAGAAGGCACCTCTTAAATTGAATGGTAAAATCCCCAGTATCTGTGCATAACACCTCTAGTTTTTCTGTTATCCTCCTACTGTCATCTCCCCTTCAAACTGGAGTTCTTGATATGCCCCACATTCTTCTGCTATGCCTTTGAGCAGCCTGCTCACCTAGATACATCTTCAGTTATACAAGACCCAATTGTCATAAAATAAAATACAGGCCATTTTAGCCATATTGGTCAGTGGGGGCTGTGTTTCTATGTGCAGAGCATTTCCCTACCATATGCTTTACATTTGTAGTAGGTTATGGGAAAGTAAAATCATAGAATAGTTTGAGTTGGAAGGGACCTTTAAAGGTCATCTAGTCCAACTCCCCTGCAAGGAGCAGGGACACCTCCAACCACATCAGGTTGCTCAGAGCCCCCAACTTGGCCTTGAATGTTTCCGGGGATGGGGCATCTACCACCTCTCTGGGCAACCTGTTCCAGTGTTTCACCACTCTCACTGTAAAAAAGTGGTACAGCTAGAACCAAGATCTTCTCCCTAGAAGTGCTGTGACAACAAGGAGTGTGACAGTCAAACCCTAACAGCATTTAGCTTCACACAGTACCCCCTGCATCCTTGCTCATCTTCCTGAAGGAACTGCACCCCAACACCAAAGTATGCAGCTGCAGGCAAAAGCCTAGGTTAGACTCACTGCTGGACATGTCCATGTAGAAAGTGAGACCTTTGAAAATGGTTTTATCCTCCTCTGCTGTGCAGTTGCTGCATGCTATAGTGTTACCTGGAAATTTTCCATTGAGTGTCAGCATGGTGTGGCAGGGAGACTGCTCTGACCATTGCAGGATGCCTCTGGCAACATGCAATTACCAAGTTCACCCTTCAGATGATTGCAAATGCAGAAACTGCAGACCTCATTTGATAGTGTCCAAGGTCAGTTCTGCCTAAGCTGCCCACAGACTCACTGCTTCTGTTTTAAAGACTCAGTTTAAAGGTAGATTTTTACTCTGACTTTCAGAAACTCTGCAAAAAGTACAAGGAAGTCCTGAGCTGCAGGCCCTTTGGCCATGTTACAAGTATAGAATTGGTTTCTAAATGCAGTGAAAATTATGAAAGCTCTATTATTCGTGATGACACTGATTATCTGCCGCCATACCTCACTGACAAATTCAGCCACTGCTTTCAGATGAGATATCATACTTTGTCCACAGACAGCCCTAGAGGTAGGAATTAATTACTAAATACTAGTTGATGATAATTACATGATAACTTTATTGACCAAAATCAGAAAGGAATGTGTGATGTGTTCTAAACCTGCTCTATGAAATGAATCGGTTGGCGGTTGGACTAGATGATCTTATAGGTCCCATCCAACCATGTGATTCTATGATTCTATGATTCTATGATTCTAATCCTCTGAGAAAAGAGAATGTCTACTCTGAAGAAAAAAAAAATATTTCTTATATAAACCATCTTTAGAAACCTCTTTGTCAAAAGCAATAGCATCATGGTGTAAAAGCACAAAATAGGAGCACCCATTTTCATCCAAATATTTTCCTTGTCTGCATTAAATGAAATTAAGATAATAAAGCAGAACAGTAATTCAAATTCAGTATTGAGGATCACATTCAAACTTAGTGTTCCTGCATAAATTCATATTTAGAGTTAGTTTTGTATATCCTTGTGTCATTCAATACTCACTTTTTCAGAAAGAGTGTCTGACTTCAGAGTCTTCAAAGTGAGTGGTCTTAAATGAAGCTCCCAACAGTCAGATAATATTTACTAAATAAAAATCAAGCTTTTTCCATTATATTACATTATTATTTCTTACATTTGCAGTCAGTAACAATTTTTAATGCTACTGATTATTTTTCTATAGTTTTAGAAGATAAACTACTTCAGTGTCTACTACTACTACTACTTATTTTCTGATTCTTTTTGGATATCATTGCATTGACAGAATTTCCAACTCCAAGAGGGAATGAAGAGAGAATTTAGGAGAAAAATAAGATGTTCAATAGTTGCATATCTCCTCTCTCAGAGTGTTTTCATTTATATCTGTGGGCTACTACTTGCATTTATCAGTATTTTACATATTTATATAGATCTGAATAAAGAGACAGGAGGTATGGCAGGAAAAAAAAAACCACACAAACATAGAGGAGTGTTTGTGACAGATGTATGAGAACTGGGTTTTAACATGAACATCAGAAATCAGACCTGTAACAGAAACAAAGTGTCTCAAAATCCCAGCAAAATGCTGTGCTAGAATTTTAACAAAGCTTTAATCTTCTTGTCATCCAAGGAGGTAAATTCTTCCGAAGAATGGGCTTAGAGACTGAAATTAGAATCACAGATAGATCTGGATGCATCTACATATTTATGAAAGTAGATGCAAGTGACAATTAGAGGTATGGCTAAACAGTCTACTCTGGTGTTTTCTCAAATCTTGTGTGTCTGTGTCTGCACTGTCAATGTGGCTCGGTCTCTGTTCGACTACAGGATCCCAATCGTCCTTGCTGCATAGCTCTTACTCTGTGCCCAGATCTGAGCTGAGCAGGAGACACATTTCCATTCAGGAGGAAACTCAGTAGGCTTGAGAGACAATTTGCTATGGGATCTGCTCCTTACAGGCAGACTTACAGCACACAGTGTCAGCCATGACACCCATTGAATCAACGCAAACTAGTATCACTTTGGGAAAAGGGCCTGATTCTGGTGGAAAATCAAGGACTCATGCACACAGCATAATGTGGAACTGTATTCATGAGTTTTCCACTGCCAAGGGCTCAGAATTACAAAGTTGTGGCCCTTGTGCCTGTTCCAGTACAGAAGCCATGGTGAGGGATGAAAGCATCATACAACAATGCAAATCTCATCAGTCTTCTTCCTTGCCCTGCCATTACTCTCTCATCCCCAAGTTCTGGATCCACTACTGGTAGTCTGAGAATACAAAATGGCCACACTAAGACATAGTCACCTCTGTGCTCCTCTCAACAAAGAAGTCCTCAAAGTCCTAGCCCTGACCAGTCCCTGGCAAATACCACAGACCTGCAATATTGGCTCATAACTCTGGCAACATTTTTTTCTTATATTGTGAAGCACCAGCTTCCTCAGGATGGTGACATCTATGAACGCAGTGGACTTGCATAGCACTGCTGCTATGCCTTCTCAAGCTTAAACAGCAGAGTTAGGGATGGCAAAAATGGCAAACAGATAGTAGACTCAGAAGACAATATGTTCTCTCAAACAAGTTTACTAACAAGTTTCACCCATGGTTTCCTAATTTGAACCCTCTCCATGTGGTCATATGCTATGTATGAAGTGTACAGTAGGGCACATTAGACAGATTTGTGGGTGAGTAAATGCAAGGGCATCAGGAATAAATACTAAGCCAGGTCATGAAGACAACTGATACACCTTGTGGACATGACTACACCTCTAGCCAGTGCCTGCCTTGAATTACAATGACGTGAACAGCATCCCAATCTAGCTGGCCTAGAAGTCAGAAGTTACCCCTTGACATGGGTCACATGATTGTATAGACATATCTTTGTCTTAATTTTGGTTTGATAGTCCCAAGTACAAATGAAAGAGCCTCAGTACCTCTTTCACTACCTGTTCTTTAAAAGAATATGGAAAAAACTCACATACCTTAACATAAGAGACATTGGAAGAAGGTTGTGGGGGATGCAGAATAAGAACTGTCTATTTTTATTCTGGAAGCAGGCCATCTATCCATTTCTCCAGGAAAGTAATGCTTACTACAAGTGTAATCACTGTAACTGAATCACTATGTTGTCTGGGTTTTTCTTTTCTCTCTTACTGCCTTGTTCAATACTCTGCCCTTGACAGTATATCTTTCCAAAGTCTGTTTCACTGAATAGCCTTTAGACAGTTGTGGTACTTTTTAAATACCAGATTGAAAACCAACTCAGATAATAGATAAAAATCATATATAATGGCAAGAGAACAGAATTAGTGGAAGCTTTATAACAAAAGTGGTATTTAGAAGAGAAACGATTAATCAGTATTGGTTGAAATTTCCTGTAATGATGAATAATTCAATATATAACTGGTAAGAGTATCACTAGCCTGTATCACTATACATTTGGTTCAACTGAGAAAATCACTATGTAAATAGAAAGAGCACAGAAGTACTCCAAGGCCCCTGTAACAATGGGAAATTCTTTATTTAAATGATGGAATTAACATCAGCCTGAGGCTTTCCTGTGAATTTCTGATGTAAAGCTGCAATTTGCATCTGTGAGTATGTATGCTATAGATTATCACATATAAATAAAGATCTGCATAGCACTATGAATTTTTCCTATATGGGCCTATAAGTAAGTAATAACATACCGCCCATTTTGGGTTTCTCTCTCTGTAAAGAAGCATTAACTGCCTAGCATGCAAGAGTAATTTGAATTAGTGGTGTGTAATAAATGGGTGGGAGGCAGTCTCTATGCAGTGGCCATGGAGCACAGCTGTGAGGGAGCAGCAACAGCCCAGTCCAAACTGGGAGTGTTTGGCCCCACAGACCTCCCTTCCCTGATTCCCCCTGTCCCTGTAATTGCCTATTAGTACATTGTGAGGTGCGGAGGAGAACAGCTCTGGCTGTTGCATTGCTTCCCCGAGACCCTAAGCAATAGCAACCAGGAACTTAGCGAAAGCTCAGCTGCATCTATGGCAGCACAAGAAACATCGAGAAAAGCCAGTGAAAAAATCAACAAGCAGCAGCCCACCCCTGCGAGCAACTAACAATGAATGTCACTGTCACCTGCACCCTGCCTTACGTGATGAGAGAAGAGTCATCACAGCTAGGTAACTAGCTCCACCTCTTACCTCAACTCCACCTGAGCAACCTGATCTAGTTGAAGATGTCCCTGCTTCTTGGAGCGGAGTTGGACTAGATGACCTTTAAAGGTCCCTTCCAACCCTAACGATTCTATGATTCTTACTGGGGATCCTCCAAAGATAGGGGCTAGGTGCCGTCTTGCGCCTTCGGCATCACCTGACACATGCAAAAGGAGTGGAACAAGGCAGAAAACTGCCGCAAAGTACAGATTATATAATCCCTGACCATGCACTAGCAATCTGCTTTGATCTTTCGGCTGGTGTAGCAACATTACACTAGTGAGGAATTACCACTGAGCTGGAGGACGGAGATCTCCCAACACGTGGGAGACAGTATTCATCCTTACTCCACTCTCACCTAGGATTTGAACCAGCGGCAACATCTGCATCACCCCTAGGAATTCTCCCAGCTATTCATGTTCTCCTTTGGTTACGTGGTACCTCACTCTACTCGTCTAATCCTGCACTGATAGTGGGAGTCATTATACAAATAAGGTGATACAGCACAGATGACAACATAATCCATCATTTCTTCCTGTAACTATGACATTGTATGATATTAATTCAGGCAGCTGTGGAAAGAGAACCTTGACATCTAAAGTGGCAGTACCACACTCACTTTGCCCATCTTGGAAAAGAAACACCAGGAGTGTGATAATTGCAAAAAAATTATGCTGTAGCTTGGTGTCACTTTTTATAAACTGATGTTTCTCATCCTTTGGTCTATGAACTGCTACCAGCCTAAATGAAAACAAGCCATGAAACAAGTGTCAGGAAGATAAATAATAATAGCCCGTAGATGCACACATCTTTGGTTTTAAGTCAAAACAAGCAGCATGACACAAGATGTTTGGGTTTTTTTCCCCAAATCCCAACAGAATGAGTTGTTGCATTTAAAATGGCTGTGAGACACTGAGCTAAAAAACAGCCAGACCATGCATGAGACCCATCATCTTACTCTAAAGCATCTGCTGCTTTCACACTAATTGATAGTTCATACTTTCCCATCCTGAGTTCCTAATTTAAATTTCCTCTGCTAATAAAAAATGGTCATCCTTTTTCATTCTCTAGCACCAACTATAAGCACTACTGAAGTGCTTCAAGGCTGAAGACAGGAATTTTGATGGCTAGCATCCTGCTACCTTCACATAAATAGCCAAGGAATCCACTGACCTTTCGTGTATCAACTATCCACAGATGATGTTTGCCCCCTCCAAAACTCATTCCCAGACCTGAAAAATATGAGATCTGTTCTGTGAATAGTAAAGTTGAGGCATATGGGGACAATTACCTTTTTTTCCTCAGAAAATAGAATTCTAGAATAACTGAAAGATTCTCTATTGAAAGAATGTCATACCTGGAAGTGAATTTGGATTTTGTATTAATATTTTATAGTTACATATAGTTAAGTGTAATTTGTAAGTGTACTTTGGCTAATGAAATACAAACTTTTCAGAACAAAATGTAGAAATAGAGTATGTTTATTATTTGAGTTATGAGTCTTGGGAACACAGAAGAACTATTTTTATGTTAGCTAGATAACAAATTATCCACTGATGAGTAATTTCCTTGAAGAAGAGAATTAATGATAATTTTTTTTTTCATAGAATCATAGAATGGTTTGGGTTGGAAGGGACCTTCAAAGGTCATCTAGTCCAACCCCTCCTGCAAGGAGCAGGGACATCTCCAACCAGATGAGGTTGCTCAGTGCCTTGTCCAGCCTGGCCTTGAATGTTTCCAGGGATGGGGCATCCACCACCTCTCTGGGCAACCTGTTCCAGTGTTCTACAACCCTCAGTGTAAAAAAAAAAAATTTCTTGATGTCTAATCTGAATCTACCTCCCTCTATTTTGAAACCATTACCCCTAGTCCTGTCATAATAGGCCCTACTGAACAGTCTCTCCCCATCTTTCCTGTAGGCCCCCTTGAGGTACTAGAAGACCACTGTAAGGTATTCCTGGAGTCTCCCCTTCTCCAGGCTGAACAGCCCCAACTCTCTCAGCCTGTCCTCATAGGAGAGGTGTTCCAACCCTCTTATAATCTTCGTGGCCCTCCTCTGGACCCTCTCCAACTGGTCCATGTCCTTCTTATGTTGGGGGCTCCAGAGCTGGACACAGTACTCCAGGTGGGGTCTCACCAGAGCAGAGTAGAGGGGCAGACTCACCTCCTTCGACCTGCTGGCCACGCTCCTCTATATTATCTACTACCACTTGCAAAGAGAGCTTGGGATCTCTGGAAATATCAGTTTACTGTTCTGCAGCAGGCAAAAAAGCAAAAACACTATTAGGCTGTATTAAGGAAAAAGAGTAAAACAAAGTAACCTCATTAAGCTACTTCTAATTTTTTGTTAGTTCATACCCTGAATATTCACATGGCTCTAGTAATCTTATTTCAGAAACTGACCTTATCCCAAAACACTTCAAACATTGGGGAAAAAAAAAAAAGGCAGAAAGAAACAGAATTATTAAGGATTATGGAATAACACATGGAAAGACAAATTAGATCAGGATTTTCAGCCTGCAAAAGAAGTTACTGAAGAAGGATGTAACGTAACTAGGGAACAATGATTCATTATTACTCCCAAGAAAAGAACTAGGAATATCAAAAACAATAATCACGTTGAAAGTCTGAAACAAATAGAACAATTTTTTTTTACTACAATGCACAACTAATTCATGGAAGTCAATGGAAGATGTATTTATTAAACTCAAGATCTATAACATTTAATTCTCTGCATGTGACACCTGGGTCATAAACGAGTTAAACTAGTGAATGGTAGAAGATCATAGGTTAAGTCAAGGGGAGTATCGCTATATGTTTTTCTTCTCCTTAATGCAAGCTCCATTTTTTTTCCACTGCCCAAGAGAGGTTAGATAGATCTTTGACTTTACCCAGACATTATGGATCATCAACCATGACCAACACCTTATACTGGTAACCACATCACCCCCATCCCAGTCTAGAAGCTAGTTAAATGCTTTTGCCTTGAACTTGGTGCTGGAGTCCATGCTGCACCGCTTAAAATGCTGCTGTTACCCACACAAGCTAGCGTGGAGCTTGCAAAAATACATCATAAAGAGTTTGCAGCTACGTCTTTGATCGCAATATAGAAACACTACGGGCAAAAAGTGGGTATGTGTTAGGGATTCCATCTGCTTTGCAGAATACTACGAAACTTTTTGTCCCCTTCCTGTGTGTCATTCCCCCAAACCAGCAGCTTGTAACAAGAGACCACTGTGCATCTCACAGCAGTCTACTGTAAAACAAACATTTAATGAAACATAATACTGATAAGGGGTGATGGGGTTGATGGGTTGTGCTCAGGAGAAGGACAGAGGCTATGAACAGCACACCAAAATCAAGACTGGGAACTGTGAATATATTTTTAAGAAAATAGTTCAACTGTGCATTAAAACAATAGTAAATGCCATTCACTGGAAAAATGGCATTGTTTCCCCTCCTTTCCCCCAAAATCTTAAGAGAACATTCAGAGAAATGATACATGCATCTAAATTATATTAAGGCTGGAGCTTATAAAATGTTTTTTTTTTTCATACATATTGGTAATTATTAATTCTGTTATTTAATCACTGACACAGTTTTCTTCAGAAGTATGAACAACTGCTAAAATTTTCACAAAAAAAAATTCCACAGTATTGTCTCTCTCCTTTTTGCTGTGTATCTGGGCAACTGCTACACCCAAAGAGCTTCCAAGATGGCAGCAAAAATATTTCAAGGATGGATATTTATACCTTTACCTACTTATAGAAGGTAGGGACTCACAGAAATTCTCATTATACTGCTTTTCTTTCCACAAATACTTTTGCACACATTTCTATGTACCAGCAAAATAAAAGACCTAACTGCTTCAATTTTCATCTGAATACTAAAGTCCGTTTTCAAATATTAAAATAAAGTTGCATACACATTCAAACAAGAGTAAGCAAGGAAAGCAATGCAGGTTTGCAGTGAGCTAAGGGGTCGTGGTCCCCTATATTAGCACTACTCAAATGAACAGCTTTGCAGTACCTCACCCAGGCTGCTGGGTGGTGTATGTGGCCATGGAGGATGGAGATGCAGGAAGGAGTCCTGCAATAAGTAACAGATGAAAAATAGAAGTTAAATGCCTAGTTGCAAGGCTTCGTTCTCGACAAAGTGGCTAGGAGCTCAGCCAGAAGAAAAGAAGGGAAAGAAACAAGCAACAAGCCAGAGGAGGTTTGTATTTGGTAAAGAGGGAATGTGTCAATACAAGGGTTTGGAGGTGACTGTGCAGGAGCAGAAGTGTAAGTGAAATAGCTTATTTTGATGTGACAGCATTTTTGATAGATTTAGGGCAATAAGGTAAATGTTGATAGAAAGTTTCTAATAAGCAATTTAAGAAGTCCCCAGTGCCTGAACAAATGTTGTGTAACAAAGGGCATCAAGGGGATTCAAAGATGTTAAACAGGAAGGGAAAAAAAGCAGCACTATATATAGGAAGAAGTCAGGAGAAGGGAGAAGTAGAGGGAGCCTTTGAACATAGTAAGTTTTAGGTTTTAGCTTCCCAGGTTATTGAGATTCACTCACAGCAGTGAATCCAGAGTAGAATAGAGTAATTCCAGAGTCACCAAGAGAAAATTAAGACAGAGAGAAAAAAAACAAACGACTATAGTTAGAAGAAAAGAAGAATCAGATATAGATTTTTTTTATTATTATTTTGAAGCTTTTGATATTTTTATTAAGTAAAAATATTACACAGGTAGCCAGAAATTAGTTTTACCAAGGCTTGGTGATGTTACTAAAAGTTGTCAGAACTAGGAAGCTGCGGAAATTTAAGGATATAAAAGCTGGAGCAGTAGCTGTAAACATCTACATGGTGAGGTAAAAACGCATAATAATGAAAAACTATGAGGAGTTTCTAGGGGGCAAGAGAGATACATAATTCCATGCCAGAGGAGAGAAATAGTCAGAATACTAAATAATGCAGCACATAATGTGATTAATGGGGCAAATATTTTTAACAGTTAGTAATTGAAACCTTGCAAAAGACTGCACCCAAGACACAAGATTATTTGAAGTCATCCTTTTTTCATGTTCTAATTTCATGCAAGGACCGGAAATGATACAGTTGTGCAACATCCAATAAAGTTTTTTTTTATTATTATTAACAGGGAGATAAAAAACGAAGAGGTTTTTCTGTCTGAGGATTGTGAAGCAGCTGTTTACAGCGCATTCTGAGGTTGAGAGAGGTTTTCTGGGATAAATCAAAGCCGATCACATGCTATGTGGTATTTCCACTATGTCCTTGATTATCTAAGAGCACAGCAAGTAATCAAGAGTATCTTTGCAGCTCAGCAGAAGCTATTTCCACTTACTTTCTCAGAAAAAAAAAAAAAAGAAAAAAGAGGTTCCACGTCACCTGAAGTCTCTGCTGTAGCTGGAAAAATTGAAGGCTTTCTATTTTTCCCCAGGGGCTATGTGTCTTCTGTCCACCAGTAACCTAGCACATTATTAGCTACAGAAGTTTTTATGGGCTATAGGATTCTGTTTTTCTTCTTCCCCTTCACTTGCAAAACACAAGATTTTATATTACTGTTCACAGATTGAATATACATTACTTTCCACCGCTGAAATCCCTTTGTAAACATACGCCACTGTTAACTGGCTGTGGGTGTGGCTACCAGTGATGCAGCTGGCCACTCTGCAGGGAGCCGGGCTGCATTTGAGGAAAAGCAGCTCTTTGCTGGTGGAGGGGTGCTGTGCTTCTAGTGATTTCCCTGCCCAGGCAGTGTTTCCCCAACTCAGATGGGGTGAGACACTTCCTTGCCACCACTGCACACCAGCTTCACCGAGGGGCTTCCCAGCCCCACTGCAGGAGATGGAAGAAATGTAGCTCCCACTCCCAGGCAGTGCCTTTCCTTCATCCTGAACTTCTCTTGCAGGATCACAACTGGCGTCATTTGAAGTCCTTCTCACTCCTCCCCAGTCTTTCCCAATCCATTATACCCAGAATATCTGTGTGTTCATCTCCTCTGGTATCTCCCCTGTTGGAACTGGAAAAGGCACCCAGTGCCAGACGGCAAACATCCACAATTCGCTGGCTAAACTGTTAAGTATCTAACATGCAGCTTAGAAATGCCTAACCACTAGAAACACAGAGTAATTGCAAAACATTCCCAGAAACCTGCTTCTTCACCTTAATTTTCGAACTCTCAGGAGTGCAACCTCTTCAGCCATGCTGAATTTCTTCTTCTAGTTTTTCCCATGATTGAGAAAGGCATAGGTTAGAAATACTGGTTTATGCACACCATCATAAATACAGTTATTTGAAGTTTTGTGTAGATCGATTTATCATTTCAGGAAGAAGCATTACATGGGATAGTAACTCCCAATATTTAATGAACAAAGAAAAAAAAGAAACAAATTAAATTGTCCCATGAAAGCTACTTAATATAAAGAGTGCCATCTGCTGGCACGATCGAAATGAGGCATTGTTCATAGGCAAAGAGGTTCAATAAAGTTTTGTTATGCCCTGTTAAGGGCACATTTCAACTCTAAGCTTTTTCACACTTTCTTCAGTTTTATTTATTCATGACTCTGCCTTTACAGAATAAAAGGGCAGTCAAGCACAGTGGTGCAGACAGCTCTTGTTGTGTGAACATGGGGGAAAAAAGCAGCGTCTATTAATTCACATTTTTATATTCAAAGTGTGTCTCTTGTTTGGGGATTTCTTTGTCTATTTTGCTTTTTTAACATTAATACATTTTTGAAACAATCATTTTGGAGAACCTGTAGATTAAAAATATAAGAGATTTTCTAAAATATTGTGAGTGAGGCTTTTAACTTTCCACTTTTCCTTTGTGCCAAATGTATTTGTATAACCGTCAAGTAGCTTCAAAAATCCAACTCAGAGGTCTCAGGTTTAGAAGCATAAAATACTGTTATAGACCTGCTCAGTCCCATGAATTTGCAACAAAAGCATGTGGATCAAGCCTTCCTGACTCCTAAAATGTTACTTAAATACCTTTTAAAAATACCGCCTCCTCCATAACCAGCATAAAATGTTGCCTGCAGTTGGGAGTGAACTGTTGCCAGTGTCCCAGGGCCTGGGCTGTCCCAACAATGAGCTGAACAGCAAGAAGATCTTGAGAGGATGAGGATGGAGGAAAGCAGGAGACAGTATGCTACCTTGCTAAACACTCTTCTGTCTAAAATCAAAGTTAAAGTAACATTGTCCTTTGCTAGCTTAACAACTGCTTACTGAAGAAGTCTACTTTGCATTTGGTTGTTACCATTATTAGCAATGTTTGCACTTCAGGCTATATCAAAGAAGTAAAAAAAAAATCTTAGAAAGACCTCATTCACTGCAGGGACAATAGAGATTTATATTATTCTAACACAGTAGAGTTCAATTTCTGATTTCTAGTATGTTCACAGTAAAAGGTACTTTATTGTCTTCCCCAAAGAAATTACCATTCAGATTGCGGCTCACTCACACTCCCTCCTTTACTGCTTTAGAGGCCATTACGTTACCAAATGCACCAGACCAGTTCCTGAATAGCTAAGCTCCTTCCATATCTCTTTTCTAGTGATAACAGCTATTCCATTTTGCTCTTCTTATAATGTTGTTTCACATCTGACTCTTTTTTTGACTTCCTATGCTTTGTTGTGCAGTTCCTATGAATTATTGAGGCAGTTTCCAGTTGAATCTCGCTATCCAAATTAAGCACTCCTATTTTTAACTATCCACTTCACTACTATCCTCATAGTATTTACATCCTCTTTACTGTCCATTCTCTTATCAATCAGGTTAGCAAAAATCTAAGAAGGCTACTTCCCCAGGTACTTAAGCTGGCAAACATCTCAAACTTTGCATTGGTGTTTTCACCAATCCTGATGATACTCATTATCTTCCCAAACATTTGCCCTCTAGGTCTAGGAAATAGAAGAATTCCAACAAAGATCTTTTAATATCTTCCCCCATCTAGCACAACCCTCTTTGAACTGCTCAGGTAGGATTCTTATTCTTACAGCGAACGGATTCTTCCCTAGCCTCTTCAGAATGACTTTCACACTCATACCAGCCCCTCACAGCATTACACTTGGACAGACTTTGCATCAGACTGTCTTCTAGATCCACTCTGATGGCCAGTCTCTTAATATTTCTTATAAAAAAAAAAAGACATCTTTCAGAGCAATCTGAGGTTCCAGTGAAACTCTGTCCTGCTTGCTTCCTTTTTGCTTTCTGCCTATCTGTTCTCTTTTCTTCTTCAGCCACTAGCCCCTGCTATTACCATTTACTTGATCTCTTCTTTCTTACTGCTCAATATTCTGTCTCTAGCTGTTGCACCTCATTACTCCTTCCATAGAACAAACTCCTTCCACAGATTTCCTTCACATACTGGTATTTTCCTCTGCCTTGTCATCATTTTCATATACTTCTAGAGGTCTCCTCTTCTTCTGAGGATCTGCCAATCAACCCATCTGCAACTCCACTTATATGCATGCTCTTTCCTTTCATCTCGTCTGTCATCCTCAAACGCATTTCTGTATTCTACCCTCATTTCTAGCTGCATTTCAGGCTCTCACACCTTTTTTTTTCACCTAAACATTATGAGATGACCCTTCATGCACATGTAAATTCTGTCAGAAAATCACTGAAGGGTAAACATACACCTTACAGCTTCTGCATCCAGTCATCTTCATAGTTTCTGCCATATTTTGGTCTTCTCCACTGGTGCTCAAGTTGCTACAGTTTTTCTTCCTTACCTGAGGTTTAAAATTAAACAAACCATCTGCATACCAGAGTCCTCTCCAAAACCCATCTTTTACTAGGCTCTTACCAGCCTCTGGTTGCTTTGATTCTGACACCTTTTTACCTACATTAGCCTACCACTTCATTTAGGGTTAACTATGATCAAAGCCCATGATCAAAGACTTCCTCTTTGTGCTGTTTAAACTAAGCCATATGGCTTTGCAACACAGCTTATCTAGTCCTGTTTGAACTGGTTGTGCACTTCCACGCACAGCAATCACTTCCAATCACAGTAAGAAATCCATGTGGATTTTCTGATGCACTTATGCCAAAGCTCACATTACAGTTACCCCAGGCAGAGAAACCGCCTGGCGCTTTGGAAGTCTGGACCAGTATTTCGCAACCCCCCCCCACCCCAGCCCTCCTCATTCAACAGTAAATGCCTGGCAGAAGGTGGGCATGCTTTGCTTTTCAGATGTTGGTGTGGTGGTGGTTTTTTTTTCTTTTTCAAAAGTAAAACCTCAAAGTCGAGTTCAAACAAGAGCAAAAGTACAGGGTGATGCTGCTGATAATTTAAGAAAAAAAATGCTGACAGTCTAAGACTTTCCTAATGCAGCTGCTGATATTGATAAATACAGGGGAGAACTTAAAACGATACCATGGGCCTCTCAGTTCAGCCAGAGTGAGCTACCAAGTGTAGACCTCTGGCACAGCCAATAATTTTCACTAAATATAGTTCATTAGTGTCTGGACACTACTGATTCCTCCTTCCCTTCTTTTTATTCTCAAAATAAAAATGTAAAACAAAATCTAAAGTTGAACTTAAGTCTCCAGAGGTAGAAGGTGATAAATGTGTCTTTTGCTTTACTTTAAAATGCCTACAAGCTCTTCAGTTGCAATATAAAAACCCTTGCAATATAAAAAAACAACCCATATTCGTTATGTTACTCAACACTGAAATATATTACAATAATTTATAGGAAGGCCATATCTGCAAAAAAAAATCAAGAGTGGGAAATAGAACCAGAAATACATCTCTTTATGCACTTCAAGTGTTTTTTACATCTGAAACTAAGATTCTTAAATAACTGTATCAGAAATCATTGCCAAGCTGACTGCAGACCTCATGGTCTTTTCTTAGTTTTGGTTATATAATATTATAATTTTTTATCTGCAGACCAAAAAGTGCTGTATGTTATACTTCACTTCTCCTGGAGTTTCATTTTACAATATTGTACATATTATCTGGCTAATCTTTACCATTTCTATGATGAAAACATAATATTCAGAAAATACTAATGCACCAATGCAGCTTCCAGAATTCTAATAGCATGAACACTTATATATTGTACTGTTATAGCTAAAACTTGGACTAAAGAATAAAAATAAAATGCTTATAAATGCCATATATTAGACTGCCTGGTTTGTTATAAGGTAATAAACAGAAAAGCTTGCATCTAGTCATTCGTGGTTGTTAAATAAGATTCTTTGTGACTTGCAAAAAAACTAGAACACAATGAAGAATTATCAGTGCATTCTCCACAGAAGTCATCTACATGTGTTTATTTAATAAACAGAAGATGGCTTTATTATACACATTTGATTTCCATATGCAATCGTCTCCTTATCTGTCACTTGTATCTAAGCAGGGTGCTTTATACAAATCTGAAAATGAAAAATTCAGAGCAGGGCACAGGAAACTCATTTAATGTCGAGTGCAGTCAAAATCAAGATTTCTTTATTTGTAGTAACAACGCTGTTAAATCAGAAAATTACTCTCCTTTTCTGCATGTCCTTCTTCCTTTACAATTCAGTTGTTTGATCATAAATTGTCGAGTGCAATGACTTGTCTCCTCCACTTTCCACACTGGTCGAGACAGATTAAAAACTCCAGCATACCACCAACCAGTCTCAGCATACCATTAGCATATATATGAGATTTGAGACATTTTCTAATATTCTCCAGCAGAACTCATCTGTCAGCCAGGTGATGAATTATAAAAACTCTTAGCTTGTTTAGAAAAGAGGGGGAGAGTGAGAGAGAGACAGAGAGAGAGACAGAAGAGGAAAACACGATCCCACCTTTCTTTTTCATTTTACCCATCCACCCTTGCAGTTAGTCATATAAATAAACAGTAACCTCAATAAAAGAGACATAATGTGAAAGGTTTTAATAAATGAGCAGCAGAACACAATTAAAAGCTAATGGAAGTGGATAGAATTATGGAGTGGTCACTGATTTACATAAATAATTTTTTAACACCTTTTTTCCCACCTGATATTAATAAAGATCCATAAGGTACATTATGACACAACTATCATGAGCTGATAAACCAGCACAAGGACTGTTTAGAAGCACAAAATACTGTTATATACCTGAATAATAAAAATGCCAACTTAATGCAATTCACAGAGGGTTGTTTTTTTGGTAATCATTCATGAGTTCAACAAGTTTTCATGCACATTCTGAAAATTTTATAGATTACACTAAAAAAAAATATTATTCCTTACTTCCATCTCATTAATCAGTTTGGGTTTTTTTCCTGACTAGAAGGTGGAAAGTGAACAATGACAACTTGTGACTTAAATAAACAACCTTATGAGCACTATGAGTAGGAAATAGCAAATACATGATGTCACAAATAATGACTATCCTTTCAAATATGTCAGTAGGTTAGAACAGCTTATGAGTATATTTGAAAACTATCAAATTGCTACATGAATGCTTTACATTAAATAAGGGTTAATATTTATTGTAATAATTTACACAATCATCAACTCCCAATACTATTTGTAGTATCTGATACTAACTAAAAAAAAATATTTGTATTTCCCATGGACTCTTGAAATTAGAGATGGGAAAATATTAAAAAATATATAAATATATTTTTCTACAGAAAAAGAATTCTCAGGAAGAAAGCTTTTCATAAGCTCTAGGAAAATTTGGCAAATAATTACAGTTTAAAAAAAAAGAAAGGATTTTTTTTAATGTCATTTTATTTCATGCCAATATTTTTAGGTGTTAATTTATGAGTGTACAAGAATATTTTGTTTCTATAGGATTCTTTCTTGGCAGGGAGTGGGGGGGGAAGACTTATTCAACTTTTGTTTTCAAAATGCTGGTTTTGTTTAAAAATTATCCTACTCAGAAAAAAAGGAGACAAACAAAGAAGAAACCAAACGACTGAAAATGAAATAAAGTACTTATTTTTTGTGTAAGTTATACTAAAAAAGATCATAATTTGATCATGGTATCTAACAGTGCAGGTATGGCAAAGGCCACTCAAAGGTCTACTTAGTTTTGTTAATAAATGTACAAGTGAAACAATGCATATACTAACTTGCGTTTTACCCGTAAGTACCTTTGAGTTTTTAGGGCACTATACATCAAGCTGGTATCAACTATGGAATAAAGACATAATTTTTTTTTAGGTTGGAACATGTACAGAAAAAGTGATGGATTTATTTTGGTAGACAATTTGATAGAAGGCTGGCATACAATAATATTAACAACAGCATGGTATTTGTGTTAATATATAAGAGATGTGTATCAGAGGGTAAAGGTTTAGCCAGCAGAGTGAAGACATCTGTACATGCGTAGACTAAGAAATTAATGTATATAAATTATCTGAGGTATGAAATAGCATGTTTAAGGAATAGTTATTTGGAAATGATACTGAGCATGGGGTAATAATTTTTTTTTTCTGCTAAGCTAAGAAGCTTGTGAGTACAAAAGCCAGCGGAGAGCAAGCTATTTTTCCCATTGGAGCACTTGTTCCAATTTTTAGTCATAACCAGAGTTAATTGATACCTGTTTTGGTTTCCATTGTGCAGATGTGCACAATATCATTATTAACACTTGTGTTTAGAAAGATGAATCAATTTAAGGAACAGATGTCTAACTAGTCCTTTCTCTACCTGATAGTCACCCACCTGGTTGCAATACATCAGCTTTTTTTCAGGTGTTTCATTTTGAAAATGATAAAATAATTTTTAAAAATTTAGATTCAGACCAATACTTCCCCAACCAAATACTTCCACTTACTGTGAAAGAAAAGCAACAGGATGCTACTAGACACATTAATATTCACTAATTAATAGTTTAATTAATTAATTAATGCTTTAAAACATAGAGGTACATATATTCAAACTATGCCTCAATTAACAGCTCAATAAGAGGTGTAGTGCACATCGTTACCATATTGCCAGGTTTCACTGAAGTCATAGAAAAGTAACTGTGACGTGGACATCCAGCTGTTTCCTTGTGAATTTACACTAAATAAATTCAGTGAAAACACTAGCACAATAAACATTACACTGAGGTACTTCCTCCTGATTTTCATTTAAATGGAGAGTTAAAACCAAGGTCATTCAAGATTCTGAAAAAAATCCCCTAAAACACCAAAGAAGAGTGTTCTAGGACTAAAAACAATAGCATTGGAAATCAAAACAGATGTTCTTGCAAGGCTGTAAAGCCAGTGTTGTAGATTTAAGTGAGCCAGATAAGTTGCAAGCTGAAACTTTCAGAGATTTGCCAGCAAAACTTAGCAGTAAAAATCTGGTTAATATTAAAAGCAGAAATGGTTTTTCAACATAATTCTAAATGGATTTGTTGTATCTCATTTTCTTAAGCAGCTTTGGTGAAGAAGTGGAATGAGAAAAAGCAGCATGCCTTTACTGTCTTCACTAAGAAAAAGATGTGGAAAAAAATCCCAAACCTGTAGGTCTAAATCAAGCCCTAGAATGCTCATATTTATACTTTATTATAATTAGCAATAGAATATTGACTATGGTGAAACCAAATAAGAATGTGGAATCTAAACTGACTTAAATTAACTTTTTAAACTCAGGCCCATCTGCTGGTCAAAGCTGAAACAAAGATCTCACATCTACTTTCAAGGAAGTTTGAGTCTGGCAGGGAATCAGGAGTTACAGCTGAGGACTTTCTTCTCCTAAAACATCACACAACAGTCTACACAAAACAGAAACTACATTTTGCTTTCAGTGTATATAATACATGCTTAGTAGATTATTCTTTAACAAACAAGTTCAGCTCAGTCAATAAAATTGTTAATTCTTCACAGATCTGTTCTTGTATTCCCAGCTGGACAAAGCAAGAAGTGGAGAATAAAGCAGAGGCAGCTTTAGTCTATGACATAATATTGAGCAAGATTATTGGCTGAAGAAGTCTTTTATCAACGCAAAATTCTGGGAGGAAAAAATACCACAGCAACAATGTTATTGGCACATTGATAAATGACATGCCAACTCAACTGGGATCATTGCCAAGGGACAGATCCAGTTTCATGCAGGGTTTCAGTTCCCTTCAACAGCACCAGCAGATAAAGTAGCAAACAGTTTGTTTTGTGGAGCTTTCAGATCTCTTCATATGTGGAATGGTAGGATAAATGTCCTTCTCTAGTAATGCCATTTTTTATCATCCTAGTACTAGTCTTGCAAGTCAAAGTCATCTTAATATAGATTTTACACATGTTGCAATTGATTTTAAAATTGTAAGTATTGAAGTGGATGCTGTTTAAAATAATTTAAGTAATCTCATTTTACTGGAAATTAGTATGTTATAATCAGTATATTTGTTAAATATAGATAGATGCATTTCAAATGTGCCTATATCAATGAAAAGACAACAATACCAAATGCTTCTATTGCTACCACAATGCCGTTTCCCCGTGTTAACAATAACTCACAGACACAGTGGTGTTTTACCTGAGCTTCCCACTAAAGCTCTGAACCCAAGGGCACATTCCAAAACTGGCCAGCTTCAATGACTCAGATGAAACCTTACAAAAAGTCGTTCTCTGCCTAGGTATTTTTCTATTTAGGAAGATTATTGATCCAACTCCTCTCTAAACTGTGCCATTTCCCATCTGGAACAGCTTAGAGAAGGAAGAATGCATATTTAAGATGGGTTGTCTTTATAAGAAATTTATGATGCTAGTGGAAAACAGGAAGAGACTGCATTCATAGTCAAAATCTCTTTAAAGCTGCCTTTTCATAGTAAATTGTCAAAAAGTAACGAATCCAACAGAATTTGCTGAATCAAATTCCCCTTTCATTGTGAGCTCTTTTGCTGTATGTTATTCTCTCTTTTCATTTTATCTCCTCTTTCCTTCTCTGTTTTTTTGTTTCCTTTGGCCACTTAATAAACAGTCCTTTACAACAACAAATGGATCCCCCAGCTTCCCCTCCCAGGTGAATACTGTAACCACCAGGCTGTAAAATTCCTCTCTCTCAAACTACTCTACACGCAGTGGTGTAGTTTTAATAGGAAGGGAGAAAAGCGATTCCAGCTCAGCCCCTCAGCAGAGAGCTTCGTAGGAGATACTGATTTGAGGTCTTTCAGGCAGTCAGAGCTGGCTCAGAGTTCTTAGTAACACAGCAAAATTGAATTTTGCCTTCCTTCTGAATACTACCGTGGAAGCAGGACACTTATGCCACGGGTGAGGAAAGTACAGGGAGGAGGAGTGGCACCAGGACCGAGGAGCAGCCAGGAGCTCGCAGCTCCTCTCCTATCCGCACTGACAAGAGACGTAACAGCACTGACCGGGTACAAATTCCCTCCAGAAGCAGTAGCTGCCCCACATGTACTTACCCTTTCTGTAGCAGCAGCAACAGCAGCCTTCCCAGTTACACTCATGTTGCTGCTCTAGAAAACTACTTGCTTTTGCTGTTTCTAGAGACAGCCTCATTGCCAGGGAAGGCCTTGCAATCTGACCTTCTGATGACTTGAGCATGTTCAGAAATTGCTTTGCTAACGATGCGCTTCTCCAGCCAAATTGCCAAGGAAGTTATTAGCGGCCTCTGTGTTCTCAGAAGAGCTCCATCCCAGCAATTACTATTCAGTACAGCCTCCAAACATTTCCTGGACTCAGATTTTTAAAGGATTTAGATTTTGATGGAACATCTACTTTCTTGCTTCCAGATGGTCTAAAGTGCTCTGATTCATCAAGCCTGGGACAATCCTGGATGAGTAAAAGAAGCAAAGATACTGGGGAGCCAACATGCAGCAGATGAGCCACAGTTTACAATCTCAGGTTTGGATCCACAGGCTTAAATTCATTCTAAGCCTCCATCTACATGCATAAGTCCATTCATGCATGGACAGCACAAAGTTTTATGTAAACTTCATCAATTGCAGTGTTCACATTAAACAGCAGACCAATCAGTACTTTCATGTACAGGTCTAATATGTACACTTTATATAGCAGGAACAGCGTGTCACAAGATGCTCACAGAATAAAGCACATTCCTGTATAAGCTTTCCCTGATAAATCTTTCTGACCACACAGCCTGCTCACCAAACACACAGATGCAATGAAGCATGACTTAGGTTAAGATAATGGTGAAACAGAGGGCCAGCAATTGGAACCATATAACCTCCAAAACCATAATATAATCTCCCCTAATTTACATGGAGATTAAATGTGCAGTATGAAAGCTGTAAAAAAAAACAACCTAAATCCTGCTCTTGCCTGCTCCCTGCTTACATAAGACTAACACTTTGCAAAACTATTTCCAAAAGTCAAATTCTGAGAACAAGTTGATGCATTTTGAACATACTACTACATCCAAAAGACTGCACATCATCCTGCACTGAAAGATACAGGAATACCAAGACTTCTAAACAAGCTATAAGGTGAGTAGATTTGATGCTCAGCTTGCCTTTAGTAACACAGGGTTTTGCTACTTTGGCATAGCTTTCTGTTATAATGAAAAAAAAACAAAAACAAAAACAAAAACAAACTAGTACAAAGATACAAAGCTAACAGTTAATTATCCGGATTTCTGTATATTTTGTTCCATCAGATGCATTTAATCAGAACTATGGAAATGCTTCAGACCAACTAAGATCTAGAATACAAAATAAGGTTTTCTTAGATAAAAGCCGGGTTTCTTATGATATCTTTAGTCTTTTAAAGTTACATTTACTATTTCAAGTATTTTCAAAACATACTGATAACTAGGCATGGAAAAGTAAGCCCTATTTTAAAAAAATGCTGTCATTTCTAGCTACACCTTGAAACAGTCTCCAGCTAGGACAGGACTCCATAACCTTCAGATTTCAGGAAAGAATATCTGTGTAATTCAAATGGAACAGAGCTTGGGGAGTCATGAAATTGCAGGAGAACAAAAACATCAGGCTAAAAGCAATAAATTAAAAGCTGACCCCAGGGAGGAAGGTGTAAACCAAGTGAGACTGGAAAATGGGGCTAAAATTCTTAGAGCTGGGCAGAGATGTGTGCAATGGAAAGCACAGTAGCACAGCAGGAAAACAGAGAGGAGCATCCAGCAGAGAAGGTAACCTGTGTGTTCCTTGGTGCTACTAGTATGTCTGGAGAATCAGGACCAACAAGTACTGTCCCATTTCTTTTTTTAAACTCATGTGCCTAATGTACTGAGTTTTTAAGAAATTCTAGGAAAACAATTTTTCCAGTACAAACCAAACATTCATGGATACCCACTAAAGACATGCTTCCAAAAAGCCTACATTGCGCAACCCTAATGGCATATGAGATATTGTACTTTGATCAAGAGGGGACTGTATCCTCAGCACTTACAAAAACATTCTACAGTAGGCCGGTTCTAGATTTAACTTGTTAAATTCTGCCATTTTCTATCCTTCTTGGCTTATTTTCCTTTGAAAAAAAAAAAGGTGACTTTAAAGGCTCTCAACTACATACACTTAAGTCAGGACTTCAGACAGGATAGCTACAGAATTCTTACACAGAGTGTTTTCATGCCTACATAAGGTCAAAAAAGCAATTTGTGGTTGAATATGGTAGATATTCTAGGGAAAGGTCACGGAATTTGACACACATGTATTCTGTAGGTTAAAACTGTGCTGATGCAGATCATATGCGTTCCACCTGAGCCAAGATAAAGATTCAACGAATCTCTGACAAATGTCTGCTCTCCAACACTATGTCCAGGGGTCCCTACAATCAACTCATATCTCCATTTTGGATGACAGAGTTTTCTAAGCATTGAGACAGTCATGCAAATACATTACCTTTCTCTAAGCTAACACACGTCTTAATCTGCAATGGGACTGAAAGATGGTTGAAGATGGATGTAACTGTCTCTGTTCCGTTGTGCACATATAGATATTTCCTAATACACTTGGACAATGATGAATTCAGCCCAGTTCAGTGCTCAAAAGCACAGTCATAGACAGGGTAAAATACCCTCCTTTTCCAGTAACAGCCTACCAGACAGTTCACTCAGCTAAAAGCTAAGGGACCAAAGTGCTAGATATTCCTGCAGCCTGCAGGAGTTGAAATCCATAGCTCTTACCTTCCTGGAAAAGACCCTTACCTCTGAAATACTGATAAGGCTTAAGATTAGTCCACCTTTCATCCTACCTGAGGAGGTGAGGCCACTGTCAGGAAGGAAAAGATGGGCTGAATAACTTAATACGCAACTTCAGCTCAGGCATCCATATTATAGAGGCAGTAATACTCCATATGCCGCTGTCCAATGCAGCCCAACATCGAGCTTTAAGCATCCTTCACCCTTTGAGTTCTTTTCTCTTCGTTGGCTAGATAGATAGGGAGTTTAGATAACTAGTTTACATGTTTTTAAATACCTTTGTTAGGACCAACAATCTGTGCTTGTTCAGGTGGTGTATGTCTAACATGGGTTGTCTGATCTTGACCATGATTCCAGTCTGCTATGGTTTAAGCCCACTGCAAGAGCAGAAGAATGCTGGTAAGCATCACAGAAACCCTAAAACAGATAGTGTATTTCAAATACAAATTATAAAAAATTATAAAACACACCTGATGGTTGTGAACAAGGCGCTTAAAATTAGTCAGTGATTACAGTTGTTGATAGTTCATTCCCAACATAGTAGATAATTATCTCATACTCATATGTATCCTTTTCAGAAATCATCAGAAAAAGCCTACCACATGCTTGGAATAATAATGCCATCTGGAATGGTACAAATCTCATTCTTGGCAAAAGACACAAAGCCAACATGAGTACCAAAGACCTCAGATCTCTTCAGGTCTATTTGCTACTGGTAAATGCAGAAGAAGAACAAATTATTGCATTAGTAAATAAAATGTTGATAGAACTTATTTAAGGAGTTACATCTCCTTCGATAACATTCACTGTTAGCCATTTGATTCAATCTGCTTCTTCATAATGCACCCTAAAATGGTAAGCATAGGGGGAAGAGTGCTTCAGTGACATCTGCAGTAGTCATCATTTGCCCTTGGCAAGATCCTGTTCATTACCCAATACCACAATTTAGCTATAGAATTATTATTAAATAAAGTTACTAAGACCTTTATGAACCCAAGAGCAGTGAATCTGAATTATATATCTAATTAATCATTAAAATCAATGAAATACATTCTCTCCAAAGGTACATTAGTGTTCTACCCTTTATATCAGCTTTCTGGTATATTATATATATGAATGTGGAAGTCAGTGAAACTCCACCTCACTGGAATCAGGTCTACTAGTTTTATGCCCAGTAAAATTTAAGAGAATTGTGTAGAATGGTCAGGATGATATCTATTTATAAGGTCCTCTCCTATGCTGTTACAGACAATCTTACAGGATCAAAGATACATCTAGCGCATTGATATGTACCAATTTATCTTTTTTCTATCATAATAAATTAAATAGCAAAAGCAAATTTTAGCTGGCAAGCACAGCAGTCAGAAGACTGGCACTAGACTACATACATGGTTACACTCTGACTCTCCCTCACTCCTCAAATGTGAAACTTTCTTATAAAAAAGGTTCTGTGACTATGGAAATGTAAGTGCATTCTAGCCTCTCCTAGCCCATTAAGGTGACTGATAGACTTTAGATTACAGTGACTTGAAAAAGAATTACTTTTTTTAGTATTAAAAAAAAAGAGACATTCAGAGAAAAGAAAAGAAAAAAAAAACCCACCTTTTCAGTAAAAACAGAAGGCAACAGCAGCTTTGGAACAAGTGCTTGCCAAGAGAAGGATTTCATGCTTTTGTTAATTAAAGGAACAAAGAAAAAACAGTGCAGTAGGCTGTATCCTACATAACAGCTTCTACTAATAAAAAGTAATAGACAATTTCCTGCATTCAATTCTTTTGAATACTATTATACAAGGTAATAGAGTTTTGGAAATGAAAGTCCTAGCAGCCTGTCAGAAAGAGCTTTCTTCCACTTTTTTTTTATTAAATGACTAAGTGCAGCAGTCTGTGTCCTATCTCTCCCTCTTGCATCTATTGGATTGTATTATTTTACATTTTGATTGAAATGATGTCACCAGCAGATAAAAGCCTGGCCCAAGCATTGTAATTGAATCAGCCTGAGTTGTTTATTCTAGTGATCTACAGCGATGCTTTCCTTGTCCTAACACAGAATACATAAAAGATCCCCTCTTGTTTAACATGCTACTGATTAGATCTATTTTTTTAGAAGAAGGAGGAATCAAATTGGGGGGTCAGGAGAGTAAGAACTGGAGTTTGGGGGGGAAATTGGAAAAAACAGATGAGAAGAGACACCATCTGCAAAACTTTCCATGTGTGACTGAAAGTTTAAATAAATAAATTTCACGTGGCATTAGTACCAGATGCAAACAGATTTGATTGACAACATTTAAATGACAGTTAATGGGAACTTGTACAATTTTTGAAACGTTTTTCATGCTTATTTCCTAAATCAGAGGCTTATTCAAGTTTTTATTTAAAAATAATGCTTACCTTGGAAGAAGAAACATTTAAAATTGCTAATTTTTTTTTACTGCTATTAAAAATACAGTGCACTGGATAATTAAATTATTGTTATTGACATGTTCCATTTTCAGTTAAAACATTTTACTTTTAATAGACTTTTGAATTAAATGTATTGAACAGACATTTGAATTGAATGTATTAAGGATATCCTGCAATTGGTATTACTGAGAATTACCTTTCACAAAATGCATAACAACAGACAGAGGTAAAAAAAAGAGTTATAAGAATATTTCATCTGGCAAGTTCTGACAAAATTTACTTTGGTAATTATTTTAAGAGAAAGTTTGTCTCTTACGCTAAGTGTTTGCTGTTTCTATTTTTGTCATGTTCCTCCCGCCCAGAAGCCTCACCAAAATGTAGAAAAAATTGCAATACTTTATGTGATGTGTACACTTTAACACAAAACTTCTTCAACAGCATTTTTGGTGGTGATGGTGGTGGTGGTTTTTTTGTTTGCTGGTTTTGGGGGTTTTTTTTACTTCTGGGTCTTTCCTCAAAATAAACTACAATCATATGAGGTTTAGTAGTAGCGCCAAGATGAAAATAAGCCAAGCCCATCAAGCAATTTGCTGAAATGTTTTTTACATGAAACTTATGCTTTGAATTGTTTGCCTCAAATCTGGAGCTGGCAGCTTATTTAGTTTGTTATCTGGGATTTCTGTTTAAGGAGGAAACAAAGATGCAATTTAAGAAAGTATTTCTTAAAATGCATAAATAAATTATTTGAGCATAATTTTTAAAATTAGTTTACAAACAACTACAATTAATAAAATATTGTAATGGAAATTGATATTAAATAAAATAATTAGAAACTTGATTTGGGGAAACTTTTCGAATCTAATTTTTTAAAATATATGCAATAACTTAACAAGATTGTTTTCCACAGGTAAAAATTAAAGCCAGCAAAAAGGTTTTTTTTTTAAATAGAATAGAAATTTATCTACCAGTCTCTCTATATATTTTACTGTTATTGTCTGAATATACACTACATTGTATAAATAAAAAATACATTTCCCATACCATTTACAGTCTGTTTAGCACTCTTAATAGCTGCATTACAAAATTCACTCATAATAATTGTTGATATCTAACCTTTGAGACCTTCAGATTTTTGTAAATCATTTATTGTCCTGAATGTATCATTATTTGAAAGCATTTGTAAAACATACTTTTTAATATTTCTAGTCAGTGATGAACTCAGAGCTGGGAAGCTACAAGATGCACTACTCACATTTATAAATGTGTGTGTTTGGAGTGTATTTTACTAAATGTATTTTGACTGAAGTTAACCCTTCAATGTGCATTTATTAGACTGAGTGGGGTAATATCCTTTTCAGTTATCTTGGTTTTCAACACTGCTACCCACTTTGTAAGTAATAATAAAAACTAAACTGAAATAAATAAAATATTCATTCAGATTTGTCATTAAGAATTAGAAAACAAACGCATTGCTCTATTCACGTACAAATAATGTGTATCACAGTTGGCCTTGTAACATAGAGACAAACTGTTCTGTGGCCACATAGAGACACCCAGGCTCACCAAAGCACCAATCCATATTCAGTCCCCAGAGCTGCTTAAATATAATTTGCATCACAGAGGCTACACATTTGGTCTCTGGAGGGGGAAGGAAAGAAAAAAAAAAAAGTAGGCAATGTTGATTTAGCCTCTCTTCAATATTCTCTAGCACCTGCCTCAGGGAATAGCACTCAGAGGAACATCCCAATATGCCATGCTTTTTCTCACCATCACATTACTTTCTTGTTAAAGCATAAGTGGTTGGTACAGGCAAATTGATTTCAACAAAGAAAAACCATTGTGTATCCAATCCCCCTAAACAAGAACAGAGATTTATTTACAAAGGTGCAGAATTCACTTTTTATTAGCAATTTTAATTATTTTTGGAGATTCCACTGTGAATTCCTGTGATGCTTGGATGTCCAGTGTACATCCTAATACTATCAATGGGATTTCCTATTTTAATAGGAGTTGGTTTAGACACTAGCAGCAGCAAAGTGTGAAGAAAAAGAAAGAAAAGCCTATATTTCCATTTATTATCTGTAGTTAGCCTCTTATGAGAGTCTTTTCCTGTGAGATTTGCAGCCACGAGCATATTTCATATACTAATTTTGGACTTTTGCAAGCTTATAAAAAACAAACTAAACTTTCAAACCTATTAAACTTGCAAAAAGAAAGGTAAGCTGGCAAAATGTAATGCCAATAAGTGAAAACACTGACCAGAAATAGGTGGATGGAAATGGGCAACAAAAGTCAAACAGTAGTGCATTTGTCAAAAATGGAGCAAAACCAAGTCTTTAAATATGAGACGGATGATGCATGGGTGTTTGCTTGATTTAAATAATGATATTTTAAAAAATACTCAAATGCCAGCACTAATGATGTTTAAGCTGGAAAAGGCACAATGGACCCTACACTCTGCCTTCCTCCAGTGCTCCAAGCATGTATCTGTATAATCAACAACAAGATCACATAAGAGAGTAATTTGTTGCGGTTTATGGGTGGGAATGACAAAACTGAGGTTCAGAACAGCAAGGGTTTCAGATTTAGCAGTGTGCTTTCAAATCCTGAAAAAAATGTTTTCGTTTATTTCTTTAACGCACTCAGAAATCTGAAACGAGTGTGCAGCTTGTATTGGTGGACACATTACTAATAATTCAGGTCTTTCTTTAATCATAGAACCAGGCTTGAATACAAAACTAAAAAGAGCAGCAAGATGCTGAAATTTCAAGTATATTCTATCTCTAACCAGGGTATGGAATACAGAAGGAAATTGGGCTTTGGTGATAAGAAATGGCAGTTTCCTTGATCAATTGTCTTGTTTTGGATATAAACAATATCTCACAGCCTAAATCCAACTCCTTCTAAAGCAACTCAAATAAAAGATCAGATATTCAAAAATACTGTGCCCCAGCAGACTCCTCTGAAGTAAATTATTTACAAAGCTAATTGAGGAATCCAATATACTATTCCGTATGGAAAATTCTGATCCAGATAAATTAAATAACTGCCAAGATAGTGAAGTACATATAGGTCCTCCTGCTTTTTCTCAGAACTGATACTTCAGCTGTGTTTCATTTTTTCTTTTAAAAATCATTAGCCCTAGCAGCTATGCAGCTCCTTCATAAAATCAAAACAAAACCAAAAAAACTGTATGATATTCTTACCATTAAGAAATTGTAAGAAAATCAGTAAAAATATAGGTGTTAGTGTCAGTTTTTAAGGAGTTATTATACACTAAAAAAAATGTAGACATATGAATAATTCTTTAGCTATATATATATGCATAGATACACATACATGCACATACACATCAGAAAAGCATAGGGTGCAACTTCCTCCTATATTATTTATGAAATGAGGTAAAGACTAATTAATTGCATTGCACAGAATGTGATTGCTTAATAAAATATATTGCAGCTGAGAGAAAAGATGTTTGTCTAGCATATTTTTACATCCAAAGAAGTCTGAATATAAAAATAAAAGTTTACATGTCATCCTGTTCCATCTTTGCATGTACTTGCTCTTTATCTCTAAAGCAGCATACGTTCCATATGAGAGAGGGGGTTGCCATGGTATCTGCACTTTAAAAAATTGAATAGCAGTTCTAAAAGAAGCATAAAATCGATTTAACAAGTTGTCATGTAAGTTACTCTGGCCCATAAGGATGAAGTCTATGCACTTTTTTCTATATAAAAATGTTTCATTTTTAACAAAAACTAATTGTAATTTTTTAGTCACAGAGCTAAATATGCTGCTTGTCATTAGGTTTCTCTCATTAACTTACAAATCATTTGTGTGAGCACATAGAAAATATACATATTTTCAAGCATCTTTCCCTTTTCCCTTAAAAAATACAACAAAACACAGAAGTAGTAAAGAAATAACCCTCAGCAGTGATCCTAATACAGAAGATAAAATGCTGACATATAATCAGAGACAAAAATAAACCTTACTTAAAAATTCATTGCTTTATGAAGTTCTTACTCATTCTAAAGAAAAGAGGTTTCAGTAATCACCATGAAAATGGGCTTTTTTTTTTTTTTTTTACTACTCTGAAGAGAAGGCTTCACAACTATAATTTGGGACTTCTTACAGTCACAGGCACAAAACAGTCATTCACATTTCTAGCGCCCAGTCTGCAGGGGAGTACAGATAGCTCTTGGACCTATAGTGACGTGATTTCACAGGCAAACTATAGAAACTGTGGTTTTCCTCTTTTTTTTTTCTTTCTTTTTTTTTTTTAAGAAGAGAGAGAAACACGAATGGAAGAGCAGGATGAGTCGATGACAGTTTTTTTCCAAAACTATATCCTCTCAACTTCCCTGCAGGATAGGTTACCATCAACTCATTGAGTAAATCCCAGACAGAATCACTACCTCTGCTGAAACACCCTCCTTGCTTGAGTATAGCCTTTGGGAAAAGGTCAATGTTACCTAGCAACTACTAAGAGCCAGTGCCTTTTTAGAAATTAACCCCTTCATATGAGGCTTTAGTAGTATCTTGCATCACAAAAGGACTTCCTATTTTCTGCACTAAACACACCAGGAATTTTATTTTCAGTTTCAAAGGGTTCAGCTGGTCAAAGTTGCCTGATGAAATCATGACTGAACTTAGAAATTCTTTTAAGGATTGGATTTGTTCAGTGGAATATATAATCCTAACTATGCCTAAACAGAATTATGCTGATTCCTTGTAAACCCATACAAAAATCAAAGGCTGCTTCACAGAGAGTTTCCAGAATTTTGTGCGCCAAGTTTCCACCTCCATGGCTTGGCTGCAGTTAGGTCCCAGAATGGGAAAGTCATAAAACAAAGATTATGTGGACATGCAAGGCAAAGTCCACAGAGAAGCCAGACTGTTCCCTCTGTGAGGTGGACATGCAGTCTTATTGACTCGCTCTCCACTGTTTTGAAGGTAATATTGAAACAGCATGTGAACATGACTGGATGGGACTAAGGGAAGCTCTTTGACTCAACAATCTCAAATAGCTGACATTCGGGGGATTATGGTGCTCAAGGAAAATGCTAGAGCTGTCAAGTAGGAGAAAAGTGAGTCTGTGTTAGGGAATGCAGGCAGAGACTGTGCTAAGAGCAACTAAGAAGGGGACAACCTCTCTACCTGATGTTTTATCACATCCCAGGACTTAGTCATGGCCCATTGTTTGTCTAGGTTTGCTCTCTCTCAGTGAAGTGTCTCTAGGTTAATAAACTAGCCCCTAAATTTATATGTAGTTCACCTACCAGCTGGCATGTGTAACCTGAGGAACTGGGAGTCTTCCGGACACGGCCCTCTATGCCATGACGCACTAGAAGAAGCATCAGAAAGCTCCAAGAGATCCAATGGCTGAACGACAAAACAAACAATATTGCAGGCTGTATCAAAAAGCACAATTGTGCTGCTTTTTAGGCACAGCCACTATCTGCATATCTCCTCTGTTATTTTCAGAGAGATTAAGATGAGATAGAAACACTTTGCTGAAGTTGGATGAGAAGTTGAGTTACCATTTTTGCTTCTTACAACTTGCTGAGTAACAAAGATTTACTTAGTCATAGTCCTGTAAGACAAGTTTATGTCTTCAATACTTCATGTGGAAAATGAGGAAAGTATAATTAACATCCACCCTCTAGAACATCACCATACTTGTGCAACACCTACAGTATTCTATTGGATTTAAATCCAACACCTTAACCCAAGAACTCCCAGCCTCTCTCTGCTTGCAGTCTGTAACCTCACTAATGATACAAAAATACAATCTTGTCCAGCTATTCTCTAGCTAGCAGTAAAACTCACTTGACTTTTAATCATAGTTCTACCTGAATGAGAAACATGTCTGGCTGGGTAAACAGGAGGAGGTAGATTCAGACTAGATAGAAGGAAGACGTTTTTTAAAATGAGTGTGGTGGAACACTGGAACAGGTTGTCCAGTGAGGTGGTAGATGTCCCATCCCTGGAAACATTAAAAGGCCAGGCTGGACAGGGCCCTGAGCAACCTGATCTGGTTGGAGATGTCCCTGCTCCTTGCAGGGGCTTGGACTAGATGACCTTTAAAGGTCCCTTCCAACCCAAATTATTTTATGATTCTATGAATAAAAATTAAGATATTTTCATGACGTGAGTTCAGGACAACAGGTTCATCTCTACATCTTGTAGTGTTTTGCAAAAATATGTATGTAAAATATATATTTCAGACAGAAAAGCCAATTGTATCAATTTTGCACACATGATTTTATACTCCATGCCCTTTTCCAGCAAAAGGCACTAAACAACAGTGTCCACACCCATTTTGCAAGATCATAAGTAGCTGGTTTGACAGCAGATGCACACTTGTCATCCATTCAGCAAACACATTGCTGCAGACCAATCATCGTGCATTCTGCTGCTTGCCCACCAGATAGGTAAGTGGGCCAAGCAGATTAGGGTATATGCAGACAAAAAGGGTTATTAAAGTGCAGGAAAGAAAACAGTGCAGGATACTACTCTTTAGGAAGCCACATTCTGCCAGAGCTACTGTTTAGGGAACAAATTGATAGAATTATATTTCTTTTTTTTTTTTTTTTTTTTTAAGGAAAGCTAGCAACATTACCCAAAACTGTGACTTCAAGAATACATCTAAACCCAACCATCCCACCAAAGCGTGGCAAACTCATGACAGAATTTGTAAAAGATTGCGACCCTGACTGACATTGCATGAAAGGAATGCAATATTCTAGAAAAGGAAGTGCCTTTGACCTAAAGTCCATTTCATATTTTATTTTCCATATTATTCTTAGTCTAATATTTTATTTGCATTTTTTATTACTTTGTACATAGCTGTCTGTAATATTACCCAGGTCAGAACAATTTATTTTGTATCCAATAAGGCAGTAAGTATTTCAAATTATTCTATCCAACACACGTTACACATAATAGGTTTGTCAGTAAAGGACTGTCCAATTGACTAGTGTATTATGTCCCTCTTCAAGTCCCTTAGTCTTCACTGCTTCTTAACAACCTAATTAATTTTAGGTCATCTGCATTCTTCATTACCATCCTGCTTCTTTTGCAGGAAGAAAACGGATGGAGTACCAGTGGAACTGCCATAACTAATGTCAGGATTTTCTTCTTAAGAGGTTTGATAAATTGTCTAAACATATATGTGCTTTGAGTTACAGGACTCATTAAAAAATAATCCTTTTTTAAAGCTGAGAATCATAATTAGATCAGGATTCGTGTCTGTCAAGTTAACTTTTTTATATCACTAGATTAGGAGTTTAATACATAATACATGATAGACCTCAGGCCTTCTCCAGAGCCACTTTGGGTTGGATCCACGAAGGAGGTAAGGGCTGAATTTATTTCAACTAATCTTTGAGGCCTACAGAGTAGTCATCAACATTTGAACTATTCATTTGTTATTTTTACAGCCAATGGATGAAAGGGCACTTCTGGGATACAGGTTACCTTAACCAAAGGTAGGTGCCTCACTTGGGTAAGAGAAGGGCAGCCTTGGTGTGCTCACTGGCTGTAAGGAGGCTCTAGATGACCTGTCCAGGTATGGAAGGCCAAATCTGAAGTTAGGTGGAATCAGCCACATCCCAAGGGCTCAGAATGTGTCCCTACCTTCAAGTCACTCTCTGGACACTATTTGCAACTGCTTTTATCTTGAGACAAAAGCTCCATGTCTACCTCGTAAGCCTGGCAGGAATCAAGTTTGAGGTTATCTTTTACGTACTTCATACACTAGTTGGGTTCTGGTTTGGTAAGCGTCCAGACATACCAGATCAAGCCTACATGAAAGCCATCAACTAAAGTACAGCACATGTCCTAATCGTGTTGCTTTTTCAAAAAGAAGTATAAAGATATTTCCAGAAGATAGAATTCAGATAATCTTTTCAAAATGTCTGTCTTCACAAAATAGAGCATATATACACGTAAATATTTATATACACGTAAATATTTATATACATACATACACACACAGATATATATGCACACACACACACATATATATATGTGTGTGATGTAAGCCAGCAAATGAACATTACAGGAACAGAATCAAAAGTTAGAAATTGCAAAATTAAGCTTACAAATCTAAGTGACTTGGGAAGTGTTTAACTACAATTTGAATACATATCTTCCAGTCCTTAGTTGAAATTCTAGCACAAAAGAATTTGATGACATTTTAATTAACTTCAATTTTTTGAGGTAATTTATCCTTAAATACTTTGGTTGCCATTAATTTGCAATGTGCTTTGGTTTTTGCCCTGCCTACCTTCCCTGTAGTTTTTGTTTGTGCTGCTGTTTATTTTCACACCCTTGCGTCTCAATGTTGTGACTTCTCTCTTATTCTGTGTCCTTTCCCTTGGCAGGCCAGACAAACAAAAATAACAAGAAAATTTTGAGAACAGAAAAGAACAATTAAAAATATGTATCACAAGTGATTCCTTTAAACTATTTCTTGTGAAAACGCTGATTATGCATAATAAGCTCTTTGTGTAGATGTATAACATCTCGTGAATGTCTCCTACAGTGGAAAGGAACAAAAGATTACTGAGCTGGTAAAATACCATTGTGAACACTGTGAACCTACTGTTTTGTTCCGAGACCTTACATCCTAATTATAGCATTTTTCTTTTTTCTTTATTTAAGAGTCTTTTTTTTTATCGCGGTGTGGACTGGACATAAACATTCCTTTGGATACTATGTCTAAATAATGAAAACATTAAAACTATGGATTTTTCCCCTATCAAGCAGGTTAATAGTTTAATTGTATACGGTTTTTCTTACATTAAAAGCTGCATACCTGGCAAGCTTTATCGGGTAACAGGGACTTTTAAATGTGCCAATGTTTCTACAGAAGTAACGCGGGTCAATTGCAAAAGGGATAACCATAATGATTAAATCATTAAAATTTTGTCTATGCTTCACAGAGCATAGAGAAAATTAACTTCCCACCAACCTCATTTTTCTGCTGAACATGAAATAATGATTTTCTGCCAGTATAATTACAAAGCTAACATCTGATAGAGTCAGCATCCAGAGGGGATTATCACATGCATGAGTATTAGACCTCATTACCAGCTTGACTGCAAAATTATTACATCTTGTAATTGGATGGTGAGATTTATATACAGATTGGCTGGGTTCTCTGTAAGATTGTAATTACAAGCTTCGTTGGTTCGCTACTTATCACACGGTGCAGGAGGAGGCAAAAACAAGCAGAGGAAAGACCATTTCATTAAGCCATAACCCTATCAAGGGAGGAGCACTGTAACATCCCTGTATTTATTAGGCCAAACAGAGCTGTTTGCAGAAGGGGAGGCCATTTATTACCGCCTGACAAATGGGATTTCATTTATTTAACCTCGGTGATCTATTTCAGTAAAATGTACAAACGAGCCATCCATTTTATGATTCCGGAGTCAACGCCTCAATTATCTAAAGGCTAACTGACTGTTAAAGCACCCATCTGCTAGGATGAATTCATTGATTTAATTTGCTTCGTGTTACTGAATGATTCTTAGCAGGCAGGGAGTGGAAGGAAGGGGAAGGGAAGGAAGGGGGCGGCTGGCGGTTTAGGAGAATGCATCAGAGTGATTTGGCATGCTAGTGTCTGCCTGCATGTGTGTGCGCGCGCGCGCCTGTTTTTTGTAATCCTTCAGCACAATAGAAGAAGGCGATCAATAGCAGCTTAAATTTTATGAGACAAGGAGTTAAGTTGTTCAGCTCGAGCCAAAACACCTTTGTTCTACCATAACAAGTAATCTCTGTGGCGGAATTAATATTGACAAGCTAGCTTCTTTGTAGCTAATTTTGTGGGTGCCGGAGCCAATCAGGAGCCTTGCAGTAATAGAGTTGTTATTAGAGTTCATTATAAAAGCTGTGGATCAATGGCTACACTGGGAGGGAGAGGACATGCTGCAGCAGAATGCATATGTATGCTCAAGGAAATGAAATCCTTTTAATGTCCTTGTAATAATTTATTCTATAGTTCTCTTTGACTTAAAAAAAAAATCTTTCAAAAACAAAATTAAAAATGTTCCCTTGTGAGGCTTTTAATTTTATCACAACACTGAAACTGATAGGAAGAAAAGCGGGATTTTAGGGGTGGGGAAATTCAGGGAGACCTTGTTACCCAGCTCTGAGTTTTATCAGAACTAGACTGCATTTGGAAAATGCCACCATTCCCACATTACCCAAATCACGCAGGCTGGTCTGTTGAAAGCTTAAGCTACTGTGAATGTAGCATTGATGTCTTTTAAGCCACCCCTTTTCTCCTGCCTCCCTAAACCATGTGTCTCATTAAATCTGATTTTTAGGTTTTTTCTTTGATGGGGTGTCATTTTGTAGAAAACATCTTTACATTCAAGGAGAAGAAGTCACAAATAGCATGCTAAAGCTTTTCTCCCGTGTTTCTAGGGAGGAATGACCTGTATGCTGTAAGTGAGTTAGCACTTTCAGCAGGCTGACAAGGAGTTCACAGAACACATCTCTTTGTAAAAGGTTGCCTCTTTCAGCTGTAAAAGGGCCCTCCTTGATGTAAGTGTTCCCAGAGTAATAATCCATTTCTCTTGTGGCAGGCTCCGGCTCATGCTATAATCTTTCCCACAAGCTCCAAATCAGTACAAGAAAGCTGTTTACTGGACAATTTTCCCTGCATCTCAATGTCAAATGATACTGCATTAAAATGTGAGAACATCACACTCTAAGAAAGGCAGGAGGATCAAAGGGAACCCTCACAGTGAGTGAGTTGCAACAAATTAGCATCTTTTGGTCATGGTTTCCTAGATATAATAATATGGCATTTCAGGACCATAAGTTGTTTGCTTTGGTTCCTCCCCCTTATTTCACCATAAAAAAAAACCCAGCCATTTATTTTTTCCATCTCCCTATATTTGCCTCTGCCAAAAAAAAATTGAATCACTTCCAGTTGATGCAATTAAAGAGGGTAAGTCCCTTGTGTAGACACTGTTGTTTCAATTCCAGTGGATATCATTAAGTCAATATTAGAGACTCTTCCACAAAAATAAGACCATCAAGTATCAGCACTGTTCTGTCTGATTTTGGTTTTCTTTTTTCCTTTTATCACATTCTTCCCAAGGACTGACAAAAGCAATCATTTCAATTTTCTCATTTTCTATTTTTTTTCTCCAGACATCTGTCTTAAACCTTAGATTCCTGCTGTTTAGTGCAGTAACAGGAAATATTCTGGGAGAGAAAACCTGGGAATCAGAAAAAACTTGCCATCACTTTTTCCATCCACTTTTTCTTCCACTCTTGGCTTCCAGATAGAATAAAGTAGCTGCATACCTGGAACCAGTCACAAAAGGCACTAAAAGTGAGGAAAAAGATCAAAATACAGACAATGTAGCAAGCAAAAACAACTTAGGGAGAATAATTTTGTGCTAATCAGAAAGTTTTGAATTTGACAATTTATTTCTTTTTCTACAATAAGCTTAAATTTCAGAATTTGAACTAAATACTTCGATTGGAATTTTGTTTTGAAAAAGACTGAAAGGGCAAGTGTGACATATCCCCTTTTTCCTCAGTTCAAATAAATAATTTTTCCAGCCACCCTCTGTCAGTTTTTTCTTCATGACAGCTTATTTCTAATAGTGAAGAATGTCAACAGAAACTTATCTGTGATTTTTATGTCTCATCATGCTGTTCTCTGACATTCATGTGCCTCCCAGGATCCTTCTGAGGGGTGAGTCTAGGCCTTGATGATTTCTTTGTTCTTTGATGTTTGTTATTTGTCCACTATGGAAAGCCTATAAGGAAAGTGAAAAAAGAGAATTGGTCAATGAAAAATGCTATGTCTCAGGGGTCAAAAGGAGTTCCACAGAATTATAATTATTGCCACATGAGCAAGATCTTGCAACAACGATGAGAACAAATAGTAAAAGACTTTTCAATCACATAAGGAAAAAGTAAATTCAGATCACAATGAGGGTGACACAGAGATTAAGGACAATCTGGATATGTATCTAAAATTAAATTATTACTATCCTTACTGAAAATGGATGTAAAATATCATCCCTAAAGTTAAGGGCAAGACAGCTACTGGGACTGCAAAGCAGAAAGTCCCCTACCAAATTATTACTTATTTGATATACATTATTTCTGGTAGACCATCCTGGAATTTTCTTAGGGTAGTGCTGCAAGTGCTCTGTGGTTAGGCCAGCCGTGAACTACATAGAGCTGACCTATGGGAAGCCCAGTACAGCAACTGTAAAATTAGTATTACGATTTCTCCCATGCATTTGCCCTCACCAATGAATTTGTCAGGCCCCCAGCCAGACCCTCTTCTTAGTGTTGGCCTGAAGTTCCTTAGGACACTAAATTTCTTCTTGCAACATCTTCTGGGCCACTCCATGCCAGAATAATACAAACACAGAAATAATAACAAATTATCTTTAGTTTTACATTCCCCTTCCACTAGATTTAACTTCTTTGAACCACTATTAGTCACTCATTTTTATTCTTCTACTTTACACAATTTCAAAGTTGGGAAATGATTCTGTTCTTTTTTTCTGCTTGATGAAGCACAAAAGATCTCTTTTGCCATGAATTCCTGATCACTGACTTTGAAAGTTACTTCTATACCTTATTGCAATCTATTATAATTTCTAGTAACATATCCACAGGTAAAATCCCTCCAGCACCAAGATCAGTCTCCAATTCTTCTTTATTTCAAAGGAGAGAGAATTTCATGTTGCAGACCTGATGCTCTGTCACAGCACTTGATTTTACTGACATCACGCCAATAATTTCACTGAGCCACCCCAAGTTTACACTACACTAGAAGCAAAGAACAATTAGACCACCATGTTAAACTGTTCATTCCTAGAAGAGGTGCTTGCTTTGCCACAGGTTTATCCTTAGTGGAGATGAAATAGATTGGGTGGTGGTTGTACTTGCTACGCTCTCTTGTCATGCGGAGAAAGGTACTAACATTTAAGCTGCTGCTCTGACTGACTGAATATCCCATACTACTACTACTATAGCAGTAACTTCAGAACACTACACATTTGAGTCTCCAAATGCAATTGGAATGTCTTTCTTCGGAGTTTCTGTCTGCTTTCTGAAAACATTTTGAACAGTATTAGTCGGGGGGGAAGCTATCCATTAGAATACACATTTTTCAGCCTTATTGCTCGCAATTAACACACTCAATAAACCATTGAATATAACTGCATGTTCCATATGCAGCTACGGTAAAAGGCATCTACTTTTCAAGTTTTAAAGCTACTTGTCCTTTCGCCTTATACCTGAAAACAAGCCTGAGGCAGGAATGTATTGCAGTATAAATACATGCCTCAGAGTATGCTATTCTTTAGTAAAATGTGTGTTGCAATGAGATAACACTGCACCTCTAGTAGTTCACCATATCCTGAAGGTCTACAGTTATCTCATTATGAAGTCTGTTCACTCACATCTTATTGACTAATTCAGTTATTTTTTTATTTACAAATTTTCACTATGACTTAACCATCCATAGAAAAAGTGATAGAAGAAATGTTCAGTGTCAGTAGGTTGGCGTTGAAAGGTTGACTATAAATGTCAGTACAAGTGCCAACATTTCCACTAACTTCCAAGAGAACAGCATATATGCCCACATATTTTTGAAATAACTGTTTTTCTCTTTTACAAACTCATACTCTATCTAATCTACATACATTAAAATCTGAAGCATTTCATAAATTGAATATGTCCACAATTCAGAAAAGACATTTGTCAGAAAAAAAGAATCAAACAATGTAGTCATGGTAACCTGTAATTTAAGATCAGATACAAAAGCTGTTGACAAAACTGCTATCTACCGTACACACATTCTCTCTCATATTTTTAGAAACACATTCTAAAGAAATGCTGTATCCAAAATCAGTTTCCTTTCTACTAAGTGTGGGTGGAAGGGTTATTTAGAGCAGAACAGATAATAGCAAGAGTTGGGCCAAAGAGAGACCAAATGGGGATGTGTCTTGATAGCTCTAAGGAAACTCACTGAAAAGGCATGTTTATTGAATGGGTTTAGGAAGGCATCAAACTGTGAAGGCATACAGAGTACCAGATTATCTCTCCACAACTCTATAAAAGCAGAGATCAGAAAAAAAATGGCTATGTGAGACAAACATAGAACAGCCCAGGTTGCAAGGGTCTTTGAAAGATCACCTGGTCCAATCTTTCATGGAAAAGGGAACCTAGATGAGATTTTTTTAGCACCCTGTCCAGTCACATCTTGAAAATCTCCAGTGATGGAGACTCTACCTCGTCCCTGGGGAAGTTGTTTCAGTGACTAACTGTTCTCACTCTGAAGATTTTCCTTCTTCTATCAAGAAAAAACTTCTCCTGGTGCAATTTGTATCTTTTGGCCCTTGTCCTCTCCATGTGCCTCCTTGTGAAGAGAAAGTCTCCAACCTTTTTGTAGCCACTCTTTAAGTACTGGAATACAGTGATGAGGTCCCCTGTGAGCCTTTTCTTCTCCAGGCTCTCACTCCTTAAGTTTTTCTCATAGGGTAGGTTCTCCAGCCCTTTGATCATCTTCATGGTCACAAGATTGAACATATTTGTTATCACTTACTATGCTTCATAAGTAGAAAAAAAAAGAAAAAAACAGATAGATATAATGTTTGGGAAGGACAGAGTGGTAGTTTAAGAGTTCTGTTGTCCCACCTGGTAACTCCACACCTGTCTGATAATGACTTAGCTAAAGGACAGGAAAAGCACCCTAACTAGGACAAGAAAGGAATCAGATAAGGATTAGCTGTGCTCTGATAACTGAGACATTTAAGATCCCAACTCCATTCTTACCAAAAGAACTAGAATTTCAGTTGGGCATTTGGGTACTACCATGTCTTATAATGAAAATGACACAACCATCAGTTTCCTGAGCTACCCATTTGTGCTTTAGGCTTTGCTTTAATTACTCTGGGTGAGGAAAAGTCTCTGAAGATGTCATCTGGCAGACTCGCAAAACTGCCCAGTTGTTCAACAAGTACTGCTCTGGATCTAGCCATTATTAAGAATGTGATTTCTATAATCTAGTAAAACATAAGGATTATTTTATTTCTTAAGGACACATTCCTTCACCTGATTATGAGGACATGATCAACACACTGATTTTAATGTAACAGCAATATTAATTAATCATTTACTAGCACTTAGGCAGAAAATTGGTATTCTTGGTCGTGCATGTAAAAATAATAGTTTAAATGAAGTCTGTAATACTGGTAATAAATACTCAAGAGTTCTTAGAAATGACTTCATATGAACAACTCATATCACAAGATTAATAAGACATTAAAATAATTTTGTGTAACATATAAGGAGCTCTTTTGTCATTTGCACAAAACCAAAATGAGCAAATGTCAGGAACACGCAAGGACATGAGGCAAGTTTTTTGAGTAAAAATTTGTAAACTCAGGTTTCTGCTGCTTTTGCCATCATCTGCAGATCTGTACATTTTTTGACACGATGGGGGATCATTACTTTAAGTACGATGAAAATACCACAGAACTAACAAAGGGCTTGCTTGTCAAGAGTATCTTCCTTCATTTTCCTTGCTTTATTTTTCTCAGTACAATTTTTCATCAATATCCTTTCTCTGCTGACAGTAAATGCCAAAATTAAAATAGAGTCATCATGCTAACAGTCTTTGAGATCAAGAAAGAGGTAAATCCAAACTACAATTGTTTCTCATTTTGACAAAAAGGCATTCATTTAACACTTCTTTTTTTAAGCCAGATGTTTCTAAACAGCAAGCTCCTCAAAGACATTTTCTACCATTTCTTGGTTGCATACTAGCCCTGACAACTGTGATCTCAGAGAAACCATCGGTGTTCATGCACAGTCAGCCCTTAGGACTCCTGAAAATCCCTGTTTTCCTGAAGACAAACACCCTGAAAGGGTTTGGGGGGGTTAAAATTAGTGACAAATTCTACCTAAAAAATATTATTTGGAAGACATGCTCTAGAATGAGGGTCAGTATTTGGGCAACACCTCTCTCCTCCCCAGCTTTCCACAAGCCATAATGGGGTATCAAAACTAAGTCTATCTACTCGTTCAGCTGCTTTGATCTAAGAGTCACTAAGTAACAAAGCAGCATGCTTTGCTTTCTTCCTCTGCTATCTGTGATTTCCTAGGTCTCATTCAAGTACCAGACAGGTCAAGGACTATTTAATTGCCAAAAGTCAGACAAGAAAAAAAGGAGTGCATTTTAGCCACGTGGCCTCTGTAGTACTGCAGATCACTGGTGAGACCAAACTGAGTTTTCTATGTCACACATACCTACTTTAAGCATAAGAGACATGTCTCCTCCTGGAAGCATGATTTGTATCCCATTAAGAAAACTACCAGTTTCAGCCAAACAAAATGAAATTACAACATTGGCCAGAATCTAGTATTTTTGGCTGAATAAAGTAATTACAATAATTTTATTACATAATTATAGAAGTAATGGGGGGGAGGGGCATGGGAACCTATTGTTTCTAGCTCTCAGATAAACACTTAAGTCAGCAGCCTGCAGTGCTGTGCTCCCCTGTAGGCATAACAATGCTGAAATCTATTGTGCACAGTGAAGCAGCTTCAACAAGAGACCAGGGAGCACTCACCTTGGAATACCCTACACCACACCAGTGAAGGTGCTTTCCTAGTACATGCACTTCACATCTCTTTTCCACTCTTTTACCAATTTCTATGCAGAAGGAGTATAAGAGCCCAGCTTTGCAGGGTCCTAAACCCATGGGATGCAAAGAAAGAAGCCTTTTCCTCCATTAGCCTTGAGAAAAGAGCACTTTTCTCCCACTAAAACTATCCACCAACTACTTCGGTTTGCATTTCCTTTGGTCTATGAATCATTTCTGTGGTGGCTTGAACATATTAAAAAATAAAATTATATCATACAATTCATTCTGTCCCACATCTACAATGAATGAGGTCAGTCTCATAGAGACAGGAGCCTTGCTCAGTAAGGACAGACCTCCTGATGTTTTGCTTCTTTTGAAAACCATTCTTAATCATTCTTATCCACTTCATTTTGTGGGAAAATGATAGTGAAAAAAAAAAAAGTAACAAAGCATGCCAAATGGACGGCTAGGAAGAAGAGTGCATAACTAATATGACTCTGCATTCCTGTGAAGCCAGGACTGAGGCCAGCTGACCTTGAGGACTGTCATGGCGCTAGGTCCCCATCCTTAGGATGTGAAGTGGGCATCAGGTCCTGCAAAAATAGCTGCCAGGCTTGGAAGGGAAAACTCTTATCTGTTTTACCTCCTTACTTTGCTCCTTCACAGGAAGGCTCCCTGTTCTCCCTGTACCACATCCACCCAGCTCCCCTCGGGGCTGGCTCGACATGTGTCTGAAGAGAAGGCATCTCCCCAGGGAGTCTCCATGTGGCTCTGGTCCTGAGGATGCCCTAGATGCTTCCCACCTGCAAAGGAGTGGTCCCCCCTACCCCAGGTTTGAAAATGTCTCACTACATCTCTGAAAAAAACATTTGATACATTACACACATAGGGCATGACTTTCCCTCTTCGGCTGCAGGACTTTGTCCAATAAAGTCAGTGGAATTACAGTGGTGTAAAGCCTGCATAGGCAAGGTAAGAATAAGACTCCTTTCTGTCCTTTACAGACTGATCATATGAGAAGCTGAACATTTCCCACTAAGTGCTTAGTACCCTCTACTCACATCTACTTGATTTCAGTGAGAATTCAGCTAGCAGAGTTAATCTCTTACAACTCACTATTCTGTTGCAATATGTTGCTCTCATTCAGGAAATCTGAACTGAGTTTAGAAATTCCCAGGTCCCTCTGACAGTCGGCAACTTATCATTTTAGTGCAATAAGCACATTAGCCCTGAACAGCTTGAGACTGCATTCACCATTGATCAGAGAAAAATATTGTGAGATATTTTATTACAAAATGACGCACCAATTTAGCCATCTTTTCATCAATGATGTGCTTCAATTGGATGTGAAATGCCAAGAAAGTTGCCTCCCCAGGGTGCCATCAGTGAGAAATGTAAAGCAGAGGCTTTCAGTTAATATGGTTCATGTAGCGGAGTTTTATCTTTCAGTCAAATCAAATTTGAGTCAGCTAGTAATACATGTTTGACCTCCCATTATCTAAAGCCATAAATTGCATTGTAGCGATTTGTTAATCTGGCCTTAAATCATCCAGCAACCTTTATACCTTTTTTTAAATGAATCATTGGGGTTTTCTTCTTCATTTTCTTATGAGTTCATAGAGCACAGTTGATTAAATCTCTGGCTTTTGGTACTCTGCTCATTCAAGAACCCTTATTTCTGTTGCATATAAAATGCAGTATTGTTTCTAAATTCATCTAAGTACAGAAGTTATAACTGCTTTATTCCAGAGGATAGTACTGATAGTCTTAACAGCCTGCTTTCAGATTGCATCTCTGAATCACAAAAGAAATGGAAAATGAATCACATAGTATTTGTGATCTTTTATCAAAAAGTATCTAGAGCTTGTGTTAGCATATTTACTAAGATAAATTTAATTAACAGAACAGAGGTCTGATTTTGTGTCACAGCTACTTCATGTTGGACTTCTAACATAGCTTGGCCACAAAATTTCAGGAATGACATGAACCATCATTGTTGGATACATGACATAAGTAAACAGGTAACATTATTCACTTCCCTCACCACTACTTTTGAAAAAAAAAAAATATGGAAAACTATGGAATATAAACTATATGCATCACTATGGAAAATAAAGTACCTTAATGGTAATTCCAGAAGAAAAACTTCAAAAGTCAAAAGTCATGAGAGTATGAGAAACGTCTTGTTTTATGTGAAAAGGTAAGCCTCAATTATTCACTATCATCAGACTTCTTAAAAATTCCTTTGGCTCAACATCCCTGAGATAGTGAATTTTGCCAGCTTTTAAAAACCTGTTGCCAGTACTGTTGATTGTAGCTCACAATCAACATGAGTCCCTGGCTGAGGACCCAGAAAAGTCATGGTCCTATGCATTGGGCATTGTGAACACGCCTAGGGAGAGATGTACAATGATCAATGTCATTAGGGTAAGAGCAGAGACTCATCAAACTGATTTAATGGTGTGGCTACTAAGCCTGCATTAGATGGGTCCACTTTCGATGCTGGCTAAACTACACAGGATGCAGACTGCTTATACGTAAGGGGTTAAATGACTTGACATGTTTAGTCCACCCACTTGCAAAAGGAAAAAAATAAGCTTTGTTTCCTGGCAAAACAGTTTTTCCAGCCTTCTGAAATTTCTCAGATAGACTTTTCTCTTGTTTTGATTCACAGGCAAAAGACCCCTCTTCCTCAGGTCAGACACTCTCTTTGTCACACTACGATTTAAAGGAATAGCTCCCATTAACCGAAGCACAGACAGTAAAGCAAATGCAGGCACGGCACTCAAACTTCACGATATTTCAGTACAGAACTCTTATGATGTCCTGGTTTCAGCAGGGATGGAGTTAATTTTCTTCTCAGTAGCCGGTGTGTTTTGGATTTTGTGTGTGAAGAATGTTGATAAAAACATTCTGATGATACGAGTTGTTGTGAATGAGACCAAGGACACTGTCTGGCTTTCCAAGTCTCGTTAACGTGCAGATGCGGGAAGCTGGGCAAAAGACAGACAGAATAATTGATCCAAACTGGCCAAAGAGAGTATTCCATGCCATAAACGTCATGCTCAGTATATAAGTGGGGGTTGCCCATGGGAGGGGGCATCATTTTCAGTTATTCCTTTTCTTGTCGGGTATCTGTTTGGCCACCCTTGGCATTCTTTTCTTCTCTCTTGCTTGCTGGCATCGTTCCCTCTACCTTGCTAGCTTGCTCTCCCCGCTTTTTTGCTTGCTGCTCGGTGTTGTTCCTGTGATCACTGCTCAGGACGGGCTGCGTCGGTCATTCGGACATCGGGTGGTGAGAAATTGTACATTGTTCATTTTGTATATTTTGTATATATTAATATCCTTATATCCTGTTAGCTTTGTAGTTTTTAGTATTTTTAGTAAACTGTTTTTATCTCAACCCACGAGTTTTCCTTTCTTCCCAATTTCTCTCCCCTGTCCCACTAGGTAGGGGCAGGGTGAATAAGAAACTGTGTGGTGATCCGGGCTAAACCACCACAGTCTTTTTGGCGCCCAACGTGGGGCTCAAAGGGGCCTCACTAGATCAGTCGTGAGATCATCGGACCTTAGTCTGAGGATCCAAGGTTCAAGCCCCGGTCAGTCCCGAAGGGTTGAGATAAGGACAGGTTTGAACACAGTGTGTTGAAAACAGATTTGTTACAAGTGTTCATTAAGCCGGTTTGGTCATCGCTGGGCACAATGTTATTTTATTTGTTCTCGCAGTTGTTTTTAGAGCTGTACTGGATAGCACCCTACTTGCCGTATTTTCTGTTTGTCGGTGTTTGTGCACGCTTTATCAATGATGTGTGTTGGATCAAAGGTATCGTTCTGCTGTGCCATGCGGCACTGATTTGTTTAGTGAGATTGCTGGTAACGGGACCATTTTCATATCTGTACTCAATGGTGGCGGGCAGTGTGCAGAGCGAGGAGGCAGAGGCAGCTCCACCCGGGTATTTCGGGAGCCATCTTGTGGGTGTTGTTTGGAACTATACCTGTTGTTTTGTTCCGGGAAGTCAGGCCGCGGGGGGAACATCTGTTTACAGCTTTCCCCACCTCACCAAGCTAATTTCAACAGTTTTTGAGAATTTTGAATACCCTTTTTATACCCCTACCACCATGTTCATGGTGACAAGTCTCTTGCAGCTATCTCAGATCTTGATATTGATGAAGTTTAAACAGTTTTTTAAAAGTATTATGGCTCCTCCAATCCCCGCAACAGACACTGTGGCTACTCAAACTGCTGCTACAAATACTGCAGCTACTTCAGCCGCTACGGCAGGCGCTGCAGCTACCCCAGCCCCTGCTACGGGCACTGCGATTGCTTCAGCCCCCATGCCAGACACTGTGGCTACTCAAACCTCGGCAAGCAGTACCAAAGAGAAACCGAAAAACCAATCATCCACACCAGTATCAGTTGCCCCTGTACATAAGAAATACACCAAAAAATCAGTTCGCATAGTGAAAGATGATGATGAACCAGGCCCATCACATGATCAGGGAGACACAGAAGGGGAGGTAGTCACCCGATCCCTATCCCTGAGTGAGCTGTGAGATATGCGAAAAGATTTCAGCCGTAATCAAGGTGAGCAACTTGTCACCTGGTTGCTCCGATGCTGGGACAGAGGGGCCAGTAGCCTGGAATTAGAAGGCAGGGAAGCCAGGCAGCTGGGATCTCTGTCTAGGGAAGCAGCCATTGACAGGGCAATTGGAAGAGAGTCAGCAGCCTGCAGCCTCTGGAGGCGACTCCTGTCAGGTGTGAGGGACAGGTATTTCTTTAAGGAGGATATTGTATGCCACCCAAGCAAGTGGACCACCATGGAGAGAGGTATCCAGTTTCTGAGAGAATTAGCTGTTCGCGAGCTGATTTATCATAACCTGGATGACCCACGGACATCCGTAGATCCAGATGAAATTGAATGTACCCGACCCATGTGGCGGAAATTTGTACAGAGTGCACCATCATCGTATGCCAACTCATTGGCAGCAATGAGTTGGAAAGATGATGAGATGTCACCAGTACGTGCAGTGGCTAACCAGCTCCGACAATATGAAGACAATCTCTCTTCCCCGATGCGGGCCTGTGTCTCAGCTATAGAAAGACTGACTGAGAAATCTGAAAGCCAGTTTGAAAAACTGTTAGAAAAACTATCTGAGGTGTGTGAGAAACTCGAAGATTCTTGCTCCCCACCTGCACGGACTAATATCTCAGCTATTAGAAGAAGACCTCATCCTCCTCCTGCTCAAGGGAGACGGTACACGCGACGAGATGACCTATGGTTTACCTTGCGTGACCAAGGAGAGGATATGAGGAAGTGGGATGGAAAGCCTACCTCGGCCCTAGAGGCACGTGTACGTGAGTTGCGAGGTAAAACAATCACAAAGGGAGGTTCTTCCAGGCAATTTGCTTCTCCAGTCTCCAGTGGGCAGTTCCCCAGACAGCGTAGAAGGGCTGATCTCACCTCTGATCCTATGGAAGAAACTTCTGATTCATATTCACAGAAAGTGAATAGAAAATATTATAAACAGGACTAGAGGGGCCCTGCCTCCAGCCAGGCGGAGGAGAGGGACAACAGAGTTTATTGGACTGTATGGATTAAATGGCCTGGCACATCAGACCCACAAAGGTATAAAGCTCTAGTAGACACTGGTGCACAGTGTACTCTAATACCATCAAGCTATAAAGGGGCACAACCCATTTGTATTTCTGGAGTGACAGGAGGATCCCAAGAGCTGACTGTATTGGGGGCTGAAGTAAGTTTGACTGGGAATGAGTGGCAAAAGCACCCCATAGTGACTGGCCCAGATGCTCCATGCATTCTTGGCATAGATTACCTCAGGAGTGGGTATTTCAAAGACCCAAAAGGGCACCGGTGGGCTTTTGGTATAGCCACCGTGGAGACAAATAAACAGCTGTCCATCTTGCCCAGACTTTCAAAGGACCCTTCCGTTGTGGGAAAGCTGAAGGTTGAAGAACAAAAGGTACCAATTGCTACTACCACGGTGCACCGGCGGCAATATCGCACCAACCGAGACTCCATAATCCCCATCCTCAAGCTGATTCGTCGACTGGAGAGCCAGGGAGTGATCAGCAAGTCCCGCTCACCCTTTAACAGTCCCATATGGCCAGTGAGAAAATCTAATGGAGAATGGAGACTAACAATGGACTATCGTGGCCTAAATGAGGTTACACCACCAATGAGTGCTGCCGTGCCGGACATGCTAGAACTTCAGTATGAACTGGAGTCAAAAGCAGCCAAGTGGTATGCCACCATCGATATTGCCAATGCGTTCTTCTCCATTCCTTTGGCACCAGAATGCAGGCCACAGTTTGCTTTCGCTTGGAGGGGTGTCCAGTACACCTGGAATCGACTGCCCCAGGGGTGGAAACACAGCCCCACCATTTGCCATGGACTGATCCAGACTGTATTAGAAAAGGGTGGAGCTCCAGAACATCTGCAATACATTGATGACATCATTGTATGGGGCAACACAGCAGAAGAAGTTTTTGAGAAAGGGGAGAAAATAATCCAAATCCTTCTGAAAGCCGGTTTTGCAATAAAACAAAGCAAAGTCAAGGGGCCTGCACAAGAGATCCAGTTTTTAGGAGTAAAGTGGCAAGATGGACGTCGTCACATTCCAATGGATGTGGTCAACAAAATAACAGCTATGGCTCCACCAGCTAACAAAAAGGAAACACAAGCCTTTTTAGGTGTTGTGGGTTTCTGGAGAATGCATATTCCAAATTACAGTATGATTGTAAGCCCTCTCTATGAAGTGACTCGAAAGAAGAATGATTTTAAATGGGGCCCTGAACAACGACAAGCCTTTGAACAAATTAAACAGGAGATTGTTCATGCAGTAGCCCTTGGGCCAGTCCGGACAAGGCAAGATGTGAAAAACATCCTCTACACCGCAGCCGGGGAGAATGGCCCTACCTGGAGTCTTTGGCAGAGAACATCAGGAGAGACTCGAGGTCGACCCCTAGGCTTTTGGAGCCGGGGATATAGAGGATCTGAGGCCCGCTATACTCCAACTGAAAAAGAGATACTGGCAGCATACGAAGGAGTTCGAGCTGCTTCAGAAGTGATTGGTACTGAAGCACAGCTCCTCCTGGCACCACGATTGCCAGTGCTGGGCTGGATGTTCAAAGGGAAGGTCCCCTCTACACATCATGCAACTGATGCCACGTGGAGTAAATGGGTCGCACTGATCACACAGCGAGCCCGAATAGGAAACCCCAATCGCCCAGGAATCTTAGAAGTAATCACAGATTGGCCAGAAGGCAAAGATTTTGGAATGCCGCCAGAGGAAGAGGTGACACGTGCTGAAGAAGCCCCACCATACAACAACCTCCCAGAAAATGAGAGGCGATATGCTTTGTTCACTGATGGATCCTGTCGTATTGTAGGAAAACATCGAAAGTGGAAAGCTGCTGTGTGGAGTCCTACACGACGAGCGGCAGAAGCCACTGAAGGCCAAGGTGAATCAAGTCAGTTTGCAGAGGTGAAAGCCATCCAGCTGGCTTTAGACATTGCTGAACGGGAAAAATGGCCAAAGCTCTATCTCTACACTGACTCATGGATGGTGGCAAATGCCCTGTGGGGGTGGTTAAAGCAATGGAAACAGAGCAACTGGCAGCGCAGAGGCAAACCCATCTGGGCTGCCGCACTGTGGCAAGATATTGCTGCCCGGTTAGAGAAGCTTGTTGTAAAAGTACGTCATGTAGATGCTCACATACCCAAGAGTCGAGCCACTGAAGAACATCAAAACAACCAGCAAGTGGATCAGGCTGCTAAGATTAAAGTTTCCCAAGTGGACTTAGACTGGCAACACAGAGGTGAACTATTTTTAGCTCGGTGGGCCCATGACACCTCAGGTCATCAAGGAAGAGACGCAACATACAAATGGGCTCATGATCGAGGGGTGGATTTAACCATGGACACTATTGCACAGGTTATCCACGACTGTGAGACATGCGCTGCAATTAAGCAAGCCAAGCGGCTAAAGCCTCTGTGGTATGGAGGACGATGGCTGAAATACAAATATGGAGAGGCCTGGCAGATTGATTACATCACACTCCCACAAACTCGCCAAGGCAAGCGCTATGTGCTTACAATGGTAGAAGCAACCACTGGGTGGCTAGAGACATATTCTGTACCCCATGCCACCGCCCGAAACACCATCTTGGACCTTGAGAAGCAAGTTCTCTGGCGACATGGCACTCCAGACAGAATAGAGTCAGACAATGGGACTCATTTCCGAAACAACCTCATAGATACCTGGGCCAAAGAGCATGGCATTGAGTGGGTATATCACATCCCCTATCACGCACCAGCCTCTGGAAAGATTGAACGGTACAATGGACTGCTGAAAACTACACTGAAAGCAATGGGTGGTGGAACCTTCAAAAACTGGGACAAACATTTAGCAAAAGCCACTTGGTTAGTCAACACTCGGGGATCCATCAATCGAGCTGGCCCTGCCCAATTTGAACTTTTACATACTGTAGATGGTGATAAAGTTCCTGTGGTGCATGTAAGGAATATGTTGGGGAAAACAGTCTGGGTTATTCCTCCTCTGGGCAAAGGCAAACCCATCCGTGGGATTGCTTTCGCTCAAGGACCTGGATGTACTTGGTGGGTGATGCGGGAGGATGGGGAAGTCCGATGTGTACCTCAAGGAGATTTGATTCTAGGTGAAAACAGCCAATAATTTGAACTGTATATAATCATGTCTGTAGTTCTTTTATGTTCTATCAGAGGTAGTGCAGCAAGAATCACACTCAACAGTGAAGAACAAGCTTTGATGAAACCGAGCGATGTGCAGCAGTGATGGAGTCAGAACTGGTGACCAACAACTTCCTCGAGATCAACATCTTCAACTCGCAGACCATGGATGTGATACACCAGCCACGCCAGAGGTACCAGCTACGAGTTCCAGATGCAGTATGTAACAACTTCACACTACATACCATCTCTCCTGCCCTGAGAGACTGCTATCACAGATGGGGCCCAAAGTCATGGACTAAATTAACTCAACAGACTTTGGAGGGATAGCTCATAGATTGAGATAGTGATATCTGTGTGTATATCTATAAGCATGACGTAAATGGTATGGAATAAGGGGTGGATACTGTCCTGGTTTCAGCAGGGATGGAGTTAATTTTCTTCTCAGTAGCCGGTGTGTTTTGGATTTTGTGTGTGAAGAATGTTGATAAAAACATTCTGATGATACGAGTTGTTGTGAATGAGACCAAGGACACTGTCTGGCTTTCCAAGTCTCGTTAACGTGCAGATGCGGGAAGCTGGGCAAAAGACAGACAGAATAATTGATCCAAACTGGCCAAAGAGAGTATTCCATGCCATAAACGTCATGCTCAGTATATAAGTGGGGGTTGCCCATGGGAGGGGGCATCATTTTCAGTTATTCCTTTTCTTGTCGGGTATCTGTTTGGTCACCCTTGGCATCCTTTTCTTCTCTCTTGCTTGCTGGCATCGTTCCCTCTACCTTGCTAGCTTGCTCTCCCCGCTTTTTTGCTTGCTGCTCGGTGTTGTTCCTGTGATCACTGCTCAGGACGGGCTGCATCGGTCATTCGGACATCGGGTGGTGAGAAATTGTACATTGTATATTTTGTATATTTTGTATATATTAATATCCTTATATCCTGTTAGCTTTGTAGTTTTTAGTATTTTTAGTAAACTGTTTTTATCTCAACCCACGAGTTTTCCTTTCTTCCCAATTTCTCTCCCCTGTCCCACTAGGTAGGGGGAGGGTGAATAAGAAACTGTGTGGTGATCCGGGCTAAACCACCACATATGCTAATTTCATTAAGTCAAAATTTACCCTTTGGCTTTGTTGGATGTCTCAGAAGGTTTAACATCAAATTCTCCTACATCACCACCATCTTCTGCTTCAGCTATCATCTCTGTTACTGCCTGTGTGGATCCCTCTTGCAAAGGAGCTCATGACACCAATAGGAAATGAAGGCATTGACACCCCAAGAGACCTATACTCACACCTAAGCTTGCATTCACACTTCTGGACCATTCAGATAACTAACCACTATCCACATCTAGTTCATCCTCCTTTTCACTTCCACCACCCTTTATCTCATATCTTTAACCTTGGTTCTCAATGTTTAGCACAAAAATCAAACATAATAAAATAAAATCAAACTAGGAAAATATGTTCTGGTTTGCCTTTGCTTTTTGATACAGCTCTAATGAGTTCTCTTTTCATTGAATCTCCCCTCTCTGTGTGACCAAGACTACTCAAGAACTAGGAACAAAGGCAGCACTACATGATATCATGTACAGAAAGTTACGTCGCTTATAGCACATTCATAGCTTATCAATAGTTTCACTAAAACATATGTGCAACACTCATAAGCATCTAATCTGGAAGTTTATCGTAAGATCACTGATGAGTAATTAACAGAAAACAGTTGTTACATGTTCTTTTTCATGTTTCTTATTCATAATAGTTTAAATTTGCTGAATGGCTGTGCAGTGGCACGAACACCAAATGCTAGAAAGAAATCATTGCTGTGACCCCAAAGCATCATAAGGTTGTTTAAAAAAAGAAAAAAGGTCCATAAGAATAAAGAAAATAAGGAAATCTTGAGGTCTTTTAATTTGTCTTTTTGGTGTTTTAAACTTCTTCCCAGCACTAGGAAGACTGAGAACATTCTCACATTTCTAAATAAAAGCTAAGATGATAACATAATCATTCATCTCTGGGAATTAAGGCTTTAAATAAAACTCATTGCTAAACTGCTACTAAATAATATTCTAGAAGAACAGTAGAATCATAGAATAGTTTGGGAAGGGATCTTTAAAGGTCTTCTAGTTTAACCCCCCAGCAAGAAGCAGGGACATCTCCAACTAGATTAGGCTGCTCAGAGCCCCGTCCAACCTGGCCTTAAATGTCTCCAGGAATGGGGCATCTACCACCTCTCTGGGCAACCTGTTCCAGTGCTTCACCAACTTCACTGTAAGAAATTTTTTCCTTATGTCCAGTTTGAATCTACCTCCCTCTGTTTTAAAACCATTAGCTCTCATCCTCTCACTACAGGCCCTGCTGAAGAGTTTCCCCCAGATCTTTCCTATAAGCCCCCTTTAGGTACTGGAAGGCTCCTATAAGGTCTCCCCAGAGCCTCCTCTTCTCCAGGCTGAACAGCCCCAACTCTTTCAGCCTGTCCTCATAGGAGAGGTGCTCCAGCCCTCTGATCATCTTCGTGGCCCACCTCAGGACTCGCTCGAACAAGTCTAACTTGCTCCAACAAGTCTAAAGTTGGTATTATCAACTAACGATCAATCACCCCTCAGTACAAGCTATAAAACTCAGATCGGGTAAATACTGAAAGCTCAGTTCTCAAATGCATACAGCTTCTGGGTCCCACTTTATTCTGTGAGTGTCCTTTTTGACCTCAGGCACACTCAGCATACAGCGAAACCCTAGTTCAGGAGAAAGGAACATGTCACCAACATACACCCATAGATCCTAAAGCAACAGTACTATTCATTTTACAGCTTATCTACCAAAGCACTCGAAAGGTATGGTCCTGGAGAGCAGCCCACAACATGAGTATTCATCTAAAAGTTAAAATCATTTTTACAGCAAAGATACTCCTCTTTTAAATTTGATAAATTGAACTCAGATAAAACTCTTCTAAAGTATAAACCTTCTACCTAACATCACTCTTTCACAAAATAGTAAGTTATCTCAGCTCCTAGATACACTTAGAAAATGGAAGATCCATTGCCACAAAATGCATACAAAGTCAAACTAAAAGTGAAGCCATAATCATGACCTTATCTTCACAAATGAGACAGAAAAACACCATCTAGAAGACACTAGAAATATTTAACAAGAAAAATAAGAGTTTCTCACCCTCAGGCTGACACTGGTAATTAAAATCTTCATCTTTTTATTTGAAAATATTATTGCGTGTATAGAAAAACATTCAGTAAGAGCAAAGAGATCTTGTAAAATTATCTGTAGTTTACATTTCAAAAGTGGCAGAAGCAATCTGGCAGATTTATTATAGGTCATTAGTCAGAGCAGATTTTTTTAAAAAACACCAGAAGTGTTACAAAACTATTACATTTTCTGTGATGTTCTCAAAATTCACAACAGCCTACTTATGAAAGCCTTACAGGTTTGGGATGGGTTTTTTTCATTATTAGCTTTAGCATTTATTATAACCAAAAGTGATCTTATTTTTATCTACATAGTCTGTTTTTGCTCCATGCTTGCAAATTTCATAAGACTCTCAACTAAACCATTTGAATTTTCTATTCATACACTCAAGACTCCAATCACTAAAGCTATTTGAAAAATTATATCACAGGCAAGAGCAGACAAGAATTCATTCTTTTGTAGGCTATGAAAAAGGAAGACATTTATTGTCATTCTCATGGGAGAGGATGGTTGTGACAATAAAAGGTAAATGACATGCACAGATTTCAACTGCATTGTCAAAAGCTGGGTTTGTTTTTAGAAAAACATGAAAATTGTCACACATTTTTACAGTTTCACAGCTGTCACTTAGATTCACAAATTCAGACACATTTAGATTTTTTTTTTGTTTGGTACCAAATCAAATTAGAAATATTACACCTACTTGTGAACAAACTAAAACACAAGTATTTAAAACTGTAAAGAATGAGTCTTCACATTATTTTAATAATGTTAAGTAACTCATACACATGGACATGTAGAATCAGACTGAGCAGCATCTTTCCAAATAATTCAACCAATATGAGTGACCTAACCTATGGGGGGATGTAGCTTCTAACATTACTGAAGGCATCAGAATCTGACCCATAACTCTTTCTGTTTAGATAAATAAAAACCAAACAAACTATCCCTGCCCAGCTTATACAGAGACTCAACCGTGTATTAAGTGACATCTATAAGAAGGTTCTCTATAATCATCTCCTGGAAAAGGTAATTGTGACCTTTGCTTTTGTGTGGTCTCTCGTGTCTGTCATTTGTAGCAGCCTTTTATATCCAGTGGGGATTAAGTCCTCTGGTTATAGACTTAACTTCTTGTTCTGTAAAAGTCTGTCTGCCTCGCGAAGAATAAGACACACCTAAAAAGCACCATTTTTTTAATCCATCCATCAGGAAAATGCTGACAGCCTGCCAAGCGATGATATGAATGTTCACAGTCCCTTCTGATGCTGTCTCCAAACTATCTATCTCAACCATCTACCTTAAGCTGTACATGCTTAATGGAGAATAGATGGGGCAGCTGGGCTGACGAGGGAGTGTAACAGAGCTGGCATGAGTCACCATCCTTGCCACCACCCCATGTGCAAAGCATGGTACATGGCCTCCAGTTGTCCCCGTTCTCACAGCAGTATCTCAGAAAGAGCTGGAAAATGCCACCTTCCAGTGGAAGACAGGGAGGATCTCCCTTTTGAGACACAATTGTGTAATACTTTTTCCCCACTTCATGACCGCTTTGAAAGATCTGAGGCCTAAAAATACCAGAGACTTTTTTGATAATTTTCACTAGAAAATGTGAATGAATCAAAATCATTTTTTCAGAGAAATGTATTAATATGGATGATTCTCATCAGCAAGGGTTTCTCCTCTACTAAATGCAAATATGATTCAATGACAGCAAAAGACTCTGCCCTGGCACTGCTTAGAAGAGAGGAGCTCACCCATAACGTGGAATACTTAAGAAGGATACACCTGTTCTCACCTTGGAACTGATCTGTACTAAACATAAAAAGAGAAAAACAAAAAAAATCCTAGAAGTTTAATGCACCAGTGAGAGGAAAGTGATGTGGCTTTAAACTTCTGCTGTCTGAAGATTCAGTTGGCTTTCTGAGCACAAAGAAATTCAGGAATACTATTGGATGTTATGTTCAAATTTGGTCTTTTTGTTGTTAAAAAAATCAAAAAAATGTTGCATAGTTGTGTTAACCAAAATATATGCCGTTCTACTTCATACCACTATGCCAGACATAAACATTATTCACATTAGAAATTAATAGTTCTGAGGCTAGAAGACTGCTCATGTATATGAGTAGGAAGGGAATTAACAGTGAATTTGAAGAACAAAAATTCACCGAACAAGTAGCTACATAACTGTGTACCTTCTGCTATCACTGTGCCCCAAACTCTTGCACCACCCAAAAAGCTCAGTTTACTTTCCATTGGTAAAATAATTTAAGCAGAAAAATTGAATGATAACTGGGAACTGTGTAAAAGCATTTCACTGTAAGTCTGAAAAGCTTGTGCTTGAAGCAATTAAAGAAGATGCCTTTACCTTAAAAATACACTAACAGGTATGACAGCAGCTATGAAAGTATTGCTTGCTGATTAAAGAAACAAGAAGCTGATGATAAATATAAATCAGAGAGTAGGAATGGTAGAAAATTGATAGGGGAAGGGCAGCAAAACAACTCAATCTATCATTATGCCAGAGCTAAGGACAATGTAAAGGCATATTTCTCCATAATTAAGACAGAAAGGAGTCATACAATGGTGCCTTCAGGAAATTACAGCTCAATATCTGGGAAAAAAAAAAAAACAAAAAAAAAACAACTGCTAAAACTATACATTATGTGTGTTGAGTTGCTGTGGAAGCTCCAAAAGATGGGGGAAAAAAACCAGCAAAGAAGTAAGTTCTGATGATAACTTAAAAGAGTCAATAGAAATTAGAAAAAATATACCTGTCAGTGGCCAGACTCTCAATAAAGAATTTAATTGAGGTAATAAAATACATGTTGATCTGTATGGAAAATAAAACATACTAATAACTTCATGCCTCTTCATACAAAAAAAAATACATTGATTGATAAAAGTAATAAGGTTCATTAAATACATGAGGCCAAGATGATATATTTTCATACTAGTGTGCTTCTAGGTAACTAGGGCCTGGTTGTGTGTCCAACTGGATAAGCTGGTGCTTCTGAGAAGTATCACCAAAATATATGAAGGTCTCTGGCAGACATATCTTGCAAGTAAATTAATCCAGACCCACTGCAGCTCCACAGCAATCTTTTACTTTGCTTTGAAACTAAATATGAAGCTCCAGAGGCACTTGTCCTCTCAACTCTAGATCTGTTCCTGTTCCAGCTTTGAACTGGCTGCAGCCACTGCTTACCTACAGCTGATGAGGAGAGCAGAGAAGCACATTTTTCTCTCTGTCAAGGAGAAGAAAACAGGAGAAAAGACCAAAGCTAATAAGCTCTATCTCCATCCTCCTTTTTTCCCTCTGATATACTACTGGAGGAAGTGAGAGAAAAAGAAAAGAAAAAAAAAAAAAAAAAGAAAGAAAGAAAAGTCAATCAGGACTTAATTTCTTTTTCCAGCCAGAGCTGACGGAAGCTTGAGACTTCTGACATCATTAATAAACCTACTGCATTAGAGCAGCAGCATCAAGGATGCTGGTAATGTTGCTCCCCCATGTCTTCTTGCTCCTTCTATTGCCACCTCCACTGTACTCCTGCTATATCTTCCTGAGTCCCTGCAGGAAAGAAAGGGAAGATAAAAGAAATGGCAATAGTGCAAGGGGATGGTTTCCAAATGAACTTTTCTTAGACTTTTTGCTTGCATCATTTCCTCTGATGTAATCTATCCAGAGGCTGACCTCCAAATCACATTAAGTCTAATAAATGCTAGAACTGTCCTCCTCCCTCATTTTTTTTAACTGTATCATCATATTTTTGCATTTTTCCACTAACTGAGTTAACACATTATTTTGCCTTTCTTGTTAGACTTCACCCTATTCCCCTGCTCTAGCTATCAGATGTATGAGTTTACTTTGCTGTCAGGTTCCCCCCTCGGTCTCCCAATCCCTGCAGTCCCAAGCAGGCACACACACACATATCTCTCTGTTAAGCACTTATTTCCTCATTGCTGCTCCCTACCAATAAGCAAAACTCCTTCACTGGGCTGTATGACTCTTCCAGCACACACTACTTTGCAGGCAAATTAAGTTTTACTCCATGAATGTTTACTCTCCCTTTAGCCACTCCCTTTAGCCACTGAGATACTGGACAAGTACAGTTTGAACATAAATCTAAATTTCGTTCATTGGTTCTAGTTTGTCTGTATTTCCAAGACAATAGAACATAAATCTGATCACACAGCTTGGATAATATCATTGTTCACTTTACAGCCATGGCTCACCGTCACACTGGACAAGATCACACAGGGGATAAGGTCACGGAAACTCTCTGTGTGTCTTCTACCCTGTGATGTTATCAGGTACTCAAACCCTAAAGCAATAGAAACACACTGATAAAAAGAGGGGAAAGGGAACTGTGATAATAAATCAACTCAACTGCAGAGAAAGTGCCAGGGAAAACAATATTGATTTTTTTTTACAAGTCAGTGCACAGATTTGTCAGACAAAAGAATAGAGATGTCAAAACCCACAGAATCAAACACACTAATATTAAGAGAAAAACAATCCCACCACCTACAAAATGCTAGAATGTGTGCATAGCAATGTTTATCAGGAAGAGGAAGAGTATTTTATCATACTCAGAAAGTTTAAAGAAAATATTTATACAATCTGTATATAGCAGCTACTGTTTGCCCCTCACACTGATTTTACATTAAAACATCTTATTAGGGTCAGGCAGAAGGGGAGTCAGAGTCCACTGCAAAAGGAAAGCGCCTCTGGCCCAGCGAACAAAAGATGCTTCACTCCTCACCTCAGGGAGGTGACTCACTGGTCATCACCAGTGACCATGTAGTTACCTCCCCAGGTGGTAGTAAAGTACCTCGCTTCTCTTCAGCGGCTTAAGAGGAGCTTTCTTTCCGAAATGGCCATGTTACACTCCTGGAAAACAGGGGACTGGTCAGGGTAGATGAAGCAGACAAGACGATATTGGAGGGAGAAGAAATTTAAATTGTATTCCACTAAAGAAATGAAGTATTAAAATTATGTAACTAATTATTATAAATGTACTAGATGTCATCATAAACTTGATTCTCTCACCGAGGATCATAAGAAAATAGTAGTTGTATGAAATGCCAAGTGTAAGAATAGAAATAACTAGCAGTTCAGAACAGTGATTCATCTGCTATCTAACACTTATCTTTAATAAATTCAGAGAAACTAGGGTCAGAAGGACAATTACTTCAGTTATTGTGCCCATATAACAGAAGTCCTTAAATTTCATGCAGTTCCTCTTATTTCCATTCCCAAAATCTGTTTAGCTAAATCAATTATTTTAGAAAGACATTCAGCATTGATTTGAAGACTTCATAAGGTGTAGAAATCATCAGTTCCACCGGTAATCTGTGCTAATGTTTCAGTGCCCTCACTGTTAAAAATTAGGACTAATTTCTTATCCAAATTTGTATGCCTTTAACTTCCTGCCATTAATCTTTTCTCTCTTAAATTACAGAGAGCACTATTTTCTTAACATGAAGGTATTTAAGCATTATAATCATGTCACATTCAACTCTTCTTTTTAGAAAAATTGATAGATTGAATTCCTTAAAACTGTCATTATAATTCACTTTCCTCAGCACACAAGTTATTTTTGTGGCCTTTTTTCTCAACTCTTCCAATATTTTGTAATTCTGGAGCTGCAAGGGTTTGTTACTCACATTGGCGTAGCTTGGACCTGTGACTGTCTGGAGATACACTGGTGTCCCTTGCCCAGGGGACAAGGTACAAATACTGAACCACAAATCAAGTCACTGTAAAAACACTACTCTTTAGCAACTGTTGATATTTTTAACTCTAAATTTGGCATACTCTTTTCATTTGCTTAGCCTTGCTTTTATTTCCATGAAATGAGAAGCAATGCTGAAAAACAAGAAAATAAACTTCCTGTTTCATTTTCACAGGATGGTCACAAGAATCCTGTTTAGGGAAGAAAGTATAGTATAAGTAGCAGACCAATTCTGGGCCTCATTTTAAAGGCAAATAGCAGTTTTGATTTTCAACACCTACCCTTCACCAGTTGCCAAGATGCTAAAAGAATTATGATCCTTCAAATATTCTTTAATTTCATTTGTACATTCTTTTCTGTGATGGGATTTTTGTTTCATTTTCCCCTCTTTTCAGTCTCTGAAATGGTTATTCTAAATACAGAAATATAATGCATATAAATAGTTAAAATTTATTTTATCCCCACATATTCAATATTCTTTCTCTGAATACTCAGCAAATCCATTAAAACAGTGGCTGTACTGAACTCAGTAAACCCTGTTTTTCTGCCAGTAGTTCCCCCTTTGCAAGCTTCCCAAATTTAAAGCATACCCATGCCATGAGCCACACAGCAGAACACTCCCCGTGCCTGAGGTTCCCTTCTCACAGGGACACCTCCAGCTACTAAAGAAAAGTGCAGAGCATCATTGCCAAAGTCATGAGTGGAGCTTTCAGCACAGTGAAGCAGCTCTCTGTGCTGTGAATTCCTCACATAGTGTGGTCAGTCACTGGTCCCACCACTGAATTAGAACCTCTTCACGATGGGGAGACAGCACGCAATTTGAAACACGGGCTGAGTAAAATGCCAATATTTGAGAAGGTGTACAGCTAATTTTGTTTACTTGGCACAGTATGAAAACAACTGCTTTTCCACGATCTCTTCATGAAAAAGCAGTTCAGCGGTAAACAAAATTTCAGAAGCAGAATCTGGGTCTTTCCTGTTTGTTTGGTTTTCAAGCCAAGTAAAATCGTGTTAAAATGAGGACTATTAAGGCAGCCATCCTTCAGCAACTTAGAGGCTCTGAAACCAACTACAACCTTTAGAGAGGGTGACAGTGCTAAATGCACTTATGGACAGGAGAAATATAAGCTGCTGGATCGGCAGAGCAAGACTTTTCTGAATAAACATCTACACCTGATAGATGATAACAAGCAGGAAATGACAAGCCTTGCTGGAAAATATGTCGTTTCCAAAATACACTGGTTTGTTCATGTTCATGAGGCCTGACAAACATTAAAAAGTTATTTCTGTAGATATTGTATAGGCTGTTCAGTACCTGGACTTCTGAGTTCAAGCCCACAGTCAAGCCTATGGAGTCTTGGAAAAATTCCACCAAGAGCTCTAACACTGGATTCATTGTACTTATCCATGTATTTTTATGAAAACATCTAGACTTAAAAAAGCATCTCATGGAACCATACTTCTTAGACCTAAATAAAAGTCCTATCTACTATGTTAGCAAAAAACGGTTTTTCCTATTACTGTTTCCTTAGAAATCTCTTACCCGCCATGTGATCTAATGATTGAAGTAAACACCTTCCTTTCTTCTACCTTCCTGCAAAACATTAAAAGAACAAAATTTAAAGAAAAAATAATTCCCTGACTGTTCTTAAAGAGGTAGAAAAGCCTCAACCATGTAGGTCTGCTTCAAGATTTTTATATGACAAGTTCATACCACTTGTCTTATTAGAAACAAGTTCAAACTAGATTTATATTCAAACTGCCTGGAAAAAAAATCATAGCATACTGATTTCATAATTTTAATGCTTTATTTTTCCATTTCAAGTGTGTGATTCACAATGTGGGCAGCTATGCAGCTATGCTGCACTGGGGACTGAATCTTTATTTTCTCCCCGAACCAGGCTGCTCTGCCTTCCCTCAGCTCAGACTCAGAGCAAAACTGAGTGGCTGTTCCTTTACAGCTCCAATTAGTCCATTCCTTCCCTCCTTCAGAGTCTCCTGCCTTGTTTGCTTTTCTCTGTCTGGCAATATGACATCAGTATTCAACACCGAATGACAGAGGACCAAAACATTCATGACAAATTTATGTTGCTCAGCCTGTACAGCTATTTCTCTGTTTTAAAACTAAGTTATTCTTATGAAAATATAAGAAAAGCACGACATGCCCGCTAGCTTCTTTCCTTTGCATCAGCACATCTTACGAGCCTAACAAGGCTCATCCATCATCCACACTAACCATGGGCTGAGGTGAAAGGTCAGGACTCAGGCGCTGGAGAAAGTCAACTGTAAGGGGACAGAAGGCATGCCAATAGGGAAAAGCATGTGGCTTTTGGAATTCCATGCAAGTGACTGACAAAGACAATATTATTTGGTAATGCAAGACAATTATCCACGTATTTCATACTTCCATTTTGCTCTCCACAGTTGTAAGGTGCAATAGTTACTGCTGAAAGTCTGTGAGAGCCTTTTATGACTTCTGCCAGGTGTGCGGTGCACAGCTTCTGCTCATCCTTTAGAGGTGACCTCTTAGTGAGAGGCTCACCATTCTAGGTTCCAGGTTCAGTCATTTTGCCCTACACAGATGAGATTCCTTTTTGCTCCAGAGGATTCAACAATGAGGTGAAAGAAAGTAGATGGTCTTGCCACTGTCCGCCATTCGCAACAGCACTGTCCTAGACATTTTTCTCTGCAGGGATGTTGTTTTAAAAAAACGCATCACCACGTTAGACTTTCTTAAATCCCACAAGCTTTATAAAGTCTCTCTCTCTATCCAAACTAGAAACTTGGCAAGTTTTCCAATTTCTAAGACAATTGCTCTCCATTATTCTAAATTCCTTAACCATAAGACATGACAGCTTAACCAATAAAAAACATATTCCAATTTTTAAATTGTATTTATTCAGAAAATTAAGGAGCAAAAGAATAGAAGTATATATGAGATTACCTTAAGAAGAGAAAGATGCCTCAGCAGAGTCTGCTAAACAAAAGCAGGTCCTTTTCCCTGGAAAACATTCTATATCGTAAAAGCAGTAAAGAGTAATACGAAAAAGTTTCCCAAGTGACATGACCTTCCTTTCACAGTTCAAAGAGCAAATAACAGGGACACTGATCTCAGAGGGGTGTTTTAGGAAAACATATCCACAAAAAAAATACAGAAATAGGGTACCTGGATCTAAAGGCAATACTCTCCACTTAAACTATTGACATAAGGTAAAGGCAAAAATAGAACTACAGTCTGTGACTGTCTTTTGAGGACCCAAGGGTGAAGTCTAAAATTTAAAACGCAAGGAGAAATCAGTCTTTAAAGAAAAATAATCAGAGATTTTAAGCCCTGAAGGGATCCTTCAACCACTCAGTCTGACTCATTGTAACATGCATTATGTCTCTGCCAGCTATCATATGCTGCACTGAAAAACTTCAGCTTGGTTAAAGCAACACCTGCCCAACAACTGCAGAAACATTTGCCCTAGGTCTTGCCAGGATGTGCCAGGTGAGGTACCCCCATTCATTCTGCAGTACATTTCAGTGCTTGCCCACTTTCACTGCGGGGCAGCAGCTCCCAGGGAGTCCCTCTCATTGTGCCTTTCCAGACAGAATGAATATCTCTTCAACAGCCAGCATTTTTTTCACCTCAGAAATACTTACAGGCAGTAATCAAGTTACCACAACCTTTTGTTTTTCCTTCTCTCAACTGAACAGCTGGAGGTTTCTAAGTCTGCCCTTCGAAAGCCTTTACATCATCTTTGCAGCTCATTTACTCCCTGGCCCTGCTTTTAAAATATGACCACAGCCAGGCTGTGGGGAACAGAGCAGTATTTAGCTTCTCAATATCTGTCTCACTGACTTGGCTAAAAGAGGTAAAAATCACCTGCTCATTGATCCTCTGTGCTCATACCTAAGGATCCCATTAGCCATTTTGTCAGCATATGACTGAATTCAGTATTCTAAAAGAAAAAAAATGCTGCAAAAATGCTGTTAGTGTTCCAGTATGCCACAGTTTCTAGCTAAAAATTCTGTCACCTATAATGTGAATGCCAAAAATCTCACACTCCTGTTTCAAAATCCCAGCCCACAATTAACTGGAGATACAGAACCAACAAGGTGAAAGTGTACATAGTAGAGAGTGCCAGTTGTTCTTTCAGTCATTGCCTTTCAACATTTCACATACCTGTCTTTATTTCCATATGAAGATATATATTTAATCTTTCAAAGTGCTACATCCTGTTTATTCTATTATTGTTTCAAGTAGAATTTATTATAGCAGGACTAATCATACAGTCTTGAGAACGGTCAAATCACCAGAAAGTCATTAATCTTGGATACATACACCAGGAAAACTGTGTATAAAAGATAAAGAGTAAGTTAAGGATTTTAGCCTTTAGTGAGATATTCTTTTTCTGTGCCCAGTTCCAGAAGACTTAAGCCCATCAGTCAGCACATTTAACTCCCACAAGGCAGCAGAGGAAAGGTTCACGTGAAAAAGCACTTGACTGCTGAAGGAGCCACTCCGTACAACTATTAATCCCCAAGAAGGACGACAGAGCTTACACTAAGAGTGAAATATGTGCAATTGAGGGTGCTACCCCTTTCATTACTGACTGCTGAATGACCCAACACTGCAACCTGCTGCAAGAAAGTAATGATTCTCCTTTCCTCCTTTGCCTGTTTCTTTACACTGAAGCTCTGAGGTCTGGGATTTTAGCATCATAGTCAGACTGCCTTTTCTTAAGGATTTCTGGTTCTTGTTTCAGTAGGCAAGTTAAGATAAGATCATTTTAATGAGAATTCTTGACTATGAGACAGTAGGGGAAAAAAACAAACCAAACACCTACTATCTATTTAGAAATATTTTTATTTGCAATTGTATCATACATTTAAGCGAGTATTTTTGACCATTAAAATAAATATGATGTCCCACCTGTGAATTCAAACTCTCCCAGGCTGAGAATACCCAAAATCCAGACCCTCTTCTTCTTAAAAAGGCTCTTCATTACTCATCAGGCAAAGCAAAAGTTAATGCCAGGATAAGTGTGTTTTGTTTTGTTTTGCTTTTGCCCTTGTTGTGAAACTCGTTGTAGTTGCAGGAGCTGATCAGGCACCCCCTTTATAATAAGGGCAGAAATATTAACTTAGGAAATAGCTCAAAGCTTCTTTCTCCTTTTATCTAAAAATGTCATTTTCTTTTGATCACAAAACAGAAAGTCTAGGCTTGTTCACACCATTTAATGCTAATCCCTGCTAGATGGTGGATTTTTAATCTTGCATCTAAGATAAGATTTTCTGTTAAGTAAATTAACAGAAAAGTTAGTAAACACTTAAGTAAATTTTCTGTTAAAATACTATTCAGCTAATAGTCTTTCTCTAACTATTCACCTCTGCTTGTACTGTAAGGTTATCCAGATGACTCGAGATGTTTCAAGCACACTGTTTTAGCGCTTCCAAAAAATCTCACTAGGCACTTATCTACTGAATATATTCTTTGGGTTTAAAAACTGTCCTTTAATGAAGCATGCAGGTAACCGGGCTTAATTATGTGTTTAATCAATAGGTATTCTTGAGGAAACAATAATTTGAAATAATCTATTTGCCATTAGAGTTAACAGAATCCACGTATAAAAGTGGTTTTATCATGTAATTTTATTCATGTAAGTAACACGAAGAAAGATGCTTTCCCCAATTCAGTTCTAGATTCACAACATTTGAGTAACAGAAAAATCATACTTCTAAGGTGTTACCTGAGTTGTACTTTTGTCTTTTTCTGGCTATCACCAAGACTCTCTATTTAGGGAGCTGACTTCCCTGCAAGCACAAAACACCCTTTTCAACTCCAAAGATTCACTTAAAGCAAGAATCACTGAGTTTCTGAACCCAAATCACTGTCAAGTCTTATATTATGCCAGGTATTGCTGACACGCTCAGAGCCTAAAGCCAGAACAAGAAGCTGGTCCTTGCTCCCAAGAAGTTACAAACTAAGACTCAGCAGCAGAAAACAGAGGGATTAGAGATACAGAGAAACACAGGGAGACAATGAAACATTGGTCTGCATGATATATCAGAATTAAACCACACAAACTGTTTCTGGTGGATCACATAGCCTAAATGTTCTTTTTGGAAAGGCAGATGTCAACCAAGTAAAACAAACTCTTGCTTCCATCAAATAATTTGCAGTATCCAAACTGAATGTGAGTTATGTACCCTCCACCATTTCAAAGGAAACAACGAGGTCATTGGTTTGACAAAAATTTGCTTTTGCATAATTACAATTTGTTTTTGCATGGTTACTTTTGATTCCTATTCCAAGAACTTAAAAGTCCACAAATCTGCAGAGGCAACGATCCTATGTCAAACTACTATTACATGGCATTATGTCAGAGTACTTAAAATATGTCAAAATAGCAACTGCCAAGTATTTGATGGCTAAATTCCATTTAGGGATCTGATTGAGAAGAACTCTTCTGTTTCCCTGAAGTGTGTCTGTGGTCAACTCACGCATTTCCAAGTTCTTTTTCAAGCTGTGTCCTCTCTCAATAATTTTCAATACCTTTAAATATCCATTTTGATTTGGAAAATAATGCCTATGTAACCCTTCTGTGCATGCTGTGACATCTCAGTCAACTGTCCTTGGTCAGTAGTTACCTGGTTTTCTTTTGCAATGAAGAATAAAGTCAGCAAAGTCCAACAAGATACATCAGTTAAATTAAATTATGTAGTACCAACTAAATATAGTTTTTGTCTCAGCATTTGATTACTCTCTTCAGCTGACAAATATGGTTAGTAGGATCACTTCATATGTAAAGCTGTCTCTATGCAACTGTCAATCATATACTTCATCAGATTTCAGACGTTGTGTTCTTCTAACATTTTGATAAGGTTTAAAATAGACCTCTTCATACTACACTCCATATCTGACATGCCATTCAGTGCACCACCTTTTCTAAAAAAAAAATAAAAGCAACCAAACAATCTTGCTGTACGTATGACAACAATCAAATGGAATCATAGAATATCTGAAGTTGGAAGGGAACCATAAGGAACATCAATGTAGATAGTTCTATTAAAGATGTTTCTCCTAAAAATTTTGGGTTTATATCTAGAGTCTCCTTTGGCAAGGAGGATCTTGGACTTCTGGATTTGTTACAGAACACGCTACATAGTTTTAAATATTCTGTATCTGATTGTATAATATTCTAAACATTTTAAAATACTCTTATCTGGTAAGAAAATCATGCATAATAAAACAGTATCAAACTCTACTTTGGTCTACTATATCACTCTATTATAAAGTATTAAATATTAAACAATTTAGATAAAAGAAAGATGGGAAAGAGGTACTCTTCATATCATAAGTTACCATTAATATTTCATTAAAGTCCAGATGTGACATATTATTAAATAGTGACACTTTTTTCAGGAGTATTTCTTCTTATCACTGCATTTTTAAGTGACAATACTAAAAATGATCTTTTTTCGTATGAAACATTCAAATTTTGAAACAAAATAGTTATAGGAGTCTGTATTTGTCAGACTTTTTAAGAACTGTGCAAGACTGAATCACAGTCAAAATTATATTGTCAATATTTCTGGGTTCTTGACAGTTTCCAAACATTTTAATTTTTTATTTATTGGAAATTTAGACTTGCACTGAATGACATGCACTTCTCTTTTTCATGCAGACTTTTTTATTAGAGGTGTAAATCTTCAAATGCAAAGCTTTGCTCCAGAAACAAGGAATGAATGGTAATTTTATCTAGTGATCTGAATGAGAGAAAGGCAGGAAGTCAATAATTCATTCAATTGGGTTTTTTTTCCATATATATTAAAATAAATAAACAAATAAATTCAGCTATCAAGTTTTTGTTTCTCTCCAGATTGTTGAACACCCCCTTCCTACTTCCACTAGTTGGTGTTACTGCAACTATCTTTTCCACAGGCTCTTGGTGAGTGTACACCACATTTCTATTGATGGCTTTCCAAAGACATGGCTTTTTTTTTTTCTTTTTTTTTTTTTTTTTAAATACATGATCTGCAGCCTGGTACTACCTGTATTTATATCATCATGAGCTCTTTTCCTTTCTATACTTGTTAATTCCAAGGCTGTATTAATGTTCTGTTGAAATGCTTTGTGTCTAGTGAGTTGCGCATGCTTTGGTCAACGTGACTCTAGCACTTAATTTTTGTGTTACGCTCTCAGGCCAGAGACTATTCAAAACATGAGGATTTTATTAAGTTGTAGCTGTAATTTTATCTCATTTAAAGTACATTATAGTTTATATGTACTTTCCTCATCCTAAGGCTGATTCTTAATACCTTTAGCCTGACAGTTAATAATGCAGCAATTGCTTGCATCACTTTTACTACATTGTGTAGGAAAGGCAAGTGACCCTCGGAGCCTGTACTATTTTGCTGAGATAACTGCATACAGTTAAAGAAAAACCGATAGTTCACCCATACACATGACACACAGCACACACGCACACACCAAGAGAGAGGAAATGGCAAGACAGGTAAGCATATGATATAGGCACAACACAGACAAGGATGAGATTGGTGACAGTACACCTATCATCCCTGGGCAGTTCACATCCTTGCAGTTATACCTCTGGTGCTCAGGAGTTTTGCAAAGAATGCAGTGACCTATTTGTCTTACTCTGCGGGAGCAAAAGGGATTTTTAAGACATCTTGTGAAATCAGAAAATGAAGACCTGAGTAACCACACGGAATTCAATAAAAAAGTATTTCAAGCTCTGGAACAGAGATTTTTCTTTTTTCCTTTAGGACACTCACTCTGTCAGGCACTGTTCACACACACATATATCCCTGACACCTAAAAGCTCATAGGCTGCGAAAAACTACAGTAGAACAGTAAAGTTAAAAAAAAAAAAAAACAGGAAAAGAGAAAGATTATGATAAGAGTACTAATTTGTGTTATCACTTTGTATAAAGTTCTTCTAAAAAGGTGGAAAGCATTTGTTAGTAGACAAATGGAACGTGTTAAGTAGTAACATTTTTCATCCTATTTCCTTTACTTATTCAAATACAAAAAAAAAAAAGATCAATAGTCATGAAGATAAAAGCACAAATACCATCGATGGGGGAAATTCCCATAAACACTTTAATTACATACCATTTACTTTCTGTATTATTTATAGACAAAGTAGAAAATTAACACAAAGTGGAAAATTAGGTTTAGCTACTTTTGCTCTCTATGGTCACATTAAACAAAGCTATAGAAGTAGTTTGTTTACTTACACGCTCATTAATAACAGACATTGATCAGCCTAATTGCAAGTGCACATTCACACATCACTGCCGAAGTTATTAATCTCTGCTAACGTTGTTCACCTTTCCCATTAAATTATTAACTCACAATTGTTCTCAAAAACATTTTATAAGGGCTTCCATTAAATTACACTATTTAGAAAGAATGCTGCTTGACATTTCCCATGTAATTGTTTTCTGTAGAAGACAGTAATTAAAGACCAACTCCACAAAACTAAAAATGTACTATAATCCATAAAAATCATGCATCATAATGCAGACCTGTGATGGAGCATACTTTTATATTGCCCGAGAAACATTTTTGTATATAAACATAGGAGAATTTATCACTTTCATAACTCATCATCACATCACTATATTCTGGTGCTCAGCTTTTGTAAAAGATGGGGTTAATCAGCATTCTTAATTGATTGTCAAAGGAGAATTTCATTTCTTCACTCTAATTCTATTTACGTGTAGGTCAGAACATAATGTGGACAACAGGGGAACTGCTGCCCTTGTCATTTATTCAGGAATAGACCCAGGTTCACAGGTAAACTTAACAAAGTCTGTTAGTTTGGTTTACTCCCTGATTTGGGGGAATGGCCTAATCCCATAGCCAGTTTAAACACACAAATATTAATTTCTCCCTGAGCTCCAGTGTGGAATAAACCAAATTGTTCCCTTGAGAGACAAACAGAGATACGTAAGAGACACAAACAATATGATTATGAACCATGTCACATTACAATTCTCTACCTAAGACAGTCCTTCAGCACTGTCCTTGCACCTTCATAATCTCCAAAATACGCTATAAAAATACAATATTCCCTTGATGCCATAGTGTAAAATCCCAGTCACGTGAGCTACAAAGCAGCCTTTTGATAAGTTGACTATTACAATTTGTTTCTTACCAAAAAAAAACCAAACAAAAAAAATGTAATAACCACGTCAGATGGTAAACCAGAGCAGCCTGTGGACTGACTGGTGGGGACTCAGACCTGGTAAACATCTATACAGAGCTGAACTGAAATTTTGCTACCAGCAAGATATCATGGTAGCACAAGGGGAATGGTCTGGGAACTTGCAGCTGCCAGCTATTAAAGAAGCATCAAGAAATGCAACTTCAAAGTGAAAAATATGAAATCTCTGCAAAAGAGGTCATAAGATGCCAGCGATCACTCTGAAGGAGCTACACACATGTGCCTGCAATACCTGGAGCTGCACAGTATCGCTAGCCAGGAAGAGGCAAGAGAGGCCTTCGTGTTTCCTGACCCTGGCAATTACATGTTTCGAGGTTTCACATCAGTATTGCCTCCAGTCCTTCTACCACTGTAAATGTTACCTCAGAGCTCCCAGAATCCCTGAAGTCCAAGACAGAAACACCTTCCCCAGGCCATTTCTCTCCCCGTGCAGGTTTTTAAACCTATGGCAGACCATTGATACCCTGCAGCCATGCTCTTGGCAGTTTCCACCATGGTGAGTCCCTGCCTCCGGTGAAGGAAATCATTCCCATTTCTGTTGGTGTTCTGTGCTTGTGTAACCGCCTGCAGACAATGATGTCCTTGTCTAAACTGAGCGGGAGACAGGAGGTGTGGAAGGCATGAAGAGGGATGGCTCCCTCAAGCAGCCGAGATTTCAAGCCACCTCCATCCTCTGTGATGGACCACCCGTGGGAACCAGAGCAGTCTGAAGAGTTTAATTTTATCTGTGCAAGGCTCAGTGCTTTTCACATCACCAATGAACTTCCTTAGGATGGCACTTCCTGAAGACTAATGTTACACTGGGTTTGTCTGCAGTGTACCTGCAGTCCACGGGGCTTCCAAAATAATTGTCAGAGGATTACGTGATAGGTTTTATTTGCTTACTCCTTAAGATAACTATCTAGAGCAACAGCTAGAATTTAATCATTTTGCTGATTGCTAACAGAATTCCTGCAGAAAAACAGGCTATTTCCTTGAAGTTTATGAATTATCTTTTAAATTTCCTACAATCTTTTACTTAAATTCTTTGCCCACTTCAATTTTTTTCTTGCCTTATTTTATTCCTGACTTTCTACATTATTATTTAGTTCACTCCTACATTGCCATTCAAACAAACACAAATAAATCATTTCAGGCTTTTGAGCAGATCTTCCTAAAGTCCTTTTCCTTGTTCAGAGAACATCCACTTTACTGAACACTGAGACTAACTAACTACCTTTGAAGTCACTGACGTGATGGGTGAATGTCTGCTGGTAAATACAGGCAACAAGTGCTGTTTCAGACATCTTAGGTATCTGAAACATCAGCATGGCAGATACAGCCCAAGGACCAGAAGAGATCTGTACCTTTCTGGAGGTCAACTGGAAGTCAGCTATTGAAGGCATCAAAACTGGTAATGAAAGCTCCTGTTTGGGCACTGGCTCCTACCCAATACTTCTTCAAATGAAACACCACCAGTTAGGACCTAAACTACTCATTTCCATTTTCAGAACATGGTTTAGTGGACATGGTGGTGTTAGGCTGATGGTTGGACTTGATGATCTTAGAGGTCTTTTCCAACCTTAAAGATTCTATGATTCTATGGTTTCACAGTGGAACAATGGGACAGCCAGTCACACCCTGATCTTTCAAACACATAACATAAGTTGCTAAGGGAATACTATATTAAACACCTAGAAGGGTTAAAAAGAGCTATGACACCATATGCTTGAATGGGAACTTTGTAATTCTGGATACATATCAAGGGAGGACCACTTTTATCAGGAAGGCAAGAACAGAATGCTTTAGAAACCTAAGTAATAGTGTGGACAAAACAAACAGCAGGCTGTACTCCAAATGGAAATTGCACATATAACTTCTAGGTGGCCCACATAATCCCCTAGCTCCTTCCCTGCCGAATGGTCACTTGCTAAAAGAACAGTTACAAGACCCAGGGAAGCTGAGTAGCTGTGGCACTATCTACTAGTACACGTTGCTGGACAGAAGATAAATATAGCTGGACATAGGCACAGTACCACATCTACATGGGTTGAGATGCAAGCTGGCTACTAATAGACCGACCTGGACTACATCTGACTGTACAGGTGTGCTCAGAGATCACGACCTGCTCTGATCTGCCACCCATCCCTGGAAACATTCAAGGCCAGGTTGGATGAGGCTCTGAGCAACCTGATCTAGCTGGGGATGTCCCTGCTCCTTGCAGGGGGGTTGGACTAGATGACCTTTGAAGGTCCTTTCCAACCCTAACCATTCTATGATTCTATAAAACATTCCTGTGAGAAACTGCATGAGTCAAATGTGATCAACAGCAAAAATAACAATCTCAAGACTACTATTTGGCACAGTCCGTATAATTTTAATTAAAGAACAACTCAGTGAGCAGGCACACACAGCTCAGCCAGTGGATCACAGAAGATGGAGAACTCAAGCAGATGACAGTGACAGACTGCCAGGGGTAACTTCTTGGGCCAGTACAACTGCAGCCAAAAAGGGACATGTGGATAGGTCTTAATACATTATCCAGGCTGTTTCAAACTTTCTCTCTCTCTCTCGTTTATGTGTGTATTTGTTGAATAATCAATACTGTAGGTGAAAAATGGAAGAAATTGAATTATTTCTTACAACACCGTATGACGATTTTTAAGTCCAAAGAACCTGTCAAACAAACAAGCTGCTTTTTACATCTAAAACTGAGGCAGCAATTTTTGAGCTACATAAAAATTGAACACAATTGCTCAGTCAGAACAAGTCTACTGCTGAAAATGCTTTTGTTAAATGTTTAACTTTCCCATCCCTTCAGTTACAGACTAGAAAAATCCCAGCCTCCCCTATCACTTCCCAACATCCTTCTAGGGAAAGCACTAGCAAAACAAAGGAGAGAATTTAAATTCTCTGCCCATTCAATGTACTATAGTTTACAGCCTTCTTCATGAGTTACAGTAGTCAATGCCTGAACAAGATACAGCGGCACCTGTGTTCCATCTGTCCCCTTTCATTTCTTCAACCCTTGGCTAGAAAGAAGACAGAACTGAAAATACTGTGTCAGCTCTGCACCACTGGAGAAATCCACTACCAAGGGAAAATTGTCCACAAGGATTTGGGTTTTTTTTTTAAACGAGATTTACAGCTGCTTCGTTTCCCAGGAGCAACACGAAACCGCTGGATCACATCAGTTAATCATGCCACAACATCCCCAATACTTTTAAGGATAAAAATAGAGCAGGAAAAAAAATCTAATCTTTCTCATCTCCACCTCCTCCCCAAAAAAAGCCCTGAACCAATAGATCATCAGTCCTTCTTAAGACAGTACAAAGAAAAAATTAAGAAGGCCAAACCTAACGTTTTTCCTTTCCTGTCAAGTTAATGTTGAAACTTTGATACAGTGTTTATTTTTTCTTCATCTAATTTCCTGCAAGTGCCTATGCTAGAGAAGGAAAAATTTGGAATATATATTCAACAAAAATTAATTCCTCAGGAAAATGGCTCATACCAGATGTGCGTGAGCTGTTAGCCACATGTTACCGACTCAGTCTTTTGTTGTCATAAGCTACACACAGTTCCTCCAAGTATCATTCGTTCCTTCTAGTATCACCAGCTAATCTGATTGAAAGACCAGACAGTAGGCTCCAAATTCCCAGATGGAGACTGCCTGTAGCTGCTAATAATTTTCACACCAGGGAAACATAAAAAGCTCTTCTTGTATTAAGAGTGTTTTATTTTATTTTTAAAAAAGGTACCTCAGATCCACATCTTTCCACATACTCATTCAAACCACTCGCAAACATTCTTGCACATTTTCACAGTCTGTTGCCAAAATATATAAGACCAACAGCATCAAATTACTTCCCCATCTTTTTCTGATTTTCAGACTCACACTTTTTTGGCTAGTTCGATGGCTGAGGAAATTGCAAGGTGCTAAAACAATCAGATAAAACAAAACAGACCATTACCTCCTCTTACTGGCATATCCTGTTCTCCTTATGCAAGTTTCATATTTGAATAACGATAAAGTTGGCTGTCTCCTAGCCATCGCTATTATAAAGCAAACAGACTTACAAGAATGGAATTTAATGGAAAAGAGAAATATGAAATACTTTGAACAAGCATAAACTTTCAACCAAAGAGTGAGTCTGAGCTGAAACAGCACACTCAAAATGAACTTTCTCACGCATTCAGATCCCTAAACTCCCAACATTTTCATTGAAGCATACACACTTCTCAGCTACATACAGTCATACAGTATCTAAATATAATACACTTATAGAAGTTTTTCTGCTTTCAAGTGTGTTTACCAAATTCACTTATTTATTACAATTGAAGTCTTAACATAAAAAGTATACTTTTTTTTTATTCAAAACATCCTCTTTTCTTTCCCTTGCTATACTGCAGGACTGGAATATTTGATACTTCTAATCTGTCTCCATGGAAGTGATGTCAAAGTATAGTGCAGTCTAATTTTAAAAAAGAGAAATGATAGAAAACCTCCCTTCCCAAACCTCAGCAGTTGAGCGCCGAGGACCATCATAAGAAGGCAAAATGTTAGAGGTTATTTTTCCCTTGCTATCTCTGAAAATGCAACAACATGTAAAATGTGTTATCTTTCCTATTAATGCAAAGTGAAATGCAGTTTTGCATGCCGTCTTATATAGATCTGGAAGACAGGAAATGATTGCTTGATAGGGACAACGGCAATCAGAAGCATCAGCTATGTTACTATACAACATGAAAGTTATCTTGTATCTTAGAAAGTTGCGCATTTGTTTGAATTGAAAGCATATTCAATGACCTGGAGGCCTGTGAAGAATTACGTCATACTAGAGAAAGTCAGGAAGATCAAAAATTATTTTCTACAGTTCATTTAAATTTCCAGCTACCCTACACTTCTGTGCTTTTTGTTTAAAGCCAAAACTTCACAGATAAGTTTGGATTTACCAAAACTTCACAGGTAAGTTTGGATTCTCTCTATGTCTCTTCAGTTTACATATTTCCACACACCTCTGTATTTCCGTGTGCAGACAGAAGAAATGAAAGGAAATATTTCTGTGGTATTTCCACTTAACCCAGAAATTGACTTTTATTACTGTTTGCAACCAAACTTACAAATGCTTTCAGAATGGTTGTTCTTCAAGGAACTCATCCTCCAGGCTCAAGAATGATCCATCCCTACACGTAGGAAGTCAGGCAAAGGTGGAGGAGGCCCACAGAGATAAACAAGGAGCTCCTAACTAAACTTAAACATAAAAAGGAAGCTTGCAGGAGATGGATGCAGGGTCAGATTATCCAGGAGAAATATACAGATACTATCTGAGTGCACAAGGACGGGATTAGGAAAGCCAAAGCCCACCTGAAGTCAAATCTAGTGAGGGACATGAAGGGCAGCAAGAAGGGCTTCCACAGGCCTACCAACAGCAAAAGGAATAATAGGTGGAAAAAGTGGGCCTGACACTGAATGAGGCAGGGAACCTGGTGACAATGAACACAGGAAAAGGCCAAAGTACTTCACCTTGGTCTTCACCCATAAGACTTGCTTTCAGGAATCCCAGACCTGTGGGAAAATCCTGCGACCAGTGGGAAAGTCTGGATTAAGGAAGAGTTAGCCTTGGTGGGGGAGGATCAAGTTAGGGAAACTGGACATACACAAGTCCATGGGTCCTCATGGGATGCACCCACAAGTATTGAGAGAGCTGGCTAATGTCACTGTGAGGCTGATGATAAAACTGGGAGGAGTGGCTGAGGCACCAGATAGGTGTGCTGCAATACAAAGAGACCTAAAGACGGTGTAGAGATGGGCAGAGAGGAACCTCATGAAGTTCAACAATGAAATGCAAAGTCTTGTCATTGGGGGTGAATAATGCCATGCACCAGTACATGCTAGGGGTCAACCAGCAGGAAAGTAGCTCTGCAGAAAAGAGCCTAGGAGTCCTGGTGGACACCAAGCCGACAATAAGCCAGCAATGTGCCCTCATGGCAAAGGGGTTGCATTAGGAAGAGCATCACCAGCAGGCTGAGGGAGGTGATCCTTTGCTGCTGTTCAGCATTGGTGAGAGCACATCAGGAGTCTCGTGTCAAAGTCTGGGCTCCTCAGTACAAGAGAGACATGGACTTATTGGAGTGAAGCCAATGAAGGGCCATGAAGATTGGAGCATCTCTCAAAAGAAGTATTTGAGAAAGATGGAACTGTCCAGCATGTGGAAGAGAAGGTTCATGGAGATCTTATGAATATGTATAAAAAGAGGCAGATAAAGAAGATGGAGTCAGACTCAGTCATATTCAGTGGCAGAGTAAGAGGCAATAGGCACAAACTGAAATAACAGGGACTCCATTTAAACATCAGAAAAAAACTTGTTTACTCTGAGGGCGGTCAAACACTGGAACAAGCTGCCCACAGATGTCGTGGAGTCTCCATCCTTGGAAATACTCAAAACCTGACTAGACACAGTGATCCTGCTTTGTGCATGTCAGCTGGACTAGACAATCTCCTGGGGTCCTTCCAAACTCATCAATACTGTGATTAAAGAATGGGTTGGCAATCATGTATCATAAAGATCTCAGAAGTAAAAGCTAGGAGCTTCAATATTTGATTTAAGGTGCTGGAAAAGGCATTTCAGTGACCACACAAGACAGACGTCAACAGTGGACGAATAGTCTCTAAAATATTTTTTTTTCAAAAGGGCAAAAAAATGTAGCACTCTACTCTGTCACTCAAAATCACATTAAATGACTAAATATCTGAATAACTAATGTAACTTAAATAGTAATTATTTAGTGACTTACATACTTACTAAGAATCATCAAGTGGTAATGATTTTGTGTGTTACATAGGTTGATGCCTTTCAATATCTTGCAAATGATCTAGAATTAAATAAAAGCTGATGAATTATCAGATTTGTAGATCCACCAAAGTCTGCAGAATATTAAGTAAGATTGAGAGGGCAATTGTGTAGAGTGATCTGAAAGGTAATATAGTAAATTTAAGCCCGTTCTTACAGCATATACCTTAATACAGTCAAATGCATGGTCATGGATATAGGAGGAAGGAATACCAGTCATAATACTTGACTAAAGGACTGTATACAGGAAAACAGTGACTTCATCCATTACAACTCCTAAATAACTGTCAAACAGCTGAACACAAACTCCTGGCCCAGCTCTGCCACACAGAAGGCTATTGTGAGTGCATATAAACAGAATAGCAGTATGTAAGAATACTATGATATACTTTAGCTCTTCATCTCATTGATGAGAACTACAATGAAGATACTGTAATTCTAGTCTCAAAAATAATATATATATTATTTTATATACATAGAGGAAGTACAAAAGTTATTAAGACTTAACTGAGCCTTACATTAAATGAATTCACAAGTTCCATCAGTTTAGTTTACCAAAAGAAGATCAAGCAGTGATTTTATTAGAGTGAACTAGTATATTGACTGAAACAAACCATAGGGTGTGTAAAAGGCTTTTTAATCTAGTGGAGAAAAGTCAAAGCAGAACCAGTAACTCGGAGCTAACACTAAACAAATTCAAATAGAATCAAGTCATCATTTTTCAAACAATGAGATAGAATAACGAATCACCTCTTACAGTTTTGAAATTCAGCTTCCCTACCCTTCAAAAGAATGTAACAGGTTACGGTTGTTAAACTCTATGCAAGTAACGATCTAGGGGCTGTGCTACCTTGCCGGCTTGAACTAAATTATCTAATCGTCCTTTCTAACACAAAATCAATTACTTTGTGGAAGTGTCAAAACAGTCACGTTTAATCAAAGTGCAATTTATCCTTATCAAAACTTAGGTTCATTCTAAAGTCACCTGTGTGACATGGGTTAAATCTGAGGAAAAAAAAAAAAATAGGTAATCAGTATTCCTATGTTCTAATAGCCACATTTTAAGGCATAGCCTCTGACAGAAGCTGAACACTGACCAGCCATCTATTGTAAGATAAAACATGCTCTATGTTTGCTCTACCCTTCCTGATTGCCCACTGAGAATGTGCTAATATAACTTTTACTGATCTGAAGAATATTTACAGACTCATGACTTGTTTCCAATCAGAACCATGTCATTTTACCAAAGATAAAACATTAATTCTATTAACCAGTGCTTAAAATCTCATTAATACACTTATTTCAACATATATGTTTCTTATTCCAATTTAGCTGGTCTAATTACATTTCAGTGAAAGTACCATGTTATTCCTTTACCCTCTATCCTGTCTCCACTACAAGAAAGTGTTCATGCAGAGGTGGATACTGCTTTACACCACACTGAGTTCAGCAGCATGCAGATGGCCACAGGCCCTTCCCCTCCGGCGTCTAAGGGCTCAGGGCACATATTAAGGCTCAGTCCTTCATTCTGCAAATGAGTGGCGAGCAGCTGATCACTAAGACACAGAGTAGGCCTGTGTGAATAACAGATTTCTGCTTGGAAAAAGAACATAAAAACCTGACCAAGCAAAATGAAAAAGTCAGCTTGACAGTAACAGATAGGAACGTGTTTGTTCTCTCCTCAACAATACGGAAAAATAAAGATACTTTCATTTTGGGGCAAAAGAAAATATTTCATTTTCTCTGACAAGAAACATTTTATTTTTACAATGGGTATTGCAAAAGCAGCAAAGCAATGGAATAGAGAGCTAGAGTTAGACACAAAACCAAGGAGATAGTTTTTTCTACAGAGAACCCCAGATTTACAACAGCCACCCCATTACATGCACAAGCCTACTTAACCACTCTTCCCCTGAGGAGATCTGAAGTCACTCACTGCTTGTTGCAAAACACCTGCAACACGAATTTTTGGTAATTCTGCTGGGATACTCTGCAACTTCTCCTGTCTAGCTATTCCAACCTGAAATATTCATTGGGACAATGAGAGAAAAGTGTTCTGTATCTTGAGGTTGGTAGTGTTCAGAGTCAAGAAATCTGGCAAAAGCGTGTTTCACTAAATGCATAAGATTTAACGGATTGGCTATAGCTTACACGATTTCTACACCACCCAACAATCATTTCCAAAAACCTCTTGCAAAGGCAGTTTGAGGTATTTTACTTGTATCTTCCTTTCCCAAGGGGGAAAAAAAAAAACAAAACAAAACAAAACACAAATAACCTACTACCTAACACTCTGAGATTTCCCGTGGTATTATCACACAGCAGTAAGTCATTGTTCCATGTCATTTTAGGAAAATGACACCCCAAAATGGCTGGAGAGGCCATGGGACTTGTTTCTAACCAGCAGGTCCCTTCCTACCCCAATAACACCCTACCCACTGTCGCTGTTTTCTCTCTAACACTCTCCTGAGCAAAATGGCTGCTTGAATTACCATTAATTCATCTGTTGAATGCAGAGAATAAAACATCTACTTCTCTGCAGTACATGTTGATATATCAGGAATGCTATCTTCTCCAACATAATATTTCAAACTATTTCTGTTTCTCCATTACAGAATCATTCAGCTCTGTAACATCGTAGAACAGCACTATTTTTATGAATTATCGGTCTCTCCTGAACACCAAAATGCTGAGGTTTTCATTTTGCTCTGCCTGTATATGCCTGCAGTTGGAATACAACATTCTGACTTTGTAAATATGCATATTTTCAGTTCTCTGAGGAAAAAAATAAATAAATAAAAGTGGTAGCAGGTGGCAAACCAAGCTTTGCTTTCTCCATCCATAGCTGAAGTACACTGTTGATTAGACCCCACATTACTCTTCAGGAGGGGCTTTACTATCTTCAAAGCCCTGAGGTGGCTTAGCTGTACCCACACTTTGCTGCAAAGAGTCTAATCTCTCAATAGGAGCTATTATGAAAGTAGACAAGGGGTAGCCAAAATGGATTTGATTTTATGGTGACCTTTATAGTGACAGCATGTTCAGGGAGGTCTTTCTCAGAAGAGTGAAAGAACAGATGGGCAGCCAAGGTTAATAACTCTGTTCACGTTACTGCATGGGATCTTTTTTCCCCTGTGCTCCCCAGATGGATTTTCCTGCTTTACTTTTTGTCTGTAGTTTTAGCATATTTCTAAGGCACTATTTATACACGTATTCTTACGGCACAAGCCCTAATAGCATCAACATTGCTGTTCACCTGAAGTCCATTTAAAGCACGTTTTGGCTCTTCAAGGAACAGTGTTACATGAGACACTGTACACCTCTCCTTAGTTCACTTCAGCTCTTTTCAAAGCCTCCTTTGTATCCTGCAACAAAGTGTTTCTAGAGTTTTGCCCTAAATCAAAAGGTTCTGTATACGGGTCTTCGTGCTCACTGCACTTTCTATCATTCCCAGTTGTGAAACGCATTGGGTGCCAATGGTAATTAATACAGCAGTCTGCGGAAATAAAGTCTTCCAAACAGATTGCTGAAAACATACAGATGTTTGTATGCCTTCTCTCTCTCTCAGGACACTTGCCAGACCTCTATCACTGGATCAAGAATAATTTAAAAAATAAAAAAAAAACATAAAAAAAAAACCCCACAATCATTGAGCATCAGGCACTACTTACTGGATATCTCAACTGCAGTACTGAAAATATTCCCCTTTTTAGATACATAGTTATTACGGATGTATGAATTTAGAAAACATTTTATCATGTGTGGGGTTTTTTTCCACCGCTATAGAGAACAGCAACTGTATCCACTCCATGGATTACTTCCCCTAGGCCCTCCGGAGCAACAAGTGCATCATACTCTGCTGCAGAAAATAAGAAATTAAATAATTGAGTGAATTTATCTGTGTTTGGGCATGCTAAAAACTTCCTTTATCTTCAAACATTTCTTCAAATTCCCTCATTCCTCCAACAATTATCCTCTCCTAGTGAAAAGGGCTTGCCATTATTTTATTATTACAAACATATTTTCATGTTGAGCCTTTTATGTATTTTCATATTGTTTTCACATTTCACATTGTTTTTGTTCACCCATAATTTTATTTCCACAATCGTTTAGGATATTATGTTCAGAAGCCTTTACCGTGAAGTGTATCCATCTTCTTTTGGACACCTCTATCTTCTGTTTTAATGTTTGTCCTTGGCTTCACCATGGCTTATGTGCTACTGCTCAACTCAAGCAAAAAGAAAAAAAAAAATCCCATTTGATATCTGATTAATAATATAATATTATCCATTGCCTTTATCAGGAATTATCTTAATCTAGTAGTCTTGTTATCATACTTGGGTATGTTTTCAGGTCTTGTAAACATTTGCAAAGTGATACAATTCCACTACAAGTCTTGTCTCTTCTCAAACTGTGCGTACTTTTTTTGTGTGTGTCTTCCAGAATGTGCTACATGATTATCATCTCCAGATGCTTTTTGGGGACACCAACTTGGTTATGTATGTTTTCTTGCATTCTTATAGTATTTTGGATCTGCCATCATGACTGCAGGGTTAGTAGGCAGCACTAACTGCTTCCTTCTGTCTTCTTTCCTTTCTATCTAAACCTGCTTCCTTCACAGTAAAAAGTCACTTTTTTCAATTGGTAATCTTGGGCTACACAGTAGTCTCTTTTTTGATATTTTGGTTTCCCATATTTCCATTAAACTGATCACAAAGCAGGGAAATAGTCTAAAAAAAAAAAATTAAAAAAAAAGAAAATAAGGAGGGGGGGGGAAGAGAGAGAGAGGGGCTCTTCAGCAACATCACACACGCAAATAAGTCATATTTTTTATGTTCTTGTATTTTCTGTTCAAAAATAAAAACCTCAGATACTTAATTGCTATATCAATCCCATCTCACTTTTTTTTCTTCCCAATGCTTTTTCTCATTTAATAATATTCTTTTTAATTTGCGAAACTAGCATTCCACAGTATATTCACAACGACTGTACATGATGGATTTGTAAAGTGGCATAATGAGGTTCTGATTTGTTCTCTGTTCCTTTTGCGATAATTCATAATATTCCCCCTGATTTTTGACTGCCACTGAGCACTGCTCTCTTGTTTCCATAAGGCTATCTATTACAAGTCAGAATGAGATTTAGGGCTGCAATAGTCAACTCACAACCCATCCAAGAATACATAAAATTAGGACTATTCTTCCTCCTCGCTCTTTGTTAAGGGCATCATTATCTATTAATCTACACTGAATTTAATCAGCTGTTTTATCATAGCATTCTTTGATTGCTTTGCAGCTCTTCATCATCGGTAGATGGTATCATCAGCAAATTCTGTTGCCTCTGTATTCATTCTTTTTCTGATCATTTATGAATACACTAAAAAGCACATTGCAGCACAGAACAGTAGACTTCATTCGGAAATTCCTTCCGCTGTGACAAACAATGTTTTACCCATGCCCTCTTCTTTCCTAGATTATAATCCACTATTTATCCATATGAGAACCTTCCCTGTTATCCTATGGTCTCTTAGTTAGAAGATTTTGGTGAGAAATCTTGATAAATGTATTTCCAAAAACAGTTTATTGAATCCAGTGAACACTGACAGACTATTTTTTTTTTAAAACAAAAGATGAAGGCTTATCCCAAGTATACATTTCCACTTGTCTATCTAATAATTATATTCTTTAGAAAAGTTTTTTCTATCTTACCTGACATCGAATTTACTAACATGTAGTTCCCTAAATGTTCCCCAGAAAGAGTGTTTCAAAAACTGGCATCACATTAGCCACCTTTGGTAGCAAGATACATTTAAATGACTGGTCATGTATCTCAGTAATTCAGCTGTTTCATCTCTAAGCGTCTGTAGAGCTCTTGAGTGAATGCCATCTCTGTCTAGAGATTTATTCTTGTCCTTTTAGTCCCTTTGCTCAGAGACCACAAATATCAGTAACTAGATTTGAGAAAGATCCACAGCATTTTCCCCATCAAAAAGGATTACCATCTAGAAAACACGTCCAAGTTCTTCTTGAACGTACATACATATAAAAAGAGATTTTATTTTTTCAGCTATGTTGTCTCCTCTTTCACATGTTGATCACCTCCTCAATTTAAAGGTCTCCAGTAGGCTTAGTTTTTGAACACACCAGAAGTGATTTGTTATTCATGTCTATCCCTCTTGCAAGTTATTCCTTCAACTCTTTTCTAAACTTTTTTTTTCTTTACTGCCTTTCTGTTCTCATTTAGCTACAATCTCAACGTTTTTAAGGAATTCTTCACATTTTCAGAAATCTTATTTGCTCACGGCATGTTTACATGTTCTTTACCCACAGTATCCTTCTTTTGGTATTCAAAGACTTCCCCCCACAACACACACAGGCAATATGCGTTTGCTCTGAGTTGTCAGTATGTTTTGGGGTTTTTTAATTACAATTATTCCAAATGCAAACATTTTACTTCTACCTACATATTTAGCCTCTTTTAAATAAAACTCTATAGCACTTAGTTTGCTATTTTATCTTGACAATTTCAATTTAAATTTCAGCTTTATTTACTATACAGCATAAATCTTATTCTAGAATAGTTTAATAAAACAGTATTAAAGACCTTAAACCAGCCATTTTGCTGTTTTCCTATTGTCTTTCTCTTTTTTCACCCCTTAAAGGCCCTGCAGTTACAAGTAAAACACTGTTTATACTTTTTTTTCATGTTTTCCAGACATTTCAGTACTAACAAGGCTCTCAGTTACCCCATTCTTCCCACAAAAAAAAAAAAGTATTCTTTGTACATTTTACTTCTGGTATCAAGTCCTATGTGGAAATCAGGGCACAGAAATATGATGGAGGTTTGCTTCTTTCATTCTCAGCTTAGCACCGTGTACCCCGCATGCATGCAGAAGTTACAGCTAGCTCTTGTGAGAGTTTCTTCCGCAGTCCCAGTTACCCAGAGTGGCTTGCAGCAACCTCATGAAACAGGTTCACAGCCTCACACCTTGAAGGGAAAACATACGCTTGAGCCGCATAGTTAATCAGCAAGCATCTACCAGAGGCCATCAAACAAGGGAACTGGAACCTACTTGTTTTTAACATCTAAGGTTCGTTTTTTTTTTGCCAGGCAAACCTGGGAAATTTATTCTCCACTCTTTAACACTTTCAGGTCCACAAGAGTTTCATTCATCTGGCCCTATTTAATAGATTCTCTGTTGAACTCTTGCACCGCTGTTATCTGCTATAATATTAGATATTATAATTTTTTTTTAAATATACCGTTGAGATTTTTCATTGTAAATTGATATTTCTATATAATACAGAACAAAAGAAACAAGCATGTAGTCATACATGTATTAAATAAAAATTCTTGTGGAACAACACAGGCACAATTTGGTCTTGTCCTGCCTCAGTAAGCAGTAAAATAGCATACACAATGTGTAATAACTTTACCAAGAGATATTATGAAGTTACTGACAAACAACATACAAGACAACAATTATGTCACCTTTTAGAACAGCAGCTAATTCAGATTCAATTCAGCATTCCCAGGTAATTCAATAACCAGACAACAAAAAGAGAGTGTATGTCAGATGAGCCACCAGCTCTTCTAGTTGCAACTCCAAGATAGGGATGGATAGGTAACGGCAATTAGACTTCAACAAAGGATGATACTTGTCCCTGAAGCATACTAGGATAAGGACACAAGATAATGAAATAGTGAGATCTTTATCCTTCTTTGGATACCGGGAACACACACACACACACACAGAGTGCGCTCAAAGTCTGGGAATTCAATTGATGATGTTAGAGCTCACACAGTTTTCTAGGTCAAAAGGGAAGAGAAGAGCATCTCTAGGAAACCTGCAGCTGTACACCACAATAGAAGGAGAAGAAAAGCATTGGTAGCTGAGGATGGCAACACAAGGAAGAAAAAGACAACAACAAGTCAAAGGACTAGACTGACTTGTGAATATGAAAAAAGAACTGATGGAGGTCTGATGCCCTAGAAAATAAAAGGAAAAATAAGGGTAGCAAGACAAAAGAAAATGGGTCCTAGCTCTGAAATAAAAAACCAAGAATACCAAGTATTGGAAGCTGAAGGGGAATAAAGTCAGCACACAGAACCACTGAAAGAAAACAGAAGGGACCTTCAGAGCCCCAGAGACAGATTTAAAAATGGCACACAGATGAGAAGGCTGGAGATTCACAGCACCATGTGGAGAGGCAGATCTGTGTGACCACAGTCTCCTTATTACTGACTGTTACCCCAGTCATAGAAGGGGATCAATATCCAAAATGGTATTATGTCTGTTAGGTGCAACTGGCAAGTGGACCTGCAACTGAGAAGCATCATAAGGAATCTGGAAAAGAACGACAAACCCCCAAAACCAATACTGCCCAGTTCCCACTGCAAAAAACTATCAAGGACTAACTGCTGTAGGGAAGACTTGCAAATGAGTAGATATTTGTATGAACTTCAGGGACATCAAGTCTCCAGAGAAGGATTAAAAAGCCTAATAAGGGAATAAACTAACCAATAGCTAAATGATGAGTGGTACAAGGAAACTTCTGTAACATTTGATTGTTGAGATGCATTTGTTGAAGGAAGTCATTTTTCAAAAGATAAATTTGACTTGAATGCCCAAAGGAATAGCTTACATAGGATCAAAGCCAACATAATTGATAAGAACAGTTCTAAACTGAGAAATGACAGATCTCCAAACACTAGTGGAAAGACAAAATATAGGGTAAATGAGAGCTCAGAAATGGATCTAAAAAAACTGGTAGGAGGAGAACATATGGTAAATAAACATAATTAAGGCTGTGAATGGTAATCAGGTAACAGGAGATGACATGCCTGAGTCTGCTCTGTATAAGCAACAGAGTAAGAAACAACTGTGATGCGCACACTAGTCTCAGGAGCTTTCTCAACACAATGGAAGATCTTGAAATACTTTTATAGGATGTGAAAATTAATGTTAAGGAGAAAACAGAAGCCTGATAACATAGAATTCAGAATGGCAGTATAGATACAGAAGGACAGATATCATTCAGGAAAGATAATATTAAAGATGAGAGCTGTGGGATATGCAACAAGCTATAACGCACTATGAAGGAAAGCATGTTTTTTGATAAAAGTCCATTTTTTAAAAGATAAAGAGTTTCTGCTGGAATCAAGGTGAAAGTTTATGAGATCCCTGGTCAGATAAAAATACAGATGAAGATCACAGTAACATCATTGAAAAGAGAAATACTATTAGATATTGTGACAATACCTATTGTGACAGGAGACAAACTTCCTGAAAAAGATTAGAACTGACTATAGACAGGTACAGCATCTAATGATATGGGTAGAGGTAACCCACTCTTGGATGTTACAGCCAACAAACCTGTGTAACAAATAGTCAGAGCCAACAAAAACAGGCATTTTTTTAAATTTGATTTTGTCATGTAATGAAGATTTAAATAGTTTACCTTTGAAAGCTGAGTTAGCATAAATTAAATCAAAGGGCTAAAATAATAGTTTTGTAACTCAGTTATCAACTTCACAAGGGTAAATTTCAGTAAACCTAGAGAGCTCTTCAGGGAACTCAAATGAACTGAGGAATTCAGAGACTGGAATATCTTTAAGTCAAATATGCTAGGATTACTAGGAATCAGTATTCCAGACATCTGGAGGGGACTCTAAATTAAATTAAGAGCCATGGCAAAGTAAGCCATGCAAAGTACCAGCAAAGAGTCAAAAAATGCAGCAAGGATTATCGGGGTCATCTAACCTCTACAACAACATGGAAATCGAATGGGACTTGCTGAATTTTCATGGCATAGTACAGCAAAGCCAAAAAAAAAAAAAAACCAACCCAAAAGGCACATCATGATCTCGTTCGTGAGTTTGAAGACCGATGACAGTCTAAATTGGGTCACAAGCTGAATTAGTATTTTTTCATCTGTTTTCAAACAGATTTTGATGACTGACTATCAAAATCATCATGGACAACAACAGGAACACAGAACAGAAATTATCACGAATGAGGTAAAAGTACCGAAAATTGAAAGCACTATGTACTCTTGACTGGGAAAGAACAAAGCTTCACAGCAATACCAACACATAATAAGCAGGAGACAATAACCTCCCTCCTCATTTCCTCATCAGAGGACAATATTTTTGACAGTGCACAAGAAAAGGTTGGAAAAAGCCTTGAAAGGTTGACCTTTGACTTATAAGGCAATACAGTTTCTCAGGTCCTTGCCTTTGCATGAAGATAGTTCTGGCAGCGTTTTTGCCATTCCAAAAACTCAAAGAGGAACAGGACATGCCAGCCCATACTAGCTGTGCCTTTCCACCACCACATGGAAATATAGGTGTGAAAATCCTGGGGATCTTGAGAATTCACCAACTTTCAGAATCTACCTTCACTCAAAACATATGCTTTGACCTATGCATGTGTCGTAGTTCAGCCCCGATCGGGACCAGGCTACGCAGTCTCTCTCTCGCTCCCCCCACCCTCCGAGAGAATAGGGGGAGATGATATAAGAAAAACGGCTCAAGGTTTGAGATAAGGACAGGGAGAAATCCTTAAAGTTACTGTCACGGGCAAAACAGACTCGACTTGGGGAAAACTATTCATTTATTTCTAAAATTAGCAGGAGAATGAGACAGGGAACAAGATAACCTCCCCCCACCCCTCCCTCTTCCCGGGCTTAACATTATCTCTACTACCTTCCCCTCCCGAGCGGCACGGGGGGGGAAAAGGGAATGGGGGTCGCGGTCAGTTCATCACGCGTTGTTTTTACGCCGCTGTATCATTGTCGGGGGAAGAACTCCTCACATTCCTCCTCTGCTCCAGCGTGGGGTCCCTCCCACGGGCCACAGTCCTTCGTGAAACTGCTCCGGCGTGGGTCATCTCTTCCACGGGGTGCAGTCCCTCTAGAACAGCTGCCACAGCGGGGCCTCCACGGGCCACAGCCTCCTTCAGGCCTCCACCTGCTCCGGCGTGGGGTCCTCCACGGGCTGCAGGTGGATCTCTGCCCCTCCGTGGACCTCCATGGGCTGCAGGGGGACAACCCGCTCCACCATGGTCTTCACCACGAGTTGCAGAGGAATCTTGGCCAGAAGCCGTATTACTCCTCCCCCTCCTTCTGAACTGACCTTGGCGTCTGCAGCCGTTCCTCACAACAGGCTGGCAGACGCCTCTCAGGATCCTTTTTACATCTTATTCACTTCTCATCTCCTCTCCACTTCTTGCAGCCAGGCCGGGCCGAGTTGGGCCCAGTCGGCTGCCCGGCGGGAGGCCAGAGGGTGAGGCCTGCAAGGCCCACAAGGCTCACGCCTCCCCCTCTCTGCCCCCCGCTCAGCTGCGTCACATCTTCTCCTCTCTCTTTTTCCTGTTTTCCCCTACTTAAATACGTTATCGCAGAGGCGTTATCACGGGACATTCTGCTACCAATTGGCTCGGCCTTGGCCAGCAGCGGGTCTGCCCTAGGCCCGGCCGAGTCCACTGAACAAAGGGGAGCGACTTCTAGCAGTTTCCTAGAGAAGCTACCACCTTAGGCCCCCCCCTCACTAACAAAACCAGAACAGCATGCTTCAAACATAACTCACTCATTGAGAAATTAATTCATTACAATCTGCTCTATCACTTTGCAGTATGCTTCAGGCAGCTCTGTAAAGTAGCAGCCCCCTACAATACATAAAATACTATACATAAGAGAACCAAAGGTCTGAAATCATCAACAAGAGAATGCCCTAACCTAATGACAGGACAAACTGAGGAAATCTTCAAGAATTTCAGGAGGCCACATCCCCTAAATGCTCCATTCCATCAGTGGTCCAACAAAGTGCTAACAGGCCTCAACGTTCATGGCATCCAACAATAGACTCAAGGCACGATTAACAGAGGCTTAAATCAGCAGAAGCAAGCACAGAAGTTTGCTCAGTGATGAAAACAGGTTCCAGAGGGTGCAAAGAGACAGGAAAAATCTCCTCTTTCCACTTCATCGGGCCATGATGACTTCCATTCTTTGGAAGTCTCTAAGCTCAGGACACCCAGGTTTCAACCTTTCAGGTAGCTCCTGAAACCAGTACGATGTCACACAAAGTGGCCAAATTTAAGCTAACTTTCATATTTTTATCCAAATGGCAACTACATATCCATATTGTAATGCTGACGTTGGCGTACTCTGCAGTGCAGACAGTGAACAGGCTGTGCCACAGCAGGGTCCTCATTTCAGATGAAGTGGACCTCCAAGTACCCATTTGGCATACCTGAACAGCAAGGAATTTGTGCTATTTTGGGTATTTCTAAGAAAAGGTAAGCTATTTCACTTTCTCTTTTGCTGCAGAATTACAATCAGACCTGGCACTCCCTTGCAAGTCTGGAAATCTGTTAAGGATTCAGGAAGTGGGTATCTTGATGAGGAATTCTAGTTTATAACAGACGTCTTGATTAGTGGCATAAACTGGCCCGTAAACAAAATTTCAACTGCTTGTATACACAGTCTATGTAATGAGCTCAGATTTCATGCCTTATCGCACAAATAACACTTATTACAATAAAACAATATAACAACACTTCTTTTGAAAAGTATTTCTATTATTACAAGCATTTTACTTTTGCATCATGGAACACAGTGAAGCAATTGAGGCTACAGGCAACAAATACCTTAATAAATGCTCTGCACATACTGTCAATGCCATGTTGTCAAACAGCATCACTCTTCTCTATTTGGAAAATGATCCCACTAAACTCATGCATTGGTTCCTTCCATTTTAATCATGTTCAAAGTGTTATGAACAGAAGTTGTTGACACTCATGATTGCTTGTAAAATTTCTCCAAGTGAACACTTACTGCGTTCTATAAAAGCACGAACATATTTAGCAGTCTATGCAGTTGTACACCAGCTGTATCATTCTGTTTTAGCAGAATTTAACAAATACTTCATTTTCTCAACACATCTTAATCCATTTTACAATATCCAAGACAATGGAGTAGTCCCCAACAACATGGCATTGCACTATTTCTTTTTGCTACATTCCAGACGAAATCAACAGGGACTTTTGATTAAGTAAAGAGTGTTGGTTATGATATAATAAAAGCATGGAACATTCAGTAAGGTAACATATGCTTCTATCTCCATTCTCTGGAACTGAGCTCTTTAATTTTATATCACAATGGAATCTCTGCTAAACAAGTCCTGGTACTCCGTAGCTCCTCATTCTTATCCTGTACTAGAACTCCAAATTCTCACAAAATCAGCTCAGTAAGTACACGCAATATTTATGAAAAGTTTCATTAACCAGTATTTCTTTTACGAAGTAGTCCACAGGAAGCTTTCCATTTCAAAATATGATATATATCACAGGGAAAGTATGGCACATATTTTACTTTTACGTATGAGGGATATGTTAAAAATTATTTAGAATTATTTTTATCTTGATGCTGCCAAGAAGACAAAACAGTAATAGCCATGTTAATAATAAGTATTTATTTGAGCTGTATTTTATCCTCAAAGAGAGAATGCCCATTTCTGCAGTCTGTTTTCAGAGAAACTGTTACATCTGTGTCATCAGTCAGAATAACAGGAAAAGTACATTTTTCTGACCTCACTTAGGGAGGTCACTCCAGCCCTGGGTCCAGAAACTAAGGGTGGCCTGCTGCCAAGTGGGAAATCCTGCATACCTGCCTTGCCCTCAGCCACCCACCCATACAACCCAGCTTGTTCAATTGTTAACACAGCTGTAATGCCAGTCAGGTCAGGATGTGATCTCACCTTTTTTCCTCCCAGGTTACTTTTCCCTCAGGTCTCTACACAGATTCAGCTCGCAGTACTGCTACCTGAAAACTTTTGCCAGTACAAGGTACGGGACAGAAATGTATGCAAGAGAAGGGCAGGGTGGAAAGACATCTAGGATCAGCAGCATGTACATCAGTCATCTAAGAGAAATTATAGACACTTCTCACTCTAAGATACTCCATGACAGTTTTCACAGCCACACTATTAGATTCCTGTCTCAGTAATTACTGTATTAATAGTTATTTAATCTTTAGTTCATGCGATCAAAAAAAGTTACTAGATTCTTATCGTATATAAAGTAGTTTTGTACTGCCAAAGACAAAAAAAGCAACTTCAGCACTTCTCTCAAAGCACAAGGAGTTGTTCAGTAACTGCAGACAATGGCAGGATGTGCTGGACTCTCACATAGCCTACTGTCCACTGCTCTGCATGTAACAAAATCATCTCTGGGAGACCTTCTGGACTTGTATGTGCAACTACAGCCTGCTGACCAACCGAACCAGCTCCAGGGGCTGAATCCATTGGCATCACAACTGAGACACACAGAAGTGGCTTTTTGGGTACGCGTGAGCACACACATACGTATACATATGTTACAAAATAACAGTTATGTAGAAACAGGTAACTGTTGTATTTCTACAGTACCTCTGTATTTGCCTTAGATGTGTATTTAAGTAATTATGTTCTCTTTATCAATACCATTTGATCATACAAAAGGATCCTTTTTTTGCATGCTGCCCCCATCCCTGGAAGTTGCCTCATCCCTGGAAGCATTCGAGGCCAGGCTGGATGAGGCTTTGGATGACCTGGTCTAGTGGAAGGTGTCCCTGTCCATGGAAGGGGGGTTGAACTAGATGATCTTTAAGGTCCCTTCCAACTCAAACCATTCTACGCATATGTGTATATATACAAAATTTATATATATATATATGCGCACTATAGAGCATCTCTGCACAGAGGTCTTTAGATAATAAATACACACACTTGTATTTTTCTCTGAAATGTTACCCCAACATCCTATAATTTAGCAGAGAATAAAAATCTTATCCAAAGTTTTTAAACTTCCAGTATAGTACAACTCTGTTGTAAAAAAAAAAAAAGCTCCAAAATGTTGATTTGTAATAACATAAAAATAAGACTTCTATCTAATTTACTTTCCATAGAGCATAACTTATTGCCTAGAAAAAATTACCACTTTAATGACTACTATATTTGACATGATTTTAACTAAACAAGTCACCACTTTCAGAATAGAATTCGGATTATTTTATTATCTGCCCTAAAACTAGTATGGGAATGAATTTATAGACACTGATACTTTGCCCAGCTTTCAAGGATGCAAGTTAAACCTATAGCCCAAGTAAGCCCTAAAATTCAGTAGCTATCTACAGACTAGGAACTATCATAAGCAAAACCAGCCAAGAGACACCCTATTTAAATCCAAGCACATGTAACCTCAGAAAAATAACATGCTACAGGTGGAAACAGGCTGCATAAAATGGCACAATAATTTATTAGCTGCTTCTCTCACACAGTTCAAATACTTGAACACCCGCATCCCATTTCACCCCTCAAGAAAACCATTTTATTTGGCTTCCTCAGGTAGAAACAGCAAAAGCCAGCATAAAATCTTACCACTCCCGCACACATACCAGTTTAAAATCCTTTGGTGTGGCAGTTGTGTATCTTAAGACTGACGAGAGCAGGCTTCACAGAATTTAACTATAAGTGGAATAACTTTGTAGGACATGAAGCTATGTCACTCCTCAGTGACAGAATAGCAGAAGAGAAAACTACTTCAAATACCAACACAAATTTAAATTCAGTTGCCCACACAGAGTATAGACACTACAAAACTATGAGCAACCACCCCATCCTAGGTCTGGCTGCAGACGCTGCTCATTACAGCAGGTAATTCTGCAGATACCCTGGCAGGAAGTATCTTGGGCTCAGCCAATTTGGCAATATCTACCTTATTTTAACTGTCTCTCAACTGTATGTTCCTCATTCAAGGCTGAGATTCCCATCTCTTTCTCACTGGACCACACTGAATTAGCTACTGCTTGCAGCTGACCATTTTAGTGAAGACTGATAACAAAAAACATATCAACAACATCTGCCTCCTAGGTGTTATTTCCCCAAGTAACTAAATTTGTCCCCTTCAGAGAATGATAATTTCCTTGAATTTCCTCTTAATGCTAGAGCATGCAGACAATTATTTCCTGCTACTCAAGCAACTTGTTTCCTATGTTGTGCCATTATCTTCCTGATTTTGCTCTGCTTCTCAGAGTAACCTGATCTTTTCTCTTCCTCTCTGTGTCCTTCTTTCACCTGAAGTAAATGAAGAACTCCAGATTTTAAGAAGCTGCTATCTTACTATGCTTCTTATCTTTAATGCAAAATGGAAAATTATGTATGTCCTTACTACTCATGTATTTAAGGAATCTCTGCCCCTCTTTGGCTCCCTTATCTCTCAGACAACTTTCCTGGAAAATTATAGCTTCCAGATGTTTGCGTTTACAGAAGTTTACTTTGCCAAAATCCACTATTTCTGTTTTGCCAGTAGTCCTCCTAGGCCACTACTTCCTGGTCACTGTTATCTATCTTCCTTTCTGCCTGAACAGTGTCAGTTCATTCCCAAAAGCAAAAATCAAATCCAGAATGCTTTCATCAGTAGTAGTAGTAGTAGTAGTGGTATTCTGTTTTCTCCCCAATTTGTATCAAAAACATCACCAGTGCATTTCAAGAATCTGTTGAATAGTCTGTGTGCTGCTATATTATTTTTCTAACTGAAATCCAGACAGTTAAAATACTCTATTTAGAATCATAGAATGGTTAGGGTTGGAAGGGCCCTTCAAAGGTCATCTAGTCCAACCCCCCTGCAAGAAGCAGGGACATCCCTGACTAGATCAGGTTGCTCAGAGCCTCATCCAGCCTGGCCTTGAACGTTTCCAGGGATGGGGCATCCACCACCTTTCTGGGCAACTTGTTCCAGTGTTCTACAACTCGCATAGTAAAAAATTTTTTCCTAATTTCTAATCTAAATCTACCCCCCACTATTTTAAAACCATTACCTCTCGTCCTATCGCAACAGGCCCTACTAAAGAGCCTTTCCCCATCTTTCTTGTAGGCCCCCTTGAGGTACTGGAAGACCGCTATCAGGTCTCCCTGGAGCCTCCTCTTCTCCAGGCTGAACAGCCCCAACTCTCTCAGCCTGTCCTCGTAAGAGAGGTGCTCCAGCCCTCTGATCATCTTCGTGGCCCTCCTCTGGACCTTCTCCAACTGGTCCATGTCCTTCTTGTGCTGGGGGCTCCAGAACTGGACACAGTACTCCAGGTGGGGTCTCACCAGGGCAGAGTAGAGGGGGAGAATCACCTCCCTCGACCTGCTGGCCACGCTCCTCTTGATGCAGCCCAGGATGCGGTTGGCCTTCTGGGCCGCAAGGGCGCATTGCCTGCTCATGTTAAGCTTCTCATCCACCAGCACTCCCAAGTCCTTCTCCTCAGGGCTGCTCTCAATCCATTCCCCGCCCAGCCTGTATTTGTGCCTGGGATTGCCACGACCCAGGTGCAGGACCTTGCACTTGGCCTGGTTGAACTTCATGTGGTTGGCACGGGCCCACCTCTCCAGACTGTCAAGGTCCCTCTGGATGGCACCCCTCCCTTCCAGCGTGTCGACGGCACCACACAACTTGGTGTCATCAGTGAACTTGCTGAGGGTGCACTCTATCCCACTGTCCATGTCGCCGACAAAGATGTTGAACAGGGCCGGGCCCAGCACGGACCCCTGAGGGACACCACTCGTGACCGGTCTCCACGTGGACATTGAGCCGTTGACCACCACTCTCTGAGTGCGGCCATCCAGCCAACTCCTTATCCACCGAGTGGTCCGTTCATCAAACCCATGTCTCTCTAGTTTAGAGAGAAGGATCTCATGCGGGACAGTGTCAAAAGCTTTGCACAAGTCCAGGTAGATGATGTCAGTTGCTCGTCCCTTGTCCACCGTTGCCGTCACCCCGTCATAGAAGGCCACCAAACTGGTCAGGCACGATCTGCCCTTGGTGAAGCCATGTTGGCTGTCACCAACCACCTCCTTGCTCTCCATGTGCCTTAGCATGGTTTCCAGGAGAATCTGCTCCATGACCTTGCCAGGCACAGAGGTGAGGCTGACCGGCCTGTAGTTACCTGGGTCTTCCTTATTCCCCTTTTTAAAAATTGGGGTTATGTTCCCTCTCTTCCAGTCATTGGGGACCTCACCAGACCGCCACGACTTCTCAAATACGATAGCCAGTGGCTTGGCAACTTCATCCGCCAGTTCCCTCAGGACCCGCGGATGGATCTCATCAGGTCCCATGGACTTGTGCACCTTTAGGTTCCTCAGAGGATCCCGAACCTCAGTCCCTGCTTGCACCTTCTACAGCTATTTAATCCCTAAATCCCATACTCTGGATGATTCTACAAATCACTAGCAAAAATCTCTGTTCAGCTGATGTTTCTGGTGCAGTGGCTTGTCAGGAACTCTCACTATTATAGTGAGGGGGGGGGTTTTCTCCCCTCATCACTGTGTGGAACCTGAGCAGGCTTAGCTCTCCTCTGCATTCTGCATCGCAGAACATGAGAACACACCTCTTTGATATTTGGACTCCTCCTTCCCCAGACAAAACTCCCTATTAACTTCTCTGTCATGTCACTCTTCTACTTCAACTAAATCATTACTTTGACCATGTATTACGACTTCATGTTTCCTCTTGCTTATTCCTTCTTATCACAGTCATCCAAGAGGTCCATCAGACTGAGCCAACTGTCTACTAGGATACCAAGACTGTTATATATGCAGTTAGACTTTTTTTTTTTCTGCTTCCTTCTCTTGTATAGAAAGCCCTCTTCTTACTAGGTTAGTGAACTGTTAAGTTCAACGGTAACAACATACTTTTCCCATTTTTCTTTATAAGTGTGCTATCCTATGGTCACAAAATTGTCCATTCTGCGATCACATTGTCATTTCCAGGACATCTATACATGTGTAAATCTTAACTAGAAAACCTGATCCACACACCCTGCTGTAAATGTCAGCAGTCACTGTTGATCTATTTGGGACCACTTCTAGCACGGTGCCCACATGGGTTGGCAATCCTAGGTGGCCTCAACCAACCTCAGAAATTTTTAAGTATCGTATCAGGTTTGGTATTCAAAGAGGCAACACAGGCCCTGGACTGTCAGGTGAACAGGTTGCTCTCTCCATCAGTCTCAGGAGACAGTCATGTATTGCTTCCTCTGAGGAGCACTGGGTGTTGAATCTTACATAAGCTTTCCTTTTCTGCCATGGGTGGTGGATTTCCATTTGCTGTTAGGATGGTGTACTTGTCTCTGATCTCAACTTCCTCATTTCGCACATTGTTATTGCATGATCACTTCCCCCTGCAGGTCACCTTTTTGTTTTCACTTTCCATAAAGCACTTCCTCTCCTTAATCCTCACTGGCAAGAAGATGTAGTAGACATCTCCCATTCACTTCAGAAGCAGAGTAGAGATTATGGCCTCTTTCTGAAGGACTCCCAATACATACAAAACAAGTGCAGGGAGTCAAAACAATGCTGGTTCACCACATGACATGTTTGTCATTTTTGCCATATAATGTGATACTTTTTAACCTTCCTTAAACTCCATTTTTGCTACCACTATTTTTAAAATCTTCCCATGAGGTTGTATCTTACCTAGCTAGAATAGCAGCAGAAACAACCGGATTCAGCCTTCAGCTTCTTCATATCTGTTAGTCTATGTATCATCAGACCTTTGGATATTATCAGAGCTTTCATCTCATCTGACAAGACTAAGTACACTTAGGAAGCCTTCATAAATTGTCCAAGAATACACTTGATGTTATTATTTTTTTTTAAGCCAAGACCTTTATTCTTTACTGTCCTGTGTTTCTCACTCTCCTAGTTATTTGCCTGCTGATCTTTCCAAACCTTTCTAACTAAACTGCAGTCTTACAGTCATTAGGAAATGGCTCCAGTGGAGACTTTAACCCTGACAGGTACTAACAAAAGAACAAAATGTGACATTTTGGATAACGGACATTTTGGTTCTATATTAAATTATTAAGTTTTGGGTGAACGATTCTGTGGACAGACTACTTCAGCTATGTAGAATGTCAACTGGTTATACTGTGTCTCTTAACATACCTTTGAGAGGATTACACAGTATATTCTCTAAGGACCATAGTTGAAAGGCACCAAGGTTGCATTAAAATCCTCAAAATCAGGTTTACTTAAAGAACAGCTTTAACTCAGTCCAACAGAAATCAAGAAAAAACAATTCAAAGTATATGTCATTGGAGGTGCCCTTTTGCACACAGTAAGGACAAGTGGAACAGATGCAACACAATGGCAGAAACATAACCAAGAATCTCCTTCCAAAACATCTACTATTTAGAGTGTCAATCTAACACCTGTCACTAGGGTGGGAGCATTTACATAGCTCCATTCTTCTGCTAGCACAGCATATAACCACATCTTGTTGTAAAATTCCAGTCAAGGAAAACAGTTACACATTTTGATACCTTCTGAGGTTATATTGAATAGACTGAATCTTTGAATTCCAGTTCAAGCAAAACAAAACATTTTCCCCTCACAAACTTGCATGAATGCTTACATCAATATTTTCAAGAGCTACCTAAGAGTTCTGGGATTTGGTTTTGGCATATAAAACTCAAAAAATATTTGGTTTGCTTCAGTAAAAGCTGAGGGGTCTTCAGCACCTCTGCAATCTCTAATTGCAGCATCTCTGAAATTATTTGCAAACATGAGGCTCAAGGAATAAACATCCTGACAAAAAGCATATAACACATTTCAGATCACATTTACTCAGAGAAAGTCATTAATCAATCATGATTCATATGAGCTACTGGTATCCCTAGGTAGGAGACAGATAGAAGTGTGGTGATTTTGAATCATGACATAGCCTTGGAAACCCCTTTTCCTTTGCGCCAATAAGCTAACTAATCAATCACTAACTGTTCCTATTTCTTAAAACAATTATTTAAAATATAAGCTAAAAATCTAAGCTTTTTTTCTTTTATCAAGAAGTTTCTAATAATGCAACCTATATCTTCCTTTTTTTTCCTTTTAAATATATGTCCTCTGGTATCTCTTTCCTAAGACTTTTCCACTTCTTCTAGCCTTTATGTACATTGTAATAAATACTTGACCACCGCTCATGTGGTCAAACCTATGGTAGTTTTCAGACAGCCATCTCAGCTACCCTAGCATAGAATCATAGCATTACCTACCTCAGCTCAGCTTGGGGATTTACATTTTAATTTACATTCATGGATAGCTTCATTTGACTCTTATAACTTGAATTCTGTGCTGCCACAGCCGCGGCTATCAGTTACTTAATGTAATCAGATCCTGTTTGTGTCTACATGACCTGCAACCATACAGTCTTCCAAGAACAACTGTGTACAGTTACAGCAAGCCATGAAAAGCAAACTTATCACCTTCTCTCCAACTTCAATAAAAGCCCACTACCGGCTCTTCATCAGTACCTACTGCGCCTCAGACTTCAGCAGTGCCACGTCTGTCTGATCACATCATCACTGCAGATTTTCCAGCTGGTCAAAAGTCTGACCACCAGGATTGTTGACCCTAAGGAGCCAGATCCAGACAGTGTCTTAGTCACAGAAATTCCTCATACTCCTAAAAAGTGAAAATACTGCTTAGACTTACCCAACACTCAGAGATGCATTTACTTCTCTCTTTATAAAGCTCAGATTTTCTGTATAAGCCATTGATCTTATTAGCCTTTTTGTTTGTTTCAAGGCTGTCCAAGCCCATGCATGCAGGAATTTGTTCTGAAACCCGAAGAGGCCAACACAGCTGGTTTTAACCATGTCAGTGCCAAGTCACATTCAAACGGATTTCCTTCTCCACACACAAAAGTAGCTATTTTTAAAAACTGTAAAACTGCATACATCTGGGAGTGCTTACAGTATTAGTAATCCTTATATAGTATAGGTTGTCATCACTAGTAGAAATTCCCCCTTCCTTGATCGTAGGCCCAAAGAACACATCTTTTTGAAGCAGCTCTGGTTTATTTGGGCTTCATTTCAGATTTTTGGCCATACACTTATCACGGATTATTAGTAATGTTTCAGTTCCGGAAGCTTCTACCACATAACATGAAGTCATCATACCATGCTACAAATATTGAGACATGTATGCCACACGGTAGTCTTTATTAACCTACCTCTTTCAGCTCTTGCAGTTTGCAATTCAAAATCCTGAAGAAACAAACTACACATAGGAGACAGGAATAGTGAACATTCATACTTCTTGATGCATTTCTTGAATAACCTCCAACAACTCCTTTTTCTCTGATGAGGGTCAGATGGCTACTTAACAGTTCAATGTTCTTCAGAAAACAGCTTATGCTACCCCAGTCCGTTACATATCTCGGCCTTTTTGTTCCTTTAAAAAAAAAAAATCCTACCAGTGTCCTGGAACAAGAGTTTCTCCTTCCCTTTTGTGCTTTTTTTCTGGTTCCACTTTCACCAGATAAGCAGCTTCATGCAGCAGCCCTTCCCTTTATCAAGTATTTGCAGTTTGTGAGAGTTATTTGGCAAAACCATCAGGGAGCTGTTTCTATTTCAAGGAATTCTACTAATTTCATTCCATTAAGAAAGTTTCAAGACAAGACTCAACAAATCCCTCCTCTTCACTGAGCTCCCATTCATTGCAACTAGCTGCCATTATGGTTCTATCCCTGGAGCCAGGAAATTTTGTTGACTGAAGAAACAACCGTGAAAACATACTGTTTTCATGCAATTTGCCTTACCTAGCCCACATCCGCATGAGAAACTTCCATGGACAAAATTTCAGGATGTCTTCCCCGCCAGTTATTAAGCAGTGATTTATCATATTGGAATACAAACCATTATTTTAACCCTTATTGTTGCTTTCCAGTTTTTTTCTTCAAATTTCAGAGGTCAGATCTGCAGGTTCGGTTATCTCAGTTTCAGGTAAGTGTATGTTTATCAACCACAGCCTCATAGATTTCAACTACTTAGGATTCACATTGTGTCAGGGAGCAGCAAGAGCCAGCTGTTCCCTACGGGAAGGGAAGCCCCAAGCTGAGGATGACCCAGTGCAGGCAGTGCCCTCGCTGACCAGGCCAGTCCTACAACATCTGAACACAGAACATAGAGCAGGGTACTTACTGGTAACAGGACCACCTGATAGTCCCACACAAGGCAAAGGGATCAACCAGGTCCAGAGTCCATACAGGAAGTCCAGTCAGGTGCAAAAGGAGACAGGACTGAAAATTAGGTCACAACAAAGGTCCAAAGCCAATCCAGAAAAGAAAGACAAGACAGAAGACAAGCAATAAAGTACATCTAAAGGCATCCATCCAGGAGACAAGCCACCTACAGCACAGGTCTGAGGTCCCTCCAGGAGTTAGAGGCACACCTACAGTATAACTTGAAGCACACCTGAATTCCTAAGCCTGAGCTGAAATGCAGCTTCTGGGTCTGTGGGAAGTGGTGTGGGCAAAGGCCCCAGGTGAGGCTTGTCAGGGCCATTAAGGCCTATTAGTGCTCTCACAACCGTGACATTTTGCAGTTTCTATTTTTTCCTACATCTTTACTATCTGAATATCATTTTTATCACATCTACTAACAGTTTTCCTTGCCCAAAGAGTCACCATCTCAGTGCACTTCACAGCCAATCCTGTGTAACTGCTCTCCAGCTGCCTAGATCAGAACTAAAATTTTAGGGTCACTCTTACAGTTTTATTTGCTGCTTTTATTTTATATCCTTCCATTTCTCCAACAGCTGAACGACTTTCATATCTGACACTTGTGACTATTAGCTCTACCCAAATTTATAGGTATGTTTTCTGTGCCCAGGTAATTTTTTTCTTTTTTATTTTGTATTCCACAGAATGACCAAATAACTGAGTTTGGGGTTTTTTCCCTTAATTTTTTAGTACTGCTAAAATATTGGAAATAGCTTTTGGATATATTTTTCTGGGGCATCTCTACAAGATCTGAGTAGCCCAGTATATTTCAAAGGATGTGATTTGCCATGTTAGCAGAGCTTGGTTGGGCAAGCTGATTGCCAGAAAAATACTCCATTCCTCTAGCTTCAGTCTTGACATTCACTTATTCTGACCACTTTGGAAAATGGGATATTGAGACAAATTAACTATGTTTTTCCTCAATCTGCTACCAGACTGACCTTCTTCTGAACTTTTCATGGGCTGCAAACCCAGTAACACACATATTACAGATGTCTGATCTAACTCAGGCACAGCGCTTGCTCAGTCTCACACCCTAAAAACTGGTTTCTTCTCTGGCCTGTAGCTCCTTCACTTGCTTAGTGGTGTGGGATTTGGTTGCTCTCTGAGTTCAAACTGAAGCTCCCTTCTGGTCAGCAGTAGTACATTTGCCATTTGCGACCACAGTTTGCTCCAGTTTTGTCCCACAGGAATACAGATCACCAGTTTGCTCCTTGGAAACTCAATCCTAGAGTGCAGCCTCTTTTCACTAGAAGTTGGCTAATATTTATATATCTGTAAGTTGGCTCAATTACAAGTCACAGACAATGGGCTCACAATACCTTTGTTTAATTAGAAATAAATGTATAAAGTAATATATCATGAATTTGTTTCTTTTATCACAGGCATAAGTATTGCAGACTTCATGCCAAGCTAGTGGTCCCTTTTGAATTTATGACAATTGCCCAACTTCTCTTTCACTTCTCTTTCTCTGCCTGTCAATTCAGCAAACTTCATGTATCTTGGTCAATGTCTCGGATGCACCTCTGACTCGCGCTGAAGTCCCAGCTTTAGGTGCACCTTTGCACAAGAACTGAAGCCATTACTCATTTGTCTCCCACACTCATGTTTGCAGACAAAAACATCAGTAAAGTTCCACCTGGCTTACTACAATAATATAGTAACAAATAAAGACAGCAATCACATAACTTATGTTACATAGTTATGAATATGTTCATAAGGCCTAGACTAATATTTTAATATTAATTTTCACAACTGACGTTCACAGTATCCTGCACTCAAAAGTGAAAAGCCAAGCCGTGCTTGCAGCTCCTGGGTGTCACCATCCCGGACATTTGTGACTTCCTTTTCCACAGGTATCTGACAATCTTCATGTCTTCTTCCTCCCACACAAACCTCCTGTACAAGTCCATGAAAAAAAAGCTCTCAGCTATCTTCCGTGTGCTACAAAACACCGTTAGTACAGCCTAGCAGGCATAATTTAAGGCCCAAGATCTTTACTCACAGATTTATGTGTCACTTTACAATGACAGCCACAGCTTCCTACACCAGTAAAACCAGGAGATGTGCGTCCAAAGGGATAACCTAAGAGGAGCAGATGGAAGCAAAAGCAGCCAAGGGTGCAATCTTTGGATCTGCTTCGAGTGCAAGGCCGACGTGAGAACGAGGGCCTGGGGCCAGAGGGGCTGGGGCCGGGGCCGGGGCCGTGGCTGAGCTCCTCACCTCACTTTAGCCAATCCTGACAGACCCCATTCGCACCCCACACCTCCCCACTGCACAAACATTATTTTGGGAAAGGGGGCGGGTAGCTACAGTTACCGCAGGCTCCGCCCCCCACCCCACCCCGCCCCATCGCGCGGCCCCTTGCTTACCGGGGGCACAGCTGCGCGCATGCGCCGCCAGCGGGACCCGCTCCAGTCCCCTCGGGGGCCAGCAGGGGGCGCCCGCCCCGCTTTCCTGCCCGCCAGCAGCGCGAAGGCGGGGGGAGTAGCGGCGTGCGCAGGCCCGCGGAGGCAGCGCGGAGGCGGCGGGCAGCCCCGCGGCCGAGCCCCCTCCATCCCCCCTGCCCCCCCCCCCCCACTGCCGCCACCGCGGGGGAGAAGGGGCTGAGGGAAGCTCCGTGTCCCTTCCCCGGGGCGCCGGGGAGAGCGGCTGCCCGAGGGGCAGGGAGCCGCCGGCCTCCACCGCGGCTGCTCGGCCCTCAGCGGACGCAGCGCATGGTTCGCGGCATCGGGATAATGCTTTTCCCTTTTTTTTTTTTTTGTTTTCCCCCCCCCCCTTTTTTTTTTTTTAAACAAAAATACCCCGGTAGTTTATTTGGTAATTTGACGGCATGTGATTTAAATCAATATAAAATTCAAATACTTTTGTGCCACCTGTTGGATTTTGCCACTAATTGCACGTAACTGGAAGCACAGTTCTGTAGTCAGGCCGGGACGTGTTTCCTGTAAGGTTACTGGGTGTCCTTGTGAAAACATCACCTTGTTTGCTGTTTAGAGAGATTTTCTCTCTGGGCAGGCCAGCAGAGCTCTTCTTTCCTCATAAAATCGAATCTATACATTATAGAGAGCATTCAGTGAAGGCGCGGTGTGATGCCGGGCTGGAGTCAGAGCTTTTGTGATAACGCGATAATTATTGGAAAGGTTTTTAAGGGAGAAGCTCCAGTCTGAAGCCCCGGCAGGTGGAAGCGACTGGTTCTAGGCACACAAAACCACAAGCGCAGGGGGCCGTACCGGTGGGCCAGGAAAGAGAGGAGCGCACAGGGCCCGTGCTTTCCTCACGCTTGTGAGTGCACAGACGACTACCGGCGCTGCCGCTCGGGCCATCAATCATGGGTGATCATACCACACAGAGCGTGCCGAATGTTACACGATTGCGACTCCCTCAAAAAATAATTTTGTTCGACCCTTCTTCAATAGCTGTCAAGTCATAATGTCAGGACACATTTTACTGTATAAGAATAACCTGATTTTATTTCACATTACATGGCCAGATGTATTTATTATATAGTAACATTGTTTTAGAATGCCCAGGTATAAATAAACTGCAAATAAAACCACATTCCTATAAGAATCTGAAAACTAGCTGATGATTTTATCTGGATTTCACTAGAACAGATAATGATCTGTGGGTTATCAGGTGCCTTACTTGTTATTCCTTCTCTGCGTATGATCACATCACAGATACCTTACTGTTTTTTGAGATCAGGAGGTGTAGAAGCATCTACAGGAATGCAAGTGCCTGGGGACGGAGTGGCCTGCTCTTTATTCTTTCCAGTTGTATTTGCTAAACTGAATGTGGGAGCTCCCCGTGATGCCACTTTCATACAGTGCCAGGTGAAAGGCCCATCTCTGCTTCTCCTCAAATGGCGGGTGACTACCATCCCTTCAAGGAATGGGAAAGGACACCAGATCCCAGAAGTGTTCTGGCAACAGCACAACTAACTAAAACCCCAAACTTGCTTTAATTTTCCTCCATTTACATCTTCTTCCATTATTTTCCCATTTGTAAACAGAACAGGAGGACCAGTAATGTGTAAAATTGGAGGTTGGCGTTGTTTTCAGTTTTGCATACAGATACAGCCATCTTTTTGGTACCTATGTTTCTATAGTGCATTCTAATTTTGTATTAAAATGCGAAAGTTTAAAAAGAGATGAAGTACTGTTTAATAAAAATATACATGTTTTCTAAACTGTTTGTGCTTTTTAACCCCAAACTGGCAAAAGATAAATAAAAAAATTAAACTACAAAATTAAGAAACTGTATCAGAGAAATGGTATGTACAATACAGTATTTCAGTGCTGTCATCTGTCAATCTGATTTGCAGAAGGCTTTAATGTTAAATTTAGCCAAGTCTTCTGTTAGTGAAGAGTATCTTTAAACTGACTCCATTGACCCCAATTTTATCTACTTTCTATTTTGTGATAACCTTGTTTCAAAATCTTCCCTTGTTTTATAAGGACAATTTGCCACTGTTTGAGCAGTGGAATAAATGGCCACAAAATGTACAAGATGGCAGAAAAACACACCAAGTAAAATTAAAGTGTTTACACACCAGTGTTTTGCTCTTGGCAAGTGCCTAAGTGACTTCACAAGATGCAAGTCAGTGTGCATTACATATTACACATTGTCTTTTTAGACCAGTCTGTAGGCAACATAAGCACGTCCCAGAGCCCCAACACAATGGCTCTTTTTTTGTTCAGTTTCTAAAGACTCAGAAATAGCATCTCAGGCTTTAGTTCCTAATGTGGTAAAAAAAAATATGATGGCTTGGACTAAACTGAAACCCAGTTATTTAAAAAATGCGCAACTGACTTCTCTGCTTTCATTCCCATCAACTTTCTTCTCATGTGGATTATATTAATTACTTGTTGTAAATTTATTGCTACATATTCAAATAAGCCCAGAAGCAGGGAAAATAGTGTCTTATACCATTTGAGATCTTTCCTGCAAGAGAAAAAAAAAATTTAAAAGAAGTAGTTCCCATTTAGCTAGTACTTTTAAAAACAGCTGTAAATAAATTGATGAAATCTCTTGTGCAGTGGAATTTAAAATTTAAGGAGCCTTTCTTAAGAGTGGAGGAGTAAAAATTTAGTCATTGTAAGCCAAAATCCAAAGAGGAGTACATCAATTAAGGAGGAAACAGTGACGTTTCTAATCCTCTTTCTTAGCAAACCTGGGTAGACTTTTTTGGTGCAGACAAGGTTGTGAGACAAAAGGGTTGGGTTTCTTGAACAAAGAAAGAACTATAAAAGATGTAAAAGGGGCACCCAACAATAATGTCAGAGACCTGCAGAAGTCATGACATATATGATGTCTCAGCTGCATGAAGTCGCAAGAAGCGCACGTACAAACATTTGTTGCAGAGGTGGCTGGATCCTTGCCTGGGAGGGAGCGAGGAAGGGAGGGAGACCTTAACTTGCTGGCTGAGAGCTTGCAGTATGAACTGCAGAATGAGGTAGGACTTTCCAGTGACAGACGTGCCTAGAGGCAAGCCCAGAGAAGGAAATCCTGCACGGAAAGAGGAAGAAGGGAGGAAAGAAGAAGGAAGGCTGAAGGTTCTCCTTGAACCAGGAGAACCATATGGCTTAATCTAGGAAGCCATCTTAGTTAGAAAATGTTGCCCTTAAGGTTAACCTCTTCTTACTAGCAAAGAGCTTAACGCTACCTAGGTTGTGACTTTCATCAAAAGGCATCCTTTTCAGTTCTTCCATGATTTTAATTCCTGTGCTATGATTTCTCAGCTCATAACATAGTTTTAGTTTTAATGCCTTTATTTTGCAGGCCACTCGGAAGAGAGTCAAGTTCCTTTTTTCAATTCCACTGCATTTCAGAAGTCCTTTTTTTTTTTTTTTCTTCTCTCCATACATTCCTTCAGATTACTCCAGGAGCAACTGTTTTGTTAATTGACCCGTGTGATACTTTGCTTAATCTATACTCTTCCTTAGTTCTAATGTAGACATAAAAAATAGGCTAATTATGGGGGCAGAGGGGCTGAAAACCCATAAAACTCATATTAAACTCTTGGAAGAGTGAAATCTACAATTTCAGCTCCATTGTTCATTAAAAAATGTTCTGCATTGACTCCAAGCAGGCTATAAAATATTTTCTGTAGATGTGGACATACACTAGTATGGGAAGAGTTTGGAGAAATGCGCAGAGACCATGTAGAAATGTATGGGATATACTTTTCCTGGTCCGTAAGATATACATTTTAGGTGATGGTCTCTGTGTTTCAATAACTGTGGGAGGAAACCTGACTTTAAAAAGTGCATCCATCTTCCTAGACAAAAGAAAACATCAACTTCACAGAAACTTTTGTCACGGAGTCGATTCTTACACAATGACATGTAATCCTAAATAAATCATTTTTTTTAATTAGAAATTGTGAATCCATCACCCTGGACAAATGTTATTCATCTGAGCAGGGAAAAACGAATGACCTAAGAATAGTTGTCTACAAGTATTCAAAAGAGAATCTGATTTGTCCCTCCCATTTTGGAGTGCCAGTGCTAAAGTTGTTGCCAGCTTTAAAAATCTCTCCTTTGACTTTCAACTAATGTGTGTGTGGTTAAAAGCCAAATAGAGAACAGTGGTATGATTTAGTGACGCAAGGCGAGTGGCACAGTTTAAAGTGTCATTAGAAATCTACTCTCTTTACAGACTTAGCTAAGGCCATTCTTCCCTTTAGTCATGCTTGGATGTCCTATTCAGCATAGTTAACAGACTGATAGTAACAAGAATTAATGTGTAAAAGCAATGCCCTCACTTTGCATTTTCTAACATGGTCTCTTCAAGCTAAGTTTTAAAGTGCGATGACTGACTATATATTCAAGCAAAAGGAACTTTTCTCTCTGGCCAAACAATGTGACCCCGTCCTTCATCACTGCCCTATTAGCTGTAAGCCAAAGGTCGTATTCTTCCCTCCAGTTCACACTAGCAGCATTTATCTACAAGTGTCAGCAGTCAATTTACCTGACAAATCGTAAAACAATATTTTGTGATGTAAAGAAACTTTGGACTCTGCCAATGTGCCAGTCAATATGTACATATGATGAATCATCAAACAAATATTCACAGGCATGGGGAAGAAGTAAATTTAGGTTTATCCCACATACCAATCAATCAGAGATTGCCTGAAGAATCACGAAACACATTCGGAGACAAGTAAAAAATTTCTGGGCTCTGCCAGGGTGCTGGGCCAATCAATCATGGTGCAGCTGATGAATCATGAAACACACTCTGCAGCGTGTCAGCACACATACGCGGATGGCGCAGTTCTCATCATCCTGAGTTTGTCTTGCAGTTAAATTGACTGAAGGTGAGATATAGGACTGTTGTTTCTCCCACCTAGTGACCTCCGCAGCCAGCCGCTCTTAAATCCTCTTGCCCTGCCCTTCGTTAAAAGTGGGAGACAAAGGTTCAACACGAGAGGAAACGCGGTTTTGATGTCAAAGGGGTTGTTAACATGCTGCTGGAAGCTGTTGAACGCATATTTTGACAACAGAACAGACACCTACAAGAGTGGTATTCTCTTCAAAGTTTTCCATGTTATTTACATGAAAATGTAATGTAATACATAATAAATATGTAACATAATATGTAATTAAAAAAAAAAAAACAAATGAGGAGAAGTAAATCTGGAATTTAGGTCACTGTCCTGTCGGTAATCTTTTTATCTGAGCAATTCCTTGCTCTGCTGTGATTCATTACACCTGGGGAAGGTGAGGGGGGGGGCACCCTGGCAGTGTTATTATTTTTGTTCTCCTGTCTCAGCTGAAATTGTTCAGCACAATATTTTCCTCCTATGGAACAGCTCAACTTTTTACAACTTAAATCACCGTCATCCAGGTGAAATTAGCATTATCTGCCAGTCTGTTCTCCTTTGTCTTGTGGTCAGCCCCCATTGCAAGTATTCTAAAAGTATGCTGGAAAGCATTTTCCTTGATTACAGAAATACTTGTCTTGTGTGATTTTCTAGTAAACATAAGATGTTTAAGTTAAACACTGTATATTTGAAAAAGCAACTTTTTTACCAAATCCTAACCCTTGTAGAGTTTGAGTACTGATTCTGTCCCTCTACCTAATGTTATTTTAAGGTGCATTTTTCTAGACTAAGGCAGAACTTACCATGCCAGCAGGAATGGTATTTGCATAACTGACAGTGGCAGTCACTTTTTAAAAAAAATAGGAGCAAAGAAAGAACCCATCCTCAAACCATATTTTCCCAGCTATAGTCAGCAAGGCTATGTGATAAATTGGTGAAAGGTTCTTGCAGGTACCCAGGCAGTAGGTGTTCAGTTTTTATAAGAAATAATCAGTTTACTGAAAGAGCAGTCTGGGTCCTGATTCCCCATGAGTAGGGGATTCCTTATGTCCAGTTCCTTATGGACTTTCTGGCATTGTCATTTCATTAAACAGATTTTTCAGAATTTCCTAATTCAGCATTCATGCAGCATAGCAGAGAGAATCCTATTGTACAGGCTTCTTAATTCAGCATTCAGATACACCAAAGTGGTGGGAAATGTAACTAAACTATGTTCTGCCATATATAACATTATCATCACTTTTATAGAAAGGTTGTTGGTTCCTTATGCCAGCAGACAGGAAATCTATTACTAGTTTCATTGGAGTAGGTAAAGAAAAAAAAAATGTTTTGAAGCAAAATACTGAAGTATCATTATTAACTAAGGAAAAATTTTATTTGACATTTTTTGGAACTTCTTTTGCTTCTCAGTACCCATTAATAATTTATTTTCTTTTTCTGGTGGTTATTAGCATCCATATTATTGTTCAGAAAATGAAATTTATGTGGCAACAGGACAAGAAGTAGTTTGAGTTGCAAAATGTACTCTTTACAAAAGATTGCACCTTAAATGTATGTTGGTAACTACAGTCAGTTTCCTTTGATGTCAAGCTGATGGTAAGCATGTTGTAAGATTATATCTGTGGATAATATACTACTATTGGAGGATGTGCCGGGAAAAGATCATAAGTTCTGAAAAAAATATGCATATATATATATATGTACATTCATGTATATTCCGAACAGAAGTGTATATATGCCAGAGAGATAATTGTTTAAGAAATCAAGGGATGGCTAATATCTTTCATCTTTCGTCTTAATAATTAACTCTTGTCACCATTAAGGACTCTGAAAAACTTGCAAATGTAGTCCTGTCTCAGGTTAAAACTATGCTGATTAGAATAAGTAATAATGGAGAATAATTAATGATGGAGACGTTACACAAATAATGCTACTTTTGAGTCTTCAGTTTGAATACAACTTCACTTTTCACTCTTTGGTAAGGTGCATTAAAAAAATATACTTCTCCCATTCTTTGCTAAGAATATCAGGTAGATAGTCAGATTATGTGAATCACTGGGGCTGTACCACTAGACATTATCAAAGAATACAACTCTTTATGTTCATTATTTTAAAGAGCAAGTACTTTTCCTACTGTGGTCAGTAAAAGTCCATCTCTTTATTTCAAGGTGAGTTGTGCCACGTTGTCAGCCCTGTTTACTTATGCTTCACTGAATTAGGCTGAAGAGGATGCAGAAAGAATGACTGTATAATATTTATGAAATAAAGACCTAGTCTAGTTCTCTCCAGGATGAAAATATGTATTAACCTTTAAAGACATCTGCCAACTCAGAAATATACTGATTTGCCAGCCACTGCTTGTTAGAGGCACCACTAAGAAATAAACAGTAAAACTTGAGAAAGTGAATCCTTACCAAACCCCAAATTTGCAAGGCTTATAGTATACAGATGCTGGTTTATTCCAGGAAATGTGTGCCAGGTATGCACAGCTGTCTTTCTGTCACTTTTGATCCACCTCAGTATGTCTCCCCTGCTAGTTCTACCTGTACATTGTTGAATGTGTTAGAAGGGAAAAAGTTCATTTCTCATTTTGAAACTTTTACTTCTCTGATATCTCTCTACCTCCTATTTTTGTCTGGCTTTTATGTCTCTGTGATGTGGAAGCCACATATGGATGAGAAGGTTAGATATAAAAGCTCGTATCTGAGTTCCCAATTAAATTAAATAAAAGCCTAAAACAATAATAAGGTGGAGGTGCTGGTCCCTTCTTTAGAAAAGCCAAACACTGGTACTTTTTACTTAACTGCCTGAAGCTTATGATTTAAAGGCTTGTTTTCTCAGCTGATAGCCCCAAGCTGTGCCCAGTTTCTCTACAGACAAAAGGATAAGAGAGATGGTGACAAGCACATACCCCTTTTATGAATCAGAGAAACAGTGCTCTTCTTGTTCCCTGGGCACCAGCCAGTTGAAACCTGAGCCTCAGTTTTACAGCTTAGCACTTACCAGCTGGCTGTCACGTGAAAGGCTTTTAAAATATGTACATCTACACGCACGCACAAACACAGAGTAACGTATTTTTGATTCTGATGACAGTTACAGAAATAGAGAAAAAAAAAAAACTTTAAATCATACTTCTTGTTGGAACTGGGGCTCTTTGTATCTTCTCCTGTGCACCTTGGACAGGGGGAACAGATTGTGCCTCTCCTCTTTTCATCAATCTTTTATGTAGTTGAAGGCTAATGTCGTATCCCCCTTCAGATGTTTCTTCTATAGGATAAATTACTCCAGGTTGTTCAACTTCTCTTCATAGCTGATATTTCCAAGTAGCCCAGGGTGGATAGTTTGCTCTTGCTAATACTTGGAATGTGTTGATAGAACACAAGATTTACTTACATATCTTGGCATGGCATTTCCATGTTTTATCATCTCAGTGAGATGTTTGCCTTTCTTTGCAACAGCCTGACATTGCTTCCTAACCAGTTCATCCTATTTGTTGCCCTTCAACCAGTCCAGCACTACGCTTGGTAGAATGAATGAATGCTTTAGGTACCTCCACATTCAACCCAGACTGAAACAGGGGAGCCTGACACATTGAGTTTTCTCTGCTTTATGAGTTGATTTGGGCAAAATAATGCAATGGAGTTGCTCTAACTTTGTAGATGTTTTTTATCTCTTTGGTGGTAAAAAGAAACAAGCAATTCTGGGGTGCAATTCGTCTCACTCTGCTTTACACATCTCAAGTAAGTCAAATGAATCACCCACTGTCTGATTCAAGACTCAGGAATGTGAACAAGGAGAACTGGGAAACAGAGGAAAACAGGTTTATCAGGGTGGATGGAGAAAATGTTGAGAATAAGAAAGCATTAAGGAAAAGACAAGAGGGAAGAAAGGGGGTATAAATTATGAAAGCTTCAATGGTCTTTTAGAAATAGTTGCTAAGATCAAGCAAACAAAGGATGTATTTGAGTATCGAATGGAGAAAATACAAACAGAAAATAAGCTACAAAAAATGTAATAACAGCTTCTGTATGTATTGAGAACTTCTCAACTAAGCAATTTTACTCACACGGAGAACTTCTCAGCTACTGTTGGGAAGTAGTACTGTCTGTTAAGGAATATAGTATGCCTTCTGGAAGAGGAAATTGTTTTGTCATGGAAGATGTAGGAAAAAGAAATGAAGACTGGATGCATGCAGGAAGCAAAATTTGGGGCTTTCTGGGCTAGATACTGAAGTGTAAGAGAGGAAGGTAGAGAATGGAGGAGAAAGTGGAGTGATTGAACTGGAAGGGCATCAGAATAAAGGGAAAAGAAAAGCAAAGAGGAAGAGGAAGAGAAGTGTAGAGGAGGAAAGGCAAACACAAAGCCATGGGCTGAATTGTAAGAAAATTGTAGAGAAAAGCCAGTCAAATTAGGCTGGATTAGTTTTATCTACCTTTAGGAAAAAAACATACTGGAGAAGCATTACATGTAATTACACTGAAAATATGTTTTTGCAAGTCACTTTTATTCTTTATGTGAAAAAACAAGAAGTACATTTTTTACAGGAACACTTTTGTTCATCTTGAACTATCACAGACAACATTTTACATTATGATATGTGTTAAGCAAATGTTTTAAATTTTCCTTACTCAAACTAGTCCTTAAGTAAATTAAAACAGTAGAAAACTATATAAAACCATTGTAAAAATTGTTTCGAGTTCCATGCTTTCATTACTTTAAACACCTTACCTGGAGGTTTTTCTATATTCATCTCATGCACAGAAGAAATTGGCCCAAGAAAAGAAACATTCCTGTATAATGGGAAGCAACATGTGTGTGTTTCTAAAAACAGAGAAACGCTTTGAACGTCTTCCAAAAAATCCAAGTATATGCACACATTCTTCCAGCTAAAAGAAGAGCTAAAACTCGCTGTCTTCTTACACATTGCTTTATTTTATCTTCTGTATTTGTATAACTCCTGCTTATATCCTGCAGTTGATCCATTAATTGTAGTTTTGGCTGGGTTCTCTTCCCTCCTGCCCCCATCCTTGGTGGATCTTAGGAAGCAATTGTGTCTCAGGGGAAGGAAAAGAATTTTTTTTCAGGTAATCTTGCCAGATGCGAAATGGGCACCCCTCATTATAACATATCTTAATCCTACCATCTTCTATCCTATCTTCTGGATCAGCCCATGAAGGTAGGAAGAGCCAAGGATGAAAGCAGTACTTTCCACCCTGTTCCTCCCTCTTGGTATTGCTCACATTTGAAGAAGTAGGAAGGAATTGTTTAAAGAACAAGGAAACTGCAATTACAAAAAAGGGCTAGAAAGCAACTACTGCTGTGCTTTCTCCTTTGCTTCTGCAGTTGTTTCACACTCACAGTCTTACAGTCAGTGAAAGTGAATCACTCCTGGAAACAGAATTAATGCCAAGTGTTACCTTCTGACAATAAGTTTTAAGTCCTTTTGCATATCAAGTGATTTACATTATCCTCATATTAACTGGTAAAATGTAACACAGAGGCACAGTTTAAGGAAAGAAATTTTGTGACATCTGAAGTAATTGCTTCTCAGAAGCAAGCTCAGAAATATCCAAAAGAAGGGAAGCTCCTTCAATCTAAGTAAAGCATGAAATTGAACAAGAAGCAAATTCAACGGTTCTACTAAGAATGGACAGTAAGGGGCCAGATGATGGCAGCTGTACCCACATGTTTCCAAAACTTAATCTTGTGGTCAAACTCAATGTCCCACCAAGGGATACTTAGGATGCAAATATTCCTTAGAAACACTTTAAAGAGTCAAGAAGGTAGTTAAACTATTATTGTGAAGCTAAGTCATTCATTCATGGGACAGAGAGCTTCAGTTAATAGCATGGAGTCTGCTTTGCTCTTCATACCACTTACTTTTTCAGCCAGAGATGTCTTACAAATGAGAAAGATGGCCAAAGACAAAGACCCTGAAATGGCTCATTTTGGCAACATTTTATAACTTCAAGAATTGGCAATGCAGGCAAAGCAATGCTAATGGAATAATGTACATTGACAGTCGTGGCTGGAAATTAGGAAGGCACTGAGGAAAGGTGAGAGGGAATTTGAAGGGTGAATGAGCAGCATTTCACAAACAGATGAAGTCAGTGATGTCAAAGAAGTCAGCCATCTGTGGTTTTGTAGATTGTAGGGCAGGGATCTTAAATTTTTATTTTAAAGGCACGTGTAATTGTACAGAAAGTGCCAGAATAAAGAAGTAAATATCACTTGTACCATGTGTAAAATCAGTCTCTCCTTGGAAACTGCAAAAGATCTGCAAGATGTATAGAAAAATCCTTTTTTGTCTTCAACAGCAGACTCAATTGGAACCTAACATGCTATTTAGAAATACACCTAAGCCTACAAAGTCATCCATCTTTCTAGTTGAGTTCTGCCTAGCGAGTTGCTCTGCATTTTGATTTCCAGAAACACCCACATATCCATTTCTCCTCTAAGTAGACGATAAGAGAACAAATGGGCCATGCGTCACTGGAGGGGTCAACATGGTTGTATTCTCATGTCCTGAAATAAATCACCTTATAAAGCTGAGACTCTTCACAGAGAACTTTCTGTTAGCTTTCCTAGTTAAAAGAAGGGCTAACAGATATTACAGGCTTTCAGATGGTCTCATTAAGGGAAAAAGTGCTGATGTCCAGTCACAGTCTGATTTACTATTATTTTGTTCATTTACTGCAAATTATTTATATTATTTTAATTTAGTTGGATGAACTCAGAAATATAATTCAAGGCAATATGGTTTTATACATTTACTCCAAGTGTGAATGAAGCTTCATGTACTCATTCAGAAAATAATAATCTATAAAAGCCTGTATGAGCAAATACATAATTTTTGTACAACTGTTTGGGAGATGAATCCTTTAAAAATATTGTCCTTCTAACACTGGTAGGCAGCCCTCACACTCCCTAGAGTTTCAGTCATAGCCTAAAATAAAAATATCTGTCACTAATGTTACCATGGGAATTAGCTGACAGGTGGCATTGCTAAGACCAAAAAAAAAAGCAGGCAGGTGCGCTGGAGAGAATTAAATACTCGGAGCACTTCTGTCTGTACTCTTTGGTTTCAGTGCATAGCCAAAATTGTTACTTGAGAGTGTCCTCAGAAGTAAATTGTAAGTGGTTACAGCAGTAGATTTTATACCTTAACAGTAAGAACTGAAAAGTAGGTCCATCCACTGTTACTACAGTTTTTGGGAGAGCTGAGCTCAGGATAATCTAGTTAAAGTGAGTTTCATTGGTGAGCATGTAACTGAGAGACAACGTGAATTAAGACTCAGTCCTGTGAGTTGGTTGATTTGGGGTTTTGACTTATTTTTCCTTTATGGTTCTTCCAGGGCAGTTGAATAAATTATGTGAGTTCGTTATGTCCTTGTTGAAGCAAAGAATTAACAACCAGAGTATTTTACCTTCAGAGCAAAGCATACTATCTACTTCTACTTCTTCATCTTGTCCTATCAAATGCTTGGGAAGCTAAACATTTCTCAGTGTAGTTATGCAGTTATACAACCTAGTATCCATGTTTTGGTCCTGCAGCACCTACTCGTTGATTTGAAGTTTCCCTGTCATTCTTACATTCTTCAATATAATTTTCTTGTTTATAAGTAGTTTCAGAAGTGTTTATTCTCTAGGTCAGGTCTTCACATTCTTTTTTTATTAACTTTACCTGGTTTCATTATTTTTTTTTAATTGCAAGTGCTAAATAACAATATCCTAGGACTCCATCTCCACTTCCTTGTTTCTGGTGCTTTTCCTCTTTCACAAGACTCTTTAATAGATTTCAGTCATGCAATAATGTGGAGGCATGAGCTTGTTATTTCTGCCCATTAAATCTATCTTCTAGTCAAAGACACCATATGCCCCCAGTAAGACAATTTGTTTGAGGCCTGCCCATAATATGAGGTATTCCCTCCAGGTGGGAAGGGTACTCAGGTTAATGAAAGAGAAGAACATGAGTGCCAACTTTCCTTCCTTCCCAGTCTCACCTGCCCACCAGTGTGGAGACCTGGCAGCAGCCCATTCACTGATTTTCCTCTGTGCCACAAGCCTGCTATCAAATCCCTCAGTCTGAAATGCAGAAGTTGGCACCAGCCCCTTCTAGAAACAGTCTCATGTACCAAACACGCACTTTGGATTCCAGTTTTGACAACTTTTCTAGTTGTTGTTATTGGCTGGTTACTTAAATAAAATATTCTCCAAACATGGTAAGTGTTTTGCAGCAGAAAAATAAGCATCACAGTCCTTGTTCCCTTGAGAGGAGAGTAGTTTGTATACCAAGATGACCAGAATCATTTAGATAAAACAGACAGATCAACGTTCAGTTTAATCCAGTAAGTGCTGAGAATAGCCAAAGGGGTATTCCTAGCCGAGAGTGCAAGTGCAGGACAAGCAAAGTGGCATTTAACAGTTTCTTCCAAAAAACTGTCCAAATACCTTTCAAACCATGTGAACTTTTAGCACCCACAATGTTCTATATCAGGGAATTCCACATTTTAATTCTATGTTACGAGAAGTACAACCTCTTGTCATCTGCTTTGCACTTACTATTTGTTGGTTTTTAGAGAAGAAAAACAGAAGACAGACAGTTCTTGTTCTGTCCTCATAATGGCACTCATGATTTAGTAAATGTCTGTTGTGTAGCCCCTCCACCCTCTCTCTAGTCTGCTCTGTGGTTCCTGCTTGGCTCAGAAACCATCCCAGAGTTTCAATTGCCTGTGTTGCCCTTGTCTGAGCCTTTTGCAGTTCTGTCATTTTATTTTTGAGATGGAGCAACCAGAAGTACACAGCATGTTCAAGCTGTATGTACCTCGGGGATTCGTCACCATCAGGTGGTAGCAGAATAATGTTAGTCTTCCGTAGCCTGGAACTGCAGGGATGAATAGAGAGAGCTTCAGTACCAGAAAATAGCAAAGGGCAAGTGGAGAACAAAAAGGAAGCTGAAAGGAAATAAAGAGACAGAGGGATTCTCCAGAAAGATACTTAGTACCAAGGGACAGAAGGGAAAATTGCCCTCCAGAAGTAGAAGAAAACACAGGTAAAGAAAGGAGGAATTCATTTAAAGGACAACTGTCCCCAGTCTTTGCGCTTGAAACTGTAAAAGATGTCATTTTGTTTACCAAAAAAAAAGACAACTTGAGAGAGAAGTAGAGTCCTACGGTGTATAAAATCACCAGTTTTTCCATTTGCTGTTATAGCCTAAGACAGAAATCTCACATCTGCTGGCACTGGCTTTGGTAGAAGCTACAGAACAAATGTATGTGTAGCTTAGCAGTGTTTTAAGAGTTGAGAAAATAATCTGCAAGTAAACAGTCTGTAAAAGAAAATGGTTATAGTCTTTCCTAAATGGCCTCCAAAGGGAATTGCTCATGTTGCATGCCGTATAGACAGTGCTTGTTAGACGACGACTTTCTCAGCAAGACCCAATGGATAGAAGAACTAATTGATACTGTCAAAAAAATCCGTTGCCACATTTCTAAACTCAGTAGTTGCTCACAAAGCACTGAAATCTGTGCATCTGGCAAAACCTCCCTCTGACCCATAAAATTGCTAGTTCAAACATCATGCTTGTGAGAAACAGTTGAGAGCTGATTTTAAAACTCTTGTTCCTATTACAGGGCTCTCTCCAAACTGCAGATGAGAAAGTTATTCAAGAGATGGTAAACGCCAAGTTGCAGTGTGCTTCACATTCTGGTTTTTGTTTCTCATTAGCTGAATTGATATTTCTTGGCTAGTATTTTTATCTGTTTAATTAGTAACGAGCACCAGAGTGATAACTCTGAAGCCTTTGCATCATTCACTGTGTAGATAGAGTACTGCCAGCAAAAAAAAAGATTTCCAATTATGAGCTGCCAAATTCCTTTAACCTTGTTACAGAAGATCCACTCAGAATGACAAATTAATTCATTTTCCTTGTCAATCTAGTCATTGTCCCCTCCACTGAGACTGTCAATAACTGCCAATTGCGATGCTGAAAATTGTGATGTTTTATGAGACACTTGGCTTGCTTGCTGGTCGCGAGGGGTAAGAAGTAAGTTTGTCAAAATCGCCTGGAATTTGTGCCCTACAGAACTGGTAAAATCTGACACCCAAGGAAGACTTTCATCTTTCATGCCTGAATGATGAACAATGACCCCCAAAAATACATCTTAATAATAGAAAAGAACTGATCAAGAAACAAAAATATTTCTTTTAGAGGTCAGAACTATCAGGATAAAATTGTAAAATTGCTGACAAAAAATTATGCTGTGTTAAATTTTGCAAATAATATTAGAAACCAAAATTCTTTAGCTCCATGAATTAAAAAAACATCAACGAAAACCTAGAAGAGATAAGAAGAAGGGGAACAGGACTGCAGTGACAATGAGGTGGAGATTAAAGTTAGCTGAGATATGGCCCCCAAACTAAATTGATAGTCTACCTTAGTTTCTCAAAAATTATGAAAATTAACAACATAGTGGGGTGGTGAATGGGAATGGGGTTTGTGCAAATAGAAATAACTTCATCTTAAGTGGAAGAAAAAATGAAAGATTTAAATGGGAGCAAGAGTGGGGAAGATGGAAAATTAACTTGATAATCCCCATCCCAGTATTCTGAGAAAACTGGCACTCACAACTAGCATTTACAGTATCACAGTATGTTTGGCATAATACCATCTGATTGAATTACAACGTGTGTAATGTCTATGTTTGAGGATGAAGAGGGAGAAAAGTGCCCAGACAAGTCTGTGTCCATTAAGATGATTGCCATAGTACATTAGACATGGAGTTTGAAGAAATTAGCGATGAATAAAATCAAGATAAATAGAAAAGGACATAGCAAGCGATATGGATTTAGCAAATGTAGACTATTGCACAACCACATGGTCTTCTTAATCGGAATCACAGTTATTTTTAAAAGAGAATGGGAATGAAATATACCACAGTTATTCAGATTGTTATAAAGTGGTTGGTGTAGCTCAAGATGGGAAATTATCAGCTAAATGGAAAAAAGAATGATGACTAGAAAAACTGTAAACTGAGTAGCGTAGTGGGTAAAAGGAAGACAGCAATGCCTAGTATTGAAAGAGGATGTATCTAGCTAAAGTGAGGGGAAGCCAACAAAATACGGGGAAGAACTGTCAATAAAAAGAAGAATTTACACTCTCTGGAGAAAGTATTATTTAAATGAAATCAGATTAAATTCAATAATGGAGAGTCACAGTGAGTCACTTGATAACTAAGGCAAAGCATTTCTGCTAGGTCCTGATCATTTAGAAAGGGGAGAGAAGGAGAAATGCCTGGATATATGAAGCAATCATAGTACCCACCTTAGGAATGTGGGGTGGTGGTATAAAAGAAATGCAACCACAGGGTGTTCTGGTATTAATGCTATTGATGAAGGCAATGGGAAGGAAATGTTTGTCAAAGCAGAGGTGTTTCAGGCAGAAGTGACTGGCATTTTTAAGTGAAATTGGATTTTGCTAGCAAATTTCCACCCAGCTTCAGCAGTGCCACAGTCTTGGAGTGTCAACAACATTCTCTCTTGGGTAATCTCTTAGCCTCTCCATGATGCTTTTAAATGACTTGAGATAAATGGCACATCCAAGCTGTACCCAATGTCAAGCTGATGGCATCATTTCACTTCCCAGAGCACACTCAGCAGCTCCGTTTTTGATTATGTTTGCTGCTATGGTTGCTTAGGGTTTTGTCAGCAAGCACAGGCTGCCAACTCTGCATCAGGGCAACTCCTGCATTTCCTTCTTGCCCTTTCTTTTGAGGCTTTGTAGGAATAGCTGCTTTGAAGAGCTGGGGCTTTTTGGAAAGAGCGCAATGCAACCTTCCTTTGCATTTCCAAATGTCTGAAATTGAATATTATTGTGGGGGTGGCTCAAATGTTGACAGAACTTCCAGCATATAAATTTCTAAATTGTAGCTCAGCTTAATAAATCCATATTCTTCTCTCACACCTTTTGACATGGGCACTTCTATAGTGGCTCTTACAGTCTGTCTGGGCCAGTCTCTCAGAAGGAATCAGGTGCTTGATAGAGGCAGTATCAGTCCCTGCTGGCTGCATTTTTCTTGTGTTTGGCACTCTTGCTATCTGCTTAAAGAGAAGCAGAGTATTGTCTTAGAGTAAAAGCAATCAAAAGTCAGGACTGCACTTCCATGAGAAAGGTCCCCCCAGCCCAGACGCTTTATACAAGACTGACAATACATTGCAGTTCAGGGCTTAAATTAAAAAAAAAATACATGGTGGGGAGCGGGGAGGATTGTCTGTTCCTTAAGGAAAAATTAAAACATTTCTCTCTCTTTTTATCTTGAATGCTGTGGAGCGCAGAGTGATCCTAACTCCTGGGAAGTCTTTGTGCTTACCTAGGACCTGAGGGCAGCTTTCCAGGCAATCCCCAAGGCGGTGTGAGCCTTGGAAGTTCTCTGGAGGCACAAGGGTCACCCTCCCACCTCAAAGCCCTTGGCTGAGTCCCCAAGAGCTGTGGCAGCTTCTGTACTGCCAAAGCAGACATCTCGCATTCAGAGTGGACTCTAAAGCTCTCTGCCTTCCCTCGGAGGGGTTTGACAGTATTGTCCAAAAGCAGTGGGTTATCCAGTCTCAAGGGGGTCGTCAGCTTGAATCCGCAAGCTGTTTGTTCGATCAGTGGCTGAGAAGCCAGGCAGCAGTTTAATGGGGCTTTGCCTTCGTCCTCACAAAAGCATTTCAACACGATATTTTGCCAAAGGCTGGTTTGATTTTGTTGAATTGGTTTAAAAATAATTTATCCAGAAATTCCTAGGCAGCTGTAGGCAATAACTCTTCCCAAAAGCATAGATAACACTGGAATAGCTCTTGGGATGAACTGTTACCCATAGAAACAACTGTGTAACAGTACCTGCTAAGTGATGTGGCACAAGTTGTCAGAGCAGGTCTGTATAGTTTGCAGGGAAAAACTCATTTGTAACATAAACAGCAATTTTTATTTATTTTTTCCCTGAATAAATCAAGTAGCCAGCCTGCACTCATTTGCAATGTTTTGTAACTTACTGCCATTACAATGCTTAGTGGGTTGGGTTCAGTGCAGCTCCTTGAGCTTATCTCAAACCTCTTTTTGCCTCTCATCTCTGCTAATGTGAAGATTAGTTTCTATGAACATTGAGATGCATTGTCTCTGCAGACTGCTAGCTTCTTGTCGCCAATTCCTTGCTTCACAAAGGCTGAATTGTGGAAATTTCGTTGGCCTTTTTCCATCTTAAGCTCCCTCACTCACAGTCTATCTCTCTCAAAGATATTTCATGCTCTGTCAGGATGCTGGACAACAGAGCTGGTTTTGTCTCATGCTGAAGAGGATCTGGCAGCATACTGCAACCAAATCAGTTGACTGGCGTTGCTCACTGCCTAGCAGTGGGAGATGATATTGTGTGTCTCACGTATGGTGCTGTCTCTAATTAACCAAATGTCTGTGGTTCCAAAGTTAAATGTGGGTGCTGGGAGCCCCAGCTCTGTGATAGAAGTTTCTGTGCCATCTATAGCATCTTGGTTCTGGGTTTAAGGAAAATATTTTTCTACTTTCTCATTTTCAGTGGAGTTTCAAGGCTTGTCAAGCAAGAAGAGTTTTTTATCAGCTGTCCTAGAGTTTCAGGCTTTATTCCTGGCAAAAGTTTACCACTGTCTTCTCAGTGAGAGAGTGAAAAGCTTTATCTTTATGATTGCATCTTTATTCCCTTATATCAAGATTATTATATGACATTATTATAATAAGATTATTAAAATACACTTTTCTTCTTTTTGCTTTTGTTTTTGCCTGGAAGACAATTATACTTTGTCATTGAACTCTCTCCATGCTAACAGTGCCAATTTGTTCAAGTTTTAAGGGCCATTTTCCTGTTCAATACTCACTTTTTTGCTGTCCTAAATCCTCATAAACCAACCATTGTTATCTTATTTCACGTGACAGAGAGTACACCTAAGTACACCTGTGCGTTATCAAGCTGCGGACAAATGGGTCAAGACAATCATGCAGGATGAACTCATGCATCAGTCAGATAATTAACATTCATCAATGAGACGTATTTTCCCATCACTTTTTTTTATGGAAGGACTCTGGCGTCCCTTGGCACAAGTGGGTTTATCCTGCAGGATAACTTTTCCTTCATTTGGAAATCTATATTTGTTCCTTGAGCTACTGATCTACTCAATTCACTTCTTGCTTAGTACACCTTTGGCTACACCTTCAGGTAGCTTCCTCTTTTTTCTGTCCACCCCACTGCTGAGGGTGTCACCAAGGCAGTGGAGTCAGAGAAAGGCCAAAGGCTTACACCAACGATGCCTCTGTATCCTGCTGAAGGCATTTGTTTACCTCTCTGATCAAGGCTAAGAGTGTAAGTGGGGGCAGCTGAGCTGCGACCGTATTTCCCCCATTTGTACATCATATAGGACAAAGAGGGTGGCTGTAATGGACAGCTGAGCATTACCGCATCTTGAATGTCATGCATTAAATATCTCTTTGTATACCTCTTCAGTGTTCAGCACCATTACAGAGGTGTTCTTGAAAGGCTATAGCACAGCTTTTTGTGGATTTTAAAATTAAAACTGAACCACAGCATCATATAGTGGGCAATGCCAAAAACCTATTTTTATTAGAAGAACTATACGTGGCAGAGTAAGGAATTCATAATATTCCATTGAAGAGACTAGATTTCCTTCCAACAGTTAGTCACATTTAATAAAACAATTTAAAACAAGGCTTGTTCTCAGTGTTAGTCTGCAGTCCAGATTTAGTGCAAACTTTCGTTTTGAGAAACAGTATTTTTTAAAATGTCCAGATGAAGAAGGAAAACAACACAGTGTAATTGTAAAAACTAACAATAACAGGAGCTAACAAAAAAAAATCTTAATTATTAATTTTATCCTAGGAACAGATCTTACCAAGTGTTAATAATCTCTTTGATAAACTGAGCACTGAGCAAAGATGTTGCATATTTAGCTGCACAACAAATTATTCTGCCTTTTTCATTCTGAATTACCAAGTTCATCAAACCCAAATCTTCTTCCAGACATGTTTTAATTTCAACATTTTTCCCTTGGATTTGGGATTAAATTTCTGATCCAAATGAGTGAGAGAGAAGCAGAAGCTATTCCCCAAGTGACTGTTGAACTGGGACGTGAAAGCCACAGGTGCAAGTTCCTGTCTATATCAGACAGCAGGAATTTCACTGTGGAGCAAGTATTTCATTTCACATGACTGCCTCCAGTATTGCTATTCTGAGAATAGCTCTTTTTTTTAGGTTTTACACTGAGAAAAATATGTTTCGAAGTGTCTTGTTCTTTTCCAATATGGAACGAAAACAAATTTCAAAATCACCTACTTTTATTTTTCCCTGAACTTTAATTTTCATTTTTCAACTAGCTCTATAATCACATGGTCCATCTTATATTTTACTGCCAATCTTACACATGTCATAAACAGAGTCTCCAGCTACAAAATGAATTATTTATATGAAGGGAGTGAATCCCAGAACGTCGCAAGTTTCCTGCATGAATACTTTTGTGCCTCTCATTTGTCACACACTTCATCCCATATTTGGCTCTTGTCAGATTGAGAGCAAAGGCCTTGAGTAGCTGCCCCAATAGGAGCATCTGCTTTTCCTCTTTTTTTTTCCAGAGCCCAGAGGAGGTAAAAATACAACACTGCTATACTGTGAGTGTTTTATTACCCTCTTTGTATCTGCCCTGTCCCTGTGCTTGCAGTCAAGAAGGGAAGATGGAAAGATTTCTTCATTCTTAATGGCTTTGCTCGTAAGTAGAGTGAGTTCTGGCACATCGGCCACGTCTGCCTGGACATCGTGCTATGGTTTATACAGGTCCTATGTGGCTACAGAGAGAGTAAGTGGAACAGCTTTTCTATTTCCACAAATAATTAAATCGGAAAGAGGCTTTTACAATTTTAATATTTAATATATAATTTTACTATTTGGTATTTAAATTCATTTTTTCATAGTTCTAGAAAATTATCTGATTTACTGCTCAGAGTGCTTGTTGAGTGGGTGGTCGCCAGCAGACCCTGAAGCGTCAGTTCTTCATAACATGGAAGGACCATATGTCTGAATATTCTGGTTTGAATTCCAGGATTCTCCTCCAAAACTACAAATCTGGAAGAGTCTGTAGAGAACAGGAAAATGTATGAGATAAGAAAAAAAGGCCTTAATGAAAAGGATTGGACCCGCAGAGAACAATCGTGGGAGATAAATACAAATTATTTCAGCAACACCAGGAACAAAGTAATATATATTATATGCAGAAGAGAAATAAATCAAGCTGTAATTAGGTCAGAAGTACATATATTAGGCCTGTTAAGGCCCTGCTCCTCCACTTCGATGTTCCTCCCCAGCTCCCGGCTGCTCCACGACCTGTTGCCTTCAATGGCCCTGGTGCATCTCCAGAAGGCTTTGAGTGCTTTTTCTGCCTTAGCTAACAGAAGCAAAGCCTTCTGGGATAATTAGTGCTGCTTCAATTGGACAGGTAGCGGGTGGGAAATAAACAGGTTCAAGAACTCAGGGGACATCCGTGTTGCTGTAGGCAGGGATGCAGTGGAAAATAAATATAGCTAAGCAGTTGGAAAAATATTTATTTATTTATGCTCCTTTCCTTTTGAGATGTGAGGTAAGGGCCAGGGCCAATATGAACTCATTTTTTTTTTAATTCTAAGCAGTTGCCAACTCTCTCCAGCCCTTGAAAATGGCATCCCACATAATCCTATGGCCAGCTATCGTGATGACCCATTTGGAAATGCTTTTCCTTATTGTTAACTGTGAAAGGAGATAATTTGTTACATAAATAATGAATCAGATGTGTATTAATTTAGAACTGCTTGTCTGAATGGTTTGCAAAGCAGCTGTGTGATTTTAGGCAGTCATATGCTGTCAATTAACAACTTACTCTAAGCCAAATCTGTTTAAGCTTATTATGTGTATCACACAGTGTGGAATTTCTTCACAGGTTTTACTAATTCTAGCTGTATACTATTGGCTGCATAGTAGTTTAAAACTGCTAAAGATTAGTAAAAATCCCAGTTAAATTACTGACAGGCAGAGGGAACTTCCAGCTGCATTCCAGCTATTAATCTGCTAGTGATACTTTTCCTGTTGGTGAGAGATTGGGAGACCTCATTAAAATCCCCAGTTTTTCTTCATGGAAAACTTGATACAGGTTTGGGAAGGCAACATTAAAAGCAAATATTCATGATATATTATCAATATGCTCTTCAATTAAGGGAGGGAGCTTTTCAGTTCATAGTTAAAGAAGCAGCATGGCTTATACTTACAGGCTTGATTACTCGCTGTCTTTCCAAAAGAAATATGCCTCAATATGCCTCAAAATTTCAAAGGACTGATCTTGCACCGCTACAGAATTTGTGAATATCTGAGGCAACTCATTTAAAAACTATATTTCTTCTTCAGAAGAGATTAATTTAAACTTTTGGAAAGTTTATTTTCTTTTTTAAGTGTACTGTGTATCAAAACAGGAATTCCACATTTTAGTTATTCTGGTCTTGTTGGAAGCTAACAGGACCTTTAACAAATCTTGAACAGTATTGTTATTCAAAGCCTCTCTTAACAACGCAAGTTTCCTTCCCGCAATATTTCTAAAAGGGTAATCCTAAAGACGCCAGCATGACTGAGCTACAGTCTTTAATACATGCTGTTAGTATTTTCAATATATGCCACTGTATAGTTTGGACTGAATTACACAAGGATCACCATGGCCCATTTTCTGCAAAAGTGTCCCTTCTCTAAGAAGGTGGTCGTTACTAAGAAAAAGACAAGCTTTTACACAAAAGTCCACGGTGCTTTTTGCCGCAGGAATTTAGTCATAGCCACCCAAGCATATGGAGCTTTAACCATTTTCACAGGAAGAGTATCGAGTTCTTAATAAAATCACTTATAATGACACCTGTTCCGCTACAGCAGCGGTGTAGAAGCTTGGCTAGGAGTCAGGCAAAACTCAAGAGTATCAAGATTGGGTGTTTCTGTGCTTCCCAGCATGATGGCTCCCCAGCTTCTTGCTCACTCACATTATCTGAGCATCTGACCCACAGCTAAAAAGAAGGAACAATTCTGTGTCACTCCCAGGAAATGTGTCCTACTGTAAGGAAATTTTAGGAGTTTCCCTATTAACAATGTTCTCTACTAGTGCTTTGGGATATCGGCTTCTCTAACCTGTGGAAGGAAGCTCTGTCTTCCATTCAATACAATGTGAATATGCTCAGTCCTGACTCCTTTACTCTTCATCATCTTGGTTCTCCTTGCTTTCTCCATTTCCTCTCTTCTCTATCTGATTTTTTCTTCCATTACCTATACAGCTCCATTTTCCCTCTCAGATGTATCTGCTTCTTCAGAGACAAATCAAATTTTTCAGATCTGGAATTCAATATTCCTTCTTTCCAGACACATGGAAACAAAATTCCCCTAGAACAAATATTTTCAAAAAAAAAAAATTAGTAGGAAAACCTGCAGGAAAAGTTTAATCAAAATGTCTTTTGGGTACAACTGCCTGCAGACAAACCATTTCACCAAACTTGTTCAATGAATAATGAGTTTCAATATCATCACTCCCTGATCCCTCCCTCAGTAGAGTAATTCAGCTGTAGTTAAGTGGGGAAAATTGCTGTTAACATGATATAAGAGTAAACAGAACTGCCATAAAACTGAGAGGCAACAATATCTAAACCTGATAAAAGGAAGTATTTTTTTATGCAGAAAATATTTCATGCACAGTTTTCCTTGGAAAAAGATAACAATGACACTGAGAGCTTAGAGCAATACACAGAAATAGAGCGATTTCTACAGAGAGTGTAAACATCCAATTACATTAGACAGATTCCAGTTCAAGGCTTGAATGGCTATTATCTAATCTACTGAAGTCAGACCAGGATGAAACTCTCCTAACAGCAGATTATTTCGTGGTTTTCAATAACAAAACTTTCTGAACCCTCTGCTGAACCTTTTAGCAATTTGAACAGGTACAGAGAAAAGGTAGTACACCAAATTAATAGCTTGAGTCTGCTTCATTTAATTGTAAGCAAAAGAAGTAGCATCATATTAGATCATGTGTCGATATTTAATTTATGTTTGGAAAAATCACAAAGATTCATCCTGACTTTTTCAGGTCAAAGTTCTTCTTCTTAACTAAAATGAGCTGCTCTTACATTGCACTTCTTCCTCTTCGCTTCTTTCTTTTTCCAGTTTGTCCTTTCTACCTCTACCTGTGTAGCACAACCACTTCCTCTCCTTCACTCAAACTGGCAAATTCTGATTCCTCAGCTAAGTTTCTCTAGTAAGCCAAGCAGCCAGTAAAATTAATAAGATTTCACAGCACTTCTTTTTAATTCGCTCTATTGCTCAATGCAGCTGAAGAAAAGGGATAAAATGTCAGACTATTGTACAGATTCCAACCAGCCCCTTTGAACTCTCATTTTACAGCAGAAGCATCAAAGAAGAATTGCTACTCCAAGGCTTTTTATCAACAGAAACTATGAAAAGGAAATGATAAAAGAACATATTCACATTCTTACCTCAATTTCCCATTCTAACTTCAGGAATCTTCTATTGACTTTGATGGTGTAGGATTAAGCCTTTGGGCCCAGATCCTCAAAGGTACTTAAATGTTGCAGAGCTAACTTTTATTCCTCCTGTGACCTCGTGGATTTCTCAGCCCAAATACAACTTCCCAGGCAATGAATGCTGAGAGTGAAGAGCTGACTGAAAAAAAAACAAAGTAAAATACGAAATCAGTTGAGCAAGGATCTGCCTAAATCAGCCACAGCTGAAGAGCAGAGAAGTGGGTCTAGGCACAGTCATCTGCCTCTGCGTAGGCTCTAAGTGACCTAAATGCCATCCCTCTCCACCTACATTCTGGTTATTTTGGTGTGGAAGGGCTGGCTTATGTCTGTATCTGTGTGAGAGTGGGTGACATATGCCTGATCTGACTCCAAAGCAATCAGTAAGTAAAAAAGTGGAATATTGTATTTTCAGTTGGAAGGGACGTACAACAATAATCTAGTCCAAGGGTCTGACCAATTCAGTGGATAGGTTCTGGGCCCCATGCAGCTATCTCGGCATGCGGAGTTAATTCACCTGGGTGAAACACAGCTCTGATGCAGGTATGTTGCTTCTGGAGACAACTTTGCTCAGAGTCAACTTTCATATCTGTCCACAGAGCTGCACTATTCATTGCAGGCCAACCAGGTCTCATGTTGAAGCCCTTCCACTGCCTACAAATTATTACACATTGAATACAAGACAGCAGACAACCCACCATGATGAAAGACCTCACTTGACAGGTAAGAAGGTGACATCCAAGCCCTTGACTTGGAGATTAGACTTAGCTCTAATCTAAAACCCAGTTGCAGGCTGAGGCGGGGGTCTCAGCCACTGTTAACGCACAGGTCACCCTCAGCGTAGTGTGTGGTCACTGGTCAGCCAACTACAGCATTGAAACACCCATCCAGTCAAGTGGTAGCTTGACAGGGATTTTGAGCACTTAGATGGTGTTTGTGTATAGGGATGTCAAAGGGGACATAGGCCACAGTTTCACTAACCTGGAGGACCTCTCTTTTCTGTTTCCAGCCCACTATGTATGATACTTCAAGGACAGGGCTCTCTTGCCCTGACTGTGGACCCGTCTCATCACGACAGGCCTGTTGGGGTGATGGGAAGTGTGGGTTACTGTCGGCAGGTGGCTCTGCCCTCATTGCTGGGGTACGGCAGGACGGCAGCCCTCAGCCGCAGGGCGCTGCCTCTTCTGCCCCCCCCAGCACCTGCTTCTCCTGCTCCTTGAACCCGGAGACATGAAATAGCAGAGCCAAGGCATATTGCAGCTGCAGGGGAATAAAAGATTTCCAGCCATATCTGTCCTGCTGCTGGGTCTGGTTCCCTCTCCGGCTGCATTTGTCAGGCCCACCATCTTTCAGTGTGCTCTGTCACCTCTCACCCTTCTCTGTTGCTCTGTTTTTATGGAAATTAATTTATAAAATGAAGACAGTTATATTTATAATGTAGAGCATGCTGGAATACTTAATCTTTCACTTCATTTTTTTTCAAGTGTGCCTTACTCAGACATGGACTGATAAGATGGCAAGTGCTAAAACAATCTGTGAAATGATGCATGGACTTTTAAGCAAATTAATAAGTGCCTTGGAGCAAAGATATATATAATCACAGAAAAACCTGACTCTTTTCATAGGAGATAAATCCTTGAAATACTGTTTTATCTGCTTAATTAGAGTTAAGGGGTGGAAATGCTGGCTTTCCCGAGATTAAAGAGAAAACTTAAAATATTCAGATGGGAATTTGTTTTATATAATATACTACATACACACTTAAATATTAAAGTTTGATCCTTTAATATTTAACCAATGGACAGTCCACCGAGACATCTCTTTCATTTCCACTGGGGTCCTGGTACAAGCACCAGCTAGTTTTAATAGACATCACACATTTAAAAAAAAATAGGCACAGTTAAGTCACAGTTCAGCTAAGAGCCATGGGGCACAATATGTTGCATGGGTCAAAAGCGCACGTCCTAAAGGAACTAGTGAACTAGAACAGTGTCTTTGTTATTAATCCGGAAATTGCATTTTTAGAACATATATTGCTGACTATATAAGTCATCTTTTTTTTTTTTTTTCTTCCAGTAATTTTTTTTTTCACATGAACAGAGCAAACATCTCTCTTTGTTCCCTATAAAGATCTTTTAACTGTGCTCCTGTTCCAGCTAGGCGGTAACAATCCCTTATGCATCTTAACATTTATGTTTATGCAGGCTGGAAATGTTCATGCTTATACTCATACTAGACATCTTTAATACACACCTCCATCTGCCAGTGACTTGCTCCTGACCTTCTTCAGAAATGCAAGGTAACTTGGCTGGCTCTATTTCTGGTCCTTCTGAAAACGGATTGTCAGGTGAAATTGTGACAGTTTAAGTGTGATGTCTGATATCGACTGCTGTCCGGCAGGGACTGTAAGCACCGTGTCTCCCACTTCATTCAGGACCTTACTATCGACTTGCTCTATCATCTTAAGGTTAGACTTTTATCTCCTATGCTTCCAGGTGAAGAAATAAGTGACACTGGAACAAACTGCTGTACTGCAGCCCAGGGACGCTCCTCTCATGAAGCCAGTGGCTCTACAGCTTCAATGCCTGCAAATTAGCTGACCCCTGCACAGTGTGTTGGGGACAGCTGCAATTACTATTAAAGCACATTTCAGTAGGTTACTTTTAAAAATAACTTTTCCAAGATAACTCTTTGTGTGCGTGTATACCTTGGACAACAAGCAAAGAAACAAACATAAAACTCCACTGTTTTTTTGCCTTTTTTAACTGTACATTATTGGTAAAATATTATTATTTCCCTTTTTTCTTACCCCTTTCCGTCCTCTAGGCTTGTCAAACCACTTTCCTAATGCCTGTATTTGTGCTTGCCAATCCTTTCCAACAGCAGTGCATGTTCTCATGGTTACTTCACTTCCAACTCTAATTTTTTTACATAAAAATTAAATGTGGACATTAGGAGCTTTGAAGTAGTCCTTCTAATAGAGTAGGAACCTGAAAGTGCTTGGGGGCATGGAGGATCGCTGCTGGTTACTGGCCAGGGTCGCTAGCAAAAGGGCAGAGGATGGCAACATCTTTACATTCCTATCTTTTTCCTTTTCAGTTTAGTGATTTTCAACACAAATCAGTTAGAGTTAAAAATTGAGGGCTTCAAGAATTACAGCATTCAGTTCGGTTTGATCTTTGACACAGTTTAGTTTAACAATGGAATAACAGTCTTCAAAATATGCAAATTATTTCTAAATAATGTCTTGCAAATAGACTCCATTAAAAAAATAGTTTGTAAATCAGCTGCACTGTTATTTTTATTGTTTCTAATTGGAATGTTTGTTATTTAGGCTGTAGAAAAGCTTGGGCCAACAGGCTATGTGTACCTTTTAAGCAGACAGTTGCATCTTCTGTCTTTCTACTCCATGCGGCAATTGTACTAACCACATTGACCCAGGACTACTGGAAAGGCTGAGTGCATGTATCATGATTTTTCACTAAGAATTTTTTTTGCCTAAGTACCACAGCTTTTTTAATGCCATTTGTTAATTTGACCAGCAGCGTTGGTGTTGTAAAAGTGCAGAAATTTCAGGAGTCAGAGAATAGTTTAAGTTTTCTCCCTCTTTTTCAGAAAACAAACAAAAAAATAAATTATTCATTAATTACAAAATACAGATGTGTTTCCATACTATATGCAGGGCTAGATACAGCTTCACTTTAAGTGGGTAATGTTAAACCATCTGGCATATTTGATCCTAGGATAAAACCATATAATTTTATTCTTCTTGCCCGCTTTCCAGGTGCAGTTCCTCGTCTAGCTTATTCCATAACTGGAATCTTTTTTCCTCTCCTTCACTCGACGTGAAACTCTACCCAGACCTTGAGGAAATCCTTACTGAAACAACTACATCAACAGTATTTTTTTTCAAACTGGATTTTAGCAAAAGAAAAGTTGAAAACTCCTGCCTCATTCCACACATGAAAACTTTGTTCAGTGTTGGCTTAGAATAGCTCAGTCTAGTTCAATGAGATTAGCAACAATGGGTTTTCAGTTTTTACAATGCTAATCCATGATTAATCTAAACATATTTTAATGCTCCTTGAAGCACAGTATTATTTTCCTAATCCCAAATTTGCCTCATTGATCCCATCCTTGTTTATTTTTTCCCACAAAATTCAATTTATACAAGACCGTAGCTAAAGTCTTTACAGTTAAATCTGATAGTACATATTGTTATTATTATTACACTGAATGTAGCCATAAGAGTCAATTAGATAGAATGATAGGCGTTTTACTCTTTCCTGCCCTTCAAACATGACCATCACCCTGAAAAAGTACTGAAAAGTGAAGTGTTGATGTGACAATTTCTCTACCTACTTGGTCTTCATGAGTATTTACAGATGCTATACATCTACCATTTTATATTAGCAAGAAGAAGCAGTTAACAAGATGCCATAAGATGCTAGTTAAAAATTTTGCTCACAAATACGGCATGTCAAAAAGGAGAATATACACAAGTTTTCAGAATGATAAGGAGATTTTCTTGGATTTTGAATTGTACTGGGATATTTCCATGAACACTATTTTTTAATATTTTTCATTTCTTTCAGATGAATAATGGAGTCTATTATGCTATTTCTGAGTAGACCCCAGTATCTGAAAAAGTAATGAACAATTTAAAAATGTGACAGTCACAAAACATGCCTTCAGGCTCACATAATATCTCTAGAAATAAAATGGTTTCCCACAATTATTTAAACAATTAAGGCCTATATTAAATAACAAAGGTAAATTAATGCTAAGTGTTGATTCGTGGCTCCTGTTGTTTAAAATTAAAAATTTCAAGTGGATTTGCCAAGTGTCTCCCGTGGCTGATGCCTCATAACATCTGCAATACTCACCAAAACCACTGCAAAGGTCAGGACATAGGCATTATTTAGCATTTGTTTTTAACGTGCAAGTTGTGAGCAAAGTCACCATCATGAAAACAACTGAGAGTTTTAGAAAATTCCCTTTGCATTAAGGTTTCAATGACCCTTAGTAAAAACTAATAATATTCTTAACTGTTAATTTTCCTACTTCCAGATGGCAGTCCTTTGTCATAAGCAATCTTTGTTACTCCTAAATGCTTTATACTCCTCAGCAACATTTAGGGAACCCAAAACATATTTTTTAACCTTTCTGTGTAAATGTAACACCCATCCCATCCACCACTGCTCCTCCAGTGAGTTTACAGGGTTTTTTAGCTGGCAGGGTGTTTCAGCAAACTACTGTCCTCTTCAGACCAAGTACAGCCATGGCACATTCAGCCCCACACAGCTCTCAAGTCCCATGGTCAGTTGGGCAGGAGGAGCTTCTGGCTTTGGGGTGACTGTCAGCAGGCAGCTGCCCAAGCTGACCCACCCAATCACCTGGGGAAGGGAGAAAAGGCAGCATCCACATGCTCCAGCCTGTCACAGGCCTCCTGTCACAGGCCTCTTGTCAGAGCCTGGCATCTACGTGACTGAGGTTCCCCTCCTTTGCCCATGTTGAGCATCAGAGATGTCACATCACAACAAAACATCCAGCACCACTTAAGTCTGACCAGCTGATAGGCAAAAATAAAACACTACCTAAAGTGAGAAATACCTCTTCTCACACCGGTGGGAACTATTAGCTTTCCCAGGGACTTGCCACACTGAGATGAACAAGGATGCCTCCATGGTTGCCCATTGCTTATGGGCAGCCACTGTGAGGTGTTTGAGAACACCTCTGTGGTTGCCTGTTGCTTATGGACAAAGTTATGGCCCGTTCTGTAATTTATTTGCTCTCTAGCAACATCTGCTCATACCTAGAGAGAGAGGAATAACCTTCAGGGAGCTGCAATACCCTCCCAAGGCTAGCGGCAGTTGTGGGTTGGCTCTTAACTCTCCATTCCCTTCAAAAAGATGGGAATGCAAACGAAACAGCAATGAGCCAGGTAGGGTCTGGGCAGAGAAATCTTCTCTCTGTGTATCCAGAGAGGCCATACTCACTCCCAGTTATTCCAGCAAAGGCACCAACCTTCCAATATTCAGAGGAGAAATCTTACACCCGGTCAAATTATATTTGAGGGTATAATAGGTTCAGAGGTTTTAGAAATTAAATATGTTCTTTACAACTTAAAGTGTTTATTATTCAAGCCATTCTATCAATGCTAAAAGAATATTTAATGGCAAATTTATTAAATATTTTTTTTATGAATAGTCAAATAATTTTGCTTTCTTTTTTCCTTTTGTCAACTGGCTTAAAAACCATGCTGAGAAATAACTTATTAAGTTTATGTCATAAGTGAGATTTCTGTTTTTTTTCTTCACCGCTCAGAAACATGCCAAAATAAAAATTAATAAATAATGTTTTCCATATCCTAGCACTATTATTCTTAAAACTCACAGTAGCCTCGATGCAAATTAAAGGTAAAAATGTGTTTAATATTTGATAGCTACATTCAGAGTTCACGTCTTGTATAGCCTTTGAGAATATGAAAACCTATTTCATTGATTTATCCGTTGTAAATGCAAGCAGAAGAATTGCCAATATTATGAATTTCAGAAAAATGTTAATAAATATTTGAATGATTAAGTCCTTCCCAACCCAAAAAGAAGCAGTAGTAACTATTTCATATAGCAACAGAAACTTGTAGGAGATTATAAATCACAGAAGTGCAAAATAGAAATACAGTGCAGTACTCCTAAATGATACACAGAATGTGAAGGAAGAAGGAGAAGTTGCAAAGTCCTCTCCTCTAAAAGCTGCTGTGCAGAAGTGGAGTGAAATGAGCCTCTGACAATCAGTGCCATGGTAGAAGGATGACACCTGCCAGCATCATCCATAGTTTGCAGAACACCAGAGTGTGCCCAGCAGAAAGCAGTAATTCCTGATAGTAGGTATGGATAGTATCCTTAGGACCTACCCATAGCATCAAAGTGCCCAGATTTGGAGTCTGTTCCTATAAATGCTCTAAAGAGTCTCTATACATTTACCTTTCTCATGTAACTTTCTCTGTATTTCTTCTATGGACAAAAATGGCAATTATGAATGAGAGTCTCAATTTCTGCAAATACTCTCTATATTGTATTTCTACTATTCACCACAAGTGTTAGAATATCAATAAAATACAAATGTATAGAGGCTCTATGCAATGTGGAAAATAATTCATGTTAAAAAACAGATACTTTTAAAACAGTGGCAGCAATATTTTCCTGGATCTATATACTGCAGCATCTTTTTGTTAGTTTGTTTGTTTTCATGTTCTCTTGCCACACTTATTTTCTTATGTTTTAATTTGGTTGATTGTCCTCAGCACTTTCACTTTTCATCTTGCTTCCTTTTTGTTTTAATATCTGAAATATTTGCAGCTGCAGTCTCTTTGGAATATCTTTTCTTCTGAAACCAACAGGATGCAGCATGTCCTGCGAAGTGGAACTAAATTTTATGAACTATATTATATATTTAATATATGTAATATATGAATAGAGTCTCTTTCCTGTTGCAACAAACAGTGTTAAATGTTGGATTATTCCAAGAATAATTTTATAAAAAATTCTCAGCCTGATTGAAAGCAATCGTGCAAGTAGTTAACAAGTTTTTTTCCTGTTTATTCTGTGAGTACCATGCATTATGTTTTCTTAAAGAGGACAGGAAGGCTGGGCAGGAGGAAGGAAAGAAATTTGTCCTAGTTTCTGGACTCTGGAGGGAGGAGAACTGCACCCTTCGTGGACATGTGCAGTGCAAAATGCTTCTAGGGCACAAGCAGGAGAGGGGACACAACATGGGAGTCTGCAGAAGGAGGAAAGATGAGGGAACACCTGTGCAGAAGGGAGCACACCTCCCTCTAGCATGATGGAAAGAAAAAACTTTCCTGAGCAACAGGTTTGAGCAAACTAAGGGCCATTAACTGTTTCTGGTCTGAAAGGCAAAGGAGGGGGAAATGTTGCTCTGTAAAGATACAATGGGCAGGAGAGGGGAATTCAGAGGTTTGTTTTTGAAACTTTGTACTTAATATGGGTCACCTGACAGATCAGTGATCTCTCTGTACAAAGGATTATCTTGTTCTAGTTAAGCAATTTTGATCTCTGATAAAGCCTGTCTCTAGAGTCAGGGAGATATTTAGTGCCCCGGGACCCACTCATTGAGAAAAGGCTTTCTCACACTCTGGCCAGTGCAAGGTTGGGCTCCTGTAATTCCGTGTCTACTCTCAGCAAATGGTTTGCCTGCTATTAAACATGGATATTATTTTGCACCTTATGTGCTTCTCAGTAAAGAAAAGGAGTTGGAGAGCAGCACACCTGACATGTCTGTGACAGTTCATATGGCTTGTGCTGTACCACAGCTCGTGGCGGAAAAAGCTGAGGTGAATGATACCATCAAGTCTGACACATTGTATTATTTATCAGAGAGTACAATTTTTATACTTTTCTGCAGGTTAGAGTAAAAAGGATGATTGTTCCATGTCATCTGTAAATTTTATGTATACATCTTACTTCCTTTTCTGTGGGCTGTGAACATTTGGGTGTCACTGCTTCACATGCCCATTTTCTTGAGTACCGTTTTAGCCATTTTCATACATTGTCCAAGATAAGCATCCAGCTGACTAGCTAATATTAGCTGGTTTTAAGCTGCTGTTACTCATTTTCAAAACCTGGTATAACCCTTTCATCTTCTCTGTTTTCCTTAATTGGCAATAGACACTGCAATGATACCAAGAGTTTGTAGTTTTTAATTTTCTTGTTTATATTCACTGTCATTCATATTCATGCTGATTGTTTATTTTACTTTTTAAATTCTCTTTTTTTTCTTCTCTATTGTACTCTGTTTTATAACTTACAGAGTTCTTTTTTGATCATGAAGCATAGTGTTCTTAAACATATTTGATTTTCTGTTTAATAGTTTATAAATATCTCTTCTGTTGAATGTCTGGGTATTATGTGCTGATACTAATACTGAAGGATTTTATTTTGGGGTAAAACTAACTCAACCATATCTAAATTATTTTTAATACAGGAGCTACCATGTCAATGGTTACTTTAGTCTTATTCATTGCCCTTCTGCGTAAAGCAATTGCTGAAAACTTTTCTGAAGTTTGTCAAGAGAGAAATAACATGTCAATATTTGCTAGTTTCTAATATAGGCTGCTCAGCACAGAAAATGTATGTAATGGGTGATGGAATGTTGTTTGATTCTGCATTTCTGAGGTTTTTCAAGCTGCAAGTTGAGTCTTTTGTCCTTTCCGACTGCTGGCATGAAGAAGATACATACATACAATTTCCTGCGTTTTTTTCATAAAACATGTCAGAACAGGGGATGATCAGTATAAAGTTGCCCGGCCAATTTCAGCACATCTTGGATTAAATATTTTCCAGGCAGTGCACTGAATTAATGTTTAGAGCTGCTATTGTTTGTTACTCTACACCCATGGATATAAGTTTGTATTTGAGCACATTTGTGATTACTGGTAGGTATCTGTTACTCTGTTACAGAATGCTTTGATACAACATTTTTCAGAACCTGGATGAGTCAATGCTATTTTAATCAGAGCCAAAAAGCATATCCTTTCTTTGAAAGGTACCTTTATCTATATCCTTTTTTTCAGTGGTTTTCATTTAATTGCATGAGTTTTCCTCATATCTTCTGCTATTCTTAAGAAGTGTCTTTCCACCAAAGATGTATTTTTTTTATGCCTTGAACTTACGGTAGGTTCAAAATAGTAACTAAATTAATGTCAGTTCTTATCATTTCATTTGATTCATTTGTTCAACAAACACCAACTTAACTACTATCAGTATATTTCAAGAAAATATGTTTATAAATCAAACATAATTGTTTCTAAATAACCTGACATTTTAAAAACATGCATGCTTCTAGTCTTGCAAAGAAATTACAAAAACATTACAAATACTACTAGAAAATACTTTTCTATAGATTTGTACTACTTTCTTCACTCCTAAACATTCTGTGGACTGTTTTCAGCAATAGTCAATGAGACTATCTGTTCTTTTCCCACTGAAATCACATAGACCTCTAATTTTAGGAACTACATTTAACTGTGTTAGATTAGTATTAAGACCAAGCAGTGCATGACTAGTATGCTGAAAGACACTGATAATAGTGGCTCTAGTATAATACACACATCAAGTGATGTCCAAACATTCGGTTGTTCACAAATTACATGTTTATGATTTGGCTATTTTGTTCAAACTATAGCTGCAAGTCCCATCAGAATAAGGTAAGGTTTGCAGAGAGTGAGAGATCTGTTTCATTCAGCCAATATATCAACCAGAGGATGTCATCTTGCTCTAGAACTCATTTACTGCATTTGCCACAAGTTCTGCTGAACTCAGTAACAATTACACGTGCAAGTCAGGGGACAGACTCTTCCCATAGTATTTATTAACAACTTGCCCAGAGACGTGGTGGATGCCCCATCCCTGGAAACATTCAAGGCCAGGTTGGACAGGGCTCTGAGCAACCTGCTCTGGTTGGAGATGTCCCTGCTTCTTGCAGGGGGGTTGGACTAGATGATCTTTAAAGATCCCTTCCAACCCAAACCATTCTATGATTCTATGAATCACGATGGAAGGAAATGAGCAGTGTTCACTACAATTGCCTATACCTTGACCGGACCTAAAGCTTTGTCACCAAGAAATGCAGCTGCTGAGATAATTAAAAGGATGATGCATGAGGCTGCAGGGCATTGCAGTACTTTGCAGTCTGTAAGTAATTAAGAAGGATGTTGAACAACATCCACAAGAGATAAATATCTTAAAAACAGAAGATTCAGAACATTTTCAGCCAAGAATTCCATAAGAATTAGCTGAAATGCCCTGCCAGCTGATACTCATCTCCAGTGCAGCTTGCAGTAGCAGAAAGATTTCAGATGCCTAGAGAGCATTAATTTTGTGAAAGCTCTCAATAGAAGGGCAAGCAGATGGCCTGTGGAACTAAAGACCTGTGATTCTGGTATTAATCCAGGATAGATTAATGAAAAAGTCATGTAAGATTTACATCACAAAGAATTAAAGGATAAGAATATTAATACTACCACCAGTCATCAGAGTATATTAGAAAGTACACCTTGTCAGAAAAGTGATTTGATTATTTGAGGATAATGCTCATAGACAGCTTTCAAAAGGTTGAGAATCACCTACAGCAGAAGATGTTTCTAGTGGGGGCCATATTTAGCCTGATGCTAGCAAATGTTTTAAACAGATCTGTAGATGTCACTGATCCTAGCCAAATGGCAAATGAAATGGAGATGAGGGCAGCCCAGATACCCTGCCAAACACTAAACAGTTATGCAGCCATCCACTATCAATACAGGCTGGGGAATGAAGGGATTGAGAGCAGCCCTGCGGAGAAAGACTCGAGGGTACTGGCAGGTGAAAAGTTGGACAATGTGCACTTGCAGCCCAGAAAGCCAACCACATCCTGAGCTGCATCAAAAGAAGCATGGCCAGCAGGTCAAGGGAGGTGATTCTGCCCCTCTACTCTGCTCTCGTGAGACCCCCACCTGGAGTACTGCGTCCAGCTCTAGAGCCCCCAACATAAGAAGGACGTGGACCTGTTGGAGAGAGTCCAGAGGAGCACCACGAAGATGATCATAAGAATGAAACACCTCACTGTGAGGACAAGCTGCGAGAGTTGGAGTTGTTCAGCCTAGTGAAGAGCAGGCTTCCGTGAGAACTTGTTGTGGCCTTTCAGTACTTAAAGGGGGCTTGTAAGAAAAATGGGGAGAAACTCTTTAGCAAAGCCTGTTTTGATAGGACGAGGAGTAATGGTTTTAAAATAGAAGGACGTGAATTCAGATTAGACATAAGGAAGATTTTTTTTACGATGAGGGTGGTGGAACACTGGAACAGGTTGCCCAGAGAGGCGGTGGATGCCCCATCCCTGGCAAAATTCAAGGCCAGGTTGGACGGGGCTCTGAGCAACCTGATCTGGTTGGAGATGTCCCTGCTTACTGCAGGGGAGTTCGACCAGATGACCTTTAAAGGTCCCTTCCAACCCGAACTATTCTATGATCCTATGATTCTACGAAAGTCATACATCTAGGAAAAAAGAATGCTGACTGTAGACACAGCCTAAGGAATTGCATCCAGGGGCAAAAAGTAATTATAATTATGGGCATGTAAGTACTTAGATGTGTGAAGGTAAGCTTCCATTTTGGTGACCCAGCAAAAGAGGTATCTATAATCCTCAGATACACAAAGAGCAATAAATGGGGCAAAGCCAAGGTGATTTTAACTACCCCTTATACCATTGGTGAGACTAATAGTGGAACACTTCCTCCAGCTTTGGTGTTCTTATTTCGAGAAAGTTGTTGAAGGTGCACAGAAAGTGTCATCCCAGTTATTTGAGAGCTCGAACAAAATGCCTTGCATAGACAGAAGAAGGAATCTGCTCAACTCAACAGTGAGAGGTGGCTCACTTACAACATATAAAATATTTACCTGGCAAAAAAAAATAGTGATTATAAAAGGACTTTCAATAAATCAGGATAGACATAACAAAACAAAACAAAAAAAAAACCCACGCAGCAGACAAAAGCTAAGCACAAGGAAATTTAGATGGGGAAATGCTCTGGTTGTTATCTGCAAAAATGGTTAATCCCTGAAGCAATGACCAATGGACATGTAGTTTCTGTACATCTTAATGCCTTCACATAAAGATTGAAAGCTTTCTTGTAAGAGCTACATAAGTCAGGTGCAACATATGCACCAATTAATAGCAAATAGTTAATCTCATTAGAGCGGTAGATGCTTATACAAGGGATCAGACCAGATGACCTACTGATTCCTTCCGTCCTTCAACTCTGCAGTTTTATGTAAGGAGCTGAACTCCCCTGTTCCAACCCAACTTTCATGTCTTACTGACGCATGGGTGTTTTATGACTCCTTACTTCTCACAGAAAGCCCACTGCTGGAGTGACCATGCATGAAGTACATGTAAATCCTGTGCCATTGCCTTTCTCTGAGGTGCAAATCATGATGGTCCTGATTTAAAGTAAGATCAAAATATGATCATTAGGAACGTAATTAAAAATATTTTAATTGCAAATTGCCTTCTGCAATGTGCTTGCTTAAATTGCCTGTTCTGCAGCTGTCACTTGAGTAGTTCAAAAGATCTGGTACAGCATTATTTTTCTTTTGTGTGCAAAAGGGTTGTAATGAACCCCGTTATGTAACCTGTTGGTGAAATAAATATGATTTTGCAGAAGATATTGTAGAATTTGGTACAGGAATAAAAGGTAGGCATGAAGAATCTTTCTTTAACTCACAGTTAGAACTAATGATGACAGACTGTCAGGAAAGAAATATGAAGGTATATAATTATTGGCTGGCATGCCTCAGGCATCACCCAGGTGTTAACAATACATAAAGGCTGGGCATGCAAGGACTAACCTCCTCCAAAGGTCCTTTGGTATCTATCCCCCAAATATTTTAATAGTGCCATTTGTTTCACAGTATTGTTGGACTACCAACATAGGCATATATGCATATAGTCCTTTTTTTTTCCCCAGATGTTCTGAATCCACACTCAAGATAACTGAAGTTATTAACTAAATTGTACAAAACGTAACTTCTGAACACTAAATGCTAAACTAACAAGTTTCTCTGCTAAACTGATGGTGAGTAGATCCTAGAAGTGGTTCTTTTGATTCAGTAGCACTATTCAAATGAGTAAAAGTTTACTAACAGTACAGAAGGAATGCAACACTTTTGCTTCCCATTCGATGAACACTCACAACAGGAATTGAAAATCAGATCCTTTAACTGGTGTTAAATTCTGACTTAATTTGATATTCATTGTTCAAACTTCTTAAAAGTTTTATTTCTCCAAAAGGGAAGCTGCAAGCTTACACTGTACAATTGTTAATCAATCACCTTATGTGAACATCCGGTGGTGACGCACTGCAACAGTCAGTTTACGGACACTATGTAGTCTGAAACTTAATCACCCAGATTATCCAATTTATGCTTACAAATAACAAAGCAATAGCAGAAATCTGGATCCATTTCTGAGTGATTCATAAGCATGGATGGAAAATATAATCCCAACAACTACCTGACGAGCTCTGACACACATAAACACCCACAGATTGGCATACAGTGCAAAACAGTTCTTGTGTTCCAAAAGAGTTTCCATTTATTCTCTGTTTTCCAAACTTAAAACTTCCAAAACATTTCAGGCCAATAATTTCTATATATTTTCTCTTCCATCAATGGGATAGGGCTATTTTTTGTTCTTGGAGTGTGTTCTTTAGAAAAGTCTGAAAAAGATACACAGTCACTTTAAAATAAAAAGAAGCTTAAACTTATTTTTTGCATCATTAAAAAACAATACGTGAAAAGAAAGATGTCCCATTTCCTTTAAGGCCTGGAGCCAAAAAATTATTTAATTTTAAAATGTCAGCTTAGCAAGAAAATACTTCTCCGTATGCACAGTGGGCTTTCCAGAAATATTTGTTTAAGGGCATGATCCACCTCTCATTCACTTCAGACTGATATTGACTTCAAAGGCTTTAGCTGAGGCCCTACAGGTACATTTGGACAGTGGTGTGCTTCACCATGCATAAATCTGTAGTTAAGTACACACAGAAATGCCAAGTCCCATTAATTACTGCAGTATGGTCAAGGCAACTTTTCAAATGCTTTAAGAAACTCAGGAGTCATCCAAAAGCCCCTGCTCTCCTAAGTCCATCACCTTCTGCATACAAGACTGTCCTGTGAGCTACAGGGCAAAGCTCTTGAAGATCTCACAGCCTTTATTTGTTTTCTTACTCTTCTGACTGAACATGGTGTTTCTTTGCTTTCTCCCCACATGCTTAATTGAGTCAATTAGCTGAAGTACCCGTGTGGAACCCAAAGGGTCATTAGGCTCAATAGGCACTATGCATGAGGAGGTCTCTGGGCATTGACAGCAATGTAGCCTTAGTGTAGTTCTTCACCCAGACTAAATGCTGTCTCGTCTTGGTTAGCACTGCTCCCAGATCTGGAAACACAACCAGGTCCCTGGTCAGTGCTGTCTGAGGAAGCTCAGAACTCCAGGTAAGAGTGGAATTTTCCAAAAAGACTAACATTTCACCACAGGATAGCTGGATCATCTCAACAGGTAACCAGAACTGTACATTGCGTAGGGAGTGTTAGTCATGTCAGCCTACGACTCACCAGAACAGTGGAGATAGATAGGACGAGCTACTCACAGTCCTCATCCCTGTATGTACCAGCTAGAGCTCTGTCTCAAGTGCCCTTTTTACCCACACACACCATCTTCAACTCCTGCAGAATATATGACTTGGCAGATGAAATCTGACTTGTAGGAAACTTTGCAAGAAAAAATGTCCTAAATGTTCTATTGATAGAGAGGGATGACATTCTTCTGAATGCTACTTAACTCTTCAGATCAGATGTTTTATTAAGTTTCATATTTCAAAAATTGAATTACTTCTGTTAATTGATTTGCCACTTCCATTTCCAAACAATGCTCTATTTCAAAATGTAATTTCTACATATGTCACCACAAAACAGAATTTTAGGAAGGACACATTAATTTATACAAGTCTCACATAGATTGTCCATCAGTTAGTTTAAAAGTACTCTTACTTTATTTTACAGGATTGATGAGTTCTGCTTTCTGAACGAGCTTTGTCTCATAAGAGTCAATTCTAAAGTATATAACATTTGCTGTTACGATGATCCAATCTCCAGCATCCTTAAATACTAGTTTTATGCTTCTATTCTCATTTGAACAATTTTATTTTTATTCCTTCTGTAGTTGGCTCTGTTTGTCAATCTCTGTTTTGTATATTCTACCAAATGTTTTCTTGAAATGTGACGAGAAGATCACATAGATTTACTTTTCTATTTTGTACCTTGTGACTACCAGAGCTTGCTTTCAGGCATGTATTTCACATGTAATGTTGATTGAGAAGCACCACACTTACTGCTAGTATTATTTTGTCACTCTTTTTACTCTGTGTTTCTTTTTCTTGTTGAATTTTAATGCATACAAGTGCCTTGGAGTAGATTGGTCTTTGCGTTTCATTCAACATATTAAATTTTTAGCTGTTAGTTTAAGCTAAGGATCACAGCTCTCACACAAAGCTTAGTGCCCCTCCTTTAACTCTCCTTTCTTCCCTTCCTCAGATCTGTTCATGCCACCCATGCCCCCTAAGGCACAGGTGTCTGTTGCAACACTTTAATTGCTGTCACTCCCTCGTCTATTACTTCATTCTCTCTTTTCTTCTCCCCCTTTGCGCCCCAGACGGGGTGTGGTGCATTTCTGTAGCAAAACGTCTTCAGAAATATCGCTTCTTGGCTTTCCTGGAATGGGTTGCAGATCTGCAGTGCCAGAATTTATTCCCCTATAACTCATGCCAGTTGCCCCACAACACCCCAGCCTTCGGCTCTCCACCCCATCACCTCGGCCACCACAGATGTGCAACTTATCCACCACTGAAGACGTGTCCTCTGGCAGTCATACAGGAAAGGGGAGGGAATTATGTTGTCCCAGCATGTGAGCAGTGCCTCATCCTACAGGTGTCCAGCACTAGAGAGAGCCTCTCAGCTGGCTTTTGGTATGTCCCCCACAAATACATATGATGTAACGCAAAATGGCACAAACATGCAGTAAGCTGCAGTGGCCAAATTGAGAAACTCACAGCTCCGCGTGCTTGTAAGGGGTGAGACCATCTGTGGTACACCAAATCTCTGCAGGTGCTTTCTCTGAGGGCCAGCTAAATTGAACCATTATATAGCTGCCACAGGCAAAGAACACAAAATTGGGCAGTTAGCACAGCTCAGCTGACACGTGTTAACTTGCTAGGCTGAATGTGTAAGATCAAACGTTTCCTATATCTTACAGTACACATCGGATTTACTACACATCAAAAATTACTGTGCGTCATCTAAATAATCAAACTTTTAAAAATAATGAATCCAAAACACTTTTGGTACAAATTGCCTTTATGTTTATGTGTCCAAAATAGGACAAAGGGAAGCATCCACAGAACATGTTTAGGATCATGATCTCTGCTGTCTGTGGTGAAGAGTGGACGAACCAAGTTTTAACAAGTTTATTAAACAATAAGAAAGAGGCAGCAGGAATGCAGTGTGGTGGCAGCTGCAGCAGCTTAGCACTGCGCACTGATGGCATCTGAGTGACATTATGGGCATCTCTGTCCTGCAGAAGCCTCTGCAGCCCAGCAGAAGCATCAAGATCCCATGAGATCTCTGCCAGAAAGGAGCACTTTTGGTCACTGTCTACAAATGCAGCATCACTACTTAGCAGTCATCTTTCTCAAGGGGTGATGCATGTGAAAAAATACTGCCATCATTTCCCCACCATAAAAACATTGGGAGACACCCCACTAAGTCATTTTGAACCTGAGGCCACTTCAGCAATAGCCGTCTGAAGATTTGCAGTGCCAGATGAGTAGAGTATGGATGAGCCACAAGCACTGCTGCCATGATAGAGTGGACCGTCTCCCAAGCTAATTTACCCTACTTCTCAGATGTTTGCTCCTGGATGATCATCTCTTTTGTCCCTCTTTATCAGAGGTTGTTCCAAAGATGCTTCAGGAATGCTATCTGTGGCAGCCCAGTGCCAGCCCTTTGAGGATTTATGAAATAAGGGTCATGATTTCAGTGCCTATTAATAACAAAATGAGCAAATAGCGTAAGACAAAAGCTACTGATTCAAAATTATGTTCATTAATCTTTCTGCATTAATCACCCTGCTGCATGCTGCACCTTGTAAAGCTTGTATATCTCCTGGTAACTAGCCTCAGATCGCTTTGTAGTAGTCCAGGCTGGATGGGAAAAAGGCATAAATGACTATGTAAATGCTTTGTAATCCATTTATTCCATTTGTTAATTTGTCATCATGCTAAGTACCTGCAAAACAATGTTTGTCAAATGCCACATGAGCGCACCGCATCAATCATTGCAAGATGCAGGGCACACAAATATGCTTTAGGATGCTTGACTTCAGCCCGCTGCTGCTTAGTCCCTGGTTTGTTTGGTTGGTTGGTTATTTGTTTGTTTTGTTAATGAGTGTCAACTACAAGGTCTTTTTTTTTAATTCAGGGTGTGTTTTGGATTGCTGGGGATGGTTCGGGTGGGGGTTTTGGCCATCTCTAAACATTCTGCACCTCCAGAATTTTAGAAAACTATATCATATGCACATACAAAAATGATCCCATGGATGCTTTTACAAAATTTCTTTCCAATTGTGTGCAATCATTTCTGTACAACAATACAATTAAAATGCTCTATGGAAAGTGCATTTTCCAAAATTTCTTTTGCTATTAAAGCAGTTTATGGTTTTATATGGACTAGAAAGACCCTGTAAATAATCTTCTTACTATTGCAAGGAATGCAATTTTAATGCTAATTTTCTAGGATTGTAATTAATTAGACAGTTTAAATTTCTTTATTTATTCATTACAGTTTCATACTTTACCTTACAGTTTTAGGTGAGAGGTATTTGGAGCCTTAGGGAAACAAGTTGCAACACAATCCTACTCAACCGCACAGACCAAGTTTCCTGAAGAGACACATTTCATTGTCTGGTTTCTACTTACATTCATAATTGCCACTAGAATAAACAGGAGTTAAATAAAGCTCCCGTGGGTTTAAGTCTTTGTCCGTTATAAAAAAGGGAATGAAACTGTGCAGACCTAAGTTGTGGCTGTTGCTATTCTTTTCCTTCCTAATCCTTCCTGCTCAGCTTACATTTCTGAAGTTAGCAGGCATTTAATGACTATGAAATGTGCTTTGCCTTCTTGTACCTCCTTCTACAGAAGAAAGGCTCAGATTAGTCTTGCTATGGATTCATCAGCACATGTAATAACTGCACTGCCTTCTAATATTGACGTGATGGGAGGGAGGAAGAAAAAAAAAAAATAAAAGGTATTCAGATCCTGAAACACAGATGAAAAATGCCCAGCTAAGTTTCACATGAGAATGCTCTGGGCAGTGCAGGAGCCACTACCGTGAGGTGCAGTACCACAATGTGCTTACAGGAGGAGCCATCGACCAAGTCCAGTTGGCCTGATCAACCAGCCTAGTGAACCTGCTGCCGCCTCTGCATAGACACGTGCGCCATTGCAGAATGGGTGGACTTCACAACTTCTGTTTGAGTTTGCAGTGTTTGCTAATAATAATACAAAACCCAATGTGAGCCGAAGTACCTGTTAACTCAGTATCCAAGGAAAACTGGGGTGACATTATGGTACTTAGTGTTGTTCTATCCTATCATCAGCCATCCTATAAATGTTCAGAGAGGGAAGTTCCTTCTAGCGCTGCCCGGCTTTTCTTGCCCACTGCAAGTTGTGTACCCATACTTTGGGTTTTCTTTTAGGGCTTATGACCCCAATTCCAGGCTGTCCTTTGGACCATGGAAAGTTACCATTTGGAGAGTTGCAAACAGATGCATAGGGAACTTCAGAGGTATTGTGAAAACCCTTGAAAATATGGTTTGCAAACCTAAATTAAGGTGGTTGTGGGACGTGTCACATGGCATCTCCACAGAAGAGACACATCAACTCAAATTGCAGACAGAAGCCTTGGGGAAGCAATTGTTCTCCTAAATTATTAAGGACCAAAACTTTTTATTTTTTTTCAGAAGCCTCACAGCAACTGCTAAGCTTGCCAAGAGCACTAGCCAACAGCTTGTTTTGAGCAGACAGAAGTCATGGCAGGAATTTGCAAGCCTTGCCAAAACACTCATAACTATAAGACTGATAATCAGATATACCCACAGGTGAGAAAGCATTCTCACAGTGGCTTGTAAGAATCTGTGTCTGTTTAATTTACTCCTGATACACAACAGCTAGATTTTTAGAATTAGACAAGGTTTTTTCTCAGCTTGTAACTAGTCCCCTTAATTTCTGTATGGATCCCTCTCCTTTGCAGATCCATGTGAACAGCCTCTTTTGAGCAACATTCGGACAGTTTTGCTTGTGCTGAAAATGCTTCTTAGGAAATGACTGGTTTACTGCCTGGTTCACCAACCTTCAACACCGTGTATTATGAATCATAAAATATTAATATTGAGTCTTTAACAACATAAAAAAGGATCTTGTTTAAACAAGAACAAACAATCTTTGAGCAGGGCTATGCTACTGTGAATGAAATTTCCATTACTTTGACAGTGCCAGTCTTCCAGCCTTGATGCTTTCTTGCTAGTTCTTGAACTTTCAGAAATAAAAATCACAGCAAAAGAGCATAAAAGCATAATTTTGTTTTCATTTGCATGATACAAGTGCAGACATTGGCTAAATACATAGGTTTCAAGTTTACTTTAGGATCTCATCACTAACACTATGTAATTGCATGCTTTTAACTAATTGTTCTATTTATTTAACTAATAACTCGGAAAAAATTATTACTCTAGTTTTAAGAAATAATAATGGAAAATACCAATAGCAAAAGAAAAGTGAAAAGACTCTTTTAGCCAGAAAAATAGATAACAAAGGGAAATGAATTACATTTAAAAGGCATCAGACCTTTAACACCTCTACTAAGCATCAAATCTGGAGAAATAATAAATAATGCACTATAGCTCATGTTAATTCTAACATTATTCATTCATGAATGAACAGGAATAGGTAGCTAACTCAATAATGGCACTTTTCTATTATATCCACAGTAATGTAAAAACTATGTTGGCGTTTTGGGTTGGTTTTTTTCCCATAAAATGCAGGGATATCATAAAACACTGTGCAGGGACCTGGCAGGATTGAGGACACCTAGAATAGTGTGATTTTTTTTTTTTTGAGTGAAAGCATGTGAGGGTAAAGAAAAAAGCCTGTATTTTCCACAAAATTTGAGTTCACACCAGAGGCTGTGACAATATCTTTGTATTAGCTCACATTCAAAATCAGCATTGTTTCAAGCAAGTAATATGGACACGACATAAGATGTTTTCAAGCATTTAATAAAGTGGATGCTGGTGTCATAATTTTTAAAAGGACAAGTTACCTCTGCTTTTGTGTTACCAGAATTGTTATCCACTCTCAGAAGGATTTATGTGTAATGTTAAAATTATAACATCCCCAGGACTCTTAAATGTTTAGTCACTTGGCTGCCTCTTCAAAGTAAGCTGCGTTTACATGAAACTGAGAGACCTATTTACTGAGTGGCTCATGAGTTATGTTGTACAGTGAAATTAAAACATGGGATTTGGAGCATTTAAAAATATTTTTCCTATTTCTTTTCACTGTAATTGTTGGGTTTTTTACAGTACATACATTTTTTATTAAACTAGTAACAACCTTATAAGTTTAGAAGTCCTTATTTTATCCTCTAGTCATTACAACATAATTATTTGAATAAGCATAAAACTTCCTTTCTTAGTAACATATTTCCCACGACCAAACAGCTCCTATAAATGACAGAAAGAAGATGCACACACATAAACATACAAAACCACCACTCATGTCACATCACACTGTCATTCTATTGCCTTTTTTAGGTTCTAGTCCTGAATTTCTTGCATATTCCAAACTATCATTACATTTCCAGGGGCTTTTAAGTGCTGAGAGCATATATTCAACATCTATGTAAAATATAAACAAAAATGGACAGTAAAAAGGAAGATTTTTGTGGTCTTAACACTTCCATGGCTTAACTCAATTTTATTTGAAGGACTAAATTAATAGGCTTTCCATTAGGTGACACACAAAACCGATACTCATTCTTTTCCAGTGTGAGATTTGCGTACACATCGTACATGTCCAAGATCAGAAAGCAAATCCTGCTCTGTAGCTACTCTAAATTCTACTTCATGACACTAAATTATTTTATATACCCATGTTAGTGTTACACAAACAACAAATAACAAAAATGTGCATTTAGCAAAGCTAAGGTAATTATTTCTTTGAGCAAAACTGAATTCTCACTTTTGTTGGAGAAAATGCTGTTATTGGAAAACATCACACAAAGGGTGGACAAGTAAGCCCATTTTATGTTAACTTAGTTTGTATCTGAAATCCATTATTGCAGTTTTTAAATACTATGAAGGGCTCTATAATTTCTAAAGGAGCTGTTTGTTTTAATGCCCTAAAATTTGTAAAGTGTTTTATTCAGCTAGAAAGAACAGTCAGATTTTATAGGAAATGGCGTTCCAGTTCCTGGAGAAGTAGAAATTCAACTTCAGCATATCATAAAGCTAATTTTCAGTATAAAAAAACACTTTCTGCAGCTGTAATCTCACTTTGCAAAAATTAGCAATATAAAAATTTATTCAGGCAAGAAAAATCTTATATTTTGTGTTCCACTGCAGTAAACTGAGGGCCTTAAATATCTTTTTTTGATTACAAAAAGGTTGGTCTAAGTTTTTATTTTTTCACTCAACCTAAGTGCAGTAAGGCTACATGCTCTGTCTGCAGGGAGGGAGAATGGGGCTTTAGTGTGACAGATGAGTCTGGTGAATACTTTTGTGAAATAATAAAAATAAATATGTCAGCTTGTCATTAAAAGAAATGGGTTGTCATTCTTTGTTTATTAGTCCTGCCTGCAACCCAGGGTTACCTACTGTGTATAAATAGGTTTGCTAGATAACTTGGTTTCCTGTTTCTTTGTGAAAAAAATTTTGAACAATTGGCTCATTTATAACATGTGTTAGGTTAAAAATTTGCCTTTGTATCCTTTCACTTAAAATCTGTACATTTCATACAATAGGGGAGAGGCTATTCTAATTCTGGTTTATCCTGATATTGTGTATAAGAAAAGTAAGAACAGTGCATGGTAATAGCTGATATTTCAAACGAACTTCATAGTAGAACCAGAAAAAGCGTAAATGAGTGCATATATGAAAAAAAAAAAACAAACCCAAAAAAACAGAGAAGCGTCAATGGTCACAAGAGCCACAGAATTGCTGGATACACTTTGGGCTTCTCCTGAAGCCTGATACAAATGTCTCTATTATAACATACACCTTACAGTGATGCTGATCGCTTTGTTCCTCAATACAGCCTTGTGCAAAGATGGAGCGCTGTAATTAAAGGAAATAACCAAAGTAAATTACTATTTACAGCAAACTGAAGTTATTTTTCAAAATGTGCCTGGCTCAGATGACTTCATTTAATCATGCTTTCAAATCTTTCTGTCACAGACATCTATAGGTTTGATCTGCTGGTAAGAGAGATGTTTTGAGAGCTCGCTCCCCAGCTTTGCTCATGGCAGCCAAGGACAGTTAATGAACTTAGGACATCCGTTCAGATTGTCACTTTCTCCTATAGACAGCCAAGCAGGCAGGATACCTCCTCTGATTTCCAGACCCAAGACAAAAGGAGGAAAGACAACAAGCCCCTGTAACGAAGGCACTGAAAGGTGTTTATTTTTGGATACTCTGTCCTAACCCTGGGACTCTCTCCCTGATGAGATTGCTGTGTGAAAAGGCACAGTGCAGCTTTCAGGCTGCATCTGTACCTTCTGGTGTGTGAGAAGAAGGTAGATTTTGATGCCTCAGTGACCAGATCTCCTTCCAAGTAGTTTGCTAAATTCCCACTGGCTAGAAACAGCAAAGCTGGAAGTGCACTAGATGGAAACCAGGGGCCATGATAATTGTACAAAGGCCTGCTGAGATTTTTCCTAACTGCTTCCAGTAAAAGAAAAGAGTCCCCTAGTAACAGTGGTAAGTCCCACAAGAAGGAACGGTACACTATGTTCACTCATATATGAATAACACTTATTTTATCACATGAAGTTATAGATCCAGGTGCCCTAATGGAAAGACGGTTTAAACAAATACATCACTGGGTAAAAAACTTGTCATTTTTCTCTCAGACATGACTTAACTTCCAGTCCTCTGTTGTCTTTAACATAAGCGGTGTTTTGTAAGCAATTAGAATCAGGAAAATTATTTTTTATTTGGTATCATCAGCAATACAAACAGGATCATGTGGACTCCATCTTTTGGGGGTTTTGGAAAAAAAAGAAATCAACTTAAAGGGCAATGTGATTGACCATTGAAATTAGGAGATGACATTGTGAGATGTCAGGACATTGTGAGAGGAAAACCTGAGGGACAGATTCTTATCTCCATTGCACCTTTCTATACTTGTTTAATTATCCCGAGCTCAGTTATAATACTAACTGTAAAAGTGATTAATCCCAACATTTGTAAAAAGGTTAAAGTTTTCTCAGCTTTTTTACAGTCTTCATTTTTAAAGGCTATGTAATATTCTACTACTAAAAAGATAAAATTCCATTGATCACACCCTGATTTCATACACACTTCCACTGCAGGGGGGAATAATCTGAAAGCCCAGGAGCACAGAAATAAAAAGCTACTGGAGGTGAAAAGCTGTGTAGACCCAGCTGTGGGGATTCAAGGTGCAGCAGTGGTTAACCAGGAAATGCCACAAGTATGAATCGTCTCCATGCTCACAGAGTGCCAGATTTTGAGACCACTGAGCATTAGACAAAGCAGAGCTGCAGCTACTAAGCTAGTCTGCTCTGACTTGCAGTGTTTCTCTAAGATAAAGGCTTTAAAAAAGTGTCGTCAGAATGCCGTGTGAGTTCTCAGACAGTTGAGCTTACTCTCACACAGGCAGTGGGGAAAAAATATCCAGAGAAGTCAGAAAATGCACCATTATGTGTTCTATCAGAATAGTGCCCCTATCTCACTCGAAGAAAACAAAAACAGTAACAATGTATTTTGTGAGGCAGGAAACCTGCACTTGAATCAGACCAAAGGCTTGTTTATTCCAGCATCACGTTACTGACAGTATCTGCCTGAGGCAGGCCATGCAAACAGTGTACGGGGTAGGAACGAGAAGAGCAACAGTGTTAAGTCAGACTGCAGATCTCGCCAATAACTTGGTTTCTGGCCTCTAACAATGGTCACCTATTGTCAAGCGTGCAAGGAGATTTTTCCTGAACACCCTCTAAGCAGCAGGTGATGCCTACTTTGAGCCAGAAGCATCTTTGCATTCCACAGCTGTCAGTCCGGTGGGGTTTTGGTTATCCTGAATTTGTCCAGTCACTTTCCAAACCCATCTGAAACTATCCTTTCTTCTCTTACAACCTCCCAGCTTCCAGTACCCTTGAGTTTGTTAAACCATTCTTCCTGATGTCCATTTTTGCCTGCAACAGCCCTTGTGCAATGGCTTTATCAACCATATGTATTCTGCTTGTCTCCCACTGCTAGAAGTCTACTCCGTAGGTGCTAGTTTCTCTTCTCTCTCAAGATATACAAATTGTTCTCCTAAAATATGCTAGTTCTCCATACAAGTTCTGCTTCTGATTTTGAAAGAGGGTGAGCAAAATGCAAAGTTCAGGAAGGAACTTTGTAGGAAGTTTAAGATGTGGAAGAACCCGCAGCCTTCCAGCTTACAGCTAGAAGTAAACAAGTGTTAACTCACAGCTGGGGAGAAGGGTGCCACTGAGCCCAGCTGAACCATAGGGTGACTGTGGGGTAGAGCAGTGGTCACACCATGGGGGTAATTAGGGAGATGATCCCACTGAGAGTTTAAATCTGTTCAGTAGGAGCATGTGTCTTTAAAGTAATATATAAACTGGACATTTGAGGTATTATAGAGTTAGAGGAGTGGCTGGAAGATATCATCAGTAATCTTGGATGACTGCAGAGCCACTATCTCATCCCAGAAAAGCACTAGGTCAAGAGCAGTACAGCGGTGCCGGTTGGCAAGCGGGCGGAAGGCCCAGGAGTAAAGGGTGGTGATCACTGCAGACGGAACAAACGCGATATCTGAAGCTGTCCCATTCTGCTTGCTCCTCAGACATGAAACAGCTTATTTTTACCTCTCTTACCGACATATCCTGGAGGGAAGGTCAGTTTCAAAACTAGTAAAAACAATTTTCTAATGCCTTCCCTGTCTGTAGGTTACTGGGAATAAATTAAAGGTGTTAATCAAAATTCTAGCTAAATAAAGATTTAGGTTCATACTTATTTTCACAACAATGTTCCTGGCACAGGGGGAAACCATCACATATAAGACCTCCAGAATCCAAGACAGCAAATTATGGCACAGTTCTGCAGTCAGTTTATCCTTTAGTATCCTCCTCTCTGAGACACTGTCTATGAAATACAATACTAGAGGAGGGAGAAGAGAAATCTGTAAAGTATAATTACTTCAGGCATATTTGATTTTTACTTTGCTTCCTCTACCTGACCTTTCATTGATCTGGATCTTCTGCTCCTAGATAACTTTATTTTCTATATCTATGCCTTTCTTTTATTATTCAAAGTCATGTGAACAATGAAAGCAACTTGAAAAAAAATATCTCCTTTGGCTACTAAAACAAAATCAAATTATTTTCACTGATTATAAAAAAAAATGTTACTGTTTAGTTACAAAGCCAATTTTAAACTTATGAGATACTGATCATTAAAGTAGCATATAGAGGTTTGTGTAATAAGAGCCAGTAGCAGTAATCAGTCTTCAAAATACCTTATTCAGAAGCATTTTCATTCAAAATATTTTTATCTCTGTTTAAGAACTGTGGAATGATCATAGCTGATAAGCCTGCATCTCATACGAAGTATTAAGTGATTGGAAAGTAGATGAAAATAATTTGCTTTTCAGGAACTCAGCACATGAAAGTGACAGTTTGGAAAAAGCTTTTGGAATATTTCTAAAAACATCTTAAACTGTCATATGATAAACAGCAATATCTGCTCTTGAGCTTTTGTTACTTTTTGAGGAAGAGAAAAAACAAGCTTTTCTGGTGACTCAAAACCCATTCAGACTGAAAGAATATTGTAGTATTCAGTACTGGAAGCATGTAGTCAGTACTGCAAACTAGGGTTTGAAATGTTCTAATGTAAACAAAACACAAACATTAACATCACTTTTCACTTTTCTACAAAGGCAGAAGACTCCTGAAGGACGGGGACTACAGCAATGAGAAAAATCTGGAAAAGAAGGAGCAGCAAGAATTGACTGTTAGCAAATAGGTTTCTGTAAGAAGTCGGCTTTAGCTGGACATCTCTGTGATAAGAGAAGTGATTGGAAGAGGGGTCAAAAAGGCAGTGAAAGCCAGGGTGAGGGCAAAGGAGAGGTGTATCTGTACTGATGATGGGACAAAAAGGGACAACTGTAACTATGGGAGGGTCCAGGAGATGGTAAGGGGCAGAGATAGGGCAGCTGGGTGGATGGATGGTGAGAAATGAAACAAAAAACAGTGAGTGCATGTGGGGAAGAGTGAAAAGAAAATTAATAAACTGCATTTAGAAAGCTCAGAGAGTCCAGAAGCCTGAAGAATGGCAGTCAAACTTGTAAGTGTAAGATGTGTTTGGCTGGGGAGAGGAACAACCCACTCCAGTGTTGAGCAGCGGAGGAAGGTGGCACGGAGCATTGCATGCCCCTGCCTGCCTCTGCCCTCTGCCAGCCCCTGTGCCAGGAGGGGACGTCCTGTTACCCCACAATAGGTGGGCAGGGGGAGGAGTGGGTGGGAAGGGACTCCATGCTGCATCCGGCTCTGGGGCAAAGTGTGAGCTCCACCAGCCCCTCTGTCGGGGGGGCGGTTCTTTCTGAAAAGACGTCAAGGAGCACATTGAGGTGCTTGTTGTGCAACGGTGCCTGGCATTTTGTTTAAGGCTTGAATCTTATCTGTGACTGAGCCTGGAAGGAGAAAAATGAAAGCAAGACAAGAACATGAATTATCAATGTTTCTACATTATTGTGCTTAGAAAGCAAATGTCAGGGAGCTGGATGGAAGGGAAAGGCCTTACAATGTGGAAGATGGGGGGCTAGGTGCATCCCTCAGAAAAGGTGAGGTATGGAGGTGGCATTTACTATTACTCTCACAGCTCTGAAAAAAAGCAAGAACCACTCATCCTGGTGAGGAATATAAATGTAGAAATCAAGCGTTATGGAACTGAAGGCTACAAATTACATCAAGATAGCATCAGAAGCAATAGAGAGACTTCTTGTGTCTGGACATTTTGATCTGTGGCAGCCCATACCAGCAAAGACTTGGTCAGGACAACCTCCTGGCATTTTTCTATTTGTGATCTTATTTTTCTGTATGTGCACTTAAATCATAGCTTAAATGCCCAACTATTTTCCTTACCTTATTACCACTTGAGTGTAGCTTGTGACTTTGAACACCATTCAGAAGCATTTGCAATTGTGTACCTCCCTAAGTGCCCAGCTATCATCTGTACTAAGATGCTCCTATGGAATAACATGCTATTCCAACCAGCCTGAGACTTGCAAACCATGAGAGGGAACTGAGTGGCTATCATATATAAACAAGGATTCTTGAAAAACCAAGGCATTTGACCAGCCTACTTGCCTGCCTCCTGTTATTTGGCATACTAAACATAGGCTGTGGAGAGTAAATGTGCCCTCCTGTTTCTCCATAGAATTTTTGTGGAAGTAGCTTCCTCTGCATCACCACACAGCAACTTCTTTCACATAAGGGAAAAAAAAAAAGGAATGTAATTTATTATATATGTTTTTCACAATAACTAGCAATACGATCAATAACTAGCAATAGAAATGTTCCGCTAGTGGCAATGAACATTTTATGGTCTCAGCTCCATCAGCTGACTTTAGTAAGAAATACATGCCACAGTTTCTTTCACAATACAAACAATATTGCAGCTACAAATTCTCCGTGTTTCTTACAGGCTTGTTGAAATCTTTATTTTCTTTCACATTTTATTTCTTAGGTTATAAACATATGCTTTTTCTCATCCTGCGGCGCATCTACAAAACTTAACTGAACATTTTAATTTATATTTCTGCTGAATCACCCCAGTCCAAACCTGCTAATGAAGCTTTGGGAGTGCCTTCAGGAGGAGATATTCAAACCTATCTATAAGTAAGATTCTGTAAATCTAAATCCTCTCTGACCATTAGAGTCTAGCATTAAGACCCTCAAGTAAGAGCTTTTCACTCTGTCATGTTAAAATCAAAACTCTGTTGACTCAACCACGTTACTCAACCTGCTGATGGCAGGTATTCCTGTACCAAATGGGTTGGCCTCAGGCAGTCAGTACCCAGACAATGTAAAATCTTGTATAGGTGAGCCCAGAACTGATACAGGAAATAAACAAGGGGGCATGCAATCTCAAGAAAGTTTGTATAATGGGTTTCCTTTAAAACATTTTGCCTATAGTCTCCATGTCAGTTCAAATACAGTTTATAGAGGCAAAGTTCTGGAAGGTACCTCAAGAGGTCATCTTGTCGAGCCTCATTCCCTAAAGAAAATCTACTACATTTTTATGTTACTCTTGACAGATATTGTCTAGGCTTTGGCACTTTCATCATTAGAAGTCTTTACATCCAGCCTCTTCAACCAATTTATTCCTCTGTCTTCACCACAAGGAAACAGCTCTTAACAACTACCCTATATATTCCTTTCTGAATTTTAAACCCATTACTTCCTGAACCACCCACCACAAATTGAAACAAAAAATTGCATTTGTCTTGGAAGAAGCCTTTTGTATATTTGAAGCCTGTCCCTCTTCCCCCCAACCCCAGTCTTCTCTTCTTATGAGAGACTATCTCTTCAAACTCCTAGGCTGGTACATGCTGTAGACTGTGCTTTCAGTCTTCATCCCTAGTTATCCATATTGTGCACCTGGCTGAAACACCAAGGACCTCTGTCAGCTTGCACGCCTGGTTTTCTTTCCTAGGAGTTGATTCATCTAGATGTTGACAGAAGGAGGAAGGAGAAGGATATGTGCTACCCACAGAGCTCAAAAATTACCAAGGCCTGCAGCCATATCCAGGGAGGGAGGAAGGGCTTTCCAACTCCCAGAATGTCCAGTTCTGACCTGCAAGAGCACAATCCAAAGGAACCATGCCACAGATTGCTGTGGCGAGGTCTGAATTTTATGAGATAAATGCTACTACTAGACACTGTTCAATGAAAATAATGAAGTTTTTGTCTCTTACTGCAGTACTCATGAGATGAAAGTGTTTTCTTCATCAGCTCAGTGTCACAATCACTATGACTACACAAAAACCAGTCTGATCTACCCACTTGGTTTTTTTTTAAAAAATGCAACAACAAACTATTAGCTTCTTTTCCTGGGTTGATTTTCTTTCATTCCCATGACCTGAATTCAACTGACATAAGGAGGAAAACAGGACTTTCAGGTTGGGAAAGGGACCTGCTCCTTGCATTGCTAGCAGGATCTTGAATTAACTCTGGGGACAAACTGTAACATCCCACAGGCCCTTCCCCTGTTCGTTGTGAAGATCACAGGTGCCAGATTTGGTATCTTGCAACACAAGTCTACATATCAAATGGCACTTCTCAAGACGGAAACTTGGTGCTGACTGTCCCAGCTCAGAGCCTCAATGGACAGGAGTCCTTTAGTTAGCCTGAACCTAAAGTCAGAAAAAAAAATGGTGTTTATCAGCATAGCTGATTGCAAATTGATGAAAACTACACTCCCAAATAGCTCTCTGGATCTTATTCCCCCTGTCCGCTTAATCTCCTGTCCATTATGCACTGAGAGCTTTTTTGTACATGTTTGTAGGATGAGTACCACCTACTTGGACAGCAGTCATTTACTGACATATGAAGAGGGAAGCTCAGATTTGCTATACATTCAAAAATTTTAATTTTAACTGATTAGCTGGTGGAACAAACAGCAAGCCCATAGAAACAGATTCAAGGAACCAGCACTTGAGCAAAAAAGTGATTGTTCAGATCATTTGAGATAGTTGTAGGCATCTTTTAATGCTGTGAAAGGAACATAGGAAAATATTTCCCAGGAGGATAAACATGATGGAAAATGGATGGACTGAAAGGAAATTGGAGTTCTGTCATCTTTTCTGTGGTGCTTTTGATTTTGAACCAAAAATATAAGTAAAAGTATACAGATGCAAAAGCCACAATAGGAGACAAAGGACAGAAATTATTGTCAGTGTTTATTGTTGCCTATGTTATTGTAACACAATTTTTTCAATGTGCAACTGATAGAAATTAGATGTGATTACCTTTCTGTTTCTAGGACTTTCTCACTCATTTCTGTTTCATGAACAATAGGTCCAAAATGTGTAAAAACTAATTTCTTCACCAAATTCTGTGGTCTTTCTAAAAAATAATTTTAAAAAAAAGCAATTATTAAGAGGTACAGCTACTTTTTCTATACCAGGGACTTCTTATAAACCAGATTACATAAAGAGAACAAGGCTCTGCAGATAGCCAAATGCATCCACCAGTCATTAATGAAATCCATTATGTTGCTGTTATAAGATAAATGTCAGGAAAGCAATGGCAAAAATGTTGCTGAAAACCAGACATCAGTAAGCATAAGAATAAATACATCCAAAGAAACACCTAAGAAAATGCCATAATGCTGCCTGTACATACACACATAGTATTACAGCTATAAGCAGTTACTCCTGCTAAGAGGAAAATTGCAAAATGTTTGTGTAATGTCTAGTTTTACTCACAGCCTTTCTGAAAGTGTATTCCTTTCAGCTTGCTCCAGTATGTTAGAAAGTGAAGAACACAGTGCTGACTATTGAGAATCAGTAGAAATTTTTACTGTTGAACAAACATATGCTCGACAGCTTCTCTTTTAGGATTTCTTGATATATGCTTGCCTTCTAATTTTTTTTTTAAATCTTACATTTTAATAAACATATTTGGTAAGAAATACTTATTGTATGTGCTGAACATCTTAATGACCTTCACTGGTTTTGTTTCAAGAGAAGAGTGTAATCAAGTACAGAAACTGTCAGGGGAAGAGAAAAATAGAGTAAGGAAATAAACATAAATGTGAACTATTGATACAGGTTAATATATTAAAGAGTATCTTTCCCAGACTTCTAAGCTCTTTGCCATCATTTAAAATGCAATAGAGAAAGCTGTATCAGCAGACACAAAATACTGCCCTCCCTCTCAGGCATGAGTATTATTTCAGAAGAAGTAAGAAGTAAAACAACAAAAAAAATCTTCATAGCTCTCAATAATCAAAGAAAAACTATTTCACTAGTAGGGACATGCTTTATTTCCTCAGCATCTACTCAAAAATAGTTGGTTCTTTTCTTTTGTTTTTTCCTTCTTCTCAAGGTTATTTTGAAATGAACTAGCATTGAGTTTTGGAAATATCTACAGGTTGAATTTCTCTGTGCACCTGTTTGCCAGGTCAATTTTGGCTGTCCCAAAACTCTAAGGAGCATGTCCTTCCTCCTTCTAGGAAATTACACTTACTATGTTTTTGTGCTCTTTTATTTTGATTCAGTAACACCTTCATTTAAAAAAACTATCTAGAGCCATCTATCTCTATATAAGTAAATCTGACTCAGAACTTATACTTGCCAACACTAATACTACAGAAACCTAGCAGCTTTACTGCAAAAACGGCTTCCATTTGATGTTGCTAATATAGGAAGAGTACCATCAACACACTGCTCTACCATAATGATGTCTAACTTATCAGGAAGGAACCCAAAGTATTGCCCACAAGTCCCACCAGCATTGCACACACACAGCCCCAGGAAATAAAAAGTTAAGATTAAGACCAGCAATAGGAGCAAAGTCTGATATTCTTCATTACGTGTTATTCACTCACCAGCATTCTTGAGTGCTGAAAAGTAAAGATCACCAGTATGAAGTATTACCCAAAGAATGATAATTGGTAGTTGATGTCCCTCATCAGAATTTATTTTTTATCACTATGCTTATGAGGTACTGCAATGTCTAAGGAGGGGCTACAGATCTGTCGTCTTCATCTCAGAGGTAAACTGTATGATGAACATGAAAGCCTCTTCTGGGCATCTCCACACATAATCTGCCCAGAGCTCCCTAACTTAGCTGGACTTAAGTCATCTCCAGTCCTAGCATAATATAGCTACATAAATCCCCCTAAAAGTCAGGACTGACTGGTTTGAAACAGGTTGATCCGTGAAGGTGCAATGCTGGGTGAACAGGGCTAAGGTGCAGCTAGATCCCAAGAAGGATCTGCAGAGGTCTCTGTAGACATGCCACTATTTTGTAGATTCATAGACTTTGAGGTCACAACTCTTCAATGAACTACTCCTGTTAATATGATTGTATATCACAGACCACAGTTCAAACAGGTAGCTCCCTGTGGAGAAAAAGAAATCAAGATAAAGCCGTTGGAAAGTGGCAGAGTCTCCACACAAAACTATGTTGTCCTCGTGATTATTTACCATTCTGTTAATCTTTCATCTGTGCTAATGTATTAGCTTCATGAACACTGAGGCAAGTGTTGTACTGTGCTGAGCACAGCACCTGTCCCTGCAAAAGACTATAAAAACACCAACACCCGATGATGGCTCTTCATTGACAACTACCTGCGTTGTTTGTCAGCTAGCCAGATTTTAATCTATTTAACATGGGTTTTATTGACATGTTATAGTGACAGGGTTGTTTTTTAATTCAGAACAGCATGTTGTACAAAGTCAAATGCATCTAAGATGCAGTCTAAGTGCATCACACCTACTTGTTTACCATATCAGCCATATTTATCATCATCCAAAAAGATTTTTGAGAAAAATCTATTTTCTGTAAAACCATGCTAGCCATTATTAATTTTAGTGTAATCTTTTTGGTTATTTATTAATTACTATGACCACAGAGTATGCTCTTAATTTACCATGGCATGAAACCCTCCCTGACATTTCCCAGGCCTTGATGTGCACCCCCTGGGAGTCTCAGGGTAACATGAGGGGCACTCCTTTGTCCTGGAATTTTCCCCAGTTTTCTGAAATTTATTGAAAGCAAACATGGCTGAGGACACATAATTTCTTTGTTCGTTTTTTCTGGTCACTTGTATGCAGCTTTGGAGAATCTGATGGAGGTGTGGTTTTGTTTTGTTTTTGTTTTTGTCTTTTGAAGAGAATCTTATCCTTCTTAGTTGCAAATCACAATATATGTCACAGCACATCATTGTTTATATTCTATCCTACCTAAGCAACTAAACCTATTTTAGTAGCAAAATTGATTTGGTCTAGCAAATTATGAGGGATAATTAAAAAAAAAAACAAACACACACCTGGACTATTTCTACATTTCAGGTCATCTGCCATGGACTCTAGTGAGCGGAAAAAAAAATGCCCACCCTCCCAGTAATATTTTTCACAGATCTAACACACAAAGGAACTGAGCAGAACAGGTGACTCCTGGATTTCTTATCTCCCACTCTGGGAAAAGGAAGCAGTGCAACAATAGTGATTCTGTTCCTATCACAAACTAAGATTTTTTTAAAAAGATACAGGGAAAAAAAATGTAACCAAACAATGTTAATTTACTTACAGACTATTTCTCTTCCCTGCATTTTATATCGGTCTTACATAACTACTGATCTGAAAAAGTCTCTGGTCACATAAGTTTAACTTCAACAGCAGGAGCAGACCAGCTAAAACAGAGGAAGCTTCTTGCAAGAGAAGAGTTAAATACGTACACAATTGTTTGTAGAATCAGGACCAGCATTGTCAGTAATTGACTTTATCTTCACTCACAAAACAAAACAAAAAGGATTATATGTATGTTTAGTTTATAAGTTAAAAACGTAATTTACTGAGGAGTTTTTAAACTCAAAATTTATTGTTCTATGCTGCTGCTTGTCTTTTAATGACATGAATCTCTTTTTTTCACTCAATTTTGGCAATTTTCTAAATTAATATAGTTTCAAAATGGAAAACAAAGATTATCTGAAAACACTGGAATGACATCTTTGTTTTTTAAATAAATCATTTTTGTGAATAAAATGGACTCAAAATCTCTGGTATCTTTGGTTTCTTTGAAAAGGCTATATTTTGGAAAACAATGGCTATCTGTTTGTACAGTACTCAATTCACTATAGCAACAACTAGAATGAGAGCACTGAGATCCAACTATGATATATTTTGGGTACGAGCAATAAATTACTGAGCCATTATAGTAGCTGATATTTTCCACTTTAAATTTTTGCAATACATCATGGATTTTTTTTTTGTATTCTAAAACTGAATTCATAGCCAGCCTTTTACTTAACAAAAAAAAAAAAAAAAGAATTGTCAGAGACTATATTTGGTGATAGACAGTACAACAAATCCCTCCATGATTCATTACGTTTTCTAAACAAATATTTTCAAGAGGAAGTGTGGCTTTCAAAAAGGTCTATGTTTCAGTAGGTGCAATTTTTAACATCAAGTGAGCTTCAGAATATGAAGGCTTAATGTGCAAAATGAATCCCCAGTTCTTCTCAGTGTTTCATAAGTTCTAGAGAAACGATATTAATTAACCATTAATACCGATGCACATTTTCAAAAACTAAAACAATTACCAGGTGTTATTTTGTGATGCTTTTTCCAATTAAGTATATCATTCAAATGCCCTTTTAAAAAGAAACACTGGTCAATTCAAAAGCCTTCTTTTCTCCTGTAAGCAGCAAAATTAAAAAAAAATACCATGTAAAATCAGTCTAGATACACTGGCAGTCATAAGACTGTCTTTATTATATATCTGCCATGTATGAAATGCTGAGAGTCCAAAACCAGAGCTGCACACCTTCTGACAAAGAACTACTCTCTACTGGTTTTGCTATTGTCTTTGAGGTTGCTACATCACTCAGTTTCAAGAATTTCCTATGAACATAATCAGTGCTGTTATTGTCAAGAAAATTACTTATGTTCTGGTATTAAATTTGAAATTGTCTTAAAAGCAAATAAAGGTCTTTTCTCTTTCTCCTATAAAAGTAAAAAAAAAGCTAGGAAAAAAAAAAAGGTAAACCTTATTTAGGTTCCTTGGATTTAATTTTTTCTGATTTCATGGGGGGAGGGAGGGGAGAATCCCACTAGCGCTGGTAATTGCATAAATGCTATAGAAAAAATAAGGAATGGATGAATAAAATAATTCAAGCAGTGACGTTTAGTATCTGGACCAGATTAGTTTGCTGCAAATCTAATTTGCATGAGATAACATTAAACATAGGGGGAAAAGTAACTAATGCCCAGAACAGCTTATAGATATATGGCTCAACTGCCAATAAAAGAGTGTGAATACATGAAAATAAGGATATTATTATTTAAGGATTTTATATTTTAAAAAGAAGTAATTTTGAAGATGTTGCTTTTCATCTTCATTTAATTTCCTTTCCTCCTGTCTTGGATTCCTTTTACAGTGTGGAAGTTTGCCTCTTCCAGCAGATGATCTAGAGCAGCTTGTGGGCACATATTTTGATCCATTATAAAGTTCTATGCACTTTATTAGAAATTAATGTGATAACATGAATAATCTCAATAGCAGTGAAATCTCAACACCTCTAAGAGATCAGCCATGTTATACTTCTGATGCACTTATAAGATTACTTATTCATCATGCCTCTATTGAATACAATAAAAAATAAGGTGCATTATGTTAGAAAGCATTTTATTGTCTTCTTCTGTATCTCATTTTATGCCTAAACCAGTAAATGGACTTCTTTCTAATGACATAGCCATGTTATTATCAAAGTGCATATTGTACTGCCCAAGATGAAAGCAGCATGTTTGGAAATCCAATTACAAATTCTTTCAATCAAAAATACTGTGAATGCATTTGAATATTTTTTTTTACCTAAAAGAATTAAAACTACAGGTATACTATGTATTTAACATGTAGCTGCTTTTTTCGACTTTCCATTTATTTCTAGGTTCACCTGAAAACACAGCTAAGTTAAATTCAAGTAACTTTGGCAGTTCTGAACATAACATTACTTTTCCGCAATAGGAAAAACTACTCACTTTTTGCATATGGTGCCCATGAATAAAACACTTGAGACACTAACTGTTCAACCTAGAATTAGAAATTTATCTGTCAGTGTCAGGGATGGTGATTCTGTATTGCACAAATCAAAGAAGAAAAGGGAGAAAAGAAGGCAGGCATGAAGCAAGCTTGCTTTTCTTCAAATGCCAACGTACAAAATTAAAGCTGAAATGAACACCTAATGTGTAAAAATAACAATTTGAACATCTAGAGATTTATTCTTAAGTGATGGCCATATCACTGTTTTTAGCCTCAGAGAAAAACTACAAACCTTCCACCTGCCAGCCCTGCCAAGTTCAAACAGGGTGGATGGACAGGCGACGCTCTTCTCCTCACCGGTAATAATGCTCCAGCAAGCCAGATCCATCTCTCAGTTACATTTCTTCAGCTCCCCATATTACTTTCTGTTTAGATTCTTGGTAACACCTTTGAGTCAATTGCTTCTTGAAATAATTTGTCCTATCACACAAAAATGCAAAGAAAACTTTTGTGTTTTTCCTGACAATAGTAGCGGACTGTCCATTCACTTTTGTTTTCATGCTCAAACTGGGTTATAAATACGCATTTTAAGTCATGATTCACATGACCTATTTTAGATGTCATTTTTAAAAGGACATGATCTGAGTCCTAAAAGGTGCACCTTTCTCTCATTTAACTCTAAGAGAAGCCAACAATGAGGAGTGCAGATGTTTGCATGAATACCATCCCATTTGTCCCTGACGACATTCAAGAAAAATGAGTCATACTAAAACAAGCACTAAAGGATGTTAAGAGAAGCAGACCAATCATAAAAAGCAAACATCCAAAGTAATAAAGATCATTAGCTACAATATGGAGGGAGGCAGAAGCAGGAGGCAAAGAAATGCTATTTTGCAGATGTTGAGACTTTCAAAAACTCCCCAGCAATGCCTTGTCAAACAGGCTCCTCATAAAAATTACTTGATGTTATTATATGGTTGCTTCAACACAAGTCTGGTAGGCACATGAGGAGGATGTGGGAGAAGCCATGAGGGAGAGAAATACATGTTTCTTTCAAAAGATTTGGCTTCTGAAAAAAAAAAAAAAAAAAAAAAAAAGGAGGAAACTGGACCACAGGCTCTTAAATTCTCTGAAAATACCTGGTGTTCAACCAGGCTACTGCCTAAAAAGATGGATGGTCTTTTTGCTATTGAAGAAAAAAAAAAAAGAAAAAAAAGAAAGAAAAAGAGAAAGAAAAAGGATCACTTTTAAGAATAGGGCATAATTACTTACATTTAGGGTAGGTTTCCACACTGCAAATCCTTTGTGAAATATCTGCCAGTTCTAATGGTGGTAGCACGTAAACCACAAAGCCAACAGAAGGCCCCTGATCCTCTGCATTTTATGCCCTCAGCACTGGCTTCCTTAGACATCTCCTTCAGGGGAACTGTTTTTAACTGCCCCAACTTAGATTTGGTCCTCTTTTAGGACTCAGGCCTACATTTTTTGTCTGATTTGAAAGGAAGATTATGGCATAACCAGGGTATAAGAGTGCTCTGATTCTGCCCAGTGTGGTTTACCTCAATTTCCTCAACTGCTCCACACCTCATGGTTTACCTAGTTTTTCAAAATCTTTTCTGATGGTAACTAATCCAAGTAACTGCTACAGATTTTGTCATCCCACTACTCATCTGCATAAACAAATTTGTTAAAACAACACTGACCCTGGAGCACTTTCCTGTTAACCATGTGCCATCATGGAAACATGCTATTTTTACTAGTCAATTTAACTGATCTCCAAACCAAGCAATAAAATTTCCATAGCAGAACTAGTTTGTTTCTTTAGCAGCTCATAAGGGGCTTTTGAAAAATCTAAGGGAAAAATAGCTGTAGCTATGTCGTAGTTCAGCCCCGATCGGGACCAGACTACGCAGTCTCTCTCCCGCTCCCCCCACCCTCTTATTAAAGCCAGACACATCAGAATCTGAAAACTCATTTTGAAAAAAAAAAAAAAAAAAAAAAAAAAAAACCAGAAAAGCCCATGCAATGTAAATTAATTATTGCTGTCTCCAAAAGCACTATCTTAAAATTTTCCTTCTTATTCACAATGAGTAGGTGCAAAGTAACTAGAAATTACATATTGGTTCTGTGTGATTAATGTAAAAGGAGTTATTGTGTTGCACACATCTCTGAGATTTTTCTCTCAATGTTTGCTTTCTTCTGAATATAAAAGCCAGCCACACAATTGAGGGAAAAGGCTGTTTGGATAGACCACTTGTCTCTTGAACTTTTCTACCTACTACAATGTTTTCTTGAAAGCTGCTTCACCTGGCACAACAGTGGGGCTTGGGCAGGATGAGAGACATAAGTGTAGCACAATGTCTTGGTCCTCCGATGGAACAGACACAGTATCAATCCATTCTGCGTTTTGTCCAGTTCTACCCACTGTATCTCAGAAAAGAATAATGGAAAAAAAGACTTGACAAATATAATTGGATGTTCAGAAACAATCTCACATTCTTCTTGAACAGCTCATGGAGACCTTCAAAAAAACCCAAAGCTCTGCCGAGGGCAATTATGTTAGTGAGTGGCAAAGATTTCATTCCAGCACTTTTTGGAAATTATTTTTTTTAAACATTCCTCACACACAGTATTCCTCATTTGCTGTGTGACTGTAATGCCACTCTGACATCAGCTGTATTTGGGAGACAGCAGGATTAAGTATTTCTACTATTTTTCAGTGTCTGAGCAACACAACCAGTAAAACATCATTGGCTCCACTAGAGAGAGCTCTTGTGCTAACATAATTATATTAATAAACATAATTACTTATTTGAAATCAGTGGAATTATCTATGGAGGAAGATGTGTTATAAACACAGGAAGAGTTAACAGAATCTGGTGTGGGATGACCAGTGTTTCTATGACTTACTAAATGTATGCTGCAAGGTGTTCCCTTTGTGCTCACCTTTGGAACGTGTACAATGTTTTCCATTTGTGTGAAGACCTTTTCAAATTAACCTGGCTGTGGGGGGAAAAAAAAAACAACAACAAAAAAAAACCAACAACAACAAAACAAAACAAAACAAAACAAAAAAAAACAAACCCAAAACACAGACTATGGCCTAAAACCAAGTTATGTCCTCCTAATGACCATTTGCAGCTTTCTTGACTTGAAGGCCAGTGTTCAGTATAAATTCAGATATTTCAAAGTTGTTAGCGTGACTGTAATCCTATTGAAATTCCATTGAGAATAAGCAATTAAATGGGGGCATAATTGGGTTCAGTATGCTGGGGTGGGTCCTACAGAGCCCCAGGTACACAGACCGCTATGGCAGACAGGATCGGGATTGCTGCTATGGGGTATTTCAAGGAAAAATGCACAAAATATTATCACTGAAGGAGTAGGAAGATATTAGGAAAGTTTTTACCTAATCCCAGTGGGTTTTAGATTTTATCTATAATCATTCATCTGTCTTAATCCTACAAAGTGGCTTAATACAGAAGAATGGAAGGAGAACTACTGAAGCATGCACAAAAGGTACAGTGAGGACTATTGATTGAAGGAACTAAGCTTCTTTTTCTACTCTGTTTCCCACTACAAGTCTTGTATCTGGTTGCATGCTTTCAAATCTTAATTTGTTTGTTGAAAATGCACAGATTGGTTTTGCTATTTTTAATGTATGTTTTGGGAAGAACTGAATCGTAGCCTTAGTTCCCTGAAATATCCTGACTTCAGTAATACTTTGATAAAGTGCTAGATCTAAGACTGAACATACATGGCCTAAAAAGCAAAAATTTTGCATGCCTTCTTAACATATAGTACACCAAAAGTCCATCTGAGTCTCTCCAATAAATCTCTAACTTTTTGATCAATGAGAGCCCTGTTCTATCAAAGGAAGCATTACCAGTGCACTTTATTCCCCTCACCCCCACCTTCATCATTGCTTCCCCAGTTCTCACTTGACAAGTATCTTTGAGTTGAAAGGCTGCTTAACCCCTGGCATCCCACTCGCTCTGCTATTTTTTCGACTCCAGCTTACCTCAGTAAAGACTTTGGGGAGTCATCATATCACAAGCCTGTCTTCCGACTTAAATACACAAGTGCTTTGAGTATCTTATTTCCAATCGAATCTACTATGTTCCCCTAATAGGTACAATCATTGTAAAACAAGCTCTCTTACTTTTTTTTTTTTAAACGAAGTCATTAGAGATTTCTTTAGTGCATTGGCACAAAATACGAATTTATTTGGCTGATTGCTTCGACTCACATCTCCTTTTTTAAGAAGCACTAGCAGCACATATCACATATATCAGTCTAGTACCTTTTAATTTCTGGTTTATAGTCTAGTATGCAAAAACACAGCTTTTTTCCTGACTCTATACATTAACATAAAAGAATGTGACAGTAAGTTACATACATCAAATTATTCAATAATTCAAGAATTCCTAGTATTTTAGTTTGCTTTGTAAGGAATTTTCCACAAATATCCACAAAGATTCAACATTTATCTATATTCCTGAAATATATATAACAGGGGCTTTCATTCAGATACCTGTTATTCTGATGAGTTCTTCTAACCTGCAGATCAGAAAAGAAAACCCAAAGTCCTTTTTTTCTGTGTTTCTTCTGTTGTGCTAAGCTGCAAAATCTTGTTGCTGTCTGAAATTAGCAGTAAAGAGCCCTGTGCAAAACAAATCCTGATGCACATCGTACATGAGTTACAGTAAGACAGCTACCTAATCACGGAAACCGGGTCATGTATGCCCTGCTATTATATATAGCTAAGATGTATGGATAATTCATTCTTCACAGGGTTGCTTTGTTGACAGCTGTTATTGCACGCAGAAGTTGCAACTCCCTTATTTAATACAAGATTTTTCACCTTAATACTTCTAAGTGCTAAGCAAGTTACATTAAAGAGTAATATTAAATGCAACTTGAAGGAGATCTTCGGACAGAGCGTTATCCACTGGAGAGTCAAATGTGAGAAGCAGTAGCTCATTGTTCATCCACTAAGCTAGTCCTTGATTTCCAGATCCTAATGAATCGTTCTGGGAAACCACAGAGTTAAAGGGTTTAAACCTACACAGAGATTCAGTACTCTGAAATGGGATACGCTGACAAAGAAGGCAAACCAGTAACAAAACACATTCAAAGGCAACTACCCTTTTCTTTATACACCCCAAAATCTCTGTCTTTTGAGTGTTTATTTAGTTTCCTCTGGGCACCCGCAAAATTCACTGCGAGAATCAAAATGCTGGTACAAAGCAAGCAGCCAGCTCGCTTCCTAAGCAAAGGTAGGGCTGTTAACGTTGTTCCAAAACCACTAAAGAAAAATACTGATACCGCATTTGATAAAAGTGACAGCGCTCGACCTCTTCCAGAAGTTTGTAACACTGTCATCCTTTATTGAAGATAAAGGCAGGAGCAAAGCACAATCCAGAATATTAACAACATGTCAATTCTTTCAGCTCCAGATAATATAAAATTTTGTTTCAAGGCTTGAGCTTTTTGTTTTGTTGTTACAGTGTGAATTATACTTTCTCTTGCTTTCATCATCTTTCTGAAGTATGGTTTTATGACCAGCTGCTAAGGCTGAGCTGTAAGCCAGGCTTTTTCTGATAATGTGTTGCTATAGAGAGGCCGTTCATGAATTAGGGAAACAGACTTAGTCCTAACAGAAAATAGTTAACTGATTTCATTGCATGTCAAGTAGATTGTAAGATATATCAAGTCATATTTCACAGAAATTTATTTGGATGTTTGAAATAAGAAAGCGGGTGTAGTCTTATTGGTTTTCATTTGTTTTTTTTTTCAGCAGGTCTTAAAATTTTAGTAAAACTTTATTTTCGCCAGGAAAATAGTGGCAGTAAAAGATAATTTGACATAAACATTGCATGTACTGAACTGTGAGACACAAACTTATATTTTGATTCTTAAAATATCAGAATATTTTTAAGTCAAAATTGTGTGCTATCTATTTATAATGTGAACTAGATACAGAAAAAAAAAAGAAAAAGCATTGGAAAAATTTGCTGAACCATTTCTGTATTTAAATGTTCATCAAATTGTTAAAAATAAATCTTCATTTCTTTTGAGTGTGAGTACTCTGAGCATGCCGTGTCATCTCTAATGGAAAAGTCAGGTCATTTACTCAGGTATGATGCACTTGCTACTGAAAAAAACATGATGATTTGTCTCTTTTTATTACATATTATTCAGATAATGCTAAATAATTAAGTTATTTAGAATCTAGGAACTTTTGTGACATTACCAAAGTAAACAGAGATGGTAATAGGAAAGGATTTGCAGTATTTTTGCTTAGATTTTTGCAACCCCAAAAGATTTCACAACAGAAGTCAGAAAGATGGACATAATTTTCAAAACGGTTAAAATTTCATTCAATTCAGCAATGAAGTTTTATTGTGTTATTCTAAGAGCATTATAACAGAAAAGACAGCATATTATTTAATTACACATGTGAATTAATTTCCAGATCCTTTATAGCTGAGGTTACTTAATAATCTGCAGATGACTTTATAATTTAACTATAGAAATTACCTTGTCACTGACATATTAAATGAAAAACACAGCTAAGGCAGGATTCAACTCTGGACTCTGAAACATCACTTGAGGTGTTTACAGTAGGTGTCTGCACACGAGCTGGAGGTGGAGGGTCTCACCTCCCTCTGAATTTAATGGAGATTTTGCCAACAGTGTGGCCAGCAGCATCTGGAGCCCCAAGGCAGGTTCCTGCTGGTGCAGGCTGTCTGTCCACCAGCTTCTGCTCCAGGGTGGGGATGAGACTCCCCTACAGCCTGTGCTAGATGTGCCAGATCTTTTGGATAAAGGTGATGCCCATGGCAACTTAGATGATGCTAGATGCCTACATATAGGCAAACGATCAAGTCCCAGAGCCATTGGCTCTGACAGGACTTCGGCACTCGCTCACATGTGAGCATCTCCACTATCAATAGACACTTCTGTTAGTTGTCTGAATCTGGAGCTGAATCACACCCACACTCTCACCCAGCACAGGTACCATAGCTTTCCTTAGGAGGAATACTCTCCTCACTTAAGCGTTTCACTACTAAACTGCTTTGCAACCTAAAGTCTTGATGTTACAATATTCGTATAACTGATCTTTTTTCTCACTTTCTTTTTATTACTCATAATTGCATCTTCTTAAACCACATGAATTTCCTGAAGCTGAAAAACCTTCAACCATGATATACTATTAGTATACTGCTCTCTCTTTCTTACCACCTTTCCTCTGCAGTCACCTCTTCACAAAGCCGTGCACGCCTCAATTTTATACTCTGTCCCTATAAACCAATTTTGTCTCCCATTGTTTCCACCCATATTATCTTTGTTCTTCTCTAAATTTCTCCCAGGGTCTTTTTAGTAATGTGAAATTCAGAACTGAAATAATATCAGCTGCCGCCAACAAAGCTGGTTAAAGTGTTGTTTATACCTGCAAACTCTCTCAGGGCAGAAAACAAAATGCAGGAATTACAAGTGACAAAAAGTTGATAGTAACTGATGTGCAACTGTATGACAATAATCTGTGCTCTGAATCTTTGTCTTTCCAGATTGGTAGCATCTGCAAGAAAGGAATTTTCATTCCTAAGAAGAATAGATTGCCTTAAAATAAGTTGTATCTACTCTCTGCAGGAAATCCATTAATTGATCTTTATTCTGTTCAGAGATAGTTTTCCCAGTTTCCCCCAGTTTCCTTTACTCTCATAAACTGAAATTATCTGGCATGGCAAAAAGACTGTATTCAGTCATTGCCCCAGAATCTATTAAAGTATCCAAGGTAAAATTTTAGAAGCTTTTAAATAATTTAGAAACCAAGCTCAAATGTTCAGAAATTAATATGATACTACCAGTATTTTGACACAGGAACTTAGACATTTAGACACAGGAATTTAGACACAGATGCTTAGTGGACTTTTAGAAATTGCCCAATTTCTGTTGCTTTCTATAGGAATTCAGAAACTTCAAGCCTTTCAAAAGCCCGGTAAGTATGAATAGTCGCATGAGGTAATTTACACCACCCTTTGTATCAAAAGGCCGCTACTTCAAAACCAGACATTCTCTGCTATTTGAGTGTGCAAAAGAAGCTACTGTGACCAGACTCCTTTTTCTACCTGTATTTGGCTAAGATTTGCAATTCAGCTCCAGATTCAGACAACTGACATCTTACCACTAAACTGACAATCACAGTACTTTACTGGCATTTCTGGATCAGAATACTGCAGTGAGATCTATCTGAAGCCACATCTTTAAATTTGTTCTCAAACTGAAAACTCATGCACGTATTTGAGATTTATTTTTAAATACTCCCCCTGCTCTTTCAATGAGTTGCAAGATCTACCTCTACGTGACTTTTAAGACACTTTCCACTTGTGCAGCCTTGATTTGTCTTTTCTACCTGAGACACTGTATGTTTTCTGAGGACATATTCCTGTATTTGAGACCTGCAAATACCTTTCATTTCAAACCAAAGAGGTACAATCAGCATTTTCTCTTCAAAGACAACTTCACTTTGGAGTTAATATCCTCCATTGGTCCAGAAGAACCAGAAACTGTTAACCTTCTGTTTAAGGCAGGCCTAGAGTAAGAAATTACCTTTAGATTTTGCTTAGCGATAATTTCTAATTTCAAAAATACCAGCTGATGTTTATTTTTATAGGCTATGACCCAGGAAACGTGTTACTACTTTGGCTCTGTAATTATTCCTGTACTGTGTTCCTCATGTAAACAATAGAGCTAATATTGGAAGCCTTTTAAAAATGCAGGGAAATGATTAATTAATGTGTCTATTAATTATCTGGGAAAAGGTGAAGTCCAAGGTGGCATATTCACAGATGTCAAAATAATTTAGGTTACTGAAAACCAGGAAGAACAATGTGGAATTCCAGAGGCACTTTAAAAGATAGACAACCGCGCAGCCTGACTGCAGTTAAAACTCTGTGTTAACAAAGGCGTGTTAATGTACAGTGGGAGGTAAAACATTCAATATGATCTGAGCTGACGATACACCTTGACGAGCTCTAAGTGAATGGTAATCATTTGGGAGTAGGGCACAGGAGACAATGAGTCATTGTTGGCATCTCCATTAACATATTTATTAATTATTTGTGGATTTGGGGGACCAAATTTTAAAATATATTAAAAATTGGATTAAAAAAAATACCTGAAAATTGTATAAAGCCATCATCAATCAAATTATTTGGGTTTGCATTAACTGCTTGTAAATCTTTTTGTTCCCTTGCATGCTTTTCCTTTCTCATTTCTATAATTTATTCACCTTTTTAACATCTGTTTTAAAAATTTGATTGGAAGATCTTCCCGGCAAGAGCTCCATGTTTGCACAGTATGCAGCCCAAAGGAACCTTACGCAATCTGGAGGCTTGCGGACACCAACACACTACAAATTAACACATACCTCTACAGAAGAGTTGTATGCTGTCATTTTGAATGTTGTGCTTAATTCTAGTCACTTCATTTAAAATAAATAATGGAGTGCAAACGGAAGGTGTTCAGAGAACATAAGTGCAAATATAATGACAGATTTTTATTAAATGAAAGGTTTTAAGGATCAGGATTCTTTCCTTTGGAGAGGACACATGTAAGAGAGAAATAAAATAGTGCATGCAAAGGCAAGAGCAAATTGTGAACTCCTATTCATCTCCTCATTGCAAAATAAAATAAAATAAAATAAAAACCCACAAACAGGGAAACAGCCAATAAAAGTAAAGGAAAATTAATGACCTAGAAAGGGAATTTCATCCTTTCCTTGTGTGAAGGGAAGCAGAAGAACTCACTGTGATAGCATGCCATTGAGCTCAACAGCTCAAAAATGAACAGGGTGTAAGCGGGTCATTCAGTTGCCTGAACATGGCACACAGAGACATTTAACATGATCTGAAGTATCCTAAGAGGTCCATGCGGCAAATATGACGGAAAACCTACAGGAGATTTGTGTTGTTCAGAAAGCAGGTGAAGACCAGTGGAGACACTCAGGACATCTCCATAGAATAAAAATTCCTTAAGGATGGAAACCTTCATTCTTCAGTGTATGAACCAACAAGTGTCTGACTAAAATTAGAATAGACAATTACCTTCAAAAAAAGATATCTTTTCACAGACTACTGCGTAGAGTGAACCTGATTATCACACAACACTGCAAGAAATTAGCTTTAGGTTCTTACTACAGCAGAGGCTTAAAAATTGAGTGAGAGATTTCAGTACCAGATAACAAAGTGTGTGTCACAGACTTTTTTGTTATTATTGATTATATATAATTATGGATATGGTTTGGTGTCATTGATTGCATATAGAGACATCTGTTTCTTGAAGACTGGCACCTCAAATTCTTAGTCCATAGCCCTCTGGTGGGTTGAATATAGGAAGTAAGGGTTTTTTTCCCTACAGATGCTACATGGTCAGAAGCCTGGTCGGAATTCATCATGATTATCAGGTCACCCATAGTAGCAGGGAAGAGTGGAGAAACATGCCTGTAAATACAGCTTGTTCTCTGGTAGCATAATCAGGTGGTAAAATAGGACGCAATCTTCTACCTGAGGATTTTTCCCTCAGTTTCTCATTCTCTAACCCTGATAACAGGTACTATCTTATATATTCAACCCAGCCTATACTGTGCACTTAAAGCCTTTTTTATTCTTACACCTGAGGTCTGTCTTTAACCCAACTTTGCCACTGGCTTCAAAGGAGCTGAAAAATCCTTTCAGAACCAGAGCTGGGGGAGGTCACTGGGGAGTACTCCAGCAGAAAGAAGAATGACATTTTCTGTCTTTTGGGAAGTGTGGCAGCTTTGGGACTTCCATTTAATGTTACCTCAATCTGGCCTCTCCTGTCTTAATGGGAAATATATCATCATCCTCATTTGTCCTGATACAGTAGTCTCAATTCTTTTGTTGCTAGATACAAGAGCATACCTTTCCAGTGAATGCCAGCAGGCAAGAATGACAGCATGACATTAGCATGTGGCGAGTTCAAAACAAGCAACAGATAATACTGCATACGGTGAGTGCACAAGTGTTGGAGCTCCTTGCCACAGGATGCTGCAAATGCTTGAACATAGAACAAGTCAAAAAGGAATCAGAAAAATTAATGCAGGAAAAAATAAATCAGGGGCCACTAAACAAGGAGGTATTATATCTCTAACATTACATATTAGAGATATTTATTGCAGGTTCTGATCTGAGAATGGCTGGAGCATGGGAGAACATAATTATATTCTTGCCCTGGTGCTGTATTTAGCATAGGCATCCTCTGTGAATCTCTCAGAAACAAGCTGTGGATGGACTTTGGTGTCTTCTTAGGGCTTTTATATTTATTATTAAAATATTTACTTTTCAGAATTTGAAAAGTAAGCATAACTTTGAAGCAAAATAATTTAATGTTTATTTTTCAAATAAAAGCGTTTCATAAAACTATTTTACCAGATGTGTTCACTATTCCCTTTCTTTCCCTTTTGTGATCAACATTTGCTCTTTTTTCTTTTTCTATCCATATCCTTTTATACTTTGATTTGTAATCAGTCTTTTCCTGAAAGTACTTATTACTCACATTGTAAATCTTTCATGGTTTGTACAAGCCCCGTGTGCAGGCAGGCCTTGAACTTTCTGAAGTCCTGTAGGCATCTCAATCTGCATAGCAAATGATTGATGGTGACAAAATGTGATGTCATATTGGCCTGAGTTTTCAAACTGTGAAGTCTTCATTCAAGAGCTTTGAGGAAAAATGTTTCAGTTGAAAAGAAAGAAGAAAAAGCTAAAAATAGTGCTTCAGCACTGCTCTTATTGTTTAATAACAGAGTCCCAGAATTTAGGAGAGACAATAAGCATTGCTTACAAAGAGAAAGTGCAGTGAATTTTACCCATCAAAGTCTTGCAACAGGAGACTCTATCTCGATATCTTTATAGGTAGGGCAGACAAGGTCTTACAGATACAAATCCTTACTCTAACAAAGACTTCAAAAAACTGGAAAGTCTGGTGTTCTCAGTGGTTGGAAACAGCCTCTCAAAACATACATATTTTTTTATTAAAAATCGCAGCAATTTCTGTAAAAGGGTTGTACATGATTTGGGCCCCAGGGATGAAAACAATTTTCACCCAGTTTTGTGAAACTACAAACTTAAAATCATTATTATTAAAGTGTTTCAATAAATAAAAAAATAAATAAAACTTTTAAAATCGTGTAATATCACTGTAAAAATCTAAAGCGAACCAATATGCTGAATACTTGTACAGGTCTGAGTCTGTCCTCCATCTCAAAGAGATGGAAAATGTACCTAGCAAGGTGAAAGAATCATCAGAGTGATTTCACATTAGATATGATGGAGAAGGGGGAACTTTCAGGGCACCTCCCTGGGGGTGGGCTGAGGCTGGGAAGGATGTCAGCCCAAAGGCCAGGATCAGACCCAGTGACAGTAACCAGGACTTCATCATCTTGGACTCAGAAAACCCCTGAACCACAGGTTGCAGGAGGCTGACAGATTATTCTGGAGGAAAATCTCTGCATCGTCCTCCTGTTCATACACACTCAGCAGTCACTATCAGCCACTGTCAAAGACAGGGACAGGCCGGGACAGCCATCTTTACATTATATGCTTATCATGAAAAAGATGAAGAAGAGATGGAAGTAGAGAGCATGACTCAGTCCCTTGATTGAGAATGGCATCACCTGGACTACACATCAGATGGAGAAGCCTGAATCATTTAAACAAGGCTGTCTGTTTTCCAGATGGAAAAAAAACCCCAGCCTTTATCTGGCACTGCTGCAGTAAAATTTTAATTTTGCACACTTTTAATGCTGAAGTACTCAGTTGGTTTAACTGGGGTGAGGTGATTAACTAGAGTGTGAAAAGGTACAAGAAAGAGAAGAGGAGCTTCTTAAGTTGTATAATGAAGTTATCCATCACGTTGCCACACAGGACAGCTCTTTTACACCTCAGTATAAAAATTGGCTAGCTCTAGAGATATGATTTTACTTGAAGGTAAACAAATTAGTAACTCACTGAGATGACTGTGAGTCTTTTCACAGAATCACAGAACCACTCTTCTATGGAAAGAATTATTTACTACTAATTCGGTCTATTGTAATCTCCTCCTCCTCCTTTCCAAAGTCCATCTGTAAACAACCACTGCTTATTCCTCACATTAGTTAAATAACAGTTCCATGGTCTAGAGGCAGGGAGTGCAAATGACTCTGAGGTACTCGGGTTTCTCTAGAACAAGTTTACAACCACCTTCTTCAAAACAGAATGTCCAGACTCAACTATCTGCTCTGAGGAAGGAAAGGAGGCAGGAAGGGATGGAGAGCTGACAGCAACAAGATGGTTAGCAAGCACCTCCTTTATCAAAAATTTCTCTTATCTTTCTTATCTAAAAAGAAAAAAATTCTTATCTTTCCCCAAGCCTACAGCAGACATTAAAATAAATAAATAAATAAAATCCTTCACATATAACAGTAAGCACTGAGACAGCCATCTAGAACGTAAATATCCCCATTATGTAATTAGAAAATGAATTATCTGTAGTATTCTAAACATTTGCTTGAGTATAAACCCATATTCCTCAAATAGAATGTGGATGTTTATACATATTTTAGCAGCCACCTCTTAAAAAGCTTCACAGAAAGTCTCCTTGGGAGGCAAAACAAGTTCCAGCAAAATATTCTGAAGCAATCATGAAGAAATAAATCTTGCGCTCCAGAACTGTTCCCAGAGAAAGTGGATCAAGGGCAATTTCTAAATGTATTTCTCCTAGCTGTTTCATAACCTAACTGGAAGAATCCTTCACTGAATAGAAGGACGCACTCTGAAACTGACCTAATCCTGACACCTTCAGGCTAAGCAAATGCATGTTGTTTGAGCAAGTATTGGAACTTTTGCACAGAAGGGAAACATCATCCTTTGTTATTAAGAGGCTGTTGGTCTACAGAACACTGAAGCTTTTGTACATTCTGCTGCAAAGTAAAGTAGCCAAGGCAGAGGCATCAACTCTGTGCTTCCAAGTAGATTATTATGGTGTCCCACTTATCTGAAAACATCAGTATCTCAAAATCAGCTTCTTGATACTCAGAAGATGAGAAGGGACCATAACACATGCTCAACCAGGAGGTCCAAACGCTAGGAAACAGTTTCCACAGTAGTATTTTCAAATGACAGTAAGAACCTAGAAATTGTGACTGACCCTCCCAAAGAAAGGACAGCTATAGCCTGACCAGGAAAGGGATGGTAAACAAAAGAAGGTTAGTTTGATGGTTCTTCAGGATTGTAAGGGATCTACAGACCCTGATGAAAATGAAGTCTTGATTGCAAAGTCTAGTCTGATAGCTGGAGGAAGCAATATACACTGACAAAATACTCCTTAATTACTTCTTCACTATGAGAGTTGAGGCACTGAAACAGGTTGCCCAGAGAAGTTGTGGATGCCCCATCCCTGGAAGTGTTCAAGACCAGATTGGATGGGGCTTTGAACGACCTGGTCTAGTTGAAGATGTCCCTGCCCATGACAGGGGAGTTGGGAACTGGGTGATCTTTAAGGTCCCTTCCAACCCAAACCATTCTATGATTCTACAAATTATGCAAGGTGTAATGTATTGTTCCTATCAAAATGGAAACGACAGTTTTGGGAACTGTTTATGTCACTCATTGAGCAGAGAATTAGTGCCAAAAATTCTGTGGATGGCTTATAGAAGTCTTGTTGAACAACTTTCTTCTTTTGGTGGTAACAGCTCTGGGCAACGTAGTAAGCTGTATTCCAGTGGTGGAACTGAATGTGCTCTTGCCCAAACAGGACTATGTATCTGGCCCAATCCCTAGCTAAATTCTTAGGAGTCAAATATTCTTGGTGTTGAAATTTTGTAAATACAGATGCCATCTGGTATTGGGTGTTGTTAATGAGAACTTCCAAAGAGCAATTATTCACATTTAGGTGGATTTGAAGCTACACAAAGGCTTTTCTTTTTTCTTGCAATTTTAAAGTAAGTACAATCTTGCTTTTTGCAAAGGCTATTAATAAACTTGCAAAACATGAAATAGTATTGTTAAAATTACATACGCTGCAATGTAATACATAAACTTGGAACATATCAGAATATACAAGAAGGAAATTAAAGAAATAGAGAGCCCTGGAAATCAGAATTTCTCTAGCTAAAGAAACTGGAATCTGTGGAATGGTTTATCTGTGTCTAGAGAAATTAAGGTCTAATGGTCATGTACTACATAACCAAATGATCCATAACAATGCCTGAGGCGGTAGTTGAGAGTAAGCCCCTACTCTATACAAATCCTGGGCTGAAGAATATGAATGCAAGTGAAAATAGATTTCTGTCTAAATTATTGGAGTAAAATTAACAACAAAGATTCAGAGGATTTAACTCTAGAAGCATCAAGCGTTAGGAGAGACAATAATTCAATTTCTATTTTTTGGTCTTCTACTTAGGTGCATATCACTAACCTACTCTCATTTGTTCCCACTCCCAGTTGCTACCAGTAAATTTTCATTAAGTACTTAAAGGCACAAAAGAAGTTTTAATTATTTTTTTTCTTCTGTCTACTTACTAGGTATTTCTAAGTTTTGAAGCATTTTCAGATAAACAATGTCAGCTTTTAGTAACTACAAACCAGGTTTGCTTGTTATATTCAAGTTTAGAGCAGATTATATTTTCAAGGAAATATTAACATTTTCTGACAAGTTCAATAAAAAGCTAATTTGTTTGAATTATTTTTGAATCAGTTACATTCTAAAACTTTTAGACCAATATTTTCAAACAGAGGGACCATAGTCTTTCATTTATATATATATATGTACGCATATGTACATATATTTGTATGAAATTTCTCCACTGTGTCTGGATTTCAGAAAAGAGAAGCTTTCTGCCAGACAACTCTCCACTCCACCTTTCTTCTGTCCTTGTTCAGGCCCTGTAGATGTTTACAGAGTGCTTGTGCACTCAACATAACTGTTGAAAATCAGACTGCGTATATGTGGATTTAAGTGAAAAGATCCGTCAAGGGACCAGTTCTGTTCTACCTCTACTCTCAAGCTTTCTGATATGTTCAAAACAAAAAATCTGGATGTTTTGACTGAGGGACATCATTTACACATATTCAATCTGGCTCACAGACATCAGGTTCCTATCCTGCTTCTTTAGAGCCGAATCTTTCATCACAAATTGCTCTAGCTTAAATGCATCAAAGAACACGTCGCAAGAGGTTTTTGCTTCTAAATCTACTGTCTTAGTCACAAGATAAGACCAATTCTTACTGTTAAATCTCTAAATGAAATTTTCTTCCTAAACGTGACTTTATGCATCCCTTTCCGCAAACGTTGGCATGAGGAAATGAGTTCCATCCCTCGATACATAAAAGAGTTAAGAACTTTCTCCAAAAAGTGACCTAGTCAAAGAGATGCTGAGCATCAGCTGTTGGTGACCAGAGTGGAAGCTGCTGAAGCTCAGAAACTCTGACAAACTTATTTAGGTTACTAAATATGTATTTTAACTCCTGGTTTGGCTCAGCAGCTAAAGAAAGAATTAACACTGACAGATTCCCAAGGAGATATTGCTGCCAGAAGGACAATTTCCTCTAAACTGGTTAAGAAGTCCAAATAAATCTGCCTTCAATGAAAATTTTAAAAACAAGACCATCAGCGATGTGTTGGGGTAAATACCCTCAATAATTTTGGCAGTCAAGAAAGGAGAAAGAAAAGCTGGATCTGGAAGAAATATGGGAATGGCTATTCTGAAAGAGAACTACAGTCTATCCATAAGTATCCTATTTCTAATATTGACCAGTACCATCTGCTGCAGAGAAAGACTGAAAAAATCCTCTCTTAAAGCAGCTCAAGTTGAGCAGTTGACTTATGCCCTAAGACATGATGGTTTATGTCTTTACAAATCTTGGGGGCAGATAAAGCAAGAGGAGAGATTCTGGGCATTATATTTACCTGTAGAATTACCCTTCTTTTCTGGAATCCTGATAAGTTAAGCCTCTAAGTACTAAGGTATAAAAGCTGAACTGCTCTTAATGTGTTTAAAATGTTTTGGGAAAAGCCGTTTTACCACATCATTTGCTCATCTCATTCACTGCAAATGCTATTTATTAAGTTAAATCCAGTAAAGGAAAGAAAACCAAATTGGTTATATACATGGAACCTGTAGCACTTACACAGATCTATATAGTACTAGCAGAAACCTTTTCTTCAAAATGAAAGAAAAATGTTAGGCTTACACAGGACCCTTGATAGGATTCAGCTGCACTGGGACATGGTTCTGTGACACACATGTGAAAGTGGGAGAGATAAGTGTTTGGTGTGAATGTCCTAGACCTTCATTCATCTTGCTGTTTTTTACCATAACCTTTTTTTTTTTCATCTTCTGGGAAACTCCGTTAAGAGTTTTATTTCAGCCAAGCTTCTCAATTAGGCTGCTTTAAGTTTAATTCCCCTCAGCATTCACTCTGTAGTGTGATCGCTACTTGGGAATGCCGTCATTTGCTTGAAGGTAAGTTCTTTGAACTTGATTTTGAAGATAAACTATATTCTTCTCATTCAAACTTTCCAGAGCATTTCAAAATAGCTTCCAGATCTGAAGTAATGAACAATTACTATCCTTAGTGGAATTCACTAATTGCATGATTCATATGTAACACAAGATTCATTCTTTATTTGTATTGTTACAACTGACTTTATTTTTCCTAGTTCTATCTATAAAATTTTTGATTGTAAATTCTACTATTGAACAAATTTACCTTGGCACTTGCACTTCCGTGAGAATTACAAAACTACAAAAAGGAAAAGCGGCAATCAAAATATAAATTTTTTTTATGATTTTCCTGTTTCTCAGTGAGTTTCATACGGATTTTTTAATGCAACCACAGCAAAAGAAAAATCATATGACTCAGTGAAAAAAAAAAAAGAAATAAAATAAAGGGGGAATGAGGACTGAGCTCCTGAACTGCAGTTTTAATGACTGTATTTTTACAAATTCATAAAGGTCTTCCCTGCCTGTCTCTTTTGGTAACCCTGAAGTGCCTTCACAAAGCTGGTCTGAGTGATTTTAAGTTCTCTAAACTGCAGGTGAGCAATGCTGGAGATTGTTTAGCTGGCAAGCCACAGGGCTTTTTAATTCCAGGAAAAAAGATACATTAGAGAGCCTTATAAATGTACTGGTGGTTACTGAAACACAGATTAAGTTAGATTACTTGAAAGTAAATATATCACATTAGGTAGGCAAAAAAAAAAAAACCACCACTGTTTTTTTTTGTTCTCTCACACAAAGGTCAACCATTGCAGTCACATGACTCACAAATTGCCCGAAAAAAAGCTATTTAGAGTCACATAGCACAAGGGCCGGCATAACACAGACCAGAGGAACAAGCTGTCCTCTCAGTCTTCCTGCGACTCTCTCTCTGCTTTCAGGACTGATCTCAGAACTCCTGTCTGTCTTTTCCCAGTCGTGTAATTCACATAAAATATTTTAAATAGGAAAAATTCAGTTTTGTAAATTTTACTTACGTTTATGGAGTCTTCTACGTCTATCTGTAGCTTTTTCTTTTTCGGATCATCTCAGGTTTTACTTCATCGTGCTTTCTGTTTCAAATCTTTTAGTTTCCTGGAAGAGTAATCATCTGGGATCGCGGCTTCCAGCAAGTCCTCATCCCAGATGCTCAGTGAAACCAGAAAGCGCTGTCTGAGGCCCAGGAGCAGGCAGTTAGGAGACCTTTCTTTAGTGTAAAGTAGCTAACTGCTTTTTGGCGAGAAAACCTGATGAAAAACTGTGAGGCAACAACAGTCCCACAGGGAATCAAAAAATAGATTCAGCAGCTCAAGGTTTTAATTATTGGCTAAAGCTAGAAGTGACAGTAGGTAAAAAAAGCGAGGGTTCTGCTGCTGAGTTTGTACAAGCCCAGGGGCTGCCTGCATTTTGGTAATGTTGGAAAAGAACAGGTTTTCTCACACTGGTCCCACGCAGGCTTCTTCACTTGGCTGACCACAGGCAGACAGCAGCTTGCGTGACCACCTGAGCCAGCGTGCACCTTGGGTGAGAGCTGGAGCATCCTCTGGAAACAGCTGCGGTGCCACAGGCTGCCATCGACCTTTGGCTCCGTCGTGTCGTTTCAGCCAACGTTTCCTCCAGGTGACACCCAGTCAGCCGCAGTAACCAGCTTCACCGATGTGACGGCTGGCTCTGCTGCATCCCCAACCACTCTGGGCTTGAGCATGGTACTGACATTTTCTTGATTTCTCTTGTTCTGTTCTGCTCCCCTTCCACCTGAAAAATAGGCTGGCAGGGGAACAGAGCATGGCTGGGAGCCTTGTGCGAGGCTTGAGATGTCAAACAGGACACACTGTCTGTGGACACGTGCAGCTGCAGGTACCTGCTCTTTATCTTTCGCCTCCCACGGTCGTCTCTGGATTTGGGCAAAGGCGAGGAACAGTCATCCTCCCAAGGAAGGCTCTTCCTTCAACACAAACGAGGGTTTTGCAGAAATCCCTCAGCTCCTGCTGTCTGTGTCCTTAGGACAGATAGCTCTACCTGCTATGAAATCAGATGCTTGGGAGAGGAGGAGGAGGAGGAGTGTTAACTGGAAAATACAACGCAGATGAAACATAGTGCCATACGACAAACGTGACTGCATTTCACATCTTGACTGCACTGACTTTTTGCAAACCTAAAAATTAGATATATGAGGATACTTTTTTCCTTTGTTAATCATATTTAACCTTGCCTGACATGTATTTTCAATGAAATTATTCTACTTTCTAGACAAGTTATCCTGGGTTTACCCAGCTTTAATCTGAAGCCAATATCCTGACTTGTTTTTTTTTCACTTCAGCTCTTCTAAATTACTGCAATTCAACCATTTCACCACAGGTTAAAGAAAAAAGAGAGAGAGAGAGACATTTTAGTTCAAATATTTCTTGATTTAGAAAAAAAAAGGAGGGACAACAGAGGGAAACTCAGGAATGTCCTAGAGTTTCTCAGGACTTATGGAGATTTTATATACTCATAAATCCATGCGTTCCTTTGTCAGACAAACAGCCCCTCTGAAATAAACAGCCTAACTGTTCTTGAAAAAGATCTTTTAACTGCGTAGTCCTCTGAAGAGAAAAGCTCTTAAATGCTTGTGAACAGTGCATGGGAGTAATTGGTGAAACAAACACTTCATAGAAAGTTCAGGCTTTTTTTTTATACAGAATTGATTTGAACCTGGCTGCAGGTCACAGGTGCTGATTTGGTAGACATGAGTCTGCTGTGAATATTACGGGTATTTGGCCATCATATTCAAACTCTCCTCTGCCGTCCCCAGTCCCTGATTAAAAGACCGCCGTGGTTAGACTATTGCCCTTCTTACATAGAGTTCTTTGACAAAACCTGGGTCTTATTGGTATTTTTAGTCTTGTATTGTATTTATTACATGCAGTTTTGAAATAACTGTTATATAACAGGCGTATTGCCAGCAACTGTGTTTTTGCGACTGCAATCTGCTGTGGATCTTTCCGTTGCTCAGTGACCCCCCCCCCATGCCGCCACCTCATGTCTTGCGGGGTACAGAATTGCTGCTCGGGGCCATAAAAAAAATTGTTGCATTTTCATAATAGAACATCAATATTAAATACTCGAAGATTCTCATGGTGTTTGTGATTTTGAATGACAAAGGAAAAGAAAGAGAAGGGATAAAGATGCATTTATCTCTGCAGCATTAGTGTCGTATTTTACTCAGTTTAACGCGTTTTAGACATAGAGAAAATGTTAACATGCTACTGAGAAAATTATCAGTGAGTATTGAAACCGGGTAGCCATTGGAAAATATCATAATTAGTCTCATGGAGTATTTTCATTCTTTTCTTGGAATGCAGCTTCTCTGCATCCTTTCGCTGTGTGTGTGTGTGTGTGTACACACAAGTGCGCAGACACAGATGTGCATGAATCTGCATGCATGCATAGTTCTGGTTCAACTATTTCTAAACTTTCTGCACCAAGGAATAGTATATATGCAGTTTAATTATTTCTCATCAGTGAGTAATTATCATAAGCAGCCATTTTGCAAAGGTTAGAAGTTAAGCCTTATCCCCATGGGATGACTGACGACTGTGGGTCCACGATCTGCTCTCACGGCCTGGGTACAGTCAGGAGCGTGGCTATAGATGGAGATTACAGGAAGGAAGAGCTGCTCAGAGCAGAGCACCTCCGCTGAAAACATTGACTGGTAGCAGCAGTTCAGCTTCAACGTATTTCTTAACACTTTCCTGCTGTTGAGTCACGCTGCGTTATAAAATCACCTTGCAAATCAGAAAATTGTGACGGTTTAAACACTTTCATTTTAGAATAACCTCTGTTGCTCATAAATTTCAGGCCAAATGCCAAGGTATTTATAGTCTGATCCTACAAACCATGAGCTGGCCTGCTACCTCAGATTGCCAGCCACAAAAGCTGAAGGCACATGGTGACTGTTTGAGGGGTTTAGCACCTTGCAAAGCCATGTGGGTGTTCAAGTTACCATGGTTAGTCCAAAGAGAGGGAAAAAAAAAACAAACAAAAAGAAAACTGTTTAGGCCCACAATGGGATAGCTGGTCCGGTACATCGTTGGACACAATACAGATTGCAGGGTGACATTCTGTTTCAATGTGATTCAACAGAAAAATGCTTACTGACTTTAACGAGGACAGATTTAATCCCAGAACCTGAAATATTTCTACAAACTAGTTAAATTTCAGTGTAAAATGTCTAAACGTATGTTTTATCAAGCCACTTTTATGTTTTGCTGGCCCCTTTATCTTGTGTCAACCAAAAATTCATAATACCAATTTTGACTGAAGGCTGGCTTTAATTACAATTTCTTTTACAGGTCTCAACTGCTTTTTGTGTCCTGGGAAATGAGAGCAATTCTTTCTATCATATTCAGAAAGAAAATGAAAAGGTTGGTAAATGTATAAGTAATTTTAACTGATTCATTGATCTGAATACTTTTAAAGTAATACAGTAAGTATTTCTGTCACACTTTGAAGTTAAGCTTGGAGCTCAGTTACATCCCTTAGGGTTATTTTATAGCCATTAAGAATGTGTACCTTTTATCTGGTGCCTTCAATTAATTGAATTTCAAAAATATTCTCAAATGTTTTTAGAAAATCATTTAGTTCCTGGAGGACATTCCTGTGTGATTTATTGTTACAGTAATTAAAAGCAGTGAGTATTACACTGGTCACTGTTGGAACTCCTGTCTGCCTTTGGCTATATTTTGGTTTAAGTTAAAACATACAGTGCACTTGAGAGGCTTGTGAAGGGAGGCAAGAAAAAAAATTAATTCTTTTCAGATTGCTTCAGAATTTTGGCACACTTAGAAATAACCTCTTAAAGTGATCACAGTGATATTTACATGATAATTATATGCAAGCACAATTAAACTTCTATATTAAACAATTAAATAATGCTTTTCCTGCTATGGTAAATTATTCCTGACTACCCATATTAGTATTCTGCAGTTCTAATCAGTGCCATAAATAATTTTCAGTTTTACACATTCTGCTCTGAAGCAATTATTAAGAGCTCTCAGGAAGAGTTAAAACAGCTAATGAAAATAATTAGCCAGGAAAAAAAAATGATGGTTCATCCTGCATTGAAAGATAACTCTAACTGAAAACTACAAATGTTGCTTTCATTGCATCTTTGTTTTCTGAGACACACACAGTTCTCTTCTATAATCCCTTTGGTGCAAGAAGTGATGGCTCAGGAGCAGCATTTTACGGAACTACTCCATCACAAGAAGATCGGTGGGATGAGATCCACGGTCCGTTTCCCTTCGGTCCTGTAACCTGGAGGAAGGAGCTCATTGTTGCATCGCTCCCCTGGAGTTCCACCTCAGCAGCATGGCTCACCTGGGCAAGGGTCTGCAGGCTCAGGCTGCCCTCCCTGCGCAGGCAAAGCTGCGGTGCAGGAAGGAGAACCTGGTGCTACTGACTCACCCGGCATCTTCGGCCTTTTCAGGGTCTTCAGGGAGGGTTGAAATGGCAAAGCATTGAAGCATTTTAAATGATGCTCTTTTCCTGCTAAAAAATAATTCTCGCCACCCATCCATACACTGAGTACACTAAGACAGCCTTAGCTGTTTCTCTAACCACATCAACATTTTTTTTCTACCACAGAATAAATACCTTAAAAGCACGGGCTCACAAATGGAATCATAGTAACGCTTAGAGAATTACTGAAAAAATAATTATGAGCCTATATCTTTGTGGATTACAAAAAAAAAAAAATCCCACAGATGACCACACAGAATCAGAAAATAAATGTGGTTTATTAACTCTGGCACACATTTATGAATAAAAGTAGAGATTCTGGCCAATGCAGGTCAGTACCAGACAAACATTTCACATTTAAGTGTGCGCACTGAAGTCATTGTTCAAAGTAATAACCTATCCTTTTAATAAGCCATCCCCTTTACACTGAAATGCCTAAAGGTTTTCTAATGTGTACCAGTCTTTTGAACATCACATAATGAATTTAATGTGAGAAAAGGAAGAGAAATGTACCTGTACGCATCCCTGCACATTAAGATAAACCTTACTGCTCTGAGGCTAGCACAAAACTCGGCACCCAAACCAGCTGCGGACAAAAATAGCTTCAGTGAAAATCTGGTTCCTATCCGTGTATTTACCGCATTAGGAATTATATTGGCTTTCCTGTGAGATTATTCCAGTTACGTAAATTATCTCAGAGGTTTCATGATTAAGCTAATGTGTTTCTAGGAGCTTCACGGCGTGCATGAGTTACAAGACAAGCGGTAGTATATTATTCCTTGACTAGGTGTGATTTAGTAACCTCTACAGGAAAATAAAGGCCAAAATAAAATGAGAGAGGAAGCCAATGTTTTCTCCCATCGGATCTCTTAGAAAGCAGGTCTTCAAAGAATGGCCATGGTGCTGTAGGAATCACACTGGCAATTAAATGATGTTCCCTTTCTGAATGGAAATATGTGGTGCTATCGCCGGTGCTGTTTGTCTAATGACATGGAAAATTAAGGTTTTTAACCACTTGGTATCATTTAACGATGGGCTTTTCACAGCAGAGAGGGCATTGATCTAGCTACAGACATGGGAAACAGTGCCAAAGAATGTCAGGGTAGGCAAGACCAACACCATTTCTACAGTGAAAAGAGCACCTTTTAATAGTTTAAGAGTTAAAAATGGTTGCATTATTGGTCATTTTTAAAAAGAGAGGGAGAAAGACAATCTCTAACAACATCACAAAAAAACCATCAAGTTAAATCTACGAATGCCCTTCCCCTTACGGGCTTTGGCACACGATTTTTTGGGGAGTGCTTCCCAAAAGCTTTTGCTCTGGCAGCAAGCACCTTCCCGTAGTTATTGGTGACCTGTGCTCCCTGAGCGGTTGCATCCTTCAGGTCACTATGGTTGACCTGCATGCGCATCTGCTGGGATTTCAGCTCCGCTCGGTTTGATCGCCCTCCTGCCTGGCTAGGCTGGTCTTTGTCAGAAAGGCACCGTGCAAGGTCAAAGTGGCAATGGGTGGCAATTTCCAAGGTGTGCGGGTCGACACGAGCAAATCGGAAAGGACAGTACTCAAGAGTGTGCTCTCATCCCTTAACCATCACTGAAATAATAAAAAATGTTGATTTTTGTGGAATGGAGGTTGTTTATCACAAAAGATACATACTGATGTGCTGTTACTGGTGGTAGCTGTTCACATATGAAAAAATGATTTTTTGAACGATGCGTCTTGCCCTTGAACATTATCACAAACTTCAAGGAGGGGGGGCAGCTGCATCCAGTAGCCCCCCAGCACCTCACCATAGTCATTCCCCCCCCCACCGCTGCTCTGCCACTGGGAAAGCTGAGGGGCAAGTGTGAAGGGCACCCACTGCCCTCCCGGGACATGGCGGGGTGTGGGGGTGCTCCGCGGTCTCGGTCCCCCGAAGCCCATCAGGGCCAGAGGGGAGACGTCACCTCTGGCTGTGGATGGTGTCACCCCACCCTAGACGGGGTGGGTGGAGATAGGCGGAGGGGGGGTCCCCCACTGGGGCGGCGCTGCCCCCAGGAACCTCGGCCCTGCTTGGCGCTGGGGCTGCCTGCAGGCAGCCCGAGGGGGAACTCCGGGGGGTGAGGGGAAATCCGGGGGGGGGGGGGGAGCCCAGCTTCGCAGGGCCGGGGCGGGGGCAAAGCACACGCCTTCCGGCCGATTTGAGGAAGGCGTAAGAGTCCCAAGGCGGGGTTGTTTGGGAAGCGAAGTGATGTCCCTGTCCCCGAGCAGGCCGGCCGTGGGCGGGCAACCCCCGACACCCACGCCGCCGTGGGTTTGTGGCTCGGCTTTAAGATGCAAAAGCTCGCTGCGTGATTGGCTTTCTGTTTACAAGTGCAGACGGGGAGAAGACTCAACGTTTTTTCTTCCTCCGTGTGGTTTCCCCGCCTTGGGAGCGGCAAGGGCAATCCGAAGAGGGAGAAAGGGGAGAGAGAACAGGGTTTCCCGGTTTGAGCATCCCTCAGATTTACCCCGTCACCGCCCTGCAAGGTGCGGCGTGTGTCGAGCATCACCAGCATCACCCTGCCACGCCGGTGGCACAGGCAGGGAAGGGCCCTGTCCCTGGCCGGGATAAATCTGTCGCTGTACAGATGTTCCCCATTAACGTTATTATTGTTCAGCCTTGGTGGTTACGGTGGGAAGACACCGGATTAAAAATTCCCGTTGCCACCCCACCTCTCCTGAACCTTTCTCCCCACACCTCTTTGTCTTCGCTTAATTAGGTAGGCTGTAATATCCCCGGTTTTTTCTCCTCCTCTCTCTTATTGAGACGTCTGCCCGGGCTTACACCTTTAAACAGGAATGGTATTGATCCCTCCTCCCGTTTCTGTCAATCCCGATTTGTCCCTTTTCCTGCCGAACAAACAATTAAAAGAAGAAAGTGCCGATGGCCCCTCTCAAACTTGGCACACGACGGCAGCTTGGCCCCGAGCGACTCCGGGCGCCCGGGGCTGAGAGGGCGGCGGGGGGCGGGGGGGTCTTGGGGGGAGGGGGGGCTAAGTGCGGGTTGGCGGGGGCTGCTCACCGGGAGAGACATTGCAGACCGGGGGCTCGCCGCCAGCCCGCCCAGCCCCGGGCCCGGGTAACTTCTCCCGGCAAGGGAGCGGCTGCGGTGGGGACTGGACAGACGAGTGGACGGGGGGACGGAGAGGATAGCGGGAGCAAGCGCTCCTGCCCCGACCCCCCCACTACCACCCCGCCCCCCGGAGGAAGTCCCCGGTGCCCGGGCTGCCCCGAGAGGTTCCCCCTCCCCGCTTCCCTCCCCCCCCCAGGGGTCGCTGGGCCCCCGCAGCCCCCGGGCAGTTCGACGGCGGCCGTCTGGGGCCGCGCTGCCCCGGGGCGATGCATAAAGCGAGGGGCGATGGGTGGGCAGGTAAGAGGTGCCCATCTCCTGCGCGCAGGGCTGGGGCGGGCGTCCCAGCCCACCTCCTCAAACGGGAGGGAAACAAAAGACGGCGAGGGAGGCAGGGAGAGTTTAGCCCCTAAGTTTAGCGCCTTCCACTCGTGAGTGGCCGAGGCGAGCGGCAGTTCGAGGGGGGCGCGGGGGGGCGCGCAGTGCCTCAGCGCGACGGCTGCCGCGCAGCCTGCGCAGCCCCGCGAATCATTAGGTTAAATGGAGGGCATTCGCGTCCCTCCAGGATCGATGCAATTATTGTTGGCAACACGGACAACAACAACCGAGGGTGGCACGGCGCTAATTTTCCTAACCGGCTATTAATTACGGTGTGTGTGTCCCGTCGTCGTCGTGTGTCCCCCCCCCCGCACACACACACGCCCCAGACGGCGTTTATAACCCCGCGGAAGCCAGCGGTGCCGGCTGCTCCTGGTTTAAAACGGGAAAAGTTGGAAGCGGAGCGCCGGGCGGTGTCGGAAAGCGTTAATCCGGTAGGACGGAGCGCGGTCGGACGTCACTCCGGTAGAGGGGCTCCGCGAAGGGACCGCGGCGCCTGGGGACCCGAGGCGCGGTGCCGCTCCGCCCGGTACCGCACGCCGAGAAATGCCGGCGGTAGTTCCCCGCAGCCCCCGGCGAAGGCAGCCAGCCCGGGCGGGAGGAGAGGAGCCCTGCCATGGCACGGCCATCGCCACCGGGTTCTAGCCGAAGCCCGGCGTGATCGCAGGTAAAAAAAAAAAAAAAAAAAAAAATCTATTTCTTCTTGTTTTGGTGGTGATGCTTGTGCGTGTCTCGCTATGGAAGCGGGGGGTGGACGGCAGCGGTGGCGTTTATCCCCCCCCCCTTCCCCTTTCGGAGCCTGCTTGAGCAGCAAGGCGGCTGAAAACGAACTGCTGGAGGGAAGAGAAACTACCTGCGATGAATCATTTGGCTTTGTGCAATCTTTACCTAGGACGGGGAGCAAATGTATTTTAACGCGTGTGCGTTATTTCTTGGGAAGGGGGTGTGGATGTGACATTCGGCGAGCGCGAAGGTAAGGTACCGAGTCAAACTTTCTGGCTTTTAAGGCGAACTTTAAAAGGCTTAGAATTTGACCTTGCGAAGTGGGAAAGTTTTATCTTCGCAGGGAAGTCATGTTCAGGCTGTCCGCAGCCAGGGAGCTCCAAGGCGGCGGCGTTTGGATGCCCTACCGAGGGTGCGGGAGCTGGAAGGAGAAACCTCGTACAGCCTATGCTTTTCCCCCGCTTTGCTAGAGAAAGCGTCGCCGCGATGCTCTGCGCCGGGCAGGTGAATGCGGGTTTGTTACAGGGTCCACCCGGCCACCCAGCAGCTTGCTGGAAAGTTTGTGCGTGTGAGCGTGTGTGGGGTGGCTCTCCGGTGCGAAAAGTTGGTAAATAGAAAGCACGGAATGAGCATGTGAGGCCTCTCTGCTTTAACCTAGATGGTTTGCCAAGAGGATTGAAAGACTTAGAAAAGGAAAGCGTTCAGATGGATGGCTTTGAACAACTGATTTTTACGTCCAGTTGTAATCTGAGCACGTTAATTAGCGGCGCCTTCTTATGCAACTGTTAATGTTTCCCGTCGCAGCTCTCTGCCCATCGCAAGCCGATTGCATGGATTTGCGCAGGTCGGCGGTATCAGCCCGCCGTCCCTCCGTTCAGAGTGCAGGAGATGCAATTGCACCTCAGATGGGCTCAGGGGACAAAAAAAAAAAAAAAAAAAAAAAAAGGCAACCCCAAACAATCGTATTCGCTGTCGATAGCGACTTTACGGGAGCTAATCTACTCGAAAATGTTGTAGGCTGCCCTCGGTTCCATGTCAGATCCCAAATGGGCAACGTGTAGAGCTTCACAGCGTTTGTCAGGCGGTGTCAGGGCTGCTTTAAATCTCTTAACGTGAAAACAGAGCAAAGCTGACTGAGAGAGCTCGCTAAAGTCTGTTTAGCCCATAAGCAAATTCCGCCGCTGAAATATTTCCAGGAGTGGCAAGAACCCCTCTGAAAGAGGAGGCGATGGAAAGGCAGATAGCGAAAGCGTAGCTGCATGAACCGCCTGTAGATCATGTCCCTGAAGACGTCCATCAAAGCCTTAGTCCTGAAGAGCTGCTCCGTTCTGCCTGCTGTGGCCTGCTCCAGCATCACAGCGTTTCCTTCTTCTTCTGTGCCTTGTACGAACGTTGGCTCCAGGTTCACAGAGAAGAAACACGCAACCCTGGGAGAGAGACCTGGCTGGGCTTTGACTCTGAAATACCTGCTTGCCTGGGTGTGCAGGCCTCTTACAAGGGGTAGGGGGGGGCAACTCTCTGGCGTTTCCTACTGATCGATGGCCATGGGTCCACTCGCTCCAACTTTGGAGCAAGCAGCGTGCGTGTTTCTCCTGCTCGGAAGCTGTTCACCGCCTTGCACAGGCAAGGGGCTTTGACAAGGATCAATTTTTATTGCACGGCAAAGACTCGCATTTTCCAAATGCTTAAGGATAGAGCCCGCAAGCGTTAAGCGTCTTTGCTTGGATTTGAACAGTCTTGCGTTGTTTATGTGCAAGACCCACAGAGGTTACTTCTAAAGCACTGTGGGGCTTACTGCATGTTTGTGCGCTGGCACCGAAAATTCAAGACGAAATGTAATTGTGTTGAGTTTCTTATCAACAAAGGGCCATTATTTGTAGATTGTAAGTGAAACAAGAACGCTGGAGGAAGATATGATGTCAGCTTTTAAAGTTATTAAGTGTTTAAGGTTATTAAGTTCGGTGCTGGTGGTTTTTGTTTATAATGTTTTTTTTTTTTTTAATTACTGCTTTCTAGGGAATACAGATTGGAATTGGCACAAAGCTGACTGGGGGTAAAGTAGTCGAGCAGGCAGGCTGCAAAGAAAAATGACAAATAATTGTCATGATTAATACAGGAAAGTTCAGTGCAAAAATGAGCACCAGCGTACTTGCATGGTGCAGTGAAAGACAACTGTGATATATAAATAGACAAGGACTATAAATATTGAATTTCACCTTGTATTTTAAACTTTAATAGACTCATCTAAATACCAAAACCTGTAGTCTTCTGTGGGCCACTGCGGAGTTGACATCTGCAGTATTGTCAAAAGAGGGAAAGGAAAAGCGAAAAATATAAAAAAAAAAGGGGAGGGGGGGGAAAAAAACACCCCACCACCCCAGGACGTCTCCCAAACTGGAGCCTGGAAAACTGGGAGGACTTCTCCAGGCAGTTCTTCAGCTCTCCCAGCTAATTATAGTGCTTCACACCGAGCCGCTCTTGAGATAAGTGCAACTGTTTTCCTCCCCAGCACCGGTGAGTTCTACTCCAGGGCTTGAACTAAGCATCCCCCAGCGCAATCTGCACTGCAGGGCAGAGGGAGCAGCACCAAGCGCTGCCTGCAGACCTTTGTGTAAACACCGGGTGCCTTTTTTTTTTCTTCCCAAACAATGCAACGGGCCGCCAGCACGCCGCTTGTAAATAATAGCTTTTAAAAAAGTGTCATTGCATCCTGGCAGCAGTGGGGATAGCAGAAGGGAATAAAGGAGCGTTTCTGGAACAGAAACCCAATGGCCAAGTTATTAATATTCCCAGAAAGAAGAAAGGTATTAGCATTTCAGGTGAGGAAAGACTAAGCGTTTTCTTCCCCTCCAAAAATCAATACAGAATTCAAACCCGATTATTAATGTCATTTGATTCCCGTCCTTTCTACCTTTCTCCCGGCTACAGATACTGAGCTGTCAGGATAATTTGCATGTGCTGTATCTGATATCTTTTATTTGCAAACACTCTAAAGCGCCATAAAACACCGCTCGTGGTAGTCTAACTCAATCCGAGAACTAGTATTTTCATCTGTAAATTAAAGCAATTACGCAGCAGATATTATATTATGTGTACTGTGGTCTCCAGATAGTCATCAATCACCCTCAATCGAGCTGTCAGTGTGGGCAGATTCGTTTCTGGGAGGCAGTCTTCCAGCTGGGGAGAAGAAGAGAACATCATCATTAATTAGAGTGTGACCCTGGGGCTATTCACATGTCTGAACCCAGGAATCTCTCCGAGCAAGTCTGCACACCGCGGAGCAGCCTCCGACCGCACCGGCAGCCGAGCTTCAGCCTCGGAGCTGACTCCTCCGCTTCCTCCGCTCGCCTTGGCGGCTGCTTGCCCGCCCGTCCCCGGCGGCAGCCCGGCCGTCGAGGGGAAATGCTGGGGCTGTCGGACGGCGGAGGTGTCCGCGGTCCGGTAGCCCCCGCACCTCCCCTCGACGGCCGGCAAGCACGGAGCTTGCCCCCTCCGAGCGTGAAGCAGAGGGGGATGCTGCCTGCTTGGGGGGGGTACCAGCTTCCAAAGGGTAGGGAGGCTGATGGTGGGGTGGAGAGAAGCGGGGCTGATGGAGGCGAGACTCCTTCCCAGGCCCTCCTGCACTCGTGGGACGTGGGGGGGTTCCGTTGTAGCCCCCCCGGGGAAGCACCTAAACCACCGGGGAAGGAGATGTTTGCTCTTCGGTGAGAAACAGCGCTTAGCACATTTGAGTCGCACCCCTCCTCCACCTCTGCTTTTACCCCTTCGACCCGCGAAAGCCTGGCTTTTCCAGGCGAGGTTTGCGATGGGCTGCGAGTCGTTTTAACGGGAAAAGCCGCGTGTTTTCCATCGTTCCCCGGGACACACTTCTAAGGCTTTTCTACCTGTAACCACACGTTTGGAGTAAAAACCGAAAAAGAAAAGGAGGGGTGGCACGTCATGTGCTTTATTGTCAGCGTTAGCGCTAATTTTAACTGTTGATTAAATCTTAAATGAAGACTCAGTCGTGTGTCCCTTCATATGTCTTGTTTGTAATTGAGACTAATTATTACTGTGGGGTGGGAAGAAGCAGCTGCTCATTAATTAATTTCTAATTAAAAGTGCTTACCAGCCCTTCAGTGACGAAGAAGGTTGCGGGGGGGAAATCTTAGCTGATACAACATTGATCCTTCAGATTAAAACCATTCATTTCTTCCCTTCCCCACAGAAACAGAAATGCCGCAAGCGGGCGTAGCCGCTGCCGGAGAGCTTCCCAAACTTTCTCCCCTGTGAGGCAGGCTGAGAGGGATGCCGACGAGTCGGTTTTCCACGCCAGGGCAAAAGGTTCTCGAAAATGAATGTTAAACTTCCAGGCAGGTTAAATTGAATAGGTTTTTGCGTGACGTCAAGAGGTTCGCCTCTTTTAAAACAACGCGCTTCTCAACTGATGTATTTGTATCACTTCTCTTTTCCACCCCACCCCCCCCCGCTTTATTTTCCCGTGGGTGCAAAGTATGTATTTCTGCCGTCACGTTTGGCAGCCTCGGAGCCCACACGTAACAATTATTTCTGTTTCGTAGCTCTGTAGAGGGGAAGGTGCTAAAAATCACAAGACATCTTTCTGTTGGTTTTTTTTTCTCCCCTTCGGTTAAAAAGAAAAAGAGATAAGAAAAAGTTTAAGATTTCATGTAAATAAATTAAATGTGGTTTTCTGCTTCGTCCTATAAGCATCCAGGGACCTGTGGTTACCAATCAATCGGTACAATAGAGCAGAGCCGGGCTGCAATAGCGCGCAGATCAGACGCCTACGCCTTGTTTCTCGATAACTGGGAGCCCCTGTACCATGTCCTATCCTCAGTTTGGCTACCCTTACTCCTCAGCACCCCAGGTAAGACTTTTTTTTTTTTTTTCTCCTACCACCCTTCACTGATTGAATTCCAGTCCTTCTCGGTTGCCTCCGGTCAGGGCTGAGAGCGGCTGCGGTTTCTTTCCAAGGTGCCGGCCGCTCGCTCCCCGCCTTTCCAAGATGCTCAAGTTACATCCCGCGCACATACCTTAAAAACGGGAAGGAACACGCGGGATTTGGGGTGTTAGGGGGTGACAACGAGGCGTGGGGGAGGATTATTAGAAATACGGGAGGTGAGAAGGGGAGCGAGAGATCCCCCAACCCCCCCACCCTCTCCCCCCTCCTCAGCGCTTCCCCCCCCCCCATTCCCCGATTAAATTCACAGTTTACTAATTAAACACGAAAGTACTGGGGGCTGGACCGTAGAAACCTAGTGGGATATACTGAGCCAGCAGGTTAATAACAGATGCGTGCGTGGCTGCTACAAATCCGCAGTCTCAAAATAAATATGCATGAGTGAGTTAGAAAAAAAGGTTTAAAAACGCAGATGGGAAAGCATTGTGCTGCAAGAGGAGAAAAGCGATATAAACCCAGTCTTGTGAGAACACACAGGAAAAGTTAGGGTTTTTTTCAATGCAAAAGGCTGGAGCAACGCGTTGCAGAGAATTAAACGCCCACAATCACGGGGCGTTTGTTTGTTGTTGTTGAAGGTGTTATTTAAAAAAAAAAAAAAAAAAAAGATAAAGTACTTGCACCTCTGAGTGTCTCCAGAGCGTTTGTACCCCGATTGATGTCAAATACCGAAGTGGGGGGGGGGGTGGGGAGGGAGGGCGATACCCTAAAGCTCCGACGTGATTTAAAAAAAAAAAAAAAAAAAACCCAAAGCAAAACAAAACAAAAATCCAAACAAACTTGGTCACAGTTTGGGAAGTTCACACCCCCCCCCCCACTTAGTGCTGCTCTCTTTCTCTCTAGTTCCTGATGAGCACCAACTCCCTGACGACCTGCTGCGAGTCCAGCGGCCGGACGCTGACCGAGACAGGGGGGGCAGCCCCCGCCCAGACCCCCGTCTACTGCCCGGTCTACGAGAGCCGCCTCCTCGCCACCGCCCGACACGAACTCAATTCCGCCGCCGCCCTGGGGGTCTACGGCGGCCCCTACGCCGGGCCCCAGGGCTATGGAAACTACGTGACCTACGGCACCGAGGCCCCCGCCTTCTACTCCTTGGTAAGCCGGCGGGGACGTGGGGAAGGGGATGGTCTCGCGTGGGGGGGTCGGGAGGGGGGGTGAGCCCGCTCGTCCTCCGCGCCGGACCCGGCTACCCTCGGCGGGACCCCTCCGCGGTGGGGGCATCCCCGGGCGCTGCTTCTCTTCTTATTCTCCTCCTGCTGCCGCGTCCAGCCCCGCGGTCATTCAATATTAAAGCCCCGGCGCGGTTCTCACAGTAAAATGCAATTAAAAGTTGCGCCTAGACGAGGCGGAGCGCCGAGGGCCCGGCCGGGCGCGTAGTTTGAGGGGGCCCAGACACCAGCTCGCCAAAAACCGATGCGCTTTTCCCAGCCAGCTTCTTTTTCCCCTCGCCCCCGGCACCCTAACAGCGCGAGTTAACGTCTGTATTGATCTCGACGGCCACCGCAATCGAGGCGGGGGGGAGGGCGTCCGGAAGATCCGCCCCACCCCCACCCCCCTCCACCCGAGACCGGGGGCGGCGGGGGCTGAGGGCGGCGGCGCGGTGCCTCTTGCAGAACAGTTTGGAGGCGAAGGACGGGAGCGGCTCTGCGCATGCGGGCATCGCCCCGGCGGCTGCCTACTACCCCTACGATCACACCCTCAGCCAGTACCAATACGACAGGTAAGAGCACACCCCTCCTCCACCCCCAACCCAACCCCTCGCCCCACTCTCTGACACCCCCCACCCGCGATCCCCACCCTTTCTCGCTCGCCCGTCTGCGGGGCCGAGGCGTGGACCTGCCCCCCTTCGCCCGGCATCCCCCTCCCGGCCCAGCGATGCCACCTCCCCTTCCCCACCGAAACGTCCCTCTCCTGCAGGAGATGGACGCGGGGGGCTCTGCCCTCCCTCACCCCCCCGGGATGGGGCGCCCGCCCCCCCCCCCCCCAATATGTTTATGGGTTCTAAACCAGCACAAAACCGCTTGCACACCTCTTCGAGCTCTGGGGCCCACCGGTGACCTTTCCTGCAGGACGTACGTTTAAGTATTGGGCTGCAGGCCGGTGTCACCCACGTTACGTTGCTACAGTTTCAGGAACAAAAGGGTGGGGAGAGATTGCGAATGGAAGGAGTAAGAGGGAATACATTTCTATTGACAGTTACACCCTGGGGTCACCCAGATGTGCTCTCTTTGGCGAGGACACCATGGGGAAGCGGGGTTTCCGTGCGAAAACGTTGACGTTTGCTTGGCCGCCAGTAAAAGCAGGCGGCTTCTTCCCTCTTTCCGCCACGGCACGGCCGGGGTTTGCATGGCCCAGTGCCGCTGCCGCTGAAGCCTTCCTCCTCGCTTTCTTCCTCAGCCTGAACTCCTGAGGCAGGTCGCCCTCTCAAAGCTGAGCTCTCCTTGCCCATCTCTCCCTCCCCTCCCTGGTCCAGCCACCTTCCACCCCTCGGAGGGGTGCTGCAAGCAAGCAGCTGGTGCCGGGGCCCTGGGATCCCGTGGGGATGGGGAGGGTTGGGGCGGGGGCTCCATGTCAAGCTGCGGGTGCTTCCCCCTGTGTCCCGCAGGTACGGCACGATGGACGGCGGGACGCGGAGGAAAAACGCCACCAGGGAGACGACCAGCACGCTGAAGGCCTGGCTGCAGGAGCACCGCAAGAACCCCTACCCCACCAAGGGCGAGAAGATCATGCTGGCCATCATCACCAAGATGACCCTCACCCAGGTCTCCACCTGGTTCGCCAACGCTCGCCGGCGGCTCAAGAAGGAGAACAAGATGACCTGGCCCCCGCGGAACAAGTGCTCGGACGAGAAGCGGCCCTACGAGGAAGAGGAGGAGGAGGAGGAGGAGGAAGGTTCGCAGGAAGAGGCGACGAAGAGCGGGAAAGCCGAGGGTACCCTGCTAAAACCAGGCACTTAGCGGGCGGGCGGCCGGGCGGCTCGGCCGCCTGCTCGCCCCCGGGGCGGGCCGCGCTCCGTGACCTCGCTCGTGGGGGCGGCCGCGGGGCAGCGCCGCGCCGCCGGTGACCCTCTGTCTTGTTTTTGCTGTCCCTTCTCCCTCTCTCCCCCCCTCCCCGCCCCGCAGAGCCCCCGGGCAAGGAGGAGAAGGAGCTGGAGCTCAGCGACCTGGAGGACTTGGACGCCGCCGAGTCGGAGAGCTCGGAGTGCGAGCTGCGGCGGCCCTTCCCGCACCCGCTCCCGCATCCGCTCCCGCATCCGCTCCCGGGCGGCAGCCACCCGCCGCGGGCCGCCGAGCCCCCCGCCAAGATGCCGCCGCCAGCCGCCGCCGGGGAAGAGGAGGAGGAGGAGGAGGAGGAGCGGGCCCGGAGCTGCCTGAAGACGGTGGCGGGGGAGGGCGGCCCCGACCCCCTCGGCGCCCGGCAGCGCGGCTGCCCATCCAAAATGTGCTTCCAGGAGGGGCAGCAGCTGCTCGAGGCGAAACCCAGGATTTGGTCGCTGGCGCACACCGCCACCTCCCTCAACCAGGCCGAGTACCCCTCCTGCATGCTGAAGCGGCCGGGGGGCTCGGCCTCCGTCGCCGCCCCCCCTCCCACCCCTCTGAGTGTCATCGACCGACACCAGGATTCACCGGTCACCAGCCTGAGGAACTGGGTGGACGGGGTGTTTCACGACCCCCTGTTCAGGCACAGTACTTTGAACCAAGCCCTCAGCAACACGACGGTTTCCTGGGCCACCACCAAAGGGGCTGTGCTGGAAACGGGGGCCTTGGGGCGCGCGGTGGGGAACGGCGCCAGCGTCCTCAAGGGGCAGCTCTCCAACCTGGCCCACCACGACTCGAACAAAGAGTTTCTGGCCTTCCCCAAATCAGGGAGCAAAATGTTTTGTTCCTAACAGGCCCTGCCGAGGGGCCGAGGACTTCCTAACCTGGGAAGAGTCAGCTACACGGAAAGAGAGACTTGCGAGAGTTTAAATTTAAATATGGAACTTTTTCTTTCTTTTTTTTTTTTAAAAAAAATATAAAAACCCACAACAGAAAAGAGGATTTAAAGTTCAGTTCGCTCAGTTCAACGGACAGACTTTGCTCATCGCTCTTCTGATGAATTTCTCCTGGCTGCGACTTTAAGGGATCAACGTCGTCAAAGTTATTTAATTCCAAATTCCACGTCCAAAAAAAGCACGTGCTATAGCGCAGACCTACTTGAGAAGTTTACACCCGAAAGTTTACAAACGGGAAATTTTAATTCAGTTTCAATTTAAGGCATGCCGACATTAGTTATAAAGACTTTTCGAGTTTTTCCTCCTGATTTCCTTGTTAGCATATAATTCACAAACAGCACTTCTACTGAGTTTGCACCTACTGCACAAATTTATCTTGACGAAAACAAAAAAAAAAAAAAAGAGTATGTTAAAAGGTATGTTCACTCCAATAAATTGTCTGTTTCAGAGGTAACACCGGTGGTGGCGTTTTGCGTTGCACCTTTTAGGGTTCAAAATTCCCCCCGCCCCCGGAGCCGGCCCCTGTCATCCCGAGGACGGTGTCAACCGGCTGCCGGGAGAGGGGGAAAGAGGCTCCGCTGCTGCGGGGTTGGGGGGGAGATGTGTGTGTGTGTGGGATGCTCGGTCCATCTCCGCGCTTTTACCCGCGGCCCCGCCACTCAGCCCTGAGCCCCCGCAGCCGCCCGGGCCCGCTGAAGCGAGGTGGGCATGGAGCATATCCCCCCCCCCGGGGTGCCGCAGGGCCGGGGTTCAGCCCCAAAGGGCCGGGCTTGGCCCCGGCGTCGCCTCTGCCGTGCGCGAAGCAATTGATTCACATGGAAGATTTGATCTTTTAAAGAACCGTTTTAGCTTTCCAGCTCCTCTGCCGGTGCGGAGAATCGCGGATCCGCCATGAATATTTCAGCACTTCAGGAGAGATGCTTTACCGTTTTGACATTAAATAGAGTGCGGCCGACAAAAAGAGAGAGGGAGAAAGAGCGCTCTCGACGTGTGATTCCAGGACCACTCGCAGCCAATTTACCACTTAGATAACAGGCGTTTAAAAAATTTCCTTCCCTTCCTCAGAACGGGAGGAAACTTTGCTGATCCCCGGATCGGCAGAGAGGGAAAACTGCTGGAAAAGAAACTGCGAGGCAGTAACAGACCCCGGCTGACCCAGGCCGGCCTAAACCCCCCTGAGCTGAGGACGAGGGGGGAGAGCAAAGGAGCCCCAAGGACCGAGCTGACGCAGGACAAGCCGAAAAGCCTTTCTTGTCTCCCAGCCGCCTTGCCCATCCCACCCCTGCGGCTCCCCGCCAGCCCCCTACCCCTGCCCAAAATAAATAAATAAGAATACAATGAGATATGTGTTTGTGTGTGTATATATATATGTAAGATGTATATGTATATAAAGGCAAAGACAAATGCAACTGAGGCAGCACCCAGCCAAAACGCAAACAAACTCAAAGTTTCTAGCGAGACCTGTTAGTGCAAGGACTGAATAAAGGAATCCGGGTGGGGAGATCAGATCAAGCCCTTCCCCTCCCTGTGAGCAGCCGTAATTGGATTGTATCCAGTCACATTCCCTGTCATTGTATTGACTTTCGCTCTCTTGGATGATATTATCGAGATCACTGAACCTCTCTGCTGATCTGGCTGTCAAAAGGCTCAGACAGGAGCCCCCGGCCTGGAAAACGTGCATCAGCCAAGATAATTTGAAGTGAAATTTTCATTTTGACAGTAAACCCCTCAATTTCTAAAGGCTCTGCACCCGGAGAGCTCGGTGGCAGGGGGAGGCTTTGCAGAAAGCCCACGTCTTAAACTGAAAAGGGCAAAAGAACTCGAATTAGTTGTAATAGATAAAAGGGCAAAAATAAAGAGTCAAGGGTACTTGACAGTAATAGCGAAAAGTGGAGTCTCCGGGGAGCCGCGATCTCCGCGAAAAGGCTGGGCCGGCAGGAATTTTAATGCAGCCGGGGCGGCCGGCGAGCTTCGCCTCTGAAACCCTTTAGACAAAGCGAGTTATTTGCAGCCAAACCGGGGAGGGGGGTGATGAAGGAGCGAGAAGGAGGGAGGGTAGGAAGGAGAGGCTCAGTGCTCCGGCTGCCATCAAACCATTGGCGGAGGCAAAGCGGGGATGGGAGCGTAGGGGGGAGCTCTGTGTGCGTGTGTGAGGAGAGGGGCTCCTCCGCTGATCGGCCCCCAAAATCTTCCCCAGCCGTAGAGGTGCCCGCGCCCCGTCGGGGGCCAGCGCTGGGCGGGTGACACCGCACGCAGCGACACGTCGCGGGTGACCGGCGCCGGCTGGGTCTGTGACGCCGTTTGGTCAGCTCGTCGTTCGGGGCGGGGGGGGGGGGGGGGCGACTCCTCCCCCACCCCAACCCCCCACTCGGGACTTGCTATGAAGGTGGCAACACCGTGAGCAAAACACAGGCGCCCAGGAACGTCAGACGCCGAAAGAAAAAGAAGGGGACCAAACCTTTATCGCTGCTTTTTCGTGTCATTGTCGTTACAAACCAAGTTTGAGTAAGTTTGTGCCTGTTGCGTAACAAGGGCAGACCCCTTCGGGCCACGTGTCAGGTCTGGTAGGGCGAGGGTGTCCGTGTGCGCTCACACATCCCCAAAACCGCCACCTACCCCGAGGTGAGACGGTGTACATTATGGGGGAGGGAGAAGTTTCTCGCTTTGGCAGACGAACCTTATCTCTACATCAGCCGTCAAAGGCGGTGGTCTTTCAAAAGGTTTTGCTTTCTTTTTTTTTTTTTTTTTTAGTATGAACAAAAGGGTGCGAGAAATTAATTTTGCCATTTGCCTCAACAGCAGGAGTCAAAGATCAGGTTCCGCTGCTTTCGAGGAGGCTACGGGGCTGAAAGGGAAAGCCGCGCAGCTGGTACAAAGCAGAAATAGAAAGGCAGGCTGAGACAGAAAGAGAGGGTGGGGGGGTGGGGGAAATCATAGAAAAGCGGCTTGAAACTGAGAGACTCTAAATCATTCAGCCATGGCAAATTCAAACACACAAAGGAGGGGATGCTAAATTAACAGTGCTTTTTACATAGGGCCCAAATAAAACTGTAATCAGCGACGCGTTACTTTTCATTAAGCGAGTTTGACAGCAGCATATTCAGCCTCGACAAGGGAACAGGAGCGAAGAAATATACGGCTCTCCCAGCCCGAGTCATAAGATAATTCCTTAAGCTCCATTAACAACTCTTAGCCGCAGGAAATGGGCTCCCTGAAAACATCTCCAAATCTAAAAGCTTTATCGACCTCTCAAACCTCTGCTGATGGTTCTATTTTTTTAAAAAAAACTTAGAGGCGAGACGTCCAGCAAGGTAATAGACTTTGACACAACACCTTCTTAACTAGAGAGAGAGAGGCAGGGAAAACGAGACCTTAAATGATATTTAAAAGGCAGCCAATTAAGATTTAAAATGATTGTCTCCTGAGATTATGCATACGATTTATGTCATCTACTTTTTTTTTTCCCCAGGCATGAATACACAATTGCAGTGGGGCATACTGCCTGTTCCTACAATAATAATAATAATAATAATAATAATAATAATAATAATAATAATAATAATAATAATAATAATAATAATATAGCAATTAAAAATCTGTAACTATCCCACACAATTGTAAATGCTAATTTAGGAAAAGGCTGACGTTTAGGTAACCTGATTACAGAGCACTTTGCAACAGCCAGTTTGTTCATAGGTGCCTAATTAAAAGACAGATAGATAAAATGATGCATGCATTTCCTATTAATGTTTAGGACTACATTTCTTTTTATCCTGAGCTCACACTTGACTATCAAAGTCGAGTAATCAGTTCATCGTCACAGAAGCCAGTGTAGCGGCACCTTCCCATCAGCCACATGAAGAGAAGTGTCCAAGAAGACTTTGTCTCGGCAAGACTTTGAACATTACTTATTTTAAAGATATAATGGTTCAGAAGGAGACTCTGACTTACTACAGTCTTTTTGAGATACAGTTACCTTTTCCATTTAAATCTGACCTTCAAATAATATGAAGGCTTGAGAGTTAAATGCCAAGAAAAGAGTTAATGCTCATGTTGTACCATTTCATGCAGAAATCCTAGAAAACCCAAGAAAGGATTATAACTCCCTGATTTTGTGAGGGATCAGAAACCCTTTCAAGGAGTGTGATTTGTAGATGAATGGGGAGGGAAAGGACCATCCAAGCACCATTGTGAAGTGTTCAGGTCCCCCGTTAGACGAAGTTACTACCAGATATAAAGCAATGAGCTCCAGTGCGAGTCCCATGTCTCTTGAGGTTTATGCTCCTAACTTTGTACTTGAAAAAGTGAAGAATGAAGGGATGCTAACAGTCAAATTATATAAACTTTTTTTTTTCCTGATTAAAAAATGTAATAACTATACTTCCTCTTAAAGAGGAAGCACTTTTTAACGGAATAGCTAATGGCCAAAACACAGATCCTGGGAGTGTGATATCTGGAGTGTTTTAACTCACATTTACTGTCAAAGAGGCCATGAGGTGCCCTGGACTTGTGGGAAGGGTTCTCTTTATACTTCTTGTGAAACGGCATAAGTGCAGAACATAATTCCAGGCCCCTCAAAAAAGCAGTTTTGATATACACACCAACTACATAGGTCTGGGGGCAGTTTACTACACAAGCCATCAGTCTCCCATACCACATGTCCACACAGCAAAATCTTAATTTGGCTGAAAACTTGAAGATACTTTTAACGTAGGCTGAAGAACCAAGGGAAGAGGAAACGTCTGGGAGCAATTCAAAAGCAAAAGATGATAATGGGTCCCCAGTGTCCCCCCACTCAGTGAGAAACGGGACTGGGTTCAGGGAGGAAAGGAAGAAGCATCCATGCAACCTAGAGAGGGTGCACACATGGAAGCCATGCTGGTATACTGCTTTCCACAGCAGGGAATGCGGTCCAGGCATGAGAACTGCAATTGACCTACTTAGAAGGCTCAGAAGCTATTTCTTGTCCATTTCAGTTTAAGAAGAGCATGAAAATGAAGGAAATATCTTGAAGGAAAGTCTTCTGTTAATGTTATTTTTTTCCTGACACAAATACATGAAAAAAAAATTCTTTTTCTCCTTGATTCGACTAGACAAAAATGAAGGCACAAAAATCTTTCTTTCTTCTCAGTCTTACCTCTATTTCCTTTCTCCAAATCAGCATGTCATTATTTACATTTTGAAATGGATGGATTTCAGTTGCAGTTGGTGAATATTTTGTCAGTGGTTTCCATGGGATCATAATCAGGCCATTTTTCAAAGAATACCTCAGAAATCCTTTCTGAAATACTGCCAAGGATGATGGTGGCGATGAAACGGAACCAAGGAAACACCTCCCTCCAACATTATTTCTTTGATTTATGTGACTCATGTGGAATGTCAAAAATCAAACAATTAGAAGAAATTGTACTTGAGATTGCATCAAATACTTTCCTCCATGTATTATGTCGTGAAACAGGATTAAAACATTTGTTAAAAAACAGAATAAAGCTGAAAAACCAACACTTTAGCTCTATCCTTATGACAGGAGATGTGCAACATCTTCATCAAAGGCTGAAGAATCTTCTAAAGCTTTGTCCTCTGTCATGATGTCTATCGACACTGGGCTTGTAATAATCTGACAAATTATTCAGAGTAAATTCTGTTGTCCTCAGTCTGAAGGTACTCAGCTGACTAACATGGTTCACTATATTCATGTTTTTGCCAGGGAGAAAATTATTTGAAAGTTAGGACAGTGCCCAGGGAATGAGCTGAAGAGGAACACTTCCAGGGTAGAAGTGGTCATGAAAGTAACTCTGAGTAAAAGGTGGAGTTCACGGGAACCCTTTGTGAGCAGGATTCTTCTTCCATCCTTCCTGGGAACAGGAAAAACGACCGTTACAGAAGGTATACAAAACATGGTACGATGTTTTTCTGTCTGGCCAGGCTAGGTTATAGCACACAAACAAGAGTGCTGTACGTGACAGTGATGTCATGTGAAGTCAGCCCCCCGATGACGTCAGTTGCTGGTAGCCACGTGAATAGAATACTTTGGATTTGAGGCTTCATGCCAGTAGGTTGCCCTCTTTCTGAACACACCGTCATCTTATCACCGACCTTGTGACACAAATGGCTGACAGCACATTAAGCGAAGGAGGTGGAAGTTGGGAGCTGTTGCTGTCGCTCCAAGTAAAGGTGACAGGTAACTTTTAGTCCCATTTCATATCTATGATCAAGCACAGATAACATTATTTTTTTGAGTCTTACTTGCCTGAAAATAAAATGTACACAATTGAATTCTTTGATTACAGCCTTCACAGAAAAACAAGTGACAACCTGCTCACTTAAAGGAACAATCCCATCATCTAGTGGGTAAAAGTAAACTAGATCTGAACCAGCTTACACAGTTTTGTAGTCAGTTTACCACAGGCTTGGCCCACACTCACTGAAATAAACAATAACTAAAAAAGTAAGGTATCCATGTTGATTTTACTGGGGAAGTAAGGTGAGAAAGTCCCACCATGACTGAAGACTCATCAGAGAAAAAGGAGCAGGGGATGGGAGGTTTTTGTGATAGGAATTGAAGCTTTTTATTAAGTCCCTGTGTCAACTGATTTCTGCCTTCATTTACACCAGATTTAGTCAGTTTTAACTCAGGTTAACTTCATTAGAGCTTCTCCATATTTATGATACCTTATCAGACAACAGGAAGGATCCCTGTGCATGAAGCTGGGTGAAGCCCCTGCTGACACAGTTCCTGCATGCAAACCTGGGGGTTAGCAGCCCTCAAAAACCACTTGGAAAAATCTCACGCTATGTAACTGGTTTAGATTAAGGATTTTAGGCACATAAATGGAATGAATGTAGGCCAGTTCAAATTATGTTACTTCTGCATTAAACTGAAGCTAACAGAATCAACAAATGTGGAGGCCAGAAGTCAGATTCCCAAACTTATTGCCAGGTTTACCTTCAAACATTTCCATTAAGTCTCTCTTCTCTCACAGTAACACAGGAGACAGAAACGTCAAGAGTTTTCTCTTCACGCTCCCATCTGGAGGAATGCAAAGCCTCTGTTTCTTGGCAGATCTGTGAAGAGAAGGACATTTGCTCTTCTCCCACCTGCTGCCACACAACCCAGTCAGTAAGAGGTCTTCAGATACAAGTATTTTCTTGCTAAGCAGGAATCCTTGCTGCTGCTTTTCCTTTGCCTGAGTTTTTCTTTTCCAGGAGAAGCGATGAAAGAGAAAGAAAAATGAGGTAGCAAGAAATGCCCTTCTCCTGAATCAGAAGTCACCGATGCAAGCTCAGGCCTATCACTGCGGACGGGAGGCATTGCCAGTACTGGGCTGAATTATGCAATTCTGAGCAACCGTGAAATACAAAGGTTGCTTGGAAATAGCCACCACACTTCCATTCTACTTATTTCACAAAATAAAATGTTTCCAGGACTCTAAAGTAAGACTCCATAATTAACATGGAGGACTTAAAGAAGTCAAATTATAATGAACTACCAAAAACAGCAGGAGATACTGCCAATTTTACAAGTTAACTGAAGAGTAAGGAACATGTCCTAAGAAAATACTCAGGTGCTTCTGAGAAATGAGCCTTGCTCCATAGTAAAAGCAAAACAAAAGGACATGAGCATGAAATCCTGATCTGAAATTACGCACGAACAAGATGTGAAGACCAAGCCTGGATTTTCCCCTGTACACAATGTCCCATCTTTTCCTGTTGTGAATCTCTGCCACAAAAAAAAAAAGAAAAGGTGAAAAGCAAGGAAGCAAACAAAAAAAAAAAACAATACAGAAATTGAGTTATACCCCAAGAAATAAGAGCTTCCTAGTTGCTGGAAGTAACTGATAGAAGCTGGGGACAATGAGATTGCACATATATAGTACGAGTAGGGTGAAAGCAAGCACAATAAACAAATAATGCTGCAGTCTCTGGAAACATGGCCATCAGTGTTTCCTGCAAACACCAAATTCCTCCTTTTGGAAAGGCTTTAATTAGCTATGCATAGACAATTCCCATGCAATCCTTCTCCGATTAATAACAACCAAACAAATAGGCTTGCACACAACAGTACTGTAGAGCTAATTTATAGCTGCCCCTAAATCAAAACCGTAGTTCTATAATCCTGAAGAGCATCAGTGGGCCAACTGGCCACTGACTGTGCCCAGTTTTTAATCCAGCCAAACTGTATTCCAGACTCAGGTCTGGAAACCTGAGTCACAGTTCATGGGGAAATCAGTTTATTTACTTATTGTCCTCTCTGATAAGCCTCCTGTTAGGATAGTTTGGGCTACATTTGAGCCTGGTGCTTAGCCTTCCAGAGTTGATCTCTCAGCTGACTGTACCTAAGGCAATATCCCAACCCTTCTCAAACAAATACCTCGAACTTTTCACAACCTAACTTCAGGCTTGGACCTGGGAGACTGAAGAGGTGTGGCACTCCTGAGTGTGAAGGACCCACGGGGAGGGGACAATGCAATCCATTCTGAAGTCTTCTCAGTGCTGCTCCCGAGAGCACTAGAGAAAGGATGTAGTCCATCCTCCATCAGCTGTGAGCAATTGCCGATATCCTTCTATTTCTAATCCCAACGGCAGGGCAGATTGTGACAGAGGATTAGGGACATTTTATTTTGCGAGGCACCCTTTACAGGAGAGCTGTGAAATACAATGTTCTGTTCATTGGAAGCATGCTCCCAAATTTGAGACAAAGTCAGCTGACCACAGGAAGAAATTCTGCAGATCAGGAAACAACAGCAGCTGCTTGTTTCCCAGTGAGTGGCTGGTGTGTGAGGCCACGGAGGTACAGATTAAGGATTCCTATAAAGATAGCTGCAGAGATTCCCCTTTTGGGCATACCTCGTTTCAGCTGGTATGCCCCTGGGGCTGTCACTTTTAAGCAGTTTTGGGACCCTAGATGGCCAGGAGAATGTGATGGGAAGTACCACGACAAGACCTTGATTGCCGCTGTCACAGAGATAACTAACTGGTAGACAGATAGGTCTACAAACAAGCCAACATTAAGAAGAGGATGTAAGGAAGTGTTTTATTTTCATTCCAGTGCTCTTAACTACTATAAATTCTTCAGACACCAAGACGTAAGGAGACAAGGTTCTCAGCCTTCATCTTGACTTACCCTGATTAATGCTCTGCCAGAAGGAAGTAATATATTAATTGTTTGTGATCTGGAAAAGGATAAGTCCCTGACTTTGCATATGTTACCAAAACCTGGTCAGATAATGCTGTCTTAAAGGCAGGCTTTGGCACAGCTCTCACCAGTGAGATTTCCTGAACTAAACATGGATATGTGGCCATGATTATTGCATCCAGCTTCAAATAACGGATACCTCCTTCTTCAAAACTGGAGTAAAGAGACTGAATCCACTGCACATGCAGATTCAAGTGCGGGATAAAAATGGAAGATACTTTAGTGTAGCACACCCCATGTCACCAAATCTTTCTGTGGAAACAGTAAGCCCATTAGAGCCATAATTTAGGAAACAGAGACTGAATATGTTCAGTGACTGCACTCTGCACAGAGACAATATATGCTCTTAATCAGCAACACATTTTCTAACAGCTTCAGCAATGACAGGCTGCCACATGTTTTGGGGGTTTGAATTAAAGGCTAGGCAATTCTCCGAGAAGTGGCGTTAATCACTTTTGACCATTGTGCTACCTTCACTTCAGAGCTGTAGTGGCAGCACGTTTCACTGTACACTGCTGATGCACTGTAAAGGGGTTAAGCAGGTTCTTTACCCTTCTCAATCTGGGCCTTAGCACTTGCATAAACAATACTGTGGAAAAACTTTTATTCAGACTAGACTAGAGCATCCCTTCTCTCCTTTGTTCCTCTGCAAGGTCCTTTCAATGATACATCATCAACCTAATAAAAAAATTAACCAGGTTAGTCCACACACAATGCTAAATTAAATCTGTTTTTCTTTAAAAACCGAAGGTTTGAATTCAATAAATTGGCAATTATGCAAACTGTATCTATATGAAAATTGCTTTCAAATCCCAGAAGTTGAATATTTTGCTCCTCTTGAACACTGATTTCTCCTGTCTGTTGTTTCTGCCTGCCAGATCTTGGCCATGCCTTTTTGCAGAGCACAGGAAGAGGTAAGGGCCACAGAAGCTGCTCTCTCGCAAACTGTGACCCATCATACACATAATTTGTTTTAAATAGCCTGGGAACTGAACTTGCCTAACGTGTGCATGCACGAGTGCCAATAACGACCTATATCGTTTCGCGCAGTTTGCCACTGTTAAGATTACAGGCTAGAGAAGAGGTGAGCTAGTAGTTCAGGGTGGGATTGTTGTGCACTGGAAAAGCTTCATGATAAATCATGCACAGTATTTTATATAACCTTATCTAGCTATTATTTATCTTGATTATATGAGGAATAAACCACTTGCATTATCTTGGATATTTGCATGGACATACCCTTGTAAGTAGAAACAGAGAAGTTTCTGGTGGATGTGCTAAAACTTCAGAATTTTTTTCTCATTCTTTTAATAGAAATATTTGAGTGTGGTCCCTAACATGTACATGTCAGCCAAAACTAAATGAACTATCAGCTAGTTAAGCTGTACATTTTATCTGTGATAAAATTCAGTACGTTTCATTTATTTTTAATAAATTTAAGTATGACATAAGAGAAAAACTATCTGTATACTTTAATACATATGGACAGACACATACATTTACAAAGCTTGCTTAAGTAGTCTTCTCATTTTCTTTCAAAGTCCCTAAAGGATTTAAATGACATATGGCAAGAATTCTCTTAAGGGAATCATATAAGAAAAACTAAGCAGATGGAAATACATGGTTCTTGACTGTAAGATCAGAGGTCCCCAGCGAGCCTGTTGTGAATACTCAGTCCATACGGAAATGGGTTTTTATTCATTTTAATTTGTTTTCTTCATTTTGTACAAGATGCATGCTTTCCTATTTAAAGTAAATGTAAATTATGTGCCTGTTGAGTGATAAGATTATTGGTTTTGAAAACAGAGTTAGAACAAAAGTTTGCACTTCCAAGCTTAGAATCAGGTATTTAAAAATAATACTTATTTTCCTATCAGCAACTGCCAAAGTTATAACTGGAATACAATTTGTTTTCAGTCACAATAGTCCCACCTAAGGCAAAGACACCAGCTACTTCAGCTGAACATCGAGGCTGGCACTTTTAACAACTGACGCACTTGCTTCCTTTTTTAGATTTCTTTGAGGATATAAAACAATAAAAAAGCAGATGGGCTTCTATGCTGCCGTTTCTAGTCATTTTTCATTCTTTACTGCTCATGTTTTAATAATTAGGGCAATTCAGATGTAGTGACGTTTTTAAGGCCTCTAGGAAAGAGAGTATTTACATTTTAAAAGTTTTAGAGAGTTTAATGATAATGAAAATAATAAAGAAACCATTGAAAATCCATATAATTTTCACAGAAAATCAATAATCAGGTTTTACAGTGGACCAGTAATACCAGCGGTTCCACTATTACAGTTTACCTGATTGATAATGCAACACTGTGACCAAAATTCTTAAAGATCATTTACTCTTTAGACATTTTAATGTGTATAAGTGATTCACAGATAGCCTATTTGTCATAACAAGTAGAATTTTCAAAACTGGGCACTCACCCGTTGCCTGCAGTTTTACTAGGAGTTTGCTGAGCCCTCCAACACAATCCCCCACCCTTGATAGTGCAGCCCTTGGTAGTCAGACAACCATTTTGATTCTACAGAAAAATAATCCTCACTAAAAGATTTCTCGGAATCTTGACCCATCTTTTTACAAGTACAGTCTGATAAGCTAGAGTATAGCAGTTTGTGAATCTGTGGAATGAGAATATCCAAAGGAATTCAAGCTTTATAGAAATTAGCTGGATCCTTTTATAGTGTTGACTTTCCATTACATATGTTGTTGGTATTTGACAGTTACACAGTGTACATAATTAATTCAGTCCCTTCCTCTGTAATGTATATGACCTGATTGTAATTTTCCCAAATTAGATCATTTTTCATAATTATTCATCACATCCTTTATGTGAACAAATGTCAGACTATGGTTTGTCTACAAAGGTAGAGCTGTATCTTCTGTTACTTATGACTGACCACGTAAATCAATACCACCCTCCCCCCAACCTCTGGTTACTCTTAGCTTTATAAATGTGAGAAAAAAAAAAAAAAACAACAACAAAAAAACCATCCAAAACATTTCTAAGGCTTTGAAATTTTAAGGGAAAGCAGAGAGCACTTTAAATAGAAAAGGCAGCAGGCACAGGAAATTTAGTACTGCTTATGCTTTTCCTGTCATTATTTAGAAAACTTTCCTTTTCCAAAGGATTCTGTTTGATTACACTCATAAGACAGTGGATTAACAAGTAGTTTGGTTTCATCCTGACACACTGAAGTCAATGGAAGCGCCTGATTTTAAGCATTTCAAAAATCTCAGGCTGCTTTGTGACAACCAAAACAGCAACGTAAGCGACTCATCCTAAGCCAAAGGAAGTACATGGCTTAGTGCCTGACCTTAGATTCTTGTTTTTAAAACCTCAGATTTTTCATTGTGCCCCACAATGAAAATTGAGAATTTGTCCCTGCACAATGAGAAGAGTCAGAAATCCAACTGTAGATGAGTAAAAAAATAAGGTGTGCCACCTAATCAGCTTGAACTCTCTAGCCACTGGAAAGAGGTGCTTCCTATGGCAGATCCTCTGACCTCCAATATCCATGATGGGTTAGAGGAATCCCACTCGCAGTCTGGCTGTGAATTTAGGCAAGTACTTTTCAGGGCTTTCATTTCCACTAGCTATTCACTGACTGTTACTTCATTCTGATTCACTGGTCATGGGTTCAGAGCCGACAGAATGCAGGTCTATTTGTCTCTTTTAAATAATGTCCTGAAGGAAGTCCCAGGAGCTGACCTGTTCAGGAACAGAGGACCTCACCAGAATTTGTCAACCGTGAAGATTTGTCTGAACTGAGGAACAGGCTTGTGCCTTCACTTTCAGAGTCCCAGTCCCTTGATGACCCACAGCAGGGGACTGCTGCAACATGTTGATCTAGACTCCCTCCTTGATTGTTAAGATTTCCTTCAAGTGCAGAGCAGGATGCACAGAAGAAAGGGTGATTACTGGAGATTTGTCTTAGTACTCAGGCAAGAGCAGCTAGTGTAGTACTCTAACCTGGGGGCCAAGACACAGCATCCACGGGTAGTTCAACCTGGCCGGAGCTTCCTCTCAGCAGTTTCAGTAGCACCATCAAACTTCCCTGAGCCCAAATGTAGAGCCCTCAGCACTGGTTTAGACAAAATGTCTGAGTACAAAATAATCTGGACCCATGATAGCCTCTTCTCTGTCTCTCCCTGAACAGTGCTCTCTGTTGAACTGGTTTGTGTCTCTTGACCTGGACTTTCCATAAAGCAATAGTTAAGAGGGAATGGCATTAATCTTTGTAAGTAAAGCTGGGAGCTAAGTATCCCACACACGTGTTGAAATAAGGCAGAGATTGCTAGCATACCTCTCCATCCTGCATGACTTGCTATCACCATCATGCAAAGCTAACTGTCATGATGCTACTTCTTCCCTTTCCTATTAGCTTGCAACTGCAGTGGCTGCCCAGGCTGCATGATACAGTCTTTGCTTTGATATATCAGAAAAGGCTTCAAGGTGGAACATGCCACAGAATTAGAAAGGGTGGACTGGTTTGCTTCCATGCATCATAATCTTCTGTTTCTTCTTCTCTCCTATCCCCATGCCTCTTATCACTCATCCTAATTCTGCAGTGGCACTGTTCCCACTAGTCCTACTGTTGTTCTTTCTTCCTCTCTTGGTCTGTCACCATTACTGTTTTGCATCCTCTTACATCTAAATAAACTTCCTTGCCTTAACCTCATTTTCAACTTATCTTTTTTTTTTTCCACTCAAATTCCATTAAATCATAACAGTAGTAGCCATAAACAGCTCCCAAAAGCTCCAAGTGGCTTCTCAGACCTTCTTTTCCTAAAATGGCCCTGCAATACGGAAGAAAAAAATACATTTTATGTACATCTACTCTGCTCATCACTTGAGGAAAAGGGTGATATGAGGACAGATGAAGGCAAGCAGCAATAAGCAGGAAAAGCTGCTGCCAGCTTCTGGCTGGCCATGTTCTCTTGTGGCAGCTTCATGTCTCTTACTCCTCTGGAGTATGTGAACAGCCATCCGCCGCTGCTTATTGTCTGCAGGCTGCTTTCTCTCTGCACAGATACGCGTGGTGAGGTTTTGGGAGATTGACTAGAGCTTGTCATGGGATCTCTGAATGCGAGGAGATCTCTTCATTGGTCTGTGGCAGCTAGACTTGGTTCTCAAATCACTGAGTTCTTGTGTGCTGACTGCCTTGTACCTCCTTCTTGAAATGTAGGGTTTCTCTGTGAGATCAGTTTGAAAGGAACAGAAGTTAGTTGAATTTTAGATAGTAATGAACAAAAGCAGAGAGCTGGCAAAAGGCTGTACTGGGGCTGAGCAAGAATCACTACCATGGATTTCTACTTGGCAAACCAGAATGGTATCAGTACACTGGAGTGGAAACAGTGGCAGGAAGACTTCAACAACGGATCACAGTACAACACCAAGACTTGCAAAGCTGGCAGAAATATCTGCTGTCAGAGAAGCCTGACGTTGCACTTTGTTGACCACTGAGGAAAACAACTCCATCAACTCCTCAGGTGAATGGTCACTGCACAAGGGGGCTGTGATGAACCTGTCCTGACCATGTTCCCTAATTGCTTCTACTGGTTTGCTTAAGCAGTGGTCCTGTTATTCTGAATGGCTGATGGCAGGAAGAGCTTAAGTTCAAACATAGTCATGGATTTTATTTAGAAAAAGGGCTGAGCCCATCATCGTCCTCCAAGTGCAACAGAAGGAGCAATCAAACCTTGGTGAGGCAGTAAAAGGACAAGAAGCAGGGAGTGCACAGCCCCAGTTTCTTCTCCTGGTTGTGCAGGGGATAGAAGTGTGTTGCCTTGGCTCAACTATTTCTGTGGGTCAAAATGCAGAGACAAAGAGTGCTCCTGCACGAACCAATTTAGCCCACCAAAATGGCAGAAAAGTAACTCATGGAAAATAAAAGTTGAAAAGTTTTTTTTGCTATTTCAGTGAGCTGATGCAAATCAGCAAAGGAATCAAGAACTGTAAGAGTAGACAGAGGTCTGCAGCTGGGAGCAGAGACAGGGACAAAGGAGCAGGGGAAGGAGGACAGGAAGCAGGGGTAGGGTGTACGAGATTTCCTCCTTTTGTCTGCAATAAAACATTATGGGCTCGACTGCCTGTGAAACTGCAGCTTCAGGGTGAAGGTACATGCACATTTCAAGCTGATAGAATTGTTCACTGCCATCAGAAGGAAGTCCTCCCAGCTCCAAGGCCCCACTGGCTTTGCCAGATCCTGTCATGCAGTTGCTTGTAACCCATCTCTCCACTCCTCCTTTCCTGCAGGTTTTCTTGTGGAGACTAATTTTCATAATTCAGATTAGAAATAATTTAATAACAGAGACTTTCAGAAAAAGGGTGTTTGTGGAGACGGTAACCTTGTGCACCCAAGGTTAACAATGACTTAACAAGTTTGCCTTGCTTGCTTTGCAAGGAAGAGACACAGTGACAGAAGATGACCAGTAAGAGAATGTGTAGGGGAGTCAGCAGGAAACAAGAAGCCGTCACTGACAAGAGCAAAAGAAGGTACACTGGTTTTGTAATTTAAATAGAGGCAGGGACCTCCACAGTGATGATACAAAGTGGAAATCATACAAACATCACCAAGCTCCTTAGGATATCTTTTTGTTTGTCTTTAAATTTGCGTCTCATTTTTGCAATTTGGGTATCTGTCTACATTCCACCGCTTTGTGAAAGTCTTTATGGTGTAAGTCTGGAAAGTGAAGAAGCACCAGAAACACATGTCCTGCTCCTGCAAAATGCAGTCCACGGCTGTGTGCTGGTTCCTGGTACTGGGCCAGACTTCCTGATGCCGCCAAGTTCCCACGGCAGTCAGGGAGCTGGTTATAGTTTCCTGGTTATCTGAGTCAGCTGCTGCAATGTATATATACCAGATGACAATCATCCCACAAGGGACTGTTCCCCTAGCTAAGAATAGCTGGAGCAGCGAAAAGAGGGGACTATAAGGGAGGAAAGCTGTCCCAGTGCCTGCGCTGAATGGACCAGGTTGCAGCTTGTACAGCTTTATCATAATTAATAACGAAAGTGATAGGGCTGACAGGCCTGTAATCTTGGCAGCCCTTCAGCATCTGATCAGCCTCATTCAGTATCTTTAAGTAACTCCGATCTAAAGCACTGGAACAATCAGGCTCCTGTCAGAGGTGAAAGAGGGTGTTTCTGAGTCTAATCAGAATAAAAAGTTTGGCTCTTTGGAATAATGTCAGCAAACCCATCAACTTCCGAGTACAAAGAGCCCACCATGCCCTCGGGGCTGAGCTCAAAATAAAGGCTTGCATGGTACCTCCGAGACCCTTGAAAGAAACACCACTGTCCCGAGACACAAGGCACAGAGCTTAGGGACTTCTGCCCGTACAAGAGCTGTCCTGCTCACAGCTCTCACCAGTGCTGGTGATACCTCCTCCTGCGCCAGTCAAGCAGCATGGTGCTCAGCCAGTACAACCATGGTGCTGGGAGATACCTGCACCTCCTGCCTCCAGATCTGGTTCTTTTGCTTTTTCTCTGCTTCAGTGTCAGAAGCAGCTGTTAAAAAAAAAAGTTTTAACTCTGTTTCTTTTAAATACCTGAAGCAGATACACATTTACATTCAATAAACTTTTTGATAAGGATCTCCTATTTCTTGATTTATTTTCCTATGTAATTTAGTTGAGTAGAGCAACATGCATCATATTCACTTCTTTGAGTTACACAAGTAAATAATTCTATGCCCTCTATACTTTAGATAGTATAAATGGTAAAGCTTAGTCTCCAGTGACAACTGTCATTCGGAGATCTGGGCAAGACAAACCAACCAAACTATGAAAAGGCTTCTAGTTAGAAATTTAAAAACTGCATCTTCTGATTTTGCGTTCATGAACATCGGCTTGTGTGGCCAAAGTCTACTTTGAGCTCTAATTTCATTATGCAATTGTCGTGTGACACGTAAAACCTAATTTTCTTCTTTACCATTCCCAAGTTACTGGATGATATACAAATACTTAACAGGAGTATGGCAAGGCCATCTCTTCCACTCTTCTTTCCCAGGTAACAAAGCCATTAACTTTCATACTGAGTTGCTGCAGAAGTACAACTATTGCAGGGTTTCTAACTCACAGTCACCTTGAATGTATTGTGTTGCACCAGTAGTATTAGCTATAGACTAATTTTATGTATAGCTATACAGGTTCTAAACTATCCAATGCTACAATGCCTATTCTGGATAAATGTATGGCTTTTTATAGCGTGTTCTTACAGAATTACTTGTGAACCACGTAATGTGGCGCTTTAATACTTGGGGAACAAAATAAGAATTTCCTAACACGTATTCTCTCTACAGAGGAATTGTTCTCCACAAAAGGCACAAAAAAAGAAGTCTGAATAAAGATTGGTGAATAAGAAAAACACGTAAGATCTCATTTGGAAGATGGAAATCTTTAGCTTTGAGTGTAGATTCAGGCTTGTGGCCATTTGTAAGCTATTAGAGGCTTGAGGCAGGAGTTACGGCCTGGGTTATGAAGCTAGTCATCCCAGAAACCTGGACTGGCCTTCTGGCATTAAAGTCTGAAAATGTAAGTAAAAATATGTCCTTGTATATGTATTTGAAATTGGAAATACGCTTTTCTTCACATATGCTGAAATGATTCATTTCTATACAAAAGTAGTAGCAACAGATTATCCAGGTTTCAGTGTTACGGCAGCTTTACGACTCATTTTTGTGTAAATGTATGATATATGTATATTACATTAAACATCTTCAGTAATTTAGGCATGAAACAGCATACTTTCTGTTCCTTTGAAATAGCTGTGATCCTGAGTATTTTTCAATCTTATTCTGATCTGAAGGCGAAGGGTCTTGTTCTCTTCTTGTTTGTAATCAGCTAGACTGCTCAATTTGTGCCCACTTGCCAAAGTTCGTATTTGTCCCCAACATGATCATTGGACTATCATATAAATAGAGTGTCACGGCCATTCCTCAGAAAAGCACAAAGGCTGTGGGGAACATCCGCCAACCTACTGCTCCTTCTGAAAGTGGAATTCTTCATTAGTTGATGGACTTTTCACAAGAGATCAGCGATACATATGAATTAAAATCCCTGGCATGTGTGTATAAGATAATTTTCACTGGATTTCACTCATAATTCAGACTCCTCTATTCTTTTCAATAGTTCATTATGTTTTCTTTTCCTTTTTCTTTCCATGTTTTAGTCTACTTTTCCTTTTTTCTTTTCACATTTTCAGAGGTTTCCAATTTTGTCATGTTCCAAATGGAATGTAAATGGAAGGGCTTCTGTGCTCTGCCTTGGAATTGCTCAGGTGACTCATTAAGATGAGAGCACACTCATTTTCCAAGAGAAAAGAAGACCTCATTTTAGTTTTGATGTTTCCAGCGTAAAAATCTCAAAATGTCATTAATGGTTCTTCCACGCTCACAAGCAGGAACTATTAACAAAAATTTGACATTTTTTGCGTTTTCTTTTGACAATTTCCCAGTTAATTGATCATTAAGGCAGAGATCACACGCATGCTCTATCCTTGTCCCTCACAGACACAGATTTCTTTATGGCACCAGCACCCCCAAGACACACACATACACACACAGAGTCTCTTCAAGGCTCCTTGATCTCCACAAAGGCCCATTCTGGGTAAATCACCAGCCCTGGGGCAGGAGGAGCTGCCCTGCCCTCCACTTGGGAGCTGTTGCATTTGGCAGGGGAGAGTCAGACCCAGCAAGGTCGGCTCTGGTGCTCCAGCTGACCCAGCAGGCCAAGCAGGATGCTGTGCTCCAGCGGACCAATAGTCAAAGCACTTAAACAAGCGCTGGAGGAAGGGCTTGAGCCCTCGCCTGTCCCAGCATCGGACCTGTTACAGCTCAGTCCTCCCAAGGAGCCCATGCCATGGCTTGCAGGGTGCTTCTGCTAACAGTGACTGTGTGAACCCTCACAGACAAAGGAGAGGAGATGATCTCTTTCTTACACCTGGGTTTGGGTTTTGCAGCACAGGACCAAAATATTAGCTTTTTTTTTTTTTTGTCAGGTTACAATCCTTTCTTTCAAGAGAGGGTTATAGCCCCAGTCCCTTTGTATATCCAGGCTACAGTTTTCAGAATATCCTCCTTGAGAACAGGTAAAATTGTTATTGTGTCTTCACCCATCTAAAGGAAAAGCTCAGGGATTAAGGGCACAAAATGAGCTTTCCAGCATTTTTCATTTGCATCACAGTATATTCATGATTTAAAGTTCACAGCCATATAGAGAGCTGTGACAACTGTCATGTCTGAGCGTGGCTGTGGTGCCATTGTCAGCCAAGTTAGTTTGCAGGGGTTAGGATATGGCCCTGTGTTTTGCATGCATTTGTATTATTTTTCACATGAATGCTTCCTTTTATAACTATTTGCAGGTTCACACAAAATGCACAAGAATGTACTTACATACACACAAGCCAACGTGCACGCATGCATATATGTAAACCCCCCCCAACACCTAAAAAAATGTTTCTTTTAAACAACCTATAATCACTACACAGGAACAGTATTTTCTGCACAGTCAATGAATATAAAGTATCAGGTTAATGTGCTGTATGCTTTATCCATTACTGTGGATTTGACAAATAGATTATTTCTACTGTTTTTGTTAAAAGAACACAAACCTAATATCTTTGAAGTCTGTATTTTTTTTACGTTTGGAAGTAAATATCCCTTAAAAACAATTACCTTTTGCACTAATCTTATTTCCTATCTTTTTACTACTCGGTAGGATGAATTGCTCATGCAGCAGGCAGCATTTAGCTTTATGTTTGCATACCCAGCGACGTGGCCAGGTTTCATAACACTGTGAATACCAACCATAAAACTGCTTTTCAAAAGCAAATTCATAAATGCACTCATGCATACCTTTTTGAGTTATGAGGTGGCTGCAGATTTGGCAGTGCTGACTTGATGCAGTTTTGACAGGCTAGGTTAAAGGATTAAGTCTAGTCTGTCTTCACTTTGCCCTGGCTCTGACACACTCTAAAAAAAGTTGTAGGCTGGCTCTGTGCCTAGTATGACCTCTACATCTCCTCAGAGTGACAACACTTCCCTTTAAGGCTCTCCAAAGGTCGAGGCAGATAACTTGTTGAGTCTTCCAGATACTTTCTTATCTGTGGCTCTTCCTCCTAACCTCACACAGTGGAAGAAATATGCAAAACCTTGGAGAAGAATAAACCGGGCTTTATAAGGAATAACCTGCATTAGATCAAATGTATCTATCAACCTTTTCTTTACTATACAATCCTTATTTACAACAAACAAGTCACTGAAATTAGATATGTCTTCCAAACCAAGAGATGTTACTGCCCCTCTTCTTTTGCCCTGGCTAATTTGCAATTGAAAGCAACTTTCAAGCACTTAAAATGAGGGAGATGGGGAAATAATGATATGATGATAGAGGAGTTCAACGTTACAAAAAAGCCTGTAATATTTGCCTAACATCTGTTCACCTTTGAGAAAAAAAAATAATGTGAACAAATAATAATGATAAGTGCAGCCTTTTATCCTGGCATTATGCCAGAATAACACTTTTACAGAGAAGTGTTGCTGTATGCAAGATTCATAGAGGTTAATAGATTTTTAAGACTAGAATATCATCCAGTATTCTGTATGATTTAGCCATTTAATTTCATCCGGTATTGAGTTTAAGAATTTGTGACTGACTGCAAAATATCCTTTAGGAAAGAAAAGAATACCCATTCTGTTTTGATATAAAAGTTCAAATTAAAAAAAAAAAAAAACAGTCTTTCTACACATAGTGTCATTGCTTTATACTCTGATTGCTGGAGTGAGTGTCTTTGTCTTCTGAATTCAAGTGCCCTATTAAAAGGAAACACTTTTGGTAGTTACAGAACTATATAAAAGGCACATACATCTCCCAGACTACAATTCTTTAAGATACGCTAAAAACTTTAAGCTGCCTGTAGGTTTGGTTGTAAGGTGGAATTTCCTGTCTGTAAAATCATTCCTGTGGCTCTTCTCTGAACACTCTCCAACCATTTACTATCTTTTTTTTGAAGAATAGATATCAGACAGCATTTTGGCAATGGTGTCAGTAACTTTGTGGACAGAGATAATACAGCTCTCTCCTCCTATTTGATGATTTCTTGTTTATAAACCCACAGACTTAGACTAATTCTTTTGGCCGTAGCACCAGGCGAGAAAATATTTAAATTGTAAAAGTATTACTGCCTTTTCAGGCTCAACGCTCCTTAAAGTATTGGCTTCTTAATGTTAAATCTTGTACTTTTTAACCCTAGATGTTTGGCCTTGCACTCGGTTATACTAAAATGCATGTTACTTCTTCCCAGTCTTCTAAACAATGGTCATTATTTTTTTTACTATTCCATCTGTATTTGTGGAACCTGCAAACCTTATCAACAGTAATTTTATATTTTCTTATGTGTCTTTGTCAATGATTTATGGCCGCATTGGAGCAAGAACTGGTCTATGTGAGACCTCAGTGGAAACATACTTGATTATGATTCTTTAGTAATTATTGAGTTGGATATTTATCATTCATATATCATATATCATCTCATGAAAGTGAGAAATTTGCATGATAATATGTGGAAAATCATACAGACATTCAGCTTGATCACGCTAATAAAAGTACCTTTAATCAGTCCATCATCTCTCAGGAAAGGAAATGAGGCCAACAAGAACTATTTTATGTAAGAAAAAAATAAAAATGTCAACTGAAATTAATTATATTCTTATCCTTTATGTTTCTTATCAGTTATCTCATTATTTTGGTAGACTCTGTTATCTTTACAGTTTTATTCTAATGATTGTTTTAAAATACAGATTTACTTGCCATCCTTTAGAACTTCCCTGCCGTTGTCAAATTTTAAAATGTTACCAGGAACAACCTTCACAATTATTTTAAAACTCTTGGATTCGAGTGATCAAGACTCTACTTCTTTGTAAAAAAAGGCCTTAGTATTGTTGTTTAACTTGTTTCCAAAGCCTGTTTAGGTCTAGGAGTGCAAATGACTTTGCGACCACTTTTTATCTGTTAAAGAGCATCTGAAGTAAGAAGTTACAAACCCAGTTACAGACTTGGAACATAGCTATAAGGTAAATTATTGATATATTGAATTCCTCATATATTTCTTTAAAGCTACAAATGTGTGACCTCAGTCTCAGGCCAGTTTGGGGCTGATTTTCCATCCCTTTTTGGAAAAAGAAAGGCAAGGAGAGAGGGAAAAAAAAAATTCCCATGAGGTTCACCATCCACGGTTTTATTTGCTTTTCTTGTGTTTGGTTTTTTTTTTTTTTAAAGCATTGCCAAAGATGGTGGGTGCTTAATGGACTGAAGGAGTGTGGGGACAAGAAGGTGCTGGCCAGGGTAGGATGCTGGGACAAGAACTCCCTGTCTGCCCGCAGGGCAGGGACATCTGCGTGCCCTGCTCCCAGTGAGTTTGGGAGCCATGCTGCCACAGCTTGCTCCTCAGGAGGGGTGCAACCCAAAATGCACAACATCTGCAAATTCTGCTTCTTGTCCCCTCTGTATGTGTTTATCCTTGCATATTTCATTTAATTATTTTCTTCTGCCTTCATGAACAAAAACAGGCCCTTATTCCTTTTTAGTGCCAAAACATACGGTTTGTCATCTTTGCCAGCAGAAGAGCAGATTTTGTGCAGGCAAACTAAGGCACTCCAGTGCTTTGCCACAGCACCCTGCCCCATGTGAGCATTTGTACCAAATATAGTACTGTATGTAGACTGCCCTCACAGTGTAGAGTGCTTCCTTGAGCACATTTTGTAGTCACTGCCTAGCAGACACACAGGGGTTTAGTATGAGATTCAATACCTTATTTTCTGCTCTTCAGTCTACACTCAGAAAGATTAAGAGTATAAGCTTTAAATTTTCTTTTTAAAGAGGTTACACATCCTTAAAGCTAATTTTCCTATGGACCTGAAAAACAATTTGAAGAACTTAAGCACCCATCGACTGTGATTCTAGAGTAGTTTTAAGCAGGTCAATTCCTACATGGAGTTATTATCCAGCGTGCATTGCTGAGTGTAAAGAGGACAATGGTTCAACAAGGAATAAAAACAAATTTCATGTTTTAACATTAGAGAGAGTAAAGAAGATCATGTATTAATTAAATAAAGGACTAAACAGGACAAACCTTTGGAACAACAGACATAACATTTAAGAATAAAATCAACATGACAGGGTAAAGGTCAGAGAAGATCAAGTAAGACTCTAATAGTTGTGCTTTTTCCATTTTCTTATCGATCAATATTATGTTTTTCCCAGTGAAAATGCAACAGCAGAGTTATTGCTGACCTTTTCCTCACCCTTCCATTGTGTATAAAATCACAGCAAAACAGCAAACAACTTCATAAGCTGCAAGGTTTTCCAAATCAAAAAGCATATGTCCAGAAAATAGTTGTTTAAAACACGCAGAGAAAAAAAAAATGTTCTTTCTATGGTAAAAAGTAATCTACTTCTCTCTTAATTACACATGTGAAAAACTTTGTGCCAGCTTAAAAGCCAATAATTATACACCTTTTTCAGAAAATTCAGCAGTAAACTTTGTTAGCATTTTAAATAATTGACAGCTCAAATATACTTTCAGAAACAAGAATAGGAATCAAGTACATATTTCAATTTGGATTAAAACTGGATATCTACATTTCAGTTATTATATTTTTTTTCTGATTTTTAGTTCTTCCTTTTCACTTTAATGCACCATGGATCAAAATTTTATTTATTAATAATTATTACCTATATTGCCACTTTAAAAACTAAGAAAAAGCTTTTCCAAGAACTTTACAACGTTACTTTCTAACAAGGACATGGATGGCCGCAGTGAGCAATTCAATAAGAAAACTATGTTTTCTGTTCCAGCAAAAAGATGCTTTCCATTTTCTGCCGCTGTCATCAGGAAGAATGCCACAGAAACTGAGGCAGAGAATAAGAGAAATTAAAAAAAAATTAGGAAACAAAAAACTTACAGTTATTTCACTGATTCCAGAACAAATAAAGTTATTATTTTATCTTTTTGTATTTTTTTCAGTTAAAATAAGATTAGAAACAGAATAAAAATTTACATATGGAAAGCTGATCTCATTCATCGTTGTGAGTCTCAGCATAAAACATAGAGATGTTATGACATACCATAAAGAAACATCACTTTCAAGTGAAGGAAGAAATGTTTATATTTTTCTACTCTAAATAGTATTTGCAGATCCACATAGTAGAGATAATTAAAAACAGCTAATTCATTTATTGAAAGATATTTACAGTTGTCTTTTCAACAATATATACTGAAAACACCATCGGAAGTTAATAGCTGCCTCGTAAAAAGTTTATTGCCATTTCAAATGTACATGTAGTGAAGATACAATTGCTTTATGTACAAATTAGATAATCACAAGATTACCTACAGAAAAGTTTAGCTTGATAAACTGGATGGTCTGGTGCTCGGTGGTACAGTAAGGATATGTTTTGTTGCAGAATGTTATATGTTCACTAGATGTCCCCTTATATGACTGACACACAGGGTGTGGTGACTTTTGTAGACAGAGAAAGTCTCTTTGTCCTCATAAAAGTTATAGATGTTTCCCTTACTAAAAGCTACCAAGGAATAGAAGCATATAAGGTAACTTAAGTATTCATTAAAATCTCAATATTACACCTCAGATTTCAGAACCTGAAAATATGGCTGAAAAACTGGTTACAAAGTATTCAAGGTATATATACATAACAAGTGCTTTGCAGGAAATTAGAAACCTTGCCACCTGTCACACCTTTCTCTGGAGCAGTGACACAGTTGAAATTTATGCTGAAGCCATGAGCCACAAAAACACATGATTGTTGGGAAATCTCAGCCTTTGTTCAGAAAAGCAGGTTGCAGCCAACCTGGCTGCACAAAGATGCTTGAAAACAGGACCTCACTGTATTTGAGGAGTATTCTCAAAATGCAGATGGCAAATGCAGAGTCCCCAGATGCATTATTTATTATCAAGCCTCATAATTCATTTAATGATTTAATTGTTTTACAGGCCTGAATTGTCATTTGTGAAAATCTGAGTGTAGTGACATAGAAAGTAACCTAACAAAATGTCACTGCAGTGCTTTGCTGTGCCACAGCAATTACTGTAGGCAGTATGCAGCTCTCACTTGCTCTCCTCCTGTTGGCTATTCTCACCTTCTGCACTAAACTGAAACTAATGCCACTTGAAGTCACAGGAAACAACCTCCAACAACAGAGAGGATGTTCTCTTTTCTAACAGTTATAACAGCAGTTATAACATTCCCTTGAAACACTGGAAACGCACTGGAAACTCACTGAAACTCTGGAAACTCCAGACTGGTTCTAGTAAGATCTGTGCAAAAAAAGAAGACATGAACACAATAAAACACTGTGATGGAGACATGCGAAAATGCAGGACCTTACATGCTCTTTTTCTGCTATTTCTTGCTGTAGAGTTACTGCTTCAACCCCATTTTTCGGTATTTTTAACAATCAATCACTAGTACCCCACGACAATGTAAGGCTGAAATGAAAAGCACATCACAACCCTCTACCTGGTGAGACACTGGCTTTGCAGAGGATGTTACTGTCTGGATTATCAAATCCCCAAGATAAGTATTTCCCATCAGTAGGCTTCATACTGGTTCCAAAATGGCTTTTTTCCCCTCACAAAGGTTGCTGCTTAGGGACACTGCTCCTGGGGCACTATGGCTTCTCTTTCTACTGACCAAGACACACAAAAACGTACTTCCATAGCAAGGAACTGCAATGTTTCTATTGCAGGAGAGGACCTGTGGGACTGCACGGGTTGCAGCTCACTCTGCTTCTTCTCCTCTGCGTCTTCTCGTATCTTTTGGAGGGTTTTTAACTTCCATTCCCTTTCCTCTTCATTCCCAGTTTCCTCATGTGGGTCCCCTCTCTGTTCTTACGCTCTTCTCATTCTGCTTGACTGCCTCTCAAGCTGTCATTTCTTTCATTCATCCTCCACTTTTTTTCCTTCAGCTTGCCATAATTTTGACACAAATGTGGTGATACACAACTATTTTGACACAACTATTCCCTTTTACAAATTGCTTGTTATCTCCTATAATTTCCTATGGAATGCAGACTGAAGAAGGTCTCTGTGGTGGCAGCTGTTTTTTCCCTGTTTTGGTGACTCTGTAGATCTTGGCTGCCCAGCTAAAGATGACTTGGAGATCCTTTTACTTCCATCTGGAAAGAGTCTTGGGAAGACAACTACATTTGAGGCCTATGTGTAAGAAGTTGAACAGATAGTGCAAAGGAGAAAATGTTTGGATTTTTCTAAGTGGAAGAAGAACATGGGAGAAAGAAAACTGTGTCAAAAGGTATTTGAGAAACAGAGCTTCAGTAACAATGGCAAAGATAGGAAAAGTATGTACAGGGAATTGTTGTTCTCTCTATTTTTCAAAGATAGGACAGGTGGACTGTACATCCAGAAGTCTTCACAAGACATGGACAGTAATCACGGAATTGATCTCTGGTGATGGGACAGGGCAAGGCAGAGCATCACTAGAGCCTGTGAAACTGGCCCAGGTGACCACAGATCAGACTGGACCCAGCTGGGAGAGACCAGCTTACTTTCAATACCCATTTTTCTCCCTGCAGATTAATTAGATTTGTGAATATAGTAGAAGAGGATATGAGGACTGTGCTGTTAGAAAGTCTTGGCCCTAACCAAACTATTAATTTTATAAGCGGCAATTCTCTCGGTTATTTCTGTGTAATTTTATAGTTACATGTTTGTTTTTTTTCCACAAGAGATGTGTGTGATTTTACATTTTCATGGAATTCCCACCACTTGACAGAGAAATGCCTGCCTATGAACATCACTAGGAGATTTAAATTCCCCAAATTTCGAAGTGAATAGGGCTTTACTAAAACCCTGAACAAAGCATTTTATTTTGAAAAAGACCCCTTGAAATAATTGACAACTCTAGTCCTTATTACTGCTGGGGGTTTCTGCCAGAAGGGCTGATGTCTGGCAGAGGAAAGTTACAAAATGTATCTTGCGTTTAAACCTCAAGAATAAAAATAAAAACCTCATATCCTGGGAAAAAAAAATAAAAGAAAAAGCATTTTCCAAGAACAGAAAATGCAGCGTAGCTGTTTGTGGGCGAGAAATCTAGCACAGTTGCTGTGCGCCCATCAATCAGTGGCTGAGATGAACCCATTTGTAAAAGTTAATAGAGCAAAGTATAATGAAAGACAAATTGGTGTTATTAGTCGAAAGTTTATGGTTCAATTAAACTAATAATATGCAGTAAAGCAAAAAGAATAATTAGAAATTGTGATAAATATACATGGGTTTGTAAAAATATGACAAAATTTTACATATTTTGTTCTTTTTGAATATACTCTCTTTTTGATAGCTTTATACACAGTTGCCTTCGGGCATACAAGAAAACTGCAACACTAAGATTTAAAATAGATAATTACTTGGAACCAAATAGTATTACATATGCAACATAAAATTTACAGTGGGAATTATCCTGAGAGCTGAATCAATTTGAGATTTTAAAAAATAAAAGGACATCTGAAATTGGTTTTACGAAATTACTTGTTTATCAGCTTTATAAATAGATAAATTATACATGTTTTAGATAAGGATTATGACTTAGTTCTCTGAACCCTATGATATTTACAAAATACATATGATAACCTCATCTATCTACCATGAACCAAGCCTTTTATGTCCTCAATACCTCTCTTTCTGGAAATGTATAAAGGAAAAAGAGTCCTTGTCACTTGGCTAGCGCCCAGCACTGTTCCTCCCCTCCTTGCAGCATGACATCAGTAGAAGAACAAGGGAACTCGTATCCTCTTCTCCCCAGAAAACCAAACAGAGAGTTAAGAAGCCAGACCAGGAGACTTGCTTATGGTTTAAACTGGCTTTTTCCCCAACCCCTCGCAGAAGTGTTCAGAGAACTGATGTGATCCTGCCAAGCCTTTTGGCTTTATCAGGCTTTCCAACAAGGCATGGCTCTGTAAGCAAGTACCCAGTTAGCCTGGAGACACAGTGCTCAGTTTTGCAAAACAATGGTCTCCTCAGCTCAGGAAAACACTTACTACTTACACATTTATATCTTTGACAAGAAGGCAGATTGGGTGCTATAGCCATGAGCACAGACTGCACCGACATGGCTGGAATCAGCAGGAGTAGCTGAAGCCACGACTTAGATTGAGAGGGTGAATGTATAATCATCAGCCTCACCGATGTTATACTTAGTCTCTGAGCCTTCAAGTTTACAATTTTAAAAGTTATTAAAAAAAAAAAAAGGGAAGCCAGCAATGTATTTTGGCCATTGAAAGATGGATGGGGAATTTGCATGAAGAGAATCAAATACAAATCCTACAGAAATAATCTCAGTTCAAAAATCTGCATTTAATCTATATCTGACTCAATCTGCAGTGGGTGGAAGATCAGGCTTTCTTCCATGTGAATGGGGAAGCACAACACTGGAAAGCTGAAGCACAAGGGAAAGTGGAAAGTAAGACAGGAAAAATTGCAGGTTCATAAGAGGACAGAGGTCAGTTTTGAAATGTGTTGCGAACACTCCCGTGGGATTTTGTTAAACAGACAAAGAAACAAAAAAGAACTTAACAACAGAAAAGTAATTAAACAGAGTAAAAAACCCCTAAGAACAAACTATTAATTAATAAATTTTCTGAAAAAAACAGCAAGCAAGCCCAAGCCTGTTCAACAAGACACTTCGATATCTTTTATAGAAGATACAGAAAGGACCATCATATTATCTTCTTGGGGAAGCTAAATTTCACATACCCTTAATCAATCAAACACCTTCCCTCAAGCCTCAAGGCTGTGACATTTCAGTCAAAGGCAGAGGACAGCAGAGACCAAGATACTTTCAGGATGGGAACCTGATTAGATGTATACTCAACAAATGCTCGGTTACCCTCACAGCAAAGAAACAGTGTTGTATTTCAAGAAATAGTATCTGGTTTCAGTAGGATCTCTGGATGCTTTTGTCAACAAGATTGTAATCCCCTACTGTCATAGCTTTTTTCCACTATGAAATTCCTGTTGCTAGTGATCAAGTTACATCTTGATCTTATTTTCAAATAAGCTGAGCAAGATGAGCTCCAAAAGCCTCATATCACAGGACTCAAATATTTTGATTTCATATGGCCAAATATTTTGAAAGAGAATGTCCTGAAAAAAAAGTTTCACACTTTTTCCCTCAAAAGCCCCAAATATAAACCCCATATCTTCTACGAAAATTGCTTTAGACTAGATACTTTTTACCACAGTTCAGCCTAGAAAGAGAAAAATATTAAGAGGCTCTTTCTGCTTTTATTCAGCATTTCCGTTTTCTTGCCTTTTAGTTGGGTAAACAAATTGCAACAACTTGATCCCTACTTATATTCAGAAATTACGTCTCTTTTTTTTTGTATGCTTGTAATTGAAATTTTATAACAGATTACTTAGGCAAAGTTATTTCAACCTATAAAGTAATGCTTACCTACTGCAATCATTTATTCAACTGTTGTCTCACTTAAATTTCTAATTTCCATCTATGATTACTTAAATACGAGAAGATGTTTAGATATTTTTCCCCTTCCTATTAGTTGAAAGACTCTTCAACTTATGAAGAGATTCCTGAAATAATTTCAATTAGAACTGAGCAAAGAGTGTCGAACTAACAATTCAGGAAATGCGTTAGCATCTTCCTTCTTGCTGACTTTCTGGAGAAAGATCCTCAAATAAAACTGACGTGTTGCTAATAGGAGTTGCTCTTCCTCCTTCTTCCCACATACATACAGCTTACAGATTACACACAGTTCCCTGGAACATTTAACTGTCAAATTTCAAAGTCCTTTGAATGTTCTCACTAATTTTCACAACTATATTATTATGCTGAATTGGTTGAACACAATAGCCAGTAAGGCCTGCACAACCAAAACCGTCATGGTAGGCAAACCTTGACCAGCTTTTCCCTCTTTCTGTTTGCTACATTTGCACAGCATCAAAGATTGAGGAGCATGTATTTGAGATGGTACTTGTCATTCTTTCCAACACAAGGCAAGCCACTTTTCATTCCAGCCTTGGTCAAAGGAATAACGATCACTTTGGACATCACATTGGTAAAGGGAAGGAAGGGAAGAAGTGAAAACAGTTTCTTTATCTGCTTAGACTTGGACAACACAGGAAATTCTGCCTTGCCCATTCCCAGCTAAAAAAATGATCCCTCTCCCCAGACTGTCACTCTATTTCTGCCCTCACTCATATTCTGTTACCATGTCCTCAGTGCTCCCATTTACTCAAGCTAGAGAGGATCACCTTTGTGGGAGAAACACTAAACATAGGGCAGAGGTAAGGATAATGTGAACAACAGACATGTGGGAAGAGGAAAAATGAGCCTGGAGAGAGTGAGTATCCTTGAAGCACAGTTTTTCCTGCAGGAGGCACTGGCTGTGGCCTCACTCTGAATTAATTAATTTTAATGAGATTTTGATTCTGCCTTGGAATTTCTCTTCCCCTTCCCAAATTTCTTCTTGGAGAATCCAAGTACCATCTCAAGATCAGGCATGGGGTGCCTTTGTTAGAAAATCTTAGCTAGTAGAAAATTAAATGGATGGGAGAAGTAAGTTTTCCTGTTGTCAGCTGTTAATATACTCTTTAAAATATTTGCAGAGAGCATTTCCAGAGGGAGGGAAAAGCTTTCTGAATTTTGAGCTTTTATTTTCAGTTAAGGGTGTCAAAATTACAATCCTCAACCCCTTGCTCATCTGAGACAATGCAGGCACACCTGCCTTAGCCTGGAAGCACCTGAAAGTCTGCAAGTATCTCATTCACATCTCAAACTCTACCTCCACCACTGGAAAGGAGTCCCGGAAAGCTCCCGGGACTTCTTTGGGGATCTCTGAGAGGCTCAAAGCTGCTTCGCGCTATATGGAGGAGTTCCTCCACCAAATTTTTGCAGGGCCAGGTCCACCCTCTGTTTTGCACAGCAGGGATTGCGCTCATTGGTGGTAGGAGACACCAGGGCTCAGCAATGGCCTTTTCCCAGCTACCAGGAAGCTTCCTAAGTGCCAGGCTCAGGGCTATTCTGGAGCAAAACCAACTTGACCTCCTGCCTGTAGAAGAGGTCAAAATTTGAATGGTGGTACCATTAAATCTGAATTAAGACACAGAGAGGTTGGTGTGAGTGTGACAGCCTAGCCTAGTAGTCAGAGCACTTGGTGGGCAGAGGGGAACTCCTGGAGTATATTTAATAGCTGTTTGATTATTTAAAATGTTTATTTAAGCAGAAGCTCCAAACCATGCCTTCCCTCTCCTTGCTGAGTGCCCCAGCTCACAGACCCAGGCATACGTCTGGGCCTTCACACACCTTTTCCATCTGATATAGCAGACTTCTTTTTTGTACAATTCAGAGCACCAAAGCATAAAAGGCAAGATATGGGCCATGCTACCCTGTGCTCAGGGGAGCCCATGGCCTCCTGCTGAGGGCTCTCGGGGGCCTACTTTGACTTTCTACAGGCAGAGGAAAGGCTTCACCCCAGGTGCCCTACAGAGCCAGTCCCCAGTCATGTGGGGAGTCAGAAACTCCTGGCTTGAACTAGATGAAAAGGGGTATCTGACAGGTGGAGAAAACCACAGCACATTTCCACAGCCTTTCCTGGTCGATGCCCCTGGCAGGTCCCCACTCCGTGCTCTGGCTGCTTGGAGTCCCCTTCCATGGCACGTACCCTTCCCGTGGGCAGTGCAGGAGGCTCAGGGACCTGCCCAACCTACGATACCGTCACAAACTATAGCTGTGGCGTATAACTGCTCAGGACTGACAATACCGAAATGCTTTCCAACTTCGGGAAAGTCAGTTGCTTCTTTCCGAACCGGCAAGTATCCTGAAGTCTGTGGGAAGCCTGTGTAAACACTGTGACAGGGCGTTTCTGAAGCGGTCACAAATCTAAATCAGCTGAGGGAAATAGTGGGCATGCCTTGGAGCTGCGTATAAAAACATATTTTGTAAGGGCTAATCTTCACATTGTCCTGCACTTCGTTCCCTATTCCTTTTCTGCATTTCAGCCAGAACCTGAGTCTGTATGTCTTTTCAAACAAACCACAAATAATTTTCCCTCTTGAATTTGTTTGCCATTGTAGTGACACATTTTACAGGACACCAAGAATTTCATGAGGTTTTTTTTTTTAGTACTATAACAATACCTCAGTTTTAATTACTTGAACAAAAGGGTTTCAAGTCCATCAGAGTGCCTTTCAAGGCTTGCAAAGATATTAGCTGATTCCATAACCAATTACCTACATTTTCCTTTACTTATTGCAAATGTGACCTTTTATTAGAATTTGATTGCAAGTTTCCTGCTGTGAGTATATAACTATCTGCGTGTCTGAGAGCGGCTACCCTCCATTCATGTGATGACTGCTGTTAATTTTAATACACTTTGATGGCTGGAGAACAAATAAGTGTCTGTGACACTGAGCAGAGACATTTGAAGGTGGATAAACTACCACTTTAATGAGTAGAAATCAGCAAGTAAAGGGGCCTTCCAGTGACAAACCAGAAGACCTTCAACCTAAGCAAAGCAAAGTATTTTTTAGTCTGGAGGGGATTAAAAAAAAATTCTATCTTCCATATAGAAGTAGAATAACAAAACACCCCATAAAAATGATGCAAATTATAGAAGACAGCAATATATAAATAAATGCTCTCAAGAGATAATCTATTTCTTTTATAAATGACAAATGTGTGAGAAAATATTTCAGAGAAATATTGCAGTTGTATGTTTTTATTACCTGTTGATAGTAATTCTCTGAGATAAAAAAAAAAAATGGTTCGCAGACCTGTTTTCTCCATATTGGAACTGTATTATTGCTGTTTGATTTTTTTTTTCCTTGACTCCAAAGACGATCCTCAGGCTAGAATCCTCCTTCTCAAGAAAAATACACTCACAAACTTGCTGGAGTCCAGAGGAGAGCAAGAATGAAAATTAGGAAGCTGAAAGGATTCACTTGCAAGACAAGGTTAAAAAAAGTTACTTACCTTGACTAAGTAATGATCAAGGTGAAACATACTAATCCTTTAAAAATATTTAAACAGTATGAATCTTTAACAGTGAGAGGAATTAATTAAGAATACGTAAAGGAGTACCGGGATATTAGAAAGATTGTAAATTGTCTAAAAATATGTAGACTGGCTTATTTACTGTACAGAAAAAAAATACAAATTCTTAAAAGAAAATGAAGAAAAAATATTGCCTGCTTATGTGAAAAGACACTGGATTAAAGCATGGCTCTTGAAGCTGCATTCCCTTCCTTACTATTACTTCTACTAAAAATGCACAATTGCACAGAGGGGTTCCGTTGTGCAAAACCAGGAGACAAACAGAAAAACCTTGCACCCAGGCTCTTTTTTTCTTCCTTTTCTAGTTTTCCTCCACAGTTCATGGCTGTATTCTGAAACATAAATACTCACTTGTTATCACTAGTGGAAGAGTTTGCAGAGCACAGCTATGTCTCTGATTACACGTAAAAAAGGAGGAGCAAGCAGGAAAGATTTTCTGAAAGATTTTCCTACTCAGTCACTATTGAATGTTTCCCCAAACTGATTAAATTATCAACTATTAGCCTACAAAATTATCTTTCCTTATGTTCCCAATCACATTTTGAGTCCCAATTATTTTCAGAAAAAATAAGTTTTTACCTTGTTGGTCCCAGAAAGAAATCCCATCTTCGCGTTGACTCCAGAATCTACTGCTTGCCTTGACCTTTACTGCCTCACTAAGCACTCTGTACAATAATAAGAAAAGTTTCATATCTGTGTGAGGACTTAGGGCCCCTTACAGCATTTTAGTTTCACAGCCTATAGTTGATTTGTTTTCTGTTATCAGTGTTAATTAAATAAGTAGAAGAGAGGCATTGCCTTTAAGATGCAGAATACTTCCCATTATAAAAGTCTTTTTCAGTAATAATAATTTCTGCCAGTCTCTTAACATTTTGGTCTGAAATTGCCCATGCATAGTCAGATCATTTTATCCTAGTTGCTGCAAAAAAGAATTTCAGCAAAGATAACACAGCTGACTCCAAGAGTCAGATGACCAAAATTACCATGGTGCTTATTCTGGCCCCTCCATTCAGTGATGGTGTCAGAGGACACCCTGCTGTAGCTGACATTCTTCTCAGAAGAAAAGAAAAAGCTCTTGATCTGGCCCCTGTAATCACTAGTTCATACTTGCCAAGGTAAATTGTAATGGTTACTTGATGGTCACTACCATGAAGTGGTCCAACAGTTTACTGGGACTTGCACTATTGACACACGCCATCCACAGAGTCATCCAAAACTCAGGGTGCTGCTCTCCTTTTTTTTTTGTTTCTATCTAGGTCACTGGGAGAAGGTTGTCTTTGTCCCATCACCTGAGTAGTTCTATAGCTGGTAAGTAGCTAACCTCCACCAAAATTATCCTTTTACTCTTCTAATGTCCAAAACTTGCCATGATGTGGCCACCAGCTCACACCAACCTCTTTTATTCTACTGACCCCAGGAATGGCCAGCAGCCATCTACAATGTGCCACTATTATCTTGCCAACTAGTCAATGAGCTTTCTAAGCTTCCTGACTTGAGCACAGGTTTGTTCACTAGCAGCAAAGTTCTGTATCAGAAAACATTTTTTTCAAAACATTAATAAATACTCTCTTTCCTTTAGTGCACTATACTAGAGTCCACTAGATAATCTGGTGCACACATGGCTGTTCGGAAAAGAAAGACAATTTCCAAAGGAGTACTATAATGGTAAGAGCATGAGGGCAGGCAAGGCTTGAGCTGTCAGAGCTACACTGATCGTAGGACGACACTTGAGTGTAAGCTCATTGCCAGCTTGTATCCAGACTTAGCCTTCTCCTACAGTGCAACGAGCTGACACACTACATAGCATTTTGGATCACAAATTGACACACAAGGGTTGAAAATGATCCTGAGAAGGATAAGCAAGGTTTGTGCTCAGCAGTGCCCTCAGACTGGAACTAGCTCATCAGCCAACAGACACAGTCAAAAGAGGCCTGGCACACAAGTCCAAAGGCTTGGGTGGCATTTCAAGAGGAATGACTGGTAACAAGTAGTTCCACACAACATCTTAAAAAATCAATGTTGAATCCATGTTCGCACTGAATAGAAACTATCTGTAAAATACAGCACTTTGAAGAACATTGTTCACAAAACATTCAGTCAGTCTTTCTTTTATATATCAGTGTGACTTGTGATTTTTACTTTTTTTTTCTTCTGGTTCTCAGTAACTATTACTAAAGCAAGCAGAAGGGAGGAAGTGCTTATATTACAATGGATATTTTTAAAATAAAATGTAATACATAGATGGATGTATGTCACTCAAGGTCATGAATCCTAGACTGTGAAATCCAGTGAAATAGCAAACCTTATCAAATCTGCTTATACTAAGGCCAAAGAGTGTTTCAACTATAAGACAATAATGATGAATTAGAAATCAGAATGATACAAGATTCAAAGGTACACGTTTTTGAGAACTGCATCTGCTTGCTATTGGCACACACTGTAATTACACATTTTGCAGAATGTTCCCGATCTGTATCTTTCCCCATTATCGTCTTCCTTGTCTTGTTCTTATTATTTTCCAATAGGAAGTTATTTATACATGTCAGCCTTTTTTGATCTCCTAGAACTGAATTTGCAATAATTTTTTTTCTCTTTTTTACTACATCATACCTTCTAAAATTGGTTACAAAATCATCAACAAAACCAATGAGGAAAACACTAATAGCAAAGGAAATTATGAATTTCCAATACATATCTATTAAAATGCAGTCAGTCTTTACAAAACACATCTTAAAAGTTGTACTGTAGACTGTGAAGTTTCTTTATGAGCCATAAGAAGGAAAGCCTGATGCTTTGTCCCAGTGATAAGTATTACTGGACAAGCTGTGTGATGGCAAGGGTTTTCACATTTATTTATTTTTTGCTCCTTCCTCTGCAACAACAGAACAATTTTAACCACTGTGTAGACTGAGATAGATTGTCATATTAGTAGCCACTGGTCTTGTCAGTGAAGCAGAATGACAAGAGGAATTGCACTGCTTTCAGAGGCTAGAGGTACTGTATGTGCAAGATAGACAGGACAGGTGGGATTCAGTTGCCTAAACATTGTCAGCTCATGCAATCTGAGACGCCCTGGGGCAGCCACAACATCTGCATGGTGCTGGCAGGTCTGAGACAGGACTTCAGACCAAGGATCCACTTCCCTGGAAAACGGCAAGGGGAAGCCAGGCAGGTGTCTTGGTTTCGGCTGGGATGGAGCTGGCTGGCTTTTTTCTTGCTGTTTGGAATCCTTCCAGCATCATTTTCAGTTTTTTCGTTCCGTGCTGCTGCTCAGGACAGGCTGTATCAGTCATTGGGTTGCTGGGTGGTGAGAAATTGTGCATAATTCGTTTTGTATATTTTATTATTCCTATTCTTATTATCATTATTTATATATATAATATTATATTTTCCTTTGGTATCCTAGTAAACTGTCTTTATTTCAACCTATGAGTTTTCTTTTCTCCCCAATTCTCTCCCTCATCCCCTGGGGCGGGAGAGGGTGAGCCAGTGGCTGTGTGGTACTGCCTTGCTGACTGGAGTTAAACCACTGACAACAGGCTTAAAATGTCAGAGCCAATACAAAAAGTGATACTTGACACTCCTGTTTAGGCTACTGAATCTTCCTCTCCTCCTTGAGTATTCATTACCTTGACCTCCTTGGAGTGCCTGGGGCTGTAGCTCACCTTTCACTCCATTCCTACTAGAAAGTGGAATTTCTCCAGAGATTTCATTGAAACCGAATCTTGCACCCCAATTTTGATTCCCAGTTATTCAGCTGGGAAAGGATTGAAAAGATTTTCTGTCTATTTCCTTTCTTCCCCTTTAGGAGATGCACTACTGGGTCCTCACACCTCACTTCTGGACACCATGGCAGACCACAGGAGAATCCCTCCTGGAGGTGTTAGGGTTTGCTAATGATTTTCAGTCTCTTTTTGAATTAAAAGCCTAAGACACATGACCTCACAAAATAAATAAAAGCTACTGAAATCTTTGCCATCTTATTGTTTGGTGGTGAGTGCTCTCAGTTAGGAGGTGAAAGATCTGCTCTAAGATACCTATTAATTTGAAAACAAGGAGCTCAGCTCAGTTCTACCAGCCAGGAAACCACTTGCAGCAGAAAACCATTGAAGAACTGCGGGTGCAGCCTTCCCAGGCTTGACAAAGCTGTTCCATCTCATGTTAATAATTAAATATTCATTGGAGCATGGACTAGAACCTAACTCTCCCACTTCCCAGGTGATAGCCCTAATTACATGCCTATGTCATCAATCTCTGTATCTGCTGTAATGAATTGTCATTATCCAGTATTGTATATACTGGAAGAATTGTAACAGGAGACAGCTCCTCTCCCTCTTTCCCTCCACTCTGAATATCTCACAGCCAAGACGTTGCAGCACTCTTTCTGGCACAGATGAAGAGCTGGGTTTAAGTCTTTCCTCTGAATTACATTGAGTAATGAACTTGGGAGAGGAGAATAGCCATAGTCACTGCAAGGTAGCCCTTGAAGACTCTTCTTTTGGCTAAGCTCAGGGAAACTGAATCTGGTAGGAATTTGACTGAGGTCATTAAGAAGAAGGATCCCGATCAGCTTGGCTGTGGATATGCATTTGTGCACGGCCACTAGCCATTGAACTAGGGCTTTAACAATCTTGCTAGTCCTCAAGACTAGAGTTATGCACCAAAAGGAACACACGGATGCTTGTTTCTTTGCACATCTAGCCCTTGTTAGCTACAGAATTACCTGTGGAGTTATACATTGCTTCAAATAGTTTTCTAAATAAAGACACTATCAATAATCAATACACTGGCTTTATGCTTCTCTCCCTTCAGGTGTCATTACACAGCCCTTGCCACTGACTCGAACAACATAAAGATTTCACATTAAGAGTCACACAAAAGATCCTTCAGACTCTATAATCACATATTGCTTCTCCAGGGCATTTTCTACAATGCAATACCATATTTTCATATCCATTACTCACATTCTCTGCAATACTTTCAGCACTAACACTGTTGAAATTACTTGTGTAGGCTTTAAAAAGGCTGGTTTTTACTTCAGTAAGTAGGCGTTTCACCAGAGTTTTCCATAGCTAGATGCTTTCTGAAAAGCAGTGCAAGAGAATTTGTTTATCAGAGGTTAAGAGTCTGTTACTGCTTACTTTTTCTTTAGGAAAATAAATGAGATTAGAATTGATACACTTAGTACTATTTATAATAGACTCACTAGTTCTATGCACCCTCTTTGTATGCAGAATTACTAACTCTGAAGTGTGGAAAAGCTTTTTCTATTACACTCCGGTCAAAAGCAAGCATGGATTTTTTTCACATGACATCTTTACACACTAACCTCTTTAATATCGTAGCCTCTCTCTTTGGTGTCTGAGTGTTTTGGCAAGTAAAATTGCAGCAGGAGCCAACGCAGTCACCATGTAATTGGGAGAGGTGAGGGACAGAAGATTAGCTTTACCCCTTGCACACCTGATCACATGCTGAGGCATGATCCTTCTTGCCCCACCATCCCCTAGCCAGGACAAGGCTCTCACTCGCCAGCTGCTGCATGGTGTCACAGACCCCCTTCAGCTACCTGTATCTGTCTCCTGTGACCAAGATACCAAGGAGAAACTGCAATGCTGTGCTGTGGATACTCAGGCTCCCAGTGCTGCCACAAGGAGCTGGAGATGGGGACTATTGCGCCCTTATTCCTTCCTGTAAATCTGCACCTGCAAAAATTGACTGAATTCTATGACAGATAACACACCTATAGTCAATCCATGGCTATACCATCTATCTTTGGTTCTTCCCTGTTGCATTTGGCATGTTTGTTTTAAAAGCAATTACTATGTAAGGCAGCAGTAATTAAAATATTGCTTTATAAAATGCATTCAAACCTGTAATTTTGAAAATGGTCCCATGTCAATCTTTTGCACTCCAATTGTGCTTTTGCCAGCAGCAGTGATAACAAGTGTCACCTTAGTGAGTTATTTTGAATTACTCTTAATTTCACCCTAACAGAAGTGACAAGAGAATCAGCCTTTCTGAAGGTTTCATCTCCTTTCATCCATACAAGAGAAAGACGAATTTTACCTCTGCTTATCATTGCTTTAATAATTAAGAAACTAAAAGCCTAGCTGTGATCTCCCATATGTAAGTAAGAAAATATCTTGAAAAACACGAAGAAAAAGGGAAGGAAATAATGTTGGCTGAGCAGTTTACTTAGCTACTGTGCAGAACATACTAGTACATCTGCCTTATCACACTATTATTATTGTGGTGGCTTGCCATGCCATCTAGCAGGGACTCAGGGAACTACCAGTTCGAGGGAAGAAGTGAAAAGGCAACATAAAAGCAAGACAAGAAAAAAGTTCTGGAATATATATTTACCAAGAGTAGATATAAACATTTACATTTTTCAGATAAAACAATTTGTGAATGAAGAGTAGCTTCTACAAAAAAAATCTTTTACCTTTAATTCTGTCATACAGGCTGAGCATTCTCACAAGTTTCCTATACATTGTGTATGAAAATATTTTTCTTCTACTTTTAAATATCTCACGTTTGCTCATTTTTTCTAGTATTTACAAAGATAAGTGGCAGCTGGCTTTCCATATATCATGCAGCACAACTAATTCACCTCTGTTGTGTTCATTTTCTTAATCTCTTATCTGAATTTTTTTCCGATGCTCCTTTGAGTTGAATCCCTCATGCTTCTAGACCGATTCTGAGACTGCACTCACGGTGGTTTGTGAACATCACCACTGACCAGATAAACTGCACACCAGCATCTGTCTAATATAGCTGCATTTTACTCCTTACTAGCATGCAAAAATGGCTTGTTAGACTATTTCTTTTTAAAGGGGTAATATGCCATTTTTTAAGTTAAAGTCATTTCCCGTCCAAGAAATTACTAATCCTTACCAGATACACCAAATCAAAACAGTACATTAAGACAAACTTCACCACTTCAGCTTCCTGCTTTAAGACTGTATTTTACATTGCATGGACAAAATCATATTTCTGTTCTCTTTTTAAGTATCTTATGAAGCAGGGAAGCTGAATGACAAACATTTTGTTTGTCCTTAATATAAAGTTACAGCCATTCTATCACTTGGCCACACAGGTAAAGCCTTTCCCAACCTGTGCATATACCAGTACTATGTTTGCCCCAAATAACTCTTAAAATGACACAAGAACACCCCTACTACTGCCCCTCTACCTCTCACTGTGAGCCCAAGCCTCTAGCACTGTACAGATTTGATAACTTTGACATTTCTCCTTCATTTTCCCTCCCTCTTCTTCAGTTTCTACTGTGTCTATCTTCCCTCTCTAGCACGAATCCCTTACACCTCGGACCTTTATCCCACATGCCTTTTCTCCTCATTTCAGCAGTTTCTTTTTGCTTTCTCTCTGGCAACACATAGCAGATCCCACCAAAGTTGTGGCTATGATCTCTCCTGCAAACAGATGCACCTTGGCTGCATTCTCTCCCCATTGCAGCTATCAGGATCACCACCACCACCATAGACAGTTCAGAGAAAAAAAATTGGCCAAGCAAAGATCTGCTGTTGACTCCAATACCCTGCTTCGTTCAGTCCCCCCATCCAACAGAATGGGCTGATGGGGAAAACAAGCTCTGGCTAAAAAACCCAGCATACAACTCCAGCCTCACTCAGCCCTGCTGTTGGCCATGGACTTATTTCCTTTTGGTTTCCCTGTGAACACAGGGACATCAGTTCCTAGAGTGTGCATCAAGTGTGTCATGTTGCTGCCTGGCAGAGCCCGTATCTGCAGCCACATCTCTTGGCGTACCATCTAGAAACGCCAGGATCTCGTCCCACCCTGCATCTGTGGTCTCCTGGTTGCCAGTTTGTCACATTTGACACAGAGTGTCAGACACTGCCGGGAGGACTTCACTGGTATCCATCTCTTGTTTATTTGCTATGGACTTTTTAGCTTTGTTCCCATTCCTTTTCAGTTATCTTCCGTAACAACCACTTTACTGTCTTCTTCTGTATCGTGTTCTCTCTCAGTCATCCTTCTTCCAAGCCAAAGAGCCACAGCCTGTTTAGTTTTGCTTCACACAGAATTTCTGCACCTCTGACCAGTGCTGCTGTGAGATGCCTTGATACAGAGTTCTGAAGATGCTGTAAGTTTATAGAGGTTCGAAAATGGATTGAATAAAGTGACAAAAAAAAATCTGTCTAATCCATTTAATTACAAAGATATGACACCAGGAAATCCCAGAGCTATGCGAGTGAAGCATCACTACACATAGCATAGCATCTTTCTCGGGCATCCACAGTTCCCAGCCATCAGAGACAGGTTACTAGGTCTTTGATCTATCCCATCAAGGCAGTTCCTACATTTTTATGTCTTTTTCTCTACTTTCTCTAGTTTTATTACATCTTTTCAAAGGGGAATGGGGAGTAAAAATAATTGCTAGTAGTACTCCAGAGACAAGTGCATTATATTTTATACGGAGAAATGATGATTTTTCAGTTTTCTTTCCTACTCATTTATTCATAATTTTTAGATTTACTTACTTAGCATCACTAACCACAAAATCAAATTTTTAACAGAATTTTTCACAAGTTCAGTGTTCTTCCTTGCACAGATTCCTCTCTTGTCTGCATTATTTTACATTTACCAATATTGAATTCCTAAACCGTTTTGCAATTCAGTTAATTTGTATTTTGAAATTCTTCTGTGACTCTTAATTGTTACTGCCCTCAATAATTTTGTATCTCATTTTTTTCACAATAGTTTTTACCTTATTTTCCAGATCACGCATGCATACACTGAATGTTATTACAGATTTCTAATTTATCCTGTCACAAAACCTGACCTCTTAACATAACTTTTCCCTTGTCTCCTGGACAGTTTGTAGTATACAAGAGGTCTACACAACAAATTCATTACTCCACAGGTCTGTAGCAATGGAATCACTTGAATGTCCCTGCAGCTCCTTTAAAAGATGCTATGGCAGGTACACTCACCCTAAGCTAGTCAGCTTCCAGAACCATGTGGTTGTTGCAAAGTGGAGTCTTCTGTCAATGAAACCATATATGACCACAGATCAGATTGGACTAGGGTATGTGTGGAGCCGGCTGGAGGGTGAGCTTGAGCCAGTCAGTCCTCCTCGGAGCAGCAGGTTTGTAGTCAGGGACTCTCCCCTTAGGTTGGGACGCTGCCTAAGGAAACTCCTCAAGCTTGAGAGCCCTCCCTTTGTTAGGTGAGTGATTGCACATTTTGGATCATCGGAATTTCTCATTTCCAAAGATTCTAATGTTTGAACTGTAGTGTTCAAAAAGAAAGTTGGTTGCATAGGAAATGCCATGTAAAAATACAGTACTCTCCTGCCTGGACCTGTAAGTACCAAATTGTAGACAAAAATGTAGACCATCCTGTCAATGATCTGAAGTGAGTGCTTCACATTTTCAGCACATAGCAGATACTATACTTTTGTACCTTTTAGCTGTGGTTTTCAAAATTTCCTACCAACCCCAAAGAGGAGTTACAGACACATTCCAAGGAACTTAACAGGAGGTGCTCATCATTTTGATATACTCCAAGACTCTGTCTTGACGAGTAATACTGACTAAGCTAGGTCAGGCTGAGTGACCATGGCTCAAAGTAGGCCAACCTGAAAGGACAATTTTTGCTCCCAAGCAATGGAGATCTTTGCGTGTCTATACCAATGACTAGGCAGCCTGAGGAATAAAGAGGAGGAGCTAGAAGCTTTGGCCCGGTCCCAGAGCTAAGACAACATCATTGGCAGAAGTGAAACCTGGTGGGATGAATCCTGTGACTGGTGTGCTGTGATGGACAGTTACAGGCTCTGCAGGAGGGACAGGCAGGGCAGGCAAGGTGGAGGCGGTGCTGGATGTCAGGGAGCAGTTGCATTGTATGGTGCTTGCGGCTGGCGATGACACAGTTGAGAGCCTTTGGGTAAAGACGAAGGGGAAAGCAAATAAAGCAGATGTTGTCATGGGAGTCTACTACTGACCACCCAGCCAGGACGATGACACTGATGAATTATTCTGCGAGGAATGAAGGGATGTCTCTAGATCAGCTGCCCTTGTCCGTCCTTATGTGATTCCCAGGCGTTAACTGGGAAGATCATAGAGTGGGACAAACAGGTCCAGGAAACTGCTGAAGCACACTGAAGGTAACTTCTTGGTGCAGGTACCAAGGGAGTCAACTAGGAAAGGTGCCCTCCTAGATGTCTTGTTTGTAAACAGAAAGGGTCTTGCAGGCCAACTGGTAACTGGTGGCTGTCTTGGTCACAGTGACCACCAGGTAGCTGAGTTTCAAGTCGCTGGTGACAGGAGAAAAACTGCCAGCAAAACTTCAACCATGGACATGGGAACAGCAGACTTTGGGCTGCTGGAGCAACTAGTTCGTAAGGTCCTCTGGGAATCTGCTTTTGAAGGTACTGGGATCCACAACTGCCGGTCACTTTTTAAGAGCCATCCCTGAAGAGTGCAGGAGCAGGCAATGCCAAAGTGTGGGAACTCGAGCAAGTGGAGCAGAAGGCTGGCTTGGCTAAATGGGGATCTTCTTCAAGAACCTAGGTGCAAAAGGAAAGTGTACAAACACTGGAAGTAAGGACAGGCGACACAGGAGGACTAGAGAGATGCTGTTCACCATGGTATGGAGAAAATTCTTTCAGCCAAGGCCTCATTAGAGTTCCAGTTGGCCACTACTGTGAAGGACAACAGAAAGTGCTTTTTTAAATAGGTGAAAAGCAAAAGGAGGATGCAAGATAACTTTGGTCCATTGCTTGATGAGGTTGGTCACCTCACAAATAGGGGCGTAGACAAAGCAGAGATGTTTATTGCCTTCTTCGCCTCTGTCTTTAACACTCCTGACGGGCCTTGGAACCCCGGAGCCCTGTGATGGAAGACCATGACTGGGGGGAATGATTAACTGCCAGCTGACTCTGAACTTCTGGAGACTTGCTGCTCCAGCTGGATACACCTAAGTCTATGGGACCTGATGGGATTTGTCCCAGGGTACTGAAAGAGCTGGCTGATGTTATTGCAGGACCTCTTTTTCAATGGTCTTGGGAGTCTGGCGAGGTCCCAGTGGACTGGAAGCTGGCAAGTGTTGTCCCAACTCTCAAGAAGGGTAAGAAAGAAGACCCTGGTAGTCACAGGCCTATCAGTCTCACTTCAGTGCCAGGTAAAATTATGGAGAAGGTCATTCTGGGAGTTATTGAAAAACACTTGAGAGACAACGTGGTCATTGGTATAGCCAGCACAGGTTCATAAGGAGAAAGGCCTCCTTAACTATCTTTATTTCCTTTTATGACAAGATCGCCTGCTTCACTGTTTACCTCCATGGGCTGCAGAGGAACAGCCTACCTCACCACCATCTTCCTCACAGGCTGCAGGGGAATCTCTGCTCAGCACCTGCAGCACCTCCTCCCCCTCCTTTTTCACTGACCTTAGCGTCTGCAGAGTTGTTGCTCTCACATATTCTCACTCCTGTCTGCCAGATGCTGTTGCCCAGCACTTTTTTCACCTTCTTAAACATGTTATCACAGAGGCACTACCACCATAGCTGATTGGCTTGGCCTTGGCCAGCAGTAGGTCTGTCTTGGAGCTGGCTGGCATCGGCTCTATCGGACATAGGGGAAGCTTCTCGCATCTTCTCATTGAAGCTACCCCCCCTGCTACCAAAACCTTGCCATATAAACCAAATATACTGTATCAAAAGTTCAGAGACTCTTCCAAGCACAGTTTTTTTAACTCACACTCTCTTATATTTTTATATCATTTGTTATCCTACGAACTGTACTAACACAACAAAATTATAAAGGAACTAAGCTTTGTAGACAGATGACAGCCTGTTGATTACACGTGTGAAAAAGCAAATTAAAGTGAACAAGTGGAAACTGCTATGACATTAAAGAAAGTGGTTAATGGCATCAAAGAACTGGATGTAGTACTAAAAATAATAGTCATTATAATTTTGATCCCATTTCTTCTCCTTGAACACCTAGGCTGCTTGTGGGTAGTCACCTATAGTACACTGAATTGCAGCATACAAGATGCATCTGCACAGTAAAGCTCCTTGAGTTTCTCATGGACTATCCAAAACCTGTGTTCAGGTGGCCAGATTGGCTGCAAAGAGTACTGGCGAGGAGGAGGCTGAAACTCAAGAGGTACAAATCCTTCTTGTGGCCTGGAATGGATCACTCTCTACTCAGACATCATCTAACCATGAAGCTTACCTCTCTGCTCATTCTTAAAGACGGGGCCAACCTCCTCTTACTCCCACTCTTTGCCCTAACTTTATGTACTTCATAATATTCTTGGCACTCATCTGCCTTGTCTAAAATGTATGAGAATGTTGCTACTCTGCTCCACTTCCTTTTTTTCCCATCCTGGCTGAAGAGCTGATACACAAAACTATCCTGTGTGTGTCTCCACAGTAGCGAAGGAACTGTCTGCCAAGAAAATGAAAGCACCGGTCATAAACATTTTCCTAGAAATAAGAAAACAATCCTCCTTCACTTCTTTAACATTTTGCATCACTACAGTGCCACAAGCCGGTACTTCCAGCTACTTGTTGAGAGTTTTATTTTTGCCATGGTCTGTTCAGAAGATATATCTTTGGATGCACATGTCTGCAAGATGCCATAACAATATATTTTGTTTTATTTCGTCTAAACCAGATAAACTTATATGGATGCAGTTATAATACAAGGTTAGAACAAATATTGGTTTCAAAATGCTTTGAGGACAAGAAAACATTGGAAGAAGTCTTCAAGAAATATTTTATACCTGAGCAAACATAGCTACATTGCATGAAGTTCTCAGTAAGAGCTTTTCGTACAGATACAGCAATTACATAAATCTTCGGTGAACAGTCTGGCCCATGAAAGGATTTACACAGGAAGTGGTATTAGAGGCACATAATGAAAAGTGAATATAAAGCAACAGCACAAGAATGTCAAGAGAGTATCAGAAAGATAAGGCACAAAGAAATGTTTGGTTAACAATGAACATTAAATGCAACAACAAGCAGTTCTACAGCTATACTGAAAAAAATTAGAAAGGAAAAGGATATTTGGGCTCATTGACAGGAAAAAGCAGCAACTAGCTGAAAACACAGTTAAGTCTAAAGAAACCACTCATTTCCTTTTTAGTGAAGAATCAAGCAAAGATAAATTGTGACCATACATTTAATGAGACCAGCCTTAATAAGGAAATGGAGATGCAAGTTAGAATATAGAAAGAACATCTTACAAATTCTTTGAAGGGAAATAGATATGGTCAAACCAGCATGGTGTAAGGAAATTAATCCTAATAACTAACCAAAGGAATCTCCTAAGCAATAGCAATTATCCTGGGAACTCAAAAGGCAAGAGAGATCCTAGAGGATTCTCTTGACAGAGTCTCTCTCTGCATTTTCTTTTCAAAAATAATACATAAATAATGCTACTTAAGAAATTACATTTGAACCTTCTTTACAGTAAACCTGGAAATATTAAGCAGTATGCTTCAATCACATAGAATGAGGCAACTGAAAAAAAAAAAGACAATCCACACAAAACAATCCGCATAGTTTTGCCAACAGCTCATCATATTAACTCCCTCTCTTAGCAGGCTAATTACCCTGCTTCTCCTCACTTAACTACGAGGGTACATACCACTGTTACTAAGGCTGCACGCGTTATTCCACACAATATGCTTAAAGCAAGCCAAGAAAGGCAGCCATGAGATGGTAACAGATCTGCGCTCAGCCACCATCTTTTTGTCTCCACTTAGTGTACTAGCAACTGAGTGACAGAACCGTTATTTCTTATTGATTCAGCCTCATATGTGAATAATTTTAGGATGTTGTCCCAGCTGGGAAAAACATGAGGCCTGCAAGATTAATTCATGCTGTGATGGCCACCACTGAGTACAAGAAGCAAAGCCAAAATGTCTCTCTAATACCACTGCATATCCCTCTAAACTAAAGGTGTATTTTAATGAGATCCACATCACAGCTCAGCTAAAATTCCGTTTTGACCACGGACCAATATTGCCTGCTCCTGGAGCAGGCCTGGGCAGCTTTGAATTTGACAGTCACGGAATCCTGTAAGAAATCAGACAGATTGCAAGAATCTGTCTGGTTGCAGAGTACTGTAAGGCAAGGCAGCTGATAGCTTTTTCCAGCCTGTTCACATTTTTGTTGTAAGCCTAACTTTGTTTTTACAATCCTTTCATCTGAATTCTGTTCTTAACATTTTCATGTCATGGCCTCTTTGTTAAGCCCATGTCTTGTCAGTAACCATAACTGCAGAGGTGTTTGAGTATGATAGAGTCAGTTCAGAGAGCTCAGAGCTGAAGGCAGCTATGGCTGGAACACTTCGAAAATTAGAAGCCAGCCATTAACAGGTCTCCTGGCCCACTGCAAAAGCAATATTCCCTGGATTTACAAATTTGTCAAAATATGAAGACATGCTTTTGCAAGAAAGAAAAATACCCCTCTTCCTCTCTGACAATGTAATTATTTTCTTGCCAAATACCAAGAATTTTTAAAGAGCAGGCTATTTGTTAATGGTTGCAGAATTATTTTTTGGCAAGTTCATGGCTAGACTTTCTGTTCAAGCTTTCATTGTTAAAATGAATTAATTAATATATTTAAAACAGGTGGTAGAAGGTTAGAAATGTATAGGCTCCATGAGGACAAGCTTCAAAGCAAATTCAGTGTGTTATTGGTTCAGTGGGTTTTTTTAAATGTAAATAGGATTCTTCCTTTAGTGTTGTGTGAGGATGGTTTTTGTCTTAAGGGAGAGGAGTACAAGAGAACAGCATTCTTACAGTCAGGCTTTAGGTCAGATTTGAGAAATGCTGCAGTATCTCCTGCTCTGCTTCTAGCATCTGCCTGGTACCTCTCCCATTCACTGCTCTTAATAGGTAGACAACAAAATGCTAATAAATAGGTTTAATTAGAAGAGAGTTACTTAACAGATATTTGCTGTTCATGACCTTACGTCTGTTTTGCCTGGATTCAGTTCCCTTTGTCAGACTCGTACTTAATCTCTTTTGGTCTGCGTACGACAGTTATACCAGAATCTTACAGAGAGGGACTATTAACTCTGATTTCTTTGATCGTAGCCCAGGATACCACTACGCTTGAACTTGCCACTTTTTCTATATCTCCACACAGCTGCAATTTACCTAAGAAAGGAATTTTTCTGGGCAATTTTTATTTACATAAATTTTTCATTTTTTACTGTTCATTTATCTTTTCTGATAATGTAATTTAAAAGATGTGTGGAGAACGAATACAATTATCCTTCTAGGCAGTTCTGGAGTATTTTATTTTAAAATAGAGTTTCCAAGTTTTTCTATTTGTACCTGGTATTTAATGTTTTCTAAAATTTCCTCCATGTAATATGCATAGTTATTTTCTGTATTAGGGAAAAACAAAAAAAACAAACAAAAATCTAGACGAAAGTTTGCTGCCTCTGAATTTCCCTCTTTTCCTCAAATACTCACTAGCTCTCATCTTTTCTTCACTACTTCTTTCCCTATCCCATCAAGTCCCACTGCCTCTAATTCTCCTTTGTTTCTGCATTTATGTCACTTTATCAGTGGCTTATGTGAAGACTTAAGTGCTTTTAAGATGGAGCGGACTATAATGATTATATGAGCTGAAGTACTTTTTCTTTGTTGCCATTGTAAAAATTCACAGAAGTATATAGAAGATACATAGAAGCCATACATGTACATAGAAGATGTAAATATCTACGTCTTCCATATACCCAGACATGCATACACATTTTTCTTGGCATTTTGTATTCAAAAATAATAAAGTTGGACAGAAAATATTTCACAGGTGACCTGCTGCCAAGAAGAATTTGAATTATTTTTGGTCATTTTGAGTTATGAGGTCTCAAGATAAAAGAAAAGAACATTAAGAATAAGCCATTAAGTCACTTAACCAAACAGTCCTAAAGGAGTTTACTGCTAAAGTGAACCACATTTCACTGTTCCTCTACCTACTGTAATGAATGATATATGAGGCACTTCAGATAGTACCATGGGGTTCAGAGTGATGAGCTGACAATGTGACCTTCCTTGGCTTCACTGGCAAGCCACCAAAAAACTATTAAATCGTTGTGGGTTTGGTTCCACCGCCCCCCCCCCCATCTTCTTCCAGCTCCCTAATACATACATACATAAGGCTTGAATGACAAAAGGCTTTTTTCCCCCCACCCTTAATAATGAAGAAAGTACCGCATCATGTTTCCTTTGTAACTAAGTTAAGATATGCCAACATGGAATTCTATCGATATATTTGTACAAATATTTTACAAATATCCATATAGTTAAATCCTCATGCAATGAATATGACTCAGTGAAAACAGTACAGGAAGTAAAAAGTAGGGATTAAAAAAAAAATAAATCTAAGCTCAAACTGACCAGTTTGGTTTTGTTGCATGCACTCCAGTTACACCTTTTAAATTATACTAAGTAGTCATAAAGAAAAGGAAGAAAGGAGGATTATTTTATACTTTTTTTTTTAACAGAAGATCTTATGTGGAAAACTAGGCCAGGATACAGAGGAACATGCTAATTACAGAATTACAGCACATAAAAATCACATGCCCAGCTGCAAGACAAGAAAACATAGTGCCACTATTTCCTATATAGCAAAAGATGCAAAGGATGAACACGTAAACTTGGCCTGACAACAGCAAGCGAGCTAAATTCTTAGAGCTGAAGACAGACAAAAAGAGAAGAGGGGGGGCGGAAGCAAGGAAAAAAAAAAGGTGTGAGTATGTTTGGATTTGAAGCACAAAAAACATCACTTGTGTTTCTCCTTCAGCTGTGATTGCACTAACTGGAATAATAGCCAAGTTTTTAAAATATTTGCCAAGAAATCAAAGCTCTGATGTCTGTGCTCGTTACTTAAACGTTTGCACTGTCAGCCCTTGTGTTACCAAGCACACTCTATACAACAAAGTATTCTTACTATAAGAAAGCAGCTATAGCCATCCTTCTGCGAACATCTGCCATCATCCAACCAACTCAGCAGAAATTCATGCATTCAGAAAGAAAACATGCAGGAGGAAAGCAGATGCTAGCCTTAGAGACTATTGACACTCAGCTAGAGGTGAAATAGTTTAGGATTCCAGTTCATGCTTCCTTACATTTTTTGTTTTACATTAGATGACAATCCCTGGACCCTCCACCAAATCAAACGTAATCTGGAGAGCAGAATAATCTATAGGTAATAGAGAGTAAAATAAAATAAAATGGGTACATCCTACAACTCATGTTATCACTTTTTTTTTTCCTATCTCCACAAATACAATTCACAGGAAAGGTTTTGAAGGTTGGAACCTTTTCTAGTCTATCAACACCAAAACCCATGAAAGCTTTAGATTAAAATATTTCTACACAGCATGTATTCCCACATCGTTTTCATTTGACTGCGGACGTAAGTTCCCACTTCATTTAGCATTAATTTGTTTATGGAGCTCTGTTGTCGGTGAATTATTAAGAGAAGTCATTATAGGGTTAATTCAAAGGGTTTTATAAGTGATCAAATGATGATCAAATGGTAATTAATGACCGAATTAAAATCAAATGGCAATCAAATGGTGATTAAGCAATACTTGAATGTCAGTGATTTACAGTGGTCAATCACTCTACTAATTACTACACTTCTAATAATTAAGCTATAGCAGGATATATAAAAATGTCACTAGCATACAATATACTTTTTGGCCTAATGTAAAATATCACTTACCTTGTTATAGAGGTCAGATGCCAGGCCAGGGGTGTCTCAGCTTTGAGTTGTAACCTTGGGAGGCATCCCTGCTGTGGGGAGATGGCTGCTCTGCGGCCTGCTGCCCTACAGGATTGCTCAGTGGGCTCGGAGGGATACAAATCTTTATAGGCTAAAGTCATTGATTCATAGTCAACCTCTCTCTTCAGTGTATGTGCAGGTGTAGCATTTTGTCTAGTCCCAGCTTGGGCTGGCACTGTTAGCTTTGGAGAAGAGATGGCCTGGTCCCCTCGCCTCCCCAGGAGGCGCGGCCTAGCACAGCCCTGGCAGGCCGCAGGGCAGGGCTGGTGGCAGTCAGGCCTCCTTCTCTGCGACGCCCGAACCAACGCGCCCCTCACACACCCAGAGCGGGTGCACCCGTCACAGGCTCCCAGACACCAGCAAAGCCCCACGTTGTTCAAAATAAATTCAAGCAGTGAAAGGTATTACCTGCATACGCATAATTGCGTGGAATGGCCTAAATGGAGGTAAGCAAACAGATGGACCCAGTGAAATACTTTTTACAGAGGTGTAAAAAAAGTACTATTGAGATCATATAGATTCATAATATCAGTTTATTTTCAGCTTATAAATATACTGATTTTTATCAGGTTCCATGAAAAATTTTAAAAAGAGGATGGTATACAAATTAATAAATAGGAGAACAAAATGGAAATTCCCTAAAATAGCGATAAGCTACTTGCCAAAAAGCTGTCGTTGGCTGGTAAGATGACCTGTTTTAGTAACACAAGAATTTCAGCACTGACAATGAAGGTTTATTTCATTTTTGAAAGGAAAACATTTTATCAATTATGACTACAGAGATCATCAGAAGTCAGGTTATTCATCATTCTGACATTGGATGAAGGACAAGCAATTTTAAGACAATGTTTCAAGACATGCTACTTCCTCTTTCACTTGAATGGGAACAGGACAGCAGACCAGGCTTCTTGATTCATACATTTTATTTCCAAGTATTTTTTTTTTTGTTCCAACAGTAATACAGTAAGTTACAGGGTTCATAAAAACTTCAAATGTGGAAGGGATTAACTTCACCAAATAAAATGAACAACTGTAGTAATATCAAGAAACCAACCATTTTTTTTCATTAAATAATAAACAGAAGTTTTTCTAGAACTGTTGGAAAAACCCTCTTAAAGTATGCAGGAGAGGTTGAAAAAAATTCTTAATGGAATAGGACTTCTTTTTCCCAAAATACTTCTGCTTTGCAACATATTTTTCAAGTACTCAGATAAAACTTGAGAACTGAAAAACTCAATCACAAGCTGGAAAATGAGGGGATTTTCTTGTTAAGAATTAAAAAACAAATAAATAAATCCTGGTTTGGATATTCCTCATCCCACTGCAAACACATACATCCTAATATTTGCAAAGGAAACAATTACGGAAAAAAAAAATTATTATTATTATTGTGAAATTTACAGCACTTTTCAGTCAGTTAAGAACTTTGGATAAGAACCTGCTTTAAGAAGGAATAGCAGATCATAGTCACAAATAACTACATAAACTAGTGATGCATATGATCATAATAAAACAACTGAAATAAAAGATTAAAAAAACATTAAAAATAGGGAATACAGAAAATGTTCTGCATAAATTAATCAAACTCAAATAACAGAGGACACAAGGAAAAACCCATATGACAAAAGATGTAAGGCCAGTAAATGTTTTGAGTATATTAAGAAAAGTTTTAACTACTGTTATATTTCTATCATTAGATGAAATCAGAAATCTGCTAGGTGGCAGATTTCAAAAAGTTGTTCCAAATGAGGAAATCCTGGTCAAGCAAGGATGTTTCTCATTAAACAAGGCCTGACATCACGCAAAACTGTTCTCTAGAATTAGAAAGAAATACAAACCCATGTCTGATTATGCAGATATTTGCAGTGGAGTAAAAAAAAGACAGAGAGAGAACTGCTTACAAAGTGATTTGAAGCACTCAGCTGAGCGCAGCTAAGCTCAATGAAATTTCATACAATCAAGTGCAAGGTCACAGTCAGGAACAGAACTAGTACACAGAACAAATCTATAGCATAGGAACTGCAATGAGTGAGGATCTAGAGGGCATAGCGGGCAACCAAGTCTGCATAAGCTTCCAGCACTATGCTATCCAAGAAGGTGAATGTGTTCCCTTGTATACAAAAGGCATTTCCTCCACACTATTTTATTTCTGCATGCAGCAGCAATGTGCTTAATGGTAAGTTATTATATTCACTGTAGCTAATCATATTGTTAAGTTGAAAATTGCTGAGTGTTGAGTCACAAAAAAAAGCCCCAACCAAACTCATTCTGTGCATCTTAGCAAAAAACAAAGTTTATAGGATACAGTATATAAAAGTCTTCATGGAGGTGAAATGCCAGATGCTAATCCTTCTTTCTTCTAATGAAGTAGAAAACAGTAAGAATGAGCAGCAAATTGCTGCCATCAACACCCATTGCATTTAATATCTTTAAATACTACCACAGTAGCTTTCTTGTGGTTTTCTGAAGGCTTACCTGTGTTCCAGTAGGTTAGATCTGTCACTGTCGGTGACAGTGAAAGCTCTTCAGACAATTGTTTTCAATGTTATCCAGTCCCACAACTCTAAAGGTCTTTACCAGGAGTATATACCTAACATACTTTCCATTTACTGTTGGAATAGAACATATTTCACCAACACTTAATATAAATGTATCAGATGTTTTCCAATCACAGGATGTTATTTATGAAATATTTTTTCTCTTTTTAATATTTCTGGGATTTTTATCTCTTTAATGTAGACCACTATCAAGGATTATTTTGTTTTGGATGTGTTTTTTTTTTTTTAATATACATTAAAAATCCTTCCAATTGCTCTTAGCATTAATAAAGCTAGATATTTCACTGACATGTACAGGTTCCCCTAATACTGTCTTGGGCTCCCTCAAAATTTCTCAATGTGATGACTTCTAATTTATGCTAATTGACATAAATATCAGGCATTCCATGATTAAACAGTAAACACTTTGTTCCATGACTGCTCTTAAGGAAGATGCTATTATCCAACATACAGGAGATGCTGAATGCTAGCTGCTTCATGGAAGCCATGGAAAACTTGAGTACAAGCCTCTTCATTCCAGAATCAAGTATAGTATCAAGAGCACACAAAAGCAATACTGACCAAAAAAAAAAAAAAAAAAAAAAAAAAAAAGTACAGTAACCTTTGGAAGCTGGGACCTAATTTTGAATGGAAATGATCCTCTTTAATTTTCATCCTGAAGAGTAAGGCAGATTTCACATACGTTCAGTTAACTGAGAAAGTGAGAAGAGATATGAAGTCCTCTAATTGTCTGTGTCCTAAAGCGCTGAATTTTTTATTTTCATTTGTCTAGCTTTGTTAGGTACTGACCAGATGATGACAATTCCTCATCACGATAAATGTCAGGATTTGAGGTTTGGTCCTTTTCCACATGGCTACAAAGCCAGAGGTTCTTTTGCAACAGAGAGTTCAGGTCCCCAGCCCTCATACTACTGGAGTATTTTTGTGGAAAAACAAAGTTCAAGTGCTTTCTGTGCCTTACTCACAACAAGGTCCGGAAGACATTTTTAACAGCATGACTGCTCAGTGGAACCAGTGGCTCTGGCCTGGTGCGTATTTACTTTCTACAGATTGAGAACGGACCACTGCAATGATCTAGTTACCTTTGTAACACAGCCCATAATGGCTTCCAGATTCCAGCCTTGTTTCAATTAACAGGCTGTTCAGCCTGGAGAACAGGAGGCTCCGGGGAGACCTGATAGTGGTCTTCCAGTACCTCAAAGGGGCCTACAAGAAAGATGGGGAGAGGCTGTTTAGTAGGGCCTGTTGCAATAAGACAAGGAGTAATGGTTTTAAAATAGTGAGGGGTAGAGTTAGATTGGAAATTAGGAAAAAATTTTTTTACAATGCGAGTTATAGAACACTGGAACAGGTTGCCCAGAAAGGTGGTGGAGGCCCCATCCCTGGAAACGTTCAAGACCAGGCTGGATGAGGCTCTGAGCAACCTGACCTAGTCAGGGATGTCCCTGCTCCTTGCAGGGGGGTTGGACTAGATGACCTTTGAAGGTCCCTTCCAACCCTAACCATTCTATGATTCTATGATTCTATGACACACATTTCAAAAAATACCAACCTTAAAAATAGAATCAGTAATGCTGCAGAATCCACTGCAATCCTTGGTAAATCACACTCACTGTGAAGCCTCCTTTCCCCTGGTCTGAATCTGCTTGTCTACAGTTCCCAGCCACGAGATCTTATCCTTTTCAGCCAGACTAAAGAGCCCATTATCAATGTTTTGTTCCTTGCATTTGTGCTGCTAGACCCTAATCAAGTAATCCCTTAACCTCATTTATGAGGAAGTGCAAAGATGAAGCTTGTTAGATCTTTCACTACACAACATATTTTCTACTCTTGTAATTAGTGACATAGCTTTCTCTGAACTTTCTCTAATTTATCCATATTAATTAATGAACCACAGACCTCCAGTTGGACACAGTTCAAGTAACAAATGCACTTGTGCCAAATTCAGAAAGATATACCTACTGAATACATCTCCATTTATTCCTCCAAAGTTCATAGAAGTTATTTAAGACACAGAATTGAACTGGAAACTCATAGTGATCTGACGATCAACAAACTCCCTCAGTCAAATGTAATAGTCAATGTTTCCCATTACCTGAAGTCATTAAGGCTGCTGTTCACACAGGATAAAACACAACTCAGGCTGTTACAGTTATCACTTCATAGAAAAGCATTTTTTCAATAAATATGGGCAGCATGTTATTTTTCCTGTGCAGTTCATTCCACTGAAACACACTCAGCTCTGTGCCAGCTTTGGCTGGGTATGTGGCAGCAAACGGTATCACTGCTGAATCCTCTTCCTTACTTAACAATGCTTCAACCTTTCAATCCCCGGCAAACCATCAGTAGCTGTTACAGCATTTTTAGGACACTGATAAGAAGCTAAGTGCCATAAGGCTGAGAAAGGATGCCATCAAGAGTCCAAGAGGAATGCATCCTTTCAGTGATGAGTCTCATTTTACACTGACACTTTCACCCTAAGAACGAGCTATCCTTTAATGCTTGTTAAAAATGTGAAGTGTTGCTAGTTGATTACACGAGACTTTCATTTACAAATCAAAATATGGACTATTACTAAGTTTAATCTTCACAGAAATCAGAGGATATTACATTAACACCTTTAGCTTTATCAATCACTACTTCTAATTTCATCAAAAATACATCAAGCTAGCTTGACATGGTTTGGTTTTCCTATAACTCATGTTGATTGGCACTAATTATACAACACTTCTTTAATTCATTATTAATTAAGTCCCTTATTATTTTGCCCAGAAGTGATGTCAGGCTGACAGACATGTAATTATCCAGGTCATGCCTTTTACCCTCTTTGAATCTTGGCACATTAGCCATTTTTTGTCCTCTTTCTCCAGTATTTCGAAAAAATATTATAAAAAACAGCATTAATGATCCAGGAAGCTCATTGGACAGCCTTGTTGAAACTAATTACCTGGGCAGGCCAATTTAAAATTTTCTAAATTCAGCAGCTCCTAAAGAGCAACCCCTTGAGTGTCTATTACTGGAAATTATTTCATTGACTTCCTATTATACAATTATGTAACACAACAGATACATCTTGTAATTTTCTTATTTTTTTACATCACTTAACAATTTCACCACATCCCTCTCACATTAGACCAATACATCTGTTAAGACTTTTTCTGATTCTAATATAATTCCATGCTTCTTATCAGCCATAGTTATGCTCACTATCGATCTTGTTTAGCTTTTATTGTCTTCATTTTCTTTCAGAATTTTAAAATATAAGTATTACTTGATTTTATATCTCTACTAGCTGTCCTCTGAACATAAGGATAAGTTTTTAATCCATGTGGCCTCCTTTAATCCTGGCTCTAAGTCAACAAGTAAAATTTCCATATAGCACACCCAACTTTTCTTTTTTTTTTAACTTTTCTTTTTAACCTAAATACTCCCAAAAATATCAGCTCATCATTATTTTCTGGCTTTTACAGATACATGTGATTTGGCCTTTAAAACAGTCAACCCACCTTTTCCCTACCATTCAGAATTCTGTAAACCTCTATCACAACCCTAAACACTCAAAGAGTCCCAGACTATTCAACCCATCCTTCCTTGTACAGAAATCATCCATACCTTTATCTTGTTTGCCGTACTCTAAGCTTTTTCCCATTCTTAAATGCCCTCTAGTCTTATTTGTTTTATTTTTTTTTTTTTAAATAGGAGGATCAGAATTGTAGAGAAAATACAAGGTGTAGGCAAACAATTAGTTGGGGCAGCAATGTAACTGTTTTCTGTTTCACATTCTATTCCTGTCACAACAATTCCTAATATAGACTTGATTTTGTGTCTGCTACTGAGCTTTGAGCTGATTTTCTTTTTCAATATGGAAATGACATAACCCCAGAATCTCACTCCTGTCCGATTCAGCTTAGATATTTGATAATAGCTCGGATACGTAACTTTATGCATGAAACTAAGTTCGCATGCAACACTTTTTTTTATCTACACCACATTTCAGTTGCTTGGGGAAATGGGAGGGTGTTACCCAGTCAGTCAAAAAATTTCCTTTGGTATTTCTTCAGAATAACTTTCTCTTTACTATCTCAAATAAACTGATAAGGAAGATTTGCCATCTCACTTTCCAGCCCCTTTTCCAGGCCTTCTATGAATAAGTTGAACAGTGTTTTTTACTGGCACAGCTTTATTACACCCAAACAAATCACAATAATTTCTAGCTATGCTACCAGTATTTGTTGCTGAGATTAAGGACCCAGGCCTGCAGGGCTACTTCGCAGCCACAGGGCTTTGAAACCTTCCCTGTCTCCAAAGTCCTGACCCCAAATCATTGCAAGATCCAGCTGTACCTTAGTCCCATTCTTTCTCCTGACCTACACTTCTCCTTTGCTTTGGTTACAGGAAGGTCACGAAGGAGCATAAGCCAAGCAAAATAAACCCAAAGGTGTGACATCCAGTGTTCATAACTGGAGACCACAACTGTGGACTGCATTGCAACATACATGTGTACAAATACGTCAGTAATCCTTCTGCCAAGGGCTGCTAGGAATAAAAACATTCAATTCAAATACCTCACCATCTCTTCCCAAAAAACCCAAATAACCCATCCTCCTCAAAAGTAAACAGAGACAACTTGAACTCCCATCCAGAAATCTAGGAAACTCTGTTACGGGATCTCAAAATACCAGATTTCACCACATCCAATTCATAGGCACTGAGTCCAGGTATTTTAAACCTCCGGAAACATACCTCTGCGGAAGAAACAAGTATCAATATAAACTCAAAAAAGTTTATAAATCAATGAATAAATAAAAAATATTAGGTAAGAATCTTCTTCCACGTGTAGACAAGCAATAGCCTTGTTCCTAATCCTTATGGTTACAAGTGACTAGCAGATAGTACATTAAAACATTAGCCCCTCAGCTTGTTTCTCAGAGCTGGCACAAACTGAACCTGGAGCAGGTCCAGTTCTCACTTCAGATGTGCTGCTCCCGAGAGCACTCTGTATGAGGCCACAGCTGATGGGATTTGCAGCTCTCAAGCCGATGAAGAGGGCGACTGCTAACAATCCCTCTGCCAACCTCAGCCCTTACAATGCTTCATTTCGGATCTGCCCATGCCCCCTCCCCTCACAGAAGGACCTGGGCTGTTGGGGACAATAGTGGAATCCTTGCCACACGGAATATGTTTGTGGAAGGAAACCTTTTTCCTTCTGACAAACTTTCAGTGTCCAACCTCCCTTATGCGCAGGCACTCTGGGTTACAATTAGGTTAGGCAGATACCACTGTTCAGTCCCACTGCTGTACTTCCAACATGCCTTCACTACACAAAGCGATAACAGCATTCTGCTGTCTCAGAACTATAAACTGAAAGCAACTTTACGTTAACCAAGATGTCTGTCCTTAGCATCTACCTGATATACTTTCCATATTTGCTCATATGCTCCAAATAATTTATTTTTCTGTACAGTCTCGCTACCCATGTGAAACTCTGGGAAAAACAAACAAACAAAAACCCCTACACACCACAACCTCAAACTTATTTACTAAAAGGCATTAAAAGAAAGTCACTGGCCTTACTGTTTCAAGTCAGAGTTCAGGATATAATTTGATGAGGTTAAGATTTAGGACTGTTAACATGAAATCTGCAGTACACATCAGTCCCATAAGAATTATCGACTACAACATTACCTTCTTCCCTACAGATAATGAACAGGTGCTTAAGGCTACTAATCTTGTTTTGTATCACCATTTGAGGGTTTGTGCTACAGTCGCTGTTACACCAATTTGTTTAGAAATCAATTTTTTAGTATCATCTAAAACACATTTCAGATTTTCTTTCAGCAGCTGATGGCCAAGAACCAGGTTTCACATTTGTAAAGGGGAAATGCTTCCAAAGAGCACTTCACAGTCCAAAGAGGTACTTCTCTAAAAGTCTAATTAGGTACTAAATCATAGCTCTGCTACCAATTGCATGCTATTTAGAGAGGAGAGAGAAGATGCATCTTATGCTATCTTCTCATTTCCCTTCATCAACAATTCCTGGAAACAAAGAACCACCCTACTTCTCTAAGTTCTCTTGAAACTGACTCTCTCTTACAACAAATCAAAGTTTAACAGAGGAATGTATATGGCCAGAAAAATCTTTAATTTGTATGTGTGTCTGTGTGCTCCTAACTATATCTTTTGGGAAAAAAAAATTATAAATCATTCTGTCCCAAGTAAATATACTACAGCAGGCTTCTACGCTAATTTCCCCCTCTTCTTTATATTTCACATAGAAAAAAAAAAAAAAAAAAAACAGATTTAAATCTTTGAAAGTTATCCATACTAGCAAAAGTCAGTGATTTCAATATTTAGACAAAGTTAACACAATCAGAAATGACCTGCTGTTAAGGCAGGTAATAAGTGAAGACTACTAGAGTTTACGCAATATTTTACCAGGTTGCTATACTATAAAGTCTCTTAGATTTTTCTCCTATGTTTGTAAATAGTCCAAAATAAAGAGATCTCATTTTAATCATTAATGTCTGTAGTGAAAGCAGTCTAGATTTCTTGATGCACAAAACCTTCAGACAAAATCTAGCCAAATGCCTGCCTACTTCTTTCAGTTCAATTTATACCTTAGACCAAGTTACAGTTTCAGAAAGAACAGGCTTTTTAGTTAGGCACTCTTCTGTGGAAGCAGGAGATAAGCATTCGAGGCTGTTCCAAAGAGACAGCTTTCTTATAAGGTAACCATTGCTTTGTCAAAGACCTGGTCCTTAATAAAGGGACTGGAGAGGGAGGGGAGCAACAGAAACATGGAAGAGGACAAGAACGAAAATAGGAAGAAAGTTAAGAAGTGTAAAGGAGAAAATGCATCCAAAGCCAAACATTAAAAAAAGGTGGGAAAATACCTACAAAGCTGCAGCTAGTTTTACAAATTCTCTAACATTTGTTTTCATTTCATGACTGGATTCACACTGCTTACAGTGCTTAGGGATAAGAACTTTGTGCTAGAATTCCAGCACTCACTAAAGTGACATCTCCACTAGAAATTGCTGTTGATAGCATTTGTCCTGGCATACAGTTGCCAGTACGTCAATAAAAATGTGGGCACAGCAGGCTGATGGGGAGCACTTGCTAACGCAGGATGTTGTATCAGCAGAAGATGTAAGGACAAGCGCAGTTACGCATATTCTCACAGTATTTGTTTTATACTAAGGGAAACTAACAGCCTCTTTAAAAAAAGAAAGGTGCTTTAAGGCAACGATCTCAGGACTCCATCACGTTATTTTCATATTGCACAGATTACGTTCCTGGTTCCTCTGTTGCACTTCCATGGTCTGTTCTTCCACACGGGAATTTTTGCTTTGTCAGCTCAATTTTTGACACCTGGATGCTGAGGATTTTGGATGGTGAAATGAGCATCAAGTGATCAGAAGGCAATGCAAACCTGGAATAATCAATAACAACTGCATAACTTTCATGTGCAGAAAAATAAATTCCAGTAAGTGTCAGTTAAATTTACCATATCTCAAAGACATCTGAGCTCCACAAGCTGCTTTGTGCATGGAAAAACGGATAATCATAATGTTGCACTTGCAACCACTCACTGCAATCAGTCAGTAGAAAATTATTTGGGATCTGATAGATGACCTTTAAAGGTCCCTTCCAACCCAAACCATTCTAACGTTCTATGATAGGACAAGGGGTAATGGTTTTAAACTAAAAGAGGGTAGATTGAGGCTTGATATAAGAAAAACAATTTTTACACTGAGGGTGGTGAAGCACTGGAACAAGTTGCCCAGAGAGGTGGTGGATGCCCCATCCCTGGAAACATTCAAGGCCAGGTTGGATGGGGCTCTGAGCAACCTGATGTGGTTGGACATGTCCCTGCTCCTTGCAGGGGGCTTGGACTAGAAGACCCTTGAAGGTCCCTTCCGACCCAAACCATTCAATGATTCTATGATCTGGGAAGCCTGGAGTGAAAGCTGTCACTAACTGGGCATCCAAGGTCTTCAACATATGTCTTGTTGCACAGGCTACTAACACTGGGCAATGCTTGACAAAAATAAAAGCATGTGAAAGGATGACCATCCACATCAGAGTGACATTTACAGCAATTATACATATTATGTTTTTAATTCCCCCCTTTTTTTCTTTACTCAACTGTATTGCCTCTGATTACAAGAACTGAAACTGATATTTTTCCCTAGTTACACAAGTCCTGATGGACCTCTGGAGAGGAAGACACATTATAATTTGCGCCATGAACCTTATGATGACAAGGTGAATGCAGGGTCATTTTTCCCTGATGTGTTCCATTGGCAAGACTGAATTGTCAGATGTGCTCCTCAAGGATCCTCAGCTTCACATTTGGGTGATATACTCGGAGGCCACCACAGAAAGACTGAATTGCCTCATAAACCAATAGCAGGGTACTCACCAAAGAATGCCAACAATGTGGATATTACAGAACTACATATTTCTATTGCTATTACAGTATGCTTTATTTTATCAGGTACTTGCAACAGCATTAAGTAAAAAGTGCAAGTATTACTGGCAGGTCAGTAAGAAATATAGGGATGCTATTTGCTGATTCGGAGAAGCCTCTTACAAGAGCAATTTCCAGAGCACAATCAGATGCCATACGACTGAAAGAAGCTTTAAAAACAGTGTAATACTTGCATATTATGCCATACTCACAGTAGTGCTTTGTGCTCTTGTGAACAAACAGGTCTTGCCTTGTAAACTCATTTTAGTCAATTTTAATTAGAGGTCAGAGAGCTACCAAATAATATGGGGGAAAGGATGGATGGTCCTTATTTGTTTTGGAAGTTTAAATACATAGTGACTTTCAGCAAGGAAAGCTTAATATGTGTGGCAGTAAAGAGAAAAGAGGCTATCTTGTTTTAGTAGGTAAAGGCAAGACACAGTTAAGACAAGCTACACATAGAAGCAGAATACTTTGTATTTCCATAGCAACTGAGTGTAAACTATGGTTTGTACTCTGGCAACTGGAAGAGCGGATTATAGCTCCACTCTGAGATGAATTAGCTATAAAAAAACAAAATAGTGACTGATAGAATTTAAGTCTGAAAGTTTTATTCCATATTGCTTTCTAGCCCAATTTTGTTGCCCGAGAACTGTAATGCTGATTTGATACTTAAATGTTTTAACCTATCCTTGCTCTTACACTGATGTGTTTCAGCCTGTCCTCATAGATCCATTTCACACATATCTGCTTGTGATCACCACAGTAAGACCTTCTGCTTTCCCTCACTTCTTTTTCCTGCAGATCAAGATTGGCCTTTCCACAAGTATGTGGATGGTGTGGCTCCAAGTGCAAGGCTTGATATAAACAGCCATTCCCAACTAGATATATAAATTTAGCACATAGGAAACAAGCAGCAGCGAAGTCTGAAGTTTTCCTATGAAGATCACCAGAGCGAAGTAGAGACCTTCTTTGTTTCACTGATGTCAACAGCTTCACATATCACAAGTACTTTAGGGAGAATGTCCAAGAACAGCACTCCATAGTTGAGACCATTGGGATGGGATTTGTCTAGGTCCTCAGCAGACGCTGTGCCAATTTAAACATTGTTAATTTATTATGAGCAGCAGTGATACAAGTAGATGTATTATTCATGAGAAAATCAAAGGCCCAAGGAAGAGGACCACATATGATTACTTGTTTCAGGTCTCTTTGCAGAGATGATTACATCATAAGAGAACTGTGCCAACCAAGACACTCTACAAACTGGTCCAGAGCCAGACTACAGAGCAACCAGATTTATGCTTAAAGACAGACACTACAAGTTCAAGTAATTATTGTATATTTAGACCAGGAGATGTACTTACCAGAAGACCATTTATAATGCCACATTTATGCTCAGTTGACAGATCCTTTGTATAAGGCCAGACAGGTGAATGCAAGTTAGTGGGTTTTATGAAAGAATCCTTTGCTGTCTTTGTACACACTCAGTTGCTACTCAAAACACAGCATACATTAAAGCCTTCTTGAACTTGGCCACTGCAGTAACACTACAAAACTACAATAGTAACTACCATCTAACCTCACTCAGGCTCTGGGCTTACAGAAAAGTCAGTGCTCAGGAACGTACAGTGAATTTACAATGAATATACAATGCATAACTCCAGTATTACTTCCTAAATCTAGGTCATTACAAAGAATGAATTGAACGCTATTAAGATGAGCACTGAAACCAGCAGGCAATGGAAAGGAGAAATAGAGAGGGAGTGAGGAAGAATCAGAAGAGCCAGAAAGGAAGGTTAAGCTCTTACAGGTGGAATGAATAAAAAGAAGACATGTGAGTAATTGCAGTGATAGCCTCTAAACATGCAACTTCTACAGACAGAATAGTTCAGACCTGGCCTTAAGACTGATTGTGTTGATTCAACTATAAAATCTATAAATTGACACAAGGAAGCTGTAAGGCCCACATAACTTGGTTCAACTTGATACCACCACATCAATTTAAATAAAGCAATCTAAACAGCAATTACTACCTGGGACCATGTTCCATTACCAGCGTTTCAAAAAACATGCCACTTCCTAACAGCAGATTAAAATGCTCTGTGGAGCAAAGACCAAAGCTTGGACCCTCCTTCTGCAGACACACACCCTGCCTGAGTCACGTGTATATGATGAACACTACATAACTGAAATTAAGCAAGAAAGTAGATGATGCCCTACAGCCAGCCTCACGTGGCCTAGGTAGTGTTTCACATAGATGGATGCTCATTGTCAGATTATCTCCATTAAAAGAGCAGAAGCTGCTACCTGTAATGGAGCAATCCCTACTTTGCGTCTGGTAAGACTCAGTTCCTAAAGAAGTTTTAAGGGTGTGAATCCCAAGCAGAACTAGACATTTACACTCTGATCCTCTCAGCTGGAGGACAAATGCTTCTGTCCTCACCTTTCATGTGTGCCAGCTTAGGTAGTTCTCCAGCTCACACCAATTACCATTCTAAGGCACTGGCTGTTTCTTTAAAACAAGCAGCAAGTGTAGTTCCTGAATTCCAAGATGACAGTGTTGCTTCCAGGAGCAAGTGTTGTAATGCTGAGTATCATAAAATGTTTGTGCTGCCATTTATAAATCTAGCCATAGATACTAGGCCATGAACAAATTAAGAGTGTCAAACAATGCCAAAAGACAAACACCTTGGATAATTAATCCCCCGGTAAACATTTACATCAAATTCAGTGTTGAAAAGAATACAAATCTGCCCAGTACAAACCAAACCTATGCTGTAGCCAAAGGCTACTTCCAAGCCTGTGAGAAGTCTGCCAAACAAGGCAGGACATTTGTTCATAATGAACAAATTAAGTATAAAGCAGATATTTTAATATCATTCAGCTCTCAAATACTTGACAAGCTAGGTTTTAAAAAGGTACAGACTGGACTTCCCATAGTTAAAATAAACAAAAACACTAATCTTGAGTTTCTAAATATATTGTTTATTTATAGTTAAATGTTAACATCTGAACAGAAATCTGCAAGCATGCAGGGATGATCTTTCAGTGATGTTTCTGTTTAAACTGAAGTCCACAGTAGCCACATGTTCCGGTCTTTGTATCTTTGTCCTGCAAAAATACAACAGCTGCTAGTTTCACTTTATAAAACTTGTAGAAATTACAGATTTGCTCTTATTTACTATCACTACTGTCAGTAGGAGGATAATAAGACATTTATTCTTCACTGATTCTCTAACCATGATAGAAACATTCAATATTCAGAACTACTAAGGTTCGCAAAGACTGAGAGAGGGGTTTGTTTGGGGTTTTTTTGTTCCTCTTTTTTTCCTTGAACTTGAAAGATTCAAAGTAAACTGCATATTCCTAAGAATATTGCAAATGTATCCTCTGTCTACATAGTGGCATTTAAATAATCAGAGTGTCCCAAAACACAGCAAGTAGGCTATTTTTTGCTCTCAAGGCACTGCTCGTTCATATTACTTCAGTTAATTTATTTTTTCAAAAAAATTATTGTCCTATCAAACAAAATGAAATTAAAAAAAAAAATTCTGTTACTTCAAATGGAAACCCTCTAACTCTCCCAAGTAGAAATCTTAATTTTATATTAGGCACCAAATAAAATGTGCATCTTGTGTGGTTACTCCTTTCACTTTGTTAAACTAACATGCCAAAAAGTAGATGATCTTACAAACCAGAATTTACAGGCAAAACACACTATATGCAGAATAAAGACATTACCAAATTTATGTACACTTTAGGATGTCCCAAAGCTCCACCACCACCATCGCATGATATCACTCTGCTTTCAACTTCACTCACAGGCTGCTCTGCTATCAAATCAATCGCAAAATTCTTGTTCACCTGTGGGAGAAAAAGGAAGTTTCAGATACCCTCCCCATTCTTAGGGTGTGCTATAAGCCAGATGAGTGAACTAAGTATGTTAAACTCAGCAAAAGTAATCCCCTTCCCCGGATACACAGGCCACGTCACTGCTCAGGTTTACAACATGACCTCAGCAGAGAGGTGAGCAGGAACAAGCAGCCAAGAACAGAAGATATTTCATTGACAGGGCCTCTGTATTGTGCTTTAGCAACAGCCTGATAAAAACTGCAAAAGACTCGCTGCTGATAAACTCAAAAATAATGGCAGGACAAGTAAGGTCTGGAGTCAGATAAAACAACTGCTGGTAATTCAGAGCCTCTCAGCACGCGCCTTATTCTATCACTGCACAGGAATCTCAGGATAACAAGAACACGGTGCATAACCACAGTCAGAAAGTCAAACTGCTCAGCATTAGAAAAAAGAAAAACCTCTAAACATCACTATGCCACTCCGTAAATCTATCTTATATACAATTCCCGAATACACACATCACTGACAGGTAGGGCTTTTTCCTAGAGCACATGTACGTGGCCTGGCAAACATACCCACCTCCGGACAGGCCTGTGACACATCAACTTGCACCTCAGCAGGACCTACAGCACCCAGCCATGGTGCTTTCCTCCCTCATCCACACCAGACTCTTCCAACCCGCTCCGAGCGCACAAGCATCCCTACCCCTCAGCTGAACATGCTCCAGGAAAGGCCAGGTTTTTCAAAGATGATGTTATACACACAAGATTATAAAATAACATGCACCAAAGAGGGTGCTATCTACTGCTCTGTATAACATTCATAAATATCTTCATTTCAATACCAGCATGTGATCCTTAGGGAAAAATATTAGATAGGGATTCATTTAATGGACGCTTAGCTAAGAATTACAACAGTACTTTTATACAGTCCTAGTATACAACCACCTAGGTTCTTTTGCCAAACTCCTAATTAAGTCTCACCAAAATCTGTGGGTTTGGTACAGCACTGGAAAAGTCAGTTTTGCCAACAACAGAATTTTCTTTACCAGTCTCACCTCTCTGCCTGGCAAGATCACAAAGCAGATCCTCCTGGAAACTATGTTAAGGCACACGGAAAACAACAAGGTGACTGGCGACAGCCAACATGGCTTCACTGAGGGCAAATCATGCCTGATAAATTTGGTGGCCTTCTATGATGGGGTTACAGCATTGGTGGATAAGGGACAAACAACTGATGTAATCTACCTGGACTTGTCCAAAGTGTTTGACACTGTCCCACATGACATCCTTCTCCCTAAACTGCAGAGACAAGGATGTCACAGATGAAGCACTCAGTGGATAAGGTACTGGCTGGATGGCTGCACTCGAAGAGTTGTAGTCAACAGCTCAGTGTCCAAATGGAGACTGGTCACGAGTGGCATTGCTCAGGGGTCAGTATTTGGACTGGGCCTGTTCAACATCTTCATCAGTGACACAGACAGTGGGATAGAGTGCACCCTCAGCAAGTTTGCCAATGACACCAAGCTGTGTGGTGCCATCAACACACTGGAAGGGAGGGATGCCATCCAGAGGGATCTTGACAGGCTGGAGAGGTGGGCCCGTGCCAACCTTGAAGTTCAACCAGGCCAAGTGCAAGGTCCTGCACCTGGGTTGGGTCCTGAGCAGGGATCTGCACCTGGGTCGGGTTCCGAACACAAAACTAGGCTGGGCAAAGAATGAATTGTCAGTAGCCCTGAGGAGAAGGACTTAGGTGTGCTGGTGCATGAAAAGCTCAACATGAGCTAACAATGAGCACCTGCATCCCAGAAGGCCAGCCACATTCTAGGCTGCTCAAATGCCTACAACTCCCACAGCCTACATGTAAGCACTTACCAGCTGTACGGCAAGTCTTGAATTTTCCAAATTTACCAAAAGTAGGGATGTACACAGAAGCTCCTATAAGCTGTCTTAAAAGAAGACTTTTCACCCTACTGAAAAAAAAACCACTGAAACCCAAGACAGTCTAGTTTTAGTGGGTCTTTTTTGTTTGGTTGGGTTTGGTTATGATTTTGGGGTTTGGTTGGTTGGTTTGGTTTTTTTTTTTTAATAATAACAACCAAGTTGAGGACATCAATATCAGGTATAAAAAACCCCCAAACCACTCTCTCTCCCATGAGTAAAAGTAGAATGAGTTACCTCCTTTTGTCGTCCAACAAATCTAACTCTTCTATAATCCTTGTCTTCATAAACCTAAAGTATAAAATAAACTTGATCTTATTTAAAAAGCAGTAACCATGAACAAAGAACACAAGGAACACTGTCAAGACTACATAGTTTAAATTATTTCCTCAGTTTCAAGTATCGCCATACAAGTATATACTGCACAGAAAAAGTAATTTCCGTTTCTCTCACACAAGAAGACAAATTTCAGGTTGGAAAGTAGAAAAGGGGGGAGGGGGGTTGAGGCCAGTAAACAGAAGCCTTAGCTCTGACCACAGAGGGAAACATAAGATTTATTACTTATAATCCTGTTCCTTGATCCCACACTGCCATCTGGAAGGTGAACTAAACTAGGAAATTCAAATTTCATACTTACTTATGTTCAAGTGGAGTAGCCACAGTGAAAAACCTTCCCACCTTAACCAGCCGTGCCTCTCTCACATCTCCACATGATGCTACAGGAGCCTCCCTAATCCTCACGCTCAATTTTTACATTAAAGAACAGGTAAAATGGGGGTACGAAGCCCTGACACAGGGGTACCTCCTACCTGTCAACTCTTCAGCCGTGTCAAACGCTGACCACATGCAGGCCACAGCGCTTGGTCGCGGCTGATGACCCTGCTCCTGATTAACAGTCTGGCTTCTGAAACCGCGCGGATGTATCAGCCAAGAGCATTCAGGTCCACAGCGGCGTGCGGCTCGCACCCCCGGCAGCATTTTCCCGCAGGCGCCGGCACGGCGACCCGGACGCGGCCGCCCTCCGCGGGCAACAGAGGGGCAGCTCTGACCCCCCCCGGTCGCCCTCCTCCCGCCGCGGCCCTGCGCGCTCACCTGCCCCGTGTGCGTCACCAGCTCGCCGGTCTCGGAGGCCCGCACGCCATAGGACCGAACGGAAACGGCAGCGGCAGCCGCCACCGGGCGGGACAGCAGCGGCCGGCTCAGCGGCAGCAGGCGGCGAAAGGTCGCGCCGGGCGCCGCCATCTTGAGCCGGACACGTGACTCCGGGGCGGGCGCAGGCGCAGCTGTTGCCCCGCCTCTCGCTGGCCCCCCGGCTGCGGCATGTGCGCATGCGCGGGGCCCGCTGAGGGGGTGAGCGGTACGCCGCCATCTAAAGAGGGGAGCAGCGGCGGTACCGGTCAGTGCACGGTGCTTTCTGTTGGGGCTGGGGGCGGTCGGCGGCGTGGAAGCGGCGGTGGAAGGGACAGATAGAGGAGGGAAGCGGGGCGGGTGTCCTCACCGGTGCGCTGTCCCCGCAGGGCGCGGAGCATGTTGTCCCTCCTGGCCAGGGCCGCCGCCGGGCCTCTTGGCCCGCTGGGCCGCTCGCCCTTCTCTTCCTTGGCCCCGTGGTGGCGGGCGGCGGCGCTGGCCGCCCCGGTGAGCCGGGCCCCGCCTGCGTGGTGCGGAGCGGCCGCCCCCCGCTCCCTGCTGGCTGTCCCGCCGCCGGCCGGGCTGCTGCCGCTGCTGCTGGCCGGGCTGAAGACGAAAACCTCGCTGAAGAGGCGCTGCAAGGACTGCTTCATCGTCCGGCGGCGGGGCCGGCTGTACGTCTGCTGCAAGACCAACCCCCGGCACAAGCAGCGGAAGCTGTAGCCCGGCGGCCGGGTGCCTCTCCCGGCGGGGAGCGCCGCTGCGGGGACCCGGAGGGGAGAGAAATTAAGGCGGTGTCATGCCCCGAGTCCTGTTTTCTACATCCCTGCCTCTTGTCTGGCTGGCCCGTGAGTTCTGAGAGCTGACTGCCGGGGACACAAATCGCCAAGTGGTGTAGGTGACTATGTTTCATCTTAACGCTAAGGCAGAGCGAGTGAAGTTCTTGACGGCCCTTGCTGTAACTTCAGACCATGGATGCTGAGAACTGAAATGGGAAGCCGCAACTTTCAGGACCTCTTGTCATCTGAACCGTGAAGCCTTACTTAAATTCACCTTACTTTTAAGTTAGTAGGGGCAAAGCTGAATCATCGGACTCTGGGATGTGTTTGTGTTTAATTAAAGCAAAATGAAAATAAATGCTGCTGATTGTGCATTATTACAATATACAATGAATCTTAAAACAACCCTTTGATGTTGAAAGCTGTGACAACAGAACCAATAGTTTCAAACTCAGGTGGGCTCTTAAATGGCAAATAATATTAACTATGTTACATTGAAAGATCATGTTCTAGCTTTTGGCTTGGCTCAGAGGTGAGGTAAAAATTTCTTTTAACTATTGAGTTGCAGCAGACATAATCCCATGTAGCTTCAGTAGTGCCAGTATAAATAACCTTTGCTGCTTATCTTTATGGATTTTGAGGGGAGATAGTGGTATTTTAATTAGTGTAAAGTAATCAACACTTTTAGTGTCTAAGATGGTCTTTTAATGATACATTGACCATTCATAGTGTATTCCGAAGCGTTCTTAGTGTCCTCTTCCTTCGGAGAAGTCCTCTCTAATGTTTCTGGTGTACCTGCTAGTCTACAGTTTCCTGAACCTTAACCCAAATAAAAAGGCAATACCTAGGAATCATTGCCTTTGGTGGAGTTTGTAAACCATTTTGTGTAGGTGTCTGCAGTAAAGAAGATAAAAATAATAATTTCAGATTCCAACCAATTTGCCTTAAATTTCTGCAAAGGTTTTGACTCAGTAGCATAAATCCGTGAGCTTTAAAACGATCCATTTTTTATTTTTTTGTACAGCTTTTCCTGTGTCCCTTGAAACAACTCTTTCCTAATAGAGATGTGGGCAGAATGACTGGGAACAGTAATGCCTCGGAGGTCACATAGCCAAGCGTACTGTTGAATACAAACTCTAATAGACTGCTACACATGGATTACAGTTAGCCAGCCAAAATTGCTACAATCCCAAAGGTGTTCCTCATGCTTCTGAATATTGCTATGCTTAAGGCAGGAGTATTCAGTCCTCCTGTGAACTGCAAGTTCTCAACACAAGGTACCAAACTAAGCTTCTGGGCAACTATCAGGTTACTGCTGCAGGTTTGCCAGAGTACTGTGAGAGTGTGTCCCCACTTAGAAGAGGTAAAATTCATTAAGCGCTGTGTTTGAGGTTGCTGTAACATTGGATAGTGTGATGACTTGAAGAACTTTTCTGCCCAGTTACAATCCTACAACTTTAAAATTGCAGTAACTTTTATAATTGCATCTTTTTTTTTACTAGATGCTTGGTGGACAGGGAGAAGCTAAGCCTGAAAAGCTGTGGCTAGGCAACCCAGAGGCAATAGTTATGGAATGGTTCCCATACATTGGGCAGTTTGTCTTTTCACTCATCTGTCTGATCACTGAAAATGTGAGTTTGGAGAGAGAGGAGCAGGTTAGTTAATGTACACATCCATCTTAGGGGTACATCAAACTAGCTCATGGCAATGAAGGGGAAGAGATATGGCTAGCTTCACCTAATTAAAGAGAGACGGACTGATTCAAAACATAAAAGCCTCCTCGAAACCAAAGAGCCTTGAAGTAGCAGAAAAATTGCTGTACTTCAAAAGGTTTGGTTGAAATTCAGGCAAGCACAAGTAAAAACAACTACTTTCTAAATACCTGTATCTTGTGCATGGAAATAAAACATAAGCAGAGAAATTTATTGGGCAAGTTTTATACCTTCAACACGCTTTGCCAGTTAAGCAGTCTAAGGAGCTGAAGATTTTAAAAGCTCCAATTCTCCAATTGCAGTTAATGGTACATGTTTCTAGGTGTGTGCTGTGTGTTTTGTTCCAGCAGAAGAAAAGGTTTGTATGCTGTGAACCCTGTGATACCTTGTGAGCGTAGCTACCTCTGAGATAAATAGTATAGGTATGTCCAGAAAACCCAGTGATTTCCAGGCCCAGCTACTTTTCTGGAGGATGGTGAGGAGTATGCAAGGACCGAGCTGTGCATTGAATGAGTTGGCCATCAGATGAATTAAGAGTCTGCAGGGTGGTTTGTTTTTTTTTTTCAGGAAAGATAATTGGCAGCTGGTCTTACTAACTCCCAAACAGTTCACCCAGCCCCTTGGTTCTGTCAGCAAAAAAGAGCAGCTCTCTGGTACAAGACAAACTGTGCTGCTGGGTCGCTGGGAGGCTCAAACCAGGCCTCGCTTGCAAAGAGCAACATGAGATGGTGCAGAGAGAGACCTGTGAGTAGGAGTTACCGGGGCTAGCAGCAGCAGTCTATCTTTGGCCAGACTCTTTGAATGCAGTAATGTGTGGGACTCGGGGACAGATTTACTTATGCCAGGCTGGTGTCCATTAAATATGGTCTACGCTCAGCAACAGGCAGTGAAATTTAGAGACAGGATTACTGTACAGCAGAGGGGGACACAAATTACTGTGTTTTCATCTCCTCCTTTAGCCTAAGTCTTAAGTTTGTCTATAATACTGCCTCAGCAGCCTATTTCAGCAACTTATAATTAGGAAAAATTGTTTCACAGCTAAAGCCATGTGAAGTAATTTCAATTCAAATGTTTAATATGACTGTAAATTGTTCATGTGCTGTCATCTAAACAGTCAGTTTGTGATACCTAGGGTAGAGTGTTTGAAATAATGGAGCATTCACGGCCATCACTGGAACAGCATATTTGGTCGTGCTAATAGATTTTGGAAAGAGGATTATAGGATTAGAAACTAGAAGGCTCTGAATTGGAATTGTACTCTGCTATTGACTTGCTGTATAATCTTGGAAGAGTGATTTTGCCTTTGTCTCAGTTTCTCCATCTGTTAGGCAGGAGTACTGAATCTTACACTTTTAAGTACCTTTTTTTTTTAGTTGATGTCCACAAACTTTTACAGAGGTGTTCTAAAGAAAATCAGATTCTATAGCTTTCTGTCATTTGGATAATAGGAGGAAGCTGACTAGAGCTGGTGGCAGTGTTTGTTTATTTTAGGCTTGTTTACGACTCCTATAAAGTTAGAAGCTGAAATAATGTCAGCCAGTAGCATAGTTGTTGGTAGCTAAACGTTCACATCCTTCATTACTTAAAAGAGCTTTTTTTCAAAGGACAGGATACACAACTGCTGCTTAAGCTACTCAGGCCAAAAATTCACTCCTGGAATAATAAAAATACCAATCTAGATTAGTTCCACAATTCTATGTATTTTATTTTTATTTTTCCCTCTTACACACGTGTCATGTAGGCAGAAGATGAAAGGGAGGGAAGTGATAAGGAGAGTGTAACTAGAAAATAAAATGATTTTGGGAAAAAAAAAAAGGACCAAACAACATAGGAAGAAGAATCCTTACACTAAAAACTGAAGTAAGACTCAGACTTCAATTACATTTCAGCTTCTAGTTTCCTGCTGGTTTTGTGTCTAGGTTACCTCTTCCAGAAATTCTTCATTCTTCTTTAAATCCCCACAGTGGAGTAGGAGTGTGACAACTGATGTCTCCTGTGACTGTCTCCATCGTACAGTTACGAAAATCATCTGCAGTTGTGAGTGACTGAACTTGCTTAACCCCTCGGAACTGTTCTAAGGAATGAGAGTGTCAGATTCCCGATACGCAACAGGTAGAGATGTATTTAGGTCAACTGGAGGATAAATCTTACAACTCATGTATATTAATGACTGTCAGACTTTGTGGTTGTGTGTATGGGAATTACGGTATTGGTTGTGAAATTCAGGACAGTAGCTCTTCAGTCATGACAGGTGAGGGAGAAGTCTTTGGGAACTGTTACTGGGGAAGCTGTGTCTGCTCAGACCGAGATGGTACATGCTAAGGTTAGCTGGCTGACAGGTGACTTTTCCAGATTCTGACACCATCCAAGTCAGTTTCTCAGACTCAGTTAAAATAATAGCTGTGTTTTGGTTCTGTACACAGCACACTGCTTTTCCAATTATATTGTCATATCATGTTCATAAGCAAAAAAAAAAAAAAAAGGCACAAGAAAAAAGCAAACCTTAAGAGCAATTGCTAATACCTTTGCGAAGTATTAACAATTGGAAACTTTCCTTTATTTGTAGAGGTGAAGTAGATGACTCTTCTGTAATATCCATGAGTCTATGACTAGGCAAAGGAAAATTAAAAGTTGGAAGTATTATTTTACAATGTAAATACTTTTAAACAAGAAAAAAGAAAGGGAGCAGCAGACTGCTTTCTCTTGTTTAGCAGTGCAAATGGACACAACACGCTATTGTAGGCACTGTTCAGAATGTAATGTCAAGGTGTCTCTGTCGTTTCAGTGACCTCCACGCACCTGATATTAGAGAGGTTTCATTACCAAATGAAACCAGGTTGCTTGTATCTGTGGTGTCACCATATTCTGAAGTTCTGAATCAGCAAGAGTGGACGTATCTTGATATACACTACTGAAAACTATCAAATTACTGTTAAGATGCAAATTAAGGATATACAGTGGTCCCATTCAGTTTAATAAGGCTGATTATACATTTAAATACCTGCATTAATTCCATTGCAGCTCACCAGATTAACTTGGAGCTTGAAATCTATACCAGTAGCTTAAATTGGAGGGGGGTGAACAGGTCAGTCCCAGAGGCTGAGAAGGGGCTGTGTTCTTTCCGACCAGCCGGGACAGTTTAACTCACCACACCTCTGAGGGGTTGTGCCCCCATCTGTTCCATCTCCTCGGTTCTCCAGGACTGGATTTTTCTTCCTGTAGGAATAGTTGAGCTGCCCACGAAACCACTATTGAACGGTCATACTTTACAGCCCAGTTTATTTAGGTAAGTGGTGATGTTTTGCTTCTATACCTCTGGGAGATAAACTGCAGCAGTTTTGTTATTGCTCCATATTCCACTCATAGTAGAGGGCAGCAATCTTTCTAAGAGCTTCATCACAGTGAAGACATTGAACCTGATCTAAAAATGATGAAAGTGGGTACAGGGAGAATATTGGCACCCAAGATGAAGCTGTCAGTTGCTGGAGTTATCCACCTGCCTCCAGAAATGGAAAAGTCACCATTTCACCTAGAAGCTTGTCCATCAGACTTTGAAATCTGTAGTCTGTAAATGTGAATACAGTGTTGAAAGAGAGCAGTATTTTTCAAGAAACCACCTGTTTTTATGTGTCACATTGTGCAAAAAGGAAAAAAAAAAGTGAATTTTGTGGAGTTGTTTGATCTAAAAATATATTGATTCCATTTAGTGGTTAAAAGTAAGCAAAGGAACAGGCAGGGAATAATATAAGCCTTTCAGTATGTAACTGAGGATTAGTAACAGACAGCGCCTAAATGAGGAAGAGGCTGGGAACAAGCAGTCTCAGGGTCTATACAAAGGAAATAACCTAGGAAGCTACTTTTTATAGAAGCAGGGACTGAGACACCTAAAATAGGTCTCTTTCGTAGGAATTTCGGGCTTTGGTAAGAACCATTGCATGTGGATTGTGTGCCAAGTACTTTGCTTTTGGTTTGAATGCTCATTCTGCTATTAAATAACAAGTTGGTTTTAGGAAAGTTGTCTGGTCATTCATCCTGATGCAGCTGCATAGTCACAAAAAAGGAACTTATTAGGTGTATTGAAGAGAGTGACAATGCAGTAAGTATGAAATGGTAACCCGAGGCTAGGTCTGAAGGATGAAGAATTGTTCTACCAGAGGAGAAGGCATGAAGCCTAAAACGGCTGCAGCCAGGGACCACATAGTGGATAGGCAAGCAGCCAGTCATGCAGCTGCAAGTCTGTTCCACAACACTCTCACTTCACTCTTAAAAATGTGAGCTTGTTTGCTTTAATTTGCAGTTGCTGAATTTTGTTGCACCTTTCGTTGTTGGAGTCCTGTATTTTTTTCTTCAGAAGGTACAGAGTCACTAAATTTAAGTCAGCCTTTAGAATTCTGGTAAACTAATCAGATTAATCATATTAGATGTCTCACTATAAAATATTTTTTCCTGCCTTTGGATACTTCTGTTTTCTGTACCCTCCTCCCATTTATTTTTTAAAATACATACACAGGAGCTGTAGGCAGAATCAGCTTTGGTGATGCTGAACACTGAGGTTAAAATGCTCCTGAATTTTTCGCTTACCAATATGCTTCCTTCATCTGAAGATCACATTATTGCTGCAGCTTTCCATAAAGAGTTTGTGTTTGTCGTCAATTTTCTATGACCAGTAAAGGCATTACACTGCTTTACAGCCCTCTGTTCTGCAGCTGTAGCTGCAATGCCTGCTTGCTAGATGTACGACTTTGTATTTGCATGTAACAAACTAAAATTGTTTTGAGTAGGTTCAGTGTGTTGAAGAGCATAAAATTTGCCCTGTGATTTCCCTATCTTTATTACCTCTTTGTTAATTTTTATTTTGTCAGTGCTTGATCTACATCACTCCTGAATCACTAATAAAAACACAGACTATCTGTCACTTGTCCTAATACCTCGGAAACCACAGTGAAAGACATTAAAATTTCATGATGGTTGCCATTTGCAGTTACATTTTGACATGTTACTCAAGTAGTTGTTAATTCATACACATATATTAGAGTTTTCTTAGAGTTTTGCAACAGAAGACATCTCATGAGTCAGTTTGAATCACTCTGATTTTGCTCTTGCGTCTCATTCACTTGATCGTCTGCCCTGCGTGCTTGATGGACAGCTTCCAGAAAGCTTACACTCCTCAGGTGAAACCCAGAAACAATTCAGTGTCTAGACTGGTCTAGCTTATTGTCATATACAGTATGGATGGTTCCTCCAGCCTGTCCTGCTGCTCCAGTACTATTCCAGCTGGCCTTGATCTCTCACATTACTTCATACTGTGGCCTTCTGTGCGCAGCATACATCGTGAGCATCATCCAACGAAAGCACAAACATGGAAGGCTGCAAATCACCCGTCTCATTGTCTTGGGCACATAGTAAGGAAATGCTGTTTAAGGAGCTTAAGATTTATAACATGTATGATGTTCCAAGAGGGGTTAGGAGGCAAAACAGGGAAGGAAAGACAAAGAGATTGTGATGGAAGATCCTTTCCTGCGAGTTTTGGGGGCATCCCTTGATGCATCTTGAAAAAGCGAAGAGCAAAACTAAAAGCATCCCACTTTAAGGCTCACAGCGAGAGGTGGTGTAGTCGGGTGTTCAGTGTGAATCAGACGATGTCTGTGTACAGCGTGAGCAGCAGGTCAGGGGCCAAGGTAGAGGTCATTGGTGTTAAGGCCTGTGGAATGTTCAGCATCTGGAGTCTCCTTAAGCATTACGTAGTTGTAGGGTCTCCGGGCACTTTAAAACGTGCTGCCTATGAATAGTATGGTCACAGTCACCTCTAGGCCAGTTTGTCAAGAGAGTGGCGATCACTGGAAAAAGTCATAAAGGCTTACAGACATAAACTCCAACTCCCTGCTATTCTGGCAACTACTTAATATAATTATTTCAATAAATTCCTTATGTTCTGCATTGAAAATTAAGTGTCTTTTGCTGACACCAGTCTTTGAAAGATAGCCTAGAACTTCCCTCTTTTTCTAACTCTTAACTCTACATTTGTTCAGGACTTGTTTATACTTATGCCAACATTATCTTTTATGTTAAATAGCACTTCTCTTCCTGGGGAATGTACCAGCTTGATATCTATGTCTCTGCAGCTATCATGTCCTTTCTCCATCTTTGTTTTCCTAAGCTAAACAAGTCATTTTAGTCTTTTTTTTTTTTTTTTTTGTGAAGCAGACTTTCTGCTCCTCTCATCATCCTAATAGCCCTTTTGTGTAACTTTTGAATTTGTGAGATAAGGTTTGTAAGGAGAGGTAATATATTTTATTAGATCACTGATACAGTTAGAAAAAAAGTAGGAAAGCTTTTGAATATACAAGTCGTTCTCACATATGTGCAAAGCTTACCAGCTTTTTCTCCAACTGTCTCAATTGTGTAATAAAAGATATTGCCTCTGCCTACAAGTGTTTTCTCTCATACATTCTTATACATTATTGGCTACACCATACACCTTTTAAGTTAATAATTCCTGAAATATTTTACACAATTATGTCCTCCCAAATGTTTCTAGTTTTGACAAAATTACAGATGAATATCTACTGCCATGTTTCTTGGAAACAAACCTCACCCTGGGTATTTTAGAACTGCCTTTGAACAACTCACAGGCCAGCTTACACTGGTGCCTCCGCATCTTTACTTGAGATACCAGTATGCACAGGTTTTTGTCCTACTAGTAGCCAGCAACCTCCTTTCCTTCAGTTCATGCGTGTTTTTATTCTTCCTGTACGATATTCCCATTTTCCTCTGTATTGGTTTCCTATTGCTGCCTTGCCTGCACATTTGATTGAACACTTCACTTTTTGTGCTAGGGTCAGAAGGGACATACCACTAGCTTCCTTTCTCAATAAAAGTTTGGGCTTCTGGCACGCCTGTCTAACACCTCGCTTGTAGTCCCTTCCTTACCAAAATTAAAATTTTTGAGGTAATCCTCCTTTTCTCTGTTTTAAATAAATGTCATATGTTCAACTGTCATATGTTTTACTGAAGTCCAGATAGATTAGATCTACTGTGTTTTCCTCTTTTAGGAAAAGTCAAAAAAGATTTCAAAATATCCTTTAAAGAGGCATCTCTTTAAAGTCTCCTGGTCATAAGTTACCTGGACCAGCTACTGTAGGGCATTTATGCCTAGGTACCCACTAATTATTGTCTGTCATAGAATCATAGAAGGGTTTGAGTTGGAAGGGACCTTAAAGATCATCTTGTTCCAACCCCCCTGCCCTGGGCAGGGGATCTTCAAGTGGTTTAATTGCATAAGGCTACTAAAAGACTGAAAACCAGCTTCATTATATATATATTTTTTTTTTTTTCCTTAGAAGCAGCAAATAAGAGCAAAGGCTATTTTGCTGTCTTTTCCCCCCCTCTCTCCTAAGTTCAGACATAAATAAGGAGCTGTGTTTTCACAGGGGAAAACAATGTGTCTTTAAAATGCCAGACAATGTATACTCAATTCCTCATGAGGACAAGAAAAGTTTAGTTTCAACATGCGCTACCAAGGGTGTCAAAATCTCCAGGCCACCCAGGGCATAAACCGTAGAAGTCTCTGTGCTTACACAAGGGTTTTTAGATCCTTCAGGTAGTATCTGTGACACAGCAAAAAGCACCCTTCATTACCTTTCATAAGGTACATGTACGTGAATTTGGATACTGAAATACATCAATATTTGAAAATAAATATTGCACAGTATTTTTTTTAATATATTTTAGAATTTCAGTAGAATAGCACAGGCCTGATCTAAACCCCACCGAAGTGGGAAGAAGCTGAGTGACTTTGGGGAGTAAGATGCCATGTATCTGTTCTCTGCAGGGCACACCCTGTCAGAGGTCTCTCCCCAGAAAAGGGGATAAGGTGGGGGCTGGGATGTGTGAAGCCTGTCCAGTGATTCATGCCTGTGCAAAACAGCTGATCTAAGAGCTTGGAGAGTCCTCAAGGACACACAAGCTTCATTTCTAATACAGTTTTAAGTGAAGAGGGTTTCCTTTCCAAAAGTGTTCTTATTCTCAGCTCCAAATAATAGATGATCCTGCCAAAATTATATAAAAATTAGATGTCTTATAAAGATGAATGGTATGCTGTGTAAGATATCAAGTATACTCCTCTTAAACAGTCTGTTTTTAGTGATTTCTTAAAAAAATTTTATGCATGTTTGTATATGTGAAGATTTGAGTGGACTCACCAATCTTCCTTTTTTTTAATAAACCAGCATAAAGTAGAATTTATTTACATAACGCAATGATCCATGAAGGTTACCATAACATCAGGGGACCATATTAACCGCTTGAATGGAATTCATTAGAAATTAACTACCACTTAAATTAATTTTCCCACATTCACAAGGCTGTAATGGTGGAAAAAGGAACCGTCCATCAGCTTGTACTGACAGGAGAGCTGTCACTGCTTTTATTTATAGGTGAATACATTAACCCATGAAGCAGCCTTTTCAGACCAAATCTTGAGCTTCTGTAGAAATAAGCTCCTTCAGAAGACTTTTCTTTTAATAAGTAATCCAGCCTCAGTTAAACAGGAACACGTACTGTCTAGCGCTTTTGCCACTGGCTTTATATATTGTAGCCTTTTCGTAAGAACAGGAGAAAAATTCCTCCTAAAAAATCCAAACTTCACACTGTACCTAGTTTATTTCAATGGATAATATTATTTATTAGATCTAGTTATAGTGATGTTATCTTATCAGTACTGGTAAAACTGTACAAACAAAAGATTCTCCGATCTTCTTTTGTAGTTTGTTACATCATTTGAATTTTTTAGCTCTCTTACAAATGAATATATGTGCAGGTCTGCAAACCGTAGGATGAAAGTCAACGAGACTTGCATCCATCCATCTGTGATCTCGGTGTACTTCAGGCAAATTTACTGTAGTATGTTGCGGTAATCAAATTGAATAAGCTACAACGGGAAGGAGCTTTGTGGCACCTGTTAGATGACCATAGTGGTCACAACACAATACAGCATTAGAGGGAGGTGTCTCTTACCTATGTAAACCTCATAGCTGAAATGATCTTAGGACACTTTCCTGTACAGTTTCATCCCAACAATTTTTTTTTCATGAATGATTACAGCTCAGAGCTCAGAGCTCAAAGCTGGCCCTTACCAATTAATCACATTTTAAATTTTCTTTTTAACAGAGAAAGTTCAGTAAGAAAATGATAGGATTGTTAGCTTTTAAGAAACACCCCCTATGATGATTAATATTAAAATAACTAAGTGAAATAAATTGTACTTATTTTTCCATTGAATGCTACCGTATCTAATAAACAGCGGTGACACAACAACATCAAATGCGGCTGTGTGCCAGCAATGCTACTCACTGAACTGTTTCATTCTCACTGCTGTCCAGAAAGAGAAAATACGGAAGTTCCAATGAATCTCATAGTACTGTGAACAGTTTCTCTTATGCTCCTTCATGGTTTCCACACCAGTGTTAAAGGAAGCTTCACCACACAGTTTCTCATACGAGTACTTTGGAGGGCGAGTGCCCATCTCAGGTGTATCTGTGAGTGCATTGCTGCGTTCAGACGTTTGGCAGGCATAGCAAATATATGAGCTTTTCCTGGGTTACTCACAAGTCCCTGTCCAGTGATAAAATTGCATACTGTTATCTTTTATGTTGTCCCCTCTGCATAAATTCTTTTCAACAGCTTCTCAGGGGTATAGAGATGTTACATGCTCAGGGCTAAAAATATAAACTCAATAAGCGAAAAGAAAACCTTTTACAAGCCTTGCCCCACAACAATATATGTGATTTTCTATTTCAATTATTTAAATATGGCTATACTATGCTATTCAACTATGCTGAATTAAAAGCTCAGTGTCAGTATTACCTAAAAAGGCTATTGTTGCAGTGACATCACACATCTTAACAAAGAATTTGCTCGTGTTCACTTTTCTTATTTTTTTATAGCTATACTTAATTAGTTGGACTGAAAATCTGTAAGTACTTCTACAATTTGTTTAGAATATAGGCGAGTGATTCTCCGATGCTCTTACGGCAGCCTAAGGAAAGCCTGTAGCTGGGAGCAGGCTCTTCTTCAGAAGTAGCAAGTCACCAGTACAACATATGATTTATTTATTATTTAATGGATTTAGAGCATTTAAAATCCTTACAAACACTATTTTGCCTAATTCTTCCACATTTTATGTGGCACTGCCTTTTAGTTTGTCTGGTTTGTGTACACTAATGTACACACTTAATGTATAATGTGAATCAGTCAGACAAACTAGAAAATTATGCCATTCTACTTAGTTCTCATCAGGGACTACGGTTAATTTGGTTAATTGATACAATATTGACTAAGTAATGACTCTCACTTCTGTCAACATTTTTACATTTGTTAAATTCCCCTGCCTGATTCTGCTTTTCTGCTTTATTTCCTTTTAAAATTTAAACATCTTAAAAAAGGCTTTCCTCAATTAATGCATTTCATGATTGAGGAACACTGAAATTAACTTTTAGCCAATTAAATTTTTACGAGTATTTGCTATTGTCGACAGTAGTAAAAACTTCTGTTTCAGCCGCATCAATAATTAATTTGGAAGCACATGCCTGAAATACTTCCCCACATGCAAAGGAGTTGTTATTCTCCCACAGCTTCCCTCACAGTCATCCTGGTGACTCCCTTGGCACTAGTACGCCATTATTTTGTTGGCAGCATTTTGATTTCTGCGTGGTTATGATTAACCTGTACAATGTGTTCCTCTTAATGCAAAGCTGTTTTCTTATCCCTTCAATTCTACAAACTGGAAAAAGCATATAGCCGGAGGCCACACAGAATAATACCAATGTCAAGCTTTAAAAAACATATTTGTTTTGTGTCCTCTAAGGACAAATGATAGACATGTAAAAATGTTTTCTCTGTTTCTCTTTCAGGGAATACTTACTTTAGAATTAACTTCTGTCACAGAAAACGTAATTTGAAGCATCTACTATATATTATTTCGGAGCATTTCTGCTATAAAGAGGGAAAATAGTACATTGTGTATGACACGTGTGATTACAAGGTTATAGAAACTCTTTATGTTTCTCTTGTTGTTATGGTTTCTCCTTGAGAAAAACTTATCACCGGAAACAGAAGAGCATCCTACCTTCAAAAAAGGCAAATATATAATACTGTCAAAAAACACAGTGTAATGAATGTAATTTTTAATTGCTTTATAATACTTTACATTCCTGCATCTCTGAAGCACTCAGTGTTCTTCACGCAATCCAGTCATGTATTACTTTTGAAATATTCCAGAGGAGAAAAGATATTTTTATGATACATCCTTAAGTGTTCTGATGATTATACATGCTTTAACCTATTTCTTCAGAAACACATTCCATCTTTAATTCTGTCCTCTTCAAGACACAATCATCCTGTGTGTTCTTTTATTTGTAAAGATTATTCTTTTACATACTTTCTCTGTCTTACCTATTTGTTAATTCTGTTTCTCTGTGATATCAAGCATACTTCATTTCATGCTTCATTGTCCAGATTTTAGTTTCAGCTCCAGTATATAAAATGTTCCCACTCTTTTTTTGTTCCATATTTTATAGTCTACAGTACAGAAGCATTAAAAGCCTGTCTCAGGCAAAGAGATGAGTCTTCTTAATGTGGAATTTTCTTCCTTCAGAAACTTGATTGACCCCAAATCTTATGACTCCACAGTCAAGAAAAATAAAACTCATTCAAAGCATAAAGTACCTCAGCAACATTTCTCTGAAGTTGAAATATTAGAGATTTTCTCTCTCCCTATTTCCCACCTCTTCCTCTTGAAATAAACACAAAACCTATATGTTAAAATGGAAAAAAAAAAAGTAAGGATAATCTATATAATTTTTTCTTAGGTCTACATATTATTAGGAATTTTATGTACCCTTGTTTCTGATACCAAAATGTTCTACTTCATTACATTAAAGACTTTACTTTTGTTTGAAATCCTTAATTTCCTGGCTCAGTTATCATAACGGACCTGATCACAGGAAAGGATTTCCAGGATCTGGGGACGTCTTGATGAAAGAGGGCCGGCTTGGAAAGGTCTCTTAGAAAACACTGTGCTGAATGTAAAAGAGATGCTAATTATAGCAGGGGCTTTGGAGACTGAGGAGATGATCATAAAATAGCTATGCTTCAGCCTGTCCATTACTTTCTTTTGGTCAAAGATTAGATGGCCAAATGACAAATGATCCTGATACATCAATCTGGACACAGATCTGGACACAGCACAGATCATCAAAATAGTTGTGGTCCAAGAAAGTACAGGTTTGGCCTGAATGGATCACAGTCCCCAAACTGGACCCATGCTGTAGTGAAATGACTTCTCTATGCTCTTAGAAGTCATTCCGAGAAGTCATACGTGGCACCTGGTCAGCTCTTGAAGGCAGAGTGAGCACAGACGATGTCCCTTGGAGCAGGAGCATGCAGTTTCCTGAGGACTTGGTCAGGAACATGAGGTGCTGTGAGCTGAAGATCCACAGTCAGTATCCAGGGATTTACTAATGAGCACCCAAGGGAGAACATCCAGGGTGGGGTTTGGCCTTCAGCCAGTTCTGGTCACATCTTGTCATTGGGGAGCCAAGAGCCAGCAGTGGGAGATCTTCTTCAAAGTCTTCTCTTCACAGGACTCCAGCAGGGGAAACTACAGCAACAGCTTGGCCAACTTGGCCTGGTGGATCTCATCAAGGTGTGTGGCCACAGGCCCAAAAGCAGCATGCTCAGATGTTGTGCAGGATAATCGTCTCTCCAAAGTTGAGGGAAACTGAGCTCTGGCTTATGCTTTCCATCTTTTGCCTGGAAGATGAAGACTCTGCCTATATTATTAGAGGGTCTGGAAGCAATCAGCCAGCAACAGCATGCAGGGAAAATGGTCTTGCCCCTTCTGCCAGCCTGCTCCCATCAGTTCCACCAGCCTTTTCCAGCCATCGCTGTCACCCTTGTGCCAGCAGGGTGGGCATCCATGGGCCAAGGCCCTTCTGCATGTTTTGGGAACCAAGCGTTCCTCTCTGCTGGCCTTAGCCAGATACCACCAGCCATGGTGGTATCTGCATGGACCTGCCTGCAGGTGATAAGCTCCCAGCAGCTCAGCTAAAGGCCACTGAAAGGGGAGCTTGTGAGGGCAGCACCAGGGAGAAGGAGTGGGGCAGAGGTGAGGCTTTTTTCACTGTTTGCCCAACAGAATGATTTCTGTATCTGTAGAGAGCTGTTCCCTCTATTATCAGTTGTATGATGTGCCGGCACTTCTCCAGAGTGGAGGATAAAATATACACAGGATGCTTTCGTCTGTTTTGTCCCTTTTGTCTGTTTCATAACATCTTTTTTTCCCTACAATAATTAAATGATCCTCAACCTTCCCTCTTCAGTTGTGTGATGGTTTAGTCCAAAACAGTTTCTCGCTCACCCTCCCCCTCCTCAGTGGGATGGGGGAGAGAATTGGGAAGAAATGAAAATTCATGGGTTGAGATGAAGACAATTTACTAAAATAACAAGGGAAAACTACAATAATAACAGAATATAAGGATATTAAAATACACAAAGTGAACAATATATGTTTTCTCACCACCCGATGTCCCAATGACTGATACAGCCCGTCCCGAGCAGCGATCACAGAAACAAAACCGAGCAGCAAGCAAAGGAGCAAAAGGGAGCCAGCAAGGTAGGGGGAACGATGCCAGCAAAACGAGGGAGAAAGATGGATGCTAGGAAGGCAGATACCCACCCTGGGCAGCCCCCACTTATATACTGAGCATGACATTTGTGGCATGCAATACTCTCTTTGGCCAGTTTGGATCAATTATTCTGTCCGTCTTTCTCCCAGCTTCCTGCATCTGCAAATTAGCAAGACTTGGAAAGCAGGACGGTGTCCTTGGTCTCATTCACAACAACTTGTATCATCAGGGTGTTTTATCAACATTCTTCACACACAAAATCCAAAACACATCAGCTACTGAGAGGAAAATTAACTCCATCCCTGCCAAAACCAGGACAAGTAGCAAAGCATCCTGCAGATATTCTGCCCGGAGTGGAATTGCAAGAAGTTTCTGAATGTATTTGACACAGATATATTTTAATAAAATGTAAAATTCCAGCAGTTATTACTAAAATACTGTCTGAGTCTTGGGTTCAGTTGAGTTCTGCAGAACACGCTGGAAAACAATGACAAAGAGCAGTTAAACAAAGAAAGAAACACCAAGAATCCCAACAGGTAACAACTTAAAAATAGGGAAAAGGTGGTATCAATAAGTAACAGAAATGAAGCTAAAAATATTGGCAGCATTAAAAACCTAAAATAAAATAATTTTAGTACAGCAGAATAAAAAAAGCAAACCAACCAGCTATATAGATCTTAGTTGTCAGTTGAAACGCTTTGAACAAGCCTGTGGAAAATGTAGATGTTATCTTTATTTTGCCTTGTGAGCGGATTGCTTCAGCATTAAAAGAAGATATTCTCTTCCTGATGGTACCAGGATAGAACAGAAAGAAGCACACGTGTTCTCCCTGATCATGATCCCATAGTAGCAATTAAAAATGAAGAGGAAAGGAAAGATTTTTCTGTCTATAATAGTTGGCCTCATTAACATATCAGCTACTCCTTCTTTGATTTAATGGAATATCAAACAGGTTGTGCTCCCACTTACAGTCATTAGGCTTGAAGTGCTGATTGCTGAGTATCTGAGGCCTCCGGCTTCTCTGTGGCACCATCATGAGGAATACCCACAGGTGTCCGTCTTACTGTTCAACAGTCGCGTTTGAATGTGCATTAAAAATCTGAGTATTTTGTCAATGAACAAAGCTGACTTCTGGATAGGTTAAAAATAATTATTTTTATATATATATACATACACACATATATATATATACACTTTTAAAAGTTCCTAGGTCAGAACTTCTCCATATAATATATGATTTAAAGCCAAGCTTGAACTTTTTAGCACACTTTCTTTCCTGTATACATACTTCAAAATTCTTACAAAGAAAAAGACACAAATTTATTTAGGTCAACAGTGGTTTTCCATTATTTTGGAATAGCAACTAAGAAATGGAAGTAAATTGTTACTTATAATTATGGTTGCTCTTAGATAAATAGAATTTATCAATGGAATTTCTTCACAGATCAACTATTTTGTACGGGCTACACCATTATTTGCTGTCCTGACATTTTAGTTTACTTTGGCAGGAAATAGATCACCCATTTTGGTGACAAAGTGAGAGTTTCTTCCCCTTAATAAAAGGGCTGTGAGCCTTGTTATGATGTTTCTGTTGTTTGTAAAATGAACTAAACAGTACACTTCACTGTTTTTGCTTCGACAATCATGCTAAGGTGTAGCAAAGAGTTTACAGCAGTCAATGTCACAGATAAATGGCTACTGATGAGCATCATCTGTTGGTGGCACTAAAAATACCCCTTCCTTTGGTGGAACAGTAGTCTCTGTTGGGGACTCATGGAGTTCAGAACCCTAAAATACCTTGAGCCCTAATTCTTGCATCTGTTGAATGCACCAGCAAATAAAATTGTGGAAGTGCTTGGGCGGTGTTTTCATTTGGCTTTTATGTGATTGCAGTGTGGCAATTAGTAATTTTAGAGAATAAACAAGATGACAACTGCTTAGCAGCAGAAGGCAGAAAGAAAGAACTCATCAGAGCTTGTGTACTCCCACTCCCAACGTCCCATTGACATTATCTCAGTCACAGGCCATAATTGGAAGTTAAGGCAGCAGCTCTTCTTTACACAGCATAAAGATATACAAATAACAAGCATTAAATAAGAAACATCGCACCACATCAAGATTAACAAAAGTAATAATGCTGACCTTGCTAGCACTCAAGTCTTTTCAACCGCGAATAATCTTCCATCCTGACAGGGAAAAGCAGGACACCCAATCCTCTAGCATGTTCATGAGAGAAGAATTGCCACTCCTGCCCAATTAATCATTATCTAAGACAGTTCCCCTATACTTGACAAGATTATTCCTTAGCCCTTTGCTGGCTAAGGTTCCTCTTGTACAGAGAAGAGCCTGCTGGAGGTCTCTTAACTTTGTTCCAGCGATGACCCTTGCATTTTAGATCTAGCATGTTCTATTTCCCCAGGCCCAAATGCCCCCCTCCTCAAATGGCTGTAGGGTGCCCTTGACCTGGTATCTTAAAGAAAAGCATAACTAAATATTTTTTAGGTTTTCTAGAGAACATAACTAATTTCTATTTGCAGTTTTTGTAAATACACTTTGGGTAGAGCTTTTGCATGGTATGAAGGTTAATGATCCTTAAAGGGAGTCCTGTAGGTTTCATTTGTATTCTCTGTGCTGTTTTCACACTTCCAGAGAGCAGTGCTGAACTTCTGAACCACTTTGTCAGCCTTGTTAATTTGACAGTGATTTACATCTCCCACTTCACACTGGAATATCTTCAACTGTAGCTGTTTGTTAATTCTTCCACTCAGAAAGGGAAATCCTGGACTCATTGCCACATCACAAGGACTGGGTACGCCCAACTGCGTAAATGACCTTGATTAAAAGCACCCATGCTTTCATCCCATATTAGTATCTGAGTGTGTATGTAACAGAAGGCAGGTGCATTGTGTATGCTGTTTCCATTTCTCAGTCAGGACCTAGGTCTCTTAAAATCTTTCTCTTCCTCCCTGAAAGGAGAAGAGAAAGGGTCCCCCCTCCTAGAGAAGTAAATATGTACAAGCAGATGAGACAGTCAGCAGTGCTAATATCTATATTCATGTGATTTCTGTATAATGACTAGAAAGAGCTGAGAGTTTAAGGTTATCCCTAGCGCAGTTCTTGCAAAGGCTGACTCAGTTACACCTGTGGTTATTCCGTGTCCTCAGAGAGCATACACAAACAACGCTCAGCACCTCAGTTCTGCAAAGTTGTGCTTACCGTTTCCTGGAGATACTGACAGTGTCTCTGGAAGGACCGGCTTCTAACCCAGCAAGCTGCAGAAACATCTGCATCTGCTGCAAACTTGGCTGAACTGTGTTCCATATTGGAGAAAAGGCTAAAACAGGGGTTGGTTGCCTTACAGGGCACTATCAGTGTTTGAGGAAATTTCTATTATTAGGTTTATCAACATGCCTTTTGAGACCATGGAGCACTAGAATGCAGATGCTGTCAGCTGTAGAGTGGTCTCAATATTGTACCTCTTTAAACTTACTGAGTATCTCTTCCTTTTTTACAGATATCCCTCCAAGATGAGCTGAGCTGTCTGTAGGGTACCATTACATTCTATTTTTTTAGGCAAGGATGAGCAGACTCTGCTCCATTTTCCAATGTATGTTGTGGCCACATGGCTCTAGTAACTACTTTGTAAAGAGCAGACAAAAAAGCCCTGAGCAAGACAAAATGTATTGACTTTGTCTCAGTGGTGTATTAATGCTGCTAACTGATTTGTGCTTGGTTTGGAACATGGGCTAAGTGATATGGATAATATCTGTCTGTGAAGGACTATCAAAATATATTCTTAGCCTCAGCATTGGACGAGAGGGTTCAAGTTCAATTGCTTATTCATAGTTGAACATAAATGCTTCTCAGTTGGTGCTTCCTAAGACACAGCATTTTCCTTTCCCTTAAAATGACACTGTACCCTCTCCGTCATATTGCCTGTGATAAGTGATGTATACTCTTCTTCTCTGAACCAAAATATTTGCAGCCAAATTTGTAAGAAATCCAGTTGTTCCATGTAAGCACCTTACCATTTACAGTTCCATCAACATTCAGGTAACCTGTGTTATGGAGAATATATCCATTTGATAATATTGTCATTTGCAGTTCAACAGATTGTAATAAATTCTTTTACTATTGTTATATTGATTTATTTTTATATTAACCTTTTTTTTTTTACCAAAAATTGTCTAGCTGTTGCTACAAACAGTTAACTCAAAAAGTTTGAAATGCAGCACAAAAAAAAACCCCTGAAATTTATCACATCATCTGCTGCTTTAGGATGAGGTAGCCAAATCTCAAACATGGTTTTATTCTAAGCAATCTGAAGCTTGTTAGATGATGCGATCTACTACAATATTGAAAACTTTAAACAAATTCTTCTGTTACTTCAGTCTTTTACATTTTTGTCCTTAACCCAGTATATTTAAATGCTTTTTTTTTTAACTTTAAGGGACTATTGGAGTATATGCTTTCCCATTCTAGGGAGGTTCTCCTAGGGTGGTAATTGTAACAGAAAAGTAAATTTTCATGAAATACACGTTGCTTTCCTGGATTGTATTTTTTAAAATTAAATTAATTGTCTAAGTGGAAATTATAAATATTCCTAGAGATCTTTTTCTTTATTTGCTGGAGGAGACTTGCACATAAAAGTCTTACTTACATTATTTTTTAAATCATTATATTTTAAAAGAACTCAGTCTTTAATAAACATTTCTCCATTTAAAAGAAGGAAAAGCATTAACTGCTTCATATAATGTTTGTACTTCAAAAATATAAGTGTATATGAAGTTGCTTACACTTACAGTTTATGCTTTAGCAAACTTCGCAGGAAATTGAGAACAGAGAAGACTCTACAAGTTTGTTTTTATTTGGAACATTATACTCTTTTGTATTAATCTTAATTAAGCATTACACAAAATCAATGACAATTTGAATTAAGAAATTGGATATCAGAAGAAAACCTCTGTAGGGGTCCATTTCATCAATTGGAATCTGAAGGTATTTTCCAGTAGGCAAAGAATGGCATAGTTTTTGGCTTGTTTTTTTTACATATTTTTTTTTAATTTATGAGATAAAGAATCCTAGTTTCAGAGAGACTGCAAAACAGCATAAGCACTGAACACCAAGAACTGTGGATCCACTTTTGAAATTCAAATACCAAAACAAAAATACCCATAACTTAAGAAAGCTTCTCTGCATACTTTCAGGGAGAGGTGAAAAACACATCCACAAGCAGAAAAAGAATAGGACTTCCGATATACTAACTCATCATTACTATTATTTTAATGCATTGCATCAGCACAGGCCAAGGATAGATTTACAGAGTTAAAAATGGTAATATCACCATCCAGTCTGTAGGAGACCACAGCTGACCAGTCTTCCATGTGAGATGGACAGAGAGGCAGATAGCTTCATGGTCCAGCTCAAGCACGGGCATGACCAATCAGAGCTGGAGCAGCAAAGTCCGTCCTGCTTGGAGAATCAGTAGAAGTAAAACTCTGCTCCTCAAAATTTTCAAGGTCGAAGATAGGGGAAAATAGGAAGTTTAATTGCTTTGGGAATGAAGGACAGCTAAGCAGATGTTTATGCGACTGCAGCTTTGCTTCTCCTCTATCTAGCACTTCTTCCAATCCTTCATCCTGCTTCTGTGCACAACCCAAACCTGCTCAGTTGTGGTCACGGGACTAACCCTGTGACACAGACTGGTTTGCAGTGTGCCTGCGGTAGCCAACAGAGAAAGCAACGCTTGCTCTATAAAAAGGGAATAATGATTCTCTTTTCCCTTCTGAAAGTTTTGAACTATACAGATGAAAGTCTTACACAGGAAGTCAGTTCCTATTTTAAAACAAGCCTGTAATATTGTTTGCCTGCAAAGAAACAAAGGTTACATGTTCCAAAAGTTTGCACAGTAAGTACTTACAAGCTGCACATTGTTTTTCATTACCAATGATTTGTTTTCTTGCAGAACAACTTCCTCTAAAATATTAAACATAGTCGAAGTGACTAATGCATTTTTTTAATCTAAGAATTGCTCAATTAAAAATTTACAAGGCACGCAATTTTGATTTCTGCCAACAATAGTCAAAACTTGTGTATAAAGATTAATTACTTATGAAGTAAAACACTTCTTTTAAAAACTGACATTAAATTTGCATCTGCACTGTACGCTGGATTTTATTCTACTCTTTTAAAGCAAAGGAGTTCTGGTGGACTTTAGGTAGAGTTTTAAACTGCTGATGGAATTGCATTGTATGAATTGACTAGTGCTTGAAACAGATAAAACCAAGAAACAAACCATAGTTTGTGCTTTTGGTTCTGCTGCATTATACTCTATGGATATCCTTCTTAACAATATAAAAAATTTACTGGATTTTTAATTACATTACATTATTGTGAGTTATTATCTTCCTTCAAAAGGTATTCATATTTCATATAAAATTAAACAACATTGTTAAAATCTTTAAAAGTAGTTGTGCTGTTTTAACTACGTTATAACATTTTGTACTGACTTTACCTGACTGAGGTTTCTAATGACAGAAAAATATATATTTCTTTTACTATACCAAGACTGCCCTCTAGAGTCTCATTGGGCCAAATTAATCTCTGGTGTAACCTCTCTCTCCAGATTAGCTTTGAAACGTACACATCTTTACAGGCCCCATTATGGAGTGCTCTGATTTGAATGAGACAATGCTTGCCTGAAAAAGTGGATAATATAATTTCAAGGCAAAGATGGGAAATTTTTTTCACTTACTATGAGCTCTGATAACTCATTACAAAAAATTACTTGTGGTCTCTTTACTGCACTTATTTCATATTCCAAATGAGTTGTAAAATATTAGGAAAATGATGAAAAAGAAAAAGTTTTAATCTCTTCCTAAAACCACATGAGAGATGTATACGTCTATAAAAGATGACAGAGGGAATGGATGCACGTTAACCAAATTAGGCCAGTACTTGTTCTTTCTTTACAAGTGTTAAGAAGCAGCACTTCTCCCCTCTGAGGGTTGGATTAAGCTTCCACTGAAGCCAATGGCAAACCTTAAGTAATCAAGGAAACAGAATTATTGCACTGATTGCCAGAAGCGTTTGTATTCAGTTGTTGAATTAATAATGGGTATCTGGTTCAATAAACAGTTGTGTTTCCCATTAAATTGTAGCTGCAGTGCTGCTTCTTATTACTTACCAATATATTATGCAAAGAAGGCAGGGGAAAGAGGACAAATGTGGAGTAAACAGACTCACATAATATGGTTTTAAAATGTATGATGCAATGAAACAAACTCTTAGCGTGCACTGTAAACCATTTACTACCTTATATCGTTTAAAGAGAGACTAATTTTCACATTAAAAGAATATAATTCTTAACTATAACTCTGTCATTTAAATCAAATTGTAATTTAAAAGAGATTCTATTTTTCTTCCCTCAAATAAATGAATTTTCATCTTTTTTCCTGTTTTCAAGCTCCTAGTAGGAATGACTCATTCAAATCAGATTGCACTTTGCATTTATCGTCTATTCCGAGGAAAATCTGAGATAAATAGTTCCAACAAGCTAATTGAAATTGGTTTCACGTAGATAAAGCCAAAAAGATTTGGCCCTACATTGATATTTACAGCAGATGCACATGAGACTGAAACGTGGTTTATTGAATTATTTACTGGAATCTACATTTATTCAATAAAGTTTTTCTTTATTCAGATCTATCTCTAGGAAGTAACAAAAAATTGGTTTGGATCACAATGAATGGTGCAGAACTAGTAATTGATTTTTTTTTTGCACTATAATTTTCTTGAGAATAAACTCCAGTTACTTCATCATTCTGTATTATATGGGCTCAGGTTCAAGTGATGTAACTCCACCAGTATCTCTCTTACCAGGGAGACCTGAGACCATTTGCTTGCGAGCAGCAGGGCACAGTTATTCTTGGTCGCTGTGACTGCCACGTGAAGAGTTACAGGCAGTCATTTTTGGACATCTAGTACTAATTTCACACGCTGAGGGCAGGGCATGGAGAGCAAACACTATACACAAGGGTCTTCACTTTGTTTGGGTAGGTTACACGCCACCTGGGAAATATTTGATTAGTATAACAATGCAAAGAATTTGAAACATAATGTTACATAGTATAGACCTAAATTTACAAGAATATCTATCAAATTTTTTTTTTTTTGCACCTAAAGTTTGGAATTTAATCTGGAGGCCACTGCAGTCAATGGAAGTCCTTCTGTTTGTGTGAGTTGGCTTCTTACCTGTTCTCTCCATATGCTCAAGATGGCAGGAATCAATTTAGACCTTCTCCTAAACACATCAACACAATTGAATCATCACAGGACACTGAATGAAGGATAAAAAAGCCTCATACATCTCCCTGCTGTGCCAGGAAACCACTTTTAATATCACTTTCTTCAGTAGTTCCCTTGGCAATAATGGGAAAATATTCTGCATTTCTCATTATCTCTTTTGAGGAGGAATAGGTTTCCTATTATTCTTTATAGTTTGCCTCCTCCTTTTCTGACCATGCCTTGGAAATACTTGCAGTCATTCCCAACATAAAGATATGCTTTTATCTTCTAGGGAGTATTGATTTTCGTAATCTTCTAATTTTGTTACCTTTGAGCCGATAATTTTTCACTATTAGGCCAGTTTTTCACTAAAGCAGAAGCTCAGAGCAAAAAAAAAGAGGCATTTTAAGAAAAGAAACCTCACCACTGCTTTTGTTGAAAGTCACATCAAACATTTTTCCCCACGTAGCCTTATTACAACCATGATTTCACAAATAATGGAGAGTTCATTAGATTTGGGTACGAAACTAGAGAGTTGTTATATTTGCACTGTTTAGAAAGATAAGAGGCATTTTATATAACCGCCTGCTGTAATACATGCATGAAGGATGTGAGCCAGAGTTTTGTAATCAACTGAACAGCTTCCTGACCACTGGCCTGTAATTTACTCTGCAGAATCTCTTTCCCAGTGTCCCCAGCTGGAGCAGTTTCGCTTTGTCTGAAATCACTGTGATGAAGAGTAATTTTGTGAGAATGACTCCATTGCTTGGTACTGCGGGTGTTTGCCTGCACAGTAGAACTATACATAGTATTCATAGCATTCTGTTGCCTTCTTTTAAAAATGTTTTATTATTATAGAAAAGGAAATGCTGTAGAGAGAAGAAATAAAAAAAAAATCATTCTTTCCCCTTTTACCAAATATTCCTTCTCTTAGTAATTTGGGCAGTATTTTAGAGTAAGATTTGTCTGTACTCCTACAGTAAGAAAAAGGAATTGTATGAAAGTGAGTAGGTGTTGAAGTGGACGATTGAACCACTGCAGATGGGGATCCACGGATATTTCATCTGATCTGGTGCTGATGAAGAACCGAGAGCACATTTCTGCTCTGTGCCTTGCACTGGCACTAATGCAAACAGGTGAACAGCTAGTTCAGGAACTGATCCTTCTGAAGCCTTGCAAAAACAGCGATTAAGTTTTAGGCAGATCAGCTTGCAGAAAAGGATCACTTCTGCAGGTGCAAAGGAATGCAAGGGAACGTATGGCATATGGCTGAGGTGGAGGGAGGTGCAGTAGCCCTTAGAGATTGCAGCTTCAGTAGAACAATGCCTGAAGTACTTTGAGCAGAGTCAACAGCCTGTGGTTGGTATAAGGCTAGGTCTAGTTCCTGCTCTTTTTTTTTTTTTCATAATATTTGACCACAGATAGTTTTCTAGTACCATTCTTAAATACTGAAATAAGTAACTGGCCTTTAAAAGTGTTGACAATTCAGATGTCCTCAAAGACATACTTGGACTATGTTAAAAATTTAACCAGAAAGTTCAGCTAGAAATTAAACTACAGACATGGTATCTGTGGAGAAACATCACCAAACCAGTTTTCAAATGGAAAAATAACACGTTTATCCCAAGTCATATTTGCTTCCCCATATTCTTTCCAATATTAACATCTTCAGATTAACTATTTCTTCAAGAAGGGGATATATGAAGAGGAAAATAACTTGAACACAAGCAATAAGACCTCAGTTAATTATTCTGTCAAAACTTTCTTTCTTCTAATCATTTTCCCCTTCCACAATACCTTCTGTTTAACCAAACATGTTTCTTTTTACATCTTGGCATTACCAAATTCATCCTCTCCCTCTAACATCTATTAGACATACAAGAACTGTATTGTCTCTTTTGGAAGGAAACTGCCGCTCAGTGTTGTATGACTGACTGCCAAATTCCACTCCAGCTCTGATTACTGTTTTAACTTTTAAAAATTCTTATTTCCAATACTAAATTGCAACAGTGTGAGGGAGGAAGTATCTTAGCATATGAGATGTCTAAACATACCATTATAAAGGTATCATGGTATTTAAGCTAGTAGACAAGAACACAGGATTTGTGTGTCCACATGTGGGTTTATTCATTTCAACAGGCACCCGTACCACTAAATTAAGAAAGAAAAGTGTCTATACATATTTTTCCTAGACTTTCATAACATAACATTAATTTCAGGTAAGGACTAAAGATACGATGTTCCTTCTATAATGCAGAACAACAATGCCATAGTTAATCTAAAGTAAATTCTGAATTTGGGATGATTTTTCACATGTAACTCTGTAAGGACACAACACCGTCTTGACTCTTGTCCCAAAGAGAAAACCAAAATACAAACTGAAATTTTGTCCCAGAGTGGTGGATGAGCCTTGCTGGTTTCCCAGCACAGGAGGTGCACATAGAAGCCTTGTATTTGGAGACAATGGCATGTGCTGCATTGCTCTGACTTCCTTGTGAGTCTGCAAGCCAGATCTTGGAGTGATTAAAGCTTATACATTTAAAATTAATTTTGCAAAAGCAGCTTAAATTAGCCACATAGAAACTCTCTAGGTTCTGAGATACTCTGTCGAACTGACATGGTCTCATTCTAAATATAGAATCATAGAATCATAGAATGGTTAGAGTTGGAAGGGACCTTCAAAGGTCATCTAGTCCAACCCCCCTGCAAGGAGCAGGGACATCCCTGACTAGATCAGGTTGCTCAGAGCCTCATCCAGCCTGGCCTTGAACGTTTCCAGGGATGGACAATCTCCTCAGTAAATTTGGAAATCTCCTCAGAATTTCCTTCAAGCTTTCTTTAAGGATCTTTCAGAATTCTTATCTTTAATTAGGGTAATCTAGATACAGATATACAATTTACCCCTTGCATTTTTTTTGTTCCATTATTCTTTTGATCCCAGAGGTTGCACTGGTTACCCTCCTCAGTCGTCCTTCACAGCCAATATTGACTTCATAGTCCCCACAACTTCTCATGACACCTTCACTGCATGAACAGCAAACAGAGGCCTGCAAATAATCTTGAGTCTGTAGTTCATTCTGCTTTTCCACAGGCTGTCACACTACGTGTGTCACAAGCCTAGCTATAAAAGTTACAGGAACTTCATCATCAGCCACAACTGGCCTCAAAGTTCCTACTTTCTACCAAATGTGTGTCTATACTAAATGTCTCCCTCTGACATTATGTTTGTGTTCCCCAGTCTCAACTTTGTAGCCAATTTTTTCTTCATGTGGAATAAACTTCTACAAATGACTACAAAAGTAAAGAAATACATTCATAAGCTGCAGTGGCAGAAAGCATGGCAGAGACAGCATTCTTTCGGTAATAAATGCACTTTTTTAGCCTTACTCCCACCCCAGGAAAAAAAGAAAAACAACTGGTTTTGTCCCTCAGTAATCACAGGTGCTTATATTCCTAGAAGCACAGAGGAAGGTGCACGTAAATGTTGTCCTGTAGCCATAACTCTGTTCCTATAACTGAAAAAGATCTTAGATACAGTTCACTGGAATGTAGGACTAGGACCTTCCTTGAGTCCTGGCCCTTGATATCACAAACAACTCTATCCTAAAACTGATTTAATAAATTTATTTGGTTTCATTTCAAAGTTAGATCTCTTTAACTGCAACAACTTCTCTGACAGAACTAGGATAATGCTTAGGAACCTCCTTCTAACGTTAGGTCTAAATGCATTTATAATCTTTTTATGTCTATTTCTTCTTATGCCAACATTGCCTTTTAATTTAAGTAGTTATTTCCTCTCACTATGTTTACACCCTTTATATATTTATAGATCGCAATCATAACTTCCTCTGTACTACTATCTACTCAGATAAGCAACTCAGCCTTCTGCAATGCCCTTTCCATAAAGATGGGTTCTCTGTTTTTGTAGTCTTCTTAGTAGCCTCTCTGTGCACCTGATCATTTCAGTTCATGGCTTCTGGGCATGAGTGAGAGGAATGGCCTGCAGTAGACTAGGTAAAGTCTTGTAAGGTCAACAAGCAACGTTCACATGCAATGTCACCAGCAGTGTTCATCTCTACTGCCTATCCCTGTAGTATTCCAGAGGTCTTCAGTATTAACAAAGCTTTCGACTTTGTACCCGTGCTATTGAATAATTCTGATACAATTGTGATGTTCAATCATGAAAATAGTAAAAAAAGCTCATGACCTCAAAGTTCATGAGCCTAACTAGTAACATTTAGGCATTTTATTTCAACCTGCCCCTTTCGACACTACCCATTCCAGTCTTTGCTCACCTTTTTTCCTTTCTTTCTACCTCCCTTACACTTTCTCCAGTAACTCCCATTTTCTCCATTTTGCTTGAAGTTTCCCACATGGCACTTCTTCAGGTCCACTAATGCAAACAAAACGGACAAAATCTACTCCCTCTGTTTGCTGGTGTATCGTTCTCAACTGGTTAGTCCCACAGGATTTTGTTTTCATTCATTCTTATTGCGTTTCATATAATTTTCTCTTTTCTTTCTATATTTTTTCTTCCTTTATTTTAGAAATTTTTACAAGATATAATACACCCTTGAGATGAGGTTTCCAGGCCTGCAGTTGGTTTAGGTCACATTTTTTTGGGCTGGAAGGAACCTTTGAAGGTCATCTAGTCTAACCACCAAGGAGCAGGGACATCTCCAACTGATTAGGTTCCTCTCAGCCTCATCCAACCTGGCCTTGAATATTTCCAGGGATGGGGCTTCCACCACCTCTCTGGGCAACATGTTCCAGTGTTCCACCACCCTCAGTGTAAAAAATTTCTTCCTTATGTCTAATCTGAATCTACCTTCTTCTATTTTAAAACCATTACTCCTTGTCCTATCACAACAGGCCCTGCTGAAGTTTCTCCCCATCTTTCCTGTAGGCCCCCTTTAGGTACTGGAAGACAGCTATAAGGTCTCCCCGGAGCCTTCTCTTCTGGCCTTGTCCCCTCACAAAACACAAAATATCAGTCTCAAATGGTGCTGATGTGCTGTGCCCCCATGCCGATCCAGACTCTCTGAGATTTATTTTGAAAATGGTGCACGCACACACACACGTGTAATTTCACACACACATGCACAGACACTACTGCTGCCTTAGGGGAAGAAGGAGCAGAGTGGGAGTGGACGGTAAATCCAGAGGGATTGTCTCTCTCTCTTGTACACTCTGAGAGTAAAGTTAGGAATGAGATGTAGGAATTAGACACTGTGCCGCCCTGCTGCTTGGCTACACTACTGGCTCTCATATTCCTGGAAGAGAAACAGTAATGCGGTCCCTGATAGGTGACTCACCTGAATGAGGGAAAAATACTGTGACAGTAACAGCTAGTGAGTGTGTGTCAAAAATTAATATTGCAGGATGAGATGTCTACTGTCTTGAATTTATAATTGCTAAGACATGAAAATATGATATTATAATTGGCAGATACTCTACTTTTCCTGACTTGGTCTTGCTATAATTTTCAGTGCTCACAATTTGTTTGAAATCGAAATTCAAGAATTGCAATACTGGAATGTCAGTGGAGTTTTAAACTGTCCTGTTACTAAAACTGCATAAACTGTGATTTTAAGAAAGCACAATAAAAAGAACCTCAGAATAATCCTGAAACAGAAAACCATTTGTTTGATGATTCTGTCTAACAGAATATTACTTCTGGATGCACCAGTTTCTATCAAATAGAAACTTTTGTTTTAAAAAAAAGAACTACCATTTTATATATACGCAATAGTTTTAAAACTCTTCTGCCAGAAAACTTAATTTGACACATGGATTTTTTTAATGATCTGTGGTTTTTATTTCAAAGACTGCAAGCTCTACAGACTTTTTATACTTAAAACCTTGTGTTTGCATGTTCTGAACAATACAGAAAGCTGTCCCCACACCCAAAATGCTTAATCACACACAAAAACCTTAACCCTGCCTAACATCTTCTAGTGGAAGTGCCGCCTGGCAGCGGGGCTCATCACAAGAGCTGCATGCTGCTTCCTTACCAGTACACGTACCCATGCCGGTACTCAAAATAGGACAGAATTATTTTCACTGGCCCTCTCCAAGGGCTTCATTTTAGTCTCTGAATGCACCCACCCAGCCTCAGTTTTTCAGGGCAAAAGGGGAGAAGTTCTGTGAACGGTCTTTTGAAGTCTGGGTAGGATCTCGCTGTTTTAACAGTTAAGGGATGTACAGCACCCTCTTCATTCTGCAGCTGTTGAAAAATCTCAGAAACAATAATGTTTTTGTCCGCTGCACTTTTCTATGTTTTCAAAGAAGCAACATGACTTACCTTATGTTTAACTGCAAAGTATAAGTGCACTGCGTAACAAATAAATGTAAGCGGTGTAGGCTGGAGCCCTGGGACACATATTACTTATACATATCTTGTTGGTAACAGAACATAAATACTTCACTAAAGTCTCCATTTGTAATTTGTGCTGAACGTTTCTGAACATATGAAATATGAATTACATTTTGTAATGGCCCTTTGTGTTGGGGTCTAGCGGGAAAATATTGTTCTCCATGAGACAAAGTAAATTGCAATGATTTCTGAAGGGACTTGACTTTTGTACAAGAAAATACATTTAATCTGACATAGTTACTCTAATGATCTCTCATGTTATCTTTTATTGAACACAAAATGAGGTACAGCCATCAAAGTTTAGCATGTTACTGAGTGCACCATCATTAGATTACCAATAAGGGACTAAAGGGAATTTACTTAGCTCCACAGACTTTTAGGGACTCACAAGTTTAGTAGAATGGTCTGTACACCTGGTACTTGTAGGAGGAAGGTTTGCAAAGTGTAGTTCCACTCAAAAGCAGTTAGAAACAATCTTTCTCCCTTCACATGTATGAGGCATCAAGGGATGTCTGAAGAAGAGAGGGCTAAGAGGGTCTCTTATCGCTGTCTTTGGCTACCAACCGGGACGTTACAGAGAGGGCAGAGCCGAATTCTTCTTGGAGGTGGACAGCAAAAGGACAGTGGGCGACAGGCTTAAGTTGAAAGAAGAAGAATTCGAATTTGATATCAGGAAAACAGTTTCACAGTAAGGTGATCAGACATTGGAAGAGGATGGCCAGGGAGGCCATGGCATTTCCTTCTTTGGGGGATGCTCCAAACTCAACCAGAAAGGGACGTATGCAACCTGATCAAGCTTCAGAGCTAGCTCTTGCTTCAAAGTCAGCCCTGCTCTGAACAAGGGTTTGGGCCAGATGACACCAGAAGTCCTTTCTGAGCTACATTATTGCATGATTCTATGATCTTATTCTAGGTTTTATAATAATTATAATGCATCTATTATGTGAAACCTTATTTAATCTGTAAAATGGAGTATATTCATCTGTGACATGTTCTGAAGACTAGAAATACAATACAGTTCCATGTGAAGAATATAAAATTACTGCTGTCTTGTATAATAAATATAACTAATAATATTTCTTTGTGGTTAAATCTGCTTCCAGTTAGTTATATAATAATGAATCAGCTTCAGTAGAAGGTTTTGTTAGCTTTTAACAGAATAACTGACAGTATAATCAGACTTTTTATTATTTTGATATTCTTAATACACAAATGATTGTTTTACATGAATTTCATAACTGTTTTGCTATGTTCATGATATCCCTTTCTTTATCTGATTACTGTTTCTAATCTTAGCACAGGATGAGACAGCAGTGTGGGGAAATGACAGGGCGGGAGGAGAATTATAAAGTATGTAAATGAAGCATGCTGAAGCTACATTTCAGAGTCTTTTGTTTATTTTCTTCAGTTTGATTTGGTCTATCTTTGTCCTCAAAGAAGAATCAGACATTTTTCTTCTTTAATATTCTATTTGCAAAGCTTTTACAAACAACTTTTTTTTTTTCCAAACCAGAAGTATCAGCTCCAACATCAAAGCAAGCTCCGAGGAAACAGCTGCACCCTGTACATTGATTTTAGTTAAACTAGCACAGGGAAAAAGTGTTCCTGATACTTGCAAAGGCCTTTTGCAAAACTCAGCATTACGTGTTTGGCAGTATGCAGTTTCTTTCTAGGTTTTTGATGCCCTGAAAAAGAATTTGTGAAACTATATAGCCTGTAGTGATGTTCACCATATCATTAAAGATTAATCTCAGTTCTATCATGATACTGTAATATAGAGCTGAGCAAAGTTTCATAGAAAAGCTGTTACTCATGCAAGACTCCGTCTTACTCAGTCTAGATCTTTTGAGAAGTTAGGAGTAGTGAAAAACTTGGTAGTTTGATGTAGTTTTTTGTAGTAGTTGCTTTTTGTTAGTTACTTTTCAAGACACTAAGGAATTCCAAGGATTAGGATGAACATTGAAGGAAACTAGAGAGAGGCAGGAAGCAGGTATATCAGTTAAAGAGACTTAATTAATCGAGGAGATGCACAACTATTACTTAATTCTGTTTTTAAAGATAAATGTAATATTCTCTTGAGAAAATTAAGGAAAGGTAGAAACATTTATATTTGCATTGCAGTCAGTTTGTATTACAAAACTGTATTTATACTTCTTTGTAATATTGTCTTTTACTACTTATTTTAGGTGAATGTTGTTATTTCTTAAACTGAAGGCAAAAGTAAGGAGTTTTTCATATTTAAAAAAAAATTAAAACATGGTGTCCCAATAATTTTTAAATGAAACTCATTTAAAAGCTTGACCTATCTATGTTTTTTGGAGGATTTTACTCATAAAATTACTCATTAATAATTTTCTGAACTTTTAATATAAATGACAATAACAGCTTTTTTTCATATTTCCTCCAAATTTCATGTGCCAGTGGCATGCAGAAGAGGTTCCAGTTAAATGAAGCATATAGCATTATTTAGTTATTGATAATTTCAAGCCCCACTGTGCTGCTATTGAAATATTTCTTGGAATCTTGTGTGTGTATTCCAGACAGATGAACCTGAGCTGGATCAGATGCATGCTGGGTTGTTTCAGGAAGCGTAAAACCAACATAGCGGCCTGTAAGCCAGTGAGTGATCCCTACCTCTTAGGCCGAGTAGCACAGCATAACCTGCATCTCTCTGCAGACTGTTCCTCTCCATGTGCCGTAGCACTTGGAGCCTTATCCGCCTTGGGGTCCTTTTGGCTTGCTCACCAGCACACATCATTGCCAAGGCTCACATGCCCTGCACCTTGCACACAACAGCTGCCCCAGAGTCCAGAAAGCCACACATGGGTCTCTCTCTTTAATGTTCATGCTGTCAATACCCTGCCCAATGCTGCTGCATCTGCTGACCCTGCATTTGCTTCTGTGGTCATACTTGACATCTCACACTGTTTCCATGCCACCAGTAGCCTCCTTCTTTCTCCAGCATGGAGCACCACTTAATGAAGGCATGTGTCTGCAAGGTAGGACCACTGGCCTAAGATGTCCAGGACACAGAGTACTCCTGCCAGGGACTTGGGAGACCACAGGCTGTAACCCTCTGGTCTTTGTGTGCCCAGTCTGGCACCATCATCAGCAGTGGGCCAGAAAGGTAAGATGTCAAAGGCATGAGGCCAGCAAGTGCCTAAAGAGCATCAGAGCAGGATTTCAGCAGATTCTTACCCCTACAAAAGTAAAGAAAAGATCCAACTTACATCTGCTTTTCTCCCCTTTCCCTGCTCTTACTTCACACAGGTAATGACAGTCTTTTCTTTCTCTGCACGTTATCCAGGCAGGCAGTGTCTGTCCATAGAAAAACTGTTAGTCACAAAAGATACATGTAGGCTGCCCCTAATTCCACTCCCAGAGTAGGATTGTAGGTGTTGACCATGCATCTCCAAGAGTCAACATCTCCACTCCTTTCTCTTCACTCCTACCTTCCTCACACCATAAATCCTGGAGCTGCCCTGCTCAGGCTGTTTCTGTGTTTGGCCCTGGTTTTCCTGCCAGTTGATCCATGTCTGTGAAAGGACCATTGCCTCACCCTAAAAGGGATCTTGGGAGCAAAGAGGGCAGTATGGATGACAATGGAAGCAGAGCCAGCGAGTGAAACAAGGAGTGACCCCAACTCACAGCATGGAGTCACCTGACAGGAGTGTCTGCATGGATGTACATGGTGAGTCCTGCAACCATGGAGTCACATTATTGTGGTATCCGGTTAGCAATTGTCTACCTAATTTAGTGATGCTTCCCCTTAATATTTTCCCTCGTATCTTAAAATTTGCAGCTCAAAAGCTTCATGAGCTAGAGATGATAATTTTTTTACTTAATAGCCCCTGTGAGATTTTTCCTCCTTGAATTTGTCTAAAAAACTTTTTGAACCTGTGCAAAATTTTGGCTTTGACAACATCCATCCATTTACACCATGTGGCAATCAGTTCAACAGAACTTTTATATTTAATAAAATTAAATTTTTAAAATTTAGTAAATTGATCATTTAGTAAGTATTTAATGTTATTTGACAACAAAGAATAGTATTTAAACCCAAATTATACTTTTCTGTAACCCTAACATCCTAACAACATAGGCAGGACAAGACTTGTAGAAGTAATACAGACTAACTAATCTAGACCCACTGTTCTAATAAATTATATTACTTACAAATCTTATCCTTCCAACTGAAGTAAGTATAATTTTAAGTTTTTCAGCTTAGGTCACTTCTAGACATCTTTTTATAGCATAATATTTATCTCTTATTTTGAAACCTGATGGATTTTTCTGTCAATAAAATGTAATAAAGAAGGCAACATATAAAAGAATATCTTTCTTTTATCAAGAGTGAAATGAAGCTTAACTACTTTCCATACACACAAAAGGGAATCTAGAAAGGTTCGGGCCTTTTTCACCATGCATTTCTGAGACAGAGATAACAAGAAACAGAAAATTTGTGATTCATCATATACCATGCAGCAAAAATCTCACAGATCTTGAAGCACCATCTTGCCAGAAGATACTAATTATCCACCAGAGAATTCACCAGACTAATTCATATTTCTCAGCTTGGCCCAAATCAGCAGCCCCTTTTCTTGTCTACAAGGCACGTATACACTCAACTTCACTTATGTGTCATATTATGTAACTCAAATTAAGCACATGTCTAAATCATTTGGGACTTTAATTAGGCAACTAGTAAAAAAGGCTAGCAACCTAATGCTAGAAATAACTTTGAATAAAAAGGCTCGGAAGCAAGAGTTCCAACAAGAAAGTATGCCTGAAAATTGATACCGTTAAGACCAAAATGCCATCAAAATGCCATAAATCATCAGTAATGAAAAAGTTTTGCTGTTGTAAATGACAAAATCAGCAATATAATATAAACAACTAATAAACAAGTAATAAAAGGGATCTATTTAATGACTAATGTAGGCTTTATACTAAGAAACTTAACTGCCAAGGAATACAGGTATACTACGAACATATCAATGAAGGTTTTATTACAATCTGGCTTCAGGACAAAACCTTATAATTTTAACTATCCAGCAATAGCAAAAGAAATAGCAGTAATCATTACAAATTCATTTCTGTCAAGTGACAGACTTTGGGAATGTCAATGAATGGACAGAAGTTTAACACTTAGGGGCTTTGTTTTAAAGGAAATATTTATCAAATTTTTTAGTTTATATCCTTATTTTTAACATTATCTAAAGATCATATTAAAAATAGTATCTACTGAACATTAAACATTATATCAGCAGCTCTGTATAATTTTCACACAGATTTTCAAGGCCCTGCCTGGAGAACAACAGCTGACACTACTTTAATAACTTCTGAAATGGTAACAGACGTGCTGGAATGGGAGGGAAAACCACTGTTGTGTGGTTGTTTTCAAAGGGAAAGTGTAATGATCTGAATAAACACAGCCTAATAAGCCTAATGTTGACACTAGGCACAATAACACAGCCATTGGTGCGGGAGTACTATCAACAAGGAACGAAAAAGCAGACGTATAGTGGAGACACATCTCTGATACAGGACCTGTCTGCATCACTTTAGTCAGCAGCACTGCACGGTTATGCTAACGTGAACTCAACTTGCTTCACTTTGTAAAGGTTTTCCACCATAGGACCGTCAAAGCCCATCAGCGATCAAACAAAATAACCCTGAAACAAAGCAACCTGGAAGAAGCCAGTGGCTCTACTATGGCTTCGGAAGAGAAACTGCAAATTGCACACTGCAATCAAATTAGGCATGTGGCTCACGGGGTTCAGTTCAACTACAGGAGTGCTCAACAGAGTAAGAATTTGCTTATCCTTAGTGATAAATATGTATTCTGACCCTCTGTTGTCTAGCAAAACACACAGACGATGGATAACATTGCATGTAAATGCCTGATGACAAGTGCCAGGATTAATGTGACTGAGTCTGGCAGCGAGATAGACCTACTTGCTGCATATTCTGCTAATGGATCACAAGAAGAATCGTACTTGCACAACGAGTTGCAGGAGAGGTTAATGCATCTTGTAGAGAAAGGGAAGATCCCAATCTCCTAACAACAGCTCAGAGTAAAAACTCCCTCTTTGACTCTTCCTAGAACAATTATATCTACAATCTAGTTGTTGGGTTTTGCTTTAGTTCAAAATGTAACATGGCTGTTCTACATTGTGTGCAAGCAGTTTGTTGTTCAACAGAAGTATCACTTGTTTTATTAATTGCATCTCATAAAAATAAATTATAACTGTACTTTTGCATGTAAAGGTACAACAAAATTTTGTGTTATGATTTAACTTGTTTGTAGGCATCCTTCACATGCTATGTGAGAAAGAGGTGGTGGGTTTTTTTTTTTTTTCGTTTGCATTTGCTAAAGAGTGATTCCTCAATCTTTCAGTGTAAATGAATATTCAAGTTTTTTCAGCCTAACTTTTTATTTAGGAGATGATCCATCTCAGTGAGAGAGAACATTTGTTACATTTAAAATTTATTGCCATGTTCTTTGTGGGAAATGTAGCCCTGCTAAGAACAAACCATTCTGAGCACCAAAGAAAGAGACCAAAGGTCTGTTGAGCTCTGAAGAGATGAGGATGCTAGCACAGGCTTGGGGACATTTCCTGACCCTGAGCATGCCCATGCCTTCTCGCTGCTATGCTCAGTGCCCCACAACTCTGCCCACAGCCTACTTGGCACATGTGCCCTGCCCCAGGCTGAGAGGCTGAGGAGGGTACTCACTGACATTCCAGCCTTTGTCTTCACCTGTCACGGGGGGCACTGCCTCACAAAAATGGCTCTGAAGATGGTCTCCTATGAGTTTTTCATGTCACTTGACATGAACCAGAGGGAGGACTTATCTGGAAAGCTGGCAGCCTCCTGGCAGGAAACTCTGGCTGTCTGAAGGGAGAGGACCTTGCAGGGTGTAACCTAGGGATATGCTGTGTTTTCAAACATGGGACTGCCCCATCCCCCAAACGGTTGCCTGGCTTCATGAACCAGCTAACAGAGCAAGACAGAGACGGGTGGGCTGAGATGCCATGTCTCTGAAAGTCAACTAACTCTACATGACCTAGACGCTTTTGGCTATGGCAACTCAACTTTCTCTCTTTGTCCCTTAGCGTACAACATCTTTCTGGCCTAATACCTCTGGCTTTCCCAAATGAAAACTTCTCATTCAGTGCTGTTTATTTAATCACTTCTAGTCAGTTCTTTTCAATTCCAAGACCACCCGTGGCTCACAGGTCTCTAGCCAGACGCTTCTTTGCCATGGCATCTGGCAGCCAGTCAAGTTCACTGCTTGCATTTGCTGGCACAAGCATACTTCAGCATTTTCCCATGACAAATGCCACTGTTTCAGGGCCACATGGGAGCTCATATGGGTAAAGAAAGATCGCCTTGTCTCGGGTTTGATAATGCTTTCATATCGATGGAGCCCTATAACAGGCAGCATCTGCCTTCTCCACAGCTGACTAATGGCAGCTCTGCTTTCCAGAGGAGTGCCAGCTATTACTTTCAGTTTCTTTGGTCTCTTTCAAACCACGCATTCATAAAACCCAGCTAGCAGAGGAGGTGAGGGGAAGAGCCCTGTGCTGGTAACTGAGGTTGCTAGTCACAGTATGATGTTAAAAGTTCTGAAAGCCCCAGTGCTAGCAGTTTGGTATAGTGCTTCTTTATACGGAGCAGGATGCACAGACAAATTATGAAAATTGAATCTGGAAGGCGGCCCAGCAGCACTCCTCACAGCATCCACAACAGCTACCAAATATCATTTGCAGAAAGATTCTCCAGTTGTTACCACTCAGGATTCCCCTTTCACAGTATCCACACTTTGATCTGATCTCTTACATTACATGAGCACAGACATTTCTCCCCATAGGTGAGGAAGGCTGTGCGAGGAGCCTTTCTGTTCATAAGAACATCTGCAGAGTTTCAGACCAAAGGCCCATTTCGCCCTATACTGTGCCTCTACCTGTGGGCATTACTGGATGCTTAGAGAGAAAGCATCAAAGGAAAGCATGGGGTACTGTCTCCCTGCAGTATATCACCCAGCTTCTAACAGTTTGCAAAACAAGGCTATTTAATCTCTTTTTGTATAGAAATCGTGCCTTACTTCAGATCTCAATCCTGTCACTCTTTTCTGCACATTTTCTAGTTTTACAACACCCTTTTTTTTTTTTTTGTGATAGCGAGGGTCAGAACTGCACACAATGTCCCTGGGCACACCAATGTTTTATATAATGACATTATAATGCTTTCTGTGTTCTCTATTTCTGTCCCAATAGTTCCTACCATTCTACTAGCCTTTGGTAACGGCTAAGTACTGCGCACATGTTGCCAGAAATCTTCCACAAAATCCTTTTCTCACTAATACATATTTTAAAAATAAGCAACAACCCCCCCCCCCCCCAACCCACCATCAAAACAGAAGAGTTATTTGTGTCTAATTATAAAGGTGTAAATTTTTTCTTTGTCCAAAGAATAAAAGGAAAACCTTACACAGTACAGTCTTTAAGATACAAATGAGTTAATATTCTTTCTGGAATATTTTCTGACCATTCATTAAGGTTGGATGAATTCATTATACCCATCTACCAACCTCTAAGTCTTGAGTATTCAAGCTGTCATTCTAGATGCTTCATGTGCACTGTCCTCTGTGTGCATCCTGCACACACTATGAACTTACTGAAGTGAAACAGTCCAATTAAGCATGAAACCCTCTTAGATTCCCTGCACATGTATTATTAGGGGTGTTGGCATTAACTTCATATTTGTGACTTGCCATTAAAGAAACACTCAAAACCTTTTCTTGAGAATTCCAACATTTCCAATGTTTGCAAGAGATCTTCTTTGTAATTGAGGAATTGAAGTAGGGAAGATGCTTTTGAAATAAGTTAATGTAATTAAATGCAGATTTTACTGGCTATTAAGTATTGAAAAATTACCAGTCACTGGCTTTGAATAGCTTGATAGTATCAACAAGGTAAAAAATAATAATATATATATACACACACATATTATCTTGTTACTCCAAGCAGGATGACTGGGTAAACAGGTAGCAGAGGTTCATACTTGTAACTTCGGGTGACTTCAGAGCATCCCCTGTCCTTGCCTCTGCATTTGGTGATATCATGGGAGATGGGCTGATGAGCAGCCTTGAACCTCAAATGAAGGTAACAGCTTTCATCAGAGTCTTCAGGCTCAGCTTGACTAAACACTTTGCAAAATCATGCAGCATCTGGAGGATCCCTGGTAAGCAGAGGACAACACTGAAATAGCTGCATAAAATAGATGAGGTGTTCCTCATCATATGTTTTTCTGGTCAATGAGGAGAACGGGAGGTAATTGCTCAGCTCTGTAAACCAGATATATAAGGTGCCACATTAGATGTAAGTTTAACATGGTTAGGGATACAAGATATCTTGACGGAGTAGTCCACCTCCACTAGCAGAGATTGCTGTGATCATGCTCTTCTACTCCATGCCAAAGAATAAGGCAGAGAACCAACTCTTAAGGGTGCAACACTCTGCAATTATTTGGCAAACAGACATGCAAAACTGATGAGTCTCTGTGCCTCTTGGGCTAAACTTAGATTGGCCTGTCAGCATGGAGAGTTTAGGTGAGTCGTTGGCCAAAGATTTCCAGCACAATATAACTCCTTGTCCATCCTAGCAATTGTGTGAGATTTATCTGGTATGAGCTTTTGAAGAACTCAGACAGAAAAGATGGTGACCATACAGTCTGTGGCGTCATGTTCATTTTGTGAGACCTAGAGACATGACTGATGACTCTTTCTGGAGAGAAGAGATCTTACTCCTTCCTCCATCAACTCCTCATTTTTCTAATACACCAATCTCTCTTGCTTGCTGTGTCTGGATGTTTTACCAATTGAAAAAAAAAAAAAAAGAAAAAAGAAAAAAAGCATATACTTACTCTACCTTCTGTTAAACAGCAACACTTAATCAAATGCTATATATGTTTTGCTACATACTTCCATTTGTCTCTCTTCAAGGTCCAGCCAAAGGAAATTCATATTTCTGCCTAGACAAATAAGACTGTTCTGCACTAGAAATGCTTTCCAGAACAGGTTATTTCACATAGAAAGTATCCTATTATGACCTACATCTACAGTATACAAAGGGGAAGCAAGCAATAATAACTTCAGCAAAGTATTTAGGAAGACAAAAATGCGTCTTGGCCTAGGCTTGGGCCAGGAATCTAAAAAGGTCCATATCAAAAATCTTTAAGATCTACTTGGGAGCCATAGGGAAACACTGAAGGCCCCTGATCATCAAGTAACTTCTCAGAATAGTTGTCCTAGTACTAGCACAATGTTTGCATCCAAATTAACATCATAATCAAGTTGTGTGTTACAGGGATTTGAGCTAACGTATTTAACTTTGCAAGTAAACAGAAGAGGAACCTTCAAAAGTCACAGAAAGCTGGAAGGTGGTATACCACAATTTAGTGTTCTTTTTCTGACCTTCAGATTGCATTTCTGCATAACTCACTATCAACATGTCCACCCTGTGTATGGAAGTGTGAACAGATCAGAAGAGAAGTTGGCCCAGGAGACCTGTTTTTTCTTGAGGCCTACACCCCAATGCAAAGGCACCATAGTCCAGGTTTGGGCACCTGAAGGTATGAGGCCATGTCAGAATGTTAGCCTTGACTTTAAATAAGTACATTGCTATGCCTCATACTGTGGGGAATTAATTAAATGTGTCTTCAGTTCACCCTAAAGTTTCCAAAAGCAGAGTGTAGGTAAAACCCAGATTCTTCTTTCATCCAGCCCCTTACATTTAAAGCCAAAGTCATTATTTCTGAGCAAGCTAACTCATTATTTTGGATTTCTGTTGCTAATGCCATGCCATAAAATACAGGTTAGGGCTTGGTAGCGACCCTGTAGGAGTTGAGCAGAAACCTCCCCCAAAACAAGAGCAGCAATAGCAGGAGGACCCGAAGTAGTTCCACAAATATAAGCGGGATGGTGGAGAGCAAATACTCGACTTGCCCTTTTTTCCTTCTGCATCAGACTGTTCTTAGAAGTGGGATCACACAGAACAGTTTTACCCATGGAACTCAGGGCACCTTCTCAGACATCTTGAACAAACTGCTACAGTGTTCACGATGACAATTCACAGTGTCACTGACTGCAATTACTGTTAGAGCTCTGAAATTTAAACAAACAAACAAAAACCCCTCACTAGAATGTAAACTATTTGTTTATGACTCAATTCAAGATCAAGAATTGTTTAATAAAAGCAAAGAAAGCTCAGATTTCCACTCAAGAAAATGAGAACCTTTTAAAACTTCCTTAATTTCCATTTTTTTTCCTGAAAGCTATTATTTCCATTTATTTGACTGGCAAAATTGTCTTGTCAGAATTGGACTACTTTTGCCAAACTTTTCAGTTTCAATGCAAGTTTTTGACCAAAATCATACTGAAAGATTTCAGCCAGGTTGTATAATTTGGTTTTATGTCTGTGATGGCGCTTATTGGCTCTAATGACATTGCTCTAGGCGTTGTACACACTCATAAATAACAGTCCTTTCTCCATGTCTACTCTCCTGCTTCTTGTGTGCCCACCCCCATTGATGATCACCCCTGCGATGAACACAGCAAGGCAACCTACCGAGACTATCTAGCATTGTCATCCAGTGAGACTGGGTGATGAGAGAAGCAAAATATCCAAGCTTCTCCCTACCATTCAGCTTCCAACAAGCAAACTGAGTTCTTAGAAACCTTGAAAGAAGGGATGAAAAACATACCTAGGGAAAACTGGTAACAAGAACCTCTAGATTTTTTTTCTGAAGTAAAGAATGACTTCATAAAACATTAAATGCATGAAGCCAACTCAGCTCTTTGGAAGAGAAGGACTAAAAACTCGCTCAGGCTTGACTCAGCTTAGCAGAGAGAAAGAACTGTTGAGAAAACCACACTATGATAATCACAGTCATCACACAGAGGACTGGAGCCAGAAGACCTAAGAAGCAAACTTGAACTTAAGATTTCAAGATTCAGCAGTCCTTGGGGAGGCCAGACACCAAAACTATATCAAAATTGGGTGATCCTCTGTTAAATTGTTTAAGGTGTGGATAGGTGTTACAAAAATTTTGGAATGATGTCTGCTGCTGGAGAGGCCAGGAAGGCCCAGAGGCCTTTGCTGATTATTTCCTCCATCTTGATCTTCCCAAGTAAGAAGAGGACATGGTTTTACTCATGTGTAGGTTTGTGAAAACAAACAAAACTGCTGGATGAGGAAACCAGGAAGATTAATCTGCAAAGAGGTGTCACCTCAAGGGAGAGAGCAGCTCTCAGCAACTTTAAAGCTTACATTTGGACTGTGAACAAAACCAATCTGTATCTGGAGAAAAGTATAGGAAGAAAAAGTTGGGGAAGATAAACTTATAGTTTTATTACTATTCTTTAGGTACTTTTATTCAGAGACGTTAGACAAAGCAGCATGTTCTAGCCTGCGGTATTATGAATAAACTAATGATTTTTGATGAACTGAGCAATCTCTTTATAAGGTAGAAAAATTGTCCCAACTGAAGGAAATGGCAGAATTAGGGAAATCTGATGTGAATTTTAGAAGCTTTCTGAGTCCTAAGAGGCCTTTCAGAGATTAAAACAAATTGCCTTGGCATACAATATGCACTTTATTAAATTCAGATGACTGGAGGGAGAAAACCTGGGTTTTGATACCTGCATTCACCCAAATAAATGTCTTAGAAAAGGGACAGCAGCCAGACTTAAAGGAAACAAACTAAAACCAGCCATCCTATATATGTAAAATTCTCATGAGCCTGCCAAAAAAAACCCCCTCATTTTCCCTTGCATTTGTTTAGTTGGAAGCAAATTCCCTAAGCATAGCTTGAAAATGTGAAATGGTTAAGAACTCCATTATCATTCATGCTTCAGCAACTTCATTATGTACACAGGCCCAGTCTTTTACAGGCTAAAAGAGCAGTCCTGATCCATGCTGCATGCCATCTATAACGTAGCCTTGCTGAAATGCCCATACCACTAACATCTGTCTTGTGCAATGTTAAAAGAAAAAACAAGGGGAAAGATTCTCATAGATAAAATGCACATGACGATGACAAAAAAGGAAAATGCAGAAACCTATGACAGAAAATTTTATTAATGGCTCGACCATATGCATCCAGAGCATAATTAACTATTCACAGGTGAAATTAGCAGATAGGAGTGTCTGTCGTGAGCAAATTGAATGGACCCTGATTATATCAATAGTTTTCAACCAGTGTCCCCTGGTTATCAAACTATCAAATAAATTTGTCCACTCTCTCCTTTTCTGGGAGGAGGGGGTTAGGAGGGAGGGAGAACTTTAATTATCCGGCCACGGTATATGGCAGGTCATTAATAAAACCTAGTTATCTGGCTGCTGGTTTTATAGTTTTACTGTTATCTATTTTTTATCTAAATAAACATTTGGAAAATGTCCTTAAAATTACTGGAGATACTTTGCCCCTTCTCCACCAGATATTTGAAAATGAAACTTTGCTGGATTTTACTATACAATACATGGCATCACCTCAAAGACTCCCACCTTCTTCCTCCTACCACTATAATGGAATTATAGAGTTTGGCGGCACATACATTGATGGATCTAACCAACCTGCAAATGCAGATAAGGGTAAAATCACTTGATGGGTTAGTTCTCCTTAATGTATATTTACTCAGCCTTTATGTTATGTATGCATTTTTTACTTTCATGCCACATATATCAATGACAAATGTAAGAATTGAAAAGCCAGTAATAACATAAAAGAACAGCATTTTTTTTTTCTCTATGGTGCAATTGCCAGAGACAGTATCTTTTCATTTGAATAAGGAATAGCAGGAAATTAACATTTTTGGGGTCCTGGTCCTGATTCTGTTCCAAGTAAATCCAAATTCTAAACTCAAACTGACTTCTACGATACAACAGTGGTTTCCAATAATAAAAGCCTTACATTTCATTTACACATATTATAATGATTCTTCTTATAAAGAAGTATGAATGTTTATTTTATACAGATTTATACAAGCTCAGTATGGAAATGGCCATGTAAAAATATTTCTTCGGAGGATAACCAATTCATAGATCCACTTTCCTATCTGACAATTTTCAGTATTTTCTCTTCTGTCTACAGAGTATAATACATATTTTCTGATTTTTAATATTACCTATTTCAATTTCCTACTGACCTTCAGAAATGTGAAAATTCTATTAATTAATAAAGGTCTTGGTTACTCAATAACTTAAGAGGTCATATATATATATATATATTTCAGAACCTTTATTTTTTTCCATATATGATCTTTCATATTTCTGGGAACATTTTTCTACAACTTTTAAGTTCCAAAAATAAATTATAAAATAATCTAAATCAAATGGCAGGTCAGTGAAAGCAACTTGATTCCCATTTTCAAAAACCATAAACCTCAACCACTTATATTGCAGGTTTCATTAGTAAAATTATTGATTCTGATGTGTATTCTCCATGTGACCAGGAGCAAACTGGCATAGTGCACGCTATTTGAGTGGGAAATGAAAGGAAAGCCAATGTAATTAAGTCCCTTTAGAAGTAAATTGGGATTACAGAAAACCCCTATGTTAATGCTCTATTTAGACAGTAGAGTTAAAAACGTAGTAAGACCTTTTTATTATTTTACATCTACAGCACTACAATTCCTTTCAATACAATAGGATTATTCCTGATTTGAAGAGTAAAAACATTGACAAAAGAGTGAATAGTCTCTCTTCCTGATAAATATCTGTGGTAGCAAGAGCTTGTGTTCACAGAAAGGCAAACGGCTTTGCTAGGATCAGAAGAGGAGGTCTACTTGGAGGAGTCACACTCCTTTTTTGAACTGGAAATTGCAAGAGGGTATATATGTATATATACTTTTTCCAGCTGGCATGTGATGTTTCATATTTAACATTTAAACTACAGGCAAATATAAGTAATAAATACAGCAGCATGTAGTTTTGTTGAAGTCAAGGGAACTGTCAACTTGTTGAAGACTGAGCCCTTTGGGAGATTTTGATCTACAAAGTATAGAAACACAGAAATTTTAAAAAGTATATGACTGTCACAAAAGAAAAGGAAAAACACCCATCCACCAGTAAAGTTATAATGCATTATTTACAATTTCTAAAGAATAAGTTTCTGGTCAGATGTAGTCATTTGTTAATTCTTTGTTGGCTGAGGTAAGTTAATCACATCTCTTCACTTTTTGAAAGATATCAATCTGAAACATACCTTTAAATAGTTATTAAATGAGGGAATTCACACTTATATGAGTTTTACTAATTATATCTTGGCATTGCTTTTATATTTTCTGTATTAACTGTATATTATAAGCAAAGATTTTCTTCTTTTGCAATTACAGTTTCTCCATTTTCCATAAGTTGGGCTTTGGTGGTAATGTAATTAAAAAGTGGTGCTTTACACAGGCAGTATTGCACATGGTGAAAAATGGTAGCTATTTCCACACTTCACAGATCCAGCTGCTATAAGCATTAAAAATTACTTAAAACACAAATTTATCGCATTGTGATTACAATGGATTGTGTTGTTATATATTAATTGAATTGTAAATTGCTGTTTTAAATTAAAACACAGCTTATTAGGAATGGCAAGAGAATAATAAGAGATGAAGTAATGTTTCATGTAATTGCCAAAATAAAATAAAAAATCTGAAGAAAGAGAGGAAAAAAGTATGTTCCAGACAACTACCTCTGATGAAAAATTGCCCTGAAGCTATTGATGAACTGTATGTTTCAGTTTCTTCAGTGAATAAAAGCCTTTAGTCTCAGAACTCAAGGAACTTTTGGTAGCAAAATAATAATATTAGGAATAATAATAAGCCTGGAGATAAATGATCTGCAGATAAACCACCATTTTTACAAACATGTTATTTTCCCATTTAAGTTCCATCTCTGTGAGAAAAGAGAATTACTGACTGGCAGTTACAATTATGTAGGCAGCCAGGAAGATTATAGGAAAGTGGGAGGAAAATCCCAGCAGATGCAAAAGAAAACACTTTAAGGATGACATATTGTCTGCAAATTATATCCAGGAAGAGGATGAGAAAGGAGAGCGACCAAAGGAGAGCAGTGAAGCTGGTGAAGGGTCTAGAGAACAAGTCCTAGGACGAGCAGCTGAGGGAACTCGGCTTGTTTAGTGTGGAGGAAAGGAGTCTGAGGAAAGACCTTTTTGCTCTCTACAGCTATCTGAGAGGAAGCTGTAGCGAGGTGGGTGTCAGTCTCTTTTCCCAAGTAACAAGTGATAGGATGAGAGGAAATGACCTCAAGTTGTGGCAAGGGAGGTTTAAATGGGATATTTGGAAAAATTCATTCACTGAAAGGGCTATCAAGCACTGGAACTGGCTGCCCAGGCAAGTGGTTGAGTCACCATCCCTGGAGATATTTAAAAGACATGTAGAGGTGACGCTTAGCGACACAGTTTAGTGGTGTGGTGGACTTGGCAGTGTTAGGTATACAGTTGGACTCAATAATCTTAAGGGTCTTTTCCAACCTAAATGATTCTATAATGATTCTATACACTTTGTACATGAAAAAAAAAAAGGATGTCAGCAAAATTCAGGAACAGTGTCAATAAACAAATTTAATTTTTACTAGGAAACAAAAATGGGCAACTAGACTAAGCCCAAATATGATGTATTTCTATACAACTCTAAGGAAAGTGAGGAAGATCAATCAGGATTGCCAGGTTTTAAACAACCTAGTAGAAGAAATATCAGTAGACTATTGCTATTAGTTGGATGCAGATCAAACTAGCTTGTGAAGGAGTAGCTTTCTAGGTTGAATGTATAGAGTTAAATATGGCAAAGTCATTAAATATATAATTAAATATCATACATGTAAGGATTTGAGTTCCATGTCTGACTAAAAACCATATAATATTGGGGCTATATTAAAGGTGGTGTGCTATGGAATATTAGGGAGGTTTTAAAGAGAGAAAACTTTGAAATAATGGATGAGATCACTTAGCCCTCTGTAAACTGGATGAATTTTGCACAGTGACATGAATTTTGGACACAAAGCAATGACTAGTTCTTGGTGCAGTTAGTCAGAGAATGCACTAGACAAAAAAAAGACCACAGTGTAAGAGTAACCTTAATGTATTCAAGTTCAACATCGCATGGGAGTGAACAAATGGAACATATATATAAAAAGTACATAAAAATGAAGACACTTTTTAAAACAATCTTCTAAAAGAGGACTGTTTGCAAGAGGCAGGTATATTGCTTTGAAGATATTGTATTAGAATTCTGGTGTAAAAAGGAATCACTTTTCTGGTGTAAAAAGGAAAATATCACACAACCTGAAAAGCATTAACAAAAAGCTAAAGCTAGGGGGGCTACCAACCTAGTGATTGTACATGATGATGTCCAAGTAAGAGCCATTCTTTAGCAGATTAGAAGGACTATTTGAACAAAAGCTGAGAAGAGACAATGAAGAAAGGGTTTATATGTACACACATATATGCATATACATAAATAGCAAAAGAGTTAGCTACAAATGACAGAAAGGCTCCATCTCTGCAACAACTTAGTTTTCTTTGAAGGAGAAAGGACAAGGCAGATGAGAAGACTTTGTCATGTCACCTCTATGAGACATGCCAGACTTTAACTCTGTATTTTGAGCAGTAAATGGATCAAAATGCTTGTGCTGTTTTCAGTCTCCCTCTCTGGCATGTCTGGGATGAGCAGTGAGCTAAGCTGATGCTGATGACCGTGCAGTTCTTCAGCCATACCTAGGAGTGCGTTGCTTGGTAAGCTACCATCACAGGTCAGATAGACATGTACTGCTACTGCTGCACACCAGCCTAGAGCACTTGCCACATCCAGAGTATTTCCTATTCCAGGCAGGTCTACATCTGAGTTGCCATGGTCAGAGTGTCTCATGTTCAGAGGCCAAAAAGCCTTGAGCAAGGGTAGGAGAAAAGGTCTCATGTTTCCTGGCTATGCCACAGCTAATGCCAGTACTGGGTCTGCAGATGGCTCCACACAAGAAAGCAGCAAATGATCCTTGCCCCGACTAAAATGACATGTATATTGTGATGTCAACAAGTGTCGTAGTTTAGGCTCGGGACCAAGCTGTGCAGTCTCTCACTCACTCCCCCCAGCCTCTGAGGGAATGGGGGACAGATAACATAACAAAAAGGCTCACGGTTTGAGATAAGGACAGAGAGGGATCCTTGAAGTTACCATTACAGGCAAAACAGACTCGACTTGGGGAAAACTATTAATTTATTTATTATTAAAATCAAAGCAGGATAATGAAGAAGAGAACAAAAACAACTTTCCCCCACCCCTCCCTCTTCCCAGGCTTAACTTCATTTCAATTATCTCTACCTCGTTCTCTCCCTGAGTGGCACAGGGCAGGAATAGGGTGTGGGGGTTACGGTCAGTTCATCACATGTCGCTTTTTGCTGCTCCTTCCACCTCCAGGGAAGAACTCCTCACATTCCTCCCCTGCTCCATTGTGGGGTCCCACCCATACGCCACAGTTCTTCGTGAAACTGCTCCAGCATGGGTCATCTCTTCCACAGGGTGCAGTCCCTCCAGAACAGCTGCCCCAGCGGGCCCTCCATGGGCCACAGCCTCCTTCAGGCATCCACCTGCCTCAGCATGGGGTCCTCCACGGGCTGCAGGTGGATCTCTGCTCCTCTGTGGGCCTCCATGGGCTGCAGGGGGACAACCTGCTCCACCATGGTCATCACCACAGGCTGCAGGGAAATCTCAGCCTGGAGCAGCATTACTCCTCCCCCTCCTTCTTCACTGACCTTGGCGTCTGCAGCCATTCCTCTCACAAGAAATTCTTCACAATCGGCAGGCAGATGCCTCTTTGAGACAAATCAGGCCCAGTCAGCTGCCTGGCAGGAGGCCAGAGGGTGAGGGCCACAAGGCTCACGCTTCCCCCTCTCTGCCCCCGCTCAGCTTCTTCACTTCAGAACACCAAGATTCTAGAAGTGGCAAGTACTCTTCTTCTATAGAGATACAGACCAGCCTAACACCATCGATAGATGCAGGGCTGTTATGAGGTGATACCTGTTAATATCTCAGTGCTCACCACAGTGTGTTAGCCACCTCACTTCTGTGATGATGAAGCTCACTCAGAAACGGCCTTTCAACTTCATGTCCACAGATTTGAGGCTGCCATGGTGGATGTTTATTTTTACTGTGAAGCTAGGGTCCTAGGAAGGTACAGAGTGGTACAGAGGATACAGAGCGATGACTTTCCACCTCCAGCCCAAATAAAACAATCCTGTCTCTTCTGTGAAGAGGCATGGTGACTGCTTGTCCATTTCAGCACAGAAATATGGATCCTAAGGGCTCTGAACCACTGAACAGTACTCCTTAACACTAGGGTGGGATATTCTTGTTGGAGGGATTTCATGACACTCAGTTAATGAGGTAGAATTGCTTTGCAATGAAATCTTCTCTCCCTGAATTGGAGTCTCCTGGATTTCAAAGAAAGTTATCTCCCAATTCAATTTACCATACTGTAATCTCATCCAGTCTTCTGCCAGTCAGTAACTTTTGGAAGGTAGAATTAAAGTAATTCAAACAGTGACAGGCTTTATTCTTTAGTCCACTTTAAACATATTGCTCAGGATTCTGATAGGACTTTTATGTGAGTCTTTGAAGACTTGCTCTCTGGGTTATCTTTCCATGAAAATGGCTTTTTAAGTGGGCGGTACCTCAGGACAGCGGGGAAAATCCTTCCTATTGAGTCTTCTCACTGGCTCTCTACATGCCCTCGCATATTTCATAGGTAGATCCGAGGTGTGTATGTGTAAAAAAGTCTCTTTTCACTGACTCAAGAAATATGCATTTACCTAACCTCCTCTGTCTTTATTCATCATTAGCTAAAACCTCCTAGAGCCCCACATTCTCTACATGAGAGGAGTCTAGCAGGAAAACTGTATGTGAAGACACCTAACAACGTGGGTTCACTCTGTCTGAGCTCAGCCTTCCTTAGGGAGATCACAAAGAACAACTCAACACCAGAAGTGTCTGGTGGCACTTGCAAAGCTTTCAAGCCATGTTCCAAGCGTTAAACTTTCACAAGGGTGTCTAAGTTTGATGCTGTACTTGATCAGTCAGGCTGCTGTTCTCCTGAAGACTTTAAAATCCAGTTTCAGATAAAGGAGGGACCATTCGGATTCCCTATAAAATGACTGTGCACCCGTTGAAAAAAAAATTTAAAAAAAACCAACCAATTCCTCCCACCCTCTAAAAAACCCACACCCAACCAAAATTAAAATATATATATATATAAAAAGCTGGCTTTGAAAAGAAAGTGGTGCTAGCTGAGATCTGGTTGTTCTTCTGAATGTTCATCAGCTACCTCTCCCTCAGAGCCCTTATATACTAATGGGAGCTGCATTTTTTTAATAGTCTATATAGAAGTCTCCCTAAGCACAGGAAGGATTTGAACCTTGATCCCTTACATTTTGGGTGCTTTAAAATATCCATAATCTAAGTCTAAAGGAGGATAGCCCCTTCATCACAGTGCAAGGCAGATGTAAACCCATATCTTGAGTGGTCGGCACAGGAGAGATGAATGGAAGGGGCCAATATGCATGTCTGTTTTCAACTGTTTTTCACATTCTGCTGTATTTGAGGGGGCTTCTCCAATAGCATAAATTTATTTCAGGAAATTGAAATGGTAACGGCAGTAATGTGTGAAAAGCACAAACAGTAAAACTGTACCTGGACTGACCTCCGATGAGCAATCGCCCTAACTCATGCAAGAGTTCACTCCCTGGGATGCAGAACTCCTCCCACACCATGAGTAGTGACTCCAGTGCGGATGTTTTTTCTCCTATGACAAGATATGAATATAAATATTAAATGCTGTGGCATTCCAGCTAGAAGCTGAGCATAATGAGACATTTACTGCAATGTGGCAGGAGGAGTGACTAGCCAGAACTGGAAGCTGGCCCTGATAGCGCAAGCATGTAGTGAGCAAGGGACACATTGTCAACTGCAGTTGCAGTAGGGATCTTTATCCTGCAGCCGAAACTACGATAGAGGTGAGAGATGTGGCATTCAACGCAAAATAGATTGCAAGCTGATATGATAAAGAGAGGTAGTAGACTCAGCAACGCTGTCTTCCTTCTCCTATCCCCCCTCTATTTCTTCACTAAAAGTAGGAAGAGCTTTACCATTTATGTACTTCAGGGAATGGATTTTTTGTTTTTCTGTTTCTCTTATTTTGCAGCCCTCTAACCTTTTCCTCCTTCTTCTCCATAAACACTGTTTCACTAAACCTATTTGGTTGAGGTATCTTGTGTTATGTCTTTTCACATGAAAAACTGGAAAGAAAAGAGATGTAGTTGTTTACAATAGTATATTAAGGTATTATGGAATGTGTTTTTTTACACTTTTTAGTATGGAGTAAATATTGGAAATTTTATCAAAGAATAAGGATATGAACAGTACTGGTCAAGGAATAATTTTTAAAAGAGGTTGTGTACGTAATAAAATTTAGTGCAATTAATGTATTATACAACATAGGAGGCATTTGTGTTCATATTGGTGTTTTTAACATTTGCCTCCCAATTTTTAAATGTTAAATCACCTTTGTTTATCCCACCTTTCCCCAGTCAGTTAGAATAAACAGCAAATCAACTCATTCCTCTTCATTGTTTTTATTCTTGTTCTGTAGTACCATGTGCTTTTGCAACCAGAATCATGGGATATACTTAAAAGATGCTATCACAGACATTCAAAATAGATTAATGTTTTAATTTTTCAAATGTTTTCATCTGGATATATGTCTTGCACTGTAGCCACAGAAATGTACAGAATGATGACCCAGTAGTAGATTTTTTAGAACAGAGCTATTTTTAAGGACAGCACTAGTATTTTCAGAATATGGCTTCATAATTTTATAGGACTTGTGTCTGGTTGTAGGACTCAGAATCAGGATTAACAACATTCTGAGATGATCAGGAAAATAAAAAAGTAAAATTTACCAAACGAATTATTTTCAATACAGACTGAAACATAAGTGATTTATATAAGGCCCTTGTGAGACCCTCCACAAATTATTATACACCTTTGTAGCCACTCATTGCAAAAAAGAGGAATGATTTAAATAGGAATAGGTGAAAAAAAGGTCAAGAAAGATGGCTAAGTGAACAGACAGCCTAGAATGCAAGAGGAAATATTAAAGAAGTCGCCTTGTTTAGCCTAGAAAAATGAAAGTTAAAAAGAGCTAAGACTGTACTGTATAAATTCAGCAGGTGGCTATATGCCACAGAAGGAAATGAGGTATTTAAGAGAAAGATAATGTTAGCGAAAGAACAAATTAGTAGAAACCAGTCATGAATAAAATTAGACTGGAAATTAGAAAAAGGTTTCTAAGTACCAGAGAAGCAAAATTCTGGAACAGCCCTCTAATAGGAGTTGCGGAGGGCAGAACACCTACATAATGTTAAAACAGAGTCTGAAATAAGTGTTAATAAGAGTATGTGGTGTAGTTGTCTACAGCATGGAGGACTCTTTCAGTCACCTGTCAGGTTTTTTTTTTGCCAGGTTTTCATCCTATGTGGCTAAATTATTTGCTAAAAGGTCAAAGAGGAAGTCTGTGTAGATCTTGATTCTCCTAGATCAAAGGTCAGCATTGCGAACTTGTGTCTTTCCTTTATATTCTGTTATGGTTTTAATTTTAAAGATTCACCTTATTGAGGCTGCAAATATATAAGAAATATTTCTTTCTAGGAGAGAGGAAAAAAAAGGTGGTTGTTTCTAGCCTTCCTGGCTGTAAAAAAGATTTCAAAACCTACGTGTATCTTAAAAGCCTAATAAAACAGGAGCATATAAAACATCACAACCTAGCATGGCACCTTGAGACAATTTGCATCTCACAGGATTCTGCCAGAGCTTTTTATTGCATGTGTGCATTTCTGTTCACTGTGCAAGCATTTATAAGGCTTATAATGTATGGTCTGGCCATATGTTCATGTCATTTTCCTGCATCTTAGTCAGTAACTGCATCATATTCACTATCTAGACACTCGGCCTACAAAAAGGCACACTTGTTAAGAACAGAGAAGTACTGAGAAGTGGGGAGCTGCAGGGGCAGCTTCTGTGAGGAGAGGTGCTTGCAGTGAAGTTGAGGCTGGGAATGGGGAAGGAAAGGTGTTTTCCCCCTATCTGTGGAAATGTTTGTTTCTTTTTTTGTTTCCCACTACCTGCATCAGTAATTAAATATTAATTTTAATTATCAGTAAATTAAGTTTGTTTCCCCAAGTTAAATCTATTTTGCCTGTTACAGTAATTGGTAAGTGATCTCCCATCTTTTATCTGAACCATGAGCTTTCTTGCTCCTGTTCTTCCTATTTTCACCCCCTCATCTCTCCGGATGGGGGAGTAATCCAGCAGCTGAGTGGGTGTTTGGCTGTTAGCCCAGGTCAACCCAGCACACAAAGAAAGTTTAAAATGTGGTGAGAGAACACAATTCCTGGGATGGTGGCACCCCACAAAGCTTCAAATTTGTTTTGAGAATTCTGATGGTTTGCTGATGGTTAATTTGCCAACTCCAGTGAATAACCTTGATTTCACCTCATTCATTCTCTTGCTAGATCTATTTCTTCACATGACTCACAGCTTTGCAATTATAATCTTTAGGTCTTTGACTACACAGATGTCTTTGCACATTGATGTCTTCATGCAGCGTTGGTGCTTGCCTAGGTTAAAATAATTTCTTATCAACAGTGATGTGGAATTTGAAATAAGCCACATCATGATATGCCTGTCAAATGCTTCTCTTCATAGCATCCACTACATGCCATATTCTTAGCAGTTTAGACACCTACAGACATCTGTATGGTAGATCTGTAATGAAAGTAATCAGTGATTTACACCATATCAAATCTTCTACATGGTCTTGCTAATTTGAAAGGTTGACTGTAATCTTGGGATAATGGTTACTGTTGGGATATAATATGTCAGGTATCACCTACATGAATAGTAGAACCCCACCGTGTATCTTTTCTAGCCACAGTGATGGCTCTGAGTTATATTTTTGATACAGTGCTCTCACAACACAGATGATACGACCCTCTGTTGTTGACCCTCTATCGTTTCAGCATGTCAGCTACTGATGGAGCTATTTCACCTCATTCATCCTCTTGCTAGACCTATTTCTTCACATGGCTCACAGCTTTGCAATCATCATCTTTAAGTCTTTGACTTAACCCTAACCCTAACCCTAATCTATGGCTTGCAGTAAAGCTGTAGTATAACTTACAGCTCCATGGCAAAATCTTCAACAGAATCACGCTTGGTACTCTGAAACAAATATCTTTTTTTTTTTTTTTTTTGTAAATAACGATTCAAGAGATCAAGTATTTAACAGATTTTTAGTAATTCTATTTTATGGTTTTGTTTCTTTAGTCACCTGGCTTAAAGCACAATCTCATTCCTCAAATACAGGAAAGTGTAAGTGTGTTCCTCTCCCAGTGTACTTAGGCAGCAAGTCTGAAATAAAATCTCAGCTACTGCATGCCTTTGCAGCTCAGACAGAAATCTTTCTAGTTGTTCTCAAAGCTTCATCAGCTCTGTGATCCCCATGCCATGCTGTCATCCTTTGAGAAACACATATAAAACTTAACTGCACAGCTCTGTCTGTGAAAGTAGGATTCATTCACCTGTGAGTCACAGGGAGATGATGAAAAAATTACTTTCATGAAAAAGGAATAGGTAAAAATAGAAATAACAGTATTGTTAGCCATATATGTTATCAGGACAAATATGCAGTAAAGGTTTTTCTCACCCCAGAGTGGGAAAAAGTCCAAGTTATCCTACATTTGTAATTAATACTCAAGAATCCATTAAAGGTATAGCAGTACCTCTGATGACCCAGGACAGCCTGTGTGGATTTTAGCTACCTGTCCCATGAAAATCTTCTGTGATCTGCCTGGCCATCAGGTCATCCCTCCTGCCACAGAATATGTTACTCCCTCATAACTTCCTTTCTGCTGGCCCATTTCAGCCAAAAGACACTTGAGAACATGGCCCATGCACCTCTTCTGTTTCTCCAGCCTCCATCCCCAAGATCACCATCACTGTCTTTCCAGCCACTTTTCATAGGACCATAGAAAGTACACTGAAGGATATGACTGGGCTCTGCCCCTCACCACAGTTTGTGGAAAGGGACACCAGGGGAACAGATGAAATCTGTTGATGTCTGCCAGCACATGGAGGAGCTTCCCATGATGGGTCCTACTGTGCTGCAGGAGAAACTGCAGCAGCACTTTAGGGGGCACAGGCATTCTCTGCTTCTCTTTCTGGCTGAAGGACAACCTTTCAGGCCGGTGTGATGCAGCTTGCCCACTCAGCCACAGAGCTTTTATCACACCATGTATGAAGATCCAGTGGAGTCCAGTGGGAGACCTCCGACACACACACACACAAAGAAGCAGCTCCTGATCAGACCTTGGTCCAAAAGTTTACTTCTGAAGAACCACATTGCAATGATGTGAAAAGATGTTTTAAATGCAACTTTCCTTTCACAGAAAAAAAAGCCCAAAATATCCACTATGTTAGTTTTTAATTTTGAAAAGAAGAGTTGCACAAAAATAGGAAATGAAGAATAAAAGCAGTCAAAAAGGTAACATTCTTATCAGAAATGTTTATCTCTTTAATAAAAAAAATTATATCATGCTATAGCCACCCCATTAGAAAAACAAGGTATAGTTACACCATCTGTTGACAAAATGCTCCCACCCCTTATCAGAGTGGAAAAACAGTAGAATAAGGAGGCTACTGGTACTAAACTGGTCTCCTTCAAAAACTGTAACTCATTCAAACAATCAAATTAAAATGGAACCTCAAATCAGGTGACCAAAATAATGCAGGCCAAAATAGATTGAGGCATAACATTAACTAGAATTAATTAACCACAAATTAATAACAGAAGTATAAACAAATTAAAATATTACAATTTTAAAATAATTTCAAACTTGGTCACAGCAGGGAGCTTATCAGGGAATCAACATTCAGTAACAGCATTATAAAAAAGGATAAAACTGGCAAGCAGCCGGATAGATGTAGTGCAACGTGAAAGACAGCCTTTGCAAATACAAGCCATGGACCCTGCATGTGGTGGAGATCATCAAAGGAGCAAAAATCCTGTGGTTAGGACTATGCTGAGGGACAAGGTGTTGGGAGTTCCAAAAAACTTGTCAAAGTCCTCCACCAAAGACTCTCAGAGAAACTAACAGATAAGTTTTGATGGACTGGACCATTACGAGAGGTAGCTCAAGGTTCTCAGCAGCACACACAGCTTTGAATTTTGCTGGCCCAAGCAACTGTCTGGTCAGGATGACATTTTGCCCCATGTACCAAGCAGAGCAGGTTGTCCCCTGTGACTGAACTAGGCCTCTTCCCTCTTCCCTCTCTAGAGCACAGATCTTCCACTTTTTCTGAATGTTGGCCTCAACACACCTTGGGACAGCAGAAGAGGACACGGGTGCCATAAAGGTGAAAAAAAGTTATCTTTCTGCTTCCTCCCATGCCTGGCACTGGCAGAAGAAATTTAGCAGTACTGCTTCCTCCAGTGCCACAGCTGTAGTGCATCTCTGCTGCTGCTACATTTTCATATTTGCTCCCAAAGGGCTGAGAAAAATCAGTGTCATGCACAAGAGCAGGGTGCAGAGACTGGATCAGGGATGTCTCTCAGCAGGGCTTTTTTACTGTCCTTGCAAGTCTGCAGGCAAGACACTGCCACCTTTGCTGAGGTTCAAAGCCAAAACTGATCCGAGCGGCTCTAATGATGGCAAGTGATGGGCTAAACTGAGTGCAGTTAGTGTGCTAGTACTTGCAACTCTTGAGTAATTACATCATGAGAGTGATTTTATAATGACATAAGCACATATTAGGTGATGAGGTGTAATGAGGTTTTTTGCAAGGAGCCAGTGAATACATATAGAAATGTAAAAGGACTGTTAACAAGCTACAATTTTCTTCCAGAGACATTTATTGTAGCTAATTCTTTCCCCTTTTTGCCACATTTAAGCACATGTGTTGAAAAGCAGTGGAGGGGAAACTCAGAAGAAAACACACAAAAATGAATGCATGCTGGCATCACAGGCTTGTTTCATCTCCACTAGTACTGGGCTTGCAGGGTTGAACTGTGAGTCTGTACTGAGTGGGGAGGGAGGGAAGTGGAGGGAGAGTGGTCTGCATCCCTCTGCTCAGGGGTGCTGGGGCAAGCTCCTTCTCCAGGGGTACGAGGCTTTGACACATGATCTGCCCTTTCCGAGGAGGATTGGTCCTGATGCCTTGCCAAAGCATTAAGGGTTGTATAGAGGAGCTGTAGGCAGGGAAAAACCTTTCTTTCTCATCCCCTTTCTTTTTCTTATCCTCGTTTTGCATGTCACTTGCAATATTCTGTGGGCAGATGTTGTTTCAGCTGATGAGCTACATACTAAACCTGTGATGAAGACCCATCACAGCTTTAGCATGTATCTAACACTAACAGATGCAAAGACCATTAACTTTGTTTTGCTGTTCACATTTTTTCTATACCTACTTTCTATTTGGTGAGGCAATATCTATCTACTGTAGTCAGCTTTCCAATATTTGCTTTTATGGGCGCTCTCTGATGGACGGTTTTCTCAACTGATGTGTACCTGAACAGATAAAATGATTAAATGACATTAAATAATTTCAAGAGAAAGCATCCTCCTGCTTTGCATGTGATGCAAATCAGTCTTTATACAGCTTAATGTGTAATGTGTACTGCAAGAGAAATTGCCCATATGTTATTAGGAGAGAGGTAAAGACCATCCCGTCTTTTTGACCAGAGTGTCATGTTACTTATCTGTGCATTCCCACCCAGTGCTCTGCATTCCTTCTTTATCAAGTGTTCACATTTCTGTTGCAAACTGGCAGGTGCTAGCTAAGGAAAAAAAGCCCTGATGATCTGATACAAGAAAAGATGTCTTTCCTGCACAAAGTGTAACAGTAACCTAAATACTTCTATAGGACCATTTCTACCTGGGCAGCCAACTCTCTGGTTAAAATATTAATATTCACAAATCAGTTCACTAATCTTTCTAGTGTGTTTCTGAATTCAAGTTTTATCTTCTACAATCCCCCACAGCAATACGTTCTAAAATTTAATTATGTGTTATGAAAAATACTTTCTTTTGCTTTAAGCTCTTCTTGATAACTTCACTAGGTTGTCACCAGGTTCTCTGGATATGATAAAACCGTATTTTTTTCCTGCTAGGCTTTGCTATATTTTCTGTTGTCCAAGCCAAGGATTCCTAGTTTATTTTTGTCTCCCCTCACATGAAAGCCATTCTAAATCACCAATTCCCCTTGTCACATTTCTCTGGAGTGTTTCTGGGTCTTCTGGATCAGCTCCAGCACATTTCCATTGCCACTTTCCTGCTCTTGGGAACCAGCGTTCTTAGGAGCAAGAGGCAGATGATATCTCACATAAAGATGGTGAAAAACTTTCTTCTCTGTCCATAATCCTGGAGGATTTTAACAACAACCTTTAAAAATACCAACAGATTCAGCAAGTCTGGAGCACGTGGCTTCCAGTAGTTGTTCAAGACAAAACTAAGGAACCCCCTGGGTCATTCTCAGCAGCAGCTGGAAGGCAGTTTCCTCCCAGCCCTCCAGCATTCCTAGTATTGTGCCGCTGCTTAAAAATAGGAATCAAGATTGCTCACATAACAGCCCTGTTAGCCCAGCCTCATCCCAAGGAAAATAAAGGAGTGATTAAATGGGCCTTCGATAGAGATTTTTAAAAGCATGCTGCTCTGGATAAATTTGCTTCAGCTACTGGTGCCCTTTTTGCAACTCTTTGTTTAAAATGATAGCCATAATTTTTAAACCTTAGTTGTTGCTATGTATCATCTTTATGAGTCCTGTTAGAGCATCATAGGTGAGCTAAAAACATAATTTAAAACTGTGCTGCTTGATGAAGCTGTATAATGTCCCATTCTAGGTATCTTTTCCTATTTGGAACTTGTCCAGTTCCAGAATCAGGAGTCAGTGGTGTTGTCTGATCATAGACCCAAATATTCAGCGGTGCTTGGGACACAGCTTTCATTTCATTTCAACTCCTCTCTCACATGAAGATCTGTCTGAGGAGTGCCAGTCTACAGAAAATCATTTTCAGTAGGAGGATGGTGAGGAGCCTTCAGTCATCAGTGTTCCCCGAAAGATGTCGCTCAGCAGTTTGAAACCCACGGAGGTGATGACAGCTTCCGGAGCTCCAGGCTCAGCGTGTGCCAGGGATCTCTTGGTCGCCTTAGCTTTAGCAGCTGCAGTATTCACACAAGGTAACTCACTATCCAGTGGTTAAACCCAGTGGCAGATACTAATAGCAGCAGCCTCTTTCCATTTCTCAAGTCCATTTTAAATTAATAAGAATGTTCCCCTTCTGTTTTTCATCCACAAAGAGACCCCCTTCGCATATTAATTTAATGTTAAATTGATGGATTAAATTATACCAAGCTCAAAATCAATTCTGCACATATTCATTAGAACGGCCTAAATCCCTTAGTAAGGATAAAGCACAGAAAATGCATTTAGAGACACTGATAAGTCCAGGTCCATTCTATGTCATTTTAAACAAAGAGCAAAAAAAAAGCCCCTTTGGAGACGCTCTATCAGCTATTAAACAGAGACATTGCATGCACAGGGAGATTGATGATTAGCATTTCCATTCTCAGAACGGCTCTCCCTGGGCTGATGATAACAAGTAAATGCCTCTTCATGTCTTTGTCACAGTTCACAGAGAAGCAGATGCCTAGACTAAGCTTTTCTCCTTTGTCTTTCCTCTTGTGCAATCAGTTAACAAGTGCAAAAACACAACACTTTCCACTATTTGCTGGAATTCTTTGATCTCTGGTCGGATCAGGTGGCAATTTTACCTCCTTTTCTGTTTTCCTGTAGTGGCCATTTCTTTACTGTAAGCCTCCCAGATTGTAAGCTCATTCCATTACTTGCTAGCACAGGAGGCCTCTCATTTGGTAACGTGGGAGAGACCATCTTCCACGCGGCTGCTGGCCAGAAGAACCCTTTCAGTCTATAGAAACCCAAGCCCAAGCCACACACCTCTCTTCAGCTTTTGGCATTCCAACACTCAGCTTTGAACCTGAATCCAGGTTTCATATATGGGTCTCATTTCTAAAAATGAATTCTCTAAATCTGAGTTCTCTAAAACTGAGAATTTCAGAAATTTGTACACATCTACATTTGCACCTAAGGTCTGTTACCTACTTCAGTTTTACCAAAGTTGGGATTTTTCTTGAGATTTTGGCTCATCCTGCAGTCAATGGCTACTATGAAAGAAAAGCTATCTTTCTGATGAATATTATGCTTGTTTGAGGAAAACCCCTTCACTTTCCAGAGGCCTATCTTCTGGACAGAAGCAGTTATCCTAGATAGGATTAGGAATCAGGCAGGGCAGTCCTGCCTTTCTTCTGCTTGGCAACTTGAAGTGCTCTCAAAGAGTCAACAAAAGGAAGAGGAGGAGCAGCACCCCAATGTTCATCAGTGTCCTGAGTTGTGCATTTCCCAGATATGACCCCTACTGACTGCCCTGCCTTGGACTCAGCTACGGAGATGGAGAATGGAGCCATGTTAGAGCAGATCTGTTAGGCACAAGTAAATCTCAAAAGCAGGCCGGACTATCTCACACTGAGAAGAAGACAGGGAAAGAAGGTAAAACAATACCAAGAAATTACCTACGATAGTTCTTTGAGGGTTTTATATGTCTTTCTGCTTTGGAGACAATGACTTTTTATCTTTTTTCTTTTTATTTTTTTTTTAAATTTTAAGCTCAGATTCACAACATTTGATGTCATGAAACTGGCAATACCTTACCTCTAGTCCAAATCATTACTTTAGCCCCTGCAACCTCTCCACAACAGAAGGCTGAGGATGATTATCATAGTGCAACGTATGCTTTCTATTCACTTTCTCAGTTTAACCTGTAATGATTTCTAGTATAAAAAGGAAGAAAGGAGACTGTAACTATGCACAAACTGACTTAATAATGATATTCAAAGGATGAAAATGTTTCTAAAATCCTGTATGTTTTCAGAATGTGTCTAAATTCAATGGATTTGATCCCATTTTACAGGTATGGAAGTTCATAGTGATCAATCTAACAGCTCATTCTGCGTGAAAATAGATTTGATACGAAAAGGCATAGAGTATTGCGTGCCTTACATCAAATCACAGAGTAGTTATAAATATCTTCCTTTTTACGCATGGCATTTTAAATTTTTGTAAGGAAAGGCGTAACAACTTTTTGAGTAATGGGACACTTTTTGGAAAATTTTGTGGTATGCCTGGAATTGGGCAGTGTGTGAGGTGAAATATAAAAATTGCTCACTCAGTTTTATGCCTAATCCTTGCTTTGGGAACTGAAATTGTGACAGATCATTGCCATTCTCATTACCCCTTTATTCACAATGAGTAATGATTTACTGTTAAATCCCACTAAAATGAACGTATCTATTTATGTAGCAAGGTTTATTCAATGTAACCACAGAATCTGGTCTTTATTTTGTCAAAAGCCTTATATTTCAAATCCGTAAAACTGAGATATTTATTTACCTATATATTCAAGGCTGCAGATAACTTAAATCCAGTACATTTTCACCTGTGGTAAATGTAATTGCCTATCTTTTATATAGAAAGAAAAAATGTATTAAGTATGATCTTAGGCAATGAGGATGTCTCTTCTAGGCCTGGCTCTAATGTTAATTTGATATGAAATAAGATGGAAGTCTCTAAATTTGACCTAAGTGAAAGAAAAAGGTGAACTTCTATCTTATAACCAAAAATGACTGGGAAATTCTAGTTCAAAATACTATTTATGACAAAGGTAGGAAAAGCAACCTTAGTTCCATAAGTGATCCAATAGATCATGGGGTTTCATGGCATGTTGTGTCTTACTGAAGTGAAATGTTAATGGAGAAAAAAGCATTCTGATTTTTTTCTCTTGACAAAAACTTGTAGTTTCTAATACATAAAGCATATTTTGTACTTCCCAATCTTTTATTTGAAGAATTGGCAAAACTAATGCACACATAATGCATACTGTGTCACCACAATATTTAGTGCTTCTATTAATTATTTTTATCAATTTAAATATAGTGGAAAAGCAATTACTTATGCTAGAGGTTTAAATTTTAATTTACAAGGAATACCTACTGATGATTTCATGTCTTGCTATAAATATTTCAGTGTTTATTCTAAGTGAGCAAATGTAATCTTTTTCTAAACATACAGTCTTTGTTGCTACACTGTAAGGGCTGTTAATCACTTGGAACTGGATTTGGTTAAACAATTGCTGTTAAAACAGTTTGAGTTGAACAGCCAATCTTCTTCCAAAGAAACAAACTGGAGGCAGACACATGAAATCTTAAGTGGCATATTTCATCGGAAACTTCAGCACCTGATTACTTGAGAAAGAACTAGAGGAGGGCTGTTCTTTGACCCCTCAAAAAGAAATATATTGTTCTCAAATTTTACTGCTATGTTTCACAGGTTTAGTAATTTCGTGTCATGCTCCTATTTTCCTCTTCCTCATACACCATCTCCTGTGATGAACTGCAACAGACACAGAGCTGCTACTATTTACCTCCCACATGAAGCAGATACCACTGCAAAGCACAGAGCGTAAACTTTTGCAAGCAAACCTCAGCTACGAAGGAATTGAAAAGACAGGAAATACTTAATGTATAATGCTCACCAAGCAATACCTCAGAAGTAAGTTTTCATGGAATTTTTCTGCGTTTCAGTGAAAAGAAGGAAAAGGTGAAGAAGAGAGAAGGGAGGGAAAACAGAGAAGGGAGAGGAGAGGTTTGGAGAGGTTCAGAGAGATTTGGAGAGGTTCAGAGAGATTTGGAGAGGAGAGGTTCGGAGAAGTTCGGAGAGGAGAGGAGAGTCCATTTATTTACGTGCACAGGAAAAGTAGTATTACATGACTAGCTGGTTCTTCTCAAAGTAGTAAGTTGTGCATTTTTAATTTCAGAAATCAGATCAATATTCAATGTGTATGAAGGAGTGTATCTTCTGATTTTCAATTGAAAGATAATACATTCTGGCTTGATTCACAAGGGCCCTTGGATGTTGAGCACTGCAGCATTTAGCTTCCAGGCAGTTTTGCCTAGTGAACCTCACAGCTGTGAATTAGGCAGAAGCAGGTTCTTTGTAGAAAACATGGTGAGACTAAAGTGTCTGGGAATGGGATTTGCAGAAGCCAGCATGCCAAACAAGAAGTTAGAGATGCTGAGGCAGGAAATGCTGATAGGAGGGCTGTGGATTAAGTCCTAGTCTTTGCAGGGTTCTTGATGTTTATCTCCATTTGGTGTTCACAAGCACGGCCTTTCTTGTAATTAGGCATTGAGACTTTCTTCCAAGCATTGAGGATAGTGTAGTCCCTTCTTTCCCAACAAGCCAAGTGACAGAGTTAATACTGCAGAATCTCCTCCTCCTGTACTCCCTTTCCCCTCCCTCTGTCCTCCTATTTCTGTTTAACCCAGTATCCCGGTGGTTAGATCATCTTGCATGATCAGAATAAGCCAGGTTCAGGCCTCTGCACAGGGATACACCTGAGTCCAGATTTCTCGCTTTATATGGGTCAGGCTAGCACATGATATGAGCAGAGGATATCTCACTTGGTGAGACCCTGAGCTACACACTCAGCAATTTGGCAGTCCCATGGCTTTGTTAGTTGTGCACATCACTCTCGTAGTTGAGCCCCGCTTGGGACCAAGCTACGCAGTTTTTCACTCACTCTCCCCACCCTCTGAGGGAATGGGGGACAGATAACATAACAAAAAGCTCGAGGTTTGAGATAAAGACAGGGAGAGATCATTGAAGTTATCGTTACAGGCAAAACAGACTTGAGAAAAACTATTTATTTTTATTTATCAGTATTAATAAAACCAAAGTGGGATAATGAGGAAGAAAAAAACCTTCCTCCCACCGCTCCCTTCTTCCTGGACTTAACTTCATTTCAAATTATCTCTACCTCCTTCCGCACCCTGAGCAGCACAGGGAGGGAATAAGAAATGGGGGTTGTGGTCAGTTCATCACATATTTTTATACACCAGTCCTTCCTCCTTGGGGGAAGAACTTCTCACATTCCTCCCCTGCTCCAGCATGGGGTCCCTCCCACGGGCTACAGTCCTTCATGAAACTGCTCCAGCGCGGGTCCTTTTCCATGGGGTGCAGTCCCTCAGGAACTGGCTGCCCCAGTGGCCTCTCCACAGGCCACAGCCTCCTTCAGGCATCCACCTGTCCCAACATGGGGTCCTCCACGGGCTGCAGGTGGATTTCTGCTCCTCCATGGACCTCCATGGGCTGCAGGGGGACAGCCTGCCTCACCACGGTCATCACCACAGGCTGCATGGGAATTCTGGCCAGGAGCTGCATTACTCCTCCCCCTCCTTCTTCACTGACCTTGGTGTCTGCAGCTGTTCCTCTCACAATAAATTCTTCACAACAGGCTGGCAGACGCCTCTCAGGATCTCTTCACATCTCCTCTCCTCTCCACTTCTTGCAGCCGGGCTGGGCCAAGTTGGGCCCAGTCGGCCGCCCAGCAGGAGGCCAGAGGGCCTGCAAGGCCCACAAGGCTCGCACCTCCCCCTCTCTGCCCTCGCTTCTGCTTCTTCACTTATTTTTCTTTTTTTCTTTACTGTTTTCCCCTTCTTATATACATTATCAGAGAAGCATTATCGCTATCACCAATGAGCTTGGCCCTGGCCAGCAGCGGGTCTGCCCTAAACCCAGACAGGTTCACTGGACAAAGGGGAAACTTCTAGCAGCTCCTCACAGCAGCTGCCGCTGTAGCCCTCCCTGCTACACAAAACCATCACAATCACTCATGAAATTTCTGGAGATAACAGAATCTGCTATTCAGCCTGAGCAGGTAATGTGATTTAACCCATCTGTTTTTCACTGTGAGCTGAGTTAATTCCAATTATCTTTTATCTACCTAAAGCTATGAGTAGACACGAATGGTTACAGGTATTTGGCAAATGTAAAGCAATAAACCTCCAGTCACTTGTTAGTGAAAGCAGTGTTTTTTCTTGTTTTCATATGGTAGATTGGAGGATGGTGGTTGTCTTTCCGTATTCAGTGGTCAAACACCATATCAATAAAATACTGACTCTTTTTTTATATATCTTGTTCAACACCAAGTAACACTTAAATGAATATGAGGAGTTTTGGTAAAAAGCATTAATCAGCATTAATACTACTGAGGCAACTGTATTTACATCCTCTTTTGAAATGGATGCTTGTACTTTTAGTTCTTAATATAAAGAGAACACCTGCGTCTTTCAATTACTTCTGAACAATTTACCACTGAAATAAATAAGCATTTCTTTTGTAGCTATTCTCCTTTTTAAGCTGTGATTTTCCTGTAGATTTGTCATGTAATGGTAGTTGTTTTTAATGACAATTTATTGATCAACGCTTATGCCCAGCAACGCCTTGGGCACATGGTTACCTTGAGACACTGCTAGGAATTTTACTTGAGTCAGCAGGACTGCTTGCAGTGAGTAGAGCTCTTTGTGAAACTGATGTCCTAGATGTGATTTGCAAATGCTTATCTTGTTTCTGTTTTGGTCTTAATTTTTTCTTCTTATAATTTAGCTAATAATCTGCATGACAAATTGGTCCTATTTCACCAGTTCTATGCAAACCAGTCATTGCATCAGAATTGCTATAAGTATTCATAAATAAGAGCCAAAAAACTTGGCCCAACACATGTAATTTTTACAGTAGCAGCAAACAAACTTCTAAAGAATAAGTCTGAGTATCAGATTACTTGGCAAGTTGTCTAAATCAAGATTTTGGAACAAAGCATTAAGCTGCTGCTTTTGAAAACATTAACTAAAACTCCTCTGGTCTCATGTAAATATTTTATACTATTAGAATACATGAAAATGTACAGGAAGGTCCCTATACACTCAAATACAAATAGGACTAGGATCTGTTGTAATGATCAGTGAATCCTATGCCATGTTAGTTCATTTTGTCCTTTGAAATGCCCGTTACAGATGTTTCTGTACCCTACCGAAACATCTTAGTCATATCTCAAAGCTGGGAAACTCTCTAACAGTAAGTATTTTCAGCAATACTCATAGAATCATAGAAAGTTTTGGGTTGGAAGGGTTCCAAGCCTCTGGCCATGGGCAGGGACATCTTCAACTAGGCCAGGTCTCTCAAAGCTCCATCCAATCTGGCCTTGAATGTTTCCAGGGATGAGGTATCCATAACTTCTCTGAGCAACCTGTTCCAGTGCCTCACCACCCTCACAGTAAATAATGTCTTCCTTATGTCTAAAATAAACCTACCCTCTTCCAGTTTAAAGTTGCAGTAGCAGCCTCTTTCTTGCAGAACAGCTCAATGATTAGTGAGGAAATAAATTCCTTCCTCCACCCAAGACCTTCCAGTTCAACACCTCCTGCCTCTGAGACAAGAACTGCACCCACAGGTCTCTGTGCTATATGACAGGGGTAACAAATCTGTTTGAGTCAAGAGAGAGAGGTGGAAAATGGACTGTGATTTTGTAGCCCACTAGTTGTGCAGTCACATCTGAGGAAGAAGAGAGAGTTTCCAGTTCCTGCTCCAGAAATTATATGTGCCACTTTTGCAATGCATATGTAGGTTAGAAAGTTAATTCAGTTATCGTATCACAAATTGGAACTCAGGACTCACTCTTTCTACATGAATGCCACAATCATTCCTTTGTAAAGTCATCTCTCTCCTTCCGGCTCAGTTAACTCCTGAACAAAGTCATAGAATCATAGATCAGCCTAGGTTGGAAGGGGCCTCAAAAGATCATCTGGTGCAACCTTTCATGGGGAAGGGAGCCTCTGAGCAACCTGATCTAGTTGGGGATGTCCTTGCAGGCGTGTTGGACTAGATGACCTTCCAACCCTAACCATTCTATGATTCTATGATTCTATCTAGCACCCTGCCCAAACACATCTTGAAAACCTCCAGCGATGGAGGGCTTTACTAAGTCCCTCTACTGAAGTCAAGTCACTTCAACAGGAACCAGTTAACAATACAGAACTGATAGGAGGAGAGGAAGAGTTGAATTCATGGAGGAAGAAAAGGGTGAGTGAGATGTCCCCTGAGTTTCTGGATGAAAGGGGATGCAGCTGTATCATCTCCCCTTCTAGTCATGCTCTCAAAGAAAGGAGTTACCCAGCAGGTAACAGGTGAAGGACAGTATCTGCCTTACTTGCTTGTTCTCAGTTTTTTAATTTTGTGGATGAGAGCAGAGTCCCACTTGCCCTTGCCCTAGAGCACTTTCCAGGGGGAGAAGCTTTCATGTGGTGGGATGTGGCAAGGAGAGGAAGGCAGGAGCTGGAGGCTGCTAGTGCAGCAGGGGCTGAGGCACTGCTGAGGGAAGCAGGATGCTGGCCAGGCATGTCCCAGGAGCAACACAATCTTTCTAGGGACTGGAAGGGCCTGCTTCATATTTGCTACAATTCAGAAAGCTACCAAGTTGACCGAAACAAAGACTGGAAGCAGAGATTGCTGCTGCAAGGACACCATGGAAGGACTTTCTCATCCTTATATTTCTGCTCTGCTGTAACAGGGGAGAGGAGCTCCACAGACTGTTGGTGTCTAAATTTTGTTTCCTTCCTTGTGTGACAACTCCATAATACCTTGAATCATTGAGGTTTTCTAACATTTCCTGGCAATACTCTAATGCTTTGACTATTAGATAGACCTTTGGAGAGCACGTGTGTACTTAGACTGTAACAGGAATAGGATTTGGGATGATTAGACACTGCATTGGGAAGAAGCATTAAACCCATCTCCATTTATGCTGATGTCAAAAGCACAATCTATTAATTTTCTGCTGTGTTTATTTTCCCATTTCTATGTGTGTGATTTAGATGATTAATTTATGAATCTTAAAAACAGGTGAAAAACCAGCTTATACTAAAGTAAAGCATACACTATTTCTGAGATTGTGTTTGGCTTCAGATCTGTAATTTTTTTTGTCTTCAGCAGCTCATATGCATTTATTGGCCCACTCTCTCAAGTCCCTTTCTGACTGATGCAACTACAAATTTCTGAAAGCAGGATAACCATCAATTGATTCTGACAGTTCATTTCCTGATTCAATCCTGACTGTAATCATACTGATTTGATGCATCACTTGTTGGCAGGAACATGATTCAGTATTCAGTCGTAATGCAATGTTTTGATGAAAAGTTCTCCACACAGTAAAATATAATTGTAGTACAATGTATTTAACTGCCCATTGCTGTTGCAAGCATATGTTGTCTTAGGATTTCTCCTAGGAAAACTACTTACTCAGACATACCGAATGATAATAACTGCTGCTAAATCAGGACAGAGTTAACATCATTGTCACTTAATGTGGATTAATTTAACCAGTGCTAATGCATGTAAAAAATAATTAATCAGAAGTTCAATATGTATAAATTGTATGCTTTAGCCTTTACAACAGAAGCAGCTAAGTAAAGATAAATCCTGTAAAGTTCACTCGTTGTTCAATAGACCTTAGTGAAGAGTAAAGGATTTCTGAGGTTCGTTATTCAAGGACAGCTTGATTATTTTAGCATCAGTGAAAATGTTTCTGTCCATCTTTGAAATGGCAACATTCATGAGGTTTTGTAACACTCTTTACTTGCATAGACAAATTCCTTGCCTTACATTTTCAGTACCTATGAATATTTATTTGCAAGACAACTTATGAGAAACCAGAGTAAAAAAAAATAATGCTCTGGAGTGTTGGTTACAAAGATATTGAGTACCTGAGAGTGTGAAAATAGTAAGTATTATTTACACAATCACATTCTGTTTCTCAAGTACAGACTATTCAATAACAGTATATTCAGCAGTGCACTGTCAAAGTTCATACAGTCCATGCTGAACATTTTTATATTTTCTGATGTTGAAGACCTTAATTTGTGGTAACTCTTTTTCTCAGCATAGAAAGAGAAAACAGACTACATATATGTGTAAAGCTAGCTTATGTCTCATCAATGTCAGTATTGCATGTAGAAGTCTTTGCAAACTAATCTCTTTGGCCGTTTATGGGGCTGCATCTTTAGCTGGAGCATGCTATCCACTTTGCGTCAGTGTAAGATGGAGCCCAATATATTTTATTTAGGAAAAAAAATTATGAAGTGAATTATCTTAATAAATGTTGAAGAGAGCAGAGAAAGATGTATCACGGCTTGAAAAGGCATAGCTAACAAGGTTTGACAGCTTAACTTTCCCAGAATATGCCTAGGGTATCCCCTCAAGAAGTAGATGATTTCAAAATCAACATCCTTGAGTGAGCTTTTGCATAAGCTTTACCTTTCTCCTCCTAAGTGTTACAGGGGGAAAAAAAGTTAAGTGTCTGTAAAAGCAAATAAAGAGAAATTTTAAGGGCAGATTAAGAGATCCAACAGCACGTTCCCAGAGGAAATGTGAAAGGAGAGCACAAATGAATCTTTCTGTAGGCAAATGGAAATGAAATTTTGTCTGGTTTAACTAGCAGTGGGTATAGCTGGTACTTGTAAGAGTAGCACGGTGCCAGCTTGTCTATAGCTATCAGTACATATATATTGCAGTTAGCATGAATGTGACAGCCAGGGAATGCCCTGTGGTAGAAAGAAACCTAAGCCAGCTTCAAACTAGTTAGCTTAGTACCAGTAGCTATCTCTCATGGCAGAACAGACATGAATGGGGTCTGCAAAACCAACATAACAGGAAGGGAAAATTCCCTGGCAATCAGAAATAACCATCCAAATTAAAGTTTAATAGAAGATTAAAAGGAAATAGCTTTCGCTCTTCAGGAGAACTGAGCAATTCAAGGTAACTGTTGGTCTCAGGCTTCTGTGGATCCTAATATCCAATAAATGGCTTGGTCCTGGCCACCAGCCATCAGCAGATCGATCTTGCTGAGAATTCCTGCGTGAGAAATACATGAAGATATTTGCAACTTTGGCAAAAGTTGAACAGTTCTCACATCTACTTGCTCTACTTTGTAGGGCTGCAGCATCAAAGTAAGCTAATCAGCCATTTCCCATCTCTCAGTCATTTGCATCCATTGTAAGAAGTGAGTTAATATGCAGAATACTGTTAAAATAATTCATCAACCTGAAACCAAAGGCTCAAGTGCAGCCTCAGAAATAATAAGATATACTTCAGTTTAATATAAATTACACTTAGCTGCATTGAAAACTTCATAATCATCTAATTTAAAGTGCAGCACCACAGGGGGAAAATCTTTCTAGACAGCTATTTAGACTGGTTTTCTCCGACATTAGCAGAGATGGAAACTGATGGAATGGATGTAAATGCCTCCTTCCAAGTCACTGACTCTAATGAAGATCCCAAATCCACTTCCAACTAAGCACCTTCCAGTTATAATGTTGAATTATATTTCAGTCATTTTTTATAAAAGATGAGAAATTTAATTGAGGCATTTTATCACTACAATATAGTACCTTATCAAAAGAAGTTATTAAAACCATAGTGCAATCTGCAATCTGCTCCAGTACAAGATTTTGAAAAAATTAGAAACTTCGGAGCATCTGAAATCTGAAGGCCCCTTGAGAGCAAGCCCTCCCTCCAGTAAAGCATCTGCTGCTTCTCGCACCCATCCACGGGAGCCACCTGGGAATTCTGCTGTGACATTAGTTTTGCAGACCTGGGTTTTCTCTGCAAACAAGAAGTTTAAATGCTTTCGAAGCTGCTTTTGTTTGTGAGATATGAATTAACATCTTTGTCACCAGTTCAGTTTAAGAGCAGCTGCAGCATGCTGGTATCTACCTAAATTTTTAGAAAGGATTCAGCAGTAATTCTCAAGTTCTACACATGTCCATACAGCTCTCTGGCAATATCTGATCATTTTTTAAATCCCATCACTCCACTTATAATATATGTTCTCCTCCTTTGCTTCAGGAAACAGTCACAAAAGTAACAATTAAAGCACACTGATTGATAGAAACTGTTTTGTGACAAGTCAGTCAGAGACTCGAACTAAACCAAGTGTCAGGGTAAATCTATTCCAGTCAGCTTCAGGATGGTACTTGGGCTGAATCGCCTAGGTAGTCACTTCCAGGGGTACACACTGAGTAGAAAGTGTTGTCTGACTGCCAAAGACTGCAGTGCTGTGAACCCAGAAACACCTTTAACAGTGATCCCTTGAAAAAACCCCACACCAGCAGTTACAACTGCCGTAAGACTAAAGCACAATTTATATTCTACTTCAAATACAATGGCTTTTGAGGAGGTTACATAGGTAGATCTTTTAGGGTCTGAGAAGACCCAATGCTAAAACTCCATCTGTTACCCTTGCTGAGGAATAACGGATGCAGACATTATTTGACGACAAGCAGTTGCTGCCACCTGAAGAAAAACAGAATGGCAAAGCAAGAAAAGGAGAGGGAAAGCTTTCCTAGCTGGCCAGCCTCCATACAGCTGCTCAAAACCAAATTACACTGACATGCTTCGTGGGAGTTAGATGCAAGTTTCCTTGCAAGTTGGAGAGCTGGATTTGAGGGCGTGTGAGATTTCTGTTTTGTTTTGGGTTTCTGCTGTGTGGACCAATCTACAGTCAAATTATCAAGCATATTGTGCAATGGAAAAGCCAGGACATACTGCTGGCTTAATAATTAGTATCTTACTAACTATTACATAGTGGTTGTATATCCCAAGCATAACCCACAAGCATATGAAGGATAACTCAAGATATTTTGGCCCCAAATCTGCAAGACTGTCTGTCAGTAGCTGGGGTGGAACTAGCTAGTATGCAGGCTGTGGCATTATAACACAGGTTTGTGCTTTTGTATATGTATTGCAATAACAGGGGAGAAAGACTCATCTGAGGTTTTTTCCTGCTCTAAGAAGATGGAGCTGGATAGATATGTACACCTGCATGCATACATATATTTCTCACAAATATATACGTTAGCATCTTTATGTTTAAGGATCTAAAAAAATAAGTATCTCTAGCAGTCATATACAATTTTATTGCATATATTCCAAAATGGTGTCTGTGTGGGATAAATTACTTTTAACTCTTTTAACCCTGTCATTAGTGTCTCATTTGAAATGAAAAAAAAAACCCATATATTTATTAGGAACAGATCTCTGAAAAGTATTAAAAAAAAAGATTTGTACAAAAGCAATTCTAGGAAATCTAACAAAAATTCTGGTTTTAATGATGGAATAGTCTTATAAAAGCTATTATTTTTACACTTCCTTTTCTGACAGTTTTTTAAAGTTTGAGTGAGTGATCTGAACTGCTCTGTTGAAAATAGTACAAAAACTGAGTGCATTAGAAAATCTGCAGCCTACTTTTTCTTTACCTTCTAAGAATTAATATTAAAATATGAAACTGTTTTTCTTTGTCTTTACGAGATTAAAACATTAATTGCTACACATGAATAGAATTTTTAAATTTAAAAAATACTTAAATGAGCTACATTTATCTCTAGTTTATGTCAATTGCAGAAAATGAAAATTATAGAATCAGGAGCATACTTTAGCCACCCTTTTTGATGTAGCTGCCTTTTACAAATTTTTTTAGTCTTTTTAGCTATAATGCATTTCTATTCTCCACTGGCATCCATCTAACAGACAGAACTGTTCCTTCAGCAGTCCTACAGTTTAACACAGGTATGTGCCTTGCCAGCTCCTCTCCCTGCATCAGTTTGGGAGCAGGGAAATGATCACCCCCCATTTCTCAAAGCAACAGCTCCACCATTTGTTGGCCAGGAGCAGTGCATCCCACCGAAGGAGAGGCAGAGAAACTGAAGCCGGAGAGTGCTGCTGAAAGATAGGGTCACATTTTAGAGGCAATGTGCATGCATTTCCCAGGGTGAACTTTGCAATAAGCTGTAGGATGGCTCCTCCCAAAACAGTTTCGCTGCAGGAAAAAGTCTCATTTTTCACAGTGCTAGGGGATGGGGGTGTGAAAAGGCTGAGGAAGGGGAGTAGGGCACTGCGATTTGTGTGTTGCTAAGCAGCACACGCTGCAAGAAATAGTCAGCAGCATCCTTGCCTGGCACCAAGAGACGGGGACCACAATGGCACACAGGTGCAAGCATCCAGCCACGCGCAGGGAGAGGGATGCTGGCTCTGCCATGCCTTAGGTTGCAGCAGCATGGGGCATGTATAGACCAGTGGAAACGGGAATTTCCCGTCTTTGCGGCATTTTGAAATGTATATATAGAACAAAACTGAAAGGTCAGCAGACATTTCTGTTTTCTCCTAGAAATCCATTCAGATTTCAGAAAAATGTACAGGTTGCAGAAACTACAGAGTATGAAGTTTTAAGCAGAGAAAATATCAGTTGATAGGAAACACTGTTTCAAAGGAAGAGTGAACACAGGAGAGTATCATACAATGTACAACAAGTCTGCCTGGGGTAGTAAATGCAACTGAGAAATTACATGCAAATGCTAGAGGATGTTTTGAGTACTTTTCCACAGTCCTCACAATGTTATTATTACAAAACTACAGACTTTGTAAATAAAACAGTTGGGTTTGGTGCTTAAGGAAGAATTTCAGTTTCCCCCACAGTACAGGACCCAAAGTGCACCTTTTGCCTTTCCACAATGTTCCCAGGCCTTGTGCACCTGTATTTCAGGAGTCTACTTTTATAACCTCACATTTTCATCAAAGAGCAGGAATTGAAGCTGTGATCTCCTCAGGCAGCTCCAAAGCCAGGCACCGTAACCTCAGTCACTCAGGAATCCAGTTCAAATATTTAAAGGACTGAAAAAACTGTGGTGAGTACCAACCCTGACCTGCCCAACTGGAGCCACAGAATTTCCCTCAGTAACTTTTCCTGTTTCATACAAAGCCTTTTCCTATCTATCTTATACACTGTGTGCTTGTACAGTGTTGTAGGCTGAACTTCCCATCAACTTTTACGGGCTGTGAGGCAGGAGGGAGAAAGACACAGACAGACAGACAGGGGAAGGGGGAGCATGTCCCCACTCTGACCCATCCTGCCTCTTCTGCCTCAGTAGGAGTGACCCGTGTACCTTCCTGAAGTCTTTACATGGTCTTCTGATGTATGATGATTCATTACTACTGTACGTTTGTGTATTAATGTGTATGTATAGATATGTCTGTGCGCATAGAGACAGACACATGTGCATATAGCTCTATGTATATTATTATGTAAGTATAGATATTACAAACTACCTATAGATCATGTCTTACATATTATATACAACATGGTATGTTATATGAGATGATTTTTAATCAAAGTTTACAAGTGGTTTAAGCAAGGCAAGGGGCTATAGGAGGCCCAGCAGCACTGGCCGCTGCTGCACCCAGAGTCCCACAGTTCGTGGTGTGGTTGAGGCCATAGTGCCAAAGGACTCCCCACTCTGGCCAGGATCATGTCCTTTTCCAGCTGATAGTGTCCCATGAGACATGAATAAGCACGTAATACACTCGTTCTTCTTCTGGCATAATTGAAAGCATATCTATCTGAAGCACACTGTATCAGTGATGCAGAAAAGACATTTTCAAATTCTATGTGATTCAGAATAAAGCTACAAAAATTGCCATATTTTTCAAAATCTTTTACTCCAATGAGAAGCTGAAGAAACTCCAAAGAACTGCAAAAGCTTTTACAAGAAAATTAATGAGAAAATTCTTACTGAACAATCAGCTCCGTAATTAAAGAAATGAGAAATGTTTTCTTTGGGCATTGACTAATGAAACAAAATTTAAAAATCCATAAAATCACAAAAGATTGCAATACAAATACATGAATTATTAAGAAACCTTAATAATACTGTACAAAGGAGACAACTGTGATCAGTACTTACAGGTTTTAAAATGTTTAAAACAATAGCAATGACTGTAATAGGAATTTAAAACAATCATTCTTTTCTATGGGCGTGATCTTTTTTTATGATCTTGTGGTATCCTGGAAAGACTTCTAGATGCCAACAACTTTTAGCAGATGATGAATCTACGTGAGAATATCTAGATTGTTTTGCCATTCTAGTGCAGGAAATACACAGCAACTTCATCTTATACTTCTCATTTGCACCTTCAAGCCTTAATCTTCTGGTTTTTCGGTACACGGCAAGGATTCAGAACTGTTCTCACAAGACTGGCAGGTCACTTAAACTCACATAATATGATATCAGAACAATGCATTTATTACCATAACTTACTAATAAATAAATCAGAATATTTCTAGAGCCAAATTCTGTTGTGCTTTTCCTTCCTCTTGGGAGAAGGAGAAGGGTGGAATGTCACACTGTTGTGACAAATGAAGATGACCTGAGCCCTTGTGCTTTTATGATCTGTCAATATCTTTCTGGTAATAAGATGCCCATAACTGAACACAGCATTGCAAGAGCATGTTGTGCATCCTAAAACCATATAAAGAAAGATTATTAGCTTCCTGCTCGAATATATGATGATAGGACGCCTGGTGAATGCAATCCAAAACCACATTGACCTTTTTTTCATAGGCACAACATATTGGAAGCTCATGTCTAATTTGTTACTTAATATCCCTTGGGATTTTTAAAATTGGACTGGAAAAAAATACAAGGAAACCTATCAATCTCACTTCAACAAATGGATGGCATTTTTATTTTAACAGATCCTTTCCATTCTAGTTTCTATTAACTTTTATTGTTGTTTCAAAACAATCATTTCACAAATATAAATCCACACTGAATGACTGTTTATTGTATTTCCAGTGGATTACTTTATATGACCCAAATCCTGATTGCTTTAGTAATATGAGGTGAGCCTTAAAATCAAAGTTACTACTTCAGTGTGTCAAGTAACCAGGAACGGGCTGTAGACTTGCAAAGAATACAGAGGTAAGATACAAGCAGTGAGTAAATAATTTTTCAGAAATTACAATTTCTATTAAATATGTAAACAAAAGAAATCACAAATTAATTGCAGGGCTAAGTAATGTAATTAAATAGACTGAAAAAAAGATGAAAGCTTTTTTCCAAGTGAATGTTCATCACAATTAACTGCTATTCCTGAGTCCCAAGTGTTAAACACAAAACAGTCACCTTGTTTAGCATTAGGAAAGTGTGGTGCCCTAACTTTGTTTCCCTAAAGAGAGTGTGTAATGCAACTGGAATGCTAATGGGTGACATGTTGCAGGAAAGAAGAAGCAGGTTATCATATTCAGGACATTGACAACTCAAAGTGTTGGGTGATATTAAACAACAATACTCACTTGACGAGCACAACAGTGTTAGAAAAGCCAAGTCCTGACCTGTAACCAAGATATGCCATGCTCAGGAAGTGGATTAAGTTCAAATCCCAACGTCCTGAATACAAAAAGAAAACCTCCCAAACAACAAGATTCAGGGTAGGTATTATAAATCTGGAATAATAAACTAGTGGATGCATTTTATCTCTGCAGTTACAAACACAGCTCTGCAGTGTCCAGTCCATCTACTATCTTTGTTGATACCTTCCTCTTAGGAAACAGAAAATAAAAGGCACAGTCCAATAAAGTACATAAAACTGTGAGATGTCAGTTTTAAGCTTTCACATATAGACATAGTGGAAGAGCAAAGGCAGTTGTAAGCCTCCTTGAGCAGCACCCAGCTCAGTACGAGCGTGCTGTGACCCAGACAGGGCAGCGCAGCAGGGTAAGGAACAGGACATGGATAATATGAGTAAAGCTTTATCAGGAACCTGTGATGTCAAGGCCTGTGTACAGTAGCTTTGAGCTAGTCTCATATTGCCTTAAGCTTTCATGTTTGAAAAGCTAGGAATAGTAGCATTTGATCATCCACTTCAGAAGGACATTTTAAGGCTTAATCCATTGCATTGCTTAATATTTTGTGAAACCTAAAAAATATACATACAGAAGTTATTATTGCTGTAGGCTAATGTACTTCATATGTTGAATATGGATACAACAGTTGCTTTTTCATGAGACATTTTTTATGTTGTTCTACAATAAAAGCTCTTACTTCATCACAGGACATGCGCAATAGCTTGCCAGATTCCTTGGCAAGATCATAAAACTCAGGACTGGAAGGGTTTTCAAATGGCCATCTAGCTTTTTCCCCACTCCCAAACCAAGTTTAGGGATGCATGTGTCACCCTCATAGAAGCTTGCATAATCTAAATTTAAATACCTCCCAAGAGAGAGGCTTTCTGGCATGCTGAGGGAACCTCTTCCAGAGTTTCACCATCCTTGCAGCGCAGAAGCTTTTCCAGGTGTCTAAGCTGAGTCTACCAACACGCAATGTGAGCCATCAATTACTGTGCAGTTCTCCATGCATCCACTATCTATTTCCTCTCTAGCCACCTTTAGTTTATTTAAAGGTTGCCAGCAAAGTTTAATGCTTCTTGCTTTACTTTATGCTACTCCTGTTTATTCGAACTTCCCTCACAGGGGACATTTTCCAGATCTCTGATCATTTCCAGTTTCTTTCCCCAGTTTGTCAGGACCCCTGTGATTTCGAACTGTGCCTTTCGTCATGGTCCTCTTCTGTATTTACCCCCTGCAACCTTCATAGACATATTCTTTATCTCATCCTTTAGGTTTTCTGTAGAAATACTGAGCAGTTGTGAACACAAGGTGGATCTTGTCCGTTTTGACAGTGAAAGCAATGGTAAACAATCTTTGAGCATAGTTTTCCAAATAATTTCTACCATTTTATTGCAGTTGAGTGTGCCTCTGTATCTCAGCTGTCAGCGTATCATGTGAGGCAGTGAGGAACGCCACCGACTGCTTCTCATCCACCCAGGAGATTCGTCATCTTGCTGCAGGAGTCTAACAAATTGACACAACTTCTTTCTGACAAATCTGCGCTGGTTTTAACTTGTTTTATTGCTTTCATAGAGATTCTCACAGGTATTGGCTCCAGTGCTTTTCTGGTAAATCTTTGCCCTGGGGCAGGGCAGGGCTGTGGGGAGCTGGAGACCGTCCCTTCTGCAGAGGGCTGAGGAGGGACAGCCAGGGCTGGCCATGCCCTCACGGCCCTGACAGTTTGCTTACTTTGTTTCAGAACAATGAACATCTGATTTAGCCAAGTTGGTCTCTTCTGATGTTGCCTGCGTTTTTTTTCCTCAGCAGGACAGCTTGTGCTGGTGCCATTAGCACTGCTTCTCATACAGCCACCACTCTCTCTAAAACCAACATTCCGGAAACCACTCTTTGTGGTCACCATTCTTCTTCCATCTTTCTCAAGGCATTATGAACCCCACCGCTCTTGCTGAAGCTGTCTTCCACCATCCTCAGTCGGCGCCTCCTTGCTGGTGAGGATCAGCCCTTAGAGACCCCCTCCAATGCTCGCCTTTTCTGGCTCCCAAACTGAGACATGTCCTGTATCCACGGGACACCTGGGCATTCAGAGTTCTCTCCTAGTCCTCTGTCAGCAGCTGTCTGGCTTGCTGAAAAACCCTGTTATCTTCAGATTGCCTGCTTGGCTTGGTTTTGCCAGTTGCCCATCCAGATGTGGTCATTCCTAGTTTTGTAGCACATTTCCTCTGTGAAAGCAAACACGTGCCCCTCCCTTCTGCCACCAAGCAGATTCCTCACAGCAAGTCAGCCCAGCTTTCAGAGTAAGGGCTTCACAGTGTTTCTCTTAAGTAAGCCTTTCTCTCATCTGTTCTCACAGGACAAGCCTTTTGTATTAGCAGGCTAATTGATGCCACTGAGAGACAGACAACAATGTGAGGTGATCGTACAGCCACTGCTGTTTACCCTTTTCTCTCCAAGCACCTGCTTGGGTGTCAAGGGGAAGAACTCCTTCCTGCACAAGAGCCCTCCTCCTCTTTCACCTCTTCTCCAGCGGCTGCTCCGAAACCTACCCTTGACTAGCACAGAGACAGAGGGAGGCTGGGCCATGGCCAAGCCGAGCGCACTTGAAGCTGCACTGTCTGCCAGGGACCCTACCACTGCAGGAAGACAGTGTCAGGGAAACCTAGTATGACACTCTCATAAAATTGACTTTTGTTAAACCCCCATGAATAAGGACAAAATAAGTTAACTTTTGTTGTCCTTGCAAATAGCAAAATAAGGTTTGGCCCCATACCACCAAGGACTCAGATGGATTCTAACGATGTGAATTATTCCAGCAACTCTCCCACACCAAGTAAATAATCATTTTGGGTGTTTAATAAAATTTTCGCTATTTTTATTCTTCAGATGTCTTGCATTAGTTCACAAGTATTTTAAGATGACCCAGTGTGCTTTTTCTTGCTCCTTCCAGTATGCTATTAAAATACATATACGCCTTAACAATTTTATACACTTGTCTGGCTCGCTTATAATCTTACTTCCTAATAGGCTGCTTGCACCCATTCCTTATCCTGTGTTAAAGCTCTTCCCACTAGATTAGTGAGCTGCTATGCAAAACTGCCTACTACTTTTGTGGGTGTTTGTGTGTGAGGCGGACTTTTCTCTTTGCTCCTCAGCTTTTGGAACAACATTCCACAGCTGACAAAACCCAAAAGCCTGCTGCCAACACCAGACACGAAAACATGTACTTCTCTCTAGAATGCCTCCATCCCTGCCAGTGCCTTGACTGCAGAGACTGGCAGGAGCGACATTTGTGCCCCTACATCTGCGCCCTGCAGATGAACCTGGAAGTCACTTGGCTTCCTCAGCTGCAATGGTGAAAGAAGGATTTTGCTGTGATGGCCAACAGCCACAACTTCCTAAGAAACTTCTGCTTTTCTAAAGAAGTTCTGGTTTTTTTCCGCCGGTGGTTGTGAGTAAGCCCAAACAAGTTTCACATTGCTCCATGTGATTCTGAAAGCTTCATCTTTAAAAAAAAAAAAAAATTGTAAATGTAAAATTTAGCTCATTCAGATTTTGAAAAGTAAAAGAGCTGTAAGAAGTAGAGGAGATACAGACGCTTAGATAAATCTCATCTGTCTTCTAAAGAGAAAGGATAAAAGTCCTTGAAATTGGAAAAAATCCCTAAATTGTGAAAAAGAGAGGTAACAGTAACTTTTTGATTTTAATTTTTGCAATTTTGTATGCTTACTATTGAATACAATATAAATTTATTGAAGCATTCGATTTTTTGACAAATCTTATATTTTAGGCCATTTTGTAATGCAGCAAGTCACTACTGAGCAGCTAAGTACGGTGTGAAAAATTGTTTCTTTGGTGACTGCAGTAAACAGCCTTATGCCTAATAAATCTAAGATAATGTAAGAACTGACGGTGCAGAGTTACAGCAGGAGATTCCCCATGCGTTCCAGAGGTGCCACATCCTGCCCAGCCACCCATGGCCCAGCCCTGCTTCCCAGCCCACAGTCACGCTGGGCTCTGTCATTCAGTCATGATTTATTTATCCAGGCTTTTAACTTGTCCTGGCATTTCCACAAGAACTTGTAATGGATACGTAGCTGGCAGAGGGCATGTGTACACAGCGCAACTCTGTGCAGCATCGAAGATACCCATCTAGCTGGGAGCGAGCCAGCATGCTTACGTGGAACAGTGGAGCTCACTGCAAAAATACAAACCTGAAATCCCTGGCCGTCTTCAAGCACATAGCTCTCAACACTGCACATGCATGGCTTCTGTTCCCCAGCCCAGCAGGATCAGGGCCAGAGAGATCCCTGCTGTGCAAGGCTGGTGTTCCCCACAGAGATGGTTGTGCTGCCTTCTCATGGTGGCAAAACGAGCTCTCGTCTCTGCCTCTTCTATGAAGCAAATGCAGAAATATCATTTATTCTTTCCTCCTCCTTCTTAGAATCATAGAATAGTTTGGGTTGGAAGGGACCTTCAAAGGTCATCTAGTCCAACTCCCCTGCAAGGAGCAGGGACACCTTCAACTACATCAGGTTGCTCAGAGCCCCATCCAACCTGGCCTTGAATGTTTCCAGGGATGGGGCATCCACCACCTCTCTGGGCAACCTGTTCCAGTGTTCCACCACTCTCATTGTAAAAAATGTCTTCCTTATCTCTAGTCTGAATCTACCTCCTTCTATTTTAAAACCTTGTCCTATCACAACAGGCCCTGCTAAAGAGTTTCTCCCCGTCTTTCCTATAAGCCTTACTGAGCACTGGCTACAGCCAAGATTACCTTTGTCAGAATATACCTGTGATACTATTTATGTCTTGAATTGTTGACATACCTTGTCAAATAATGGATTTACATCCTGCCTAGTTGATGTATGAAGTCCAAACCAAATTTATAAGTCATGCCACTTTGTATGCTATTGCATTCATTTAAGAGTCATTGAACTGATCTACGGCTTGAGCTTTTGAATTATAATACATTTCCTGTCGCTTATTTGTAATCCAGCACTTTTTACTTTGCTTATAATCTTTGCTTTACTACCCTGACTATAAAAAAAGGAATAAAGGAGCCGTGCTTAAAGAGCTCTAGGGTATACTTTGCAATGCACAGAGCACCTTTAGCACTACCTGTCTCATCATCCCAGGCAAAATTATTCTAGCCCCTGCTCTTGTACACCCACACCACACAAAATTCCACGAACCACTCTGCAGTCCTGCAAAGGTCATTGCCTAACTCAAACCAGTACCTTTGAGGCTGGCCTGGTCAGAACCACCATTTCCCTAGGTCTGTGCTTGAGCATGACAGCTCACATGAGACGAACAGCCAGCACCAATTTGGACAGGCTCAGTACACCTGCACTGAACCCTGGGTGCCTTTTTCCAATATGAGCTGAATCTCTTTCTGTACTGATTAGGGTTCATTTACTATTTTTCAAGCTTATTTTTAATGTCATAATTTTTACTTTGGACTTGAGGTTCCTCCACTGTATCAAGAGAGCATCCTTGCTACGCTGGGGAAAACTCAAGCAGCACCACATTACTGTCCTGATCATCCCCATGTAAAATCTGAATTTTCTCACCCAAGCACCATTTATCTATCAGCTTTTATCCCACAAAAACATGCAGTATGGCCATCAGCATTATCACCACAGGCCATGCTCTGCAGCCCTACACACTGTGTGCAGTGGAGCATACAGCAGAGGAATGCCCTCGCAGAGGATGAGTCCCTCCTTGAGGACAAAGAGCATCTCAGCATCCTTTTCTTGGCCTGTTGCTCTGTTGCCATCTGTGCCTACCCACTGCTATCACGAAAATTTCATCTCACTGTGGAAGCAGGGAGCTGAGGCCACCCTCAGCTTTGGGGTTATACCACAAAGAGGTTGTAAAACCAGGAGAGCTCAGGCTGACAGGGCAGTTTGGACTGAGTATGAAGAGACACTCCAGCAAAGCAAGTCTCACAGGGAAAGGCTACTAAGCCCAGCTGGGCACAGAGGAAGAGTACGAACGTGATGCCTGAAGTCCAGCAAGATGGCAAGACATGGGGGGCATTAGACAATTAGGACTGCCTATACTGCACACTTCAAATGTTTAAAAGTGTGTGAGTTACCATCTGACTATTTTGGTTGTTACTACCACTTACAAGTACTCCGTGCTCTTAACAGAGACATAATAGGTAATAAGAGAAAATAAAAGGAGTGCTCACATCCAATTCGGATGCAATTACCTTTCCTAAATTTTGTTTTTAAAACAGACGTAAAGTTCAGTAAGTTACTTCACCTCTCTTCAAATTTGATAGTAGAGTATCTCCAGGGCCCTAGGACGGGAAACCCAGGCATACATTTGTATATTATATATTAGCTATATATATTAACTGAGATGTCTTCTGCTGTTGTACCCTGAGTTTCTGTAGTTGTCAGGTATATCCTTTGAGATGAAATGGCTTGTGTCATTCATTTGTGGCTTTGTCAAATATATTTCAGAAAAAGTTGGAAGAATTTAACACCAGCAGATTAGAAGAGCAGGTTCAGCTATAACAACTCACATTCAAAGAAACTAAAAGGAAACCTCACTCGTCAGTTTCAGTCACAACTGAGTATTTCTTTATACAAAGCAATAAAATTGTTCATATGGATGAGAACTGCCAAAGTCCTAAGGTAGGCGCCTACTCCCTTTGTTCCCTCCTCTACACGGTGTAGGGCACAGCCCTCAGCTCTCCTTTTACAGCAGTTAGGTTTTGTGACCGTGCACTGGAGACTGAGCCAGCACAGTAGGCAAAGTCACAACAAAGCCTTTAAAGAGGAACATATATTCAGCTCTGCATTTGAATCCTGTGACTAAACCAGATGTGGAAGCACTGACCGAAAAATACAAAGTGCCAAAGCTTCTATTCCAAATTAAAAAATGATTGCTGAGAGATCATTGTTGTCACCACTTTGTGATTGCATTTCCACTCTGTTTCTGTGAATACTTAACCCGTGTGTTGAGTATCACAAGTTTGGGGGTAGGCAGTTTGCGTGTGACACACAATAGCCTTCTACATGTCCCCATGATACAGAAAAATAAGCAAATTGTTTTAAGAGCACTGCCAGGAGCACAGGAAAAGCTGCAGAAGTTCAAATCACAGTACTTTGTCTTACAATAAAATTTCCAGTCAAGATTTTCCATCCTCGGCCAACTCTGCAGAGAGATGAGGAGGAACCAGTCTCACTGTCGTATTGTCATCATCCACTTAACACACACGTAGGTGCCCTATGCATGTGGCCACTGCTCTGAAATGCTCTGAAAAGAGTGCAATAGCAAACTGATATAAAAGGCAATGGAAGGCTGTGTTTACAGCAAACCAATGATTCTGGCAATGAAAAGTAATTACTTTGGTGTATACCTCAGCCCTGTTTGTACCAAGTTGATTATGGTGCGTTCTACACAAGAGAGATGTACCACATACCATGTGTCTCCCAACCCAAGTGGTACTTGGACCATACTGAAGCTCTTCAGTAGGAACCAACTGGTGCATTCAAAAACAGACAGAAGGCACATGGGACTTCAATACACATAAAAACTACAATGTAGGGCATGTTTCTAAAAGGGAGGCCTTACCTAAGGCAAACAATTACCAGGGAGGGAATTTCCAGAAGGGAGAGTGCAGATAAAGCAGAAGCAGCACAGACCTGGGCAATCCCCCAGACTGCAGCAGACACAATATTTCATAGTTCTCTTCTTCTACAACAGTGCTTGGGAGCAGGTGTTGTTTTGGGGAGTTTTCTGGTAGGTGTAGCCAAAAGGCTGAATAGTTTGAATGAGAAAAGGATTTAAAAGAAATCTCCTTTCCATGCCTTTCTCAGCTAAAGTTTCAGACACCTTTTATTTAGGTGCAGATGGCAGCACTTGTAGATGAGGAACAGTACTGACCTAAAAGCAAAGGTCATGAAAGGCTTGTGACTTATTGGGGCAGACGTCTAAGATCTTTTAAGAGAAATTATTCTGCCAGAAGAAACATATTATTTAATGATTACACTGATAAATTTTATTCTTCACTCTCCATTTACATAAGCACAGTTTTAGAAATCACTGCTTGAGAAGTTCAAACTAGAAATGTGAATTACTGCGTACTCACGACTAGCAATATTTCTCTTCTGTGCAGGTGTCATGTTTTACTTCAGATGCTAGTGAATTTGGCCTGGTTTTTACTAAGATTAAGGGAATATGGTGTTTATACAGCCTACTCCTTTTTTTTTTAAAAAAAAAAACCTAATAACTAGTTCAGGCTTGATATACAACATCCTCAAGGAACTAGAAAGAATATTCTGCCTGCTTTGATCTCTGATTACATTTACCTCTTGAGGAGGAGATGTTCCCTGGGAACCACACATTTGTATGGATCTAAGATTTCTGAAAGAAAGCATTATCCAACAAGCTATTTAGTCACTACCAGTCCTGAGCTGGTGTTCATAGTTAAATAGATCAAGTTACGAACAGCTTTGCACACCCTTTTTTCTACTTTGGGCAGCTGCCTGCAATGACTCTTGTTGGGTGCCAACCTGGCATAGGGGCAAAAATATATTTTTAGGTGGTTTTCCTTGTGTATAAAAATTCATTAGAGGAAAAATAGTGAACAGATGTTTAAAAACCAATAAATGGAGCAATTAATACTTTCAAAATAAACATTTTTAAGTTACTCATTGCATTACATCCATTCAGGGCTACTTGCAGCTGCTGCAATCTACAGGCTGAAGGTTCACTATTTTCTCAGATTTGTGACAAGGAGCAGAGGAGAATTGGGTCATCTCCATGTTTTGACACTATTTTTTTCTGTTACGTAGCCATGCTCTGGAATAAAACTGCCAGAGGTGTTCTGCTGAAGATATTTGACTCTCAATATCCAGAGATGATGACCACTTACATCACTGAATGTCACTGCACGGAGTAGGAGTCAGTCCCTAGAACAGGGAAATGGGCACACACACCGATAATACCCACAGCTGGTTTCCTTGGCAAGCCAAGTTAGCATCCTTTTTTGGTGTAAGCACTGGGTAGCATTCAAAATAGAAAATCAGGGCGCATTTGTTGACTAATACAAATAAAAATATATTTTAAAAGCAGCTTTAGTCAGCTAGAGCTATGACTTCTGTGCAGTGGATGAGGCAGTGGTCCTGTGGGGAAAAAGTGTAATTGTAAGCTGTATTACAAATCACTGCGCTTACCTGAGTTCCCAAATTCATCCTGCATTTCAATACAAATACATAAAACTGCAAACATTAGACACAGCATTTTTTAATATACTTAAGAGGAATATTTTTCTATTTTTCACTATAAATGGTTTGTTTCATCTGTAGCAGACTTTTTATGTTCAGATGAGAGCCATTAGGCCAAAGGAGTGCCCTTCTACTGCCTCATAACATTTCTTTTATCTGTATTAAGATATAAATTGTTAAACATCACCACACCCACTAGTGATGTTTTTGTTACCGTGATAATTTTGACATTATCAGGCAATGGCAACCGAACACCAAACATTTCCAAGGGAGAATCTATGTCAGCATATGCATCATGGCACAATCTTTTATTACAGTTACAGTTGTATCTCTGCTGTATTGGGAAGGGATTGGGAAATCTGGCTTTCTATCCACGAGTGACTAATTTTCAGAAGTTATCTGTTTTCAACATTCTGGAGGTGATGCTTTTTGAAATCCAAAATTCTTCTGTAGTTCTAATGATTCCAAAACTGTCATTAACAAGCGCAAATTTTACAGAATAAATGTTTAATGCACAATATATTATTAAAAAAATGTAATTCTTACATGCGCTCATCACCAAAATACAAGATAATAGCACGAAATGAAAGATCTGACAGGCTGTGCCTTGCTGGACCAAAAAAAGCTGAAAAGTATCCAGTATTTGCAAGCATGAGTTTGCTTGGCTGTCACAATTGCCAATTCTGTTCTGCTGGACTGCTGCAAACATATTCCCATCAGAAGAACTATTTCAATAAGCAAAAAAAAATGCTTCTTGATATAATAACCTGGTTTAAGAATTGATACTTAATTCTCAAAGCTGCACACAAAATGTGTGTGCGACAGGTTTGTGGTGATATTTCATCCTCTTGGGTGAATCCAGCAGGATGCAAACTGTTGGCAGTTACGCTTGCACAAAACTCCAGGTTTGCTTTTGAGCTGGTTTGCCTGCCAAAGCTGGAAGATCTCACTTAAAACGTTCTTCATCATCGCTGGTTGACAAGATCATCCTTCCCAGGAAGCAGTAGCTGTCCCCAGTCCACTTGGTTGGAGTGTGAGGTGATAAAGAAACAAATTCAAGCACTAATATTTGCCATAGAAGTTGCATCATTAACCCCAGTGACACTTCTGCTTCCTTTGAACCTCAGAGAAACATCCTGCAGACAGCACTGCCAGCCTGGGTCTTTTTATTTTCAGTGTTAAGAGATGGGCAAGCACTTAACTTTTCCTTTTTCTAAGGGTAAATCCTTTTCTCTACAGATCTCAAATTGTTTTCATTCATCCGTTCTACCTAGATGGGCAGTCTTGCTTTCCAGTTTCACCTGGTGTAGTCTGAGGTTGTTTGCCATGCTCAGTAGCAATGGTGGGACCGAATCAACCAGAGCCGTGAGGTGGAACTGCTCCACCCATCTCTGAAGCAAGCAAACCAGAAGATACTATCTACCTCCAGCTTATAAAGCAGGATTTATTAGAACTCAGCATGAAATATTGGTGCAAAGTAACTCGTCAGGTAGAGAAACCTCATTAAGTAAATGATATGAATTCTGAGATATGAGTATCTAAACTGGTCTCTTGCTCCTCAAAGCCTTGTAGGGCTGCTGCTTGCCTCACCCTGCCCCTCTCTCCTCTGGCTCAGGCTCACTGCCCTCCAGGCAGCAGCCTTCCCTCCCTGTTTAACAGAACATACATAGGAAACACAGGCTGCCCCAAACTGCGACCACACAGACCAATCAACCAACCAACACTATGAGCAGCAATGTATTCCTCATCTCTCAGTGACATCTTACTGGCATTTTATAAACAAGATCTATCTTCTCTGCACCATAAATATTCCCAAGGTTGTATTCATGGAGGACTGAAAACAGTATTTCCAACCCTGAACCTCCTCCTCCAGCTTTGAGCCCACCAGGGTATCGCTTCAGCAAAGGTTCATCTGCAGTAGTGAAAGTCCAAGGTGCCAGGAGGAGGCCAAGGAGCCTTCCTGGTAGAGATGGCCAGTCTGCACAGGCTTTGCAAGACTTCTGAATGAGCACATCTCCACCTGACTGCTCAATGCTGTGTGCAATTTTTTCCAATCAGCTCAAAATGTTGCTTAGTTTTTCACCAAGCATTGCACCAAGATGCTCTCCTGACTGCTCAACAGACAATTAAAGGACATGTTCAGCATGCTAGATTCTTTCATATATCAGATTGCTTATCTGTAGGTACCTCTTGTTCAGCTTCCAATTTCTTACTTGGTGTGAGACTTAGATAAGCCTTGCCACTTATCATTATTGCTGTTAAAAGGTTAAGTCATTAGCTCATACCAGCCCCGCTGACTGCTTGCCAGCTGAGTTAACGTGGCCACTGATATGGGGACCTTAAATCCACAATGTGTCTGCAGCCTGTAACCCAGTGTTCAAGCTGACATCTTGGTCTTTTAACAATCAAGAATTCATTGGGAGGAATTCCATTGTTATTTGGTACGTGTGCACATTTGTAACGACAAGTTCAGCTTTAACAAGTAACAAATAATCCAAAGTCTCTTATGTACAAACCAGAAGGGTTGTTGCAGAGACTTCGATGCCAACGAATAAGGCAATAGTGGTGAGTTATCCCAAAGACAAATAAACCAGATTTACTATGTGTGAGTATGTGCAGCTTCTTCTGAATGGCTCCCCTGTCATACACCGTACAGGTCAGAAGTGCAAGAGCTGAAATGAAAGCTAAACAGCGACTGTAAACTGGGCATTTCCCAACTTGTGCACAGCAAGCCAGAACTCTTCTTTTAATCATTTTGGCATGTGAATCTATTGATTTAGCCTGACATCCTGCATTTCCCTGGGGAAAACAAGCTAGGAAAAATTCTTTTTGCACCACTTCTTATCTCCGCCAAGTCTGAGCAGAATTTGGTAAGACAAAAAGAAATTGCCAAAGTTCATGACTTGAACAGTGCAGAAGTTCTCAGCATGTATCCATACTCTGTCTGCACAAGTTTGTAGTCTTACAACTACAAGAACAAAAGTAGTGCTTGGACATTTGATCTGTGTTAGGAGACCAAGGTGAAGAGGCCTGTGTGTTTGTGTGTGGTGGCACCTGGTCGCCCAGCTAGGTCTGCCTGGGAGGGAGTGGCTTTTTAATAAGATTTTGGATAGCAAAAACCTGAGCAATGATGAATCTAGTTGCTATGTGAAAGTGTCCTTCCAATGATTCAGGGTCAGAGTGCAGGAGGCTATGTCAAAGCTCCCTTCATTCCCAGATGGAGATGAGTGGGGATGAATGGGGAGAAAGGGTCTTTTGTAAGTGTAAACAAAATGTAGACAAAGGAAAATATGCACCAGAGGCATTGCCTCAGTCCAAGTGTCCATCAAATCCCTGCAGGCATGATGGCAGGAAAAACAGGTTGATAAGGCAGCCAGAGAAGACAGTTTTTCCTCTCCATCTTTATGGCCTCCTTCAGTGCCCTAGAGGATAAAAATATAGGTCAGGCTCCTCCAAAGCTTGGTATGGAGCACTGTCTCCAAGCCTGTAAGATCATGAAGTATGAAGTACTCCTTCCCGTACTTGACCTGGTCACTTAAGCAGAGGACTGTGATAGTCCTGATTTCTTTAGATGACCCTATGACTCTAGGTGTTATTTCATGGATTTAACACAAAGGCAGAAACTGAAAATCAGCAAGTTACCTGAAATCATAAGAAGTTACTGACATGCTGTCATGGTTGCATCCTTATGCCAGCTGGTGGAAAGTAAGTCAGAAATATGTTGGAGCACATTTATAAGGTTGTATGGGAGTTTGTCAAAGTGAGATGCAAGTGATTAAGTGCTGGAGAACCATTCTTTAAAATTGTCTACATCTATGTCTCTGTTTTCTGTAGGGTGAGAAATATTCAGTGAACTATTGTTTCAGGCATGCCTGAGTTTGCCACCAGATGGACCTACGTGGTTCACTACAGATGAGGATGCTACTCTCCTAGCATGTATGCAGCATGAACCATCAAGGAATCAGAGCCCTGGAGCAAAACAAGGAGAAAAACAGGCCAGTATAGGGAGCAGTTTGTTGTTTGGGCAACAACAGTGTGTTGCCTCCTACAAAGTACAATTAGTGGGAACACAGTTTCACTGACATAACTGAGTTGTGGGTCAGGATCATAAAAGATAATGAGCAAAACAGGTGACAGTGGTAAAACTGCCCCAGTCTAGATGAACAGTTTTTGTCTCCATTACTGAGCCAGAAAGCTGTAGAGTCTTGAAAATATGAGGCAGCTTAAGAGTAAGACTCTTCCTGAAGCACCTCATTTTCTCTTTAAGGGTATGAAGGATCAGGTGTAGCTTTCAAATACAAGTCCTTCCTGGGATGGGGAAGAGTAGGTCATGACAAAATTGCTATTTCTGGGTCTGGAGAAATAACATTGCCAAAGTAAAACAAGTCTCATAAGCCAGGAAGGAATGAAAGAGAGAAAACATAACTTAGAGCAAAGAGGTTGTGTCTGCAGTGTTGTAAAAGGAGAGGGGGAATGTGTGTGTCTGAAAAGGATTTGGAAAGTGACTTGACAGAAAAATAATTTTCTTAGAAAACGTGGACACCATACAGAATTTATTTGGGTAAATGATGCGTCTGTTGTTAAAAAGACATGTTTGTAACAATAATACACTAGGACATAACATTTATACACTGTGTTGGATAATCATCTGTCTTTGTTTTTTATTTTATATACTGTTAAGCAGGGGAGACTGAACTGGGAACTGATGATTTATTCACTGTCTGAAAGTCCATCAAGCAACACGGAAATCCCAAGTTGAAATTTTATAACTTCCTCCCAAAATATCTGAATAAATGTACTTAATAAGACCCTGGACATATGTAGGAGTGCGTTTTCACAGCTGTTTCCAGAAAGTTGGTTGGATATCTGGGAAGCTTGGTTGCAGATGCATAACAGCTATTGATGTTGTTAACGCAGAGAATATTGCAGATTCATGAGGAAAGCCTGGAGCAAAACAGTTAATAATATCGTGTAAACATTTTCCATACAGAGGTCACATATGACTGACACACAGCACTACCGATTTGATAAAACACTTTTGTAGACTAAAACAACATAAGCCAGGCTGTCACTCATTTGAGCCTTGGCCCCAAGGCTTATTTAAGATATCGAAATGAAAATGAAGTGTGTTTTACTGTTACTCTCTCCTGTTTCTCTTCCACTGGTGCTGGAAGGACCGGTAGGAGTTCAGTACATGTTGGAGGAAATTGTGGTACCTACTGGTGAATGACACTGCTATTTGTACTCTGTGCCCTACATGACCCAATCAATTCTCTGTTGCAATAAACACCACTGCCTGACTAAAGAATTTAACCTGAGAAAAAAGGAACCCAAAACAAATGTCATTTGACCTAGATTGGATTTTTTGTTTGTTTGTTCATTAAAATTGTTCATAAGGTCCCATTTCCTGGGGCAAACCAAGGGCAATAGAAGCAGAGATACGTAACTAAACATAATCCTTGATGATGCTATATTGAAACATCAGTGCTCAGCTACTGCCGTACCTCTTAATTATCCTGCTCTACTCAAACATTCAAATTAACAATTCCAAACAGGAATTCATAAAGATCAAATCTTACTAAAAAAAGCCCACCTGCTATTTTTATGTCTGTTGTATTACTATACTTTATATCAACTACTCTACTCCAGCTCAGGATTTAAGACTATTCCTGTCTCTTCATGGCCCTTTTGTAAAAAAGACCTCTTCCTAGAGGGCAATAAGTGAGCGATGCTATTGCAGTTAGCTGAGTCAAGAGTTTCCTTGCTCTGTTACAATCAGTTTCTCAGGATGCTTTTCCTCATTCAACCTTATGTTTAAGAACAAAATATTACTGAATTTGAGCTAGCCAGAGACTAAAACAAGGATATTTTTCTCAGTCCTTGCTAATGGAGGTATCTAGAAAGGTTCTGGAATACTCCGCTTGATATCAGCTTGCAGACTAGTTGTCTAATTTATCCTGCTGAAGGAAGTCGCAGAGCTGGCTGTGTGATATGTGAGCAAATTAAATATTTTGTCAACCAACTCCAGCAGTCTGAGGGAACACAAGCCCAAAAAATAAATCCAGATATGTTCTAGATGGCAAGAAGGGTGCCAAAACCTTCCCAGGGAGAATGAAGCATATAATGAAACCTATCAGAAAATTACAGTTTCAGCTGGGTAGTGCACGGGACCATACTTCCCTGGGCCTAATTTTGGAATAACAGCAGTACTCACAGTCACGTAAGAGGGATGGAGAAGGGCTTTCTACACTGATACCACTAAGAAGGGAGCAATGCCTATACCAGAAAAAGACTGTAAACTTCCTAAGTTTGCTGAAAGTTGAGTTGACTCCCTCTCCAGATGAACTCTCAGCAATATTTGTGTCATCCCCTACCAGTGGAAGGAATCCCATCATTGTACTGAAAGAAATAGGCTGAACCTGTGACAGTTAGTGAAAATATTAGACTACATTGATGCAGACGAATTAGTCCCTGTGCACAGAAGGTATGTGCCATAAATGATACGCGCAACATAACTGATATGATTTTGCTGCTTTGCTGAAAACTTCTGGAGGAAGTGTCATTGTGTTATCCATCAGGAGGCTGCTTATTTCAAAGACAGTGTTTTATTGTATGTTTCAATCTATGCTAATTGCCTCATCATCTGTTGCATTAAAACTTGAAGACTTTCATAATTTATTTAATGAAAATTAAGAGCAAAGAGCAAGAGAGCTCCATTGTAGGGCTCACTGATTCTCAGAGTGAAACATCATTACAAAGTCTTGAGAATTCAGAAAACTGGTGTTAAGGTTTTGTGAAAAAGAGGGATACATTTGGTTGATGATTGCCAGTTACTGAAAGAGAAAGGCTAGCTAGACAACCTTTCTTTACAGACAGTGCACACAATATTTTGGTGTTACAGTAGTTCTGATGATCTAAGGACATAAGCATGGCAAGATTTGTAATCATCATTCCTTACTAGACCAACTCATATTGGGAAAAAAATGTTAGGGTTTTGGGCACAGAGGCTCTTGTGTACAGGAAAGCTTGTGTTCATTTTCCATCACATGACAATGTTGGGGATATACACTATGAAAAAAAACAAGGCATTTTCTTCAATTTTAGGCTCTTTGGAATCTGTATTTGAAGAGTGTCAGGTGAAAAAAAATATGATCTTTTTTTTGCCAATTTCATCACTGTTAACAAACACTGCGATTGACTCTCATTGTTAGTTCATTTTGATCTTGGGGGTAAATCTGAATGAGCAGCATGAATCCACTTTGGACCAGGACTTGACACCATTGTAAAGATTTGTCATGAAAATGTATTAGCCTTCACTTTAATCTTTGCATGACAAAATTTTATTTGTATTGTACATAGTGCAATTTTGAGTGGGGACTTTCTTATAAAAAGATAGAATCCCACAGTCACAAATTTTATACCTTGGTGACTCCCTCTAGGGTCAGCAAATCTGATTTGTAGGGAGTGTTGACTTCATGACAAAAAGGAAATTAAGGAATTCCCTTAGACTGTCGTCACAACACATTGATTGTGTCCAATTTCAATCTGCATTGAATTCCAATATATTTTTATTACTACTAGTGTGAAACATAGCTATAAAAACAAACTTTGTCCCTGAAGATTTCTGCTTACTAATGCACAGCATTTTGAAAAAAAAATCACTATCACTAGAAATCATTATTCATATTACACTGGTTGTGAAATGGCTAAATGATGGTTGATAAATAAGAACTCATCAATAACAAGGGTTTCCTAATAACGTCTCTCAGGGATCAGCTGTCAGGATTATATTCCTCAATATTTCCATGTCAGCTATGAAGGAAAATACAGGAGGATTATGGCCGCACAGGGAGCCCAAAGATCAATCAGCAGCGGAAAGGAATGGTCATCTACACGGCAGGGACCATTACTCAGTCACATGGTGGAACATGGGCAAGGAGGAAAGGGTTATGTATAAACTCTGAATGTTTTTGCTGGCTCTGGGTGTATCCTTTAGCAGTGTTGTCTATCCTTTATGTATGTTTGTCTGGTTTGAGCTCTCCCAAGCAGAAGACAGGGACAGGCGTTGGCTTCTTGCTGCAGCAATGGCTGTTGTGGTCAGCCTGGAGGAATGGTGTTGGCAAAACGCAAAAGGGTGGCAGCTTCAAGTGTGGCCCTGGGTACACAGAGAAGGGACAGACTGAATGGAAAAGGCTGCTGCTGAGGATGTGAATCTCTGCTGCCTTTTTAAAGTTCTTTATTATCACTCCCATCTCAACCTCAAGGCCTGATATAGAATCATAGAATCATAGAATGGTTTGGGTTGGAAGGGACCTTTAAAGGTCATCTAGTCCAATCCCCCTGCAAGGAGCAGGGACATCTCCAACCACATCAGGTTGCTCAGAGCCCCATCCAACCTGGCCTTGAATGTTTCCAGGGATGGGGCATCCACCACCTCTCTGGGCAACCTGTTCCAGTGTTCCACCAACCCCACTGTAAAAAAAATTTTCCTAATATCTAATCTGAATCTACTTCCCTCTATTTTTCCTTGTCAGTGGACTCAAATCTCAAAGAAGAAAGTTCACATGAAGAAGATAGAGATTGTTTCTGGTTTATAGCAAGGAATTAAGGAGTCTCATAAACAGGGCAGAACTATCAGTAATAACAGGATGGCAAAGCAGCAAAACTCAACTGCACTGAAATATTCTCTTTGAAAGAATAATAAGCCTTTCAAATCCTTGGCTTGTAATATAGTACATTGTGGATATATCACAATGATGTAAAATGTTAGAAACACATGTAATTATACTATACAAAGTTGTATTAATTAACATATATTATTTCTAAAAGTTATTAAAAAAAGAACTTGCAATATTTTCAAGGTTGAGTTCCAGATTTTTTTTACACAAATTTTGTAAGATATTCTTGAAAAAAAAACCAAAATTGACTTTTATTCATGCAAAGAATGAAGTTCTGCAATAATTTTCCAGAAAAATAAACTTGTAAACAAACAGAAGTTCAAATTTAAAAGAAATAAATAATAGTCTAGGGCAATAATGAAAATAGATACAGTATAATGTTTTTGTTTGTTGTTGCTTATCAGAAAAGATCTCCACTTCACACAAAGTCATTTGGAATCAGGGAGTGGGGCTCTGAGGAGCAATTGAAGTCAAGTGTGCTTCACTACCAGTAATTAACAGCAAGCAGGCTGCAGTACACTGCTGCAATGAAACAGGATTAAGCAGGATGAAGGAACTCATTACACCGAGAAAGATGCCATTTCCTTTTAATGCTGATGTAAATCTGCAGCAGCTTCAATTGCTTTAATATAGTCACTCCTGTTAGACAATAGTAGAGAACAAAATGTAGGCCATTGTCCTTTATCAGAATTCACATCTCATGGACATGAATTTGAATGCTCATTTTCAAAACTACTAATATCAAAATAAGCAGTAACTGCCTGCATACAAGAAGTTTTTCTGCATGTGATGATTCCATATATTTTTTTCCAATGTTTAAGTGAAAGCTACAATGCACAGAAAGAAGACTTCTAGTCACTTATTTACATTCATTGTGAAAAATCTCCCAATGCTAGACAACTGTTTATTTCTGAGAAAATGCAAGCTCCGTATCCAATGGAAATATGTTTGCTAACAGACCACATGGAACAGGATAAACATTTAATTATGTCATTTTGAAACTCCAAGAGGATCAGCTAAGCTGTAATTTGTCACGTTATTCTGGTTTTGAATACTTCACAGCAAACTGTCTGATTATATAAATTCATGTTGGCTCTCATGTTAAAGGCATTTTCACTTTTGAGTAATACAGGACGGAAAAGGATTTTCTCTCTAGAAATTGGGAGGTGGGGGTTTTTTTGATGGAAGCAATACTGCTTTGCAAAAAAACTGCCAGTTTACAAATCATTGCAGGTGACTCCACTGTGAACTAGTTTTATTTGCCAAAAGACCAAAGTATTTCCATCTGCCTTCAACCATTCAGAAGTTATCCTAGGAGATTTTTTTAATAGGAGATTGAAATGGAAATGATAGAACTGTTTGCTAAGGAACATATAACCTATAATTGATTTTACTCCCCTTAGTCTGAATAATACTTTCCTTTATCTAAAATGCATGAGCACATTTACATCTGTGGTTCATTTTGGCACAAAAGTACATTAAAACTTCTCTCTAAAAAGGAGCTGTTTTCTGCTCACATTGTTTACTGTCTTCTCATCCTTCTTCAAATATTAAATCAGTACCACAATCAATTTCCAACTATTAAGTTATAGAGTTCAGTATTCTTGATGGATTGTCAGGTCATCCTGCTCAAAAAGTGACACAAAAAACCAAAAAAAACCCAAATAGACGTGATAAGTAAATGTGTTGCAAAATATTTATGCAAATATGCTGATGGAAAATGTGCTCAGATATCAACTTTCATTAGGCTTTTTGAAGTCTGTAATCATGGCTAACATATGTAAAGACAAAGTAAGCTTTAAAGAAGACTATAATTTAGATTATATGTACTAGTTTTCTGGAATTGTTGTAACATGGTTTGAATAATTCCTGATCTAACAAATTTGTGAAGCTTCACATCCGGCATTTTAAAGCCTTGACTTCACTGCAATGCAGAACCGACTTTTGCAAAAGGAAACCTTTTAGTGATGTTGTGTACTCCCCTTCAGTCCTCAGCCTGCACCCTACACAAAAAAAAAACAAGATTAATGAAAGTCATTTGTGGACAGAAGACTGATGTTTCTGTGTTTCCTGTATTCTTACTCCATCTTCTCGTCTTTGCAGAGTCTGGTTCATGCATATTGTGTTCATACATATTCAGAAGAAGAGCTGGGGTACACTATCAAAACAACAGCAAAATAATATAATTCAATGAAAAAAAAAAAAAAAACCAGCAAAACCGAAACACATCAGCTCTGTCCTGAAGTTCTTAATCAAACATTTTATATCTTGACTGAATGGCACAGTTCAGAGCTCTGAATACTGACTGTCAGAGAGCAGTGGGTCCAACACAGATACGAGATGCATCTACAGCATGCATGGAAGTACCAGACCTCACAGAAAGGCAAGTTGTTTGTGTCGGTGCTGACAAAGACCAGGGAGATCCATTATTCCAGGGGAACAGATCTCAAACAGAAGTGAGAGCAGAAAACATTTCAGAATAAATTCATGCAATGGATAGGAAAAAAGATCAAAAGGACCACCCATCCTTTTAAATAAATAAATGTAGTGAAAGCATTGCACTGTCATTTGCAGCGCATAATTTGGAGGTGGTTCAAAGGTTCAAAAATAATATCCAAAAACTGCAAAAAATGCCTCTAAGAGTGAGAGAGACTTTAAGACCTCATTCTCTTAACCTATTGAAGAGAAGACTGAGAGGAGAAATGATTACACAGTATAATTATCCCCATGAGGGGAAAACACTAATACAGGTATTAAGTAGCTTTTCAAACCAGCAGTGAATAGTGCAACAAGAACTAAAGGCTGAAAGCTAAACTCTGACATATTCACATTATTAAACAGGCAGAGTACTTTAATGGGGAGGGTAGTTTATCCCTGAAACATGGTAATAGAGGAAGTAGCAGATTATCTGTCTCTTATGGTCTTCAAATTAACCATCCTGCACTAAAACACAAAGGATCTATGGCTTCTTAATGAAGCAATTATAAAGAAAATGTTAACAGGTACAAAACAGGCTGCTTCTTGTAATCTCACCCTGGGAAATGACTGGACTATTTCAGGTGAAAATCAAACACGCACAAACACATAATCAGCTTGAAGCAGGCTCCTTAAAGGAGAAATTTTGCAAGGCTGTAGACAAATTAAATTGAGTCTTAATTATAAGCATTAATACCAGCCCATTCTTTTCAAACAACCCTTGGGTTTTACTGGTCTTGTGTACAGAAGGTCAGGCAGTAACAATTTCCACAGCCCAGAGTACTAAGCAAAATTATTGACAGCATCTAGTCATCGCTAAAGTCGCCTTCAAATATACACAAAATTACTGTAGCCTCATAGCCATATTCATACATATTTCTAATAGTCTTGAATAAATTTCAAATTAAAAAAAATAAGATTTTTGATTCAGAAAAAAATATTTTATTCTTCATGAGGACAAAATGCAAGGTAACATTAAGATAAATATCTAGTGTATTGCTTAAACCAGAAACAATATGAAATATAATGCAATTATAGAGATTGAGTAGGTATTTTAAAATAGTGGAAATACATCAGGTTTTGAGAGCTTTCATATTTTTAAAAACTTTTTTTTTCAATATTTTTCATCAGTGTGGTACTAGGGGTAAAGTGCACTGCAGCCTTCAACTATAAAATACAGAGATAGTTCCATACCAAAGCCAGACATACCCACGTGCATACAGTAATTTGCACTCATATACACGGATCGGATGCAAGTAACACAGTTTAGCTTCATGTTTGCAAATTACATTTTTTCTCCCCCTCCCCTAAAATTCGACTATTGTAATGCAAGCCTTATTAGATTTTCTACTTATTATTAACCTGGAGGCCCTCCAGCCTCTTCCCTATTCTCTTTCTTATTCGTTTTTATACTTCTGACCCGATGCAATCTGCCTGCAGGGGCAAATACAGTTATCTCCTTCTAAATTAAAATTGTAACTCATTTGGTACAGTTTACACAAGGCCTCAGCTTTGACACATGCAATTACTATGAACATAGGAGGAACATGATTGCTGAGAGCCACCAGAAATAGAGTTTAATCAGAAAACATGGAGTTGTTCCAACAGATTTATAATTTCACCACTTGCTATTCTTTTATGTTCCTGAGTGTTCCGATAATTAGATACACTGTTTTTTTTGCTTCCCAAGAGATGAGGGAAAGCAAAATTCCTACTTTTACATTAACAAGATGAAATTACAATACAAACAATCCATAACTTTTTTGTTGGAATGACAAATTCATACAACATTAATTTTAGTACTTACAAAATGTTACAAATCATTTGTTCTGTAGTATCGGTGTGTATCTCATAATGTAGACCAGTCTGCCAGCTTTTACTCACATAAGAACCCCCAGGTAGCTCACCTCTCCTATCTTAAAAGGCAGCTATTTTAAAACAGGTCTTTAAAAAAGTGAGGTTCACATTTTGTGGCACTGTTAGGGAATGAGCCGCTGGTGTAGTGGATCAGACTGCACACCTGAAAAAAAACAAGGAGATGTTACAAAGCCAAATTCATAGCCCTGCCTAATCTCTGTGCCTCAAGCTCATCTCTGAAAAAGGAATTTTTAGTGTATTTGATCAAGTTCAGTGAAACATCAAGTTGAATCAACAAAGAGACATCACTCACTGTAATTAGAAAGGAAGATGTAGACTTCAACAACACACTCCCTTGCATGATGGCATTACATTCTTCTGAGGATAGGGGTGTTCATAACTCGATTGCTTTTACAAATAAAAGCATCTGAACAGTAAATATAAATGAATAGAGATGTGCAATACTGCAGGGTTTTGCAGGGTTTTTTTTCTGGGATCTGAATGCATTCATTTTAATTATACTTTAATATCAAGTTTCCCAGGCTGATGGATGGGCCTCTGGGAGGACTGTAGGTCAAGTAAGGAGTAAGGTTACAGCAAAGGGTTACAGAAAATACTTCGGGTAAAGAAAATGCATGGCTGATGATGTGCTCTGTAGTACAAATGTGGTCCTGGAGCCCTGACTGTTTTTTCAAGAGGCCACCTGCTTTCTATTTCTCCTTTTATGCTAGCCATTAATTTTGCTGCCACAGGCACAATTCATACTTACGAGGATGGAAGCTCAGACAGGAGCAGCTGCTGTTTCAAACAGCACTACTGCATTCCTGAGACAGCCAATTCAGCTGCAACAACACCAGTGACATGGAGACACCAAATACGTCAAAAGATAGACTTTCCCATCCTTAGCATACTCTTTTCTGCTGTGTATATAACAGCAAGGCCAATCCATAAAGCTGGAAGGAAACAAATTGCAAGACAAAGTTATGGAAGGGAAGAAAAGCAAAAAAAAAAAAAAAAAAGAAAAGAAAAGAAAAAGGGATTACATAAATATTGGTGCTGAGGCTGTCAATCTGTCTCAAGCAAACTGCTTGATCTAGAAGCTTTTCTGGGTTAGTAAAAACCTAATTTAGCTAATAGCAGTAGTTACCAAATTTATAAAGAGATGGCAAAAATAGAGACATTTTTGTTTAAGTCTGGGATGGCTGAGACCAGCTCCAAAGGCAGATTTATTTCATTTGGCCCCAGGAACATGCCCTGACCAACTGGGATACGCTGCCCTTCTGGCAGCCTGTGCATCCCCAGCCCTCACCCCAGGACTCCACACTTGGTGGGCTCTGTGGTAGGAAGTCGAAGCACCCACAGAGCCATCTCAGGTCTTAGAGAGTCTATGAGCTGAGCCACAGTCCTGGGCAACCTGTGCTTTTTTTCTCAAGCCCATTTGGCTTCATCTCAGCCTGTTCTGGGAAAATGCAGCTCAGGGATCCCTGCACCACATTTCCAGAACTGGCAATGCAGGTAATGCAGCTCAAAGTATCCCAATGCTATTCCAGGCACAGCTCCTGAATTGCGTCAATGCTGGTACAAGGATACAAGGTAGTGGCAGCCTGTGGCCAGAAGCAGGGTAAGGGAACAGGTAGGGGAGAGAAAAGGACCACAGCAGCCCCAGGCAGTCTGGAAACACCCCCTGAATCAGCTGAAACTTCATCATGCCCCAGTGCACCAGGGAGAGTTAGAGCGTGGGAGGGTTGCTCCAGTAACATATGGGGACAGCAAGGGCTCACAGTGAACAATTTCCCAATATCCTGAATGGATAAGAGACCGGCTGTTCCCTGCCTCATCCAGCACAAGCAGCAAAAGCCATCAAATTCATTTAGTAGCAGCCACGTTCAAAACAAACGGGAGGAAGTGGCTCACCACAGAGCAGAGAGGAGAGCTGATAAAGCCCTCGCCCAAGAGGCCGTGGCTGCGAGGAGTCTGGTGAGGCCCAAGTGGAGGCCGCAAGAGCGCCTTGAGTGCTGTAAACGCGACCACAGCAGGCTCAAGAAACACCCTCAGCCGCAGAAGTTTTAAAAGAGAAATATTTTATAGATTTGCTTTTATTATTCCCAAGCCATCTGCTTTTGGATACTGTTGGGGACAGGATAATGGACTAGTTGGCCCATGGTGCATATCAGTGCAGCCGCTCCTCTGCTTTTAAGACCGATAAATCCTACCAGCTTCCAGTTAGCAGCAGCTGGGAGATTTCCAGAGCTGCTGTGTTCAAAAATGTGCCTAATCCCTTTTTTTTTTTAACTGATTTCTGGTCTTCACAACATCTTGTGACAATGAATTGTAAACTTTGTATATAAAATGTGTATAAAGGCATTTCATCTTTGTTACTGTCAATATGACACTTGGCCACCTTCATTGAAAGTGCTCTACTTGCCACGCTATGAGAAAATACTAAAAAAGTAGGGGATCTTTACAATATTCTTCCTTATACATCCATATAACTCTTTTCTAGCCTGAAGCAGTTAATTTACTTCTTTCTATTTATTTATAACTCAGCACAAAATTATTCTCATAAAATGTTAGAAAATACATATCTTAGAAGGCAGCATTGAGAGTTTAATGCCAAAATCTACTGCAGATAAAGCACAGGAATTTAAAGGATAAACGTTTATTTCTATAGATTATTTGCAGTTCCTATTACAGTCTTCTGTCATGCTGATTTTTCATTGAATACAGACTCTGCATTTGTATCAGACTCTTCTGCACCCCTCTGTCCTTGTTCAGACATTTACAGGCACATAAATTGAGTCTAAGGGAGTTGGTTAGGACACAGAGTACTGTAATACCAACGTGAAAACACCAAATGTTAAGTATAGCTGTGAGAAATCCACAGCACCTAAAAGGAAAAGACTGTAAAGGGATATGCTGCTTTTTTATGATGGCTATGAAAATTGATAGTAACGGTGGCTAGACAGGAGTGAGGATACAATAAAAACACTTAAAATTCATTTGATTTGTGATGCTAGACTTAAACTGTGTTTGTAAATAGAGATAAAAGCAAATGTGTATACTTCTAGCATAAAGACAAAATCCCAGTTACTCTCCAGAAACAGTTTGAGTTATTTGCTGGACCAGCACTAGATGGTGCTCCCAGCTTTAGAAAAGCCATAAAGGGCTCAACCTGCTGCAACGCAAGGGGAGGAACAAGATGTTTTATGGACTGGTGAACCAACAAACGTGAAGTGGCTTCTTGGCAGATCTCAGTCCACCCTCCCAGATCCCCAGAATGTAGTCATTTTGCTCTTTCCTCACGTCTCCGAAGAACTCACAGGCATAACATTTTCAATCTCATTCTCAGTTTCCTACAACTTCTCCTCCCGGCATCCCTCAGCTCGTGCCCATGACCCTAACCATGAGCTGGCAAGCGGGTCTTGGCCAAGGCTGCATGAGTGCCCACCACCCTCGGCTGACAGGCACAAGTCTGCTGAGCCCACGCTCCAGCCTTCCCACAGCAGAGACTGGCCTTCCTGCCTCATGCTTTTCCTCAGCTGCAGAATTTCACACAGCCTGTAAGACCTCTCTAAAATGTCTTCTGCAAAGCAGGCTTATGAAGAAACACCATCTCTCAGAAAGCCACTTGAGGACACAATAGGTATATACATATATTGTGCAGCTTCTTTATCTGGTCATCTTCATTCTTGCTGGAATTCTTTTTCCCTCCTCCACTAGTGCCATCTTGTTCATTTTTGACAGCTAAACAGAAAAACTCCACACTTTCTCTAATGTTCCACAGAGACACTCCCTTTTACTATTCCATTGGCAGATATTGTAGTGTAATTGAACCCCAAAAAAGGTATTAATTCCTTTGAATTATTGGGTAACACTTGCTGATTACTTCCCCTGCTTCTTTCCATCTGAGCAGCTCTTTCATCAGTCCACCTGGTACCAGCAACATATGTAAGAAGGATGTTTGAAATACTGGAGACATTTCAGACATGAGCTGCAAAAATGATTGTGGACAGGAAAGAGTATCCCCCAGTGAAAGATTCAAAGAGTTCAAATCTGTCCCCTTTAAAAGTGCTTAAGCACCATAAAGTCCCAAGAAGGGAAAAGGTAAGAATTAGTACAGAACAAAAAGATATAGATATAATTAAGTCCAACACATTACCAGTGGTCAGCAGAGTTGGGTTCATGTGCATTTGGGGATACCTCACGCTCACTGAGTGCATGAAGAACAACTGCAGCCAGTTCCTGGGAACATTGCACTTGCCAGCCGACACAGAGCAAGCAGGCATTGCAAACAGACTAGGTGGTCACTGAAAGCACCAGACTTATCCTGGGTTGTGTGCACACGGGCCACAATTGTACTGTGGCTTTCTAGACATGCACAAGCCTGATCAGAGCTGCTGTACATCTCAAGTTGTGCAATTATCTGAAGGGACAATGGCACAGATTTGTGACGTGGAAGAAGCTAAAACTGAGCAGATAGGTCTATATGAAGTCTTCCCGAAGAGTCTTTTTTTACAAGAACTGCCTGTCTTTGGCTCAAAATAGCTCCCACTGGTTGGTGGAACAGACCAATAGCTGGCAGCACTAGCAAATTTTCTGCCTTAAAAGTGTGCTGCTACAGTTCACTGAAGTGAGATTCCTCTTTGGGATGTAAGATTTTCCTCTTATATCTGGGAGATCAGCATTTACAATTGCTGTAACTGGAGCAGTGTTGATAAACCAGTCGTTGTGACAATAGTACACACAGCCATCACGAAGGAGCAGTACCCAGTGCTGCAATGCATCTGGAAATACTACATATTCATGTGGGCTGCTGGTGAGATTCATGTACCCAATATACTGAGTTTATTCATGGAAAGAATAATTCTCTGTTGTTTCTCAGAGTTACAGAGAAGTTTGTAGTTACAGGAAGACCAGTTTATCGCTGTTAATAGGGAAAGGCAGTTTGTTTTCTTCTCTAGGCTTCAAGATCCTTTAATAATTACTTTGCTAGAAGAGAGGAATGGCTGAACTTGGCCCTAGGCTGACTGACAGTGAAATTTGCACTGACAGACAAATTAAGAACTCTGAGGTTGAGGCTGACAGATCCATTTAGCCTATTCTGGGTGAGCAAGATGTACAGAAGAAAGGGACAGACAGAGCTGCTAGAAGTTTGAACTGCAGATGTCCCTTCTATGAAACTCTGCGACTGATGGAGGTAGCCCACTTTGTCCTACCACGTTAAGCCTTGACTCCGTGCTACAGATTGCATGCCTATGCACCTAGGAAAACAGCATCCTTAAAGGGAAGCATCATGGACATTGAGTGCTCAGAACATCACTCAAAAGAAAAATAGCTACACTGTCTCTCCCAGATTTATGATCCTCATTACTGAGTATCTCCTCCTGTGCCTGTCTTTTCCCCTGCCCATGCCCCAGTGCTACCTCGTAGAGCACCTAGTAGAGGAAGGGAGAGGTGGTAGCAGTGGTCAGAGTGGTCCTGATGTCCTCTCAAGCCCATGTCCTTCACATCAGTAGTCAGGCTACATTCTCCTATCCCACAGAACAGGAGAGGAGTTGAAGCTGCTGCTGCCACAGTGTATTTCCTGTTGCAGAGACAGCAGCCAAACACCCTTCATTGCAGCAAACAGCAGGGGGGTCTTATGCTCAGCCTCTTTTCATCAGGGATTTGAGACGGCCTTGGTCTCTAATCCACAGCAGAAACCCTTGGGCTCACTCCACTACCTCCAAAGCCATCAGGCTCTCTGATGTGTCCTCTTCCACCAGACAGGCACTTGGTGGGCTGACTCATCCTGGTCTGAGGAGCCTGTGGTGAAAACAGGGCACAAGCTTTTCTTACTTTCCTGAACTTGATGGCCCTCTCAAGAGCCACGTAGCCTCTCCCATGACTACTAGGTCAATGTAAATAGGTTTGCAGCCTCTTCAGTGACTGCTGCCAGCTAACTGGAATTGCCAATTACTTGAAATTCATCAAAGAAGGACAGATATGCACTGCTGCTATGCTTTCTGGCATTTCCTCCTTTCAGGAGTTTCCACGTGCAGATGTAGAAGTCAGCTCCTTCATTCATTGCTGCAGAATGACCCTGACTCAACTTAAATTGTAGTGGGTGAAAACTCTTGTGATTTAACTATCTGTCTGGGCTACCTATATGTAAGCAATCTGCCTCGAAATCACACAGGAACAAGGAGATACACCGAGAAATATCAAGAATTTTGAAACTTACTGAACTTGGTGCAATAAAAATCAAATTCTAGCCATCCTTCTGAGAGATTTGTGTGTGTAAAAAAATTCAGCCTCCGAAGAAAAAAGCTTGAAACCAAAAGCTGCACACTCCATGACTTATGATTAACTGTAGTGAAATAAAAATTGTCTAAAAAATATGCCAATAAAACAAATGCCTATTGTACAATTTGTCAATGCATCTCTATTGCAAAATACAATGAAATTGATGCTCTTCAGGTTCTTTTCTGTGAGGAAAGAGCACTAAGGATCAATCCCAAGTGAAGAGCAACATGCCAGTGTAAGAGAGGTTTGAGGGGGTTCACAGAAGAACACAAGACATTCTGGGCTAATTTACCTGTATCTTTTGCAGAGGGATATAAAACTATAGGTTTACTATGTGGGCTGTGGCTACAAATTACCTGCATGTAACCAGTTCCTATACGGTAAATGACATGAGACCAAGAACTGAAAGTATGGCATATGCATCTGCGTTCATTAATATATATAAATTATTATTATTATTATATATTATATTTTTATAAATACAATGCAGTTGCAAGGCTTCTGCTGAACTGGGAGGCTACCAAGTTATATATCTTGCAAGTCAGAGAATAAGCCACTGACTAGGAATTTGACTTTCATCACAAGGCAGATGGCCAAGCTAAGAGGGTGTTCCTCACACGGAGTGGATGCTGGCACAGTTCACTTTTGGAAAAGCAGTATAGAAGATTCTCTTCATCATGTCAGACACCAGAAGGCAGGAAGTCGATGGCACAAAAGAGGCAAAGTTGTGGGAATAAAGTTTTCACATGTTTTCTGAAGAATCCCAACGAGTATTTAAAAAGGAAGAGAAAAAATGCTTAATGCTATAGCAGCAGTTCATCTGAAGAAAAAGGTGTCTTCTGAGAAACTTCCTTTCAGCTCATCACCATTCCCTAACTTCACAAACACTTCATGTGACGACAGCCTCACCGATGCTACAGATATGGAACTTGAGATTTTTAGGGCATTTGAGTCCTGAAATATATTTCAACTTGGCTACCTGTCACACTTTGCTTTTTCTCTCTGATGCTGACTGCAACCACTGCCAGAGCCCCTGGCTGCTGGTAGATCTTCTGCACAGTTCATTAGTTTAACTTCCTAGCCAAAGAGGTAAAGTCCACCGCTTCTGGAGCAATGTCCATTCAAGCAGAACACCACATGACCACCTAAGATAACTTCTGCCCCAAATCTCAGGCAGTAACTTTTGCATTAATTTCTATTTCTATTAAGAAAACCACAAATCTTACTAAAAATGTCTAGTGGGAGAGATGTAAGCATCTGAAAGGAAGCCTTTGAATGTTTAATTATTTTCTTTTCACTAGCCGTTCCCCAAAGCTCCTCTTCTCCAATTTAATTTGAATCTGGATGCTCTTTGCTTCTACTCGCAGTCATTGATTCTTGTTATGATATTGTTTTCTGTGGGCTTAGAATTATCTACCACTAGAAATCTCCTTAAGTGCATGTAATTATGAATCCTACAGTGTACATCAGACTTCAAATTTCTCACCAGCTGGTTGGTTTGGATTTTTTTTTCCTCAGACCATGGAATATTCTTTTATGTTCTGTCTGAAAACTCACTTAAAAGCTAGCATCGTTTAGGAAGGGAGAATGTGATACTCTGTTAGCAATCTCATGCCGCATGCAAAGGACTGGAGACAAACAGCAGAGCTGTGTAATTGCATGCTTATGACATGAGTGGGAGCCTAAATGTTGTGTCGGGAGGATCAGCTAATTCTAGGCTGATGATCCCCTTACCCTCTTAATAAATTTGTCATCTCTGAATACTGTTTCCCTTCTCTCTGGCTCACATCAAAGTGAGCCAGAGAACTACAGCACATGAATTAAAGGATAGAGAGAAGGTTGCTCCACTAATACGGCTGCAACCACCATGCAGGCATGCAACTACCACTGCTTCCCAGGTACGGCGTGTGAGTAGCTCTGCATCACCAGCAACACACAGGGGCAATAATCTCCCCTGCTCCTTTAGCAAATCCTCCACTGGCTGACCTGTGATTACTGCTGGAGTTCGGTGAAGTCACACAGATGAGCTTAAACCTCATGTAAAACATTTTGTTTAACAGGGGCTGTTCAGGGGACCATCAGTGTGACTACTCTTCTCTGCCACGGAGTAGATTTTCTAAGACCTATCCATCCTTGTCAAAGCTTTCAATCTGCTCCAGTCAGCAACAGCACACTACGAACGCAACACAAGTCACTAGCAGGGACTTCCTGCTAACTAATAATTGGATATCTAGCACCATCTTTTTCCACCTTACGCAACTGACATGAAAAAAAATCAATTACTTTTTGTCAAGGGATAATGAAAAATTGTTAACATCTAAATACAAGATTAGTATAGAACAGGGCTATGCAATTTATAACCGAATTATTTCAAGTAATTATTACTACTTGACAGGGTTTTAAACTTTCACATTAAATTAATTCATTTGGTTTCGCCATCCCTATCGTCTGGCTCACTGTTGTAAAATATTTCCATTGAAACGTTACTAACACAAAATGCTGTATTCAAAGAATTGTCTTTTTATTGGCAAGATGATCTTGAATTTAGGAAAAGCTGCAGCAAAGTTAGGTACAGTCAGTCATATTAATGAACTGCTCCATTCTCCAGTGCCTAGAAATCATTCACAGCAAGAACAGCTAAGTGATACTCAGCCCATACAAGAGCCTATCTAAATTTAACTGCTGTATCATCTTAATGAGAGATAAAATGCCCTGCGTCCACAAACAGATGGTGTTAGCCCACAGTAATAAAGTCACTGGAGAACTTAATATGCTTAGATTTAGATGGGTTATTCCACCGGATGACGCAGTCGATGACGCATCCTGAAGCAATGTATTTGCATTTGGCAGTTCTTTATCGTCTTACTCTGTTCTACTGGCTATGCCGTCTGCTCTCCCTGCGTCCTGTCCTGCCTCTGGGTTATCCTGACTGGCAGACACACAGGTGCAGCCCTTTGTGGTTCTTATTTGTGGAAGCCAAATGCAATTGGAATGAACCACTTACCATTGCACAGCCATATATTTTTTTTTCACATGATCCTTGGATTTTACTGACCCCAGGGAAGACCTGTGCATTCCTCTGTATTTGGAGAGCAGTCAGTGCATCCCTGCTCTCCCCACCAACGCACACACACACACCCCCCCTTATATTATCTCCCTTTTCCCCCAGCAGAGTGGGGAGGGGTATACAGGTAAGAAAGATGTGACTACCCGTTTCTGTCTTGCGCTGTCTCATTTGAGGGCTGCAGCTGCCAGGGAGCTGGCATGGGCAGGGGCATGAGCTGGGCTGCTGGCACCACAGTGGGTCCCATATGGTCTCTTTTTCACTACAGGCTGTGATTTTGCCTCCCTATAATCTGCCTCCCAAGGCAACAGATTGAATCTGGACATTCTTGCCCAGGGATTTTTTGGCAGCTCATCCTATTTGCACTTCCAAAAGCATAAAATGTTTGTATGTTCTGTTTTGCATATTTAACCAGTGTTACTAGCTTACAGTAAATAAATATTAAAACCCTATTAAATAGTAGACTTCTTCAGAAAAATTAAGTGAAGCATTTCATGTCATCAGAAAGTGGTATCAGATGTGACTGGATCATGGTATTAATTTCACAAAGGCTGCTTCTGGTGGATTCATTTATATGAATTTGATCCACTTTATCAGCAATCTCCATTATTATTTTGTTATACGAATAATGCACAAAGCTTCCTAAAACAAATCTGTTGGATACCACTTCACTCATCTTCTGAATGATGTTTATTTAGGGCTCTTTAAATAAAGGTTGCCTAATACAAAACCTCTGTAAATACGCACAGTAACTCAGAAACGAGAAATCATAGGAAGCGGGCAGAAGAGAACATATGCAAACTGAAACCTCAAATGTTTTGGAATTCAAAAGGTATTTTCATAAGATATTGTAATATTTGCACAAAGATACGAGTGTGAAGTCTGCAGAAAGCTTAAGATGTTCTTATCTACTTTATATAATGTGATCTGGAAGATGGAAAATGTTGACTCAGTAGTTAGTATTCCAACTTGCAGAAATTACCATGACAGTCATACGGAGCTTTAGCTGCTGTATACCTGGGCACAGACTTTAAATATAGGCAGAGAAAAATTGCTTATTTTGAGCGTAACTACATCTGTATAATTTGATAAGTGCGCATATTCTACTTGCAAACCACAGAAGCAACTGGAAAGTCACAGAAAAGAATTCAAGGATTTCATTCCCTACGTTCCAAGATTATCTTATGTCAAGGAGAGAATGCTTCATTTCCTTAGGATTGCTCTTTCCTGTTGGGATTAGAAACATAGAGTGTTTTTAGCTAAGACATTCAGAGAAAGAAGAGGAAAAAGGTGTAAGAAGACAAAAAAAAAAAGAAATGAACACAGATATAGAGGGCTACAAGCATAGTAAAGCACTGAAAACATTTGCTGCTTTAATTTGTACCTAGTATCCTTTTTCTGTGCTCCGTTTTCCTCTTCATACACCTTGTGTGTGTGCCCATTTACAAGGACATGCTTTTTCAAGTAATAACTGAGAGAAGTTTAGTCTGGATCTGAACCATCTCTAAGAATCAATACATTTAAAAGTCAGTGAGGTATTACCAGAACCACTATGGCCTCTTTCTTCTGGATTTCAGTCTAAGAACAATAAGGGAGAAATAAAATACACAAAACTAATTGGGATACCCTTGATCAAGCGATCAAATAGGAGGCAGATCTCAGATCCCAGCGCAATTTGTTCCACAGTCTTGGATCAGCCTTTGAAAGAGCTAAGCAAAGCTCCAGCTGCCCAACATTTCTTTACATCAGCTGAGGAAGGATGGAATCAGCACACACTGCTCCTGAAGTTCATTCCCCCTCACAATGCTGAGCATTTCCAGTGGTGTGCAGGGGCAGGGTTTGTGCAATGAGTGTGGAGTGCTCAGCACCTGGCAAAGACTCTGTGACACCTAACACACGTGCCTTCTACTCCAGTACTGACAGGCCACCATCAGATGGGAGCTGATGAGTTCGTTCGCAATTGCTGAAGCCAAGGTCATGTGTGAATTAGAACACTGGGAATCCTGAGGTGAAAAGTACATATTAAGTGAACAATTATTTCTTGAAAACCCTGAATTATGTTTCCTAATAATTCCTGAATAAGGGAGGTCTCATCCTTTTGTTTTGCCACAAGGGCCTCTTACTTCTTCAGGCTGACAGATCCAAGATAATACAGCACTATCAAAACAAGAAACTGATGTTCTTCCCACAAACCTGCCACTAGCTCCAGCCATTCCTTTCCCAATTCCTTTCCTGACTAAGAAGTCAGATGGATTCTGCATTTCCCCACAAATCAGAAGAAAAACGTAAGCACATTTTAATTACAAAATCTGTACTGCTGCTAATAATTCAACATGAACTTAAGTGATTTTTCTCTACACAGAATACTTTTTTTTTCCCAAATATTTTAAAAACCTTTCCTGGTTTTAAAAACCTGAATAGATTTGCAATGGGAGTTGTGAGAGAAAACATAAGAAAGAAAAAAAAAAAAACCTCAGAAAAAAAACCCCAACAGAACATGTGAAATCAACCATAGAAAAGTAGTTTTAAGGGTGGAGGCGTACCTGAATTGTGCTTGAATAGGTATCAGCTGATTCTAGCAAATGGCCATCAAGGTCAAGGACCATCGTAAAAATCAAAGCAAGGACTTTTCCTAGGCAAGATTATTTTTTTAAATAAAGTTCAGTGCTGTAGTCAACATATTTGCTTTTTATGAACATTTATTTGATTTATTTTAGAGAAAATCACTTCAGTTTAGCTGTTAAATATTGAATACTCCTTTTCCTACTTCAAGGCTCACAGCAGCATATTTCATAATTAATATTTGTATGCTTTTCATACCTGAGTCCTCTTATTTGTACAGCTCCCTATAAATCACATAAATGAATGACAGAAAGGACCAATTACAGCTTTTGTGCAACAGGGTAGAATGGCACTTCTGTGTTTGCGCAGTCTCATTTTAATGGTTTCAGGTTCCACAGTTTCCCTGAGGAGATTATTTGAGAGCTTACTGCAATTTATTTTCATGATAGTCAGCTTCAACATTTCCTTTTCCAATTGTATCATAATACACTTACATCCAACATAATGTATGACACATTTTCTCCTCTTGTGAAGCAAGGTAGATTCCATAAATCCTGCAATAAATTTGTCACCTCTTCTTACGTCCTTAAAGACCTTACTAGATGAGCTACGTAACATATGCCAGCCTTGACAGCAACGTCATAGTTACCGCTCTTGTGATTTGCACAAAAAAAGTAGCAGTCAAACCCCAATATTATAGTCATGCTTTATCCAATCTCCAGATTAATTCACAAAAAAAAAATTAAATAAGTATATTATAACACATAAGTACAAAATACTGCCCTTTTTTAATGCATGCTTGCACAGTCTTATCCCTGAGAGTAAGTCTCATCATGTGTCTCTGAAAAGATCCAAATAAACTGTCCAGTTCATTTGCAGAGAAAGGAGTAGCGCCGCATAAGCATGGCTTATTCTGTCCTGCCATGTGGGGTGGTCGCTTCACCCCCCTGTTTATCATATGCCAAACTGGTTTGCTCGCAGACTCCCAGCCTGCCTTTCCCATTCAAGCTTTGCCCTGGGATTGCCCCTATTCCAGGGCTCATGCTCAGCTCCTTCACCGGCTGAATTTTCTTCCACAAGAAACGGGGCTTAGATCCATCTTTTTACAACGCCAGATTAAAGGCACTACAGAGATGGGGAAACACATTCCTGCACATTTATGAAAGCTAGGCTGGACATTTTAACTTATTCATCTTAACTTATACTGATCATAGCAGAATTTTAAAGAAAACAAATGAGAGCCAAAATCCAGGGAAGCATCTGTTAGCCGCCTAATAGTTCACGTATGTTCATATAGACTCTGAAACAACCCATCAAATTACAGCTCATGGAACATTATTCCTACTCGATAAATGAGTTCTATAAAACTACAAAGTCTCTTGGAAACTCCTTCAGGTGGTACAGACATGGTAATTAGAAAATAATAGACTAAAACCATGAAAGGAGTAATAAAAAGTCAGAATACTGCTTGTGCACTCAGTAATACAGAGCAGGTGCTCTAATAGAGAAGGTTTAAGTGCTAAAGGAACAGACAGGTGTCTCAGACTCCACCAGATTTTACAATTGCAGCAGATGCTACAAATACCAAATCTCTGATGTGACTAATAATAATATTAGATCATTTTTGGAAGCTGGCTTTAGAAAACTAACAAAACACAGCCAGAGAACCAAATAAGCCTGCCTGCATCTCACAGCTGAACCTCTTCCAATACCCTCAATCGCATCTTGTGTCCTACACCTACGGGACGTGGACTGAGTGCAGGCGCTGGAGCCCTCTGACGGGCTGCGTGCCGGGTAGCCGGTGGCCACCACCCTCAGCCCGCTAACCCGACAGGACAGCTTCTACCGGCTAGCAAGCCAGGCAGATTGATCCCAGTGGGGAGCTGCAACGAACCCCGCCCTGGCCACGCAGTGTGCGGGCTCTGTTAGAGGGAGTCTGCTTCGTTCTTCAAGAAATCTGTCGTTTATTATTGAAAGAAGCCCTGTACGGCTGAACTAAGCGCTGACTTGAAGACACTGGAGAGGGAGAGAAGGAGAGGGCAGCCAAATCATTTGGAACGCAGCTAAAATACTTCAGAGAGTTGAAGGTTAAAAGGGATCATTGGATCGCATACTCTGAGTGTGGGCCAGCAAGCCTTATCACTAGTCCCAAACTGAACCCAGCAGCTTGTTTATGGTTGAAACCATTGCATTTGCATTAGGTTATCTCAGCTCTCGACCACTGATTCTTTTATGTTATTTATACAATTTTAAGAAGCTTTAGCATGCAGTATATTTTCCTTGTGAAGGTATTTGAACACTGCAGCAAAGCCAACTGTTGCAGATCTTTTTGACAAACTAAATTGATGTTGCTTTTAAAATGTATTGTTGTAAGAGATTCCTTCCAGTACTGTAATATTTCAACAGCTCTTTTCTACACACCTTGTTCTAATATCAGTCTCATTAACAGGCACAGTAATTAATTTCCTGTACACTAATCCTGGTAGTACATCCAATAGCCATACTGGACAAATTGCACTGGGACTTTATCTCTAAAAGTTTGCTTGAAATTGTTTTTAGACGATCTTTTCCAAGACACAAGCTCTCGTTCCAGAGGCATGGCTTGTATTCTTGGAAAATACGTACACATTTGGCTGTAAAAGCCTGTTTGAAAGTGTTAATTTTCCTAAGCAGTCCAGATGACATTGCAGTTGCTCTCACAGCGGTTTACCAAGTTACTATTTAGCACATCCATACATTTTATGAACAGTGAGTTTATTTTGGATCTTTGGTAAAAGTCTTGAAAGATGCTGAGCCTGCACAACCTAATGCAAACCCCCACGTCATGAAGACTAACCTCTGAAAATTTTTCTGATCTTTCAAAAGTCAAAAAACTATTTATCTGTTGAACACATTAACTGTTTAATGGCATTAGCCATTAGAAGTATGTATGGTACTAACCATTGGACTCAGAGACCATCTTGCATTTCTAAGCCTAATTAGTAGGAACTGTAACCTTGATGGCTTTGCAGTTACTTTTTATCAATTTACCTTTAAATCTCCCTGAATAAGGCTATCAGAATTGTGTTATAAGACCTGCGAGATGACTGATATTAAGGACATCTTACACATCTTTTTATTAAAGGGTTTACGCATCTTTTCTACTCTTTTGCCTGCAGGTGATGTTGAAGTCAAGAGTTGTAGAGGTCATCCTGCTTGATCTTTTGAAAACAGGCAGAACACGAGTGCTTTTTATCTCTGGAGAACTTATTTCGTATCTCAGGATTTATTAAACCCTCAAATGTAGACACTTCGTGAGCCAACTCTGTCAAGACCCCAGGGTGCAAATTAGCTGGACTCTTCATTAAAAAATGCCCAGGTTTGCGCGGAAGGGAAGATTCCCCAAAGACTTGCCAAACACCTCGCTTCCTCCAGGCACAGCAGAGACGCCCGTTCAACGCCTTCGACCGCCCGCGTCGTGACTGCCACAGCACCCAACGACCTCCACCTCACAGAGACTCCCCTCATCCCTTCTGTTTGCCAGGGCTTTTTTAAAAATTCCCCTCAGCCGCTCCACACCCAGCAGCAGCACCCCTGCTCTGGGGCCCGACCGAAGTGCCAGCCCCGACCCCGGGGCGCACCTGAGCGGCGCTGGGGGCGGTGGCGGCGCCGGCGGCAGCACCCTGTCGGCGCCCCGGCCGCCAGACCCCCCCTCCGCCGCCCTTCCCTCGGGGGGGCCCCGGGCGGGGCCGCTCTCCCATCATGCCCCGAGGGGAACGGTTGGTGTTGGCGGGCGGGTGGGCGCGCGGCGAAGAGAAGGACGGAGGCTGCGCGTCCGCGCCCCCTCCTCTCTCCACATCAACCGCCCCCCCCCGCCCTCCGCTCCGCTTCCTTCCCCAACCGACGCGGAAACCGGCGCCCAGCCGGAGCCGCTGTAGCCGGCGCGCAAAGGCGCATGCGCGGGCCCCCAGGAGGGCGGGGGCCGGCGTCTAGTGGGGAGCCAGCGAGCGAGCGAGCCAGCCGGGCGCCGCTAGCCGGGGAGTAGCGGTCGCTGCGCAGCGCCCGCGCCCTCTCCGCTGCTGGGCCGCGCCTGCTCCTGCCCCGCCATGAAGTTGAGCAGCCGCGGCCGGGGATGCTGCGTGGCCGGCAGCCGGGAGCGCGGGCCGCCGCCGCGGAGCCCCTTCGTCCACCAGCTGCGCCTCAGCCCTCTGGAGAAAGCCAAGGTAGGGGCGTGCAGGGCCCGGCCCGCCCCCGCGCTTCCCGCCGCCGCCGCCTTTCGCGCGTCCCCCGCGGCGCACCGGCTGGCGGGGCCGCGTCCTGCGGCGGGACCGGGGGAAACCGGTGCCTCTGTGTGTGTGTGTGTGTGTGCGCAAGGCGGGCTTGCGGGGGCTGCGGCGGGCGGGCGGGCGGGGGCGGTGCGGGCGGTGGGCTGGAGGCGGCCGGGAGGCGAGGGGTCGGTGGGGGCGTGAGGGGCCAGCGGCCGCCGTAGAGCCCGCCGCTCGGAGGGCGTGTGCCTTAACTTCTCCACTGCTGCTTGCCTAAATATATATATTTTTAAAAATTGGATTTGTGTTGTTGTTTTTTTTGTTAAGTGGGGGGCAGGGGAGCAGTCCTGCAGAAGCACTCGTTTCCAGCATCAAGTTAAGGTATGCCTGGGCCGTGCATCTGAAGTTTGGCCCCTGGGCAAATAATCCCTGTGGCATAATTTACACATTGTATAGGTAGAGTGAGATGTCAGGATTCGGTGTTAAAATGCGAATTTGCAGTTGGATGGCTATGTTTTTTTTCCCCTCCGTGCCACTCCCTCACACGGTGAGCAGTAGGTGGTTGGATATTTGCAGTGCATGGCCCTTGTCTTAGACTTTCTGTAAGATCTGGGTCACAGCCTACAGTACCTGTCAACATGGAAATGAAGATCTAATAATCAACCTCTGGATCAAGGTGCTTTAGATCCAACTTTAATTTACCTTCTGAGCAAAGTTCGTCGTTGGGTTGCCCTGTTGCTGTCCACATATTTAACACAAGGCATGTATGGCCTGATTTACAAAACATTGGAATGTGCCTCATGTTAAGTGTCTGGCAGCCAAGGAATTCATAGTAGACTCCAGTGGGAAAGTGTTTTTCTTTTTTAAATCAGGTTTCCTAGTATGATACAGGAGCAACAGTTTGCATGGGAAAAGGGAGAAAAGGTTTGTGTCATTTGCCTCATTCAGTTTATACATGGAGCTTCCTCAATAAATTACATAGTTGTAGTGATTTCTTTTCCGTGTAACCCTACTTTGTTCTGTAAGTCATGTTTTCTATGTAATTAATGAGACAGAAGTCTTTCAGGGAGCAGAAGCAAAGATAGCATGTGTTCATAGGGACTGGGATTCTATCTAATAATAACAATAACAATGTTTTATTTTGCAATGTTACTGTATAGTTTTAATGTTATTTTCTATTTGGTTATTCGTAAGGAATTTACTCTTGGGAGGGAAGAGCACCAGTTTCATAGTTTTTGCGATATTGAGTCTCATATGAGCTACTGGCATTGCTGCTCTGTTGTTAGTCGTAACGGACCTTTAGCTGCCTCACCAGCAAAGTGGCTGGTTGTGGAACATACCTGCCTTCTGTGTGCGCTGCCCTGTACGTCTGTACGAGACATGAACCTTGCCACTGGATCTCAAGGCTATGCTATTTTCAATTAAAACTGCAAGATGTGTTTAAAACTCTGTGGTATTTTACAGTGCACAGACCAAAGGAATAGCCTCGCGAAAGAGCATGGCTCTGTTTTGCTTTTTAATGTACAGTGGCACGGAGTCCTTTAACCCAGCCTTTCTTTCCGTCTTATTTCTGCAGTTTTATGTGAGGAAACGGCACACAAGCTGACATAGAGAACTGTGATACATTTTCCTCTTTGCCTTAATTGTGCTCTCATAACATCTTTGCTAATTAAAAAAAAAGTTGTACTTGAGATAGAGGCTGTTTAAAAAGAGCTGTGGAACTGTTTCACTTATGAGAAATGCTGCTCTCCCAGAAAGGGAGGCTTCTTGAATGGGGAGGCTGCTTTACAGTCCATTAGAGCAGTGTGCGTTCTCTTCTGTGCAGTCCTGGCCTGTTACTGAGGGTTCAGTATGAAGTATTGCAGCTGAACTCACTTCCTGTTCAGCTGTAGGCTCATGTTATGTCACAGGCTTTTCTGTCTGCCCTGTGAATCGAACAGGGGTGAGTCCTGGGATTGATAAGTCTATCGAGGAAGGTTAGGAATGTGTGGGGACTGGAGGTACATGAAGAAGCTGGGGAGCACAGGGCACTGGGAGACAAGACTGCTTTGTCTGACGGTCTGTTGCTGATGGTCTGTCAGATAGCCCTGTTATCTTCACTACCCCCTCATCCTGCACTCTGCAAGAGGTTAGATTAGCTTTTTTGCTCATTAGTACAACTCAAAGTAAGTGCGATTTAGATAATTTCAGCCTGAGACTATGGGAGTGGGGAAAAAAAAAAAGAGGACAAAACAACCGCAAAGAGGAAGAACAACACCAAAAAGAAATCCATTTAAGTGCCAAGGGATTGTTCACATCATCTTTTATTGGCTTTTAAAAACTGGGAGGTAACAGAAGTGTAAAAGCAGTAAATTTATTTGAGAACTGAGTCTCGTGCTTCCTATAGAAATGATGGTTATTTCACTCTGATCTGAGGGTGATAGGGTGGGAGTCATTCTTGAAGCTACCTATTTTATTTCAGTACTATAGTAAAAAGAGCCTTTCTGGAAGACAGACAATCATAATTTCTTTAACCATGAATTTTGTTCATCCTAACATCGTCTAAGCGCCTATCACATAAGTCAAAACTCTTGATGCTAGTTACCTCTGCAGAACAGGCAGAAGCGTTGCTGGACCTGTCACAAAGTGTTTGTAGCTTTGTTTCCCTGCTGCTTAAAATACAGTGTGATACCATTTTCCTTGCTTCCAGTGTTCCTAGTCCTTTTATTACACCAATACTGATGTTCCTTTGGTGCCTTAGTGAGCTGATTTGGCTTACTAAACCAGCAGATTATTGTGGTTTTCTGTTTCTGATTGTTTTCCTTTGCTGGGGTTGTTTTCTTCACTCTAATGAGCTATATTGGCTCATTGCGAGCTCAGGTAAGTGCTAGAGCTGACTCAAAGGAAGAATTGAGGAAAGAGTGAACAGAATCACCCTCTTTAGCAGCAATAATCTGTTAGATCAGCTTAGCTGCACGTGAAAATTTCTGCTCCTGTATTTATCTACATGATTATGTCAATCATGGAACTTGCAGAATGGGAAAGTGGGTGGTAAGAGTTTTGTTGAGGGATTAATTCCTGGTTCTTTCAGTGCCATCTTTGGTGAATTGAGGCTACAGTGATGATAATAGTGAGGAAGTGAGGCAAGATGTGGTCTCTATCTGATGTTTTTAAAAGAAAAATCAAAACTTCTACCATGTTAAATGTGCAGTTCATCATTCTGTTTTCTTTGTTCAGTATGTGACCATTACTTTGTAATAAGTCATGGGAATTTTGATGCAGATAAACGGTTTTATAGTTCTGTTTCTCATTATCGCTAGTTTCTAAGATGCATTTTTTTCAGCTTCTCTGTGTATGAGAGGTGTATTACTGACTTTCAAGACAGGAAACTGAGATGTGCAGAAGAGGAAACAAGAATACTCTGTGATTCTCTTACTCATTGCTAAGATATGTAGGACCTGATGTTTGAAGAACTTGAAAAGGACTTAAGTTCAGATGTTGTACCTTCATTGTAAGTTCATACTCAAATCTGAATGCGGGGTCTCTAAACAAGGAGAACATGTGATACCTATTCAGTTTAAGTGACATGCATTACATCAGATTGAAGCCCTTCTGATGGAACAGTAGAGTATGGTTTCCCAGGGCAGCCTTCTATTACAAGCTGTAAGACCATCCTCTCCCTTCCTGTTGTCCGTGGGTCTTTCGCAGCATACACTTTGACGTCTGAAAAACTAAGTAGGGTCCTGTAGACCAGCAAATGTTAAATGAGCTGTAGTCAAACTCCTCTTGAGAAAATTAGTCATGAGCTGAACCTCCTGAGGTACAGCTCCAAATGGATTTGTAGCGTTTTTTAAATGTATCTCAAAATGCAGGTGTTTATGTATGACTTATTACCAGATAGAATTTGTAATTTTAATAGAAAACCTCTCTGGATGAATGTCCTAAATATGTAGAAATACGATCAGCAAAGTAAGATGTCCATACAAAGTCAGACCAGGAGTGCAGGTTTCCTGCATTCTGATCTTTGACAGCAGCCAGCAGGGACAGCATCTTCTCCCTTTTTCTGTCTGACCCAAACACTACTACTGTATGCAGGTTTTACAGGATAAAAGCTTTCTTACCCAGGAAGGTGTCCAAATGTAGATGTAGACTGAACTACTTTTCAAATGTTAGTGTCATTGTTGATTTCTAACCTCCTTCAGGGGCCAAACATACTTCTCCCTCCTACCAAATTTCTTGTGTGGACAGGTACTGCACTACTACCTTCTAAAAAAGAGGCTGGTGTGACAGCCAGATCGCGTACATCTGTGTACTTGGAATGACTTCTGGCCTTTTCTGGGCATTTATGGCGTCTTTCATAATCTTATGGATGCAGCTACTGCTTCCTTCTGTGATGTGGCTCTAAAGTGATCTTGATACAAAGGATTACTACACAGATGCAGAGAACTGAATAGCTCATGCCACCAGTCACCTGCCATTCAGCTTTGCCCTGGTATAGGAGGAGACTTTAAGGGGCAGGAAGGAGAAGGTGTGAATCCCAAAGGACTATGTGTCCTCATCTGCATTTTGTCTCCCTCTTTTCTTAACAGCTGGTCCTTCTTGTCTTACAAGCCTAAAAGCAGCTACTCTCTCTTCTCCCCTTTTTGCTGCCAGGCATCATGGTCTTGTCTATGGATGCAGAGTTGCATGAGCTGGCGTAACTTCAGTGCTTATCTGACCATTGGCAGAAGTTGAACTGGTTTGTCTGGGAAGCTAGCCTATCTAAGAACAAAATTCAGTTTTCTTTTGGTTCTGCAGACTGAAGCAGTCCACCTGGAGACTGGAATCCTGTTTTGGGGAATGAGACCGTGGTTGTTACGAGATGATGGTGCCAGTTTGAACCATCTCTGTAAAATCTGACATTGCAGTGGGCTTGTAGCTTAGGACTTGAAACTGGTAGCGTAGGGTTTTCTCCTTCTGTGTGTTCCCTGCCTCTGCCATAGATGTACAGATTTGTGCAGCTACAGGGTGAGCTGGTTATTGAGCTGTTTTGGGAAGTGAGAGGAAGCAGGAACAGATCAATGGAGAGCTGAGCATGTGCATGATGACTAGATGTGCATCAGAGAAGAGAAGAAGAATATGAATAATCCTTTCCACAGCAGCCTGGAGATGCCTCAGATTAAGCACAGCATGAGACAGTACCTTATGCCTCATTACTCATTCTTTGCCCATCTATTGTGATGCTGAAAAGTGCTTTTCTACCTCATCTGGTGCACCTGTGAATTTATAGCGTATTTCCTTTTGAATTCTCTTTCTTTACATGGCACTTCTATTTCATAGTGTCATCTTCATCTTCTGCTAGCCTCCGTTGTACAGCTTGAGGAGCATTGGTCCAGTCAGCTTCAAGCAGTTTTCCGTTCCCTCTTTCTCCCTTAGTCATCTGAAGCTGTACCCTCCTCCACTTTAAGAGCCTTTTTTTCTTTCTTCCTGTCCTTTGAGTGAGAAAGATGGGACTCTTGGCTCCTGGAGCTGTTTCCTAGAGCAAGTGGATCATTGCACAGATAGTTGCAGTGTTGTGTTTTCTGGAGGACCGTTTGGAACAACTCCAAACAGCTCAGGAAAGGTCCTGCTTTTGGGAGAAATCTTTTAAAAGACTGTGGGAGAATTCCAACATGCCATGTTTTTCACTAAAGTTGAAGGCAGAGGGCTGGTCAGCTGGGAGTGGGCTCTCTGAGAGCTAGAGTGCTGGGAGGAGGTGCAGAAGCAGCTAGGTTCACTGTGGCTTCCTGGGGGTGGATAACTTCTTGAAAAGTAGAGGTTTTCAAGGGATTGTGCCTGTTAGCACAGGCCTGTAACATAAACTGGTATGCATGTCCGGATGTTTGTTCAGAGGTGTCTCTGCACAGTGTTCCTCACTGTGGTTCCTCACAGCTTCTGGTTCCAAGAAAATACTACAGAGGATCTAGTGCCTGCCCAGGCCTGGAGGAGCTTTCCAGGCTGGGCCCTGTATTGCCATGTGAATACACCCTGCTGAAGAAGTGTACATCAGTGGCTGGGAGCTGCTGGGATAGACTGACTTCTCTACAGTGCAGTAAGATTTACAACACACCCATGCTAAATATTTACTTAATGTGAGGCTGTAGAATGGGAAAAGAGCATGTGGATGTATTCACTAACAAACATGGGTCTGAAGACATGTGGAAAGCTAAGACTGCGTTAATTTTAAAGAGTGCCCTGTGTTTCAGTTATAATTAAGATTGGTGAATACAAAATTGTTATGCAGACACTACAATTATTTGTTTGGAATTGAAGCATATTCTGCTAGTTTTAATGTTAGATATTTTTAAGTAAAGACTTCAGATCAATTTCTAGGAATTGCTGACATTTTCATTCTGAGATTATCTTAGAATAATGTGTTTGTTTTGGATTTTGCAGATTGCCTTCATGACCTTGACTCTGTTTCCTATCCGACTCTTTTTTGCTGCTTTTATGATGTTGTTGGCCTGGCCTTTTGCATTCATTGCTTCAATGGGATCTGAGGAGCGAGAGCTTGAAAAGCCCCTCTCCTGGTGGCGAAAGTGAGTCACTGATGTGGTGAAATACTGAAAGAATCATTATTTGGTTCAGCAGTTTGAAGTAGAGAAGGTTGGAAATACCTGATATCTGTCCCACAGACCTGCTCTTCTCTTCAAAAGAAAAATACAAAAATTGTTATTTAAACACTTTCCTTGGAAGGGAAACTAGAAGTGCCTTAACTGTTTGATTTACCAGGTGACACAAGAATTACAGGGAGAAAAACTGGTTATCTGCGGCCTCTTATCTTTATTGAGGATGTAGTGCTTCATTGTGAATTTCAGTTATTCCTGTAATGTCAGCTTTTTATTTTGAAGATTGACGCTACAAAATGTGTCCAGATTTCATATTGTAAATTGTTGTTTTAAAGTGCTTCACCCCATTGTTTACTGCATTGTGATGAATCAACAAAACTTCTGTTGATTCTCTGAGGGCTTGCCCTATGCTTTGGTGCTTATTAATAAGTCTGTGCTTGCTTTGATATTGGAATGCTAATTAAGGTAGAATGTAGGATAGTGTTCACCCATCCATGAAACCTGTCGTTTGAGGAACAAGGAGGGAGGAGTGTATCACCTCTTCTGTAGAAAACTTTAAAATTAGGAGCTGGCACTTGCATGAGGGAAGCTGATTGTATTTTGCATCGCAGGAGGGAAGGAGGTTGAGAACCACAGCGGCACATCACTTTACACTTCATTTAGAATTATATCAGTATAATGGCTAAAGGAATAATGGACTGCCTTCAATCTTGCATACAGTTATTTTGAAGCTTTTTAGATTTTCCCTCCCCCATTTCATCCACTTTTCAGTGTCACCCTGCTCTCCAGTCTCCAGTCCCTGTGTATATAACAATTTGTGGTGTTTGGTTTTTGCACTCTAATGGTTCAAAGTAAATGCTTATCTTTTCATGACTGTCAAGAAAATTTGAAAAGCAAGCAACCAAAACCTCACAAAAAAACCAAACTGAAACAAAACCTCACAAAAAAAACAAAAACCCCAAACCCCTGAACACTTTAGGAGGAGATGGGGGGGGGAAATGGAAGAAAGTAAAATATTTCCAAAGTTCACAGCTGTATTCTATAGTCATCCCGGTGTTTGAGAATCTCTGCCCTGTGCTTCTCCACTTTTTTATTTGGGTAAACTTGAACCCAAGAATCAGGGTTGTTGCATTCTAGTAATATCCTAATAGCATTTTTCAAGACTCAGTTTACTAGAGCTTTTTTGTTTTACTAGAAAGCATTATTAGACATTGTATAGAAGAAACTCAGCAGTCAGTCTGAATCAAAATTAATTTAGTGATAAAATAAATGCCAATTTTATTGTCATTAAAAAGCATTAATATTCAGGCATGAAATGAAACTGAATTGACATCTTACGTTGAAATTGTTTTTAGGTCTGCTGTGAAAGAGAAAACGAAAGGTCTGTGCAGTGTTCCTGCACTGTTTAAGCAATGTACCCTGTCTTTACTTCTGTCATGTTTATAAAGTTTTTATGTAACACTTTTGGTTATTTTAAGGTATTCCTGTGTCAGTGTAACTGTTTTCTCAACTCTTTGCAGGATAGTGGATATTTTGCTGAAAGCAATCATGAGAATGATGTGGCTTGCTGGTGGATTCCACTGGATAAATGTGAAAGGCAGACGGGCATTGCCAGAAGAAGCAGCAATATTAACTGTGGCTCCCCATTCTTCCTACTTTGATGCCATTCCAGTAACTATGACCTTCGCTTCCATTGTGATGAAAGCAGAAAGCAAAGATATTCCTGTTTGGGGAAGTAAGTTGGTAGATGCTTAATTTTTCATGAACAATTAGAAATTATTACTTAGGACGTTCACTGGTTGTGTATGAGAAGGCCTGAAACACAAAGAAAACTTTGCTGTAATATATGGTCTACCAAAACTTGGTGCAAGTTGGGGTGCTGTGGCAGAAATGTGTTTTAGGAATGTTGTCTGCTCTGAATGATACCCTGCCTTTAGGGAGTGCTGCTAATCCTTCGTGCATCAGTAAGTTTGTTTCAGGCAGCATATGAGAGATGAGCAAGAGCAGATTGTTGTGCACTCAGATTTAGTTATAAGAAATGCAAATGCCCAAGTCAGTAGTGTTGTCACACTGTATTTGGAATTATCAGTGTAGGTTCTCACAAAGGCTTGAGAGATACCTGTGTTTTTTGGTGCAGTTGTGCCAAAAAAGTCTGTAAACTTTTGGACTTGTAGACTTCTAACCAAAGTCTGTGTGGAAGAAACCTTTTGTGTTGTGTCTAGGGACCAGCAAAGTTCAAAGAATCTTCGTGTCTCATTGTGTAAATTCTGACAATGGTTATGAACTCTTCAGTTAATCATCAGTGGTGAAGGAAATTACCCACTTGGTACACACACTAGGTTAACAAACTCTGGGGAGGAGTTGCTTGCCCAAATATAAATGACATTTCAGCGGTCATAAAAAGAATCAATATCTGATAAGTAGAAAATGCCAGGACAGACAAAGCACATCACCGCAATGCTGAGGAAGGACTTGTATTTCTACGCAATGGCTTTCTAGAGTTTTGGTAGGCTGATGATGTGAAGTTCACTAGACCACTTCAGTGTAAAGATGTAGTCCAGGGAAGGTGACGTCTTTGAATTTTTGCATTGACTGAGGAAGTTAGATCAGTTTGTTCATCACCACAGGTCATTAAACTTTCCTGTTTTGTCTACTGGACTCCAGGTCAGGACAAGCTCTTAGCATAAGTTCTGGATAGTTACACTTTGCTACCTTATTTTTGGCTGATAAAGCAACCTGGATAAAAGTTATTTTTCATTGCTGAAGTGGTCAGTGCTACTGCAGAAATACTTAGATAAGAAAGATAAGAGTTTTATCAGTAAATATGATTTGGTGGAGATTTTGTTGAAGAACTTCTGTGATTCAAACATCTGTGGTCTGAATTTTGAAAATAATAAATTTAAGGTGATAGGCTAATTTAAACTTTAAGTGACTTCTGAACATCTGTAACCTCATCCTCTGAAAAAGAGAGGTAGTTGGTACCTGTGGAATGAATGGGGGAGATATGTTAGCTGAAGTTTGTAAAGGGAAAAGAGGTCATTTATACTTGGCAGAATACAGAAGAGCTATAGAGGAAGGGAGAATCATAGCTGCTGTAAAAACTAGCAGTTCTGTGGTGGAGGAGAGTTTCCACATCTAATGAGCTTGAACAAAGTTTATAAATTTATCTTTTGAAAGTGCTTTATAGGCCTTTCTTGAGCATCATGATTAAAAGACAAGAAATAAGTAAATCAGTGGGAAATATATATGCTCTGATAGCTGGGTATGTTTTAATCTTGGAACTTAAAAGATACCAAATTACTTACTCATCAGAAGTTACAAACTACAGTATATAGGTAACCTGCAAACCAACACAACTGCCTTCATAAAATACTTTTTAGACTGGCAGCAGAAAGCTAAAACATACAGCTATGTCCTCATACCGGTATGGCAGGTGTGAGAGCAAACAGCAGTCTTAGTGATATGAAAAGGGTCTTTGTCCCTCAAGAAGTTCTTAAGGGAAATGCATCACACTTTGAAAGACCAACCCAAATACCACAGAATTTACTTCTATCAAAGCTAAAGAGAACACTGAAGTTTACCTCTCACTACTGACCTCTTCTTGTCCTACACACCACGAGTTTCCTGCTTTTCTCTTTGAAACTTTCTCATTAACACTGCCTCTATACCAGGAATACTTGGTTCTGTCAGGTGGTCTGTCTACTGAGCATTTAGTCAAACTCAAAGAAGTTCTTCTCGATGCATACTTAGCTTTAAGTCATTGGTTCAGGTTTGGGTCAAAAAGTATGTGTTTCTGTGTATGACTGTTGCTCTAATAAGATACTGCCACTAAACTTACAAGTCTCAGTAACAGAGTACTGTGACTACAGTAACACTCGAAGAAGAATATAACTCCAAGTGCAAAAGATGGTAATTTTAATTTACTTCAGTTTTGTGCATTGATACAACTTTGGTTATTTGTTGTGTGGGGGGCTGACTTTTTTTTTTAAAATGACACACCTCCCACACCTCCCCCTTAAGGTCTCTGTGTCCGTATACACAGGAAGCCATTTTATTCTGGAACCTTAATATTTTTTTTCCGCCATAACCTTCAGAAGACTTCTGAGCCCCTTGCAGATTTTCTTCTTTCTCCAGAGAAAGAGCGGTTTTCATATTACATATTGTTTCATTAGAAAAGATGTGAGTTCAGAACTTTGTGAGTGTGTTCATTTGAGTAAGGCAGATCTTAAAAACAAAGCCCAAGATAGCGCTTTTCAGCCCTTCACCTTCATGTTTTTGTAAGCCTTAAATACAGAATGCACAAGAGAGCAGCTGCTATTAGAAAAATCATCTGTGTTTTTTCCCATAGTAGGAAAAATCAAGGGGTAAATACTGTAGATGGATCTTCCAGTGCAAGTCTACCTGTATTACACAGCCTACCTACATGTTTATGCAAACAAAGTCAGTCTGTACTGGCTATGTAGGCTGCCATCTCAGCATATCAGAGGAATGTATGTGATGGGATTTTGTGGTGTTTGGGGGAGAGGCCATGTGAAAGCCTCAGGTTCAGTATTCTCTACTCTTGCAGCAGATCTGTCACTCTGTTTGATGCTTTTCTATGGTGGTGAAAATGTTACAGCCTACTCAAAAACGTGTGTGGGGATACACTTCAGAAGAACAGTATTTAGTTCCACGCTGCCATTTCGTTGGTTTCTGTGTTCTGTGACGCCTTGTAGACCAGTGGTGATGCTGCCAGTATATCTTTATCTGCTGTATGGGAATAACTGTCGAGCATAATTTAAATGGTTTGTTCCAATACTTTCTTCTGTTGTATGTTAAGTAGCATTTAATGTCTTGGATTTGAAACAAGGTTTCCTCACCTACATTTGCCTGGAAGTAGATTAAATACCTTATTTTTTTTCCTATTATCCCCAGAAGTTCATTGACCCCAGTCATATGTGCTCCGTTCATCAGAGAAACCTTTTCTGCTTATGCATCAGCTGGTGCTTGAAATGATTGCATGGGTGTTATGATTCTGAAGTCAGTGGGAGTTGCCGCTCTGCAATTAAAGGCAATTCTGAATTTTTGCAGACTCTCTTTAAAAAGGCTGTTTTGTGCTAGAGCAGCTTTCCATTGGTTAGTGTGCCTGTGGCGTTCTGACTGCCCTGCAAGGCAGAGGCTTTGACAAATGGCTGGCAGTACTGTTTAAACTGCAGGCACCTGCCTGAGAAGGTGAAGTACAGCATGTGTCACTTGTCTTCAAGACCACTGGTGATGAGGTGAAGTTGGGGATGAGACTACATCAAGTAGAACTGACTCTGTTAGAGAAAAAGCTGGAATAATGACACTGGCAAGGTCAATTTTGTGAATTGAGGGATTATCTACCATCACCCACTAGAATTTGTAATTTAAAGGTGGTTTTAACGGAGTGAGAGGAGATGGACAAGCACCTCTTTCAGCAGATAGTTGAGCTGTGGTTTTCACTACCTGGTTATGCCTGATCTTGGACAGTTAAACTGATGAGCAGAGAAGGTTAAGATTATGTTCTGTTTATTAAGCATATTGCACAGTTCTAGTTGGTTCCTTTAGATCCTCAGTATACCAACTGTCTGAAGCATTTTTATGCATGCTGCTTTTTGCCCCTGCCCTGATTTTGCTCTGCTCCTGCCTGTTCCTTGCCTTACATGTAGTACCTTACAGTACTGTCTCCAGGCTTCTCTATATTTTTTTACTTGACTTCTGACTGCAGTCTTGTCCACCTGTTTGCTATGTTTCTCAGCTTCACTTTAGACCTGACCATGCTCCTGACCATTTCTTGTGCAGATTGACTTGGTACAACCTTTGAATTTTCAGCTTCTTGTCTATTTACTGAACGCGAAAATATGTGGTGAGAATAAAGGTCTCTATAGCCTTGTGCTCTGTTTTCAAAAGTGATTATGAAAATAGTATATGAGGAAAGGGAAGTACAGAGGTAGTCTTCCCTTGGTATGTACTTTCAGCTGCTTACCAATGACTGAGAATTTCAATTTCAGTTAAATTGTTCAACTTAGCCTCTAATGGCATGGTAGCTGATGTCTTACAAGGTTTTAAGTTGCTGTTTATTGTTAAAACAGTAATTGTGTCAGCTTTTTAGTCTGATCCCTAAGGAAGTAAGACTTACTATGATCACCCTGTCTCTCCATTAGACTTAGATTTGATGTGATAGGTTGAAATAGTGATGGCTCAGATAAGAGCCTCGGAGTGCTGGAATTATCTTGTTCATTCCTTGGCCTGAAGTAACCTGAATTCCATCGCGTGGGCCTAATGTGAAAGAAACTTGAGGGTGAAGACTAAGCATGTTTGCATCTTTTTTACTTTCTTTTACTTTGATAATGTTGGTTTTGCTACAGAATAGTAATTTGCAGGAGTAGAGGAAACTCAGGACTAGCATCACTAAGAAACAAAATTAAGAGTTATGAAACCAGGTGTAGTTTCCTTTGCATCTTTTATTGCTTGCTCTGTTTGTTTTTTCTGCTTTGTTTGTGTGGTAGTTTTATGATTTGTTTGGGGAATTTTTTTGTTTGTTTGTTTGGGCTTTTTTACCTTTCCAGAGCAGTAACCCCAGCTAGTTCATGATGATCTTTGCTCCCCTAGCAAGCATTGTTCTATGGATGTTGTCTAAGAGCAGGCATGCAGGAAACAGTGCAAGAATATGGTAGCTTTTATGTGATAGACTGTCTTCTAAGCGTCATGACTTGTGTCAGTATTTCAGAGGCTGGCGGAATGTTTGGGAACTTGTTGTAAGGTGTGATGGATTAGCTTCACAGAACCATAGAAGGATTTTGGTGAGTTGCTGGCTAAACTGTTGGTGGGGTAACACCAGAATCTGCAGCTTTCGTGGAGTACAGGACTGCAATGCTCTTTTTTCTTCAAGCTTTAAGTACTGGCTGATCCGTTAATGCAGGAAGTCTATCCTTGACAGAAGAAGATTATACAGTTAGTGTCAGTGAACTCATCTTGCAGTAGTTGGAAATATGAAAACTGTATTTTATATTTGCATTTTAGGCAAATAGAAAAGCTAGTGAGTTAGTGACTTTTGAACCTTCAAATAGATTACAAGATAAAAAAATGAAAATATATTTGAAGACAGCCTGCTTAAATAAAAGCATGAAGTAGTATATTTGAAGATACTTTTCTTGTAGTGCTTTTTGATACTGCAAAAGAGTTGTATATGCTACTTGTTGTTTTGTAAGTGGACCTCAGTGTCCTTGTGACAGGCATGCATGGAGAGGATATTGTGGATTGATTTCTGATTCTTGCTCGCGCTCGTTTTGTGTCTGGCTATGTATAAGAGGCTCCCCGCCAAGCCAGGAAGAGGGTGTCTGAAATCTGATTCATCTAGTATGAAGAACAGGCAAACAGGTCAGACAAGAAGAATGCTTTTTCTTTTGATCGTGCTGATTCCTCAGAAAAGATAACACAATCCGTGTATGGAATATCTTTTGATAGTGTACCTTCAGTGAAGCTGAGCTATCATAGGAGACAAAACTCTAAAGACAGTGGCAGTTTGACCCGCAGGATGTCTTTTGGAAGCACCTGGGAGGTTCCAGCTATGTTTGTTGGATTAGGAGCGGCTACAGATTTTGTGATTTGTGTAGTAGGAGGAAATGGCCTATAGTCAGCCACAGCTACTGTGTTGCGGAAAACTATGCATAATATGTACAATCATGTTTTATATTGTGATGTATGTATATTGATCTATTAAAAATTGAAAAAGTACGAAGTGCCAAAGTAGTAAAAATGGTTTTCCTCACAGGAATTCGTAAAAATATTTAATAAAACTGCAATAATTCAGCTGAATATTTAAGTTTGCAGTGTAATATAGTAAAATAGTTATGTACTTATACCAAAATTATTGGCTGGAGGACTGCTGGGGAGGAAACTTTTTCAAACTAAGGGGAAATAAAGGCTGTTTTGCTTTTTTTTTTTTTTGTTTGTTTTCACTCCTGTACAGCTCTAATCAAATACATCCGACCAGTATTTGTGTCTCGGTCAGACCAGGATTCTCGCAGGAAAACTGTTGAAGAGATAAAGAGACGTGCTCAGTCTGATGGTAAATGGCCACAGGTACTGTATACTGCTCCTGTGTGACAGTTGGTATTTGTGATTTCCAGGCTTTGGATCTGCAGTTTACTTTTTTCTGTGTGATTTGCTTTAGATGGCTTGTAGTGGGTGGGATTCCCCCCACCTCTGTCTAGAAAATAGGATTCTTATCTATTTAGTGTACAAAACGCTAGCTTTTCATTGCAGTGTGTTTTGAGGGAAGACTAGGTAAGTACATGGGAATACAGCTCTATTAAGTGATACTAAATGGACAGATCCAAGGAGGTTTAGAAGGTCTTCTTAGAAGAAACTAATCAGATGCTCAGTAGAATACCTGGGGAGTATTGTGTGTTCTTGCACTTGTCAAGATTTTGGCTTACTGTCATTACTGGAGATGTGATACTGGCCCAGACAGCCCAAGCAATTCAAATGTTCCAGTAACCAGAGTACGCCTGTATTGGACCACAGGATGAAACTATTGCTAAAATAAGTGGCTCAGGGTTGGTTTTTTGTTTGGTTGGTTGGTTTTTTTTTTTTTGCACCTGAAACTTGACTCATAAGGTGTGTTGGAAGAGAGTAATGGGAAGGAAGGCATGACTACCTAAGGTTTCAGTTTTCTAGAAGCATGTGATTATTTTGAAAACTTTAAGCATTCTTCTTGGGATTTTTTTGAGATTAAGATCCAGTATGCTTTTCATGGCATTGTTATTACCACAGTGGTTATGTCCACACACTGGACTACAGAAACATTATAAACAATGTGACAGATGATACATAGCTTTCGCATCATGACTTCATCAGTAGATTTCAAAGCACTTTCAAATGTAAATATTCTGACTTACAGATGAAGAAACTGAGTCGCAGAGCTGAAGTGATTTCCAGAATGTCTAGCAAGCTAGTACCAGAGTGGACAATAAAACTAGCTCTGTCCTCTTATGATATGTGTTTATTTCCTTTAAATGTCTTATTTTTCAGCAGCCTGAAATGTCTTAAATTTCAGCAGTTCTTGGCTTTTTGCTGTCCAAACAATTTTTTTAACAATCTAACCTCTTCCTCTAGAGCTGGTTCAACTTGAGCATTTTTGGCCTTGTTAGAATTCTGTGTAGATATTTTCAGCCTGTCATTCTGACATCTGTGCACATGCCAAGTAATAAATGCAAAAAGAAAATAACAGTCTTCCTTTTCTTAGCCTTTACACAGGTAGCTTGGGAGCAGGAATTTTGTTTTGGTGCAAAACAGAATATGATGTTTTTACCAGCACCAAAACCTTTTTTGAAAATTCTCTTGTACTCATAAGTGTTTCTGGTCACTGTCAGTGTTCCAATTGAATACAATTACTATCAGATGACAAGAAAGAACCAAATTCACAAATAAAGAAGAGTATTTTGACTAGTAAGGCAGAACTTTACTTGACTTCTTTATTGAGCAGTATTTTTTTTTACTCTAACTGAACTGGTTTTCCCTGAAAATTTTTCATTTACTGTAATCAATTAATGTTAGCTTTGAAAAGATGTATTTATAAATAAATCCACATTGAAATAGTTCTTAAGTCAATTTTTTTTTTTTTACTTCAAGATAATGATATTCCCAGAGGGTACTTGCACAAACCGATCCTGTCTAATTACATTCAAGCCTGGTAGGTATAATGCTCATTTCTCTGTTCTCTACAGAATGTTCTTGTGTCTTCATTTTCTGAAATACCACTTGCATTGTAATTTGCTTGTTGTTGCAGAACTTGAGTTAAAAATCTTGCAGTAGAGTGGAATTGGAATAGAAATTTTCTGATACTACAAAAGGATTGTAGTTCCACTGTTGAGCAAAATATTTTGGATAATTCAGAATTTTTCTTGGCTTCTGAGGTGCATATGAACTGGAGGACTAATGTTTCTTCCTAGGTTTTCATGGTTGTCTCTTCTGGGGTTTTTTTGGTTTTTTGTTTTTGTTTGTTTTTTTTTCCTTGCTCCCCCGGTTTCCTATCTTGGGTCTATCATGCAGCATTTAGATACCTTAAGCTTTATAGTGTATCAGTGTATTTCTGTTTCAGGCTGCTGCAGCATTTGTTACTGTGTTGTATGTGGTTGATTCCTCTCAAACTCTTCTGTTGCGTTGCATTCTGGTGAAGATGGCACAGGAATCTTGCCAGTATAGCACTGCTAGAGAGTGTAATTTAAAAAAAAAATTTTTTTTAATTTTATTTAGCATTCACAGTTTAAGCTCTCTTTGGTTACTATCACCCTTCTAGCTTATCAGATTAGTGGTAGAGTGTACAACACTGAACATTGTTGCAGCTGTGAAGTGCAGTTACAATAGGGAGAAAGGCCAATACTGCATTGAACCACACACGTTTAATGCGAACTTGCCTTTATAATGTAGGTAGGGAGATGGTGAATGAGAAGGCTGCAGTGAGTGATGCTGTTGTGAATGTGTTTTTTGGCTCTTCCCAGGTTTCTGCCTAGCTCATTGTGTTCTGGTCTTACTGTGTTTCTTCTGTTTTGTGTTGCTTACAACTTCTGTATCGCTATTAGAATATCATGCAATGAGTTGGCACTGTGCTTCCTCGCAGTGATTCATTTGGCTTGAAGGAATTTCAGCATCTCTTGTCTTCTGAACAAACAAACAGCTTTTCTTCCTCCCCTCTCAACTCTTACCTTTTTAGATGAATGAGTGGTGGTTAGAACATCCACTTCTTTCACTCTTTACTCTCTCTTTCCCCGCCTCTGTCTCCACCCGAATCCTGGCCATGCTTTGAAAACCAGCCTGAGTCATTCATTAAAACTTTGATTTCCTGCCCTCTCTCTGTGGCGTAGACATTCCAGGCACCATATACTTTCTGCCCCAAATCCCCACTGTATCTTCCTCTTCTCTGGTCTCATACGTGCTGCTGTCTGCCCTCTTGACTGTCTTATTTTACCTACTGGAACCTGCTTCTGCATCCATCCAGCCTCCCAGAAATCCTTTGCCTCAAGATTCCTCACTTACATCAAATTACTTTAGGTATCTACTCAAGTAACTACTTTCAGGATGCCTTTCCCCATTCTACTCATGTGACCTGCACTCCTTGCTCTTACTACTTTTTGTTTGTTTGTTTGTTTTTTGTTTTTGTGCAGGCTAGTCTAGTTTTGTTTAAATGGTGGTGTTGTCATCTACTGCTCAGATTTTTGTCATGTTCAAATTTTTTTCAAAAGTCACTTAGGCTGTTGTTTTTGAAGACTGAATAGAAAGGGGCCAATAACCAAATCTCTGCAAGATCCCATCAGAAACTCTTCATTTAAAGATGTTTGTACTCCATTAACAATTAATTCTTTTACATGTATGCAGTTATTCTGTAAGGCAAAAGTAATGCGAAGAATACAGTATACTTCCATCGGTTCAGTTCTTAATTTTAATCAAAATATTAGGGAGGACTTAGTAAATTACTGTTAAAAACATAATTTGAGTGAAGACTCTTTTTTAAATTGTTTTCATGAGGTAGATATTTAGAGAAATCTTGAGCAAGATAGTTGTTATGCTTACCCAGTCTTTGTGCTAGAAACCAAGAAAATGACGAGCAAGTGACTTTTTGTGCTGCTTATGGAAATTATAGTTCTGATAAATATGAAATGAAGCGATACTTCTGTACAATAGCTCTAGTTTAATACTTCCTAAGTATTAGATTTTTCCATAGCTACAGAATAAACAAATAAGTCCTAAGAGGAATTAAGGTGGGAGAAAAGAAGTGAAATTAATTCTGTTACTTCAGAGGCGATAAATTTCCTGTAAATCGATGTTAAAAAGATAAAAATAGAAAGCTGCTTTTCTGTAAGAAAGCTTAGGTTCTTCACCAAAAAATGCTGTTGAGTACAGGGAATATATTGAGTTAACTCTCTTGCACATACTCATTTTTTTAATTGTTTATCAAGCTGAATTTGGTACTTGAGCTTTGACTTGTACATGACAATTTAAGTGGTAGAGGATAATTTAGAGAATGCAAACAAGCATTCTTAATTATTTCTTTATCTTCTGAACAGCTGGGTATACATTGTCATTCTCCAGTACTTGCTTTTTTAGATTACTTTTGAGGCTACTTTTGGATCTTATGTTTTCACTATCAACTAACTCCCATGCCTCTCAGCCCAGTAATTCTGTCATTTTTTTTTTCTTTTCTGCAATAAATTTCTTCTGTACCAAAATGTACTATAAAGTAACGATGTGTCATATGTGCCTTCTAGGAGCATTTATTCCTGGAGTTCCTGTACAGCCAGTGGTTTTACGTTATCCAAACAAACTGGTAAGTTCAGCTTGCAGTAAATATGGGGCATGTTCCTCTAAATACGTTGGCACATCTGTAATTTTTTAGGTTAGATAATTAGATTTAGAAATTTGGAAAGCATTAATAAATGCTTATTGGCTAAGTATATATTCCTTAAGCCTCTAGCCATATAAATAGTCTCAACTGAGACAGTTTAAATATGTCTGCTTTTATTAGATTGCCGCTTTAAAACAGTGCTCTGAAAGTTGTTCAGGTTGTTACAAGAAGTACTGTACAAATGACAAGACGAATGTCAATTCCTGTCTAGGATCTGTGTTCCCACGTGCTCCCTGTTAACTGCAGTGTGTGCTGGAGGGTTTTCTTAATATCATTTAGTGCTGGAAGGTGCTTCTGCACCTCCTGCCTGTGAAGGAGTTAGTCACAAATTAATGCAACTAGCAAAATGATAACAGAATAGTGTGTTGGGGACCTTGACACCTTTGTAAGGTGTCTAATTGTCTGTATTTTACGTTCACTGTGCACTCAGCTAAGGAATGCGAGAAAGTAGCCAATTCAGAGTAGTCCTTCAGTATAAATCAAGTTCATGTAAATTAAACATGCAAACTATAGCTTTTGTGTACAGTATCTAAATTAAACAATTGTTACGAGTGCCTGTAAAGATGTAGGCAAACAAATGAAGACAAAGCTCATTTGATCTACTTCAAGATCAAGCCTACAGGAAAGCACAGAAGGGGGATTTTTTTTTTTTATTATTATTGTTCAGTTTACCTGATGTACATACTTTCCTGTCCTACTGCAGCCAGAATCCTGTCTGTCTACATTCCTCAGTTAATTAGAAGATGCTTCCTAGTGAACTTTGCTAGCTTTTATACCTGAAGTTTCTTTTTGAGCCCTCTGGGTCTGCTTTCAGGTCCAGTTTGTCCCCTTCTAAAATAGAAGTTACTTAGGGGACGATGAGAGGAGTGTCAGTAGTAAAGTAAGGACTACCTTGCCTGTTTGCTGATGCATGTCACATCAGATTTCATGTCATCTCTCTTTGACTAGACAATTAACAACCCCTTGAACTAAGGAAGGATTTAATTTCCTCTTGATACCTGAGTGCTTATGTTTTAAAGTGTTTCCATCTGTTGTTCTTCCTGTCAGTTTATAGGTTTGTATAAAACATATGCTTGATTAAAAAGTAAAAGAACCTAGGCAGAGTTAATATACGTAGACCACCGCTTGCTCTTGACTGAGTCAAGGTGTGATGGCAGTCAACTAGTTTGCAGTAACAAACTCAAAAATTGTCTTTGCGGATGCTGTGAGAAGTATAGCAACCTGTTATGCTCACATAGAATTAAGTGCACTGTAGCAGATTGCCTGGGACTTTTTGTTACATAATTGTTTTATTTTCAAGAAGAAAAATTATTTTCTAAAAATATTTTTAAACCTTTATTGCATTGACAGTTTAAATTGCAAATATGCACATGCTTTATGTCATACTTAATATACCTTGTTACTTTTGGTCAATAGTAAACATATTGATAAAAATATCAAACACTGTGAAGCTCTCAAACATTAATTTGCAAGTGTCTTCAAAAATCCATTTTCACACCGAGATGTCCTTATTGCCTGTAGTATGTAATATGCAACATTTGTAAACTACTATTAAAAATTCCTAATACTCTATTAACAGAGATTGAGCTTTTTACATTGAGGTAAATCCATGTAAATTTAAATGAAAATGTTCATTTTTTAATATATTATTGCAAAACATCATAAAAGAAACTATAAATGTTTATACAGATATCCATCAGAGTTGGCCTGAATCTGTGTATGGAACATTGCAGGAATTAAAAGTACTAGGAAAAAGAAAACACTTAGGTTTTCAGTGCCTTACCGAGTCATTTAACCTCCTAGAGTTTACTTCCACTTAGCATTAGTGGGAGCAGGAGAATAATTGCTACTACAATTTAATCTTTAGATTAGCTTGGGGGCTGTGAAAGAGTAGCAGCAAAGTTAGAAAGAGGAGAGGAAGGAGGAGTATGATGTGATACATGAAGGTGAGATTTATTTTGGTTAGGATACAGTTAAGAGGTAGCAAGTAAGCACAACAGAGTAAGGAGAGAGTATTGTTTTTCATACACTAAGATAGCATTTCTAGCAAACTTTAATTGTCTCTGGCTTCGTTTGTTGTCTTGTTTGACCTCTGTATTACAGTTTTAGGTTTAGAAAGGAATTTCTTAAGATCTTTGAATTCCAGATATGTATTGTGTGTGGTCACGCCACTGCTTGTAGCTTGAACTGTCTGCTCTGTTCTACCTTCAGAGCTCTGAGTTCCACAGCACAGATGAGAACAGTCTTGGACTTGAGTGCAGCTGACTTTTGGGAGGCTTTTGGAGATCAGAGCCTGGGATGAATGTAGTAGGTCTATGCACTCTTACATGTTAATTTCTTTGTGCTCTGTTCAAGACCTAGGTAAAGTACTATTGTTTTGCAGTGGACTGAGATATGTGGAAAAAAACGATGATGTAAATTCAGTGCTCTTCTAGCAAATAAATCTGTTTCTGGTTGCTGTGAAGAACTCTTTCTAGTGATGGTTGCCCCCTGAATACCCTTCGTCTTCAGGCTTATCATTGTTTGCAGTAGGTGATTCCTCTGGTCTGGTGTTGATGTATCTTTAGGAGCAATATGTTAGTATGTTGCTCCTCTTGATGCATGAGCAAAAAGAAATTGTAAGGCTTAAAATGTTGTTGAAATTAAAAATTTGCTTGTTCATCTAGTTTCATAGTTGTCCAACATCTAATAGGCAAAATAATATTACCTATGTTCTAATTAAAATAAATGCTCTAATGTCTCCGTCCGTAGGTTCTACAACAATCATTTTTGCAATTCACTTTAACACTAACTTTGTGTATGCAACTTTTCCTTCACTTTCATTTTCTGTCAGAGTGCTGGTAATTACAAAAGGCTGTATACCTGGTTAAATATCACAGAGCCATTTAAAATATATTTTTATGTCCGAGTGTTTTACATAGGTAACTGTTATTTGATAAGAGTTTTGGCAGCATCTCTAGTGCAGCTTTGGTGTATCAGGGTTGATTAAGCATGTAAAAACACAGCCAATCTGCTGTTTGAAGCTTGGCATAATTCTCAGTGTCTTCCTGTGTCAAATACAAATTATGGAAGATCTACTTCCGCACAGTTCAAATGTTTCAATACCTAGATGCAAAAGTTTCAAGGTATATTCAGAATGCTATCAGAGTGAATGCTGTCCATAAGCTGGTAGCTGTGATAAGTGAAAAAGATACCTAAACTAGGTACAGAAAATATCACTTTTCTGCTTGCTGTTTTTGTCATAAAAATATTGGATATGCTAGCAGGAGTCTCCTGCAAAATACGTAGCATTTATAGTCATCATCCCTGCTGTATCCTGATATTCTCAAGGAGAAAAAGCATGCACGTCTGCTGTGACATTCACTTTGGGAATTTGTTGTGGGATTGTTGATAGATGCACAGCTTATTTGAGTTTGTCTTGCCAGCTAGCCAGCACAATGACTTCATTCTGAAAATACCTGTGTGTTCTTCAGTGATCCATTGTCCAGGCAAGGCATCTTTGTAGAGCTCACTTTTTCCTTTGTCTCCTTCTGCACTGTTGCAATTAGAGAGCTGAGTTGGATATGTATGGTGCTGTATTGTGGTTCTGTATGGCAGATCTAGTCTCTCATTAGAGAAATTACTAACTATCTACCTTGCAATGGTCAAGGTTAGTAAATGAAAGTTCCTTGTGGAAAAAACAAACTCCATAATGTGTTTACTTGCAGTAGTGTCAGACACATCAAAATTGCCAGAAACAATTTAACAGTAAAACTATAAAGTTCTACAAGAGAAGTCTGTTTTCACGCATGTATGTTGAGTGCTAGAGATGGAATCTTTCCTTATCATATTTTGTTTGATTTTAAAAAAAATGTTGAAAATCAAGATTCAAATTTTTGGTAGTCCTTCATGATATGTTGATCTTATTCCAAGCTGTTGATCTATCACACTAATTGCATTTTTCACCCATCATAGACATGTTGCTTTCTTTCATTTTTACTTGTGACAGCCTTTTGCTTTAAATGGTAATTAAAACATGATTTTGACTTGATTTTTGAAGATCATGGCATATGTGATCACCTGAACTCTCTAAAATGGTTTTAGATGATGGCATAGAACTGAACTGGAACATTTTCAGTAGGTTGATAGAAATATCTTTATGATCTGGTCTTAGACACCTGAATTTACCTTTTGTCTTTCCATTACTGACTTGTACATTTTTTTTTTCTGAGTTGGTCAGAACAATAGCTTGGAACTAATTTTCAGGTTTGGGGATTCTTTCTTTTACACTTAAATCTAGTCTCCAAGTATTACAGTTTTTTTTTTTCCTTACACTGTTTTTTAGTGTTACAGTTAAAAATGTGTTAACTTACTGTCATATTCCTTGTCACCTGTTACACACTAGTTTTGAGGTTTTTGTTCCCTTTTTACTATTTGCATCTTGTTTACATCTTTCACTGCTAGTTGTCCTCTTGTGGAGTTTTACACACTGTTCATCTTGACCATCTAAAGTGCTGCTGGTCTTGCCCGAAAGTAAATTGATGATTTAAATCTCTTATAGCGTACCTTTTGATCAGGCAGGTGGATGTATGCCATCTGTGAGTAAAGGCAACTGCACAAACACTGTTTTGAGGTAAGACGTAATGTCTTACTTGTCCTACTGCTTCAGGTCAGTTGAGTAGACTTCCTTTCAGTCCTCTCCACAGGTCCCAAACACTTGAGCAGAATGGGTTAGGAAAATACATATGGACTATGCGTATCAAGGAACATCATTTTACAGTAAATAACTTTGTTTTCCAAGACTAACAGTACTTGAAGAATTCCTGGATCTTTAAATGTTTTATGAATGTTTTATGTTTCAAGAGCTGAGTTACTGGCTATTTCCTAGCTACTTAAAAGGTAGGCTGATTCCTACTGGGGCTAAGAACTTTTGCAAAGAGGGCATTGAAGTTTCCATGAAAACCTTTTAATCATGTCATCAGTTACACTATCCATAATGTAAAAGAAATTTGAAATACAATAATTAATTTCAACTGTCATGCTTCTTTTCTTAGGATACAATCACATGGACATGGCAAGGACCAGGAGCGTAAGTGGTTTGTTTTATTGCTTATATCATGATTGCTTTCCTTAATTAGTTTTTGTTTACAGGCATATATAGTCAAGGCATATATAGTCAAGTAATAATTGCTGGCTATTCAATTATTGTTTGGGATTAATTTGTCTTTTAGCTATTATTCCCTAATTATCATGATACTCAGAGGAATCAGGTATAAACAATGTAATTCTGCTGCTATGATTTTGGTGGTTTGCAAAGTGGATTTTAAGTATTTATTTCTTCGCCAAATACCTGAAGTAAAACAACTTGCTTCTGCTGTACATGTTGCATTACCTGGAAATCGATTTGTTGTGTTTCTGTATAAAAATCTGTATGGCTGTTGTTTGAAATATTATTCTAGAGATTCCTTAGCAAATTCACGTGATGTAAAATACTAAACAAAGCAGTTCTTGCTTGTTTAAAAAAATACAATTTTTTTAGCATTATTTTCATGTTGGAGTTGGAGTAGAAGTTCTAAAATGTTTAGATGAAGATCAAAACAAGAAATTTTGAACCCTAAGTAGAGAGGAGTTGGATTCTGTTGTTAATGGCTTGCTGTCAGCCTCCTCCTTGAGAACTATTGTTGTGAATGTCCCATCTGAGATCCTGTATCTCAGTAGCAACAAAGGAACCACTAGAATTAGCCAAGATTCAAGTAATTCAGAATTTTGTCAATTTTGCGCATTCAAATGTTCTGGGAACCAGGTCTAATTAAGGACACATCTAGATTTGGAGACTTGGGGAAATCATTGATCACTTTTAAAGGTTTGACTTTGAGTTAAATCGTCACATTGGAAGTAGATGAATCCATGATAGTGTCTAAAGTAAGTAGGTACTGCAGTGTTTACTGCATGCAGGGATTTCTGTGCTCTCCTTGTGAGTTCCTACCTCTTCCCTTGTATTTGCACTGCAGTTCATCTAGCAAATTAATTCAGCCAGAGGGGAGAAAAGTGAGTAGCTTACTTCCAGCTTAGCGTCCTACCTAAGAAGTCAAGAACACATAGAAGGAGGAAGAAGAGGGAAAGAACTTGTAGGTGTGTTGCCTCAGATCACTTTAATGTGTACAAAACTTATTTGGAAGTGCTGAACTCTGCTAATAAAGTTAAATTAAATTAAAGCTGAATCAGAATCTTAGGCACTATGTGATGTTCTTCAAATTCACTGGGTCGGTTTAAATTACAGCTTAATTAGGATTAATTCTCCTGAGTGTCCTGAAATGTATTTTTCGTGTCTTGGCAGAAAATATTGTTGAGACTGACACAGTCTTCACTTTCTCAGCAAATGTCTCTCCTTATGACATGGTGTTAGCCAAAATATAACCTGGAAATGTTGATGTATCCAGGAATGTTCTGTTTGTTCAAAGTTGATGTAGCCTATAAAATGAATCGAAAACTTGTCCCATGGAAACTGTACAATTTCTTCCAATTATGGAAAGTAATGTTTTTATTAGTTTGACAGTATTCAGAGCAGATCAACTGACTCCACCTTGAAAACAAAGATTGACTATACCATACAACTTAGATTTTCTCTGCATTGGACTTGAGTTAGATACAGGTTCTATCAATTTTTTAAATTTGTATTTATAATTTAAGTTTTAATCTTTGAGAATTGCAAAGAGTTGGCAGAGAGAAAAGTTTACTTGTAGCTTATTGGGGTCTTTTAATGCTTTTGGACAAGGGCCAGACTTTCATGTTTCCTGTCAGTGATGTAAACTTCAAATCACAAGTTCCACTGTTGCTCTTGCTCCTTTTCTTTGCTGTAATGTGTTGGAAGTTCAGTAGGTAAGAAGGGAGGAAATAAATGTGTTGGAGCCCTGAATGAGCGTATAACAAAATGAGTAGGGTGTTGCTTCTGGGATCTGCACTTTATCTACCTAAGAGGATTTTGACCAGCTCTACCTCACAGTGATTGACTGCTGTAGCTACCTAGATACTGTATAAAATGTGGCTACTGATGCTGCTCCCTAATTTAGGAGCAAAAATCCTTTCCTGGATTTGAATCTTACTGCTTTGTAAGGTCACGTTTATTCCAGTATCTTGTATCTTAGGCTACTAAAACACTGGTACTGCATTTCATTAACAAACTTCTGAAGTATAATGAACTGTGATTCCAAACCAAGGTAATGATAAAATCTTGGTGGTTATCATTAATCTTGCCAACTCTGTGCTGAATATAGCATTTTCCTGAAACAGACTTACTCTTTCTTTACATCCTATGCAGACATCCTATCTTACTGTATGTGTTAGTACCTGTATATCGTATTACTGCTTGTCTTCCTGCTTTTGGGTATCTTTTAAGATGAAACTTCAATGTAAATTATTTTTGTTCCACCTTACAGAATGTAATGTATAGAAGTATTCTCAAAGACCTTTTCTGTTAATTTTGTATCTGAACATGATCATATTATCAAGTAGGAATGTTACTTGAATACTTAATGTACTACTATTTCACTACATGTAAATTTTTTCCTCCCTCTTTTTTCTTTTTTTTTTTTTTTTTTTTTCCCCTTTTAGGTTAGAAATTCTGTGGCTTACTTTGTGTCAGTTGCACAATTCTGTGGAAATTGAGGTCAGTAAAAAAACCCCAGTGTATTCTGAGCAGTATCAGAATACATAATATTGTCCTTAATTCTGCAGTAAAAGTTTGTATTCAAACTTTATATCTTAACATAGTCTGTAAAAAACAGGTTAAAATACCACTTACATTTTAGACAAGTGTCTTCTGTATCTGAAAATGTAGCCTAAAAATTGAATGACAAAATATAGTTTTACACTTGGCTTAGGAATTTACTTTCTTAATCATTGAAATTGAGTACATACATTTCTGACTCTGTTTAAAGAGTTCTTTGTGAATAAGTTTCTTGCCTTTTAATTGCCTGATTGCTATTCCAGCTAGTATACCAACTGTGTGTTAGATATCCAAGTGTGTGAATGCTGACGTACAAACTAAGGACTGTCTTCTAGAGAAAAATAATTGTAAGTGGTTTCTTACAGGCCAGATAGGTTATTTAGTATAAGTGGCTTTTTTTTTTTTCTATTAGGCTGCACTTTTCAGAATGTGAAATTGGAAAACACAAAGAAAAACTTAAGTTTATGTCGATTCTTAACTTTGTTTTGAGGAAAACACTCTCATCTTAAGTGTGAAGACTATTGTAGTGAAAATGTGAAAACAATTAAAACCTTTCCTTTTAAATTGCTGCCTTTATGCATTTTATGGAGAGTAATTACATTTTTGTGGAGGAGTATCTTTTTTTTAAAGATGTTGCATAGGATATTTGACACATGTCCTGCAGTTCTTTTGCTTACATTTTTTAATAATGAAGTAGCTACTTCTCCCTGATGGCAGGGTAAATTAGTAAGAAGAACTATTACACATTTACATACAGATACATGTTACTGTTGTACATATAACATATGCAAATCACAATATTTATCGTTGCTGTGCTTTGTATTTATTTATCCTATAAAATCCTCTCAAATACAATGCACAAAATACAGCCACTGAACAGTTGCATCTATTGTAGAAATTTGTGGTTTGTAGTATCAATTTAGTAGCATGTTTTCAGCTGCTAATAGTATATTTAAAAAAAAAAAAAATCTTTTTTCCAAAACAGTGTCCTGTTTTTGGTAGAAAGGCCGGGGAACGACTGCCTTGTGCAGGGATAAGACAAACCAGCTGATTGGCAGGATGCTGAGTTTCTGTAAGACATACAGAACTTGCACAAGGACAAGTTATAATTTTTGGGCATCATTTTTTTTATTATATTATTAAAAAAAAAAGCTAGTGACTTTCTGATACGGTCCTTATTAAAGCAGGAGCTGGCAGACAGTAGACAAGCAGAGCTGTTTGCAAGGCTACTCACAAGTATGAGGCAGAGTACTTGAGAGGTATTTGTTGAATCTATTTTTGTAAGGAAGTGCTGCAGATTTAGGAACATAGAGGAAAAATTAGTTGTTCTGTGTTCAAAGTCATGTTTTTCTCTGGTCTCCAAAGTTTGTTGGCTTTTATTCCTGCTTTGTTTGATCAGCACAGGGATACTGGCAAATACCAGCCAGCCTTGATACTAGAATTACTGCTGAAGATCCCATAACTCAGGGAGATGTACAGCAAAACACCACAATTTCAGTATGGTTTTGATTAAATGATAGCTTGTGAGGTCTAACAGCCAGCAATCGGGACTCGAAGTTTGTTAGTCTGGGCTTCTCTGCATATAGTGTATGTTCTGGCATACAATACTTGTCATCCAGCACATGTATTGACAAGCAAGTGTCTGTGTAGATTTTATGATAGGTTACTATAAATATTAGCCTGTCTGTCCATCCTTCCTGTACTTGGAGCTCACATACAAGCAGTCTTGTGAAGAACAAAGGGTATGTGATCACTTGCCCATGTTGTTTGTTTTGGCTCATGTCAGTTTATTTTAGTGGCCTGTCAGCTTCAGTGTTCCTACATCCATTACAATCTGCAGCAGCTGAGAGTTCTTCTCTTGGTTTTGTTAGTGGTGCTGAAATGATCACGCTATTTCTATCCAATTAGGCACAGACATTTCAGACCTCTGAAACTGCCTCATAATCAAACTTGTCCTGTGTTTGGATGATTGACTTGATAGCAATTTGCACCTCAAAGTAAAAGAAATAGAATTGGGCTTAGAACTTGAAGGAACAGTCTTTCTGTTTGTTAGCTTCACAGTCTTTGTCCTTTTGTATATTATATCACATCAGGCTGCTGTACCTGCTTGTGAACCTAGAAGACAGGAGTCATATGTTTTCAATTGCAGTGATGCATATAGGAAAGTCTGTAGCAAAACTTAAAATAACTTAGATTTGTCCATCCCTGAATACCTCTAAGAAACAGGTGATTCTGAAAATACAACTAACTTCATAGTTACTGAGAAGTATTTGCTTAAATTATATAACTTTATATTTATTCTCCAGTTCTTATTTTCTTTTTTTAAAGACCAGTGTGAGATTTCTGGATCATAATTACCTATTGGTAACACAAAATGGGAATTATATTAAATATAACTAAGCTTATTGCAAATTTGGCTTCTACTTCAGAAACTTGGCACAGAATTACAAACATTTTCTTTGCTTAGTGCATAAATTATTTCTTTGTGTTGCACTACTAAGGGAATTGTCTGTCTGATACTGAGCAGGGGTAGGAATTTGAGTGATCCCTTCTTGTTCCTTCTGTCTGAGAAGTTAGTTACTTGGCAGAAATCAGATATTTAGACGGTTTTTCAGGTGAGGCTGGCCATGATCTTGGAACTTACATCATATTTCAAGGAACACTTAAAAACATAGCCAAAAACTGGAAGGTCTTTTAACATAGACCATCCCATTCTGAAAGGTACCTTTTCTGTTGCAGGTCTCCAGCAGTTCTGGTTTAATTTTCCTCTTCCAGTCTCAACTGTTCTGTGGCCATCTGTATTTATTGAGAATTTGTCTTTCAATTCAGTATTAATATCCAGTGTCCAGTTTGAAGGAGAATTTTTTCAAAACCTCCAACAGAAGATAAAAACACTTCTGATGAGTACATTAAGCAGTCATATATGATTTCAAAATGTGCAGGGGGAACAGTAAATACCTGATGTCCTGAGACTTTTATTTCTTAGTATTTAAGCTATAGAACACTGTTCATGTAGCAGGTGCTTCTCTTTTTATCTGCAAAGAGCTGAACAATACAGGATGTAAAATAAAAGGTTGTGCAAGAAAATGCTAATATTTTTAAGTTACTTAAAAATTTCTAGTACAATTTATGAAAGGAAGGTAAAAACTATACTCCATGAGGTAAGAAATGAACAGTTACTGTTATATGAATTTCTAGAAGTGATGCATCCTTAAGCATTAAAGACTTCAATTTTTACTGTTTTTATAGTCCTTTTGTTAGTATAATTGTGTAAGTAGCAAAATACTTCATACTTCTTTCACCATAGTGCTATAGTAGAGATTGTTTAAAATGTTAAATATTCTTGGTATAATTTGGTTCTTTGTATGCAGTTTCTACCTGTGTATACTCCTTCAGAAGAAGAAAGGAAAAATCCAGTGTTATATGCCAATAACGTCAGACATGTAATGGCAGAGTAAGTATGTTGTAATATGGAATAAAAATAGATGTGTGATTTTAATTTTAAGGTCAATAAAATGTCATGATATCAAGTCAGTGTAGTTACCTGCTTGCAAAGAAGCTTGTGGTCTGCAGTAGTGTATGCTAAACGTTTTGTATAGAAGTTGTCTTCCTCTGTGAGGAGGGCAGGGAGCTGCAAATGCAGCAGGAACTGTAGGAGTTGCTTAGGTTTTTTTTAACATGTCTTTAATACAACAAGGCAGCTCTGCTTGCTGCTGTGGGGATCTAGGCCTCTGAGGAGAAAGGTACAGTTGAATTGTGTGAAAATGATTGTAACTGAGTTTTGTGCTATTGAGGCTGCATTTTAAGCTATGGCTTTAATGAAGTTAAGAATAGTTTTATGTATTCATTGTTAGCCTGTGGTTATTTCAAACAGTAAAGCACAGGAAAGCCACTCGTGGAGCACTGATACAACGCAAACAATTAACTGAAGTTGGATGTTAATGTGGGGACACTTAACACTTGTCTATAATGTACAATAAAGCTAATACTGAACACACAGACTTTCATTCTCCTTTGCTGTATTTATAATTAACTTCTCTTGTTCATTCTTTTTTTTTTTCCTTTGTCCTTTTAGTAAACCTTCCATTAGTCAGTAAATGTTCTTTTCAGTATTTACAGAAAACCCTCAAGTCTATGATCAGTAATATCTCTTCAAGGATTCATGAATCTTTATACTCCTAATTTTCAAAGAACTTGTGAAATCTTAATTTCCTTTGTGCAACTTCTCTTCCATTTCTAAGTTACCAGTTTCAACCAAAGGCCAGTTTGTAGATAGAAACCAGTAATTCTTCTCTGGTTTATAGGCAGAACCCAGCTGTCTGAGTTTCCTTAAGGATGATTGGCCTATAATACAACAATAGATCAATTATCAATCCATTGTACAGAAGGACATTTCTCACAAAAGAAAAAACAAAGGAATCTGTGTGAATCGACCCAAGTTTTGGTGGCCTCAGACTTTTGTCATTAATTTAAGAGTCAGCTGGCGCTACATAAGTGTTGTCTTGAGATTTTGGGTAGAAGACTGTTATAAAACCTTCATTCTGAACTCCACTTCAGTCAAATGACAGAGATCATGTGGTATAAGGAGGAAATTTTGAAAGACTACAGAGGTTTACAGCAACCTGCATGTTGAAAGCCTTCTCTTCTAAGCGTGTGTAGGAGGAGAGATTATTTTCGTTTTCCTTTTGTTTCTCCCTCCCACCTCTGAAGAATTAGGCATTTGGGGTAAAAGAAGTGCGATGCGAGTCTAAAGGGAAGACTGTCAGAAAGGAGAATAGCAAATATGGCTTGCTTTGAGATTAAGAAAATGCTGCAGATACTGTGTTGATGTGAAAGAAAGATAAGTGTTTAGGTATCAAAGTTCTGAAGTTAAAATGGAGATGGGAATAAACCAGAATGCTGATTCCTGGATGCTGTGAATTACTGTAGACCAGTTAAAATAACAGCAACGTAGCCAAAATGTGCTTACTTCTGACCATTTCCAGATGCTTACTTCTAGTGGCTGTTCTCCACGCTCTCCCAGTTCATTCAAATGGCTTTTGATGTAGGATATACCAGCACTGATGCTGTCAGTCTGATCTGGAGCTGTAGCAGTTGCAACTCTAGCACCTCAGGTGCTATTTGGTGCTAGCATTGCACCCCGTATTGCTGAGTAAAGGACAGTATTACCGCTTCATCTAGATTTGTCTCCTTTTCTTGAAGACTGAATCAGTAACAGTGTACCACTTTCATGTCAAGAGGTTACTTCATGATCTGTTCAGATGTCTATTTTCCCGTTCCTCCTCCTTGTATTTTTCTGGAAGAAGAGTCTAATCCTACTGGATATTTTACAGCAGCAGAGGTGGAGTCCTAGATAATAATGCATTTGAGTCTAGAACCAGTGTTGCGGCAAAATCTTATGTCTTGCCCCAGATTTCGTGAGCAATTGGTAGAAGTTCCTGAACGCAACAACAGATATGATTTCAACTTCTGAAATCTCTTTGCCTTCATCATAATCTTGTCTCATGAACAACTTCTGTCAAGTGTTGAACAAAGCACTTGACAGGATGTCTGATTCCTATGCTGCTTCTGCTTGTTGACTCTATGGAGAATTTTTAGTTTAGACTTATTTGTATAGATTTTCTGTGGGTACCCACAGATGCAAGTGATGGGAGTCTCTAGGTAGTTCCTGTTCGCTTATATGTAAATTGAATATTTGACAAAGATGCTGTCATGCAGAGAGATTTGCTTCCTTAGGACAACAGTTTCTTGCAGGACAGATTAATTTACTTGCTAAAAAAGTGAAATCCAAAGTGAACCTGGCCTTTTGACTCTCTGTTTCAGGACAAAGACTTCTAGCATAACGGTTCTCATGTGGTTCCAGTTTCCTCAGGCAGCCATACCAGTAACAAAGGAAATGCAATTTTTTTTTTTTTTTCTAACTGCTGTAGCACTCTGCGTGTCTTTATTGTATTCCTTCTCATCCAGGATGATGAATATTGTATACTTTTGAAGATGCATTCAAGTGTTATCCCACTATTTGTGCCATTCATCTTTTCTGCTGCTGTATACCATCCATTTGAGTATGAACACACTGGTTTGTTTTTCCTAGACCGTGTTGGGGGTGATCATCTCATTGATGTGACCATCGTGACCAGAAGTTACTCAGTCCAGATTACTATTCTGCAAGCACCCTTTCCTGCTGCTTTTCTGGACCTCTTTTCACAGACCTTTTTTCCCAAACTAAACGTAGTTTGTTTTAATTAATTCAAATGTAATAGAAGCTGTTCTTTTCTTGTTTGGTGGTATTCCAGCATTTGTACACTGGTCTGTCACCAAATTCCAGAAGAATCCAGGTGATACATTTCCATTTTTTAAAGGACACTGTCATGGTAGAAAATGAATTTAAGACTCACAGCCTCTACAGATCTTTCTGTTGAGCCTGTGGCTGTTTGATTCCTGCAATGCTAACCTGCAATGCTGTCTTTTCATTGCAGTCCTTCTCACCAGGAGGATGAGCAAGATCCAAGCCTTAGTGGTTGATTGCTTTACAGCATGTATAAAAATCCAAAGTTTCTTTCTAAAAGGGTTTCTTAATCTCACTATACAATTGCCAGTATTTTAACGTCTGTGGTCTTCAACCTTTTTTCTCATTGATGGATATTTATTCAATAGCATTGGGCCAAAAACTAGAATCATGTGCAGTCTTGTTACAGCCACTCAGCCTACTGTTTCTTGTTTTGGGGATTATCTCTCTAATCAGAACTGGAATGATTCATGCAGGATAGCCACTGCTGCTGAATAGTTACTCCATGCTTGTCTTCCTTTGGATCATTTTCTTATTCTGCTCAAAAGGTATGTGCAGATTAGATTAGTCTAGTGCTTCAGGTGTGGACCCGTACTTATTCCTTGTCAATATGCTTTGCCTTTGGTTTTCTCATACAACCTATTTAGTGAGTCTGTCTTCTTTGGTCTTTCTGGCCTTGTTCCGACTACTGCTCTGTTCAGTTGATAGCATGTTGTAGATGAGATGGATATCGGGAAGTGTGTTTAGAGACACTTCGAAATCACTGAAAGCATTGAGTACTTTCAGTGTGGCAACACTCTGTGCAGATTCCATCTTTAAAATAAATGAAATTTGGTGATATCTTGAGTTTTACTTCACTTTGTTTTTTATTGCTCTAATACAGTTCTGATACCACCATGCTAATAAGTTATGCCACATAGGTACATATTATATTGGCTCACTTTTGTAAGTATTACAGTTGCAAAATCATTATTTTGGTCTTCATGTGCATGAGCTGTTACCACTTTACATAGATGGTAGTCAACGTGGATAGTTTTGATCTGTTTAATTTATTAATTTCAGCACTGACTGTTTCTTCTATTTATTTTCTAGTTCAGTGTTAAGCTTTCTGGCCTCCATTGTTACTTTTTTCTGTTTTGTTTTGGTTTTTTTTATATCTTCAAAGTATTAACTTAGGATTCACTGGAACTGCATTAGTGTTGTAAAATTGTCAGTGTGTAGACTGGAGGGTTCAGTCCTAGCTCTTCTAGAATTATTGGGAACAAATCATCTGACCTTGCCATCACAACTATTTATTTCTAAAAATTTCTCAGTAATAAAGGAAGCATCTCTACCACTGTTAAAGCATTGGAAAGGACTTCATTTTATTCATAAGATGGCATCTTAATTGTTTCCTAATGTAAAGTATTTATTGCACATGACTGCTTTTTTGCCTCTTGGCAATTTTACTATCCTCAGCTAGTAATAAGTTATGTCACTGTTTATATTTTTTTTCTTATGCTGTAAAAACAAAGTTATGCTGTTAGATGCATCAATTGCAACTTTGTCTTTTCCATATTGTTTTTCTACATTGTAGTTTCTAATTTACTGATACTCATTTAAAGTTTGTTTCTTTGGAGGTTTTTTCCCTAAAATAAAAAATTAGTTGTCTCTCTTCATGGTGGAATTATAGCCTTTTGCCTGTTGAATAGATTCTTGAATTCTTGAACACCTACTTTACATTAGCACTTTTGTTCTGGAAGACATTTGTTAGTTTGTTATCTTACTATCTATTAGGGCTCAAATATATTTAAAAGGAGTATTTCAGTAGCTCAGCTGCTAGTTAGTTGCATGTACTTAGCCCTGTTCATTTTGCACACAAGTAAGCCAGTCATAGTGCATGCCACTAATGGTAAAAATCTGCACTGCGGGCTTTTATGTGCAAGTTTAAAGTAACCTCACTTGTAATTACAGATGTAAGCTGCTTAGATAGTTATACACAGACCGGTTGGACACTTACTAATGTATAAGCACAATTTGTTTTGCTTTCATTTGTTAGTTTCTCCTACAGAGACTGTCTTCAAAATAGGAAAGAATAAGGTTTAGATAGTAGCACTTGGAAAAGAATGCAAGTTGAAATATTGCAGCTTGGTTAAATTTTTTTATGCATGTGGCAGATGTTTAGACTGAAACCTGATGGAAACTGGACGCCTTTGCCTGGTTTTCAAAACAGTAAGCAGCTCAGAAATGAAGATCTGTTAGCGTTCCTGATTTGAGCATTTCTTTTTTCTGATCTTTCTTGGAACTCAGCATTGTAACTACATACATGACACTAGCCAGGAGTTTTGAAGTTTCTTTTGTGGCGAGCCCAGAAAGGCAGATTTCCTGTAGAAATACCAAAATGTCATGGTCTGGTTTGAATTTTTCCAATAACTCTGTTTTTCTTCTCCACTTACACAAACATTTAAAGATATGTTTTTATATTTACAGTAGATGCTCAAATCAACTAAAGTGCAGAGTGTTAGACATGGAACTTTAAAACATCTCTCTGTCTTATGTTTCCTCTGTCAAGCCTTTGCCAGGATCACTTTCCCCTTGTTGGAGCATATCATAGAGTAAAAGCAGTAACTCTTATCAGTTTGACATACGTGGATTATGATTTTGCTTTTGAGAAATGAATCCTTTTTTACAGCATGCTGGTGAAGGCCAAAGATACTAGAGGTAGTCTTCTGTGTCCATTTAACCTTTTGTCATTTTCTAGGTAGTCAAAATCAGATAATTTTTTTTTTTTTCCTTGCAGGTTTTGACAGTATCAGAATGCGATCTCTGCCACTGTATGTGATATGGTAGTGCTAGATGCTGAAGAATAGCCTTGAGGATATGTTTATGGTAGCTTACTGATCTCATGGCCATTTGTTGTATTTTCAGTGGCCAGTTAAACCTAACTTTGGAAAAACTGTTGTGCTCTGTGCCTATGCTGTCTGAAGTTTTATATGTGATTCTGCAGAAGCATGGGTTGGATGCTAAGCACTCAACTTCAAAGTTCAAGACTTTTTTTTTTTTTTTTACTATTTTTATGCCATCAAAGATATGAGGATTAGTGTAAGTGGAATTAGGGAAGTGCTGGATTTAACAAGTATCCATTTGTTTAGGTTTCAGATCGTATACAAAAATGGAGATGAGAACTACATTGTGCACTGTTTATTTTTGTGAATCCTCTAAGTGTGGCAGTTAGGCAGACATAGTTACTGAACAGGGTTAACTCTGTGCAGTGTCTTGATAAGTTTATTTTCTCAAGGAAGAAATACATCTTCTAAAGTTAAGTAATATTCCGCAACAGTCTGTTTTGAACTGGATTTTTGAATGCTGACAACGCTAAGAGAAGCTGCTTCATTTTTCACCCCTTGAAGATCTGTGATGTACAAGCCTACAAGACCAGCAATTACAGGACCCATTTTGTTAACATAAGGGATAAATGGAGCTCTTAGCAGCTTCTTTTTCTGTCTAAAAGTTAAACCATTATGAGATATTCTATTCTTGATGTGAATTCCAGACTCTTAGGACTGGACCTTCATTTGCTCAGAGAATGTCACAAAGTAGGAGTAGTCCAAGGAGAGAAAAGAGGCTATCTACCCTGTCTTTCCAAAACTAAATAGGTGAAAGCTCTTTAGCCTGGGAAAGAAAGGAAAAGGGTGGGGGGGGGGGAATCCAAAACAAAATTAAAAAATCCAACTGCTGGAGAGTTGTTTTAAGGTCAGTAAAATCATGAGTATAGAAGTCTGTTACTTCTAAAGAAGAAGAGATAGAAAGCACTCAACAGTAGATCAGCTAAAGGTAGATGGAAATACCCTTTAAAAGCGTGTACAAAATTGTGTCATTCACTACCAGATGCATAAAATGAATTCATCAGAGAGCTGAGATCTACTGTAAAAAATTTGTCCCATCAGTGATTCCGAAACAGTGGTTCAGATAGCCTCTGGTTCAGGAAGTCCCTATACAGGGGGGGCTACTGGAAGCTGAGTTTTTTATGCTGTGTTTTGTATGTCTTTTCTAAACATCTGACAGTGAAGTAAAATACTAAATTTTGATAGGGTGCTGAAAACATTAAAAGGCTATAAAGATTATAGCTGATTTAAAGGGGGATTTTTGAGCAGCCTGTGGAATATTTTGTAGATTAGTTCACAGTTCTGCTTATTAACAATGTAAAATGTTTTGAAAATGTTTTTGTTGAAGCGTAGATTCAGAATGTCACAATATTGCCTGTGCTATTTTCTCTCACTTGCATAATATTCCAGCAGTTTATGTTCAGAATTTTGCATGCGTAGTGCATTGGTATGCAGAAAATGAGAAAATTGATAATTCACTTTTATATTATGACTGCACCAGTGTTAAACATAGGGAGCTGTTTGGTGTGAGAAGTCAGGATATAACAAGTACAACCATTTTGTGTAACAGATCAGGTTTGCAGGAAGGCTTTTGGGCTTTTGTTTGTTTTTGGTTTGGTCTGATTTTTTTGAAGTGACTGGCTGACTTTGGAATTTCATGTAGTGTGATATCATGAAAGGTAAATAGACAGCGTGTCAGGGAAGGCAGGGAAAAAGTCTCAAGGTATGTCAAGCCAGACGTACACATCTAACCACATAAAATTGCTGGACATTAAAAAGGCCAACTTGGGTTAACTGTGAAAGCAGTAGTAGTATGAAGAAAAGAGGTGAAAAAATGCTTCCAAATGAAATATGGGAAAAGCTTCCTAGTTTATTAAAAACATTAGGTTGCGCTTGCAATTTGCATCTCAAATTGAAGTAATCTTTTTTTGTTGTTGTTTTTCACTAGCAATTGAATTGAGGTAGAGAAAGATTGCCCTGGAGATAAGTTGGAATAGTTTGGTAACTGGTTCTGTAGAGAATCCTGTGAGTTGCAGTTGCACCCAGGCTTTACAGTGAACTCTAGTCTTTATTCCAAGAAACTGAAAAATTCACAGGTCTTGGCATAAATAATGAACTTTATAAGTTCCCCAGCTTCAGTTTCTTCAATGCTCTGAGCTGAAATCAAGGTCCTTTTGTGTTAAACTGCTAGCCCTATACAACTTGTGATTTATCTTCTGAACTCAAGAGCACCTTGAACTCAAATTTATCTGGCCTTGGTTAATCCTATGACTGAACTTTAGTGTGAGCAAAAGTTTTCTTCCCCTTCTTTACTTCTGATCTTTAATTCTAAAAGTCTGAATGTGCATATAAATGCACTGTTTCGGTTCACTTTGCATTTTTTTGGAAGTCCAAAGGCTGGAAAGTTGCTAACAGATGAGCAAGAGAATATGCTTTTATCGTTCTCGGTCTTTTTTTTGTGTGTGTGTATTGACACTGGGCACGCATGCAGGTACTAATTGTAGTGAGAATTTTCCTGTACTAATAACACTACGAGTTTGGCCCAAATACCACTTCTGTAAGGGGTTGCACACAGCTATAAAAAGATGCAGGCTATATTTTCCCCTTACGGTTTGGCTGTGTCTGAGATGATCCCTGCTTTTGTTTAGAATTTGTTCTGTAGCATAAGTTTGGGTTTGGTTGGGTTTTTGTTTTGTTTTGTTTTTTTAAATTCCTCTTTGGCTGAGCTCCTTCAACGTGTCCAGGGAGAAGTTATTTAAATTTGGCATTGGTTCTGGGATGGCTGGCAGTTGGGCTTCTACCCTCCCCCCAGGTTGAGTGGCCTGATCTTTCTTAGTCATCTTTCTTTTGATGTGTTTGGAAAGCTTCTAGCTTTTAGTTTTAACAAGTTATTGTTGCTTTGCTTGCTACTTTATGGTTGTGTTTTAACTTGTCTGTCTTCTCTGTTTTCCTTGAGAGAACATGGGGTTTCTTTTTTTTTTTCCCCTCCTCTTAAAAAAATAAGTATTTTTGTTCTAATTGCCACCTTTAAGCAGTTGCTGAGTCATACTGGATTTTTTTGTCCTTTTTTTATAAGTGTCTTTTTACTTTTCCTTACTCCCTAATATGGTGTCACTTTGTACCACAAATGAACACTTCTACCCTTTCAGTTTCTTGGTTTAACTTGTTTTTAACCAACTTTCCCTTTTCTGAGTAGTTGCCTTATGCTTCAGTTGACAGTCCATAAGTTGCTGAATTTCTATTGTGTACTGTACCTACTGTTACGTTAAGATCTGATGGGAGTTCAGCTGTTTCACTGGCGGTTGACAGGGAAGTTTATAAAGATGATCTAGTGCGCACACAGTACGAAAGAAGGGAATATGAAATAGTCTAAACTGGCAGGGTAGGCTCTCCTTCTTTCATCTGCGTCTTTTTCTTCTGCCAAGGAAAATTGATTTTGTATTGTATTAATAACAACTATTTCATATTGTATAATGCAACGCTATATTGAACTATATATTATAAGTATTTACAAGATCTGCAATACTTGATCTTTAAAGTCAGGTGGAATTTGGAAATGGATTTAAGTCCCCACAGCATAGAGGAGTTCTTCATCTGGATTTTACACAACATTCATTACTACATTAACCATGAGTCTATGGGATGAGATATGATAGACAAGAACCTCTTGTCCATTCCATTAAGATGGCTTATTGATTTGCCTATAGTACTAGGACATTCTTGATAGGAAGAGTAGAGTGATGAAACATGAACAGATGAAGTGAAAAATTTGGAGGAACTGAATTTAGTTGCTTAGATTCACCCAAATGAGGCAATCTAGCCTTCAATAGTCTGCAGTATTTTAAGATGCTTTTTCTATGTACCTGTATCTTTTTGGTATAGTTGGCTTTTTCCTTTTGTTCCTTCCTGTTTGTTGTTCCTTCTTGCAAGGGGAAGGCTGTTCATCCAGAATCACTACCCTGTACATTCTTGTTTTATTCACAAATAGCTTATAAATAATATCTAACTTTTTAAACATATTTGATACTTTTGAGCCTGATTATCTGTTAGTGAGGTGTTCTTCCTGAATATTTGACTTTCTCAGCCTTAGAGAGAAGAGAGAAACCCTGATCAGTAGCTTTAATGGTAAGTGTATGTCTTACCTAATGTGTTAGAATTCCTGGAGTCTGACAATTAAATGGTGGATAAAAGAGAACTGACTTACATTGCCTACATTGGCATTCAAAGGCCTTGTAACAAGATTCTGGGGAAGAGGCTACTTAACAGAATTTAAGTGGTTATCGCGTGAGAGGTAACTGCCATTACAGATGAAACTGTCTATAATAAAGCGTAGAATTGAACACACTTTTCATCAAAGCCGAAATGACTGTCTCATGCCTTGGGGTTTTGTATCAATCTTACCATTACTGTATGTTAACTTCACTGATGAAAAAGGTGGTTAGTAGTAAAGGTAAGCCAAGAAAAAAATTTTGTGAAGACTTCATCAAACTAGAAAAGGCTGCACAAAGGAGATAACGTTCTGTTCTAGGATAAGTAAAATCAAGTATAATGAAAAATGTGGCAGATGAATAACTCATATGGAGCCATGTTTTGCTTTCTAAATTGCATCTTATGTTTGTACACTGAATTCTTGAAGGCCTCTTCCAAACCAAAGTGTCTTGCTGTCAACTTTAGCACAGCAAATGCAGTGCAACTACAATATCAATGTTTCCTTTAAGTATCTTTTGGTGCTGTTGTTGCTACAGAGCATCAGGTTAGAAGTAAAGCAAAAATGAGTACTTAATTGTTTGGCATTTAAAAACTTGGGAGTATTTTTTGTTCTATCTTTCTTATGTCATACACTTAAAAATAACTGGTGTTTGCTTGGAGTTGAACTCTGCTTGCTCTTCAGCTTTGTGTTCTAGCCGTTTTTTATAGAGAAATGTTGCCTGTTGTATAATTTTAATATTACCTGAATGTAATAGTTGTTTTACTCAGGTGATTATTGATTCATTAACATGTTAGTGCAATAGTAATAATGTAAATATTTAATATCATTGTTAATAAATATGTTTTTTTTCCTAAATTAATAATTCTGAAACCCTTGTTATTCACTTGTATGAAAATATTAAGGCATTTGAAGGTCTTTGCACTGCCTAATTTTTCCTTTGTGTTCTTTTTATGTTTTGCATATACTTGTAAAGTCAAAATAGATGTTCTGCAATGGGTAGAGTACTGTATTTCATTCTTTGTATGTGAACTTTATTTTATGGGTTCTTCCTTATAGTTCTTCAGAATAGAGAGCATAATTATTGCAGGATTTCTTACTATTAAAAAAAAGTGATGATTCTGCTGAGTTTTCTTAGATCGTCATGCTTACTTTGTTTCTTTGATTTATTCAAGGGCGTTGGGAGTTTCAGTGACAGACTATACATTTGAAGATTGTCAGCTAGCTTTGGCTGAGGGACAACTTCGTCTGCCTTCTGACACGTGTCTTTTAGAATTTGCAAAGCTTGTGAGAAGCCTTGGGTGAGCATATACAATATTTATATGTAAGGTGCATCTTTATTGTATATATATATATCTATGGTTAAATAGTTTTCCAGTCATATAACAATATTGCATTTAACAATATATATGGAATGTGTCATATTAGGATTGAGGAAACACCAATACAAAATTAAATCAATACTGTTCTCCACTTGCAAGCAGCACCCCTAGATCCTAATGAGTAGGCTGTAAAATTTGTATTTTCAGTCTGACAAGTGAGCAGAGTGGGTCTGAAGTGTTCATTCCTGAACAAGGCTAAAAGACACCTCCTGAAGAGTGTCAGGAATACTGTGGGATTCCTAATATTTGATGCAGTTAAGAGTCAATTGCCCTTTCCTGTGACATCTATGAAGGGAGGACAGTGCTGCCACAGCAGTCTTGTGACTGGATTAACATTATAATAGTGAGGGCAGAGGGGTCACCCTTTCCCAAGAAGCACAAAGAAGTGGTTGATCTTTTGAGTAGGTTACTGCTAGATGGGCTTTCTAATGAAACTGTAGCTTAGTATATGCCGTGTGGCTCCTCTCCTCTCTTCTCATAGCTTCAGTTTCCTCTGGCTTTACTTTTCAGAAAAGCTTCAGCATACTAGGGAAGAAATGCACATAAACCAAATAGTAGAACTTGTTGCTGATGTTTTCCAATTTTTCTCCTTTTTTTTCTCTCATCCACTTGAACAACCACAAACTAAATTTTACAGCCTCATCCTATTAATGGCTTTAATATACTAACACTGTTTTCCATTTTTTAATCTCCTCACCTGAAATTATAGAGCATAGTTTCATGTTTTCATGAAACTACTATACTTCATTTCCTATCACTAATTTTTCCTTCATCTTCCAGCTTATGTACATAAATGAAAAAAAAAAAGAGAGATCTGTTGGAGATATAGGATGGCATATATTATGCATTCAGATGACAAACTTATATTAATTCATTGTCAGACCCTCTGTCTGAAAAGATTTCCAGTAGGATAGGAGAGGCTTCTAAGGGGCAACAAAGATTCTTGCTTTATTCCAAAGGCTATGAATTTACAGTACTAAGAAAAAAAAAGCAAACAAAACAAAAACAAACAAACAAAAACCTAACCCATAATACCACCCACATCTCTTAATATGTAGTTGATTATCCCAGGATTCAGTTTAATCCTCATGTTAAATTGTCTGGCTTATGTCTGCTCAATTTAAAGCTGTTCTTTCAAATTATACTTTTCTGAGTTTTTGTTTTGGCCTCTAAAACAATTATGTGCATTTGTGAGTGAGGTTTCCCACAACCCAGATGTTCTTGATCTGGTTTGAGCAATTGTACATTGATGAAATATTATCCTGTCTTGATTTGGGTATGTGCCAGTAAGGCAGCTATTACGATGGTATTTTTCTGGCACAATAGGATGAAGACTGTAATATGACTTCATCTCTAATGCACGTTTGATGGCAGTGCAGTTATTTTGCTGTTTATTCAAAGGTTTTGAGGCCAAGGAGGCATTAAGTTCATCCAGTCACATCCCTGAATAACTGGAACACTAAATTTTATCCACTGGATTTTGCATCCAGTCTTAATACTTGTTTTTGAGAAATAACATACCTTAAAGCTAACATCCAGTTTTCCATGCAAGTTTTTATAGTAAGGCAAATCCAGGCTTGTTTTTTGTTTAGATTCTTTGAAATCCAAGTTATCTCAGTTTGCTACACTGGAGAGTTGGTTTTTTTGTTGTTTTTGTTTTTTTTTTTTCTATTCACGTTATGTATCTACAGTATTCATTAACATGGTCTGTACATTTTGCTTAGTCTGTGCTCAGCTGGATGGGATCCAATCCAGAAGCCACAAGCCACAGCAGTGACTTCTCATGCTTCATCTAATGCAGAGCTTGAGCTCTGTTAACACAGCTATATAGCTGCCAGGTTACAGATGTCTGAACTCAGCTGCCTCGTACTGAACTCTGTAGTAATATGACTGCTATATCAATGAGATCAATTTATTTTGGTCTCATCTTCCCAGATTCTGCATTCATGAGTCCTCAAGCAGTTATTCTTCTGCTGAGCTTGATGATCTAATCTATGTCTAACCAATGAGCTGATTACGAAGCTATATGCGGTCTTTATTGTAGCTTTCAAACATTGTAAATCCTCTGCTTCCTTTGATTTATTCCACAATTAATTACCCTACTGTTTAAACTGATTCTCTGTTTGTACTCTAACTGGATCTGCTACTGTGTTCTAGACACTGAAGCTTGTTTTGGATTTTGTGCCTTATTAAAGACCTCTTCGGGTATCTTCTTCTTCACAAAGCGCTAATAAAGTATAATTAAGTCTCATCTCCATCTTTTTAGGAGCTGTTCCAGGATAGTTCCCTGCAAGGAGATTATTTTAATTTATTTGCTCCTATTGTCTCAAACTTGTGTCCATTCCAGTTCCTACATTCACTTTGCTCATGAATTAAATGGACCTTCCAGCCTTAATTGTTGTTTCCCTTTCTTATGGAAGCGTGGCTTTTAGACCATCAGTAGCTCCCCAGATAACTCCCAGTTTTTCAGTCAAATGATTTTCTAATTATGTTTTTTTTTAGTTGTGGTTATTCTCAGTTGTAGTTGTTTTCTTTTCTGAACACTAGAGGTTTCTCTCCTCTCATCAGAAAATTTTAAAAACCCAAATGTGACACATACTGCAATCCAAAGTAGAAATTTTTTATAGTGACTGTGCTCTACTTGCTGTTAGATGAGGCTTATAAAATCAGGTCTTGATGTAACCTGAGATTTTGCTCAAGTAATTCTAGTGGTCCAAGCCTTTTGCATCTTTTGGGGCGAGCAAGAGGGGGTGGTATTGATAGCCTCATAGACTTTTAGCCAGATTAAGGGTCATCTGTTTGCTTATCCTGTGGTTGATTTTTATTTTATTTTTTTAACCGATCTGCTCTCTCTATCTACCCTTCAATTTGTTAGCATTCAATACTCTGCTACTGCGTTATTTACTTAATTGCTTCCTGGTTGTTTTTTTCCCAGATTCTTCACTTTTAAAACCCCAGGTGTGATTTGGAACACCTGTCAAGGGTGGATGTGTCTCACATCCTTTTAGTTAAGTAAATGTTTTATACTTCCTGATTTTTTTTCTTCTTAATTTGAAGTCTTTTTGGTAAATATTCTTTAAAAAAAGATTTTTATTTTTTATTTTTTTTTTTTTGGAGGCTAGGCAGCACTGATACTTGTACAGGACAGCACATAATCTCTTCCAGTATAGTAGTTGGCTTCCACTTTGCGCATCAAAAAGTAATAAGTACGGAAAGTTCCAGCAAGAATATAATATGGTGTCATGGTGAATGTGCATTTCATTGTTGGTATACGTGTGGAGCAAAAGCCTTTGGTTTGACAGGTTCTTGACCTGGTGTTTGCATTTAGTACACAGACTCTGAGGTTCTTTGAACTTTTCACTGAAGACAGTATGTCTTTGATTATGTCCTCTTTTTTAAAAGGTATGGTTTGTACCTAATCATCTTTTTCAGGTCAGATTTCAGAAAAATCTCCTGTTCTTGCTTTCTAGATTTATTAGCTTTCTCAGTAGGCTTACTTTTGTTCAGTAATTTTTATCTTTAACAACGAGCAACAATTTATTTTTTAATTCTTTTGGGATCCTTAACTGTCTACTTTGCTTTCCTGAGCCTGAGTATTATTGATGTCTTATATCCATATGGTGGGTACTAGTGATGTCTGCCCTGGAAGAATGTCCTACAGCCTTAGCAAGCCTGCAAGGTTTACTTCCTTACACACTCCCTGGCCCTGGTGAAATAGAGTGTTAGTAAACTTGAGTTGTATAAATTCTGTTGTCTCTTAAAAGCCATAATATTTTGATAAGAATGACCTGAATTAAACAGCAGTTCCATTCTGACTGCAACTTTCCAATATCATCTCATCCACTTGGCCCCGAGGATCCTACTAGGCAATGCCCCTGTAGGGTTGCAGGATCCACAAGGAGGAGATAATGGCCTCATAGGGCTGTTGCTGGTCTATTCTTGCTTGATAGCCTTTACCATCCAGACTGCAACGCAAATTTCTGCTGTGCATGTGTGCCTGAAATGGTGGTCCAGAGCTAGAGCCAGGGTAGAGCTTTGCATCCCCGAAGTAACCCCTCACAGCTAACTAACAGTGCCCTGACTTCAGAGTGTTCAGGGATTGCCTATAAGAGGAAAAATACCCTTGGAGGATGTTGTCCATCTGCATTCGTGATAAAAGCAATACTGTCCATTACAGGAGGTGACCACAGATCAGCCTTAACATAGCAAATACCAACCATGGTAATTCCTGCCTTGTGGATCAAGGCAGGGTGTGCCAAAGTATTTGGCAGGTTGGCTTTGCACCTGTTCAGTATGCTTTCTCCATTATGACACGAAGTTGCACAGAAGTACATCAGCAGACATAATGTATTGACATTACATAATGTATTATGTATATAAACTGAATGTATTATGCTTTTCTGGCTTAGGGCATGTTTCTTTGAGCTTGCAGTTTACAGTAGCTAGCTACAAGATCCAGCTGTTCTTATGCAACTTGCAGCTCTGTTAGACACTAGAGGGTTTTTGGCAGGTTCCCAGCATGCAAGAGAGGAGTTTGTTTTCAAATAGTCAAATGCAGCTAAAACTAGCTTTAAGGAGGTAAGATATCTCACTTCCTAAAAATAGTGGTAATTATGCTGAGAATGTCCTACCTTCAGGAATCTGATTTTCCTTGTGAAGTCTGCTATGAAGGACTTAATCTTCAGAGCTATTAATCTTGAAAAATGTCCTTTCCATCTTCAGGGACTTGGAAATGACCTTTTGTTCTCTTCAGTGTGCATTGGCCTAAAAAATGAAGCAAAACACCACAACAACAAATAATGTTATGTATTGTACAGCCTGCATGGAAGCCATTAGGCAAACAAGCATGATGTCATGAGCAAAGATATCAGCTTTTGGCTTTCTAGCTTTTATAGCCTCCATTGGGGTAATACTGGCAATTTTAAAGGAATTGAGTCATTCCAGCCATTTCAGAACTTCTTGTGGGATTTGGAACACTTGGCTTCAAAAGACTTCAGCAGAGTAGGTCATGGTCATCCACATATCAATTATATTCTGAAAGGGCTATATGGAAGTAAGCCCAGCTTGGATTACTAGAAGTACAATGCAGTCAGACTCAAACTGAAGCAATGTTTGCCTTACTGATCCACATACTCTTTTTGAGATTGACTCACATCTCCCTCTGTATTTACAAAACCCAAACCACAAGGTGTCTGCAAGATTCATGCTAAGCCACGGTACTTTCTGTACAAGGTTTTTACTTCAAACCTTTTAGCTTTTTGGACTTAATTAACTGGTGAAGTGTCTTGAATACTGCTCACCAAATGAATACTCCATCAGTTCTAGAAGGTGAATTTTGAGTAAATTAATTGCCAAACAAATCTCTCTGATGTAGAGACAGATGTTAGACTGCATATTCTGTGTCATTGGTGACTTATCTCAAGGGAGAATTCTGATGCCAGCTGTCCTCATCCTACAGTTAAAATACATTTCAGCTACTTCAGTGAGGATGTATCATCTGTGAACACTACTGATATATAATCCTGCATGTGAGAAGCTGAGTTCTGTGTGCATCTCAAATCTCCCATGGATTCCTTTGTTATTGTTCCTGCTACTTCTCTACTTGATCATGCAAAATTAATGTTTGCAATGAAATGTTCCACTGCTCTTCTTATACTGTCTACGACCAAAACTTAAGATAGGTGCTTTAGTGCTAAGATGGAGAACATACGAATGTTCTGTGGGGGCCATGGGTCTCTGGGAGAATTAGTGCATGTTGAGGTCTTATAATTCAAAATACAGAGCTTGGCATGGTTCAGTTAGTATATTTTTGGTAAGTCAGCTTAGGTAATGGCAGACAGCCTAGTAGTTGTGCTTTTACTTAAAAGCAGTGATTTTCAGGAAGTGTCATTTCAGCAAGCAGTCAAGGTGTGGAGCTGATATCTTTATTCAGAAATTCCTGAGAATGCTGGTATTAAGTATTTTATTCATTCTTGCCTCTGAGAGGAAGTTGCTGTGGAGTTGCAGCTGCAGTCTGAACAGTTCTGGTGTGAGCTTGTGAGTTCTGCAAATAACTGCTTTTCCTTGTCTGCAGCAGCAAACAGCAAAACAGACAACTGCAGAAAAATATTGTAGAAAACTTTATTGGCTTCTTCTGTCTTCAAACTGCAAAGTTTGAATGCCCACATTATCCTAAATCAGTTCAGAGGAAACCTGCTGATCAAGATTTGGTTGATGTTGTATAAGGAGGGAATTTACTTTTCCTCACATACCTGCAGCACCATTTATTATATTGATAGTAAGACTTTTTAGCAAAGCGAGAACAGACAACTTCACTTGGGGGGGGGGGAAGAAAAAAAACAAACAAACCAACCACCATGTAGCAGATATCTGCATAAATATGAAGCTGTTCATTTATCAATCAGAAGGACTGAGGGAATTTCTCTAGCTGTATTAATTGCTGTAACTTTGGGTCACCTTCTGACGGTGTTCAACTCCAGACTGAATCTGAAAAATGAGGACTGACAAACAGGATTAACGGTATAATCGCTATTATGTAATCCCTGATTTCTTTTAGGCAAGATCTATCAGGTCTTTCCTGTTCAGTGACACCAGTAAATTTGGAAACATAATTGGTTTATGTTACAGTCCTACAATACAGCCATTTTCAGGTGACCTAAATCCCACCTAGTTCTCCATGCCTGGTATTTATTTGCTAGTTCTAGACTGTTTCTTGTTTATGTTGAGCCACTTACGCATACAGCTAATAATCAAGGTAGAATAAAGGACCCAAGTTTATGACAAGGGTTCCTAAGCCCTTACAGCATTTTCTAATAGTAAATTTGGAAACATAATTGGTTTATGTTACAGTCCTACAATACAGCCATTTTCAGGTGACCTAAATCCCACCTAGTTCTCCATGCCTGGTATTTATTTGCTAGTTCTAGACTGTTTCTTGTTTATGTTGAGCCACTTATGCATACAGCTAATAATCAAGGTAGAATAAAGGACCCAAGTTTATGACAAGGGTTCCTAAGCCCTTACAGCAATTTCTAATACAGTTCAAGAACTAATGGGAGCCTTAATTACAGGAATACATTATTTTGTAATAAGGTTTCTTGGTAATTCTGATTACAGATTTTGTAATGTTTTACACCGTTATCATCCATTGCTTCATTTAGTATATTGAAACTTGTGTTGTTAAAACTGGGTTTATGTTTAAAATGTGCAAAAATACTATGTTTTCTAGGCTGAAGCCAGAAACACTTGAAGATGATCTTGATAAATATGCTACAAGTGCCATGAAAATGAAAAAAGAAAAGGTTGATCTTAAAGAATTTTCAGCATACTTGGAATTTCCAGTTTCTCACACATTAGAAAGTATGTTTGCGCTTTTTGATGAGGTAAGAAACAACATCATGTTTAAAAATTGTACTACTTTTGGTAGGCTCTGCTTTAGCCTAATTCCGTTCCAGCTGAATTCCCTGAGGTCTGATCTGGGCCAGTGCTAAGTGCTTTTGAGCACTTCATCACACTGTTTGCTTACTGCATTTCCCTTTCAGCAAGGTAAGAGCACCTATCATAAGCTAAATAAAAGCATTTACTCAGGTAGAAGGTAAAAGGAGTATCAGTTGAACAAAACTGATTATCTTTCTAGATGCAAAATATGAAGAGGAAGAAAGATGGGTTCAGGCTAAACCTCTGCTGCTGCTTGTTGCAACTGAATGCAGTGTCTGTTACCTGATATTTCACTTACCTCGTAAATAAATCACTTGTTCTTCCAGGATGCCTTAAACCTGAAGGAACTTGGCAAATGAGCCAGTTTTTCATTCCTCTGGCAATCAGTCAGAATGGGGATATGACTGTTATCTTTGTCTAGGTGAGGTGCTGTTTGGACCAGGAGGTGGATATGTCCACAATGTTTTCTCTTAGACCAAAGAGCAGATGTCATCTGTTCAGGGCTTAAATTAGGCTACCTTGCCATCTGGTTTTCCAATTTTAGTTTCAATCCATTAATTCAGATGGTTTAACGTAAAAAGCGTAAATATGCAAGTGCAGGGTGATAGTAGCAGCACTATCTTCCAAGAAACTTTGAATTATGACTTCTGACTGAGACTCTGCAACGGGCCTGCAGAGCTTTGACCCAGGTTCTTGCACTGATGTGATTCCATTTCAGCGAGACTTTTCCCACAGTGGTATATGTAATGATCTTTCTGAATATTCTGCATCTTTAGCAACAGTTAGTTAGTTCTGACAGTTCTCAGACAAATTGCAGCATATTGAGGTGAGGTTTTCTTTCACAGAATGAAGATGGCATAATTGACATTCGCGAATTCGTCATTGCTCTGTCAGTTGTATGTAAGCCATCTAAAACTCTGGAAACAATTCAGTTGGCATTTCAGGTAAGCAGCATTTTCTTCCTCTATGTAGTTTACTTATTTTTAGAAATTACTAATATTACCATTAGACTTAACAGAAGCTTGTTTCACATACCTTTTTAATACTTAATTACATTTTAAAGTAACATTAATGGAAAGTTAGATTAAGAGGCCATGTGCAGAGGGAATGCACTGCAAGTTTCAGTTGTGTAAAATTATGGAAGTTTGCAGTTTGAAATTGTTCCCTGTGGAACACCTGTAGAATCCTTTTCAGCACATTGAGTCTCAAACCTGAAGTCTTTTGTAGCGATGCCTCTAAACTAAAGGCTAATGAATTATGCTTACTACTTTTATCATATTTCAAGCAAATCTTATTTTTTGAGTTAAATATTTTAAAACTCTTCCTACATGTTAATAGAGATTAATTTATTTTACCTCTTTTTATCTTCTTGATAAGATTTTCTTCCCTCTTAGTCTTAGCATGTTTCTATGTTGGTCCTGCAGTCTCTGCCCAGACTTTATGCTTCCCAGAAATGCTCCTGATCTTGTTCTAGCCTCGGTGGTTTGTTGTAGTGTCAGCATAAATGGTTAACGCAGGCTTTTGGGGAAAGTGACAGCAGTAATACTTAATGTTTGCCACTCTGGTGGATTTGTCTGACACCTTGGTTTGTTACTTTTTAATTTATTTATTTAATATTGCTATTTCAACACGCAAACTCTGCATCCTGCATCATCTTTTCCCCTTGCCTTCAACTCATGTGGTCTTTAGTGTTTGAAACTGGGAAGTGCTAACTCGTGATGCTGTCTTCACTATTGAGTGCATAAAGTTGGGAACATTCAGTAGTATGGTACTACATGGCAGTGCTATCTTCTGTGCAGTTGTTTTTCACATTCTTCAGCATACCTGTATTATTCTCTTAACTCTGTTTTGCTAAAGAAATGAGGCTCCTGTGAGTGTTCAGTGTTCACATCTATCACTTTTACCCTTCGGCCACTATCAAACAGATTTGACAAAGGAGGAAGGAACAAAAATATTTAGTTCCTAGAAATATGGGGGGAAATCAGTGTCTAACAGCTGCAGTTACTGCTACTTCTGACAGAAAAGCAGAAGAGTCTCTGCCCTTAGTCTCTTTGATCTATATAATGGCATAGAGAAATGGTCGGGCACTGTTTGGTCAGCTCTCTATCTTCATACTAAAATTAACGAGCTTAAAGTAAACTTCCAGTTGGCTTTTGTATTTCAGTAAAATTTGACTGTCATGATGCATAACGTGCAGTATACTTTTACCATTTTAGAGAAAGAACAGCTTAGATTGGGTGGTTATTTTCCTTTTGGAAGCACCTACATTTAAGTTAATAGAACTGTTTCCTAGAAAAGTTCTATTCTTTACTATCTGCTCTGTTCTTCAACTCATCATGCATAATTGTGAGTTCCCTGGTTAATTGCAAAGTACAGAGTTAACTGTAGAACTGCAAAGAAGTTCTATGCATGGACTAAGAAGGGGAAACACTCAGCAAGGGGAAGCAGGTATGGCTCATTTTATTGTGCTAGCGATGATTGGAAGAGTTTAAAAAAAGTCTTGAGGAAATTTTGCTCACATTTTTTCACTCCAGAAAAAAAGGGAAAGAGAACCTTATTTGTTTGGGTTTTTTAAACTCTCTCCTTTCTTTCCCCCTGTCCTGAGTTTGTGCACAGGAAGACAGCCACACAACTTACTGGGAGCCATTGGAGGATCTAGCCAGTTCATGAATGTGTGCCTTTGTGCAGGTGCTGTCCTCTGCCATGTGCTACTTTTTGGAAAGCACTTTATCATTTGTTTTCAGGGATAAAGTGCAACATTTCACGTAGCTGAACAAGTTTTCAAAGTGGAAGTGTTTAGTGTATGGCTGAAGAACTTGAAAAATAGGGATTACTGGGCCACTAGAGTTGTAAAGCGCTGGGCAATTACAAGAGAAGGGGGGATTATGGCGACCGAGTCTAAGAGTAGCACTGCAGTGTAAGTGCTAGACATCCTCCCTTCCTAATTGCTAAGGAAACTAAAGGGTGTTGTAAATCTTGCCAGTATGAGCTTGTGAGCATTACCTTCAGGTATCACCTTCTGACTACTTGATCTGTGAAAATATAGCAAGTTTTATTAAACAAGTGTCTTGTCCTTGCCCCTGCTCCTTGTGAAACAGTGTGCAGGTTAGGTGCTAGGGAGGACAAAGTGACATTCCTGGTTTGAGCATGAATGTTGTCTTCTACAGAACTACTTCTTTTTTTTTTTTTTTTTTTAATTTTTGTTCCACTGACTGTTTTTATTCATTGACACGTGCTGTCTTGTGACAGCAACTTCTGTGTGTGTGAAAAAATACATCCTTAATGCTTATTTTGTTCAATCTCATCAGTTCCCACCTTATCAATCATGTAGAGAAGCTAAAAGGAAGTTTCCAAAATAGCATTTTTTACATGATTCAATATTCGCAGTGTTGTCATGCTTGAAAATGAGACAAGGATGTTTCAAAAACTCTTCTCTCTCAATTTCCATTGCACAGGCAAATTGAGTTATTTTAGAAAGTTTAATGAAGCTGTATTTGTTAGAGATGTTTTGAAATACTTGGGTCCTTTTTTTTCAGGGGAAAACACTGTGAATATACAAAGATAGAATGAGACTACAAGAAATTATTTTTAGTTATCAATTTCCTGTCAGTAGTAAAGCTAAGTCTTTCTGTGAGGAAACTCTTTGCTTTAGGATTTAAGAATATGCAAATTATTATTTTTCTAGAATAAGTATTTGTCGAAAATTATAGGTCCATCACTGTATGGAATAAGATTCTTCTGATTAATACAGTGCCATTTAGATGTAGGCATCTTATGTAAACTGGCTGTCAAATCAGTTGGATTTTGGTCAAAGCAGTCTTGAGTTTTACATCTGACCAAGTGGAAACAGTATCTGTTTTAGGCTGACCTAAATATATCTCCTGATTCCACAGACTCTCTTTGAGTTTGGACACCTAGCTTAATGGACTAAGTTACATATCTGCAAAACATGTTAGTGTTGTAAAGTCTTGTCTGTGAATATTACTGAAATTCCAGTGGTTAGGCATGTAAACTTTTTTTTCTGAATATAGCAAGCTTTACTTCCTAAGCGTACACAGGTGAACTAATAATCAATGTTCTTTTACGCAGGCTAATCAGAAATGCATAGTCGATCAAATCAATTTGAGAGTGACTCCAATACCAAATTTTAATTTTGCATTATTTCTTAGTGTGGTGATGTTCATAGGAGCTAGCATTCAGCTTTGCAATGATGTATCTTGCTGTCTTGATTCATAGCTGTACCAGTCAGAAAATGGAACTATAACAGAAGATGATTTAGCTCATATTCTGAAGACTGCCATGGGTGTGTCACAGATTAATGTTACACATCTTTTTAGAGCTGTAGATGAAGAAGAAAAGGGAGAGATTACGTATGGTAAGTATTTTAAGTGTGTCTGAAGTGTCACAAAATATCAAAGTTGTCTGAACTCATGTTGATGTGCAAACAAGTTTTTTTTTTTTATTAAACTTTACCTTTTTCAGTTGATTTGTTGACTTTACTTAGTCTGCAGGGATTTTATTAAATGTACATTTAAAAAAAATGTTTCACATTTAATATCAAATGTCATGTTTACATGTTTTCAGAGGTTTTCCCTTCCATGTTAAGTCAGACATACCTGGATTAGCTCTTTCTGCATATTCTGTTCTGTGACTTCCATGCATGTGAATATGTATTTTTAAGAAGGCTCTCTTAGCTCTGTCCTGTTGTTTTGTCTCTTGTATATGTTCCCCACTCTTTCTGCCCTTCCAGAATATAGGGGGATAAAAGACCTTCTACTCCTATAATAATTTCTCAGCCTGTTTGAAAATAAGTCACGAGGGGTGGGGGGGAGGGGGAGTGGTGGGAAATGAGGAGGTGTTGTTAACCAGACTGCTCAATATGTAATCTGTAATGCAGGTGATATGGAGGCGAGGAAGTTGCATTTGAAAAATTGAGATCTGGATGAATAGATTATGCTGGGAATCAAAGTATTTGTGTGTTACTTCAGATTCTTCATCTTTTAGGCTATAAGGTTCTAAATTTAGGTCTATCCTTTAAGTATGAACTGAGTTATTGATAGCCAACATACCACATATCTCCAGTAGAAGCACTTATGAAATGCCCTGTTTTACTGGTTTTTCTTCAGGATAATCAGTATGTATTTAATTGGTAGAAATCTTACAAATTAAGATGTAAGTGTTATTAAATCACAATTTGTGCACTAGTCATTCCTGTTTCAATTATACAATATGTATGTAAAGCTTCAACTAAAGAACTATTTTAGATATATTGGAACATGAATTATTGCTGCTGCCCTCCTCTTTTTATCCTGACTGCTACATCTTGCCTCCTTGCTTCCTGCTGTACTACCCCTTTCCCTTCTATACCTCTCATCTGTCACATGCCCAGCATTTCCATGTCCATCCTACATTATTGCCTTCTTCCTGTCTCTGTTGCTCCTTGTTTTCTCTCAACTCATTTGGATTGTGGCTCAGCTCTTCTTCCCTGCCCGCCCCCCGCCCCCGCATCACCAGATTCAAAAACACCAGAACAAAATCTAAGTTGGTAAGCCTAGCAGAACTCTTAATTTTGGCACACTTTGTTTGAGAATAGCTAAATTTGACGTAGTATACAAGTGAACTCAGACCAGTTCATATGAGTTACGAAATAATTCATATTTTGATATCCATCTTTAATAGCACTTAGTTGCATTTAAATCTGCACTTTACCCCTGAGTGGCATGGTGTGTTCCCATCACAGGGAAATCTGGACCACTGAGCCACAGCAGCGGCTGCTGAACTGCTTAGCTCTCATTTTCAGTATTTTATTTCCTGCAGTCAACAGTAGTCTTTTGTGAGGCTCCACAAAATAGGATGGTGTTTACATCACTTCTTTGAAACTTTGCTTGGATCTTTTTCTGAGAGAAGTGCTGGTTTTATAATATAAACATTGCACCAAGTTTTTAACATATCTGAAAGCTTAATAGTAAGAATAAATGTCCAATTTATTGTGGTTAAGAATTAGAAGATGAAAATGAAACTTTTGGTATTGCATTTCTATCTTGAAAGTTCTTGCCATAAATATTCAGTCTCTTGTCTTTCCTGAGAATATGTGCAACTTTCCATATACTCGATTTGTTGCACTTAAATACTGAGAAAGGAGAGGTGAAAATTTTTCAGACTACGCTTTTTCTGAAGGTATTGTCCGGACAAGTTCTGAGAAATCAAAACGTTGTTTCCAGTGGAAGAATACTGACCTTACTTTGGGAACACACAGCAGAGGGGTCTGGTGACACGCTCCCTCTTTCTAGGGTGTTAGATTTTGAAGTAGGAATATTAAGTCTTCAGTCTTAATGGTAAGAACAAAAAATACAATAACCATAGTATCGAACTGTGAACAGCTTCACAGTCACAAGCCCTGGTCCTCATGGGGGATTTCAGCCACCCTGATATCTGTTGGAAGGACAACACAGAAGTGCACAAGCAATTCAGAAGGTTCCTGGAATGTGTGAATGATAACTTCCTCCTGCAAGTGTTAGAGGAGTCAACAGGGAGAGGTGCTATGCTGGACCTTGTTCTCACCAACAAGGCGGGGCTGGTGGGGAATGTGGAGCTCAAGAGCAGCCTGGGCTGCAGTGACCATGAGATGGTGGAATTGAAGATCCTTAGGGCAGCAAGGAGGGAGTGCAGCATGGACTTCAGGAGAGCAGACTTTGGCCTCTTCAGGCATCTGCTGGGCAAAGTAGCGTGGGATAAACCCCGGGAGGGAAGAGGGGCCCAGGAAAGTTGGTTGATCGTCAAGAATCCGCTCCTCTAAGCTCAGGAGTGATGCATCCCAACAAAGAGGAAGTCGGGCAAAAATGCCAGGAGGCCTGCATAGATGAACAAGGAATTCCTGGACCAACTGAAAAACAAAAGGGAAGCCTACAGAGTATGGAAGCAAGGACAAGTAACCTGGGAGGGATACAGAGCGGCCAGGGATCAGGTAAGGAAGGCTAAAGCCCTGAGAGAATTAAATCTGGCCAGGGACATCAAGGGCAACAAGAAAAGCTTCTTTAGGTACATTGGGGATAAAAGGAAGACCAGGGAGAATGTACGGCCTCTCCAAAAGAAAACAGGAGACCTGGTTACCCAGGACATGGAGAAGGTTGAGGTACTCAATGACTTTTTTGCCTCAGTCTTCACTAACAAGGGCTCTAGCCACATTGCCCAAGTCACAGAAGGCAAAAACAGGCACTGGGAGAATGAAGAACTGTACTACTGCCCGCTGTAGTGGAAGAGCAGGTTTGAGACCATCTAAGGAACCTGAAGGTGCACTAGTCCATGGGGCCTGACGATACGCATCCACAGGTCGTGAGGGAACTGGCAAATTATGTTGCTAAGCCACTGTCTGTCGTATTTGAGAAGTCGTAGCAGTCAGGTGAGGTTCCCACTGACTGGAAAAGGGGAGACATAACCCCCGTCTTTTCCTGGAGTCTGATGCTTCACAGTTGCTTTAAGCTTGAGCTCCAAGATGAGACCTGTGATTAGAAATAATGCTGGAATAGCTCATTCTTTCTACATCACCTTGTCTGACGTTTCCATTGAATGAGGCAAATGGGATCCTAAGTCCTTCTTTGGACTCTGCTGTGTACAACTTTGATAAATATTTCTTAATATCTTCAGGACTTGTTTCAGCAAGACTCAAAATGTCTACTTACTCAGATCTATAAGAAATAGTATCCTGTTCAATTTGGTTCTCTGGAATCTGAGATTTTTCATTTGGATCCAGTACTAGTAAAACATTGAGGGATGGATCCTGGTAGCATTGTCAGGATGCTGATCTGGATATAGACGCAGAGAGAGAGATACATATATCTCTCAGATATATATGGTACTTCTGTGAGCAACTGCTTCAAGATATTTTCTGATATTATTTTTGGAAAAGATACAGCAGCTTTTTCAAGAATTACTTAGAATGGCATCTACAGCAAATATTCTAGCTTTTCCCATGTGAAAAGGATTGTGCTTAATGTGATTGTAAGAGCATCTTTGGTACTGTTGGTTGAAATTTTTATACTTGTCTTACCTTCATTAGGCTAACTATCAGAATGACTTTTCCCAAAAAAAGGCTATTTTTTCATAGTTATTAATATAATGCACACATTCTTTGTATTGTTCTGGCTGAACTATGACACGTGAGAAGGACTAGGTCCTTGGGATGCGCTTAAAGTGTCCATGTGCAAAAAGGAAATGCTTTCATGTTCCTGCTGCTGACCAGACACAGTTAAGGCTGATAGCTGATTGCTCTCTCCTTGCTAGGTGCAGAAAAATAATGTACTCAGTTGGGTTCACTGAATGTGCTTAACTGTTCTTATTCTGATGAACCAGTTTGCACTCATGTTTCTAACGTATTCTTGCAACTACTAACACTGTTAAATATGTTACATATAAAATAACGTTCTATGTTTCCTTATTGAAAAAGGTCAGATTCATCACATTCTTTGCTATGAGATTTTTTTTAAATAAAAATGTGAACATGCATTAAATATTATCAAAAGAAAAATTTTTGCTGTATGTATTTTCAAACAAGATTTTTTTCCCCTGAAGGACTTTATCGGATATTTATATGACCAATCTTTTGTTGTATATACCGGTTTTTCAACATAGATGATAGTTTTGGTTTTCATGGCATGAACATAATCAGCTTTTTTTTAGTTAAAGGGTCCAAAATACTTTAGATCCTTATATACTGTGGATAAGGGATACTCGCTTTTTTTGTTTGCAGAAGGATGAAGGTATGTTTATTGCATTCTCCCCACCTATCCCTTTGCAACAGTTCAGAGGCACGGTTGACCTAAAACTTCAGTGCCCCTATGAGATAAATAACAGTCCCTTGCCCTTTGCAATATTGAGAAAAGCACACTATCTCAGAGAGCGTAGTGGACACGGAAAGCTGCAGTAGTTCCCTTCTTCCACACCAGCCCAGTTGTGCCAGGAGGAACTGGGCTTCACCCCTCTGAAAAGCTACTTCAGCTGTCATTTGCACTGAACTCCAGGGAACTCACAGCATCATCTGATCATGAGCTCTCCTGGGATAGCACAGTGAATTTGAGTGGGCTGTGCATGGTACACTGTAAGTGATGGAGTTAGTGATAATGTTCACATCCAGCTTCTTCCAGTGTTGGTTTGCATTATAAGAATGGCTTCTTAAAGACTAGGATCCTGTACAGTATCTTGTGTTCAAATCCTATCTGAATAAACAGTCATATGGGCAAATTGTGACAGAGCTTTAGTGCCTGATTTTTTAACACAAAATGGAAAGTCTTGATGTTAAGGATTTCCCGCTCCCCAAGAACCCATCTTGCTCTTTTTATTGTCTTATTAGTGTCCAACATCAAAATCAGGGTTTTTTCATAATGTGTTGCAAATTAATTATCTGCTCACAATATAATTATCTAAATTATTAGGAGTTCTGAAATGTTGAAATCATGAAAGAAGGTGGCAGCATTGACGGCTGCCGTTAGGTTGAAGAGAATTGAGTGCAAAGCATTAAAGGGCATGTTTGCAAAGACTTTCCAGATTTCAGAAATGATTGCTCTTGCTGTTCATTGTTCCTCAGCTGGAGGGCCTCTACCCTTCCCCCAGTAACAGTGAGATGCTATGTCAGGGCATGTGGTGCTCCTCATGCATTTTAATGCAAATCTGAGCCTGTTTACCCCTTCACCATACAAGCTAAGTTCTGGTCTGAAGTGTTTTAAGAGGGCTTAGATAACTCTTTGCTGCATCTTGGCTCTGCGGATGTGGTAAACTTCTGCTGAGGAGCTAAAACAAGCGATGGGGATAGCATTATGTTAACTGCTGCTATTTTTCTCCAAAGTGATCATGTGATTATATATGTATAAGTATTCAAATTTAGCGTCCTTCTGTTTCAAAAAGCTGATTCTGTGTAACAACAATTTTTTTTAGATGACTTCTACGGATTTGCTGAATTGCACCCACACTTTGCAGAAGACTATCTCTATGCTGATCAGATGGGAGCTGAGAGTGGCTTGGAGACTTCATCTCTTTCTGCTCCTAATGGTATCTGCACTGACTTCAGCCCTGAAAATGCTGAAGATAAAAACAAGCCCCTGCAGAAGAAACTGAATTAACACTACAACTGTTACCTTCCTCTCCTGGTGAGAGGATTATCTTTTCTTGGGATTTTCATAAGTCACTCCAACTATACAGCAAATACCGGTTTTGTGTGTGAAAGTTCTTCTACCTTAATACCATTCTATGAATCATATGTGCTATATTTAACAACATGTTCCAGGTTACTTTGGGGAAGGTGTTCTTATTTTTTTCAAAAAAGTCTTTGAAAGGCAAAAATGTGAATGTGCTTCATTATTAGTGTTTGTATTTAAAACGAAGCGGCACACTTATTTATATTCCATTGGCTATTTTCATGTACAAAGTGTCGCACAAAAAACTGTGCATGTATAAAGAAACTGTAGCTACTATGGTGTTAAGTGCACTTTGGTGATTAGTGTTTTCCCTAGTTATGGGAATGTTTATTTGGGGCCAAACTTTGCTGTCCGTATTTGCATAGTCAGTCTTGTTTATTTCAGTGGGATTATTCTCTTGAGCAAGGCAAGCACATTTTGGCCCTTTGTTTTGGTTTCAGTGAACAGTTGGGAAACAATAATGCAAAAACTTGTTAAGGATTACTTTTTATTGTTGAATGACAAAATTGTTTCTCTTTCAGTCTGTTCCATGGTAGAATGAAAAGGAAAGGCTCCTTATCCTTCACCCCAACACTTTTCTACTGTAAACTTCCGGATGCAATTAAACATGATGTTTTTTCCAAACTGACATGCCACATACTGTTTGCAAATATATGACAAAACTGCTTTTCTCTTACAATCAATTCAAATCATGTTCACTCAGCATTTAAATAGGAGGCATTTGCACAACTGTATTTAATCTAGATTTATCAGGAATCACAGGTTTCTTTTGTAGCAAGCCTGTTTTACAGATAACTTAGCCTGGAACACATTATGAAAATTTTGTTGTATCAGTGCAAGGTTGCTGTTACTTCAGAGACCAACAAATTGCACATCTCCTGAAGAAATCATATTTAAATCTCTATAGCAACATTACATATACTGCATATAACATATGAAGCTTAAAATAGTTTAGAACTGTTTAAAAAAAAAAACAACCACAGCCTAAAAAACTTATATTAGTAACGTTTCTTATCTTTCCTTTTGTAAAGCCACATGCCTTAATTACTAATGGAGGTCTTAGAGGAAAAACTTAAATTATTATAAAACACTGAGCTTCACTGATTAGGAAATGTGACAAAAGCCTCAAGGAGCAGGAAGGAGGACTCTGTCACAAAATAACTCTGATGGCAACTCTACTTCCAAACAAACAAAAAAATACTTTCAGGTCATTTCTGGAACTAATTTTGTAGGGCTGTGCTAAAATATGATGGTTTTGTGATGGGAAAACTGCTGTTGAGATTTGAATCTTCCACATGTTAGAGTAATTTGAAACTAGATTTGAAAGGGAGGAATTTTAACAGGAGGAAATCTGTTTGTACCAAATGCTTTTATTATTATTTTTTAAAATAGCAGGAGGGTTTTCAAAGCTCATTAGGGTATTGGAATGTGTCCTTAGAAATCTCTAACTGTATGTGGCAAGTCTCCAAACTGAAACTAGTTTTAATGGAAAGAATATGGAGAAAAAAACTGAAGAAATTATACTTTCTGTGGGGTATGTGGAGGTAGGCTCTCCTTTGGAGGTAATAACTAAATTTTTTATTTATGTAGGTAACATATGCCAAACTGACAGGGCTGCAGCAGACTGGCAAACAAGGTTTCAGTTATAATGATCATGAAAAATAGGAGAAACGGTTTGGAAAAATAAGATATGTGAGGACCTACACTTAGGTAGGAAGAGTCAGCTGCACAAACGAGGGAGTGGGTATTACTGCATAAAACATCTTGGGGCAGGGATGGTATAGAGTACGACAAACTGAGCACTGTTAAGTCATTGCTGCAGAAAAGACAGTCATTATAGTGTGATGCATCTACAGGATAGCCTGTGAGAAGTGTGATACTATTTCTGTATTACCAACATGTGATAAGGTCTTGCCTGAAGTACCTGTCTGTGTTGGGGCACCTGAGAAAGATGGAGAGTAGCTGGATAGAGTGTGGAGGACAAAGTACTCAGAAAAGAGATATAAAAGTATTCTTTAATCCAAAGAAGAGGAGGCTAAAGGAAGATGTGAAAACAGTCTTCAAATATGGAAAAAGTGGCTATAAGATAGGAACAATCTTTTTTTTTTTTCTCAGTGTTAATAGTTATATGTTATTAATTTAAAAGACGAGTAAAGTATTAGGAAAATGTCCTTACAATGTACCTAGTTAGCTAAGGAGAGTGGGTTATTCCAGGTGAGGTGAGGAGCCTTCCTTCAAGGGAGGTTTTGAAAATGGAAGAGACAGACAACTAAGAGACACTTGATTTTATTGATGATGCCCCAGGGTCGTAGGGATATGTCTTGAGGCCTACTTTCTGTAATTATACAGTATGTATTTTAGCTGGTATGCAAGGGCGCAGGCACATGAACTGTAGTCTAGGCGTATCGCATCTCCTCTACAATACTTTTTATGGCACACAGCTCAAGCTGGCTGTCTAAGGTAGTCATCCTTTGCTTTGTATGTGAGCTTGAGAATCTGAGTGCAGAGGTTGAGATAGAGTTCTCCAAGACACATGTCTGAAAAAAAGAAAAAAGTTAAGCTTACTATCCCATGGACAACTTTGGGGTAAGAGAAGCTCCATAGGAAGAGATACTCTGCACACATCTGTATAACAGAGAAAGCTTATTGAAGTTGGCTAAATAGGAGTGTACTTAATTTGCGTGTATGGTGTGTGTAACTTGGGGATCGGTCTTCTGAAAACCAAATGAACCCTTTGGTTTTCAGATTTATTTTGGTGAGGGAGATGTTTTCCACTTGTGGTGAGTGTAATAACTGTACTTGTGTGCAACTAAGCTGTGCGGAGTGTTTGGCTTGAAGGGTGTTGCAGCCTACAATAGACGAGTCCTTAAACAAATGCCACATTGTGTGGTGAAGAGGCACTGAAAGTTTTGTGTGTCAGTGAGTTCAGTCCAGAGCTGCTACTGAAGAAGGCCAGTGACCAGCAGATTGTTTGCTTGGTGAGCAAGTACTCCTGGTAGAAGCAAACATTTAAAAAACAGATAAACAAAAACAAAACACAACACCACAAACCCACAAAAACCCCCACGAAACAACACTTAGATTCTGTAATAAATTGTGATGCTCCCTCTTTTGTGAGATTGTTGAAAGAGGTAGAGACATAATAGGCTGAATCATAGGGTAAAGTCCCGATCAGCCTGCATGGAAACATCGTTGGATCACACATAATATCACAAAAGCTGAGATTAGGGAATATAATTCAGGCAATTTTAGTATCTGTAGAATATAAGGCTGTAGTATTGGACTGCCTTATAGTGACAGAAAAGCCATGTTACCACAGGATGGTAAACTGGGGACTTTATCAAGGACTGAGACCTGTAACACATTGCATTACTGCAGTGATGTTCATTACAGCTCATCTGTCAAACTCTGCTGAAATGTTCTGGTAGTTCCACATAAGTAGCCTTTTGAAAAGGTAGCTGAGTGTGGAACAGATGGGCTGTGACAGTTAAGTTTCAGTGGTTTGCTGCAGTGTCAGGGTAGAAGTGAAAGTTTCCTTTCGCCTTCACTGAACATTGATGTGTAAATGCTTTCAATTGAAATATTACAGATTTTACAAACAAATTGTTTTATTTTAACAGCCCTTAAATTTACAGGGGGACATATGAAGAAATTACTTCAGTTCTTTGCAACAATTTAAGTTAATAAATGATCCTTATGCCAAAAAAGCAGGAATGTGAAGGCTTTTAACTTTTCTGATGAGCATTTTACTACTTTTATGTAATACTGCCATCGCTTGTCAGTGGAGCTCTTGCATCAAATTGAATTTTTATATATTGTATGAGAGACCCAGCAAAGCTTTGCTATTCTGATAGGGTTGAGCAAATATATTTTGTATTTTGAATGTATTTAAAGTAGGACAGAAAATCATTACATCAAAGATATCTTAAAAGTGTCTTTTTTTTTCTTCATTTATAGTTCTTCAAACATAATAAACCCCCCCCTAAAATAAAGCAAACGTTTAGGTGGTGCAAAGGATGTGTTGTGGTTTAGTCTGGCAGACAGCTACACACTACAGAGCTGTTCACTCACTACCCCCCAGTGGAATAGGAGAGAATAAGAAAAAATGCAAAACTTGTGGTTTGAGATAAAAACAGTTTAATAGGACAGAAAAGGAACTAAAAAAAAAAAATTGTAATAATACTGCTGCAAAATAAGTGATGCACGATGCAGCTGCTCACCACCGGCTGACCGATGCTTAGCCAGTCCCTGAGCAGCAGGCCCCCCCCTCCCTGGCCAGCTCCCCCCGCTTTATATGCTAAGCATGATGCCATATGGTGTGGGATATTCTTTTGGCCGGTTTGAGTCAGCCTTCCTGGCTGTGCCCCCTTCCCAGCTTCTTGTGCACCCCCAGCCTGGTGGGGTCATAGGAGACTTAGTTGCTGCTGAGCAGTGCTTACACTAAAACATGAGTGTGTTATCAACTTTTTTCTCATCCTAAATCCAGAACACAGCACTATACCAGCTATGAGGAAGAAAATTAACACTATCCCAGCCGAAACCAGGATAGCATGTTTAAACCACTGTCTCTGCTACGGTAAGGCAAGTGCTATTACAGATTTCTCGGGAGTCCACTGCAGGAAGCAGATACACTTAAAAGGCATTATAGGCAATTTGTAAACCTTACGGAGAAATTAGGTTGTACGTTTAATTTTATACCAATGAATTACAGTATACATTTCAATGCATTTATTGTGGCTAGAATGATCTTGCTATGATAAAAAGCAACCAGGCTTGTGTGTGCGTTTGCTAATCCTGCTTTGAAGATTAAATCCTTAGCTCACGAAGGTTGAAAAGGAGACGCATGTAGGGTAAGGAAGTGGTGCAACCTCTTTAGTGGCAAAGCTGCCGGAAGTAAATAGTTAAGTTTTGTACATAGCTGTTTATTAATATTTTCATGCAAACTGAATAGGTTTGTTAGCTAGTTTAAGTATTGGACTGGTTGAAATATTTTTTATTCATAAAATGTAGTAAACATTTTTCTGGAAAAGTGGTGGTTGCACTTTAACATCTGCATAGCTTAATAAATTTTCTAAAGCAGATGCATTTTTATTAATTTATGAGTTTCCTTACAAGGCCTTATTTGGTATTGCCATTAAATTGTTCTTCCTATTTTTACATTACCATGCACTAAGTACAGCTCTTCATGTTAACTGTTCTAGTCATGTTCTGCTTTCTGCTCCTTCAAAAATTGTATTCTCATTTAAATTCTCATTTGAAAAAAAAAAAAAGAGGGAGGCGAAACTTAATACAAGTTGTGGAACTTGAGAGGCACATGCTGTAGATCCCATGATCTCAGAAAAAACACTGTAAGCACAGCTTTGCTTATATTATGGGACTGAACTAGGATGAAGAGAAAAAAAAAAATCTGATTAAAAACTGACCAAGTTAGAATAATTTTCCTTTAGGTCAACGTGTGGGTCATCAGACCTTCTGAAATGTTGCATTCTGCTTAATGTGAAGCCTCTGGTTTTTTTTTCTAGCAGCACTTTCATAAGTGTTCTAGAATGAAGAAATGAGAAATATGTTGGCCAAGGGTTTTACGTTAGCAAAACTCAGGTTCAGCTCCTAAACTCATTTTGAAGCACAGAAGTTCCCTGTGAACCAAGCACTTTAGATGGTTTATTACTTTTTAGGTATCTGAACTTCAGCTAATTTGGAAAACTTAAATTACCTAATTAATATGGCTAGATCCTTTACAAAAAAAAAGAAGTTTGAAATGGAAAGTAAGAATTTTTCATCAGTGCCATTGATAATTAGTTATTAATTCAATTAATTATTAATTAAGCAGTCCAGCAAAACTGCAAGATCTATTTCACAGATGAGCAGGAAGGCTCAGATTGTCATTCAGGTAATTTTGGAGTCCCAGCTAGGCAGAAATTAAGCTAGCTGTTCTTCAGTCAGAGGATGATTTTTTGAAAGTACTGCAGCATCGTGTATCCAAGTAATGTCTAGGTCACTGGCAGCACACCCAGCAAGGTTTCATCTGCTCTCCCTGCTTTTTTCCTCTGAAGACTGGAAAAAAAGTACTCAGATCATGACAGGAACCTTGTAAGATCTCCTTAAATGTAAAATTCTCCAGCACCACCACAAAGGAACAAACATGATCATTCTGTTCTATAGCTTAAGCAGTGAACATTCACATACACATTCACATACACATTCATCACCAACACATTGCGATCAAAACGTGCATAAATTATATAATATTGAGGTAAAACTACTGAGAGAGCGCAGCAGCAAAGAGCTCAGCCATTAGATGTGCCTGGACCTGTGTCTCTGAATATTTCCTGCATCTCACAGTGATCAAGTTAAGACAGTGTCTTCCTCTAGGAAACCTTTCAGGTTTATTTCAGGATAATAATTACTTTGACTTTTAGAAGTGGAGGAGTGATTTGTTTTGTAGAAAACAGCTTCTTTTTCCCCAGATGGTATGGTGTGCTTCATCATGTGTAATGGGATTAAACTGAAGTGGGTGATAGCAAGAGAGCAGAGGATTTAAGAGGCTTATAAAATGGAAGGTTTATGTTTCTGTTAAATATGCTGAGACCTTTTTACAGCAGTTGACACACTGCCTAGATTGTCTTAGAAGTTCCTTAGGCAAAATATTTTTACTATTTGTGTGATGATAATGGCTCTTTATTCCAATTTTCTTTAGTAAAGTGGCAGAGCAGAGTACTCCTGTGCAGGCTGACTTCAGGAGGCCGTCTGTAACCAGTAAAGACAGATTTGCAGTTTTCTAATGATCTGTCTCTGGGAATGGAAACAGTAGAATCACCTTAGCACAGATTGCACCTGAGTAAGTTACTCCTGTTAATTAACCGGGTTTTGGTTTTGGTTTTTTGTTGGTTTTGTTTTGGTTTTTTTTTACCACCATAGTAAAAAAAACCCAAAACTTTGGCTTCTTTATTCTAAGCTAAATTGCACAGGGCCATATGAACATCAGAGCTCATCTGAGGTTAGCTTGGGGAGCTCAAAAAAGGTGCTGTAGGATAATCTGTTGACATAGTGTTAAGTTTTAATTTTTTTCACTTTGATGAAGAATGTTAGAAGCAAGAGAAAAGTCACAATGACTTTTGTAATATTCTGGTTTGTTATTACAAATGGGACGTTATTTGAGAGTGCCAGTTCTGAGCCAGAGTGTGAGCTGGAGAAAAATCAGGCTGAATTTCTGATCCTGAACCAGCAAGTAGACAAGCCCATCAAGGCTGGCATGGCAGCAAAGCTTTCACTGTGCAGCTGGCCGCCTGCATCCCTAGCTCTTGCTTGTGCTGACTGTTCTTTGTAGGTGTGCTGCAGCCTGAGGGAGACCGTGCTGCCTCTTAAGCTTAAGTGACACTTGTGGACTTTTCTCCCTGAGCCATAAGCAGCAGGTGAATATCAAAGTCCTCTTCTGGTAATGCCACCCAAAGCTACGGGCCCACGTACTGTTTTAGCTTGTGCCTGCTGTTAGGTAAAGGATTGCTTTTTCTTTTCCCACACTTTAACCATTGCAGGTGTGTCCAGGTGACAGCAGGTCTGAAAGAGCTCATGAGATTCTCCTTGTTCCTATGAACAATAAGAAATTAAATTTAGAAACAGAGTACAATGAAACCTTAAATTGTATTTACTTCCGACTCGTTATGTCACTTCCAGTGTGTGCCTGTTTACTTCCATGTTCCGAACGCAGCATCTATAAATGTGATGGCAAACAAAGTCTCCTCATGGATACTGAAGAAAGCTGAAGCTCAGACACTTTTCATCCTACCATGGTACTGGAAATGAAATTCATCTGATGATAGGTTGTTTAGAAGTCTATGAATGTATATGGGGAAAACCCAAATACATGTCTTTTATTCACTATCCAGCATGAAGACAATTTTGTATTTTAAATGCTAAAGAAATAAACTTGTAAAAATCTTGTATGCCCTAAGTATATATTTTTGTCCTATGTTTTCTTTTATAATGAAGTTCAAGCAAAATATTTCTTCTGTTTCAGAAGGGACATTTAGGTTAGCCAGTGCTGTATTTTCCAGACTACAAAAGCAGTTTTTGAGTAAACATCTAAAAATGAGATTGTATTTTTAAATCTGTGGATTAGAATTCCTTAAGTTAAATTCCTTAGCAATTGTATATACTTAGACAAAAAGCAAAACCATTGCAGCTGCTTGTCTATATAGTTGTTTGTATTTGGTGATTTGTTTATATTGCTTTTTCCAATTGCTGTAAGGGTATTAAGAGCTCCATGTAGATCAGTAGAAATAGAAGTACATTTCTTTAGATGTGATAGATTTTGTTTCCTGGAGGAGGACCAAGACTAAGCATCTGCTGACCTTGTATTAAGTACTATACAGCTTCAGTGTTGCGGCACTGTGCTGAAAGTAATGGGCATCTATTCAATGGGACCACTTTCTACAACTTTTTGTAATCCCCAGCATCTCTCCAGGTGTGCAAGACATTTCTAATTTGATCACAGGTACTAGTTCATCTTTTTGGAAGAATAAAATTGAGTTATCAACAAGCTGAGAAATAATTCAGAAAAAAAAAAAGTGGTTTTGATCTTGTGAATTATTGTTAAACTTGCATTGAGGATATAATTTATATATTTTGGAAAAAATATTGCTATGTTTTTGAACACACTTGAGAATTTAAATGCAAAAGCAAAAACGTTAACCTTTTAAATGATCAAATGTTGGAATTTTCTCTTATTGCTACTGAATCCAAGTTAGGCACTGCCATGAAGAGGATGCTTTTAGTTGAAAACCTGTGCCGACAGAGCGGGAAGCTGTTTTGTGGGACTCGCTTGCAAGGTGTTACGTGGTACAGCTGCTGTTGGCTTCAAGGCTGCTCAAGCAGACCTGGTGTGTTTAAAGACGCATGTTGGCTGCAAGCTTTTTATTGTAATAGCCCTTGGATATGCAGTGTAAATCTAACAATATGTAGTGCTACTGGATAATAATAATCTGAATGCATATTTTCTGCTGTAAATTTCCCTCCCATGGCTCCTATGGTATGTGTACATAGACTATTACCTTTGCACTGAACTGACTATACTTCATAACTGAACAGCAAAAACAAGTAGCGTACTCAAGATGACTGTAGCTTGTGGCTCCAATTGTGGAAATACTTTTGCAGAATGAAGAGTATAGCTTCAGTGCTACAAATTTGATTTTTATATTTTTTATTAACATGCATGGAAGACTTAAGGATAATATTTTTTAAAAATGAACTTGGGTTTTGTACATTTTTCAATGTTTAAAACTATATGATTTAACATTACCTCTGAATACCAGTGATCAGTAAATTCTTAAAGGAAATACCTCAATTTGAGCATTCTGTTCTTGTTAGTTGTCTAATAGGCTGAAATGGACTATGGCGTGTAATGAACTGAGCCAAATGATGCAGACGCTTAAACTATGCTAGATGAGTCGTATGATGATTTACTAAAAGGGAACTAAATGATACACTACAAGTGTTGATGTGTAGTATACAATCATGGCTCATTTTGCCCAAGTGGGCATTTTCCTTATGAATGGCTTGTACATTGAATTTTCAGCGTGAAGCCAAATTAAAAAATGAAAAAAAAAAAAAAGTTTGGTTTCCTCTGGATTTTTTTTTTTTTTTTAGATTTAAAGTTTTGGGTTTTTTTTAGTGAACAACAAGGTTTACAATAAGGATACAAATCATAATTGTGCATAAGACTGAGTCCATATGTGTTTAGGTGTGCTTGGCTGATGTATGTTCTCTGTAGCAATGTGTGAAGGAGAACAGTGTTTGTTTACCTGACAACTGGGAGTATGAAATACAGAGTTTTACAGGGGGTTTTGTTTGAATTTGAGGTGTTCATGGTTTTTGCGGGGGTGTGTGTTTTTTGCTTGGGTTATTGGTTTTGTGTTTTGTTTCCCCTAAAGACAGGAAGTGATCCAATGCTCCAGATACCTACATACACGAGTAATTAATAACGGAAGGTGGAAAAAGGCATAATGAGGTCCAGTGGATATAAGCTGAACCCTTAATATGAACACTTTTAAAAATACGGGTGAAGCACTGGAGAAGTTTTACATTTGTCATGATATGAAAATTTCAAGGGAAGACTTGTTAATGTTTTTTTTTTAATGTTGGTCTCTAATTTAAAGTTACGGGTGGATGCAGATTTTGAGTAAAGTTCCTTGGCCTACGTCAGGTTAGTCATGCAGTGGTTTATGTGAAAGAATAGACATCTATAGGTGACAGCAAATCTGTATGTTTTCCTTCTGTAAGAAAAAAAAAAGATTGAATGCTCTTATTTAATCTCTTTAATTTATTTATTTATTTAATCTATTTAATATCTTATTTAATTAAAATTTAATCTCGTTATTTCTTCTCTCAGTGAAGTCCTAGCCATGCAGCAACGTAGCACGCTTTCTTATGAAGAAAAGCTTTGAAACCTGAACCTTTTTTTGCTTAAATATGTTTTTCCTTTTTCTTCTGCTCTCAAGTGCAAGTAACTTACCTGCTTTCGTAAGTATAGAGCAAATTACACTAGGAAATGTTTTAACTAATGCCAGAGGAGGCTATCAGAATGCTGTAACATTTTATTAATTACAAAATGGAAGTGATTGACATTATTAATGAAATATTACAAATGTGTAAATGCACAAAACACATGCAAAATTTCTTTCTTCAAAGGGTAAGGATTCCTCCACTTGATACCGTCTGGTTTTAACCCTGTTTTTCCCTGCTGCCTGCTGGGGTAGCGTGAGGCCTGGCTGAGGTGACAGGCTATAGCCCTGGCTTTGCTCCCGTGTGGCAGCAGAGTCCTCCTGTGTGGTTCCTGTCACTGCGCTGCTTGGTCCAGTGTGGTCTGAACCTGCTGCTATCCCTCTCTCACTGCTCTCGTTTTGGGCGCTTTTTTAGGTGGCGTCCTCTGCTGAGGTAGCAGCACAAGCTGTGAGCCCTCACATCATGCCCTCTCCTTCCCTCGTCCTCCCAACTTTCTCCTGCAATTCTCCACCACTTTCTTCACTTAAAGAAGATATCCATCTTCACCTTCCCCCGCGGTATTTCCGAGCTCCACATGTCCTGCCATGTGCTTACGGTAATGCCCCCGGCTGCCCAGGCCCTTCACCTGTCCGCGTGCCCATTTCCTCGCTCGTCTGCATTGCAGGGAAGCTCCCTGTTGTGCCGCTGAGCTGAGCCACCAGCACACTCATCTCTAATCCACGCTTGTGCCTTTTCTGCCCCTGCACACCTGCCCAAAGCTCTCAGCCGAGATGTATGAGGTATGTACCCATGTCACCACTTTCTCCCGGTTGACACCACGCGAGCAGGTGCATGAGGACCACGAGAAATGCGTGCCTGTTTTTTTTTTTTTTTTTTTAAACTCCCAGTGCAGGGCCTGGAAGAGCCTCCTCAGCTCCCTTGAGGAGCAACGTTTGGGAACTCAGGCCTGTGAGAGCAGAGTGTTGCCTGACTGCTGGGCCGGAGCGCTGGTGTGGGCTGGCTGCTTCCCTCCGCGGCTGACAGATGGGCACCAGCCCTTTCCCTTCTACTTCCCTTCCCTTGTACCCAGGTCCCAAGCTGTCCTTGCTGTTCTCTCAGAGCTGGGTCCTGGGGCTGCAGGGGATGGGGGCACAGTGCCGCACAGGAGCCTCCTCTTCCCCTTCCCTTTCTTTCCCCCTTCCACCTCAGCTGCCCAGCATCATGTGAGGGGCCCTTCCCAGCCCCTAGTTGGTGTGATGGGGCCAAAAAACAACACGCACCGGAAACGACATTAACGGAGTTAAATCCAGTTGGTGGCTGGTCACAAGCTGTGTTCCCCAGGGCTCAGTTTTGGGGCCAGTCTTGTTTAACATTTTAATCAATTATGTGGATGAGGGGGTTGAGTGCTCCCTCAGTAGGTTTGCAGATGACACCAAATTGGGTGGGAGTGTCGATCTGCTCGAGGGCAGGAAGGCTCTGCAGAGGGATCTGGACAGGCTGGATCAATGGGCCAAGGTATGAGGTTCAACAAGGCCAAGTGCCGAGTCCTGCACCTGGGTCACAACAACCCCATGCAGCGCTACAGGCTTGGGGAAGAGTGACTGGAAAGCTGCCCAGCAGCAAGGGACCTGGGGGTGCTGTTTGACAGCCAGCTGAACATGAGCCAGCAGTGTGCCCAGGTGGCCAAGAAGGCCAACAACATCCTGGCTTGCATTAGGAACAGTGTGGCCAGCAGGAGTAGGGAAGTGATCATGCCCCTGTACTTGTCACTGCTGAGGCCACACCTCAAATATTGTGTGCAGTTTTGGGCCCCTCACTACAAGAAAGACTTTGAGTTACTGGAGCATGTCCAGAGAAGGGCAGCAAAGCTGGTGAGGGGTCTGGAGAGCAAGTCCTCTGAGGAACAGCTGAGGAAACTGGGATTGTTTAGTCTAGAGAAGAGGAGGCTGAGGGGAGAACTCATTGCTGGTGAAGGGTCTGGAGAACAAGTCTTATGAGGAGCGGCTGAGGGAACTTGGGTTGTTTAGCCTGGAGAAGAGGAGGCTGAGGGGAGACCTCATTGCTCTCTACAACTACCTGAAAGGAGGTTGCAGGGAGGTGGGTGTTGGTCTCCTCTTCCAAATAACTAGTGATAGGACAAGAGGAAATGGCCTCAAGCTGTGGCAGGGGAGATTTAGGTTGGATATTAGGAAACACTTCTTCACTGAAAGAGTGGTCAGGCACTGGAACAGGCTGCCCAGGGAGGTGGTGGAGTCACCATCCCTGGAGGTGTGCAAAGAACGTGTAGATGTGGCACTCCAGGCCATGGTTTAGTGGACATGGTGGTGCTGAGTTGATGGTTGGACTTGATGATCTTGGACGTCTTTTCCAACTTTAATGATTCGATAACTCTATGACGTTCCTGTCCACCCACACTGACGCTGCTGACAGCTCCGCCCTGACCGGCCCCCCGCCCGCCGCGACGGGAGCGAGCACGGCCGCCGGCCACACCCCTCCGCGCCCCCTAGCGGCGGCGGGGACGCCGCCGCGCTGACGTCACACCGCGACGGCGAGGCCGTTCACTGGGCGGGCAGAGCTTCCCGCAGCCGGTTGCCAGGCAGCGGGGCGGCGCTTCCTCCGCCTGCCGGAAGTGTCGGGCGGCGGGGCGGGGCGGGGCGGTTGGCTGGGCGCGGGGGATGCGCCAGCGGCGGCGGCGGGTCGGGCCGGGGCGGCCCGGCTGATCAGTAGGAGGCGGGAGGGGGGATTGCGGGGGTCGGCCGCCGCCATGCTGAGCCGCAGCTCGTTCACCAGCCTGGTGGTGGGGGTGTTCGCCGTCTACGTGGCGCACACGTGCTGGGTGATGTACGGCATCGTCTACACGCGGCCCTGCCCGGCGGCGGCGGTGGCGGGCGGCGGCGGCGCGGCGGGGTGCATCTGGCCCTACCTGGCGCGCCGGCCCAAGCTGCAGGTGAGGAGCGGGCCGCAGCGGCCGGGCGGTGGAACCGGGCGGGCGGCTGCGAGCGCCCCGGCCTGCGGTGGCAGCGGGAGCGACTCCCGCTGCCGAGGGAGGCGACCGGACCCCGCTTCGGCCTTTGACCCCGCGAGTCCCCGCCTGCGGAACGGGCTTCTCGGCCCCGGGCCGGGAGCGGTGGCGCCTTCCCCGGCCGGTCTCCTCCGCCTCCGGCGCCGCGCTGACTCGGCTGACAGCGGCCGTCAGGCGGGGCCCGCCCGCTGCCGGGGCGCCCGGCTCCCTCCTCCTGCCCCCGTGGAACGGCCGCGGTCACGGGTCGGGGGGAGTGGGACGCGGGGAACGCGCTGTGCCAGCCACCTTTGCCCCGTGCGTGACACCCGTGGGTGAAGCTCGGGTAGGGCGGACGCATCTTTTATTTTTTGCTTTCGTGTATCTGTTGGCACCTAGACCGAGTGGTGCAGCCTTGCTGGAGGAATGGCTCCACTGATTTAAAAACCTTTTACTTCAGATATAGGTCGTCCTACATAAAGGGCTCTAGTGGCTGTGTTACAGCGTGTTTCTGCCCGCGAAAGGAGGGATGGGATAGCTGAAAGCTATTTTTTGGAGTACATTGTTTTCTTTCCCAATGTATATAAGCGTCCTGTGGCTGGGGACATTGGCAAAGCTGAAATACAGCTCTCTAAGTGTGCCAGTGCCTGAATTTAATATTCCTATACACTGATTTCACTATGCTGTGTTTTGATTTCAGTTAAGCGTGTATACTACCACACGGTCGAACATTGGTGCTGAGAGTAATATCGATCTGGTTTTGAACGTGGAGGATTTTGATATTGAGTCCAAATTTGAAAGGTAGGTACCCGAACTATGAGTTCTGTGTTTAATTCTGAAGTATGTATACTAATGTGTTTGGCAGTATGTATGAAGCAAGGTAGACTGTTTGTGATAGTTGTGTTGAAAGAATAGAGTTGTTGTTTTTACATTCTGTGTTTTGGGGTTAAAGCTATTTTTGCATGCTCTACAGGCTATTCAGTTTGGACTTGTTTTCCTAAAATACTAACCTTATTTGCCATGTTAGGCAGGAAGGATGTCAGTTGGATTTTGGCTTTAGAGTTGAGGACAAAGTGCTGCTGTTAATAAGAATAGTATTTTTTTCTTTAATTAAATATTCCTGTAATATTTCATGAATTAAACATTGGTAAAGAGCTTTGATGGAAACAGTGTGCTAAGTTCACTTGGCACTGAGGAACAGGCTCTTAGACAAACTTCTTATGTTGAAAATCATCTTGTAGTTGCAAGAAACAAAGCTTGCAAAACAAGACTATACTAGTAAATAGAGAAATGCTTGTTTCTCTCACATAGATTCTACAAATCTTGAATGCTGTCCTATGTTGTCTACCATAACTTTCGGATTCCACTCTAAACATATATCTCACTAGCTCTGCTAGGTCAGTAGTGTATGTTTGATGTGCTAAACTTAAGTATTAGTTAGTTTTGATCAGCATACTGTTTGGAGCCATTTAGGCAAATGTTTTATCAAATTGTGCTTTGCTTATAATAGTAAAAAGGACTTCCCATTGTGAAAATCTAACTCAAAGTGCCTGGAAGTGCTTGAAACTGTCCTCTGATAACATGTGCAGCCAGACTACTAGCTGCCTGATGTTTTGTTCTTGATAGCTGTGGCTTCAGACCTGGAATAGAACTTGGAAGTCAAACTATATTCTCTTTTCCTGTGTTTTTGAAACATGCTTTTCTGTAACTGTTTCTGTGCTAATAATCACAAAACTAAACCTTCTTTTTCTGGTAGCGTAGGGTTTTGAGATCTTCTGAAGGGATGTCGGTGCTAAGATGGAGTAAGATTGTGCTTTTAGATAAATTTCTGAGTATAACACTGCACTCTCTGTATGCTTCTCTACAATTAAAATTATTAGAACTACTTGTTTTGTGCTTCATATTTGCTTAAAATAGTCACCTTGTTCTCGACTCTCTTGTCCCAGAGTCTCCCAGGTTCTTTCATGTTCCATGTTTTCTGTAGTTAAAGAACGTGTTGGTCTGCAGTTTAGGTCATAGAATCATAGAATGGTTAGGGTTGGAAGGGACCTTCAAAGGTCATCTAGTCCAACCCCCCTGCAAGGAGCAGGGACATCTCCAACCAGATCAGGTTGCTCAGAGCCTCATCCAGCCTGGCCTTGAATGTTTCCAGGGATGGGGCATTCACCACCTCTCTGGGCAACCTGTTTCAGTGTTCTACAACCCTCATTGTAAAAAATTTTTTCCTAATATCCAATCTAAATCTACCTCCCTCTATTTTAAAAACATTACCCCTAGTCATGTCGCAACAGGCCCTACTGAACAGCCTCTCCCCATCTTTCTTGTAGGCCCCCTTGAGGTACTGGAAGACCACTATAAGGTCTCACCGGAGCCTCCTCTTCTCCAGGCTGAACAGCCCCAACTCTCTCAGCCTGTCATCTCTGACAAACTTGAAAATATAAGAATTGTTTTACTGACACAGTTTGCCAAGCCATTGAAAATATTCAGAGAAAAATGACCTGAGTAAGTTTACAGGAATGGAGGAGGCATTATGCAAGGTTGGAAGTAGGAGGATTTCTTGGCTAACACAATGGTAGTGACTTCATGGTTTGGGGCTCCTGTCTAGAGTTCTGTTCTTGGCATCCCATAGTTGAGAAGATATTTATTAATGTAAAGTGCTTGGCAAAACTTTGTGATTTTCTTTTTAAACTTTGTATTATGTATACAGTCTGTGGTACATACAAGTGCTGTGATAATTTTGGCCCTGTGACCTGTTGGCAGCAGAAAACAACAAAAGAACTGATGGTGCAGTCCTGTGTTATCTCGGGTAATAAAGTATGAATTGGACAAAGAATAAAGTATCTTAAGATAATAGTAAAACTGTGGAAACGCAAATACTGTGATAGATACTGGAGTATATAAATTGATCCCATCCAGCCACAGCTCATTAGGGCATTAGCCAGAACTAATTGTTGTGTGCCAGACAACCCAAATTTCTGTTCTTTTTTATGTTTTTATGTCCCCATCCTTTTTGTTTGCTTCCAGAACATCTTCAGTGTAACAGGCTAAACATCGTGTAACAGCTAAATAATTCGACGTGTGCTATGTCATCTCATAATGTATTTATTTTGTATTTTAGGACAGTGAATGTCTCCGTACCAAAGAAAACACGAAATAATGGCACCTTATATGCATATATATTTCTTCATCATGCTGGCATTTTGCCTTGGCATGACGGTAAGCAGGTGCATATAGTAAGCCCTCTGACCACGTACATGGTCCCTAAACCAGAAGAGATTAATTTACTCACTGGAGAATCAGCCACACAGGTAGGTGGTTTTTCCATCTGTAGATGAACAACTGCAAAAAAAAAAAAATTCTTTCATAAACACTTCTAGCGTTAGTATCTGCTGTGCTTGCATCTTTACACTAATTATGATATTAAGAAAAAAAAAAGTCAAAACCCCTCTTCTTTATTATCAGCTTGTATGCTAATAGTAGACCACTCAGCACAGCAGAGGTAGAGCCCTCTATAACACTGGCTGCTATTAAAACACTTCCCTAGTTGATATGAATTACTTCTTAACGGGTTCATTGCTTTTGGTAGATGTATTGTTCTGTAACAGCATGTTGCTGCGTTCTGTATTGAATTGGATTCATGTGAAATAGTATGCATTGCTTTTATGAAACAGAGATATGAACTTGATTTTTATATTGGTGAGTGACCAATGTCAAGTTGCTTTTTTTCCTTTGGGATGTTCTTGCTTTCCACTTCTATTCAAGAGAATAAGATAGTATCCCTTGACAAATGCTATGATTACTCACCAGGAGGGAAAAAGTGTAGTGTTACTTAATGAGATGCTTGTGAATGGCTATTGTGCCACGTATTTAGTGGAGCTTGAGAATTTAACTCTGTTGTTCTTTGGAATGTGAAATATAACTGTAGCCAGCAGTGCTGCTGCTTCTAAATCCTGTCAGAATAAAGTTGAAAATGAGTTGACGCTAGAGTCCAACACTAAAAGTCTGTTCTGTCATGTTTGAGCAAAATACTTGATGTGGTCGAAATTAAGCTTAAAGTGTTTCTTAGTGGACTTCTGTTTTATGATGCAGTTAACAACTCCATAGTTTCTGTGAATTAGAGTATTGTCCTATTCAAAATTCTATTTTCTTTAACAGTATGTGTGTTTATTGTATTTTTAAAGCAAATCGAAGCGGAAAAACAGACCAATGCTCTAGATGAACCTGTCTCTCACTGGAGGTCAAGATTAACGTTAAATATCATGGTGGAAGATTTTGTGTTTGATGGATCATCACTCCCTGCTGATGTTCACCGTTACATGAAGATGTAAGTTGATGACTTAATTTTGCTAAATTTGTTATCATAAACTTACTGCACATTTCTTCAAAAATCCTCCCTGGCCTCCTTTAGTATTTTATGTTTAAATTGACACTTAGGAGACAAGAATAGATACTCGTAATGCTTGCATTTCGGTAGTAACAATTAGTAAGATGATATGTACTAGAAAACCTTATCGGAGATACCTTGTTTCTGGGCAGCTCAGAGTTCAGAATACTTCTTTTGGTATGGAGTTATCATAGTAAGATAAAGCAGAGCTACAAAGACACAAGTGAAATGCTACAGCAGACTTCAGACCCCCTTGTTCTGAAATCATACTTCTGGCCTTTAAAGCAATTACTGTCCCTTGACCTCTGCTGTTATCCTTCATCTTCAAATTACCTGTACAAACTGGAAGTGCTGAAGAGGCACAGCTGATCTGCTGTGAAATCTTTTTTCTCCCTTTATGATTGGCTTTATTTTAGTTTGACAATGTGAGTTCCTACATTATGTAATTTTCTCAAGGAAATGATGAAAAGCAGGGATAGGTATGTCAGCAGTAGCTTCTGTTCACAGCTTGCTTAAATTACTTCCAGTGTTAACCATATAAATAACGCTGTATTGGCTTGTGCTGCTGTATGTTGATGCCTTTCTCTACAAGTATCCTGTTAAATTCAAAAGCAGTTGCTTAATTAGCAGACTGGAGTTCAGAGAATAGCCAAAATAGATTAATTTAGTAACTCATAAGATAGGCCCGTAACAAGAAGGGATTGTACACGGGTTGATAAACGAGGGTAATTTTTTCTGGTCATGTTTAGATACTCATCAGTGCTGTTTTGTCATTGCATTATACAGGATATGAAATAGCCTACTGCAATTCCACTAGCAGTATCTCTAGTTGTAGTTATTATATAGAAATCTAAACCTCTTCAGTTAAATAACCAAGCAATATTTCTGACTCTCAATTTAGTACTTTTCTGTGTGACTGTTGCCCATTGTATATTTATTATGCAGTCTTTCATAGCATCCATAGAGACTTCTTTATATTGTTAACAACTAAAATTCAACTTTCTGGCTTTAAAAAGGTCTGCTATGCTAGTTCCATAGCTTTTTACTGAGAAAATCACAGCGTAGATAAGTGCCTTTCTAGTGAAGAGCTTTAAGTATTTGTCTTCTCAGGGAGTTAGGCCTAACTTTTTTTTTTTCTGAGATACTGACAAAGCAATTGCATATAGGTCATTGTTTGCTAAATATCTTTCCAGTGGTCCATTTTGTAGAGGCCTCAAAGATTAAGAAGTTTCTGTTGGTTTCATGCAGGTTGATGAGGTGGTAGAGCAATCCAAACAATGCTTCTGCTGGGAAGAAGGCAGAGATTATTTCTGTTCCTTGTGCACTCTCTCCTGTAGTATCTAGCCTTCCGGTGTGCGTACCAGCCGTTGTGTTCATAGTCCCGTGCTAGCTAGAGCAAGTGCTGTTGCTGACCTGATAGATGGCACTGGGGGTGCAGAGGAGCGGGGGAGATGGTGGAGAGTTGTTGTTGCAGTAGGAGAGGGATACTTGAGACAAAGGATACAAATATATGGTGGTAAACATCAGCACGTTTCTCTCCAACAAACTCTTTAATTTCCTCCAGCCTTGGTCATGCAGCAGCTTCAGCATCATCACAACCAATTTCATTTGTCTTTTTTTTTTTTTGCTTATTCTGTCTTTCTACAGAAAAGTCAAAATAAACTAAAAAGAGAAATATGACATGCTTATTTTTTTATACAGACGTATCTCAGTGAAAGACTCTAGGCTAGTTGCTTCATTCTTGGTGTGTGTTAAAGGAAAATGTGCCTGAAAAGATGGTGGGGAAATATCTACATGGGTAGATCTGAAAGTGATGAATGAGTGCTAATTTGAATAAAAGTAGTTTTCTTTTTGGATCACTACAGTCATAAAATCCATGTTTAAACATCCTAGGGTTCAGTTGGGGAAGACAGTGCATTACCTTCCAATATTATTTATTGATCAGCTAAGCAACAGAGTGAAAGATTTGATGGTGAGTAATAGAATACCTTTAATTACATTTAACAGTTTTAACAGTAATCTTCAATGTTGTTTTAATTAAGATCTTTCTCATAGGTTGTTTGTTGTAATGAAAAAGTATAAATTCTCAAAAGGACTCTATCAACAACTGTTTAACTTAATGTGGTAAACTGCGGTAACAGCAGAAGCTGGCTCTGGGTTTTGAGACTCCCGTTTGGCAGATGTATCTGCCAAGCACTCCCTTCTATTCCACCAAAAGAATATTTGGATTCCATTGCTTTTGCCTTTTGGGTGGCTATGGGGTACATCACTGCAGCAGCAGCTGTGGTGGGAGCAGTCTCGTGAGCAATTTGATTCTCTAAGCTGATGAAGTTGTGTTGGCATCCTGGAGCTGCTTCTGGTATCTTCTAGGGAAATGAGCATACTTAACACAGCTGTTACTGGAGCTACACCGAGATAAGTCGGTAGCTATTCTCTTATCTCCAAAAAATTCACTCAAGGTTAAATTTTCTGGTGGTGCTCTCTATCATGTTAGAGTAACTTCAGCACCTGAAAGTTTGATGTTGCAGTACATCCAGTGATTTTGTGCACTCAAGCGAATCAGGGCTTAGAAACGTCAATAATGGAATTACAGAAGGATGAGGTTGGATGAGATCTCTGGAGGTTGCTAGTGCGACAACCCTGCTCAGAGTAGGGTCACCTAGAGTGGGTTGCTCAGAACCTTCTCTGGTTGGATTTTGGATATATCCGGGGATGGAGATGCCGTAGACTCTCTGGGCAACTTATTCTAGTGTTCAGTCACCCCTGCAGTTAAAAAAACGGTGTTTTCATACATTTAAATAGAATTTTCTGTATTCAGTTTTTGCCAAACTCTTCTCTTATGGGAAAGTTTCTTTACTACAAGTTACAGATGGCAGTCACTTGCATTTAAACTGTTCGTCTTAGCAGCTCTTAGTTAAGCCCTGCAGTTCTTTTCAGAGTTTCTGACAGCAAAAGTCTTGGGGAATGTCTCAAAACTGTTAAATGAGTATGTCTGGATTCAGACATTCTTCTACATGGAAGTCTTGGTAGATGTAAACTTTCCATAGACCTTTTAAATTGTCTTTCCATTTCATTAACTCGGACAAAGAATTTTGTTACTCAGTGTTGGGAAGAGAAGTTCTTAAAGAAGATTATCCCCCCACCACAAGCTTGTTTGGCAAAATAAACTCCTGAGCATTTGTTGCCTCTGGTAGCAGATAGTTTTGTTCAGTATTTCTTTAGATATGCTTTTGTGATGTCTTTATCAGTGGTCATTGTCCTTTGTTTTGAGTTTCTTACCACAGCTCATTCAGTTCAGTACATTCATACGAACTTCTAACTGGTCAAGTCATGTACCCTGTTTACAAATAAACTCAGCATTCTCATGATGTTAATAACATTCCTGCAGCTGTCATACGTATCACGGTTAATGCTATTGCAAGTCTCTGCCTTGAAGTTGTTAAAGATCCTGAGAAGTGCTGCAAAGACTAATTCATCAAAACCAGGAAATTTTCCCCTTCAGCACTGACTTTTATGTGTCTTCTGCGTAGTGACTTGCCAGACTGCTCGCAGGCCCTGCAGAAAGAATGATCTAATAGTTTGTATACTGTGAGATAAACAGGGGTAAGTGAAGGGCAGGAAAGAATAAGGGAGGAAGGTGATACAGCTTTTGTGGAGCAAAGTTGGCATTTGACTGTAAATAGGGACATAGATACAGTCTGTTTGGTATTCCCACACTAAAGTCATAGAGCTGAAGATGCATTTTCCCTGCTTGTGGGAGGCTCTGTAGATTTTGAACTGACTATTATTTTGACCCAGATACAGGTCTTCTGCGGTAAGTGCTGTAGTCTAGTGCACGATGATGGAGAGGTTTTGTGTTCTTCACGTTCTTAAATGATCTTGCCAATGCTGGAGGTTTGGGGATTGCACAGGATTCTGATTTATTTAATAAAGAGAAAACTTTACATTTCATACTGCTGAACTTACTTGTTTTGTTTACACACAGTTTTGTAGTACTGGTAAAGTAGAGTGCTAGAAGTAGTACATGATGTGCTGAGGCTGCACTACAAGAGTAGGTTGTGTTGCAGAGGTTGGGTAACTTCCGAGTTTTCAAAGGCTTAGCAACCATCACACTCAACTAGATTGTGAGGCAGCACTTGTGGACTTTTAGTTGTTCACTGAGAAAGAGTTAATTCTTCTAGTATTTATATGGTCATTTAATCTGCTTTTGTGTTGAAGAATTCATAGCTCTGTCTTGTATTGCAATCAGATTTTTCTCCCTGTGTTACCCCTAACTCCTTAGTAGTGCTTTGACCCTGTAGAGTGCACTTGCTGCATGTCACTTGCCCATGCATGTGCAAAATTTTTGTTTTCTATCTGTCCTGCATAGATAATTTTTTTTTTTTTCCCTTTTCTCCCAGAGATGTTGATACTATCTGTGGTAGACTGAGAAATTGGAATGAGAATGGAGGGATTACAGGCGTGCTTTAAAAAGAAGCAGCAGTCTGGAAGATGTTTATATAGCTTTTGGCAAACAGCTGTAAAGTCTTGCCAGTATTCTCTGCTGTCAGCTCGAGCCATGTTGGCTTCACCTGTTTTGTCTTTTTTTCCAGACACTTCTGAGATCTGTGGCACCATTCTAGTTTCTGAAGCTTTCTCCCTGCTGTATTTGTAAAACTTTCACAGCTTCCCTTTCTCTCTCTTGCATGTATGCATGTTCTGCCACTGTCTGAAAAGCTTACAGGGTCTCGGGAGGGTGGTGAGACCGAGAATTGTTTGTACTCACTGGAGGAAAGAGTGAATGGGAGAGTGAACATAACCTCCAGTTCACAACTGACTCTTATATGTGGGGAGGCTTAAACCCATGTTCTGTAACATAAGGATCGGAAGAAGCCCATTTGTCTCAGATAGGTGTCAGATACCTAATTACTGTAGAAACAGATACAGTGTAGAGTAGTAGTTCTGAAATGGGTAGTAACTGGGAGCTGGGAGCAATAGATCTTGAACTGTTGCAATTCAGAGTGTCTTTCCTGTCTGTAGTCTTGAACTATCCTTGCAAGTTTAAAACGTGTTGCCTGAACTTGTACCTGGTTAGCTGCGGAGAATTCTAACATCTGTGAGGACAATTTTTTTTCCCTTTGTTTTAAACCTTTTTGAGAAACAGTCAACTATCATGCAAAAGGAGCTGAGGCAATTTAAGACCCCCCCCCCCCCTTTTTTTTTTCCCCCAGCTGAAGGGGGCCCCAGGTAGTTCTCATCATAACTAAAGTATAGATGATACAGGAGGATTAGGAAATGTATTTATCTTGGAGCAGGAAGAAGATTTCTGTGACACACCGTGCTTAGCTTTAGCTGTGGTCTTTTCACCAGTGCGAGCAAGCAGCAACCTCTTGCTTCCCCACATTTTGTTTTGATATGAGTTCTTATAACTTTAATTTCTCTGAAAACTAGCCTGAGTTCAGTGAAGCTCTGACTGTGGCCTTTGCTATATGATTTTTTTTTTTTTTTTTTTGTCTTCTAGCTTAGGTAATCTTAGAATATACTTTCAGAGAAGAACTGTCAAAAGAGATAATTACCTTAAGCATGCTTTTCCCACTTGATCTGACTCCAGCAGAGGGAACTTTATGTAACTGTCTCAGAGGCATTTGTATACAGTAACAGTGAGGTTGCCCTAAGAACTTGAACAGAACAAACTGCTAATTTAGATTTTCTTGGAAAAAAATAGCAAAGACTTCAAGCATAGTCTAGAAGTCTAACATCTTATTCTCTTTCAAAAAATGGTATGACCTCTTAAAATTGTGTGATAAAATCATAATGCAATATAATATTCTCCTTTATTTTTAAAAAATGAATGGAAATAATTGCTGCAATTTTTTCTGCTATTAAAATAAACTATATCCTTTTGAAATACAGGTTATAAATCGTTCAACAACAGAGCTACCTCTTACAGTGTCGTATGACAAAATATCCCTTGGAAAACTCCGATTTTGGATCCACATGCAAGATGCTGTGTACTCCCTCCAACAGTTTGGTATGTTTTTTATTTTTAATGACTTCAGGCTGAAAAAAAAAAAAACCTCAATTTTTTTTTCCTGTAAGTACATAGGAGACGCTTAACTTTCTCTGTTTTCTCGTTAGCTAGTGAAAAGGTTTAATGCTACAAACAAACCTTACCTTGTTTTAACTTAAGGTAAAGATGGAGATGAAATGTTGCCATGTGGTAGGAAATGAGTACAGAGGTGAATTAACCACTTTTTTAAATACTAATTCACAATTTTGTTTGGCTAGTACAGCGATTTGAACTTTTTCCTGACCAGGAGATCTTAAAAGCTTCTATACTGTATTATTTTAATTTCATTATTTATTTCTAATACAGTTAGATGCAGTATTCTACTAGTTTCTCAAAAGACATATGGAGATAATGCTGCTTTGATACTTCTCAATGTTCTTCTTTGTTCACCAAAATTTAGTCATTTTAGTAAGAGAGAGGGAGATTGGTTATTCACTCTTATATCTGAATTAATATTTTATGATGGACAACTTAAAAATTTAGGCATTGATTCCTCTGTAAAATTTTAAATACGTGTTCTGGTTCAGCTCCAGTTTCAGAGTGTAGTATTGTGAGACACAGTACCTGTATACAGTGTAACTTAACTGAGAGTCTAGACTTTCTCCATTTCTTTTGCAGCTTGTGCTTTTCTTATATTTTGCCGGGGGGGGTGCAAGCGGGTAAGGAATAAGTAGAATAATAAGTAGAATGTAGCTGCCTCACCTTAGCTCAGGCCAATGTATATTAAAGCTACAAGTACGCTGAAAATAACTGTCTTGAAAGAGTCAAGTAACTGATTACTCAGAATTTGTGTGGGGCATTTGACCAGCATCATTTCTCCATACATTTCTGTGAACCAGCTCAGAATGGCATAATTGAAATTTTCATGTTCCAAGTTTTGGCTGTCTTGTGATGAGCATGTATATCAAGAGCTATCATCCTAGGATCCTAGGAGTTCCTCTTCTGCCTGGAAAAAAAGCTTACATAGGTGCTCCCTGTTCTCTCTAAGTGTGCAAATAGTGAAATGTAAGGTTTTAAAATTTTCCTTTTTGAATAATTTGTGAAGAGGTCCCTTAGATCAGTAGCAAAACTGCAAAATCACTTGAAAATGGGTAAGTTCACATTCTTCTTGCTGCAGTGCAGGACAGCTGGTATGACAAAGTAAATTGGTACTTACTCAGCAGCGTCATAACCAGCACCTTTGCCGTGAATGCAAGATCGTGTATCTTCCGAGAACAGTAGACTTCAATCACAGCGGCTGAAACTTTCTGCTTCATGAAGAAAGCATCTTAATGCTGGCTGAAGGAGTTCAGAAGGATGCTGTATATTCTGGAAAACAAGCTCCTTGGTGCTGGCAACCGTATTTATCACAGACAGGCTCTAACTTGTTTTGAATGAATGGTTGTCCAGTATCTGACATGGTAGCAAAATTCCTCCTTTAGGAGATTTGACAATCCAGTAGAGAATGTGTATTCAGCTTACAGATTGTACTTTCTGGAGGATACTTCACCTTTTTCCATTTATCAAAGACAAGCTTCCAAGTTAATTCTGCAAGGATCATGGAATAGTTGATGCCTAATCAGTGATCTGGGGTCTGTACTGTTGCATATATGGCCATGTTTCTCACTGACCTTTGTTGTCCTCTACAGTGTAGTCCTTTTCTCATTTTCCAGTTTTTAATGTAAAGCTCACTTTTATGTATCAAATAAAAGTTCAGAGGTCAAGTTCAATAATGCTTTTTCTTCCCACTCAGGCCAGAATGACTTCCTGTTTCTTGCCATTTGTCTGTCTGTTCAGCTTAGGTCGTAGTTACACAAGATGTTAAAGGCATATCAGCCTATTTGTAACTGGTGGGTTTTGTTTAAGGCAAGGCAAATAACTCACCAAAATATAGGTAGACTTAGTTTTTACCAATAAAGCTGCCATCGTGTCTTGGATTTGTGATTCCTTAAGAAAACATGCTCAGATTCCTTTCATACTGGACTCTAGCATAACAGCAATTAACTGTGTGGTGATACTTGCATAATTACTTGTTCTTTCTCTTAGGGTTTTCAGAAAAGGATGCAGATGAAGTAAAAGGAATTTTTGTTGATACTAACCTGTACTTTCTGGCTTTGACATTCTTCGTAGCAGCATTCCATGTAAGTGGTTTTAGGAATTACAGCTTAAAAAAGAGCGAGTGCTGAATTTCAACTCATTTATTAAGAGCTGTTCTTGGAAATAGTAATTTCAGTAGAGTGGTGGAACTGTTTTGTTGTACAAGTCAGATGTATTTTCTAATACAGAGTTAATACAAGAATCTCAAATAAGACAGAAAATTGCAATAACTAAATAGAAACTAACAGTCTTGATTGAAATATAAAACATTTATTGTCACTTTTTTTAGTTGTATTTGAACCAAAGCCCCTAGACTTAATATGCCTGTCAATATTGGTTCAAATTTTGTTGTCACAAGCCTTACCACTGCAGTGGCACAGCTGGGGCACCAACAGGGTTTGAGTCTCTGATCCCTGGAGAAACTTAGATCAGCTGATCTAGCTTGCTTCAAAGAACTGTTGCTGTAAAGATCTTGTGGGTTTAGTCCTGGCTATTGATGTTGTGTCTCTTTCTTACCATCATGTGTGTCTTGGTTTAAATATGAATCTTTGTTTTAATGAATTTTTCATTGTTCTACTGTGAACATTTTGTCATCTACAGTTAAAATCAATACAACTCCCATATTCTGGGAGAGATAAGAACTTGCTGGGCATGTTATGTTTCTTTACGCTTACATTGCATACGATTGATTTGTTTGGAAAACCTTAGACTTCTCACCCATATTCATTTATTTTTTCCATTCCTTTTTATCAGGTTGTAAGATATCTGTAGACTGGGACTAGCTCTTCTAATACTTTTTTTCTTTTATGCATCATTTGCCCAAATTAAAAAAAAAAACAAACAGCTTTTTCATTAAAATTCTCTGACCCAAGAACTTCTTGAATCTGTGCTGCTTTTTTTCAAGACTGTGAATGCTTAAAGGAAATAGTGAAAAATACACTGAATGAAAACAATGAAAAAATACTCACTACAAAAAAAAAAAATTGATGTTAAAATGTCTCTGAAGTTTAGGTCAACTTCCTGGTGATGAAACAGAGATGAAACCTGACTTGCTGTTTTGTAGGATTTTTTTAAAAGGCTTTGGTGCTGTTGAAGCCTAAGTTGACTATCAATCCAATACAAAGTATTTTGATTCTAGTTTAGTGTGCCTTTCCCTGGTCTGTCAAGAAGGTGAGCAATTCCTCAGGGTCCTCATTCTTCTACCTCTATCATGTGTTACCCTGTATCGAGTCGCTGTCTTTCTTTACCGGACACTGCATTGTGCAGCATTGTAGTAGTAGCAGTATTGGGAATTCATCCTGTCTTCTTTTAAAGCCTGGGCTTCTCATACAGTTTTTTCTTTTTAGCTTTTATTTGTGATATTTAATTTTTATTTCTGAAGTTTCTAAAAGAGGTTTTTCTTTTCCATCTTAAATGCATTTTTAACAGTTCAACTGACAGTCTCTAATTAGTGCATGTTTCAAGCAAGTGAGTATGTTTCTTGCTATTTGCAGCTTCTCTTTGATTTCCTTGCATTCAAAAACGACATCAGTTTTTGGAAGAAAAAGAGGAGCATGATTGGGATGTCTACAAAAGCAGGTATGGGCCAGAATGTTAAGTGTTGTGCCTGTGCTGTGTAATATATACTGTGTGTTTTTAATCTTACTCTAAGTTGACACTTTAAGTTGACCAAAATTGCAAAATGAGATGTTTTTGTGCATGAAAAAAGATGGTTAACAGACTGGTTCTAACTTTCCCAGCATGGTGCTCAAGTATCACTTGATTTTAAGCACTTGTGTCACTTCCGAGGTTTGACTGTCTTGCAATTGAGAATTAGTTTAATATTAAGTCAGTTACCATATTTCCCTTGCTAAAGGAAGAGAAAGTACTTTGAAAAAAGAATGAGGACCAGAAGAAAACTTGTGAGTGGAGAGATTGTGCTCTCATGGGTAATGCTGTCCTGCAAGTCCCATATGTTCCCTGTAGATAACTACAGGTTCCAAAATATCAGGAGTGGGCAGGGAGAAAATGCTGTAGTGTAACACTGTTGTTTGATTTCGGCTTTGATGTAAACAGGAGCAGTAGAAGCTCCTAGGGTGGGAGGGAGGAGCATGGGAGGGCTGACTTGGCTTGGATGTAGGAAAGATGAGAGAAATGTAGTGGTCTGACATCTTGTCAAGCCTTCCTAGAGACAGATGAGGGTAGCAGCCCTCCCTGGATGCTTGAACACATCACTCCCCAGCCTTGTTTATTGTGCTAATACTTACTGCTTGTTTTCTAATAGGTTTTTCCATTCTGATTATAAACCAAAATGATAAACCTAGAGTCACTTGACCTCTGAGACTATCCCTAATTCTATCGTATTTACAGATTGATAAAAACATGGGAGGAATATCAATAGCAGGAAAAATTGAGGTATTCTAAATTACGGTGAACGGCAACATGTTTTCCCCATGTGGAGGGTCTGTTTGTCATCTTTATCAGAGTGCATTTATCTTTGTAAGGCATTTATACTGCTGTTGGCATATGTACACCAAAAAAGTTAGCAAAATTCAAAATAGACCAGGGAATTTCAGGATTAAGTGTTAATTGCCAGTTTAAAAACTGAGTAAAGTCAAATTGTAACGACTGAGTGACAAAGGGCTTTTTTTTTTTTAACCTTACTATCAAATTATCAGTCTTCAGTCTCTGTAATTGATGGCTCCATCCTCTCTTTAGCAAGCCTTAATCACCTTTCTGCTTGTATCCCCTCCTTGCCCTGAGGGAGAACTGGGACAGGCAATTGCTCTGGAATGGTACAGTGTGTTGTAGCTCTTTTCTCTTTCTGTCTCTGCTTAGGGGGATGGATATTTGAATATAAGAATTAGTTGAGAGACACTTATAAGCATCCAAAGTTTTGCAAAACCTGGAAAATAACCCTAAAATATACTACTTAACATGTACAAACATTAAATTAGTTGTGTGAGTTTCAAAGAGTGACAATACATTGCCTCACAGCCTTTCAGCTTCCTTGAGACAAGAATCATGACTGTAGTTCATAATAGTCCTGATACTTTGCTGAATTGCTGCAGTTCTGAAGTCTTCCTTAGATTTTCTGATTTCCTTTTATCTTTTGTGATAATGATTTCATGAAATGTTTTTGTTCCTTGTATCTGGAGGTATACAGATCACTGCCTGTTTCTAGATCTGTATAGGAGAAGTTCATGCTTAAACTGCGCAAGACAGAATTGTAGTAAATAGGCCAACAGTCTTCGTTATCTCAGCTATTCATTTAAATATTAATGACTCTTTTGTTCTTGTTTTTCCTATCTAGTGCTTTGGCGGTGCTTCAGTACTGTGGTAATATTTCTTTTCCTTTTGGATGAACAAACAAGTTTGTTGGTACTGATCCCAGCAGGCATTGGTGCAGTGATTGAGGTGAGTTCTTGAAGCTCTAGAACCAAATACCAGTATTCGCAACAACATCTGTAGTTTCTTGTAGAGAAAGAATGCTACACTAGTTACTGGAAAAATACTGCTGTAGTATGCTGTCTTAGCAGCATTGTTTAACTGGCTTTCAGTGGTAGAGGAGATTGTGTCCCTTTATCAAATAAGTAAACAGGAAGTGTCAGGTTTTTCTGGCATGGGCCAGCTGGTATTTTGGAAACCACACAAAGAGCCGTACTGAGGTTCCTTCCTGTCACATCTTCTGATAGGCATCACTCCTGACCAGGCATGTACAACCATATCAATAAGCCTTCACGGAAATATTTGTCAAAGAGCAGGCTGTGTGCCATCAGACATTGCCGCAGGTCTGCAGCTTTCTCCCTGGTGTGACTGAGGTGCTTGGGGAAGGAGGGATAGGAGGAGACTGCTGGCTGTGTTCATTATTCTAGAAGACCATGTCCAGTCAGTGGGTTGCAGGTGCTGCTTAGAAGCCTTCTTTATGTGTTGTAAAGCATAAAGTCAACAGTAATGGGAAGGAGAGATCTCTCTGCCTAGCATTGCTTGCAGATCTATTTACTCTTCGCTGTTGACTCTGATGTGAAATTTTTAAGTACACGTCTGTTATAGTTGCAGATAATCCCTGTGGAAACAAAACAGTTCAGAATTTTTAGTTAGAGATTAAATTGTTGAATGCAAAGTCACAAAGTGATCCTTAAATTTCAGCTTAAGCTCTTTTGAAAACAAGGAACAGTGGTGTCCTAAATAGTACCATGTCATTGACGGTAACATTATTTTTCAGTCAGTTGAGATTTTAAAATCTAACATATTTCTGTGTGTTAAGTTTTCTGTATCAGATTTGTTGGTGGTTTTGTTCTTATAAATAGAAGTTTAGTCTTATATTTCAAACTGTCTTTAGCTGCCTGAAATTTTAACAAAGTTTCTGGGATAAATATATATCCCTATAAATATGCTACTTCTTTTGTAGAATATCTTTTATTTTGAACCTTGAAATTTCAATAACTAAATTCAAATAAATCCTTGAATCAAGTCTTGAGAAATTCAAAAGTGTCAAGTGGTTTAAAAGTGAATCAGGTCAAGAAAAGCAATACTTCTGTTTGTTTCTAGTGGGGAAGAAGAAATAGCCCTGGTCTCTAAATTGTTTTTTCAGAAGTTTTACTGTAAACCAGATCAGTCGTGTATGGTGGTGGGGTAACAAGAATGATCAGCTATGCTACAGGATTTAAGTTTAATTAAAACTGTTAAGATTTTGCATTTCTCTTTTATGTGAAGATGGATTTCTTGGTTGCTACTACCTAAGAACAGGCGGAACTAGATCTCATTTGGTCATTGTGCCTATCTGAGATTCTTCTTGGAGCTGCAAAAAGATTATTAAATAGAGCTATCTGAGATCTGTAGTCCCTGTGACTGTTTGGCTCCTATCCTCTTTCTCATGTGACTTATTTTCCAGTAGGTTGCTTTTGGATTGCAGGCTGGGGGAGCTGGTTTGAAAGGATTATATAGGAACACTGTGTGGGGCACTTAAATGGAGAGGAAATGTTCTGTAGGTTCTGTTGAAGTAACATCTCTCTCCTCTCAAGTGATGGTGAGATAACATGGTTGTCTCAAGGTGAGAATGAACATATGGACTGTACATCTCAAAGGAATTTGTCTGCTGGGAAGAGCTTTTTAACAGCTTGTTCTTAACACCTGTTTCTCATGCAGTACTAATAGTGACATTGCTTCTCTAATAAGACATTTTCTCGCTTGCATTAAAGATGACAGTAAAGGATTGCCTTTACCATATGGCACTTTTTTGTTTGGAGGATATGGTGGGTGAGAAGGGAATACTGGTGTATCTAAAATTAAACAAGCAAACCTTGTCCACAAAAAGCTCCATGGAGCCTAGCTGTCCTGGTGAGCTCACTGCATTGCTTAAGTTGTTGAATCTGTATAACAGGTGGGTACATGAGTAAATTTTCAGGTGCACTGAATCTTTGGTTACATCAGGGTCAACCTGTTGCAGCTGTACATGAAGTAGCCAAACAATTCAGTAGATTCACTGACTTTTGCTTGTTAGTTCACTACTGAAATGTAATGACCAGGTAAGTGCCCACTTAAGTACTGTTAGGAGTTCTGAGGCACCTTCATCTTGCAGATCCCAGCTGATCTCGAAGGCATGTAAAAACTTGCTTGGCAGGTGGTTACTGGAGAATTCTCTAAATGCTTGACCTGGAATGCATGCTGGTGCTGAGAGCAGCTAACCCCCACCTAAGCTGCAATCCAGATATCCTGGAAGGACTATATTATTTCACTTAAAGTACATCATCTGATAATGGAGACTTAATAGTGCATGCTCCCAATGTTGTACTTACCTGGTGACACAGTGTTTGGTTCATATAGAGACACAGGCAGTGTGCTGCAACCATGCTGGTGCTGCTTTATGTAATGGGTGCTTAAAATAGATATTCTGGGGTCTTGATTCTGAGTATCTAAATCCTGCATAAGGCATTCCTTTGGATAATTCTTTATGTGCACTTTTTTTTTTTATTTTTGCTAATCACAGCTCTGGAAAGTGAAGAAAGCTTTGAAAATGACAATCAAGTGGCAAGGCTTGAGACCCAAAATTCAGGTATGGTAGACATTGGCCTTTGAGCTTACACCTTTGAGCTTTCCATCTGTTTCCAGGTTACTGTGCTTCTTTCCACTTGGCTTTCAGTGGAAAGAAGATTAAAAAACACCCAATCAGTTTCCTATGTACATCTCTTAATGGATGGCTTAATCCAAAAGCTGGATGAGTATTTTCAAATTTATGAATTTCTTTAATGAATTCTGTAGAAGAAAAAGCTATTTGGGTGTTTATAGTCTGAGAAACTTCAGAACACCTCTGTCTATCCTGCTAAATCTTAACTGTGGGACTGTGCTCCTACCACTGTGCTGGAATGGTGTTCTTAACTAGCATCATGAACTTTTCATGAAGCTGTAGGTATAACTTCTCTGTTGTGGAACTGGTAGATGTGACATGTTCTGGGGACAGGACAGTCTTTGACAAATCCTCTGGGTAAAAATTTAAGTCCTGAGATTGTTTGCAGGACATGCAGAGGCAGCTGGGATTTAAATTAACACTTCTGAAAGTACAATGTACACTGAAAGTTGTCCTTGTTGGTAGGAGAAACAGTTGCCTAATCTTCAGTGTTTACCTCAAAAGAAGTACTGGGATTTTGTGCTGCTTGACATCTAAGTGTTTTGAGTGGCTCGTAGCTCTGGTTGTTCCTTTGTGAGTACTCAAGGAACTGTGTTTAAGCACTCACAATTTCTGGAGATGTGGAGATAATCCATAACTGACCTCTTCATGCATAAAAATGGTTATGGTTTTTAATAATGGCTTCCTGTATCTGCCAAATTCTTAGCCACTTGATTTCACTTTTCCTTTGTGAGCTCTGCTGTCTCAACAGCATTTTCCTAAGCAAAGAAGTCCCTGTGTAAAATCTGAAGGGAAAAATTAAACTTTTTGCCTAGCCTGTATTTGGCAGGCTGCACAGGACATCTGTATGATTCTCTCGTATAGAAGGTTATAAGAACTTTGAACTGTTACCTAGCTTAATGTCTAAGCAGTTTACTTTGCAGTTTAAATATCTGTTCAGGGAGCCCAGTTCTGACTTGATTATATATTTTATATGTATTGCAGTTTGGTACATACAATGACTCTGAAAAGAAAACTGAGGAGTATGATACCCAGGTAAGAGGGAATCCCGTGGCTTCTGATCTATAAAGTCTATATATGTGTCCTGCTGATTGACTTGTTTCACTCTTTATTGCAACAAGTGTATTTTCTACTTTCTTATAGTCGTCAAGTGGATCATCACTATGTGGATGATCAGATAGTGAAGGTTCAGTCTAACAACTTATGAAAAGAAAAACTAAGAGTTTTTTGTTAGCTGAATCTGATTGAAATGTTTCTCTGAGAAGCAGAATTGCAATTGACTTATCTGAAGAGAAATATCTTAAACGGTCTTCATTCACAAATTTGAAAATTTATGTTTGAACTTGTTATTTATACTGGAGGAATATTCATGTGCTGCTTGATTTCTGAAGTTGAAGAAATCAGGAAGTTAGACAGAGAGCTGTTCTTAAACTCTGATCTTCATGCTGCCTCTTGTTGCTTATGCTCTAAGGTCCTTGGTGGTCTGAACTGAACATTGGAATTTTCACCACATTCTCTAGAACTGGAAGCATACTGGGAATAATAGATGTTTGGAAATAAGAAAAGGTTTTCAGGAAAAAAAAATGTGGCTGTCTTGAAGTTAATGCCATGACAAATCTGCTGTGTATAAAATGTAAACTAACAAACTATTTTCGTTGTCTATTAGGCTATGAAATACTTGTCATATTTGCTGTATCCACTGTGTATTGGAGGAGCAGGTTACTCCTTGCTGAATGTCAAATACAAAAGGTACCGTAAATCTATAAATGATCTTTTACAGAATTGAAACATTCCCCATTTTTCCCATATTAATTAATCGGAGATGATGGATTATGGAAATCAGTTATTTGATTTTGATTGATTCTTGAGCTAGGAACCAGAAACTTTCTTCACCTATGTAATCTAAAGCTGGTTTTTTTTAACATCCTGTAGGCTACAGGCTGTTGTATTTAGCAAGTAACCTGATACTACTGTAGTATATAATTCCATAGCTTACATACATAAGTAAGCTGTGAATCAGAAGAGGAGGAAGAAAGCTGCCACTGATGTTCAGAGAATTGATAAGCTGACAGGAGAGATGAGAGTAATTCAGTGGTTAAGCCACTGAATTGACCAGTAAGGAAGAGAAGCAAAAACTGTCTCAAACTTATTTACTCTGACCAAGAGGTTCCTCTGTTTCTGACCTAAGTATGCTAGCTAGGATGGAAAGCAAGAAAGTGTTTTTAAGAAAGGACGCTGTATTGCTTTAGAGGCTTGGGCCTACAGCGACATATTATACTTCAGCAAGAGCTGAAGACTCGATATTTCATTAAAAGATGAAGCTCCTGTCCACTTTCACTCAATAATACAGCTAGTTCATTTTGTATTGGAGAGGTGCAAACGAGTATGTGGCCACGAGATTGTGTTGTAGAAAAAAAACTGCAAACACAAGCGTGTTGATGGCCATGTAGACATACTTTTTAATTGTCTTTAGGCCCCAAAGGGATGAGAGCGAGAGCAAACAGTAGCTTAAAATAACATCAGAAGGAACTACTGCTGCTGCATATGTGGGCTGTAGCACTTGTACTAGAAACTGGGGCAATTTCTGGGTTAGAAAAATAATTTTTTTGAAAGGTTCTTGTCTTAGTAAGGAGCTAACAAATATGCAGCATTTAAAAACTCTGCTTTTCTCACGAAATTCTTAAATTCATTCAGTACTGCAAAATATTATATGCCAGATGTTCTATGAAGTATAGCTTAAGAAAGCGAAAACAATTGATAGAGAATTTTTGTCATTGTTGAATCTGTTTGTAAGGAAATGCGATGGAACAAGTAATCTTAACAGTGGATTATCCTTTAATCTTGCAGGCATTTTCTGACGCATTTTTTAGATGCTTGTGGATTAGTGGAATTCTGCTACAGCTGTAACGGTGCTATTAACAAGACACTAACACAGCCTTGCAAGTTTAATTTTGAATTATGTAACCCGAGCATCACAATTACTAGTTGTTCTTACTATTGCAAGCAAAAGTATGGAATTTGACCACTGTCTGTAATGCTGATGTCGTGTTGCTAAGGTTGTGCTCCATTGAACATCTGGGAGAGGTTTTTAGATGTAAGGAAAGAAAAAGTAGATTCCTTCTATTTACCGTTTTTTTTTGTTTTTTTTTTTTTTTTTTTTTTTCCCCAAGTGCTTACTATAGTGGTTTGTACCGAATGGTACTTGTTGTTTGAAATTTGATAAGTCCTTACAGTGCCATACTAAGTGTCTCTTTAGTATTTAGAATACAGTGTTACCTTGGTGAGCCTTAATACAGTCAGTGTTCAGTACGCAGTATTATCTGATGTCAGTTTGGGTGCAGAAGTCTTAGGACGTTCTGAAAAAATATAAAAACAGTTGATAAAGATCTCCAAACTTGTTGGATGCACTGATGAACATCCTTTGCTTAAACTGTTAGCACCTTCTCTGGAACCCTTCCTAATCAAAGGAAGATGCAAGGTATTTAGTTCTTGTGTAAAGTAAGTCACAACATAGCCCTTTTAGCCATTTCTTGGAGCAGTCAGCATACAGTCTTGTAGAGGATGTGTTACAGGTATATATTTTTAACTGAGGTAAAAAAAATAACTGGACTATCTTCTTTGTTTATAGCTGGTACTCCTGGTTGATTAACAGCTTTGTCAATGGTGAGTCCCTTCTTATGTTTTCTTTCTATTCATATTTCTTCAAATGGAGGCCAAGACTCAAAAGTAGAAAATTAACTGCTCTTAGCTGGATCAGTAACTTGACTGTAAGTTCCAGAATTATCACAGTGATTGAGAAAGGGAGAAGAATCAACCCAAAGTGAAATGAAAGTATTAGATGCATCTTCTCTCTGTATGAAAATGAGTGTAAATCTCTAATTGTGAAAGTATAGTTGCGTGGTGTAGTTCTATTGAACATTTGTCTGTAAGTTTTCCATCTTTTCTCTTCAGGAGTGTATGCTTTTGGATTCCTGTTTATGCTGCCCCAGCTGTTTGTAAACTACAAGGTAAGATTGAAAAGTGATAAAAGACTACTTTCTTAGTCTCTTTTTCCAGAATTTATTACAAATTGGTATTTTTAATCCTAGATGAAATCCGTTGCACACTTACCGTGGAAGGCTTTCACATACAAAGTAAGTAAAGCTCTAATTTCAAGATTGTTACAGTCATTTTGGAAATAATTTTCTGTGAGAAACAGCTTAGTATTATGTAGCTTAAGGCTGACAGTGCTTTGTTTAAGAACTAAACCCAAATTTGCAGATGTCTTTAAAAAAAAAAAAAAAAAGAAACATTGATTTCCATTTTTCATAATGACTTCTATATAATGAGAATACTTACATTCTATTTTTGATGATAATATTGTTTTTTCTATTGTCAACTGTCTTTCATCGGTGCAAATGTTGGTCCTGCAAAAAAACTAATCAGTCTCAATTTAATACATTATTTTAGGAAGATAGAGATTTTTATTAAAAGAGGATAGTCCTCAAGAAACAGGACCACTAAGAGACCTTGTTTTGGCAGGTTCCAGGAGCTACCAGACTGAAGTAATGTACCCACTGTTCTGTGCTGGGGTGGTAATTCTAGCTTCTGGGCAGTGTAGTGACAAATGTGTGGTGGGTTATTAAACGGTGGAAGAGGGGCTGCACTGTGGTGTCCTCACTGTCTAGACTGCCGTTGTAGGTAGTGAGATGCTGTAGCAAAGCTTAGCATCAGACCTTGGCGGAGGGAAAGGTGAGTTTATTTCAGAACAAAGTCAATTTATGCTTTGATACCTTCATACCCACAAGCACTCACATGTGTCTGAGTGGTTTGTGTAGTATTCAGGCACCAAGATGGATGTACCTAAGTATCCCAGTCAGGATTCCTTGTGCTAATACAGAGGACAAGTTCCTGTGTCTCCTACGTTCTTCCTCAGTTGACAGCTACGTGCTAGTTTTGTTCTTGTACCCCTAAAGAGCTGATAGTATTTTGACTCCATCCTTTCCCACCTCTGTGAGTCATTAGGATTTTAGTACTGTCATTTGTTTTCCTGATCATAGTGTCCTGAGAAAAGCTAGATGGATGTGCTGGGATCATCAAGACCTTGATGCCATCAACATGTGCCCTTTTCTGCTTCCACTCATAAATGCTCTCATTTATTCTTCCTTTTTGCTGATGTATTACAATTGTCTAGAACATCATTACTTTGAAAGAAACAGTGTTAAAAACTGCTCAAGACATGGTGTCCAGTTCTGAACAGATATTCTGGGAAAAAGAACTAAAATCTTAAAATTTTAAGTACCTTTCATAGTTTTTCCATTTCTTTGAGCCTACAGCCATAGCCAAATTTCTTCTGCTTTAATATTTTTAAGGAATCACAGGACATCTAGGAAAAACAGATTGAAATACAGCTGATAGCCTAGCAATTAAACAGTGTTCAATGTGGAAATACAGTTAAAAAAATCAAACATCTAGTATTGCAGACATACACTAGGAAAATCAGCATGTTTCTTAATAAAGGGGAGTAAAAGGTGTATCAGTGAAATGATTTCACAATTTTACTTCAGCAACAAAATACAATAACTGAGCAGAGACATCTGCAATTAAATAGACAACAAAGGGACAGTATTCAAACAAGTAACCTTTTAAAGGAGTAGAATTCTCTTGCTAAATAGCCTTTTCTTAAAGAGCATTTATGGTTCCTGTTAAGATGCCAGAGGCTACCCACAACAAAGTCTTGTGCCTGTGTGGAAAGAAGTATATGATGTTTTTAATTATGTTTAACTTATTGGTCTTTGGAGGGAGTAATTTATTTTTTCCTAGTGGATATTTAAAGTTGCTTGCTGTCTTCTGCACTTTGAAGAGTGTAAAGTCTAGACTGAGCAATCATCTGTGATTGTTGTTGTAGAAAGCTTTGGGGTTTTTTTTCCTTAATTTGAGCTCTTTTCTGTTTTGGAAGGCCTTGGCAAAAATGAAGATCAGTCTAAGTTTCCAGTTTCTATAGGTTTTGTGCCCTTTATACTTCTATGAGGAGTATTTTCAAATGAGGCAATCTCCCAATAAAACTAGCTAGACTAAATACGGTTAGATGGGCTGCCTTGATGCATTCAGTTTCAGTAGCTTATGAGGACTGCCTAGGTGCCTGAAGGATAGAGCATTTAGCTTTTTTCTTCCTTTCATCGTTGTGGGATCACTCACTTGGGTGTTGACTTGGAAAGGCTGCCTTTTCCAACTTGCCAAGATTTCGTTTGTTCCATGACAAACCTTCTTTGCACAGGCTTGAGAAGTGCCATCCATATTCTTTGATCACTTCAGAGTGATGAATTTGTTTTGACTTGCCAGAAAGAGCTTTCCTGTTGTAACTAATCAGAACTCTCTCCTGTCTAACACCTCAATTTTCTGCTGATGCTTTGTTTCATCATAAAAACATCGGTGCATTTTGAATAGTGAGTCCTTCTCTGCTTAGAGAATACATCATTTTCCCCCTTCTTGTAGTATGGATCAATGTACAGCTTCCTAATATTAGCAATAGCCATGTTACTGACTCAGTTTGTTAACCCAACAGTGAATATGCTTTCCTGCTGTTTTTAGTGAGTCGAAACAGTTTATTGCACTATATGAGTACTAGAGCTGGTGCACTGTAATAATTGATTTCTAGTCCTCCCTGTAGGCTAGAACCAGATCCAGAGGACTTCCCCTTCTGTTTACTTTCTTTACCTTCTCTGACAAAACACTGTTGTCTTTGCATGCTCGGAGCCTGTTTGTGTTGCTTTCCCAGCAGATATCTGGGAATTTAAACTCTCTCACTTAGAAGTAGCGAGAAAATATTTCATTATTGCTTTAGAAGTAGAACCTGTAGTATGCCTAGCTGAGTGGAAATGGTGTGGACAGTTACGTCTCAGATAAGGGTGGATGATTACTTCCAGGAGAGCACTGAAAACATTTTAAAGCCTCTCCAAGGCTGTCAAGTTAATGTTCTTAAGAGCAGTAAATTAACAAGTTCTTTCAAATTTCCACAGAAAATGAAAGTGAACTGCCATTTTGTAAATCTTAAATAATTTGAGTAATGAATGAATGAAAGTTGTGGGTTTTTTTCCAGTTTATGTTAAAGATTTCACTGAAGTTGAATCTGGTTTTCCCCTCGCGTGACAATACTCTCACTTAGCTGAAGTCATCTTACTTCTTGCTTACTTGTAACTATAATTATGTGATCTGGAGTAGGCACTATGGTCTTCATTAAAAGAAAGCACTTTAAAGTTTACATTAATTAGTTTTTCAGCATAACCCTTAAGTATTCTTAGAAATATGAAAGTAGTTGCTGTTCCTACTGAAAAATACAGTTCTAGGAAGCCTGTTTCCTGTAGTTTTGTGTGACAGATGTTTTGTGTGACAGGTGACTTCCTTTCTTCACAGCCAACTGAAGTATATTTTTATTTGTAGGCATTCAACACCTTTATTGATGATATATTTGCTTTTATAATCACTATGCCAACATCTCATAGGCTGGCGTGCTTTAGAGATGATGTCGTGTTCCTGGTCTATCTTTACCAAAGATGGTATGCCTTTCTTTAACGTTCATTGGAGTTTTTACAGTGCTGTAGATTGTTGCAGTCTTATTGCTATAAAAGACTATGAAATAGTTTGGGATAGATTTCAAGCAGAATTTTTATGCCATAGTCATATATAGTATGGTCTGGGTAACGGTAGCTGTGTATATGCCTGGTGAAGGGAATGTTGAGCAGGGGATCTTGAAAAGGAGATTTCAATAGAAATAAGAGGAGCAAAAAAGCTTTCCCAAAACTGACAGTATAGCTGGACCATTTTTAGCATGCTAAGAGAGCAGTCAAGAAATTCCTCTTCTCACGGCACTCACAGAATATTTGTCAGTTACCCATTCTTCCCTCCACAAAACAGCAGTCTTCCTTTTCAGCAGGTACTTTCACATTGGCAAGCTACAAAAAAAAAAAAACAACCCCAAAAAAAACCCCTGAAACATGAATACATGAAGGAGAGCAATTCTCAAGCTTGTATTCACAAGCCGCCTCTTAAGAGTTCTGGGCTTCTAACCTTGCTGAGGGGCTACACGCCTACATACGCTCAGCATCTGAGGCGTGCTTTCCAAGTTGCTGTGCAAGGCACTAGCAAAGGATGTCTTCTAGTGAGGGATGCCCTGGTCTGCTTTCCTCTTTATCTAGTTTGCAAACACAAGTTATCAGGATCTCCTGTAAGTTGAGTATCTGGCAAGTTTCTGAGCCTTTAAGTAACTCAAGTCAGATGGGGAGGAAGGCTATATGCAGTAATCATTGAAATATTGTTCGTAAGTGAAGCTACAAAAAGTGTACTGTTGTTCCCAAGAATAAATATTTAGATGTGGAGCAAACAAGAATTTTAAGCCTAGTTCACATTATAGCAGAATATATGGATGTGTACGTCTAATCATTAATACTACATGCAAACTTCAGTTTTGGGTTTATATAATCACACGTTAAGTGTAGTAAAATAGGTCCTCTTCCAAAGTATTTTTCTGGACATTAAATGCTCAACAACTTCTGATAGGGGCTGGACACTGGTTTCAAGTTTGAGAGGTATCCTGAATTGCTTGAGAAATACTCCAGTCAAGCTTTAGGGAAGCTAATAAATCTCTTAAGAGGCCCTGTTACGAGACAACTGGTTAAGTCTTAATGTGAAGAAGCTGATGTATCTGTAGCTCATCTTTAAAGTTGTTTGTTTTTTTTTTTTTTTCCACAAATGGGCATAAAGAATATGATAAGAAAGGAATTAACTTTTAAAATTAAGTAGCACAGAACTGCTTAATTTCTCCAGGTAGCAGACAATATTGTAACTAATAATTTGTTTTTCTGCCAGGCTTTATCCTGTGGATAAGAGCAGAGTGAATGAGTATGGAGAATCTTATGAAGAAAAGCCAAAAAAAAAAGCTCATAAAGAATAACTAAGAACTGAAGAAGATACTGACCCCTGGACTCTTACTGACTTCATGTATTATTTGGTCTTAAGGAAGGAAAAACTTATTTAATAAGAGTATTTTTAATGCTTATGACAGAACTACATGGACAATACATCTTTCTTCTATATTGCCAAAATCTAGTTTTGATATCCTCCTATTTCGAGATCCTCTTTTGTCCTCACAAGGTCTACAGTCTGCCACATGTCATTAAATAAACTTCCTGCATTTAAACTTCTCTTTGGTGAAAACCTAAGTGTCCTGACCACTGTAATGAATATCCAAATCTATGTTTTTAAGATAGCTCACTAACTGAAGTGTGGTGTCCATGCCACTAGGCTATGAAAAGTGAAAAACCAAGGCGGTGTGTTACAGCGGAATTGAGCATCTTTGCCAAACAAGAAGCTGTCAGAAATAAAATGTGCAATACTGGATTATATGCTAATTACAAATCATTCTCATTTGATAATGGAGATAATGGAAATTCTAGAAAGCATGATTAAAGCATATGTGCTTAAAAAAAAAAAATGTTGGAAATACAGGATGAGAGAGATGGGGCTGTTAAAATTCAAATTCTGCTACATTCTTAGCCCACAACATGGCAGAGGGTTTCAGTTGTCTTAAACTGGACGAAGATGTGAAAAAACTGTAACACGATTTCTTTCAATATGTATGCAAGTTTACATAAATCCTTCTGCATTGTTGACAAACCTTCTGATTTATTGGCGTAGCCGGTATTCATATAATGCAAATCACTGTTACGTGCTAGGAAAGTCTCTTCATACATCTTACATTCTTCATCATGTGGTACCCCAGTGACCTACACCAATTCTCTCATGTTTCAGAGGGAATAAGTCCTTGGTCTTTCCCCTCTCCCTCCCTGCCCTGTTCTGTTTATAAGGTGAAACACACATCATTCAAGTGGAATGATTCTGCTCCAATACAAGACAGGTTCAGCAAACTACTTGGATACAGAGAAAAAAGAAAAAGCCTGGTGAAGAACAGGTATCTTCCTTTCACACAATTTAAAATCCATATTCCGTGGGAACAGTTCGTTAAGGGAGGTGTTTTGCTCTGTTTCAGTCAAATTAGTAAAAATAATCAGGCTGAATTATTATACCAAAATTCAAACTTCACAGCTGTATCTATAAACCATGGTTCTAGATTTTTAAAAGCAAGTTTCCTAGTAACAGTGAAACACAGAGTGCATTCCTTTCAGCAGCAAATAAAATGCAATTTAAAAAAAAAAATCCAAAAGGCAGAATTCTGCTTTCAAATTCTAGTTTTGCTTTGGTCAGTACGTTTACAAATTAACCCTAATGATTCTTAAGTTTCTTTATTAAATTGCATGCTGTTTGTGCAAGGCTACTGAACTTCAATTTGTCATTGACTGAAAATATTAATTGGATAACCTTGAAGAACATAGATCTACTGCTATAGTCCATAGCTACTTTATGATGTGGATTTTATCCAGTTCTGATACTGCAGAAGTCTGAAGTCTTGAAGACCCAAATACTTGGGTCCCAAAAAGATACAGAAATGTGCCTAACTTCTTTTGTCACAAACTATAGTCTCTCTTATACTGAAGTCCTCCTTACATGCTACTGGCAATGGAAAGGAGTCTTGAAGTGAATATTCGACTTGTGTTCATGTTAAGATCTCGTGACACTGTTAACTGGAACTAAGGAGGACTGTTGGTTTTAGCATTAAACGTACATAAATAAGTCTATGCAAAGCCAGAGTTGCATTTGCTGTATCTTGTACCTGTCTTGGATTTGTTTGGAAGGAGTTCTTTGCTGTTAGGCAAACTAATTTGGAGCTCCTATTTCATAGTAATAGTTAAATGTGAAAATTTTTCCTCATATAAATAATGCACATAGGAGATTCCGGTTTTGTGCCATTTCTAAACAATCAAGTTATTGGTTCTTCTGGAAGTCCAGAGTACCGTATTTGGGTATTTCTAATGTTTTATCACTCATTTTTGTATGTAGCTGTTGAAAAATCACTTGCACCTTTACATACTGTGAGTTTTATTGGTCTTCCGTCTTGCATCTCTGATGACAATGACCTCATAATATTGTATACAGTAGTCATAAAGAATATAAAATTAGAACATTTTAAGTCTTTAAAATGAGCGAGACTTTCCTGTTGAAGCCATTGTTTTATGCATTCCACTTCCAAATAAAAGACTTGGCATATGGGATAGAGAGTTACTTTTTGTTGTTGGAAAGATGATGAAAAACTACGTAAGCAGTGTAACTTTGGAGGTTGAAATGTTTTAAGTTTCTAGTTGTGGAAAGGACATCAGCTTAAAACAAAAATGCAGTTCTGTATGTGGTTAGTGCAGAAGAAAAGCTTCCTATTTGTAATATTTCATTTAATGTATTGCAGCTCATGCCAGGTTATCGGTGTCTGTGATCTGTTTAAGAGTTCCAGAGTAACTTTAAAACTTTGTCATTTCTAATAAGGTTAACTCTGGTAAGCAACTAGGTGACCATCTCGCATTCTCATCTTCATTAGGCTTGTAATGGCTTTGCAAATTAAAAGATGACAGTGATTTGGGGTTGGGAGTGTGGCTGGTTTAGAGTTAATTGGACAAACCGTCATGCCCTTCCGGAAGGTATTCTTGCACAGTACTTGTTAGTGCGTGATAACATAGCGATCATGATTCTCTAAGGACGTAAGTGAAGAAAGGCAGCTGAAAACACTTTCTGTGGGTGTGCAGGACCTGTGGCTCAGTGCCTCTTGGCTACGTTACAGAGACCATGCTGTACAGCTCTTCCACTTCCATTCTCTGCCATTTCCTGCTCATCTTCCCCTGCTGCTGACCGTGTTCTCCAAGAGGTGACCTTCTGCCCTTATAGCTTTTTTCCCTGGAGCCATAGGGCTAACAATGACAGAATGGGCTGCAGCACACAAGGTTTTTTTTTCCTTCTCAACAGAGCTGAAGTCTGTTCTGCCCTGCCTCTGTCGCTGCTGGAGCAGCTACTGTTTACGTTGCTGATCCATAGACTCAGCACAAGAATATGATCCCTTTTGATACAGCATGACACTCCAGTAATTGTCAGATCCAGCATCTACACCTCCGTGCCAGAAGCATTAAGACAGATAATTCTGTAATTTATCTGCTTTTAGACAGGACATTTTCCAGTTCTTCCATCAGAAGACAAATCTCATGTTGAGGAAGTGAAGCATGTTCAGTTACTAGTACTGCCGGTCCTCTTTACATTACAGCTTACGGCTTTACAGTATCATAAGATCTAAAATAATGCGAGTGGGAAGGGACCTCAGGAGGATATCCAGTACCAGCACAGCATCTTCCTCTCCCTGCCCCTTTCAGACTAATCAGGCTTTCCTGATAGTCTGTGTAAAACCACCTGAGCGAACAGATCTAACCACAGGAGTTGAGAAATAAAGCCAACTTTCCCAGATGGTCTCTGACTGCTTCCTCTCTTACGCTAGGACAGGTTTGGTTCTGTATCTGTAAGGATGCTCTTCTCCAGTGGTTAAGAATTTCCTTTTCCCTTTTAAGAATTTCCTCTTGGTGCAGAATGGGAATTGTCATGTCTCCAGTGTTTTCATCCATCTGCGTTAAATACCATTGCTCCTTCTTAAGGATATCTGCAACTAATCAGTTTGGTCTAGTTTTTCCTTTATGCAGTTCTCCTATTTCTTACTGCTCCTTTTAATATTAGGTCCCCAAAAATCCTGTATGGTCTTTTTTTTTTATCCTAGCCCCTACCCTGATGAGTATACCTGCCTCAAAAGGAACAAAACACTTTAGATTCAAAAGACAAACACTTCAACACAATAATTCTGTCTCACGTCTGCCTGTGTTCAGTTTAAAGAATAGGATAGCTTCTCCCCTTCTTCTCCCAGCTTTCTGTTTGGCAGTACTCTGTCCTTTTAGTCCTTGCTGTATGGTACCCATTACACCTTTCCAGGTGTAGTATGCACCAGCCTCTCTGTTTCTGGCCCCTAATGTTCTCTCTAGTCATCCACAGCTCCACAATCCTTATTAACGAAAGGCAGAGCTCTTTGATGGTTGCCTTTATGATGATTTGTACTCATCCTGTTCTCACGCTAATGGAGTCTTGCACATCTGCAAGACTGATGAGCTATCTTACTGTTTGAACTTTGAAAAGTTCACTTTCAACATTTTTATTAGGCGTTGATTGCCTCTGGCAGTCTCTAGTCACAGGTTAGCCTGTGGTGAGCAGCCTAAAGCCAAGTAGATGTTTCATTGCCGTGGTTCATCGTCATGCTCTTGTCCAGGTAACCACCCGGCCACTTGAGGATAGACTTTGGAAGTGCAGCTACGCTCCTCGCTCCATTCAGAGCCCTGGGCTTGGCGCAGCTCCAGCTTAGTGCTGCATAACTGCTCAATGCCTGGCTCATGGCCAGCCAGCCGCGGCTATCCAGCACACTTTGCCTCTTTGCTGCCCTGCAACCTCCCATCTGCATCGCTTGCAAGCTTCAGCTCAAAGAGTCATCACAGATACCTAGTTTGGACTGACTTCCACAGGATCTACTGGAGTATAGTACAGTATATTCCAGTATACTGGTGTATATAAATACTGGAGTATATATACTTTTTCAACTGAACTTAGCAACTTACATTTCATATACTGAAATTCTCAGCTCTTGCTACATCTGCTGTTTAGTCTCCATGAGAAGCAGGCTTTTCATTTGCCTAGCGCTGACCATGAGAACAGAAAGGAATAAGCGGCGTTTCATTTGGTAAAACTAACAAACCCTTCATCAACTTGCTTGAGAATTGCTTGACCTCACCCTCTCTGCCATCCCAGTAGTTGTTACAAAGATACATAGGAGAAAAAAAAAAAACTTGAAACAGGACTTTGTGTTGTTTTAAGCCAACTCTGATTTCTTAAACTTGGGCACCTCAGAAGATTAGTGTCAGAGGACCATGCAATCTGAAAAAAATCCCTGTCACAGACCTTGACTCCATTATCCCTGGAACACAGTAAGCGTTGCTCTGCAGCCTTGTGCAGGCTGCCTCTGATCCTCCTTAGTGATGCCAAATGTGGAAGGATCAGCAGCACATTGTGAATCTGCTTGCTTATTATCAAAACTCCACTAAACAGCAGTTCAAAAAGCAGACCTGAAGATAGAAAGGCTCTGTGAGCATCCATGACTCCTTCACTACTGCTTTCTTCAACCTGTCACTTCACAGAATTAGGATTTCAATAAGTTGCTATTGCTTACAAAAAGGGAAGAGAACCACATTCATCCCTTTTGGGGAAGGAAGAGGGGGAAAAGAAGAAAAAGTTCTTTGGCTATGCTGTGTTTTTAAATGATTGGTTATAAATACCTCTAGCTGGAGTGCCAAGTAAGTCCCTTAGACTTTCTGGTTTCCTCTCCTAGGAATTCAAAAAAGATTGAGGTCTTCTCCTGCTAATCACCTACAGCTACTCTCACTCTGCAACAATCTTTTTTAAAAAGCTGCTCTTCTCTGCATTTCTAAAGGAAGCACAGTCTTTAACTGAGTGCCAAAGGCTAAGTTAGTTCCTATACAAAACAGGTATTTCTTTCTGCTTCTTTCTGCTGAAGTTTTGACCAACTGAAGGAACTGTTTTTACATTCAGCTATCAGCAGGATCGTATATTTTGCTTCTTTCAGGTTACTCTTGCCCAGCACCTTTTTCCCCAAGTTAAATGTAGTACCATAGTTCTTTCTTGGGACTGTATCCTGGTATCACAGTACTGGGGCAGAGCCCCGAAGGAGAGAAGTGAAGGATGCTCCCCTCTCTAATAAAGTTGACAACTGCCAACTCTTTTTTAGGGTCAGTCTGAAAATTTCTTATTAGAATGCACAACCTTTGAAGTGAGATAATAACACCTAGGTTTGCCAAGGCAAAGAGTAAGTGCTGGGAAAAGTGCTTTGCTTATAGGAGCAGAATTAGGCTCTTTACCACACAGAGCTTTTCTACCACTAGACCAGTTCTGGATGCTACTCAGGTTTAGTGCACGTGGACTCTCATCCCACTGCCACGGGGGCAGGACTTGCTTTACGTTGGGCTGTCAAGCAGCCTGCACTTGTGCCTTCTGGCATGAGTCACAGACACGACCCAAGTAAACTGAGAGCACTCATACAGTGTTTACCCTACACATAAAACCATAAATCTGAGAAGTCAATTTTTTCGCGAGTACTCCTGGTTGGTGGCAGGTACAAAGTAGCCTTTGCAGAGAAATGCTGGTTTTCTTTCTCCTTTCTTCAAATACCCAGGTGTGAGACATGCCTTTTCTCATATGGTAACTCCATGCTGTGGGTTTCTGAGCTTGGATTAAAGTGTAAAGGGTTAGGATATTGACGCTGAGTTACACTCACTGTTGCTTACATAGCAGCCCCCCTGTGTGAGGGGTCTCAGTGATGGTCTGTGTAGGGCCACTGTGGGGAATTACAAGCTGCACACAGCTGTGAGAACGCGACCTCAGAGAGGGGAGCTAGGAGGGTTGTTATCTCGGAGAGGTGAGCTAGGAGGGTTGTTATTGAGCAGGATGTTGCTGCTGTCCGGGAACCGCTGTTAGCCAGCGGGGCACGTACTTGGCAGCCTTGCTGCATGGGCTGGCCACGCGTGCATCAACACCTGGTCAGTACTCTTCCACTGAATCTGCTGAGGGTATAAACAGAGGCGGCTCAGCGCAGAGAGAGAGAGAAAGGACCCAGAGCACACTCTATGAACAACAGGGGACGCCCTGAAGGTGCTGCGCCTACCTCCCTTCTCTGCTGTGACCCCGCTGCTCATCATCCTCCTGCTCGGCGGTGTCTCCGGCTTAGTCAGGTTGGTAAGACTCTCACAAAGGGAAAACAATAGGCTGGTAGCTGCTTGTGCTAGGAACTGTAACTGCTTATGCTGGTAACTGCTTATGCAAGGCTATAATAGAGCAATAAATACTGTTGTGCTTTTAAATATCATATGTTGGGTGAACTTTGTGCATAGGAATCCTACGAACCGGCTACAACCCCTCACAGGGGGTACAAGCACAGGACTGAGAGTAGAGTTCCCACCACCCAAGATTAGGTACATAAAGTGCAAATGGTCAATTAATGGTCACTGGGAAATGCCATCCAAGGAGCTGGGTAGAAAAAGGTTCTGAACACAAAAATGAAACAAAGAACTCATTTGAAAAACCTCCCATACATGGTGGAAATGCAGAGCATTACCAGGTATAAAAGATGGTCAAAGAGCTCCCAACAAGAACAGGAAAGAAGTAACAGGGAGAGAGACCGCTCCAGCATTAAGCCCAGGCAAGGACACTGTGTCTGATCAACATCACCCTTTCACTGCTAGCAGGTTCGCCACCCTTCCAGTACAGGAAGAGCACTGCTTTTTGATTCACCTTTTGCTACTACAGACTCTGTAATGACACAGTAAAAAACTAACCCAGTGAGGTGTAAAGTATTGAGTAAATAAAAATTGTAGGGAGCCAAATGTGCACACATTTTCTGCTCTGCCTTTCCCAGGTAACAAGGTCACGGAGGCTGTACACAGGCAGAGTAAATTTAGATGCAAACTGGTGGATGATGCAGGCATTTTCAGCACTAAAGTAGGAGCCAAAGTCTGAAAGCAACTGGACAGACCACACCTGGGCTATGAAGAGGTCTGCGCCAGAGAGAATGAGTTTGTGTAGAGGTCTCAAAGCTTATGTGTCTCACCTGCATGAACAGAGGCATGTTAACACAGTGTGAGCTTGCACAAAGAAGTAATTCAGTGAGAAAGAAAATTGTGGGTTGAGATAAAAACTGTTTAATAATGAAAAAGAAGTAATAATTTTTAAAAATTGTAGGGAAAAGAGAGGAAAAAAAAATAATAACAAAGAGAGAGGAAAATAAAACACAAGAAAGACAAGTGATGCAAATGAAAACAATTGCTCACCACCAACCAGTGCCCAGACAGTCCCCGAGCAGCGGTCCCCCCACCAACTTCCCCCCAGCTTTATATGCTGAACATGATGTCATACGATGTGGAATGAAATATCCTTTTGGTCAGATGGGGTCAGCTGTCCCAGCTGTGTCCCTTCCCAACTTCTTGTGCACCCTCAGCCTGCTTGCTGATGAGGTGGTGTGAGAAGAATCCAAAACATAGCCCTATACAAGCTACTATGAAGAAATTTAACTCAGTCTCAGCCAAAACCAGCACACGGAGAACATTAATTTCCCCTCAGGCTCTCTAATATGGAAAGGAAGTGTGAAAGAGTGAGGAAGAGTATGCCTGAGGAAGAGCAAAGTATGATGTACTTGGGCATGGCTGGCTGTCAGCCAAGAGGCTGAGAAAAGGATCAAAGAGTTTGTGGAGGAAATATTGGGACTGAGGGATGAAAAGCAGCACTGAACACTGATTAAACAGAATTGAAGAGGAAAGTTCAAAGTTTGACCGGCACAGGGTGTGTCTGACGCAGTGAAGACCATGACTCTGAGAAGGCAAATGCAGAAGGAGAAGGAAGGGCTAAATATCTGTTTTAAGGAGCAACAGGCAAGTAGGGAGAAACTGAATAAAACAGAAAGGCTGGGGCTGGTGTGAGAACAGAGACAAACCATTCAGAGACTATGACACACAGTGCAAGAGACACTCTGTGGCCTGGAAAAAGCAATTAACAGGTGAAGGGACCACTGCAATTCTTAAGGAGAGTCCAGATCCAGAGGACTGGGATAAAGATGCATGGGAAGAGCCAGACCCAGGTAAATCTGGGAACTGTAATAATGACAGTGCTAGATCCTAGTGCCTGATCCCCCACACCACGTGTCCTGCCACAAGATGAGCTCTGCATCTCAGGAAGCCGGCCAGAGAAACAAATGGTACCTCCAATTACCAAAACCCCTGTAAAGACAACCAAAGCTGAAGATGCAGCCCAGCAGAGAAGAGAGCAAGTCACTGTCATGGAAGGCTTCATTCCACAGCAGATGAAAGCTGTGACGGGTATGAGTGCCCTAAAAAGGGATTACACTGAGTAGCTGTTTAAACTGGAGGGATGTTCTTGATTAACAGCCTATGACTGTATGGATCTAGCTCAAGCAGCAGCCTCAGGATGAGACTGGGGCCAAGAACAGCCACATTGGCTGAAGATCTCCTAGTCAGTGATGGCTCAGACTGGTGAATGTGATGGATCGTTAAAGGGTCTTACTCTGACAAACTGTACTGGTTCTGGCTGAGATAGAGTTACCTGTCTGCATGGCAGCCCGTATGGTGCTGTGCTTTGGGTCTGTGACTCACAGTGTTGACAATACACCAACATCTTGGCTATTGCTGACCAGTGCTTGCACAGTGTCAAGTCTTTTTTTTCCACTGTGCCCGCACAATGAGTAGGCTGGGGTGGGCAAGAAGTTGGGAGGCGACACAGCCAGGACAGTTGACCTGAACTGACCAAAGAGGTATCCCATACCACATAACCTCATCCTTATACTCAGCAAATGTAATGTTGACTCCTCCAATATGCCAATGGTTATCAATGTGTCCACTGAATCCGTTCTCTGATACAGAGTTAGCCAACTGCCACAGCAGAGTCCCTGGACTTACTGCTAGGGAGTCCCCATGATCTCCTTTGGGATCCTTGGTGTCTTGTTATGTATTTTCACGCCTTGTGATATCAGAACATTCTGGCATGATATAGGCAGTTGTTCAGTCACTGTGTTCCTTTAAACACACTGGTAAATACCATCTCATCACGGAGACTCACCGATTTTTGAGCATTTTTTCCTCTCTGTTGAACAATGTAATGCGTAGTACCTGAGCTTGAGATAGATCATGCTGTGTGCACAGATTTGACACAGGACCTCCCTCAAGTTCCTTATGTAACTTTTTCAGTATTGCCATGATTGCCCTAAGTGTTCCTTCTCTACTCTTACATTACAGACTTCCCGGCAAGCTGTCCCACTTCTGATGTTTGATTCTTTCAGCTTTGGAAAGTTATTAATCAAACTATTCTGATTTTGTTTTATTAGTTTTTACTTTTCTATTTGAACACAGCTTTAGGTTTTTGAAAGACACCTTTCTTCTCCTGACACTTCTCATAACAGTTTCATTTCAGCCTTTTCAAAGGGAGCTTTAGAAAGAGACTCACATCTTTAAATAGTCATTACTGAAGCTAGACCGAAACTTAACATCTTATTTCCTTTCACTTCACTGTTGGCTTATAAAACTGGCATTTTATTTTTATCACTGCATTATCATCATCTATTCCCAAGGTAACTTCCTTTCACAGAAGCTGGTCACAAAGCAGGATGTGGATAAGATTAAGTCTGCCTTGAAGGATAAATTTTGTTGAGAACTGTGACACCATTATTTGTACAGATCTGGGTTCCCAGTAGAAGAATTACACGGCTATACTGGAGTGAGCCCAGTGAACTTGCCACTAAAGGCCAGTAAGATGAGTAAGGAGCTGGAGCATCTGACACATGAAGAGATGCTGAGGCAGCTGGGATTGTTTAGCCCCACGAACGAAAGTCTCAGTGGGGATCATATCAATATAAATAATCAGTATAAATAATAATAATTATAATCAGTATAAATAGCTGATGTAAACCAGAAGGATCCAAACTCTTCTCAGCGGCATCCAGTGATAGGACAGGAGGCAGTGGGCACAAATTAAAATACAGGAAATTCTACTTAAATGTGAGAAAACATTTTACTCTGAGGGTGATAAAATACCAGGTTGGCCAGAAAGGTTGTGGAGTCTCCATCCTTGGGGTTACTCAAAACTTGATTAGACATGGCACCGAGCAATCTGCTCTAAGTGACCCTGCTTTGAGAAGGGGGTTGGAATAGACACCTCCATAGATGTCGTCCAGCCTCAGCTATTCTATAACTCTGCGGTTCTATTCTTTTCCTTATTCATCCTCGTAAAAAATAACTTTACTCCTTTTCCATGTCACTTAATTCCCCCACTCCCCCCTGAATTCTCTCCCCAGCCCAACGGCAGACACACAGAAAATCATGTGGTACGTCTGAAAAGAAACAGGAGGAAAGAGACCCCCTTAGCCTGGCTGCAGCAGCCCTCCTCTCCCCCTCCACCATTGCTGTGGTCATTGCCACCAAGAAGGTATCAGCAAGAGGCACAGGTAGGGACTTACTAAGGGACTAACAGTTGGTAGAAAGGGTCAAGAGACATCTTCAGAAATCCAGCCTGCAGCAACACCTACAACCCAGCCATCTGCAGTGAGCGTGTCAACCAGCTTTGAGAATATGGATCTGCCACTGCCAGAGCTAGGGCCAGGTAGTTGCAATCTCACCTGCAACCAGTACATTCTCAGCTGTGGGCACATCCTTCACTACCACTACAACCAAATTATTTCCTTGTACACTGGTCCTGGAGCTGCACCTCCTAAGGAAAACCTATTGATAGAAAGGCATAGACCAATGTCCACTTCTTCAAGGAGACCCTAAGCATCAAAATCTCACAGATGGTCCTCCTCAGCCTCATGCCCTTGCTTTCTCCAGTGCCTACCCACTGGCTGCTGAGGACTCCATTGTGGTTGTCAGGGATCAGGTTGTCATTTTCAAGATTAATTAACTCCCTTCTCTTTCTCCTCCTCCTCTTTCTTTCTTCCTGAACACATTCCTCACAGGAAATGGTGAACTTTGCGTTGTCCCTCTCCAAACCTTTTCTAATCCTAGTACATCCTTTCTGACATGTAGAGACCAAAACTGCACTCAAGGTGTAGGCAAACCAGGAATTTATGCACTGGCATAATTATGTCCTCTTTATTCCTCCTCAATCATTCCTAACATGCAATTTGCATTTTTGACTGCTGCTGAGCACAATGCCAACTTGTTTCATGTAACCTCAGGGTCTCATTCCTGAGTAGTGTTAATCAGCTCAGAACTCATCATTTTATATATGAAGCTAGGAATGTGTTTCACTTCTGTGCCATACTTGATTTATCAGCATTAAATTTCATCTGCCAGGTAATTGCTCAATCACTCAGTCTTGTAAAGTTTTTCTGCAATTTTCTAGTTGGCTTGTGTCCTTGCTGCTTTGAATAACTTGAACACATCAGCAAATCTTGCCATTTACTGCTTTTTCACAGTACTTCTGGGTCATTTATGAAAGTTACACAGTGCGGACTAGTGTGGAACTCTGGTGGGGATCTTCCTCAGTTGAAAGAACTGACCATTTATCCCTACCTCTATCTCTTACCTTTTAACAATAATGTATCTGTACCAGCACCTTGAATTTTAGGGGTTTTTTATCAATTGACAACATTTCCTTTTGCAATGATTTTTGGAAATTCAAGTAGAATATATAGCAACCAGATCACTGTAATCTTCATGTCTTCCCAACCCTTTGCAGAATTCAAAGAGTTTTCTATGGCAGGAGTCCCTTTTACGGGAGCAATGTTGACAAAGCAACTTGTGTTTCTCCCACCATCTACTAATCCTATCTTCTCTTATTTCTGCTCATTTACCTGGAATAAACACCAGGCTTAGAGAGCTACAGTTCCCCAGAACTCCATTGCAATCCCTTTCACACTCTAGCATCAAGTTTGCTACCGTGAAATCTCCAGATACTAAGAAAAGTTTTGAGTAGGAGGTTACCCACTGATGTAAGCGATTTGGCTTCTTCATTCATGACCTTCAGGAGACACCCAGGACCAGGCAATGGGTTATTTTTTTGGTTTACCCTGTTCATCTCCACCACAACCTCTTCTACAGCTGCTCTTATTTCAGACAGATCCTCTATGGAGGGCTGACCCTAAAAGAGGTTCCTGGGAAGGGAATCTTCCTGGTTTCTTCCAGAGGAAATCCACCTTAATAAATAGAATAATAGAATCATAGAATGGTTAGGGTTGGAAGGGACCTTCAAAGGTCATCTAGTCCAACCCCCCTGCAAGTAGCAGGGACATCCCGGACTAGATCAGGTTGCTCAGAGCCTCATCCAGCCTGGCCTTGAACGTTCGTTTCCAGGGATGAGGCATCCACCACCTCTCTGGGCAACCTGTTCCAGTGTTCTACAACTCGCATTGTAAAAATTTTTTTCCTAATATCCAATCTAAATCTACCTCCCTCTATTTTAAAACCATTAACCCTTGTCTATCACAACAGGCCCTACTGAACAGCCTCTCCCCATCTTTCTTGTAGGCCCCCTTGAGGTACTGGAAGACCGCTATCAGGTCTCCCCTCCTCTTCTCCAGGCTGAACAGCCCCAACTCTCTCAGCCTGTCCTCATAAGAGAGGTGCTCCAGCCCTTTTATCATCTTCGTGGCCCTCCTCTGGACCTTCTCCAACTGGTCCATGTCCTTCTTGTGCTGGGGGCTCCAGAACTGGACACAGTACTCCAAGTGGGGTCTCACCAGGGCAGAGTAGAGGGGGAGAATCACCTCCCTTGACCTGCTGGCCACGAAATGGGCAAGATTCACTTGAAAACTTCCTTCAATACCTTCTTCAATACCTTTATCGGCTGTAGCTCACGCCATCCCAAGCATCCTGAAAACACCCAGCACGAATTACGCAAGAAAAAGTTGCCAGAAAGCGGTCTGACAATAAAAGCCCACATGTCTGCTTAGAGGCCGCGCCACACACCGTGCCCTCGCCCCCCGCCCCCCGCCCCAGCCCGGGCCCGGCGGCGGGAAGCGGCTCCGGAGCTGGACAGCGGCCTCCCGCCCCGCCCCGCCCCGCCCCGCCCCGCCCCGGCCACAGCCCCTCCGCGGCCACGTTGTGGGGCCGGGCGGCTGCGGGGCACGGTTTTGCGAGGGCGTTTTCTTTTCTTTTTTTTTTTTTTTTAAATACCACTTTATTTATTTATTTATTTATTTTAACAGTAGCTTCCCATCGCCCAGCGGTGGCTTGGAGCTTGGCGGAGCGGAGCGGGTGGGAAGGAAGGAAGAAGGGAGGGGAGCCGCGGGGCCGCCCCAGGTGGCGGCGTGCTCCCTCTCTACAACATGGCGGGCGCGGAGCCCTTCGCGGCCGTGCTGGCCGCCCTGCGTGGTTGCTACGCCGAGGCTGCCCCACTGGAGACCTTCATCCGGCGGCTGCGGGAGAGCGGCGCCGGGGAGGCCGAGGTGCTGCGGGGCGACGACGCCCCCTGCTACCGGACCTTCGTGGGGCAGTGCCTGGTGTGCGTCCCCCGCGGGGCCCGCGCCATCCCCCGGCCCTTCACCTTCCAGCAGGTAGGAGGCCGGGCGCCAGTGATGGCCCGCTCGCACCTGCGTTGGGGACCGGGGCGGCCGCGGCAGCGCAGCCCTTTGCCGAGGAGCTGGCCCAGCGCGGCGCGGCGGCGGGCGAGGGCCCCCTCCCCTCAGCCCCCCGGGGTCGCGGCTGGCGGCGCGGGGCTTCCCCGGTGAGCCCATGAGGGGCGGCGGAGACGGGGCTGCGCGCCGCCGGCCGGGCGGCGGGGCCCTTCCTGGCCTCCATGCGTGCGCGGGGGCGGCGGCCCTTCGCCCCTCGTGGCTGCTGCCGGCCGGGCCTCCCCGCCGGGCCTCGCCTGGCCCCTCGGCTGTGGGTCCCGGGCAGCGGTGGGGGGATCATCCCCCACTTCCCTTCCACTTTTTGGAGGGGTGGGGGAGCAAGGCCCTGGTGCCGGCGGGTGGGTGGTTGGGTAAAACGAAAGGCCTGCGAGCCCGGGGCTCCCTGTGGCGCTGCTTGCTTTGTGGGGTAGGAGCGAACAAACCGAATGTGGCCGGGGAGCAACTGGAAACGAAAAATGCCGGTTTCCCACTCTTGAGAGGCTAGAGAAGAGTGGGGAGACCCGCTTGCGGCTCGGTGTTTAAGCAGAAGAAACTTTTGGAAAGACTGCTTTTCTCTTGGAGCTACTGTGTGCGTGAGCCAAAGGGTGCTGCGGTAGGGAACAAACTTTGCAAGCTTGTTGAGCGGGTTTTAGAATTGTGAACCGCGTCGTTTGGTTGAACTTTACATAAAAGGAAATGAAGGCCTCAAGAAAATCAGTGTTCGTTCCCTGGAGGTTAGAGCCTGCGTGAGCACATATCTACGAGCACACGTATCTACGGGCAAAGTGACCTGAAGGCTTTGGAGTCCAGGTTGCTGAGGGAGACGAGGGGAGTAGCGTAGGGTGTTTCCTGGGCATAAAAACCAAGATCAAAAGGGCAGACGTTGAAAAGACTTCCTTAAAGTTGTAGGCCCACGTTGCTGCATGTAAACATCTTACGGTACACTTGAAAATCTTTCTTTTTGGGTATGGTGCTTGTGAATCATTGATACTGGTTTGAAAGGGTTTGGTCTAAAGCTAGGGTCTAGGACTGTGTATCTTGCATATCTGTTTATTTAAAGCATATACGGTGTATATAAAGCATTTATGGAAGAGTCAGTGATAAACACTAATTTTCTTTTTTCTTTCTTCAGTTATCTAGTCAGAGTGAAGTCATCACAAGAGTTGTTCAGAGACTGTGCGAAAAGAGAAAGAAGAATGTCCTCGCATATGGATACTCCTTACTGGACGAAAACAGTTCTCATTTCCAAATCATGCCGTCTTCAAATATATACAGCTACCTACCCAATACTGCAACAGAAACTATTCGCATCAGCGGCCTCTGGGAAACACTGCTGAGCAGGATTGGAGATGATGTGATGATGTATTTATTGGAACACTGTGCAGTCTTTATGCTGGTTCCACCTAGTAATTGTTACCAAGTTTGTGGGCAACCAGTTTATGAACTTATTTCACATAATGTAGACTCATACCCAGTGTTTGTTAAGCAAAGGTTTTCAAAGCATAAACGTAGTAGCTTGCTTGACTATATGCAAAAAAGGCTTATGTTTCATAGACAGTATCTTTCAAAGTCGCGCTGGTGGAAATGCAGACAAAGACTTGAAGCTGATGTCTCCAGCCTGGGAAATAAAAAAAATAACAAGATACAGGGCTTAGTGTCCAGTTACCAGTATTCTGCAAAAGCTGTTTCTAAAGCAAGCAAACAGATCAGAATGGTTACTGAACATCTGGAAAAACAGAGTAGCTCCAGTTCATATTTGTCAGCCGCCACGGCACCATCTTTAAAAAGGAAGCTTGATAGGGAGCAACTTGACATTCCAGCTAAGAGAGCAAAAGTAGAGGAGAAAGTGAGAGAGGAAAAGGCTTTGGTTTACACTCCTGATGTAAACCAAAGTAGTTTCAAGAGATATGGAACTGGCTATGTAGCATCACATTCTGTAAGTCTCATTAAAAAAACGCACCTTTCTCAAAGAAGTAGCAGTGATATGTCTGGTCCTTCTTTAGCTCACACATCTCGTGATGGGAAGAAGTTTGTGGCAGGTGAAAGCTCTTTTCTGCGAGGAGTTCAGAGTAACAAACCATTAAAGTCCAGCATTGAAATCCAAGCAGAATCCCATAGGAAAGGTGTAGAGATGCATATGTGTAAGTCTCAGTTGGATTCTGTACAAATCAAACCCGTGGAGGGTATTTCTTCAAAATGCAGAAGGCAGGAAAGTTCCCTAGCTCATTTGGCAAAGAAGTTACCAAATACGCTCTTGCATTCTGCAGTATACATTGACAGGAAGCTGCTTCTGTATTCTCGCAGGAGTTTCCAAGAATGTTTTCCTAAATCGTTTTTGCTGAATCGCTTGCAGGGCTGTCAGGCAGGTGGAAGACGGCTTGTAGAAACTATATTCTTAAGGCAAAATCTGTTGGAGCAAAAGCGCAACCAAAGTCTGCCACATCACAACTGGAGAAAGAAGAGGTTGCCCAAACGCTACTGGCAAATGAGAGATACATTTCAGAAACTGTTAAAGAACCATGGAAAGTGCCCTTACTTAGTTCTCTTGAAAAAAAATTGCCCTGTCTGGATATCTGAAACCAGTGTGAGAAAAACTGAGCTGCCTTGTCGGGCAGCCTTACCTGGGGAATCAGAGGTTCACAAGCAAGCAGAACAGTTTGGCAAAGAGCCTGCTAAGTCTGTGGCAAGCAGCAGATGTGAATCGGGTCACACTGACATGCCAGACAATTTAAGTGCTCCTCTTGCGAAACCTGTGCATAGGGAGTCACAGAGGGAGGAGCAAAACCCGGGAGAGGTGTGTGATTCAGCCCTTGGGGAGCTCCTCAAGCAGCACAGCAGCCACTGGCAGGTGTACATCTTTGTGAGGGAGTGCCTGGAGCGGGTCATCCCCGCTGAGCTTTGGGGTTCAAACCATAACAAATGCAGGTTCTTAAAAAATGTGAAAGCATTCATTTCCATGGGGAAGTTTGCTAAGCTTTCGTTGCAGGAGTTGATGTGGAAGATGAGAGTGAATGACTGCATGTGGCTTCGTCTAGTCAAAGGTATTTCTTATATTAAAGAACTAAGTGGCGGGGGTGTCAGATGACTGGTGTTCACATTTAAAGTGGGAAGGGGAGAGTATGTAGTCTGGGTTTAAAGTTGTGGGTTCATTGGTAATCGTAACTGAGAGAGCAACCTAGTAGTGTTTGTAATTGATGGTGGAAGAACACGTAAGCCTGTCTTCCTTACAAAACTTAAGTTTTTATTCTTTTCATTCACCCTTTTTATGTTTAAAAGGATGACATTTTCATAAACATGAATTCAGAACCTGAGCCTTTCAGCAGAGCTCTTTCCCTTCCACCCCAGCCCTCCAAATTGCAGTAACTGAGAATTCAGTGAGGCATGACCCAAGCACATAAGGAACAAATGCAGTCTGCCTGTTGGTTACCTTCCTTAGCCTTCAGGAAGAACGAAAGGCAAATCAAGACACTTGTAGTGGCATGTGTTCCTCTGCTATGGGAGTGAACCTTCATCCCGCAGCGTGTTTTCTCCCATCCCCTCACATCTACCTGTGAGAAAGACATGAGTGCGGAACCCATGCAATACAGGGGTTGCTCACCATCTGTCACCTCTCTAGAGCCCTTCTCTAGGAACAAGAGACCTTACTGAGCACTGCTTCGGGCTGGGTAGTTGGTGGTGCAGAGATCACCAGACCGAGTGGTCCCTGGTTGAAAGATGTCAGGAGGGCATCAGCTGGTTGCTCCAAATTCTGTATGAATCCCTTCTGTTCAGTCCTCTTTTCAGACGATAAAAGGGAAATCTTGCTTCCCTGACAAAGTATTTTTTCTTACCTGGTGAGGTACTTGGGTCCTACAGTAATGTGAGCTGAAAATGGTACTCCTCTTTAAAAGGTGTGATAAGGTTCTGAAATTACTACAGATTCTTTGTAATGTAGGAGGAAGATAAAAAGTCTGATGTTTAAGAGCTGGTGTTAAAAGTAGGGGAGGTTACACTTCCATAGGAAAGTACTAATTCTAGCAAATAAATATTGATTCTTTATTCGGAAACTGTGGCTGAAAACCATGCTTTTCAACATGCTGAGGAGTTAAATATTAAACAAAAATTATTGTAAAATACATGTTTGATTTATAGTCATTTCGAACATCTTATCTTAAAGAAATGTAATGCCCTCTTATTCTCTGGCCTTCTTCAAGGAAAAGCAACACATAGACTTGATTTTAATTTTCATGAAACTACTCTCTTGTGCTTGAAGTTTAAACACACATTTAATTGCTTTGCTGCACTGTTATTTTTTTTTTTTTCTCCAAAAGTAGGAGTAGTGGTTTCTTGTCAGTTTCCTAAACTGTAGTCATAATTTACATCTGTTGCCAAGAACTTAGAAAATAAATTATCTAGTTCCGGGACAGCTACTTAACATCATGTTGATTTAATTTGTGTTTTGCAACTCTTCTGTTACATAATTTTCTAACAATCACTGGATTTTTTCGTTGATGTTACCTGGCTTCTGTTGAAGTGAATGCTGTTTTATCTCTTTATGGTAGTTTTTTCTTAGGTGCTGTAAGTACATGAAAGCGTCTCCGCCCTGAAGCACACAAAAACCAAACAGGGTAGAGAACTGGAAACTCACTTCCATTTTATAAGTTTCAGTTTTAAGCCTCAGCTTTGCTGTGTCAAAATTAAGCTGGTTTTAACACATTTGTGCCATAATCATGATTTGTGCTATGCAGCTAAACTAATATTTCTGTATAATTTGTTTAAAGTATCCTGTTGTATTTTGCTAAATTCCACTCTTAAATTTAATTAGAAAAAGTATTATTGGAAGTTGTCCAAAATTCAATATTGTAGGACAGGTTTTTATTCCCTACTCGCCCATTTTTAGACATCGCTACAAATCTATATGGCCTTGCATTTGACAGTAGCTAGGAATGTTCTGGGCTCATAATTTTTATACCATCTGTTATAAGTGCTGATGGACTTAGAGTGATTTTTTTTTTTCTTTGTTTTTTGACTGCAGTAATAAGTGTTATATAGGATGTCTGAAATAAAGCCTAACCCTGAAATTTGTTTTGATGTAATTGGGAAATTGGAGTATCATTCTCATCCCCAAGCCAGCCCAGTTTAATTCTGTTATTTGTATACTTAAGTATTTTTGTATATACTTAAGTAATTTTGTATACTTAAGTATTTTCATTTTGGGGTTTTTTTTTTTTTTTTTAAGTTTTGTGTTGTAGTAGGCTTATTTCCCTTTTACCTTTCCCTTCACGATAATCTTGCCATTGTGCATTAAAGATCTTGCACAAGGAATGCTGGGGGAAGGAAGTCAGTCTTCGGGCTACTAATGGCATGTATTCGTATCCTGTATGTCAGTTTGTCGCTACAGATTATTTTCTGTGTTTGTACTTAAGCTTGGATTGGTCCCATTCTTTAATGCCAGTGAAAATTTGGAGCAACATCTGTGCAATTGTTTGTATTTGCTTTTTTTCTTTCCATTAACCTCAAGCTAAGAAAATAGTGTTATGTGTGGAGGTTTTTTTGCTTGTATGTTCTGTTTCTTTACTAATGCAAATGGTTGATACTTACTGTAACTACCTTTTAATTGTTTATTGAAGGTGATCACTTTGTTCCTGCCTATGAACATTGTTTCCGTGAAGAACTTTTGGCTAAATTCCTATACTGGCTGATGGATACCTATGTTGTTGAGTTGCTCAGATCATTTTTCTATATCACCGAGACCACGTTCCAGAAAAATATGCTTTTCTACTACCGAAAGTTTATTTGGGGCAAGTTACAGAGCATTGGAATTAGGTAACGTTAGAAAATTAGTCAAGCATTAATGGAATATGTGTAAATTTCATGTTTTGTAGTGTAGAGTTATAATTCTGCTTTCATTTATTGCCCATTTATCCTCCTTTTATTTGCTTAATTTCCCAAAAGAAAGTTCAGCCTGTGATTGTCGTATGCACAACTTATAGATTCAGGAATAATTTGTGTGAGAAAATGGATTTAAATTCAGAATTCTTTGGTAAGAGAAGAGAAACCTTTGCAGTAATAAAATCCATTATGGAGAAAATTTTGTTTTGATAAGTAAAATTTTTTACACCTTTCAGCAATAAGTAAAGCATAGTGACAGAATCCCAAAGTAACCTTGGGAAAGTTAATTTAAAAAATATTCAATTTGTTAGAATTTATTAAAAAAAATCTTTAATTAAAAAAAAAAACAAACCCAAACAAAACAAATCCCCCCACCTCCAACAACAGAAAAACAGAACCCAAAACTCTGCTGAAATGCTGTAATATGCTATTCATAAATTCAGACAGTAGTCTTGGGTTTTGGGGGTGGTATTTTTTGAATGTTGAGGGATTTAAAAGCTGCAGCTTCTTTTTTAGTGTTGCTGTGGAATTTCATGCTGCTTTTTTGGTCTTAAAAATGTATGCATTCAAGCTAGGGCATTATTTAAGATAAAATTTTAAGCAATTAAGTGAGAAAATAGGAAAGATCTGAAGGCAATGTTAATGAACAGTATTGTGCACACATCTCCATACTTCGCATCTTTTGGATTTTCATTATAAATTGTTGGTGTCTCGGAGAGCTTTGGAATTGTGCAAAATGAGCACACTTGATGTCTTATGTTTTAATGGCTGTTTTATATTGTGAACCTTTTGCTTTCACAGTGGTCTGCTGGTCTACGATGTTGTATGTCTGATTTTTCTCCTCCTGCCCCACTGTTCTCTGATTTCACATTGGTATCTCCATTGCAGCTCTTTTGCGTATGTGTCTGCAGTTAATGGGGCCACAATTTTGTGTGCAGTTGTAACACACAAATATGCAGTTTAAATAGTGGTAGAATATAATTTTCAGTCCCACGTATTCTGTTTGTCTTGTCTTCAAACCAACAGCCTTAGTGTTGCAATTAGTGTTTTATGTAGTTTTAATGAACTTCAAAGGCTACTTTTTGACATAAAGTATCATCAAGTACTAATTATTCCCTATTAGTTATAATGCTGTTTTTAGGGGGGTATGTGATTAAAAGAAAACAAATAATTTTGATTTTAGCCATTTTGTCCCTATTCCCAGTTTCCTAGAAAAGCCCAGTGTGTAAGGACATGGTGCTCTGAACTCAAAGGACCCTAATCTGGGCTGTTCCCGTTTCTTCTGATTTCTTCCTCACGTATTTCCCTACCGTGCAGGAAGCCCCTTCTTCTTACCTGTGGCTTCGGAAGTCCCTGAACTGCAGGTTACTGGAGGCTGGGGAAGGATCCCAGGGAAGTACTGCTGCATGCTTGCCAAGGGCATGCTCTAAGGACAGGGTGTTTGCTGTTGGCTACGGGATATGTGTGGCTATCTGGATTTTTAGTCTGGCCCCAGCAGCTACACTTCAGCTTCACTCACGAGGCTGGGGCTTTCAGCACTCTGCTTTTCTGAGTGTGCTGTGCAATGTGAGGTCTCCAAATAATCCATCTTCCTGAATTTGTACAGGCGGCAAGCTGCCCACTTCACATGGAAGGAGAGAAATCAGGGTTTGGAGATACTGTGAAACAGATGTTTAGGAATTCCTGTGCTTCCTTGGCCATTTCAAGACTCTCCAGGCACAATCCCCTTATCTAGGCAGTATTTTCAGTCACTGTTGGTGAGTCGATGCCAAAGGCTGTTGAGTTGCTGCCATCTTTGCTGGAGGAAGAGTATCTGGTGGCCTCAGTTGTTGCCCTGATGGCTTTTTTTTGTGGCTGTCCTGGTTCTTCCTCCTCTTCATCTGGAGCTGCTCTTGATGATTGCTCTGGGGTAACTCAGAGGAAGGGGTTCACAGCCAAGCGTAGCCACTGATGCCTTTCTAGTTCTTTTGTATGCTTCTTTGGGAGAAAGAGGATGGATGAAACAGTCTGAACTGAGTGGACCTGGACTTTACTGATGAGCTTGCCTTTACACTGCATTGTCATTCGGGAGTAAGTCCCCACCCTGAAGGGCTGTCTGTATAAGTAGATCTTCCTGTGCAAAATCACACTTAGGCGTATGGACCATAGTTCTGGGAGGGGATCTGAATCTGTGTATTTGTTTTACTGTGTGGGTGGCGGTTAGAGTGTGCTGGACTTGTTGCACTCAGTCACCTTTCTATTCATTTTTGAAGCTATATCAAACTTCTTACCCCAAATTGAAAATAATACTTATTCTTTTTAAGAAAAAATCAGTATTTAATGATACAGTTGGTTCAAGTTACATGACCCACAGAATACAAAGTTACGTTCTAAAAATAATGTACCCTATGTCATGGTGACAGCACCTGTTTTTCTAAGGACTATACCCTCCCTGCCCTTGCTGTACACCTTAGCTGCTGAGGATTGAAAGTGCTGCAGAAATTCTGAGTCTTCCCCCAATGGATTGTGGCAGGACGTTGAAAGATAGCAGGACCATCCACTCAACTTCCTCCAAGTTCCAGTGCATAGTGGCGCCATGAGTGTAGAAATGACAGTAGGGTGGTTCAGTGGCCAGCAGCTTAGTCCATGTTCAGAATCATTAGCGCTGCTGTAACTGCCGTGAAATAAGCAATGAATGTTGCTGCAGGCAAAATGTCATCCAGTTCTACAGCTGGCCAGAGAGGTAGTAATGACCATCTGCCACTAACTGACTTTTGTCTTCACTTTCAGAGAAAGTAATATTTTTTTATATAGTGGTTTGTTTTGTTTTTTTTTTTTCCTCTTGGTCTTAAATGTGAACTGCAAAGCGATGGAGGTTTGATCATTCGGTTATTTCTGTTGAACTGAAGTTCTTTGTTCTTAGTGATCTAGCTAATACTGTAGCACATGATGAAGTTTTATGGGTTCAGTAAAGAATTTAAGTCATAGTAAATAATAGTCTTCTCTAGCTGTGGAAAAGTGATCTCCTATCCGTTGTACTTTACTTTGGGCTAAATCTATACCAGGAATTTAATTCCAAACTTTGAAGATAAATCTTTCAAACAGATGCTCAGTAACAGCTCAATTTGCCAGCTCTGGATGCCATGACACCTTCTAGCTGTCATGCACTGTATCACTAAGGCACACGGAAGAGAAGTATTTTGTGTGCCTCTCTTATCTGCATGCTTGGCATCTCAAGTGTCTCCTAGAGCATGCTTATGAGGTTTTCACCAACCATCACTACCTTTTGTGGTAGTGTGGCCTCCTTTTGCTAAACCAGCCTGTTGGTTGGTGTGGGATGAGAAATATGTGCATGCAAATTTAGATTTGCGTCCCCCCCCCACCCCGGTTCTGATGGAATTTGAATTGTCTCACACTTCCCAGGGGAATATCCTAACCACTAGGCTGTAGGGCTTTTTGGAATGGCACATTTTGTCTTTCTGAAGCAGTGCAGGATATTGATCCAGGTCTTTTACATTGCAAGTAAGCCACCTGAACAATACAGTCCTAAGTAAAAGCAAAGGCTTTTGTACCACCTCTTTTTCCTGCCTCTTTGCATGGGAAGGTCTTGGTTTGGACTAAGCTACACTGAACTGTAAATCCTGAGGCATGTGTCTAAGGGGAAAACACATTTCCCGGTAAAATGGACTTATGGAGCTCAGAATCTGTGACTTGGGAGCCTTCCCTTCTTCATTATTCTCTGCTGTTCATGTTAGCTAACACCTGCTCAGCAGATAGGTTCTTGTGAGTTGTGTTACTGGATACCTAAATGCCCTTACGTTGTATGTGTCTCCTAGTATGTCAGTTCACTGTAACTTATTAATAAGTTGTAGGTCCCCTAAATGTTGGGAGTAGAACAGCCCATTACAGTCTGTAAGTCCTTCCCTGGATCTTTCTTAATGTAGTTTTCAGAAAATATTTTGTAACATTCAAATCTACTCGGCTAATCTGTGCTTAGATTTTCGTTTGTGTTAATTAAGATTTTTAAAAGTTATCTTCATTTGCATCAAGCAGAAGTGTGTACTCTCTTATTATTGTATTATGTTATTATTAAGATACTGTGAATTTGTTCTGAAATTCCAGTTTCCATGTCACTTTCTGCAGAGGTTAGTATTTGTAATTGTCTTCTTAGTAAAATATTTGGCTTCAGTTATCATAAAGAGATTAAATGTTTTAACTTCCTGCCTTTCCTATTGCTTACACTGAATATATATTTGTATTTTAGAAACCATTTTGCCAAAGTACATCTACGTGCTTTATCTTCAGAGGAAATTGAAGCTGTCCGTCAAAAACAAAATGTTCCTGTGGCATCAAAGCTCCGGTTCATTCCCAAAGCGAATGGGCTAAGACCCATAGTAAAAGTGAGCGGTGTTGTTGAAGCACGAGCATTCAGCAGGGAAAGCAGAGAAAAGAAGGTTTTTATTTTCTTTATTGTTTTATGTGGGTTTGATGTAGACAGCTAATAAAGTGAGTGAGGTTTTTTATGTTATATAAAACTAGTTTTAACATGGTGAACTGGAACATTCAGATCAGAATGAACAAGTGGGTCTATCTGTTGCAGCTTAGCTTCTCCCTTCCCATTGCTTAATTATCATTAGTCTCCAGTTCCAGAGTCATGTACTTCTGTCTGCAGGCCTGTCTTAAGGAAATGATTCTAGAAGAATGGAATGGCCTGTCAGGTAATCGTGTTTCCTTTCTCTTCTCTTTCCGTCCCTTTCCCTCAGGGTTACTTACTGTGTTTAGTTGTGGTAGGCGTCAGCCATCTGTGGGAGCAGAAGGATGTAAATCTCAAGGATTCTCGCTATTCTGAACTGACACATTGCATTTGTTTGGCACACCAGAGGGTGAGAGATGGAGGATGAGTCCAGCCGGTTGGGATTTATCTGAATCCTTACTGTGCACGTTGATCGGCTAGTGGTGCCCGGTCAGCCCGGTGGTTCGAACAGTGGTGAATTGGGTGTGTTACAGAAGGTCTAAGAAGGGTGAGGAAGCTGCTCAGTCATAGTAGGGAGATAGGAAGGAAGCTGGGAATTACTGCAGTGTGGGAACAGAGACAGAACACACAGTGCACAGAATTGTCTATTTAACAGGCCAGTTAACCACAAGACGTAGTGGGAACCCAGTTTCACTATCTTGCATGACTGCATTAATTGTTTTTCCTTAAGGCTGAGTCCCATTTAGTGGACAAGATTAAATGTTCCCCAGATGGGAGGCTGCTTGGTACTACTTACTCAGTATGTGATCCCAGACCACATTTACAGGGCACCAACTAAAAGCTGTTCTGAAGTGTTATTTCTTCATAGTCTTTCTGTGACAATCAGACTGTCAGATTTGAGAGTATGCACACCATTAATTTGTAAATAGCTGCAGTGCCCTCCACATTCCTCCTAGCATTTAAATTGTAGAAGGAAGATGATCTTCCAGTTCTTTCTGTCTGACAGTATTCCAGGTTTTGGAACTTGGAAGCCACTTTGGAATTATAGAGGTTGCCTTGGCCAGCTTCTGTAGCTCAACACTGGATTATATCCAGATGAATTGCTAGAGATAATCTCCAAAATACCCAGCAAACCAACTTCTGAGTCTTGAGCAACTCTCAAACTTTGCTGCAAAATACATGGTGGAATGAGTCCAGTTCTGTGAATTTATCCTCAAATCACTGTAGATTTTGTATTGTTTTAAAGGTTTTATGTATTTGATTTGCATCCTTCTTCCTTTTGTTTGAATCAATTTTTTTTTTTAATTTTAATAAGAAGCTCAGAGCACTGGCAGGCAGCAGGGTTCTAGAAGACCTGATTTGTCTCAGAGTTTATAGTATTTTACTGCATTCTGCAGAGATTCCAGCAGATCTTTAGGTTTTGCAAAAATGTTAGCAGCTCTGTGGATTAGACCTCTTCCAGGGAATTAAGAGGCATGAGGGAATTCCTTCTCACATGAAAATGAAGAGTGCTGTGAATACTGTAACTCCAGATCTCTCAAGGTCTAGTTCATACTGAATTTGAAACCAGTCTCAATTTTCTTCTGTTGGCTCACTTGATAACACCTGTATGGCCATCAGCTTTGTGAAAAGGTGAAGGTGTGCTTTCTGTGAAAAAGCTGCCTTTCTGGGATGGGCTCATTAAGAAGGCAACTTTTCTACTGATGGTTACATTGATCTTGCTGCTTCTATTGCCTTTGGGCTACATCTCTACGGTTTTGACTGTTTTTAGTGGGAACTTGGCCTATAACAGAAAAGATACTATTGCAATAATTCAGGAAAGCGCCTTAATTTATAAACTGGTCAGAAACATTTTTGAATGAATATAATTACTTATCTTACGTAAAACAATGAAGTTGCATCAAGTTTTTTTGGAGGCAGTGGCTTTAGTTTTGCCAGCTTTTCACTGAAACCCATAATTGATTTTTTTTCAGTGCAAAAATAAATGTTTTCAGATTAACTGGAATGCTTCCATAATTAGTAGTTTCAAAGTATCCGTATCACGATCACAATGCTACCATTGAGAGTAAGAAACCTTTTATGTTCTGTGTATGCATTTTGGAGGATTTCTCTGAAGTTCTAAACTGATTCATAAGTACGCTACGTGTGCAGTTTGTTTATTTTCTGCAGTAGTATGGCTTGCCCTTCTTTTGTTGCCAGGTCTGTCAATATTTTTTTTCCTTAACTAATCAGCTAATCAGCCTGCATGATTTCACTGCCGCTCTGGTGTATTTTACTGTTCCCGTAGCTGAGAGTTAAATCTTGGCTAATGTACTTGCATAAAGTACCTCCAGAGGCTGTGTTGATGGTGCAGCTGGAGTATAGCCTAAAGTCTCAGGAAATGTGTTCTTTTTGCTGTTCTTGTTGCAGTGATAATCTCCAGCAGAAAGAGTGGGTGATGTTTAAGAAGTTGCCTTCTAATTGGTCGTGGTTTTATTTGTTAGAGTCCATCTGTTTATCTCCTTAACTATTACACCTTAATTTCCAAGAGTCAAGCACAGAAAATAACATTTTCTGTAGGGTTTAAATTTGGAAAAAAAAAAAATTAAAAAAATCTCTGAGGCTGTTTTGTCACTTCCATGTAGTTACTGCAGCTATATTCAAGGTTTCTGAATACTGCAGTTGACCAAAATAATATAGTAAATGTACAAATTTCACCTCCTGTTTCTCATCTAAATGTGAAATCTTCGTATTGCACAGAATTTAATATGTTTCAGCATACTTTAAGGTGATTCTCTTTGATTTCTTTTTAGATGCATCACTACAACACTCGACTGAAAAATCTATTTAGTGTGTTAAATTATGAACGGACTATAAACACCAGTTTTATCGGCTCTTCAGTTTTTGGGAAAGATGATATCTACAAGACATGGAAGAAATTTGTTACAAAGGTTCTTGAATCAGATGGTGAAATTCCTCATTTCTACTATGTTAAGGTATGTCTTTAATTACTTATTTGAACTAAATTTTCAAAGTCAGCTTGTGCAGATACTTTCATAGCTGTAATAGCAGTGATCTGAATGCGTAATTATTTCATTTTCAAAATAAACTTTTGTGCATACCTGACACAGACTCTGGTTGATTTTTTGGGGATGACGGCTTGGTTTTTTGAGGGGGAAGTGTCCCTGCAGTAGCACTTCCTTTACTTGGGAATTTTTCTGTCCATCTTTCTGTAATGTAGCAGCTCTTGCTTCTGCACATGCACTGGATTTTTGCAATTACATTTACTTGGTTATAAAAATGGGACAAAAATATAAACTCAAATACTCTTTTAGGGCCATCTTCCCAAGGAAAATCAGGAAAAACTTGCTATGCACATACAGATAAATTCAGCATATTTTTGAAAATAGGTCTCTTCTAACTCAGTATTCTTAAGTTTCTGTTGAAAATGAACACTTGAACTCTATTGTCTCTCCAACAAGTTTCTTCTCCCACCTGAAAAAAAGGAGTGCTTGTCGTATCCCACTATTTGAAGGAATTTATTCTTAACACTTTTGTTTTTCTGTTATGTCTAGCAGGTAACTTATGTATTTGAGGCCAATTCATAGCTTTGAATTGGGGCAATTTATACATATGTATGCAAATTACAGTTTTATCTCTATTAGAGTGGGGCTCTAACAGAGATAAACTCCCATAGGTCAGTTGTCATCCTGTTTGAAATTACTTTCAGTGACTGCCTCATTATCTTTCAAGCTAAAGAATCATGTAGTTGACATAGTTCTGAGATTATTACTTCTTCAGAATGTTTTGAATTTTAACTATGAGAAGTAAAACCAGAGTTAAAGATGCAATATGAGCTTTAAGAAAGACAAAACATCTGGGTTTGCTGCTTTCCAGAAGCCTAAGATGCCACCTCAATGATCACGTGGAGAGGAAAGTTTCTTAAAATATTTCAACATATATCAGCAATAAACTTCAGTTAAATTATTAAAAGTTCGGTGTTAGATTTAGGGTTGCATATGGTATCATCCTCTGTTAATAACAAGAGTTGTGCTAAAACTGATGGTTTGATTATCCCTTGTAAGGGAAAATTCATTGATTAGTGAGGCAAGTTTAGCAGATAAACAATGAGTTTTTGTTTTGCCACAAAATTGGACTGAATGATGCAGTAATTTCACTCCCACGTGATTTATCCTTCAGCCTTGTTTACATACTACAACAGTTCCTTTTTTCATACTACCACAGCGTTTACAGTGATACTGATGAATACATAATGGAAGGTATTTCTTCTGTTTCAGGCTGATGTGTCCAGGGCTTATGATACCATTCCTCACAATAAGCTTGTGGAAGTGATTTCACGGATCTTAAACCCTGAGAAAAGAACTGTCTACTGCATACGGCGCTATGCCGTGATTATGATTACCACAAGTGGAAAAGCCAGGAAGTTCTATAGGAGACATGTATGACTTGGTGATTTCTTCTGTTTGCTGCTGTAGATATATTTTGATCCAAGGAATATTTTTGTTTCTAACTTTTTTTAGTCACAATTTGAATTGGGCAATTACTTCATAAACCCTTTTTTAACTGTGTTGGATATTTTCCAGAGGTAGCAAAGCTTCTTTTTACCCTGTACTTGTTACACTTTTTACTCAGTGTTAGTAAGAATAAAGATAAATGTGTTGTGGAAATAGAGATATGTGAGGGAAATACAATAGCAGAATTGTTGGATTGAAATAATGCAGTAAGGCTGGCCCTTTAACCTTCACTGAATAAAAGAGTCTGGTACTGGATTTTCTATTGCTTTTGTCATTTATTTCTTTACACTCAATACACAGGTTTCTACTTTCAAGGATTTTATGCCAGACATGAAGCAGTTTGTGTCCCAGCTTCAGCAGAATGCCTCATTGCAAAATGCAATAATAGTTGAACAGGTAAGTATTGGGAGACTTCTTTTCAACTGAAAAAGAAAGCTACAGAAGAATTGGAGGAAGATTGGGATTTTTAATTGAATGTACATATTATGTGGTGACACCACCTCTCTTCTAGTTACCCAGCGCCTGCCTTAGAAAGATTTTTGTCATCTCTTCTTTAATGTTTATAACAGGCTCTCAGTTTCAGTGAAAGGAATGCACCAGTCAAAAAGTCTGACAAAATCTCCTGTTAGACTTTTCCCTGATTTCCTCATTGTTGTCTCAAACTTTGATTTTAACTGGTGATTTCTTTCTCCTTTCCTAATTCCGTTGTTTGTTGCAACAGTTCTCAAGTGAGAAATTAACTACCTAGTAAAGAAGAGCTTCAACACTTGCTATCTCCAAAACATACAGAAGTAACAATGACCAAAATACATTCTAAGTTAAGTAGCTAAGGAAATAGATGTGGCATCTTGAATAGCAAGCTACACAGAACAGAAAAATGGCTTTTTTTTAAAAAAAAAAAAGTTATAAAGTCTTTTTTTAAAAAATAAGATCACCTACCAAGGTTGACAAGAATGAACTTTAGAGTGCAGCACAAAGCAAGATCAACTCTTTTAATTTTTGTTTAAAGAGATTTCTTGCTTTCTGTGAAAAAAGTACAGTTAAAAATGTTACATATTTTAAATTTACTCCTATTGATGCTTTGTTACAAGAAGCAAGCATCCTTCTGTTTTTTAATTCTTGTGCTGCAGAGAATTATACTAATTCCAAATGTTTGTTCTCAAGAATTCCTTCTATGCAAGGAGGATGACAAAGAAAGGCATAAAAGTAGATGATATGCTCACATCAGTTCTTAATACGTTTTATTGCTTGGCATCATGGTGTTCCGTGATCACAACCTACAAGATTCCAGAGCATCAGATGACCAGACAGCTATTTTCCCACAGGCTACTTCCTCTTTTGTGTTGTTTTTTTTTCTTTTTTTTTTTTCTTTTTCTTGTTTTTCTTAATCTTACCAGTGGAAAATTTTGACATAGAGTAATGTATGCTTCTAACATACAAGTAAAATGATCTTGTATATCTACAGACATACGGACATAGAAGTAGAATATACAGTACAGGTGGTGCACAATTCCAGGATCCTACAAAGTGCAGAGAGGCTAATGAGTACATGGATGAAAATGAGCACTAGCTGAATCTGTGATTATGATGTGTATGGAGGTTTTCTTTTTTTCCAGTGGAAACCTGATTTAGATAGCTATACTAGATATTACATGAACAGCAGGGTTCTATTTCAAAATATTTTGCATTTGAAAACAATTTGTGTGTGTCTGTGTCCTTACTTTAAAAAAAAAAGAAAGTATTCTGAGAAAGCTATTATCTCAGCCTGGGTGTCTGTACCGCAGGTGCATCGTGTTAGCTTTTCAGTACAAATAACCATAATCTTGCATGGCTTTTTCGAAAGCTGGGTGCATTTGTCTGATGTCTAATCTACGCAAATAGGAAGTAATGTTGCTTTAGTTTTCATCAAGGCATTGTTAAAGGGACTTAAACTGCTCTAAATTAATTATTTATTACACAATTTGTAACACAAAAAGCTTCATAAATGCTGGGTGGACAGTCACGCAAAGAATCATTAGTAATGTGTGGCAAAGAATAAGTTTTGCAGCAGAACTGGCAAGTGGATGTATCTATAGTTGGGGAATCGTAAGGAACATATCAGTTAAATTGCCCTACATGGGAGAAAGTGGCGAAAAGAGTGAGTTCTCATATGTTGTAATCCAGTATAATATACTGGCACTTAAAGTGGTTTTAGATGTTATATTTGACTATTTTCCCATGTAACATCAATCAAAACTGCTTTTCTTGTAAAGCAAAACCAAAAAGAACTGTACCATTTACTTGTTGGATGTGAGTAGCTTTTTAGTGTGGTGGTTTTTTTCTTACCTTAGGGCTTTGAACTGCTATATTCTTAACTTTTAATAAAAGTTTCTGTGTATCTTTTAAGTTTATACTGTATTTTTAGTTTCAGTACATCTCTAAAGTACAAATCTTTTTTTGTTTTGTCCCATTTCTAGAGCTTAACTTTTAATGAGACAAGTTCCAGCCTGTTTACTTTTTTTCTTCAAATGATACATAACAACATCCTGGAGATTGGGAGCAGGTAAAAAAGTAGTTAGTTTTTCTTTTTATAGTGTGTTTTATTTTTTTTAGTTGATTGTTTTTTTTCAATTAAGCAGGGTACTTAAATTTGGCTCAGGGGATTTTTGATAGCTGTCTTTTAAAAGATCTTTATTTCATGTTAATTTGAAATCTCTTTATCAGTTTAAGCTCCATAAAAGCATGAAGAGTTTGGAATCAAATTTATATTTAATAAAATTTCTCTTTCCCACCTGGATGATGATTACTATACACAGAACGCATTATTATATAAATATGTAACCTTCTTCATTTAAAACTGCAGACGTAGTCCAAAAGAAAAATGCTTTAAAATGTTGGGATCCATAGCGCTGAACAAAAGCAAGGTAACACCCAAGCAGTCATGCAAAAGCCTTGTTAGTCATTGCCCTATAGTGCAAAATTAAACTTTTTCTGCATGGTCTTGCTCTTTGGGAAGTTAAAATAAAAATAAAAGGCAATAACTATAGGAATGTAAATTCTTGGCAACTCCAAAATTAGGAATCAGATGCTATAGAGGGTAGTAATGCAGATTTCTTCTTGTGTTGCTAGAAATGCTAATCTAGTATTTACATTTTGCCTCTAGGTGGCAAATGTGTGACCATGTCTAGAACGCAAGTACTTAGATGATCTTTTTGTAAATTGAGAATGAAGTATATTAGAATGAATAGCTTCTTGCTCTTGAAGCATATCTTTATTTTAGAATACTTAATGTCACAGAATTGAGGGAGGGGGAGAAAAGGCTTCAAGGAGGTAAATAGAAGAGTGTTTTTAGGTTTTTCTAGCACTGATGCTTATACTCCCTTTGGTGGATTGTGAGAATGCTGACGTGGTGTGGTATTAGTAAGGACTAACTGACATCAGTATGTTTAATAAAATTTTAATGATTTTAAAGAAAGCATACCCTGACAAAGGCAACTTTGTTAAATGCAGTCATAGCTTGACTGAAAAAAATACTCTTTGTCCTGGAATTAATTTGCCCTTTTTAAGTTCCTCATTCTCATTTGTTCAAAAAAAAAAACCCCAAACTGCAAATAAGTTTAGTAAATTAATACGCTTTTAACTGATGGTTCTTAAAAAGCCATCACAGTTAGTCAACATTCACTTGATGTTTTGAGAAAAATGCTGATTGTTGACCTGGGGATCTAGAAGGAATCTTCTAATACCTTTTGATATATTTATCAAAAGTCTGGAAAAATGTAAAATAACTGGTAGAAAAACTTGCAGATGACTCAAAACATAGGTAAGAACACTGCTAGAATGTAGTATGTGGCTCTGGTGTCCAATTGCATAATTTCATTATCTTTAGTTTCACTAAGCCATTAGGCATTATCCTATCTCACTACTTCAAACGAGTGTTGTGAAGATAATTCCCTTGGGTTTTGTGAGGCATACTCATTCTGTTGGTGCCAGCATAGAAAAATTCACAAGGCAGTGGGAAACTGTGTTCAGTAGCATATCTAGATCTGATACATTACTGTTCCTGTGTGTGGTCTTTCTGGCTTTGTACAAGATAGGGGAAGTATTAATGAACCTTCCCCTGACTATGGCTGTATGAATTCTTTGAAACCATGAGAAACAAATCAAGATTTACTCTTTTGCAGAATGACAACTGGCAATTTCAGTGAACTTTTTGAGGGGGGAATGGGGCAGGTTGAATATAATTACAAATAGTGAGGGTTAGCATTCCACAGAATGTAATGGGCTTTCCTCATTAGAAGTAAGATAGCTTCATGCCTGAGGAGTTAAATTAGGAAATAATTGTGATTTACAGTATAGCTGGGATGTATAAAACCAGATCACGTGCTCTATTAAGCTAAAGCATCAGAAATTTCCCTGAAATTAGTGATATTTATCTGTGGAAAAAAGAGCCCAAATCAAAACAAACAAAAAAGACCCCTAAACCCCAAGAAAATACTTTCCTTGTCCAGATCATGCTGTGCAAGTATAAATGAAAAATATATTTATTTAAATTATTTCACAATTAAATGTTTTTACTCTGACTTGTGCTGCTGAAAGAGCGTTTTTTTTTTTAAGAAAACTTAGCCAGATTTGGTAGTGGTGAAGGTTTGTATTTGAATTGAATGTGGATGTTTGCTGTTTCTGAGAAAAGTGGGAAGTGTTCCATCTCAAAATCCACTGAGCTGTTTGGATAACAATTAAAACTAAATAAGATATTGTTTGAAAGATTTGTCAGTGTGCTTAGCTTCGAAACAGGTGTTCTTGTACAAGAAACAATCTAAGATGTAACATAAAGAATTACAAAGCTTAAATGAGAGGTGGCTCTGCAGCTGAAGGAGGAAGGAGGCATTTTGGTTCGAGATTGGTTATAAAATTTCTTTCATTTAATGACAGTCATCTACGGGAGTTTGTTAATAAGATATTAATATAGGTATTAGTGTTTTTTTTTTCACTGTTTAACTTAAAGTATCTGAAGCCATATGTAGATTCCTAGAGGAAAGAATAAAAAATTTAAGTAAGGCTAACTAGCAAGCTTATACCGTATTTTTTATCAAAACATGTTATACTTGAAAAAAATAAGTAAATGTTTAATGGCTATTGAAATCTTCTTGTTGAATGTTTTAGTAGGGTTTTTTTTTCTTTTCTTTTATTCTTTACTAGGTACTACTTACAATGCTGTGGAATTCCACAGGGCTCCATTTTGTCAACCTTACTTTGCAGCTTATGCTATGGAGACATGGAAAACAAATTGCTCTATGGAGTACAGCAGGATGGGTAGGGATGCTTTGTTCTGTGCTCTGTTATAGTAATGCATTATATATACTATATATATATGTGTGTTTATTGTATTTATAGCATATGTGTTTATATACATATATATACTATATGTGTTTATATACTATATATATATATATGTGTTTATTGTATTTATAGCATAGAATATGTGTGACATTTTCTCTGAAGTTTACTTCTGAATTTCAAGGATTTTCAGCTCTCCATTAGGAAATGTGGTGCACACAAAATCTCTACAGCTTCCGTGTCACTGTGGTTGTTTTAGGGGTGGAATTCCCCTGTTTGTCGTAAGATTGGGAAGAAAAGTGCTGAAAGGAAGGTGTCCCAGATCTGTGGGTGGCAGACATGTTCTTACAAAGAGCACAGTATTTAGGGATGCTGTAAAGAGTCTGACAAGCTCTTCTTGTACATGTAAGAAGTTATGGTTCTCCCACACTCATTCCCACAAAATTTGTCGTCTTTTGTCCTCAAACAAGGTGGGGTGTTGATTACAAGCTTTCTGATACTCCAGGCTGCTGCCTGAGGGCTTTCCAATCCGCCATCTGTAAATCTTAACATTTTATTGAGGTCACAGCTTTATTACAGATTTTTTTACAAGGCATGTTGGTTCTTGTTTGAAGCCCTATGTGGCTCTTGGTACATTTTCTAAGTGTTTGTGCCCTGCTTGTGCCTGATTCTGAGAAGCTTGACAGAAGGCTAGCCTATAAAAGCTTTACCTCTTTGTTAGCCATAAAAACTTCAGGGTCCCGTCTACCTCCATATGAACTTACAAACTGATCCCCAGCTGAATCCCAAATTAGGGTCTTTAAGCAAGAGCTAGATGTTGGTGAGCCTCCTGAAGTTTGTCTGTGTTCACACGTCCTCCTCCGTTGCTGTGAATTCTGTCCTAAGAAAGAAAAACAAAACTAAGAAGTGTGTAGAGTACTCCAGTTGAGTGCGTCTGTCTCGTGTCTCATCCTGGGGGGCTCACAAGGTAACGCAATGTCTCAGAATTTTAAACATTTCCCTACATGAGTAGTGGAATTCTTCTCATAGGTATTAGGATGCTGTGATGATATGAGTATAAACAGCTATCTTTTGCTTTCAAAGGATTTTGTTTATACATGATGAAATTATGATACTGATTCAGAAGAATGTGCACTTCTTTATCCAGCAGCTGTTTTTATATAGAGCAGATTTTAGAATGTTGCTTAGGTGTCTGTTGGATGTTTGGCCTTTAAGTTGAAAAAATAACCTGGTTATTGACTTGGCTAGGCAAAAATGCAGCTGATCTGATCATAGTGATGGCAGTACTCCTGCTTTGAAAAGGAGACTGGACAAGATAATCTCCAGAGCTTTCTCTCTATGATCTACTAGGCAGGGTTTATCAGAAAAATATGGGCATGCTTGGGGCCTGAATTCTGTTGAAAAAGAAAATTCCAGCCTTTACAGTGGTAGACTGCAGTTTGTTCTACATTCAGGTTATTGTTTCACAAACAAGTTATTAGATGGGGAAAAAAAGATACAGAATGAGAACACATCGAGAACCTGATATCTGCATGTGTACCTGGTGTTACACCTCCTTTCCTTGTGTTGAGTATTAAGATACTGCAAATTCTCCCTTGGAAAAGTGTAAAACCCTACATCCAAGATGCTACTGTGGAGTAGCTTGTGTGCTGTAAATTCCTGTTGTGTTTCATGTACCTAGCCCCTTTGCTTTCTTATTTTTATTTTTTTTCCCTTTATTTTTAGGAACGAAGCAGAACTGAGAATTTCTTCCTGAGACTCGATTTGGAGATCATATGGGCCTCTACCTTCTTGTGACTTAAAATGGGCACGTTGTTGCTCTGAAGAGTATGACAAAAATTTGAAAGGGTTACATATTAAAAAATCTAACATCAGTTTCTTCTTGATTACAGAGTCCTAATACGTCTCATTGATGACTTTTTGCTGGTTACGCCACATTTAATGCAGGCAAGAACTTTCCTAAGGTATGCTTTTAAAGACATAGTCTTTGAAGAAACCTAAGCATTAACACCTTTTAGGTCCTTCTTTTTCATCTTTATACATGCTTGTACGTATAAGTATATTTGTTTATGGGTTAATAATCAAGGGCTGTTTTGGAGTCCTTACTAGTAGCCTGTGCCTGGGAAGAATCCTACTAGCTCCATTCTTGATGGCCAGCTAACAATCTGTTGCATCTCAGGTGGTGGGGGGTTCCTGCAGAGATTTAAATTAGGGACCTAGCTATTGACCTTGACGGATCTAGCTTCTAGCAGCAATTAGTAGTACAGACTAACCAAAGCAGCTGACAGTTGTCTTTTAAGACCGTTTTCCCTCAGATTTTTAAGATGTCTTAGTCAGATTTTTAATTTTTTTTTATTGGGCAGGCATGCTGCTACCTTGTATTCTTAGGGAAAGAATGCAACTTTTCTCTGATCCAATATTGCCAAGAATTTTCTGGTCATTAATATTCTGGGGTGGATATTTGAAGATACTGATAGCACGGCAGTGTGCAGCTGATAGAGAAGTTTTCAAGCAGTAATTCTTTAGCGTGCTTCAGAACAACTTTTTTTTTTTTTTTTTTTTTTAAATTGGGCCCCAAAAGAGGTTCCTGATTACCGTGGGTATGAATATACAGTTGGTATCCAAGAAGAGTTCTGCTGATGCCAAAGACAGTTTTAAGGATCCAAAAGAAAAGGTCTTGAAGAAAAGCTTAGCATCTGCAGTGCAGTCAGTTGCATCATGCATTTCAGCAGTCGGAAATATTCAGATGTGTTGTGAGCCTGAAAGGTGATGGGGAAATAAATTAAGTACAGTTTGAAGTATAAATTCTGCTAAATAGTGGATAGTCTACTTTGAAGACTTCATTTATCCTCATTTCATTATCAAAACAGAAATAAATTTCTAGGGATGTGTGGATTTACAGTTCTGGAAATGAAAAGGTGAACTAAGAGGCTGGAGATACCTCAAGCTATTAATCTCTATAACATCTTTTCAGCATAATATCACTTGCAGTAGCATTGCAGTTATTGTCCTACTTGCCCTTTGAAGTTATCTGCATCTTTTTTCTGTATCAACTTCTGCACCAGCTGTGTCGATTTTCTTTAAACAAGTAGCCTCTTCTGTGCAAGCTTTCCAGAACTGCTTACAGATCCTATGAACTCTGCCCTGAATAGAGTAGAAACATTTTTTTCTGATGTAGTGTTAGAACTGGGGGACTCAAGGAATTAATTTTGGGAAGACAGCGTTGTGACTATTATCCCTCAACAAGGACTGCCTGCATCTTCCTCTCACTCTTTAAAAGGATGAAGCCTGCACATGAATGCATGGCTAAGTAAGATAAATTGCTGCTTGTCTGTGAGATGACACTGCTGATCCACTGTGTAGTAGGTAATCAGCAGGCATTCTGGCAGTTAAAACAGCCTTAGGGAAAACTTTGTGGAGAAAGTTCAAAACTTTTCATCAGATAAATCAGATTCCTGTTGTGTGGATTCTTCTTGTTTTCTTTAACTTTCAAAAACAATAACTCTTCATCCATCTTTTTCCAGTTATTTTGATCTCTGTGGTTTCTGTAAATGTGGTTTATGCAGCTTGTCTTAAATGTGTCATGGCTTAAGTTCTTAAAAATTTTTTTTTCCATTATCCTCATATCCTTAAGCTTATTTATTTACTATTTATTTACCTCTAGTATCTTCAGTTTTGTTTATTTCTAGCTCTGTTCCTTAACCTAAAAAACTGGCTGTCGTTCCCTTTGTTCTTTGGTTTCTGTCCTTTTATACAAGACTGTGTGTGTCTTGCAACATGGTGGGGTTTTTTGTTTGCTTTTGTGGGGGGGAGTTAGGCTAACTGTTTATATCTGTTTTAGGACTCTAGCAACAGGTATTCCTGAGTATGGCTTTTTAATAAACCCCAATAAGACAGTCGTGAATTTCCCTGTTGATGATATCCCAGGATGTTCCAAATTTAAACAGCTGCCAGATTGTCGTTTGATCCCATGGTGTGGTTTATTGTTAGATATACAGACACTTGAGGTTTACTGCGATTACTCCAGGTAAATAGACTTGTATACTCCAGTGTCAGCTTTACTGTATAACATACACAATGTGAGAAGCACAAGGGTGTCTTGGGAATGGTGTGATTGAATTAACTGTGAAATAGATTTTACAATTTTGTTTCTTACACCATAATTTAAACATTTTGTTCTGCTGTGCAGCCTGCTATTTTCTTCATTCCGTCCTGGTGGAATGTACGTGTCATTAACACCATCAAACATGGCACAGGTCACTAGTGACCAGAAGTCATATACCGTATGGTGGCTACATGGTTCTGAGACAGTTTATTCAATTGCCTCAGTTCAGCTTCTTTCACCATTATGTACTGCATTGTACTCAATATCATATAACTGCGTTTATTGTTCTGAAATTGTTATTTTTTTGTGCCTTCCTAGAAGAAGCAGTAAGTATTACATGAACTACAGATGGGGAGTACTGTTGCATAGACTAGAGTGACTAGTAATTCTTTCAGCATCAGAGGTGTTCCCTCTGGTACACTTCAGGTGGTAGTGTAGGGGAGAAGTAACCTCTCTGTAACTAGCAACCTTGGCTAGACACCCAAAGCAGTCTGAAGCAGCACAAAGCTTAGGACAGGATAATGTACCCTGCTGAAAAACTCTTGTAGACCCTTTACATGGACTCCTACAGATGGCATTAGACGTTTGCTAAAGATTAACAAGAAAGAACTGTTTAAACTGAAGGATAATATTGCTGTAATACTGACCATATTTAATATAAATAGCCTATGCATACATTTAAGTGGGAAGTTAGGAGGAGGTTTTCCGTCACCAGAGTAGTGACATTCTTCAGTAGTCTTCCAGAACAGAAAAGCTTGGTCAGTTTATGAAGGAATTTATATGACATAATTTTCTGTAACAACAGATGACTGAAATCAGCAGCCAAAGAGATTTATTCACTAGCTTTGTTTCTAAAAGAAACAGTTTACGTTGGTGAGAGTATTAATGCAACTTGTCTGACAGGCACTAATCAGAATCCTGAGGGTGTTTGTTACAAGGGCCACTTTGCTTTTAATAAGCTTGACTTAACTGGAACGCCCAGGGTGAACTGAGGTGGCTTCCTGCCTAAGCTCCTGCATTACATGGATCACAGAGTATAATTTGATTGTTACTAGAGTCATTAATAATGGTATGGCTAGACAGTGTATTCTAGAAATACATCCAGATAGTGTTCCAGATTATGTGTTTTGGTTTTTTTAGCAGTGTGAATTTTTCAGCCCTGAGGTATTCATGTTGTTCCTTAGCTAATAGCCTTAATGCCATAATGTCCAGTTTGTTTCTAAATTGAATGTAGTTATAGTCGTCTTTTAGCTACTGGCTCATTGATTAGCCAGCAATCTCTGTAACATGAGAAGTTAAATGAGGCTTACTTTACAGGGTTTAATTTAGTCTGTTAGCTTACAGAGTTTGTTTAACTACTTTTCTTTTTTTTTTCGTTGTAGTTATACCTGTACTTCTATCAGATCGAGTCTTTCCTTCAATTCAAGTAGAACAGCTGGGAAAAACATGAAATACAAATTGATTTCAGTCCTCAAACTGAAATGCCATTGTTTATTTCTTGATTTACAGGTGGGAATATGGAAATAGATGTTTGGAAATATTGTGGTTAGTGATAAAAAGCACTAAAATGGCTTTGAGTTCTAACATAAGAGTTGATTTTGAGAGTTAATATATGTAACTTGGAAATGTCAACATCAGCTAAAATGTGGGGTCTTAGCACCTTCCAGAACTGAGTCTTCACAATGTTGTTGCTTAGGTACATAACAGAAATCTTTTGAAGTTTAGCATCAAATATTTTTTTCTCTGGATCTCTACATCATCTTGTGCTGTTGAACTTGAACAAATCACACAGTGACACTGAAATATTCCTATAGCTCTATGTCTGTTCTGTTCTAGATCAACAGCCTTAGAACAGTTTTGATTAACATCTACAAGATATTTTTACTTCAGGCTTACAGGTAGGTCATTGTCTTCTGCAGTAACTCTGAATATTTCATTACTCTTTCTTGACACGTGGAGGAGCTACGGATTAGGAAAAAGCATGCCATAAAAATGTGCAGTGGGTAAATGTCAGTACTAAGTCACATTATTCTTGTTTCAGCGCTGTTCTTACATAATATTATTAGATTCAGGATAATAGGATTATATTGATGTGTGTGTTTAAGTGACACTTCACTAAATGGATTTTAATTTTCTCTGGGTGTTGACAGCTGACCTCAAGAAAAGCAGTCTGTTTTGCTGCAGGAGGATGACAAGAAGCCTTATCACTCATTAGCCAGTTTATATTTAGAACTTTGTATCTCTCAAAATCATACAGAACTTTGACCTGTATAACTTTGCCTTAAGTTGAGTTTTCATTCTACCAAATTAATTGCAGTTTCTTAGCTGCTCATAGACTTAATTGCTCCTTAGCTTGTAATGTCATGTTGGTTTTTGTGAGCCGTTCTTGACCAGCAGAGGAAGTGAATGTTTTAAACAAGGATAAAGGGAAAGAAAGCAAAACTGATAAGCAAGTTAGAAGAAAATACTAATCTCTGTGCATCAAAAACTTGGAGTGATTGGCAGCACCAAGTCGTTTACTGTTTTAACCCGGAAAAGTTATGAGGTGCTTTCCTCTTCACAGAAGTCAGGTGTTGCTCTTTTACTAGGTTTATACTTCTTAGGAAGTGACATTTTAGTTTTGTTCTTAAGTTCAACTTGGTCCACATTCACCTTATATCACCCTTGTGTCCAAGGGGTGTAATTGGACTTGTCTAGTACTGCACTGACATGTCAGTCTCTTAAACTCTGTATTGGGAGTGACTTAGCATTTTTCTCTGATGTTGGACTTGACTGCTTAGTTACTTCTGTTGGCTTTTATTGTAACACTCTGTCGTAGTTCAGCCCTGATCGGGACCAGACTATGCAGTCTCTCTCTCACTCCCCCCACCTTCCGAGAGACACACTCTAACGAAGGTCTTTGTATTAGAGTACCTTTAAAAGACTGTCCCCATGCTAACAGCATGTCAGGTTAATTCAAACAGAGCTCTGTGGTGCAGTGTGGTAATTATGCTTATCCTTTAAATATTTTAAAATTTCACAGTTTCTCAAAGTGGTTATTCTTATGCTGCATTAATTTAATAAACAAGTATATACATTGTTGAGTATTTAAAAATTAACATTGTAATTGTTGACTATATTCAGCGTAAGCAGGGTTATAACATTAGAGTCTGAAGGAAAGAAAAAAAGCCAGCACTTTAAAAATGTGTCCAAACAGAGGTGCAAGGGAGCATACAGTAGCATACAATACAAGTAATTTTCATAGAATTGGCTTCCAAATAGACAAAAGAGTGAGTATACTGGTCTGTGGAACACTACATCATTTGGAGGTCTGTTTTCCTGAACAACATAATTTGTAATGGGGTTTTGATTTGTTTTTTCTTCCTCTCACACTCTCTCATTTGAGTGTTCTCTGGCTGCACGGTCTGTGATACAGAATTGGGGAGGATGTGTAGTTTAACTTTCCCTGCACATAGACTATTGTTGTCCTCAGAAGAGAATTCTATTACCAAGGCAGAAGATCTGCCTTGGCAGGTGATCAAGATCTTTCAGCACAAAATTTACAAACAAACATCACATGTGTCTGCCACTCCAGGGATGTGTGTATGTAGGAGAGGTGTCCTATGGTAACAGTGTTACAGATACACCTAAAGACTGTTGGGTGCTTTTAAATGTCGTATAGTGCCTAAGGTATGTAATCATAGTTTCACTTGAAATTACAAGTGGCATGTGATTAAATAGACTGATTTTTGTGAACAGGTTCCATGCGTGTGTTCTCCAGCTTCCATTCAACCAGCAAGTTAGAAACAATCCTTATTTCTTCCTAAGGATCATCTCTGAGACTGCATCATGCTGCTATGCTATCCTAAAAGCTAAAAACAAAGGTATAGTATGTTAATAGCAGTGAACTGTAGCATATTTGGGATTTTTTTAGACAAATAAAACATCTTGAATGTGCAGTCAGATCATGTAATTTTTAGATAAAGATCAAGAATGAAGATATGGAGTGCATGATAGGGATCCCTGCAGTTTTTGTTTTTCTTAAGCAATTTTCTGAAGATGCTAAAATGTTTCAGTTTTTAGTTCTCTGCTGTCATAGGGGACTTCATTGACTACACAGATTTTTAGTAAAAAAATCTTGGGGTGATTTTTACAGATAGAGAGGAGAGATCAGACATAGTTCTTAATGCTCATCATTTTCAGTGACATTATTTTTCTGTTCTGTCTAGGGGTTACTTTAGGTAGCAAAGGTGCGTCTGGCATATTCCCTTCTGAGGCAGCAGAATGGCTCTGCTACCATGCCTTCACTGTCAAACTGTCAAACCACAAAGTTGTTTACAAATGCCTGCTTAAGCCCCTAAAAATCTGTAAGTATTCAATTATTTTTATAGTTTTGAAATGTTTTTCAGCACTGCATGTTCCAGAGCCTTGTTTTTATGGAACAGTTGCTGATACCTGGCACTTAATAAGTTTGTACAGTTCAGAAAGCATAATAAGATTTGGTTAATCATATAAGCTTTCTCAGAAGGTTTAACTAAATGAAATATGAATGCTCAGTTTTCTATTTTTAAAAATGTAGATTAACTGGCAACTAAATCAGTTTCTCCCACAATGTGAACTCTTACCAAAAGAAGTGTCAATGGGGTCACTTTGGAACAGAATCACTTGCGTGTGCTGTATTGCAATAGAGTTGAGTGGTGTTGGCAAATCTCTGACTCTTCTACTCAGTAAAAGAAGCCGTCTGTGTACCTGGCTTCTGGGGAGCTCTCTCTTTGACCAGTTTTGCAGTATGTCCCCAGGTCAGCCACAGAAATAATAGAATTTTCATTTTTAAGATATTAAAAGTGAACAGCAGTAGGCTTTTCTGAAGTGGTCAGTACTGTTGTTGAATTTAGCTGCAGTGAAGGCCAGACTCTCAACGCTGATTCTGTAATTCATTACTTGGGTGGTTTTATTATACAATACCGAGAAATTCTTCTGTCTGGCTCCAGAATAACCCCTATTTGATTTGAAATGTATTGGAAGCTTCCCTTGATATCTGTGCTGAGGTCCAGAGCCTCAAAAAGAGCAGTTCTGTTTTTAGAAGTAAGCATTTCCTTCCCATATCAAAGGCTTGCAGCAATGCCTGAGGAGTGCAAACATTCCAGTTTTTGGTGATGCACTGTCAATGTATCAAAGATGACAAACATTTACAGGAAACAAACTGATGGTTGGGGTTGCACCAGATGCGTTCCTGACAGCTATGGACTATCTGTATGGAGCAGAACTCCAGCACCCTCTCCTAGAGAAACTCCTTCCCCAAGTTACTCACTGACACCAAAACCAGAGGCACCATGTTGGATCACTGCTACTGAGAAGTCAGTTCTCTTCATCCCTTCTAGAAGTACTAGGGGAAGCAGGCGTGCCTCCAGGAAGGGAAAAGCTGGCTATTTGCTTCCCTTGGAGAGGACAGAAACTGAAGAACCAAGCAGAGAATGCAGTAGTCGCACCCAGTTGGATAACAGTTTCTCTGGGAGCTGTGTCACTTCTCTAAGATCCATATAGAGCACTTCTGAGTTTTCATCTCTAATGCTGAAGATTTTGCTCTTTGCATCTTTGACTGGGAGACAACAATTCAAGCCAGAGCTCCCCCATCCTTCTCTGTGCATGCTTTGCTGTTGAATCTGACAGCACGTTCAGGCTGGAGGTGCAGCCCCAGGCAGCTTGATTGTTCAGCAGAATCTCATCTTCCATGGATGTGTGCATCTGCCATAAAAGTGGTCTCTGCTGTCCACAAAACCACACCACCACAGATAGCAGGGAAAATGGGCTGGGAGGTACAGGTGGAATTTCCTAGTTTGAGTAATGATTATTGTTAGGTTTCTTCTGCTGTACCCATACAGCCCCTTCCCTAACCACAAGACTGACCTGAAACTTGCGTGTAGCCCAGGCCTAACTCTGTGAGCTCAGTTTTTAACCCAGTAAGAGAAAGTTGACCATCAGTTGAATGGCAGTGAGAATTGCCCTTGCGGAAATGGAATTACCTTGCTTCCTAAATTCCTGGGGAGAACTATTAATGTGGTACTGGCTGAGTATTTTGAGGGTAGAGTAGGAAAAGTCCAAAGGCAAGTAGAAAATTAATGGTGATGTTCTCTTGAAAACAGTAATTTTCAGTTATTCTTTCATAAATATTACTTTCTCTGAGGCAGAATCTGTTCTTCACATCCATAATGTCAAGACAACTCTGTCTTTTTTTCTACAAGGCCCAGTTTCTTTTGAAAATATCTGAGACTTCAAGTACGCTCCTGAAAGATCAAGGGTTCGGAGATCTTTGCTTAATGACTGCCTAAACAATTAGCAGACTGTGATTTGTTTTTACTGCGAAACTTTTAAGATGGAAGCTTTTTCTGTGACTGCCAGCAGATCACTGGGGCCCAAGTAACTCAAATGCCATTTCTGAGAGACTCCGTTTACTTACAGCCCCCTGAAATCTTACCTGTGCTTCCACTAGCCCTGTTCCACCTGTGCTGCAAGGGTTGATACAACACTTGGTGGAGCACTTCTGTAGTTGCTGTTTTTATGAAAAGCTCCCAAAACATCTACTAGATAATTTGGCAGGAGGGTAGCTGTTTGGGGTCAGCTTGTCATGCAACTTGAATACTTAACAGTGACTGTAATTTTGAGAGGTGCTTTGGCTGCATGTATATTTGCTTCCCATCTGCCTTTCTCCTTCCTTTAAGAGCTGGTTGAAGTTTTAAAAATCACTTCAAACTGTTTTTGAAAAGGAACTGAGAAGACATCAGGTGTCCCACCTGGGGCCTGAGGGAGGGGGGACCTGAGGGGCAGGAGGGAAGGTGAGGCATCAGTGTGCTGGTACTGTAAAGCTGTACAGACATCTTGTGGTCTGTAGTGATAAGCCATATGCATACCCTTGTTGTGAACATGCATCGTTATCTCCATGTCTCCAAGATTTTTGGTCATAGATAAAGGCTATTTTTCAGTCATCTGATTGTACGTGGTGTTTGTATTTGTCTTTTCTTCCAACTTCAGTAAGTCTTCTGATTCTGCAGAAACCCACTAAAATCAATTTAAAGAGACATTGATAGGTGGCTTGCTATTCCTTCTTATAAGGTAGTTCTGTTTGGCCTGCATCGGACTTGTTCCTGGGTAGTGTTACTGTAATCAGAACGTCATGCTGTAGAGAAGGTTACTGCAGAGCTGAGCATTTTGTAGAGATACTGGAGCTGGTTTTACACACCATATTTTAAGTTCTGTCTTACTTCTGGAAATGAGGTAGCACGTGTGGATGTCAGAGTAGCTGTGACAGGGAAGTCACTGGTTCTCAGGCGTGTTTCTGTAAAGTTAGCTCAGTGCCTCTGTATGGCTCAGCAGTCTGTAGCACGGAGATAACCCAGGCTGGTAATAGCACTTGTGTTGACTTAACAACTACATTTTTTGTTGTCATTTGGAGTTTGTATCAGCTATATAAAACCTATTACCCCTGTAAGATCATGTTGTTGACAGGAATTGATACAAACTTAATGTTATTTTATTGTGTCACTGCACATGCCTTTCCATTACTCTCCATGGGAATCGATATCAAGCTCAGAGGTTTTGGGGAGGAGATTCTTCCCGCTATTCCAAAACCTGTTAAATATCGACATGAGGTGCTTGTCGGTACGAGCTGTCGTCATTCTTCAGAGTTAAGTATTTAAAACATAGTTACTGTTTAACATTCCTCCTATTATTACCAGTGGGGAAAGGGGCGAGAGTCTTTCCTTATCATGATGAGAAGTAAATACATCATCTATATCCTTTCCAAATACAGAACAAATGTTTGCTGAGCACTTCTGTCTCTGTGCACCACTGACAATTGTGCCAGCTCTGTTTAGGTAACGGACTTAAACTGTTGCTAGGATTTTATGTGTTCTTCCTAATCTTTAAAAAAGTCCTTTTTATTGTCTGTAATTCTGTTGATGATAGACTCGATGACCTGCTATGTTTCAAAAGTGCTGTGTCGTCTTATAAAAATTTAATTCCTGATTTAAGAGCCTTGTTTAGTCTCCAAAATTTTCCACTTTAAGGGTGGCTTAATTAGCCCCTTTTCTCTTACAAGGAAACACAACAGAGAGAATTGCTGTTGCCAGTGTTACAGCAAAAGGTGCATTTTCCACGTGATGTCAGTTCCAAGCACAGGCTACTTTGATGTCATATCTGAAAGTAGAGGGGAAAAGAAACAGTTTGGGAATACCTTCCTGCTGTAGGTAAACATTAGCAACCAGATAAGAACTGCTGCCTTCGTCTTAGCATTGTTTAAAATAGAGTCTTTCAAAGTAACTGTGCTTTGACAGAAGATCTTTTTTTGTGGATGTAGTTATTGAATAAATAGTCTTATACTTAAAAAAAAAAAATTAGAATTCTTAAATCCAAACAGAGAAGTTTTATGGGGACATAGTAGGAGGAATTAACTCCTTGGTTTCCTAAGTTTGTTAGTATTTTAACATACGATTTTTAGCCTTTTTGTTTATTAGTCTGATTTAAGGGTGGAATTGTAGCATATTTTATTATAGCTTTTTATCCCCATATTCCAGGTGTTGGAACTTTTTGATTGGATTCAGCTGGTACTGATTTCATTACTTTATTTGCGTTTTTTTCTAAAACAGATTTGTAAGATATTTGTGGTAGTAATTAATTGTTTCTGATACTTTGGTAGGTAAGATGCAGCTACTCAGGAAGATCCCAAAGGATACTATGGCACTACTGAAGACAGTGACAGAACCGTCGCTTTGTCAAGATTTCAAAGCTATCCTGGACTAACTGGCTGAAGTTTGTTTCATAATTTTTCCAGATTTAAAAATAAATGTTATGTCTTTAGGTTACTTTTCTCTGTAGTTTATTTTGGTAGGGTGGACCAAAAGCAACTTTACTCAGGATTTTTCCATGTTTGTTTCTCAGATACCACACGCAAGGACTTAAAAAGAGCAGACAATTTTGTTAATACCTTCTTATTTGGTTTGCCTGCAAGTTCATGGGCTATTTGAAGTAATTGACTTGGTTTCCTTCAGTAATTCCCATCTTCTTGATGAAGACATCATTAAACTATGTTCTCTACAAACACATCTACTTTCTTGTTTCAGCATGTTCTTTGCTTCAGAGTGTCCTTTGCTTCTCTGTATGGCAGACTATTTTATAATAAAGTGTTTGGATAATTGCAATAATGCATTCCTGTCTTCAACACCTGTATTTTATAGTAATCTTCAACATGCCACCCAACTGGGTTATGTCCCAAAAGACAGTTACAGACACAGAGCAAGTGCATTTCATGGCACTACCTAGCAAGATGTACAAGTTAGAAATAGAATAATAGAATAGTTTGGGTCGGAAGGGACCTTCAAGGGTCATCTAGTCCAATCCCCCGCAAGGAGCAGGGACATCTCCAACCAGATCAGGTTGCTTAGAGCCCCGTCCAACCTGGCCTTGAATGTTTCCAGGGATTGGGCATCGACCACCTCTCTGGACATCCTGTTCCAGTGTTCCACCACCCTCATTGTAAAATTTTTTTCTGTATGTCCCATCTGAATCTACCTCCCTCTATTTTAAAACCATTATGCTTTGGAGAGCAGAACTAATATATGCCAAAATTTCAGTGCCAAAGCTGTGTGTATTTAGTGTATGTTTTATATATTTTGAACACTTGGTGATATAGAATGCTGGTAGTGCTTTTATACCTACAGAAGTTCTTTATTAGATAATACAACGAGTACATTACTCTTCTATGTGCATTTCCTGTTCTTGATTTAGGTTTATCTTTGGATCTATGATGTTACTGAGGGCACTGTCTAGCCCTGGCGCTTGCGTGTGGTGCAGGGCTGAATTTTACCCTGTGGCTGCTTTCGTAAGCCTGCCCTTTTTTTTTCCTCTGCCAGGCTTGTTTGTTGAATTTGCATTAGTCTAAATTAGAGCTATTTTATTAGGATTTTTCTGTCTCTGTTATAGGCTAAATAGCAGGTGCTGGGAGGATTTCTCAAAGTAGATGGAGGACATCTTGCTGGAGTGAAACACAGTGTAGGCAGTGTTACTCAGCAGATGTTTTCAAAGGATGACAGACCACCACCACACAAGGATCAGTAACAGACGTCCTAGAAGCCAGTTTGCAGTATTGCTGTCTGTTTGTTAACATCGTAACTCAGTTCAAACTGTCAAAGGTACAGAGGGTCATTCATATAATTTGGGGTTTTTTCCTATGAAGTGACACTGTTACAAATAAAATTTAAAACAAACAAACAAACAAAAAACATAGAACAATTGCTCCTACTAGAGTAGAGAGCACATGAAGAACAGCCCAGTTTCTTCCCAGCCAGCAGCTCAAACATCGAAAACCTCCCATCCTCACCACTGTTCTGCAGTGATACTGGTGTAAGGAAACACTACCATGGACAATGTCACATAAGAGAGGCCTGGTGGAGCAGGAAGCTTTATTTTATTGAATCATGTGACAGGAAGAGGCATTGAGATGCTCCAGCGAGGGCCTTGGCAAGGATGAGATTTGAACACTTGGAGAACTTCCTACACTTTGGCTGGAGCTGTTCCTACCTGTGGCTGTTCACCTCTTACCTGGACTTTCTTCTGTTGTGCATTGCTTCCTACCTGCTTCTCTTCCTCACTCCTGCTGTGCTGCATTAAGACTTCATGTAGTCAGGAGTGATACAAATTTTGACTCTCCTGCTTACTGCACAGGCCCTGTGTGTTTTGTGCATCATGTTGAAGAAGGCTGTGATGGTGGACAGCAGTAGGGATAAAAGCATGCTTACTTTGTCCTGGTCATTGTGTTCCGCATGAACCTTCAGAGAAGGATGAGGCAAAGAAGCACAGTAATTTCCTGAGAGTCAATGAGCATGCCTATTTTAAAAGAATGGTCTGGAACAGGAGTTGAGGAGCCTGAAAGGATACCTCTTGAGCCAGTATCCTACAGCACAAGTCCATATGGGAAGGATGGTCTCCTGGAAAGAGCAGCGAGCCCTTCTGTAGTGAACAGCTGTCCCAAGGCAAACTTCCCTGGGTGATCAAAAGTGTGTTGTGGATAAGTAGGATAGATAACTGGAGCAAGAGATGTGCTGAATTGGCCAGTGTTTCAGAAAGCATTGTAGAAAAGTGGGCTTGGGAGATCTAGAAGAAAACCTCTACTGCTCCCATCCAAGAACAAGGTGGTTATGGATAGATTTGCTTCTAAGCCTTTGAACTTAGATTTTTCCTTGTGACCCAAAACATGTTTTATTTTGTAAGTTTCAATGTTAAAGACAGAAGATTTTGATGTCATTCAGCATGCTCCCTTCTAGAAAAGGATGGATGGATACTGTGATAATATAAACTGCCAATGTGGTCTCAGTTGAAGGTGTAATTTTATAAAAATGCATAAAATGCTTGCAGTTCTCAGAGGCAATGTTTGCATCTCCCCATAACTACTTGTGGAGTCATCAGTTTTAAACAGTAACCACTGTTTCTGAAAGCTATTTATAAACATGCAAATACAATTCAGAAATCACAAGAGAAGGCTATTTCATTTTCAAATATCTTCCATTTAAGGAGGCAAGTGAAAATAATGCTGGAACTACTATTTGTTCTAGGAAATGGAAAATTTGAAAATTTAAAGAAGAGCTGGCAATTTCTGCTAGAAACTTGTACTTGCTTGCTGCTATGGCTTGGTACAATTGGAAAAAAATGCTGTGAGCATATGTGTAAAGAATAGTTTAACCATAGCAATGGCACGGACTTAATGCTCTAAAATGAAATGTGTGTATTGTTAGGAAGGTAAAAATATATTCCATAAAGCTACTTCTGTAAGGAACTGTTCTAAAAGAAGTAGTGTGATATATTATGGTGGTAAAATATTTTCTGCTTTATTGGTGGCAAGGTAGTACGTTAAACAGCAACTGCTGACAGGAAATGTTTGGAGGGATTGAATAACTTGAACCTGGAAATATTAAAAGAACTGGCTGAGGAGCGTGCTGAATCTGTAATGTGGATTTTCAACGATCGTTGAAACTTTGGGAAAATTGCAAAGGATTTGAGGGTTGGGGGAAGGTTACGACTGTCTCAGTGTTCAGGAGAAGGTAAGTAGAGAGATTGAAGCTACACCACTCAGTGTAACTGCACTGTGCAAACTGTTGCAAGCGTTTCAAACCACTCTGGAAGTCAGTGCTGGAGGCTTTATAGGGGGAGGAAGAGTGATAGGGCTGAAATTTGTTTTTCAGTGTCTCTGTGCAGAGCTGGAAGGGAGGAGTTTGACAGAAATCCCTATAGATGAAATCATAGCAGCTGCCCTCATCCATTAAACACATCCTTCTCCCCACTGCTTCCTTTCGGGAGGGGTTTGTGGACTGTGAATCTCAATTTGAGGTACGTATAAGGTTTTGCAGTGTAGGGAACTGCCTGTGTTCCAGAAGGGATATACTCTTCTCTCTGTAGCTTTTCTCTATTTATTGTTTTATGATAATTTGGATGCTTCTTTATTTATAATGCTGTTGCAATGCTCCTTCTGAGGCTTTTTCCTTTAATAGGTACTTGAGCTCCTTGTCTTAGGGCTATGGATTCTGCTTAAGGCTGAACATCACCATCCCTGTGTCAGTGTCCTTTACAGATTTACCTCCAAAGAATCCAGACTGTCCTTAGAGCCTAAATGGTTCTAGAAAAGTCTTATCTGTCAGAATGGTATGAGTTCACAGCAGAGTTATTATAGCAAAGAAGAACTGATGGGATGTACAGATAGAAGACTGGGAGGAGAGAGAGCAGAAGTAAAAAGCACTTAGTATGTAAGACTTTGACACAGGTTCAGTTTCATGTTTGCATGCGCATGCAAAGTAACAAAGTCAGTCGTGCTACTTAAGAGAAAAAAAGTACCTATGAGATGTTGTGCTTTGTATGAATAGGAAAGGGAAGATTATAGCACTAGTTTTACTGGAGTAAGAATGCAGTTCTGGCACAGGAGTTTTAGTAGAAGTCACATCAGAAGACTGAGAAGAGAGAAGCAGTGTTCCTGCAAGAGTTGCTCAACATATTTTCTGCATGCCTACTTCAACTAACCAGTAACCTCAGGTGGTGCATTTCCCTGTCGGGCGTTGTAGTGATGAGCTGAAAATTGTCTTCTCCTTAAGTCCTGACCCAGGCTGAACTGCGTGTCCAGTGACCCACCCCTTCTGGTGAATGGAAAGGGTCAGTTCAAAAGTCAAGAAGTCTGTGAGTGCCATTACATTGGCTCGAGGTAGATTTATAGACCTGAAAGTCTTGTATATGTGGTTTAATTATTTTCTCAGCTTGTGTCTGTATTAATACTTAAACCTGCTGCGTATACTCTGCATATATGATTTTAATAAACATCTAGCTATCTGTAGTCAGAGACTTGAATATAGTGTTTAGTTAATTAACTTTAGTTAACTCAAAATTCTTATTTATATATTTACAGCTTTTATATGAATATATACTCAAAATTGCAGTTGTATTGGATTTTTTGATTTTTCATTCTTTATGGAAACCCTTTTTACTCATAACCTTTCAAATTTAATTTGAAACAGGCAGAGTGGCAATTAAAATCTTCCCTGTCATTGTCAGGAGCCTTTGCAGTGCACAGCTGCAGAACATCAAGAAATTTGCATGGACCTTTGTGACTTGTGAAGTTCCTGTGAACAGAAGCTGTGTTTCCATGGTGGGGTACCTGCCCCTCTATTGTCTTGAAGGGCTGAGGCTGTTGGCAGGCTACCATGGGGAACTGCTGGACATCATCATGCAGACCACTGGCCAAGTCCATCGCTCTTGGAAATAAAAATATGCGGAGCCCTGGCACTTACTGTTTTGCAGGTGCTACTACTCGTCCCACATAGTGGAAGGGCCAGGAGGCTCTGGCCTATCAGCTGCTGTGCACGCAGAGAGTTTACCCAGGTATTTCCTTCCAGCAGGCAGAGGCACAGGTACGCTTTTCATCTTCTGGTGGATCCAGAGTGACAGGCTGGATACCACTGTTTCTAGTACCACCACTGCTCTAGGAGAGTCTTACTGTCCAGGCTAGTTGCAGGACAGGAGGTTGCAGCAGCAGCTGTGTGAGTGGGATACTACATCTAAAAAAGAAAAAACTGGAAAAACAAACAAACAAACAAACTTTTTCTTTACCCTACTCTTTCCTTAAGCAGCAAGATAAAAATCATCCCCTCCTCTCTCCCAGGCTTGCAATTCCCCTTATACCCCTTTCAAGGAGTTGGGTAACTGCCCTTGCTCATCTCCTGTCACTGCAGACTGGCCAGGATTTGCAGGCAAGTACAAGAAAACCTGGTTTTAAGTAAAGATTAACTTCATTTTGTGTCATGTAAGGTTGCAACTCACTGAGAGGTTTCCATACATCTGCACTTTTATTACTGTATACACTTACTGTGTTCATTAAGAGAAATTAAGGGGGAAAAGTTGGGGACATTTGTTTTCACAGTATTTTCCACTTCAATAAACTCTGGAAACTGCTAAGGTAAGAGATTTGTGAAAAGTTAACTACTCAGATTTACTTAATGTACATTCTTTTAACTGCTGATGCTTTATTTTTGCTCTTTGCACTGCTTGAGGATATGAAATAATCACAAAATAGCTGCTATTTAAATTTTACAAAAAGCAGAGTGTAGTGGACGCTTACTCTTCAAGAGCTCCCATTCTACATCTCTCGGGGGTGGGGGGGAGGGGTGAGTGAATGAAACTGTAGGTGCTTGTGTTCCAGTTTTTATGTTGCTGATCCTTAGGAGCAGATTGTTTTTTTAGAAGAGAAGTGAAGAAAGACAGAGGGCACTTAGAATAGCTTGCGGGCTTTCCAAGTTTAAAGTCTGGCTGGAGAGAGACGTGAAGTTGGTAATGCGTGAAAAGGGTTAAAGCAACGGGGCTGGTACTTGGTCAGTATGTAGGATTCAGGACAGGATGTAGGAGGGACAAGATTAATATAACTGTTGTGAAATTGATAGAAAATAAAGGAAACACAGCAGCACTGTTTATACAGTGCTAATGACTGGCTGTAAGCATATCAACTGCATTAACTGGGTTGCTTGGATGCTACCATACTGCAGCTAATCCTGTCTAACAAACAAAGCTGTCTTGTTTTTACTTACAGACAGATAACAGTGGATATTTCTTATTTTGGATGAGAAAAGTTGCTATTAGCCCCCTGACATGAAAACACTTCTGGTGGTACAAAGCTTGAGTCCTTGTTTCTGTGCATTCGTTTGATCAGGTGGAAGAGTGCTACCAGCGGTACAAACACACAAGGAAGGACGGCTAACAGCACACAGATGGCCAGTACCCAAGGTGGATAAACCTTCTTCTCTTTCATAGGGAAGTCTTCCTATGGAGATAAAAAAGCAAGCAAAAGAAAGAATTGGTAGGTACACTTAAATTTTACTATGATTTCCATTTGCATTTTCATGCTGTTATAGTAAGGTCAGCAAAAGTTTTACTCTTGCTCTACAATAGCATTGAGTGGCCACGCCCCTTGTGTACCCTTCTCTTGGGTCTGAAGATGGCTGTAAATGTTTTTCAGTTTCAAAGATTTATAGCTGGAAGTGTGACACATTCCTAGGGATGCAGAGGTTGCCTCAAAAGTTATCAAACTTTCACCACCTTTTTGGTGAAAGCAGTTGTTCTTAGTCAGTGCTCAAAGCTTACCCAGTTTCAGCAATTACTGAGCACACTCTTTGCCAAATAGAGAAGATTTATGTGAGAGATTTTGAGGGAATTATGATAATGCAATTGCTGCAAGTCTGTGGCTATGAGTTTTATCTTGGGATGATAGATACTTAATGACGTTTGGAGGAGACACTGCTGCTGTGTAATCCTCATGCAGTTTAAGACCAGAATCAGTCTTCAAACCCCACTACACAGGGTGTATTTCAGAGAGATCCAAGAAACTGCACCTGATGTGAGACAGTGACATCCAGATCAAATGTTCTCAGCATCAACGTGTCTTCGGTGCTGAATTAACCAACACTCTTCTCAAACCACTGCCTCCCTCCCTGTCTACCTGTCAAAAGTACACATTCATACACTCATCAGGGCCCCAGTGATATCTGTAGTTTTCACGAAGAAATGTTTTTATCCCTTGCATGTGTTACTCAACTCTAAAGCTGTGCTCATGCATTTGTGCTCATGCACCTCTGAAGCCCTTGTAGCTATGGAGTGTCTGTGAGACATTTTACTTCAACAGTTCTTTGCATTGCACACATGCGTAAGAAGTACAGAGCACGGAGAATGTGGGACTCCTCAAGAAGAGGCTTTGCTAACAGAAAAGCATTTTAATATGTGTAACCTCTGTGCCTACTGGAGCCTTCTCATTGTGAACATTGCATCCCTTCAGGCTACGTTATGTAGGTAAGCAGTAGATGGCAATGATTTTAAAGGATCTGGTAAGGGAGAAAAATATACAACTCTTGTTTTGTTAGAAGTTTTGAAAGTATTTGGGAACATACATATTTAGGGTTCCAGGCTGCATAGCTTGACGGCTTCTGTATCTGAAGAGTGACAAAGGCCACGAAGACAATTAGCAGGAGCAGAGGGCTAATAAACCTCCATGTGATCTGCCAGTAGAGATTGGGTTTTCGTCCAGTCATCCATTTCACGTCTTTACTGAACCTTTTAAGAGGAGGCATTTTTATGATGATGTCAGATCTAAGTGGTAACAGTTTCACTTTTTCCATATTTTTCTATAAGTTTTAAACATATGGTGCAGCTCCCTAAATCTTTTCTATTCCATATTGTTCTTTAATAACTTACTGTAGACTTAAGTAAATAATAATATCAACCTACCAGGGATGAATGATCAGTTTGCATTGTCAGTTTACATTACTTGAGCACCTAGTCTAAGGTTTCTAAGCACAAATAAGCAATGAAAATATTACAGCAGTTCTGTAGCACTATTAGAACATTTTAAGAAAGACAAAATTGCTAAGGGAACAAACACAGCTTGTTAGGAAGAAGTCCTAATTAACCAGCACCAAATGAATCAAATCAGATCAGGGACAAAATTACTGCAACCTGAGCCAGCTTCCTCTGCAGTCAGTAGCGGCAGTCGTTTGAACATGGAGCTGATCTTTTACATAGACCTCTTACAATTTTGTAGAGTGAATGGCCAGTAGGTATCTGGTTCTGGGTTTGCTAGTTACACGATAACATATATCTGTCAAGTTGGAAAGAGTTTTGTAATCTGGAATAGGAATTATGATTTTGTGTGTGTGTTCAAACACCACCTTTGTCTTCAATTCTGTTAATCTGACTGAAGATATTAGAAGTTCTCCTGAGAACTAGGAAGAAATAATTTGATTATGCTTGTATCCCATGGTGACAAAGAGGAAAAAGTATATGTGTGCTAGCAGAATACCGAAAATAGAGATGCTGTGGAATCCAGAGTCTGTTGTAGCGCATGAAACCAGACTTTATTGCTACTTCTGCATCATGGAAGATTGAAGCTAGCTGTATGGGCAGCAAGAGGGATGTGTGAAACTGTTTATGATTATGTAGCCTGGGAGTTGTCACCATTTAACATGGGAAATGCCCCAAGGATCTTAACGGTGAATCTAAAAATTTAATGCGGGGGCTTTAGCTGTAGTTGAGGAAGATTTTTTTTTTCTCCAGTTTCTTATTTTCAAAAGCATAGCCTATGGTAAGATTTAAGTTGGAATGATACTGAAACAATTTGATATGCAAAAGCACTGGCCAAACATGAGTTCATCACCTATACAGTATACAAACTGGTCCAGAAAAAATCAGGACCTTCATGATCCCAGTGCCAGAGTAAGAATTGGAAAGGTGAAGTCCCAACATGCAACTGAGTAAATTATAGAGGGAAAAGATTAATCTTTATTGAGAATTGGGGAAATTTCTGAACTAGAAGTGCTCTGGATAGAGAAGGCAGCTTTATTCTAAATCAAAATGAGAGAAGGTTTCTAGCATTTACAATTACAAAGGATGTAGGAAAGCTTTTAAACTAAAGAGTGAATTTAGTTAGTGTCCATGACTGCAGAGATTCTCAGCATGCAGGTTGAGCCTTTTAACATGGGGGAGATACTGCATGTTGCTTACTATGAAGTTTGAGGGGAAAAAATAATTATAAACAGAAAATACAGGAATATACAAAAGAAAAGGGCAGTAAGAGGAGGATATTTGAAAGACAGTGTAACTCCTCTTGGCAAAAGAACTACAATGGCTGTTGACTTTCTACCTTTAAACCTAGGGTCCTCCCTTTCATAAGTGCTATGCAGAGATTATCCTTCCTGTTCTACAAAGACAGGAGACTTGAAGCAAAGAATGATAACTACATTCACAGAACTGGTAAGAGCTACAGAAATAAGTTAAAATTTTATACCTGTATGTAACATACATGTATTGAGAGGAAAATGCATTTGTCTCCTATAAGAAGAAAAATCAATCTATTTGCAACATACCTTTTAATTTTATAGACATAGGCAACCCCAATCACTTCGAAGAAAGCAATGACTAGAAGGGGTAATGAGCCTGCGTAGCTGTCAAAAATGTCAATCCAGTAACTCCCCGAACCCAACGTGAAACACAGAGCAATGAGGAAGCAAATGAGACATATTATGCCTGAAGAAAAAAAGGTATTTTTGTTACTGGAGTACTGAACCGAACTCGGTAAGTGTATTTTTGTTCTAAATTATTTTTGCTCTTGTTCCAGTGATTTTTACTCTCTCCTCCTCTACAGAGCTACAACAAGCTGGTTTTACCTTAGGGGAGCTGATCTCTCTTCCCAAACTCAGTTTTCCCCTGTGTGTTGGCCAAGAGGCACCATTCTGTTGCAGGAGGAATGCACTTGTGTGACTCAGAGCATCCTTCAGTTGTTAGTACTTCCAGCAGATGGCTTGGGCTGAGCTATGTTATCACCCTAGGTTAATTTTGACTGATGTAGTGAGTTTCAGGTGCCCTCATTTCATAGGCTCAAAGCACAAGCAGCTGGCACCTGAGAAGTGTAAGGGCTCCCTGGATTTCTGCCCCCCATTTCCTCAAAGGGCCCAGAACTACAAATGTCGCTTATGTCCTGGAGTGTATGGTTTAGGTTTCACCACACTTCTGTACAATCAGCTCCCGTTTAGCCAAGGTATTTGGGGTAATTGAGAAAAAAAAAGTAGGAAGGAGGCAAAGTGTTTCTGGATGCAGACATGGGCTGCAAATCAATTTGTATGTCCTTGTGCTGTGTTACTAATTGCTTCTGACTCTGAGATGGCCTTTAGTTCAATGCTGTGTAAAATCGGTTCCAGACTTTTTTTTTTTTTTAAAAAGCTCACAATTGGAAAAGCAATTTCTAAATAATATAATTACCTCATCACATTGTAAGTAAATTTGTTTCTACATAAAAAGTTGTAAAATGAAAAGGATATAACTTAGATGCCACACTAAGACTCTAAAAACAGCATGACAGCAATATTCCTCATAAAAATTTAAAAGGGCACATTGCAGAAGTGTTAACCCATTACTTCAAACTGCCAGAAATTTTTCTAGACCAATTTTTCTAGACAAATTTCACAACAGAATCTCTTAAACTCTCACTAAGTTTGGTTCTTGAGGAGCAGGTTTGGTTCAGTAACCGCCTCTGGTTGAAAATATCCCAATTTTGGTGCATGAACAGGAGGTGCACTCATTCATCATTTTCCAGGTGGTAATTTTCTACTCTGATGTGTTCACAGTAAATGTGGAATAATCTGTAGCTGTATAAACCTGAATGAAATAAGGGTGAATGACCTATCTTACAGTTGTGACAATGTGGTAAGTTCATGCGCAGGTGGTTATGGCAGAACAGCTGATGTCACTGGTTGCCTTAAAACAACTTGCTTAGGTGTCCAAGGCTTACGTGAAGACATGGCTCTTCCTGATGTCTACAACAGATCAGAGTGAACTTGACTTCAGGAATAGCAATTTAACAAGCTTTCTCAGACTGAAACAGCTCTTGCAAGCTAAGAAAAAAAACTGGCAAGGGCAATATAATACTGTCATCTGAGAGCTTCTGCCATAACTGCTACCTCATCTATGTGCTTATCTTCTGCTAACACAATCCACTGCCCTTACGAATCCACGTTGAGATAGCTAAGTTAATATTACAAATTCTTGATCCCTCTGTGGTATTTATTAAGCAGTTGATAATTTGTGCATTTATAAAGAAGCCACCTTCTTTGAACAAAGCAAAGCAAATACCTTACCAGATAATAGCTCTTTGGGTATTGATTTAGATATAATTCGAAGCTCTAGAAGAGGAGTGAAAACTCCCTCGATGTTCCCAAACATCGAAGAAAGGCCCAAGCTGAACAACATTATGAAAAACAGGATGGCCCAGGCCTGGGCACCTGGCATGAGAATGATGGCTTGAGTGAAAACAATGAAAGCCAAGCCAGTTCCCGATACACTCTGCAGAATACACAGACAGATAAAAATACACATTATAATGGCTTAAATGTAGTTTATCGGGCATATAGAATGATAACAGGCTTTTATCCATAATAGATTTCTTTTTAATAGTTTAATTGCCAAATATGGATTTAGGAAACTCCCATTCAGCATCCTTTTTCTCTAATCTTTCAGCTAGATGCGTTTCTTCTCTTGTGCTTATTTCTTTAAACCAAAGTAGAACTGAATCTGGTATCTGTGGTAGGTTCCAGGTAGGAACACCTTTGAAGACTAGTTTCATGATAATAATGTGGAATTTTGCATGCTGTGCCAGACAGCTTTGAGTTCAGACTGTCCTACAGCACTGCTAATATTTGATATTCTGAATAATTGTTTTGTTTTGTGATTACATAGTATGCAAAAGTAAAGTACAAGTACCTATAAGAAAAAGGAAGATACCAGCACTTCTATGGTTTTTGTTTAAGAATTGCTTTGTTGAAAGCAATTATGGTACCTGATCAAGAAATTCTTGAAGGTCACAGCTTTTCAGTTTGAGTCCAGCAATTTTTTTTGGATGTGATGAATTGAGGAACCTAATCCAGGCCGTATAGTTCTGTCGCATGATGCTTTCTTCCGGAAGATCAAATTCGTTGATAATACTGATAATGTTCCTGCCAGAGAAGCCAAAATATCATTCATTTAAATGCTGGCAGATGATGTGGCTGGAAATGCTATGCCATGTATTCAGATGTTAATAGGAGGTTGTGTTTACTTTTTGTGCTCTAATTTACAATATAAAGAAAAATACTAAATGAGGACATATATCAAATACTTGGGAGAAAATATTCAGACTATTTAATGTCTTCTCTTTCAGATACAAAGTCGGAGTACATTATGCAAATACAGTCTCTAAAGCATTTCTGTTCTTATTTTATCAGCTTTTCAGACCATTTCCATCACTTGTGTTTAATAACTTAGTAAATGTGGTGGAATAGGAAAAGGTGTTGTTTTTTTAACTACTTCTAATGCTAGTCTGAGACTGAGATGTGATTCTTGACGCACTACTTGCAATGGATGTTTTATAATTTGTCTTGCTTCTTACAAATGCTACTCCTGATCATTCTTACCTCAGTGCCATCATGCTTTCTATTTTTATATTAGACTTCTCCATACAGATGCTTTTCCTTTTTATTGAAAATAAATTCTCTAAATGCATGTTTTCCAAGTAACACATTATCTATTTAGATGTTGAGACCACAGTATAACACTGAAAACGCAAGTTTCTCACCTGTCCAAGCAGTCCCAGTAGCCTGTGGTTGCTTTAAACCCCAAAACAGAAAAGACTGGGATGGAAGCATAGAGGGATGTCACGCTGTTCACAATTGCTACCGTCACAGCATCCTTTTCACAGTCATTTCTAGAAATAAGAATTCAAACAAGCAAAGTAGCTTAAAAAAATTGCAGAATTTATCCTCCCCATGGTATGGAAAAAAGTTACTTGATTGTTTTTAGCCTACTATACAACTTGTTAGTCTACATTGAATGTCTGTGCTGAGCCTGAGAAACTAATTGTTATAAGTGGTAAGATAAAAGATCTCTAAAACTTACCTGGCATTCTCACATGTATTTCTGCAACCATTTTTATTTTTTTTAGATTTTTTTTTCCCCTCTTCCTGTTAGAAAATCTATTTGGCCTTTTAGAAAGAGAGCAGCTCTTAAGATCCTTTAGAAATATCCCAAGGAAAGACTTCTGAAATTTTTAGAAAATTGCACAAAATGAAGCAAGAATTTAACCAACTTGTAAGGATTGTACTTCTACTTACTTTGGTGGATTGTAGCTTGAGAACGCAATAAGCCCTCCAAAAGACAAAGAGAGAGAGAAGAAAATCTGGGTAGCTGCATCAAGCCACACACGAGGATTTTTCAAAGTGCTCAGCTGAAATAATTGGAATAAATGCGTATATTAGGCTTGAATTAAAATTTATTCTTCTCTCCCAGTTCTCATAGCTGATCTCTTATTTCACTTCTGAAATTGTGAGTTGCACTGCCATCTAAATACACTGAAAATGGAAATTAGTGCAAAATACATCAGTAAAGCAGATGTTTCTGAAGACATAATTTGGTCACTTTAAATATGTGTGGTGATTATAGAATCTGTTTTATTGCACACCTCTTCTGACTGATGATAAAAATGTATTTCTAAATGGTAGGCATTAGGCACAAAATAGGGATAGTACATTACATTTTTCTTCAATTTATTTCTTTTTTTTGTTAATTCACATACTGGGTAACTTACAGTTGAAGAATATTAATAAGCAAATACTAACCCTTCATTGTTTTAAGACACAAAGTGTTTCCATAGCTTTCCAAATTAGTTTAAAAAATATTTTAAAAAGACTAAAAGCCCAAGCAGACAAGAAGAGGATATTTGTTAAAAAGAGCATCTTAGGTTCAAAGTACTGTGAAAACAGCAATAAAAAGTTAAAGGGCAAAATAGGAAAAATAAGGAAAAAGGAGAAATTGGCAGAGTGAGATTTGAATTTTGATGTAAGGGTGATATGATAGAGGAAGCTAAATTTAAAAAGTCAATGATTGTTGGATTACAGAGAATAATATGTAATTTTAAATAGCTATAGTAAGAAGAAATCTTACTATTAGAGTCAGTCTAAAAGAAGAAGATAAAACGTATCACAAAATGTGTCTACGTGCCTGTGCTATTGATCCCAGTACATGACTAGGATCATTCCTACAAATGAGCATTTGTAGGAGAGGTACATGTGCCAAAAGACTCTTAATAGCATCTGGGGTTTCTCTGAAGCTGGCCTTGACTTGAAGAGTGAGAATAATGGCTTCACCTCAGTGTGAATGGATGCAGATGGTTCCTCCACAAGTATGCCAGTGCTTTGACCACAGCAGAACTGGTACAATGCTTGGTGCAGCATAGCATAGCAAGCAGATATGTGTAACAATTACTGACTGAAACGCTTCAGTTTTGGCAAACCTTTCTAGAGGTTTATTTTGGAAGATCATCACCAAACCCTCCAGTGCCAGAGTGCTCACTGGTAGGACCTCGTGCAGATGCAGAACTAGATTGCTGTTGCAGTGCAGAACCTCAGCATTCATGTTGCTATGTGGCCTTGACAGTTTGATTAAGTGTTGCCAAGTCAATTATCAGTGCTGATAGATGTGACTGTTACATATCTGGCTTTCTAACTGGGGACTTTGGCAGATGAATCTGGAGATAGTTTAGTTTGGTGCTAGGTGCAATGCATTTATTGACTCTAAAAGATACTAACGAACCCCCAAGCTTGAAGAAATAGCTGACAGGCAAGCATGCCATGGCAATGTCATTATCTGGTCATAAGCAAATAATTATGAATCCAAATCTTATCTTATATTTTAAGTAATATGTCATAGAGATTTCATAAGCATGCCTTGAGAAGAAAAAATGTGCTGAAGCTAGAAATATGCAGATGAAGACACACAATCAGAATGCTAATGAACTAATACAGGAGTGATGAGGAAGGGATGGTGAGATGTCTGGTTACTTCAGCACATGAAACACAGACAGAAACTTTCTTAAAATGGAATTTAACCGTACTGGGATGCCTATGATTTAACTTTGGTGTAAAAACAGCTCTTGCTTTTCTGATAAGCAAGTGGCCAACAAGTCATGCTGCACTTAAAGACAGCGGTTCATTAAGGTGATGCTTTTGTTCTTCTTAATACCAGAAACAGTATGGACAGACCAGGTACCCTGAAGGAGTTTTAAGTGTACTTTTGTAGTAATAAATCAGGTGTAAAACTGAACTCCAAATAGAGGAGAAAATCACAAATTGCCTCTGTAATAGAGGATCTAGTGCCTGTGCTGCCTTTTCTTTTCTTCTTTTGGCTTTTCTCGCTGCTCATTAAGTAGCTGCAGAGCTCTGAGCACAGGCATCAGTTGCCCAACCAAGTTCCTGGAATTGCTCATTACCAATGAACCCCCAAAATAGTCACAATCCCTGCACCTCTTTCAGATACGAAAGAGATGGGAGAACGAGGTGTTTGTGCTCCTGAACCAACACAGATGTCCACAGAAGCTGAAGCCTGTAAAGACCGTTGCTGATGCTTGATGGGATCCCTTTTCTGCTGCTTCTGATAGTATTTTTTTTTCCAAGAACCTTTCCAAAAATCTCTGTTCCAGCCTCTGTGTTGCTTCATCTTTGTACAACTTCTACTTTCCCTTGCTCAAGTGTTTGTGAGTATAACTTCAATGTCTTTTTTTTGTTTTCTTGTCAGCTTTTCTTTCCAGATGGCCAAGGATTTAGAGAGGGTGAGTAAATCGTCAGATTTCTCCATGTCTGAAATTCAATGAAAAGAAACACTCATCATCTGTTCTAGAATTTAAGGAGTGAAAGTGTGTCAGATGGCAGAAACCCGACTACGTATTTCTGTATGAAAATAAAACCATAGCCTGTCATATTTAAGATCCATATGCACGTAGTTATTATTTGTGAGATTTGTTAATGAGACCTAAAATACAAACTCGGAAAGTGAATGAACTTATACAATGATTGTTTGAAAATAAATAAATTATTTTGGGTGATAACGATGTGAAATTGGATAAGATGTGACTTTTAGCACTAGGTATTACTTTCTTACACAGCGTTTCAAAAACAGTGAGGTGTAACAGTTACCAGAGAGTGGATGTGGCAACTGTTACAGAGAAACTACAATTTCTGCTGCACTGCAAAGCTGGAAAAATGTTGGAAAAGATTTCCTCCACTTAGTGGAGAATGTCAAGAAGGTTGGGTTTTTTTTTCTTTTTAATTTTTTTTTAAGCACGGTGAAATAGGCAATAGGTGAGTTAACTCTTACTTTATTTTGCTAAAACTTTACAAGCTTCCTGCAAAAAGACAGGAAAATAAGAAGAAAACAGCAAACACTTAAGTAATATACTTTAGGGCTTTATAAGCTAATGTGGTCTGGGTAGGCCAGGTAAATCTTTGGGGAAAAAAAAACGAACAACCCCAACCCACAAGCCTACAACCCTCCTGTAACAAGAAAAAAACATGTATTTACTGACATCAGCGGTGGGAATAGTTCCTCATTAAAAAAAAAAAAAACCTAACAGAAAAGGCAATACTGGTACTGCAGTCGTGGGCAAGAGGAAGAAGACAGAAAGGAGATGTTGCAGTTGTACTCTTACTGTCTCTTTTAAGTCCTTGAAGTGCCAAAATTCTCCGTAACAGTTGGTATGTTAGTTTAACAAAGCAATCTCTCTGTCTTTCTATGCAACAGCAACACCTGTAGCGGGTATCACTTACCAGGCTGTTGTGTCAGTTTTTCCATGTTTGTAGATAAGAACATAGTTTCATCACCAAAACTATCTTCAGATGACTCTTCGAGGATGTCCCCAGGAACTTCTTCCTTAAATGGGCTAATCATTAACTGCAGGTTGATTGCAGTTTTCAGGTTTTCATTCTGACTTCTGGCGCCAGTCTACAAAACCATCTGGCTCTTCTGTTATGATGATCTGTTCCCTCTCAGCACTGCAATATCTCCAGGCTTTGTCGTACATAAATTGAATACATGTAAATCTAGTTTTTGCATTAAGTTCACTGTTCAAAGATTGGAAGTCCTGAAGATGTCTAATCTGTTCCAGAGACACCTGACAGCCAGGCTGACACCAAATGACAACTGGCCAAGCCCTGTTCTGGTTGTGTTGTCTAATCTGCTTTTTTTTCATTAAGACACTGCATCAAGCATTTATTGTCCTGTCTGGGCCCTACAAAAATGCAAGTGCATGTCCTGATCTGCTGTAAAGACCGGGGTTGTCCTTTCTGAGCTCTAACAGCATTCAGATGGATGCCCATGCCACTTGGCTTGCAGGGGGAGGGATGAAAGGGGTATGCCATCTGAGCTTTCTCTGGGTGTTGTCCCTTTTCAGGCTGGTGTGAGGTATGTAATGTTGTCTCTGGGCTTCTTAGCTTATGTTTTCCTTAATCCCTGTTTTGCTGTAGGGAGGGAAAGGGTAATCCCCAGTGCTTTTGTGATGGGAAGCCCCGCTGCATCTGCAGAGGCAAAGGATGCTTTGAGCCCATCTGTCAGTAGGGTCTGCTTTTCCTCCTCTACACTCACCATTTTACAGAGCTTTTTAGCACGAAGGCAGAGCTGTCAGCAGCCTAAGGTTGATAGCAACCAGTTGGTGGGACAATTTGACCTGTCCTTTGGGCAGGCCACTAAGGACAGTGTAAAGAGGGTGTTCTGAAATGACCAGCTTATGGAGGTATCTGGGACTCCTGGCCCCTTGAGAAGATGAGAAAAAATGAGAGAGGGGTATTCTCCGGTAAGCAGTTCCATCTTTTAGGGAAGGCTACAGGGCTGGTGGAGAAACAGGAGTAGGAGAAAATCACTTTCATCTTAAAAAAAAAAAAAACAAACAAACCACTTTGCAGTGTAATTCCTCTGTTGTTTTCCTTGTCAATTCTTAAAAGATTAGTTGTGTAGCATTGGCAGGAAAATCCCATCTTTATTATGTGTAAAATAGAGATGATCCTGTTTGTGAAGTGCATCAGTTTCACTTACACGTTCAACACCGAGGCATCCATAACATACTTTTACTAAATTTTCCAATATTGTCTGATATGCTTATTACTGAACTGTTAAATACTTTGCTGCTTCTTTTCTTGCTAAAGTATATTAAAACACTAAATCACTTCATCTCAGAAAAAAGAGCTTAGCAGAAGTCTTAGATAGTAGGGAGCTAGATCAGGAGTTCCTGGAAAATGAACATATAGCATGAAATCTGAGGGGGAGAAAAAAGAAAAATATTTCTGACTGTAGCAGTAATACTTACATTAGGAGTGAAGAGGTAAGCTAGACCTTCAGTGGCTCCTGGTAGAGTGAGTCCATGAATAAGGAATATAGTTAGGACCAGGTAAGGACATATTGCTGTTACGTAAATTGCCTGAAGAAAGACGAGGCAGACAGACAGTTACTGGCAGTAACATTAATAGATCCTATTTAAGTTATTATAACATATTATCATAATAATATTAGATAAAACAGCTGCAGATAAACGTTGCTAACTAAAAGAAGTAGAATGCGCTTTTGCAGAATGTATTTGTAACAAAATTATTCTTAAAACTCCGTGAGGGGAAACTGGTAACACAGAAGCATTGCAGTGGAACAGGAGAGCAGTGTCATTTTGATGATCTGTACTGCTGTTATCGCTTTGTTGGACATGGCGCACACGAAAATGGTGCTAGTGTGGTACATGGGGAAGGCTTTCCTTGGTGGTAAAACTCCATATCTGGAGAGCAAGACCCAAAGTGAGGGACGATGCGCTTCTCTGTCCTTTCCGTACCTTTCCTGTGGTTTCAATTCCTCGGATGGTGCAGAGATAGACAATTGCCCAGCAAGTTGCTAAGCACAGAATGAGCCACCACTGTAATGTGCCACTCTCAGTGACATCGGGTGTTATGTTCAAAGTTTTCCTGTACCAAAAATAGTTTACTGAAGTACTTTCATAACATTCTTCGTTAAGCCCTGGAAAAAAAATGTGGCAAGCATAAGAACAAATTTTAAAATTGGTAATATTTTTCCCACTCGCTGTTTAGTTAGGAAGCAGTACTTTATACTCACAGAGAATGGCAGGACGATCTCTTGTGGGCTGCCAAAACAAATACAGATGTGGACTGAACTGGCCTTTCTGCACTGTCTGTAATGTGCAGCAAGGCGAACTCTGTCACAGCAGGCTGAGACTGCAAGATTTATGTAAGACCTTCACCAGAACATCACCAGCATTTCTACAGGCGATAACTTTCTAAATAGAAAAGGTGTGATACTCCATGCAGGGTAAAATCTAATTGTAATTGCAGTGGAGATGATGAAATTTGTTAGCTGTATGTCTACAGGTTGTGGAGCCATAACAAAATTGAGGCACCTGAAGAAACATCTAAGCCCAAGATCCCCTGGCTATGTCATGGCCCTGTAGTGGCTCAAGACCCAGACATCAGCCTCTTTGGTTCACGTTGCCAGGACGGGCACCTGCGCCTGGGGGAGCGGGCACTTCCCAGCCAGGCACTGCACATGGAGAAGAGGAAACCAGGAACACGATGTACACCATGACCCATGCTCACTCTTCTGCCTACAGGCAACCTAAACGCCTGAAAAGGAGGTTGACAGAGAATCTTCAGGAAACCCACTGGCCTACTCTCTTTAGCTGGAAACTTGAGTTCCCTGGGTACTGCATCCCCGTAGCCAGGAGGACCAGCATGTAACAAGACTGATGGAGCCCTTTCTCCTTTCCCTGCCTGGTGAGACCTGAAAACATCCCCTCCTTTGCTAGGAGAGCATGCTAATTTTCTTGCATTGTCTCCTGCTGAAGCCGCTGTTTTGCACACAATCCCACTCAAGTTTAGCATAACTTTCTTTCCCCTCCTTCCCCGATTTCAAGTCTCCTTAGCTTTGGCTGTCAGCTCCTGCTCGGATTACCCAATGCACTGAGTGAAGTAGCTCACACAGGACAGTTTGCCGCTCTCCTGCCACGAACAGCTGATAGCTCAGGCTGGAGAAAGGATGGCTCGTTCTGCTTGCACAGAAGGGTAGGTCAGTCACCCTGTCGTGACTCTACAAGGGAAAGAGCGTGTCTGCAGGCAGGAGAATGATAAAATGCTGCATTTCAGCAACATCCTGCATTTACTGGTAGTAAGTTTGGCTGGATGAGGTAAGTGACTGCAGGAAACCTCCCCTTATTCTCCTGTTTAAACTCCAGAGCTGGGTATGATGATATATTTTGGGAAGGGTATCTGAGGTACCTGTATCCTGAGGGTGAGGAAACAGCTCCTCCCTCCATTTTGAATTTTTTGCTGTTGTATGAAATGCCAGCCTGTTCAACCAAGCTTTCAGACTGGCCCATTTCTCCCTTTTCTTGTGACCTTTCACTCCCTTCTGAAACAGCCACCATTCACAACAAAACTCTGAAAACAAACAAATCAACAACGTGGCAATTAAGCGGCTGAGCAGAGCTCAGGGATCCTCTGAGTTCCTTGCCCCATGGCTGCGATGGGGAAGAATGCTGTGATGCTGAAGCATGCTGGTTGGCAGCCAGCTCCATGATCTTGGCAGTGAATTGAATTTGATTCACTTTTTGCCCTGATAAATTATTTTTCTTTTAGGGAGTTGCTTGTTTTGCAGGAGGTGTTGATTCGAATATTTTCAAATAGAGGGGGGAAGCAAAGTGTTTCGCTCTTCCATCCTCGCCTCGCAGCCCTCCAGCTGCTGGAAGAGACGGTGGCTGTGGGTCCTTCTGCTGTGGTTGGGAGAAAGGACTGACTGAGGAGTCCAGCTCTGGGAGAGGTTTGTCAAGTCCTGCATCGGTGGTGGGAGAGCTCTCCCCTGCCACCTGACCCTGGAGTGCAGAACCATCAGCGCTAGCTGGGTTAAAGAGAACAGGAAAACCTCTTCACAGAGCAAAAGAAAACCTGACAAAGGACATGATAAAATTGTTATTTATTATCTGAAAAATGTAATATTGGTAATTCAACATTTTACTCTACTTATTCTGTAAAATAGAACCATCACAGGACTGCCAAGTAGAAAAAATGGACTGGAAAATGCAGTTTACATTAGAAATAATCTACAAATGATAAATTTTTAATTCAACAGGTGCAGCAAATCCCAGAGGAGACAGCGGAGAAGATTCCTAGTTTGTAAGTTTTGAAATAGTACAGAAATTCTAGCAGAAAAAGAGTTAGGGTGCCTGCCTTGGAAAAGCAAGAGAAGTGACCTGAATATGTAGTGGCAAAATCTTGACCTCAACTCTGGGCTAAATTCTGGGAAAGCTGGCGTAGCTGGCAAAAGGCTGATGAAAAGGGGGAGTCATGATTGTGGCCATTACGGCTTTATGAAAGTTTTCAAATAAAACTTGCTCTGGTGAGACAGCAAGGTGGAGAATGAAGTAACGTGCAGGTATGTGATGTACTGACTTAGCCAAGTGACTTTCCAGTGACAAATTTACACTTGGAAGTGTGGTTGCCACTGAAATGTCATTACACTTGAAGCTGATGATCCTCTTTCAGTGTATGAGGACACTCGTGTACTCAGACTGGCTGATGTCCTTGTGTGCCTGAACATACACTGACTAGCGCAATCCCACTGTTAAATAATCTGTGGATTGTAGCAGGGTGTGTGAATAATCCTTGGGAATAACAAAGGTCTCCAAAAGAAAGTTGACTTCTGCTATGTTTTGTCTTTTTTCTTAGCCTTTTAACTTGGATTATGTTTCTTGTTCTGTCCTGGAACTTGTCATCTGTCCTGCTCTGAATGAAAGAGAAAGCTGAAAAATAATTTTAAAGAACTGAGAGCAGTCTTCCTTATCCTGCTAAGGTATGCTGACTGTCTTTGGTCCTACTAAAGATTTTGTAATGGGTAGCATATATTGGGTCTGAGCCTCAAAGATTCCTTCTTTAAGTAATTTATCTGCTACCTCAAAAGTCTTTTGCTTATTTAGTTGCTCCTTTTCTTTTTCTTTTTCTTTCTTTTGAACACTGTTATTTTGTTTCCCCTTTTGTAATCAAGCAAAGGACTTGTGGACTTTCTGGCTTTTGTTGTTCCCATGAGGATGATGATTTGAGTAGGCTGCCATCACTCTCCTAGCTTTTTCCCAGCAAAACAACCAGGTCTTGTGCACAACTTGGGGCCAGATCAAGTGTCACTTCTCTTCTCAGGGTTTTCTTGGTTAGCTGCTGTAGGAAGCTGTCATGTCAGATGTGTAAAATTAGTCTCAGCAATCTACAGGCAGAAACAAAAGTTCTCCAGTAGGGTTGTGTTTCCTGCTCTGGCACCTAAGCTGATCTTTCTTAGCACATCATGTCAAATGAGCTGAAAGGTTTCAATAAAAGCTTGTTATGAGCCATAACCCATTTATCTCCACCTAATGAAAACTCGAGTCTCATTTAAATGAGTTACTGAAAGATGTAGTCATAAATTCTTAATTATGTTAACAGTCTCACATGCCTTGATATGTAGTTTACGATAAGCCATGTGTGTCTTGATAAAGGGCTATTTTTCCATAGTCAGAAAGCAGAGGATGCACTTTCAAACTGGTACTTATATCATAGTGCAAGCATGAAAAATAAACAAAACTTCCCTTTTCCCCCTGCTAGCCCCCAGCCTCTGATGTTTGTGATCTTCTTTTGCTAGCAGTGACGCTTGAGGTGATAGTTACCTGTTTTGTTTTCATTTAGAGGACAAATGCTCCACGGAAGAGGTTCTTGGAAGGAGTTTATGAAATACCACATCACCCAGGTTAAAACAGTGTTGTAATATAAGCTCACCAGAACCGATACCATCCATGAAGCAACTCCTGCAGAAAGCACAAGATCTCAGCTTAGAAAAGCTTTGGAAAAAATGATTGGTCACAGTACTTGCTCTTAGAAGCTCACATTTCCTACTTTTTAAAGATTTTATGTTCCCCCCCAGCCCAAGATTTTCACATGAAGATGGGCATTTGTGTCCTCAGTAGCCGAACACTGGTGTGCAGTACCCCAGCTCACCAGCCCTGCTCCAAGAAGGCTGATACTCTCAACTTACGTAGAAGATGAGGGTTGAAATACTTGTTCTAGTACATTACATTGTTTTCTACAGCATGGGACAACTTCAGTAGCAGAGACAAAAAGAGACTGGAGTTTCACAGCATGCTATAGCTGCATGAGGGCACTCTTTTGTCCCAAATCATGAACGTATGCCCTAAACTGGTTTTGCTCCTACAATAAGGAAGGAGTAGCAACACCACGGATTCTGCTTGCTTGCATTTTTGCAAAGGGAGGATGGACATGCCTAATTGTAGTAGAGGCACCACCCTGCTGCCTGGTATTTCTTCCTGGTTGCCCTCTGGTCCTTAGATAACTCCTCTTACCCACCCCTTCTCCTCCCACACACCCCCACAGGCACGGCTGTCCCTGCCAATCTCATTTTCAGGCACCTGCTCAAAGCAAGCCATGATGCAGCAGAGCTGGCTGGAGCATCCGAAGGTTTCTCCTTGTCCCTGCGGGCAGGATGGTGCTGTCATAGAACCGATGGTTCAGCCCTCTTAACAGTGGCTGCTCCTATTCACTTTTTGCAGTCTATGCGCACGGGACACAAGATATGTTTTTTTCAGTGTATATTAAATTAAATAGAAAAAAAATTGTCAGTACAGGACTGCATACCAGTCTGATGGACACTGCTGTGTGGATTGTCCCTCGTGCCCAGCCATGTTAATAATGTCCCTTCAGTAGCCCCACTGTTCACCCTTCTTGTAGAGAGGAGCTTTCCCAGGTGCTTTAGGTTCTTTAGGAGGTGCCAGGCTCCCATTCCTGATTTCTTGCCTTTCTGTTTCCCCTCCAGGCCGTGGAGGGACTGTGAGGGAGGAGCAAGAAGCACTGAGGACAGGCAGCTCTTGTGTAAGCTCCGAGATATTGTAGGAATGGGACAGTGTTGGCTAGCAGAGCTTGGAATTGTTACGCTTCGCAGAACAGAGGTTATGAGGTGTGTGTTTAAGGCGCCCATCTCCCTAGAGTAACACCTGATGGGAGCGATATAGAATTATACAATCAGGTTCAGGTTGGAAGGGATCTTTAGAGGTCATCTAGTCCAATCCCCCTGCAAGGAGGAGGGACATCTCCAACCACATCAGGTTGCTCAGAGCCCCGTCCAACCTGGCCTTGAATGTTTCCAGAGATGGAGCATCTACCACTTCTCTGGGCAACCTGCTCCAGTTTTCCACTACCCTCACTGTAAAAATTTTATTTTTATATCTTAACAAGCATCAGGCACAGGTCTGTAGGAAGTGAGTGCTGGGCGGGACCTCAGCTGCAGTTCCTTGAGCCGAGACCCTAAGAGGCGTACCGACTCCTCCAAGGTAAGGTGAGATGGTGTTCCAGGCACCGATGCTGCCTTTCCTCAGGCACTGTCCTAGGGCCAGTTCAAGATGCAACAGTGGGATTCCTTCGAAGACAAGAGCGATGAAGTATGGGATCAGGAATGCCCCTGAAAACACAGTTAAGTGCAATTGAACCACATTATTATCTACATCTCACTGAAATCACTCTTTAATAATTTGTCTGCTTTATGACCCTAACAGCGTCCTTGTAGGATGTATTGAGAGAGGGAGCATTGTTAGGGATACCTGCCAAATAAGATCTGCTACTGGTAATTTTGTTTGTGAAAATGTAGGAGGAAGGACTGGGATGCTTAGTGCTACAGGATGCTTCCCCCCAGGCACTGCCGCAGTCCGTTATAAACAGCCTCACTATTTCCTCTGTTTCCTTTTCTTTTAAGCATCTTCTTTTCTCCCCCTGCTCATAAAGCACAAGGGTTTGCCTGTCTCCTATACTGTCTGCTTCCCCTTCAGTGCATCACCTCATTTCCCTCCATAGAGCTCTAAGACGTGTGCTCCTTTGTCCTCCCTTGGTAAAGTAGAATTTTGTGCTGGAAACCATCAAGAGACCGGGTTACTTTATTGCATGAAGTTCTGCTCAGAGCACAGAGCCTCTGGCCAGCGAAAAAACTGAAAGCAAGACTGAAGTTGTTCTGTGAGATGTGGGAGCAATGACAGCTGATTTCCTCATGATTTGTATCCTCTGCATCTTCCTTGTTTTTCTCACAGCGGCTCCCTTGGATCAGAGGCAGTTCATGATGTTTGGTGCCTGCGGGCATGCATCAGTCCTGCCTGCTGCCTGGCTGGTTCCTGCAAAACGGTGTGCAATGCCTCATCTGCCCCCGCCTTCCCTCAGAAGGGATATGGGTTTGGGTCTCCCTCCTTTGTGCAGAAACTGATTTTCATGAGATCAGGAGAAGTTTCATCAGTATGTTTAAAAGTACCTGCCCAAATGTCCAATTAAATTAAAATAGTCTAATAGACTGAAGTTTACTGCCATGCCTGACAACCACTGGGATCATGAAGCCTCTTTTCTCTGGGGAAACAAAGACAGAAGTCCTGCCTCAGCTCCCTCTCAGTCCTCCTCATACCGACTCTGTGCTCCTCGTTGCTTTGTGGATAAGCCTGTCCCTTGTTGTTCCATTTCAACTTTGCCTCCAGATTTTATACCTGAGTCTGCCCAGCTCTGCTCTGCTCTTCCAGCTCTGGAAGCCTTCTCCGCTCCTTTCAGGCTGGCAGGGAGAGCAGCTCCGCCATCACCATCTGAGAGAGCAGAGCGGAGCAGCTCAGCTCACTCTCTTCTGTCTTTGGGAGGTGGGAGAAACACACAAGGATTTCTGGTCTCTTCCTGGAACAGCTCCCGTGTTTTGCAATCACTGATTATTTAGAAAGGCTGAGCAGATAAATCGAATCACTTGGGCCAGGTATTGCAATAGCTTTGCTACGTATTGCTAAGTGCTGCAATAGCTACCTACAGCACCCAGAGGCGGTGTGTTCATTAATAGTTTAGCCCTTTATCAACAAATACATAGGAAGAAAATTAGGGAAAACTCTGCTCAGTGAAGGACTGTTCTTAGTTTTCCAAAGGTGGAAAAAAATGTCTTTACTTATGATCTGCTTTCTTAAGATGTTTTTAACAGCTAAGAAACAGATTTGAAAAAAGAGTCCCACAGTTAATTCTGAGCACGTTAAATCCTCAGTTTGGATCCTCGGTATCCCTGTTCCGTAGTCCCCTTGCTTTGGAGTAAGCTCTGAAGTGGCTGTTACAAATCCCCACTAAGAGAGATTTACAGAGGGAGTTAAGGACCACCAGAATTTGTTTATTTTTAAGTGTTTTACCATCTGATGAAATCTGACCTGGAGCTACCTACCGAAGCTCCCATGTAAATACTAAGGAATTTGCAGGTCCCTTCTGCAAGAATTCAGTAACCTCTCCCCATGCTCAGTCCTGCACTCTCCTTCAAACCTGCTGCAATGTCCTCTTCCACAGTACACCTGAGGGCTCCCACCCAGTCCTCCTGACCCCCTGACGCCCTGGGCTGGCTCCTGGGAAGAGCAAAACATTCACCTGGAGTGACCAGAGCACCGTGGTGCAGAGCACTCTGCTTCTTTGCCTGGCTGCCTGGCCAGACACCAGCTCCAGGTGGCAGCTGTTTCGCTGCGATCCATGCGATGCTGAGCCCTGACTAGCAGAGCGTGCCGTAAGGGACCGACCTGTCTCCCATATCGTATCTCCCTGGAAATAACTGTAATAATTAGTGCAAACTGCCCTCTGTTATCTCTTTCCCCTTTTCTGTTTGCTAGTTGAACCGTTGACAGCAGAGCACGTTTAGATATTCTGCTGATAAAAGTCTGTTTACTTTGTGCTGCTTTGTACGTATCTCCAGTCGTATTTACAGCACGGCAAAACACAGCGTCACACTTGGAAACAAAATACTGGTTTTCCATGAGAACAATATAAAAAAATATGCAATCTGCAAATATGAAAATAGGGCAGAAGATTGGACTAAGAAGAAATAGTTAACAGAGTGTATCTTTCTTGAATCTAATTCAAATAAATGGCTTGTAATGTAGAAAGATATTTTCGGTTAATTCCTTTGCTTTACAGTATTTTAAGGTAAAGAGGAAATAGTCAGGAAAAGGATAGACAGTCTGCTCAAGCACTTGAAGCTCAATCTTTTCCACAATAAAATCCTCTACCCTTAGGATAAAAAAAAAGGATACCAGAAAGATATGAGATACCTAATGGTGAGTAGGAAACCTCTAGCACTATATAGTCAAGGGCTTTGTTTAAAACAAAAGGTTTTGGGTGTGCCTGAAGGCAGAATTTAAATATATATAAAAAAAATACCATGAGAAATCTAACAGTGGAAAAGGCAAGAAGAAAATCCAAAAATCAGCATGAAGCTGCGTGCTGGTACCTAACGCAAAGCACGTATCACAAAACAGAGCATTCAAACACGAGCGCAGCAAAACCCTATCAGTGCACATGTGATGTGTAGCATGGGTAAAGCAGAAACTCGGTAGGTTTGGCTCTGTAAGGCATGGGTAAAGGAAAGCTTAGCAGAAACAATAATGAAATGCTAGGAAGAAAATTATACTACATCTGACTATTCTAGGTATATTTATATGTATTTCATATCTGGATGTTCTAGATCTGTATGCTCCTCAGTGAGAGGGAAAATAAACAATGTAAGAAGCAAGCCCAGGGGGAAAACCTCTAAACCCAGTAGTTTAGCTTCAGTAACTTATTTTTTAATCTTAAAAAATTAACAAGGAAAGTCATAGTGATCAAGCATTTGTCAGTACCTTAAAAGCCTGAAGAAATGCCCATAAGCATCAAAAGTATCACCAGGGCACAACTTAGTTGCATCCCTGAGACAAGACCTGGGAAAATTTTCATCTATACCATTCCTTCTGTCAAAAAGACTCCCAGGATGCATAAAACATCCACCCTGACAGTAGATGCATGCTCTAAAAAAAGGCCAAGGAAAAGAAACCCACAACAGTCAAAATCTACCAAAGTTAAAAATTATTTTGGAAGGACATTCTGCACAAGGACAATTCACAGCCAAGGAACAATCCCTGTCACATGGGAAGGCACAGAAAGCCTGAAAGAGCTTTGTCAAATGAGGTTATCATCAAGTAGGAATATTGCCCATATTGATAAGTTGGGTGCATTCATAGTAGAGTCCCAAGTGACAAGGAGTACCAGCGTGCAGCATGATCAGTATTGTTGCTAACTGAGAAGAACCATTGGAGTGGTATGTATTACTGCTATTATTACTGCTATTATTACTGCTAATATTAGTATTACTGCTTTATAGTCATGGCAGTAAAAAAAAAATACCTGGTGCACTCTAGATGTAATGAGGCTTGACCACTTGAACGCAATCTACAGGCAAATCAGGTCAGAAAAGTAACTGCTCGACCATATTCAACCCTCTGCCAGTAAAATGACACTTGAAGGGCACAGTATTTGTGGTGTCACCTACGCACAGCAATCTGGAAGAAAAGCATGAACTACTAGGTAGCCTGTTGGGAGTTGCTGATGCACCAAAGGGCAGAATGACCAGGAGGCTAATGAAGGAGCGCAGTCTAAAGCTGAATCATGGCAACCAACAAAGCAGAGCAAAACAGCCAAATTGTTTTTGTCATATCTTAGAAAGAGAGAGCAATAGATCTGACTAGTGGAAATGTGAAGCAGTTGAAAGTATCAACCAGGCAACCTCCTAATCAAGAGGTTCCAAGACCAGCAGAAATTGTTGAGCCTCATGGTAAGTGGTGAAGAAAACCCAACAGCTTTGCTTGATGTTGGGGTACCAATGAAGACTTTCTAAGTGGTAGAGAAATACTTAGAGGTACTGATCCACGTGTGCAATATTGCATCTTGTCAGTGCCTGCTGATCAACTAGCAGAAGTAGGGCAAGTAACTTAAAATGATGATCTGAAGACACAACAGCATTTGAAAGGCCAGAATATGAATAATGAATTTCCTTCCGATCAGAGATTTAGGAATGGAAAAAATAATTACAATGAAGACTGAAGTGACCTGGAAAGTGGCAAAATAGTAATTTGCATAGGAAAAGCATCGGTAGAGTCTGAAAAAATCTGAAAGCACATCTCAGTGTGATAGAATGCAACAAGCATTCAGAGATCCACTTCACCAATTCTGTTGGTACATAGGAGAAATGGTGATAGGTGCATTTTTCCAAAAGACTGAGAACTTAATGGCAAGATACCTGTGATAATTTGCGTTTTACCTACAGGCAATTGCAATAGTTGGTAACTTACTTGTTCAGATACAGAGAAAAAGCTATTAGCTATTGAAAGGGGGTAATCAGACCTGTCCCCTTTCCTCCATGGAGTTCAGCTAAGCATCGTAGTAGCCAACACAGCAACAAATCACATCAAGGTATCAAGTAGGAAAAAAAGCAGCAACTTAATCATATTCACCTCTCTTTCTGGAAAACAATACTTCATGATCTTTATTATGTCTTCTGCACATGCCTTAACCCAGATGAAAAGTATGAGCTACTATAAATGCCATATTTGTGCAGTGTATTTGTGATGGCACTGGTTTTGACTTACAGGCCACATTGCACATCTTACAGACTCTGAAACTCTGCAAGGAATTGAGTTTCCTGTGTAAATTACTATATCTCCTTGAGCAACAGTAAAGGAGCTAAAGTCATGTCCAGAAAATGAAGGGGGCAAAAGCCATTTCAAACAAAGATGGGTAACTTATAAAATAACCTTGGTGAACTTCCCTATGAAATACTCATGGCTGAAGGATGCCAATGAGCAGCTTCCACGTGCAAGCGTGCACCAACCTGAGCTGTGAAGGGCAAGAAAATACAACAAGTTATGAAAGAATCAACCCCAAATGCCACAGGTTTTCACTGAGGACTTGAGCAGGATGTGGTAACAATCCAGAAAATGAAGTTTGTAACTTGTTGTAACACAATTCATTGTTCTATCAGAGTGAACTGTTCTGCTCTTCCCAATATACATTTTTTTTTTACAGTATCTTCCAGGCATAGTTGTTTTTCCTCTCAGATTTTATTTTCCTTCTGAGAACACAGTGAGTCAGGCAACTGCATTTCATAGCAAGTTGTAGTTCAAATTCTAGGAAAAGGTCAGGTAGGCCACGAGTTATGAAAGTCTGTAAATAGTTGCTCCAGAAAGTAAACAGTTCTCTCCTTTTAGCATGACTTTAGTGTTTATGTGTATCTATTTTCCTAGAAAGAAACTATATTTGTATTTAAGATATTTTTCACACATTCTGTAGGCTCAGGCGCTGTGCACATTTTTAATATCCATTGGTTAGGCTAGCATATATGTACTAGCTATAATCAAAAGTACAACACTGCAGTAAGTTCCAGCTAGAGCTGGGTTTTGTTTGGTTTTTTTTAGTATAATCAGATGACTGTATGTGTACATATATAGCTATATTACTTGTTTGAGTGTTGGTTTTAAGTGACAAGCTATATACTGGGCCATTTAGAGACTTATTTTCAATCTCAGTTTCCTGGGAACCTCTGTGTTTGTCTCCACTTACTGTGGCAAACAGCCTTCATATCCATTAGCCATGAAAAGTAAATAACTAACTTAACTCAGGCAATAAATCCAAATAATCAGTAACGGCAGTGGGTGATAAATGTCAGCAAAACTGATATTATATTAGATCCGAGTTACTGAGTAACACTAATGTGCGGTGAATAAGGTCCAGAGGTCCGATGAGAACAGCTGACATGAGACAAATATACAGGCACTTATTTTTATCTCTTGTGTTTTAAAAGAGCTAGAAATTGGGAAAATTACATTGCCTAATGCCTAAACATTTGGATATCACCTGAACCAGTTGTGAAACTGTGGTCTGTACCCCTAAAGCCATTAGAGCACATCTATGCCACTTCCATACCAGGCTTTGCTGAACTTGTGGCTGTCACTGCAGGCACGGAGCCACTGCACCTCTCAGGGCTCCCCGTTAGCAACGATGCTGCTGGTCTGTCCTGTGTTCACATCTTCAGGTGCGCACAAGCAGGAGTTACGTTCCAGTACCCCTGAAAATCTATTCGGCTTTTGCATTTGAGTTGTTTGCTTTCAAAAATGCAACCCCAAGTCGTATCAGCAGAATTAGCAGAAGAAAAATGCAACCGCATTATACACTGGCGTAAATCTAACAGCTCTGTCTTCTTGGTAGTCTTCTGACTCACTCAAACTCTTCCAGCACCAGTTTTCTGGGATAAATTATTCACAAACTCCACAGCACTTCGTTGCCGAGTCCATCCTGCTGTTGAGCTCCCTGAGCCTTTTTTTTTTAAATCCGGTGACCAAACATTGGCCGTACATCCATACATTGACCTTTATCCACCACTGCCTTGTGCCACTGTTTGTAGTGATGCCAGGTAGCTATATGCTGTTACTGATTCTGCCAGCTATTTTATACCAGTTTTTCACTGGCAAAATTACTATTCATGCTGTGAAAGAATGACTTAACCTTTGCCCCTGCAGCATTTTCCTGTTCTTATTATCTTTAAACCTGCTCTGAACCATATCTTTTTTTTTGTCCCTAGCAGCTCCTGGGGGATATATCGGATGAAGGGGAAAGATCAAACCTCAGTAAGAGGTGGGATCTGAAGAGGTTAAAAAACGGCTAGACCCCTGCCTCCAGCACTGAGAAACAACCCTTGGTGCTTCATGAGAAAGTGTGAGAGCCTTTTTTACAGGCAGTAGAATAATGTTTCATCTTAATCTGCAATAGAGATTTGCACAAAACTCGGAAGCACAAAGTTCATGCAGCCTTATGCAGTTGGTGGCCCCAGAAGCAACTCTGTGATGAGGTGTGCAGAGGAGCTGCATCTTGCTATGGTCCCATCTGTTAGTTTCAAACCTTCCACTGAATGCTTTGTGTTAATTGTTCATTACATTATAAAAATATTACATTATTTTAGTTTTATTGTATTGTTTGCTGATACCAAATGCTTGTTCCCTTGCTCCAAGATAGAAAGGCCACCTGAGATGCTGTAGGGTATTTGTCTGACCTACAGCTTCTGCTCCAGAAGAACATCTTCCTTGCAGGCCCCATACCATTTCTGCTATGGGGATGTCTCTAAAGGTGTTTGTCATGTCTCATTAATGCATGTATCATTAACTGAACTGACAGGCTTTTCTCAGACCATGAGCAGACACAGAGAAACAACATGCTTGCACTTACAATTTTCTAACCACCCAGTTATGGCACTCATCTGAGAGAGTTTCACTGGGTTTCACATCTTGCAAATAAATAATAGAAAATTTTAAGTCTCCTGGGAGGAATCTAACCCCCTGCTTCTTTTTTTTTTCTTATGTGAATTTGTGTAATTGTATCTTCCAGCCATTACACCTTCACGGATAAAGAGCCCCTTGCCATCAAAATAATTTCCGTTTACTTGTTTATAGAGTATGATAAATATACTCTTTCATTTCCAATTTAATGAACTACATAGATTGGATTCTTAGGTCATTCCTTCTCCCAGAAATTTTCCAGACCTTGAATACTTCTGCGGGCTTTTCTGGATTTTGTCTAATTTTTCAAGTTGACTTTGAAAGGTGGACTTTCAGAAGTCAGAATTTCAGAAATTGTCTTAGTATCTGTAGCAATATCTCCACCTGCTTCCTAGCACTCTGCTTATATATGCCAAGATTCTTTTTATTCATACAATCTCCTATCTCTCATTTATTCAGCTACTTACCAGAGTCCGTAAAAAGCTTTCTAAAACACCTCTTTCCATTAAAGGCAGCATCCATTCTTGGTTCCTTGGTTGATTCAAGTATATGTAGTTCATAAAGTAATACAGATACCGTGGTAGAATAAGCTTGGATTTAATAATATTTTCTGTCATTTGATGGTTTCTCCAGCTTTGAATTTTCTGTTTCTCCAATTAATTGAAAGATAATGAATAATACTGGGCGGAAACAAGTTGCTGTCTCACTCTGCTTTAGACAGCTCACCATGGCAGATCTCAAAAGCTACAGTGAATGGTGAGTTATCAAATATTCTTTTCTGACCTATTTATATTTACTAAATTGGCTGCTCCTAGAACAATTCTTTATGGGAATGGTGCCCAGGGACAGGCTTGGGCATCTGTTTACACCACCTGGCAGGCTGCTGTGGGTGTTCTACTGAGCATTTTAAACATCCTCACAGACATCAAAAAGTGCAATTTAGTTTTGTGCAGGGGCAGTTCCAGACGGTGGGGTAGCTCCTAAGAGCATCAGAGGAGGGAGGAGAACGACTCGCTCACCTTCCCAAAGGAAAGTGCAGCGACCGTTTCTCTGGAGGCTGGTTCTCTCAGGCCTCCCCAGGACTTCTTGCTTTTCCTAAATTTAGGTAATGAGCTGAAGGTTCAGTTTCCTTCTCCCACTGGAACTGTAGCAGCAATGTAAGAACTTTAACATCGGTTTTGCTGTGGATTAGCATCAGTCTGGTCTTATTTCCTAAACAAATGCATAATTTAAAAATGAAATATACTTCTAGAGAAAAAGCTAATCTAATGGGTGCAAAACATTGACGAGAATTAGCTAAGAAAAAAAAAAGTGTTCCAAATATATAACTTCCATGCCCAGCATAAGTTAGTATAGTTACATTAGAATTGTATTTTAATATTTCAACAAAGTTTCTTTTCAGTCTTACCGCCTCCATGTATCTGACACAAGTATGGAAATCGCCACACGTTCCCCAGACCGACGGCAAATCCGATACAGCTTAAAATATACTGGAACTTATTGTCCCACTTGGGTCTGCCATCTTCTTTCGGGATTTCAGATGGAACTGATAAATCTTTTGACATTTTAATGAAATATCCTTGTCTTCTTAGCCCCTTTCCCTATAAATGGGAAGGTACTTCCAACCCTGTCTCTCCTACAGGTTTTATGAGGGGTGACTGGAGGATCCTGGAAAGAGAGGTGGAGCTTTCTTTTTACGTGATGCAAAGGAATGTGTCATTGCCAAAACTGCAGTTTAAAGACAAAACCAGGAATTATTATTATATAGAGAGTTACTGCTCTTGACTTTTTTACAGCTCCTTCTATAGTTAGAGAACATGGGAATATGTTGTTAAAGGGTAACTCGGGATCAAACAGGCTTTTATTTTCTGTTCTCAGATACTGTCAGAGAAGTGTGACACTGAATATAATTAAAATAAATCTTTACAGCACACTTATTAAAATTGTAAAATACTTGGAAAAATCTGTGAATGAAGTAAGCGTTGCCATTTCCTTTCTTAGTTTGTTAATAGAGGTGAATGAATGAAGTCATATCTTGCAAGTACAAGAACTAAATTTTTAAAAAAGAAAGAAAAATTAGACTGTGTATGTTCAGACATTACAATTTGGTCCATTTTCACCATAGCTGATAGAGGTTAATCACTTCCCACCTGTCAATGAATCCCAAGTGACTATTTTTACTGTTCATTAAATAGTTACTGATGAATGCAAGAGCTGAATGCTTTCCTTCAATTGAAAATATATGAGAATGTCTTTCTGTTGTCTTTCAGTTACACCAAGGTTTTGCTATTTTGCCTGCCACACTAAACAGATCAGCCAGCTTGCTTGCTTCAGTAAATCAACACTTTATGTCTGGATTCCCCTTTTTGAAATGGGAAGAGTTTCTAAGTAAAGATGGAATTTTTTTCCCAAAATACTTTGAGAGGAATAAAAGCCCTGCTCTGCAGCTAAGCCTACAAATATGATCAGGTTGCAGATCATCCAACCAGAAGCCAATTTCATGTCTAGGCTACACAAGTCTCCCCAGGTAAGCACAGTTCATCTGCAAACATCCAGGTCCACAGGCAACTCAAGTTCTCAGTCCCTTACCAGGATGCCTTACCTGCCATTCAGCCTGGGTGCTCTAATGGTGCTCCTTTGTCTCTCCATTGACCACATACGGAATGGGACTCCAGACTGAGCTCCTCTGGGTCACATGGAAGTTAGAAGCTTGAAATAGTCGTAAGGCAGGTGTGCATGTGCATATGTCTGCATGTATGTGAACCAGAGCTACCCGCCTTGATTGTGACAGATGAGGGCAAGAACTTTTCCACCATTTCAGTGCCTTGAGTCCCTCATTAGCATGGACCTCCCGGGCAAGTGGTGTACCTCTTGCTCATGGGTGCCAGAGATGGCAAATTTTTCCAATTCCTGAGCTACTGCTGCCCCATTGCAAGATTAGTTCTCTGTCATCAGCAAAAGCAGGGCTATCTGCTGGGAACTTGGAAGTAATAGGCAATTACAGAGCCTTGCAATACCTAGAGGGTGCTTATAAGAAAGAAGAGGAAAAACTTTTTAGCAGGATCTGTTGTGATGGGACAAGGGGTAATGGTTTTAAAATAGAAGGACATGAATTCAGATTAGACATAAGGAAGAAATTTTTTGTAATGAGGGTAGTGGAAGACTGGAACAGGTTGCCCAGAGAGGTGGTGGATGCCCCGTCCCTGGAAACATTCAAGACCAGGTTGGATGAGGCTCTGAGCAACCTGATCTATTTGGAGATGTCCCTGTTCCTTGCAGAGGGGTTGGACTGGATGACCTCTAAAGGTCCCTCCCAACACAAACTATTCTATGATTCTATGATACTATAATAATTATAGAATTATAGAATCAGGGAATTACAGAACAGGTTGGATTGGAAGGGACCTTGAAGATCATCTAGTTCCAACCCCCCTCCCATGGGCAGAGACACTTTCCATGAGACCAGGTCATTCAAAGCCCCACCCAACCTGGACTTGAATTATAAATGAATCAGACTATCATTCTCATACTTAGAAATGTTTTTATTAAATATTTTAAACTTCTGCATGAGACAAATAATTTTGGTGGCTTTGTGCAACACAGTGGCATGTAAAGTAAAAACAATTTAATGTGCAAGAGAAGTCAGTATTAAGTTACCCTTCATATTGGCCACCCAACCAGAATGGTTGCATATAGAAGAGTCACTTGTGGCATGTCAAGCACAGTGCATTCCCAAACAGGGAACTGCAAGCCAGTTTCAAACAAGCTGGCTTTAAAAACAGAAGAAGGACAAATGATTTGCCCTGGTGCCTCAATCACTTGCAAATATGACTGTTTTCCTTCCAGGATCCAAGCCATTAACTCTTCACAGAGCATTGCATTGTTAAGTAAACAAATGTTTACTGGGAAACAACACATAGTTATCGTTTTATGAAAATAAAATTAACTTTGGATTCTTATAAAAAATATTTTTACTTTTCTCACTGACAGAACATTTTTCCACATTTTTAAATGGTTTTATGCTGAATACTTTAAGTTTCCATTAACAGAAGTCTCAGATGTGGCGATTATAAGGCCCACACGATCATTTTTTTTCTGACAGTAATTTCTGATGGCTTTGTAGATAGCAAAGGCAGGGATGGCCAAACTAGGCACTCCAGCAAGGATTACAATAATAGCATACACCCAGTTGGGATATTCAATCTTCTGTGTTTTGGGGAACTCCTCCTGAAAGAGCAAACAATCGAGTTGTAGAAAGTCACGAGGAGCCCTCAGAACATACAGACATACAGTAATTCAACAGATCAACAATGTAATCAGAACAGCAGCTAGCCACAATGGCAAAATAATTTGCCAGTTGTACAGCAGTTTCCAGCTCAAGGGTTTCCAGTCTCAGCTGGTTTGGACTTATTTTTACCTAAAAGCAATGGGAAGATGACGTGAAAGCAGCAAGAGCCGGGACTGCTCCCGGCACGCGTCCCAGGCACAAAGGAGTGTGGGGCTGGGGGGGACACGCAGCCTTGGGTGGGAAGGCTGAAATCAAAGGGTGCAGGAGGGCATTATTAAGAAGGAAGTGAGGTTGCCAAGGAGGAGAAAAGAAAGCAATTTCATTTCCCCATCTGCCTTTCTCTCCCTTTCTGTCTTTGTCTTAGAAAAATAAAAATTCATCTTTACAAGTTAAGTAAGTGTGCTGCATGACTGTTTTTGCTTTAAGGATGGTGACTGGGATAAGGCTAGAGAACAAAAGCAGAGCTAGACAGATGGGGTGATGGAGAAAAAGATGGGACCCACATTTTTTTTAATAAGCCCTTCCCTGTACCACATACAGCTTTTTATTCTGCAAGGGGAGGAAAGGAAAAGTGGATGACTTATTGCTGCAATTATAATTTATATCACACCAACACATTTGGAAAAGCGAAGAAGAAATCTCAATATTAATATTGATTAATATTAATTTCTTCTGTCAGTGATAAGTAAGCAGCACTACCGCAGTTCTGTGATTTTAAGTGCACACAGAAACAAGTGTAATATCAAAATGGCTTCACAGATTTGGCCCTTTGTCAAGATAGAAAGGTTGTGACATTTCCAGCTCTTCTATAATCCTTACAGGGCAACTGACATCTGTTTCAGTCTTGCCTGAAACCTAGAGTAATATTTTGGTTTTGTCCACTTTGGAAAAGCTGCTCAGGTGTCACTATATACCAGTTGCAAGTATCACAGCTGAATTTAGGACTAAGTGTTACTTTTTGTTATTACTTTATGTCTTGTAGTAAGTTTTCTACCAGAAAACTGTTTCAAATTGGAGATGAATACAACTGATTATGACACTTCCATTAAAGAAGAATACATAAAATAATTCTAAATAAATATTTTCATTTTATAAACTTACATAGCTAGGGTCCCAAACGCTGTAGAGCAGTTCTTCATTGACTTTCACCACAAAATAAAAAAAGAAGATAACTAACATAATGAGAGGACTGATAACTCTCCAGGTAATCTGCCAGAAAATATTGGGCTTGTGTCCAATCATGAACTCAAGATCCTTGTTAAACCTAGGAACAAAAACAGGAAGTTCAGGACAGTAAAAAATGGTCAAGATCAAAGGGTGCCTGCTCATAAACAGGGAAGTCCAGACTACCCCTAGCTGTGCTTCCCAGGACTTCCTAATGTCAGTATGAAATGAGGATTGATAACAACATCAGGAATTAGACCTAAGTAGTTCAGATTAAGGCAGATAGTGCTGCAACTGTGTTAGGAGTTTTTAACTCATAGTTCTCAGAAGTAAGTCAGGAAATTTCTATTTGGAAGTGTGCTTTCTGCAAGAAGTCGGTGAGGCATACATGAAACAGTTTCGACACAAAAGAGTCAATGCAGATGGACTTTCCCTGTAAAGTATTGCAGTATTGTTTCACGATTTTTTGGTAAGCATCTCAGAGCTGAATACATTAATACGAGTGACACTATTAAAAAAGAACAAAGCAAATTGGAGTAATTTTTAAAATTAGATTCTATGCATAATATTTGCTTAATTTGGATTTCTACCAGTTTTCTCAGGTTGAGTACTGAAACGATATTTAACTTGACATATTATTAAGAACACCTAAAAATGTGTTATTTGGGTTATTCGTAGAGCATGCAGTGGATAATGGCACGAAAAAGTCTCTGCAAGACAAAACAATCCCTGCATTGAGAGTGACACGGTCTGCATCAGTCCTGAACCAATTTATGGCTTCTACATATGACGCAGCACCATGTGCACACACTTCTTAAAAAAATAAATGTTTTAGAAGTTTGAGGTTTCTATTACTAGCCCTCTTGTCTGGCTTTCCTGTGTATCCTATGGGGATAAGTCTGAAGGACTATTCAGTTTGTCCTACAGCTATGAACACAACACAGAATTCAGTTGCACCTCAGTCACTATGTAAATTTATTTTATCTTTTCATCCTTAACTTCTAAGATCTAGAGATCATTCTTAAAATAATATGAAGCCCCATGTCCTGACTGCAGAGCGCATCCAGGTGTAGTTCATGTGAGTGTTGTGGATAACACACAGGTTCTCCTTCAAGCAGGAGAGCCATCTTTTTACCAATGACCCTTTCTCAGAAAAAGGTCACAGGAACTCTTCTGGAGCAGGTAACACCACCTTTAGGCAGCCCTGATAAGGTCTGTACTCAAAAAGGGCAACAGTGCTGAGTGCTGGCCAGGAACACAAAAGCTTGGTGTGAAGCTCTTTTCTGAATCAATCCCCACATATCTGTGGCCTCAGCCCATGATTGTGTCCTGGGAACAGTTTTAATTTGACTTTATGACGTGTTCTGAGATTCTAATGGGAAGGAAAAGTGATCAACACAGACTTTTCTGTCTTTAACAAATTAAAATAAGCCTTCTTTCTTTAAGGTACTCCCTCTGCTCTCCTAATTTACCTAAGCTGATTCATGCCTCCTCAGGTAATATAAAACTTGAAATATGGGAAGGTGGGCCACAAGGGCATTCACCCCATCACCAGGAGCAGTGTGGCTGGAGGGTCTGGCACAGGTTCAAGCAAAACCTATAGGTGACTGAAATCCCCGTGCTTTTTTTCGTACTCCCTACATATTGATCACAAACAGAAAGATGGTGAAATTTGGTGTATCAGATCTCTAGAAAGTTGATAGGACAATTACTTACTGCTACAACTGATAAAGTCCTGAATCCATCAGCTAAGAATGCATCGCAGTAGCCTTGGATTTGCATCCTGTTGTAAAACAATATCTGTAGCCTGCATGGAGATCCCTGCTTTGGACAATACCATTCAGCATTCACTCTAAACACTCCTGGGATGTACCTCTGTTTTAAACTTTCATCTCAGTGCCAACGTGCTTGTACTTTGCTTCTGCTAATTAACTATTTGATGCAATTATCCTGAAGAGGATGTATTGCAAATGCCACTGTATTTAAAATGTAAATGTGCTATAGCAGCATTTTGTAAGTGCTGCAGATACGTAGATTTAGATGCCTACTTCACATTATTTGCATTGATGTGATTATACCCTAGGGCACTTGCTAATGCTTAATATTTTCTTGCAATATCTTAAATATGTGTTTATTTTAGCTGATTGTTATAAAGCTTTATCTATTATAATGTATTAATAGAAAAGTGGAAAAGTTTCATGTATGAATAAAAATTCTCAGCACACTCTTGACAAAGCATGATTTCTTTTTGTTGAGAGCTATTTTAGAAATCTAAATCAATAAGCAACACTAAACTAATTTTGCATAATTGCAGTGATTTCTGTGACAGAAATGACATGCACTGAGGTGTAGTGAGATTGCAGCTGCACTACTAAGCAATTTATGCACAAGTTTCTAATAAAATTTAACTTATATTACCTGTCTATTCCATAAATGTAGACGACGGAAAACATCTCAAAAAATGCAATGATTAGCAAGGGAATAGAGCCAGCAAAACTGTCAAATAGAGCCAGCCAGTAATTACCAGACTTCAGCACAAAAATAAAAGCGATCAGGTAAGACCCCAGACAAATGAGACCTGTGGGGAAAAAAAAAATAGTAGTAGTACATTTAGGCAAAGAAAGCAAAAGAAAAAAAAAAGTAAGACATTTTCCCAGTAGCTAGAAAGTTTTATAAGTAGCTTTTAGTTCAGTTGCAGCCTGAAGGTGACCACTTTATTTTCCAATGATACTCTGAGAAGGCCTGCTTCTAGGCCGGTAAAGTGGCAAAAATCTCTTAACATTGCAGAGGTGGGAGATGCCACAAAGGAAATGGGAGAAGGTTGAGGAGAGAAAAGAGGTCCTTTTCCTCCTAATTGGTGGGACAGTGATGCACTGACAGAAATTCTGCCCAGGTGAAGGACTCGGGTCCTCCAGCTTCTCAGCAGAGGAGGTGATCACCAATGTGAGCAGGCTGATGGGCAAGCCACGGGGCGAGCAGCTCTCTGGAGGCTCAGGAGGAACCTCACAGAAGCTGCCCCATTGCAGGTTGTGAGAAAACCTTCAGGAGATTACTTAGGAGTCTTAGGATAGTGCTAAATCAGAAAACATATAGGTAGAGGGTTGGTTTTTCAGCATATAAACTATTCATTGGATAGGAGGAGGTCACTCATCTCAAAAATCACTTACCAGTAATGAGTTCCTTAGGCACTTTGGGGGGTATAAGCTTAAGATCTTGTAAAGGTACAAGCACACCTTCCATATTTCCAAACATAGATGACAAACCCAAGCAGAAGACCATGATGAAGAAGAGGATGGACCATAAAGGAGAAACAGGCATTTTGGTGATAGCTTCAGTGAAGACAATAAAAGCTAGGCCAGTTCCTTCAACTCCCTGTGGAAGATTTCAGAAGCTCCAAAATTAGGCTCATGAACATCACACAGCACTTAAATTTACATTGGTGTTCACTAGGCTTGGTGTACGCTGCATCATATCCCAATAATTACACTTTTTGTTTCCACAAAGATTTCCTAATGCAGCAATATAATTACTGTCATTGCAATACAAACTTAGTTTATGGGATTTTATGGCCACCTATTTTCATCTGTAATTCACCACCTTTTCAACCAAAAATTCTATTTATTTATTTAATTCTTCTTGTAACTTTTTTCACCTCGGTGTCAAGGTCCATTCTTTCTGTGTTGTGACACACTTGTACTGATTAGGACAAGGCCTTGCTCCAACTGCTCCCTCGCTTTGGGAGTCTCTTGTCCCATCATGGCTGCAACCAGCTAGTTCCAGAGAAACACTTGCTGCTCTTTTGCCAGCTGCACGTGGCCAGCCTAGAACCCTTGTGAGTTTAGCTACAGGTCTGACAGACTGCCAGCACTTTCCAGAGGAATTAAACAGCTTGTGGCTTCAAAAGGAAAATGAGGTAAACAACAGTAATTCTTCAGTCCAAGGGCATTCCAAGCCAACTGCAATCAATAGTGCAATCATAAAAAAACCCAACAACCTCAGAAGAAAAAGCATTAGGCAATTAACACATTGCTATGCATTCCTACCATATCAACATGAGTCAGAGTGTTAAACTTACATCATTCAGGAAACTTTCCAGATTACAGGATTCAAACTTCAGGCTTGCAAAAGTTATTGGATCAGTCATGTTACACAGCTGCTGCATTTGTTCAAAGTTATCTTGTGTTACATTACCTTCTGGCAAATCAAATGCATTCATTAGAGTAAGAATATTTCTGAAAAAGTGAAATACAAGTAATTGGAAATTATTTATTTGTAAGCATCCTCAGGATTCGTTTTCATCATCAAGCAAGTTATTAAGAGCACAATGTCTTTTACAAAGATACAAGGGAAGAAGTGTTTCTGTTGCTCAAGATCAGATTTTGAAATCTAGCAGTTTTAGAATCATAGAATGGTTTGGGTTGGAAGGGACCTTTAAAGGTCATCTAGTCCAACCCCCCTGCAAGAAGCAGGGACATCTCCAGCCAGATCAGGTTGCTCAGAGCCCCGTCCAACCTGGCCTTGAATGTTTCCAAGGATGGCACATCTACCAACTCTCTGGGCAACCTGTTCCAGTCTTCCACCACCCTCACTGTAAAAAAATATTTTCTGATGTCCAGTCTGAATCTACCTTCTTCTATTTTAAAATGATTACCCCTTGTCCTATCACAACAGGCCCTGCTAAAGAGTTTCTCCCCATCTTTCCTGTAGGCCCTCTTGAGGTACTGGAAGACCACTATAAGATCTCCCTGGAGCCTCCTTTTCTCCAGGCTGAACAGCCCCAATTCTCTCAGCCTGTCCTCATAGCAGACGTGCTCCAGCCCTCTTATCATCTTCGTGGCCCTCCTCTGGACCCACTCCAACAGGCCCATGTCCTTCTTATGTGCAATTATTTCTTTCTTCTTCCAAGCTGAGTCCAATACTGTCTTTCATGGCACAGATGACAGCTAAATGGATGGGCACTTTAGGGATCTGTGCAGAAGTCAGGTGCCCATCTTTGCACTGCAAAGATGGTCACCAATTCCCAGACTGGGCAGCTTCTGGGAATGTGTAAGGTGTCTGCAGTTGTGCATCATGCACTTTTACAGCTGATGTGGAGGAACTTGAATGGAACCCTGGTTAGAAAGCAGCCCTGGTTAGAAAGGAGACTGAATTCCTCTGGTAAAATTAGTACTTCTGATGAGAGCTAAGCATTTAAGCTCTCCAGGAGGCAACCTAAATACAGAGCTGACACAGGGACCAGGGTATATTACAAAGGACTAGATGACCTCTAAAGGTCCCTTCCAACCCAAACCGTTCTATGGTTCTATGACTTTCATGCCATATGTCAGCTCAGCAGGCATTGATTATGGTGAATTCTGCTTTTTTTTTTTTTCCAGAGTTTCTAGACAGTTTTTCAGTGGTTGATAGGGCTTCATCTAACGAGTTAAAATGGGAAGAATTTGATGAATTAATATGGGTTAATTTCCCAATGTAGTATGCAGAGTCCCTAGCAGTACCCAAGGTGCCTACACCATGATCCAGCTGTGGCCAGGACCCTGTGGGACCATCCAAACTGCCTGGGCACGGGCAGCCTTCTTAAAATGGGCAGTGCTTTCAGCATCTTGTTGCAAGTGGTCTCCAAGGCAGAACTGCATAGTTCATTTGTGCTGTCAGAAGGTCTTTGAGGATTCGACATTGACCACAGTACCAATAGCAGCGGTAGGAGCTCAGTATCCATTTTTTGCTTATTTGTTTTTAAAATATGTAAAGTAAAATCCAGCTTTTCACAGAACTAGTTTTATTGAAACTTGCCTTAACAGTTAAGTAAATACGTTCCTTCAGAACATGTTTCATATGCATTATGCAAATTATTAATTTTTCACATTTACCTCTAAAAATACAAATATTCTAGCATGTTTTAGTGAAATAATGTATCACAAACTGAATCTACCTTTGTGTAAATAGGAATTGTTACATTAACTGCAGTTATATTTGAAAGAACGGTTTCAAAAAAACACATTACAATACAGAATATCTTCTTCCTCCCTTGTTACTTTTTGAAAACATCAGAGAATAATGTAAAATATGGTTGCTTATGCAACACTTATCTAGGAAGTAAGATGGCTTAAATAATTATTGCTCCCTAGAGGGTTGATATCACATGATTTAAATATTTTTAAGTAATGTGTGGTCTGATACCATTTGGGTCAGGATCTGCAACTGTTCAGAAATAATAAATCCGTTATCATCAGGCTAACAGAGCTGCCTCAGCCAAACACACCTGTATATTCTGGGATTTTTTCCAATAACTTACCTGTCAAAACAGTCATCATATCTTTCTGTGGCTCTGAATCCAATGATGGAGTATATGACAGTCGCTGCATAGATGGATGTGAAACCATTGATCACTGAGATAATCAGGGCATCTTTCTCACAGTTATTGCTGCAAATCAAAGAGAAAAAAAAGAATTATTTTCAAACACATTCCCAAAATAAATACTAGAAACAGGCTACCAAGACTCATAGAAAAGTAGTCTACAGTTGCATAGGTACATCAGTGTGCTCTCTATGAATACACAAGTACAGTGGTTACAAATAGATTTAGTGAATTAAAACAGTCTTCTGCTGCAAGGTGAAATGTTTGAGTTTGAATTTGGACAATCAGAAGGGAAAAGTGACCAAAAGTTTCCATAGCACTTTGGTATGGTAAAGCTGCCGTAGCCAAGAGCACTTGGGAACAGTTTTGTTTGACCGTTAGACAGAAGGTGGTTCAAAATGTCCTCAAGGTTTGGAAATATGATGGAATGTTATGCTGATAAGGTCGGTCAGACAAGCTATTACATTGTGAAAGTTAAACTGCTTTTAGAGACTTTTCTGCTGCAGGCACTTGCTAGTGTATCTGTGCTAAGATGAAAAAATTGCAGAGCCAGAAAGAGACTTTCATCTGAGAGAGAAGATAAAAAATCGATATTAAATTAGTTAATGGTTTTATGAGAAGGCTGTAAAACTCTAGATATTGTACTTCTCTTGGGCAGGAAAGGACTATCAAGATTAACTTGATGTTGTCATATTTAATTTTCTGATCACCTTCAAGAGGAGAGGAAAGACAATCCTGTCCAGCCAAGACTTGTGACACTGTGACCTTTCCCCATTTATAGCATTGCAAATAGGTATGTAGTGGGCAGAAGGCATTGAATTGGAATTCCTTGCTGTACTCTCATTTCAATTTTTTTCATTGTAACATGAGATTCTTAATGACAGGCTTGATAAAAATATTCCTTCCCTTCAGAGAAAGTAAGATGCTCAGGTTCCTCCTGGTTATGAATGAGTGAGTCCCTGATGGCATTGTAACCTCACAGTATTTCCTGAGATATTTATACTCCCAAAATGTCCAGGAGCAGAGTCAGTCACACCTGGTCCAGTGTAACACTATGGTATTTGCATGTTTTTTTCTTATATCTCTATAAGAATTTCATTACTTTCTGCAGTTTCCTCCTTAAGTTGTGAATGATTGAGAATTGAAGGAATGTGGCCTGGTGCCATAGCCCTGTGTGTTGGAAAAGCAGGAGGACACTACTCCTTTTCTTTGGGTCTCTTGGAACATTCTCAACCCTGCTCCTCACGGTTGTGGAAATACTCTCTTGGACCTGAAGTGGGGCTTGTCACCTCGCATTGAGACTCACAGGCACCAAAATTTCCAGATAAACTTCTGAAAAACATCTGAAATCAAGAGTGGTAGCAGGGAATTACAGCAATGATTGAAATTCTGGTGTCATTGAACTTTGGCCAAAACTGAAACACAGCTTTCTGAATGCACGGCCAAACCAGATAACCAAAACTTAATTTGGAGACATTTATCAAAAATATTAGCTTCAGAGAATGCTGCACTGTTTGTCCTTCAAGAGGACAGTGCTGAAGGGATCGAAGGCACCAAGAAGTACCAGTGATTGCTCCAATATTTTGGGAGGATGAGTGTAGAACATAGCACCATGTCGTAATTTGCTGACCAGTTCATTCCCTGGGTGATGGGAATTTGTGCTCCATCTCTTCCCTGGCCCCATTACACATGCAAAGGAAGGAACCAAACTTGAATTACAAAACTCCTAAATATATCTTCTAATCTTTAAGCTAAAGATTTAAGCTGTGGTCTGTAAGTTGGGCAACACCATGAGTTGGGCACTCCCAGAAACTAAACTCCTGCTCATCAGCTGGTGATGGGCAGCCAGTCTCCTTCTTTCTACCCTGCACCACCATGTCTTTCTGCAGGAAATCAGCTGGCATCAGGACCCTGAAATCTTGGCTTGGGAGAGCTAGGATCAGTCAGGTGTACGCCTTACGTGTCTGAGGGGATGGTGTCCCAGACCCCAGTAATTACTGTGTAATGATAGGGCAGAAGTCAACATGCTTCATTTGAAATAATGAAATATTCATATAAAATTTGGCTTTTGCCTGGCTACTTACTGAATGGAGTTGTAACTGGAGAATGAAATGAGGCCTCCAAAGGCCAGGGAGAAAGAATAAAACACCTGAGCACCCGCGTCCAGCCACGTCACTGGGTTAGCCAGCTCAGTAACCTGAGGCATCAGACATACAGCTTTAAGCACATGCAACACTGCTCTTCAGACAGAACATGAAAGGTTTAAAACAATAATTAAAACAAGAACATTAACCATGCAGAACTCACCATTCTTGAAGAATGCTAACAAATAGGCCAATACTTCTGTCAAACTTACCTTTTTTTTGTTTTTTTTTTCAAAAATAAAACCTATCCGTATGTTTTCTACAAGTTTTCTGATAAACAAATTACTTTCCATAGCTGACAGCTGCCATGCCCATTTCCAGAAATGGTGTTTATTATTTAGTGTTAACAATGAACATTCAGAAGTCTTCTCATGGAGAATGAAACCCTTTTAAATTTTGTTTAAAAACTGCTGCACAGTTAAACCATTCTCTTAGGTCTTTTATCCATAAAACCACACCGATTGGATGGGTTCTACTCCTATCTGGATGATTTGTGCTTTAAAGTTAGACTCATCCTTAACTAGAACACAGGAAAACAAACCAAGCCCCCTTATGGCAACCCCATTGCATTGCTTTGCCTTCCATTTTTTATAATAGATTTTGATGGGTTGTGGGGGGAGAGAGAGAAAATATGTGTATGTGTATTTTACATCTGGTGCAAAGGATTCACCTCCCAGAATCAAGATTTTAAAGGTGTCTGAGGGACATTTAGAAAAGCAGAGGGGACTAATTTTCAATCGGTTGTTAATTACAGAGAGAACTGCATCGTGTGTCACTAAGGGATGAACCATACAATGACTTACATTAGGGGTGAAGAGATACACAATTCCATTGGTTGATCCTTTCAGCGTCAAGCCACGGATTAGAAAAATGGTAAGCACAAGGTATGGAAGAGTTGATGTGACATACACGGCCTGCACAAGAAGCACGTGAATAAAACACTTAAATAAAACAGAAGATTTGAATAAAAATAGCACTGCAGGGAAGAAAAGAGGGGGATGAAGAAGGTACTGTGACTAACAATAATGGCAAGTTTCAAGTGAGTCATGATTAATGTACTACAGAAAACTACATTCAAGAGAAACAGTACATGCAGTACATTTTGATAATAAACATTTTTACAGTTACAGTGCTCTATTTAAGACAAATTGTCATTGTTGACATTCAACTCAGATCATTCAAAAGCAGTGTAAAAATAAACCACACCCTGAGATCAGGTTGATGCTGTGGATGCAAGGATGGGCTCTTGGGGCTTCGCTGGGCAGCAGAACGTTGGTCACTCTTTCAGAGAGATAATATTAAGGGCTAGCACAAACCCAAATAAATCTGTACATGCATGTTTTGAAGAAAAAGGCTATAGCAAAAAGACAGGGTCCCTTGCTCCTGTATTAAAGGTTAATATTAGTGTTAAGGTGGTAATACCTAAAGAATGTTTTACTAGGACCTATAGGGACAAGGAAGTTGAATTGCTCACAAAAATCTTCACATAAATCACATCAAATCATATAATATCAAATCAAATTCCATTTCATTCAGCTTCCTTCTTCAAAAAGCAGCCCCAGTGATGACACACAATGTTTTAGACACGCATTTGCTCAAGAAACAGACAGTTTCTACAGCATGATTAGGTCTGTATGAATAAGGAATGACAACAGCATAACAAATATCATTTCATTAAAAAACCAAAACAGAGTACCTTTCCTGTTGTTTCGATGCCTCTGATTGTGCAAACGTACAGTACACCCCATGCGCATGTTAAACATAACAAAAGCCACCACTGTATGGTGCCTGAATTGTCAATACGAGTGGAGATGTTTAATGTTTCTCTGTACCAGAAATAATCTGTAGGAGAGCTCCTGGCACACTCTTCTTTGTAACCTGTAACCACAAAATGGTTGTCATTCTATATGCCTTTTGTTTACTTGGAAAAAGGGAAACTAAATAATAAACACCAGTGTTCTAAATTGTACTGCCTAATGCCAACGGACTTGTTGGCAAATTTCAGATTCTTAGAGGCTGGTTTCATGGGAAAATTAAAGATTTAAAAGACAATTGTTTAACAGGAATTTTAATACTGCTTTTATTGTCATTTCTATTAATTCAACCATGCAGATAAAATCTTTGAAGCTCACTCAAAGACTCGTCTGTCTTTATAATATTTTTTTTTTCCTAAAAAAGTGTGAGGTTAGAAGCCTCTTGTGCCAAAGAAAATGTGGAGAGGACTCCTGAGCATAAATGTATGCATATTGCATGGAATATTGATTATTTTAGGAGAAGAAAAGCAGTTAGGCAGATGTTTTTCAGAGACTGTACACTTCATACATCATCTTAAAAAAAAGAAAAACAAACTTTGGGCTTTCCACATGCATCCTGCTCTTTCTTGCCTGATGGAGTGTGGGCACCTGCCCACAGCTCCGTGCAGCCGGGCGGCTCTTCCCTCTCACCCCTCCTTCGCATCAGCAATGCTTCGTCTTTCTGTGCTGCGGGGCATCGTTCAAGGTCTTGTCAGCTGAGGTTGGATTCTCAGCTCCTTGCAATGTGCTGACCTGTGCAGTATTCTGCCTTGGCGTGCCCTTATATAAGCTTTTTCTACTTACTCTGGGAGGAGAGGAGCAAAGCTCTCTGAAGAGCTGTTCACTGACCCACCAGAAAAACCTGCTTCATAGTTTCATGGAGGGCTGACTACAGAAAACAAAGCTGCTGTCACCAAGCAGTCTCCAAGGGGCTCTAGACTGCTGTCATATTGAGAGATACAGGTGTTTCATAGGGATTATGCATATCTTTTTTTTTTTTTTCCCATTTCAATATGCTAAAGGAGGCCTGTTGGTGAAGAGACAGATGAAACATTCTGTAAATCTGGAAATGTTCATACTTATGCTAGACTCCCACTTTGTGAATATTCTGTGTGTGAACACATCTGTCAAAATCAGCCCTGAAGTTTCATATAAAAAGTCAAAGTTTGTCTCAAAGATTAAGCGTTGGTCACATTTTATATAATGTGAAACACAAGTATTAAAACAGTACAACATTCCTGACAGGACTGCCATGCTCTGCTGTTGTTTTACAGAAAGAGGCTCAATTAGGCTAGTTGCTAGAAAAAAAAAAACCAACCAAAAATGTGCTCTGCAACAAAATACAACATTTCATAAAATATACCTGTGTTGTTGTCATTGAGAGGACAGCTGCTCCAAGGTAGGGGCTCTTGGAAGGAGTTGAAGAAATACCACATTACCCAGGCAATAATAGTATTATAATATAAACCCACCAGGAAGGACACTAACATTGCTGATATGCCTAAAAAAAAAATAAAATCAGAACACAATGTAAATTTCAATACTCTAGTCTTCAAGACATATCAAAATATATGGTACGAGCCTCAACCTTTCCCTACTCTCCTCCCCACCCTAATTCCATGGTTTATGGTCTTTCCCCTCTCCTCTGTTTATTTTGGATGTAGGTTTAGTCACTGTGAATTCGTTACCTAAATGTTGGACAGGTGAGTCCTACATAGATGTACAGCCTAAAACTATTCTTAGGCCGAAGCTGGCATCCATTTAGAAGCCAACATTATGAGTGGACTAACTCCCTACAGGCACCACGCAATCCTGTTCACAGACTTGCCCACTGATATCTAGGGAGTTTGGGATGCTGGGTACATGTCAAGCTCAACTGACTTGGGATTTTGCCTAAATGAGACCCAGATTGTCTTCCCCTTTCACAATGCCACTGCAGAGGTCAGCAGATGTGTTTGGCTAATCTTTGCTGCATAGGATGGAGAGCTGCCAGGAGGCACAGTCTGTGAAAAGGTGCAGAATTCAACCTGGTATCTTTCCTTCTGCACTTGCTCCCAAGTCATCAACCGCTGGTGACTCCTCTGGCAGACAGTAAATGCTAATGATTAGCTCCCAAGGGCTCTTAGGTTACGAAGAAGTTAGAAAAATTCCAGATGCAATGAACAAGTGTCTTTTGTAACTGATTTACAAATGCAATGAATGCCAACAACAGTCCTAACTGGCTATGTTTCTTCCCTTTCAGGTATGTGGTAACCACAGAATCACAGAATAGCTGATATGGGACGGGACCTCTGGAGGTCATCTTGTCCAACTCCTTGCTCAAGAAGGGCCATCACCTACAGCCAGTTACCCAGGACCATGTCCAAGCAGGTTTTGAATGATGGAGACTGCACAACCTCTCTGGGCAACCCGTGCCAGTACTAGGTCACCCTCCCAGTGTTTCCTGATGTTCAGATGGCACCTCCTGTGTTTCCTCTGTAATGAGGTATGTGTGGAGTTGTTAATGCTGTGTGCTTCGTGCTGCTTTTACGACATTGTCAGATAAAGTGTCTGAATAGTCAGAAGCTTCATATGGGTGTGTAGAAGTATTTTCTGTAAAATACTATCTCCATGGCTTTTACGGTGGTACTTCTCTCGGAGGTAAGAAAGTAACATTACATGGAGCTGAAGTCTGGTAGATCAGCTTAGAGAAAGATTAAACTCTTATTTATTCACATAAATATGTGGATAATATATCCATAGTTAAAGAACAAATTTTTGGTACACTTAAGTGTTCATCCTAATGGTAAAAACAGCCAATATTGTAATATAGAAAACATATCTGAAATCTGAAACAGGTCTCAAGTTAGAGAAAGGTTTTAACTGGACCCACAACACTTGGGAACATGGACACAAAATTGTCACAGTGCCTTATTATGATTAGCATCACCTATCAATAGAGCATTAGTAAGAAGGGAAAAGGAATAGATCCTGGAATCTCTTATGGCACACTGGAATAAAATCCTGAGGCTTTGCCCTTAAGGTTATCAGTTCAGAGACTTTTGCTTTCTCAGGTGGCTTTTGGTGTTCTCTTCAGACTTACCAACCCCTTTCAAGGTAGGGTGGATAGAGCTCCAGACACCCACGCTGCCTTTCCTCAGCCTTTGACCAATGGCAAACTCAAGATAAAGCAGAGGGATACCCTCCAGGACTAGCAAAATCAGGAAAGGGATCATGAAGGCTCCTGAAATGGATTAGAGAAAAAAAAAGTTTCCCATCAGTGAAGTACTACAATAAAGCCCAAACTTTAGTTCTGAGGGCTTTTATTTTTGAGTAGAAGAGATCTGAAGTTCAGGGTTCAAACCTTGTTAGTTATGACAAGGCTGGTTAGTATAGGACAAGCTTTTCAAATTAATTTTTTTCCTGAGTAAAATGTACCTCGGACGTGGAGATAAAATATAACACCACAGTGGAACAGCAAAGTGCAGAGCCAAATGCTTGAAAATTGCTATATATTAGAAAAATAGGTATCTGGCATTACAAAAAAATCTTTAACTTCCTAATTATAGACAGTAAATAATCTAAGGGCATTAAAAAAACACAAAACCAGTACGTGAACAGTTCAGGTTTGGGTATTTGGTGACTTTTGTCATGTATGCAATGAAAATCAGATAACAAGTGAAAGAGGAAATTTGAAGAATCGAAACTATAGTTTTGAATTCAAGACAGTTGAATATTTTTTTGAAGAGTTGAACTGTGTGCTTTTCTGCGCCATAGAGTATCTTCTTCGTATCGTCTACACTAAAGTTTTAGAAATTATCATTACTGCAAAGTCTTCATTTTCTGTGTGCTTCAATAAAGTCTGATGAAAACAATATTGTTGTATCGAGTGGTCACTCTTGTAATGAAATCAGTGAGCTACGCCTTTTGCTTTCCACTTTTATGGAATTCAAGTAATGCTAGTTACTCACCTGTCTTTCATCGACATTTTAAAGATTTACCAATAAAAATCAGTCATTTTGAATACATAAAATGCTATTCAAAATACTGAGCACTTTGAAAATGCATTTGCCTCACATCAGGTTGAGTAACTAAGCACTGATGCCCAGGCAAATATATTTTATGTTGAAGCAGGCTGCCAAAGGCAGCTGTGTGGACATTATATACTCAGCCTTTAGTAAAGCATGTCATTTAGCAACAGAAAAGCTTCTTTCAAAATCAGTGTAGCTCAGTATTTTTATGCATTAAAATTGAATTTAGCACTGTGGTCTTAGCTGAAATATGATTACAAATGGTATCAATGCTAAAGCAATTCATTCCTGACTTTTGTCTTTCTGAATATTTATTTTTGCATCACAAACACATGAAACATATGGGACATATTTCAATTTTAGAGGGACTAGAATCGCTCCCAAAACCAAAATTCTTCCCCTTTGACTTCCTACCACTCCAGGGACTTCTACAAAAATTACTGACAGCGGGAGCTACTGATTTTGGATGTAACAGGGCAGTCCTCCTTCCATGCCTGGCAACTACACCAGAAATGGCAATGTACTCTTCAGCTTGCCCCAGAATCATTGTTGTTGATGCAAAAGTCTTACCAAACGCTGGCAGAGGTTCTGGGATTCATTGAAACTGTGCAAGATTCAATCACTGCAAGGAACTGGCTCCCTCTGTCTTTTCAGTTTCTGGCATTTCTAAAGGTTTGTCCCATTTTGTCTGTATGGACCTGCTTAGCTTTGCTGGCACAGGCACTGGCATGCACATAAGGGCCCCTCTTCACCTGGTTAGACATGCGGTGCATCCAGATTTGGCTTCAAAGGGTTTGTACTCTGCTGATGCCTCACCCTACTCCTGGGAATAACACTTCTCCCAACTGTTTTATTCTTGCTTTCATAGAAAACAGGATTTTTTTTTCAGTGTATGCTATGAGTTCCCTCTGCATCCTGGTGCAGAGGGATGCATACCCCTACATTCCGATGACTTCCTTCTTCCTATGTGAGAGGGTCAGTGGGATAACGTCCCCACACAGAGCTTCTGGCCTTTCAGAGAGAAAAAGTTGCTTATCAATGCATGGAGCTGCAAGGAGCCAGAAATATGCCGTGTGCTCCAACCTCAAGTGAGACTGGCACATATTTTCCCTTCTGCTGTACTTTGCCCAGGAGCTCTCATGAGAGTAAGATGAGATAAGGACAAGATAATTGTGTTTATAACAGCAATTTTTAGTTGCAGGGCATTGTCTCTGTTTTAAGCCCAAGACACCTCCTCAGAGTCTGAAACCTGACCCCACAGAGTTTGTACGGTTGCTCCATCTGGATCTTTTATTTTTGTATCCCCTTTTGGATGCCAGATAGGTCTCTGTTATGTCGCAATCTCAATTCTCTCTGGTAAAGTCCTTCCTCGGTAGTAACTAAGTCCAGAAGATATATCTGTGCAGCTACCTGCTCCAAATACTCCTCATTTGCACCCAGGGTAAGCCCTTGTCACCTTTTGAAACTCAACTTGCAGTGATTTTAGATCATCTCTTGAAACTTAAGAATGGACTGGCAGTTAGTTCCACTAAGGTGCATTGCTTAACCATCTTTGCTCCTAATGGAGACATGTCCCTTTTGTTCATCCAGTCACAGTGAAATCGCTTGAGGACTTGACTAGAAATTCTACCACCCTCGTCAAAGATCTTGTTGTGTAAGGAAATAAAGGAAACACATAACTTTTACAGTCCTTTTAATCTATGACCACTTGATTCTTATCATACCTGTCAAGGAAATTTATTTTTTTTTTTATTTACCACCTCTGTTAGCAGAAGGGAGGGAAGATCAGGCCGTTTCCTACGAAGTATTAGAAACATTTCCTTCAGAAAGCATTCAAAGGTAGTCTCAACTTTTCACTTTCCATAGAAAGCAGGCTGATTGGTATGATTGGTATTCTCTTTTGGGCTCCATTTTTCCATGCTTGAGGTATTCTTGCAAACCTTAAATGCAAAGTGCTCCTCCACTCACACAGCTCTAGCAGTCTGGGTAGACATCCAAGACAGCGAGACACAGCAACAGCCCTGACCCTACACTCTCCCTAAGGACAGCACATCCATCAGATCTGCTTCAGGACTCCGAGAACTGAACCATGACACCAAGCTGTGTGGTGCTGTCGACACGCTGGAAGGGAGGGATGCCATCCAGAGGGACCTTGACAGGCTGGAGAGGTGGGCTCGTGCCAACCTCATGAAGTTCAACCAGGACAAGCGCAAGGTCCTGCACCTGGGTCATGGCAATCCCAGGCACAAATACAGGCTGGGCGGAGAATGGATTGAGAGCAGCCCTGAGGAGAAGGACTTGGGAGTGCTGGTGGATGAGAAGCTTAACATGAGCAGGCAATGTGCCCTTGCGGCCCAGAAGGCCAACCGCATCCTGGGCTGCATCAAGAGGAGCGTGGCCAGCAGGTCGAGGGAGGTGATTCTCCCCCTCTACTCTGCCCTGCTGAGACCCCACCTGGAGTACTGTGTCCAGTTCTGGAGCCCCCAACACAAGAAGGACATGGACCAGTTGGAGAAGGTCCAGAGGAGGGCCACAAAGATGATAAAAGGGCTGGAGCACCTCTCCTATGAGGACAGGCTGAGAGAGTTGGGGCTGTTCAGCCTGGAGAAGAGGAAGCTCCGGGGAGACCTGATAGCGGTCTTCCAGTACCTCAAGGGGGCCTACAAGAAAGATGGGGAGAGGCTGTTTAGTAGGGCCTGTTGCAATAAGACAAGGAGTAATGGTTTTAAAATAGTGGGGGGTAGATTTAGATTGGAAATAAGGAAAAAAGATTTTACAATGCGAGTGTTATAGAACACTGGAACAGGTTGCCCAGAAAGGTGGTGGAGGCCCCATCCCTGGAAACGTTCAAGGCCAGGCTGGATGAGGCTCTGAGCAACCTGATCTAGTCGGGGATGTCCCTGCTCCTTGCAGGGGCATTGGACTAGATGACCTTTGAAGGTCCCTTCCAACCCTAACCGTTCTATGATTCTATGATTCTATGATTCTATCTTCCATGGTGACAGGGAATGCCACTATCGAGACTGTTGACCTCAGCAGATTTCCTGATGTCTCAAGATATGCACAGAGGGATCTTTATTACAATGTCATAAAAGAAGTCTTTAAGCATGACACATCTTTGACAGAGCAGGCAGATAAAGGGACTCCATGACCTCCTTGTGCAGCCACAAAAAGGGGAAAGGATGCCTTTTATGAAGCTGTCCAACTGCTTGCTCACAGCTTCCTCGCTACCCTGGAACCACTGGGAAACAAATTTCAGGTTCTGGGATGGACACAAATGGAGAAAGTGGGGCTGTGTCCGCCCCTTTTGTTGTCACAGACATAAAGCACACAGTGTGAGAATACACCTGCAATACAGAATCTATATCCCTAAGCAAAAAAAAACCCAACTGAAACACTTCTAGCTTGAAGTGCTAGCCATGTGTAGCGTGGTAGCTGTGATGATTTAAAGATGCAGGGTGTGCCATGTCAGATCTGCACAAACAAGTTAACACCATCTACATTTAGCTGCAGGAATACTGTTAAATTTTGAAGCAAAATAAAATGGCAGTTCTCAATTATGAATGACACTTTTTTATCTTTTGGGGGTTTTTCTCTTTCCAGGGTTCAATTCTAACAGCCAGCTCAGAAATCCAACTCTGCAGTATTTTCCATTTCTCTCAATTTCTCTCCAACCTTTCTGAAAAAGCCATAATGGAAAAATAAGTGACAATAACTCTGCAAATCTGCTATACGGGGCATTAAAAAAAAATCAATGCTTTTTAAGCTGTCACAGTTTTATGAACCTAACAAATAAACCAATGATTCGAAAATAAATGCTCTAAAGATACATATAAAAACAATGAGTAATCTTCCCAGTCTGAAAACCTTACAGCTGAGATATTAGATTCTCATTCTGCTTCAGTAGTGTATTTCAGAACACATAATATTTGGTTTGAACATCTGTATGGCTATCACTTTCTCCTTAATCTAAGAGTTTCTAATGTGAAATTGAAAAAAAAATCTTATTGCTTTCACATAGTTCCTCAGAAAGGGAAGACAGATAGACTTCAGGTGGAGATGTTTTTCTATACTATCATATTCTTAGACCTCAGCTGTAGTGAGGGTAACAGCACCAGCGAGGAACTGTCAATGTCATTACTGTCACTTTGTTCAGTGTGGCATGCACAGAGATGAAAACGTTCTCCCTCACACACTGGCAAGGTTTGCTGCAGACACGTGCGAGCTGTAGAGTTAAAGACCTTTTTTTTTTTTAATATATCGATGGTTTAAACATTAAATATACATCCTCTTTTTTATAATCCTCATCAGGGATGAAACAAAAATGTTTAACTGTTGATTAAATGACATGTTGCTCAATAGAAATCAAACAAAAGCTATGTGTAATGTCAGAGACGGCTATCAAATGAAAGGAAATTTCAATCTCATTAAGCTGGTGAAAGCACTGGGGCAATCACTGGAGCTTTTACATTGTGTGTATATAGAAATCTAGTTTGCTTGTGGTAATGATGTATTTTACAACTCTTAAGAGGCGAAAAAGGATAAAACGTGCTTTACACTACTAAATTTTACTGGGATAAATATTCCATTCCTTTTAAATATAAACTCATGATCTATGACAACAAAAGTAAGAAAATTATGTAACCACTGATTTATTTTTGTACATTTGGGTATCACAGTGTTAAAACACTATCATAGTATTTTTGTCTAGGAAGAAGCAGCCCTCACAAATTATCTATACGAGTTATCTATACACTCAGTGTTCCTAACTACCTTCACTACAGTCAGTTTGCAGAGAAAAAATCCATCTTCCTTGAAGTCCAAGTACTACAAGGGTAAATTTTAAACTTCTTCATAGTCTATTTATATTTTATGAGTGATATAAAATGCACAGGCACTTATTCACCAAGTAGGTGGACATCCAACTTCATTCAGGAATGTCCTTGCTGAAATAGTGACTATCCAGACCCTTGCTACCAGACCTCATCTGTGCTGGATGGCTCCAAACATTCATCCCTATAATTCGTACTTTGAAAGGAAAGAAGTAAAGATAGCAAAGCTAACCCTCAAAAATAGAAATTATTTAAAGAGGTAGGCTATGCAACCTTCATTCTGCATGCATCTTATGAGACAACCTCTAATTATGTGATCACATAGGACTTTTTCTCATCCTCTGCAGAAATGTACTGGTGTGGTAAATAGTGCACTCGTGAGTGTGGCGTATGCTTTCTATTAACTAACTCAGAAGAAGGTGCATAAGGCTGTTGATTTCCCCTACTCAGTTACAGAGGCACCTGAGTACCCAAGAGTCACACAAATGCCAAGACAAATTAATCATCTTGACCACCATGCTGAGTGGCAAAGACTAAGGGAAAACTTGTCCAAAATGTCTAGTAAATATGGATTTCCAGCTGGAGGTAGGTAAAGCCAGACATAAGAGTGTCTGTGCTATCAAAGATGATGCAGAGTGCTGCATCTATCAGGTTTTTGCTATGCTGTGAACACAGCTGAATGGGAATCAGAGATGCAGAAGCCAGAAAGTCTCACTAGGTAGAAAATATCTCAACAGTAAAATGTCTTCAGAAATAAGAACTTCAAGATCTGTTTTTGCAATATGGATAGTCACACATTCAAATTTAAGCCATCCATCCAAAGAACAGCAAGAGCTTTTTTTTTTTTTTTTTTTTTTCCCTAATTGAAGGGAGAAGTTGGAGAACAGGAGCTGTAATAAGAGGATGGCAGTAGTGGCAGGATTTAGATCTACCAGTAGAGACTGAGGTGCACTCTACAGTTTGTGTCCATTGCCTCTTGAATTCATGCTGTTAGTAAAGCAGAAGACATAAACTTAAGCTTCCCTACTGGGACTGCACCTCTCATAACTTAAATTATACTCCAATCAGACCATCTCAGAAAAATCTTAAGACCTAAGATCTTAAGATGTTAAAAACCTCTCTTCTTGCAACTGAATAATCTGTAGTTAAACGTCCCTGAGTTTGTACCTGCAACTCCCCACAGACCCCTCTTTAGTTTCTACTCTAACTGTGAAGAGTAATTTTTAAACATCTTACTGTGTACATTTAATGAAAATTACTTTGAAATACTGTTCCTTAAGTCAAAAGTTTTCTTTCAAGGTCAAACATCATAAAGGAACAGACACTTTTTACACGTGTCCCAGAGTGAAATGCAGATAACAAGTAGACAGTGGGCAGAAAAGATTGTCAAAAAATCAGAAATATATTTTGTCATATAATATTTAAGCAATGGTTCAGTTCAAGATCATCTTTCATAACAAACAGCAAAACAGTGAAACAAAACTTTTAATATGGTCATTCAGTCCTAAGCTGAACCCTAAGGAATCACAGTAAATTACATGGTAAATAGCATATATTTGGGTTTTAAATGACTTAATAACACCAACTATTAAAAACATATTCTTCATGTTAACAGTTTTCACCCTGTTACTCCTATCATAAATTACACACACATCGATGCTACAGCTGATATACAGATCAGTGCAAAACCAATGAAAACCTTATTATGAAAAGATCATTTGGGATAATGGTCACAATCATACTCACAAGTATTTTATGAACATTTTTTAACATATGCTTTATATATATATATATGTAACATTTAAAGTAACATTAGTTTTAGATCAAGAAAATGTACTCGACAGTGCAAGACTGATGTGATCAATCCTGTGTCCCAAAATAAAAACAGTCCCTTCCTTTTCTTCCATCACGAACATAACTTCATAACCTCTGAAATAGCCTTCTCCATTAGACAGTCTGCTACAGATGAACATCACCATTCTTATAGGAACTGACCAGGTCTAAGCATATTCCACTATTCATTTCCCAAAAAAAAAAAAAAAAAGAGAGATTAAACCTAGTTTATAGCCAAAGTTAGTTCAGATATATTAAAGACATACCTCCTCCGTGGCTCTGACAGAGATACGGAAACCGCCATACATTTCCTAAGCCCACACAAAACCCTACGCACGTCAGCATATACTGAGCCTTGTTATCCCATTTTGGTCTGGAGTCTGCCTCTTCTTTCTCAATGACCTCAAGTTCTTCATGGGACGGTATCCTGTCCTCCAGGCCAGGATTGGGCAACTGTAGCTTCACCATATTTTAAATGTCCTGACTGAAAACGCTGCCCCAGTGAGGAGATAACGAAACAGGCAGCTCGTTAGAAATCTGAGCAAAAAGAGAACATCTATTTGCTGTCTTCAGCTATATATAGTGAACCTTTGGCACTAAACTTGAAAGTGCAGGCTTGTGGTAAAAAGAAGTGTCAGCAAATCATTCGATTGACCAAGTCAGCTCTGACACTTATTAATGCTTTATCTGTCAAGCTTTTATGGAACAGTCTGTTCATCTAGTAGGAGACATTGATTTCAGCTAATGTAATTCAGGAGATAATTTGGCTATAAACTGTAATTGCCTATAAGGTTATGAAACACCCCTTGCCACTCCCCTGTTTAAACTCACTTCAATACATATATAGCCCTAGCAAATGTGGAATAAAAAGATTCCACTGGCCTCAGACCAAATATAGAGGCCTCATATTATTTTTTATTAGGAAGATAAACTGCTTGTGAATCACTATCACATTCAGTTTACAATAGTGTGTTTCCAGAACTGTATGTTTCATCACAACTACCAAAACATGTTCTTCCTTCTCTGTAAGAGCTCTTACTCCACTAAATGCTCTGACAAAAAGGATGGAGAATGAAAAGGCTTATAAAATCTGACCTTTAAAATCATAAGTGTAATTTGCTTACCCTAATGCCTCTAATCATTATAGAACAAGGTCTGAAGAACACACCATCTTTCTTGTAAATGGGCTTGAAATCAAAGGTCCCTTCACCTTTCCAATGACCCTATGATACACTGGTCAAAAATAAAAAAGAAACTGGTTAACAAATATCACAGATACTACTCACATCCTCATTCTTTCAGTACAGTCATAACAAGACTGTTCCATTTGTACCTCAGTGTTATATCACAAGGTAAGTACTTGCCACTGAAAACTATGTAAAAAGTCTAACACAGTATATGTGACAAGAAAGTATTTTGTCAGCTAAGCCCTACAGGTTCATTGCATACAACAATACAGGGTGGTCAAAATAAAGAACTAGAAGGGATCTTGTAAGTCCAGCCCCTGACAAAGAAGGTGAACACATCACAGCAACCTTACCATGTTAACTGTTTTCACCCTGTTACTCCTATCATAAATTACACACACATCGATGCTACAGCTGATACACAGATCAGTGTATCATGTTGATTCAAAATTGATTTTTTTTTTTGTACTCCCTATTTCTAAAAGGCCAGTCTAGAATTCCAGGCCTCTTATGCCCCAAGAAGGCTGTTCATTATCTTTTGAAGAAAAAAGATACAAAAAAAAAGTCTTCAGCCTTGAAATGGACAACTGTATACAGTAGCTCAGAAGGATTTTCCCTGTGCCTTGTAACCAGGTATTAATATTTCCCTAACTTGACATGAAATATCTCTGTCACTCTGCCTAGCGATAGCACTTGCCTTTTTCATGACCCCGTCAGTTCTGTGGATGAGCTGTCTCCTGATTAACCACTGGATCAACACCTTTCTTCTCCTTTGGCGGTTCCAACTAAGGATTTCCTAGCTTGTGGCAGAACTTCTTTTTCTAAGCTAGCAAAAGCATATTTTAAATTTCACCCAGTTTCTGCTACTTAGTTCTTCCTGAATGATACTTTTTCAGTATTCATAATACTTCTGAGATTGTGTCATGAGTATTTCACTAACATGCTACTATTTTTTGTCCTTAGTTATTATTGGAAGAATGACAGAAGTCTGTTCCTAAACTGATTCTTGAGGAACTGCATCAGCAACCTTCCCTTAGGCCATCATTTCTTCTTTCAGAGCAGCTTACCATCATCATTAGCTCTTTACCTAGTTCTCCATTCATTTTTTATCTCCTGTTTAGTTCAGCTAATACATCCAGCTGTGGTCAAGTGGCAACTGATCTACTGAAGTCCAAAAAGACTATACTTACTGTACCTCCCTTGTCTAGAAAAATCAATTTTCACTTATAAGTGACAACAGAGAATGTTCAAATTGCAGCTCTTCAACTTCCAGTTTCACAGAAGACCGTGCAAGAAACTGCACGGTCCAGGAGCTCACAACTTATCTGGGTTATTATTCTGCCTCCTGAATCGTTCGAAGATAATCCTTCTGTTCATGCTGTAGGGAACATGAAGCAGTAATAAAGGGCAGACAGAAGACAAATAGGAGAAACCAACATCCTCCTCTAATTTATTTTGTAATATTTCTACATTCTCTGACTTGTAGGCTTTAGTTCTACAGCTTTTCAAAGTTGTATGTAGAGCCTCTTTCAATAACTGAATCAGATCATGATTACATGATGGCCAGACAACATATCTTACAGGTACAACCTAATGCTTCTGTGTAATCAGAAATCTTTGACAATCAGGAGTCTGTATAGAATTTATTGAAACTAAACCAGCATGTTTCTTCTTAAGGACAGTGCAAGCTGACATGGAAGAAACGAATGTAGGTTCCTTCAGGAATCAAATTATATGAGGACAAATCAATAGGATAGGAAATAAATTCACACTTGTGTGAGGGTAATCTGAAAATTTCTCTCTGATAAGTTTAATGTGCACATAGTTTCCATCAGGATCCAAAAGTACATTTCAGATTGCATTGTACTCATATAATCCAAAATGCCTTTACAGAGAAATTTATCTTACTTTGGTGATGCTGGGTTCCAGTGGTTGTTAGTAATCTATCAGCTGTTAAATGTTTACAGAAGCAAGTATGCTGCTATAACATCTACCTCAAGTTTGTTTATCAGTATAATCGTATGGCTAGTGATCTTGGGAGGCAATGCGCCTTTTTCTGAAGGACCAGTGACACCAGGTCGACCACAGGCACAATTGCAGGGATGGGTTGTCTATATTGCCACCCTGTGGACTCGAACAAACCAGTTGGGTCTGCTCTGCAGTGGTCACAGTCATTTGCTTATTCGACAGAGCCCTTTCCTTTGCTCTAAGGTAAACTCCTTCAGGTAATGCAAGGCTTAGGTTTGGCACATCCCGTAGCATTTGTTACGGCTAACAAACCTCTACAAAATCAATCCTTTCACAATACAGACTGCCAAGCAAGACATGTTTTGCAAATTCCTAATTACAAATGCAGGAGAAAATGTATCTTACATTTAGATTGGATTACTTGCGTTAAAACACTTCTAATGACACATTTGTCTTTTTGTCTTCTACGCCCCGTATTTTAATGTACTATTTTTTTCAAAAGTTAAAAGTTAAAAGTTAAAATACAAAAGAGTAAGCCAACTTGTCCACAAGTAAGTCACAATTTTACAAAAACTTGAATAAAAAGGAAATATCCACATTCTAAAAGTCATATATTTTACTGGAATATACACACATACACATTTGTGAAAGAATATGGGCATGTTCCTTCTCTTAGATGAAAATGTCTTTCATCTTGCAGGACGATGAAGATGGTAGGAAAGAGCATGAGAGGGGGTAGCAGTAAAGAAAAGAAATGGCAGTAGAAGGACATCGAGGATGCAAATCAAGACAACAGCAAGGACGGAGCTGCCCACTTGCCTCCGTGGGGCCAGGTCCAGGCACGGTGCAGTACTCACCTGGGTTGAGGGGCTCCTGGCTATGTACAGCCGCCATTGTGTCTGTGGTAGCCTGGGCTCCATGAGTACTGTCCCTGGCTGGGAGACAAGCCCTCCTCCCCTGATGTGCAGGTGAGGCCTGACACCCAGGCTGACCACCTAGCACCTGCTCCTGCTTCTGACCTTCTGGGGGTCTCTCTTCGTACTGGTGTGGGCATTTCTGGGCCAGCACAGCTCACTCACACCGCAGGAAGCCATTCCTGCATGGAAAAGGACAGGTTCTTCTCTCCCATTAATGAGTTGAGTTGACTGACCGAAGGACCTGGCTGAAGGACCTGGCTGAAGGACCTGGCTGCAGAACCTGTCTTCTTCAGCCCTCCACCATGGGCTGGAGGGGACTGCACTGGGGAACCTCTTCTGGCTGTGTCCTGTGAAGGGGAGGATGAGGAGCAACCAGCAAGACAGGGGAGAGGTCTGTTCTCTACAAAACTCAGTTCCTTTCATTTAAAACCATTAAGAAAAGCAGAGAGCAGCGGCAATATATGTGGTTTGTATCCAGTCATAATTTTGGGAATTAAATATAATATAGTTCTTTCCTTGTGATCCTATCATCCCTGGTATGACAGACGACAAGTCTGTAACTCTCCACGTATTTTCAGGGAGACATTTACAGAGTGCTGCAGCTAAAGACAATTAATCATAAACACCAAGTTTGTTCTCTAATCTTGCCTTACAATATACCATGCTATTAAGATTAACTACATTATTTTCTGACCCTTTTTAGCACTGTAGCAGATACTGGTGTGAAATCTCTCAGTCTAGTGGTTCTACAGCAATATCTCACCAGCATTAATCTTACTTTTTTCAGCCAGCTTCTACTTTGTAGTCAAAGCAACATATACAGCAATCACAGTTACTCTTGGTTGTGTGATAAGCTTAAACCAAGAAAAGATGGAAATGTAAACATGGTGGTAACTACACAGCCAAATGCCTAAAGAATAGGATACACATTTGGAAATGTGAAGTGGTAAAGATGTAATAAAAGTGAAGAAGAAGAAGAAAATTCAGAGGTTAAATTAAATGCTCTCTCTGACAATCTGCCCCTGGCAAAATCTGCTTGGACCACCTTTTAAAATATGCGGAGAAAACAGAAAATCCTGTTACGAGCTGCCAATGAATAAAATCCTTGACCAGCTATGCAAAGAGGGAGCACTGAACCAGGAGAAGCACCCAGGCTCAGGAGAAGACTCAAAATCCCCAGGCTAGGGGACACTAATGATCATATTAGAACAGGAGATATGCAGGCAAAATGTTTCAGAGTTGCGTAGTTTTAAGGCTAACAATCAACGGCAGGTGGTTATAGAGCTTGACTTGCCAAGAAATGTTCTGTAGATCTTTAACTTGATCTGAGTTTTATGCTCTGTTGTCCTCAAACTCTACCTGATAAGTAACCAAAAGGCACAGCTCCTCAGCTGGCGTGATTTGATTTCCCACGTGCGTGCTTCAAGGCTGCTGCCATCAGCCCAGAGCAGTTCAAGTAGGGATACCCTGAAGGCTTTGGAGAAGTCCAGTTAACTTGGCAGACAAAATCTCTTTTCATGCAATTGTAAACTTCTCCAGATGGGAGAGAAGTCCTTTTGTGCCAGCAAGTATCACTGCAGAGGAGAAACAGTACAGCACTGAGCTGTCATTGAAACTCTGTCTCAGGCTATTTGGAACACAACATATACAATGACTTCCACAAGCATCCTGTTCTGGAGTGGTTTTATGGTGTCAGGGAGTTTCCTTCAGCAATATGACATGTCTAGAAATTGCCAGTCCATGTTTATTGTGGAAGTAAGGGCAGTGTCCTTAGCCACTGAAGGATTAAAGGGAACAGGCTATGAACATCACATCTGCTGTAGTTCATCCAGAACTGAGCTGACACTGACGCCTATGTGGTACTTTCCCCTTTTTTTATCTTCCAGAAATAGGCACAATCTTTATTTTTGTATATACTGTCAGTTTGCATAACACTTATTTCAGCCTTGTGTATAAATGTTTCACTGAATTAATAGCAGCTCCAGTGGCATCATCCTTCTTCCTTGTTTTGTTCTTCTTGTTGACACCAGAGAGGGAGATGTGCTGTCCTTAACATTGCACTGCATACATTCAGAAGATCCCCAAAATATTGCTGTCACCTTTGGAATCAGCTTGGAGGGAACTACAGGTAAGGTGCATACGTGTTGAAATAATTCTGTGAACAGCACCAAATTATCTGATTCCTTGATAGCCAGTCTCGCTCTAATTTTCTTAGCCAGTAAAGTGCTATTGCTTGGATCTCTCTCACCACAGGCATCCCTTCTCTAACAGGCAGCAGAACATGTTGACTGTTGTAGGTTGTTGCTTGCCATGTTCATTATGCACTGAACAGTGTTCTTTAATCAAGGTTATTCCTGTTTTCTTTTCCAGTGATGTAGTATACAACGAGATGCTAACAGGTTGCTGAGCTACAGCCAACTCCTGCATGCCACCTTTGCAGAGAGGTCTACCGCAAGTGGAGACAAGCTCATTCCATCTTGGTCACCAAACACCACATTTTTTTCTCATCTTTTTTGTTATTACACTCCAGTCGTGTTTGGACATGAGAGCTCTGACTGTGTAGCATTGGAGATGGGCTCCAGAGGAGCTCATGGGAACAGAAGGTGCTGCTGGGGCTGCTGGCTAGAGGAGCCATCAGCCACGAGGGGGAGGTAGTATTTAATAGCACAAAGCACCAACCACTTCAGCTGAGGATTTTGTTCTGATTGTGTAAATCAAGTTCAGAAGGGAGGTGTCTCCGAAATACAAACCCGCAGGAGCAGTTATAAGAAGAAGGGTGAAGAGGCATTTCTCCAGCAGCTGGACAGCTGGGGCAGGGACCAGTCTGGAGCACAGGGCTCCCTGAGGCACATGACAGCAAATGGCCATCACAACAAGCCTCACAGTCCCTCTGAGCTCTTCAGACTCTTCAACAGACTGTTTCTAGAGACACCATTTGCTTTCAGTTGTTTAGTTGTTGCCATTAGTATTATACCCTGTAGCTACCACTTTCAGGGCTATTTTACCAGTAATGTTTCATCTTTTCACTTTCTCTGTTGGCTATCCATAATCTTTCTGTAATTAGTCTCCACAGTAATTTCTCAGATAGTGATACCTTGTGAGTAGGATTATACGCTATGACTGCGCTTGTCCATTTACAGTAAAGCTTGCCACACAGGTGACTTGTTGGCCACCACCCTTAATGCTGTTTGTACAGTAGGCGATCACATGTGCAAGCCGGGAGGTGTGACCATTTTTTGATAGCCTTTCTGATGTTAAAGTTCAGGCTGCACCATTCATGTCTGCATAGTTCACCAAATATGTGAGTCTTGGAACTGTGTGGGTCTTCAAAGCTGTGAGCTTTCTGTAAAGGTTTTGACACTTTTCCAAGATTTTGAAACTTCTCTGTGCTGAGAAATGGTTTCTCATTCTCCCACCTGGACTTTACTGACTGAATACACTGCTGCACATGTTCACAGAAGAACTTTTATTATTTTTATTGGGATATTTTGCATAGGATAACGCTCATGGGAGAGATAGAATCTCTTTACCATCTTGCTGCCTGGATGCCGATATTGCAAACATCCCTGCAATGGTGCCTTCAGCTAGATGAACTGAGAGTCCCCAAACTGTTGTTCTGGTGAATTCTTATAATCCAGCTGGCCTGTGGACCTATCTGAGCCACAATACCTGAACCGTTGACTACTATTTCTGTCTTGTATCCTCCACAGAGGAACTCTCACTATTATCTCATCCTCATGCAGGAGTGCTCAAAGGCATGAGCAAAAGGTAAAGGGAGGCTTAAACAGAGCTATCATTTCCAGAGCACAGCATCCCTTTGAGCAAGACGTTGTCGTGTCAGCCATCTTCTGGCAGACCCTATTTAGGCAGAAGGAGCGAGAGAAGGCCAGACCCTCTGGGCTGCTTCTCCTTACCCACCCCACTTCAGGAGATTTCCTTTTTCTAGCACTCAGTTCAAGTTCCATGAAGTCCAGAGGGTGTTTCATGTTTCTCTTTGCGCTGCATGCAACCAGGACAGCAGCCATATCACACAACAGAGAGGTCAAACAGAACATGTGTTTAGTTTTTATTGAAAGCACAAGATGTCTCAGCCTGTTTCCTTACCTGTGTCTAAATGTAGAAAGTCATATTAACACAGCTACCGCCCTGTGGGGTATTCAGTGGGGACAAGTTAGCTGTGAAGCGGTGAAACCCCTGTGTGTAGCTGCTCTCAGGGCACACCCCAGTAGGATTCAGACGAGGCTGAAGGCTTCCCTGAGGGACCTTCCCTTCTCAGATGCTTGTGGAGCAGACACCTGAAGCCCCATCCACCACACCCAGCACCACTACCACAGCCTTCAAGTGTGACTGTTATTTTGGTAAGGAACTCACAGCCCTCGGACATCTCTTCCAACCTGGATATTACTAACTTTCAGGAAAGGCTGTGAGCCCCAGATGTGTGAACCAACTGAAGAATATATACATTAAAAAGAAACCCCAAACTCTTAAGACTTGAAACGTGGCAATTTTAAACAGAAGTTATAATAACAAATCTGAAGTTCTAATAACAAATATCAACTCTTGTTTTCAGTTTGATAAGAAGCTGTACTCTTTTCTTAATTTCTAATATTCCATGAGGATGGCATTCTCCATGTGAAGGTGAGGGATGAATAAAAGTGAAGAACTGCGTCAAATACAAAGAGATTAAGAATCTTTTATGAAGGGAACAACAACTCCCAGAGTGTCCGAACACTGTCCTAGAGCAGCTGGATCGTATCTCTTCACAGAGAGCAGGGAAATGAGAAAATCCACACAGGGAAATTAGAAGTTCATGTGCAGAATGAGTCACGTGAGGGATCCTGCAGGAAGGCAGAATACACAACAGACAGACAGAAGGAATCACCCCAGTCTTTCAGTGGTGTGCTCATCTTTAATCACTCATCGTTAGCTAAAGCTGGTGCACTTATCTGTGTAACAATGCTGTTCTTTCCCAAGACAGAAAAAAAACCCTTTCCAACATACTCCCTTCTCAGCACAAAGACCAAAACTTTTTACATGCCAATTTAAATATTGTCCAATTTGTAAAAACTTAAAATTGTGCAATTTGCTTAGAAAGTTGCAATAAAATAGCAAATTCCACTCCTCCCGCCCACCTTGCCCAAGTTACAAAACAGTGCAGAAATATGTAAGGGTTTTTATTAATTGTTATTTTTTGTTTAACAGGTGAGTGTCCATTTTCATAACCAAAAAAAGTTCACTAAGTATTTTAAAAACAAATTATTCTTGCATTCTACATATATATGGGCATTTCCAAACAAATAACCAATGCAGAACAACAGTTGCTGGGCAAGATGAAGCTCACAACAGAACTTTCAGTATAACAACTTACAAAGGGGGAATGTTTCAAAAATATGTAACACACCAACAAACATGAGTTTTGGTAGAAACTAATAGGACTGGTGCTTCTAAACCAGTTACACACTTCAAAAAAAAATCCTCCTCAAATAACTCTTCAGTCTTAATACACTGATCTGCAAAGTGCCTATGAAAAATAGTTCAACAATTAGTTATACAAATAGTTGATACTTCTAAAGAAGTGAAGTGAGTATCAAACATTAGATTGCATCCAACCCTGTACAGCTGAGCATATGATGCTTCAGCTTCCATGTTTATCCTGAAAAAATATTTTACCCTCTTGATTACATTTTCTTTAAACATTTTGAGTTATGTCAGTGACAAACTACGAAAAACCTGAAAAAGCATAGGATGTTTGATCCTTTAATACTAAGAACTAATGAATATGTACAAAGTCAAGGTATGAGTCTTAAATACACCGGCATTGATTCACTGGCTGCTGTTTGTCAGCCGAGTTGCTTAGCTGCCTGTACGTACCTATGAGATGTGCCACAGCTGTGTGGTTACGCGCTTTCCACATCCTGGAGGAATTACACACAGGGTAATGACTTGTTCAAACTAATTTGTTCTACTGGGCAATTAGTGCATGTGCATATGGCCAGCTACAGCAGCTTGGCTCAGGCTGTCACGCAGGAGCAGTAATGCAATTGCCTTCTCATCTCCCATCCCGCATACACTTGGCATCCAGACAAATTTTGGCCTTTCTGGTGTTTGTGATACTATCTCTTTTTTTTTTCCCCCCTCAGGTCTGTCTGTCTACAACTTTATTTACAAAAATACAATATATCAGTACATAAGAGACTAATGAATCAATACAACAGTGTAATTAGTACCACCAAGGCGAGCAAAATCACAACAGGAAAACTGAGTAGCTGGGAAACATACTCTGTTCAAGGAATTTGTTTAATGTTAGATATTTTTGCTGAGTAACTGGATTAGGTTGCACACACTACTTCAAAAGATTTATCTGCCTTCTTCTGTGCCTAGACTGAAATGAAACCAGAAGGAAAGAGTAAAAGAAAAACTCACATCTGCTGGAGTTCTCTGTTAAACTCAGGTAGGCATTCACCTAGCCGGATCGATTTTGGGGCATGCAGTAGCTGATTGCCTAGAGAAAATGCCTTTGTCATGTCTAGCCCTCAGTAAATAAAGAACTGCTAATTAAAGAACTGACAACTTACAATACTAACCAAAGGCAAGTAACAGAGAAGACCAGATGTTATAAACAAAAGGGTAAACACTGCCCCTTTGAGGTCTAAAGACACATTAGAAAGGAGGAAGGAAAAAAAAAAAAAAAAAAAGTGTTATTCTCCAAAATACATGTCACATTTGAAAAAAGATGGGTCATACTGCTACAAGGCCCCAAAGAATACTCAAAGTTTTAAGAGATTTCAAGCATAGAAATGCACTGGGGTGTTGTGGGTTTTTTTGGTTGGTTGGTTTTTTTTTAAATCTAGATCTGTTTATTTTACTGTTTTAGCTAAAGTGAAAAGCCTCCTTTCTTAAAAATTTACAAAGCTATACATCTGTAGGCTTTCATGGTCATGTGTACGTGAAGTGGTGAACCATAAGCTCAAAATTTAAGAGTCATAGAAAAGCATACTTCAGTTCTGGGAGAACTAAGACAGTCAGGGAGGGAGGCAGTGGCTACCAGTGCAGGCTGCATTGAGGTTCCTATCCGCAAGTAACAAACAGGACCTGTCCAAGGAACAGAGCCAAGTGCAATGGCTGTAAGCCACAGAGGTTCCTGCAAGCAAACCAGGAACCAGCCAGTGCGCTGGGATGCAGAGGCAGCAGCACAGTGATGTCTGTAACAGAGGCACACTGTTAGGTTACAAATAAAACCTTGACTGAGAAAAAAACATAAGTATTCTTAACATATCTCCAGTATGATGAGGATATAACTTCAAGTTCATGCACTCTCTAGGATTCAGGCATGGATCCCTCGCTCCAATAACTTTCATCAATGTGTTTCTTTATGTGTTATTTTAATTAGCATCTTTTGGATGTTTAAGTACTATTTGTATTATTATATTATGTATTATTTAATACCTAAAGCGCTATTTGCATTATTAAGCTGGAAGACAATGCAAGACTGATTAATTTGAAGCATGACCATACTGTTCCCTCCTCAGAATAACAATACATACATTTATACACATATTCACATATATATTGATATAAATGTACGTATACACATGTAGGATTTACGTGACAAGAACCTTGCTCAAACATGGTCTCTTCCAAACATCTGCCTCAAAATCAGTCTTGCTTAAACAAACAATTGAAAAATAAAATAATAATTAAAAAAGATAGTGTTGAGATACCATGTAAAACATTAGGGATAAGGAACACAGTGTGCTACCCCACTTGGGGGAGACAAATTACACTTCTCTGTTGATGGAGTCTGACCATCAACCAGGTAAATCACTCTAAACAGAGCTCTGTTTCACTGCTTCTGATACTTAGGGAAGCTGGCATATCTCTATGCTACGCTGCAGTTTGCAATACAAACACACTCACAGAGTTTAAGAGCATGCATAGCTCACTGGAGCATTCATTGTTAGACAGTGAAAGGAAAGGCACCAACACTGCACATGTCCCATGCAAATACAAGTGCAACAAGGAGGAGAAACGGAAACACAGCAGAATTTAACAGCTTCAGACTACAACTGTGGTTGCCCTTACTATGCACGGTGGGTCGCATGAAACCCCATTACCTCCCCTACCTATCGTTTCCCTAACATGGCCTTTTCTGCCCTCTTGAACTTCTGTAGTTCAATAGCTAGTTCCCAATATCTCAGATACAGCCACATAAGTCTTCCATTTTGACTTTTGTTTCTATTCAGCAGATTGCCACAGTAGTTATCATGTTTGAAAATATCTTTTAAGCCACTTTCCATATGTAGAGCCATAGCAACAGGATCAGTTGCTGCTTTAACTAGCAGATTTTTCTCTATTTCTAGTCTCTGGCTTCTGGGTACAACAAGACTGCAGTAGATGTCCTGTCTTTCTTTAAGTCCCTCTTCAAATTCTTTCAGTAAAATATTGGCTCTCTTTTGCCACTCTTCTTCCTTTGCCAGACAGCTTTGGTACAAGTTCCCTGCTGCTCCTGAGCGCAAAAGGACTTGTTTTTCTCGCTCTAACTTCTCCTGCTCCTGTTCCAGGATCTTTCTTTCTTCTACTAGTTTGCGACTCTGAGACACAAGGGCTTCACGGTAACTCAGGGTTCTGTTGCGTTCCTTTTCAAGCTCCAACTCCAAGTGAGCAACTGTGCGACGATTTTCTGTGATTATATCCCGGTATTTGGCTTCCAGGTCTTTTTGTAAAGATGCATGTTTTTTATAATATTCTTTTTTTTCTCTTTCTATTTCTTTTTGACATTCTCTGGTCCAGATCCAACCTATCATATATAAATGAGACTTCAGACATAAGTATAACACATACAACGTTGATGGGTATGATTAATTAACTACGCCTCTAAAGAAGGTATTAAGTGGTAAAAAAACTTTCTTTCCTGCCCTCCCCAGTAACATTCACATGTCCCACAAAATGTATTTCTGTGGGTTCATGTTTCACAGGAAGTCATGCTGAGTGATTGTGTTTCCTTCGAAGTAAAATCTCCCCTATTCTTTTATTGCTAAGGCATATACTTCTTGGATTAAAGAAGAAAAATAAACTTACGGGGAAACAAACTGGAGGTTTTCAATGCAAAAACTGCACTGAGAATTTCTCAGGTCCAGTAGATATACATGAGCAGCTCCTTGCGCTGTTACCTTTGGACTCTTTAACACATTATATGTCCACTCTTCTGAGAGAGCTTTGTAAACTGGAGCTTAGAAAAATATGGATTCAACTCCATGTGTGAAAAATGGCAGTTGCCTTAATGTTATAAACAGTGCTTACTGTTGATAACATTATAAATGAGCAGATCAGAGGAAATCCCTAGATGGGGTGATACGGCACAGCTCGAGAGATTCCCCCTTGGCTGGCGGGTGAGACGCCTGAGCACAGCCACACGCTCCAGCTCCAGTGGGGAGGCCTGGGCGCTACTTACGGAAAGCGGCCAAGCCCAGCATGGGGACCAGCAAGGCGTAGTTCCATCTGCTGCCTTCATCCCCGGGCTCTCGTTGATTTGGCAGGATGTTCCAGTTGGGAGGGTCATTTAAGTTATTCATGAAGGCACCTCAAACGTACAGGAGAGAAACAGGGCGTTACTTGTGTACGGAGGAGCATGGCCGCTCCCACTGCCACCCTCTCGCCGGGACCCCAGCTAGTTCCGGCACGGGTATTTCTGCCCGGGACCCTCAAAAGGAAACTTTGAAAACTTTGCACGGACGCGCCGTTGTCCGACGAGAGGCTCCCCGGCCTGCTCCGTAACTGCCTGCCGGGACCGCACCGCGGCGGCCGCCCGAGCCCCTGCGCTGCCGCTGTTACCGCCCACCCCCGTCCCCAGCCGGCGGCGCGCTAAGGCCTCCAAAATCCCTCCGCGCTGCGAGTTCCCACCCCGCCACCAGCCCAGCGCTGATCACGGGCGGGGGCGCAGGCCCGGGGCGGCGGGGCCGGGGCCAGGCCCCGGAGCTGGGCAGCCACCCACCAGCCCAGGAACGCAGAGCCGCGGCAGAGCGACAAAGCTGTCACCTACCTGTCGGCCCCGCCCCCTCTCGGGCCGACCCATTAGCCTAGAGAAAAAGGGGGAGAAGCCGAGGGGGACAATAAACAGACTCGCCCGGGCCCTAAGCTCTCCTAGTGGTCTGGCCCCGTCTCAGCCCGCTCAGGTAGCGGAACGAGAGGGAGGTTTGCGGGGAAACTCCGCACGCATGCAAGCACGCAGCCCGTGACTTCCCCCCCCTCTTCCCGCAGGAATGGTCTCTCCCGCCGAGCCTTGCGGTTAGCGGCGCCGTTAGCGGTGGCCTCGCGCATGCGCCCTTGTTCGCTGCTCCGGGTCCGTGCGAAATGGCGGCGACGGTAGCGGCTTCGCGGAGCTTGGCGAAGCGCTGGCTGCGGCCGGCGGCGCGGGTGGTGAGTGCCTGTCCTCGGCTCATTCTGCCCTGTACTGCCTTCCTGCGCCCTCCTGCCCCCTCCTGCCGGCGTTCTAGTGGAGGGAGAGGGCTCAGGCCGTGGGGCTGGCGCGGAGAAGCCCCTTAGGAAGGAGATGGGCTGGCTGGGCCTGGGCGCCCCGCGCGTCTGCCCCCCTCCCCACCACCGCAGCGGGAGAGCGCGTCCGGCCGCAGCCCGGCCCGCCCTGCCTCGCAGCGTGGTGTGCGGTGGCCCATAACCGCTGTCTCCTCTCTGACCTTGGCGGGGAGCAGCCGCCCCGGGGCAGGGAGCCGCGGCTGTGCTGCGGGAGCTGAACAGCCCGGGCCACCTGGGGCCTAGTGCCACCTCGCCAGGCTCAATCCCTCCGGTTCTTTTCTCGGAGCGGAGCCGTCCTTGCTGCTCAGCTCCTGGGGCTGGTTATTGGGACGTAATTGACGGTAAGCGCGGCCAGGCCGCGTCTCCTGGCTTGGGAAGCGAGCGCAGTAGCCTTAGGCCGTGAGCAAGCTCCCTGAGGGACAGAGGTAGGCAGCGGGTATGGGATGTGCTGGGGAAAGGCCCTGGGAGGGTCTGGGAGGTGCAGCGCCTTCCAGTCCCAGCACCTGGGTAGAACTCTTACTGCTGGCTCCTTCTGGACCTGCGTGGGAAGCTGGTGTACATGTGCGTGTTGCTTAAATCTAGCTTAAAGGTTTGGCAGTTTTGTTTTAGGTGATTGGTAAGCGATCCTTAGTGAAGGCTTCTTGTTCTCCATGGTGAAGTGGGAGTTTTCAGGCAGGCTGTTTATTCTGAAGGAAGGAAAAAAAAGGGCCAATTTCTTCTGGGGCTTCAGGGCATAACCACAGTTTATAGCTCTTGGGTGGTTTTTTGGTGTTGTTTTTTCCCCTCAGTCATTTGCACTTCCTTTAAGCAGTACTAAGTATGTACAAACCTGTTTGTTGTGTGCTGTCTTTACATACAGTAAAGATTTTATTTGAATTGCTTTATACAATAAATGAATGTATTGTTGTTCACCTACAAGAAATAGTTTATTGCGGTAAAAAAAGAGCTGTACTATTGCTGGAACAACATTTTGGAAACAAGCAGTAGTAGTATATACTAGAGAATGCGTGGCCACTACATTCTAAGTAAGCAGTGTAGCCTGCCATGTCAATAAGAGTTCTGCTAGTCTGACTTCAGTTGCACTCAGGGCTCTGACAGTAGTTTTGCTGCAGAGAAAACACGTCACTTTAGCTTGAGCTGTGATTGTTGGGAGAGCTGTTTTGCAGATAAATTACATTAGGTTTCATCTGGCTGCTGGTGAACTAGTTGATCTGATTCTGTATATGAAATATTAATAAAGACGATTAATACAGGAATTCAGAGGGGCATGCAGTTGCATGATAACACAGCAGGGAGGAAGGGGGAGAGTAACTTCCTGGAGGAGGGTACTAGTAGAATTCCGTGTGAATAGCTGTTAAGACTGATCTTATTTAAAGATGGCTGTAAAAACCAGAAGTGTGTTAGCAAATATGATGACACATGAGATTCACTGTTATGCAAGAAGATAATTTGAAGAAAGTAATATGAGAGATGATAAAACTGGGTTGAGGAAATTGTACTGTAGTTCTCTTCAGGGATCGGGGAAGAGATAGACACTTGAGGGTGATAATGACACATTGCAGGCTGTTCTGTCATCCAGTCAAAACATTTTTTTTTTCTTCCCCCCCCCCCTTTTTTTTTTTTTTTTTTTTTTTTTTTTTTTTTTTTTTTTCTGGATATGAATGTAGGAAAGCCAGAACTTCATTGCATGTCACTCTAAAATATGTTGATACAATATTCTTGTATATGTAGTATCAATGGTAACTAAAGGTTTGTTATAAATGTAGGGTAGCTGAGAATGCTGGAAGTCTTCCTTGTGCAAACATCTGTTCTATGATCGTTGTCTTGACTTCTTTCTGTAGTGGCCAGTGGCATGCCAGACTCTTGCACGGAACTTACACTTCACAGTCTATGGAAAGAAAAATGCTTCTACGAAGGTTTCTGATTCGGTATGTTTGTTTGTACTTTTTACTGTTAGGTAACAAATTAGATAATACATGTAATGCTTGAGCTATGAAACAGCTGGGTACTTGGCTTTTAGTGGAGCATTGTGTTCAAGTATGTTGTGAGATTGAGTTGCTGAAATGCATGAATTTTTTTAATGATAGTTTCCACCCAAGAGAGTACCTAACAGTTGTAGCATTCACTGCAATAATGTATTGAGGACATTAAACTTATACTGCTTGTGTCTCCATGAAACTTAAGTTTGACCTAGCCTGAAATATTTGTGATCATAACAAACTCATTTGTTTTTCCAGATTTCTACGCAATATCCAGTAGTGGACCATGAATTCGATGCAGTTGTTGTGGGTGCAGGAGGAGCAGGTCTGCGGGCTGCGTTTGGTTTGTCAGAGGCTGGATTTAATACAGCATGTGTTACGAAGCTGTTTCCCACCAGATCTCATACTGTTGCTGCACAGGTGAGAAATGAAGTAGAATAAATGTTTAAAAAATACCTGCTGTCAGAAAGCTGATCCAGATATGCACATGAACATCACCTTTCAAGGCCACGCTTCCTTTTATAAATATTGCATGTTTAGTTGAAACTATTTTAGTGTTACACAAAAAAAGATAACAGCCCTTGTGAAACTGATAAATTGCACAGGTTTTTCACAGCCACATTAAATCTGACTTTACTGTATTTCTTGTACACAGAGACGTAAGTAGTCTGTGATTTTTAACAGAAATGAGGAAAACCTACTAAAACTATACTTCAGTGATTTAATTCCAGGAAAATGGATTTTCATTTTCAGGGAGGGATCAATGCTGCTCTAGGAAACATGGAGGATGATAACTGGAGGTGGCATTTCTATGACACAGTGAAGGGGTCTGATTGGCTGGGTGACCAGGATGCCATACACTACATGACCGAGCAAGCCCCAGCTGCGGTGATAGAGGTGAGACCCATTGGAATTGATGTCAGCTATAGGTATTTATTACAGACACTAGCTTCCCAAGACATCTCCTTACTTAGGAACATAGTAAAATAACTTACTGGATTGTAATGCACAAGAGTTTCTGATGCTCGTATTTGGCTTCAACAGCTGGAAAATTATGGGATGCCGTTCAGCAGAACTGAGGAAGGAAAAATCTATCAGCGTGCATTTGGTGGACAGAGCCTTCAGTTTGGAAAAGGAGGACAGGCTCACAGATGCTGTTGTGTTGCAGACAGGACAGGACACTCACTGTTACATACTCTGTATGGCAGGGTAAGTAGCTGTGAAGTAAACTTAGTTTGGGTTTTTGTATTTGCAATTAATGCTTCCCCCCCCTCCCCCCCCCCCGACTCTGGAAAAAAAAGAAACAAACACAAAAAACTAAAACCAACCCAAAATGTGTAGCTGTTCATGTATACATGAGGAATCCAGAGGAAGACTGATAACAATTCTGGATTTCCTTCCTTCATGAGGGCAATATGGAAGCATGTAGCCTACGTGATGCTTGTTTTTTGTCAGGAGTATGCAGAAATAGAATAAACGGAAAGATCATAATTATAATGGCTCTCATGAAGACAGTGGATGTTAATTAGTGCACATTGTTAGCTTTGTGGTCTGGAGTAGTTCTTCACTGTTAATACTTTTGTGTCTGTTAACTAGACCCAAAGAGAATTTATGTAAACCTTCCCCAAAATTTTTAAAAAAAAATCTGACATGGCAGCATTGGGGAGCTCTGAGTAGTAGTACAGGGCTGCATTTTCTTTCACTCATCTTCAAACAGGGAGTAGGGGTAAACAAGAATGTGTGAAAGCCTACTGTACATTTCTGAGCTTGCTCTTGGCAACTAAGTGACTAGTGTTCCAGCATCTATTTGTATCAATTCTACAAACTATAATTGAAGAAGATTTAGTTATTTTAAAATGGTGGCAAGCTACTTGAAACCTGAAATTAAGTAGCTAGTAGCTAATGTTTTTTATTTACTTAGTAGCTAGCTAATTGCTCTCGTTCTGGTTCACACTGTATATGCTGCTACAATGCAAATACTCAGTGCTGCCAAACACTGGTCTGATCCTTGAGGGTATGAAAGAATGTTTGAATTGATGCCTGCTGTTTCTGCTGGTATACTAGGCTCCAGGACATATATTTTGCTTCTCTGTGAGAGGTTAAGTATGATGTGCCTGTACATGTATCAAGCACCGCCGCTGACTAAAGTGTTGCCAAATATAGAGGGAAATAACAAGTCTTGCTCACTAGCTATGACTTCTCAGAATTAAGTGGTTTGGTAACTACTTGTATCTCTTTAAGCTAGAATAGATTAATCGGCAAATTTTTATGAAGATTTGTGAGGAAACCAGCTTCCCTGAAAGTTGGTAGAGGTGTTTTTAATCCTGATATAGCCCATATGCATTGACAGTTTTGAGGAGAGGTTACTTTGGTTTCTGGATTTTTCTTAAAAGTTCCTTTTTGTCTTCCTCCAGTCTCTAAGATATGATACAAGCTACTTTGTTGAATACTTTGCCTTGGACCTGCTTATGGAAAATGGAGAATGTCGTGGTGTTATTGCCCTTTGCATAGAAGATGGCACTATACATCGTTTTAGAGCAAAAAACACAGTCATTGCCACTGGGTAATGTAACGTTTATGGTGAAGGACAGAAAGTTGACAATGCTACTAGTTGAAAGTCTGTCTGTTTGTACATGTATTTCAATCCACAGTGTAGAGATGACACATTGGCTTAAAAAACATAAATTATGTGTTCATCTTTTTCCCCCTCCTTCGATCAAAAGCAATATAATTAAATTCAGTCATTCCCTCTGAAAAGAAGGCACCTGTTAATTTTGTGACCAAGTATAAATTTAGTGAGGTCTAACTTTGAATTCTAGAACAATGACATAAAGATGAAATGTGTAAGAGCAATATATGTGACCCAAATGGTCTGAGATTTTTAAAATGTACTGTTTAAAGCAGACATTGTTGCAATGCTACCAATATGTATGTATATGTAGGGTTCTGAATTTCCTGTAGGGAGCAACTGTATTTCAAAATTTAGGAGAATCCGTCACATTAAGATACCAAAATTGTAAGTCAAATTGTTGCAGGATGAAATTATTGGGTAAGTGTAGCTTAACATTACTTGGTTGCAAAAGTTTGTAAACCTTTATTCTTAGAATGCTATATGCATTAGACAGCAATAAGCAGGTGAAGCCTCTTATCTGTTTCAATATGACAGATACATTTAAGTATCTTGCATAGCAAAATACGGAGTTTGGTTGCCTAGGTAATTTGACTTTATTCAAGCTGAGGCTGTTTTCATACTTGAGTACTTTGAGGTACAAAAAATCTGTAGATTGATATTTCTTCTGAGAGTGTGTCCTGAAATTTGGAGTACATGTAGTGCTCAATAAGCTAACATGTTTGTTTTGGGCATAAGAATTCTATTTTAATACCTGATTTTGGGTAACTGAGCTTTGAAATATGGAAATATAAAACTAGGGCCATATCAAGGATTTAAACCATTGTTATATGCTATTTTTTTAAAACTGCTAGTAGTAGTTCAAATGGAGTCTAATGCAATTGGATTGTACTGAGAGAACTTTCTGAAGTAACTCTCTTTCTGGAAGAAAGGCTTCTGACACTAACTTAACTATCCTGCTTTGGAATTGTTATTCTTTTTCTTGGACTTTCTGTCACCAGCCATTTTTCAAACATGGCTGAGCATAAAGGACAGTATCAACTGTCTTTTTTTCTTCTCTTCTTTTCTTTGAACTTAGTCCAGGTAATGGCAAAACTTATGCATCTTGCTTATTAACCCTCTTCTCTATTTTCACTGTGGTGCAAAGAGCATAGTTGAGTGGTATGTTCTAGTGACATTTTTTTTTTTTTTTTTTTTTTCCTTTTGACTGCTAATTCTGTTAACTTTTGTGTCCTGTAGTGGGTACGGCCGCACTTACTTCAGTTGTACATCTGCTCATACTAGTACGGGTGATGGCACTGCTATGGTCACACGAGCTGGTCTTCCTTGCCAGGACTTAGAATTTGTACAGTTTCACCCTACAGGTATAAAAGATGAAATAATACTTACAATATTATTTTTAATAAGTTGAACAGACTTGTTGTTGTTCTAAAATGTGCTCGAGTCAGTTTGCACTTTTCTGCAGCACTTCATTAGTTTTAGTTGCTTGTGACAAGTGTGCAGACTTGCCTGCAGCTGCTGTGGAATATAAATCTGAGAGTAAGACTTACAATATGAGAGAGAGGTCTCAGCTGTTCTAATGTAAAGGCTAGTGTTAAATATTTTAAGGTGCTGTCTTTACCATATTAGCAGGTTTTATGAATTCCAAGTTGAAACCACCAGTGGTATAATTAGGGTGGAATAAAATCTACCCCTGTGACTTGTTTGCATTATTTTAGGAAGACCTTGTTTATTCAGTCCTGGTTGTCCTGATTATGAAGCTGTAGAGAGAATATCTCGTTTGATGGTTATTTTCTTTCTTGACAGGTATCTATGGGGCTGGCTGCCTTATAACAGAAGGATGTCGTGGAGAGGGAGGGATTCTAATTAACAGTCAAGGTGAAAGATTTATGGAGAGATATGCACCTGTTGCTAAGGATCTGGCTTCCAGGGACGTAGTATCTCGTTCTATGACCATAGAAATCCGTGAAGGAAGGTTAGTTAAATATTTCAATGAAGCTGTAAAATCAGTACTTAATCATACTGGACTATATGCAGAACAAGAGTTCATTCAGATAAATACCTGATAATTTATGGGAGTGAGCTTTAATAACTGTTAGCTGAACACTGAATGTAGGGCAAAAGTTCTGCTTGTTAATTACTAATTATACTAATTATTCCTAACAGGATGTTAGGAATCTCCTGTTTGAATCTGGTGCATCTAGAGACAGTTGCTCAAACAAGTTTAATATATATGCTCTTACTGCAAACAATGGAAATAATTTGGTGTGCTCTTCCCTTGATGAATCATCTGTAATTATTACATATTTCTGCAGTGTTATAGTGGTTTAAAGTCTTAAATGTTGTGAATTATTGTGAAGAGAAAGCTGGGAGTTGAAAAATACATAAAAATGCTGCCAGGTTCAGCAGTCTTCTCAAATATGCTAGATATTTTTTTGACAGGTAACCTTGGAAAAAAAAAGTTGAAATTTTTCACAAATGAAACAAATTGGATTAGAAATATTACTGGTACTTGCAGAATTCCTGTTACATATTACAATCTTGACTTTTTTTGGTAGGGGGTGCGGTCCTGAAAAAGACCATGTGTACTTGCAGTTGCACCACTTACCACCACAGCAGCTAGCAACTCGTCTCCCAGGAATTTCGGAAACAGCTATGATATTTGCTGGAGTTGATGTCACTAAAGAGCCGATTCCTGTTCTGCCTACTGTGCATTATAATATGGGAGGTATTCCTACTAACTACAAGGGACAGGTAAATAATAGATCACTTCTAGGATTTTTTTTTTTTTTCCCCAGCATGCTAATAGGAAATTACTTTCCAAATATAAAAGAATTAACAATGATTTTCGTAACCGTAAGGATGCTTAGTAACATTAGCTTAATAATAATGTTATAATAATGATGTTAGAGTATTTAGAACACACAATCTGGTTTGTTTTTTCTAAATAACTTGAGCCATGTTCCAGCCCATGTGGAGATGAGAGTTTCAGGAAACATCTAAAATTACGTTATTGTCATGTCTGACAACAATTCTCTATTCATCAAGTTGACGATAATACATAGTTGAACAGAGATCAAACTAGGGCTCTGTTGTAATCTGTAACTCAAGTTAATGTATATTAATTCTCTGTACCTCGTATTATCTCTACAGTACAGATTTCTTCAGGTTGTACTAGTTAGAAGTCAATGTGATGATGTCAGATGAATTTTTCTGTTTCAGTGTATTGTTAATTTTTTAATGTAAAATTTTGCTTTAGAAATGTGTGCAGATCAGATTTTCTTCCTGTGCTTTTGTGACTTGCTGCAGAATTGTGATGCAGAGTACATAGTTGCATAAGCCTAACTAAAGAAATCTTAAGTCTTAGTGCCATCTGTATTTATGTAGTATTACTACTTAGCCTTTAGAATAAAGGTATTTCTGGGTTTAGAGTTGGAGAAAACTTTAGAATTCTGTGTTTAATCCTTACGTGCATATAGCTTTTGCAAATAAGGAGGTTTGCACTGTTATAAACAGTTTAAGAAATTAGTATTAATTGACTATCTGAAATGATAGGTGATCACACATGTGAATGGTGAGGATAAAGTGGTACCTGGTTTATATGCTTGTGGGGAAGCAGCCTCTGCATCTGTCCATGGTGCAAATCGACTTGGAGCAAACTCACTTCTGGATTTAGTGGTGTTTGGTCGTGCCTGTGCCCTTACTATTGCAGACACATGCAAGCCTGGTAAGTCTTACGGTTTGTCTCACTTTTTTAGAGATGTTTGCCTTTATGATTTCACTTCTGCTCAACAAAGAGTTGTTCCTACCTAATCCAAATTCAGAACGCTAGACATTGACTCCTTTGTGTTAGAAAAGGCAGAAATCCAGTGTTTATGCTTTTTATAGGCATGTTCTTTGCGATGCAAATGCTGGTCATGAACATTTGCTTTCTGAGTTGATCTTCTTAAAACTGGAATTGGGTCAATGCTACTGGCAAAACCAGTTGAGATTTTTCAAACTAGCAAAACAGAATATTGCATATGAAGACTGACTTCTCTACATCCTACACTGCATTTTCTACATGAAAACATATTCTGTCTTACTCTTGGCACTTTATTATAGTGGAATTTGCTGACACCTTATTGATTTATAAGGTGGAGTGTGTATGTAAATGGTAAGAGATAGACAGTAAAAATTGTAACATTTCATCCTCTATTTAAAAACAGCATTCAGCAGTGATAATCCGTATATAATCTGGTTCAGCAACAGTTACTGAGCTGAAAAAAAAAAACCCAACCAACCAACAAATAAAATACTGTAAGAGGTAGCTATATTGCAAGCGCAGCTCAAGTCCAGGAGTAGTCATCTGTTTTCTCATTTGCTTAATGTCCAAATTAATAAGATTGGTTTTTCAGTCTGACTCTGCACAAAGTGCACAGAGTAACGGTTTCTGATGGAATCAGCTTGGATCTGGCAATGCCTATTGGCTCTGGCTTCGTGCAAACATGTATTTGGATCAGTCTTTCTGTGGCTCCTTTTGAGTTTGAAGTTGCAGGAAGGTTTTTATTTGTCTGAATACAAAGCTACACAAGAGATGAAATGTGCTGGTGAGATGCTGTGTTTGATTTGTTATGCAGTAACAGAGAGGGGTTCCAGTATTAGAGGTAACATGCAGAGCTGGTGTAACTGTCAAGCTTATAGACTGGTCCCTGGTCCCTTAACAGACCCAAGAGAGGGTGGGAGGTTTGGGAGTGAGGAGACAAGGAGAACATAGGAGAAGGTGGTAAGCAGCGACAAGCTTATTCCATACTTTAAAAGAATTTGCATCAAGTGCTGTTTTTAAGGAATTAACAGCAGAATTTAGCCAAACCTATAAACTCCCTACTATCTGTCACAGGAAATAATGTGATTCATATATTTCACTGAGAACTCTATTTTTAACTGTAGGGATGTTTGTGGGAGTTCAGGAAAATTACAGTTAACCTGTACCTCAGAGGAAGAAAACAGATTCTGTTTTAGTCAAATCTGACTTTTAGTAGTTACCTTTTCTATGCAACTGCCAGAAACCAAAACCAGTCACCTGCTAAAATTATTTAACTTTTCATTTTAGGAGAGCCAGTTCCCTCCATTAAACCAAATGCTGGTGAAGAGTCAGTTGCTAATCTTGACAAATTAAGATTTGCTAATGGAACGATAAGAACTTCAGAAGCACGACTTAACATGCAGAAGGTAAGCCTGGGGAAGCTCTCAAGTATGAGGTGGGAGAAGCTGCAAGCAACAGGGGGTTTGGTCACTTTGCAAAGTACACTTCAGGATTTGCTTTGCAGAAGTAAAAAGCAGTATGAGAAGACTCTCTGTGTGCAGTAAAGGCTGTATCAGTTTTGTTAGTTTCATCTTCCCTTCATGGTTATTCCTCTTGGGTAGTCATCCCACTGTATAACAGATTGGGGTTTCCTCTGGGGTGAAAAGAAGAATACTTTTTCTTTTTTTTCAGGCTGCAGATGTGTTTGAAGTTGAAACAACTCTATATCAAGCTCTCTTGGAACTAATGAAGTTAGGTGGGGTATTATGCATATACAGCATATGAAACTGATTTTGTTTTACTGTGTTGCAGACAATGCAAAGCCATGCTGCTGTGTTTCGTACTGGTTCTGTACTCCAAGAAGGCTGTGAAAAACTTAGCCAAATTTACAGTGATCTGGCTCATCTAAAGACATTTGACAGAGGTAATTTGATAATAAAACATGCCTTGGCTAGAGTACTCTCTGGGGATAGTGTTTTTTTTTTCTTCTGTAAACCTTCTTATGTGTTTCTTGAAACTCTGTCTAAAGACTTCTGACTATTTTGAATCTTTCAAAATATTTTGTAGAGCCTTACTTGCTAAACATGGTAATCGGTAAAGTACTTGATCTTTCTGGTCATTTTCTGGTTGCATACTCTTTCAAAGAAACAGAGATGGAAATCAGATTGAACTGTATAAGGTATTAATTGCTGTTCTCTTAGAACATGATGTGAAGCTGTTAAAAGACTCAGATGAACTTTGTAAGTATCTTCTGAAAAGGCCAGGGAGTTGCAGAGAGGTGGCAAGACTATTAATAGGCTGAACACTCAGTTTTCATTCTTCAGCTGAGCAGATAGTGCTGCATACAGATACTGCCATGTCTTGTGGTGTATCTTAGGAGAGGTTGGTTAGAATCATAGAATAATTAGGGTTGGAAGGGACCTTTAAAGGTCATCTGTCCAAACCCCCTGCAATTGGTTAATCAAGTGCAACTGTTGATGTACCTTTTGTCCACTCATGTTGTGTATTTCTCTCCAACTACTGCTATTGGACATGTTTCCTAACACTGAAAGTAGAACTAGCTTTTTTGGACAGGTCTTAGCAAGCATCAGGACAAGTTGTACAATAACTTAGAATGTAGAGATCAAAATGAAGATACATCCCTGTAACATTCATGAACTTGGGTCCACCTTGGAGGTACTTAAATGAAGAACCACCTTGTATAACTAGCAGGTGGGGTTTTTTTTTTGTTGCTGTTGGTTGTCCGTCCGTCCCCGCCCCCCCCCCCCCCATCTTCTGAGAGTGGATCAGAGATGGATTTTTCCTCTGTCTGTTGTCTGGCTTTGCTCCTGATCTACTTAAAGAGCTACCATCTAGGCAAGAATCTGTGGTGTAATTTTGTCTCGGTAATGCACACAGAACAGGGAGACTTGGCAGAACTACTGAATTTTTCTACGATTCATTACAATTGTTTGGGTGTAGGAAAGGTTATTGAGCCTTGCAAGCAATACTGAGTAATTCAGTATTGCAGAGTACTGTGACTGCAGTAGGCAGGGCATTGGCTAGTTGAATTCTAAGCGTCAGCAATAGGACCAAAGTAAATTGAGGAATAACTTTTTTGTAGAACACCTTCCATGGTATTTTCATGTTTTACTAGGTATTGTATGGAACACAGACTTGGTGGAGACCCTTGAACTGCAAAACTTGATGCTTTGTGCTCTACAAACCATTTATGGTGCTGAGGCTCGCAAAGAGTCCCGAGGTGCTCATGCTAGAGAGGACTATAAGGTATAAATGTTTTTTGTGATCTGGATGTAGGACTGAATTTCCTTGTTATATGTCCTCAGATGGATTATTTACAAGTTATAATTTCTTCAAAGTACAGTCTTCAGAGTCTTGAGTTAAGATTAGTGTAGTATTTGTTTCGGGTCCCATCTGCTCTGTTTTATATATTCTTGGTTGTTATGTATAAAATGACCAATGCATGTAAGACTGAGTAATGATCTTGAGAGAAGAGTAGGCCCATGTGTGCATTGCAATGATTAGAGAGGTCTAAAGCAGGACTGTAGCAATAATAAGGTCATCAATGCATAAATGAGATTTCAAGCAGAATAATTGTTCTGTGCAGGCACCATTACCTTAAATACTGAGGCTTAACAACGGCTTTAAAATTTGACATGGGCAGTGTTAAAATAAAGCTTGCTGGCTATTAGGAGACACATTGTATTACAGTTGTAATTGGAATGCAGCTAATCATGCGGTCACAAAGTGATTTGCAGATGCAATTTCTGGTCTATACTAATCTAATTTTCTCCTTAGTTACGGATAGATGAGTTTGACTATTCTAAGCCACTCCAAGGCCAACAGCGGAAGCCATTTGAAGAGCACTGGAGAAAGCACACCCTTTCTTATGTGGATGTCCCGTCTGGAAAGGTATGTTGAGCCTGATGCTTGAGGGACTTTCTCCCTGTCAACAGGCAGCTGCTCTCGGGCAGCTGTTGATGTCATGGTAATACTACAAATGATTGTCACTCTGAGGTACCTGATACAGTAGAGCAAAAAAAATTGAACAGTAGGCATAACTGGGAGAAGCTGCTGTTGATCTTTGGGAAGTGACTTGTGATTTTAGCTGCAATTGCTTTTCCCCTCGTATCAGGCTCGTTCAAAGGCTTTTTTTTTCTTTTCCTCTGATGGTGGCAAAACCTGTTGTTTGTGTTTAGCGTACAGGTTTTTTATGGTATTTCAAAGATAAAAGTGAAATCTGACCCTATAAAATTATTGAGTGTTAGGGTTTTTTTGTATCCCATTCTCTGAATCATCTTTGTTTTCTTTCCCCCACTTGCAGCTTAAGGAATCTGCTGTGAGGACAAGTGTGAACACTTCCACTTCCTGAATAGCTGCTGTGGCCAGAGTGATAGTGGCACACATGTCTTCTAGCTTTCCAAGACTTTCCTAGCTTAAAGAACTAGGAACTAGCAATCTTGGCCAAAACTTTACTTTTGCCCAAAAAGCCTTTCTAAAGTAGTAGCTTTCTGCTAGCATTTCTGGTCAGGCTTTGCTTTTAATGAATTCAGTCAGTGGTATCTCGGTGGAACTTAAATGTTCATTTTCTGTAGAAGGAGATGAATAATGGAGAACTAACGTTAAGATCAATGAAGTCATTCCATTACCTGTGTTATTCAGTCATTCCTGACAGTTAGGCTGTCTTGTTTAGATACAGGAGGTTGGTTTGTCTTACAGTCCTTTGTTCTCTCTGACTTTAGGTTACCTTGAAATACAGACCTGTGATTGACAGAACTTTGAATGAAGAAGACTGCTCAAGTGTCCCACCTGCTATTCGCTCATATTAAAACTTGCATTCAACTTGCAGTCCTCTCCCAGGGGGGGTTAGTGTACATAAGCATAGCGCAAGCAAATCAAAACAGTATTGTCACTATCAAGTAATGGAAAATGCTAACTAAACTTCTCTCTAGCTTGTGTTCTGCTGTGGCTTACTGTACAATTTTGAAAATGGAATGCAGAACAGCTTGTGTTCTCTCACTCAGAACTGACAGGGAAAACACAAAGTGTGTCTAAATAAAAGTGATTAGAAGTCTTGTATTTGAATATGCTGTTATGTATATAATTACAATGCTTTCATGTATAGTTATTTCCATATTTTCAGAACAAGAAATGCATTGCAATAGTTTTAGACAAGATTGAGATGTTGAATTTTATGATATGGGGACTTAAGCATCGTAATTGCTGATTGTAAGTAACGTGAAAGAAAATGATGCACTAGTAATTATAACTGTTTTTTTCTGAAGCTGAAATTGTAAAAAGTTGTCATAGTTGCCTTACTGAAGGAAATGAGATATTTTCACTCCGTTTACTTCCATCAAAATACACTATGAATAGAATATATTCTTAGTAGCTACTCTCTGCTATGCCTGGAACTGCTGAAGACATTCTTGTGGTGTGTCCTGTGTGTGTATTTCCTAGACTGTCTTTTTTCTCAGCAGATTTGCAGGAGAGTCACCTAAATACTAAAGCTTACCAGTCTTGAACTTGCATTTTGGCACTAAAGTGCACCAACTTGTAAAGCATCAATAGAGCAGTTTCTAGCAGCATTTCTGTGATAACTCCCAGTTCTTGGAGGACTGAAGTGTAACTGCAGATTGCAATGGAATGGAGCGTTTCTTTATTTTTGACAATTTTGTCTTTTCTTCTGCTGAATGTTTTCTGTTGTTGGGGGGAAAAAAATGAATGTTGGAAATACTGAAAAAACCTGAATACACAGTTTCACTCTTGTAGTGTTTCTCTTGCAGCAGAGTTGAGACTGGACTCAGAAATGCAGCCTGTGGAGGCACTACACTTGCGTGGGCCAGAAGCGAAAAGGGGACAATGTGTATCGTGACTTAGCTTTTTTTATAGAAGGGGCCCTGACTGTTGCTGAGGGGGGAGGAAATAATGCTTTGTAACTCCTAAAAAAAAAAAAAAAAAAAAATCACAATAAAGTAGAATATGCTACTACCTTCTTTCCCTCGTCTGGACCTTGCTGTTCCAGCGGCTCCCCGGCTCCCGCTGGCCCGGAGCAGGCGCGTTTTCCTCCAGCCGCGAACGGCAGGCAAACGGGCGAGGGTCTACGCAGGCGTGGTTCTCCCGGGGCCGGCTCTCGCGGCAACCGATGGGCGCGGCGGAGCTTCCAGGGCGATGGACGCTCCTACCATCTTGACGCTCGTCCGGGGCGGGCCCGCCCCGCCCACTCTCCCCTCCCCGCGGCCGGCCCCCGGCGATGCTCCCCGCCGCCGTCACCATGCACCGCTCACTCCGCGCCTGCCGCCGCCTCGGCTGTTCCGTTGGCCTCCTCGCGCGCCAGCCGCCCCCGCGCGCCGCCGCCCGCTGGGGCCTCCCTCCGGGCGCCGCCATGGTGAGCACCCCGGGGAGGGGAGGGGAGGGGAGGGGAGGAGCGGGGTGGGGGGAGCGGTGACCTCTAACTGCCACTGCCACCCGCGCTGCCGCCGTGGCTCCTCCTCCTGTGCCCGCCGGCGCGCGCGCCCTTCCGTCCTCACCGGCCGCGGGCAGCGCCCCTGCCCCTGCCCCTGCCCCTGCCCCTGCCCGGCCGGGCCACCGCTCGGTCCCTGCAGGGCAGCGCTGGCGCACCCAGATTTGCAGGCCCGAGGCGGTGGGGTGCTCCCCACCAGGGAAGGGGGAGGCCTTGGTGGTATCTGCAGCGCGCCACGCTGCCCCGGGGGGTGAGGCTGATGTGGTGAGCATGGCCGTTAGCCGGGTGAGCGAGGCCGGGCCGGGGAGGGGAGGCGAGGGGTGGCAGCGGGCCGGGTAGCCAGGAAAGGTGGCACTGCGGCACCTGCTGTGGCAGAGCTGTGGCATTGCAGCGGCTTCTTCCGCAGAGATTTCAGGCCCTTTATTAGAGCTCTTGAGGTGCAAGTAAGAAAAAAAAGCTGTGTTCTCACAGAAATGGCAGTAGCTGGAAAATCTTTGGAGCTCCCTGAAAATCAGCGAGCTTTCAGCTGAGAGCTGCCAGTGACCTCTATCAGGCATCCTCAGTTATTCTTCAAGTACAGTCAGGCTGAAGCGTGAGTGGGACATGTTTATTGCATACAGTTCAATGTAGAAGAAAAGGCCATTCGAATAAGCCACTCTCAATCTCAGTACTAACAGCTAGGGTGTTGCATGGAAGCCTTAGTCTTGGGTGCATCTCTCTAAGTTCAGCCCTTAAAACAAGGAGGTAGCTTTAGACTGTCAGAAGAATTTCAGCAGAAAGTGAGATGTTTAGGATTTGATTAATTAATTAATTAATTTTATTACATTGTTTACTGAAATAGTTAATAAACTTAACTAGAACATTAGTTTCCCAGTCTGTGATATTTATTAGGTATAGAAAATGGCATTATAAAAACAAGCTTCCAGATGAGTGAATAAACTGCATGGTGAATGAAACCTACCTGTATAAGAAAACACAGAGCAGACTGTGTAACTTGTAAGCTGTTGGCCTGCCAAATGGTTCCCTTTTTTATTTTTCTGTTTGGCATCATCCAAGAAAAACATTATAGATCACAATCTTTGTTTACTTGCTGAAGACCTGATATTTATGAAAGGCTGCAGTCTTACGTAAAATATATGTGTTTTGATAATCGCTGGTCAGAAATATGATCTGTCCGGTAAATAGCCATTATTAATTGCTTGGCTTTAAATAACAGCAGAACTTATAGCAAAATGTTCCTCAGCGAATTTGGAACTCAAGCAGCCTTTGAATTCTTACAGGAAAAGTGTATATTTTTATTTCCAAAAGGACCACCAAAAATGTACCAATAAGAATTTAAATTAAAAAAGAACCCATTGCTTTTTGATGTTTGTAGAGACTTTTTAGCAGCAAGAGTTGTTTCGGAACACCTTGTGTAGAGACAACCAGATTTGCATGTTGTCCTACGGTATGACTATTGTGTTGCCTTAACTTAGAGCTAAATTGCACAAGATGTTTTAAATGGAGTTGTGGTCATAATGTTCCTTCAGCTGAATGTTGTAAAATATTTAGTTTTGGTTTCTAAAGAGTACATTTCAGAGTTTGTGACTCAGTTGATATTATAAAGGAGAAATGACACTTAAAAATGGAAACATTCTTCATCTGCGAAAGGAGAGCAGTTGAGCACAAATTCAATTTTCTGCTGGCCTTGAAAGATTGGTTTTGACATGCTAAAAAATGAGGATTTTTTAAATTGAAATACTTACATCCCAAAGTTGCTGCATCCTTAAATCATAATGTAATTTTCCACAGGAAATATTGCAGCAGTTCTGCCATTTGAATATCTCCAGTGCGTGGTGGTGCAATCAGTTGTAGCTGATTTGTTCTCTGCAACAAGGCAAAAGTACAGTTATGTTTGCCTAACTGTGTAAGCTTTGGACTATGGATTCTTGGTATTTGGGGAGAAAGAGCAGAGCTTGTCAGGCCTCTTAAATATATATATATATATATATATAAATATATTAAAAAATATATGTTTTGTAAAGGTGAAGAATAGTGCTTCTGAGCTGAGACTTGCCGTAGCTATGGTAGAAACTAAGTGAGCACAGGAGTTGTTTGCCTTGGCCTGTGGCAGAGTTGCTAGGTCTTCTTTTGGCTTTTCCTGTGGCCCACTGATGCGGGAGTAGAGGGTTGACACAAGCGTGCTACTGTTGCACCATTCTACAGCAGGTTCCTTAGGGCAGAGAGTGACTGCAGAAACCACTTTAGGTACGGGAACTGGGACCTTCAGCCTTAAGTGGCTCATAAAGCCACTTTAGAGGGTGAATTCTGTCTGAGGAGTAAGAGAAGCGCGGTTTTTTACATTAAAATTCAGAAAGTGACTTCTGCAGGCTGCTATGTTAGCCTGAAGGTAATGCTGAAGTTTAGTTTAGTTACTTCAGTATCTATGAAAAATATCACTTTGTTTTTTACCTAGTGTCACTTGTTACTCTATTAATCAGCAAATGACTTCAGCTTTGAGTACCTTACCCTGTTAACTTCATTGGCATTTGTGAATGTGCGTAACGCAGAATTGGCTAGGGAAATATATATATATTTTTAATAACAGGATTTCGTTGTTAAAAGGTATTTGTACGAGGAGGTACTGATCCTATTTATCTTGTTTCACCATTGTTGACATTGGAACTATGTAAGTTTGAGGAATCAATTGTGCAATTGCTAGCTTTTTTTTTGTCTAAAAAGTTACAGGTAGTTTAACTTTTTTGTATTGTTTGAGCGTGGATACTTTTGGTGATTGAACCAGTGATGATATCAAGAGCTGAGCTTGGAACTGAATTGGTTCTGCTTATCCAGCTCTAGGAAAACCTTGAGATTATTTGCTTACACAGGGTGTCCAAATAGCAAAAGCAGGGATTTCAGAGACCATGCATGAGTGATATCTACTGGATATTAATATTGGAATATTAATATACAGTAACACCCACAAGCATACCCATTAAACATTTTTGATGGTAAGGTGCTGAATAAGTGCTGACTGTGTTCTGTTTCTTGTTAACATGTAAATGAATGCTAAGTGATTAAAATAGGATAAAGGAGATTAAAGAACACAGGAATGGCATACTGGTCTGCACTAAGCTTTGCATTGTTGTGGGGTCAGTGTCTGGGAGAGCATCAGGTGTGGGGAGCGGGACAGCAATGTGAGAGCCAACCCTTGCTTTTTGCGGGCTGGGCTGCGGTTTCTTTTGGGTCACGTGCACCACCTACTCTGCAAGAGTGCCCTAAGCGAGTGGGGCTGGTGTCTCCAGTATTGTATGTGACTGCTGGACTACCTGATGGCAGAGCATCTCCGTCTGGCTGGGAACGCCACTTAAGACAGTAAAAAGGCTGGAAGACCCCCCTCACACCACTACTGCCTGCAGCTTGCCATCCGTGGTGATGTGGACCTGAACTGGCTGCTGCAGAAAGTCAGTGTTGCTGGAGAGGGTGATCTGCCCAGTGCCCAACTGTGCCCCTGTCCAAGAAGACTGAGGAACAAGTAAAACAGATCAAGAAAGAGAGGAACAGTCTGAAGTGGACATCTAGGGAACAGTAAGATCTGTGCAAACTTATACAATGCTTTCCTTTTACTCTGACCCAGACTTCTCATTTTCACATCAGGATTTCCTGAGCCAGTGGTTTGTCTGTATAATAATGCAGCTTATCTTGTCTTCCCTGAACTCGTGCAAACTTCTTGCCTGCACAGCATCAGATGGCAAGGAGTTTAATCAGTCTGCTACTTGTGTGAATAGCTGCTTCCTTTTCCTTGCCTTGAACCTGACTCCTGCTAGCCTAATGTTATGGCTCCTGGTTTTGTATTGGAAGAGATTGTGAGTAGCTAATATCCGTCCCCATTCTACTGAGGCTTTTATTGACCTCAGTTTTCCTTCAAACCCCAGGTTGTCTCTTTTCTGAATGAAAAAGTCAGTTGTCGTGAGAAAGCTGTTCCTTACCTTTCATCAGCCTTTGCCTTTCTTTGAACTGTTTCCAGTAATGTGCTTTTTGAGATAAAAGAACCAAATCTGCACAAACACGTCAGAGTGCAGATGAACCATGGTGGCACAGTGATGTTTATTCTTGTATCCTCTGCTTTTTTTTTTAATAGTTTCTAACATTTGCTTTTCTTCTTTCGCTGCACTGCAACACTGACTTGATGTTCTGATAGAGCTATCCCAAGGATTCACCCCTGAGGATCGTGGTTAGGTCAGAGCCCAGCATTGTATATGTATATACCCTGCCTATGGAGCTAGGATTGTTTTACTCGCTATGATTATGAATTACAAAAGACCTCTTGCCCTTCCTGAAAACTCTGCAGGAAGGTCATCACCTCTTCTGGGGAAGGATGAACACCTTTCTTACAGAAAATTGGAACTTTGCTGACTAAGGCATGGGGAGAGGAATAGTAAACTGCTGTTGCTTTTTGTCCAGTCCCATAATCGATGTAGAGCTGCATGTGAATGTGATCATATTATCACAAATGAATGGGTTGTTTCACAAAAAGTAAAAAATTACTTTTTAGTTGGTGTATGTCAGCAAAAGTTAATTTACCTCTGGCTGTGTTAGGTAATAATGCATACAAGGTGCGTGACAGGGAAGTACTGCCTTAAATAAATACTGCTCAAAATAGTCTTCGATGCAGTTTCTTCATGTTGGACAGCTAGTTTGGTTAGGGAAACTATGTTCCTGGTTTATGAGGCTTAAGAAGATAATTAATTGTCAGTAACTTGGTACTGAATTAGTCAGTTGCTCCCTTCCAGTATTTTCCTTCTGTCCCATGTGCAGTGTGGATTTCAAATAGGGACTGTGTTACGTGTCTGTTGCCTGGGTGGATACTACCTGAATTCTTACCATGCTACTTCTTCAGTTTGGTTTTATCTTACAGTTTACAGAATTGTTATTTTGTTAAGTTACTAATTCTTCAAAAAGAAGAAATGGAGTCTTCTGTCAGGATGACACGTTTCATACAGTGGGCAGCCAAGGTCTTAAGTCCTGCAGTGCTGCCTGTCACCAGTGAGTCTGCTAGACTACACAACGTTAGTAGTTTTGGCTTTTAGTGAGACAGGTGCTCAAACTAGAAAAACATCTTAACTTTGGAGATATAATTAGAAAAATGCTTATGACTAGCTGCGTGTCTTTTTGTTTGGTTTTTTCCCCCCCTTCTTGCACATTTTTCTTTAACTGTACCTGCTTTCAAAAAGGATGTGCTGTTTACTGGTGTTTGAAATACATTTTTTCCCCCATTTCCGTAGTCCACTCAAGAGGCTTTTAGGATAGAATATGATACCTTTGGTGAACTGAAGGTCCCAAGTGACAAATACTATGGTGCCCAGACTGTAAGATCTACGATGAACTTCAAGATTGGAGGTGTTTCGGAAAGAATGCCAGTAAGTAATTTAAAGCTGTGTTCATTTTTTTCCTTTTTAATTATCTTTTGGATGTGAGAGTGAATACCTTCTTCTTAGACATTTTAGTGCATGTAATCTGTTTCAATACACAAAGCACACCTGGACTGACAAGGAAAGGATGAGCTATGTACTGCTTTCTGTACTGCTTGGATAAATGTTACTGTTAATGGGAGCATAGGTCATGTGAGCTGATTGCGCTTGGATTTGGTTGATGGACTACTACTGGATTTAAGTTCAGAAAGAGTTTGGTTTAGAACGAGACCTGTTTTATAGGTTCCTAAGCTGTCCTTTGGGGAAAAAAACGTACAGATTTAAACTTACTCTTATGTCTCAGGTTCAGGTTATAAGGGCTTTTGGCATCTTGAAGAGAGCAGCTGCTGAAGTGAATCAAGATTATGGTCTTGACCCAAAGATTGCTGATGCTATCGTAAAGGCGTCAAATGAGGTAGGAACAAACTGTTCAATATACTAGAACTGGCATTGTGGTTTTTTTAAGCTCTTCACAGGTAGTTTGGAGGGTGAGGGAAGACTTCTTGCATTTCTCAGATTGTTAGAGGAAGCCATGTACTGTCAGTAAATTTGGGTTTTCAAGTTAAGAAATAATTTACTTAATATAATGTTTTATTATTTTATTTCTTACATTTATAGAAGTGATAGAATGTTCAAATACATTTTGATGCTTAAGTTATAAAAACAATGTAATTTTCCCCCTCTATTAAGATTACTCATTACTTGCTTAGGGTTCACTCTTACCAGAGAAGAGTATAAAAAAATGTAGGAGGGGAATGAGTCTCAGTTCATTCAGCTAATGTGAAGTCTGACACAAGCAAAGCTTTTTTTGTTTTGGACATCTCCAATCTCTTAAGCAAGTGCATCTCGGTAATGTGAAGACCATTTGCAGTCTGAAAAGTTTCTCTGTTACTAGTCTTATCTCCTCTTCAGACTTAAGCTTACTAGTAAATCTGTGCTCTTTAAGTATCACTTTTATAGCTAAAGAGGACATGATGTGACATGCAGAGGCATCTCCTCTTTCTCAGGATAAATCCCACCAAGTGCACAGAGTTGTGAATGACCATTATTTGAGATATGCTAATACCAGATGTGTTGCTTTGTGTAAATCAACAGATACATTTATCTAGAAGCATTGTTTTACAGAGCTTTCTTGTTCTGAATAGCTTAGTAATATTTCAGTATTTGCAGAAGGCCTTATCCTCTTTCTACCAGGTGTAGCACTGTAAAGTCCCAAGACCCAAGAGCTCTGGAGAACTCCAGAATATGTGCAGTCTCTTCTTGTGGTTTCTAGGGATCTCCTAGTTAAAGGTGGATCAGAAGTTTTGGTGGCTAAATTCTACTTAGTTTAGATCAATGGGTTCTGAAAGTTGTTTGGGGCTGCTTTGTTGTGTTTTAAAAACACCTCTGCAGTGCTATCATTTCCCTTACCTCCACAATAATTTTCTAATATAACTTAAAAAAAAAGAGATACCACAAGAAGTCAAGTTACTCTTGGAGGTGAAAACTTTGCCCCCTTTGTAAGATGGGAAATACATAAGATCCTGTCCTGAAAAACATGATTCTGGGAGGACTGATGTATCTTGATAATTTGGAGATAGTTATCTAGCCTCAGAGCTGTGACAACAGATCCTTTGCTTTGCGTTCTTGACTTTTCTGAGGCTAATACGCATGAGCATAATACTTCTGAGATTTTGATACTATCACAAACATACATTTAGAAAACTCTGTAAATACGTATAAGGTTCAGCAGGCTCCAAAAATGTAGATCAAACAGGAGAGTATTTGTACCTGTTGTTCTGTTTTGATTTGAGATGGTAGTTGTCATAGCCTGCCTACAGAAGATATAAGTTGGTATAGCCATCTTTGGCTGAGCAGGATCTTGTTCCTGTGGGTAATAAGCAAGTCAATACATATGAATCTTTTTAAGTCCGTGTGATTCTCTTACTTTTCTGTACGTGTAACATATTCAGTTACAGCTGAGGTATAGTAAAGGCAGTCACAAGTCCTTTTTAGGCATCTCTCATTTTAAAGCCATGTAGGTCCAGAGCAGTAGTAGGGAAAGCATGCCAGCAGCCATCTGCCGGCTCATTGTGTTGATGCAAAACCTAATGTCTACAGGTGTAAGAGGTCTGGAACCTCCCTGTATGAAATTTATTTCTGGAGAAATTTCAGAGTCCAGTTATTCAAATATCATGTACTGCGTATGCGTGACAATGACCTTTAGCAAAAACACCTCTTCTGGGGGACTATTTTCCATAAGGAATGGACTTCTGAATGCTCTAATTCAAATTGTTTTATAGTTGTGATCAGTGTTCATGATGAAACTGCAGCTGTTGAACTTGATTTCCTAGGAGAAAGCAGTGCACTCATGCTGATGAGGAGTTTGTAAACAGATAAGCGCTGTCTGAAAACTGATTTTTCTGACACCGAAAGGATAGTCATGACCCAAGGAGACATGCAACATTGAATAAGTACCCTGAAGCACCTTATGTGCTTTGATTGAGAAACTACTTAAGATATTTCCCTTGCCTGGGAGATCTTAACTAACCTGAGCAAATAACTGTGGAAGGGAGAACCTGCAGATACTACCTCTAGTCCTACTCAGGAAGATTAGGATCCAAATGTGTTTAAAATTAGGGAGGGAGGGGATGGTTTTGGACTTATTAAATCACATGCATTGTTTGGGAAACAGAAGATTTAACCTAACAGACCTTTTAAAAATCTTTTATTTCTATGACTGTAGAATATGAAATCAAATTATGTATTTCTCTGTGTTTCAGAATTCAGCAACTTCAAAAAGCATAGCAGAAGTTTTTTGGCCTTTTAATAGCTGGTATTAAATCAAACTCTTAATTATTCTGGCATAAATACACAATTCTGTATGTAGATTTACAGATATAATGGAAAACATTATTTGAATTATAGCTATAAATTTCTCAGGTTTATGTTTTTTTGTTGGTGGGGAGTTTTGTTTTTTTTGTTGTTTGTTTGTTTCAGTAGAACAACTTTTCTCTCTCTTTTTCCATTATAGGTAGCTGAAGGGAAATTAAATGATCACTTTCCATTGGTGGTGTGGCAGACTGGATCTGGAACACAAACCAATATGAATGTCAATGAAGTAATCAGCAATAGAGCCATTGAGATAATGGGGGGCAAGCTAGGGAGCAAAAAGCCAGTACATCCGAATGATCACGTTAACAAAAGCCAGGTTGTTATACTTGTATTGTACTTCTTTTGATGTCAAAATTGTTTTTTTTTGTTTGGGTTTTTTTTTTTAATTGTGAATTTTGAATTCTGTTATAGTCACTGTTTAGATTAAAAAAAAAAAGAAAGTTTTGTGTACAGATTTGGCAAAAATTTTCCAGTTTTTACAGTTCAAATGAACTTTAGAATGTTGGTCAGTGACAGTATGAGCTTTTTACATTAAAAATTTTGAACTTGTTAACAACAGATGAATTCACATGTGATGCAGTGGGCAGAGGTGGCCTGGTGACAACCACTGCTACTGAGACAGTCTTAAAGAAGTTAAATATAGATCCAATTTCTAGGTACTTACAACTGTTATCTCCATAATGCATTACCTAAAGCATGTAGAAAGAATAATAAAATGGCTAAAGTCCTGTAATAGGTAATTTTTCCTAAAGGATCGTGGTAGACATTTTAATTATACTTCACTCTTAATATTTTCTTCAGATTAACTGAAGTTTAAGCCACTGACTTGGTTGTACCCCTTTCTGATCTTTTGTGCCTACTCAGTATCCTGGGAGCTACAGATTTAACATTATCAAAGCAACACAGAGGTGTTTTAAAGTCACCTACGGTTCCTTTAAAGTGGCCCATCAATTTCTTACCTGTTGTAACTACTATAGTAATTATTTTTCTTTTTTTTTTTTTTTTTTTGGCCCAATGTTGTTGTCAATAATCTACTCAGGTTAACTTTTTGTGGCTATAAAATGTTGATTCTGTCAGTAAGGTACTGGACTGGAATTTGGAAGACTTGATTATTCCTGCAGATTGACTTGTGGAACATTCCTAAGTTGCTTACGCTTAGTTTAGTTTCTTATTGTTTATAAAATAAAGAGAATAGAGCCATACATCTACATCTTACAGCAACAATGGTGAGAAAAGCTTGCAAATGAATTTTTTAAACTTCCTTCACAGAGTTCAAATGACACTTTCCCAACAGCAATGCATATTGCGGCTGCCCAGGAGGTTAATGAGGTGTTATTACCTGGACTAAAAAAGCTACAGAATGCACTTGAAGCAAAATCCAAAGAGTTTTCCGAAATCATAAAAATAGGGCGCACTCATACACAAGATGCTGTTCCACTTACACTTGGACAGGTAAAAAACCCCACAATTATGCATTTGTTTGGAAAAATTCTTGTAAATGTATTGGAATAAACAGAGGCAAACTTGAGGAGGCCTAAATTAAGTGGGTAGTTTAAGAGCAATTATAGGAAACTGAATCTCTAGTTAGAGTATTTTCATCTTTATTGGAGTTTGCTGGATGCTATAACTGCATCATAAATTTTCTTTTTTCCCATGTATGTTTTACTTCTACTAGTGGTAAGATATAAATGATTTTTAAATTATGTTCCATTACCAAATAACACAGTGTGGTATTTCTGTCACCCTGGAAGGAATAAGGTAGTTAGTCCGTAATCTGTAAGCTTATATTAATGAGGTTTTGCAATATACAAAACCCCAAAGTATTTTGAATAAAATCTTTTGTATATGATCATATATACATATGAGATAGCAAATCTTTATTACCATGTTGTCAAGAATGGCTTATATGACATTAATTTGGTAATGAATTAACTTAAACTGAATTGATAAAAATCCAAGTAGAATTTTGGGGATTTTTTCCAAGAATGCACAGGTAGGGTTTTTACTAACTAAAGTGAACAAAGCCCAAGATCCATTTCTGTAATTGTACCTTGAGAACATTAATTTCATCTGGGAGCTGACTTACCTTGCATTCAGATCCTGCTAAGTGCACAACTGAGATAAAAGGCAAGAGAAGAATGCATTGTGTATACATTTTTATATATGTAGGTTCTTTATGTGTAATTGTTTGTAGTGTGAGAGCAGTCTTCTAATATATGTAAACTTTCCCTCCTAATGAGAAGATGCTAAGATTCAGCACTTGGGTGAAGTTCAGTGCCTTCGGGTTTTTAAATAAATTAGTCCAATCATGTTAAAAATCTAAATAGTTCTAGATGCTTATTCTTGGTTGTTGTCTGTGTTCTTTTATTTTGTTCTCCTTTCTTTCAAAGGAATTTAGTGGCTATGTGCAACAAATTAAATATGGCGTGGCTAGGATTGAGTCAACCATGCCCAGGGTGTATCAGCTGGCAGCTGGCGGGACTGCCGTTGGTACAGGATTAAACACAAGAATTGGCTTTGCTGAGAAAGTTGCTGCTAAAGTGGCTGAACTGACGGGTGAGGAATGATATTTCAGAGTTATCAGTAAAGTAGTATATGTAACATGCAGTCAAATTTAAACTAAATCTTTCAGCTTCCGTACTTCTCGTAAGCTCAAATTGTATTTATATTTTCACAGGAAACTTTCTGTTAATGCTGTATGTTATATGCCTTCTACGTAGGATTTTTCATGCAGCGTATGTTCATAATTGCACTTGGTGCATTGAAAGTGACTGAAATTACCATGTTCTTCTGAGCAAGGCTTATTGGTTATGGATACAGTTTCAGGCTTCTATTATTAGCCCAGCTATGATGTGTCTGTCTTTCTCTCTGCTCCTCTGGCTGTCTTAATCTACAGTGACTTGGCACAAAATAAAGGGAAAAAACCCCTCCCAAAGTCACTACATTTTCTTATGTGAAAGAGTAAAACTTAGGTGTCTGATTTTTTTTGATGCTGTCTTTATAGATCGTAAAACTTAATTTACAGAGCTATTGAGGTTTTTTGATCTTTAAACTACTACTTCTCTGTCACAGCAGCAGTTTTTAAAATGCCCCCCAAATGAATGCATATGCTTTGCATTTAAATTTTCTGTAAAATCTGAAACTGCTTATCAGCAGTATTTTTGTTTTAATGGATCTATTATTCACAGTTTTGTAGAGGGTCAAGACTTCTTGCACCCTGACAGGGAAGAAGTAACTTGCCGTAAGCAACAGCTGCTGAGAAGCTGCTGAGAAGCAGTACAGGGCTTGTGTTGGTGCTTGAAGAAGCTTCAGACTCAGGAGGTGTGAGGAAGCTCTCCCATTTTAACACTCGTTAGGTGTACCATATGGGCAGGTTGTGTGAGTTTAAGACAAGTAGGGCAGATTATTGAAGCTCCACATGTTCTTACAGGGAAAGTTTGGAATTATCTCTGCAATACAGAAGGAAGCTATGCAGTTCAGAAGCTCAAGCGAATTGAGTGGGATTTGGTGTTTGGCAGGAACTGCAAAACACTAGAAATTATGGGGGTTATGCTGCTCTTGTTGGAACTGGCAATGTAAGTTCAGTCCAGTAGTTTTGTTGGGCATAAGTCTGGCCCACGGGCAGTCCTTAGTGATGTTCATTACCACTAAGAACATTCTGCTGAGAGTGTTCTTCCAGGACAAAGCCCTGAAGAAATGTTTTTCATTATGGAATGTAGCGTCAAATCTCAAGCATTTAATTAATGTAAATAAAGGTGTTGCTTCCATTGCTCCTGTGCTCTTGCTGTTGGCAGCAGTTTCAGGCATCCTCCTGAGTCTGAGTCAGCTTTCACATGTTCCATCTAGTTGGTTGTTCTCTTCCAGTGCTGATACTCGGATGCATATTTTTTCTTTAACTAGCTGATTCCACTGTGATTACATTTTATTTATCCTAATGTCTGCACTGTGCCGCAAATACGCTTTTTTTTCGTAACTGGGAGAAAGCGTCCCAGCAATTTACAATCTGAAGAATCTAACTTGCTTTCATGGAAGAAATATGTAAGTTTGGGATAACTTGTAAGAGATTCTTGACATTCACAAAATTTCTGTGAGGACAGGCTGAGACAACTGGGCCTCTTCAGCCTGGAGAAGAGAAGACTCTGGGGAGACCTTATAGCAGCCTTCCAGTACCTTGAGGGGGCCTATAGGAAAGATGTGGAGGAACTCTTCAGCAGGGCCTCTTGTGAAAGGACAAGGGGTAATGGTTTTAAAATAGAAGAAGGTAGATTCAGACTAGACATCAGAAATTTTTTTTTTTTTACAATGAGGGTGGTGGAACACTGGAGCAGGTTGCCCAGAGAGGTGGTTGATGCCCCATCCCTGGAAACATTCGAAGCCAGGTTGGACGGGGCTCTGAGCAACCTGATCTGGTTGGAGATGTGCCTGCTTTTTGCAGGGGGGGTTGCACTAGAAGACCTTTAAAGGTCCCTTCCAACCCAAACTATTCTATGATCCTATGATCCTACTGTGATGCAAAGCAATGTTTAGTGTACAACACAGTATGGAAGCTTGAAATTTGTACCTTTGTTGTGGGTAGATGCTCAAATTTCATATTCTTCTGTATTTTAGTGACTTTTATTGTGTCTTTTGTATTGAATCTGTTTAAGAAATAGGTTTGTGAGGAATGGTCTAGACAAAAGAGAGATGAACTTAGTGTTTATTAATACAATTTTTTTTATTAAACTAATTATGTATTTGAGTATCTGATTTATGTCTGCAAGGAATGCCTCATAGGTTTAATATTTCCTGCTCTCCTTGTAGGTTTGCCTTTCGTCACTGCTCCAAATAAGTTTGAAGCTCTTGCAGCTCATGATGCTCTAGTTGAACTCAGTGGAGCTATGAACACAGTGGCATGCAGTCTGATGAAAATCGCTAATGATATTCGTTTCCTGGGTTCTGGACCACGCTCTGGACTAGGAGAACTCATCCTGCCTGAAAATGAACCAGGAAGCAGCATCATGCCAGGTACAGAGAAAACATCCAGAAAAAATTGCCTGTTTCTTTTGTTTTGGACCACTAACTCCTAAGAGATATTTAACAAACCTCCACAAATGTCAGTAAGTCTATGATTCAACACTTCTATCAGTTTTTATCCTCTGCCATATTTTACCAAAATTTATGTTCATCAAAATACTTGTTTGCACAGCTGTGTGTTGACAAGTATGTGGCAGAGAGTTGTATCTGTAAAGGTACGACTTTATCAATACAGGCCTGCTTCTCAAAACCTTCTTTTAGAATTGCAAGGTCTCTACAAGTTTTATGTAAAGGCTTTTCTGAAACAAGCTTTAAATGATCTAATCTATGAATTGTAGCAATAGTGTTATGTAAATTGACTTCTGTCTTTACTTCGTAGCATGATTAGTGTTATTTACTCTCACATTCCCTTCTGCAACGATCACACTGTATGGGAGGATAAGAAAGGAAGGAATAATATTAGTAATCATTCCTTGCTTCTCTCCTAAAAAAGTATGTGTATGTGAATATTGTACATCTAAAACTATTCTAAGCATATTCTTCCTGTATGATAAATTATAAAAGAAACAGGTTGTGAGCATATTTGACTTTCAAAAAAAAACATGTACTGAATGTTCTTGGTAGGATTATTTCTAGAAATGAAAGCGACCCTAAAACTTTCTTGTTAGGAGGCCACTCTAATTTGTTTTCTGGTTTTGTTTGTTTGGTTTTTTTTTTTTCCTGAGAGTGTATTAATTTTATTACAAAGTAATTATTAGAAGTTAGTAATACTTTTCTTAAGTTGACTTGAGATTTGGTAGTATTGGTATTTGGTAGTATTTACCAGAAATGCCTACTTATACAAATAAAGACAGGTTATAATCCCTTGACTATTAAGAACTGTGGTAATTAACAGCTGCTTAGCTCATGCATATTTGATCCAGCTCTCAAAGCCTTAGTAGATTGCTAAAGCAGCTGTAGCTGCCTTAAAAATCCTGGCTGAATTACTGGGATAGTACAGTGAATTTAACATCATTCATGGAAATTAGTTATTTTCTGTGGTGCACAGATACAGATGAGTAACACGTTACCTCCTACAAAACATCTTCTGTGGAATGTGATTTGGTAAATGAGGGAAGTGCTGATTTTATTTTTTTCTTCTTCTTCGGTAACCTTTTTCTCTCCCTTCCATAACTAGGAAAAGTGAACCCTACCCAGTGTGAAGCTGTAACCATGGTGGCAGCCCAAGTTATGGGAAACCATGTTGCTGTTACTGTAGGAGGTAGTAATGGACACTTTGAACTGAATGTTTTTAAGCCCATGATGGTAAGTTAATAAAATTTTAAATATCTAGCACTTCAAAAATAATTGTTTGTACAATCAGATAACTTGGGGAAAAAAAACCTCAGTGAATAATTGGTCAATACAAGCTCCAGAGAAGCTGATAAAATGTGAGGACAAATTTTATTCTTTTGTATGATAAGTCCTTGTTATTTAGACAGGGAACTGGCAATGTTTTTTACATGAAACTATCTTATGCAGATAGGTTTTTATCTCAAAAATGTGTGTTTATCATCGGTCTAAGGCAGCGGGAAGAGGAAAACAAATTTTATCCAAACAGGAGACAAAATATTATCCAAAGCCAAAGAGAATTTGGTATTTTAGCTGCTTTTGGGAAATGAGTCATGTAAAATTGTAGCTGGTTAGTCTTAGACCTAAGTATATAAAATAATGTTTGCCTTCCACAGTGTAAGCAGGATACACCAAGATACATACTGTATGTAAGATGTTGAAGGGATAGTATAGGTATTAGTGTAGGGATGATAATTTAAAAAGAAGTAAGGTGACTTGTGGAAAAGATCCTAATATTAGATAGAAAACACTGGAACAGGTTGCCCAGAGAGGTGGTGGATGCCCCATCCCTGGAAACATTCAAGGCCAGGTTGGATGGGGCTCTGAGCAACCTGATCTGGTTGGAGATGTCCCTGCTCCTTGCAGGGGGGTTGGACTAGATGACCTTTGAAGGTCCCTTTCAACCCTAACCATTCTATAATTATATTAAAAAAATGGAAGTTTTTGAGATTTTATCATCTTGTTAGAAATAAGAGGCACAAAGGGAGCAGCATGTCATATGTTATTTTTCTACACAGCCTATACTGATTGATAGTGCTTTTTTTTTTATGCTAGTAAGAAATGGTTGGGGGAAAAAAAAGAAATCTTATAATAAAATCAGTATTTGTCTCTTCCTTCTTATGTCTGTTTAGGGTACTGATTTTTTTTTCCCCCTCCATCTGAACAAACATTTTCTAAGCATACAGCTCTTGGTTTTGACAAAAAAAAAAAAAAAATCCTATTGAACAGCCAGAGACGTACCTAGCAGAAGATACATTTTGATAAAAACAGGCACTTCTCCAAAAAAAAAAAAAAAAAAAAAAAAAAAGAGTGGCATGTTATGAATTGTCAACTTAGAGGACTAGTGCCAGACGTTATTGTACTCTGAATTGTTACATGTCTTCCATTGACTGGTACCTGACGGGGGAAACGACAGTGAGTCAAATGCCTTCATGCATTTTTCCCCTGCTATTTGTGAACTATTACAACAAAATGACTATGCACACCGTGGTCATCTTTATGCAAGAATTCTTCTGCTATTGAATGCTTCTCACAAATTCTTTTAAATAGGAGTGGCTGAGCTCACCCTGCAAAACGAGGAGGGTGTCTTACTGCACAGCTTTTGAACTGTTTGTATACCAACAGCCCGCTGAAGAAGTGGATGTTGCAGGGCTGGTGGCAGTGGGGGGCACTGGTTACGAACAAATGTGGCAGAGTGTGCAACTGTTAATATCTGAATGTAATAGTTGGTATTTCTTTCTTTCTTTCTTTCTTTTGTTAGATTAAAAATGTTTTAAACTCTGCAAGGCTTCTTGGAGATGTTTGTGTTTCTTTCACTGACAACTGTGTAGTTGGAATCCAAGCCAATACAGACAGGATCAACAAACTAATGAGTGAATCTCTGATGTTGGTAACAGCACTTAATCCACATATAGGTAGGTTTAAGGCTCAGAATCTTCTCAAAACATCATAGTGGAATATTATGCGGTAGGATTACTTTGCACACGTTATTTATAATGTCACAGTGTTTAGGAGACCAAGTCATAGCTCAGGCCGAAAGTTAGTTTAATGTCACCATCTGGTATTACTGGTGAAATCGATGCGTCCTGCTTGCAGCTGCCAAACCAGCGCGTTATAAACATAATTCTGATGGGAGTCAAAAAAGAGATTGGGAGAATTTGTGTACCTGTTATCCTGATTTAACCACTAGTAATAATGGAAAGTGAAAGATTACAGTATGAGATTTTTTTTTAAAGGCCAAAGTCAGATAAAACACTGATCAAAATGCACTAAGACCAGAACAGCAGCATTTGCCTTCGCCTTCAGTAAGGCGCTGGTGCAGTACACTCGCTGCACAATTCTGCAAGCTGAGTGAAGCACTAGTAGCAACAGCTAGGAAACGGCTTCTCTGGAGGCCACGTCTCACTTTTTTTCTCACCTCTAACAAATTTTCTGAAACTGCAGATGGCTAACTTGTGCATTTTGTGCGTTGCAGGATACGACAAAGCAGCCAAGATTGCCAAAACGGCGCACAAAGAAGGGACGACGTTAAAGGAAGCGGCTCTGAAGCTGGGATTCCTTACGTCTGACCAGTTTGACCAGTGGGTGAAGCCTAAAGATATGTTAGGTCCTCAGTGACGCGTGTGCAAAAACTGTTCTTAAGGCAAAACGTAAATAAAATAACGCAAATGCGGTGTGCTGCTGTTTCACTGGCTCCGCTCCCGCGGACAGGCCCGCCTCTGCCGCGGCCACCGGGGCGAGCTGAAGAGGTTCCGGGGTATCGGCCCCGGATGGCCAATCACGGTTCGCCGCCGGGGAGAGGAGGCCGGAAGTGCGGGGGCGTGCTGCTGTACAAGCGCTTCCGCCTTCGCCGCGGCCCCGCCTTGGGGGCGGCCGTCCGTGGGCTTCCGGGTCGGCGGGGAACGCCGCCGCCGTTGCCGGGACCCGGAGTGAGACCGAAGCGCCGCCGCCGCCGCCATGAACCGCTTCTTCGGTAAAGCGAAGCCGAAGGCGCCTCCGCCCAGCCTCACCGACTGTATCGGGACGGTGCGTACACCCTCCCCGCGGCACCTGACCCGCAGCCCTCCGACCCCCACGAAGGGCCGGGGCCGGCGACGGCGCTGCCCGGCCCAGCCGCCTTCCCGGGAGGGACAGGGGAGCGGCGGAGCGGGCCCAGCCGGGCGATGCTCTCCCCGCCACGGCGGGTCCCGGGGCTGAGGGCGCGCTGGGGACGGCTGCCCCCCGCCGCCGTGCCTCCGCTGGTGTCGGTGCGGGCCTAGGGCTTCGTACGCGAGCGACTGCTTGTCGCTGCGCCTGCCCGTAGGCGGAAACGTGCGGGTGTCCGCACCGACCCGGGGGGAGGGGGGGGGTGTATGGGCGTGCGCTGGTTTGGAGGTACGGCCTGTGGGTGCGGGTGTACGTGCCGGGCGGTACGCACCTGTGCGTAATCGGTGTGGCTCTGCCTGCCTGAGTGCCGGTACACAGCTGCGTGTGGAGGGGCTGTCTGCCTGCGTGTGTGTGCGCGGTCTTCCAGTACCTCAAGGGGGCCTACAAGAAAGATGGGGAGAGGCTGTTTAGTAGGGCCTGTTGCAATAGGACGAGAGGTAATGGTTTTAAAATAGAGGGGGGTAGATTTAGATTGGAAATTAGGAAAAAAAAATTTCCAGCGTTATAGAACACTGGAACAGGTTGCCCAGAGAGGTGGTGGATGCCCCATCCCTGGAAACGTTCAAGGCCAGGCTGGATGAGGCTCTGAGCAACCTGATCTAGTCAGGGATGTCCCTGCTCCTTGCAGGGGGATTGGACTAGATGACCTTTGAAGGTCCCTTCCAACCCTCACCATTCTATGATTCTATGATTCTATATGCTTTATGTGTGTACAGCTATATAAACACTTGAATGTACACAGCTACGTGCCTGCGCTTTGGTACGGTGTTTTTGTATATTTGCACACATGTACTTCGGTTTGCATCTGTGCATCAGCATGGCGTGTGCGGGAGCATACATGCACACTAGTACGTACATTTATACACATGTACACCCGTGCCTGTATTGGTTTCCTGCGCACGGGAGCGCGTCCCATAAATGGATGCATGCAATGTGCATGTAAGGCCTGGCACTGTAAGCAGAAGATCAGGAAATGTCTTCCTCACAGCAGCCAGCTCTGTATTAGTCAATTAGATTATTGAGGGCTGATTTTGACAGTTCCAAGTCAATGTGCATTTTCTAATGTTGAGACAAATCATAACAAAAACGGTCAGATTTAGATATGCCAGCAGGCAGTCTTCCACTGGGAGCTTGTTCAATCCCAGTGGATTTTTAGGGTACATTAAAGTGTAATTTAAACAGCTGCTTTGACTGGCAACACCAAGCATTTAGGATTTCTTCCAGAAAAGGTCATCGTCACCACCACCCACCAAGAGCTGCATGGCATTTTGATCCTCTTTTAGTTGTTTGTAATTACATTCTCTGAAAATATGGCTCTACATGACAGCAAGTTAGCTGAAAAGTAGAGTTTCAGGGTTTTTTTTTTTTTTTTTTACATAATGTGGTGACTTGGCAACCAATGATGAGTTGCAAAATGGTTTTTAAGATAAGGAAATAAAGAGCTTGTGTTGGTCAGCTGTTGAGAAATGAAGGGAGGGCTCCAAGCACAGCTCATTGGTGTGAAGAAGTCTATAAACCAGTTATTGTTACTAAGCTCTGTGTTAGCTGACAGCTTTCAATTTCTGTAGATGAAACTAAAGTTTAAGACAGTTCTGTATCACTAGTAGGTGTGGTGAGAAATGTACTTCCTTTTAGAAGTTTGACGTTTATGAGTGAACTTTTTGCACCGATTTACGTGACGTAATCTATCTGATCTGTGAAAGACTTGCTGTGTTTTCGGGTCATTTTCACAATAATGAAGATTCGTACAGGTCCTGCTAAAGGATTAGAGATACCAAAAAAACTTGCACTCTTTCTTTATGATGTTAAATTCAACAGTTTGGAGACTCAAGTAATGTCAGTTCTGTGTTGTTTTCAATCTTAGACACATTTTGTTGTACCTTTTGAAAGAGTCATATTGCTTTGTAGAATCTCTTACCTTGTTACTTCAATGGTAATTAGCCATTAAACGGCAGTCAGGAATTATTGTATTTGGCGAGCAATGATTAATGTTCATAGTTACCATTTGTTAAAAATGTAGACAACTCTTAGGCAGAACTTATGCCCATGTTTTGGATGTTCTTTCCTGTGTATGCAAAAGCAGTATGACTGAACCCCGTAAGATCAACACACAATGCGCTGTTTTTTTTTTTTTTTTTCCTGTGGTAAGAGAACAAGCATCACCTTAAGATATCTAAACAATTCAAGATTTTGGCATTTAAACAGCTGGTTCTGTGGAATCACTGATCTGAAGTGTTTACTGAAGCCTAGGAAACACTTCTCCCTACTTTTCTTCGATGGCTGGTAACTATTGAGTCTGCTGAGTCACTGTGTGATGCCTTCCTGTCTCCACACTTATTCCCCACGGGTATGTCCCTGCTCTCTACTTTGCAGTTTCTGCTTGCTCTCTTGCGGTGCCTGACATGCTTGCCTCAACATCAGATTATTTTGTCCTTGCTGGCTGAGCACAGTCAGATGACTCAAAAGCTGTCACGAGGCCAGTAGGAGGAAGGATGCATCAGGAACTGTGGCATTGATTTTTTTTTTTTACTTCTTTGAAAAAACACTCCAAATTTATGGTTTCTTTTCAGAGTAGTAAGTAGGAAAATAGGAATAAAAGGCTAATAGTTGTGACAACAGTGTTAAAATTCAGTCTTATACGTGTTGTTCTTTTTTTAATAAAAATAAGCTGCACTTTTGCTTAATAGGGATTTGGAATACCACAATCACTTTCTTTTGTTTAGATTGAGGCCCTTCTGTAGCAATGAAACGTACCTCAGTATGCCTTATTTGTGAATAATACAAAACAGCTCTTTCAGTCCTAATATACAGTCTAGTTTTCTGTTGGATAAATTAGATCCATTCTCTCCTCATCTGTCCATTCTTGTTTTTAAAAGCTGAGGTCCTGTGTAATCTGTGTGTGAAATTTTCATGTAGCTAATCAATACAGGATCATCTGTCTCTGCCTCCTGCTAGTACTGCCTAAAAGAATAATTATATAAATAAACCAAAGAACTGGTTTTCCCCTGTGAAGGAGGCTGACTTCAAAGATGCTTTTAGCTGATGAAGATCTTGAGGAGGTGCCACGCTTTGAACCTACAGGAGTTTTAAAATCGCAAATACCTCTCTTCTGCTATTAGTAAAATATTTGGCATAATATAAAGCTCAATACATTTTTTTTTTTTTTTTTTTTTCAATGCCAGCTGTGTCCAGACACTTTAACGTCTTGTGTGGAGTGTTCATATCAAATGTTCTGCTCAGGATGCCTCTGGCAAATGCATGTTGCTTTCATAGAGAAGAGATTTAAAAGGATCATTGAGATAGCAAAATGAAAATCTGCATAATTGTACATGTTTAGCCGCACCATTAGCAATTCAGAATTCTAAATTTGCATTGATTGGTCTCACGCTATAATTGGAATGTCTTTATATTCTAATCCCTAGAGAGGCTCCTTGGAATGAGAAGTTAATAAGCTTTATTTTGTTGTCTCCAGAGAAATGCTGTGATAGTCGGTTCATATTAAGGAGGCTGTCTTTGGTTTGTTATGAATTTGTGTATGATGTTAGAATGACCTGTACCCATGTTTGGTTATGTAATTATCATCTTTATCCCTCTGATGCAGAAGGTTTTAAATATTTCCAAAATGACAGCTCTGTTATATGCTTTGCATCAGGGCTGTTAGGATTGGTTGGTGGAGGTCTCTTACCGAGCTATGCAGCTGTTACTGGGATTTGGAGCAAAAGTCCAGTAAGAATTCAGAGTAGCTGCCACGTGTGGAACTGCTGTGTCCTGGCTCCCTGTGCGGGAAGTGATGGGAAAAGTGTCTTTCTGACAAAGAACTTGGGCATCTTTGGTTAAGTCTGGGCTTCTTAAACATAACCAGTAATCCAGGTGTCATTCTGAAGGATTAATGTTCTCTGCTCACCAAAAATAAACCTCTAGCCTTGCTGAACACATCTCTGACCCTTTTGCATGGCCCCCTTATCTGCCAGCACAGTACACTTAAGTTTTTCTGTTCCAGTTTGTGCTCTGTGCTGTCAGAAATACCTGAATAGAGACCGTGACTTGAGTGAGTGTGCAAGGGAGCTGATAAGAACGTGTTACAATGGCAGACCTTCCTGCAACCTCAGAATGTTTCTTGTGCTCCTTGTAGAAGGTGTTTCACTTGATTCTGGTTTTGATTCTCTGCAAACTTTAAACTGTTGTAAAACCTTTGAGGGAAGAAACAGTTCACTTAAAAGAATAATAAAACTGAGGGTGTTCTTTTTATTTTCCAATAGCTGAATAAAATCTTAATGAATGTTTTTTGTTTGCCCCATCACATATTAAAGGTGGATAGCAGAGCTGAGTCAATTGACAAGAAAATTGCTAGACTTGATGCAGAACTTGTGAAGTATAAGGATCAAATGAAGAAGATGAGAGAGGGGCCTGCAAAGGTAAGAATCTTCTGTGGGATTTAAGCATGAGAGGATGTGACTCACACTTTTTGTCAGGTAGTGAGGTGATTTAGCCAGTTCATCAGGTTCTTAGAATTGCATCTTGCCCTACTGATGGAATATAAGATCCTGCAGGATTATTTTAATTCTGAAGCATCTCTTAGACATGCATCTTTGAACAGTGTTTTTGTTGTTGTTTTTTTTCTTGTATTTTATTGTGTGATATAATTCCTCAGTCAGAAGTAACTTTCTTCCCTTCTTCCTTCTGTTACCTGAATTAAGTCTGGTAGAGAGGTTCTTTTGTTCTTCAACCAAAATAAAAAGGTTTGCTTTTTGCAGAAAGGGAGTAGGAAAACCCATTTTTGAAAGGAGATAAACATATAATATAAAATGTATCTAATAGTAAACATACGTAATATAAACAGTATTGTTAAAAGTACCTTTTGCAGTATTGTTTGATGCTGACCATTAAAATGTGTTGATGAAAGATGGTTCTGATGGACTAATTTTGACTTTGTATTCTGCTTACCAAAAAAAATAAAAAAAAATCAAATGCCAGAAATGTTAAAACTGTTTTCTATTAGAAGATTTACATACAAGATTATTTGGTTAATCATTAATGCAGAACAAATGCTGCATGTGACTATTGTTAAACTCTTTGCATTAGTATCTGAGGAATTTTTTGGAAAACTTAAATGTGATACATTAGATTTAAACAGTATAATCAAGACTCAAAAGAGTCAAAAGTCAAATATTTTTCCTAATGTTACAATATTGTGTGTTTCAGAATACAGTAAAGCAGAAAGCGTTGAGAGTGTTAAAGCAGAAGCGAATGTAAGTTTAAACCTTTCTCAAATCCCTCAGATGAATTGTACCTCTCCAGACTTGCTCAATTACCTGTTAAGTATTTGTGAACTTTTACCATCCAAAGTATCCTATGGTAAGGAATGCAATAGTTTAGTTAGATGTTGTAAGAAGGATTGCTTGGTTTTGTTTTGTTTTGTTTTTTCCTTTCCTTTTTTTGACCTCTGTCTGCTAATCTTATGTGATAGTTTTTACCCTGTTTACAGTCACTGGGCCAGTCATAATAGGCTGTCATCATATCCCTCTCTCATCTCTTCTCCATCTTGTTAATCAGTAATATATTTAGTCATTCCTTGACCAGAAGCTGTTTTGTATTTGGATCATCCTTGTCTTGCAGACCTCCTGCCTTGAATGTTTGCTTTCATTTTTCTTTAACTTGATATATTTTACATTCTTTATTGGATATAAGTTTAGCTTTGAGAAGGATGATTTCTTGATTTTTCAAGTCCTCCTTTTCTTTTTGGTTAGCCTTAACAGTTTTGTTTTGCTACCCTATCCTCCCGCTCCTCCCTGCTCTGCGGAGCGCCAGTGCAGAGCCATTGTGGTTTGGATAACCTGCATCTCTTCCGTTCTGCTTACAGCATTAGTGAGCAATGGCATGTATCTAGCTTATAGTGATTAAAACCTTTGCTATATCCTCACCTAGTGTGTAAGCCTATAGAAATATGGTATCGCCATCAGTTAAAACAGAAGCTTAGTTCAGGAGTAGCTTTGTCAACTTTAAATACACAGAAATTCGTAATGGCCAGGATCTTATGAAGCTGTTTATTCTGCTGGGATCGTTTATAATTTAAAAAAAAAAAAAAAAAATCTCTTCCCATCTTTAGACTACTGCTGCTGATTTTTAAATTTTAACAAACCTAAGAATTTTTATGGCAATTAATAGTGTGGTGTTTTAAAGCCGTTCTTTGCATTGTTTTTAACAGGTATGAACAGCAGAGGGATAATTTATCACAGCAGTCTTTTAATATGGAACAAGCTAATTACACTATTCAAGCTCTGAAGGATACAAAGACAACGGTACCAGTATATTCATCTCACATTTGTTTAACTTGTGTGTGCTACATCAGATACAAGCATGTTGTTTGACTCTATTCTAGGTTGATGCAATGAAACTGGGGGTGAAAGAAATGAAGAAAGCTTACAAGCAAGTCAAAATTGATCAGATTGAGGTGAGCTTCTATAGTTTAAATTATTAAGAACTGAAACAATGTATTGTAATAGCGACGAGTGAACTATGTAACTTAAAGGTAAGCTGATTGGTTTAGTTCACATGAGTTTGCTTCCTTTTTTTATGGGACCATCATTATAATTATTTCCTGATGTCTCTGGTATGGCACAATCAGTTGGCCTCCTTGCACTGATTGTTCTTTCCTTACTGAGCTAATCTTTAATCTCTTATTTCCTTCCCTCAGCACTTCAGCATAAATGTTGGTGAATATTTCCCTGCTATTGTTTTTTTTTTGTCTTCCTTTTCCAACTCCCCCCTCCATGTTAGCAACATGCAGATTAGTCCTGTGCTCCCCTAGATCAAGGCAGTGCCTGATTTAAAAAACAAAACAAAACAAAAACAAAACTAAACAACAAAAAAACCCCTAAACCTAAAACAAAAACAATGCAGAAACTCCCACCAAAAATCAACAAACCAACCAACCAGTTTAATTTCAAGAGGTCTGCAAAGGCCTGGCCATGACTTCAGAAAATGCATAAAAAACAATCACAAGGTCTCTAAATATAATTTAAAGTGTGCTGAACTTAAACTCTTACAAAATGCCAGCACTGAATTCCCTCATGTTCTCTTTCCTATGCTGTTTTTATATATAGCCTGCATTATAAACCTTTAGGCAAGTATTGTCTCCTTTCTTGTACCCAGGAGGCAGTAGTTCTACTAAAGTATCTTCTAAATTTTTCTGTGGCACAACTCGGGCTAGTGTTTATTATCCAGATGGTAGATTTAATTTCTCTAGATTTCATACTCTTCCTGCTTTTCAATATAATGCTGAACTGTATTTATTAGAGGCTTTCAGTTTACCCTGAAGAATAGTTAAAATTTAAAATTAAAAAAAAAAGTTCAGCAAAGATGTCGCTTCAAGGTTCCTCTTTTTCTACCTCATACATTTATTATAATTTTAATAGTAATTAAGGCCACACTATAGTAATAGTATCTTGACTTGCATTGATGCTGCTTCAAAAAAATGGTTTATGCATTACAAAATTTGAGTGCCTTGTATGTTTGAATTATTAAATTGAATTTGATTAAGCTCCAGTAAACTTAACTAAAACTATTAAATATGGACCAGTTGAAATTGTTTCTTGCTTCAGGACATACAAGATCAGTTAGAGGATATGATGGAAGAAGCCAATGAAGTGCAGGAAGCACTGAGTCGTAGCTATGGCACACCAGAGATTGATGAAGATGACTTGGAAGCAGGTGAGGAAGGTGGAGGACACATTACTGAATGTAGAAATCGTCATACAGTGGTTCTTAATTTCATTAGTCAAAAACTTTAAGTTAAAAAAAAAAAGTGTTAATCACTTTTCTAAACATAAAAGCTGCATTTCCTTTAAGAGCAGTAACAACAGTATGAGACAAACATGAGAGCTACGCTAAGGGAATGCTGCAGTGAAGGAAAGAAGGTTCTCTGTCTTTTGTGGGAGTGTGTGTATTCCCGGCTGATGACTAAGTAACACTAAATGAGTGTGAATGTAAGCATTCAGTATGAATTCTGCTCCTCTGTAAGAGCAACTTCTGTTTTGCAAAAGGAATTCTTGCATAATTTTTCAACCAGCATAATTCAATTTCAGAACTGGATGCGTTAGGTGATGAGCTTTTAGCTGATGAAGACAATTCCTACTTAGATGAAGCTGCATCTGCTCCACCAATCCCAGAGGTCACTCCTACAGACACGAAAAACAAAGTGAGTCCTTTCTTCTTTAAATGCAAAATGCATCTGTTTTGTTTTGTTTTGGATTAATAATGTTTGTGTTTGTTGCTTGATAACTGGAATCCTTAATATTTTCAATTTAAAATAGTGCTTAATGTGTTCTGTATTCTGGACACTATATATGAGAGAATACGGTGTACTGAATGCTCTTATATTTTAAAGAGCTACAATGGCATTTTGTAACTCTTATTTAACATTGTCAGACTGCAAGTAGAATTTAAGTGTACCTTTACAGCTGCTAGTATAGTTACTCTTAAAAACGTAAGAAAGCCTTCTGTACGTTTGCATTTGGGGCTTCATAGTAGGGAAGAAATCTGATGCTGTTATTTTCATGCCAGCTGTCACACAGTGACAATTATAATTTTATAGAAATTATAAAGAAACTTTTGTGAAATGTTCTGGTTGGTGGAGAGTTGTTAACCTGTTGCTATTGCTTCTTTCTTGCAGGATGGTGTACTGGTGGATGAATTCGGATTGCCAAAGATCCCTGCAACATAAATGTTCCAAAAGCACAATGGATATAATGAACTACACTTTACAAATCAAATTAAGATTTTTTTTTTTTTTTTTTTTTAAATCCTGGAGAACTTGTCCTTCCAGTGTAACCTTAATATCACTACATCCTAGAATACAGTATGAATGGCGGGTGGTGTTCTTTCTTCAAAGAAAGTTGTTCAACTACTGACTTTTCTATTAATGGAAAATTTGGCACAGTTCCCTTCAGTGGAAGCAGTCAAATAGCTTTTGATTTCTGTGTCTTATGGACAAAGTAATAGTGAAGAGTAGTGGTGGCGGTTGATAGCTGAGGTTTATTTTGACTTTGTACGATGTTTCTCTTTCTTGAAACGAAGACTGTATGTTGCTGCCTACTCTCTGTAAAATAGCTCCCTTATTACTATGCTTATTTGATAAAAGAATTGAAAGCAATTTTAAACTACTGCAGTCTTGAGACTTCTATGCTGTCGTACTTGTAACCTTCTTGAAAGCTGTAACAAATAGGGTTGTTGTTAACTTTATGTAGTCTGTGAGACATAAAATCATGTAGATAGCTGCTGCTTTCGTGTGGTGTTTCTGGCAGTTAATTTGGTCTGAACCTGTCCGCCGTTCTGATCGGCGCCACGTGCTGCTGGAGGACAGGATGTGCCGGAGCTGCGGTTCTGGTCTGGTTCTGACCCCAAAAGCCTCCTGCGCGGCCTTTGGCAGCACCGTGCTCGCACCAGGCACCAGGCTCGCTTTGGCCTCGTCTCTCCTCCCGTCCGGAGCTGCAATAAAAGCCGATCGGAAAAACGGCATCCCAAGAGTAAGCGGTCAGACAAAAACTGCTGGCTTTCGTTCCGCAGCCGCGGGGCCGGGGCCGCTGCCGAGGCGGGGCTCCGGTAACACTGGGCGGTTTGGGGGCCCGGCGGCTGAGGGGTCCCTGCGAGGAGCGGCCACCGGTAACGCCAGGGCTCGGTGTACGGGCAGCGCTGCCCCTACTCCCGGCCGGCGCCCCTGGAGCGGAAGAGCGTAACTGTGCGCTCTCGCTAATTACAAGCCGCGCGGCTGACGCGGTCACCCCGAAAATGACGTCAGTAAGCGGCAGGCCGCCTACTAACGTCACGGCACCTCCGCGGGGCTTGGGCCGGAAGTGACGCGCTACCGGCGCGCCGCGGGAGGCGCCCGCAGAACGGTTTCCTTGTGGCGGGGTGAGATGGCGGCGCTCGGAGCCCCGGTTACCGTCACCGTCACCTACAGTAAGAGCCACGGGAGGGAGGGGGGCGGGGGGCCTACCTCCGGCCGCTGCCGGGCCTAGCGCGGCTTCTCTTACCGCTAGCTGGCCCCGGTGCCTCGGCCTCCGCCGGCACCGTGCGGGCCGGGCCCCCAGCTTCGGGGGGGGCCGTTCTCGCGAAGCTCGCCTCGGCCGTTAACGGTCGCCCGGCCGTGCGGGACGGCTCCGTGGCTGCCCTTGGCGCCAGGGGTAAGCGGGAGACGCGTGGGCCGCGGCGCTGGCCCGAGGCCAGGGAGGGGGCGGGGGAAGGGGGTGCGTGTGCGGCTGCCTTGGGCGGCCGCGGCTCCGCAAAGCCTGGAGGAGACGGAAGCCCCTCGGCCTCAACGGGGCACGGCTCAGCCCGGCTTCGGCGCCGGCTGCTGCCGTGCGGTTTCGCTCCTCTGCTGGCCACGTCTCCCCGCTGTCTCCCTCAAGCTGGTCCAACAGGAGGGGAGAAAAAAAATAGCCTTTTCCATATCAAGACAGGGGTAGCTCTCCCGTAAGGATGAGGGCGGGAATAGGTGACAAGGCTGTCCTGGCCAGAGAGCGCAGAGCAGAGATCACTTTTTTTTTTTTTTATAATAATCATAATTTAGATTAAATATATCACTGAAGTCAGCATTGTATGTTGAAAGCAGGCGGTATCTGGTGGGCTCTCATCTTATTTGTGAATAAGCTCGAACCGTTTGCAAGATTTTAACAGAAAGCGGTGGTTTCATCAGTATGATAGCTGAGTGCTGAGCTGATGAAATAGATTACTCAAAGGCCGGCTGGCATGATTGAGCTTTTTTTTTTCCTTGGGAAGAGAAATAGGAGGAGGGAGAAGAGAGTGGAAGGGAAGATGCAGTTAAGTCTGCAAGTAAATATGAAAATTACTGCAAAGAGGTAAGAATAGCCTGGACTCCACAGTTCTTAAAAAGAAGATGAGGAATACCATGATTAAATTTTAATGAAGTGGATCTAGTTGAGGCAGTAAGAGGAGTGAGAAGGACAGTAAAGTATTAAATCAGTGTGGCATTCGTCAGCTATTTTTTGTCAACAAAAGTTGTTAATTTTTTGTGGATTATTTTTTAATTATTGAAAAATAAATTCTGTTCCTGTTGCTTTTGCAGTATGTTGGTGACATTCCAACTTTAGAGCTTATTGTTTGTTTCTGCTTGCTCATTTGTGTTTTCAAACTGTTACTGTTGTATTTGATACATTATTTTGTGAAAATGTTTCCTTTACCATCTGGCAGTTTTATCCAAGAGTCTTTGGTGCGGAACTTTGTGGAACAGTAGGTTTGAATCTTCATGATTCATGTGCTCATTCATGCCTTCGGAGAGCTCCATTTGATCTGAGGCGTTTTCGTTTGCAAAGATGGCAAAAACTTAACAATAGCAGCGTAATTATGATTGCAACATCTTGCTGTTTGCCAGCTGTCATCCTATCTGAGAATATTTTTATCTTTCTAGTTATTTTCTTATCTGGTAATTACTTTGTCATTAATAAACAGCAAATAGAAGGCATCCTTCATCTTGAACTGTACCTGTTGCTGTCAGATGCTGGTTTACTACTTAGCACAAATGTTTTTATTAAAGTTTTGCATGCGTGAGTGAAAGCGGGAAGAGGTGGAAATAAGGATGAAGAAAGAGAATGGTAGTAGACCCACATATATTGCTTGAAAATCTACAAGAAGTTGAAATGTTCTGGGTTTTTTTAAGTGTATTTAGGCTTTTTTAAAAAAGAAAAAAAAATTGCACTAGTGGTTACTTTAAATTAGTATTCTTATTTACTGAAGCAAACTAATAAACAATGATACCAGTTCTAACCCATGAGGTGTTTTTTGTAGAGATTTCACTCTGCTGTGAATTGACACTAAAATTTTTGTCACTATCTGCCCATCATTTGTAATTAAAACTGTTTCCATTGCAAGGCAAACTTCAGCGTTTCAGCTCTTCCCCGTTTGCTGTTTGTCTGTTTTTTCCTCTCAACTGCTGAAAGGCACAGCCCTTATATACAGAGCAGTTGTATATATCAAAACAACCTTTTGACATATATTGAGGTTAGGACCTAAATATTTGTTTGTTTTGGGTTTTTTTTTTTGGTTTTTTTTTGTTTGTTTGTTTTTTTTTTTTTTCCAAAACAAATTTCCTGTGAGGACAGGCTGAGAGAGTTGGGGCTGTTCAGCCTGGAGAAGAGAAGGCTCTGGGGAGACCTCATAGCGGTCTTCCAGTACCTCAAGGGGGCCTACAAGAAAGATGGGGAGAGACTCTTCAGTAGGGCCTGTTGCGATAGGACGAGGTGTAATGTTTTTAAAATAGAGGGGGGTAGATTTAGATTGGATATTAGGAAAAAATTTTTTACACTGAGGGTGGTGGAACACTGGAACAGGTTGCCTAGGGATGTGGTGGGTGCCCCATCCCTGGAAACATTCAAGGCCAGGTTGGATGGGGCTCTGAGCAACCTGATCTAGTCGGGGATGTCTCTGCTCACTGTGGGGGGGTTGGACTAGATGACCTTTGAAGGTCCCTTCCAACCCAAACCATTCTATGATTCTATGAAATTGAGAAGATCTGTTTATGGAAAATACCTAAGGGAAAGTTTTTGTGTAATGTGATTTTGAGCTTAAAACCATTTTAAGAAATACTGTTGGAGCTTGCAAATTTTTGAGGCCACAGTGTCACTTGTCATGTGACTCTGGGAGGCTGGAACATTTTAAAATCAGTGTTTCAAGCACTCTTCTTTCTAAAAGATACAGGCACTTCAAATCAGTGGCATAAGGATAGTTTTCTTTCAGGTATTTGTTAAGGACTTCTCTCTTCCTGCAAGGTAAAAAAATGCCTGTCTTGATTTCCCTTGCAGCCAGTGGTGGTGGTTGCCTGTGGGTGCTTTCAGACTGACAGCTCTTAAGTGTGTGGGAGCAGAGGTTTATAGAAAGGCTCTGTTGCAATGCAGAGTTTAATAGACATACTCTTTTTTTGAAGAGCTTCCCGCTGTTTGCATGGAAGTAATCTTAGGGAGTCTGAATAGGATGCTCTGTAACTGAAAGGTGACGTGTAGGCTGAGACTTCTCCAAGTGGTTACGGCTGCGTATCAGCAGTATTACGGGAAGGAATAAGTTTGGACTGTGAGAATTCTCTCAGGTGGCTGGTGGAAGGGAGACAGGGTAGACATTGATCGCTTGCTTCTCATATACGAGGAGCAGAGAGCAAAGGAAGTGATAAATTGTCTCAGATTCCCCAAGACTCATGCCATTAAAAGTTCCTACAAGTTGGAAATGGAATACATCACAAAGGTGTGGGTTTTTGTGCTTTTGCTTGTGAGATGTCTGGACACCATCTGCACTCTTAAAAAGAGATGAAGAATAATATTTAACAGGAGTATTGCAGGAGTGTTACGTCAATAGAATATGTCCGATCCAACTCATTAGGGTATTGGACTGTAAAACAAGATTTTCAGCTAAGGTAAGTCACTCCAGGAGGAAAGAAATGCAATAGAATCCTTTGAAAATTATGATTGTATGTGAGAATTGTGATTTAAGAACTTTCTGCATTGATGGAAATAAGTGTCAGAGAAGGATTCCCTGTAATATTTTCAAGGTAACAATAACTATTACTATTGCTCTGTTATTTGTTAGGTAACGAAAAACACAATATTCAGGTTGCTTCTCAACAAGAAAATGGTGAACCTACACTACAAGACATGGCTGTACTTATTGAACAAGTCACTGGCGTTCCAGTTGCTTTTCAGAAACTGATATACAAAGGTAACTTATAACATCTGTCAATGTTTCTTTTAGATAATACCTTTTGTCTTAGTCACTTTCAGGTGTCCATGTTTTGAATGTCTTCAAAAAGACATTCTTACGCCACTAACTGTATTTTAACTGTTTTTTTCCTCTCTCTTTTTACATTTAGGGAAGTCTCTGAAAGAAATGGAACAGCCGTTGTCGGCACTTGGTGTTAAAAGTGGTTGCAAAGTCATGTTGATAGGGAAGAGGGTAAGTGTTGCCTTCAAACTTTTATTTCTGAAGTTATTGTAATTTCTGTTAGTGATTCAGCTCCTGAACACAGAAACAAATTACGGCATAAACCTAATCTTGTATACCTACCCACAAAGATGAGTTCAGTCTCACAGTGTACTGCAAGTAACTCTGCAGTTTGTACATTTCTGAAATTACAGTATTGACTGACTTCTGCCTTGCATTATTGACAAACTTCTGCTTAGTCTGTTGCTTGTCAGTGCTTATGAACCTTCTGTGCACTGATTACCTTATCTGCCCATCTTATTTTTCTGGTTTAAGAAAAAGAAAAAAAACAACCAAACTGTAGCTACTGAGTCTGCTGGGTTTTTTCTAGTGAAATGACTTGTGACTGGCTTTGCGAAGTAGAGGACAAGGTAATAACCTCATAATATAAATGTTACCTCTATTTTAAAGATGCTAAGCTGACAAAACCAGAACTGTTTGCACTTTTCCTTTTTCCCTTCAAATTAATCTAATTTATAATGTGCTTATATACATTGCCCCTTTGACTGTGTTTGTAATTAAGCTTCGGAAGACGCTTATTTGGTAGGTATTAAAATACGGAAATAATAACCATGATGTAGTATGTATTTTAAATCAGCAAAAGCCTTTCTGTCTGTATCACCACTGTTGCTGCTTTTTAGCTACCTGGTGACTCAACTTGTTGCATAGTTGTGAATGTTGTACTTCTGATACACAGAATAGTCCAGAAGAAGAGGCTGAATTAAAGAAGTTAAAAGATTTGGAGAAGTCAGTGGAGCAAATAGCTAATAAGTTAGAGGAAGTTAATAAAGAGTTCACAGATATCCAGAAGGTATGCCAATTTTTTACCATTTTATATCTTTGCAAAACAGTTTTGTAGGTATATATATTTTTTAAAAATACTGTTTAAAGATTTAAAGATTAAAGGCTGCTTCTCCTAACTGTCCAAGGGACCTGGAAAATTCTTGCTGAATTTGAAATGCTATTTATGAGTTTTCAAAATGGTGACATGGCACTGTTTGAAAAAAGGTAAATATTGTTGCATATTGAATAAATTATATTCTTTAGATCTAGAAAAACATAAGAGAGTTCTCTCAAAGTCCAAAGGAGAATGTCTGTTACTTGTTTAATCTTTTAAGTAAGCCTAGCAGATCTTGCATATAACATTTCAAGAACTGATAGAATACAGATTGAGATTGGAGTCCTGTCCTACTTGAAACTGCAGAAATAGTAAAAGATGTTTTCTGCTGTGGTGTATTGACAGATTTTCTAAGATGAGTATTCTGTATAGTATGGTATAATTTTGTCTTTCCTTTCTTCTTTTTCCTTCTCAGGGGTTTTTAGCAAAGGATCTTCAAGCTGAAGGACTAAAACAGCTGGACAAGAGGATAAAAGGAACTGCAGAGCAGTTCATGAGGATCCTGGAACAGATTGATGCCATTGTAAGTAAATAACCACAGAGGAGCATCAAATCCCAACAGAACCTTACTGATAAGCATATGTCTTTCTTTGTAATTTATTTTATATTTTGAAATACTAACAAATTTATTTTGGCTTTGAAAATTAGTTAATTGGTTTGCTCATTTTTTCTTTAGTATCCAGCTCTTGCCCCTGTATGTCTCCAAAAGACTACTTGGCAGCATCTATTTCTAAATGATGACATTAATGCCTGTGTATGCATCCCCATTCTACAGAAGAGCTTCATTTGGGGCAGCAGCCTGTTAAGACTACATGAAATGGGTATCCTTTACTCAAGTTTTACCCTTTTAGTTTGTCTTGGCAAACTTTTATGTTAAACTTTATAGTAACAGTAAAGGTCTGGGGAAAAAAAAAAAAACGAAACCAGATAGACTTTGTATTCCATCTTGTGTAAGAACAAGGAGGTCCTGAAGACTGAAGAATTTTCTGGTCAGTTGTATGTGAACTGGCAGTACTTTTATTTGAGATGCCTGCATATTGAGGACTGGATTCTTTCTTTGGAATGTGCTGGCATATATCCAAGTGCTTCACAGTCATTAATGGATCATAACCTTATAGCATATTTCCAGAGTTTAGTGTGTATCTTCTTGTATCATGTAGTAGCTGAGAGCTAGGTGAGAATGAGACACTTGTGCAGAGCTAAATAGAAGATTATGACAACTAGGATATTTCCTTATTGTGTTCTCTGTCTGCTGGGTCATTCTCTGTAAAGTTCGTCATATAATTATGTTGCATATAACGATGATAATATTCTGCTCTAAAGGAAAAATGCTGGTTTTCTCTGGTGGTGGTGTCTTTGGGTCTACTGCTTTGCACATCGACCCTTTATGGGATTGTTTCAGAAGGATTCCATGCAAATGCCTATAACTAGTGAGCCAAATGTAGTTTAACTGATGAAGTTCAGCAGCAGACTAAATCACAACAGTAATAATTTGGAGTGACCATCATCAAATGCTATACAATATGGATGCGTTCCTAGGAACGGTGGAGACCTTATTATTTCCTCCTTTCATATTGTGCACCTTTAATGGCAGATTAGCTTTGTTGTGTGTTATAGCCAACAGTTCTTAAGTACTTTTTAAAAATTGTGATATGCTAAGTATTTTCAAGTCTTAAAATTTCCTTTTCTGCCTGATATAGAGGAAAATATTTTACTGAGAGTTCTCAAATGCTGATAGACATACAGAATTCATGTAAGTGATTCCTTGTTTGAAGTAGCAGATATACTGTGTGTTATCATGAAAATAGATATCCAGATGAAAGTGTTGTCATCTTATGGGTTTAAAGCTTATTTCTGATCCTTTCCATTTCTGATACCAAGTTCTACTTAGTAAAAATATCAATCCTTGTATTCTAGTGTACAGTTCTGGAACCTAGCAAGCAGCCTTGAAAAACCCTTTTCACTGCTTCCTAATTAAGCCAAACTGAGTTCCCTGAGTTTACTTTTGATTCTGGTACTTTTTGCACAGCTTAAATAATAGCATGCTTTCTGTTTATCTCCTTATCCAAAATACTCTAAATAATACTGGACAAGGAACTTTTAGGTTTAGTAGAAGATTTTAGAAGACCTGGTGACTTCATGTTTAGGTTTAGGAAATCATGGAGTCCCTGTGCCTCAGTTTAGTCTCTTGCAGAAGTAGAGCAGCTAGATCTAAACCTAATTATAAACAGTATCTTTTAATATTTGTAATAGTTGTTTGTTACCTTGTTGTATAAAAAGCCATGACATTGACAAGCCTCATGTTTTAAAGCAAGAAAATAAGTGAGAGTTTTTATTACCAGTGATTGAAGCTATGTTACACATACCAAAGTCCGTATTTATTTGTTCTGATATACAAAGAAGGCTGTGGTTTTTGTAGTAAAGACTGAACTTCTGTGAAACCTTGCAGATAAGATGCACATAGTTGAGTGGAGCCTTTACATAAAATGCAGCTGTTCAGTGTGCTGGTGTTGCACCAGATAGGAAGAACAGGCCACCAACTTCATGAGGTGTTACCTAGCTGTACTGTAGTTGTGCAACTTACAGAGGTAGCAACACAGAATGGTAATGAGGTTTGTATATGAACAATAAATGGGTTCCACTGAAGTAAAAAATGGTAAATAGAAATGCAAAGCAGGAAAGCATAAAGCTTCCACAAAGTATTTTATCTGTATGTCAGAATTGTTTTATACAGTATTCTTTTTGTTAACCAAATAAAAAGCAAGTTCTGACAAACCTCTTGAATACTATTGATCAGACAGATGTGCTATTGATTCAATCAACAGCATGTTAAAAAAGATAAGGAAGAAAAAGTGACTGAGTGAGCTGTTTTCTGCTAAGACAGAAGAAGCAATGCATTGTAGAAGTGAAACATACCAGCAGGCTCGCACTGTAAATGTTCCAGTTTGTTTCTTTGGCAGAGTTGTGAAAGTTCTGTAAAGTGTCTTGGCTGTCATACATTGTTTGGATCAATCAAAAACATCTAGCTTGATACAAAATGAGATTTTGTGTGGTTATAGAGAGCTAATTAATACTCCTTTTTACTAGACTCCATGTGTTCAATTACTATGAATTTAAAAGAAGAGATTTAGGAAGTGGAGAAGTAGGTTGGTAGTTATACAATATTGGGGTGGTAGAGAAAAAATAGTGTTGTCACTGCTAGAGATGTGAAAGGAAAGTCTTGAAGGGATACTTTTGGGTTGACATATTTTAACGTTCAATTTAAACACATTCGTTTAAAACACATTTTAACATTCAATGTGTTTAAATAGCTACTGCTTCTGCAGCAGGAAGAGTGGAGGGATCTTAGGAGCATCTTGCAAATTTTTTACTACTCTGACAGTCAGATGTTGCCATAAGCGACAGATCTTTGAAGGTTTCTTCAGGAGGAATACAAATCTAGTTGTGTTTAACAGCTGAAGATTTGTGGGTGTGCATCACCAGAAATACCGTTTGTTTCAGCAGGTAAAACACTTGGTCTGGGAGTAAAAATCAAAGTACACTAATTATTACAAAATATCTCAGTGAGTATAATGTAGAAAACCCTTGACTTAATCAGCTGGCACAATTTTTTAAATGACTGAAAGGCTTTTTGAAGAAAAAAAAGTGAAAGCTTTTCTGAGATCAGCAGGAAAATTTAACTTGACAGGCATGACACTATGTACTCATTCAGTCACTGATTTTGTTTACATAAATTCACAACAAAATCATATGTCAAAATGCACGTATCAGTATTGAGGATATTGATAATATTACTGACTCATAATTGTGTTCTAGTGGCTGATCCTCCTTTCTTGAGGATTTTTTTTTGTTGTAATTCCTCTGTAAACCTTACTTAAATTACTGCACTGTGAAGCTTTTTTGCTGTCTCTTTGTCCTTTCCATACTTGTCGTCTGGTAAATCAATAGCAAATTAACATTTCAAGCCTTGAAAGAAAGAAGTATTTTGAAAAAAAAATCATTGTGCCTATAGCAAACATTTCCCAGGCTTCTGGGAACTTTTGCCACTTACAATAAGATGAGAACTTATTAATAAACCTCTGAATTTATGTGGCTAAATAAACATTTGATTAGCCTTTTGTATTATAATTCTCAAATCCCTTAGCATGAATCATAACATATCATCAAAGCTTCAGGGGAAAAATTTTCTAAGGCATAAGGAACATGAAAAAATTATCATTCCCCGGTGAGAGTGGGGCACTTAGTTACCACCACTGCATTCAGAAAACCTGTTGACAAATGCTGCCATTTAATAGCTGCTTTTAAAGAAGCTGCTCAGATGTCTAATTAGATGAAAAAGATTCAGTGTCAACATAATTAATGTACTTATCCAGTTTACTAATTTATTTACCGATAAGTTAAAAAAAAAAAGTGACGGGCTGGTAGTCGATAAAAACTACACACTAAAATATGTTGGTTTGGATTTTTAAAAGAAACTAACGCAAAAGCTTGTTAGATGGATGAGGTGTCAGGAAGACATCCTTCTCTGCAACTGATTAGCATTGGTGCCATGTGTAGCAGAGAGGTTTTAATTTTTTAAAAAATGTGTTTTGTTTATTAGCTGGCTATACTGCTAGAAAGTGGATTCAGGCATTGGATGTTACCTACTGGGGTTTATGGTTTGGGAAATAAGAAACAACCAAAGAGGAGAACAAAGATGTGGTAACACTAAGTTATTGGAAGCACCTTTAATAACTAACGGAACTTGAGAGGAGCTGAAGGTGATGTTCTGTGGCAAAGGGAGGTGGTTTTATTAAGAGATCAGCTGGGAAAGGGGAAAGAAATGACAAGAGAGTCTGTATTTCATAAGAAGCAGTGCTCAGGAGAGAGTGTGCTGGATTCATAGTTAACACTCAAGAATAGAGAGGATCTAGAGACAGGAAAACGCACACACGTGAATTTATTACCATGTAAACAGTGATTGGTTTTAAGGATTTCTTGTGTAAAGCATGGGTGTTCTGCATACAACAGATGAGTCTTCCTTCAAGGATGTAACGTATATGCCTCTGCAGTTCATCTTGTCAGTGCATCTGCAGGGCGAGAACTCTTGAAGAGTTCTCCTGAAGTCGAGGGTGTGAGGTGGGAGATAGAGCCTGAGTCCCCCTGTTACCAGTGGCTGTTTCTGGGTAGATGATGGGAGGATAAAGAGTTCTGCCCAGGAGTTCTACAGAAGTTGCTGGGGTGAAGCCAGCACTGCAATCACTTTTGAAAGTTTAAGACCGTGCAGACCAAGGACTGTGAGACTCGAGCAGGGTTTTGTCACAGAGAAAGTGCAATGCAAAGAGGAGACCTGCTGTAAAAGTAAGAATATGCTGTGCAGTGGAAAGCCATATACTAATCCAAACTACTTCTCTGCAAGCGTTGCTAGCACCAAAATGTAGATTTGGCAGGAGTTTTGCATAAGCACTGCCTAGATTTGAGCTAGTCCTTCTTTAATTAAATTTTCTTTTAATTAAATATTGGAATGTTATTGTGACTTAAGGTTTATTGCCAGCTTCACCTGTTAAACCCTGAATAGTTGGACAACGTATTCCTGGAGAGGAGACGTAAGCTGACTAAGGTAAAACAGAGAGACTGTGAGAGTTAATTTGATGTTAAGATTTGTAAACTTTACTAATATGATTACAAAACACCTTTTAAGCAGCTTGATAAGTTAGTACATTTAGGCCTTCCAATTACATGTCTCTGCCAAGAGATTACAAGGTGTGGTTTTAAAAAAAAATCAGCTATGAGAGTGTGCAAGCAAACATAAGAGTTTGCATGCACAGATGTAATTAAAAAGAACAGTTGTGAAAAATGTTGTCAAAAATCGAAAGAGTCTGAAAGTCTCTACACTCAGATTTCAAAGTTTCCTCCAGTTACCAGTATCTCTTTTAGAAATAGACTTTGTGTGGTAAGCCCAACTGAAGTTCCGTGTCTCCTACTGAAACTTGACTTAGGCCTGTTTTGATGATAGAAAATTGTTAATTTGCTCTTTCAGGTTGGTAGGAATACTTGCATAGGCCAGAATCTCTTTCAGAAAGTACAGCCTGAAATAAGTACTCAACAAAGGCGGGAGGTGGGCAGTGTAACTGAGCTAGTGCATAACTTCATTTTTAATTTGATTATTAAGAAATTCCAAGTCATGGAAAACCTCAAGACATAGAAGAATTTCTGTGACACTGAGATAACTTTGTTTTCTGCTGAGAATCAGCCGTTAACAATTAGGCCTAACGAATCTGTGCTCTTTCGGACTATTACATATATGGAGCAAAAACAGTACACATCAAATACTCTCTCTGTGTTAAATGTTTCTTGTCATATTTTGTTAATTTAAAAACTGAATTGTGTTGTTGATAACCTAGGAAAAAATAGGACTGTTTTCTTATGTCATTGGATTCCTATGTCTAAGATTCGCTAGAATACCTCTTATAACTTTATAATATTTTTTTAAACTTTTTTTCACCGTGACAACTATACATACTCTGAAGGGCACATTTTTTATTTGTGAACTAGTACTGTTTGAAGAGAATTCACCCACTGCTTTAAACTAAACTCTCAATTGTTTTGTAATGTCTTCGAAGCGTTCAGTTTCTGAAGAAAAATCATGTAACACAATCTTTTTACAGCGTCCTGCTTATTGGGACGAGACATGTGGGTTTAGCATGCTACCCTGAGCAAGAGCTTATTGCAGTGCACGGTACTAGAAAATACACTTTGTAAAAAGCGAAGTAGCTTCCAAAATGAACAACTGAAAAAAAACCTGTGCTTTGGAAAATGGACATGTGCCACTTGTAAAAAGGAGTTTTCATTTTAGGCACACCGTTACTGAAAATGTAGTAACGGCTTCTGAACATAGCCTGTGCTGTAAATTCAAGGATGGTAGGTGGCATGCCATACATGGAGAAAGTGACCAGCGTAGAACAGGCTCCTGTAGGAGCATTTACATTATGCATGACAGATTCCTGGAGTTAAGCTGGCAACTTACTTTCAAAGCTACTTCTCCCCCTCTTTCTTAGAAAATAAGAGGATTTGGAAAAAGATAGATAGGTGATAGGATGCATCTTAGGACAAACTGAAGAGTATTTTTGATATTAAGAGGATTAACATAAATTAAAAAAACAAAAAACTGAAAAAAAAAACCTAAACAAAAAAAACTAACATAATTTTTAGGTTTTAGGTATTTCTGTCCCTCTTTGTAAGATAACACTGCACCAGTTTGTGTTTAGAAGGGTATCTCCCTTAATCTGCATACTCTCTTGTGCTTCTGATGCTGACAGTCATTTTTCCACCTGAAAGAGATATGTCCAGTTTCTGGTTCTGTTTCAGGAGGTGCAGTTGGACATAAAAGCTCTCTGCAAGGGAGATACCTTTTCTGATCTTGAAGGGGAGTGTTAAAAGTTGATGCGAATTTTATACAGATTAACAATGCTGCTGTTTGGGAAAACTGGTCTTGGAGCAACAGAAATGGAAGCTAGAACTACAGGAACAGAAGATTCTTTCTCTTACCTGTCTTCCAAAAGTAAACTAACCAGAAAATCAAAAAAAAACCTGGGAAGAGGTTGATGCAGTAGTAGTTACTTCCACTTCTGACTTTCATACTCTCCTAGGAGACAAGAAGCAGCATTGGGCATTCCTTCTTCCAACTGAGCACAGAGAGATTTTAAACCAGAAGTTTATATAGAACTGAAATATAAGAATGTGACCCAGCTTGCTCTGTTGCTTTTTGCGCATTTTCTCTTCACCCACAGTGCTGGGAACGTGTGCTAAGCCCGGCGATTATTATTTCTTTTTTTAATATCACTTACAGTGTGCTAATTACTGCACAAATACTGGAGCAGTGTGATCCTTGAACTTTCTAGGATCTCAGTGATGCCTGTAGTTTCACTTCCCATGATAGACTAGTTTTTGGTGTGGAAACTTGCGTATTTTTAACTTCTGTATTAGGTTATATGCAAGACTTCTGTATTAAATACCATGTATGTTTGGCTGGACACTAAAAGAAAAGAGCTTTTTTTTTTTTTTTTAATTGTTATCAAAGATTATGTATCTAAACCTGCCCATGGGGCTTGCATTTTAGCTGAAATGAAACAGTAGGCAGTATAGGGAAGCCTTTGTTCTTGATATGGAGTTAGGGCAGGAAATAAAAAGTATACCAGTGAGAAACTTGAAGATTTTTATGCATTTTCAACAGTGAGGGCATAATGTTTCTGAGAATGTTCACATAAACTTTATATGGTAATCGTCTGTTTTACCTGTTAGCATAAACCTGAGCACTGTTCCCTACCAAAACACAAATTTCACACTGCTCCAAAAAGACAAAGTTTATAACGTTTGCCAAGATGACATACATGAGTAGATTGCAGAGAAGATCAAGTGTACAGCCTGAGCAGTCTGGCGATGCCTGCATTACTGATTGTATGTTCTGATGATGGTGAGTGATTGAGTTAATGTGCTTATAAGGAAGTAATTAATCTTAATGCTGAAGCTGAAGCTCAGCAGAGCAGTTAACGTACGCCACAGTAGACAAAAGCAGTGTGTGCAGTTATTGCTGTATGTTACCTAGAGACACATGGTAAATTTGCTAGGTCTGTTCTTTGTAATCAGCATGCTGTATCCCAGAGTTATTAAATTTATGACGTTTTGGTTTAAATTTTTTCTTGTGTAATCATCCTTACTGAGCAGGCATGGTATTTTCAGGATGCCTGTTAAGAGAATTCTTTGATACCTTCGGTTTTTGCTGTAACCTTACTATGTTAATTTCAACATTAAGCTGCATCAACTTCTTTGTTTATTTTACTGCAGAATCTGCCAGAGAACTTCAGTGATTGCAAACTGAAGAAGAAGGGATTGGTGAAAAGGGTTCAGGTGAGTATTTTTATTTTTTGTCTTCCATTAATGGTGGATACTTGTATACAAGAGTTTGTTAAAAGGAGAGCTGTTTAGGGCTTGGATTTTTTCAGTGTTTGTTCTTCCATTGGTATTTCTTAGGACCTATCTTTGAGAGGTATTTAATAGCTTTGTGAAACAGCATATAAAAATACAGATTTTCATAGTTCACGCTGTTTTCAGATGATGTTTGTAATTTACATTAGTGATTGGCCTTATGGCTGCCTGATGATGCAAAGTAATTCTGATAACCTGTAAAGAAAACCGGATGATTCCTCCTTTCCCACGTGTCAATGGGCTGGAGTAATGAATGAGGTGTGAGCACAAAGATGCAGTCAGCTGTAACTCCTGCTGGACTTTGCTAGAGGTGTTCTTTGGAAAATTTGACTTCTGTGGTAATGTACTAACTTTCTATGGAAAGTCTCTAAAGTAAAATCTGTACAGAAGAGCTGTGCTGGGGAGTGGATTTTTTAGTTGCTTTGCCATTGTAAGATGCTTAGAAATTCCTAGGCGTTGTTTCCGTAGAGACCTTGAACTGAAGGTTTGTAACTAAATACTGGAATTCATCCTTCCTCCCTCCTCCCCCAAAAGTCAAACCTCTGTAAATGAATGGTAATGTTCATGTTACTGCTTTTATTTGTGTTATGCTAGCTTCAGTCATAAGTTAAACTCCTGAAAATTATTTGTTAAAGTATCTTGCATTCATATATGAAGTTGAAAGGTTTTGTCTTTACTGTAACCTTATTAAATACTTTCTATAAATACTTCACTGTTTTTTTTAAGTAGCCATCTATTTTAGAGGAAGCCTTACCAAGAAGTACTTCACGGTAGAAATGATTTTTGTTACAGCTTTAGGGACAAAGCCTTTTGTACTCTGTTACGGATGTAAGTTCAGATAATGCAAATAGAAATGAAGACGGCTGCTGGCGTAGGTGTGTTCTATGGGGCTCTGAACATGCTCTTGATTCCATGTGCCTAACTAAAGCAGTGAAACTTTTGTAATAGAGATACAGCTATAACCCTCATGGCGAGCTACTAGAGCTCCACTCTTGGGTGAAATTGTTGCAGAAATAACTAGGGCTTTGTATAAGAACTGCTGTTAAAGCGTAAAGCAGACACTGTTGAGCAGAGATCAGAATTACTGATGTGCTTTTATAGGCATAGTGTTCTGCAACTGTAGGTTATGAATCCTTTGAGGACTGCAGAAGAATCTAAGGGGTTTCATACCAGAGCAGCCAACAACAATTTGTTTTTCCAGAGCAAGAAAACAATGACAAGTTATGCTTATTACTTTTAAGTATTCATGAGAGCTATGGGGAGCTATTAACTGCCTTCTGTTGCTGGCAATCGCATGTCTTCCAGAATGAGGAGTCAGATATAAAATACTTGCAGCCAGCAACTGCAGTTGTTACCACCTTGACTTTTTCATCCCTCAAGTCCTTATAGGAGTGAGTTGATGCTGACTCAAGGGATTGGTTGAAGACAGATGGTTCAAAACAGTGTGATGATTGAGAAATATTCCCCCAGCACACCAGTTTGCTGCTCTAGAGGGAAGGAAGTCTCTTAATGTCATTTTAATGTAAATAACATTAAATATCTGGTTTAACTCTTAGTCTAGTGCAGACATAGCAAAACTGAGTGCAAGGCTTGTGTAGATAGTAGGAGAGTCTGCTCAGAAACCACAATGTACTGATATGAATTGGAATTGGCCTGAAAGAATCCATTGGCTCAAAGTGCTGGCGCACTGTGTTGTGTATAGCACAAGCAAAGTGACCAGTGACTGCTGGCTCTTAATTGCTCTGTGTGGGTTGCTGTACTTGTAAGAACTTGTGGGTAGGTTCTAAGAAAGCTTAAGGTGCTGTGGACCGCCCTTTTTGGAAAGGAACCTTCTGTCTTTTGAGGCACAGCAGCTACGTACTGATAAAGGTTCATGTTGCCCTGTAGTCCTGAGAAGTAGAAGAGGCCTTGGTTTAATGAAAGCTTGTTTTAGATTTGACTGAGTAGGTTTGTCGCTCCTGTCCTGGCCTACAGAAGTGTGTGTTTTAGAAAGGAGTTTAAAGTCATGTCCCAAACTGAAGCTCTAACTTGTCTGAACCTTTACGATCCTTATTGTTGTTTATGAACTTTGGATCATCTCAAAGCACTTCAGTGGCAGGACGGGTGAGGATGGGCAAGCCTGCTGCCTTATCAAATATCGTGTTTCTGTTGGGATTCTGGGTAAACAAAATTGTGAATAAGCTACTATCAAAACTGAACTGGAAGGTGGTTGTTCAGTTGGTTTCTTCAAATTCATGATGGAAACTGCAGTTTCTGTTCTTAAGCATCTATCTAAGCATCTATCTTTGCTGTAATTGGATCCCCAGTAACGTTTGTTTGTTTCTCATTCTCAGGTTTTTCTTGCCCAGTGTGATACCGTTGAAGGAAATATTGGTCAAGAAATGGACAAGCTACAGTCAAAGAATTTGGCACTGGCAGAATGAGGCATTGCCCTACGTAATTAGGAAACATAATTGCTCTATGAGCAAGAAGAAAAGTTTGCTCTTTGTTTTGGAGCACTTATTCAGCCCAGTCTGTTAGACTGGTACTAGTCAATCATTTCTTGCTGGTTGTCTTGTTTGACGCTTGGTTAGACCTATTATTCTGAAAAGAAAATCCTTCCTGAAGAATTGCAGAAATAATCTTTGTGGTGAATTATTATGTATCTTATGGATGAATGTTTAGTTAACTAAGTTAAAAAGTTTGCAGTGATGGGCTATTTTGTCTGATATGTCTTTGAATTTATTTACAGCTCAAATCAAAGAAGGCCTATAATCATACAAGTACCATACGTTGCAATTGTAGGACTTCAGTTTGATTGAAAAAGGCAAACTGAGATGACATCTGGGAAAGTGAAACATTCTCATAGACAGTTCAGAGCAATAAAAAAAAAAGTACACATTTGTATCTACTTAATGTTTGTATGCATTTATAAATATAAGAAAGCTTGACTATAAGGGAGTCGTACCTATTTTAGCCTTAAATTGTCATAATAAATGGCATGTACTGTAACATGTATGGTACTTAATTTTGAGTGGTGCTTTAAGTTGTTACCGAGCTCCTTGATACAGACATATGTTTTTTTACATAGATTTCTGATGTACTGTGGTTTTTATAGATTATTCTTTATTTTATTGTTTGTGTTCTGTCTTGAGTTATGGTGGGAAATGAAATTAAATTACTCATGCTGCTCACATACCAAGGGTTCAGTTCGAGCAAGGTATAACTAGGGACCTATTTTGAAAGTTTTTTCATACTTTTTTCTGGTTTCACCAAATTCGTGATGCTGTACTTAATGGAAAATGGCAGTGATTACTTCTAGTCTGTTAAGGTAATCTGAATTTTTAAACATGCTACAAAGTGACACAACTTTGTTTTAGCAATGCCATGCGACTGAGAGTTACGACTGATTCTTGCAGTCAGATATGTGCCACGCTTAGCTGTCTCTGTTAGGTGAAAAATCAGCTTTTGCAGGACAGTGGTAACTATCAGCAGGTGCAGCCAACCCTGTAGTTGTTGGTCAGAGCCTGTAGCAAACGTACCTAAAGTGGGAGCTGCTTTTTAACTGATGCTTCTGATCCATAGGTCAGTCATATATGCAGTGGCTGGTCGAGTAGTGACTGGTAAGGAGCCTCTTTCTGTGGGGGGAAAAAAGAGCTGTTATCCCAAATGAGTCAGACGGGGGATGTTAAGAAATGGCTCTTAGGTAGTCAGTCTTTATCCATATGTGGCTGTTTTAAGATTAGCTGTCCTTTCAAGAGAAACATAGGAAATGTATGTAAGAAAATGTTAACTTCTGATAAGTTATAAACCTTAAATAATACCTGAAGTATTATTGTGATGTTTGTAATTGGAGGAGCATTTCTTTAGTGAAAAATGCCATTGGACAAGTGAAGTGATAGTCCTGCATTAGAAGGCATCACTTTTATTGTAAAAGTGCCTTTTGACCATACCAAGATTGGAATTGCCATATTTTTTACTCTTTAACCAGTTTCTTCAAGGTTGTTTTTTTTTTCCATATGTAAGTCTCTTCTTAGCATCTGTGGAGGATTTTAAGGATTTTAAGCTTAGGAAGCTTGTCTATCGTAAGTTGGGAAATGGTATGTTTGGTAGGACTGTGGGTATTTTTTTCTAGGCTGCTAGTCTGGTCATGCTGCATTTTCCCAGCACTTTAAGGTTAGGAGGAGGAAGAGTTGATTGTAGCCATTTTTGTGAAGCTCTACCTAGCTTGGTGGTGCTTCTGGACCAGATTCAGCTGACTCTTAAACCACGAGCTAGACAGTTGCCTAATTCCAGGGGTGCAAAATTAGCCACTTTTCTGTGAGGGAAAAGATCTTCCCTCTCTCAGATGTCAGTCCTGTAATGCATTGAACTTTCACAGGTGCATGTATAATAAGCAAAGTATCCTCTTGTGCCCATGAAGAGAACTGGCAGCTGTGATCCTGGCTAGGACTGTGTCCGTTTCTGCTGCTCGTTCGTATTTTTTGTCTCTTGGGTGAGAACACTAAGGCTATAGGCTGACACTGTCTTTTGGATCTTTCAGTCAGTGGAAAAGGCAATTGACTTCAGTCACCCCAGCACTGCTTCCCAGAAACCACTGCTCCTTGAGATGTGCTTGTCTGAGTACGTCCGCAGCCCGTCTCAAAGCCGAGTGGATGAACTTGGAGATGTTCCATAGTAGATATTTTGATAATCTGGTACTTTGAGGCAAAGAGACTGATGATGAACCTCTGGATTCAGCAAAGGGTGGGTGTCCTGAGCTGAAGTTACTTTACAGTGGTAACTTCTGGTATCATAATGTTTGGTTTCTAGGACAAAAGTATAAATGTATGAAGGCAAACTTTTGCAGCATAAAACTTTTTGTCTTCCAAATTTAAAAATGAGTCGATTCATTTTGGAAAACAGATTATTGTATTTAGAGTTATCTAAGACCTTCCAGAGTGAATTGACTTTTATACTTAGTTTTGAAAGAGGAGCCCTACACTTCCTTTTTTCATAATAGCCTTAAATTTCAGTAGGAGCAAACATGTGCTTTTGAAAAGTGCAGCAGACTACAATTGTGGGAGGAAGGGGAAGGAAGAAGAGATTTTAAGTATTCCTAAGAATTTGTAAAGGTGAACACAGGTGTCAATCAAGCTTAAGCTGTATTCCTACTGATTCTGTAGTCTAAGTGTACTGTGATACCTGTTTTGCTACTAAATCGTTTCCTCACCCCAGCGATCTGCCCTGATCATGTCAAAAGAGAAGTGGCTCCCTCTTGCCTTAGTTGCACTCACCCTATCGTCTTCCTCCGGTTGCTGTGTCGCTCTGGCTGCGTTTATACGCCTGGGATTTGCCATCTGGGCGAAATGTCTTACCACAAAGTTTGTCTTTCATGAAAATGGAAACCAAATTGCACACTTCCCTGCTGCCCCTTTCTCCCCCAGCTCCCTATAGGCTGTGGACAAGCCAAACTCAGCATTCAGGTTACCACGGAGTCAGGAACTGTGAGACGGCTGTCGGTCTCGGAACGGTGTAAAATACGCTGTTTGTAGTGGCATCCTCTGTGACCAAGTCCTCCTGAGGGCAGTGTCGCTGTAAACCTGGAGTAACGCTTTCGTGGCTTGCAACAGTCGCTTGTGGTTTGGAGTGGAGTACTTAACACCATGGAACTTGGGACTAGATTTTTTTTTTTGGTTAACTTATTTTATTGTACTATCATAAATGAAAAGGTAAAAATAAAATATGGAAAGTTCTCTACTGTCCTTGGTCATTATGAGGTTACTAAGATGTAGATGTAGATGGGCTCTGGATGGGGTGTGTTTTAGTGGGGAAAACATGTGCTGCTCCCCGTGTTGCAGGGGGGTCGGAAGGTTTGGGAGCAGCCCCTGGCTGTGCCGGGCCTCCCCAAAGGGTGCAGTGACTCAAAGCCTGAAATGTTACCGTGATTGGCAACGTGCTGAGGCATAAAGAAAAGCTGGGTTTTCTTTAAAAAAAGCACTTTTCACAGTCGTGTTGCACACTGAGGGTTTCTGGGTCTGGGTGTATGGGATGTACTGCGGTTTTAAAATTATTTTTTACTTCTCTTGGGCACTTTTTTGAGCACTTTTGGGGAATTTATTCAGAGACACAACCCACAGCTGGACAGTGGTGCCTTTTCAGTTACAGTGGCGCTTCAAAGGCTTAACTACAGAAAAAAAAACCTGATCAAACTGGAGAGTTTCATTCCGCTCCCATGTTGAGATTCTTTCATTTCTCTTCCCAAACCCTGCGGGGGGGCGGGGACTGGGCCGGGGATTTCGCCCCGCCCCCCGGCCGAAGTCCCGCCCCCCCGGCCGAAGTCCCGCCCCCCCGGCCGAAGTCCCGCCCCCCCGGCCGAAGTCCCGCCCCCCCGGCCGAAGTCCCGCCCCCCCGGCCGAAGTCCCGCCCCCCCGGCCGAAGTCCCGCCCCCCCGGCCGAAGTCCCGCCCCCCCGGCCGAAGTCCCGCCCCCCGTCAAAGTCCCGCCCCCGGCCGAAGTCCCGCCCCAGGCCCGAGGGGGCGGGGCTGACTCGAATCCCCGCTCAGTCGGTGTGCGTCGCTCGGCGGGGCGGAGCGGTGGCCTCGCTCTGGCCGGCTGCCCCGCCCCTCCGCCCTGCTCGCCGGGAGAAGATGGCGGCGGCCGGAGTGGGAGCTGGGCGGAAGCAGGTGCGGCAGGAGGAGCTGCGGCGGCTCATGCGGGAGAAGCAGCGGCAGAACGCGGGGAAGAAACGGATCGACTCGCCTTTCGCCAAATATCCTCGGCACTGGGCTGCCTAACCCTTTCCTCGGGGGCTGGCCCGGGTGGGTGGGTGGGTGGATGGGAGGGGGTGGCCGTGGCGGGTTGGGGGTCCGCGCCGCTGCGCGCTGCTTCCCTTAACGGCAACCGCCACGTACAACAGCCTGGGGCACCTGAGCTGCGCGCTGTGCAACGTGCCCGTGAAGAGCGAGCTGCTGTGGCAGACCCACGCCCTGGGCAAGCAGCACCGGGAGGTGAGCGGCCGCCCGCGGTGCGGGGGAGGGCTCGGCGCCGACTGGTCTGGCTGCCGGCGGGCTGGGGTGCGGGGTTCGGCTGGGCGCTGGCGGGGTTTTTGTTGTTGGGAAGTAGCTGGGAGAAGCGGGAAGGGGAGGGGAGGTTACAGCGCGTTAACCCCCGAGACTCGGGGTTTGCCGCTTTTTGAGCTGTGGGCGAATAGAGGGAGGGCAGTTGGGTGTCTGCCAGGAGAGACTAGCGTGAAAAGGAGCCCGGTTGCCCTGTCTTGTTTTCTTAAAAATCCCGTGTACCCGTTGAAAGGGCAGCACTTGAGAGAATCGCCCTGGGTCTTTCAGTGGGCCTACTCTTAAGGTGAAGCTGTTCCCATGTTAGTGACAACTTTTAACTGTCACCTGTCTGCGGCCTTCCGTAGTTGGATTTGGACACCGTCCTTGCATTTACTTTCTTCCTGTGTATTACCAAGTGACAGCTCACAGGTTGTTAAGAAAACGATTTTTTAATAATTTAACAGTAAAGATGAAGCATTTGTAAAACAATTTCAGAGAGCTTGTAACTTAGACGCAACCTTTAGTCTGATTTTAAAAATCCTTTTAAATCCTGCCACTGCATAGCAGAAACTTGGAGATTGCATTTCATTTTGCAAGTACTGAGGAGTACTGCGTCCAGCTCTGGAGGCCCCAGCACAAGAATAATGTGGACCTGTTGGAGCGAGTCCAGAGGAGGGACGCGGAGATTGTCAGAGGGCTGGAGCACCTCTCATATGAGGACAGGCTGAGAGAGTTGGGGCTGTTCAGCCTGGAGAAGGGGAGGCTCCAGGAGACCTTATAGTGGCCTTCCAGTACCTAAAGGGGGCTTATAATGAAGATGGGTGAAACTCTTTAGCAGGGCCTGTTGTTATAGGACAAGGGGTAGTGATTTTAAACTAGAAGGAAGTAGACTGGACATAAGGAAGAAGTTATGAGGGTGGTGAAACACTGGAACAGGTTTTCCAGAGAGGTGGTGGATGCCCCATTTCTGGAAACATTCAAGGCCAGGTTGGACAGGGCTCTGAGCAACCTGATGTGGTTGGAGATGTCCCTGTTCCTTGCAGGGGTGTTGGACCAGATGACCTTTAAAGGTCCCTTCCAACCCAAACCATTCTAAGAAAAGACTAAAAGAACTGAGGGGTTCCTAGTTCATTGCCTGCATTCTGGGTAGATCATTGTGACAAGGCACAGTGACGTGTCTTTAATACTAGTGCCGTGTTTTAATTTTAAAACACTTAATATTCGAGATGAGTCCAGCCTTCTTGCTCTTTCCTTCAGTGTTTTATTGTTGTAAATGTCACTGATCTTAGTCCTTCATTTCTCACTCATACAGCTTCCCTCATGCAAGTGTCAGTTCCTCTGCCCCTCGTTACATCATTCAAGAGGCTGACAGAAACTTCGGTCTTGGTTTCTGTATCTGTGATGTCTAGTTCGGTGATCTTGTTATAGAAAGATATTAGGTCATTTTAAAAAAGTATTCTAAAAAAAGCTGTATTTTAAGCTGCAATCCAGAAGTTCCTGCTAGGAAAGCTTCCTGAATTTTGTACTTCTTTACAGAGAGTTGCAGAATTAAAAGGCACAAAGCAGTCAGCAACTGCTTCAGCTCCTAGCACATCATCTCATCCTATCAAGAGAAAAACTGTTGACACAGAAGATACAGAGTTAAAGAGAGTAAAAGGTAAGGAGAGAAAAACACTTATCAAGCCCTTGCCAGAATCTAGCCATTTTACCTCTTGAAGGTTTTTAGTTTTTTTTCCCATGGAACTGAGTGTGAGTACAGGAGACTGATGAGTTCATGTTTGCCTGTTGCTGCTGGAAAGGGAAAAAGTCTGTCTGTGAGTTCGCTGATCAGGAGAAAACTGCACTTTTAGTAGTTTACCTAGTTTTTTTCTGGGTTATTAGGTTCAGTTAGGTCATGGGGCTGTGGGCTTGGTCAAAAGAGTTAGAAGCAGTGTAAGTGAAACAGCAGAAGCACTTGCTCAGAAGTGGTGTTATTCCTTTTCAGTGGGATCAAGCCACTGGATTACCACAAGTCGTGTGAAAGTTCATGCTAAAAGAGAGTTGTTTTTTTTTTTTCCCCCTTGGTGTTACTGAACATGGAATTATATGAAATATATGAAAGTGTGCATTTGTGAACTTACTGCTGTAGTAAGACTTTATTTGAGGGGTATTTCTTTTAAAAGTATGGATTATAAGAAGTGACTTTTGGCTGTTGTACAGGTACAGACGAAAAGCCACATACGTCTACATCTGGGTAAGTAGATCTTACTACATGTGCTTTTCTTTTGTAACTGTACAAACTGTTTCATTCTCACCCTGATTTTTGTCATTTCTCCTTCCTAGCCAAGGGTATAGATTCAGAGAATTGGCAGATTCCTGCTTCTGCTCATTTTCTAACATGGGTGCTGAACATCTTCCTCAGTGCAGATGAGAAATGATGGTATTAGCTCTAGAGTCTGTGACAAAACAGGAGTTATTTTACCGTTGTAATCAGACTTTTAAGGATTAATATATGGTGGTATTAGACAGTTTGCTAAAATGAAAATAAATGGATTGTGGCATGCACTCTAATCTTCAGTGCTAGCGTACTGCAGAAGAGACAGTAGTCTGAAATTAAGACAAATTTTAAATGTACATTTATTCACAAAAACTGCTAACAAATGTCATCAACAGATCTTTGTTAAGATGCTTTTGTCACTTAAAATTAATGTAAACGAGTGTCTAGCAGTTGAACTCTCACAAGTACAGGAGTGTATTTGACTTGAAGGGATTGGGTTAAGCATCTTACTGCCACTAAAGATTTCTGACAGTATTTAGACATCTTTGAGGGGTTGGTAGATGTTACACGAGGCCTGCAGGGCTCCTGTACCCTTCTTCACAGGATAAATTATTATTATCTTGCATAGATATTATGTGCTGTTATCTTGACACTAGAAGAGAGTTATCTTGTGGAAATTTTGTGTGTGCAAAATTAACAGTTGAGGGGTAGGTTAAAATTTAAACTGATCAGTGTGATTATTTTAAAATATAACCTGGAAAAATGTTTGGCTTCGAGGTCTGCAGCTGTTCTAAGCAAATATGGGTTTTCCCATTGCTGAACCTCTGGCCCTTCTGAGCTGCAGTAGGTACCCAAAATAAGTGGTTGTGTTTATACATGAAGGTTATTGAGGTTTATGTGACATTAATATGATCCCTGAACTATGAATTTTGTATTTATGTGTTCACAGCAGGTATACAAATGCACATAACTTTGAATGCGGAAATAGAGTTACCTAAGCTGCCGTTCCTCCAAATGTGCTTTGTTATAGGCTATTTTAATTAATGTTTCTGATCTTGATTATTCAAGCCCAAAAATGGAACTGAAATGTGTTTTCAGAATTAACCCGAGCTTCCCTGGGGAACTTCAAAAGAAAGCAACAAGTATGTGCTGTCTTCAGACACTGGTTGCATCAGTAGCTGCACAGTTTAGGGTATTGCACAGTGGTCTCAAAGATGGTGTTGCTCACAGATTGAATCGGCTTGGGATGCTAGACTGTAACTGATTTTTGTGAAGTTTGAAATAGTTATGTTGTGTGTTCTTTACTAGGCTACCAGCAGATTTTTTTGATGAAACAGAGGAAAACGGTGCAAATGAACAGTTTTCAAAGGGTTCAGGTCCCAGTTTATTGTCAGGAAATTATGATGATGATGATGACGACGAAAAGGAGGAACAAGATCAATCAAACAAATCTTCTGTTACGCGTAAAACTGAAATTCCGCGTCCAACTCAAGAAGTAATAGCTAATTCTCTGCCTGCAGGTAATGATGAATGAAACAATAAGTGATTCAATAAGGAAAAGTTGTGTTTTAACTGATGATGGGAGGTTTTTCATTTATTTTTCTAATTATTGCTATTAGCTGGTTAGAATGTGTTATATTAGAAGTAGAGAAAGGAGATTCTTTGCTAGTTTATTATGGTGTGGTGTTTTCTCAGCATGCTTATTGATTTTATGTTCTGATTGTTTGAGGCTCTCAAGTGAAATAACGTCTGGTGGTTCTTCCCTTGATTCAGTAAGGTATTAATGGAAATTCCTGTCTAGTCAGAACTCTATAAAGAAGCTTGAACGGTTCTTTTTGTTCATACAGGCTTCTGTCCTTTCTTATAGACTTCTTTGACAGCCAAACTACAGCTGCTCCTATAGTTTCCCATTCAGGATCCATACAGAAACCAGAGATACAAGAGAAGATAGTGGAAAGGTAAGCAGGCCAATCAGATATTGATAAATTTGGAAACCGTAAATAAACATTATTCTTCCAGGAAATACAGACTGTGATCACTTAGAAATCTGTCATATGGTTAACTTGTATTCAGAATAGTTCATATATATATATGTATATATATATGTGTATATATATATATATATATATATATATATCTAGCACTATTTCAGATGGGTATTTCACACCCTGAGGGGAGGATAAGAGATGGACCAATGCCATACAGTGTCTGTTAGACATCTCTGTTTGCAATTTTTAACACAGGATACTTTTGAAGCTTAGTGTCAACCACTGCTTTTAACTGTTAAAAGAAAACCATTTGCTTGTTCTGTAGTAGTGGTTCAGCTCACTTGGGCACTTTTTTAGATAGTGGTTTAGGCTTTCAGAAGTAGAGACTGTGCTCTTAAAATGTTTGGGTGCTCAGCACACTGGAAAGAGTACTTTAAGAAACCGAAGCTCTTGTTTTGGCAGTGCGACTTAAACCTGTCTGTGCAGTTCCTTGTAAGTTAGGTAAGACCCAACTGAAGAAACGAGTTTTGATGGTTGCGGTAAAACTCAAGGTGTAAAAAAATCTTGCTTTATTTCTAGGTCCTTTTACAAAAGATTATGGATTTTATTCTTGACTATTTCTAACTCCACAATAAAGCAGGTTGTAAAGTGTTAACTTAATATAACAGTTATCAAACATTTCAGGAAAGAAAACACTGCTGAAGCTTTGCCAGAAGGTTTCTTTGATGATCCAGAAGTGGATGCAAAAGTAAGTGATCTGCTCATTTTACGCTGCTGAATTTATTTCTGACAGTTGTAATGGTTTTCTGAAGATGCTTTTCTAGGTAATTAGTCATACCAGAATATAATAAAATGACTGAACTTTTTTGGTTTCTGTTAATTAGAAGACATGAAAAAGGAGGGCAGGAAGAGCTTGTTAAATCATCTCTCAGAGTGAATTTTTGATTATGGTTCCTTTGTGGCTCTTAAAGAAAACTAAAGAAGATTGGATTGTGAGGTTGAGCCATGGCTTCAGATTTGGAGACCTTCTAAATAACGCTGCTTTATGTTCAGTTACTTCCACTCTCACAATTACAAGCTTAGGTGTCTCTTATTTGCTCTGGCAAGATTCTTGTGGCATATGTGAATAGTTTTGAATAATGACATTCTGAATATTGAATTATGTAGCTGAAAAAGGTTTGGGTTTTTTTTTTTTGTTGTTGTTTGTTTTTGTATTTTTTTTGTTTTTGTTTTGTTTTGCATATGACTTGTTGGTATGTTACACTTTTCAAATACTTGGTTTCACCATGAGTTGGGAAGCTTGTAGAAAGCGAGAATGCCTGGCAGGCAAAGGAGAATCTGCTTGTATCTCTGAGGACACTGGTTAGTCATCTTTGTTGTGGTCATCGCCCCAGCTGATAAAAGTGGATACGTTTCCAATAAGCTCTTCCTTGAATTGCTTGCAGGTGCTCCTCTTTTTAATCAGCAGTTTCTAAGTTTAGCTAATATGCATGGGAAGGAAAATGTTTCTGACATTGTTTATATTGAGATGGCTGCAGTGTTTCTGTGTTGGAATCATAGGCAAAATAATTATTTTCGGAATGAACAGTGAGCATTTGGAAGGGAGATTGTGATTGTGGGCTTGAAAAATGTTGGTTCTTTACATCAGTAATTTGTAAAGCATATAAATTCTAGATTAGATTAAATATTTCAAGGAAAAATAATATCTTTAGTGTTTAAATTTATTGTAAGAAATACAAATAATTATGAATTACAAAAGACAACCACAATGCATAATAACACAGTACATACACATATGATAGAAATAATCACAGAACAGAAAAATGAAATGATGACTATTACTTCCCAGAATGTAGTTTGCTTGGAAGCTTCTAATTTATTTTATAAACTTAATTTATTCTACTGGATTTTGTGTAATCATTCAGGAACAAAACATACCAAACTATTGGCTTTACCATGGTTATGACTGATGTGTTACCAAAAGAGAGGAATGAGTAAAGGAAAAATAAAACTAATGCAAAAAGATGCTGTCATGAATTATTCTGTTCAAACTGCTTGCTTCTTCTAGCTATGTAATTTCCACCCAGTCCAGAGCCAGGCATAATCTGTCATCTAACATGTGTGATATGCCACATCTTCCAGTCTTGAATTGTGGAAGCTTTGGTGACACAGCTAGATTATCTTGTTTATTTGCTTGTATTAAATGCAAAATCTGGTTTTGATTACCTTAGTTGCAGATCTTAAATGCATTCTTACAGCTACTACTTTTTCAGTCGTCTTATCTTAGAAATTAATGCCATCTACCACAGAAGAAAAAGCTTTGCACGTCATTAAAATTTGTATGTAGCTGTACTACTTCTTCTGTTAGCCAACAAAATTAGACTAGATTTGAAATATAGTCACACTATGTAACTCCAGTCAGACTAGTGACTGAATCATCTGGTATTTTATCTTATGCCAAAGGCAAATAATTCACTGCTTTTTGGCTTGTGAGACAGCTACTATATACGATTGAACAGGCAGCTTACAGAAGAATTTAAAAGCTATCGCCTGACGTAGTGAAATTACAGACCATCACATTAACAGACTTAGTCACTTTTGTTAATCCAGACATTCCACACCATCCGTTCTTAGTCAGTTGTTCTTTAATGCTGCAGTCAAGGATGCTGTTTTAATCCAGGAGTAAGAGTCAGATTTTTCCTCCAAAACCATTGTGCAGCTGCATTCTCTTACTCATACGCATTACCTAAACTGAAGTATGTAGACCAGACTTCTCTGAGAACACAGCATAATTTGTTCTGTTTCTCCCGGTGTTTTACAGCGCCCCAAAGAGTCACTAGACATAAATTGTTAATAAGCCTGTCTTTCCATGTTCCTTAGGTGCGAAAAGTTGATGCTCCAAAGGATCAGATGGACAAAGAATGGGATGAATTTCAAAAGGCAATGCGACAGGTCAACACAGTAAGTAATGGAATCTATTTTTATTGATTCTAAATACTATACACAATAAGGAAAACAACAGTTTCATGCAGCTCTGCAGAATGACTGACATCTGCATTTGTCAGCTGTTTTTTGCAATGCAGTGTGTGATTAAATGCACTTTATAAATGAGCAAAGGGTTCCTTCGGTTTTCAGTTAAAAAAAATTTGATGAGGATCCCGACATCAATATGTATCTAGTTACATTTGTTAAATTGCATTTAAATAAAATAGTGTATACCTCTGATCGGCATCCTGTAGCCAAACAGGACATAATCATGGGCTCTTCTTTAGATGAGATATATTCAGGAGAAAATGGAACAAAACACCACTCATTTGTCTGCCTTTTTCAAAAAGGATCTATAAAGTGTAGGTAACCTGGGTTTTATGGTTAATTTAAATGTACCAGAAAAGAACCCCAAAATTTGACAAAGTAACAAAGACTTTTGTGTGTGAAAGACTGGCCACAATTTTTCTGTACTTCCATTTTTTACTGTTTAGCATTGCATGGAGAGTCTTCCCAGACAGGTTTTTATCTGCTCTTTTGTACAGTATAAAACTGTTACTAAAAATACATGGTGTTCTCACTCTTCCCCTAGAGTATTTGCTAATTTTTGAATTTTAATTTTAATTGCTCAGATGTCAACTGCTAAGAGAAGTGGTGGAAAAAAATTTATCATTGCTCATTTTAAAGTGGTCAGCACTATAAACAGAGCGAATGTTCATACAAAAGCAGTAGTGGATACATTTTGCTAGCATTAGCCATTCAGATAATTCTTCAGCTTAGAAGGAATCTTCTCAGTTATGCGTGGACCATTGATTGCATAGCATCTCCCAGACATTCAGATTTGAGAAAGTATATGCTGAAAAAAATAACAGGTTAGAAACACTTCGGGATCTGGTGGGAATATTTAACCAATACTTTCAATAAGCTTGTGTAATTAAAGTCCCGAGCATTGGGATTTAGCTCTTATTTCAGCCTCAGAGTTTGAGTGCCCATAGTTTGTTTATGCTTAGTTTCAACTAGTAGTGTGTTGAAAAATTCAAAAGATTAACCCCAAAGCAGCCAAAGTACTCCCAAAGAAAAAACATTTCCATTTCAAATTAAACCAGATCACAGTCTTTTTCTGTATTTGCCTCCAGAGTCTTTCGTGAAGGTGGGGATATATGCATGGCAGATTGGCATTGACCTGAGGTAGAGGGGAGGAAGGGAAGACACAGATATCAAAAAGGAACAACAGTGGAATTCAGGGTGAAGGTGAATTTTCTTAGCGCCTTTCTGGTTTAGATTTCAGAAGCAATAGTGGCAGAAGAGGATGAGGAGGGACGACTAGATCGTCAGATTGGAGAAATTGACGAGCAGATGTAAGTAGATCAATTTTTCCTCAAACTTTCTGTTCTCTAGCAGTAATGGATCGCTACTTGACTAGAGTGATAGAAACATTTTTAATTTTAGTCTTCTGTGATGCTGCCTTTCATTAATCACCTAAATATTTGAAGTAGAAAGACAGACTCCCTCAAATTACAGAATCATACCTAATAAAAACATGAATATTGGTGCAAAGTCCCCTAATTATTTGCAAAGAGTGAATGCGCAAGAATCACTGAAAATACAGCAAGCAGGCATGGGCAAAATAATGCAATAGAAGACAAATTCTTTGAACAGACTGTCTGCCTTCCCCGTCATGTCTTAATTTGTATTTCTCTGTGAATTCTGATGGATGTAGAATTTACATGAATGTTTTTAAAAACATATTCTGCACTGCAGTTCAGATTTCGATAATGAGATTTGTGTTTTGAGCATCAGTCTGCTGTACTGAAAATGCCCTGTTTTGTGACTAACTCTCCTTGTTTCTACTGAAAGGCTTTGTTGAATGATGCACTTCATTACATGAAGTGGGGTTTTTTGTTTTGTTCAAATGGTAGGTGTAGCAATCGGATAAGCCTGAGTTTAAACTGTAAGTACTATGAAATACAACTTAGTGGAAGAGATTGTTACCATTATAATGTCGTTTAACACATTGATTAACAGCAGTTATGGCAATGATCGATTGAAAAGAAAAAGACGAATTCTCATTTTAATGAACCTTGCAACAAAAAGAAGACACTAAAAATCAAAACAACACTTAAGCCATCTGGCCAGATTTACATGCTACAGATAATCAGCATATAGTAACAGCAGCGTTTGGTTCAAACTGAGCTTTGGAAGTACAGGGATGTCTTTCAACAGTGTTAATGTAATTTTGGAGAGGGCTTGAGCTAAACCTGACTGTCCTTGAGCATTCATTTTTACAAGTAGCTTAGGATACTATAGTATGAAGAACCAAATTCAGAAATTTGTAGAGAATTTCAAGTTTGCTACCATAAGTTCCAAATAGATTTTTAAAGACTGTTTTGTAACTTTATCTTCTGAATGCATTTAAATGCAGGCTATTTCAAATTAAATTCAAAATCAAATTAATTCCAGTGACATTCATGTTTTCCTTAGCCTTCAAGTCTTCAACTGTGACTGCCTGTAAGTAATTATATTGCAGATATGCAAGGGGAAGCAGGATCTTTCCTTGTTGACTCTTTCTAGCAAATAGGAATGAAAGAAGCAAAGATATATTTAAATCAGGCTGATGCTACTTGGCCTTTTCAACAAAATACCTTATTAAAATGGCTAGAATAATTGTTATAAAACATTTCAAGGACAGAACTTCGTAAGTAAAAGGAAAACTGAAACTCTTGGATTGTGTTTACTTTAAATGTTCTGTTATAGCACACAGTAAGCAGATAAAAGGATCTGAACGCTTCTGCTGCTTTTTTATTTTCAGAGATGCCACCACTAAGTTATCAAACTTGATAGCTAATTGATGTCTAACCTTTCTACCATATATGAAAAGCACAAGTGGAGCAAAGAATGTCATTTCTTCTTTTATGGAAGTGGATATTGGTTCTGGGTTTTTTTTTTTCCAAAACATTTATGGTGGTATTGCAGTTGTTAAATATTTGGATTAGATCTCATTGCTAGAGAATTGACCGCACTTCTCCTCTGCTCTGCTCTGTTTCCACTTGATTAATACAGAGAAGGTGCACTAGCATATTGGAAGCTTATTTCTTAATTAATGGGAAGCTGTAGAGCTTTTTTTTTTTTTTTTAGCTAAAGCTGGAGAAGCAAAATCCAACACTGAAGAAAATCCAATTAATGTGGAAAAGCCACAAGTATTAATAGGTGTTTTACTTTTCAACAGTGAATGTTACCGCCGTGTTGAGCTGTTGCGTAACCGCCAGGATCTGATGAAGGAGAAATTAAAGGAAGCCATGAGATTAAAAGCAACACAAGAGAAAGAGGATGAGGCTGTTGGTAGTGAAGATGAAGAAGAATTGCAGGATTTGCTGTCTCAAGACTGGCGGGTGAAAGGGGCTTTGTTATAGCATTTCTGCAACGTGGCTGATATTCTCTTTATCCATGATGTTACTTCCATTGTTAGAAGTGAGATGCTTTTGTTAAGTATTTATTTAAAGAGGATCGTGAGATGGTAAAGAGCCAGGTGTACTAAAAAAATAATCTTTGTAGATCTACAATGGTGTATTACTTGCTGTAAAAACTGTATATTGCAAATGTTTTACAATATTGAATGTACCTTTCCTATTAAAATTATTGGTTTACTACCAGAGGTATTTTAATGGGATTAATAAGTAAATGAAGAATTTCTAAGGTTTTGGAAACATTGGATATTTCTGGTAATTTTGAGACTCGGGTTATTGTGTATAGAAGTAAAGGACTTGCAAAAGTGTATGGAGTTTTCCCAGATTGGGGGATTAGAGAACCCTTTGTTATCTTAAGATTGTCTTCTGTCCATTGCCCCAGCTCCCAATAAAATATGTACTTTTTTTCAGGATCTCTTACAGTTTCTCTGGATATTTAAGGACCAAGCACAGAAACGTTGAGCTATGGCTTCTCCACGGTGTGTGCTCTGTGCTAATCCATAGGCAGTGCTGAATATTTTTCTTTATAGTATCTTGTTTTCCTTAGTGCAACCACAGTGTAGCATACCTCACATTTCTTGAACCAGAGGGATGAAAACACAATGGTTACGTATTTGCATAACTAAATTAAAGGGTGACAGAATGCCAGAGGGGAAGGTACTGCACTGGAATCTGATGAGGTAAAGTAATTTATCTAGCTGTAAATACTGGAAATTTTCTTAAGATATCTTAGGCATGGAAAGCATCTGAAATTGATTTTTGTTCTGATAAACACAGATGAAGTAGAATCAAGTACCAACAAACCTGACAAGACTGGGACATGGAAAGCAGAACTACCTTAAGATTTGGTAACCTTTGTTTTGTTTTGTTTTGTTTTTTTTTTAATGAAGCATTCTTTTTACTTTTGCAAATCTTAAAACATTTCAGATTTGCTGAGGACTTTTGAAAAAATAGGAGAATGGTTTAACTGTTATCAAAAAGTAAAGTTGTGAAGGAACAGCTTAACATCTTCCTGTTGTGTTTTTTTTTTTAAGATTTCAGTTTTAAAACAAGTTAGTGAGGTTTAGAGGGAGAAAGCAAGCTTTGTTATTATGAGAGCATGCTAGATACTTGCCTCAAAGATGTTTATTAACCAAGCAATAAAGAGCAAAACTAAAGCTAGATGTTTGATTTGCCTGTTTTGGAAGAAAGACTTGATATGGTGGGAGCCTTTTCCTTATTGTGAGATTTTTTTTACCACTCCTGGTTTCCATGATCCTTGGGTTCAGCTCTGTTAAAATTCAAGCAATGGACCTTAGCAGTTTGGTTGCATCCATTTATTCCTGCTCACATGTGCTGGCTTTCAGCCGTTGGTTTTTGGTTGATTTAATAACCATAAGTGTAAGTAGCTGTTACTGCCAAAACGTTTTACACAACACTGCAGTCTGATGTGAATTAGTGCTGTTGTTGAAATAGGAACATCTGTGACATAATGCAGAAACATTCAGAGAGTATTGAAACAAATAATGAATGCTTTGGGAAGCTGGAGAAAACTTAGTTGGGCCAAAACAACTTAAATTTCCTTCCATAGCATGAAACATTGAGTATCAGTGTATAAGGTACCTAGCATGCTGTAGTGAAAGATCTCTAGATCCATTTTTCACTATAACAAGAACTTTCAGCGGAGAGGGTGATACAGTGGAGTTTGGTTAAAAGGGGAGGAAAAAAAAAAAAAAAAAGACACTTCCCTGGTTTCACTCTGAGCAAAGCTAAGCTAAGTTTCTAACTGTTCTACTTATCTTTGCTTTTCACTGACCTCACTCAACAAAGCATACCAGCTTGTTAATCCTGAACCCTAGAACCACTCTCTGTGTCTGGCTTAATGTCAGAGAAACAGATGCGACTAAATTCAGGTTACACTGTGTGTCACGGACATATTACATGTTTTTACAGCATAAAAATGTTAATCTTTGAGTTTATAACCTACATTCCAATTTTGTACATATATCTGTAACTTTACTTTCATTTTGTACATAAATCTGCAAATCATGGTTTCAAGTTCAGATAAACAGGAAAGGAACTGAGCATTAAAACAGTTCAGCTGTTCTAGTTCAGTTGTCCTCCTCTGTAGAGATGTCTAGGGGTAAGAAGCGGAAGGCAGTGAGGTTAGTTATGGTGGAGGGAGCTTGTGCCTTCAAATCCAAACCAGTGCTGCCCACTGTGCTAATTATGATTAGGAACAGGTGGCAGGAATAAACACCAGATCACTCATCACTCTGTTGGTTATCCATGCACAGAGTAAAGGCCATGGAGCAGCCAGTGGGTTACCTACTGCTGAGGAAGTAACCGACAGCATTGCTCCCTCTTGGTGGTTGCTTGTTCAGAAGCTGGTGCTTTTTTTTTCCTTGTAGGAACCTCACAGATCCACAAACAGTGTTCTATACGTGTTTTATACAGCTTCTTGCATACATTTCTTCACCATTTGAAATTAAGCTTTTAGAGAGCTCTGTGAAGAAGATGATAGGGGTGACTTTGCTAGCTGTATCCTATGTGACCATAGATGTACATGGTGCTGTTGTGTCAAGAAAGCAAGAAAATGTCCTGCTTTTTAGCAAAGTAGCACAACTGTAAGGGAGAAAAGGGAATTACCTCAGCCTTACTGAATAGTCAAGTTATTTTGTCAAAGAAATGATCTCTTGTGTCTTAGAAAAACATAGGCATAATTAATTTATGTTTTAAGTCTGTCCCCAGTTTTAGGTAACAATTTTACAAACTTCTGAAGAGCTCTTCAGCTAGGTGATTAACCAGAGCAAATAATTGTTTTTAAAAAAATACAATTAAAAAAAAAAATTGTTTTTAAAAAGAATTCAAATTTCTTAAACTTCTTAACTTTCTTGAATTCTGTTTTTAAATAATAAAGATGACAGTAGTCCTAATAACTAGCTCTGTCCATAGCCAGTATTAAAAATGAAGTTGTAATCTCTGGCACAGTGGAATTCAGGAGAACTTATTTATTGATATGTTAATGGTGAGTGTTGCCCATATTTAAGAACTGTGGAATTTCATGCCACCAAAAAGCAGTCGCGATTCCCCAGGTCGGTGGTTTCACAATGGGCAAGTGACTTCCAGGGCCAAAATATGTGTGTGTGTGTGTGTGCGCACATGTTTGAGATGGAGTTCCAAGCAGCAGCTCTGCAGGGAGCAGCTCATCACAACTGCAGCTGCCAGTTGTTGGAAGTTCACGGTTCTCTGGCAAGTGCAATCAATCACAAATAATAATCTGTGTGCTAACTTCTCTCCTGCCGTGGGAGAAATAAGCTGCTGCTGTCCTGACTTAGACATGGAAAAAGGGCTGGTTTTGGTACAGAGGGGCCCAAAGGCGGTTGCGCAAAAACAATCAAACCAAAACAACAACAAACAAAAACAATGTTCACATTCGCTAATGTGACTGTTTGTCATTCCTCCACTAAAGCATACAATTTTAAAATTTGCTTCAGAATTACAAATACTGGTTAAAAAGAACAACATTACCACTAGCTTTGTTCATGCCCCCTGTCAATTAATTCAAATTGAGGAGAGACAATTTTTGCTTGTAATTCTCTGCATTTTATCGTCTTAAAAACACTCAGCTGGAAATAGCTCTAATGAGAAAAGTTATATTATTAAAATATTTTCAGCACTTAAAAATACTTTCTTTTTTTTCTTATAATCAAGAAAGCTAGCACTAGGAAATCAGACATTCAACCAGGACGAATCACGCTGTAGCTGTCATTAGACACCATAATGTGAGTATATAATGTTTCAGAAATTCCCTTTCTGAATTTGACGCTTCTCTTTCATTTCAGTTACTGTCTTGAGACATATGCCAGTCTGTTGAGTGACAGGACACACGTGTTGGTGCAGAAACTGATTTATTATCAACATTACTGTGTTCCTTCCGTGAACCAAGGAGAAAGTACACTTGGTGGGAAGAAAGGCAGTATGTACTGGGGTCCCTAGAAAGCGTCATGCAGGCCAAGAGATGATTGAAATTTTCTGGTGTGAAGCAGATTTTCAGTATATCTGCCTTCATTTAATCTTCTGTTCATCACTTCACTTGGAACTGTCCTGGCCTGTTAGCTGGGGAAAGAAATGCGAGCAATTCCCTTGCGTAGACATCTAAACCAGGTCTTTCTTCCTGAAATATAGCAGAGGGACTGCTGCCTTGTGTGGTTACAGCAGTTACGGAGGATATCAGAGATCCCTCTCCAAATGCCTTGTCTCTCTGCTCGCCTTTGAACATAGAGTTCCTGTGATCTAGTTGAGCAGTCTTGCATTTCCAGTTGTCCCTGTAGGAGCTGTGCCACTGTAAAATGGCTGAATTAGTGAGCATATGTGACTTTCATGTTTGGTACTCATGACACTCGCCCGAGAGGGGAAGGTCCTATTCCAAGTATAGAAACAGGGCTGAAACACATTCAACTGAGATTGGGGCTGTGGAAGAAACTGGATTTGGATCTCCCCCCTCACAGAGAAGCACTCTTATTTTTGTGCTGCTGAGTATTTAAGAATGACACAAACAGGGACGCTTCCCTTTCTGCCTAGTTCATGTGGGGAAAGTTCAGCGCACACTTTAAGGCTGTCTTGTGAAACCTCACAGAAACACCTTGCCTGTGAGCCCAGTAAGGCTGAGGCACTTAGCAGGTGCCTGCATCCGCGGCACCAGGGAGATTGATGCTGTGAGCTTCCTAGGAGCCTTGACTGGCACAAACATGCACCCTGGGGCCCACAGATACCTTCTGGCTCTATCTGAGAACAGAAAGCACGCTGCATGTTAGCAATGGGCTAGGTTATATGGCTGAATCTCTCTAACTTTGTTTGTTTGTTTTCCTTCTGGTTGACTATTCCAGCCAGCACTCATACTTTCTATTTCTTCACTTGAGAAACACAACAGAGCTGCTTGAATTAGTCTGAGATGTTTGCCAGAACTCTGATTCCGATTTGATGATGTGAAAGCTGCAGAACTTGTGCTGTCTTTCGTTTGGAAACTCACGGTTGTGTGGGCAGTGACCTTTTCATATCGGGTGCATGCTTCCTCTTATCTACCTTTGGGCATGAGTGATCTAGTTTTCTATCCTAGATAATATAACTTTTTACTTCCCCCCCCCGCCCCCCCGATGTAGCTTTTTATGTTTTGTTTGCCTGTTTTGTATACCAAAGCTATCCTGGAACTTTTTTTTGCCATTCAGAAATCTTTTCCAATTAAATTAATTAAACTGAGTCCTCAGCCTAGCTTTTATGACATTTCTGCCTGTATTTTTTTTTGCAAAAGCCCTCTCAAAAGACTTCTTTTTCCCTTCCTTTGTCTATCTGTCTTTATTTTATCTCTCCTCATTCCATACACAAACATCCCCCTTGCACTCATTGGTTTAAATCTCAGTCTTTTCTAGTAAATTCTGCAAGGCACATGGGAATTATTTATCTGAAAGATGCTATACATGACAGAGCTGCTGCTGCCTTTTGCCTAGCAGCTTTACTGGGAGAGCAAAGCCCCGACCTGCTTAGTTTTGAGCTGCAATAATGTTCTCTTTTATTAATTTACACTAGCCAGAGAAGTAGCTTTTGCTGTTGGAGAAATTAAGAGTATGGAGGTCTCTGCTGTGAAAGCAGCTTCAGCTCTCCTCTAAGAGAAAAGTTACATGTATTTTAAGTAATATAAATATCTTTTAAGTAATAATAACACAACATTTTATCAATATTAGTACTACAGCCCATAGTTCTTCCAGCCTAAGGGCTGGAATAGCTAATTTAACATTGGATGAGGCTTCCTGGGTGGTGGGGTGCAATGAGGCATTCTGTAATCCTCCTCGGCAGCCTTTACTGTCAAGAGTTGCTCTGTGGCTGCATCTGTATTGAAAAAGCTGTTGACTTCTACAGATTTCCAAGTCCGTGTGCACATCTTGGTCATCTTGCAGTTGCAGGCTCAGACTCAAGACCCAAGACCCAGACACACAGGAGCTCTCTGTACCCTGGAGTCCACGGAAGACAACAGTGACACGCACCACAAGTACTGAGCTGGGGCAGTGAGGGGAACAAGGACCCCAAGCTAAGTACCTGGAGACAAGTATAGCTCTTAGCAGTGTAAGGATGGAGGTTGTAGAATTAATCTTGCATCATTAAGGATGCTACTCACTTGCACTGCCAAAAAACTCTCATGAGGATAAAGCAGTACATGTGAAAGTATTGCCAATGGCCAAAGAGGAGGGGTGGCCAGAAGGCAGCCAGAGCTGCTGAACCGAGCAAGAACTCAGGGCCAGCCCCTTTCTTTCACTTCTCTGTGAAGAGGTAACTTGAGGCTGCGCCTGCAGTGCTTCAGCTGATCCAAAGGAGGAGCTGAATGGCTCAAGCAGAGCATCAGGGCAGGATGGGACACTTCCCTGGGCCAGCAACCCCTTCTCCAATTTTAATGCAAATGGTCCTGCTCTGCCCAGCTGCCGGGCCTGGGTGGAAGGTGCTGTCTAGAAGCCTCCTCACTGGGAATGGGAAAACATGAGGGGTCTTAGCAGTAACGTACTCAGTACCCAAGCTTGTTCTTATTTTTCTTTCCCCAGTACCTGATCTTAAAAATCAGTATGGGAAAACATGAGAGTTACAAAAATTGTCTTTTCTATGCAGTGTGAGAAGTTCTCCAAGAGCAAGTTTGTTAAAAACCAAACAAAGTTTTGCAGAAATACTGCTTACTCTACTAAGGGCACGATCTGGCTCCATCTCATCATGAAAAGGCTTGTCATCCCTGACAACGGCCAATGTACTTCTAAAGTTGCCAGTATTGCACAGTTGTTACACTCTTTCCCAATGAGCACTGGGACCTGAAGCGTGATGATATGAAACCTTTAATCATTAATGAAAACAAGCAATTTGTCTATGATCTCAGTTTGACAATCCATAAAATAGTGTTTCTCAAATGACAAATTAGCAACTTGGTTACAAAGAACAGTTTAAACAACACAACAGTTGTATGCACAAAGCTACCACGTCTTTTCTTTTTTTTTAAATCAAGAAAAAATTTATTTATAAAAACGTCTCATTTAAATTACTGTCGAGTCTCTAGCTGAATACAGTGGTTCAGAACACTAACGGCCCATGCTTTTATACAGATTACCCAAAGCATGAACATCAATGAAAATCAACCCCCGAAAATAACTTTTCTTTGCTTTATGTTATGAGCCACAACAGTGTTAAAACTGAACAGTAGTGAAAGCAACACAAGAGTTAGGAAGCACAGTTGCTTAAAGAGTAAAGGAAGTGTTTTCTTTTGATGTCTCAGAATAATAAGAAAGTTAGAAATGGCAGAAACTCCTCTGTAGATTAGTCCATAGAAAGCATTGTCTCATGGGGCTTTGGAAAAGTCCTGTCTGGTGGCTAATGCACTAGGGCATGATGAGATACATTACAGAGCCCCCAGGCCAGTAACTTCTGAAGACAGCCTGAAATGTAGGAACAAAAACGAGGAAAAGAAAAGGAAAAAAAAAAAAAAGGCAAAAAAAGAAAAAAAATCTTCTCACTATTAAAAAAATAACACTTGAGTACAACCAGCATAGAACAGCATTTCAATGCAGGCAAGTTTTCTCACACAGAGGTCGGTGGTTTGATTTAATTTTTTTTTTTTTTAAATGTCAGGTATAGAAACAGTTACAGTAGTCCCAAACAATTTTACAGCAGTTTTCTAGAGCTGTTAAATAGGTGAGGTACCTTGACATTATTTCCAGTTTTTCCTTCATTATATACAAACGAAACAAAAAAAAAAAGCCCAAAACAAACAAACAAAAAAAGAAAACCAAAACAAAAACCAATCAAAAACCCCATTTGGATAAGTGCAAACTGTAACAATGGCAGTTCTACAAACGGTTACAGCGACAAAAACTTAGTGCAAAGGTACTAAGGTGAAGAAAAGCCCACAAAATACAGAAATGACACAAAATACTGAGCTCGTACTTAGCCCTATACAGTAATAATAACACACTTGGAAATACCATGTTTCAAAAAGTATTGCATTTGCATTGTGTTTTTTAGTTTATATTAAAATGCACTGAATACAGTTCAATTGTTAAAGCTTTGTGTCCAAGGAGTGCGAAGTGGATGGGCATGGCGGGCTAATGGGATTCTGGATTTGGAAGTGGTGAGGAAAGCAATATTGCATTACGGAGTTATGCAACAGAAATTAAAAAAGAAGGCGGATGGACAAACAGAAAATGCACTTAAAAACTAGTTCCAACAGCTGGCAACCGGCCATCATGTCGCCCAGCTCTCTTGGGTTTGGCTCCAATTAGGTGTCTGGGATTAATTAATCTGAACATCGTTACGTTCGTGTTAAAGGGATGGTACCTGTCCAGGCAGTAACCTTTGAATGCCCTTTGATAAGCACTAGATTTTATTCATAATTACAACATGACCTGATTGCATGATTAGTGGCGAGTTAAATAGGGATGTATTTTGTACAGCAACCTGACCAAAAAATGGTTATTTTGGCTGAACACAATAAAGGAAGGAGGGGGCACCAGAACAGTGACTATGCATGTCTGATCTGTACCTGCTGTTAAGCACTGACAGAAACAAGCACCTTAAAAAAGGTGGGGTTTTTTTGTTTGTTTTATACCTATAAAACATCAGATTGCCAAAGGAGGAGCCCGCTCTCCCTCCCTAAAGCAGAGTTCTTAAAATGACATTTTTTCCAAACCAGAGAAAAAAAATGGTTGCACCCTTTAAAAGAATGATGTGGAAAGGCACAGGTGCCTGATCTTTTTTTTTCCCTGTTGTCTTCCAATAATTTTAGTTTAGCAGCCTTTCTCAGACCAGAAAGCTCCACTTGTTGTAGGCAGAAGACCCTGCGGTTGGGTCCTTTCCAGCCCCCATCTGCTGCTGGCAGGCAGGTGTCAGGGCAGAGCAGCACAACGACCCGGGGGGCCAGCGCTTGGCGTGGGATGTCAGGGGCCCTAAGAATCCTCGGAAGTGCAGATTTGCAGGGACTAGCCATAGGAAAAAAACCATCAGAGGTGCCAATTTGCCATAGAAAATTGTTTGGCGGCTGGAAGGACCACTTCAAATGATATAAGCGTATTTATGTGCTAGGCAGTATTGCCAGAGCAGGGTCTAGCTGTCAAAATTTTGCCTCATTTATGTTTTTTTTTTCTTTCTCTCCAAGTGTCTCCTTGCTGGGATGGGGGCAACCCTGCTGTGCCGCAGGGCTGCCAGAGGGCCGGCCCTCGCCGCGACCCCGGCGTTGGGACGGTGTCGGGAGGAAAAGCCCCCCGGGCTGGTGGGGAAAGGCCCCGGGCTGGCGCTGGCCCGCTGTTGGAACTAGTTGGTAGGTGGTGCCCGGGTGTTAGTCGTTATGGAGAGCGGAAGACGACTTGAGTCGGCTACAGTTGACGCTAGCAATTTAACAGAAAATAAAAGATGCCGTATTGTTTCCTTGATAACTAGGATCTACCAGAGACTCTTGGTAGAGCTGGCAAAGCTTGCATTGTGTCTCATCCCTTCAATATGGAGCAAACTTCTGGCGGTCAGATTTCTTAACCCCGCTCGTCGAAGGAATTTTGGCAGTGTAAGCGGACAAACTCCCCGTGGCCCCCGCAGCGGCCGCGGCATTTAGTGCCAGGAGTGGGACAGTTTTCATGCCAAGCAGACTGGAGACAGGAACGGCATAGTGGGTGGTTGGCAGAGTTGGTAGGGGAGGGGGGGTACTGACGGTAACGGCGGAGGCGGCCGCCAGCACGGCCATGGAGGTGGGGGTGGAGGTAGGGGTGGCAGACTGAGAGAGGTTCATGTTGAGGTCAACAGGGGTCGTGACGGAAGCGGCCTGGGTGCTGACTTTAGCCATCTCTAAGCTGCAAACGAAGAGAGGAAGAGGAACAAACAGGTTGGGAGGGTCCAGCCAGGGTGGTGGGGCCAGGAGGAGGAGGAAGGGACGGAGGGAAGGACGGAAGAGGGGGGACAGCAACCACGAAAGGGTAGGATTAGATCGGTGGGCAAGGGGGACAGACGAGAGGGAGGGAGAGGGGGGAGAGAGAGAAAAAAAGGGAAAATGAGGGTCAAAGGAGGAACATGTTATGTGTTAAAGAAGAGAAATAACAAAAGGGTTTTTCATGATTCGATGGCGAAAACATTACTGAGACTCTAAAAGTTCTTTCCAAAAAGAAAATAAAAAAAAAAAAAGAGAAAGAGGTTGAGGGGAGGGTTGGCTAGTTCATTTTACGTATGGAAAAAGAAATCTAAGGAATGCAGGGAATGGCAAAAAGATGGAAAAAAATAAAACTTAAAAGAAAACTTAAAATAACTATGAAGTTTACTCCCCAGCACTGATAGGGTGAATTTTGCTTTTCAAAATTACGGTATTTTGAACGGGGGGACGCGGGGGGTTTTGATAATTTTTTCAATTTGTGATTTTGTGACATAAATAGTACCCTTTGTCATTTTGCTAGGATGAGAGGAGGATGAGCAATGATTTGCTGCTTCCACCTAATCATAAAGTTTTGGTTGGGTTTTCTTTTTTTTTAGAAAGTTAGTTTTTAATTTCATTCACTATGAGGTCAATGTGCATTTTTCATATAAAACAAACCCAATTAGCCAGTGTGTTCACTTCGGTTTGTCCTTTCCCCAGGCTTTTTTTTTTGCCTTTTTTTTTTTTTTTTAAATCACAACAAAATATTTATGCAATCTAATTATAAGGAAAAAGAAAGACAGGAAAACACCCCGGCTTCCACAGCAGTGGTATCCTTTCTGGGCTTGTGGCAGTGGTTACAGTGGACACAGAAGAGCTTACCAGCTGACAGACAAGGTACTACACAGATACAACACACGCATCGCCAGACGGACCCCGCCAGCACGAGGAAGTTCGGATTGACCTGACCTCTGAGCCCAAGGCAGCGATGGGCTCTTTGGAGGCTGTAGGTATCAAACCACCTTCACTTCAGTCTAACTCCACCCATCAGCAGGCACGATGAGTTTGGCCCGTGTACTTAGGCTTTTCTGTACATTTTTAGATGTTAAAATACAGTCATTCCAAGGACGCGGGTTTTTTTCAGATGACAAAAAAAGTTTACTTAGATAAATCCTCCCTTTGCCATGCATTTGTTGCAGCTTGTGCACTGGCTTTTGGGTCGGCAAACAACCTAACTACTAATTTCAGGCTGCATTTTGCATGTGGCCAGCTGGGAGTTATCACAGCCTAGCATATAAATAGGACCACGGGGTAGAAAAATCTTTGCTAGTTACAGTTATACATGTATTAATTCCAAGTTTGGGGTTTTTTTTCAGTAATTCCCAACTTGTTAGGGTCCTGGGCTTTCTCCTGAGATGAGCTGAGGAGCTGCAGCAGCTTCTCCCTCCCAGAGTGCAGCTACCATGGGGAATGCACCAGCGACCGGCCTGCACAGCAGAGGACCTGCCGCTTTCTTACCCAGTCCCATCAGGCCTGGGGGAGGCTTCCCAGCACAGGGTTTGTGCTGGTCCCCATTGGCACTAGTGGCTGGGCGTGCAGGGCTAGAGAGCAGCTGTAGCCAGACTATGGATTGGGAGGGGAGCACGGTTGTCTCGCTCGGGGCTTGGGCGAGCCTCGCTTTTCCTCCCCTTAGGCTTACATGCAGTTTTGAGAGTAACAATCCCTGGACAGAGAAAGGCAACGACCAGAAGGCCTGCCCACTCTGCGCAAGGGCAAGGATGCAAGTGTATAGGGGAGGGGGACGCTGGAGTAAAGCTTCCCAAAGCCCTACTGCTGCAGGTTAGTCTAAAGGACACCTGAACCAGGCCTGAGCTGGGGAGAGGATCGTGGAGGAGAGAGAGAAACACTTTAGCACCTCTCTTTCCTGCAAAAGAAAGAGGGCTCTTGGAGTGTTAACTCCTTGGTGGCTTTTCCTGGGAAGCTGGAAGGTGCCTGGCTTGAAATGCAGACCCGTTTGTGGGAGGTAAAGCTTTGGGTTTGCTACTCTGTGCTACGTGTCCTCGTGGATGAGCACCTTAGAATTTTTCTAATCTCCGCAGAAGAGTTGCTCTTTGCGGAGAGAAGAGCATCCTTGTGCCCTTAGCTGTGCTACTTGCAATCTACTCACACAGTGGGATTTACACCAAGAATACTGAATCAGTGGATCCAACTCCAGAGTACATCCTCAACTTGGGGTGTAGGTGATAGCTTAGCAGGCTTTGAAAAGCTCAGTTTATACAGTTGGATTTCTTAAATATTTCTAACTCAGTTATTCTGGAAGGGAGGCATATAGAAAGATAGTGCAGGAATCAGTGTTTCAGTGACTCCAAATTTGCCTACCTTGCATTTAACAAAATTAAAAAATCTTTACTGATATTTGGAGTATTGGAGCCTGAGCACCAGCAGGAAGAACAGGTCCCACAGGCTGAATGCTGGTTTGAGTAGCAGCCACTCAAACTCCCTTTCTCTGGTGTACTCGCACAGGTACAATTAAACCGCTGATCTGCCCTGCTTCAGGTTTATTACTGGTAGTAAAGCGTAAAGGTGAAAGTATGTCAGGTTAGCTATCAGCTGTCCTGTGAGAGCGGCTGCTTCCCAAACCAACTGGAAATGCAACGAAACTGAACACAAAAGTGGATGAGGCAGCCTTCAGACGGAATTTCACGGTGCCAGTTTTACACTGTCCTTTTAAAGAACTAGACTTTATGAATATATATACCGAAAACTACGTCCTGCATTACCCGTAACTGGTGAAAGGAACAAAGCTGGAGCGTGGCTTGGGCGGTCCTGTTCTAGCTCTGTGAATGAACCTCTTGTCAAAACGGCAGTGAAAAATATCTTCAGGAAACTGCTCTTCAACGAGGAGAAAGTGTTGCTGGCTACAATTCGTTTATAATCCAAAGTCAAATACCAGACAGGAAACCTAAACTGTGGTTCATTCTTAATAAAAGCTAGAAGATGGAATTGGATAATGAAAACCCAGTTACTACAATGGAGACCAGTTAAGAGACAGAAGATTTTACAAGAAAAAAAGACACTGCTACCACGAACAAGCTGGGACATGTTCTATTCATACAGAGGTCAGTGCTCGGGTAATCAATACAGAATCAAAACAATACTTTACAAAGATTTAAATCTCTGCCTTGATATTGTATCAACGTATTTATATAGCTATAATTTAGAGTATATTATGTACATATTCAACACCGGATTGCAATAAAAGTCTTAACTTGATAAATTATTCTATAGATGGCAACTTTAGTTGGAGGATAGTATAAAGATACACACAGATTAGTTCAGGAGTACAGTGGACAGATTTTTTTTTTTTTAATAACCTACACTGCTGTGAGACACTGATTTATGCAGGAATAGTGGCCCTGGAAACCAAATCCACGAGAATGACAGATCTTGTGGGGGAGAGAAAAAAAAGTCCACCTTGCCCTGAATGTTTATATGGCTTTTATTTATTATAATCATTATTTTGACATACCAGACTGTGCCTTGGGCAGTCTAGGTACTATACTCAGCTCTTACCCAACACTGTTTACTTCATGCCAGCACCTTTAAAAGAGACGGCAGTACTTGTGACAGGTTTAGAACTGGCAAACACTGAAAGTGGCTCCCAGCGTGCACAGGCAGCAGCAGCCCAGATCTGCCTCTCAAAAACTTGCCCAAGCACCTAAACCCCAGCTAGAGCAGACTTCCCTCTTGCCTGAAAGTTTCTCAGTCCTTCCTCCAGTGCCATTTCAAACTCATGATGCTGCTGCAGTGGCACTTAGCTGAATAGGAATTTCTCTTGGGAAAAGAGAAATCTTGGAACAGCATCACTTTTTAAAATGAAAAAAAAGCCGCCTTAATGTCCTACGTTATCTTACAGCTTAATTTATTATACATTACTTTAAGAGTCTTCATTTACAAATGAAGTCACTTCATCTAAATACAGTTTCAACACATGGTACATCAGAATATACGATGGTTTATTGTAGATGATGGTAACAAATGACTTCTATCTAGAAATTCAACAGGATGAAAATATTTTGTTTCACAGGGTATAGATAGAGTATCCATGGTATATGACTGCTGAGAAGTTTTCTTCTTTGCCAAAGTATGTTAAGAGACCTCATATATATCCCGTTCCATCAAAAGAATCGTTAAACAGGAATAAACAGAAGTGTGAGAGTTCACAGGCTTTTCTAAATTGAGTCAAACAGAGGTTTGTTCACTAGAGTTTCTGTCTCTGGTGAGCAGCTCACTGCAACTCCATTAATAAGTGCATTATTTTATTTGCATGCTTTAGCTGTCTTGAAGATCTTATATTGTTATCTTCTGAGATCCAGATGCATGCCATATGGTGTTTGTGCAACTAAAAATGAAGGGGTCTATTCTCGTCTCGATGTGTGGGGAATCCCTGAACACCAAGAGAAGAACATATCCTTAAGGGTTAAAGGAGGGAACACATTTTTATTTGATTACAGGGCTTACGGAAGTGACTTACATTTGCTACAAAGCATACAAATCAAAAGATCTGTAGGTTGCTTTAGGATTCTGGAAACTGCTTATCTTAGGCTTCACAAAGCCACCCCTCAGTATACCTTTCCCTAGGAAACTACTTTCAAACTGAATTATAAAAAGTAATATTTTTGTTTGCTGTAACACAGCGCTGCACAAACATCCTTTTCCTCCATTAAGACATTTATGGTGGCTCGCAGTGGTGAACCACAGCACCAAGCTGGAGGGGAGGCTGCACCATAGGAAGCTGCAGACCTGCTATGACTACAGCCCCCCTCATATAAATCACATACTTTCTACTACCTTAACAGCAAACCTAGTTAAACACAAAGCTTGATTTGTATCACAGTATTTTGAGGGGGGAAAAAAGAAAAGGAAAAAAAACCCCAAAACAATAGAAGACGTAGATACTCCCCCCTCCCCACAACATATTGCCTCAGTCCACCATTTACAAGCAGATCTACGAGACAGCACTATATCCATTGCACTATCTTCTCAGGATAACTGCAAATAAAGGTGGTATCAATTTTAATATTTTTCCAATAATCATATCAAAACTGATAGAGACTTAAGCCATCGCAATGGCTTAGCTAAGCAGCCAGTGCTTTCATTAACTCTGGCACTGACAAGTGGAGGAGCAGACAGTCTCACCTCGTTTCATTAAGGAATGCTTTTTAAAAATTTGTGATGCTGTCTCCGAAAAAATAAATCCCATGCATCTTTAGCAACCAAATGTCAGTTTAATATCAACTCTAAGTGGCAATTTCCAGTTAGTAAATTAAATCTGTTTTGCAATCTGTTTCACTATATTTGCCATTTAGGACATTAAAATGAGTCTGTGAAAAGTATTTTCTTCTAAAGAATTTATGATTGTCATTTAATTTAGCCGCCTATATTTTAGGTGGATGCCAATGTGAGTATTCAGATTTTTTTCAGCTTCTGTCATTCAACATGTAGCTGGAATTGCACCAGATTAAGCTTCTTTCCATACAAACCAACAGTAAACAGAGGTTCTAATGATACAAGCTTTACAAATCATGAGGAATTGAGCAACACTATGCAAAATGGACACTGCAAAGCAACTTTCTGGATCTACCCAGGACAGACATTTGCTGGAGAGCAGGCAGAGCCATCTTGCAGAAGCATTATCACTGACAAAGCGAACTTACCTTGCGTTAATGAGGTACTGTGCTAAGCTGATGTTTGCGGGGGATCCTGTGATTGTAACTTGCCGCTCTGCGGAGCCTTCTGTGGCATTAGCAATCTTGATCTGCGCTCCTGACATCTGCCTGATTTCATTTATCTTACTGCCTTGTCTGCCAATAATGCAGCCTATTAACTGGAGCGGGACAAAGACTGAGATTAGTGCCACAGACACAAGGAAAAACCACTTCACTGCAATTTGTAGTAGTGCTAAAAACACAGTTAAGAAAGACTCAGTATCAAAACAAAAGATTTTTGCTGTGCTGTTCGTAAGGAATAACTAGTGTGGCCTATTGGCTCTAAGGTCATATGTCTCTAAATCAAGTTTCGCTGCTACATGGTTATCAACTCAATATCAGATTATTTAGCTGTCTTCCGTGGCAGAAAATGCCAGCGTGCCATGGTGCTGACGAACACAAAACACAGCCCAGCCTGACTTGCCGGTGGCAGCAGCAAGCCAAGAACAGCAGCTGGGAGCCAGGCTGAGCATCCAAAGCTGCCACCGTCCAGATCTGCACCATTACAGTGCGTCTGCTGGCCCCAGACCTCCCTGGTCACACGCGGTCCTCGCTTGGCCGGGCACTGTGCTATTAAAGTCAGTGGGATTTACAGCTCTGTGACTGCAGGCAGAAGCAGGAATAGGAAGAGACTGAAATTTGTCTGCGTTCCTTTACAGAAATGTACCAAAACTCGTATTTCGTAAATAAAACTGAGTTCTGTGTGTGTATACATCCTAGATGCCCTCAATTTTTTTTTTTCAGTAAAATTGCATTGGTGTTATCTTCAGTTAACAGTGTTTTAAAGGTTGCCTAAAGGTTCTTGGTGGAGCCAAGCTTTTGGAAGCTGTATGCAAGACCTCGAGAAAGTGTTTAGCAGCACGTGTAACCGCTGCATGTGGGGTGAGGGAACATGACAGCTGCATCACAGAGTTGCTCCTGTGGCACAGGGAGCCCCCAAAAGCAAGTGGGCACCAAGCAGGCAGCTGAGGCTGAGATGTTTTGGCTTCTGTAAGGGTGAGGAAGAGGACTTTTGTGTTAGGGAAGGATAGGTGCTAAGAAACTCAGCAACACCCCCAAGTAGTAGAAAACGGAAACTTCCCTCTACAGGACTGCTGACACTGGGATGATGTTGCCAGTTTGGCAGAAGGACGTGCCAAGATGCAGAGACTGCCTTCCCCTCCCACCCTTCCTGCTGCTTCAGGCCCTGGCCTGTTACCATCTCCGTTACTGTAGTACTTGCAGTATCTTGCCAGAAACAGATTCACATCGCCTACACATTTTATCAAAAGAAGACCCACCTTTCCTCCCCAGTGTAATCCTTGCTTCACCCTCAGGGACAAGCAGAAAGTCAGAGCAGGGACCCAGGCAGCCAAAACAGAGACTGAGTATGAGGCACCCGCGAGGGGAGAAAATGGGGCTTCAGGAACCCCACACAGGATTTCCCATCCTGTTCAAACAGGAGGGCCTTGCTAAGCTCCATGTCCTTATCCTGAGGACACAGAATTATAGAATCATTAAGGCTGGAAGAGACCTTCAAGATCACCAAGTCCAACCATCAACCCAACACCACCAAGCCTACTAAATTGTGTCCTGAAGTGCCCTGTCTACATGTTTTTTGAACACCTCCAGGGATGGTGACTCCACCACCTCCCTGGGCAGCCTGTTCCAGTGCCTGACCACTCTTCCAGTGAAGAAGTGTTTCCTAATATCCAACCTAAACCTCCCCTGCTGCAACTTGAGGCCACTTCCTTTCATCCTATGTGTTAGCGTGTGACTGCATGTGCCAGTGCAGAGGACCTATGTGAGTTTCACGGGAAGCCTCTCGCCTGTCTCTTGTGCGCACACAAACGTGCCTGTGTATGCCGGCTGTTAGCAGCACAGGGATCCCTAAGCATCCATTGCCTACACCTCAGTCTTGCTGGCCTCCTCAGTCCGCAGGCAGTGAAGGCAAAGCAGGAAAAGAGTGTGCCCAGAGCACAGGTGGCAGCAGCAGAGCCAGCCAGTGGTGGGGTTTGGTTTTCGTCACAGAGTGAGGAAAGCAAAGGCGGTCCTACCAGAGCATCACTGTACAGCAAAGCTGGCAGCACTAGATCCACTCTTATCTGTTAAAACCTGAAGACTGACTTCCATAATTTTGCTCCCGTGAATCATTTACATGCCATACTGTAGCTATAATTTACCCAAATCCAGTCAGAAGCATTCATTACCGCAGAATGGAGCACATGGGGAGCAGAGTTGTCTTTACTTACTGCTAGCCAGAGCTGTTCCTCCAGCTATCTGAGTGACTTGAGATGGCCAGAGCAGAAGTCACCAGTATTTCCTTCTGCCACAACTAGCATCTTATAGTTTCTGTGATGATGATCGTGAAGTGACTGGTCAAGAATCCATCTGTTGCTACTGATGATCTTGGCAATGACCAAGATTTAGGCAGCTGTTACAGTGCCTGACACATCTTCAGATTCCCTTGATAGTTCTCACTTGATGTGCAGATCTGAATATGCTTCTGGTTGCTTTAATAACTATGTCCTAAGTGTGAACGGGAAAATGCAGATTGCACATATTCCCTCAGTCTGTCCAAAGCAGAAGTGGAAATTTGATAAAACTACTTGAGTGTAAAACACATGCAAAATATATAAAAATACTTTATTTAGAAGAATTTCAAGCAGTCCAGTTCACAGATGTGGTTGTCATTGTGGCATTCAAAGCAGAGGAACTGCGTAGGACTGCTGGTTCTTCAGGCATGTTGTGAGACACAGTCTTACATCTCTGGTTTACCAGCTCTGAGAGGGCTTTTGCCAGCTCACTCAGGAGGTTGCCACTTGTATGTGCTGGGGGTCCTCTAGGCTTGTACAACAAATCTTGTAATCCAGGTGGGTCTGCTGAAAGAATTTGCCATCTCCTAGCTGACTTTGAGTTAGGTAGCAAGGATTCAGTCCAGACCGGTCAAGGCTATTGGTGATCCAAGTATCTGGAGGAGGTTCAGTAACCTTCGGTTTGAAGCTCTCCAAAGTCATCCTTTGTTGCTTTGACCACGGGCTGCTTGAACATGCTCTGCTAGCCATGATACGACCTGCAGCTCATGCAGAATACCCTTCTCCATTTGCCACACAGGGAGGACAGTAGCGTTGGGGTGCCTGGGCTCTCTCTGGGGTGCCTTTCTCCTTATGTGCTACTGACGGTGAAATGTGTGCAGTGTCTGAATATTCAAGAGCTGATGGGTTCCGGAAGAGGTTCAAGGGACTGGTTTTTATCTGCAAAGCTTTGATCAATCAGGCCATGGATATTTGGTTTCACACAAAAACACCTGCTTTGCTTTGAGACAAATCCATGACAAATTGCATCCAACCACATATCTCTTCTCAAGACTGACCTTCCTAATGCCATCAGCTGTCCCCCTGTCACTCTGTAGCTGGCCACTTCACATGATTTGGCAGGCGATGAGTAATTCAGTCCCACAACACCCCTCAACACAAAAGCAAGCATCCCCAGACTTTGAAAGTTGCTACCTTACATGCAAAGCTGTGTGTTTCACAGACACGGGTTTGCTGCTTTTCCAAGCTCAGCAAACAGAGTTAGGGACTATGAAGGCCAGTAAACATCTAGTTGCTTTCAAGGACTTCAGGCACTGCATTGTTTTTGATGCTCACTATACAGTGAGCCTTACTCTCACTTATGGAAGCATAAATCAAGAGGGAATTCTGCAGAAAACAAGTGATAAAGCTGGCCCATTGTTCTGGTTTTGTTTAGTGGGGGGAGGCCTAAGGTGGCAGCTTCTGTAGGAAACTGCTAGAAGTCGCTCCCCTTTGTTCAGTGGACTCAGCCGGGCCTAGGGCAGACCTGCTGCTGGCCAAGGCCGAGCCAATTGGTAGCAGAATGTCCCGTGATAATGCCTCTGCGATAATGTATTTAAGAAGGGGAAAACAGGAAAAAAAAAAAGAGAGAAGATGTGAAGCAGCTGAGCAGGGGCAGAGAGGGGGAGGCGCGAGCCTTGTGGGCCTTGCAGGCCTCACCCTCTGGCCTCCCGCCGGGCAGCCGACTGGGCCCAACTCGGCCCGGCCTGGCTGCAAGAAGTGGAGAGGAGATGAGAAGTGAATAAGATGTAAAAAGGATCCTGAGAGGCGTCTGCCAGCCTGTTGTGAGGAACGGCTGCAGACACCAAGGTCAGTTCAGAAGGAGGGGGAGGAGTAATGCAGCTCCTGGCCAAGATTCCCCTGCAGCCTGTGGTGAAGACCATGGTGGAGCGGGTTGTCCCCCTGCAGCCCATGGAGGTCCACGGAGGGGCAGAGATTCACCTGCAGCCCATGGAGGACCCCACATCAGGGGAGGTGGATGCCTGAAGGCGGCTGTTGCTTGTGGAGGGCCCGCTGGGACAGCTGTTCTGGAGGGACTGCACCCCGTGGAAGAGATGACCCACGCCAGAGCAGTTTCACAAAGGACTGTGGCCCGTGGGAGGGACCTCACGAAGGAGCAGGGGAGGAATGCGAGGAGTTCTTCCCCCGACCATGAAGCAGTGGCATGAAACAACGTATGATGAACTGACCGTAACCCCCATTCCCTCTTCCCCCCTGTGCCACTCGGGAGGGGAAGGTAGTAGAGATAATGTTAAGCCTGGGAAGAGGGAGGGGTGGGGGGAGGTTATCTTGTTCCCTGTCTCATTCTCTTGCTAGTTTTAGAAATAAATGAATAGTTTTCCCCAAGTCGAGTCTGTTTTGCCCGTAACGGTAACTTTAAGGATTTTCTCCCTCTCCTTATCTCAAACCTCGAGCTGTTTTTCCTTATATCATCTCCCCCTATTCTCTCAGAGGGTGGGGGGAGCGGGAGAGAGACTGTGTAGTCTGGTCCCGATCGGGGTTGAACTACGACACCCATCTGAGAGAGGAGCAAAGTCTACTATAGACTATACCAAGCCTACTGTGCACTATACTATAACACATGCACTATTTATACAGATAATATATATGACAAACATATACAAACACTCACATATATATATATTTCTCTCTCTCTAGATATGTATTGTTGTAGTTCAGCCCTGATCCCAGAGTGGCACAGGGGGGAAGAGGGAATGGGGGTCGTGGTCAGTTCATCACACGTTGTTTTATGCCGCTGCTTCATGGTCGGGGGAAGAACTCCTCACATTCCTCCCCTGCTCCTTTGTGGGGTCCCTCCCACGGGCCACAGTCCTTTGTGAAACTGCTCTGGCATGGGTCATCTCTTCCATGGGGTGCAGTCTCTCCAGAACAGCTGTCCCAGCGGGCCCTCCATGGGCCACAGCCGCCTTCAGGCATCCACCTCCCCTGATGTGGGGTCCTCCACGGGCTGCAGGCGGATCTCTGCTCCTCCGTGGACCTCCATGGGCTGCAGGGGGACAGCCTGCTCCACCATGGTTGTCACCACAGACTGCAGGGGAATTCTGGCCAGGAGCTGCATTACTCCTTCCCCTCCTTCTTCACTGACCTTGGTGTCTGCAGCCGTTCCTCACAACAGGCTGGCAGATGTCTCTCAGGATCCTTTTTACATCTCATTCACTTCTCATCTCCTCTCCACTTCCTGCAGCCAGACCGGGCCGAGTTGGGCCCAGTCGGCTGCCCGGCGGGAGGCCAGAGGGTGAGGCCTGCAAGGCCCACAAGGCTCGCACCTCCCCCTCTCTGCCCCCTGCTCAGCTGCTTCACATCTTCTCCTCCTTTTTTTTTTTTCCTGTTTTCCCCTTCTTAAATACATTATCGCAGAGGCATTATCACGGGACATTCTGCTACCAATTGGCTCGGCCTTGGCCAGCAGTGGGTCTGCCCTAGGCCCGGCTGAGTCCACTGAACAAAGGGGAGTGACTTCTAGCAGTTTCCTACAGAAGCTACCACCTTAGGCCCCCCCTCACTAAACAAAACCAGAACATGTACGTATATGCACATATATTTTAATTCTCCCAAGACCTGAGCAGAATGGCTCAGATCAGATGTGTACCTAGCCCAGCAGCCTGTTGCAGAAAAAGGATTAAAACCAGTGTGAGGTATAAAACGAAGTTTCCACTAGTACCCCAAATTCCCACCTACAGCTTACAAACTACCTGAGCAGCAGCTGGTATCTCTGCCTTTATGCTCAGTAGTCCATGTGTCAGACAATTTATTTTTGAAGTCATTTATCCTGCAGCTGCCCAAGAAAGCCCATAGCAGTGACCTGCAGAGCTTGCACATCTTGTGTGTAATATCACCATTTGTCCTTACACCTCAGAATTTCAGTTCATGTCCCCTCCTTACACCGTGAGTAGCAGTGAAAAACTGTTGCCCTTTCACTTTCTCTACACTGTGTCTGATCTCTCTTTCCCTATCTCAGTGTACCTAATTTCTCCCATATGGCAAAAAAACCCCACACAAATGAACCAACCCTAAAACATGGACCCTGCTTTTTGCTTTTTTCTAGTTTTACTTTGTCCCTCAGTAAAGTTCTGCTGGTAGCAATGTAAACAGGATTGAATCAGGAGTCTGGACTCTTAAAGGGAGGAACTGGAAGGTCTACTCTGATATCCTTCCTCCCCATACTCTTGATGTCGACAGTTTTTCTTGATGCCATCTACTGTTCAGGCCCCTCTCTTCCATTTATTTTTTCCCCCACAATGCTAAATATCTGCATTTTCTCACATAATGCTAAAGTTACTGTCAGAGCCTAATAATAACAGCTTCTTGCTGGCTGTTTCTTACCGGTTTGTTCCTCTGTGTCCCTCACACTGCATTACTTTTGTGCAGCACTGGGAGCAATCAGACTTTTAGTTTTTGGTTTATTACCCAAGTCCAATGCTGCAGAGAATTGCTTGTCATGGGAGGTGGCACTGGCCTCACTTTCTTTTTAAATACTGGTAAAGAAAATCAGATTTCTTTCTTATAATGACTGTAGTACTGGTAAAAAGGGCCAAAGAAGTAGCCTCTGCAACTTGATGCCTGCTGCCTGGAGCAGAAAGGTTAACCACACCTGTCCATAGGTACAAGTGGTTCCCCTTGGTTCCCTGCGGCCAACCCAGAGCAAGTCCATTGGCTTCAGCAAAGCCTCTGCACTAGTTGAGGTGCTCATCATGAAGGAAACTCTTCAAACACTTTTTGTAAAGATAGGCTTTCTTAGTTTTGGGTTTGTGTTTTTTTTTTTTCCCACTTCGAAGTGCTGGGGCAGAGTACTCTATAAGGAAATAATCTCCTGAGGTATGATTACAATTCTTTACGGACTTACTGCAGGACCTGGAAAAGAGATGCTTAAATACTCTGTGCTTTTTAAAGACCAATAATAATAATAATAATAATAATAATAAACTTCACTTCCCTTTCCTTGCCAGGATAATGCTAAATCTGGACTACAGTGATTTCATACGCTTTGCAAGAAGGCATACAGAAAACTAAGAAAACATTTTCAGACATGAGCCTTCTTATTACTTGTTTTGTAACCCAAATTACTCTGCAGATTTGTGTGTATTTCAGTTTTTGAGGGCCCAACATCAGTCCCATCCTGTTCCCTAAAGTGGTTCTGGGGGAAATTCCTTTTCATGCTCAAAGGTGCCTTGTCCCACCAAAGGTCTCACTTTGCTTCTGATGGATATCAAGCTTGTGAAATCTTTCTTGATCTCATCTGGACAGATCTATATAGGGAATCAATTGTAATTTTCTTGGCATTAATGGAAGACAGAAATTAGGCCATGTGCAAACATCTAAAAAGTGATAAAAATGACTTTTAAAATAACACATTCTCTTAAACATGCCTATTTGACAGAATCTGGTTAGTTCTGTATTTTTGCTCTGGGCATTATTTCTCCTTTACATGGGAGGCTTTCAGCAGTAAGGTAAATCTATTGAGGTTGAATCCACAGGTCTCTTGCCACAGGTCCCTGCCCTTCAGCAGAAGTGCTTTGATTACTGCAGGACCTTTCCCAGCATGTCTTTTGTGGATTATTAAGCCTTTGATTAACCATTGCTTTTAAACCCTCTCATACAACTGCAAAGTTTCTGAGCCAGGGGTGGACTTAGCCAGCAGCTTAGTGTTGTAAGAACACGGCACTTGTTCTCAGGGCTTTTCTGGAAGAGGGATTTCCCAATCTGAGGCTGTAGGGAGGGCAAGGTATACTTTTCCCGTAAGGTGGAGGTGGTGGGTGTCCTTGCTGGAAGTCACAGCAGGGGTCGGACACTGCCTTTATCTTCTCCTTAAAGGCTCACACCAATTCTCCTCAACCCAGGCGATGGATTGGGGATCCGCAAAGATGAGAGCTCAGTGATCACTGGTGGAAAAGGCAATGCCATGCCGATCTCCTTGGAGCATGTTGTGGAGCCAATGGTGGATTTCACTGTGGGCTACTCCGAGAGCATTTTGCACACATGGGTCCCCCTCCATTGTTTGCAGAGAACTACTTCTGGCTCCACGGAGAAGTAAAGGCGGTTCTTCAGGATGCCTTTTCCAACTTGGATGGATTGACATTTCTGTTTCTATGGAGTATTGATCAGATCTATGGCTTTCTTAAAATGTTAGTGTTTTCTGAGGGGGAAGTTGTTTTCCTGTTACTTGCCTCTGTCTCTCTCCCACATATATGCATAATTTTTAATGAGACAGATTTTTTAAATTATTGGTTTGTTCATTTACTCTGAATGCCATTTCGGAGGATTGGATCACAAGATCTTAAGACATCTGTTATCTGTGCCCAATCAGCTACACTCAGTGACACCATCCCTCCCATTCCCTTCAGGACCTGCCACTGTTATGTCACTTCATTTGGGGATTTGTGTGAAACACATTTATATTGTGTAATTTAGGCAGCAGCAGAAGGCCAGGCAAGATCCCAGCAAGGAAAGAAAGGCAACCAAATGCCCCCATAAGAGGTTTTGATGAGGAAAAGGAGATACTAGATAAGGATCAAAGTGACTTCTGAGAGGGACCTGGAGAAATGTGCCCTCTGTTCTCTTTTGGGCATATCCAGAAGTTTTAAGAAACCCTAGAAAGGTAAATCTGAATTTACCATTTGCAGAGGAAGTCTGGGCTTTCTAGCATATGGAAAACAGCTTTCTGTTAAATGCATCTCTTTGTTATTTAGCAACAGTTTAGTTGCAATTATCAGCATACTGTATGAAGAAAGCAGCATGATGTTGTTACAGGAATTATTAACAGAAAAAAAAAATTCTGTTACTGCCTTAATGCCAGAGGGAGTGAGGAAAATTTACTTTAATATGAAGCTATGCAAATTGTGAATGGCTATTAATATCTACTTTCTGTAGACCAGACTAAAGTCTGAGCTCCTTCTTTTCTTTATCTCTGATTTTGCTCCGTCAGATTCTTACTGAGGCTTTGACTTCTTGTGCTTACCACTATCTTGGTTTTTAAAAACAGGTGTAGCACACATGCACATATACACTGACTTCTCTGGTAGCGGCAGAGCATGTAGATATTTGCAAGTTGCACGTTCTTCTCATGCACACTCAACTTCTGCACACACACAAGTACACGTGACGAGAAAGCCATGGGACTCATGCAGCACAGGGGATCCCTGGAGTCGGGGCAGGCAGCAGACTGGCCATGTCCAGCCTTGGGCTGTGCCCCAGCCCCGCGCCAGGGCCTGCAGCTTCCTTCACCTTCAACCAGATATATAATCGCTGTGCCACACCGACTGCCGGTCTGTCAAAGCCAGGACTAGGGATGCTTGCCCGCAAAGCGAAGTCAAACTACCAACGCAGGGTTTGCTGCGCAACTGTTGTTGCCTCTCCCGCCCTGACCTCCCTCTGTGCGCAGCATCCGACTGATGGGGCACACATGAAACGCAGGCGATGATGCCCCCTCACCTGTGTCTCTCTCTGTCCCTTGTGTCTCCATTTCTAGCCAGGAGGCTGCAGCAGTAAGTAATATAATTGCTGCAGCAGTAAGTAATATAATTGCTATCTGTGATCCCACTCATCCTTGAAAGCTTTTTTTACTGGAGGGGAAATGTTCCATTTTCCAAGTGACTCATTTGTAATGAAAACCGAACACCCTCCCCGCCCCCACTGCGTCCTCCTCCCCCTACCCCCTGTTTGCAATAAAACTGAACAAAATGAGAAGGCATTTTTGTATGACACGCAGCATACCAGCTAGGCATTTTGAGTAGCTCTTCTAAGATTCAGCACCATATTGCTCATGGGGACTGGGTCTGTTGATCACAGCTGGTCCAGAGTTGCTGGAGCAGGAATGTTTTTAGCCCTTGTTTTTCAAATAGACCCCTATATTGCACCTTTACGTAACTGAAGTAGCTTTTTTTCTCAGGAAAAGTGCCATCTCAGGTAAGCGCGGCGTGCAGCAGAGACTGGCACGGCACAAGCCACTGTGGTGCAAGTTCTCCACCCCCCTGACATGGAGGACTCCAGCCCAATACACAGCACACGGGGCTGCACATTTTTCCACCCCCTTCAGCCCTTCGGCTGAGATCACCCACACTACTGCCACCTGAGAGATGAATTTTGATAACTCATCTAAGACCTCTGTAAGCAGCAGGCACTCAGGCTTCAATGAAGCCGGTGAAGCACTGCTGCACTGGCACCGTCGTGCAACGAAACCGGCGTCCCTGGAGACGTGACACGAACAGGGACAATCAGTTCTGCTGCTTCTGTCTAGCATTTCACTAACCCCTAAATACTCCCTCCCCAACAGACTAAATGCTGTACATACAGTTTATTCTGGGGACTAATGTTTACAAATCAGCCAAAGACGAGAGGTTTCCCCTCTGGTGGCAGAGGAGCGAGAGAAGAGAAAGTGATATTGACTATTGGTCCACTTACATCATTGGGAATAGTAAGTTCATGGGAACTGGTTGGAGTAGTGGCATCCAGTCCTATTCAGGGGACAGAGGGAAAATGTTACGCCAGTCGTTTGCAAGAAGGGTAAGACAAAACAAACGATATTTTAAAGAAGGAAACATACAGAAAGAAGGAAAAATTAAAAAAAAAAAGAGAAGCAAAGAAAAATAGAGAACTGCTTGCAAAACAGAAAAGAAAGCGAGAGATGCAAAACTCAGAGGGCTGGACTAGTTTTAAATGAGTCTTATTTTAAGTAACCTTTAACCCACCAAAGTAACAAATGTCACATGAAATTCCACAGGGTCATAAAAAGCTTCTAGAAAATGAAGAGTTTCCCGTAAAAATAGTCTCTGAAGTTTGTTCTGAACACATCAATTGAGAAATTAATGGATGGCTGAAATTTGACCTGTCTACCAGGAGTTCCAGAATACGGAAAATGGAAGTAAAACGAACAATCAGCAGAGCAAAATATACAGATATGAAAAAGAAAAATTAATAAATGAAAATAAGGATGAGGAAATTAACCTAGGAAAATTTGGAAAGCATATGTAGGATTAGTTGCTGAAGAAATGTTGGGAAGGGTAATTTTTGAAGGGAAATGTACAAAATACTCTAAGCTGCATACATTTGTTTGTAAATTGGGTGGACAAAAGGAAAATGCTCAGGAAAAATGGAATTATTGCTCTAACACACAGTAACATTAGAGAAACGTAGATCTCACAAATATAACTGGGAAAAGATTAAGGAGCAGCATGTTAATGACAAGAATAAGGAAAATATAAAGCTAGGAAAGGCAATTTAGTATTTCTTGTAGATGTTTTATCAGATACATCATGAAGGAACAAAAGTGTGTTTTGGATGTCATGTCTCTTTCTCTCCTTTTGTCTTTTTTTAGTGTTTACTCTTATTATTATCTGTAAAGACATGCCAAAACCACTCATTTCCAACTAGAAAAGATGGAAAAGAAATACTCTTACAAGAAAATGACTCACTCACATTTTACTTATGTTTACATACAATTAAGAATTGCATATGCTTATTTTACATTGACTATAAAACAATCAATTTGCTCACAGAATTTGATGTATGTGATAAAATGTTATTTGCCATACCAAGCATGTACCAGCACGTACGTACTTCTGTTTTGTGAAGTTTTGAGATGCCAAGCATCTACGTAGTGAAGTACAGTAAAAATTACTTACTGCAGGGTTAACTGACTTCTTCCTCTTGAATCAAGAATACAGCTTCAGCTTTAGTAAGTATGGACCAAATTTGCAATCTTTAATGTAACTACATTTTTATTGCATTTTGTAGCTATATCTGCATATCTAGGAGGAAGAGTCCCAGCAGTGCTGACTACAGATGCTCTTAAGACATTCTACTCTACAAGGAATTAAGGTTCCAGTGGGCCGTAATTTCTTTAATCAGTATTTCTGTACCACGATTATGTACTGCTTTCCTCTGTTTGATTCCTTCTGAACCATGTTACCTAACTAGAAATTTGGCAAGATGCACGCCCAAGTGCTTCACTCGAAACCAACTGGTACATACTGTATGGGTCACAATAACTTTACAAGGACTGAACAAAAGAAACTCAGGGCTTTTAGCCAATGGCACAAACGAAGCGGTTTTGATTAAATAAATGTAACAAACAAAGCACGTTTTAGTAATCATGAAGGGAACTGTAACAGAGGTACGGAAGGGAAGAACAGAGATTAATGTGTGAAAACAGAAGGATTGCTGGTCATTGACTACATTTATTATTAAAATGATGTAATGACCATGGGAAACAAAGCTGTTAAGAAGAAGGACATCCCCAGGGGGTCATGGGTACGTACCAGGGAAACCAGGGGTGGTCTGCCCAAGGGGAGTAAAGGGGGGATGCTGCATAGCCAACTGGTGAAGCTTGGTCAACTGCAGGGCAGGATGGGAAATTAGAACTAACCAATCAAATGGAATTATTTCAGAGCAGAGAAACCATCTTACATGTTCTAAAACTGGATTAAGTAAAATTATATTGAGAAAAAAAAAGGTTTAATCATTCATTCTAATCTACCTTAGAGAAAAAAGAAAACCAAACTGGTTATAAATGACATCTCTACTGTTATTACATGTAATGGCTATTGTTAATATTAACTAACTACTGTAGAATTACGTATTAAAAGAACTCAAATATATTGCATGCAAAAAAGACCAAGATAACTGTCATTTGTTCCTGGGCCATTGTACTTTCTAGCAATTATTACACAAGGTAAAAGATGCAGCTGAGCTAAGACTTGGCTACACAGTGTGTTGTTCAGGATAGGTGTCCTTAGGCCGTGTCTTTATTGCTAACTGTAGAAAGCAAATGTTGCCCGGAACAAATAAGAGGGAGAGGAAGAAAAAGGGAGTAATTTATATGCTCTGGACTCACGTCTGGATGAGGGATGGCATACTGCCCCTGAATCGTGAACGCCTGAAAACAAGAAGCACAGTAAGACACAGGTCAGTCAGGTGGGACAAGCAGCGTTCCTGTTCTCATCAGAAAAGTTCCTCCTGGATCCCCAGGCAAATGCCACCCACATTGTTTTCAAGGCTGAGTGAAACTTAATTGTCTTGTGCTGCTTGATAATGCTTGGCATGGTATGGAAAGGTCTCTGTCTGGCTGCCCACGCACCCCTCGCAAACTGGGGATGCCAAGTGCCTCTGCCTGAGCTCTGATGACCTTGATCCTCAAGACCTCTCTTTAGCCCAGCTCTGTCTGCTGGGAGCAGAGCTGGGGACACTGTGGTGGTTGAGGAGCATGAGGTGGTTGCCACTTCCCCTCCCCACTGCCCCATGCGCCCAGTGCCACCGATGCACACAGGGAGGATGGAGTAGACATGCCTGAGGGATGCCCTGCCCAGCTGCTATCCAGCTCCCAACTGCTGTGTGCAGGGACACACGCCAGCCGGCTCTGAGCCACCTCGTCTGGCTACCAACAGCCACAGATGCTCAGTGCCAGCAAACGTGTGCCCCAGTGCACACCAGCAGGTACGTGAGCACACATGTTGGATGGCAGCCTGTCCTGCAGCGCCTGGGCATGGGGCCAGCATGCCAGTTTGGAGACAGGAGCGTGATGGAGGACGCCAGCATGGTGGTTTTATCTTCCACAAGAAGCCAAATATCCTCCCTCCAAATCCAGCTTCTTTGCACCACAAGAGCAGTGCAAGGGGTAGAGTTTCTGGCATCCCTTCTGGCAGCCCTGGGGTGAGGTGAGGGAGGCAAAAAAAGCGCGTGAGCGAGGAGGGAGACGGTGGCACTCCTGGCACTAGTTAGCACAGCCCTTTGTCTCTCTTGCTGGCTCTGTTCAACTCTCTGTAACGGCCTACAAAGAAAAAACTACAGAGAGTTTGTAATTTTCTATTATATCCTGTAGGGCTTTTCTGAAAGGAATGGCATGTCAGAAAAATGTTAATGTGTTTGTGCTTAGACAGGCAGAAAAGCAGGACAAATTATAAAGTATAATATTTGTAGTGGGAGAATTATGAAGAGGAACAGAGCTGATTAGTTCAGTTTGCAAAACGCTTATTTGACAAAAGGCCTCTTAGAAAGTAATGAATCCTTTGCAAATGATAAAACAATTCATTTAATGGAGTTCGGATATTAAAACCTTTAATGCCTCAACTGCTTGATGCACATTGCTGCAGCAGAATTTCCCTTCTGGAGAAGAAACATTCCATTTACTTTTTAAATTAGTTATAAAGCAAGGCCACAATCCGGCAAACAATATGCACACAAGCAGTTTTCAAGCAGAAGCATGTGCGACTGGGCTCAACGGGATGCCCATGGGCTCACATGCATCTACGGGGGACGGCCATTCCTGATGGTCTATAAATGACAAGAAAAGGCTCCAGTCCACCAAAACAGGTGATCACTGCCATCAGAGGGTCTTAAGCAAACTCCTTTTACCAGATAAGGACAACCTTAAGGAGATGTCACACTGCTTTGCTGAGTGGGGGCAGCCAGCACAGCAGCAGCCGCAGGGAGGTTATAGCTGGAAAGGGCGCTGGGCAGGGGCTTAGGTTCGTGACCAAATAGTGGGTTTGGAAACCACGCTTTGGTCTCTGAGTCTCCGTGCTGGATCATAACTGTCCTTTCTGATCTTAGCTTTACTTCAGATCCAGCTGAGAGAATATTTTTTACCTGAGTGCTTCCCAAGCAGTAGTCTGCAAACCAGCAAGAAATCACCAGTGAACCTAACCGAAGTTATCCCTTTCCTCATCACTTCACTTCCTCATACTTCCATGTATACATCCGAGGAAGCAAACAAACTGGAGAAATAACAAAAGCAATGAACACTCAGAGCTCAGACTAGCTTTTATTTGGTTGTCAATGCAAATCATCAAAGCACCATGGAAAAGATGGGTCTTGAATTTAAAAAGAAAAAGCTCATAATTTCCTAGGCTGCCAAAAAGTCCTTTGGTTGATTTAGCTTGAGAAAAAATGTCTTTGACTGCTTTAACCCTTGACAGAGGAACTGTGCCCTTCTGAAGCTGAGGCTTACTAAGTACAAGCCTGGTAGAGGCTACGGAGACATCTGTACTGTAACGTTTCACTGAGGACATGAGCTACAGGTCTGCTTCTGTCAAAGTCAAGGCAATTTTCCTACTGATATACTGACATCAGTAACAGCAGGAATGACCTGTTCTACAAATCTTCCTCAATTTAAACCATAAAACTGCTATGAGACATAAAGCAAAGCTGTACCCTGTGAGTACCCATCTAAACACAGTGGGTAGAAATTTCCAGTTTGTTTACATCAGGCAGGAGTGCTGGATTTTTTTTTTTTTTTAACCACTGCATATGCTAAATATTGGTAAGGGGCAGAGCAGGGCAGGACAGTGCTTAGCTTCCTTTTAGCTCTGTCATGCAATACAGTATCAAAGAAGCACAAGAGAATTAAAAGGAATACTTAAATCAGAAGAACTCCAACTTGTTAAAGAAAACTAGAAATTTGATTTTGCCAGTGTTGCTTGACATGCAGACATTAAACAAACCAAAATCTTTCAAGATAGCTATGATGTAATTCAGAATGGAAAACAACTTCTGATCGTGTAGCCAAAAGGTTGGATGGAATTAACACTACTGATAAAATTTTATTTTCAGTATTAATTTCCACTTATGAAACCTGGTTAACGTGGCTTTTGGATGCCCAAACACACCTTAAGCATTTTCTTAAAAAGTCTGTTTAGTCAGAGCACACAGAAATTAAAAGCACAGAAAGTTTCTGTCTCTTACACCCTTTCTCACATCACCAAGGTTGTGTTAGGAAAGTGAGAATACTTTTTCACCTACTAGAACTGAAGCTGACCAGAACTATTAAACCTTAAAATAAGACACTTTCAATTATTTATACAAACTGCTCAGAGCACTCTGGCAAACAGTTTCAATACTTCTGAGTAATCATATACAGAGACAGTCTTTGAAGGCAGTGGCAATTACAATACTGGTAACATGGGCGGTTGCATATATACACACATATTTCTTAAAGGAAAGCACTGCAGTGTAAACTTATAGAGTAAATTATTCTGAACTTTCAGTCATAGATCAATTTCTGATAAATTATTTTAAATTTCAATTTAACTTTGATCACTAAGAAAGCAGATTTCTTATTTTGAAGACAACTAAGAGTGGTAGGCTTGAACACCAGGAATTGAAAGCTACTACATCCGGATTATGAAAATTTGGATATACACCACCATGTATCATTACAGAGTAGAAGGTAAAACTCTGAGACAAAAATTCAGAGAAAGGTCGGTACAAGGGCCTGTCAGAAGCAACGGTGCTTTGGCGTATGCTTGAGATGCGCAGGAGCTTCCTTATAAACCAGCAGATTATGGTGGCGTGTGTCGTCATACCACCAACCATACCAACAGCACCTTGTGCCCTCTGCCCCACCAACAACTTTGTGTTCAGCTTCTCATATGACCTCCAAATTGCCTACTGGGGTGAGACATGGTCTCTAGGGCTGCTGACACAGCAGCCCACACCCCACGACAGGGTGATGACCTGGTCTGGGCTAAATGGGATGGGAGGTGGGATCTGCCAGCAGATATTCAGCCACCCAGGTGAGTGACTCTTCCCACTGGGTAACTACTTCAAAAGAGGCCTTGCCGTCATCTCGGGGAAAAGGTTTGGCTGGGCAGGGGTGCCTTACTGCCAGAGAGCCTTCACATACGTGAATCCTGAGTAGAGAGATGGCTGCCTTCATCTAGGCCAGATTTAGGAGATCAGTCTCCCTTTGACTTGGGCAGGGCTTGCTGCATCTCACTTCTCTACCATTACACATATCTGGGCAATGCTGCTCTTAGCCTGTTGGCTATATGGGTCACGCTGTGAGCCTCCTGTGGTGTTTTTAGGGTACATATTAGTTGCATTCATCACGGGTTCATCAGTTACTAAAGCTGCGTTCCCCTTACAACAGATAATGGGAGAGCAAATTGCCACCTGCCTCAGCGGCATGCTGCAGACCCATTTCAGAGCATGATAAAAGACAAGGAAGCCTTTCGCACACGGGTCACATTGCACGTGGGTTCTGAAGGCAGATGAGAACCCTGATGGAAATAGCTAAGATGAAGGGGGAATTGTCAAAACTTCACTATATAAAAAAGAAACAGGAACACTGCTATTGTTTTATCAGTCAGCCTGTGGCACGACACAGTTGGGAAGGTCTACACTTGCATGTATGTAGTTTCTGTAACCTCAGAACCCCATTGCTACTTGGTCCTGACGCAGAAATTATATGGTGTAAAGATCTACTGCAAAATGCAGTATTTGGTCCAAAAATTATGAAAACTATGAGAGAAAAACTATACCTTTCATGAGCAGAAACAATCTGCTGTTTGGTCATCTCCGAAAGCTGACAAAACTGCTTATACTGCTAGTGGAGCTGCAAGTTAAGAGTGAAAAAGCCAGTCTCTACAATAAGCAGTTTTGTCCCACTCAGGGAGCACCTGATTTGGACATCTCTCAATTTGCAGAAAGGCAAACTTTTCTCAATTACAGAACTTAATTTTAAATCTTGGTAAAATACCAGTCATCACAATTTTGCATCAAGTTTGCAATGCAGTGTTCTCCTTTCCCACAAACTGTAAGCACACAGAGGAGACAAAGCACATCAATACTATACCAGGCAAAAAAGAGTAAAAGTTGAAAACTAACAGGCGCTGGCTGAGGTTGGGCCAAGACGGTGTGGTTTCCAGCTGAAGCCAAAATGGTGTCTGCTCTTACCTGGCCACCTGCAAAAATGATAGGTGCAGAGGCAGGTTTGGGACGATAGGGGATGGTGGCACCTTTGGGTGGGGACTGCAGACAAAAACACAAAGTGATCAAAATGCAGAATGAAGCAGAGCTTGTATTAAAAAAATCACTTCTTATCTTGATCACCTCAGACAACAAGGCATGCAGCTAACCCAGCCCAGCCTACCCCAACCTACTCTCCACTCCATCAACCCAAAAGCAAGCCAGAGGCCAGTTGTCCAGGCTTTGAGGGGAAGAGCTGAGGTCCCAACTGCACAGCCAAAAAAGGCAGTGCTGGCACTTCATTACTGTTGGACGAAGCTATGAAGCTTCATTAAGCATAGCAAGGCACTTCAAGAAACATGGGCACAATTCTGAAATTAGTTGATGTTTTGGAAGAGTCCAGCCTGTGCTCTCTCTTTGTTAACACAGAGCACATCTCCTGCTTATCAATCTTTTCTACACTGCTACACATCAAGGTTTCTTGTTTTACCAACTCAATCAAGTCAGCTGTTCAATTGCAGTGACAAGTCTGTTCCTGCCTTTCCTCTGACTGAGTTGTAAGGCTGGAGAAAAATCCTTCCGGCTTCAGCAGAAGCATAAACATGGCCTTCGTAACACATGAAAAGGGAGTTTGTTCCCTGCAGCCCAAGGCAAGGACCCAAAGGGAAAACCCCTGACCAAAGCTAATTTTTTCCTTGTAAATAAAGCAGGAGCATGTATCTGTAAAAAAATGCTTCTAGCTGTCTGTCCAGCACCTAACAGAATGGTGCCCTGATTTCAGTGCATTAACTACAGCTAAAGAAGGTAACAACAGTATCACTTCTGTTAATTAATATAATATAATTAGCTATTTCATGTCAATGAAAGTGGGTTTTTTTGCCAAATCAAATATATGTTACAAATTAGAGCACATTCATTTTCTTAAACGTTTGAAGCAGCACACTGTAGTTAAGTCAGTGTTGTCTTAGTGCTGATTGTGATTTTCCTAACACTAAAATTAAGTACTTCTTATGTTAGAACTGGTTATTTTAAAAGTGGCTCTACCTGTGGGAAAATAGGACCCTGTCTCTCTGATTTTGGGAAGTGGCTTCTCTCATCTTCTTTAGCAAATAAGTACTGATTCCACAAATGTCACTTGGACAATAGACTGCACTCTGTATTCACAAAGCCGGTAACTATCGCCATCACATACTCCATCTCTAACAAACTAAAATTATTCCTTAATGTTATCTTTCTGTTCTCTTGCATTTTTATAAAGTAATTCCTTCCTCACAGTAGTCCAGCAAAAACTGAAGCAAGAGCCACTTTTCCCCAGTAAAACACTGGGGATTTACTAGTTTTTATGCTTTTATTTGCATTAGGCTGGACGACATTTTGATGCAAAAGCTGCATGTCATTTTGATGCATTGCATACTTCGAAACAGCCAATAGCTGTAGTGCTGTCTCAAACACTCCACTGTTTCTCCCCTCTCTAAAGAATAACAGAACAGTAGGGTGTCAGAGACCATCATGAGATAGCCCTTGACTAGACTTATGTAAAAAAACCAAACCAAAATAAAACAACACTGAAAATATTCCAGCAGAAAATATGATAAAAGCAGAGATGCTTCATGTTCCTTGTGCAAAATTATGCTTGTGGTGTCAAAAGATTTAATTTTGATTTGCTGAAATACTTTTTTCAAACTTCTATTCAATTTAATCAGTTGAGAAATATACTTGCATGAAATTATGGGCATTTTCTGCAAAGGTTAAAATGCCCAGATTTTTATATAAATTAATTTTGTATCACTTAATCTAAGAGCTAAAATACTGCCATCAAAACGAAACATTCTGGCCTTATGCAATGACCTGACTACTAAGGAAACAAAAAGTCCTGGTAAATCTAAATTATGCTAGTCATAATTTCTTCTATTTAAAACAAGACCTAGATGTTTTCTGCCCTATTCTGCATTAGAATAAAATGCTTTTCTCTCAGAACGAGCCACAGCTCCATGCTGGACCTGGTTTGTTGTTCGACAACGTCATGACAGCCTTGGTCTTTGATTGCTAAACCCTCCTGGGAGAGGCTCTCAAGCACCAGGCAGGGCACAGTCTAACAGAGTCCTCTTGAAATCCCTGGCATCGGAAAGACAGGCAGCACCCCTGGGGAACCCAGGGCAACGGAAAATTAATAATGTGTTTGAGTACCTCCCCAGTGAGAGGTGATACGGCAAGCACCCACTTACCTCCAGCATAACCACGCATATTTGTTTCACGCACTGGATAATGGCATCGGGAGTGCCCGATATAGTCACTGCGCGCTCCGTCGAGTTTGGCAACATGTCCCCCGCTACCTGCACTTGGGCTCCTGTAGACTTGAGCAGAGACAAAGCAAAAAGAGTGTCACTGTCGGGCAGTCAACGGCACCTCACAAAAGCCAGTGATTCACTGATGTGATGGAGGGGATGCGCCTCTCAACTTTTTGTCTTTTCTTTGCTAGATACGTGGTTGAGTGAGTATGTGAACTTAGGCCCAGACAGGGTAATTGGGGTCTGGCAGGACATGGATTTGCCTGCTCAAGCCAATTTGCAAACACTCCCATGCTAGGAAAATTAGTCCTCAGTAGCTGTTAATGAATCAAACCATGACCTGAACCTCAGGACAAATCTTTTAACCCTCTCAAAGATAGACAGCTGCAATGCTGACTAAAAAATAAAAAAGGTGAATTGAAGTGCTTTTCAATAATAAAAAAAAAAAGAGAAAGGAAAAAAATACTGATAACTAAAAAAGGTCTGTTCATCAAATGAGTTGCAGATAAATGACTCTTTAATTTGACGGCTGACTTGCGTCTCTGGATGAAATCTGGAGCTGCCTTATGATCTGGAATATTTCAGGATCACACAGAAGCACTTATAAGTTATAATTAGTGTTGATTGAATATATGCACATCATCAACTTTTAGTTCATTAACAAACCCAAGGAGGTAATGAGCCAGTTTTGTTTTGTTTTGTTTTTTTTTCAAATTTGATCTTGGCACGAATGTATCTTAGTTAACCAAAAAAAAAGAAAAAAAGCCCAAAGAAAATAAAAAATACATGAGGCCAAAACAATCCCTGGCATTATTTCACAAACATCCTGGAAGACCTTTTCAGTCAATAAGGAAAATCCCAGGCATTTCATATTGAGTTAGCACTCTCACATATTACAAACAAAATCTATTCCCGACTGTTATTGCAATGCAATATTTTGGGCTTTTTAAAAAAAAGTATTTTCAGTAACCATTGACTTTGTGTCAGTCAGCAAGGAGTTAATTTGTTTTCCTGCTGGTTGCATACAACACATGCTATTCTTCTTTCCAAAGACTGATTAAATTACTGATTGCATCTTCTGTTCACTAGTGTTGTTTAAGGCCAGAATATAAATTCCTTGGTTTATAATACGCTTTGGAATTTTGCCATAATTTAATCACTCAGTCATGCTTTTATTTTCTTTTTTTTTCGTAATCTTATCTTGACTATAGTACTGCAATCCTACATGTTGTTCCTGGGTACATGACTGAAAGCAAAAGACCATCCCTCATGCAATTGCTGCGTGGTGTGTTGTGTGATGATGAAATTAGACCACATCTCAAGCTGGATGCTCCTTATTTCTCTGATCATATTTGCTGTTTAACGTACAGTTCTGGGTAACTGTACATCTAGCACAAAATACTCTGCCAAATACTGAAGTCATTTATACATTGCTTCCAGTGCCAATCTTGTTTATTCTTTGACTTTGATCAAATGTCAGCAAGGAAAAACTGAGTAGGATTTTGTCCATTACCCTTATGCTTAAGAAAATGTGCAGTGTGACTTCTCCCTACGTCAGCCTTATCAAAACACCTACTTGGCCAAACAATAGCCTCTTACTTCCTCGTACTAGACTAGAAGGTAATAGCTTCTGAAACCATGCTCACTAATCACTTCAGTAATTTAATGTACACAGACCAACAGACCAATCTCACCTTTAAAAATCTATGTCCTAAAAGCACTCAGTGCTCTGGAAGAGGTTACCAATATTTAAAATAAAATCCAAAGTATCGACAGCTGTGAAGCCTAGAGCTAAGCACTCACCAGCACACGGTTCACACTCATGCCTGCTCCTATTTTAACACAACTAAGAAATCAGCTACATTCCTGCTGCCTGACAGTTCTCCTGGACACCTAAGAGATCTGGAGGATCAAGAGAAATCATGTATCATGGCTGAGGTCTCCTCTGACCGTGTGCTCTGACAGCAGCTCTGCCTTCTCCACTGGCCACGCTTTAGCCTGGCTTCACCTGCTGCTTGCAGGGAGAGAGCGTGCAGCTGCTTCCACCCACACAAGCACCTCCTCCCATTTATACAAAGTTATCTGACAAAGCTTGTTTGCGATTAAAGAAAAAAAATACTTTTTATTTGCAGGTCTCAGTAAGCAGAGAGCCCCCTTCAAACGGCAGGGCTCTGAATGGTTTTCCTGTGAGTTTACAGCAGAAAACCTATGCATGTTTTCATGAACACAAGAGGCACATGGAGGAACAACATATTGTTTGCTTGGCAACAAAAACTCTGAAACAGCTTTTGGCAGCTCTGTCAGCTAATGGAAGTGGTACACCCTGCTTTTACTTCCCTGTATGCAAGAAGAGAAAAGATCATTTTAGTGGTGGCCAAATCCTGAAAGGTGAAGACAAGCCTTCAGAGGGAACTTTGTTAAAAAAAACTGCTGGAAAAATCAAGTTGGAATCCAAACAAAATACTTTGGAAGAACTTGAAAGTCAACAAGGATGAGACCCCAACAGTCCTCTATGATCACCTTTCCTTCCAAAACTACTGTAAACTAACATTTCATAACAAATGCCAGACATAAAATTTTTATGAAAGCATTTTCCACTCTTTCTTGACATTTGATCAAATTTTCTTTTATAGAAAAACATTTCCTAATGTATTTAATGTTTGAAATGAAACTTAAAAGCTCAATAAACCCTACTGTCTTGAATCAACATTTTAGATTAAAAAAGTAAGTTTCAATTTGGTAGAGCCTGTCAAAAGCTTTTGTTTTGACATAGTCAAATAAAACCATAGATCAGCATGTTATCTTGATATTCAACACCTCACTCCATGTTGGAATGAATATGAATTCAGAAGCAGTACTGTCACTTTCTCCAGAATAAAAATCCATTTTTCTGCAATGTCCTACTCAGATTTTCTCTACATAACTGAGCATGTACCTTATTTTCTTGTTTGAATGATTACAAACACTGGATCCTTGGCTTAGCATGTGCTATGATGTTACAGTCATGCATGGAAGAATTAAAACTGGCACCAAATAATAATTTTTGCACTTTATGGTTATATGAAAAAGTGTCTGCTAGCACAGCACATTGATTAGACAAATCTGGATTGAAAAAAAAAAACAATATATGTTTGGCATACATTAAATCAGGTCATCTGTGGCACAGTGAGATTAGAGAGGAGCTTTACACTGTAAAGCTATTTCTTTATTTCATACACAGTTTTTAGCTTCAAGGAAAGTACAAGGGTACAGCTGTGCTGGACTCCTGCTTTCCCCAGAGCAAGGCTTTTCGAGGCTTTTCACTCAGCACACGCTCATGCTCACGCGATGAGCGAAGTGCCGTGGATGATGCTGGCAGGGCATGCTGTGGTAGGACGCCAAGCTAGCCAGCGTCCCCGGCAGACATCCCAAGACTTACCTCCCTGATTTCCTTGATTTTGGAACCTCCTTTTCCTATAAGGGATCCACACTGACTTGCCGGGACGACGAGCCGCAGTGTTACAGGCGGTTTGCTTGTCACCGTGCTGTTTGTCATTGAAGCGTTTATATCCTGTAATCACAACATCAGTAAGAATCAGCAGAGGATGTGTCATTCCCAGCAAGCACTGAAGGGCTCAGAGCGAATGCCCAGGCTGTTTGTGGAGACCTGGGGAGTGTGTAACCAGTCTCAGTTTGTTTCTGTCAGAGGCAAAGCCACTGGCTAAGCCCGTGATGTCTTGTAAGCAAGAACTGCACAGGGAACTTGTGCTGGAGGAACTCTTTTGCCGTCTGTCATTGCAGGTCCATGCTGTGGGACCAGAGGACAGTCTCTGAGGCAAGACTAGGAGGAGGAGGTGGTATCTGTCACTAGACCAGCCGAAGCTGACGGAAAAGACACAGAAGCTTTTGAGTTCATAGGCCCACAAATCCTGATTTGGTCTCTTTTCCACAATCTAAATTAGAACATTTTTACTATGATATGTCTTCACATTTCATGCAATTTCTTGTCAGGTTTCATACAAAGAAAAAAGGTTAAAAAAGGGAATGGCAAAGAATCTGTGAATAATCTGAAGCAGAGAAAATCAGATTATTTTGATAAATAGTTTGCTGCCTCCCAGGTTTAATTTCTCTTCTGTAGCAGATCCATAAGTGTTTGTAGTGCTACATAATTTCTAATCTTTTTTTTTTCCATCACAGCTATGTTATCAGAGTACAAAGAGCTCAGCAGAACAATTACCCATATCCAGGTAATGTAACCTATATCCATGTATCTCATCATCCAATGAGACTACACCATACATTCCCATGAGCATTTCAATATACTAATTGTTGCAAGGTTTACATTGTTTTACACATATTTGGTTTGTTCAAAATCATAGAATCATAGAATCATAGAATGGTTAGGGTTGGAAGGGACCTTCAAAGGTCATCTAGTCCAACCCCCATGCAAGAAGCAAGGACATCTCCAACCAGATCAGGTTGCTCAGAGCCCCAATCCCTCTAAAGTCTTCATTACAGAGGAAAAGATAAAGTTTATCTTCCCGCTGATGGACGGGATGCTGTTGAGAGAGCACTTAGGATCACAAAAACAGCCACATGGCACCTGTCCAGCAACTCAGGAGAATCTCAGTGTGGTTTGCTAACACTAGTTGTGAGCTGAAAATACGATCTCATCCATCTGTGAGGTGGCATGGCACAGCTATTGCACCCTTCACAGAAATGCTACCCATAAGATTAGGACAGGCATGACAGAAAACATGCGTTTCATATTCATTTAACTCATTTACGATGCAACCAGAGTTCCAGCCGATAGAACTGATGTGATTTCCTACATTCTTTCTTCTCAAGGCTACCATTTGTTAAAAAAAAAAAGTGCCTATACTGTGGATCAGGACCACAAATTAAAAAAAAAAAAAGTATTTTAAATAACTCTGCATGCCTTCTTGAAGCAACGCAGAAAAGCTCAGTGACACCAGCACTGATTCCTGCAGTACCTCTGTATTTGTGATGGCAGCATTCTTCCATCCAAGAAATGGCTCGGTGTGACCTTACTTAGCATAAAAGAGAAGAAAAAAATCTTGAACGGAATGAGGCATTGCTGCACGCCACAAGACAGCTATCAAATCATTCCTCTCCCAGACAGTAATTCACATTTTGTTTAGTGCCTGTGTCAGTGAGAGATTGCAATCCAAAATAAAGCAAGAGGGATAACAGAATTTTGCAGCACCCATGAATTTGAAATAAAGCCCAAGCCATGACAATTTTTCAGCTGGAAGATGCCATCTCACTATATCATGTTTGTGTCACCTGGAGGCACACGATCAGCCAGACGTAGGTAAATAACCCTCTTCAGCCACCCAGCATGACACTGATAATGTCTCCCACTTCCATATCATATCTGGCTGGGCCTCAAAGCCTTCACTACACTTTTCACTTTCAAAAGCACTTCACAAAAATAGGAAGCTACTAGCCTCTTTATTTTCTACTCATCATTAAAAAAAAGCAAAAACTAAACATGCAGGCTCAGTAGCACACCCACAAGTTCCGCTTAAAAACACAACAACAGAGAAAGGAATGGAAAAAAATCCCCTCCAAAACTGCAGGCTCCCAGGTAGGGTTGGCTGGAAAGTTTCTTACGGAACAGTAGTCTTTCAAACTGGGACACTCCTATTTCTTTAACCTCTTACTGTCCGTGGCACTGCATCCACTTCCTCAGGGCTCTGGGAAACACTAGAGCAGGACCTTGCCCTCTTGCCTGGGCTGCTCCTCAGCCAGGATGGGCTAATGGGAGCCTGAAAGTGGTGGGAGAACCAGCTCCCAGTGCTAAAGCCTTGCAGCATCCCTAGCTCCTGGCATCCCAGAGTCACAGTGTCTAAGGCTTCCCAAGGCAAGCGAACATGGCAGCTCAGAAATCCACCAAACTTCTGGGGGAAAATGTATCACAATTCTTCTTTACTGGTTTCTAAACGAAATGTTAAATCTGCCAATTTCCACAGCAAGTATGGGTTTGTGAGGTGGCTTCTCATCTGGTAATGATCACTATGGGATCTACCTTAGTTGTAGCAGCAGGAGTCAGTATTTGTCAAAAAGGCATCATCTCAATTGCTTTTATCACCTTGCCTTTCTCTCCTCCTTATTCCTAGAGCTGAGCAATTTATTCACAAATGTTTGCAAATGAACAAGGATTCTGCCAAACTTTTTCTTATTTATTTGGAGAAGGTCTCACCACGGAGCTCTGCTTAATGGTTTTTCCAGCACTTAACTACCATGTGTTTCCAATGGATTATGCATATTTATCCTGAAAACCAGAGCCACCCCACTCACCAGTGAACTTACAGCTGCATTTCCTGGGTCTTGGCCTCCAGTCTGGAAATGACAACTCTGAAATGTCCTCTCTTGCAACTCCAGTGGTCTGCCTGGGTTAGTGACAGTTTTAAACAACTCTCTTTTTCCTCTGCAGTGAATACTTTAGTTGGTTATGTAATTACCCACCTAGCTTTTAAATTCATCATCAGGTTGCTAGAAAATCAACTTTTATTAGGAAGGTATCAAAGCAGAGTGATATAAGGTTGCAGAGCAACTGCACAGAGAACACTCCTCCAGATCTTTCTTTTTTTTCTATCTGACATGTTTTGAGATTTTTGCTAACATTAGAAAAGCATTCCAGGACTCCCATGTCTTCCTAGACCTTGTCCCCAGTTATACAGCTGTAAGGTTGAAATTAAGGGTTCAAGGGCTTCATGTCAAAATGCTTCATGGCAACATGCATAACAAATACCAAAAAATCCCTCAAAAGCATCAGTCTCACACAGGCATATTTTTTGTTCTCTTTGAAGGTAGCTGTGATAACCAGAGCTGGGCCAGGCACTGCCTGTTCTGAGGTTTTCAACTTTTTTAACGGCTGAAGAAATCTCCAACAAAAAGATATGCATGGAAAATAACATTTGGTAGCTAGTTCATTTGTCATTTCTGAAACAGTACTTTATTTTGCTTCTGAAGTGTTACAGTTACCTCATTTTATTGACAGAAATAATTATAGGAAACCTAACTGATTATATGAGACATTTTTCTTTACCAGTGTTCTTTTAAATATACCAAAAGCCAATTATATTAAAACTAAATAAAGATATTTCATAATATATAACTGTAGTACCTGATCTGCAGGGAGTGCCAATACCCCTTTGCCAGTACCCCTTTGCCAGGGAGTGCCAGTACCCCAACACTCGCATGAAGAGTCCAGACTACGCTCCAAAAGCTACAAGAGTAAATATGCATAAAATCCAGTCAGATGCCTGAATTTCAGATTTCTTTGCCTAGTGCTAGCTACAGCGCTTTCAAAGACTACGTCATGTTAGGTAGTGGGATGGGGATCCGATGCTGTGCAGTGTTCGATGTTTTTATTAGAAATGCAGCGTTACTTCCATTGGGTACTCATTTTGGTGGGAACTGGCAGGAATTATCTCTGTTAATGATTCCATCAGCATTTTCCAGCATAAGCAGAACACGTTTTTCATGTAGAGAGCAGAGAAACTGCTCACTCCAGGTCTCCGTGGATTGGAGGGAATTGTACTGTACACAAAGCTGCCTCTTAAGCGAGAAGAAACACAGATTGGTACAAGATGGGTAGGAGATAAAGCTGAGAAAGAGATGACAACAGCTGGTTTTAAAATGGCTGGAGAGAATTACTTGTGTGGTTCTGCAGGACTCACCCTCAAAATCATTATTATCTCATTAATAACTGATAAGGAAAAAAAAAAAAAGCATTCTTATAAAATGTATCATGCCACAAAAGCAGGGCACCTTCAAAGGAAGATCTGAAAACCTATGAATGGGAATAACATTTGCAGTATTAAAAAAAGGGTCATTTGTCTGGGGGCTGACAGGATTGTCTGCCGAGACCAAAGAGATTCCCCCTGAAAACACCTGAGCGAGAGCCGGGGGTACCTGCCAGGCACAGCATGGTTGTGTGCCAAACATCACGCTAGCAGGAGGTGAGGCATTTCCAGCAGCGGTAGAGATATGTTAGCATGATAGCCAGGACAGAGAACTGTTAGTGTCATTAAATCGAGCCCTTGTGGAACTGCATTTGCAACCTGTCTACAATTAACACATACATTTAACACAAACTGTAACTGGGAAAAGGTGGAAAGGGACTACTAGAGTCACGAGATAGGTGGGGAATGCATCCTCTGCAAGAGTGAGCTTGGCTCACTTACTCTGGCAAAAGCAAGGGTGTGAGGGGATAAAACTGGTTTCTAAAAATGTGTCTGAGAGGGGAATCCTCAGGGACCAAAAGGCAAGAATTGTTTAAACTAATGGCCAGTGCTAGCACAGGAACAAAGCTGCATAAACTGCTTGTGAATAAATTTAGATGAGGTGTGAAAAGAAGGTGTCTAATTATCAGAGAACTGAGGTTGTGGATGCAGTGCCAGGAACTAGAAAAAAAAATCTAGCTAGTTTTTGATCATGATGTGAAGAACATTGCAAGACATACTGCTTATGCTAGAGGACAACCGCATCCAGTGACCACAAGCTCTCTTCTAGTCTTGTTACTCTAAATGTAAATGATCACCTTGGGTAAATAAAGGCACACACTGACATCTCCCATCAATGCCAGCATCTCCCAGTGCTATGAGGAAATGTGGAGACTAACCTTACTGACCTGGAGAAATGGGTACTCTAAAGAAAAGGATTCAAATCATGATGGACAGACATAGCCCCTTTCTCCTGCTGCCGGTGATCCAGCAGAAGGTAAATTGCCTTCTGCAAGGGACTCTCTCTCTCCCCGCAGAGGACAGGAGAGATGCCTGGACTGGATGTCTGATTTTCAAAAGTCGAGGGAGTTAAACCCTCTCCTGAGTGACCAGGGTTCATGTTCTGTAGCTTGCTGTCTTTTCTGTGAGGTTTCCTATTAAGTGGTGACCATATCTAATTGTAGTTGGTCCATGAAACTTGAGGAGATCCCTACACTTTCGGGACATGTCTGCATAGGAAGGTAATTCTACAATGAATTTTGCACTCTCTTGCCTCACTTACTCTTAGTGTCTCTATTTTAATTAATTTGAAAAGGCAAGCTTTAAATATGGTAATTGGTAATCATCTAGTTTTTTCTAAAGTGAAATTTTTCTAGTTGAATGAATTATATATCCATTTTGACATATATAAAATTTAAATCAATACCAAATGGAATCCTGTAAAAACAGAGCTAAAAGTTAGGCAATTATTCTTCTCAAATTGAACCCACAATGGGACCAGAAATTTTCCAAGACATTTTTCCTACCATTAGTGCACATTACTAGAAGCAATTGCTTTTCCCTGAAGCCTCCAAAAAGCAAAAGAAATGATCAAACAGCTTGTAAATTGACCCATTATTTTTCTTCAGTGTTACTGCCAAAAGCATTTATAAAAATACAACCGCTTTCATTGCTATTAAATAGAACATTAAACAAATCATATTTTACATTAAAGCAAACATGAGAAAATTCAAACGATGTTTGTATTTCAACTTAAAGAGAGAAAAAAACATATTTTATTTGCTTACCTCTTCAAATTTTAGTGCAATCATAGAAAAAGCTTTAAAAATTGCATCTGTTGGGCCTGTTATTGTCACAATTCTCTCTGGACAAGAGCCTTCTGAAATATTGATTCGAGCACCACTCTGTCAAAAAGAATAAATATTTTTTCAAACTTACACTTGTGTAAATAATAATGGTTTTAAACTAAAAGAGGGTAGACTTAGATTAGACATAAGGAAGAAACTTTTTACAATGAGGGTGGTAGAACACTGGAACAGGTTGCCCAGAGAGGTGGTAGATGCCACATCCCTGGAAACATTCAAGGCCAGGCTGGATGGGGCTCTGAGCAACCTGATCTGGCTGGAGATGTCCCTGCTTCTTGCAGGGTGGTTGGACTAGGTGACCTTTAAAGGTTCCTTCCAACCCAAACCATTCTATGATTCTTATGGAGCAAACTAAATAGGATTAGGGATACAGTTTAGGAAGGAGTATCTTGAGATATCTAATTCACTCCCCTACAACTGCAGCCATAACATCATAGAATTTCAGTATAAACTGATCATACTCCAAAAATTAATTTAACATCCCAGAAAGCTGGATTCTGTCTGGGTAAATACTTATACGGCCTTCATCGCGGTATGCAAATAGTGCCTCTGTAATTCAAAGTTACAAATAATTGCATAATCAAGTCTTTTTCCCTCCCTTTTACTGGGTTAACCTTAAGTAGGACTAGAGTTGCAGAATTTCAGACGAGGCTGTCATTTCCAGGGAGCACCAATGTCTCCCAGGAAAGATGCACCTCTCTGTTTTGGAGACCCAAAGGTAGGAGTCCATCTGTCTAGCTAGGGCATTGCTTTGCACTGTGGAGAAGGTTCCTTATAGATGTATCTCATGTGAAGGTAGTCAATTAATATGCACTGAACCCCTTTAAAGGAGTTGTGATGGGACAGGCAGCTGTAATGGTGCTGTCTCCTCAAGGCAAGGAGCCTGTTTGAAGGACTTAAAAAACGTGAGTCTTGGGGAGAAGCTAGCATGGCTCTCACATATACTTAGTGCCCTTTATGCCACTGTGGCAGTGCAGAGAAAATCTCTAAACTAGATATAAATATATTTAAGAGGATCTTGGTGTAGATAAAATAAGTTCAGGTAAGACCCACCCTATGCTTTCCCTGAGGTTTCAGGCTTGGAAATGTGTTAATGTAGTCTAATAAGCCACTGGAGCCTCAACTCATCCACAGGCACTGACCTTCTCGAGGATCGGGGCCTGTAGCAAATGCGAGATAATCTGGGTTAATTTGGCCCTTTTCCTCCAGAGTTGCCACGAATCAGTCAATATGCTGTGTGTCTGAGCCCTTATATACGTGCATACTGCTGCTCAACAGCAAGATATCTTATTTGTCCATATGACACCAACCAAATACAACAAAAATCCCACCCAAACCCAACACCACTGATACAAAAATCTTGCTGCCACAGATGCAGATGGCAGACATACTCAGCATTTATTGGTAAGAAAGGGCAGCAGGCACTTTTTCCAACAGGCCAACCTGAGTGGGACTTGCCCTCATCAACCACCACCACTGGGTCAGGAAGAAGACCAGGTCCAAGGGCTCATTCATGCTGGTGGATACGTGGCAGGGGGCATACCAGGTGCCATGCTGGGCAGAGCTGGCTGCGGCCAGCTTGTTAAAAAACCTTGTTAAAAAACCTTGAGACCACGTATACATGATGGTGGGTTTTCAGGAGTGGAAGCAGAGCGTTTGTTATTTATCTTGAAAAACTAACCAGGGATTGTAACTCTTCTCTAAGATGTTGAACTCAGAGGTCAGCAGCACTCTCCAACAATGACTTCCCTTTTGTGTGTGCAATTTATATCCAAAGATATCTACCCATGATCATAATTAATAATTAAACCACAACGTGTTTAATCAACTGGTAGCATAGCGGAAACTTTTTTTTTTCTTGTATATTTTTTAAAGTCTTAGCAAATGTGTGAAAACATGGGTGAAAGCTCTTATCATCAAAAAAAGGAGCTCTGAACTCAGTCAGCCTGACAGTGAACTCCCTATTGTGTACATTTGAAGATGTATCTCAGCAATTTTCTTCACTACAAATACTTTGAGACTTCCCTGCCACAGACCTTCTATCAGTGTATAAAACAGCAAAGCAGCTGACATGGTAACATACTGCAGATCTACCAGAACCAAACTGACTTTTCTCGAGGCATCCTCTATACACTTTACACTCCTAAAGTTTTAAAGAGCAGGATTTGTCTTTTGACTTATGCTTTTAGCACTTGCTTCAAAGAAAGAAAATTATATGGATCTCCAGGTAAGATGTGCTGCCTTGCAGGACAAGGGTGGGTTTTTAACCTCCACCTCGGCACAATCCTCTGAAAACAGTGCAGCTTGCTGTGTGGCAAGGAAAGAAGCCTGTGGACACTGGGGAGACCGAGGATTATGCAGGGCCATGTTTTAGTCAGCCTTTTTGTGTTTACAGCCTTTACAAAGGATGCGAATGGCAAGTGTGCAGGTCTACTTTGTTCACACCCTACTCACAGCTGCAAAACGATGAAAAGGTATGGCTTTGCCAAGAAATGGCAGAAGGATACGCTGGCTTATGCAACTCTAGCTCCAGCTCTGCTGAGGCTTATGTCTACCCTCAAACTTTATGCAGGATCAGTCTAATGCTTTCGCTTCAGATTTTGGAAGCTCTCTACGAGGAGGCCAAGCCAAGTGCAGGACCAATGCTGGTACACTAAAGAAAGATATCGTGGTTTTGATGCACAGAATCATGCTGGCTAAACTGTTCCTGAAATAAGGCAGCAGCAGGCATATTGCTATGGGAATGAAGGACTCCAGACTGCCGTGGTGGTAAGGAGGTTACATTAACAACACTGTTTAATTTAGGCCAGCACATTTATACTCCACCCCTTGCAAGGAGTGGTGATGTTAAATTAGGTGTCCACTTGATGGCAGTGTCGGTCTGCACAGGCTGAATTTCTCTGCTCTCTGAGCTGGAATGAAAGGCAAGTGAAGACATCAAGGCTTGTCTTACCTCCTCCCTCATCTTCTTAACTGTCTCACCTTTCTGTTAAAGAAACAGAAAAAAAAGTTAGCATGGGCTGATGAAGCGAATTGATACACAATATTTTTTACATGAAAATAAAGAAAGTAATCTCCTGACCTTTCCGATAATGCTTCCAACCTCCTGAAACAGAAAAAAAAAATACACTGTGAATGATACGATTCGCTACAGAAGAGCATTTGCTATTTCACTATCACTTATTTCAAACCTGCCATGTGAAGCATAGCCCTTTTCCATTGCTGCTGTATACAAATATGCCACGTTAGATACAAAGGGGTGGGTAAAAATGCAGCTTTGCAGCTTACCGATCTTGCAACAAAAATACCTTTAACAGAAACTGATCTTGCGGTTACAGACCAATCCTGCTACTATAAACATAGATAAACCCCTATCAGGGCATGAAAAGTTCAAAAATAATAGAACTGCACAACCTGCTAGAAAAAATGGGGTATAACACAAGCATCAGAAAAATTGCTGATGTCTCTGAGGGCAGGCATTCACCCTCTTTACACCACGCAATAACCGGAGCTGAATTTCCACGCTACCAAGTGTTATTGTGTAAACACCTGGTGGCCTGTTCTAATCTCCCTATTAAGCACTTACAGAAAAATAATTACTAATCATTTTTTAGGGATTTGGCAATTGCTACTGGGCTCCCACAATCTTCCAGGCAGGGACAGAAAATACTGAGAAATGTCACTGTGAACATATAACATGGGAACAATTTGGCAGTTCCGGCAACATCCCAAGGGTTAAAAGCTTGGTGCATAAAACTAACAGGTAGCAAAAATGAACCCAATAACTCTAAAATGAGTAGTCTGTACATGTTACACAAATCATGCAAGCGTGACATCAGACTGGAAATCATCTGATGGAGAGGAGCCCAGCTGAAGGAAAATAAACTTCTCTCCCGTACTCAGACTGTGAAATCTACCTCAACAGTTAAAGACCGTCTCACGTGGCTGATCTGTCCCAGACACACGATATGGATACAAGTTCTCACCCCTCCCTCGGTCTATATACTTAAGTCTGACCCATCCTGAAACACAGTCCAAAGAGTAAGATTTAAGAAATTGTCCTCTATTGCTCTATCCATGATGGACTCATGTTAAAGCGCTCCTAACTTCACCCTGCAGTAGAGGACTACCTGCAGTGACCTCTAGAAAGCTATTTCTCACCAGAAGTTATTTATGAGCTCATAATATGCAGCTGCTTGTGCTTGCAACTCCTCACATCCTGCTCACGAGACGTAAAGACTTTTCAGTGAGAAGACCCATCTTAATGCAGAACTTTGGCATATGGTTCCTCTCTGCAAGTCTGCACATAACACCAGACTGGGGGGAACAGTCAATACACTGCTGGACAAGGCTGCTATTTGAAGTCACCTAGACAGGCTGGAGAAATGGCCTGAGAGAAACCTCAGGAAGCACAACAAAGTCTTTTGAGAAGTCGCACGTCTGGTATGGAACAAGCCCACACAGCAGAACAAGCTGGGCAAAAACTTGCTACAAACTGGCTTTGCAGAAAAAGTCCTGAGGGTCCCGATGCACAACTCCAACATGAGTACCTGAGTGCACCATCTGTGCATACAATGCAAAGAAGTAGCTCTGTGAAAAGAGGAATGAATGAAGTGGACTCGTGGCAGTTTTGTGTCCTGTGACCAAATTATCCTGTGTCTCTTAATATGTGGGTTTAGGTCACGTCTTTTCCTGTGGCTGAGACGGCCATACCAGCATGCTGTGTAGGCTCTCTAGTGAGGCGCAGCTTTTTTTACAGCAGTGACACAAATTTGGGACACTCATTCCACAAAATTTTTAAGATCTTACAATTTTTTTGTATTATCACTGTAACTCTGCCAACCTGCCTGTAGCTGTTGAACGGGATTAAATGATGCAAGGAGTAAGACTCTCAGTGATGACAAGCCTTGGGAACCCCTCACGTCTGGAAGTTCCTGTTTGCCCACACAGTACATTCAGCAGCTTTACCCTGACAACTTTTTCCATTCTTCTCAGTCTCAGCTTTCAGAAATAATTTCTTTCATAAAACAGATTCTTAGGAAGTAGAAGGACCTTTTGCTATGGGTGAACATACTGTATTTCAATTGCTATGGGCAAGTAACCATATTCCATTCTGGAGCATGATCTCAGTTTTGGTATATCTGAAATTTTATTAGACTATAGGCCTGGTCTTGAACCTGCAAGGCTCTGCCAGTATACACCTAGTATGAAATCTGTTCCCGTTAATTTGATCATCCTGGGTCTTAATGATGGATGTTCTTTCAAAAATATATGTATGGGTCATGGCTAGTAAGTACAAACATATCTTCCTTGGAAAGAGAAAAAGATACTTTCACTTTGGAAACAGAAAAGCCATATACTGTTTGTAGCCCTAGTAAAAAAGGTGGTCCATTTCAAACAAGGAAATTGGGAATATTTAAACAAGCAGAGTAGCGGATAAAATATTAGGATCTGTGAGTTTCTTGTTCCACTGCAGTCTGTGGATGTTTTGCTATTGATTTCAGTGGTGATGGGAATTCTACCTGACAGATCATCACTTTATTATTACCAAAGAGTATGTGCAGCCGAAGAACTGAGTGAATGAACAGTGTGAATCCCACCGACAAAAAATATTTCAATGAGATTGGTGACCAGTTCCTTGGAACATGCTAGCAAATGTTACTGTAATGCTATGAAGTTCTTCAAACCTTCCCCTCCTCAAAGGGTGAATTTAAAGCCTATTCTATAAGGAGGCAGTTTCAAAACATCCAAGCAAATGTCAGCTCTCCCTCTGCACTGGGGAGCTGGGATTCTGCTTGGAAGTGTGAGGGAAGGGCACAGGGGGAGAAAGAAGCATTAACTTCACATGGATATTCCTAATTTTTCTAGAATTTTTGATCCATACAAATTACTAAAAAAAAAAAAAAAATAGAATGGTTCTAAAGGAGTCACTTCAGACTGTTTTGGGACCATAGCTGTTTCTAGGAAAGCTCCCGTAAGTACTGGTGACAACAGAACATGTCTTTAATTATGAGAAATCTACTTCTGCCACAGATTAAATCAGAAGATTCTCATTCTCCAAACTACCAATGCAACTTCATCAAACCTTTAATGTGTCTTTATATAGTCCAATATTTGTTCCATATAGATTCTTATATCACTTTAAATTACGTTTAATCCTTAATGAGATACCTAACATCATTTTTATGACACTCAAGTTTCATGCCAAGGTTTCTAGCCAAGGTTACTTTGAGGGATTTATCTTCTTCAGAAAATGTTTCTAAGTCTGCCAGACACCAAACTGTGCTGTAGTTAACTGCGTAAGGCTGAAGGGATGGGATGTCTGTCACAGACATTAGTTTATTATCAGTTAGGAGTCTAGTGTAAGCCTGGCACACAGCCTCCTCTGCAGTCCAGGGAGAGAGAGAGTGAAGGATGGTTTGTTCCTAAAAGAGGAGGGAAGAAATGTACTCCTGAGGGTTTCATCTTTCTCCATGTGTAGCAGAAGATGCCTAGACTGACACTAACATATCTGAAGTTTGGTGAGAGGAAATCTACAGTTAATGTCAAAATTCAGCCTCAGTGCAGGTCAGACAGGAGTTTGATTTAGCTGTCCTAGCAAATAATTGCCTACTAGAATATACTAATAACTCTTGAACTATTTGCTGTTTTTCCATGCTCAGGAATATAAGCTAAAGGTAAGTATTTATGATCAACTTCAGACTGATTTATTAACTAACCATAAACACAGTGGGAAAATAAGTTATATGATAACAATTACTGCATCTCATATAATCACATTTCAACAGCTGATCGAAAAGCAGTGCACAAAAACCCAGAAGTTATAAATGAGGGAACTAAAGCTCAGAGGGAGAAAGACAGGTCCAAGGCAATCCCATAGGCTGATGCCAGAGCTAAAAGTACTACCCAAGCTCCTTGGCCTCAACATATAAACACCCAGCTGCCAGAAGCAGATATGCCACAGCAACCATGCTGGATGAATAGGATGCCTCCAAAAAACCGCAAGTGTGTGCATGCCTACATCCACCAATACATATGCATACACACACTCATATATTTATTTATTTGTGTCTAGAGTCAATATATACACAGGCACCAAAAAGATAGATATGAACTTTCCTTTGAGAAATAACAGCAATTTGGGGTGCCTATCTTGAGGTTCATCAAAGGCGTCTGAGTTTCAGATTGTGCAGAGTACCCAGCCCAGGTAATGCCTTCCAAAGGGCATATCTCCAGTATCTCAAGCAGGACAGTCTCACACTTGGGCTCCAACAGTGTCACTTTGGAAAACCTCAGGAAAATTTGAAATGTACATGCTGAGTTTAGATAGCCTGAAAATAATTCTTTAGCTGAGTTGATTTGATGTCTACAATTCTCTTTAGTATGCCATTTCTGATAAAACACATAAAAAGACAAGAGGTCAACCTCACCAACAAGCACTGGAAGATTGCTCAGTATCATTACAGTATACTGCAAGTCAACCACCCAATTCATTGCAGATAACTTGAGGAAAGACAATGGTAAAAACAGGAGGATGCTTTCTGCCATGCTGAAATGTAGCATGTATTATTTGCACATCTCATTCATATGAGTGGGACGAATGAACATTTGGGGAGCGGTAGGCCCATCAGAGAGCAGAGAGCTATTTCTGCAGTTTTCGCATCATCTGTGGTCACCTGAGGGCATGGCAGAACAGCAGAACAAAAGGTGGCAACAGAGAAGTCTGTGAGCCAAGGCTCACAAGAGCAGGGCTCTTGATGGTGTGAGTGACCAAACAAAGATATAGGATAGACTGTAGGAGAAAGCTATTTCCTAATCAATTATCTGACAGGCCTTTTGAATAATAAGAGAAAGAAATTAGTCATGTTAAGAAAATAAAAGGCTTTAAAATGGTAACAGACCTTGGTATGAAGATTAACCTTTGATCTGTAAATATAATGTGTGAAATTCCATCATTTTTCTAAGTGTGAGGCTAGTTTAATAATTACTGTGACCCAGGAAATCAAACCAAAAGAGTTAGCTTTTCCAAGACCATATAAAAGCACAGATTTTGCTCTATTACCATGTGGCATGCAACTTCTATTATCAGCGCTACAGGGCAAACGGAACACTAACCTCACAGGAGGCCTGAGATAAAGCCACGTCTAGAAGGAAAACATGTTTAAGAAATAGTATAAGAATACATACTTCCACCTCAAAGCATTTGACAAAGCACAGGACACATCCTAAAGCCTGCAATTCATTCAGGCAATGCTTTGATTGCATGTCTACCTGCTTTCTATGAGAAATGATAAGGTAGAACCAGTAGGACTGGACTCTACAAACAAAAAAAAAAGACTGCTAGAAAAGCACTGAAAGAAAAGAAATAAAGCCTTCCATGGTGGAGAAGCAAATCCATCGTAAGACAAGGAGGGACCCTGGAAACAGCAAACCACATCTGCGCTGATAAAGTCTTCTAGACCAGCACCAGCTGTCTTTCGCCCATCCATGAAGAGGCATAACATAACCCAACCCTCTCTTTTCACCTTGTTCTGAGGATAGAGTTGCCCATATTCATATAAACTCAGGAAGATGCTTGCATGGGAGACCTCAGGAACATGTTACATTAAGCTGTTCTGAACAGTGTGTTTGTATGGAGCACGCAGGGCGTTGGCATTTCTCAAAGGCTGGAAAAAAAGCCTTAGTCAGTTTTGGGAAACATGATGTAACATGTCTACCTCAGGGAACAAACGGCTGCCTCGGATAAACTGAGCATCTGATTTGTGTTCTGGGATTATGTGGGATTAGCCTCACTGACACAGGAGATCTCATGTTCCTAGGTGATGCTTCAGTAGTCACTGTCTGATGCTAACAGCCCTAATTTAGTAAGACACTGCAGTTCAAGCCCTTACTGAGACAGATATCATGCTAACAAATGTGGTAGTGTATGAGGAAACCTTCAAATCATGGTCTTTCTGACGGAGATGTCAGTATCCTAAATCTCCCACAGGTTCGTCTACCATTTTTTTTTGGGGCAGCTGTGCCGATGAGCATTTCTCATGTGCTTTTTGATAGCAGATGGGTAACCAATTTACATTCAATTTCACATCAAACCTCCCAGTCTTCCCCTAGAAAAATAAACCAAAAACCTGTTGTATCCCTTTGCTTGTCTCTCCGCCTGTGATACAGAAGCAGCACCACTGAGTAGGGCGTGTGCCTTCTGCAATCTCAGCTCATTACAGGTGTGGACTGATTAGGAGATTCTGTTTGACAGAAGTGGGAAAATTTGGCTATGGAGATGGTTTTGGGGGACATACAGCACCCAGGGGCTGGGGGAAAAGATCTCTGTATTTTCCGTTGATTTTTTAGGCTGGTGAAAAACTCTCAGCAGTTACTACAAACACACTAAGAGGAGATCCATCTTGTGTATTTGCACACTGAGTTTTGTTCCATGACTAGAGCTCTTAGGTGCCACAGGAATGCAGACAAACAAAACAAGAACTGTAACAGCAACAGGCAGGACAGTCTATCCTCATAATACCCTGAGAGCGTTCATGGAAACTAGAAAGAACAGAACAAACATTGGCTTGGTTGGCATTTTACGGCTTGGATTAAATTACTGACAAGGGGATTCTTAAAGCTATTTTGCTGTATTCTATATTTTAATAAGTAAAAATAAAAGAAAAAAAATAGGGCATTACCTTTAAGATGGGAAAAAAATTATTTCTGTGCTTACTTTACAGTCTTAGAGTGGGCAATTAAGCAGGCACAAAAAAGTGACCACTAAAAGAAAATCCTGATGCCGAAACTATATTATCTATATTGATGAAAAAGGCAATTTCCTCCATGATTTTATTCTGTCTATATTTAAGTTGCTAAGCATGAGTAATCACCTTAATGAGTCTAAATTTTCTTTTTTTTTCTTGTAAAGATTCTATATATAGCATCAGAAAATAATCACCAACATGTCTGAAAGTCAGCACTGAAGCTCGATGTAAGTCCACTGTAACCAGTCCTTCCAGTGCCACAAGGCACCCACTGATCCTGCTGAAACCATTGGGAGATAGAGTTCCTCAGGGCATTTATAAATAAGCTGTAAGTACTGGAAGTGTAGTGCTTAAAAATCAAGGCACTTACAGGGTTTTGTCCAAACCTGAACATTTGACTGCAGGTACATTTTTATAATTCACTACTGCTGAAACTATGAGAAACCTATCATTGAGCAAATGGTATCAGGGAAGGAAAAGCTCCACTCAGTCATCATATCTTTCCTCCATCAATGCAGATTGTACATTCTACACAGTAGAATGTGCTACTCTTCCCCAGACATGTTTAAAATCTGCTTAGGAGACTTCCAGAACCTCACAAAAATCTCAATATCAAGAATTTCTCTTGGGATTCCCTTATTAGGATTTATTTTCAAAAATATGTTTTATCCCATTCTTGCCAGCCACAAGCACTTGTATCATCCAAAATAACGACACTCCATGCCACTCGTATTTACTCTCTGCAGGTATTTATGAGAATGTCTGGAAAAACCTAGACACAGTCTCCTCAGCCTCCTAAAACTTTGTTATTTTTCTGTGAATTCCCACTCTGCTCAGTCTTCAACATCACTCACGCGCGTGGTGCCTGCTGCTGAGCACAGAACCGCAGGTGTGATTTTGCCAGAAGAACAGTAAGGTAATTACCGTCTCTTTGCCCCATGATGCATCAACACTATACATCCAAAACTGCATATGCTTTTGCCGCAATAGCTGTTCTCTCCAACTCAGCATATCCCAAATGTGCTACTCTCTAGACACTGCCACATCTGATGCCTTTCAGGCTTTCATGCTTTCCAGATGTCCTTGTTCCACTGAACATGTATATGCTAAATTACCTTCTCCAGTTAATTGCCTCAACTCTCCAATTTACACCTCTCAGTATTTGGCAAGAGCCTTACTCCCCTGCCAGTTTTCTCTTCCTTTCTTCATCCTACTTGTAAATTATTTCCTCGTTCTTCCTAACAATCTGACTTTATTAATCCATTTTGTTTTCTATTTCTGAACTCCTTCTCCTTTCTCTGAAAGATTCCTCAGACTCAATATATTAATATATTCTACTCCGGTTTCTTGCAGGTTTCACTGCACCCAATATGGTTTCATCAATGCACACCTTCATTCAGTGCCTTTGGAAATAATGCATTTTTAATTCTGCAGGTTTGTACTGGAGGGAGGAAGAAGAGACTCCTGTACCACCACTACAAGTTGGAGGCCAAAGTGGATTTGTGACCCTGTTGCCCTTTCCATGCTGGTACATGTGAACATTTTCTCCTGTTCCATCTTGTGTAGTCAACTTTTAAGTCTCCATTAAGCCACTTTCCTTTAACATCTTCCTACCAGCACAGTCTCTTTACCACCCACATTTAAAATTAACCTTTAATGGCGAATCTCTGGGGTCTTAATCAGCTGTTAACACTGGCTGTGTACAAATCCAAACCAGTCCAATATCATATAATCATTATTCAATATTGTCAAAGCAGGTGCTTTTTCAAGAGTTATGTCTTTCTGGGCATGAACTGACCAAAACTAGAACAAGAGCACTGCAGATGTCAAGTACTAACGTCTGTTGGCAGAGACGTGTGGGCAAGGCTACAATTTTCCACTGTCTTCCAAGCTCATTACCTGTGGCAGTAAGCAAGAAAAAAAAAAAAACAAACACAGCCACAAGTAATGGGAATCAAAAATTCAGCAAAAGATGAGCAAGGAATGAGAACAGAGAAACATCGAGCTCCATCAAATACCCTGTAAGAGGCAGGTAGCGAAAAGAAGTTTGATTTTGACAAAAACTAAAAAAGAAAAAGTGTAAGGTGTGTTTCTTTTGGAGCCTGAGCTCTGCCTCTCCTTACAGAGGGCTCTGATAGCTGGAGACTGTTTGCCCATCAATGCACAGGCACTCAATTTGTGTTCCATAAGCCCTTCAAAAATGTTGAGTTGATCTAGATGAATGCTGCCATTTTTGCCTTCACTGGAAGCAGAAATCTTGCCATTCCTGCAATATTCTAATCCTGTCCAGAAATTCTACTTTCAAAGAAGACAAAGGTAATAAAATATCCATACCCATTCATGTCTCTGCCATAAACAATGATTTTACTTATTTTACTTCGAAAAGGAGCAGTAATTAGATGGAAAATACAGAAGTAGGGCAATGTAAGCAGCCCCAGCCCATATTCCCTGTTCTTCTCTACTGAAATGCATGAAATACCTTTATCCCTTAATGTGGTGCATCTTCCTCATTAATAAAAGATGAAAATGCATCTCTGCATTATTTAATGTACTCTATATATCCAAATCCTCCACATACTTCAAAAGGTCCTCCAGTTCCTCTCCTCTCCAGAGCATCATTCAAGTAACTCAGACAAAAAGGTCCTGGGCAGCAGAGGCTGTGGGACCATGGATTCCCTTAAAAACCTCCAGTGAGGTTTGCAGCATGCCCGGGCAGCTTTCTCCCCTCCTCACACGTTCGCATAGGAAGTTGTTCCTAATTTGGCTTTTAAAATTGCCTGCAAACAGAGACAGTTGCTTCTCTGTGGATGTGAAGAAGATCTGAGCACTGCCTGTACTCAGAGCGTACTCCCTAACACTTGCCCTGTAATACATCGCAAGAAAGCATGAGAAATGTTCTGTGTTGCTCATGGTTTCTCTTCAGGGCTGTCACACTATCAAAATTTTTTCACTAATGTAACATGGCCCAAGATGAAAATTAGGCCTTTCATTTTACACCATCACACATTCTCTGAACTCCTGGCTCAGGACGACACCTTTCACATCCGGCCCTGGAAACATTTACCCTGAGGTTAACCTCTTACATCCCCACAGCGGTTAGCTTTTTGCTGGGCTTGCACAAGTCCTTTTGTTGCTTCCACAGATAAAAAAAAAAATTGCTGCCTTCTATGAACATCACATTTTCAGCCCTGAGAAAATCAAGACTGTGCCCTCCCTCATTGCTAGCCAGCTGCTCCCAAATCTTGCTATGCTGCGGAGGCGCGGCCGAGTTGGTCCTACAAGTGGCCACCCCAGCCTCTTTGGCAGGAGGCTGCACAAAGTCCTGCAGCTCAGCTGGACCTACAGCTGCTTCTTTCCCCAAAGCAAGAGAAAGCAAAGTAGCTGATGAGATGTGTCCTACCTGTGGGCAGGCACTGGCCCTGGGCTCTCACGGAGCTCAGGACTATTCCCATTGGTTTTGCTTTCATTAATGCTGTCTTTGATTTTTCCAACTTGTTTTGTTTGTTGTCATTAAAGATGCTCTTTTATTCCCTACCCTCTCACAGAGATCTGTCCACTCATACAAATCCTGATTTTTCTGTCTGCAGGTACATAATTTAGCTTAATTGCATAATTAAGATGTCCATCCTTGACTTAAAGTCCATATACAAATCAGAGGAAAAGTACGTGCTGAAAATTTCCTAAGTCTGCAGGATTTACAGCCGAGATAACTAAGCACAGTAGCACAAGTTACGGACTTTCAATCAAAATGCATGTGAATATCACAAAGCACATAGACCTTCCCTGTGCAAGGGTACACTGGTAATAAAGGTTTAGAGATGGAGTTAAGGTTAGTGGGGACAGATCATCTTACTTCATGAAACACATTAACAAATAAAGAACTTAAAAATTATATTACTTTAAAATTATCTAACTGAATCCAGTTTGCTACTGTTATTTTTAAAAACAACCTTTTATTTCCCCTCTTCTCTTTCAAGTTATGATCAGTTATTTACAGCCCAAGCTCTGCTTCAGTTAATTGTTTTGTCTAGAAATACTAATTAGAGATCAGCAATTTCCACCGATGTAATTACTGCAACAAATCTTAAGGAAGAGCCTAGAAACATGTTTCTTCTTCGTTTTCAGTGGCACATGCAGCTTCCAGAGCGACCTTCTAACACCGAGTTCATATTGACTTGCACATCCTTCATTCCTCTATATTAGCATTTCTAAGTCAGAAATGACATCAAAGAAACCATAAGGGCATCTGACTTTTATCACCAAAATAAATTCTGATTTAAAGTACTCTTTGCAATACTCATGCACAATAGGATATATGATTAGAACATAGCAGAGTTAACAGTATGCCCATTGTGCCTTGTTAACTGAGGATGCACGGTATACTCCCACTTAAAATCTGAACTTTGTAGCTTTTATGGGTTTAATTTGGACCCTTGGGGCTACATATGCATTGAAGATTGGACACATAACATCCGTTATGGTTAAAAGTGGTTGCGCACACAGTCATTGATGTTTAACACAGAAAATTAGATTTTCTAATTTCATTTCCAATTACTTACTTTTTGTTTCAAAAACCCCCTAGCCCACAGTTTAACTAAAATGTCCTGAAACTGATAAATACTTGACTTTTGCTTTAATGGCATGATTCTGAAAGAAGTAGAGCAGAGCACACCCAAGCCCATGGGAATTTGACTTAAACCAGTAGGGCACTACTGATACCCGCCAGGCTAAGGATGGGTTCAAATGCTTTTCTGGATTGGGACCAGAACCTGATAGAATCAACCCCTAAGACCTAACTTTCAGTGCAGACATGCGCACACATTTTAGGTGGGTTAGGTAAGAGAGACTGTTATTAAATTTATTTGACAGATCCTTATTTCAGATGCACATTTTATACACCAGATGCCTGCCTGAAGCTGAATATTTCAGGGTGAGGGGAAATAAAACAAAACGGTTGGACCATTTCTGAGAAAATACATAATTTGATCTGGCTTAACCCAACGTCTGAGTTTTTTAATTTGCAAACTTAAACTGTACCCCCTCACACTTCTTAGCAGCTCCATCAGTAAAATACAGAGAGAGATACTTTAGTGTCCTATTTGTGCTATGGGTATATCGTGTGTGTTCATGCCTTAGATTGAAAGCATGCACTGTTTTAAAATGTAAATGTATTTTTAGCTATTAAATTAAATTCCAGGAGGAAAAATACTTTTTAGCTTTATATGTACAAATTTAATCTCCAGAATTATATATATATATACACATTCACTGTCCCTTCTTAAGAAAGAGCCAAAACCATCTTCTTTATACAACATTCATTCATTAAGCCTAAAAATGCCTAGTGTTGCCTGATGCAAATAATACAAACAAATGTATGAAATGTGTTTTTTAATTAAAAGCCCATTTTGTGATCTGGCAGTATGAAATAAACGGCTATCAGACTGTTAAGTCTGACAATACTGAATTGGCACTTTGTCCACGGCACAGATTTCACACTTATCTGTATGCTTAAGTGCTGCACTGGACAGGGACAGAAACAAAATGACAGTCAATCTTCCAAAACAAACCCGCAGGGGACCTGGATGAATGCTTGGTATATCAGGGATTCACTCTAATAAGATGCTGCATCAGAGTAACGAAGAACTATCCCATTTGCATTCAACAGAAACAGACAGTAACTCTGTGGCAATTGCTTCACACAAGTCAATGTTTTGGTATCTGAAAAAAAAAAACCTCTGCAAAATCCAGCAAATGATGAGAAAAGGGAGCTGTATGCAGGTCAGCCTTATGCAATGGTCTGCCTCATTTGGCTAACTATCAATAAAATAATTTTTTTTTGCTGCTGGATCTGCCCAAAACAGGTTCGTTACAGGCAAGGTTTTTTTCCAATGAACTCGGGCTGCAGTGCAAACTTAAGTACGATGCCTTTTATAGGCCAGGGGGTGATTTTTCACTCATGGCAATGGTGCTTTTGACTCAGGTTGGAGGAGGAGGAGGAGCAGACCCTCTGTCAATGTCACTGTCAGGCTCTGATGGTAACTGCACACACTCACTCAACACACAAGCATCTGCTGTGGCAATAGTAAACGCTTCACCTTGCCATGCATGAGGAGGCGTATGGTAAGTGTGACATTGAGACCTCCTTCAGTCATTTTTGTGTCCTTTGTGTTCATCCCGGCCTTGTATCTTCAAGACTTGAAAGCAGCTTCGTTTTTCTTTTTTTTTTTTTTTTTTTTTTTCTCTGTTCACTTAATCAACCTAGAAAGAGAAAGAGAGAGAGAAAAAGTACCATTGAGTGGCTGAAGCTACTCCGAACTGAGAATATCATGTTGTACAAACCAATTAACATTCCTCCCTTTGATTTTCTGGGCTACAGTTTACTGCTGAAAAGGCTCCTTTGATTAGTGTCCCTCCCCAACAAACTCTTTAGCCCTGCACCAAGTACAAGATAAACTCCCTTTTGAAACTTTAAAAATTCTTTTAACTTCCTGTATTTCGAAACTGAAGGTAAGAAGCACAATAGAGAGAAATATAATGTTTTCTTCTGAGCAGCACTTTCTCTCTGTTAACCTTTGCAGCATGTATATGCAATATATACATATACATGCATTTCTACATGTGCCATGTGCTGTTTTCATTTCTCTGTTACTACCTCTTTCTCTCTTTTTTTTTTCTCTTGCAGAAAAGATATTTTTGTAATCTCTCCAGCTAGGGAGAAATTAATTCTGAGCACAAACACTGATCCCTACCAGCAACAGAGGATGACGTGTTATCAAAGACATCTGAGTAACTAAGAGTCACTCGCTGCTGTAAATCTGGGCACTGCCTGACTTTGTTTTTGTCTGCCAGGCCCAGAGGTAGCTCAGTCCCTCAAAGGCCAAAGCTGAGCTTCAGCCCTAAGTAGAAGGAAGATTCTTCTTAATTCCTAATGACAAATTGCAGATTTTCAGCCACTTACAAAGCCATACATATCCTAAAACACTAATGAAAGCTGCAAGGCCTGGCTTTGAAGGGATAAACAAGACGCATTATGAGTTTACTCATGCAAGAGCATTTATCAGTACAAACAAAAATGGGGGCAGGAAGGAATACTAGCAAAGGCAGGCAAATTCCACAGTAGAAAAGGCTTAGACACTCCTTATTCGGTTTTGTCCTTTTCAGGCCTGTCTTATAGAGCATAAAACCCTGGAACAGACGTCACGTTTCTCAGTGACCATCTCTTATTAAGGACAACCCTATTACCTTTGCTTCTTGGAGTTTTCAAAAATTTTGGCTAGCTTGGGCACTAGCCGATGAGCACCCCTAGGGACAGTCATTTTGTGGCTCAGAGCGTACAGCAGTGTCCCAGCGGGGTGGCAGGCTCTTGTCCCCTTCCAGGGACTGCTCAGGCATGGGACAAAACTATGGGAGGGACCTGCAAGAGCACTCCCCTGAAAATGTAGGTGGTAGCATCACGCAGACTGTTTTATCAACTGATTAATCTTCATCTTAAGAGTCACTAATCACTGACATACTAGTCCAAAGTAAAGCCCACCTTAGCTGAGCATGTTTTCTGTGAAAGAGGTCAACAGCAATGCTTAAAGAAGGACCACAAATAACATGTATGGAGTCATCCCTGACCGACTTGCTGAGCTGCCAGCAATCAGCAATTCAGGGTCTTCTGGGAGACTGCATCCAGCCAGCTTTTTCAATAGCCATTGGTGGACCACTCCATGAAGCTGTCTAATCCCTTCCTGAATCCATACATCCGGTATCCCAAAGTTCTGGTCTCACAGATTAATTATTAGTGTGGGAAAAAGTGCTCCAATTTATCTATCTTAAATCTGCTGTCATTTCCCCTTGTTACGCATTTTGCCCTCTGCGTAGTATCTGAAGACCATCCCAGAAACTCACTCCTGTGATGGCTGATGCTTCTCGCTTCAGCCTGAGCCTGCCAGTGGCCAAGACACTCCTGATAGTTTTGCTGCTGGGAAATACACTGGAAGATGCAGAGTTTTCACTCAAGTCTCTGCAGGAGTAGTCAGGACCACAGAGAGCGTCTGTGCCTCTGGTGACTGCAAGAATAAGAGGTAGACATGCTTGAGGAGGAGAGGTGAAAAGAAAGAGGGAGAAAAAATAACTTAAACTCCTCCTTCCTAAAAGCAAATTCATGAGATGCTACCACAGAACAGCTTCTGTCTACCTGCTCAATTGCCAGGGCTGATTTTCCCTAACCCAGCATGGACTCAGTGTATTTCATACCGTATGCTTTACCACCCAGATCGCAGCCACTGAAATAAATCCCATTTATTCCACATTTCTAGGCTTATCGCTTACGTTACGTATCACGTATCTGGATGGAGAAAAGCAGATGAGAAGAAAGGTGCTTGGGTGAGAAGGCAGAAAACAGAGGCTGTGCCTCTGATGCACCATGCGTGCAAGAGGGTGAAAGGAAAATGTCCCAAGGCAGCTGGCAGGAAATGACAGAGAAAAGTATCAGGCCATATTCTGCTTCTTTAAGGTTAGACCAGGACTCTCAGTAAATCTGCAAGGGCATGACCACGACAGTCCCTTCTGAAAAGTGCAGAGGGAGTAGCAGAGGAGACTGTGGTTGTTCCCAGGATAAGGAAGGGAATGGTCCCACCGTGCTCTCCTGCTCCTTGCTGAGGGAAATGCTCCAGCTCTGACAGCCCAAGCATTTTTGGCTCGGCTCTGTCAAAAAAAAAAACAACCCACCAAACCCAAAACGCCAAAGAGGAGCACTTCGGTAGATGAACAGTAGAATACATCTTGGTGTTCTGGAGCAATTTACAGGAGCAATACTGGCTACCTGAGATCTCTGGAAAACCATGGTAGCTTAGGACATGCTTGGAAGATTTCTCACAATGGACGTGTTTCAAGTAGAAGCAAGGTATTGAAGACCTTCTGTGGACCGGCATTTAGTGATGAAGGTACTGCTATGTTTCTAATGAAACATGTGGGAAAAATAATCCCAGGCTCGATACAGGTTTACAGTTGCCATGGCCTCTTACTGCTGTGATGCTATGGTAGTACGCTCACTTTGGGAAAAAAATTGGACGAAAGCCCTTTCCCAGACAACAAACCAACCCCCTCCCAAGCCTGATCTTTTCCAGATAAAACCTGAAAAAAATCTGTATTTTTAGCTATTGTCTTTTGGATTCTTTTTAAAAACAGAGGTTAAAAATAAAATTCTACCACAAATATTGTTTAAAATATCGCTGCCATCTAATTTTTTTTTTGCAGGATTTTGTCTTTGCCACTCCCCCCAACAAGCTCAAACTCTGGCACCTGGTACTGGGGAGCAGAACAGATGTCTGGGGGAGGACTGAGAGTGTGTGTGCCTGCAAGCAGTTAGGCAGCTGTGGGAGATACAAAGGGAATTAATTTTAAAAGGCAACCTCACATGATAAGGAAGAACACGTGAAACCTATACATATACCATGAAGAGAGAAGAGTTTTTACCATGCCAGGTCATTTACAACTGCCCTAGTTGTCATGAGAGTCCAAGTATTCTGGTAAAATATTTACAGCTTTATAAAGAAAACCTATGGGACTATTAATTACCTGAGGTTTTCAGTTTTAAAGACAGATTAAAATAAAATACATTGTTGTATTTTATTATTTTTAACCAATTAAAGCAATTTTTTTTTCCACACGCATCATCACAAACACGTGCTGGTCTAGATCTCCGTGTGCATGGATATGTCAGATCGTGGTACAAGGAAGAGAATAAGTTTCCTCTACAAAGGCTCTTACCAGCCAGCAACACATCCATGTATTTATAAACCTACTGCTGTAATATACGAGCACATCATGAATATTTAATCAATAAAATAATTTCCACCTCCTTTGCAAAATCAGCATTTTGAACAGCTTACTGTGCTTGTGGCTTACGTGTGCTTCTGTGTGTGAGCAAACAGAAAGCTAAATACATAGGGCTTTCCTTTCTCAAGCTCTGTGTGACGAGGTCCCACAGCTACTCTGGAGGCTGGGAGAGTTAAGTCTCAGACTATGAAAAAAAAAATCAATGTGTCCCACTTCTCCTGATGCCAGAGGACAGTCAGAGAACTCCACAGGTGAGCAGAGAGTACCTTGTGGGCAGCTACAGTCAACGGCATGGCTGAGTGTTAAAGAGTGAGGTTTCATGCATTTTACCCTGCCCTCAGCAGAGAGCTGGCGGTGACATGAGGATGGCTGGACAACATTCTCCTGACTTCAGGACTCAGGACAAGAATGCACAAAATCCAAAAGCCAGGGCTCTGCAGCTCCAGGTAACAAGCAAAAAAAAAGTCATGCCCAGGGAACAAAGGAAAGTAGATTGCATCTGATAGTTCCAGGCAAACAGCAGATCTTTGTCTCCTGTGGGGCTGAGCATGAACTTTTGAGGACATTTCCACTGCTGTTTATAATGTAAAAACTGAAAATTTCTCTTTAGGTAGAAAAAGGCATCCAAATGCATTAAAAAAGGCGCCTCCAATAAAATGGACATGTAGTCTTATGCAAACGCCTATTATCTGTAAGTATGTGTTTCTATACATTTTCAATATTAACTATCCCAAGTTGGCATAAAATGGCATGTCCTATACGCTCACTATTCACTACATAAGAACCATCAATTTTCTAACACGGCTTTTCCTTAATTATTGGTAGATTAAGTGACTAAACCAACAAGCAGCTAATCCAAGTGTTGACCAGACTACTACAAAGAATAGCACAGTTCCTCAAGGATTTCACTGAATTAATATAAGCTACAAGACAAACTATACAGCCAAAGGGCAGTGACACAACCCCCACACATGCACACAGATGGAGGTTAGGAATCCACGTGGCCGAGGGGGTAGTGTGAGATGGCTGCCTGAAGACTGAGACATGAAAAGTCAACCTCATGACCCCTTTTCTTCCTACCCCTCAGGCCTTCTAATCCCCTCCCAAGAAAATAAGCAGACTATTGCAGACAATATGGCTGCACAGTCTTAAAAAAACCCATATATATATATATATGTTTTAAATCTCTAAGGTCACCACTTCAGGCATGCAGGATAAGGAAACCTTTGACTCCACAGCAGGCAGGGATGACAAAGATGAATAAAATCAACATAGCATCAAGGTGACCATCAGGCAATTGATCTCTAAATGTAAAGCCACAATAAATTATTTGACATTCGTGCATCTGCCAAGAAAGCTACTCATCTGGAAGATCCAGAGGAATGAGAGGGAGAAGGAGAGAGAGAGAGTGTGTATGAGGTGAAATGGGACAGAGCTGCACAGTCACGGCAGTGCACTGGAAAGGAAAAAGATGCAGAGAGGAGAGGAGAAGAGAAAGGCAGGGAGAAAGAGAGAGATGAAGCTTCAGACGGCTGATACAGAGAGTAATGTCAGAAGAATCAACGTGGAATTAAGGACTGCTTGAAAACGTTCAAGGAGGAAGCCTGCTCTGGTACGTGAAATCTTGATCGTATGGTTGTTAAAACCGAGTCTGTCAGGAAAGAGTCAACAAAGACAACTGGAGAAAACTGGAACATGGGAAGCCATGAAAAGACTGTATCTAAGTCCTTTTGATCAGAAGCCTCCCAGGTGGAGGGAGACCTCCCGGGAATTGGAAGAACACTGGCAGGGACCGTGATGAGAAGAAAGGACCTGTGCTTTCAGCAGAGCAGAGTTCTTTGGGGGCAGATTTATGCTACTTACATGATTTTAGTCTTTCATTTAAACTGGAGGGCATATAGAAAAGGAGAAGGAGACTGAAAGGAATGTAAGAAAATTACTACAGGACCAGAGCTGATAACCTTATAAATAGAAATTGACACATTCAGCCATATATGTAAGGTTTAAAATTAAAAATAAGCTGTCTGTCACAGAAAGGTTCATGCTAGTGAAGAAACAACTACTTTCCTTTCAAGTTCTTTGATAAGCAAAGCAGTTATTATCTATGGCTTTTCACTTGAAAGTAACATTGCCAGATGCCAAAGCACTAAATAGTGTAATCATACAGAAAAACACTGGCAGAAGTTAGAAAAACCCCACAATCCAAAGTGAAATCAAAAGTAAACCCAGTTGCATTAATTTTTTTCCAAGGAAATTTTTTTTTTTTTTCAGAGATGGTGGAAAGTGGTAACTATCAGCAGCTATTTATGGTCCCAGCTGAAGCAAAAGACGATGACTGGACATTTGCTAAACATACACTTTTTCAGTTTCTGTGTCAACTGAAGGATAAAGACATCTACTGTTACAAAACCATATTGTTGTGAGGTCACTGAGAACAAAAGGCCTCTAGGATGCCCACAATAACATAACAGTCATAACAATGACAACTCTTCAAAGGATTTCTCTCCCAATAATAAGTATTTGGAAAAGGAGAAATCAGGCTTTGAAGGACTCTGGTTTTATACAGAAGCCTCACCAGGAGAATCTGATTTAAAAACAATAGCTAAGGAAGCAGGTGCAGTATTAACCTTTCTACTTTACCAGTTCCATCTCCCAAATTACTAGAGAGGACTGTACACAAAGGAATAAGATTATACATTTTATTCACATCCCTATCATTTATACCCCAAAATAGATTTAATGTTAACCTCTAACTCTTTAATGAAGTGAACAAGGTCTACAGAACGTGGCTCCATTAAATTGTCATATCACGGCCCATTTTAAGTGAGTTGATAGTTGGGATGGATCCAAAAATTCAGAAGTGAGAAAATTAAGTGTCTGTGTTAGCAGAACAAAGCTGGGATGTGGGGGGGTGTCAGCTGCTAAAATGGGTTTTTGCTAAAAAGATAAGATAAAGTAATAGCTCAAGAACAAAATTTAAATAAACACCAGACAGAATAAAGTTTCAGGAAATTAATAAATCACATGCTCAAAGAGATCTAAATAAGAATTAACTAGCAGTAAACTGAATACGTGCCACTGAAAGAGCAGCGAGTATACAAACAGATACACAAAATATCTGTTTTACAAAAAAAAGCTGTGCAATATTAGCTCAAAAGTCAAAGGGAATTAAAGAGCAGCACATTATTCCACCAGTTAACAGCTACCAACAAAAGACAGTTACACACCTTTGCAAGCCATGAGATGCTTTCGCTAATTACAGTAAAAATCTCTGTATCTCTGATACGCTAAGCTGTGTAGTTACTAGAGATATCTGGAAGTAGCAGATTTGCCAAAGATGTGAAACTGATAAGAAAATAAGAGATTGAAAAAATAGCAGAACAACTTTTAAAGGCAACAGTGAGTATAAAAACTGGCAAGACTCCAGGAGTGCTGCCTTTCAAATGTAGTTTTATGAAGTATGTAAAGCGATACTAGTTTCTCCTTGAGGGATATGGCTAATGCTCTTTTGTCAGAGAAAGAACGCATCCTATCCACAGAAGAAGCTGTCTTTGTGTTCTCCCTAAAACTCTATATGACTAATATAGTTAGTTCTAATTTGCTGAAGACCACTAGATGCCAAATAATCTTTGAGGAGAACAGCAAAAGATTAGAGACTTATTTTTTTTCTGTTCTCAACTGATGGATGTTTAGCTGCTGAACTTGTATATGAGCCCCATTCTTTAAATGGACCACTTTTCCTCATGCTGGTCAAAAAGCATATGCTTCAGCCAATGGCACTGGTTGTTCCCTTGTTGATTTATTAAAGGAAATGGACAGCAATATATGAATTGACTCTTCTACTTATAACATTTTCTGTAAAACCTTTTGAGTAAATAGTATGGCATTGCGAATTTACTACCAGAAGAAAACTCACAGAAGCACAATAAAGGCTATTATCTCTTTGTTCACAAAACAATTTCCTAATATTAAGATTCAGTGATGAATTACTTATCAAATATAAGTTAATACAAAAATATTATGCTGTGTGTGAATAGACACACCTTGCCAAAATACAGAAAGTTATCCCTTCAGAAGACATCACATGTCAAACAGGTAATAAATGCTACCAAATGCCTGGAAATCAAGTCTCAGGAAATCTACAAAAGCTGTATAATGGCTTTCAGCAAATGCCAGAGAGATCTGGGACCCTGAGGGAAGCAAGTAATTTCCAGGCTCCAGAAAACACAATGATTCTTTTGCCAATGATACCTTTCAACTTTCTAAGTAATTTTTTTCCCCCTTTCTGTAACTATTTCAGAAAGAATCACCTTGGCAAGAATGCAGAGAGTATCTTCACAGTTTGCCATGAACTAAAAAAAAGGCACCAGACTGTGGATGTCAATACTCTGTACAGATCCACTAGCCAACGAGCTCATCCGCGTATGCGAAACAGCCAAGCCGTCTTGTAGATGGAAGCTGCTACGTTAGACAATGAAACATAAACCCCTCCACAAATAAGAAAGTTGTGGCAGCCCACTGTAAATTATTCCATACAGATATGCTCCAGGAGGATTCAACAGCGAGCTCAGGACGGAGCAGAAGGTGCTTTCTTTCCTTTCCTAATGGCACACAATGCAATTAACTGCAAGCTTTATCATGGACCTGGCAGTTTGCAAGAGAACACAACATACGCATATGGCAGACCAGGTATTTACCAAAGAGTAATTTCTAATCAGAGCTTTGAGCACAAAATCAGCTTTGCTTGCCGCTTTATCCTGTGGCTCCAAAACCCTGAAGTTAAGCATCGTGTTTCTGAAATCTTTGTTCATTTTTATGTTGCTCAAGTTTTAAATAAAAATTTTGCTTTACTTGCTTATGTCCAGCTAAGAAGGAGACATTCCAACTGACTTGCAGTAATCATTCCATATGGTCTGAGATAATAAATCTAATAAAGAAATGTACATACAAGTCACAGTGATGGCCAGGAAAAAATTGAACAGAGCACCAACAGTAGCAGAGCAGTCTCGCCAGCACAGAGATGCTTACAGGAATCGCCTACTATGTAAGAACAGATTTTCAGTTCACACCTGTTCCCGGAAAAACCCTGGATTCTGAAGAGATAAACATTGTGAATGTGTGTCATATTTCACAGAATCACAGAATTATCAAGATTGGAAAAGACCTAAAAGATCATCCAGTCCAACCATCACCAATACTTCTCAGCTAAATCATATCCCTCAACACAACATCCAAACGTTTCTTGAACACCCCCATGGTCGGTGACTCCACCACCTTCCTGGGCAGTGCATTCCATATTTGTTAAATTATCTCTGCCCCTAAAGTCAAATATGTGACTTTTGCTTTTTTATTTTAAAAACTTGTATCAAACAAAAGAGAGTCAACCCTAAACAATGTCCTTTTTTCCATTTTTTTAAATCTCTGAGAGAATAGAGAAGTCATTCACATGGTCTATTTCCAAGACATTTTAAGTGAGCAAGATTTATATACATACATAAAAAGATATATTTTAACAGAGTATGCATATATGCATAGACTATGTTTAAATGCTGGAAAGCAAGCAAGGCACACTTTTTACATGACAGATGTGGACAAATGTTAAAAGACTGCTGGGGCATAATCTAATAAGCAAATTTTAAGAATAGTATGATTTTTCAAATGACATTTTTATCTTTAGTAAAAACAGTCTCACAGATGCAAAGAAGAATTATAATTTTCTTTGCCAGTACACACAAGAGTACAGATAGCTTTTTATCGATCAAAAGAAAAAACTCCCCAAACTGGTAGAAGAGCCCAAGAAATATGGGACCTTCTTTAATGGCAAACATGAACCCGCCAAGTATGTTCCCACTGGGCACAAAATAAACAGATATTTAGATACATTTGTATTTTTATAATTCCATCAATGTTGAAATGACACCTGTCTTAGAATATATATTTGTCCAACCTCTTTGTAAATTCAGTGTTTTGTAGACATAGCCCGTTCAATAAACATGAGTCAGTTGTTTCACTCAATCCAGTATAAAACATGGTTGTTCGTTAGGAAAGGAGGCTAATGATAATAATACCTTCCACCTTAATAAACAGAAAAATATTATATATTGATATAATTGAATCTCTGACACAAACAAAAAAAATAATTTTTGTAATCACTTTAATTATGTTATTTACAAGGCTGTGATTTGAAAAGCCATTCAAGCTCCCTAGATGAATAAAATAAATACTCATTAAAAAAAAAAAAAAAAAAGGAAATTCATATAGAATGTGAGTCACAGGCTCCCTTCTGGGACACCACACTTGTGCTTGTTTGAGGCAAGGATGGATTGGGAATTGTCTGAGAAAGAGAAACTGGTCCAGGAGCACAGCTGTAACAGCTGCAAACATGGCTGAGCTCCGTGAAGACTTCCATCTCTCATGGGGATAAAAGGCAAAACAAAAGCAGTGTTGCAATGTCACCGCCAGGTCACTGGAATCGTTGCCTTCAAAAGTGATGCTCACAAGATGAATATTTAAATTCTCGATCACTGATGGTTAGTCAAAACTTATGTAGCATGACAAGAATTTCACTGTGACTACGCAGTAGGTATAAAACCCAGTAATTTCTCACAGCTTCATTTGAAACTAGATTTAAGCAAAAAAAAAAAAAAAATCAACTAAAAAAAAAATCTAACAACCAGCCCACAATAAATGACTCTTTTATGGGCAGTCAATACTCAAGAGTAAAGAGCCAAACACTTGCCAAGATTTAACCCACTCAAATCAATATTTTTGTCACTGATTTAAACCATGAGAATCTTTAAAACTCAAAAGCAAGCCTAATTGATGAAGTATTCAAAAGCGAAGAAAAAACAAACAGTTTATTTATTAATGACTTCAAAATGCCAGCTGTAAAGTGAATCACTGTATCTTGCTTTAGCATGGGGAAAAGGCAGTGCTAAAGCTATCCATTTGCTACTTCTGTGCAACCTTTACAAAGAAAAGCGCCTGTTTTTGCATAAACAGCTCATTTGCTTCACAAAGCTACTGAAACAACACTTCATGAAGTATCTGTCCTTTTGTCTGTCCTTCAGTGCCTTTCCTTTCAAAACATGCATACATACCTACCCATATATATATATGCGTATATAAGCTATATAAGCTCCCTGATCAGTTTCAACATTTTGAAGAGATACAGGGATGTCCAGTATTTCAAGTTCCCACAAGTTTTCCCACAAGTTAGGAGCCACAGCTTAACTAGAGGTGCAACGTCGTGGTTCCACCACAGGCAAAGCTTTGGTCTGAACCCAGCAGTGAACGATGCCCAGTCTGGAGAATAGGAAGCAGCCACATTCACATAACCATATCCTGTTTCATATTTGGATCTAGAGACTCCATAACCACAGGAAAAAAAAAAAAAAAGAAAAAGCCTCAGTTTATTGAGAGGACAGTGGAAAAAAACTACTGACAAGTATCCAAAGCTAGATGTGGAGTTTAGTTGGTAACAAATGAGGCTGTACTTGAAAAAGGCTACTGATATTGGAGGGAAATAGAAAAAAGGAGAGAAACTAGGATGCTGTAACTGTGGTTGGCTGATGCAAGGGTGACATAGCTACATAAAAAGGGAAGCAATTAAAGCTATATTTCTGTCCCCAAAACCTGTCTGGGGTATCTCTCTGGGGTATGATATTCTCCATAAGTGGCAGTGCCTTTGGCATTTCCATGTAGAAAGGTTGCACAAAACTTTCTGGAAGCTGTGCAAGAAATACACTGAAGTCAGCTGAGACACTCAGCACTAGCAATGCTGAATCAGGTCTTAAACAGAATTTAGACACAGGGTGCCTATTTTATAGGAAATTCCACCTTTGAATGTTTGCTTTCATTCTAAACTGAAAGAAAACATCACATTTTGAAACAATTTAGTGTGTGAGTCTGTGTGTGTATATTTTAATATCTTCTGTTGATCCACAAAAGTTATTTTTCTACAACTAAATTTTTGTACAGACTTCAACTTGCTGGTTTTATATTCTATTATGTATGACATATCTCAAAGTAAAAACATCGCTTTGAAATGGAAAAACAAAAATGGCACAATTTTACAATCTTGTGAAGGCAGTATGGTCAGTCCTTATCAAAGCCTTTCATTTAAATTTTTAATAAGGAAATCAACACATTCCCACAGAACATTTAGATATTGACAACTGGCAAAAAAAAAAATTGAAACATTTCTACCTGCTCTTCTGTAGGCTCTGTTTGTAATGGAAAGGAAACAGGGTCAAATGAACTAATGAGGTTTCTTTAATCTCCAGTTTCCAAGACTTTGTACATTTTCTGTCTCTTTTCCATTTTTTACAAGAGCTCTGGCATTATCTTTATTAAAGTTAGGGAGAGGAGGGATGTTTTAGAGATTTTTTTTTTTTTACTATTATTTTGTCAATGAGTAAGTTAACTTGGTAAGAGAAAAAGATGGTCATATAGTATTCAAAAAGGTACAGTCCTTGTTTTCTATTTTGCCCTCCAGTACTCTGTATTGAAGTCTGAAAAGCCCCGTTTCAGATTCTGGGCTCTGCTATTGCACACGTAATAATAGGACACACTGGCCTTTGATACAATTCTCTTCAGGGAACAAAAGCTTCCTTTGGCACAACTACAGCCACTGCTTGTTGTAGGTTACACTTGTCTTTCCAGTCAAGCATGATTAATAACTGTTAAAAAAAATGCTCATGACCCATGGCAAGTATTCTTTCAACTATAATACCAGCATTATGGGCTCTGAATCTCAGTAATTTTAAAATGTGCTTCTACAATGGAACTATAATTTAATTACATTTTCTGCAGCCTGCTCCATTTTGTTTCATCACTTTGATTGTACCATGCACTTGGCAGCTTATGGAAGACTGCATCTGCCTCCAGGATTATTTCACCGGGCTCTTTCGACATCTGTTTCTGAAAATGACTTTATTTGCAGTGGCATAAAGAATAATCAGAGACTTGTTTAATCCAGATAAATTGGAAAACAGAGAGAGACAGAGGCAGAGATGGAGAGAGGGAAGAGATGGAGGAAAAAAGAGAAAGCAAATCTGTGCTGCACGCTGCAGAAGATATCAAAATTATCTGACCTGTTCCTGTGCTTCTGAAAATGCTGTTAACTAATGGATGACCTGATACGTGAAAAGATGAGTCACTAAGTCAGTTCCTTTTGGGAGGAGTTCATAGATGCAATACACAAGACATTCTAGCTACAGCTCCCTGTTGTCCTTGATCGGTTTAATGTAATTTTCATGAAGTACATATGCAACCTAATCCCTTGAGAATCACAAAGCAGTCTGAAATTATCTGTAGCCGTTGACAAAAGTCCCTATAATAAACGAGCTAAACCCAGGCTCCAGCATGACCTGACATCCTTCCAAACTCGGCTACAGCCAGCACCTGTTGCATGCAGCATGCCATAGCACGGACTGCTGAGCACACAGTTCAGCAGTCACCCTGATGGATAAATTCCTATTTATTAGCGGACGTGAACTGGGTCACCTGTGTATCAGATGAACAAGTGCAAGGCATCTATGACATGCCCGTGCCTGTATCGACTTGCATTCAACACAATGGAAATCACTATTGGCGACTGCCGTTTATTTTTGTGTTATGGGTGGGTCCGTTAACCCACAAACCTGCAAAACATCATAAGCATTTAAAGAAGTTCTCTCTAACAGATCAGAGGTGTTAGTCAGGTTTTGGTTTGCTCTTTATTCTTTTTGTTTATTTTTCTGCAGAGGGTGAACAGACATTTGTCAAGAAGCATCCACTGCCTCAATAAGGAAGTGTTGCAGGAAGGCACCTCTGGCAACAGAAGAACAATAATGCCTGAACAAGCCATACAACGTGACTTTAGGCACCAGAGCCACTAAAATTCAAAGGACCAGTGTGGGCAGACCACAATTGCAAAAGCAATCCCCAACGTGCTGTAACATTTTGAGAGTTTAAAATCTTGTTGCTCCTTCCCTTTTGGAGATTTTTCCCCTGCGTTGGTCTTCTGGGCTCTATTGCTGTAGCAAGCATGTCAGGAACAGTCCCATTGCACAGATTATCCAGCTGGTTTGGACACACGTACATTGCCAGGAATTACTTAAGGACAATCCAAGAGGAGGCCATACAGTTCTCAGAGCAATGATGGAAAAAAAAAAAAAAAAAGAAATTGTCCCTGAAAGTAATAGGTATCATGCAAACACACAATAGCTGGATCTAAACAACTTGGTAATAGGCTGATTGCCATAGCTGTGTAGCCTTAATTAACTGTCATGAGCATTTGGGCTTTCCTTTTCCATATGGCCAGACTGACTCTTGCCCCAGTCAAAGTCAGTCCCAGCTTCCTTCTGGGACTTCATCCATCCAGGGCATGTAACTCCCTGCACCCCAAAAAAATGTGCTCTTAGAGATGCCCATGCACTATGCTGCTGTCCCTGTGGGCCACAAAAAGGAAAGAAAAAAAAATTCCTCCTCTTCTACATTTTGCCACCTCACTTCTTTTGAGCAAAATACAGCAGGTGAGATGAGAACCTTGAAAAGTTCAAAGCTTCCACATTGTGGATCTACTTACAGGCAATACGAGAAGCAAAACTCCTCTGCCAACCCCCATATCTAGTAACTTGGCGAGCTTGACAGACTGCATTTGGAAGCCTGGTTATTTTCATAAAAGACATAATCCCAAAAGTAAACATCTCAAACATTTGGAAGGAAACACAGAGCAAAACAAAAATACACAGCTAACACAAAGGAAAAGAGTAATCAGTGCAGAGTATTTTGCTGAAGAACTATCTGAAACCCAGGAGAACAAGGTTCTCTTCCTCTCCTTCCTAACCAACCCCCCCAATATCTCTGATGTCTGAAGAAGTGGTGAAGATTTTATAGAAGATACCTCCTATTTGGCTAAAACAGGCTGAGAATCTGCCCTGCGGAGAGACACGTTCCAGTGGTAGGGCATGCCTGTGAAAATCCTATTAAAAGATATTATTATCCATTATTTTCCTCTTTTTTTCCCCTTTATTTCCTTTTAATAAAAATAGATAAATTCACTTCCTCCCCTAATTTTCCACTTCACAAGTGTGGGCTGTAACACAGCAGTTGCGCAGGGCCAACGGCCACGCAAAGAATTTACTCATTGTTTTTCTAGAGCTTCAGAGTAAACTGTACACAGCATAAGACACGCAGAGGGTTATTACAATTTGAAAAGCCTTTGTCATCTTGCCAGTATTACCACAGAACAAAAGCCATCATGCTTAATTAGAAATTCTCCCAAAAGAATTTATAGGAATTTATTGCTCAATAGCCAAGAAGAAAACAGGTTTGTCTCTGAAGTTTCAGCTAATGACCACTACTGGACAATGAGTAGATATCTGTGCTGTACTTCTGGTCAGATGTGGCTCGGTAGCACCTCTGTCCCCAAGATGTTTCATAAAAAGTGTCCTTAAAGACAGGACAAGCATTTGAACATACAGTTGTTTAACCTTCGCTTAGTCACATGAAGTTGGGATTAAACTTTCAGACTGTTGGTAGGAACTGAAGAGACAGAAGACAACGAAACCCCTTAAGCACAGGTAATAAAAGCAGTTTGTAAGGCCAGGGCCAAGTCAGGCCAGGGCAGCGTGGGCCAGGTGGCTCTTCACTCAGGTGACTTAAGAGATCAGCAAAGTCGTTAAGTTTTTTGCCCGTGCTGACGCCAGTTTGGACGCTGGTGTTAGCACCTGGTCAGATGTTCAGAGGCTGGGTACGTGCTTCAGTAAGCAACTGAGCCAGTGTCAGATGGAGACTCCTGCCAGCAGGACACAAAGACGGAAGGCTGAATGAGGGAAGAGTGGGAGCTGCACCCAAACACCGAGGGAGCAGAGCATCATGTGGAACTCACTCGTTTTCCTACAGAGATGACTGGAGGAGTCAAAGGAGAAAGGGTGAAAAGGTGGCACTGAGTCAGAGAAGGGTAATTTTGCCATTGCTTGAGGAGGGACAGAAGGTGTCTGATGCTGCAAAAAGCAGAGGAGATGGCAGACACCTAACTTGGCTTTTTTTTTTTTTTTCAAGGAGCTGATGAAGGTAGCACTGAGTGAGACGGGATAAGAGTCAGAGGAGATGGAGTAACCGACAGGAGGGAAGAGACCAGCCAAACTGGTGCTAAGAATCTGGGACTGCATCAGCCATGATCAATATCAACAATGAAGTAGGCATAAAAGTTGAAAAAGCATCAGGGCGTGTGTTCCTGGCAAGGTGTTCAGAGCCGTGGAGACAGGGTATAGGTACGGTCACATTTGATTCATACACACTTCAGACAGGCAGTGTGAGGATAATGTGTCTGTTCTCTTAAAAGCATTTTTTTTTAAGAGGTAAAACTCATGTTTTGAGTAAATTTGAATAACCAGCTTGGAATCTAGCTATTTAATGCTCAGAGAGGGAACTTCAGCACTCTTTCACAGCAGCAATACAGGTCTCCTGCCACCATGAGACCACGGCTTTGCACAGCATCTCATTTAAAACAGAAGCTCCCCCAGGGTGGTAACCACCCCACGTCCGTTTATTGTCAACTGTCTGTAACAGTTAAATTCACTGTTACGGCTTCAGCTGCATGAAAATGGTTTTACCTACTTTATTGCGGGTCAGACTGGGCCATAAAGAATCTTCTTCAGCAGAACTGCTGGACTGCAACTGTCAAAGTGCTAATGTGGGTCATTTGCATCTCTATTTTGCCTTTGTATAAGAAAAGATGAATATATGTATAATGAAAAGTAAGAGGAAGTGACCACTCTACTGTAGTATTTCAGGTTTGGACTTTCCTACAAAAAAAAGATTAAAAATTAATTCCCTTTGCCAGCAAGGACTGCTGACCATGTGACAAGACCCAAACCAAAGCTCTCCTTCTCCTGACACCGCAGGCTCACCCGCCAGCACGTGTGACCCATCTCAAGAAGCGGCAGGAAGAACAGCTCATTCTCTGTCCAAGACATTTCCACAGAACTCCAGCAGTAAGAGAAATTCAGTTCCTGCAAAAGCACAATCTGCCTTTTACCCACCACCCTGCCTCAGGCAGAGTGCAGAAACCTTTTTTTGAGGACACTTTAAAGGCTACACCAGTAACAGGAACAGCTCCTCCAAACGTGAAAACAACATACGTTAACAGAAACAGCAGAGATTCCTGCTAAGTGTCTAGACACTGGCAGGTCTTCACTCAATTAAGTGCAGCTGACTGAATAACTAGATAATTTAGGCCCCTTAATCAAGGCACATAGAGGGTCCCAAAACCTGCCCAGTGTGGGCACAGTTGCAGCCAAACCACGCCACCAAATCTTGCTACCATGAAACAAATGATGTCTGCAGCCGTGCTATCCTAAGATCATAAGCGTTGGACAGTTATTCCCCAGCAGCTACCCACTGTCCAAGACTGCCTGGGGCCAATGCGTTACACCAAACAAAGCCTTTGAAGAACTAACCTGCTCAACAAAGTTGCTCTTAGGTCAGCGAAGAAGGAGGACCACATTATAGTGTATTAGCTCTTCCTCCTCCCTTTCCCCTTGACATGCTTCATACAAATCAATCATTTTTCTTGCAGCTTTTAAGGAAACCAACTTACAAATTGCCTTCTGATGCTCCATTTCTCAACTATGTAATTGATTTTCATCTACAACTTACATAAACATCCTTGAAGTGAAATCAGTTAAGAGCAGCTGAAGTTAAAATGGACCCTGTAACGGGCAGATCCAGTTCTCATACGTAGCTATTCTCCATTTCAATAAGGGAAGTGATAAGATATAGAAGGAAAATCTGTGCGAGAGGCTTCACGGTTCAATATGTGGAACACACAGCAGCGTGCATCTTCACGTCCACACATGTACTTACATATAAAACCAGTGTGCACTGGTAACGGGGTTGATATGCTTTCTATAAACTGGGATATGACACCAAAACACTGCCAAGAGGAACTGGTCTGCAGTAATCTATAAAATGAATAAAGATTTTTCTAGACTGCAACAGCTCTGAGTCTGTTTAATACTGAGTTCATGAGCGGGATCCTTCTCCTCAGGATCTAAATCTTCAATTGCTGTCATAAAGATGAAGCTCTGTCTTCGCAACAGCACTCAGTCAAGCTATCTAGAGTCTTTCCAATCTGTACTGTAATATAAAATCAAGATAATTGAGAGATCAGCCATGCAATACACATATACATATATAGATATATCCATTCTGATGGAGTCCTACATGCATAAAACTGCCTGTGTTAGCCCCAACACTCCCTCAGCGCTCAGACACAATATTCCGATCACATAAAATGCAGCGGCAACCACTGTTTTATCACACAGTGGTTCTATACACAAATGTCAGATTATGTATTGTTCTTGCCAATGCAAACGTCACTTTGGATCATTCACAGGCTACAGATGTGCTCCAGGGTATTCTGGGTCCCCGGTACAGCTGAGGCATGAATTCCCAGCACCTTGCAGGACAAAAATCCTTTGCCTCACTGATAGGTAAAGGTATATAAAGGTCCTGCCTTTATAGCATGAAGGAGGCCCCATAAAACTTCGGACCCCTAAAATACAAACAAAAGCAGGGCAGGACAACTTCTGTGGACACGTAAAATTAATCATCCAGCTTCTCTGATCTGTGAGCACAGGTGAATGGGGAGTGGAAAGTCACAAGTAGGGCTCTTCTGGGAATAAACTGGACCTTCAAGGAGGGCTGTCAGGGCTTTCTCCACAGAAAGGAGAACAGCACAACACTTGGTGGGTAACTTCTACAGACAACCACTCCTTTACTGTTTCTATAGCACCTGTTGATTATAAAAGGTTGCTGGTGCACGTCTGGAAGATAAGAGGGTGAAAAAGAATGCACTTTAGGGAAAGAAAATATCAGGTGTACATGGTGTGTAAATGTTACCCTCTGTTTCCCTTGACTTCCCTGTGCTCTAAATAGGAAAGGTGGTGAACCACTCTGAAGGGTTCCTGGGCTTTATTGATAGCCTCCTAATGGCTCCACTTCACAATTTCTCATCATGATAGATTCGGTCAACGGCAAAACTGAGGAAAAAAAGATGTAGACAGCCTGAAAATGTTGAATCTAATAATTTTGTGTGGGTTTTTTTTTTGTGTGTTAAAGTCTGAGAAACATAAATTCTGTTGAAGTATCAGGACCTTAGAGAAGAATTACACAGGTAATTTGTTATTATGGCTAGTGAATAAAACCCCCCAAAACCTCCTACAACACACCATTGCCTCCCAGACTACTTCTTCAAAGATGAAGTTTCAAATGCTACATAAAGCCTAGGGTATTGTGTTTTATATGAGGTGTGCACATGTTGACAGAGGGATATCTGCGATGATATCCTCAAGCCCCAGGCAGACTAAGAGTGCCTCTCCTCCCTCCGAGCCACGCTGCCCGCTTCCTCCCCTGCCTCAGGTCTCTGCCAGCTAGTTCAAGAGACTCAAACCCAAATATTCTGAATTTCTGCAAGTTATTTTCTTATCAATTCATAAATGAGAAACTGGTCTAACAGTTCTATTCCTGCTACCTACATTTGACAAATATCATCCATTCCCAGGCATTTTTGCTGTTTAAAAACGGTGGAAGCCAGCTCTCCCAGGATTACAGATAATCAAGACAACCTCTGTTCTGAAATGTTAGTGTACTCTAATAGGGCTTGAGAAAAATAGCAGAAATAATAGCAAAACAACAACAAAGTTGTAAGTATGAAATACAAAGATGACTAAATACTTAAGTGGTACCTTTCAGGTCATGCAAAGACATAATGAAAGTCATTCCCTTTCTATTCCATGAATTACAGAAGCTGATGTAGAGGAATAGCTACAGCTACATGTTCTCTTCCCCCACACACCCTCCATAGACACACACAATACAGTTGCTGGCATCCCAGTACTTCTGAAAATGACTGTTTTGCCACCTAGCTTTTGGAAATACGTAATACAAAACTCAGTGGGTCTTACCTCCTCCTTACTGATGGACTATTAACACCACCTAGCCTGACTTTACATGCAGAGTGAATATACTAACGCCTTCATAAAATGAGACAGAGTTATTAATTTTGCCACTAAAGTCATCAGATCAGAGTTTCTTGCTTGTGGCCATGAAATTCCTTTCAGATGACATACTTAAAAAATTAAGAATCCATGGAGGTAAGGATAAAATGACTCATATATTTTAGCAAAATACAGGCTTACAACTCTGAGACATGTAGGTTTGGCAGGAAGCAAATTTGTACACAGCCTATTACAAAAGGCATCTTGTTAGTCTCTCCCACAAATGCATAAGTAACTGACAGGCTACTTGAAAAACTTTCATAAAAACAGCTTTTTCATGGAAAACTGAAACGTTCCGTTGTTGGGGGTTTTTTTTTCTTTAATTTTAAACAGAGAGTCTTATTTTTTGCACAAAGGACATTCCAAATCCCACTTTCCAACTTTAATCACAAAATACGTTTGCAGCACATATTAGAACAACAAAGAGTCTTCACAAGGAGAAGCCTTTGCTGGATGAACTGGCACCTAGCAGATACCACGTAGCTGCTAGAAGACCAAAGTGTGAACCTGCTGGCCAGGCTCTCTCCCTTTCCCCTTTACAGATCTTGCCCAAAGCAGTTGTAGTCTGAGCTTTGAGAGAAAACTCTCTTTCCTTGCCCCGGTTCTCCTTTGCTGAACGCAAATGCACTACTCTGGACCGTGAACAGGAACGAGGACTTCCGTCTCGGCGCAAAAGAGGGACACTCTGCTGTCCCTGACCCCTTACTCCACAGAGGAGCAACTCAACATGAGCAATGAAACACAAGTATGGAGGGATGACCGGAGTGAAAATGCTAGCAATGCCAAAAGAAAGGCGTGAAGCCCTAGACGGGCACAACATGCGCTACAGAAAATGACAGAGTTACCCCGAGGTCCAGGTTCAGATGAGTGAAATTCCCTGCGCCCGGTACTTCCTATCGGGCAAGCGCCTCTGCTGAGTGCAGTCAGAACACACAGAAACTGGGTCCAAGGTCTCAGGTGCAGCTGAAGCCATCTGAATCCAACCACCTATGCCATTTCCTACACTGCAGCTGTCTCTCCGCTCCTGCAGGAATTTTGGCCAAGCACAGCCTTGCTATTTAGACCTACACATCCTACGAGTGAAACCTCCAGACTCACAAACTTACACAGCCCTGCTGTCACTGTCAAAAAATTATGCTGAAAATTCTGCAGACATTTAAGACAGTAACATCCTGTGGACTTACCCAGCTCAGAGCAAGAGGACAATGGATCCCTGGAAACATTCAAGGCCAGGTTGGATGAGGCTCTGAGCAACCTGATCTAGTTGGGGATGTCCCTGCTCCTTGCAGGGGGGTTGGACTACATGACCTTTGAAGGTCCCTTCCAACCCTAACCATTCTATGATTCTATGACAAAAGCTGTCCCCACTCATTGCCGGTAGGTAATAATTGTAACAGCTACACAGGACCAAAGCAAATGGAAACAAGCATCTAGTTCTACATGTAGGCTTAACTGTGAGAGCATTAGGCTTTCTAGTAAAGGCTAACCAGATCTATACTATGAGTTTCTGCCAGCACAAGCTATCAAGGGACAAGAAGATGTAATTTTTGGGTGCTAAAGCTCTGCTGATACAACCTTCCAGGCGAATATATGCTCAAACCCAGGTACCTACCAGAAGTAGTTTACTGTGCTTAGAGATTGTGTCAAAGCTATAATGTGTTCACTTGCTAGTCCAAGCTGTAAAGACACAAGGGGTGCACTGGTGGTACAGTCCTGCAGGTTTAGGAAGTCGTGCTAGCGTATACATCACCTGAGCACATGCCCTTAATTCTACTGGGACCACTTAAGTGATTGAAGGTATGCAGATTGGGCCTTATCCTTATGCTGGTAACATTACCTTGAACTCTGCAAGGTGAACAGCCGTTTACATCTTTAGTAGATTAAAAGTGTTGGCTTCATTTGAGTTTGCTTTTCGAACAAATTTAATTTGGAGAATTGTGTGTCCCTTTTGTTCCTGGTATGTAAAAAGCTAATCCACTTATTTTGATACACGTCCCTGCTTTAAGATGCTTTATAACTGCACACTTTTTGTGACAGATTTACAATTTATCATATGCTGGCACTAAAGGAGATTAAATCCAAAATTTCACTATACTGTGGCAGTTAAATGATCACTATGAACACTGGCGCTAGTTCAACCACTGCTTGTCAATGGTTTGATAAAAACAATGTTTTTATCCTGCTGGTAAATTGTCTGTAAAGAAAATAAAGTTTTTGTAAGTGCGTTTGCCATTCTCAGGTGTACCGGGATTGATTTATCTGGCTACAGGTTTATCCTGAACTGCTCACAGTGAATAACAAATTGACTGCACAACATACAGCATTTTGTATTCAAGGACAGTTGTGTGTGCAACAAACTTGGTTTATTCCATCATAGGGCAATCTAGCTCAAATTAATATGACAAAATAAAGTATATTACTCAATTTTATACAACCTGATTTATAAGTACCTTCAAAAGGTACAGACAGATCCACATAAAAACAGTTTCTACCTTAGGTTTGTTTAGAGGTCATCAGTTTCTGACTCCTTGATTTCATGGAAATGTAACTAGCCTTTCTAAAAACTGATGGCTCTTCAAATGTGTGCACGAAGCTGAAATAAAATTTCCACGGACTTAGAACTAAAAAAATAATTTCAAATTAAACATTCTCCTTCTATCTATGTACGATGCATCTAGAACTGTAAGGGATCCTAAGCCAGTTCAGCTCAGACTCCCAAGCTCCTAGCATCACAGCAGGCAAGTCTATGTGCACACTGCACATCTTTCTCTCCAGCATCCCTGCTGTTACATTCACATCCTTAGCAGCCCCTAAGTAACCTGACAGACAATGAGGAATATTTCATTAGAAGATGTTGAAACTGCTTTGTTTCCCTAAAATACTTGCATAGTGGAAGAGAATGCTATTTCTGACAATTCTCCCTTGTTTCATCAGGAAACTCCCAAGAAAGTGCTGCCACATCAGAACAGTGGCACTACGCACCCTCATCCTGTAAAAATTAAAGCACAGTTACAGCAACATTTTGTGTGATGACAAAGACAGCTTAAGAAGCCTCCATCCTTTTTTTCTTTATAATTGATTCTTTCCTGCAGTCGTCAATCCCCTCAGTCATGCTGATGCAACCGTAAACTGAACAAAACTGTACACAAGTTATTTGACTTGAAAATCAAATCAAACCAAACAAAATAAAGCCCAAATATGAATTTGGCTTGTAGCATAACCCCTCCAAATAATCACCTGGCACAGCATGGAAGTGGGTGAACAACACTGCACGAATGGTGACTTACTCACCTGGCTTTGCTGACTGCGAAAATGTTTGTGTAGCCATACTTGGCTATACAAGATGGACGGTACTGAAGAATCAGATGTTGCATTTTTTTCCCCTAGCAGTTTTGCCCATTTCTAGTGGCCCAGGGTTAAAATGTTTTGCCGTTTCTCAGGGACCACAAGACAACTTGGTATCTCTTTGTAATTCCTTACTGTTTCTCAGTCATGCTATCTCAGTTCCAGGACGCGATGTGTTTGTGGAGCTGAATTTCTCAGCAATATGCAGTACTGGCAAAACAAGAGGAGGAGTCATTTCTTACTATTGCTGCCCTCATCAGTCTTAGAGTTGCAGTGTTGGTAGTTCACTAAATCGAAAAGATGTGTCAAATCTGGAGGCTAAATCAACCTGCAACTTTTCTTCAACAATTTACGCATCAAAACACGTGATCTTTTTCTTTTGAAATGAATAGAATGCATTGTTTTCCAGTTAGTTAAATGCTCAGTACAGACTGAAAAGTCAAAAAAATTAAAAAAGTATTTATTGTGTTTTCTTATATATTAATTATAACTTTGTAAGAAAATGAAAGCTTTGTTGCAAACATATTTTGATCACTGAATGACAATGTTCTTCCACATTTCCAAAATATTTTGAGATCCCCAGAGAGAAGATAACGTGTAAGCCTTACTGTTAAAATTACCACCTCTTCATCCTTAGAGAAACAGTACGCAAAACGCTTACGGTGAACTTAAATGCAGCAGAAATGAAGACACTATTTCTCCACGACAATTTATTTTTTTTACCCATTTTAGAAAAGCACTTGAGCACAGATGTTACCAGGTGAAATTCAACAGCAGATGTCCTGTCAAAGGCATGCCAAGCAAGCTGAATTTATTTTAGTGATCTACTGGCACTCCAGTGTAAATGGCTCAGTATTATTAACTGAATTCTCCCTGCTCACCTGAAGTGGATTTAAATTCATTTTTGTCTTGCAGAAAGAACTGCAGAATAGTAATCTAATCAGTTTAGAAGCTGCTAGAATGATTAAATAAGGATGCTTAAACTGAAGTGCGTGGCAAGAAACAACTAATACCAGTAGGTTTCTTGCTTTTCCCATTAAAGACCCAGAAGTAAATTTTAACATCCCATTTCTATGGCAGTGTCCTGGCATGTCTTTGTATAACCGCCCTTCTCCAACAATTTTGCTAATGTGGTTTTTTGAGATGGGTTGAAGCCAAGACCTGAGCTGAGAACGCCAGACTCTGAAGTGGCACTTCTTCCTAACTGTACCCACACATACAAGTATTTCCACTAAGCTTCAACAGACAGATTTGAGCTTCAAAAGTGGGCCTTATATTTCTTTTCTTTTTTTTACCCCTCCATACAAAATATAATTCCCTATATTATATTTTAATAATCTGCAGTGTCTTGCCCAATGAAAATAAGACTACAAAACTTCTGCAGTTCTGTTCCAGATTAAGCCCCTCTAGATCAGGAAAGGATTGTTGCTTCTGGTTTGCTGGAGAGCACATGCCAGTGACCACAAAATCACAAAGATCTAAACAGCTAAAGACTGCATGCTCCTAACATCTCCCCAGAGGTTCTGCTGACCTCAGTAACTCATTCAAGCTTGTGACCCACATCCTGCCCACTAAAACAAAACCTGCATTGACACTTGTGTCTGGTTCTCAGCTGACTTCTGCAGGCCTGGCACCCTGGTGGTCTCCCGTCAACATCATCTTTGGACCAACCTGAATTTTTCAGTCTCCAAAACTGGACAGATACCTCTTCTCGCCACATTACAAACCACAGAGAATGACCATTTCTCTACATTGGCTTGGACCCTCCAGACTTGGGATGACAACATGTCCAAAGCTCAGGCTGTCCTACTGCAGCAGCGGACACTGTGTTGGGAACCTCGGGGAGCAAGATCAACCTGGCTTGCCCATGACAGGCAGTCAATAGGAAATAATAAGCCTGGCTGGACTTCTCCCTTCCCACACTGCCCAGAGCCAGCTCCTAATCCCAATGCTTTCCTTCTTCCTGCCACCCTGGGGCAGTGCCAGTAGCAAAGTCTCCTGCCACAAGTTCATCTGGTTTAAACACAAGACCGTAATTTCCTTTCCTGAAGTCATCCTCCCTCTTCCGTTACACAATTGTCAATTCCTAGATTAACTTCTTCGACAACATCCTCATTCATTACACCGAACTGATTCATGCCCTGAACACTGCTCATCTCACGCCCAACAGGAACGCTGCTCCTCTGGAAAAACGGCTGCAATGATGTCATTCATGACTGTAACACAATATGTATGTATAATAAGGCCAAACTGAAGGCACAGAAGAAACCACACATCTGGCTTTTCCTGAATTACAAGAGTTTGTTTCTGCCCCTCTAAAGTTCTTTTCATGTTTTTCAGTGCATCACTACATACTTTTTCTTAAGCACCAACAGTGGAGTTAGTGTCACAGTGGAAACAGATAAAAGAGAGCCTCTGTCTTGAGGAATATAATTTCAAGCAAAAAAAAAAGATGTGTAAAGAAGAAAAAGCCTGAACCCCTTCGGCCTCACAGAACATTACGATCTTCACCTGCCACCTCCAGCAAAGTGAAACCTATAGGCATGGCAGCCCTGCACCATTACCAGGGGACACAAGGGAATTCCTTCAGCTGGAAATGAACCTAAACACCACCTAAATCTGTATTGTTACCAGTCCACAGTGTAGCAGCATTTACAGCACAGATACAAAATCCCCAGTGTCTCATCAACATTCATTCATAAAAACAGCCGAGGTTTTTTGTTTGGTTTTTTTTTTTTTTGAGCAAACAACTTGCACTTTGAGCCTCCTCAGTATGGAGGCTATGCCTTAACAACTACTCCATTAAGCTTTGTTGTTTTAATCAGTATCACATCCACTTTTGTTCTGCTTTAGCATTAGTAACCCATAATGAGCAAGTCATCACACACTGTGAGCTTTTTAAACGAGAATCAGAGCTGTACTGCATCCAGAGACCAAGCAAAAGCAGCACTACCTTTGGTTTTGCCCTCTCCTTCCCTGCAAGCCAGAGTCCTCTCCACACTACGCTCCGTCTCTTCCCATTTCTAAAAAGTGTAATTTTAATACACTGAGAATTTTAGGCACTCCAACAATTTGTAGACACGTTTGAGCTTCTGAATATAAAGGGTCACTCTATGCTAAATTAAAAAGGACTGAATAATCATCTATTTTAAACAAAGACTCTTTTGTTCCCTGAAGTTGTTGCTATGCACATTGGTGTAGGAATATAACTTGATCACAGGAAACAAGAAAGCTTTGTAGCTTGCATTTTTTTGGCTTACAAATGCAGTCCTGTTCACAGTGGTCACAAAGACGTCACTTGATTTTTCACCAGTATTAGCAATGAAACAATCTTTTCTTGCTGATGTCTAGTGCTGCACGATTAATACACAACTGTAATACAACAGACCTGTCTTTATGGTGTTTGGGGCTGGAAAGCCTGTTTTTTGCACAGTGTTTCTTACTGTTTCAGACACTGAATGGTACCAGTGACTGGCCACGGGTGACGGTTTACAGTCAGTCCAGCCACGCGTCTTCCATTGCCAGTTCACACGGTGCAAGCCAGATCCCAGACCTGCTCACGCTGCGCCCTGCGGCCTTTTGCTTTCCATTTCGGACATGCCATGAGTCTCTCCATAGCATAAAGCAAGGCTGCCTCAGAGAAACAATACCCTGGGGGCAGATTTGTGCAAGGGGTGATAAAGCTCCAGGATGCAGGGAAAACCCACCCCTGGAAGCCATCACAGCCTGCTGCTGCTGTGCTGTGCAGTTGTGAGGGCGGACAGGTGGTCAAAGAAGCTCTCTGGCCTCAGACCAGACCTGGGACAGCTCTGGGCATTTCAACAGCACTGGTGTTTGCATTTGTGATCATATAGGCTTAAGTGCTCACTTGCATACAGGCCTTGAGCTAAGGAAAATTAGCTTACAGCACATATTTCATTTAAGAGTAAATGGAACAGAGACATGGATATGTGAAACGACTTTGGAAGCAGAAGCAAAAAAAAAAAAATCCCAAATATTTCTTGCTGTTGAGTGGGTCTTCAGTAAGAAACTCAAAGCCTGGGAAAAAATATTCTCCCTTCTTTGACAGCAACGAACTGCATCACCACCAACCCTCGCATCAGAGAAAATCAGCTATTGCTGCTCTTCTCCAGTTGCAGCTGAAACACTCTTGGCTCTGCAAGCAGGGCAAGGATGGGAACTTGAGGCTGGAGAGGCAGGAAAACTTCTTTGATCCCCTTCTGAGAGAAAGAGCTGTGCTAAGAGTCTGCTTCCAGACTGCCAGGGCGTGAGGGTATTGTCTTGTTCTCTGCTGGAGCATGGGCACATATGACGTGAGGCGCCAAGTGGCTTAGCGACTCAGGAACAGCAAGCAATGCAAATCATTTCATAAAGCAGCACGGAAGGAAATAGTCTTTTTGCCACTGCACAATACCAATGACAATTCGGTCAGAGCATTTTTGATCTGTCACTGATCTATAATTCACTTGATTTTGTCACGCTGAGTTTTACACGGAAGGCAACTTCATTCATCGCTGACTCCCATCTGACAAGGGGAAATTGTAATATTACTGCATTTTCATGAAAGAAAATAGGGTATCAGTTAAAACATTGGAATGGACTGCCTATCTTAAGGACTTTTCTACTAAAATGAGTTAGATCTGCTATTCCGGCATTGCGAATACTATTTTCACTGAGCGTACGTATTTAGTGATGTTCCGTATCAGGAGACATCAGAATGCACCTAATTTATTCACAACAATTCTGCAAAACCAGTAAAGCAGGCAGACCACAACAACCTTCATTAGCTCAGTGGCAAAACAGCATCCGTTCCTTTTAACCTGAAACATGCTTCCGAGGGTGTCCTGGACACAGTGTCAGGTGAGCATTCACACCCAGGTTTGCTTAGGCAGTGGGATCAGTGCAGGACAAGAGACAACACTCTGTTACCTTAACATGATGCTGTCACCCTAGAGAGGCTCTTCCTTCTTATTTCCTTGGCAAAGAAAATCTAGCTGTCAAGTGTCAGTCCAAACTGAGACTAAAACTTTGATAAGGTTTCAACAACATAGAACTGTCTTGTTCATTTCCGAGCTTTGCACCAACCAGAAATTAATAATCTTGGAACAACAGAAGTACCTACTTATAACACATGTGAGCCTGAATTAAAATAAATACATCACAATTTTCTGCCCTCTATGCTAACATGTAGGGACTAGAATAAAGTATGAAGTCAAATTCTCAGGATGTAAAAAAAAACAAACGCACTGACAACAGAGCTCTTGCTTGCCTTTTTTTTTTTTTTGGCTCTTCAATTTGGTTCTGCTCTGTTAAGCTAGGATGAAATCACAGCAAACACTACACTAAGGCTTCTGTTAATTAACAACCTGCTTCGCAACTGCACTTTTCATTCCCACAAAAAGTGCTGCATTTTCACAAAGTATCACTTGTAGTAAGGCATTCAAACATGCTAATCGCAGCTTTGCCTCCCACGGAGATGTATGGGCTTACTCTGCATTAGTTAAAGGCTTATGAGCTGATTTCCTTTTATTATTGTTATTATAACTGTCTGAAAAAAAAAATTAGAATGTTTTATTTTTGCAAACTTGCACAAATCCAACTAAAGAACAGACAAAATTATACCTTGATATGCTTTACAAGGATTCACATAACCCAGCTAGGTTTACAACAGTGTCACAGAAACGCAGGCAGGAGGGGGCTGGGAAGAAAAATTCTTCAGACTTCTCTGTTTTTTTCCACATGACAGAAATGGACGATAGGCTACTCTGCATTGGCTATGATGGGAATGGGACAGAGAAACAACTGCAGACTGTGCAAAGGAGATGTGACTGTAAATTGCAGCATATGCAAATTATTCAGTGTAGCTTCCTATAAACATTGAATATTATTTTTTTTTTTTTAATGATCTTCGCTTGTTTTGTTATTGGTTATTTCAGGCTTTATTCCTTTGCTTTACTTTTATCCAGTTGTTCGGTAGTAATAACAACAATTGAAAAGTTTAGTCACAAGACAACAGGATCCAGCACTTGGTTATTGCAAATTCCTGTTTGCTGCAATGACGTATGCGAATAAAGAATCTGAGTCAAAAAAGCACAACAGAGGATGCTACCTGTCTGTGTACTGAACAGCAGGCAGCTGGGAAATTGGCAAGCTTTAGCACAAAACCAGTAGGAAACTGCTTCAATGAGATGATTTATTTTTTTTATAAGGGCATTTTTAGATGTTCAGCCAAAGTGCGAGAAGTTTGTGTTTCCTGTTGAATTAATGCTTCGCTTTCCAGTAAATCTAGGTGTCTGTGGTTCCTATTTCAGTGTCCGTGCAGCACTGAAATTCATCTTGCCAGGCACCTTTGCGCTGATTGTATTGCTAAACAAATTAGCAGGGGACTGGACCTGTGAGTTTGGGAAGAAGCACTCTTCAGAATAGTTGTCCACTGCTAGACAGGGAAAGGGAGAGAAGGAGCACCTCGGAGAACATGTTATTAGGAAACTGCCTGGGAAGAGAAGCCCCAGGGATCTTGCCCTGTTTTGAAAGCAGCTGCTATACCGATACCATATGATAATCTACCTGGAAGATTCTAGCATAATGTTATAACTAGAATAAAACTGATGATGCAATTTTTGACCACGTGTAAGTGGTGGGAAATTGTACAATATTAAGAAAAAGACAAAAACCAGGCCACTACATGAAGAGAATGTCTGGAGTGCATCAGGAGCAAGTTAACAGGGCATGGAGAAATGAACACAATGGGGCCAGAGAGCCCCAGACCAATTTACAACGAGTCATAGTTCTCCAAAACAACAAATCAACATAGAAGACATATCCAGTCGTCATCTAAACAATTTGGCACTTTCTGAACTAGGTCTTGAAAAGAGTAATTTGTCCCTTGAAATGGAGCATTAGGATCAGCCTTTTTTTCCAATGAAATGTGCAACTAATACTTTTTTTTTAAAAAAAATTCAATAGACAAACACATTTGATTATATGGATATTACTTTTTGAGGGCGTAGCCCAACTTGAAAATGCCATACATCAAGAGTTGAGGGCTCTTTAGAAGTCTACACACACAGAGCACACTATGCATTGTTAGTCTTCTAGTTGTATTTGTACACAAATCTGGTCAAACAAAGGTAGTAGAACTTCTTTGTAAAATCCTTTTTCTGAAAATATATATGCAAGTCACATATACAAAGCCTTTACTACCTCAGTCTCACCAGATCTTGTTTTCAGTAGGACTAATAAAAGTCTGGAGTAAATTAATCTAGCTTATTGATATTACTACGTAGGGAAGGACAGGGTAGATTACGCTCCAATCTACAACATTAAAAACAGAAACACTCACTGTAGGTGTTTTAAAAAAAGGATCTTATTTTAAAAGAAAAGACATAATATTTAAAAGTTCCTCTAAAGCCATACTTGCAAAAGTTAAGCTCCTGAAAACTAAAATTAAAAGTCTAGGACTCCTCCTGTAGAAACCACCAGAGGTCCTGTCATGAGAATAAATGACAACCACATCAATGACTGCAGAAATGGTAGATAAATTAATTGTCTACAAGCATACCTTTATTTAAAAAAAGAAAAACCCATAGGCATAAGATTAATTTGTTACAATGTAGATGTTAGGTGTTATAGAGTCAATTAGTGAAATGAAAAGTTAGGGTAAATCCATCACTGCCAATTAAGATGTATTAAAGATAATATTGTCTCTTTGGTGTTCTTACAAATTTAAAGGCATTTACTCCTAGGCTGTTGTTATTCAGCTCCTGTAGGTGAGCATTTGCCTGTGTCTTAATGAAGCTTGATAATATATACACTTAAATGGGCTATTTTCTTAATTTAAAGGTGAACTGCCAAGCAAAAAGACTACGTCCCTACTGTTGCTTTAGGATATATTAAAGAACTGCAGTAGCAGGACTGAGCATTTTTGCTTAAACATTTTGTGCTACCATCTTTTGTCTTGTTTTCCCTTTCAGCCCCTTCTTCCAGGACAGGCTCTGAGCAATGCAGCATCTTGTTTTGTTGAAGTTTTATTGACTCCTTCTTTTGAAATGCACAAGCTGCTTTATCTTTAGCTTTGAAAAGATTTTGAACTTCTATGTTGTCTGGATCTGAGTGTTTCCTCTATGTCCAAAAAAGGGGCAGCTGGTTTTGGAACCCTGCACAAAGTCTGATTGCCTGTCGGCTTCCACGCTCACACACCTTGAAGAGGCGAAGCGTTGGCCCAGGCTGCTCAGTCAACTTCTGCGCCGTTGTGCTCGAAGGCACGTGAACTGCCAATTTGGGAATAAGAGGGAAGGCCTGCAGCCAACCTGCAAACTTAAGGTATGTCCAGTCTCTGCTGTTGGGTTTCATTTTCTTATGAAAGTCCCTAAAACTTCTTCAGATGACTTTGTTCATTTATGGCCCTCAAGAATCCCACTGCTATTGCTTAACCTACAGTGGCAGGCAGACGGTTCCCAAGGCATGAATAAATATACACAGGAGCACAAAGTAAAGAAGAAGAACCTATATTCTCCCTTAGGAAACCAGGACCTGTTATCAGTACTAGCAGTGATGCAGATGGACACTTTATTGAATGGTTAAAAACATGTGAGATGAATGACAGGGCCTAGTTTTCCAAGACAACACCTCACAAAAAGTGTAAGCTTCTTGAGTGGGAATTTCTTCATTTAGATAAAGAAAACCTTCGAACTAAGCTCAAAGTTTTCTATTGCACTACATTTACACAAACCGCTAGCCTTGGCTGGGTTGACCGAAAAATAAGACTAAAGGTGTCCTTTGTGTCTCTCTGTAACGAAATGAGGAGCAGTACTCACCCTGCAAGGAGCAGGCTTTGCCCTTTGTGGACAAGGCAGAAAGGCTGTCCTAGGTATTGGCATTATAGGAGTCAGGTGAAAAAGACACTTGCCAATCTCTCATGCCTTGCTTGTTGTATAAAATGCACTGTGTTAGAACTAAATCGTCCTGCTAATGAAATTGTATCATTAAACAAAGCCATTTAACATGGACAAGCATTAATCAAAATTAATTACTCAATTTTTAAACACTGCACATGTTAAAAATAGAAGATCATTGAACTTTCTTTGTTGAGAAAACACAATTAGTGCAAGACAGTACTCCCACTCCCATTAAAGGCATTATCAGGCTTATATGGGAGAAGACAATTGATGCTGTGGAGAAAAAGACATTTTTCTCTAAATGCCACCCAGCTGTCCTCTCCCATACCTGCCACCAGGTTTGAAGAAGGCAAGATACAGCTCTCCATTGATTCATCGGGCACAGTTTCAGCCATCTCAATGAATGAATCTGAAGGTAGAAACAAAAGAATCGTAACATTTTGTTCTACACGCCGAACCTCAAAGGTCTCGGTCTTGAAATGTCACTGGTCAGAGATGTCCAAATGAATATGCTTCAGCCAGAATTGTAAGCTTTAATAAAAAGGTACATGTACTTTCTAAGGATATATGTCTTCAGCACAAATACAATGTATACAAACAAAAACAAATCCAACACCACAGCTGGCCTTTCACGGCACTTAATTTACATAACAAAACCAGAATTGAGTGTTTATGGAACTGGCAAAGGATTGAGACGGTGCTTTTACCAAACTGCTACTAAAAAAGCGCCTCTGTTTCCTTAGATACTTCCCAATGCATTATCTTTTCAGTAACGAATGCTAGGAGATCTAATCAGAGATGAGTGCTTACTGAAATACAAATCCACACTAGTCGCTCCTTCAGATAGCAAAATTCACCTCAGAATAACTTCCCTTTCTGCAGAGGACCAACAAGCTTTAGGTCCCTCTGGAACTTTCTAACTATGGTTTAAACAGGACTTGGGAGAGGTACAGTTATTATGTTGACCGTATGTTATTATGAATGCTTAACTTAGGTGTGAAGCGGAGCATACAGAACACGAGTCAACAAGCCTCGTGATCAATGGTGCCAAAGCCTGACAATTCATCTAATAAAAAACAGTATAGGCACCTCCACAGTCATCATCCATTGCTAGGAGTCAATTATCCACCATCTAAGCAGGTGCATTTGAATTTGTCCTTGTGTTACTTGCACCAGGTCAGGTTGGTTTAAAAGGATGGATTACTTCTTGGCTGAAGTCCACACCTCTTTTCTTGCTGAACTTCAATGCCAGCTGCAAACTTCTAGTAAAGCTGCAGTACTATTTATTTACTTATTAAAATTAAGCCTCATATTAATACTGACTAATAATCCAAGTTAGCATTCACAGAGCTCAAAACTCCTTGGGACCGGTCAGTTTTGTTTAAGTTTGGCACTAGTTTTATTTAGGTTTGGCATCATGCAGCCTTTCTTTTAGCCAGCAAAAAGAAAGTCCCCAGCCACATTTTCACCCCGTCAACCCAAGCTTCAACTTTTAAGACCACCCGTGCTCTGCTACAGCCCTCGTTTTCAACCAGTTGAGGTTTGCCATCAACCTCAGTGAGATGGGATGTTCAGGACTCCCAGCGCATGAGCTCCAGAACAGGGAGCACTGAGTCAGTTGCTCTAGAAGTGCTTTCAGCAGGCTGTCATCCAGCTTTGTTCTCATCTCTCTCTTCGGTTTCAACACTGTCATTCTGATATAAACTCTACATAATTTTTCTGCTTTTCTCTTCTTATCCATTTAGATCATAAAATTGGCTTTTCCTTTCAACTGCTTATAAACCGATCTGCTACATCACTGTCAGAAATTAACACCCCACACAGTAAATTGCCACAATTACATTAGTAACAAGTTTCCATATTTCTATGACGACAAAAAACACACTTCATACAGACAAAACTGAGACTACTATTTACAGGTGTGTCTTTCCAAAGGGCAATTTTCTGGACCCTATTTTATTCAGAGAGCTGAAAAGAACCTCCCTGCCCAAGATATGCTTAAGAAAATGCACACAATTATTTAATTAGCTATTACAATATCGTGTAGTCCATGTAGGGTTTTCTGCAGAAATCCCTCAGTTCATAGGACTTCGCTGGAAGGACTTAAGGAGTTCTCTTCATGCTGCAGAAGAATGTTTCCACTCCACATCATTAGGTGAAAAAATGTCCCCTCCTGACAACATACTGTTCCAGAACTACTGTGCTTAGCATAGGAGGCACCGGTGGCACAAAAATTTGGTATAAATAACTGTATGTGAACATAATGGTGTGGATTCAATCTGCCATCCTGGATTGTGACTGCATGAACTCTTACATGAACTTCGTATCAGCTCACCTACAGTGTCTGCTACCAGGTAAGGCTATATCATTTCTATTTAGCACAATAACAAACAAAAATAAAATTATAACCAAGCACAGAAGTTAAAAATGTCTACCTGTTTATACTACCCTGGAAACATCTTTATGCAAGTACTCATTCCACCATGAGTAGAGAACGATATCCATCAAAACAAGAAACTACGTAGCCGAGTAGTGGTATTCCGTCAATGAACATGGAAGTACGTGTCCAATTCAGGTAACATGTTGAAGAAAATGTGGTATCAGAAAGGGGCAGGATGGCCAGCTGAAGACAAACTGGTGCAATTTCCTACTCTGACATAGATCTGCTGGGTCATCTTGGGTGACTGCTCAGTGTCCCCTCCTGTAAGCATGGCTAATGGTTGATGCTTTTCTGTTCAAGGCACTGAGAAATCTCTTAGGGATATATATTACGAGATCAGTTAGGGTACAGCTGGAAATGTCTCATTAAAGGGTCAGAAAGGACTTAAATCCTCAGAAACCTCTAAGGGCTGCTCCATGGCATCAGGTGGTGTTTTGCCCTGCTGTAGGGATCAGGCCATTTTGATGTGAGTAGCTGAGAAGCAGTTGTGTCAATACCTTCAAAATTCAGTAATAAATTCTGGTTTTATCATCTTTCTCCATTCCTTCTAGGGTGGCAAAATTTCAAATCAAGGGTAAAACTTTGATGTATCTTACATCCTTCCCCCTTCTCCCTCAAGGAAGTTTAGGACTGAGTCTTAGATGGGTGGATGCTGGTTCAGCCATTCGTACATTTGTATTGAAAAAAAAAACCCAAAACCTACATTTATAGTTAGGAAAGTCATTCCAGGAAGCTGTGAGAAACTAAAACATCATTGGGGAGTTCATTTAGAGAAAACACAGCAGGATATGCAGTCACAGAAAAATAATATTCAAAAAATCTAACCTAGATAACAATATTTCCCAGTTACTAGAATTCATTAAAAACAATAGGTTAAAAATGTACTGCACTGGACTCTTTGAAGCCTGTGTGTCACATTCAGCTTTAACCCAGTTAAAAATAAAAGCAACTTACAAAAAAAAAAAACAACCAACAACAAAGAAAGCTGAGAGTTCTGCTATTAAGAAGAGGCTAATAATAAGTCAGTATGAAACAGAGCTCTGACTTTGTATGGTTGGATATGAGTGAATCCTTCCTTTGGCTATGAGAGAAGCTGATAAGCTCACAGACCTGAGTGTTTGGTTCAAAGGCATGCCAAATGCAAAAGCAGATCTCAGCAGAAAGTCTCAAAGTTTCCATGCAATAAAACTAAAGCATTTTCACATAATTTTAGTGGAAAATCATGATGATTAAATTATGCTGCCTCACGGTAGCAGTGCGTTAGCACAAGTTAGGAAATCTCCTTCAAGCCTTTCCTACTTCCCTGTTTCTCCCCAAGTGCTACAATGAAAAGTCCTTCTTACAAAAGGAGGCTCACTTGTGTCACTCACAGAAGGGAAGAGGGGGAAAATCCAACCCTTCCCTCCTTGAGAAAGCTTTTGAGTTTTGCTGAATACAACCCCAAGTTACCTCTTCATTTCAAGAAGCTCAAAGTTAAGCATGTGCTTAAGCACTATACTAATGCCAAAGTACCTTTCTACATCAAGCCTATATTCACCTTACAAGTTGATATAGTTTACTTTAAAAGTTTTACTGTCAGGTAAGCATGAATAAAGGGATGAGATTCATGGACTTGTCCACCTTTTCCAGTAAAAATAATATGATGCATCCAAAATATTTTTTTACTATAAATTCAAAACTTTAGATGCCTGCAGAACATCCTCTGGGCAGCTACATGTCCAAAAAAAAAGATACTTCTCTGCCCTACCACAAAAAAAATATAATCTAATATCAGGTTTAAAATAACACTAGAGGAGAAGAATCACAGAACTGCAAGCAACAAACACACCTTTGTGCTGACCACATTCAATGAGTTTGACAGTTTCTTAAAAATTACTCCAAAAGCAGCTTTGAATTGTACAACTGCTTTATACCTACTGACTGCATGGTTAGCCATTTGTCCCTTGACAGAATTTATTTTTGCCCTGACAGTTAGAGGAGCAAAACTACAACCTTATCTTTTAGAAAGCACTAAAATAACGTAGGTAGATGAGTGCTTAATTCCAGTCATTATTTACTTACTATCCATACTTGATATTCACCTCCTATCCATCAAGTCTTTTCCAACTCAACTCAATAGAGAAGGTCAATTAGAAGATGACTAGAGTTACTAGCTAGTATAGGGCCCATTCATCCCCCAAAGACAGCAAAGTACTGGTCAACCATGTTGCAGGAAAGAAAAGGTTCATTGCAACTTCTGCAACCTGGACAGTAAGCACTCCGCAAAACAATCCCTGCTGTATTCAATAGCAGTGGCTGAAGAGGTTGCCGGTCCTCTCATTCTCTTCCCACACCACCCCACTGCCACAGCTAAATCTGATGAGTTAGTGACTCAAAAGTCCCCAGCTGCCTCAGCTCACATGCTACCTCCTCAACAAAGAAGACCCAAAGGTGGATTACATTGCCCTCCGGCTGGCAGCCGCAGCGGCTGGGGAGCAGGCACACTACTTTTTGCTATTTTTACCTCGAGGATAACGAATTTCAGCAGAAGCAGGGCAGAGTAATTGACAGTAAGTTGTTAAACTGCCTCTGCTGGAATCAGTGCAAAACCCAGCCCTGCTCCCCAACTGCTCCACGTAAGTTACCCACAAAAGGATTTACTCAAGTATATCAGGATTGGCTTTCTTTTGTTGCCCCAATCACTGACTAATCTCTGGAAAGAAAATTCTTGTAACTCACTTCACCAAGAAGATGAATTTTCCTCTCAGGCAGGCAGTTCTGTCTAGTAAGACAGAACTGTGTGGCTTTGGATCTCGGGCAAAACTGAAGGCCTACAGGAATGAAATCTGAGAAAGAACAGCCTCATATATTTTAATTGTAGTCTTGCATTTTAGAGTTACTATTTTTAGGCCTCACAGGCTGACATCTTCTCCTTGCAGGGCCAGTAATCAGAAGTTAAACTTGGGATCTTCAAGGCTCTTCCATCTGTGATTTTTGCTGATCCTCTCAGAAATCCTAACACAGCCGGCAGGAAAGACGCCTGCCCAACTGTCTCTAGTGAAAGTGACTGCTTGGTACTCACCTGCAAGATCTCCCTAGCATTTTATTTCTTACTCTCAAGAAGAATGCCTTACTTGACTGTATTCAGACTTTAGGCTGATGTGTAATATTGAACTGCTACGAGGTCCTCCTGCTACTTCAAAGATCTCTGGCAGCAACCTTTTGCTGGATGTTGACTTAACTCTGATATCTAGAGTTTCTGCATCAGTTCCCATCATCTCAAAGTTCAAAACATAATTACAAGCTGAATGGCTAACACAGGCTCTGCTGCTCTTCTACTGTCAGAGTGCACGCTGCCTTCATTCCTCTGCCCAAGAACTGAAAGGTAAAGTTGCTCCCAGTTTTCACCTGATCCCTTCCTACTTGAGAAGCTTTGAAAAAAAATTGTTCCAAATAATTTTGCTATCTTACTGTTCAATCAGAATCATCATGCTTTTTCCCTGTAACTGTATGGATGTTTCTCCTTTGGAGGACATAATTTCCATTGCAGAGCACACAGTCAAATAATCCTTCCTGCTTGCTTCATGTTCCAAAATCGCTGATCTCAGACTCTACATTAACCTTGACAGCTAAAATTGTCTAAACTGTTTAATGCTTAATAAGGGATCTTCTTCTTACAGGTATGAATCTGAGGTTTCCATTTCCAGTCCCTCAAACTGCAGAAAAGAGAACGGCTTAATGTTTCTTTTTACTTATTTACTTCATTTTACTTGAGCACCTTCTTGTGAGGAACATTTCAGTATGAGTTTGGATCTTAAGAATTAAATTCTAGGGGAAACTGACAAGAATGGTAGAAGATGGACAACCCCACGGCACTCATAAAGTAAATGGACTTACATTAGGTAGGGATAGTGCCGCTTAAGCTCTGAAACAGGAGCTCATTCTGTGGGGAAGTGTATCTGATCCCTGCTACACTAGGGGCAAATCAGGAGCAGCTTAAGGACATTCTCTAGATTTATATCAGCAATAGAGGAGGAGAAGATAACTGGGTTTATAGAATATAGTTCAAATAGTTGAACACAGCCTGTAGATTCTTCATCCTCCCCCCGACAACCCTAAGTCTATAGAGAGTTGCAGGATGTAATTCAGTGGAGAGAAAAAAAAAAAAAAAAGAAACTCTCACTTGTACCTTTTATGTTTTCCACGGTATTGTTCTGGTCGTAACAAATACTCCATTTTCACAGTATGGTCAGCAAACAGTTACCCAAGCATCTGCTGTTGTTCTTTCAATTCTCCTTTATTTTCTTCATAGGGAAATACTGGAAAGTCTGGCCTTAGGGAAGGCTGCCCAAAATCTGTACTTAGGCTGTGACTAAGTGTTGCTTCGGATCTCTCAAGTCTCAAATTCAGTAAAACAGTTAAATTTATGCTTAGGTTTATTTCTACTGAGCTAAAAACTTACCTATATGCATAAGTCTCACTGAAATCAAAAGGATTTTAAATATATACTTATATTTACACAAGGGAGATAGATTTAAGCATAACTGCTCTACAGAGATGGAACTTAAGCAAGTCAAAGCAAGTAACAGATTAAATTTAAAAGTACTGCTCTGCGCTCCTGTAATAGCACAATAATTAAGATGTAACTGTGGAAGCGGCAAATCAAACTCTGTACCCCTAACCTCCTTTGCAAAGAATATACTTATAAATTCATGTAATTAAGGTATTTTAGACATATCATTGGCTGTATCATGGTCTTGCTCCTCTCTTTTGGGACTATTTTTCTATCTGTCTGGTTTACTTTACAAGGAATAGATTCCCAGTTTCCACATAAAGACTTCGTCCCATCACTGGGAAATAACGTATTTTAAAGTACAGAAAAGGTAAAAATAATGTACCGAAATGCAGGTAACTCACCTGAGGATGAGCCCTCTCAGACTAATGTTATAAATTATCATTATTTCAGTCCCTGCTCCAGAGACACTGGAAGAGGCTGTGGCTTAAGCCACTGCCTAAAATAAAGCTTTGGTGCTATAAAATCCAGTCAGACCCACAAGTACAAATACAAATTATCCAAAGTGACTGACAGTTATACTGTTCTCCAAAGTCTTAATACGTCTCAGAAAAGTTGATGTATGTAGAATTTACAATCAAAAATAACTTATTTTTTTTAAAAGTGAAAATCTAACTGCAGAGGGAAACAAGTAGATTACTTCTTAATTATTTTAGAAAAGCTCTTTTGCATTTACCAAAGCAATGAATTTTGAATCCCACATCTCAGGCTTGAAAGTCCAGAAGTAGCTGTGTAGCAAGGCAGAGTAGCAAGTGGAGTAAGCAATTGACACATTTATAACATAATTCTGTGATGATCATCACATGATGACTTCCACATACATAAATTTTTAACTGTATAGTGTATATACTTTACAAGGGCATTAAAATGCATACATAGGTTATGTGTAACAAGATTGCACAAGGATTTATATTAAATTAATGGAATTTCCAATTATACAAATACTAGTACTTCAAAAAAGTACAAAAAAGTAGCAACAAGGAATTATCTCTTCCTTTTAACCTTATAATTTAAATTTAAAAGATACTGAACTTTATATTAATCAAAACACAAGAAAACACCAGTTTCACTGGAGATTTATAAAAATATTATTCTCTGGTTTGCTTGTGGTTGTGCTCCTCAGACTTATTACTGCAATTCTCTTGCAGTTTGGTTAAATGTCAATGCTCCAATTACTTTAATAGTCAAACTGTGCACTATTTTCACCACACAGTCATTCAGGCTTGTCATGTTTGACAAATCCAGTAATTGAGATGAACTCTTGGAGAATACTGACATGTAACCAGTCATTTCCTACTGCAGAGCATTGACCTGTACAGCACAAACCACAGAGGATTTATTCAGCAGCTTGAAAAAAACAAACAGGCTTGTTAAATTTAAGATCATTTCACACATCTCCACTCATTTCCTTGTTTATTCACTTTATGTTCCGTTGAGGTGGGAATTAAAACATTAGGAACACTTTGACTAAGCACAGAAAAAGGACGAGAGCAAATATTCTGAAAAATTATTGTAAATTAAAAATTACCTAATGGATTACTAGAGGCTAAGCGTAGTGTCAAACAGCTTCAATCCCTCCTCATTCCTCCCCTGCCCCCAAACAGCTGCACCCCACCCCAGCTTCAGCTCATTAACAGAACTTATTATGCAAATAGCATAAAGTATTTAGCAAAGAGGAACAGGCTTGTTTCACCCAGTCATTTCATTATGTTAACCCTTGCTGAGGCCTTTTTCTTTTTACCACTCCTCCACCATGATGTCCTGCAGCCATGTCGTGGTTTAGCCCTGATCGGGACTAGACTACGCAGTCTCTCTCTCATTCCCCCCACCCTCCAAGAGAACAGGGGGAGATAATACACGGAAAAAGGCTCAAGGTTTGAGATAAGGACAGGGAGAAATCCTTAAAGTTACCGTTATGGGCAAAACAGACTCGACTTGGGGAAAACTATTCATTTATTGCTGAAAACAAAGCAGGATAATGAGACAGAGAACAAGATAACCTCCCCCCACCCCTCCCTCTTCCCAGACTTAACATTATCTCTACTACCTTCCCCAGCCCGAGCGGCACAGGGGGGAAGAGGGAATGGGGGTTGCGGTCAGTTCATCACGCGTTGTTTCATGCCGCTGTTTCACGGTCGGGGGAAGAACTCCTCACATTCCTCCCCTGCTCCTGCGTGGGGTCCCTCCCACGGGCCACAGTCCTTCGTGAAACTGCTCCGGCGTGGGTCATCTCTTCCACGGGGTGCAGTCCCTCCAGAACAGCTGCCCCAGCAGGCCCTCCATGGGCCACAGCCTCCTTCAGGCCTCCACCTGCTCCGGTGTGGGGTCCTCCACGGGCTGCAGGTGAATCTCTGCTCCTCCGTGGGCCTCCATTGCTGCAGGGGGACAACCTGCTCCACCATGGTTGTCACCACAGGCTGCAGGGGAATTCTGGCCAGGAGCTGCATTACTCCTTCCCCTCCTTCTTCACTGACCTTGGTGTCTGCAGCCATTCCTCTCACAAGAAAAAGTCTTCACAACAGGCAGGCAGATGCCTCTCAGGATCCTTTTTACATCTTACTCCTCATCTCCTCTCCACTTCTTGCAGCCAGGCCAGGCCGAGTGGGGCCCAGTCAGCTGCCCAGCAGGAGGCCAGAGGGTGAGGCCTGCAAGGCCCACAAGGCTCACGCCTCCGCGTCTCTGACCCTGCTCAGCTGCTTCACATCTTTTCTTTTTTTTTTTTTTCTCCTGTTTTCCCCTTCTTAAATAACGTTATTGCAGAGGCATTATCACAGAACATTCTGCTACCAATTGTCTCGGCCTTGGCCAGCAGCAGGTCCACCCTAGGCCCGGCCGAGTCCACTGAACAAAGGGGAGCAACTTCTAGCAGCTTCTTACAGAAGCTACCACTGCAGCCCCCCACCTCACTGAACAAAACCAGAATAAGCCAATATGTAGGCAATGCAATGAAACCTCAAGACCATCCCCATTTTCCTCGGATTCAGTGAGCCAAGCACAAGCACTGCAAAACCTCCCAAGTGTGCACTTGCTGGGCTGGCAGGTCCTTGGGTGATGCCTCTGGGCATCAGTTTTTAACAGGCCTGGACAGCTACAAGCCCATCATATTTGTACTGAAAAACAAACAAATATTTTGCAATGCCAGCTCATTACAAAGAGAAAATGCAACAAAGGTTTGGGATAACGATGTAACCTAATTCAAATGCAATTCCAAAGCTCCTCTGCAATTTACATCAACTGATGCTACTTTTGTTATAGTTATGAAAACTACTACAGTCCTTTCGACCAGAATTTAGGCCTTCTTTGGATGAAATGCTTCAGTATAAAGAATAATGAAAAAAATGAGTTGTGATCAAAAGCAAACGGTGGATAAAAATATAAAGAAGAAGTAATCCACACAGACAATAGCCACTTCCAACAAGTGATCTTGCAGTTGCCAAAATTAAACATCCCTTTGAATGCTCCTAACTGCCTTTATCAGAGACGGTGGCTAGTCTAGGACACGTGTCACCAAAGTGGGCTATGACAGACCTTGCTTCACGTCCCCTCTCCCAAAGGTTTTTTGCTTGATCTTCGGCAAGTGAATTCATTTTACAAGCTGATTGATCGCTACTCCCTGCAGTCTTTGAAAGAAACATGTCAACTATTACAGGTCACTTAGATTCTGCAGGGGATACAGACCGCTTTAGTACTAAAGATAGCTTGTCCTTATATTTATTTTTAATACATACTAATTCACAACCAAGTATATGGCAACCAACAAGACCGAAAGGGCAATAGGAATCATTTGAGAAGGCAGAACGAAAAGCAAAAGACTTTTGTAGGAAATAAAGAACTGGAAATTAGTTGTGCGAAATTCTGTTTCCAGGAAAAAGAAACAGTTCAAATACCCAATAGAATGGCAAAGTGAATAACTAAACAACTGCACTCTGATTAAATTCCTGTATGTTTATTTTCATACTGTTTCCTTCCAGTACTTTTTCAATTAGGCAGGCACTGCCCAACTGAGAGATAGAGACCAGAAACCTATGAGGCTACTTAGAGCATCTGGTAGTGTACCAAGCCTTAGAGCTGGTAGGTGAGAACAACGCACTGTCTTACTGCTGAGAGTCACTTAACCCTTATCAAGGAGGAAGGCAGTAACTGTCCCTTCAGCTGGAGGCTCCAGATTCCTCCCTTTTCCATGGGAATACACAAGCTCTTCATGAAAGATGAAGGTTAGTTACTCATACATCATGCATTCAAAATTAGAAATTAGCCTGTGGCACAGCAGGCAAGCTGACTGAAGCAGTTCACAGTATTTGCCTTGAGGAGTCTGACTCAAAGAGGTATAGAGGACCAACTCTAAAATCACAGTCCTTTCATGGTTTTGCAATCCTTTGTATCTCCTTTGGTCACGGGCACTTTGTGTCCATCCTTACCGAGTAGTACATTTGCAGAGATCACGAATTAACTTTCTGCCTTTTCACATGACACAAACCCAGTTGAGTCTTGTGATGAGGAACAACCAGTAGCAAGAAGGTCACAAGGGAGACGAGGCGCTCTCCCAAGGTACTGTAAACTGAATGGCAGTGTTCCCCAAAGGCAGCGCAGTCTCTTTCACCATCAGCATGTACCTGCAGCAGTTGAAGGAGTTTCCATATGTGTCAAAGTACTACACAGGTTGCATCCACAGAGAGTCTATAGGCACCACCACAATGCAAAGCAGACAACTCCTTGGGTTTAGCTATGACCTCTCATGGCTAACCTGGATTAAGAGGGAAGAGGGTTGCTACCTCTCCAAGGCAGAGCCACAAAGCCAGAAGAACAGAGTCTGTCCTCCACCACACATCTGCTGTTACACCAGTAGTCCAGACAACTTCACACCACAGGCACCTGAGCAAGAGATGAACCTTTTCCACCCAGAGACACCAGCCTTGCCATCACCTCCCATAACAGCATGGCTCTGGCAGAAAGCCTGTGCCTCTCTGTTAATGAGGAGCAAAGTAACATGTTAATCGAGCATAACTAGTGCTTTGAGATCTGCATTGGGCTATCAACTGCTCAGCAGGTAGAGTTTGAGGTGTTGGTTATCAAGTCTGCTGCCTGTTCACAGCTTCACAGAATTGCTCAGCCCAGCTCTGGGAAATGGGGGGAAAAGGGCTGCTAACATTTTCCTGTTACATGACACAGTAAATCCAAACCAATAAAACTAAAAAATATCATCCCTCTACCTTCCCCAGTAAATCAAAGCGTGTTCTGATGTATCTGAGCGACTCTCCCACCCCCTGCACCTTCTTGCCATAGCTGCAGAGCAGATTCTCACTGTTGTACAAAAAAAAAAAAAGGGATTGCAACTCCAATGCTCTTCATAACGGCAACAAACTGTAGACCACAGCAGAGAGCAAGTTCTTCAAACAAACTGGAACATGATGACCCTCAAGGTATGATTAAGGAAAGCTAATCCTTATGACAGCAAGTCTGCACTAGATGACCTTTTGAGGTACCTTCCAGCACTTTCTTCTAGGACTCTGCTTGCAAAGCCCAGTTATTAGACAGCATTTGTGGCAAAGGCAGAGTTTGCATTCCTAGGTGGTACGTGGGATATATCGGCCTGCTAACTTGTTACCTGTGTAAGGTTATATATGTTATCTGGTTACTAACAAACAATTCAGATTAGTTGCTAACAGTATTTAAAATTTTATTCATGAGGTTAGCGATAAATCACATCATAAAATGATACTATTTATTAGCTGGTGGCTAATAGCTAAGAAAGCATTTGAGAAATTGCTTTCCAATATTTTCCTTTTACTACCATACAAAACAATCTACTATACAAGAGATGGTTGCTAATCATTATATGAGAAATAAACATGCTACAGAAAACACCAGATTTACACATTTTTTTCCCCATAAAAATTCAGGGAAAAATGTGTTCACAATGTATCTGCTTCTGATATTTGGAGGGTGAGAGGGAGCCGTCTCATGAAATTAATCTTTTCTTTTAATAATCAGTCATCAGTATTTCTCAGGGAACATTTTCAGGCCCCAGAGGCTGTCAAAGCCACTTTTGCTGACTGGTTCAAAGTCTGTCTCTTCTGACAGCCTGAAAAAAGTTTATCACATGCTGTGTTTTTTTTTCAGGCCAGCCAGCCAGATGTTTGAGCATCCAGTCTGGAAAAATGACTTTGCTGTTGCAAAAAGAGGCAACAAGGAGGGAGGAGCAGAAGGGCAGGAAGAAAGCATTATATATGGCTCAAACTTGAGCCATAGATGGGTGACTGAGATGAGTAAAAATGCATGAGAATCAGCTAGGAGGACTGCGGCTTATCCCTTCGAAAGATGCTACTTTGCAGGGTGGCCTGCAGGCCAGGCAGGTGGGTGTCCTGGCTTCCAGGAGACTCTAGGTTGGAAGGAGAAGAAGAAATTATGTGGGGCACTTGTAATCAAACAATGTGTTTGAAGGATATACATTCAAAGCTGTAACCCTTCAGGGAGGTAAATACAGGACAGATGTCTTAGTGCGTGGTGGAAAAACAGGGACTGAATTAGAGTATTTGCCTAGAGTTCCAACAGTTAAAGGAAGTATCAGCAGCCTTTCGTCAATAATTAGATCACCAAGTGGTCGGGAAAGGCAAGTGTATTTACAGATCTGAAAACATACGTATGTTTTGGGGCTATTTAACCACAGTGTATTTAAATAGTGATCCATTCTCAGTTACAGAATTAACAAACATTCCTCTCCTTAAAAATTTAATTTTTTTTTCCCCTCAGAATGCTATTTCAGGTCACATTTTGGATTTTTTGACTCGCAGTCAGTTCACTTTATGCTGGCTTATTAAAAAAAAAAAAAAAAAAAAATTAGAGCCCAAATTATCTTCTAGATGTTAAAATGGGACTGCCTTATGAGAGAATTCATGACTGCCACGATGATCTCCATTCATGTTCCCAAGCTCCTGAATTACTTAAATCTGTCTGTAACACACTCTAACATATTCAGTGTGGAATAGTTAACAACTATGAAGAACGTAATAAACTGATGTTAATAACATCTAATAAAGGACTTATTAACACACCTGGAATAGAGGAGCTAAAGGGTCTGATGTCTCATAAACAGCCACATATTCTTTTGTAATCAGAGTAACCATTTCATCCTCAGAAACAATTAGTTTTGCTTATGTACTGAATACTTAATACATCCCTCATGCTGAGTGATCTTTACTATTCCTTACATTTACATTGCCAACAACTGTACTAGGTTTTTTACAGAACAAAAGATGTAACCCTTACCTTGGCAGACTTACAGCCCTCACCAATGAGAAAAGAGAGGGTGGAAAGACAGCATGAAAGAAATGGGTTATCCTGGGTCTCCCAAGCTATAGACTATGAAACACTGTGTATACATTACTAAAATTGTGTGTAATGCAATTACTAGAGTGTATTTTCTCAAAGTGCCACACACAGCCTCACATGTAGGAAGATCCGTTCACATCATTGCTGCATCCCGCGAGTTACAGGAAAAATGGAAGATCCTTTAAGGATGGTCCTAACAGGACACAAAGGGCTCTGAGTAATTATGCCCTCCCGTAGCCATGGAAAACTGAGATAAACCACATTTATTTAGCCATAATGCTACTTTTACTGATGTAGAAGAGACAAAAAAAAAAAAAAAGACAATAAAAGAACATAAACTAGTTGGGTTTTTTCTTGATGCTAGACGAGACCTCCTTTTAATCATGTTTGTTTTATGAGACTCTGGGGACTATGACGCTTATTGCAAAATCTTGTTCGAGTTGCTAAAGCATAATTTCACAGCTCAGACTGAGCTTTTTCATTTATTCTGAGAATTTAATCCATTCTGGCCATTCTAAGACAATATATTCCACAGCACCTGTATTTTCTGTCATGAATTCCATGCATATTATACAGAATTTTTAACATATAAACATATATAGATATGTGCAATATACAGTCTACTTTTTTATACGTATACTTGCATTTAACTTATATAGCACGTAACATGTTTTATGTATATATATATGTAGTACACTGTACTATGCCCTTTACCCTTAGTACACTACAAAACTCATGGTACTGCCCAAATGACACTTAACAATAGAGGATGTTTATTATGCATCTTGGGCTTGATACATAACTATGTTTTTCCCCTTTTACACCTATTTAATTAAATTGAGAGTGCCACACAATTCTAAAACCAGAAAACCCAAATAATTAACTAGCTGTACTGTACCACGACCCTCTAACACCTAAGCCTAGTATCTTAAAAGCACTTTACAGATTGATCTGCTTATTTATCTGTTTCCCTTTCAATCTGGAAAAGTAGAGCAGCTGTTGAAAATTTTCTGTTAATTGCCCTCAAACATCTTTTGAATAACTCTGAGAAAATATGAAATCAAAAGGCTACCTTTTAGATGATTTTTCTTTATGTCTCTCTCATATACACATTCATAAGCCCATACTAATATATTAACCCCTAAAAACCAATAGAAAACTTCAAATCACTTTGAGTGGAAACTGAATTTTATTCCTAAAGGCATAAACCTGCAGATGCCAAACTCTACTGCCTACACTGAAAATGAAGCTAACATTAATGTTTCCAAATGCGAAAGAAAAAAGAAAAAACTCTTCACACAATAAAAATAAATAACAAGATGCAAGAACACACATACACACAGAAGAAGCCTGTCTTGGTGCTATAGTAAAGAATCATTTGAACTTATGTTTCTGGTTGGTTTTCATCCCACCAGAATCCTATCAACAAAATGATAACCACGTATTACAGACTGCCTACTTACTGTTAACACACACTGCCAATGTTAGTTCTACAGAAAACATTACCAGTGTGCAACCTTAAATGAACAAAATTACCATCTGCACACTGAAGAACAGAATTGCAAACATAATTATATCTCTTACATGTTGTAAGTACACAGTTGTTTTAAATTTGGACTTATAACCTGTTTTTCAAATAACAGCTTCAGTCAGCTTCCAAGTCACCAAGGTAATGGCTGTAATAAGTAGCTATACCTCCTAATCAGCAAATGTCACAATAAGCATAGTGCATCTATCTATCTAATCTTTTTTGGCCATGTTATTATGGTTTATGAGCAGTTTTACCACCCATATGTTATGCTGTCATGCTCTTCTAAAAGCTAGTTATTAGGATTAACTGGAGAAAGTGAAATATGAATGCCTGTATAAATTGCAGAGCTGAATGCTGCTATAAGCAAGGTGTCTTAGGTCAGAGGAAAACGTGCCATGTATTGCAGGGCCTGCCACTTATTTGGGTAGGAAACTCACAGAATTTGCTTTGGCCTCTGTGAGGCTTTCTGAGTCATTGCCACAGTTGGCTTCATACGGAGAACAACAGCTGATCCTCATTTATTTCTGCTTCACTAATACGTACCATAGATGTCTGTACAAAATAGCAGAATTAATCCTTCTCACCAACTTTAAAGCCAGATGCTGTAATGACCACGTTATTCATCACATTAAGACCACTCTACCTGATGAAGAATTACTGCTATCCCTTTATGACTGTAACAATACACCAACATTCAGAGGACTGCTTTCATTAGGACAAAAAGTTCACAATTAAATTAGACATCATGACATGCAGACACCTTCATATTTGGTAAAAAAATACAAGAAGCAGACAACAGGGTATAACTACAAAACAAAAAGAAACCCCCAAACCTACAAAAAATTTGCATGAGAACCAATACTGTAAGGCTGTTTGGGGCTGAGGGGAGACAAATCTCCTTCTGTGACATATTAGCAGAAGTGCTAGACGCAAAAGACAAGAGGCAATTATCGTCCTCCCCTCAGCACTGAGGAGGCCCCAGCTGGCGATTGGGGTATTGCAGTTGAGGGAAGTGTGGAGAAATTGGGCAGAATCTAGAAGAAAGCAACATATTTAAGAGCTCTCTTAAAGCTGTGACCAGGAAGGAGAGACAGAAAGGTAGGGTTTCCTGTTCTTTGTGAAAGAGGAGTGTTTTCTGAAAGGAAAATGTTCTTGTAAATCTTGTGAATGACTCTGATTCTAATTAGTAAGAGGAAAGAGTCTAACTACAAGGACCACTAAGCATGGAAACAGACAACTGCACGCAATCTCTTTTTGCAGCAGATTTTCAAGAAAAAAAATCCTGTAAGAGAAGATGTAACTATAAATACTTCTCCCTCCTAGCAGAACTCCGTGACCTTTAGAGATCCCTTCTTGCAGAAGCAGTGTAAAAACCATGGTTGCCCACATGGCAGAGGAGAAGACGGGAGCCCCTTCCCCCCATAGCACAGCTTCCCACCCCAGCTGAACAGAAGGGCTGGCAGGGCCCGGCACTCCCACCTGAGGGCCTGGAGGAGTCACCCTCACAGCTTCTCAGCCCTCCAGTCTTGTATGTCCGAGACTGAAAACCAGGCTGAATGACAAAATTTCCATCATCCAGCGTGCAGGAGGACTCAAGTCATATACTTTCTTCCCAAGTCCCTTTGCCAGCACATGGTCCAAAAGCCCTCTGCTGTTTCTTAGAGCAGCCAACTTGCTGGTGCTTCTGTAGCTACCTCCGGCTCTCCCTGCTGCCTTTCTGCCCTCCCCTTGCCCTGGCCTTCCAAGCCTTCTCAAACCTTTGTGCAGACAACAGCTCCCTGAGGACAGTGGGGAGCTGCCTGCTGCTCCTGTGGGAACCAGGCTATGGAAAGAAGCCAAATGACCTCTTGACACCTATCCTGACAGCAAGGCTGAGATCTGCCCACAGTACCAGTACAACGCCAGCTAAGACATGTCTATGACTCCTCTTGCTGCATTAGTAAAGTGGCAATTTCAGTACTGGAAGTTCACACACTTCTCCAAGGTGGGCTCTTCTCTATTCCCAAGTTTCAGTATCCTTCCTGTCTGACATACACATCTTTAAATGTCTCTTCTATCACTACAGAAGGATTCCTTCCAAAGAACACAAAACTTACAAACTGCCTGAGATGAGACCTTTTTTTGGTAGCTGCCTCTGAGATTCGGGAAAAGGTCTTTGGCCAAAACTGCCTGTGTCCCGTTCCAGGGAGTTTCATTCCGCACGCAATCAGCAGCACTGCACTGGGGATGTGACGCTACCGTGGCAATCTGTAGCAGAACAGCGTCCATACCAGCGCTTTGATGACCCCACACACTGAGCGAGCCCACTGCTGGCTGCTAAAGCAAAGGGGATGCCAGCTGATGATGCACAGCACAGGCACCGCGCGTTCGCAGTGCTGTCCCTAGTAATGAGGTAGGCTGCTGCGCTCTGCAATAGCTGAAGTTTCTATGGAGCTTTTACCTTCAGCTTCAGTGCGTTACAATAATCCAGCCTGGTTGTGCGTAATGTGTTCATCACTACTGCTAGGGCTGTGCCAAAGAAAAGGAAGCACAGCTTCTTGGACAGCCAGAAGCAGAATAATTATTTTCTGACTATTTCTAGCATTTTGGTATTGAAGTACTAGCTACAGTAGAATGCTGCACAGAACTCATAATGCTTTGAAAAAATGAAGGTCGAGTGCCTTCCCAGAGAAAAGGGGTCACTGCCTCTTCTAGCTGCCTCAGATCACTCACACTACATACATTTTATGCCGTGGCTCGGATACAACCTGAGCCAGTCCCTCTTGCCGAGTAATTTAACAGTAACTTGTGATCTACATGTCAAAAACAGTAGGAAGATCAAGTAGGGACGTTAATATGATTTAAAAGGTACTTTGCAGTAGCAACAGCTAGAGACACAATTAGTTCTCTGTCTTTGCTAGTCACGAAAATATAATGAAAGATTATTGTAAGTAATTACATTACAACGGTCAAAATAACAGAGCTAAGCACTGCATTCACTTTGGTGTCTGTACTCATCTACAAGTTTGAAGCAGCAATTCCTTAATCTCTTAGCTGTAATAATATACTGTGAAGGCCGTATTGCAGATGTACCTTTAGCATTCTATTTGCTTCTTATGAAACAAAACTAAACAAAGGCAGCACAAAATGATACTTTGCGATATATGTTGGAATAAACACTTCTCTGATACACAACAGGTAAACATTATGGTGTAGATGTACGAGAAGATGGGCAGTGTTTGGCACTCTGCATTAGAAGCTGCTAGTAAAGTAGCACCTTACAGGTGAGCTGACGGCTTAAAATGTGCGATATAAACCATCTCAGTTGGGGAAAAAAGATCCCATCCCAGCAAATTAATTCCTAAAGTGGTCAAAATCCCGCAATGTTCCAACAGTATTTTTCTAAAACAGCCTACTTGCTTAAGTCAGTACTAATGCTACTAATGCTTTTGAGCAAGGGGAGGTTTGGCAGCAGCTGGAGGTGGCTGCTGGCTTTTTACCCATTCAATGGGAGGAAGGAGGGGAGGGAGAAAGGGCTGGCTTCTCCCACTGACAAAATCTAGGATATGGGCTGAAGAGTCTAGAGGGCATCTGCTCCTGGTGTTAATGACAAACAGGGATTACCAGGATGTCTTCCCCTCTGAGGTAGCGCAAGGAAAAAAATGGGGTTGTTGATTAATACTTGCATAAGTACACACCTTGTTTTTGCCTCAACAAGCAATGGCACAAACCCATTACCTTTTTTCCTTCCTGCTAATTGCCCATCATTCACACACATTTACACAGAGAAGCATACAGGGAACAAAAAATAATAATAACAATAACAATAATAAGTGACATTAAATTTCTGCAAGTAAATCCTGCATGTCCTCTGCACGCAGAACTTGCGGACTTCCAGAACAGCTGCTACTTATTAGTAGTCTATAAATCTACACACTCATAAATGTGTTGGATGTGCTTGGTTATCTATCAGATATGCAGAAAGGTAATGGTGTGGCACACATTAGAATTCATGAATGCATTTTTTGTAGTGCTTTTTTTTTTCCCTCCCAGAGGTATATTCAGGCCAAATCAATGGCCTCCAGAAAGTGGCAATGATGCAGTGCACAGCTTGGAAATCCATTCATAAGGGAGGGTGACATGAAAGATTAATTAGATATTTGTACTTTCTGGGGCCACAGTTGTAACTTCTGTGGAAGGGGACCTGTTACATGCATGTATGTACCAGGTTTGACAAAATGGGGCATAACTGGCCTTAAAAATTCATATTTTCAATTGAAAGAGTAGATGTTTAAAGGACTCCGCAACCATGGTTCCACACATTTAGTGCGCCACATGGAAGAATGGTGATGCACTAACATTACTGTTAAAAGGTTCGTGGTAATGACTACCTGCTAAATACAATATAATTAGAGAATACTTCCCTAGGAATTAAATGCAAATACTTAGATATCTGACTGAGTGAGCCCATTCAGTTACTATTAGCATACTAAATACAATTTAAACCCCATTCTCAAGTGCCTGGATTTTTTCCTGAAATGGCAGTCAGGCAGAATACACTATTTCCACACCATGGGCAGGAGGGGGGACTAGAAAGCTTGGTGAGGCATGAAAAATTGAATTTCAGCAAGGGAATGGAAAGGACATTGTTGGGCAATTACAGCGCTCCAGTGTTTGCAGTCCGCAAAGGCTGCAATCATCTGCGGCGACAGCGTGGCGTACGACTCCCCCAAGGCAGTGCACTCTAGTTAAATCAATTTGTCAGAAGCGGGGCCGCTCCCTCCCTTCTGCAGAGGAGGCTCACCAGAGCGGAGGACAGCTGGGGCGCACAGCTGTCTCTCTGCAGCGGATCAATTAGAACATCAAAATTCATCTGCTAATTAGCAAGCATGTACAGAGGGGAAAGAAACCTCCCTTAAATGAATCATTTCCATGTATTAATGAATTCAGTGACATCCCAAATTTAGATCCTAGCCCAACAAGAAGAGACACAGCCATGTGAGGCACCAGCTAACAGGACGAGACAATTTCATTATCGCAAACGTTGAATCTGCTGCTGAGGTGAAATTAAAACTCACAATAAGTAAAAACTTGCATTTCCAATAGCAGTGAAAGAAGACCTGCATCTAGCAGAGCTACTAGTGTCCGATCGCAGTGTAAACAGTGATCACTGCAACGTGGCCTTGAGAATAAATACAAGCGGGAACAGGAAAATTACTAATCCCGGTCAGCCTGACATACTGCTTGCTTTGAAACATGCTGAAAATTCCTCTGGCTTCTGTGATTGAGGACTGGGCCTCAGGTCAGCAATTTTTATCCTTGCTTTTATTTATTTTTATATTCGACCTTTGCGTTGTTATTAGAATGACACTTACTGTTTATTCACATGTTGCAATGTTGCCGAGGGGTGTTTTTACAAGAGAACTTGGCCAAAGTCAGCTGCTGATCCAATGCAGTTTCAAGGCTTAGCAGGACAAGGTCACTAATTTTTTTTCTGACACTTTTAATGTGGTTAGTAGAGACACAAAAAAAAAAAAAAAAAAAAAATCATACTACTACTTATATCAAAGCTCAGAGTGTCGCTGTTAATTCTTGCATGTGCAGTTCCCAGCCCAAAGAGGAGCCAGGCACGTTGACTGGTAATACACAGAAAATTAATTTCTTCAGTTGGGAAGCGCACCGCCAGCCTTCCTAGTTACTTCCAGTTCCTCCGCCATCACAGCCTAATCGCAGTGGACCTGAACAGCTCTTCTCCAGATACCGAGCACAAACCCTTTGTTCTTGGAAGTTTGTCCGAGAACGCTCATACAATGGGTATCTTGTCAGAAATGATTAAGGAAAAGAGAACATCAGTGTGCAGAGGACTAAAACAAAATGACCTCCCAGAAACAGCAGCATAGCAAGGGAAGCTCTAAAATTGACATCAGCAATGATCCCACTGCTCATTTGAAGCAGTTGATTCACTATAATTCAACCCATTTTCCCAAGGTGTTTTATTTTTTAAGGCTCCATTTTCTTACAACTAACTGTATGTAGATGTGATTTTTAGGCCATTTGGCAGCAAATAAGCAACTGCAGATAATTATTTTAAAATACATTACCACAACCTGCAGCGTGGAGAAGCCACAACACATAATATCTACTTGGAAAATATATTTTTTAACTTCACATACAGGTGCTGACTGCTTACTTTGTTCTTAGTTGTTTAGTTGCCTCACCAAGATTTTTCCTCATTTCTTCTTTTAATATCACTCATTAAAAGCAAAATCGTATTAGAGGGCTGAAAATACAAAGCCACATGGCAATACCGGTGCATGAGGAGCTGAATTCTCTAAGGGAAGGCTATGAAATGTTGTTGTTAGCTCTGCTGCAGTAAAACAAACTGCCACAGATAGCCACATCCATTCTCATCTACTGAAGGAGATGAGCTGAAGGTAAGTGACAAGGGAGGTCAACCAAGATAGTACAGTGCCCCACTTGCCTTGCTATGATGAAGAGCATATATGAAAAATGTGTAATAATATGAGGAATACTTTATCACCACCCTCACTTCTTTTCAAATCCTGCAGTGGACTTTCATCTTACACTGATGTGCATTACACCCAATAAAGCCTATGCATGAAAAAGAAGAGTGTGACCCACCAAGTTTTACAGCTCTAAGCTGCCATTTAGTTCTAAATTTCTTTCTTAAGTGAGGACTGCTGAATATGACAAGCACTGAGCTGTAATAGATATACTTCATTAAAAGCAGTCCAGAGAATGTGACATTCTTCTTATCATATTACCTCAGTTACTGGCAGAATAATATAATTATGATTCACATTGAAGTGGCCTACAGAATGAATTTAATTAAATTTTAATATAAAATATGGCCACTTAGAGCATATTCCATTCAATAGCTTGTTCAGTCAAGATGCTGTGTAGGGACGGGAAGTGCACAGTTGTCATTCCCAGTAACAAAACAATGATCGCTTTTAAGTCAAATATGGCATCAGGATGTTTAAGCAGACATTAGAGGATGCATTGGTGTCACTGCTCTTGTGCTGTACTCTGTAAATATAATTTGGCATGGATGATTGCTGTGTCACTTTCAGTCCCTTATACTTACAATACAAAGACATGGAGAAGCTTGGTATTTGAGTGCTCCTAGCAAGGAAGGAGTAATTCATTTACGGAGAAAACTCTTCTCCTACCTATATTCATGCAGACCACGTGGCTGAATTCTGTTCTGAAGGACACCAGTGCAAATTCAGAGCATAGTCATTGAAAACACACCAGTCGCTACAATCCTACACTGTTCTGACTGAGTTAATATCTACTGATTTACTTATAACTAGATGACTTCAAAGTAGAGTGTCCCACATTGATGAGATCTTGGGAAACTCCAAATGCAAGGAGATACCATGTAAGTGTGTAAAATTCTCACCACGCAGGTAGTTTTTCAGAGAAGCAGCTTGAGAACTATAGTTGCAAATGTTCAGATATGAAACTAAATGCAGAAAAGACACAAAGGTACGGATGTGAGAGGTACTAGACACAAAAGGCATTCGTGCAGGAGTTTTAAGTTCATTACTGTGCACATTTTCTGCAGCACAAACTTGGATTTGCTGCTCTTCAGTTTGATGCTTTTCAGTTTTAAGGCTCTAGCAAAGCACTCACACTGTGGTAACGTAGGAAGAGCTGTGCTGAGTTAAAAATTCAGGGGAGAGCTACCTTTTCGTTTATAGCATCTGAGGGTCCAGACACACAGTTTACAACTATTTACAACATTTCAGCCTTTTGACTATGATTTCCTAGCTGTTTATGAGATTGTTCTTGAAGGTGGATTAAGTCCATGAATTCCTTGGATGTCATTCATGGGTTTTGTTGTTGTGGTTGTTTTATTTTGTTGGGGTTTGGCTTTGTTTTGTTTTGTTGTTGTTTTGTTTTTTTTTTTTTAAACCGTCCATCTGCTAATCTCCTAGGGCTCTCACCACATCCCTTAGTGCCTCATAGCATCTGTCTCCTTTATCCTTTCCTTACACTACCTCGCTCCAGTTGCTCTTCTCCCTTTGCTTTCTTCTGTTATTTTAAATTCTTTTTAATTTCTATCTGCTACATCTGACCATCTTTGTTCATTTATTCTTTCTTCATTTTTCCCTCATAGCAACCCTGTGACCCCACATCTTCACTGTCCTGCTGCTGGTGATGTTCTTCTTCCCCAGGAATAATCTTGCTGCCATGTCTGTCTTTTACTTCCCACCCAAGTTTTTGCACTACCTCTAGGTCTTTAGTAACATTATTCCTACCTGCACAACTCATCTTTCAGCCTCTTACTTTCCCTCTGTCTTTGCTTTTATTTTCTCTGAAACTCTGTATTTAAAATTACCGCAACCAGACACAGCTTCCTTACAATTCCCCTTTCCAAGAAATTGGACTGCTATGCTGATGCTATTGATGTACCTCTCCCATGCATAGCCATTGCCTCTTCTCCAGTCTGTATTTTGATCTTCCATTCTGACATCTCCTGTAATGATTAGCAAGTTCAAGAAGAACAGGGATAAAACACAGTAGACCTTCCTGGTATCTCCTTCCTTGGCTCTACAATCTTGCCGATGGCAAAAGCCTCGAACAGGATGCTATCTTCAAGTCTACTCTCATTGTGACTTTTGTTCTCTAGCTATGTCCTAATTTTGCAAATGGGTCTGAGATAGGACCTTTTCTATTCATCCTCATTGCCAAAACTTGCATGCTGTGGTTGTTTTGCTAGTTTTCACAGCTCTTAGTGCTTCACAGTTCACAGAAATTCAAGAATTGTGATGTTCTTGTAGTTATGGTAGACAACATTAGATACATCTACTGTCAGAAAACCCTTGTTCAGATCTTTCAGGTTTTACTCCCAGTCCCTACCGAAGGAGTGAAAGAGGCAGGCAGGTGAACAGGGAGGGACAAATTCATACAAACCTGGAGCGTGGGACATAAAGTCCTGTATCCTCCAATCTACAAAAGTGAAACATGGAGGGAAAAAATAGAAGGAAGATGTGGAAATAAAGGACCAAAAAAAAAAAAAAATTCAAAGAAATGCAAGCAAAGTTAGAAAGACAAGAATGAATGAAACTAAGTGTGTGCAACAGAGAGAGGAACAGAGAAAAAGAAAAAAAAAATAGTTGGGAAAATCTCCAATACTTAAAAGGATATTTAAAACAAATTTAAAGTAGGTAAGCCTAGTTGTAATTTTAGAGAAAAAAAAACAAAACTACAACCACCTCATATATAATCAGATACCAGTCAAAATCACCTTGTCTTAGAAGGAAGTATCTAAAATCAAAAATATTTCCAAAGTTTTAATTAATCTTTAACTTACTCTTGAAAACAGAGAAGCAATGGGTTTGGTTTGAGAAGATATTCCACGCTAATGATGCGGCTCCACGACCAAGGCAACAAAGAGCTGACTTCCTGCTGCTGGGGTCTGGCATGGGAGCTGCAAACACAGTTCAATGCTGGGATCGTGATCAACAGCAACAGAAGTGCTGTGGTTCCACGGCTCTGCGATAGCACGGCTACCTCATGTGTTTGTTACCGTGCACGCAAGTCATAGTAGGTCCTCACTTTGTTTAGGATTATTTTCCAATTACTTTAAACTCGTAACAGCTTTTTAAATATATCAGCATCTTAAATTAAAAAATGCACGTTTTTGCCTCGGAGCTAGGCAAATAACTTAAGAAAACCTGTTTTATTTAAAAACATGTATCTTACCTCTACACAGAAGGTTTTTTCCTAGGTTATTCAAAATAAACACAAAATCCACTATACTTTAACTGAACAGTGGCTTAAAAAAGAAACTCTAAACTACTATAGATTACTTTAAACAAAATATTACGTGTTTGAACTGATACCTACATAAACTGTAATTTATTAAAATTATGCTGATTTGTGAATATCTGAACATACTGTTTATAGTGAAGACATCATTAATGCTGAGACTGTTGTGACAAATACTAAAACAACAGAAATTTATTGTACAAAATTAAAATATCAGATAGGTCATCTTCAAAGTTAATGCAGGATATTCCATTCTCAAGATAACTCTTTTCTCAGGGAGAAGATTAATTTTTGTTTGCTTCCTAACCTACACAATTTAAAATAATCTATGGTCTAACTATGGTACTTCCATCTGTTCCAGAAACATGCCCTTTCAGTACTACCTTTTCATTTATCAAGACCATGATGAATATAAAATCAAAAGCATCATAAATTATCACAATCAAGCCACCGAATATATTAGAAGTTGAGTAAAGAAAGATTCTGAAAAAAAATCATCTTGCCAAATGAAATGATGGAAAAGGTAGCAGTGCAGGGGGCAACGCTACGCATGGAAGAAAAATAAATGGAAGCGTCTCTGTTTCACTGACTGCTCAGTATATTTTTCCGTCCAGTTCTCTCCCGTAGGTTAATAGCTGGGCTGTCTTAACCATGATAGCCTTGATGACTGTATTGACAAGAAATCATGATCTACAGCAGATCTGCTTTTACGAAATGGCTGAATAAGCCCTTCCATTAACAATACTAATCAGATAAAGTATTGCTAATGGATGACCCTGCATCTGGTTAGCAGGAACTGCTCTGTTTAGTATGTATATGCTGTATTTCTCATGCAAGATCAAGATGTCACTGCTATAAATTTATGCATTATGTTTGGAAAATTGTTTATAATTTATTCTCTACATCTGCTGCAGCTTTGGAAAACAGAGAGCTGGTTCTTTGTTTCTGTCATTAAATCAGATTATTCTCATGCACTGCTAAAGGTTTCGATGACCCAAACAACAAACAAGGGATCAACATGTAAAGACACACTAGGAATTAATTTATACATTCACTTTTCCCTCCTGGTGTAAAGGCGTTATCTAGAAAAAGCGTGTCCTGATAATCACATTTCTAGGTAAAACATATTATGAAACTGGAAATATAACAGCCTTTTGACAGATACGCTGCATAAAAGCATAGTGCCCTGAGCGCCAAACCCTTCGTGTAGCTATAAAATATTTAAAGTACACAGTGTTTACAGGCAGCTAATAGATAGCAGTGATAAATCACTTTCAGAAAAAAAAACTTGTCCTGTGAGCTTTATAGAAATGAGAGAAATCTTAAGAGGTGCAGCATCCACAAAATTCATGTGCGAAGAGATCCTTCATGCTCTTCTCCATGAAAAGAATGGCATCTGTGCCAAAGTGCGTATGAAAATGGTTTTCCTTCAGTCCTGTGACGGGTTTACTACCAGATCAGTGTATGTGATTAACAGAAGCTTTTGCAGCACTTGTCTTCAGTCAGTGAAGAACTCCCTTATCAGCAGCACAGAGAACAGAACTTGGTTGGCTTTGTTCTCTTTCATAATGTAACACACAGATAGAGAGGAAAACACCACCAATGTATAACAGCAACATTTTATACCCATCTTGCAGAGTCAGGGCAAGGTCAGTTATAGTTAGCAAGAAATTGGAACTGAAGTCATCTCATTGTTTTGATCCTTACAGCTTCAACATTTGTTTTATAGAAGAGTGTCGTAGTCCCTGCAGATTGTGGCTGGCTTTCATTTTAAAGGAAAATTTAGAACTCTTCCAATTTGGCCCAGAAAACAGAGTTTCGCTTCAAGATTTCCAGGTTTACAGTAATGATATTGAGACACGTCTTTGTAAAGGCTAACACAAAAACTGAAAGATGCAAACTGTGAAAAGGACCTATCTTATTTAAACATAATGTTTTGCCCCCTAAAGTTTCTTTACTTTTCATTTACATTAAAAATCACTTGGTACTCTACTAGGTCAAACTAGCAAGATCCTCTTGAAAAGCCAAGCTATAGAGAAAAGCATAACAGAGTTCTTAAACCCCTATGCCTAAGCAAGTCCTCAGTTACGAGTTTATTCTCCTTAATAAGGATCTTGGACACAGAAGGACAGTTTCTTACTAGCAAGGGGTGTGAGAGGTCAAAAGCTCCCCTCCACCCATGGATCTCTTGTTCGTTAGGTGGAACTGTGATGCTTAACGCACTTAAAGAAGAGCATAAATTATGCCCTAAACTTCTATTCCTTTGATATTAAGAACTTCAGCTGCATAAGCTAGGAAGCAAATAGGCATTTAGAATATTAGTGATTTTAAAACAAATTTTACTTTGTCTGAAAAAGTTCTAGAACTTAAATGACTTACACCCAGTAGGACTAGCAATGCTGAACGTTGCACAGCTAATTCATAGCACACACTTGTCGACTCACATGTCATACAAAGAAGCTAAAAGACATTTTAATATCAGGTTACTAATAATCACTCCATAAAAAAAGAACAGACAATGCAATTTCATCCTTTAAAAGCAGCTTTTGCCAGCCTACAAGTCTAAATTTTCACTTTCAATCGATGCAAACCTTATAGTTTTTTCAAAAGTTATCTCCCCCTCAGCCCCCAAAGGAATACTGTGCCAAAGCTTTTACAAGGGTTACTTAATACTTTTTTTTTTTTTTTTTTTTTTAAGGTACAAGAATGTTTGGATGCCCTTTCAGCCTTAAAGCTTTGATCTAAATATTTTCATGCCCCATGTAATTTTGATGTGATCTAGTGCCACACAGAAACAATGCCTGGGGTTAGTTCTGTGCCTCTTTGTGCCAAATTATGCAGCCTTCCACCTGTGGATGGAAACAGATGCCAGATACTATCAACTGTGTGTGAACTCTTGTATCTCTTCTCTATAATTCATCTATTTTTCTTAAAACTTTAACCTCTGCTGCTGCCAAGTCTGGATTCGCTCAGTGCTGTTCTTGTGCCCACAGTGAGGTTTGCTCAGCTTGGTCAATCTTGTAACACCTATCAAATTAATGTTATGCTTTACATGCTTTTTTTACTCCCTTCACTGTCTTTTTTTTTTTTTAAATCAGAATGAAAATCAGGGTCTAAATCCTCAGCTTTGAGTCTTACAGAATCCAGCCCTACTGGATTACGCCAAAAAGTACAATAAAAAAAAAAAAATCTTAACCCAACACAGTTTGCTTGGCTCCTCTAAGACCCAGGATAGATCCAGACAGTACTAAGTGTTTGCGCTTAACTTGCTCTGGTGCTTTCCAGCCCTATTGCACAATGGGAAGGTGGATAAAGCAAGAAAGAGGAGAGTTTTGGTAAAAGGGGAAAATGAGCTGCCAATTCCTACAATTTCAGTTTTAAGGATTTTTCTCCTCCCTAAAATATATATAAGAAAGCAACAAACTCTTTACAAATGAGCCAAGTTTCTCTTCCTTGTCTTTATGAAAAGCATAAAAAAGTACGGTCTGGAGGAAAGCCGAAGGGCAGCTGCAGCTTGGCAGCAGCTCAGCAATTCTTACCTGGGCTTTTGCCTGAGCACTGAGCCCAGGAGGACCCTGTCGCAGAGGACTGGTGGTCCAGACCCTGTACAGGGTGATGGACGGAATTAGCCTCAACACGCTGACTGCTGCAACTATGCTCTTACATGAATGCTCTTCAAGACTAAAGTCATATACATACAAAAACTTTTTCATGTGTGTTTTGGGGGTCATATTGACACTGTATATATATATGCTTTTGTAGTGGACAGGAAAGTAGAGAGTTGATGAAGTGCCTCTCACAACCTATAGGTATCTTTTGTCCACTACTTAAAAGCAGGCTCTTTCATTAAAGAGCTGAAAGCAGCATTTGTTTCATTAAATTTGTGAGTGTAAATTGTCAGGAATCTGTGCAGCTATTCTTACCAGTAAGATGGCATTGCAGCGTTACTGAGCTGCTGCTGAAGCTTTAATAGGTCTGTGACTTAAATGTGAGAAATTCTCAGCATAGTTCATGCTGCTCTCCCGGCATCATAAGCATGTACTCCAGAGTTCGGTTACGCAGCTCAAATGCAACAGTCGCCTTATACAACACGATGTAAGAAAAAGGTGCATTTTCACACAGGAACTCATCTATGCATTTCCTTTCAGAGTGGACTTGAATTTGTTACTCTGTTGTCCTTTTATTTTAATTAGACCTGCTTGCTTTGTTAGCAATTGCGAGATGATTCGAAGTTGGGGTTTTTTTTCCTTCAGAAAAAAAAAGCAGCTTGGTGGTGGTAATGGTCTTTAGGAAAGGGGGACAGTTTGATGTTTTGCTTTGAGGCTAACAAGTTATTTGGATAACCTGGAGGCTTCAGGCAACATCACAAAATAAAACGATATGGTCTCAGATAAAGGAAAGGAGGAAAGTCATAAATATCACGGCAGCACACCAGGAAAATCCAGTACAATTAACTCCATGAGCTGCAGCTTCCCGAACTGCATTAATACTTGTCTGCAGCAAACAGAAGTCCCAATTGCCTGAACTGGAAGAATGTTTTCCTGGTCAAGACTGCTGCCAAAGGCTATGATCAGACATGAGCATATTTCATGAAGATGACAGTTACTTTGAGGGAAACAAAGTCTGTGCTGATGTCCACCCCGGGCAACGCTAGAGATTTCAGTGCATAATTTAGGTAACAGCAATCTCCTATGCATCTCATGCTGAAAAAAAAACAAAGCAAGTGAAAAAAAAAACTCAAATGCCAAAAAACCCCGGTGTCTCATTCCTTAAAACACCACCTGCTATCAGAATGAAGCCCAATCCCAGCCTAAACACCTTTTACGGGTAATCTCTTCTCACAAACCTCCAAACAAAAATACCACATGTATACATAAAATAAAGAACTATAACATAAGCATATATAAATGAGCTCCGACCTTTCCTTCTGGCTTACCCGTATGACTAAAGTAATAACATCTGCTTAAGGTCAGAGGTGACCTTAATATATGAATGCTGTGCCTGTAACATATGCTTTCCAAGGGCAGGCTACATTGTCATGGACATCTAGTGTACATATGTCTTATTTATATTGTTTCATCTACAGTAGTAACTTATTTTTTGAGAGTAAATAGAAATAAGCCTTGATCCAGAACTGTAAGACATCTGTATTATCATGGGAGATCACAACGGGTAATAGTTTTAAACTAAAAGAGGGTAGATTTAGACTAGATAGAAGGAGGACATTTTTTACAAGGAGGGTGGTGAAACACTGGAACAGGTTGCCCAGAGAGGTGGGAGATGCTCCATCCCTGGCAACATTCAAGACCAGGTTGGACGGGGCTCTGATTAACCTGATCTGGTTGGAGATGTCCCTGCTCCTTGCAGGGGGGTTGGACTAGGTGACCTTTAAAGGTCCCTTCCAACCCAAACCGTTCTATGATTCTACGATCTCTTTGGCAAGGCTGATCATGTAAAATTAAGTGAAAAATATGACTTTTTTTTTTTTTCAAATTAGTCTAACTTTTCATTTGCATTTAAATTTGCAGTACATCAGACAATTGTATAAGTGGTTTTGGAAAGCTCCACACTGATTTTTCAAAGCAAAAAGATCTAATTAGAAAAGGTTTTGACCATCAGAAGTGGAAGGCTATATTCCAGCTACAAATCACTAGTAGGATTGGGGGTGGGGGTGGGGGGAGGGGGGTGGGATGTAGAGGAGGGAGGCATCAACATCACCATGGAGAAATGTTCTACTAAGTCAGTCTTGCTGGTTTTCTGAAAACAAGGGAATATATTTTCAGGTCAGTGATTTTCAACTGTTTTCAATTCACAGATTCCTAAATATTTTCCAGTGAAGATGCAGACCTTTGAATAGCAAAATTAAGCCCAAGGCAAAGTATTTGCTTTTCATCATTACCTGCCATGGGTTTCTGAGCTATGGTTCACAGACCATAGGCTGAGAAACATTTTAAAAAAGATATGTCTTTATTGCAATTTAGCTGTTTTGCTTTGAATACTACTATCCCAGCTTCACCGAAAAGGAAGAGGGAGAAGAAGAGACACAGCACCACAAGATTTCTTTGAACTAGAATCATAGATGCTTACATTTTCAGGTCTCATCATTCTAGGTGTGTTTAGGTACAAATTACATTGCAGTCCTTCCTCCTGTAGTTTATCAGCCTTTAATTATATAGGATTTCTGGGATCAGCATCAACCTAATAATCCCCTAGGCCATGGTTTTAGAGATATTTAGACATTAGAATTCTATGATTCTATTACTTTGTTCAATTAGGCTTAGGCTTTTAGGTGTATCACTTATATTTGAAAACGCAGTGTGGTTGCCTACAACACTTACACAATGGAGAACTGAAAGGACCCATATCTAATTACCTGAGACTGATCTTCAACATGCGAGATCTGTGCCTGGTCGTGGTTCAGAGGCAGAATGTCTTTAGCCAGAACCATGGACTCAATTTACAGCACAAAGTGAAATGCCAATGTACTATCTGGGGCTTAGGGAGATGCATACGTGCTATGCTGGAGAAGTCCTGTGTGTCACCTCCTTTTGCCCAAGAATCACCAGATATGGGTCAAAACCATAAAAGCCTTTTTTTTTTTTAAAAAAAAAAAAGGTCTTTCTTGGAGTTGCCTGCAGAATCCTTTCCTTCCATCAGTTCCACTCATTGCTCGGATAGAGGTTTACACTATGTATAGCCCTCTCCGTATTTCCTTTGGGAGTATCTCATACATCCATTTAGCAACAGATATGATTCATCCAAAAAACCTGGCCCAACATTACGTGACCTATATGAAGAGTCCTCTACGTGACAGATAGCCCCTCAGGCACAAACTTGGAAACAAAAGCATCTTTGTGCTCACTGATCATTGAAGCCCCTGAAGCACTTCTTTCAATCCATGTTTTCTACACATGTTGGTTTTGAAGACGTGCGGCCCTTCTGCTCTTTATAGAGTGCTCTCAGTTCAGGTCTTTAAAAGGAATACTGATCTGAACAAGGTTCTTCCTGGCTGTGTACTTTCTCTTCCCAAATTTTAATTAAAGGTTTGAGCACTAAGCTTCAGCTGTAACTCTGGTGTTTGGCAATGGCACATCATAGCTTCTGGTGGTACACTATATCACAAAGAGGAAAAAGCAATGCAGTCACCACGCTCTGGCTGAGGCACAATCTAGATGATTATGCAGGCTCTTTCCAATAACAGCATCCCCTCCTCTCCATCATTTATATAGGAAATAATGATGAAAAAAATCCTCATCAGACTAATTTGTATGTAGGGATTGTGCAAGTTAATAAAAAACAGGACAAAACCTTGATAGAATCACCAGAAAAAACATTCTTATAAATTTATATGGTGCGAATAACAATAATCTCTTCTTTCCCCCCAGTGGTTCTGATGTTACTTATTCCCCATTTCTATAACTAAGTCTTCTTCCCTGCTAACACACTGTAGAAAACTTTTTCCTGGCAAACATCATCATCCAGGGGACAACTTTCCAGAGAAATTTGGCTCAAATTCAAGATTCATTGGTAGGATCAAAGATGGATCAAAAAAGGAGGAGGGGAATTCACAAACACATCAACCAGAAAATTTGCATGCATCTACTCTTGCACTTGATTAAAAGAAAAAAAAAGTGTTTTCTTTTCAGTTTTGTATAACTCGTTAACATTGAGGCTGAGTCAACACCTCTGATTTGCAACTGGGAACAACTCTGCTTTCAGAGAGACCCAGATCTCTCTGAAATATATGAAATATAAACAAAGATCAGGTAACATCAGAAAGCTTCACTGTGAAACAGAAGATGCAGAATAGGGACTTGTACGTAATTTTTTTTTCAAACAAGTTCTACATATAACATCCTGACAGATCTAATGTTCATACCTGTATTACTATAAGTCTGCAAAACACACCACTTCAATAAAAACACTTCATTTTGTTAAGCTAGGAATCAGTGGTCCAGAATGGCTTTAAGGAATAATTAACTACTTCAGAAAAATCCTTCAGATATTCTGCATGAAAAAAGTAAGTCTTTCCTTTAAGTGGCCGTGAAAGCTTACTGAATATCCTTGTTACCTGAAAAATGTCAATTGGGCTGCTTAATTAGAGAAAATGAAAAGTAATGTTAATAAAATTACTACTAAATAAATAAATAAGAATCATGCTGTTTAAAATTGCACTGAAATCTATTAGCCTTGGTTCATAAGATATGAAAAATGAAAGTTAATTTCAAATATACAGGCTTATCTTTGCAAAGAGTACTGCCAAACATGGACCAAAATAACTCTGATCACACTAGAAACAGGTTCCTTACCCCTGACAACTGCCTGATCGGTGGGCACAGAGTAGAAATGGAGAGTTAACCCAAGTGACCTAACTGTACCTTGTACTGTCATACTCTGCACAAGCCCTCCCAGCATGACCAACTAACTCACTTTCAGTGTGATTATTTACTGTGATTGTTTAACAGCACTTTGCAGCTTAACTTTCCTCAGCTGATCTCTAAATGTGGGTGCACGTCAAGAGCGGACAGAGTGTTCGCTACTCCAATTTGTGTGTCGCATTTTCTTCGGCAGATTAAACTGAAATGGCACAGAGGCAGGAACTGTGCCATTTCTTCTGCTGTTCTATCTCTTCTGCTCTCTCTCTTTTTCTGTTTCTCTTTCTTCTCCCCTATTTCCCTTTTTTTTTTTTTTTTTTTTAAGATAGATAAAGAGCAGGGGAAGACAAGTGCTGTGGTGGTCATATTGATTGCAAGTCGGCAAAGCAATTAAGGTGCAAGAACCATCAAGGCACAAAAAGCAGTTCGGAGACAACATCTGTAAGCCCATAGCATTGTTGTGGCATCAACTTCTGATGTCCTAACCTTCCACAAAATCATCCCTTCCCACCTCTGATTCTCCAGCAAGATGGATTAACGCACTGTCAGGGGCTGACTCGCAGGCCATTGCCAGCAACGTTTGGTGACTTTGTGTGCCAAACATACCTGGGCCCAAGCTCAGCCTTAGCCACGTGCCACAGCCTGCGAATGCAGCAGGCATGGCCTCAGCTGAGGGAAGGGGACCATTACACCCAGCAGTCACTCATGTCTTATGACCACCTCATTCCAGCCTCTTGTAATGGCTGTAGACTTTTTACGCCTCCCAGACACCACAAAACTGTACGAATAGGAGCCAATTTTCCTATTTAACCTTGCAAGGGTAGTTCATTACAATGCAAGTGGTCTCGGTGTAGGCTACTGCTCAGACCTTGAAAAGCCGGTTCATTTGCAAGGGTTCAGAAGTAGCTGTAGTTGCATTTCCAGTGTGTTTCTGTGAGATGAAGCTGTTCAACAGCCATTCCTGCTCATCCCAGAAGGGACACAGACACTCAGACAGCAGCTAGTCTGTGCCAGCCAACTCTCGGCACTCGGCAGACTAATCAACCTGGGCAGCTCAGATTTTTTAAAAAAATAAACAATAAAAACCACCCCACAACAAAAATCAAATCCCCCCAAACCCCCAAACCAACCAACCAACCAAAAAAAACCCCAAACACACACCTATTCTCTCTTGCTGACAACGCGACCAGAAGCAGCGTGACCGCGTGCTCCCTGCCTCTCTGCCTTGCCTACCGACAGCACTGTAAGAACCTATAAATACCGTGGGGACGCACGCCTGCAGTGGGAAGCCCACTCGCACTGTCCTCTCATCCTCTGGCCTCGCTGCCAGGTGCCAGACAGCTCTTCAGGGCTGCAAGGGCACTCCCAGGCTTTTGTAGCAGACTGGAGTAACATGGCAGCATCATTTGTTTCGGAAACAAAACAACGCAGAAAGCTTCAGCTGGATAAGTAGGGACCAAATGGTTTCTTTTAATCTCCCGAACCTGCTATCTGTACATATCTCTCTCCCACAGCACATTTTTCTTTTCCTATTTATGCACTGCCACACAAACTCCCTGAACAGGCTACTAATCTTCAATTATGGCAAGTAAATAATCAAATAAATAAATAAACCCCTCAGTATCCTAAACTCAGAGACTCACAGAATATCTCCCCCCTCACCACCCTTCAGTTCACCATAATGTCAAGGGCATTCAAGAGACCTGCTCTGAGGATGGGGGAGGCAAACCAAGAATAACCACCCTGAACTCCTTTCCTCCCAGCACAGAATGGCAAGATGTCTAATAGCCCTATAGATGGACATTAGGAAGGAACTAGTCATTCACTGAGGTGATGGTAATCAAAGCCACGTCTTTGCAGATTCGGTGGCAATGAGGCATGAGACAAGATTCCAGCTCCAGGGCTAGAAAGATGCCTTCAAATGGCTTAAATTTTCTCCCTAAATCCCATTATTTTCTAATTCCAGTTCAATTTCTGCAGCGCATCCCCTTTCCTTGGGTTTCCCTTGGGACGGCAGGACTGCATTTCAACTTTTCAGGACTAACACTGCTCTCCCAGGTCTCAGTGACTGCTAACTTGAAAAAGGAACACACTGGGTCCATTAGACTACTTAATGACATTTATTTTGTCACTAACCTTAAAGCACTTAATCCATTTAAAACTTTATTTTTTCAAAATAACCAGTATAACCTAGCAGTCAGAATAGATTTGCCAATTGGAAAGGACCTCCACCACAGGAGGAAGCAGGCACATTTGAAAGACAGCTTGCCTCATTCAATTTTCACCTGAATTATGACAAAGTATCATGCAGAACCAAACATCAAAATATTTTGTACAATATTACAGCAACACTTAATTTTTTTCCAACTTAATCTCCGGCCCAGATTTGCATGGAAGCAAATAAGAAATGTGGCCACTAACATCAAGGGTTAATCTGGATAGGAAGAGTATGAAACCACCAATGGGGATACAATCAGTACAAACTCTTCAAGTGTTTACATCTGGATGAGATAATCAAGGAACAAACTGCTTTCTTACTAATTCTGAAATTCCTGCATTCACTCAGGCAAGAACAATACAAGATGCCAGTAGTGTGAGCTATTTCACACAGATAAGCGACTCTGGAAGGAAGCAAAAGGCGCTAAATGTTACTCAAGGGAGGAGCAACAGCAGTGGAGAAAGAGTCAGACATGTGGGACAAATTTAGCAGAAAAAGACTACTGACTTGGAAAATGCACATTACCAGAAAGCTACAGAAAGTTAAAATAAAGATTTCTTATTAGAAAAGTTACTACAGACATTTTTAAAAGAACCCCATGGTATTTTCATGTAATTTGATTTATAAATGTAATTCACTGTTGGATCATACTGAAACCAAAGACATCTTTCATTCAAGGTAGATAACTCAGACATAGTTCAGAAGTTTGATGTACCGGGGAAACGGAGCAGAGAACAAAATCAACCAAGCCTGTAAAAATTTAGAAACCTCCTAAACAGAGAAACTGAAGGGGTTTTTTTTTGTGAGTTTTGGTATGTTCAGCAGCTGGTCTTACGTGCAGTTCTATTTTAGAATTATTACTTTGTTGCTCTCTTGAAATGAGAAATGACAAATCTGCAAGAAAATTAACCAACATCTAAACACATATCGAGTCAAGATGCATGATTTTTTAATGGTTTGGGGTTTTTTTTTAAAAAAAAGTCCATAAGAATTAAGTTCATGTACTTTGGAGGAAATATTTTGCATCATCCCATTTCACTTGCCTTTGTCTACAAAGCCAAAGAGGATAGCAGTCCACAAAGATTCAAAATGTGCTGATGCAGAAAACAAGGCAATATTTACTCATAATAAATAAAGGTATTCCTGCTTTAGGTTGGAATATAAGTAGCACTGACAAAAACTAATTGTCTAAAAGCATTGATTGTGATGCCATCTGAAAGTAGGGTCAGTATTTGATTGGAGATCAAAGATTATTTTGCAAGTTTGATTTGTTTGCATGAGAAGTAACTGCCAGTCTTCAATGTGTATGTATTTCCTATAAATCCAAAGAGGTAATAATTTCACAGTACAAAGCCATGATGGGACCACAAATGGAATATCTTACCTCAACAGACTGCAAAAAAAAGATATAAAATAACCAGGCATATACAAAGAAAGCTAACTTAAATGATACAGGAATTGGAGGATAAGATACTGAATATGAAGGCAACCTAAGGAAGCTAAAGTTATATAATCCACAAAAGAGGATTGAGCAGAATATGATCACAGTCTATAAATGTCTCACAGGTAACAATATAGATGAAAGAAGAGAATTATTTAGAGTTCCGGTAGAGGATAAGACGAGAAGCTATTTCCTTTAGCTAAAGAAGGGAAAAACTGAACAGAAGAACGTAGGCCAAATATACACAAAACCGAACCCTCCACAGCAGGGTGCATGGGACTGCGTTTTAATCGAGGTGGAGCCATTTCATGCATGTGGCAGTTCCAACAGAAGTGGATGAGTTCTGTGCCTAGCCCAACCCTGTGGTCATCAGCCAACAGAATGGATGAGGTTCTGTTTTGCTGTCTGGACACCCAATAGCAAAGATGAATTCAAAGAGATTACTGAAGTTGAGTATGGTTTTATAGTTAGAAGATAGGCTATCCAAAAGAAGTATTTACATTTCCCCCTGCAACTTACGGGAGACAGATTATTAATACTAATCACGGACAGTAAAAAATGCATTAACATGGAAAATAACCCATCGTAACGGTTAAAGATGGACATACAGCGAGTGTCCAGGATATGTCTCAGACAGCAAGAGAAGACTTGCTCTCAATTAATCCAACTTGTAAATTTCCAAATAATGTCAATATAAGCAATAATTGCTCATAGCAAGTAAGTTGGAATGAGTAAGTAGAATTCACCTCAAAGACTGAAAAAAGTGAAGTTGGAGTTTGCAAATACATTCAAAAGAGCAGCAGGAGTCTACAAAAGGAGACAAGACACTGGCTGTAAGACTGATATGAGATCGAGAAGCCCATTACTGTACCCCTCATGCAGCTGTAGAGCAGCATGGACCGAGCTAGCTTGAGAGTAATTATTTCCTTGGGCACTGGGTAAGCATCGTAGCTGTAACCATGCAGGTGTAAGCACAACCTGCAAAACCACGTTTGGATGCTGGTAGAAGCTCAGGCTCTTCCCTGTTTTTGTGCTGCTGTGGCTACATCGCTGCCACAATACAAGTAGTCCACTTAACAATGGTTTTAAAAGACCTGCAGGAGGACTGAGGCGACGCACTGCTCTGCACTGCTGGCAGCCAAATACTAATGGACTTCTGTCCAGGGGTTATCTTCAGCCTAGTAACGCTTCCCAATAGTCATGAGGAGAATGACTGGCTTCTGAGATGGGCAGTTCAGAGCTGCTCTGCTTGGAGATGCCTCTCTCTCTCTACTGACTACAAACTGAGCCAAGGGAGGGGGGAGGCCTTGTGAGGCAACTTTGGGGAATACTCCCCCCCGGCATCAGACATCCCATACTCGTATAACCAGATATAACTCTGTCCACTGAATTCTTGAAACAGCAGCATTTTACCTTGGATTGCACACCTGTAATACTGTTAAGTGTGTTTCTGATAATCCAAATGATTTACAATAGCTTTAGGAAGAGGCAAGCAAGAATTTTTTATACTTAATAGCATTGCTGCACACATCTTTGGAAGATTTTGTTACTTGATGGCCAATTGTCATGAAAGCTCACATGAGCAGTGGAACAAGAATACACCTCTTTGCCCCATAAACATGGCCATTTCAGACATTTCATCTGCAGAGGAAATGTCACAGGTTTAAGAAAGGTAATCGACTGCAGTCCGTTTTCTGACAAACATTTGTACAATGCTATTTCTCTATAAACACACCCGTGATGCACAGTCAGTATCAGCTCAGAAGAGAAACATCACAGTAGTTAAAAGTGTAACTAGAGCTACAGATTGCCCCTCACTGCAACAGAGATTTTTTTTGTTTGTTTTGGTTTTTGCTTGTCATTTTTACATCACGCACTTGTGTCTACAGTACCACTACAGTACGCTAGATAATACTCCAGTGTTTACTGGGGAGGACTGGTCACCAACCAACCAAAGCCTACTTGTTCCATCCCATCAAGAGTCCCTTGCTAAGGCAGACATGCCGACATGCACAACTTCACACAGAGGTTTCAGATGCACTGGATGCCATCCAAGATTGTCTGCTCACATGCCACCGCAGCACCTTGTTGTGGCATTTATTCCCTTTTCAGTTGGCATCAGAAGTACTGGGGCTGAGACAGTTTTGAATAGGAGAAAAAAAAAAAAAGCCTGCCTAGAAGATGATCTTTTAGGTATTTCACTGCTGAATGCTCCAAGTGGTTGAAATGAAAATGCACAAGTTTTGGAAAGTCTGTATTCCTACTGAACTGAAGCAGTGGTGACAAAATACAGTAGGCAGTATGGTGCAGTGTTCCTGTACTAACCACTAGACCTTTGCCCATGTCATTAAAAATAACATCTCCTCTTAGGGATGTAGAAAAAAATCCATATACCAAAGTAAGCATTTTCTACCCAAATATATTGCAGACTTTCTAATCTCATAGACATACCACGCTCACTCTCCCTTTCCACTGGTCCCATGACTGAGACAAGGTACCTTTGCAAACCCATGTCTTTCTTCTTTTACCCCAACAGAAGGTGCATCCAGGCTTAAAACTCAGAGGACCTTCTGAAGAGGGGAGGGAAAATCAGGAGAAATGGATGGAGGTAGAAGACAGAGCCTGTGACAACACAGTTTCCATGGATCTTAGAATCATTTAGGTTGGAAAAGACCCTTAAAATCATCAAGTTCAACCATCAAGTTCAACTGCCAAGTCCACCACTAAACCACGTCCCTAAGTTCCAAGTTCACACATCTTTTAAACACCTCCAGGGATGGTGACTCAACCACTTCCCTGGGCAGCCTGCTCCAGCACTTGACAACCCTTTCACTGAAGAAATTTTTCCTAATATCCAATCTAAACCTCTCCTGACACAACTTGAAGCCATTTCCTCTTGTCCTATCTCTTCTTACTTAGGAAAAAGCTTATATCGTATTCAGGTAAGAGCTGGAGCAGTATTAAACATCACTTTCACAGTGGGATGCAAGTCAACAGAAGTGGCTGGTAACATCTTTGTGTGATCACAAAGATGGATGTTCCTGGGATGTAGGAGCACAGAGGATCCCAGGAGCCCACAGGGATTAGAAAGAAACCTGTTCTCATCCTACTGCTCCAACAGAAAAACTGAGGAGAAATTCTGTCAGGGTCTCTGTGGACATCTCTCCTCCTCCTCAACGCCTTTCTTAGATGTTACAACAGGACAGGGCTTCCTCCAGCTCAGCCTTTTACCACATTTGGTCTTCTGAACACATGTAAAAATTCAGGACAACCTTCACAGTCTGTCCAAAAGAATTAAGGCAGGAAACGAGTGGAATACATAGAAATTGTTGTTTCATTCGCAAAAACCAATGAGGTAAACTATATTAAAATATGGCTACAGTTACAAATCTTAAGATCATCACTGGCTAAGAATGCTGATCAATGGCACTTCAGATTGCCAAAACAGAAAAACAGAAAATATTTATGGCTCAGAATCCCCTCTAATACCATTACTGTCACAAAGTCACTATGTGTGCATACAAGCTACAGATAGGTACATAAATTAGGTGCCTGGTGCTTACACAAAACTACTTTGACTAAATATTAATTGAACATTATTCAATTAAAATTAATATAAATTCCACACTTTATTAATTACACATCATAAATTAAAAAATATTTTAACAAATACAGTTCAGTAAGTCCTTCTCATGAATAAGAAGTGCGAAGGCAAGAGAGACTGTTACATGCAGCAGTTATTCTAAGCTGCAGACACGAAAGCCAGTCTCACGACATGAGCTATAAACTCATTTTTGTTTATTACTACAGTCTATCTATTTGACATCTACCCTAACAAATGGTTCTCGATGAAAAGCATGTGAGTACGCAACATTTTCTCTGGCTTTCCCCAGAGCATTGAGGATCATTAAACAGATCATCGGCTTTCTGCAAGAGACGTCTGCATACTTTCCAAATTTTGACTAATAATCTGTTGAAATAAGGTTTGCAGCAGAAGACATATTGAGCCAAGTCATCACCAGTCTGAATCTGTGAAGATGCAATTTTTGAAGGCAACTTTACCCTCAGATTTAGACATATTTGCACAACCAAAGTGGTTTTATTCGGTGGATATTCCCATCCCCCAGAAATTGTAATTACTATCAACAAAATAAAAGTACCAATCCAGAACTACTTTTGACCACAGCAACTGAGCTGTTTCTGTGAGTATTCCTAGCAATAGACTTGTTTCTCAGAAAGTCGACGTAAAAGCGCAAATTCATTTCCTTCTAAAATTGGGCAAATATGTGCACAAATTATACTTTATTTGCCCAGAATTTATAAACAAAAGCATGCAAGAAATTTAATAATTTGAACAGGATAATTTTCTTTAGAAAGTTGCCAGCTATAGTTTAAAGTTGTAGTTAAGTAAAGTTCCCAGTTAAGTATTTCAAGTGAGTAAGAATTAACATCTTTGAAATCAATACAGCCAAGAAAGGATTTTGTAAAATCTACTAAGCACCACGTAAGATAATTCTCCAATATAAAAATATATGTATCTGAAAAATCTGAATTGCATTAGCAGCATAGGAACTAAAAACGAAACACATTTTAGGTGCATCTGCAAACTATTATGCTTGTCCAGTATATTTTAAGGATATTATTTAGAGATGCATTTCTTTTCTCTGTCAACTCAGCCATATTCTCACTGAGAGCACCACATTTTGATGCATTTTTAAGTATGACCTCAGAGGCATACAGAGTTAAAATGAAGGTGACATTTTATCAGTAGTCGTAGGCAACCCTAGTTCTGGCTACTTTTGTTATTATTTATCTCCCTATATATATAATCTGCTGCTTTTAACTTTATTGACTAATAATAATATTCACTGGAGACTCAGTCTTTCTTGTCTAGCGATGGGAAAACAGAAAGGTCACAAGGTAAAAGAAAACTCCATTTTCATAGGCACTTTAATGCATTCCTCCTAAGGGAATTCAAGTAACTTTAGAAAGGTTTAGATATATATTGGTGGGCCCTTTACTACTGAGCCAACTAAAAGCCCATCCATCTGTGCAGAATCCAGTGTAATAAAAGCACAATAAAAAGGATAGTTTCTGTTCACTTTTTTTTTTTGTAAAGCCTCACTTGCATTTTATTGCCAACTCCACGGTAACTTCACACACTCACTTAAAGTAAGATCAGGGTTGTTTCTCCATGGGAGGTACAAGAGGCAAGAAAAGGTCATAGTGCTGTGAAACTTCCTTTTAGACAATGAACAGGATTAGAAGTGAGTAGGTCCCAGTGAGGAGATTACCCTAAAATTAAACCCAGGGATGACAAGGCAAAGCCCAGGGTCCCAATCGTGTGTTAGCAATCTCCTCCCAGCAAGTCTGGAGTCAATAAGTGATTACCACCAACAAAACGGGCACACACACATACACACAAATATATATATATATGTACATATATATAAAAATATAAATATAATCCATCACAAGTGGTGTTGATACGTTTGCCCAGTCAATCAACCAAGTAAACGAACAAAATCCTCTAAAAGTTTAGCAAATCTGAAGGTTAAGGCTTCATTTGTCAGAAGAAAACTAGTATCAGAAAACATGGGAACATAAAGATCAAAACCCAGTGATTTAAACATCTCTGAACCGAAAAGATTTGAGATTCCAAGCCTAATTCTCATCACTGTGGATGAAACTCTGAACTTACATATCAGAACATCTCATATTTTCCTATTTGCAGGAGCAAAACATTTTATTTTCATTTATTCTCATAGGTATAACATACACTAATAAAAAAGGCAAACAGTCTTTTTAATCACTTTGATCATACGTTAGCAAATCTCCACCAGATCCAGGCAGCTCAGGGACTTTCAGTATTTAATCCAGTACTATACAGTAATTATGGAGTGGATTTACAGCATTTACAAAGGTTGCGTCTGCCTCCAATGTTTTTACAGCCTTTTCATTTAAAATCTCTGCTGTTGTTCTATAGAATGTTTAATGTTACAAAACAGCCAGCAAAATTTCCATTAGCTCTTCCGGCTAGATGCTGGCACGCAGCCACAATCACGCTAATGAGGTCCTCGAGGTATGCACACAGTTTTGTTAATTCAATGAAATCACAGAAAAGTCATTTTATGGTCTTCAAAGCTCAGATTCTATCTTTCTATTAGTTCAAATCAGGATCAAATGCTGAATAGGTGCTTTACTGCCCATTGATGAGAAAAATACAAGCCAACGAGGGTTAAGGTAATAGGCCATCATAAACAGATGCTGTGGACATTGCACCAAGCACTTCATTGCTACATAGCCATATCTGAAAGTATTCTTTTTTTTTGGGAAACACACCCTCCCTTCGCTTTTCTGTAGAGTGCATCTGGGATGGTATTCTGCCTCCCTTGTTGCCACTGGGACAACCAGACTATTCCAATTTCATTTTATGAAATCCTCAGATTTGTGCTAATATTTTATCTGTACTTGCTTACCAACAAATGCACGCCTATCTGTACGTAAAAGATGACAGGAGTCCTTCTCTAGAGCTCCACTTGCTCCGTACGCAGCTGCCCAGACTTTCGCTGCACACCTGGGACTGCGGTTCTGACACAGCCACCCCATTTTCTAAAACTTGCCTGAACTGTCATAGAGCCTCCCTTTAAGCATCATGGTCAAGTGCTTTTGCTTGTTTGTTTGTTTGTTTGTTTTAATTTCAGTGAAATTACTCTTTGTTTCTTATTACAGCCACAGCCCTAAACTAGTTTATAAGTATAGCCAAAAAATTTCAGTAAACGTAGTGTGAATCTAACAGAAATAAAGCAGTAGACAAGAAGGTAGAGAAGTGTAAACCGCGGTTTCCTAAGCATCTTAATTGCTTTCTTTTTTTCATAACTATTTGAAAATGTTTGTCTTAAACTGTTTGTGAGGTCAGAAAGAAACAAAACTAAAAATCATATGTTCAAGTTTTTCTCTGAACTGTTTTGTAGAAGTTTCCAGGTATCACTGCAATAAGTCCTACTAAGAAATGCTGCATCTTCCTCCTCATGCACTTGTATCAAGCCATAGGCTGTCTGAGCAACTAGATCATTCTGAGAACAGGTACATGAACTGTTTTTGCTCTTTTTCTAAGTCTGCTGCTTATTTATTCCATCCTGTTACAGCCAAATCCTGCCACCGATGCCCACGTCTTTCTCAGAAGGAACGGCTGTTGAGGTCACTGAGCTGAGCCTTGACAGTCTTAATCGCTGCTCCATGACTCCCGGCAGTGTCTAGCTACGACGTCAAGCGCGAACCTCTGAGGGGGCGGGCAGAACAAAAAGTTCATCAGGCTCTAAATGACCATTACAGCTTTGGGAAAAAACAAGGTCTGATCAAGTGGGAGTTTGGTCTGTAGAGGGACAGAATTTTTAAAGAAAAAAAAAAATATGCGTACATTAAGGCTCTTGGAGAAATGTTCTATTCATGTTGGTTTGCGTTTTTTTTTTTTTTAAGTATCGCTAATAACCCTTTATATTTGAAATAACAATAACTTTCTGTACTAATTGTTTTTTGTGTCGCTGTGCTGAAGGCTTTCAGGGCTCGGAAAGCAAGTCAAGATGCTGAGCAGCGTGTGTGTACACAAGATGACAGCCTTTGGCAGGGGACACAAAGGCTTCAGAATACAGGTCAGCTCAGCAAAGGGCCACCCGTGTGCGTCAGAGACGATGGGGCTGTCTGCTAGAAATCTGGCGTACTGCTCAAATCGGAGTTTGTTAACCTGAACTTGATTTCTGTGCCTCGTTGATGAATGTTAAGATATGATTGCACTGGCTGAATATTTTCACGGCTTTATAACCACTTTTATAGGCACTCGGATTTATTATCATCTCCCTCTTCCTTTCCCCTAGCCAGCAGATGCTACACTCCATAAAAACATACACCCTTAAGACGAGGTGGATGTCTATTACAAAGATTTTCTGTTTGATTTTAATCCAAAAGAGCTGGCACTGAGCTGGTGTTTTTTAATTAAAGCCTCCTTCACTCATTCACTCAGTTCCTTTTTGTCTTGTGGAGCGCCTATCAGTCAGGAGGAGTCACCGCAGGATGCACCCAGTGGCAGGAGGCCATTTCATCCCCTCCCCCAACCCCAGACACTGACTTTTTTCTCTTCCCCCTCGCCCTCAACTTCATTAACTAAATGCACTGAATAAACCTTAACATCCCAGCTAAATCCTATTGGCCCTGGATTTGCTGCTTAAGGCTAAAACCCAAGCGACCCATTTTTCTCCTGTTGATACTTCTATTGCTGATGGCAGCCAGCAGAGAAAAATATCCGACCTTAAAAAATTTTAAATTAAGGAACAAAACCCAGAGAACTCATCGCTCGCTCTTCCTGCTGCTGCTGCTTCATGGACTTTACGCAAGCTCTGCTTCGTGTGTCAAAGCCTCCCTTGCTTTTCTGCTTCATAGGCAACATAGGGAATCTGTTGCTTAGCAAATGAATGCAAAGTGCATCTGTTATTAAAAGTGCGACAAGGTTTCTCTGAAAGAAAAATGGTCTTGCAAAGTCTGTGAAAACAAATTTCTGTGCATTCTACAATCTCCAGCCACAATGTTGTTACAAACCTCAGAAGATGGAGACCCCACTAACTGAAAATCTCTGGGAAATACTAACGATGAGAGTAAATCACTTCAGTGCTACAGATTCTTTTTGAGTTTCTATCCTTATGTTTTGCTTTAAACTGTAATAGTTTGCCTTCCCAATTTTACACATGCAACAGAAAACTCTAAAGATTATTCACCATCCCCCTGCCTCCTGGCTGCCAGCTCTCCCGCGGCACCCCAGTTATAGCTGCTGTACCTAATCCCACTGTGGCTGAGCTGCCCAACGCTTCCTCCTCGATCCGTGACGATGAGCGGAAATGTCAACGGTCACTTCCCAGCATTTGACGCATTATTCCTAAAGCGCCCAAACTGGGTTACCCATCCAGCTGCAAAGTTTCCCTATGGCAGCATTCAAAAGCTTTGGCACTGCTGACTTTTCCCGGGGCCACCAGCCTTGCCTTTATTTCTTGCTCTGACAGACCTTCAACCTCTCTGCTCCCCTTCAAACCATCGCCACCATGACCACCACGTGTTTTGCCACAGCATCTGCACTGCAAAACCCTTCCCTCTTGCAAATACCTCTTTCAACACTTCTGCCACGCACACTCACGGCTGCAGCCACATCCCCCATTAGCTCTGCAAGCTTCTCCACAACTTCGTGCCGCAGTGATGCGCCCTTGCCCTATTGCAGGCTCCCTCTGTGGTTGTCCCCGGTCAGCGTGCTTGGCCCCAGCCTCCCAGCCCTCCCGAGCAGGAGGGACGGCTCATCCTCCGCTCCCCTGCGTCCTGTCTGGCTTACCCCATTACAGAGGGGTGCGAACCATTGCGCTTTGGCTAGGAGACCCTCTTGCCCTGCGATGGGTCCACGGCAAACAGCTTCACGTGCAGACAACTGAGCGCTCCCCTCGTGGCTTTCACGAATCACTCACCACATTTTCAGTAATCTGTCACAGAAAGCTATTCCAGCTTGCTCCTGGGTATCCAACCAACACAGCAGTCTTTGGATTTGACTTATATTTTTAATAACACATTTCACTTTACATTAATATCAGACCTCAGTGCCCTACAATGCCAAGGCTGGTTCCTGAGAAGTGCTGCATCCTGAAATGCCTAGCCCACGCACGCCCAGTCCTTCGCCCGGCAAATTCCTGTGGCATTCAGAGGCTGCAAAGAAACAACGAACCTGGACATCTGGTAGAAATTCAGTTACTCTGAATAAAAATTGTATTTACAAAGTACCTAAAAGCAAATCTAATCTGACACTGAAGATATGCAGCACAGGTTACACATTAAGATTATTAGTACAATGTCCGTTATGAGAAGGCTTTCAAGTAAAAATGCTTTCTTACTGACTGCGCGCTGGCGTTAATGTATTTCTTACCAATACCACTAATGGGGCGTTTATCATGTTTCTAGCTTCTCTGAAGTAACAAGAAAAATATATTGATCCATGTAAGAATAAAATGAATATATCCACGTTGCTACGCATTATTGTATGGCACATACTCTACAGATGTGTTTAAATACAGTCCTTGAAGGAAGTAATGGCAACCGACTTCAATACTACAAAAATATTCAAACCAGCACAAACTGGAGTGATAAGGAACGGAACCAGTAAAACAAATACTTATATCCTTGAGGACTTATTTTTGCAGCATCAACACAGATGAGAGGAAGAAAAGGGGCAAGGTTTTTCGTGAGAAACCAGCTATTTCAGATTGTAGGGAAGGTAAAAATATTTTTGTTCACCTGATTAGAGATTAAGAAGGTATGGAGTAATAACCACATAACTGATCAAGGTTTTCCTTTTCTTTAACACAATGCTTAGAATACTGGATAGGTGACGTATTGATTAAAAGGTTTATGAGTAGACAAACCTCAGCTTTTCAGTTTATTTTATTTCTACAGACTCTTGCCTGATTTTAGTATGGCCGATGCCTGGATTCCATTTTGAACCATCCTCAGTGACAGTTCATTAACTTTGCACCAGGAATCTTTGTAGGGATAAGAGGTGGACAAATGGATTACCAGCTGCTCTACTCAATTTTTTTTTGCTGTTGTTCTACTTCTAAAACCGTATATAAAAGAAACAAACAAGACCCACAGCTCGACTGGATGGTACACACACTTCTAACAGCAATTTTTTTTTTTTTTAAGATTTGAAGAAAGACATGCACAGCAACTTCCAGCTACGACTGTGTTTTGCTGTCTCTAATCTACACAAGAGCTGTTAAAATTTGATTAGGTAATATATGTTAACTGACTGTTTATTTTTCCAGTAGTACTAGTGGGGTTATCAGAAACATAGACAGAAGTTGTACAGTAAACATAAACATATCCAGTGTAATAGGACATTCTAGCAGATGTATCAAAGAGATTAAAGCAAAGTTTTTGGCGCATAGTAAGAAAATTTCTTGCATCTTTATTATTAATAATAATAATATTATTTCTAAAGAGGCACGAAATCCAGAGTCCTCTCTTTCTACTGTTAATGATAAAGGTACCATACACTTCCTAACTTTTCTTTAAGAAACACACACTTTTAAAGTTTCACTTTTTCCCCCCATTGCACAACATACAGAACTGCTATATAATTTTTTTTAATTTTTTTTTTTTTAACTTGGGCTGTTTACACAAGCAACTTAAAAACAACAAAGAGTCTCCAGAAACGTTACCGGCTAAAGAAAAGGAGGAAACTTCCAATGCCAATACCCCCACCCCCCATCCCCAAACAGGGGGCAACGTCCCGGTTCTGTGGCTTTTGACAGCGATGCCGGTTCCCAGCCGGCTCTCGCTTCTCCCCGACTCCACGTTAAACTGGCAGAAAACGATCAACCAGGGGTGGCTGCAGGAAAGGGGACAGGGGGACAGACACCCCCCTCACACACCCCCACAGATGATTTTATCCCACTCGGGCCGGTTACTCACCCGGGGGAAGCCCACCCTGCCCGGCTGAGAGTCCCCAGCCGATGTCCCAGCGCTGCTTACTCCTGCGGACACCAAACTGGCCCCATCCCCGCCCGCACCCCTTCCCCAGCAACTTGTTGGTTGCCGCCTCTTTAACCACTTCACCCGCGGCAGCCCGTCCCGGGCAGGCAGGGGAGGAAAGCTCAGCCCCTCAAGCACCCGCCGAAGCGGCACGATCGCCTCCTGCCAGCCCAAAACAAAGCGACCCCCCCCCCCCCCCCCGGCAGCACCGCACCCCAACTCCGGAGAGCCCGGGCAGAGTGTTTGTGTCCGTCCGCCCGCCCCCCCCCACGCGCGGGGCAGAGGCACCCACCTGCGGCGCGGGCCCTCAGCCCGTCCGGAGCCCCACGCCGCTCCCTTCCGCCCGTGGGGCCGCGCAGGCAGCCGGCTCCCCCCGCTCGCCGCCTCCCGCGGGGCCGTGGCCGTGCAGGCAGCGGCTCCCTGCGCGCCGCCCCAGCGCGGACAGATGGCCGGCAGCCCCGCCAGCCCAAGCCGCGCTCCTTTTTTTTTTTTTTTTTTTCTTTTCTTTCTTTCTTCCCCTCCTTCTTCCCCCCCCTCCTTTCCTCCCTTCTCCCCTTTTTCCCTCTCTTCCTCCCCTGGCAGATAAGCCCGAGTCAAGCAGAGCGCGCTCGCAACACCACCCCACCCCCCCAATAATTTCAATTAGTGCCACATGAGAGGAGCTTCTGGCCAAAATCTGCTTAAGAAAGGGCCAGAGGGCACGGCAATCTCCTTTGCTCAACAGTGACCAGAAGCTGCTATAAATACCCAAACAAAAGCGCTGTCAAGGCCAGGAATGTCACATCCTAATGTGATAAAAACTATAAAGATCCCATGTATTCCAGAAGTACAGAGCAGGAAAAATAATAATTAACAAAAAGAGACAAAGATTAAAAGCAGTCGCCAGCTTCCTACCCTCTCCCCCAATACGTAACCTTGCAATGTGTTATCAAAGTTGTGTATTTCTGGGTGCCAATCTATTATGTTTCTGAGGTCCCGAACATCCCGCTCACAATCCCTGTGTGACAGTCGTGTGCTCACATTTATAGGTACCCAAAACTACGCATTTTACATAACCCAGTCCAGTGACCGGGGCCGCTCAGCTTCCAACCCCACAGATACTTTACATCACCCAGACAGTATGAGCAGTGACTTCTCTAAATTGAAACATTAGCAAGAGGTTCGCAACGTGCCAGTAAGTAAATTAATACATTAATAAAGTACAGACTCAGGTGCATTTATACCAAAACTGAGGGATTTAATCTAACTTGATTTAGATATGTTTTACACTAGCATATTCCAGCATTACGAGTGAGGACAAGGCCCAGGCTGAGGTTTCTAACTTTACGGTGAGTTAGAGCTGAAAACTAACAAAAAGACCATGTTAAAAAAAAAAACAAAAAAACAAAAAAACCCAAACAAACTCAAAATACCCTTGATCCATTAGAGGGCCTCCAACCAGCAGCGCCGGGACCAAGAGCTCGGGCACCACTTTGGAAACCTCCAGTTTGCGCCCTGCAAGTGGCTGGACACTGCCTGCTCCGGCATGGGACAGCAGGGCCGGGCGGGAGAAGGGAGTGGTTTCGGTCCCATTTGACTGCTTGTAAATCCTGCAGTGCATTCGAGATGGTAATTTCCAGCCTGTTGATGGCAGGATGACAGCAGCTGGGTTCATCTGAGGGGAAGCCGATAGTCCCCGTCACCTAATTCCCCCTCCAGACGTTCCCGAATGTAATCGTTGCAAAGGGAGGGCACCCAGCTGATGTCCCTCCAACTCCCCTGTCTCAATGTTTATGTACAAATCTACGTAAAAGTAGTTAATCCTATTGACTGGCCTCATGCTCTTTTAGAACGGAGATAAAAGCGGCTGAAATGATCCCTGTGTTTCCTCTGTTTGGTTTCCACCAACCTAACAATAAACTTCTCTTCTACTACAAATAAATGTTATTTTTTCCATTTCATTCCCATGCCCTCCTCTGATCATACTTGTTTGTCCCGCTGCAGTGAGCACTGCTTTCTCATACTAAACCCATTCACACACAGGCTTATCCTCAAAGCACCCTTATCCTCAAAGGATGTCCAAAGATGGTTTTTGCTGGTTTATTAATTCTTGGAACTTAAGCATGTGCCCTACATAACAAAGAGCGTACTTTTAGAAGATCATTTGAAGAAACGCATTGAAAAGAGAGAATATTGAAGTGAAGCTCATGCAAAACTCTAGTCCAAAAATCACGTGCACGGGCTTGCAAGAACAAAACCTCCCGCAAGATTTCCAGACTCCCTAGCTCTAGCAGCGACAGAAATATTTTTTATTTCAACAAAGAGCTCTCAGTAGCCCGGAGTGCACAGATGCAGAACAATAACACCAACACAAACAACACAGGCCAGGCATGGTCGGAACAAAGCTGCCGGCCCGCGGGCTGGCAAAGTCCTCCCTGAGGATGGGGGAGAGCAAAGCAGAGACCTCCATTCTGGCACAGGCTGGGGGGGAGGTCTATGCAGACCCGCACTGTAGCCCGAGGTGCGGCAGGATGTCCAGCTGTATTTGCCAGTTCCACGGGCCGATCTTTACGCAGGGTCCTGCTTTTACTTCAAGCAGGGCCAAGCTGGGTGTCAGCAGCAGCAGTACAGACACGCTTTGGATTGCAAAGGAGTGGACAGGACCTTTGATGAAGGAAAAAAATATAAAAAAATAATCCTCAACAACAAAAACCCCTCCAGCTAAGAGGTAAAAGATTTTCAGAATAATGAGCTTACCTGGGAAAAACATGACCTATGACTTAAATAGCTGCATAGTTGTAACTGAGTAACAAGACAGGAAAAATAAGTCACTAATGGAGTGAAATGCAAGATTGTGTGTATGGTATAAAAATCTCCCAGCCAGGCAAATTAATTAAATTGGCAGAACTGAGCCACTGATGCCAGAAGTGAAATAAAAGTATTCTTCTCTCTGAATTTGGGGTCATTTTTGTATCTTTCACTTTCTGGGTCAGCTATCATTACAGAGTTCAAAGAGGGGGAAAAAAAGGTTATAAAAATAAACAATATTTTCTCATTTTGCCAACACCCTCTGTTTGAGTTGATCTGTCTTGACCTGGTCCTCATTGTTTTGCGAGCTGCTTTCCTGCACCAGCTTTTCCAACCGATGGATGGAAATGGTGGAGCAATCTTGCAGCCTCCCTTAAGGATGCTGAAAATGTGACACGAGGAAAACTGCATGTATGGAAATATGCCTCACAGAGAGGTATTCAGAAGGGGTCTCCTCTGTAAGCTTGAAAGTATTCAAAATGCCATTTGATTTACAGTTCAAAATACTGTTTTTGATGATAAATCTAAGAGACAGATGACAGAAATCTCCATGAGCAATGTCTCAGGAATAAAACGTATAAAGAAAAGGTACTGTTTAGTTTGTAAACAAATTAGTAAATATTTGCAATTTTATACTGTTTATAAAATATTCCATCAATAGATCAGGGTAATTATTTATTTCTATAAGTAATTTTACAGAAAATTATGACTATTACCTGGAAGTGCTTTAAGTTAACTCATTATGGAAATGGAAACCTGGATCAGATACATTGAGTCCTTGCATTTGACATAATTTCCTGGAGAAGCAAGGCTATATATGGAAAGTTATCCTCAAGCACTGGTTGAAGTTTTCCCTTAAACACTGTTTTGTTTGATAAGTGAAAACTGACAACACCACCAAATCATCTAGCATTAGTGTTCTTTTCTTTTACGTGTCCCTGCTCTTGGAAAAAAAAATAATAATGGATTATGCTATTTCTTTGTCTGAATAAAATGTTGCAGTTCCGGAGATAAAGACGTATTCAGCTGAGCAATTAAATGGCTAAATAAATGAATCAGCATAGCAGAAGTGACAGATTTAATTACTGCTTAGAGCTAGGAAGGGGAACTAATTATGGGGTTCATGAACCACATGCCATTCTTCTCCTTAAGCATATGCTTCGATTCTTCTGGATCAAGCTCTGCAAATCCAGTAGCACCATGCACCAGATTTAAAAAAAAAGATGGGGGGGGGGAGCTATTCAACATTTGGAAAGAAGGTCTAATATTTGAAAAAAGAATAGTCAATACTCTGCTTTTAAAACCCATGTTAAATTGACTAGATACCATGAGTTAAAGGAACTTTCTTTTAAATAGACAGGCACTAGAAATGTAGTTTTCCAAAAAATGAAAGCACAATGAAGTTCACTGGTTGTGAATAAACCAAAGTCTGCAACAGAAAGCTTTGGTAATTGAAGCATAAAGCATATATCTATATAAAGTGATTAGGAGACCTACTCATCAGAAAGTATCTGTAGCTGGGCAGCCTGAGAAAGCTGTTGATCCCAGCTTTCTTCTGCTTGGGTCTGTCCACCACAGCAAGCAATACAGTTTAAAAAAATGCTCTTGTGGCCACCAACTGCAAAGCCACCCACAGTGGAAAAATACTGTTCCTCAGTTTCTGCCTTCTGTCCTACTTTTCCACTCTGCATTTACTTTACCATCTTAATTTTAGTCTTGTTTGATAAGACTGTCAATGCTGGTTGTTTGAGCTTCACATTAAAACCATGAGCCTTGTGATATATTCCCACAAAGACTGAACTCTTCCCCTCATTAACGGGAGGGAGAGAGAGGAAAAAACCCCACACATTTGAATCACATGGTTCAATGAATTGCATAATTTTGGCAAGTTTATGGCTAACTTATACAGATTAAGAGAGACTCGTATCATTTCAGAAAGAAAAAGGAGAAGAGAGGAGAGGAGATGGAGAGGGAAAATAAAAGAAAAAAAAGAAAAAAAAGCTCTAAGTTAGATTTTAAAAAAAAAAAAGAATTATTTGAGGCAAGAGAGGGGAAGTCTTTCATTCATAACCCATAGTTTTCTAAAATTAAAATTAAAATCTTGATGTGTTCTGATGTCTGGTTTAGCATAATTTTAAAAATAATCACATTTGCCTCTTCCCAAAAATACTGCGAAGAAAGAGTTAATAATTGTTCACAGCTGACCTCCTGCACCGTTCTGAAAAACAATCAGAACTTCTACTCCACTGACTTTGAAATTTTTTAAAAAACAGAACACAATGAAAACAATAAAACATCTTATAGCTGGGAAAGATCTAAATTCACCCCAGCTATAGCCATATTCTCCTTCCACACCATCAGTAATTTTTTCAGAATGAAAATAATTGTATCCAAACCCAGGGATGCAGGCTGATCCCTGGGAAGGCTCAGTGGACAATCACAAATGCCATCATCATCCAAGATTACAACATCAGCTCTGCTTGGCTGAAATTCTGTTCTCTGAAGGCAGCCAAACCCAAGGTCTATTTCATCAATAAAGTTTAAAATGAACCCTATCTTGAAAATCGGTGTCTGGGCTTCTGTATCGAGGGAAACTGTATCTGCAGGAAACCAGGAGCACTGTACATCCAAGATAAGGTAAAACCAGGAGATTTATTTTTTTTTAATAGAATTATGGTATAGCTCTATAAAAGTGACATCCTCTGCCTGGAATTCCAGTGCAATTAGATCAGAAGAAAATGCACTTTGTAGCTATAAACACAGCAAAGCAGAGAGGAGCTGATCTTCGAAAAAGACACTGTATCTGAAACATTACATACAACTTGCTTTAACACTCATATCATATGGATTTCACAGCATCTATTATCTATGTTAATAAAGAGTGCTGTCTATCGAAAGTCACTAAGATACCAGTGATCACGAACCTTGCAGAACACATGCACAACTGATACCTCATAATAGAGATATTATAATTGTATCAATGACCTCAGTGGAATGTGAGGAGTTGAAAAGATCCCCTGGGCAGGGGCAGCTAGTCAGCAGACTGCCAAAGGACAAAGGGAGACTATACTCTTGGCGCACAACACTTCTGATCTCAGGAGGCAAAATCGGCTGCATTTACCTGACAGTCCCTGCCAGGCTGATGTGGAAATGACCATTTATGCACTTGAGGTGCCCCTCTCAAGACAGGACATGATTGACGTTTGCATTTGCATCCAAAAGCATGGCCCCAGAGGAATACTGGGCATTTGGAAGTGGAAGTCACGCAGAAGTGAGCTCGCCACCTGCGAGGAAGGCTGACTCTATGAATCCACCATCCTCTGCTCTCACCGCAGGGCAATGCAAAAGAAATCCCTCACGGGATACTTGAAACAGGAGTCACGGTTAAATACAGACCAGAAACAAATTTGTCGTTGTTTTATTTATACCATTTTGCTCTTAATCTTGCACTTGGATGTTTGCCCTTAAGCCTTGCTTAACATAGTTTTGCAGTGTTTCACCACCCAGCCAATCCGGTGCGGTGGAGAGATGCGATGAAACAGAGTGAAACCAGTAGGTTCTCAGTAGAAAACAAAGATGGGTGCACAGGATGTCTTGAGACATGGGTGCATCCTCCAGCAGGGTCACAGAAGCCCAGAGCTGGCAAGTATTTCCTTCCCTATTTTCAAAGGGTCACTGGGGTGTGGATAGGAAGGGAGGACTTTACTAGCAGGGAAAGGATGAGCCCTAACAGGCATGAACTGACTCGTAACAACCTGTTTGGTTGTTACAGGGAAGGTAGAAGATAATTTTTCACTGCCATGGGGAGCATGCCAGTTTATCAAAGCTACCCTTGGGGAAATCTGCTTGCGGAGATTTACGAAAGAGATGACTAAGTATGCCAGTGGGTGTAAGAGGAGTTGCTAGTTGACTGGTACAAAGAAGAAATTACTGTGGGTTTTTTTTTTATATAAAGTCTAAATAACATTTATACACTACTCATCACTGAGATTAAAATAGTTTAAAATCACTCACCATTTTTTTCTTTTAAAACTCAAGGGAGCAATTTTTTTTTTCTGAGTGCCCTATTGCATTTTCCTAATAGTTCATCGAAGACTGGAAGCAAACATTCAGTCTTCTCTGAGGACTAATATAAAAAACGATCAAGCTCCTTGACAGTAATGACAACTGAAATAATGGGAGCCACTGTCCAAACCAAAAGCTGAAGTAGGCATCCAGCCACGATGCCCAAGGGGTTTTCATTGAGAAGGGCAAGGATGCCTGCGTACAAACGTCAGAACTTGCTTACTGTTGGATTAAGTTGCATCTGAGAAAAAACAGAAATATGCCAGAAACAGGGGGAGCAAGGAAGCATGTGAACTGGCTAGAGGGCTGCCCTTGAACACTGAGCCTGAGCAAACTCAGAGAAAGTTCATCCTTTATCCTAGTGCACTGGTATACCAAAGAGGAAGCAGCCATAAGGAGCGTGAAATAAGGAGCCTCACAAAACAACTCTTGACCTAATACAGAGGACAAAAAGGAGGATTATAATAAGGTTCACTGTGATGCTTTTGAACAACTAGAATAAAAAGCTGTCTAGATTTGTAAAACCAGAGAAGCAGTTACATTGTAAAATTCTACGTTTTACGCTGTTAAATTTCACTTCGAAAAACACTGACTGCAACGTGAGAGAATATCACAAGCACAGGATGCGCCAAAAGAACAATTTACAGATTTACAGGAATAGTTCAGTTCCATCACTTAAGGTCTGAGGTTTGCCAGCTTGAAGGAACAAAGCTCCAGAGCACAAAAACCAGTCAAGACAGTTATGGAACTGACTTTGGAAGCTCCACTTCTAGACTCTGAATTTGTTACTGACTTTGTAATCTCTGGAAATTCCCATGACAGAAGGTGTGGAAATCACCAAGCCAAAAATCCTGGAAACACAAATTGGAAAGTTGAAATCAAACCACCTCTCTGGTTCAAATCTCAAATGCAGACAGTGATAGCAGAACATCCATCCATCCATCCTGTTTTTAACACTAATTAAAACTAACTAAATTGATTTTAACACTAATCTGTTGAATTCACAACAAAGAACCTGGGGTAGAAAAAGGAAAAACTGAGGTATCCAGGAGTGGAGAATGAAATGCTGATAATGTCATCTGCATTTTGGAGTAAGTAGCACAGTACATACAACATTTAGACAAAGGACGCTCCCTGAATTTCTAAATATAAGTAACGCCATGATTATTCCTCATTTAAGACTGTAAACATTTTGCATGACTTTTATTCTAGAGCCAGCACAAGACCTTTCAATGGCTCAGACAAAATTGACAGTCAGTCCTTCTAAAATAACAGATGGGCCAGGACCACCCCTGCCTGCCGCAGAAAAGTGGGGAATTTCAGTGGAGAGATCTAGAGGATCCACGCCGCTAATCTGTCTGCCTCCCGGGACTGATACCAGTCAGCTATCACAGCTGCCGGCACTGGGCATTCTACCAATAGTTTCCACTCCTACTTTAGGGGCAGCAGCAGTTTCAGACAACCTGTTTTTCCCAGTCCTAATATGGACAAAATTGGAGGAGGGATGCTAAGGGACATGCACTTTGTCTTCCCAGCAGCCCGGTACCTTAGGCAATTTCTGCTTTGCCTGCGCACACAGCCAGTCCAGTTTGCTGCTGGAAGCTGAAGACTCAATTTAACTTTGCTTCTTCTGCATTCTCAGAAGATTCAGCAATGACTACATTCAACAGTGTCATCTTATAATTCTTCTGAGGGTCAGGGGCCTTGACCTTAAATGTATGAAGTCCACCTTATGTCAGCCTCAATTCTTCTGCAGGGGCATCAGTATAACATCATTCTCAAAAAGGCAAACAGCTCACCTATAATGATAAAAAAATTTCGAACATGCTGTCCATATTTCGCTCTTCAAGTTCCTTATGAAAGGGTTTCAGTGCAGTGAAATTCTTGATGCGAAAGGCTACTGTGAGATATTTCAATATGCCGGTGCAATATGAGAGTGTGCCAGGATACAGCTTGACTAGTTTGATCAGGAAACTACTGAAAAGTCGTAGAGTAAATAATAGATTTAAAACAGGAACAGCTTTGAAGTGTGTGTTGGCAGTTGCTCATTGTACAGTACTGTCAGAGCACGTGTTCCATCAATACTGGCAGATAACACACAAATTTCAGTAAATATTAGTGTTTCGAGCTAGCCTTATTAAAGCCTTATGCAGATATTATTTGTTACAGCTTTTCTGACAGATGATACCACTGTTGGACAAGTCCACTAGTGCAGCCAAAACAGGAAAAACATACAGAATAATAATTTTGTTCAGCATAAAATCATACCTTGCCATACCATAATGAGTTTTTATATCCAACTTCATATCCTACTTAATTCCATTATTTTTTAAAAATGTCTGAAACTTTACTGAAGGAAAAGACACTTCAGCGATGCTCACCAAGTTCAGACCACCTTCTCCACCTGCAGATTTCCGCTGCAGCCTCTTGAGATTCAGTTTGTCTTTCAGTGCCTTAGCTCCACTGACATAAAATAATAACCTTGTCCTACCTCACAGAGCTGCTATTAGCACAGCCCGTTTAGATTATGGAGCATTGCAGCGTTATGGTAGAAAAATAGTTTATTTGTGTACCATTTTGTGTCTACATTTTCCACTGAATTTAAAAAGAAAAAAATCCAAATTTGTCTCTTGAACATTTTTCGCTTTCTTTTCTTACATCACTTTGTTTTGCTTTGTACTCTGCTGAGTCTCCTGGTACAGTCTTCTTCCTCCTTCAGACACTTTTCTGTGTCACATAACTGTGATGAGGTTTCTCTCTGTACTTATTTTCTTCACCATTGCATTCTTCTTATTTCTTCTATATTGCCAGGCTCTCTAGATTGAGAATAGGTAACTACTCCTGAACTTGTTCACATCTTTGCATCTCCTTTCCTGTTGTTCTGAGCCTTTCCTCTCCTGCCTCTCTACCATCATGCTTCCTCTCCTAAAATAATTTTCTTTCTTTATAAGGGCGAGAGAGAGCCCTGTGCTAGGAAGCGTTCATTGATGAGGAGGCAGGGAAATTAGAAACAGTGACTGATCAGAGAGCTTTTATTCAGGATATATGTAGGCCTTTAGCTATGTGTAAAACACCTCAATGAAGGAGATAATGAGCGCTTCAGGGCAGGGATGGTATCTGCCTGAAATAAGCAATTCTCCAGCGCTCTGTGCAAAAAAAAAAAAACCTGCTAACCTTGCAGAGGCCTTTGAGTCGCTACAGCTCAAAGTTCAGGAGGATTTACAGGTTAAATCTTACATCTTGGACCCAACTGGGAAACGAAATCACAGCTGAAACAAATTCATGGGACATCCCTCTCCCCACCTCCCACATTTATTAGAAACAAAAGTATAATTTCTAGCCAAGTCCCTAAACTTCAGACCACCAAAAGCTGAGAAAGGTACTGGAAAATGTATCTCCCTAAACCTGCCATCTTACACTCTTGAAATACATGTTATCATCTATGTTTAGAAAAATATACCAGGCCTACTGGTTAGGCCCAGCAAAAAACATTTTCCTGCTCTTACCCTCGGGAGAGCCATGCTCTGAGCAGAAGATCTGCACAGTTCAGCACGGAGGCACAGGGCTGCCCAACCAACCCCTAACAACGTGTGTCAGGACAGCAAAAGGTGGCCAGAGCGTTTCTCATCTTGTGCTGGCAGCCCCACGGCATCTGTACCCTAGCCTCAGAGCTCTCTGAGCCTGGATATTCACCTGGTAGAGTAAGAAGCTCTGACCACCACTCTGGCTGTCACCAAAGCTATGGGTTTATTTCACTCAGTAATGTAGGGTTTCCCCAGAGGAGTTCTGGGACCATAAGAGGAAGGATAAGTTCTTGTCCTCTTGAGAAAAAATCCCTTCTGCTCATAGATCCATTGGAGAGTCTCTTATTTTTAGACAGGTCTTGATACACAGCTAGTGAAAGATTTCGAAAAAGAAATCATTCTCCGTATTCTGGAATTAAAAACCCCACCAAAGTCCACAATGCTTTCTTCTCTTCATTTCCCCAGCTCACAAGGCCTATCAGATTTATACTCTAAGCAAACAAATATTTGCAAAGATTGACAAAACTGGTGAAGAAAGTGGCTCACATTTTAAGAAGAAGAAAGAAAAAAGACAGAAAATGAAAATACATTTAAGTTGTATTTGTCCAGGCTAGTAAATCACCCAAATGGACCTATTTTTACCTTGTATTTGTTTAAAAAGTCTGCAGAACTCTCCAGATGTGTGGATTAAACACACTTCACTGACATTTTTGTTCTATTTAACAAAAGCTACCATCTACTCTGGCAGTCTAGTATACATGACCATACAATGACCTACATGACCTACAATATCTCCTAGTAGCAATGACTTACATTTTGATAACAATAATGATCTATATTTTCACTGTTCTTTTCCTTCAAAATACAAAGTGCCCCAGGAATAGTATTTAAATACTTAAAGCAGCCATTTAAGTAAGCAAAACCAAATTCTGTTGGAATTATCAGGTTGGAAGGGATCTTTGGAGCTCATCCGGGCCCACTCAAATCAAGATCAGCTTTGAAGTTACATCTCAGCTCAAAGCTTGCTCAGAGATTTGCCCAGTCAAATTTGTCATATCTCCAAGAACAGGAGATTCCATGGACTCTCCAGGTACCTGTACCAGTATTTGAACCCTCTCAAGGTGGGAAAGCTTTTTCTGATACCTAGGCAGAATTTCCTATGTTGCAACTTGTGTCCATTGCCCTTGTCCTAGTATGGTGCACTGCCTAGAAGAGTGTTGCTTCATCTTCTCTGTATACTGCCAGTAGGTAGTTTAAAACAGTTATTAGATTCCTCTCTTATTCTTCTCATTATTGAGCTGAACAAATCCAGTTCGGTTAGCTTCTTGTATGTCCTGTGCTCCAAAAGACTCATTCCAGTGTGTCAATGTCCATCTTCACAGAATCATAGAATAGTTTGGGTCAGAAGGGACTTTTAAAGGTCATTGAGTCCAATCCCCTTGCAAAGAGCAGGCACATCTTCAACTAGATCAGGTGGCTCAGAGCCTCATCCAACCTGGCCTTGAATGTTTCCAGGGATGGGACATCCACCACCTCTCTGGGCAACCTGTTCCAGTGTTTCACCAACTTCATTGTAAAAAAATTCTTCCTTATGTCTAGTCTAAATCTACCTTCTTTTAGTTTAAAACCATTACGCCTTGTCCTATTGCAACAGGCCCTGTTAAAAAGTCTGTCCCCATCTTTCTCATAGTCCCCCTTTTAAGTACTGGAAAACTGCAACAAGGTCTCCCTGGAGTGTCCTCTTCTCCAGGCTTAACAGTCCCAACTCTCTCAGCCTTTCTTCATCTTATACAGGGGAATCCAAAACAGGACTGTCTGCCAAGCAGAGGGCAAGAATCACTCCCCTCAACCTGCTGGCTACCCTCTTGCTAGCACAGCCCAGGATGCAGTTGACCTTCAGGACCCACTGCCGACTCATGTTGTAGTTGTCTGCTGGGACACCCAGGACTTTTTCTGCGAAGCTGCTCTGTGGCCAGTTGGTGCTCAGCCTGTCCTGCTGCATGGGCTTTTCCTGCCTCACTTCCAAAAGTTTCTGCCAGATTACATCTTCAGCTTGTTGAGAGTCCTCCAAATGGCATCCCTGGCACATTAATTGCTTGTCTAATTAGGTATCATATGTGAACTTGCTGAGGATGCATTTCATCCCATTGGCTACATTTCTAGTGAAGGCATGAATGAACATCAGCACGAGTATTGACTCATGATAGATGTTACTAGAAAATATTCGTCAATTGGACTTTATACAACTGGCCAGTGGTGCGCTCACTTTGTCGTCCACTTCTTAAGCCCATATCTCACCATTTGGCTGCAGGGATACCCTGAAGCAGACCTTGCGAAAGTCAAGGTAAATAACCACTCTTCCTTCACCCACCATACCAGCCATATCCTCGGAGCAAACTCTCAGATTGGTCAGCCACAATTTGCCATTTGTGAAACCATGCTGGCTGTTCCCAACTGTCTTCTTGTCTGCCATGTGCCTGGACATGGTTTCCAGAATGGTTTTCTGCAAAATCTTCCTGGGGACTGCAGGTAGGTTTATGAACAGATAGTTGCCCAGATCTGCCTTCTTGCTCAACCTGAAGAAGTGTGTGACACTTGCTTTTTCCCAGCCCTTAGGAATCCTGCTGATCTCTAGAGACCTTTTGAAGAAGACACAAAGCATCCTTTGCAGTGAGCTCAGCCAGTTCCCTCCACATCCTTGAATCCATCCTCTCTTGTCCCATGGACTTGTGTATGTCCACCTTTCTTATTTGGTCACTGACTCAGGTCTTCCCAGATCCTGCCTGGGGAGACCCGAGGAAAGAACTTGCCAGTAAAGACCAAAGCAAAGAAGATGCTGACTTCCTCAGCCTTTCCTCTGTGCTTTACCAAGTCTGCTGCCTCATTTTGCAGCCCTGCATGTTCCTTTTGCTGCTACCTCTAGAAGCTCTTCTTGCTGCCCTTCCCATTCCTCACCAATTTCAAATCCAGCTGAGCTCTGGCTTCCATAATTCCCTGTCTGCATGGCCAGACAATGGTCTGCCCTGCTCCTGAGTAGCCCTCTTTGGCTTATCCTGCCCTCTCTTTTGGTACTGGAGCCCAGGATGGAGCTCCCTGCCCTTCTGGTGTGCCTGTGTGATGACTGCCTGCGCTGCGGGCTGGGCTGAGCCCCAGTCTGGGGAGGCTGTCTTCAGAGAGCAGCATCCTCTCCAAGTCCCCTTCCGCTTCAGGGCAGCTTCCCATGGGAATCTGCCAAATAGTTCCCAGAATGAGCTGTTGAACTCTCTATTTTAATTTACTCTTATCATTCTGAAAACTTCCAAATTTTGGCTCAAAGTATTTGTCAATTTCAAACAAAAGATATGAAAAAAAGCAAGTTTAAGTGTAAAAAAAAAATTTTTTTTCTGTATCAAAGTCAATTTAGATGCATCTGAACTTTTACAAGGAGCCACAGCCACTAAATTATGTTGATTGACTAATTTGAAATACAAAGTAGTGGAGTAGCAATGCTTAATGATTATTGACTATAAACAATGTAACTGATTTGTAATTTAAAATATTAATTTGTAAATAATGATCCATGGTTAAGTCTGAAGATATGGCTGGAAAATAAAATCAAGAGAGATTATGAAAAAAACCCCTCCCATCTCAGCATCTCACAAGTTTTGCTTGCTATCTGTCAACATCTGTTGCACTTTTCATCAGACCTAGTCTTAATTCCTTTACAGCTCATGATGCTGCCTAATTTAAACATTCCATAATCATGTTTTTTAGTTCTAAATCATGAGCCTGTGAGACATCCAATTACTGCTTCTTTCATTCTATTCACAAAAGAGAAGCAAGAGGGAGAATACTGTGGGTTTTTTTACTGCTACCTGTTATGCTAAGAGAAACTGAACGAGTGTTTGACAGGCAAAAATATAAATTATATACCCTCAACTTAAAACACTATCGGAATTAAATTCACATACGTTTGTGAGAGTTTGGGCAAGTTCCAGAACCTGACAGTGTTCTGCTTTTCCTTTGACATGTATCGTATGCTCAGAAAGCCTCCATTAAAATGCCATGTAATTAACTTAGGATACAAGGGATAAAATGGTGAAGAGAACAACAAAGATGATTTGTCATCAGGATTTTCATTAAAAACCTCAGTGTTATAGGAATTAATTTCAGCAGTGCTTTGCCCTGATTACTGCCTGTCAGACAGTATATGGGACTCAACAGAATAGCTAAACGGGGAGCGCTTGCAGAATCTCGTCCTCCATCAGCATTACGAAGGTAAGTGGTTTATCTACATTGACTGTAATTAATCATCTATATTTTAATATTCCAGCAACTGAAGAGTTGGTTTTGATTTTAACTTTTCCTAACATTACTATTTTCCAGTAAATGTTAGATGGATAATAGCTTTTCCTGACACACATTGCATTCTCTGTATTGGACAGGGAGAAAGATCAAGGTGCTTCAAAATCACAGTAGCCATTAATTTCTAACTTTTTTTTTCTCCCAAACTTTGTAGTTGTTTACTAAATAGTGTTATATCACAAGGCACAGAAACATTATTGGCCACTGAAAGGAGAGAACCAAGTTTGATTTCAGACTGAGTTGTCCTACCACCTGCACAGCATTTACACCGTGCTCTTATCCAGCCTTCACATTTTTATTTTTTCAGAATGTTCCCGTTGTAAAGCAGACCACTTGGGAGTCTGCAACACACGTTAAAGTAATGACTAAACACTAATCCACTAACGTATTAAAGTGGCACTTGAGAATTTGGCAGTATTGCTTTAAATAATCTCTTAACCCACTGATGTCTCTCCCAGTATCCTGTTTCCACACATAGTTGATGTATAAAATTATTTTAACTAATCCATGACTACACTTTACTTCACATAGTATTTCTTGCATGAAAAGCAAGAAATGTAACATGTATGGCTTAGAGTAAGAAAACCTGTAATGAAACATATAGTCAAAATTTCAGTTTCTGTAACACTTTTTCCTTCAAGTTATCTGAAAGTATTTTTATAAATCTCACCTTAAATCTGAGAGTGCCATTGTAAACTGGATTACAGAAATTACTTTGGTCACTTTTGGCCAAAGCAATGCAGGAGTTCAATGTCACATGTGGGGGTGGGAAGGGGGTAGTAGATCGAGAAATCAAATTCACCCCTAAGCATACACAAGATATGCAATGTTACTGAGGGTTGACAAGACGCAATATTGTACAGTGTCTTATAAAATCATGTTAAGTGAACACAGAGGTAAGTAATTGGATGTTGCCTTGAGTTTTTTTTGCTCATTGGCAGAAATTTATGATTTATTCTCTGCAAAAACTTGACTGAATAATTGTGCTGCACACAGCTGCCTATGAGGCTTGAAGGCAAAATATCTTTTATGGCTTAAAAATTATTAGGGGATCAAGATCTGCCTAGCTCCTTGAGCTGAAATGTGGCTAAAACCGCAAAGGACTAAGCTTTTGATTCTCCCTCTTTGAGTGGGGGAACTGAAGGTGGGGGTTGTGCTGATCCCTAAGCAGTACTTTAAACAAAAAAGCAGTGTTCTCCAGCATTGTGCTTTAAAAGTTGTGTTGGTTCACTGATTTTCCATCAGTTCACAGCTTTCCTAAGAGCTGTCCCAATATGCTACAGGTATTGGGTTCAAACTTGCTTTGCTTGCACCTTCTGTCATAATCACATTATGAAGTGACACATACATTCATTTGGCTGTAAGGGAACACTTAGAGAAGTCAGGTTAAGAAGATGACTCAGTAGCCCTATTTAGACGCAAAATTCTTCTGAGTATCCAGCACATTAAGCCGTCATTAAATAACAAAATGTGCTATCTCTCTTTCTTCTCTCTGTTCTCATTTTTCCATTCCCATTTTCCTGGTCCTTCTATCACTGCATGTTTCCCTTCTCCCAGTCTGTTGATCTCTTTTCTCCTCTTTGCTACTCCTATACTTGCTCTTCCTCCTGTTCGTCTTCACTCTTCCCATACTCTCTCCTACTTTACTTCTACATTACACTGCCAGTCGCTCCCAGCTTCTCCTTTTATTCACATCCAGCCTCCTCCTATTTATGCTGTTCCTTTTCATGGAGCATATATACATGGCAGGAAACCAGCATCTTTCTTGTTTTCCAGTACTTCATGTAGGGAAAATTCATGCCATTACCTAGGATGTAAACCCAGTCTACAGCAATGCCCTGTTCACCACGTGCCTCAGAAGATTAAGGCCACCATTTCTTTTGAATTTACTGGAGGCTACAGGGCTATTCTATCCAAGAACAGGTCGTGTAAGTGACGTGCACGACAGTGGCTCCATGGTAAACAGTAGGTCTTGCTCTTCCCTGGAAGTCTTCAAGACTGCTGGATGTGTAAAACAAATTATGTTGGGTCAAACTTCACAAAAACTGCTTTTCTCCTCCTCTCCCAGTGCTAGACTTGCCTTTTCAATTATTAAAGGTACTCATCAGAGCTAGTTCTACTGGGCGAGGCCTGGGGCTTCTGAATACAATGATATCACAGGCATGAAAGCATTTCTTTTCTGCCAGAATGGAGCCATAGAATGGAACCCAAAATAAAAAGGAGAAAATCTAGAGACAGAACATCTGATTTTTCTCTTTGATTTTTCTTCCTCAGATGTAAAATCCATTAAATAGGCCAGTATGTAGGCAACTTCTTATTTAACTAGAATTATGGCAATTGCATCCACTCCACATGGAAATATATTGAGTAGTAATGGCTGATTATTTCAATGGACTTTTTTTTGAATCAATAATTATAACTCCCAGATACTGATTATAACCCATATATTTTAAAATATCAATAATTACTGCTAAAAGACCGAGTAGTTGCTTATAGTGGAAAACATACACATTAGGAGAGAGGAATTATGCAAAATTATATGGATTTTACAACACAGAAAATCTATTAGCACACACAAATTAACAAGCCACTTTCTGTTTCCAGTCAGGGCACCATGATAGTCTGTGACTGGTAATCTAGGGAACAAAAAATCTACAGCTATGCTATGCTAAAGTACCACCACTGATATTCCTATACTTACTGTGCCTTGCATAAATGAACTAGTCCAAGAGGAAGGTGGTTGGATGATGCTTACTTACATTTAGATGTTAACCTTTATGTACCAACTATAAGCTGTTGTCACAGGGCCTATATAAGGAAATTAATTTCTGTGCTTAATTATTTCCACTTAGTTGTCTCTAATACTTTACGTAACATTTGACACAGGAACTTGCATGGCAAGTTAGCCACCTGATTATGACCTCCTCCCCCCAGCCCATTCTCTCAGCCTCTCCCCACGGCCAAGCAATGGGACAGGTTATAAGGATAACCCAGCTGCCAAGAACGTCCAAAAGTACATCTGATGCACAAAGAACGGTGAGAAGGACTTCCTCCAAACTCATCCCTCATCTTCAATACAGCTATACCGCTTCTGCACACAGAGTGACACCATGGCTGCAAGGCCATAAGTTGCTGAAATTACCTTATTTATGCTTTCTTTCACCTGTCTTTATGGATGCTGCTGACAACTCTTTGAAACACCATCCTTGGAAAAGGCACAGAGAAGGAGTTCCACACCACACTTTTGGAACAAACCTGTCTTACTAGACTCTGGGTTATAATACATCTGAAGCAATTTCTGTTCACTATGTAAAACTAGGGCAACAGAATGGTTAGCAATGTGACAAAATACATTTAAACTTCTGGCAACTAATGAAAACCACTAGTTTCTTAGGTTTCTTAGTGCAATGCTGCCTCCGTACCAGTTCACAAGTACCACAAAGTGCTACTTTCCACTGGCTTCAGTGGGAAGTGGTCACGTAAGTAAAATGTGGTCCTGGTGCACCTGGATGTAATTCTGCCCTTGCTGCCTCTGTGCTGACAGACTTCTCAGCACCAAAACTCATCTGTACAAGAGGAAGCCTTTGTTACTACTGTGAAAACCTGGGGGTAATTTGAGGTTTTTTTTTTTATTTAATTATCTTTTAATATTTATTTATTTATTTATTTATTTGTTTCTTCTTCTGGCAATCAGTGCAGTTTCCAGGAATTAGAGTGCACAGGCTAGAGGAACAGTGACATGCTTTTCTATAAATCTTATGATGATCAGGATAGGAAAGTCACACAGTTGTGGTCTCCCCTTTCACAGCAGGAATGTGAGAAAACAACAAAATACTGCAGTATACACCAATATAACTGTGAGTAGAATTTGATCCACAGGAGTTTGTTTTTTTAACTGAAAAATCAATAAATGTCAAACAATTACAATACTTTTCCCAGCACAGCCTGTAATGAAATTATGCTTTAGATATAAGATGAATGCAAGCTGTATTTTAGCCATGTTTTGGAGTTAGCAAAAGGCAGAGTTCTCTAGAATTATCCACTGTCACCATGGCATAACTTGAAATTTCATTTTTCTGCCTTCAAGATACATTTTTAGCTATTCTTTTATTTATTTATTTTACTTCTTGTCCGTGTTCTCTGGGTAAGGTTCAGTTTAAGAACATCTGTTTTGGTTTACAACAGAAGTCCAGTAAACACTTATATGCTTCTCAGCATGAAACATTAGTCTTTTAAAATAATCCTGATGTTTTGAAGTATCACAGACTGATTGTGAAGGTGTTAGAGCTTGTCTGAACCTGAGATAACCAGGCTGGGTCCTATTGCTTTACCCATCCACAGGAAAGTGCAGTTAAATAATAAAGATAACATATTTATACCACTTACTAGACATGTGTGTGTATATATATATCTTTCTTCATGTACCTATATTCACTATACATACATATGCACTCTATATGCATATATTATACCTATAAATATCATTTTATTGTCATTAACTTAATGATCAACTAATTTGATCACACTTTCTTTTTTGACTTGAATATGAGATATCTCCATTCTTTTTATACTTGATAGTGAGCTGTAACTTTTCTTTCTGAGAGAAAGAAGGGAAGTTTTAGAATCCCTTTTTCACTTGATGTTGCTCATTTGGAGTGAAAAAGTAAATCCTCAAGGCTTGTACCTATGCTTGGTATAGTAATTAGGAGAATGAAAAGAACAGCAGTTTGCTCTATGTTTCAGAGTCAATTCAGGCTGATAACATCTGAAATCGGGAAGGCAGAAGTGACATATAATCCAGTGCACAGCCATGAGAAAAGATCACCCTGTGTCTAACTTTAAAAAAGATATGCAAAGCCCATGCTTCCCAGGGCAGCTGGTATCCATTGTCTGGATGGTGAAAATAATACAGTCCTCCTCCTTCAAGAAAGCAAAGCTGCACATGCCACCACCCCCTGACTCTGAAGGGAGACAGAGGCCAAATGCATATATGCACATACATCTTTCGACTCGTAGTGCTACCGGCAGCCAAGAGAAAACAACCATCTCGAGAGAAACAAAGAAGGAAGAGACAGAAAGTAAAATAAATACAGACAATCTAATGCAATAAAAGCTGAGGCAGATTTTTGAAGGAGTTCAGCACCCACAAGGAGAGTTCTGTCTTGCCAATAGATCTCCTGAGCTCCTAGAAATGGTGGGGGATAGAGGAGGAACAAGAGAATGGCTTTGAAAGCTCAGTGAGGGTGCAGGTGGACCACCTTACACTGCTCCCTAATGCAGAGTCTCAGCTTTTGCACCAGGCCCCTGAGAACACCCACGTTGTTTTGGTGTCTCATGGTCAGTATTTATGTAACTCACCAGACCCTCTGGGTAATTCAGAAGGAACTTCTGAATTTTGTCAGCATGCAAAAGGAGCACGGAGAACCAGAGATGCTCTATTTCACTATGTTCATAGGTTCACAGCACAACAGGTTTGGGCCCAGATGCTCTTATTATTGTACAATGCCATGTGAGGCACTCCACAGGGCGACACAGCCTACTGTAGATTTTGGGTTACAGTTCATGGAATCCAGCCCTGGGCACTGTGAGTCCTGAACCGGGTTGCTGTGACGCTGACCTGAGCACTCGTACTCAGGCAGGGCTGAGCAGCATGGACACTCATCCTCTGGCTGAGCTGACAGGGTTCCTTGCAGTAGAGCGTGACTCCATAAATCTCTACAGAGAAGACACGCTCAGCAGGGAATTCAGTGGCTGACAAACAGCTGAATGGAAACACCCCATGAAGTGGCCAGTGCATCTATGTGGAGCCGTATGTGGGCACAGCAGGGCAAAGCCAGCATAATCTGCTGCCACGGGCCATCTTGGCACCTGCATTGGAATCCTTTGCTCCAGAAACACCCACTAAATATCTCAGTTCAAAATGTATTTAAGGGAACATCACATGGAGGGGCACTTTTATAACATTAATGCAGGGTGGATTTTTCAGTAGTATGCCTCGGCATTTCATAATGCCATCTGACTGCTTTCCCAAAAGAAGAATAACAATAACATACAGAAATAAGTGGCTTTGCTAAAGATATAGTGATCATGGAGGAAAGAAAATGTAAAATCCAGACACATAACAACTGCTCGGGGTGTTTCCTGGCCTAAATTATAGCTCTCCTCGTGTCTAATATCCTGGATGCAGAAGACAGTTAATGATGATCATAAAATAAAATAGCGAAGTGACTATTCAGTTCCTATTCTCTGGCAGAAATTGTGATGTTGGTTATTACTGGCCTTTCATGCTTCAATAAAAGTCTGCTAGTGTACTTCAGAGTTCTTGTCTTTTGTATTAACAAGTTTTCTTTCTTAGTGTTTTCTTCTCTCCTGTGGTTAATGTTTGGAAATGCTACTCTGTGCGTGAATGCAAGGGCACAAGTTTCCATGTGTATTTCCTCTCTAATTTTACTCAAACTCCCTTATTTAAGAAAACAAACACTGAGATTCATTAATTCCTGTAAGTGGCTTACAAGCTGAGAAAGTGTATTTCTTCCCCTACTTTTTTCTACTGATAAAGGTTATTGTCATCTACTGGTAGAGAATTTAAACAGTAACTTTGTTGACCATACACTTCACAGCAGAAAATAGATGTTCCTTTCTCATTGCGACAATGGTGCAGCCGTCCTTTTGCAGTACATACACAGTAAGGCAGACAATCCACTTGGATATTGCAGCAACAGATTTCTGATTCCAGAGGACAAAAAGAGGCAAATCTACCCTGTTCAGCATCTGGGTTCCTTCTCAGGTATCCAGGCCGTGTTATCTTCTCCATATACTTAATTTTTCCTCTGGAAAAATTGGCAGGGATTTCCTAGTAAATTACCAAACTGAACTCTCCAAACTCTTTAGGCTTTTCCATTGCTGGGATTATGGAGCATTAGTTATCTACTGCAAGGTTAAGCTCTGTGGGCTTCTGAGAGCACCTCCTAATCAACTCTTACGTTTCTAACTGCTTGGCTCAGAGACTACGCTGTACTCCAGACCAAACTTTTGTCTTCTATGTAGCAAAGGTTTGACACATTCTCATTGATCTCTATTTACTTAATTAACAAGCAATTAATGTGAAGTAAAAAAAAAAAAAAACCTCCTCAAAATCCTAGTGTAGTCTTTATAAGGGGGCGAAATATGATGGAATGTTTGAATTTCAGTACAAATAAGAAAAAGATGTATACGAGTTTACATATCACTGCATGCTTAGCATCACACCTGAAGATAATTCTGCTGGACATAACCATGCTACAGCCTCTTCTGCTGCCTTCTCTTGTGTTTGAAGTGCTTAAGACTCAGGGAACAGCAAACACTCTGTACAGTATTATGCTGGTGTGACAGCATTACCCCTCCCTGTTTTCCATACACTGCCCCGTAGCTGCGCCAGCGGAGGGGGGCATGGGAACACTCTAAAATGCTCGAGGCAAAACCAGCCAGTTTATTTTAAGTGGAAAGAACCGTGGGTCTGGACTGGCTTGGCCGTGTTTGCAGATTTCAAGCTAAGCAGCAATCATGCAAGCCACTCTGCTAGCAAAACTGCAGGGGCAGCACTGTCGGCTGGTGGGTGGCACTGACAGTGGAAAGCAGGAATGTCTTTAAGCTGAACAGCTGGAGCCTAGAAGATGCCGTCCCTCTGCAGCTGTAAAACTTCGGATGTAGTGTCCCTTAGGTGTGGGAAAGACCAACCCCAAAGGAAAACATGTGTGACAGGGAAAGTTTCTGTTAGTATCTGGGAAAAAAAAAAAAAAAAAAGCTGTACTTGAAAGAACCCTACAGCTAGTAAATCAGCAAACTCTTGTAAGTACAGAGAGCAAAAATTTTCTTTTACCCAATCCTCAAATAAACAAACTACACGTCTGTGGTGTAAGTGCACCAACTTAGACTTTTTCCTAGCTTTTGGCACTAAAAAAACTCCAAACTTCTAAAACCTCCAAATGTAAAAAGCTAAATATGTGCTTAAATGTTGTTCCTGTACTGGCAAAAGTTTTCAGCAAAGATTTGTTTCAGAGAAAACAGCATTACTATTGCTTAAACATAAGCATGCCCATGTAGAGCTCATAGGCTAAAGCGTCAAGCAAGCAGCATGTCTTCAAATCCCATGGTAGTTCGATGGACACTTTTTTCTGGCCTAACTGAACTGAAACCGTTCCCTTCCCTGTGACGCACGTTCAGTCGCACCCGTGCAATGATGTGGGGGCTACACTGCAAACCAGACGGGCACGTTGCTCTGCTTTATAATGGACCTTGAGAAAAAGAGATGGGTTATTTTCCAAGGTGGGTAACCCAGTTCAGTGTTCAGTCCTACAAAATCTATGCCAGCACAACAGGAAGGAAAGAGGCAGAGATCGGTGGAAGGTTGTGGACAGGGGTGGGAGCTACTTAAGGTCAACTTTGTCACCAAAAAAAACCCCTAAATTGGTATTAGGCATGAGTTCTGTGCCCCACTCAGAACTACTGATTAGCATTTATTATTTTATATTAATACTAATATACATATAAATCAAATAACGTCAAGCCAAATATTAAACATACAAAATAAATAATATTGTAAACTCCTTTAAAACTGTAATCAGGTAAAACTAAAATTAATGTATACATAACATATTTGTATTTTATTCTTTAAAGAACTTCACCTAAAGTATTGTATGAATTCTTATGCAGGAAAATGGTCACTTATGATTCATGTGATTCATCTGTTGCATTTGGAAGGAACTGTGGGATGGCATCACAGATCTGCATTTTCCTCTCATTCTATTAGATACACAATAAAGCTTTCAGAATATTTTAAAGTATCATAACAAAAACTCTATAGGAACCAAAATAATAGCTGAAAATCACAGAACTCTACTTTCTAAGGCCTGCTTCTCACCCCAGACCCAACCATTTCCACAGAAACCACACTTATCTTACAGATACGCAATATGGACTTCAAGCGACAGCTGCCAAAACACTCGTTTAATGAAGATAAACTAACAGAGTGCTGGAGAATATCAGCTGGTAAACTCAGGAATACCCATGCAAGGCATCATCCTTTTGTGTAAATGCACAAACAGTGCCAGCCGAAAGCCATGTTAATCTAACACTGAATTAAAGGCAATTTTAACTTCTGGATTTCATATCCAGCGGTGTCTCTCCCTGCTCTTGATGCTAGGCCAGAGCTCGGAGCAGAGGGCCAGGTTAGGAGCACCTGAGGTTTCCTAGGCTGCACCACAGCTTGGGCTTGTACATTAAAAGTATATAGTACCACTTCTGGGGCGGGGGGGGGTGGGTGGCATATTAGGGCATGAAAGTCAGGAGAGGAACTGAGAGTGATCTCCTCAAGGGCCAGCCCCCTCCCCAAAGGTGACCTGGTGTTGTGAGAAATGACGTTCTAAAGGACGGTCAGTCTCACCCCGAGCTTAATGCCTACCGCAGGGGTAGCGATCACGGCTGCAGCACTTCAAAGGCGGTTGTTTAAAGACACCCAAGTCTGACCTAAAGAGGGACTTACACGCTTGAAACTTGCCTACTTCTCCCTGCTATTTTGGTCACCACAAGAAAGGACAATGCCCCTTCTCTGCAAACCCACCGCTCTCATGTCACGGGCATTTGAAATTAAAAGCATCAGTTTAAAGACAAGAAAATCCGTTCTCGTATAAAAGGAAAAACTACACACAAACCTATTAAAGACATTGAATTATGCGTGAATATGAGAAAACTATGAATTGTAATTAAAGTTGCACCTCTTACTGTTTTCCAGAGCAAAACATAAATTAGCTGAGTGGCTGGATGTAACTCTTTAAGCAAAGCTGCAGGACTGGGTCTTTGCATCTCAGCTTTAATCAGAGAAGCATTAAATTCTGCAAGGGTTAAAAGCTATATGAAGTTGCTGTTACATTGCACAACTAATGATGTAGTTTTACTTGGAAGTAAAGGTGCAACAGATTGAAATACTGTCTTTTATCACTCAGTGGGCAGTACTGAAGAATAGCGCAGAAAACGGGATGTGTTCCAGTCAACTGCAGAGAAGCTGTTGTACTCATTTTATAGATTAATAAGACATTTGGAGAAAGATTTTAACAACAAAAACAGTAACTGAAACAGTTGCAGGCAGTATTATCTATGAGAAAACATTGTGAAAGTCTTTTTAGCTTTTGTTTTATCAAATGACAGTTTAACAAAGAAGTTTTGTAATTTTTCATTTTGTTCCCACGTATTTAATGACAAGCACAGCTCCAGAAGGTATCTCTTACTATCCTTCTGGGCTCTGAGTTCTCACGCAGAATGAGTGTATCGAGCTTTTAATATTAAATAGTTTACTCACAGCACTTTCATTCAGATTCACACGCTAGTTTTCCTCCTTCATAAAAAGGTATTTTTGGATACATGGCTGAAAAGCCAGTCCACAAAGTTGCCTTCCGAATGCAGCAGCTGAGCGCAACGCAGGGTCCCAGAGTTATCCCTCTTAATACGCTCTGAAGAACGCATGGGTAGCACTGTGCACCTCGTTCTGAGCATAATGGGAAATGCCATCCGCGCCAGCAAGGCTGGAAAAAACTTTTTCCTGATTGGCTGCTCACCCTGAACTGCCTGGCAGAGATTTGAAATATGCAACGCAGGGAAGTGATATTCTGTGGCATTCATTCAATTTACCTGCACTACACTCCAGGGAGCCATGCTATTAAACAACAGCTCCAGCGGGTCAATAAAGTTAACTTAATTAAATTGCTTTCCCTCCCACTCTTCCAACTAGCAAGATTTAGGGCACAGGGATGCAGCGCTGCTAATAAATAAAAGGATGGCTTAGCTAATCATTTGCTGAAGAAAGACATATTTTTGTCAATAATTCTACACACAATGCAGAGAGCTAGGTTAAATTAAAACAATCATGTAGGATAAGGGGAGAGACAATACCTACTAATGAATAGCCATTAATATTTTTCAAGCGGTGTCAATTAAATCCACTAGATAAAAGTTAAATCTCAGAGATTGCACTTTTTGCTCCATAAAACTGAAATCACAATTGGTTGAGTGTAATGTTATGAAACATACTATCATTATTACAAGCATGATGAATATACATTCTTAATTTGCTGGGGACTGATCTAGTCCCTTTCTGGTCATTTTGATGTGTACACTCTCACTTACAAGAGTCATGTTTTAGGAGTCTCTAGTCTGTCCTTTTCTATGGCAGTGCACAGAAAATACCACCAATAACTAAGGTTAACAAACATCACAGTTAAGCCAATGTTTACAGATAATTTGCAACCTTATCATACCTTCAAATCCTTGGATCTGAAACCTCTGAGGCTGCTTGCCTATTTGAGGCTAGATGTTTTGAAAAGCTACAATTAGACTGATGTAGTTGTTTTGCAGAATGATATTTAGGTATTCTTATTAATTTTTCCTCAGAAAATCTACTACTTGCTTACTCAGAATACAGACCTGTATTTGGGCAGGAGTTGCCCTGTGCACCTTCTGCTCTGTCTCTTGAGTGTTTCCAGCTTTACCCCAAATCTCCCTTTGCATATGCTGAGCAAAAGCATGCCAAGCGCTGGCAACTGGGCTTTCTAAAGAATTCCTCTGTGCTGCTTATAGTCTATTCCCTCTGAGCTTTTACCTGCAAGTAAGTGGGTCTTTTCTTTTTGTTTCTTTTCTTCAAATATCTTTACTGTTTCCTATGAACAGCAAGATCTTGGAGCTGGTCTGAGTTCTCATAATCAAGTGAGGAGAGAGGGATGCTTGTAAAGGCACGTAGCCACAGTTTAATTTAGGAAGTATGAAAATACATCACAAGGCAGAAAAAGATCCCTTTAGGTCCTCATAGCCAGTTCTTGCAGTACAGGTGGTCTCTCCATAGACCTGCCTGCCATGGGGTCTGAGACTGCCCTTTCCTCCTAGAGCTCAAATCCTCCTCCAGCTCTGTGTTTGCTGCAATTTGTTCTACTCTGACTCCATCCATCCAGTGGAAGTGAAGGTCTCTGATCCCAAACCAGCGAAACCACCAAGCTGAGTAGCCTCACAATAAAGTCCTTTCTCTTCTTCTCATACTGGTTGTTTTGTCTCTTATTTCTCCACAGCCCAAGCTGGAATAGCAACAGCCTTCTTATACATCCTCTCCTTGTATTACAGAAAGAAGTTCAGGTATTACTCACACAGATTTGAATGTCACTCCGTAAGAACTCCCACTGAATACCATAAGACAAAACTGAGATTAAACATATTATTTTCTGTGATTAGGAGTGTCAGAATCCAGTTGGAATGAACAGTTATTTGACTGCTTCATATTCCAGGATGTGTTACTTCGTCAACGCCTCGTCAAAGTCCAGAGTCCACAATGAAAAATGTATATACAAATGCAAACATTAAATAACTAAGCTGAGAAATTTAATATAAAACAAAAGATCACCTATCTAGGGAACTATCTGTCAAAGAGACTGAATTAATTTAAATTAATGGCACAACGCAGTGGAAAGGTGGTCAGATGCCGAGTGCTGTAGGGTCAGAGCCAGGAGGTCTGGTGGGATTGCCCGTCCATCTCCTCACACAATTTCTGCAGCACCAGGGGCTTGACTTCCAAGAGGGGATGGTGATACTCAGCTGCTCCCAGTGCACCTTCCTGCTGACAGATCTCAGCCCCAGAGAAAGAGAGTTCTATTCACAGCATCCGGATGTGCCAGGAAGGGGAGGGAGGACTCTTGTAGGACAACAGTGACCTTTTGGCTAGGACTGAATACACTGAATAAGACCCTTCTGGAAGTAGAATAGCAAAGAAAAGGGAAGCTCTATTATAAAACAAATAACATTGAAATGGAAATATCTTTTTTTTTTTAACCAGTTTAACTCCATATGGCAGCATAAAATGATTCAATATTATAGTCATTATATTAACATATTTTCTTTTCCTTTTTTTCCCCTCAATTCCCCAAGCCTGATGAAGGTGATAGGCTAGGAGACAGATGCTCTGCACTTTTATTGCCATATATAAATCTCAGTGAATAGTAAGAAAACTACAACCATTACTAAAAAAAAAAAAAAGAAAAAGAAAGAAAGAAACAGAAAAAAAATAGGAAGACAGTTTTCTTAGGATAATTAAATGGTTTGGTTCCTTCCTAATGAACTGTACTTCTGGCTCTTTGCTCATTTGTACCCTGACAAGACAGGCAAAGAATGTGTCTGTATCTGCCTAATAAGCGTTGTTATCTTTTAACTGGTTATTAGTACTACAATATAAAAATAATGTTCATGTTGAGCTACATAGGACCGCATTTACCCAAACCTGCTCTTAAGCTGGACTGGGTCTACCCTGTCATATCAGAATGGGGGAATCACAGTTTGGAGGTGGCGCTCCTCCTTAAAAAGACACTAAACACTCACTCTCTGCCCCAAATTCTTTGGGCCGTGAGGAATTTGCAGCCCTTTGCCAGAGCCCCAGGAGGAGCTGCTGGAGGCAGGGTGTCACAGATATACACCACAGCTCCAGGGATCCCAGCTGCAGCCACATCGATTTCTTCTATTTTTAATTTTGTGGGTGATGCAGTGCTAGCTTGTTCTACAGCCAAAGGGGCTGAGACAGGCGTGCTGAACCTACAGACCCTCCCAGGCCAGGCTCCCACGCTCGCTGCGAGGGCTGCTGCTGGGTATCCCTGATTTGTGTCCATGGGAGGAGGCTGGGGGGACCCAAATCTCAAGGGCTCAGCTCCCCTTGCCTGCTGGAATGCAGGAGGGGAGCAGCAGGAGCAGCAGCCTGTCTGTGCTCTGTAAGGAGCAGAGACCACTCGCTTCATGTACTGGAACAAGGATGGCAGTGCGCAGTGATCCTGCCTACCTTTAGGCACTTAATCAAAGCTCCTCGTTCAGGAGAACAGTTGCCTTTTGCCAACAATGGAAAGAAAAAGACACCTCTGAAGGCCCAGTCAGAGCTCAAATGGACCAGAGCCCCTCAAGGTCTTAGCCTCCCAGTACTGGCAGAGCCTGAGGCGATGGTACCTCTAAACTTAGGAACCTCAGTTAGATGCCAGAAGTCAGACAGGTATGGGTCCATGGGATCTTTGAGGAATGAGAGAGACTGTGAGGATGAGAGTGGTGATTATGATACCCAACATCCCAGCAGGATCTGCCTGCTCATCTCCTCCTGTCTCCCTGAGCACCCATGCAAGTTACTTGAGAAACTTAAGCTCAGGCTGTTTCACTTGCCGTGCCTATCAGGTATGGGGAGCGCCTGATGCCCTGCACCCAGGTACTACCTGGCCACAGCAGAAACGCTGGCCTGGATCAGGCCAGGGGCCACAGACACATTTCTGGGGAGGAAGGCAGAGCTGCTAAGAGCTTCCCACTGCTGCAGTGGGGAAGGTGCCACCCGTGGGTTCAGCATCCAGCACGAGTGGCAAAGACAGGCAATACCTGCTCCGGCACAAAATCTCTGAGGGGAAAGGTGACCCTTGATTATGATTTTAACACACCTGATCTGGGGTGAGTTTCTGCCTTTTTGTGTCCAGTGCCACAGGCATTTCTTGCCTGATTAGAGGCTCCCTAAAACTGAATTCCTCTTTCAGCTGCCCCCTCTGCCGTCCCCCCAACCAGATGACAGTCACCCTTCATTTTTACTCATGCACTCACCCACAAAACTCTAAATTCTTAAAGACAGGTGTCAGAGGTGTTCAATGTCTTCCATGACCAAGCTCTTTATTTGTTATACCTGTCAGACCAGTCAATGCATGCTCTGTCTCACTGTGGGCAAGCATATTCCTCCCTGCCAGCATCAAAAACATATCTATCTATTCAGCAATGCTCCATGCCAAGCAACCGCCGTTCTGTGTGGAAAGAAGATTGCGATCAGCACTATTTGTCTACATAATTGTACTCGTCACTGGACAATTGTTGGGTCAGAGGCTAATTTTTTTTATTTATAGGCTTTCCACATTCATCTGAATTTTCCTGTGCTTTCCCCCATTACAAAGATGGTGATGGCATTTGGCTTCATGCTGCAGAAAGTCTGCTAGAAATCTGAGAAAAAATATCTGAAAGCAAATCCATTACACTTGATTGAACAAAAATTTACACTAAGGAGCTGGAGAGGTGCCTCAGATTCAAGGTGCGTTTCTAGGAAAAAAGAAAGACCATGTAAATACTCAGCTTCCTTTTTCTTCATATTGTGTAACTTCTATTTCTAGGAAAATATATTGAATTCTGCTAATGGTATATATGGGATTATATGGAATTATATATAGAGAGAAGATGAAGATCTATACATTTTCAAGGTTAGCTTTCAATTAGCCCTTTATAATAACACTAGCAAACAGAACTCAAATTGATGCTAGGTTGTCTTTAAAAACTGAAACCAAAATTATATGAGCCCCTTATGTCTCAGTGTCCACATAATCCAATTCTGAAATTCCCTAAATGAGAAAAAAAATGTTTTCTTTATGATAAGAATTCTGTTTATTTTTACAAATATAATGCATAGTATTTTGCCTTTTTGTTATGGTTTTAAATAAAGAAATCACCATGTAAGCCATTATTTCACTTCTTTAACACCTCAAGGGTTTCTAAATAATGATGCAAAGCAGAGCTGCTTGTTTCATTTTCCATTGTCCTGCAGGCAGCCTGGACAGAAATTCAAGCATAAATTTTTAATACAAGAATGGATTTTGCTCAAACTCTTTTTTTAACTAGATGTATTTTTTTCAGATTAGATATATATTTGTAATTAAAAGTAGGATCATTTAAAATTAAACATGAAATTGTAATAACATACTGCCAACCTTCTTAAATTCCGTACATTGATTTACATTAAATAAAATACAGTATTCAAGTATTACATATCTATTGGTAAAGATTTGCTGACCATTAAACCACTGAGCTGGGAGAGTTTGAGTGAGTGGAGAAAATGGTCTCTGATGAAGTGTTCAGTCCAAGTTTGATAGCTTTTAGCTTCCTTTGCAGGTGCAGAGAAGGTATTTTCTTCACTTTATTCAGGTTAGCTCTGTTCCATATCTAGTTCATGCAAAGGTACCCCTTGAGACCTGATAAAGGCAGAAAATCTTACTTTCTACTGTAGGTAAAAGCTCCATGGCAGAGGCTGAAACCTGCTAATTCTAAAATCTTGCAGGACACAGTAAACAAGGAAACACACAGTTCTGTTTACTCAGTAAAAAGAATGGTTGATTTGACTAATAAGTCAGCTTAATATAAGTAATAAATAAAACAAATATGTAGTGAATGTGAAATGTCATTCACTGATTTCTAGGATAACAAAAAGTAAAAATCAGGAATCTGAGTAAATATATCATAGGCTTTTATATAATTGCCTAAATGCAACTTAATACAGCTCCGCCTTTACAAACAGAAGGATCTAATGCAAACAAAGTAGCTGTCAAAATAATCTCGTGTATGATATTCTTACAACAGTGGAGCAGGACTGACCATAGCAATTAAGGACCATTTTGACCATGGGAATTATGCTGCCAGTCAGCAATACTGTAAGCAAGGAGAATATGATGTAAAAGGAAATTACCCACTCTTATTTGGGTAATAACACACTTCCCAGTCTAGATTATCAATGAAGTGAGCTCACCCACCTTATTATCTACTGCTACACAATGGCAGAAAACCAAAATATTTTAATGATACCGACTGAGAGGAACCAACTCTTTCCCAGGAAACTAATTAAAAGTAAACCCACAAAAGAAAGACAGAGCGATGATCTCAATTACATTCCTTGCTTGCTTTTTCCCATGGTAAGGCCACCAAATTGGCTCTTAGCTTCTTTTAAAAAAGCCAAGCAGACTGAACTCTTCAAATCTTTTGCAGACATTTTCTTCAGTGTACTAATGATTGCTGTGGCCCTCTTCTGGCCCTCTCTGGTTTTTTTCAACACTCTTAAAGCAGGGGCACCAATGCACAGCCTTCTAGCATCAGTCTCCCTGAAGCCACACTCACAACCAAAGCAATGACCCGTGTTCCATGTAATCAATTTTCTCACTGAAGTTGCTTATCTGCTGTGATTCCTGAAATATTTCCCCCAAAGGTTAGGACTCCTTTGAACACAATTCCTCTTTCTCTCAATGAAGCTAGTATTCTTCAGCCTTAAATTCAGTTTTTCACTTTATACAGATGGACTGAGGTTACCAGGTTGCTTGCCATAGAAGTGGCCTGGACTCTTTGTTTCATTGCAAATTCCATTCACAGAATATCATTCACAGTGATATTCTGTCAGCTTCCAGGTTGTCTGAAAAAAGCTGAAAACGTATGTCTAATTGTGAACCTTGTTGAAACCCACTGCAAACACTTTCCCTCAATTACAACTCCTCATCTCAAGTATTTTCTGTGGATTTGCTAGTTTAGCATGTGCTCTATTGACACTGTGTAGGGTTAATTTTTTATCAGAACACTTAATAGACTGAAGTAAAGTAATAATTTGCCTGGGAATACTGTAGATCCAAGTAGCTGAAAGTTACTGAAAGCAGAGGTGAGGGACTGGGGTTCAAATACTACTTAGTAGAAGAGGGAATTGACCCTGTGACTATTACAATTCTGTACTACAAAACAAAAGGAGATATGAGCACCACTGCTTCTACCTGTGCTGTGAACCTGCCTATCCTCCTTTGCTTTTGTAACATCTCCCTCAAAATAAAATGTTGTTTATTAAAATTGATTAATCTACCTAAACCAGAATGGAGCCTCTTTCCCACCCTCTATTCCCATCTCAAAAAGAAACCCTCCCTTTACTCTGTCCAGATTGACTCACTGTTTATTATTTATTTCCTGGGTTGATGAAGTGATAAATCAAGTTTGTTCACAGTCCTGATATGCTTAACGCCACAGAGATTGAGTAATTCAATTATTAGGCCTGAATTCATTGTGTCAAACAGCCTCAGCTTCCTTACGGTCTGCTTTTCATGCAAAACAGAACGGTGCTTCAAATGCATCTTAGAGACAAATCCAAAAAGAATTGAAGCTGTTGGCTCCAGCCTGTTATTTCCTGTTAGTAAAATCCAAGTGAATGGTCAATTGAGTAGATATGGAAGCTCGCATTATTATACACATCCCTGACATGTTATGGTCCAGATAGGAAAGTGAACCACACAGAAGTGCAGAGAATTAGAAGAGAGATCACCTAGTAACAACTGATGTACTCAGTACCTCTGCTTTCTGGAAAGACAGAAATCTAAGTCTGACTCTGTGTTTTTTTTCAGACCTCAAACAAGACTAAAAAATTTGGCTACATGCTTGTAGTAGGTTGACCCTGGCTGGATGCCAGTGCCTACCAAAGCCGTTCTATCACTCCCCTTCTCAGCTGGACAGGGGAGAGAAAATACGACGAAAGGGTCATGGGTCGAGATAAGGACAGGGAGAGATCACTCACCCATCACTGTAATGGGCAAAACAGATTTGACTTGGGGAAATTAGTTTAATTTATTACCAATCAAATCAGAGTAAGAGAATGAGAAATAAACCCAAATCTTAAAACACCTTCCCCTCCACTCCTCCCTCCTTCCCGGGCTTCAATTTCACTCTCAATTTTCTCCACCTCCTCCCCACCAGTGGTACAGGGGTACTGGGAATGGGGGTTCCGGTCAGTTCATCACACATTGTCTCTGCCGCTCCTTCCTGCTCTGGGGGAGGACTCCTCACACTCTTCCCCTGCTCCAGCGCAGGGTTGCTCCCACGGCAGACAGTCCACAAACTTCTCCAGCATGGGTCCTTCCCCTGGGCTACAGTTCTTAATGAACTGCTCCAGCCTGGGTTACCCATGGGGTCACAAGCCCTGCCAGCAAACTTGCTCCGGCCTGGGCTCCTCTCTCCATGGGGCCACAGGTCCTGCCACGAGCCTGCTCCAGTGTAAGCTTCCCATTTGGCCACAACCTCCTTTGGGCACATCCACCTGCTCCTGTGGGGTCCTCCACAGGCTGCAGGTGGATCTCTGCTCCTCTGTGAGCCTCCATGGGCTGCAAGGGGGACAGCCTGCTTCACCATGGGCTGCACCACAGGCTGCAGGAGAATCTGCTCCGGCGCCTGGAGTGACCTCATATGCTCACTCCTCTCTCTGGCTGTAGTTGCTGGGTTGTGCAGTTTCCTTTTTTTCCTTCTTACCTATGTTATCACAGAGGCGCTAGCACCATCACTGATGGACTCAGCTTTATGTAGTGGTGGGTAGAGCCGGCTTGCATTTGCTCTATTGGACATGGGAGAAGCTTCTAACAGCTTCTCACATAAGCCACCTCTTCAGCTCCCCTGCTACCTAAACCTTGCCATGAAAACCTGATACACTTCTTATAGCCAAAACTTCTGAAAAGAAACCAAGCAAGTAACAAGAAAGAAAGCTGGGTTTGCACTTGTGAAAACAATGGAAACAGAGAAAAATCTTAAAATTTCATCTGCTTGTGTAGAACGTCAAATTTCAAGTGTTCAATCTATAGCTTATAATAAAATTACATTTAAGTAATATAAATAATATGAACCCAAATATTTTTATTCCTGTATTTTCACTAATTCATATGAGCAGTCATTAAATTGTGCACATTCTTTATATCACTTTTTCTTGTTTTACATGAAATAATACATCAGAAGTCATTTATTTTGGAGACTACTGGTAGCTAAACATGATTAATTATGACATGCAAGGTCATGAAATATTAGATACTGTATAACTTAAATTCAATGTATTCTCTTCATCTTTAACTTAGAAATATGCAGTGGCAAAAGGTGATAACGTCCTAAAATTTCATTGCCTATCATTCAAAGGATAAGACTGTCAAAGCTGAGCCAGCCTGTAACCAGGCACTGAGTTTCATAAAATCCATTGGGTACACTGAAGTGGAATATACTCCAACCAGAAGCAAAAAACTTAATATTTACAGTAGCTGTATAAAACTACAAAGACAGATGAAGTGTGATAGTGATAGGAGAATCTTCATTGCTATTTTGGTGGAGCAGTCTCTGGAAGTATAAGATCCCTCACTTAAGAAACTAGGATGAGTGGACTCCATTGGATAGAAATAATTTTGTGTTTTAAAATGTAGTTTCTTATAAACATTATTCTTTATAAACAGCAAACTTTAAGAAGTTCTAAAGTTCTCCTTCAACAAGTCCTGAAGAGGAAGGAGCTTTCTTTTCTGTTCCTCTTACTAAGGATCTTCTTCCTCCTCCTTCCAATGCGAGTTGTCCTTTTCCTCTCTGCTTTTCCCAATCCTACCAGCCCTTCTAATACTCTTTCCTCTAACTGTAGAGGCTATACTCAGACACTACTTTTTCCAGCAGTTTCCAAATTCTTCCAGCTTCTTTTCCGTAAGTCCAGTAAGGACTTACAATTGTTAAATACTTTTCTTTTTCCCTTTCTATAAAAATCTCTGCTATTTTTGAGAGATACCATCATATTTTTCTCAGAATTTTCAACTTGGACTTCACTCAGATTGGAAGGAATAACAACTTGTAGGTAACTTTTAAAAGCTTAAAAAATTTTGAAAAAAGGTTTTCTCTTGTTCCTTTAGAATTGAAGCCAAGGATCAGACAAGGTCCTCTCCTCATTTCTCAGTAAAATCACAAAAAAGTCTGGGAAATCTAACAATTATGGAAGAAGAACAAAGTCCAAAGACCCTTTTCAAGGCTTGAGTTCCTTGTTTTACATCAGTTTACCTTTGGGGTAGTATGTATCAAGCCTAAATAGGCACGAGGAGGTTTAAGTGCAGTCAAAGGTCTACATTTTGGGGAAAGCAGGGGAGTCTGAGAAAGATAATGCAGAGTCAGCTGGAGAAAGTGAGTCAGGTATTGCTGCCATACAGATAGTAAGCGTAGTTACGGAAACAAGTTTATTAAAGGGCTATTCTGCTATAACCAGCTGTACTAGGTGGACTGCACTGCATAAGGTACTGGTTTAGATGCAGTGTTAGCAAACTCCTGATGTAGTGTAAGTTGGAGACTAAGCAGTTCAACCTTTCAAAGAGTAAGGCAGGCAGAGGGAGCACAGGAGACTAAATGGGCAAAGGAGGCATACAAAGATGGTTTTTGTATCCATGTGAATCCTAGCAAATTTTAGGGCCCTATTTTCTACAATGAGTAACCTCTGGAGGCTCCCAAGAAGAAAAAGAAGAGCTCACCTGCAAATGGATAAGCATTTCCTGACCCTGGTGCCATACAATTCAAGTGACAGAAAACAGGATTTAACCATTTAACCTTTTACCAGAAAAAGGCCACAAACATCTTGAGATATGATTACAGTCCCACTGATATTAAAAGTTGTAATAATCAGGTGATCCAGTACTTAATCTCAATTATATCTGTAATATTGATAGGTTTCATTCTAGCCAGGAAAGATTAAGGTCACTTTTGTACTATTCAGTTTGCACTCATATTCACTTGGCCCAGTCCGTATAATAAATACAAGGATAAAATACAAGTCAGGAATACAGGAGAGAAAACAAATTGAGAATTAAGAACTTACTTGTCAGAAGACCAGTGATATTCAAAAAACTGTTCTCGTTGGTCAGTTTTTGCAGTCACTCTGTGGTCTCAAGGAAGATATCTAAAGGTCTTGAATAGGCTCTGAAAAGAAGAATAATCAAGGACTTAGTAATTATATCACCTATCAAATACTAAACCAAAACCTGTCCAAAACAACTTGCTTTCTCATTTTATTGGATTATTCATTCATAATTTTTTTTTTATTCTACCACTGAATCTACAGAGAGTTTATGGGCTTCTACAAGTTGAACTGCTCAGATCAGGCTTCCTGGAGTGCACAGGGAAGCAGAACAATGAGAAGAGGGATTAAATAATTTATTCTCTTGCATATGTTCATTTCTAAGCTGTTCCAATTGTGAGAGAACAGTGAAAATGAAAGAGGTCTGGCTCCTTTATGGTTTAATAAACCAATATGCTGGAGTAACTTACTTTCCAAAACAGGCACATGAAGTCATGTCCCTAAATGTCTTTCAAACAATTGACTAGAGTTTGTTGGCTATCTTTTGGACTAGTTCATGTATTTGGCCTCCTTATTTGTGATCTAACAGCTGACGATGTTCCTTTGTACTTACAATGTTATTTTGCATTTCAAGTCCACCTTTGTAATTTCTGATTGTCCTTAATGGACAGGACAGTTGATTGAGTCGAGGAGGCATCTCAGCTGTCCAAAACTAAAGGAAAGACTGGGAGATGACCAGTGCTTCCATCTATGCAGATTGTGGGGGTTGGGAGAGGTAGAGTAGTTGGGAATGAAGGAGTGAAATTGAGACTGGGAAAAAGAAGGGGTGGAAAGAAGGTGTTTTTAGTGTTGTCTTTGTTTCTTACTATCCTACTTTATTTTTAATTGGCAATAAATTATATTTATTTTCCCCAAGTCGAGTTTGTTTTTTTTTTTGCCCATGACAGTAATTGTTCAGCTATCTCCTTGCTTTTATCTCAACCCATAAGATTTTCTATCATGTTTTCTCCCCCAGTTCTGCTGAGAAGGGGAAGTGAGAAAGCAGATGGGTGGGTGCCTGGCTACTGGCCAAGGTCAACCCACCACAGCTATAAAATAATATTTGGATCACCAGTCTCTCCAAGACCAGCTAGACTGAGACTGAAATGGAAAAAAAAGCCATACAAAGAAAAATCTGTCTATAATGCACAGCTATAAACAGAATTAGTAAGGAACAGAACTCCTCCTCAGAGAAAACTATGTTAACAGGAAATCTTCATACACCTCTAGCTTCTATACTGTAGTGCAGCCACAAGCAAAAAGTCAAATCATAGAATAGAATCATAGAATGGTTTGGGTTGGAAGGGACCTTCAAAGGTCATCTAGTCCAAGCCCTCTGCAAGGAGCAGGGACATCTCCAACTACATCATGTTCCTCTCAGCCTCATCCAGCCTGGCCTTGAATGTTTCCAGGGATGGGGCATCCACCACCTCTCTGAGCAAGCTGTTCCAGTGTTCCACCACCTTCAGTGTAAAAATTTTTTTTCCTAATATCTAATCTAAATCTAAATGACTCACACGCCATGAAAGGAGAGTGCTGAAAATCTCATTTAAAAAAGATCTCTGCTTGTGATATGATGCTGAGGACTCTTTGGCCCATTAAGGAATTTTTGACAGTGACCACTGGGGTACAATATAGTGAATGTTTTAAAGTCAGAGATTGGACTGATCGACTTGCTGTACTATATTTATTCTGTCAGCAGTTCTTTTAGAAATAACTATTTAAACTTCTTTCACGGCTAGGTTTTAACAATCTTGAGGTGATGTATTTCATTCCAGATTTCATTAAGCTCCAAAACTCCATCTTAGCAACCGTTACGATAGTAATACCACATTTCAGCTACGTAAAAAAGGGAAGGGCTACGCATCTTTATCTGATATTGAAGACTATGTGATGAAATCTCCATCGAGTTAGTACAGCAAAAGATTACGCATTTGTTTGGATTCCCTTGCTTTTGGTCAGGATACGTCTTACAGTGGCAAAACTAGCAAAACTCTCTCAGAAAAACCCATTGAATGAACTCTCTCCTGAATGAGTTTCTTGTTAGAACTAATGTTCTGTTAAAATAATCTAACAACCCACTAAAATTATGGGCTCCATGGAAAACTTTCACATTGTCTCACATACTTGTGAGAAATCTCTGGGATAACAAAACCTACCACAATATAAATTGCCAGTAGAACTGAGCTAATATTAAATTCTACCAACAATCTCCTGTTTACAACCTAAAACACTCTTGTAATTTAGCTGTGTTTTCATGGCTAAATAACTAAGGTCTCATGCCTGTACCCTGGGAAATCTGTAAACACACAGTGAAATTGATTGTTAGTTGGGAAACAAGGGGAAACAGCTTTATGAAAATATCACCTCACCTAAATTCTCATCAACTGTCAAAGAGAAGAAAATGGTATATTAGGAAATATTAGGAAAAGAACAGAAAAACTGCAGAAGAAAACACGATAACACTGCCATAAAATCCATTGCCCACCTAACATTTTGAATATTGAATACAGTTCCAGTCATCTCATCTCAAAAACGACAGGATAGCAATAGAAGGATAAAGAAAAGGGTGACAGGATGATGAAAGGTATGTAATGGCTTCTGTAGTAGGAGAGAAAAAAAAAAAGTCTTTAAGATTTTCATATTGAAAGAGGGACAAATGAAGGAAAGGACTGTGACACAGCTCCAGAAAATAATGAACTGTAGAGAGAAAGTGAATAAAGAATGCTTTTCTGCTATATTTCATAGCACAGGAAGCAGTCCCAGTAAAATGAGCAGTTAGCAAGTTTAAAACACAGAATCCTAGAAAGGGTGCTTTCTGCAAAGATCATAATTAAATAGTGGAACTCATTGCCACATGTGTGGGCTTCAAAAAGCAATTCACTGCAATAGCAAAAGAAACATTGACCAGTCTGTATTTTACACAAAGATGCACAATAAAAGCCTTCAGCTTAAGAAGCACTGAGGAGTGCTGTGGGGTGGTACCAAGGCAAGTTATCGTTTGGTCTGATTTAAATACAATTTTTACAATGTCCTCATTCATTTTGCACTTTTATTGCATTCTTGGTGATATCTTGCAACATGGAGGTGTTAGAGAGCATACTGTGCCTCCAGCTAGCGTGCAAGGAAGTTTTTGAAGGCAGAAAATTCCTAGTTTCCCTGGTCCCCTTGTGCAAATTCACATCCTAGGGTAATTAGAAGAAACAAAGGGTTTTATTTTTGGAGACCTCACAAGCCCATCCTTAGTTTTGGCCATAAAAAAAAAAAGAATATAATTATAATTATAATAATACTCCATACAGATCTATGATAATCTTTTAGTGTTTTGGTACCTGACATAAATGAGTAAATAAGAACGGGTATACTAGGTCAGACAGAAGATCTGTCTACCTAAGCCAGTATCCCTTCATCAACAGCGGCCAAAATACAAAGTTAGCTTTAGCTAGCGTGACATATTCAGCTTTCAAGATATTAGACACTTTAGAAAGCCATACAAACCTTTCTCATCCTGAACAGACATTGAGTAACCACTATGAAAGGAAAAGTTCTGGAGGAAAATCCTCCCCAGGCCCAAGTCCTGGTTCACTTCCCAGCGATTGAGATCACACCAAACTATGCCCCATCCCTCCTCTCACATGCTGGTTTTCACTGAAAAATAACATGGGCAGATAATAGGAGAGAGTAGTGATAGCACGTAAGGTTAGAGATCTGGGCAACAAAGACTCTGGGCACACGTGCCCCACAGCTTAGGTGCCACCTGCCCAACCAGAGATCTGGTCAGCCAAAACTAATCAGAACATTTTCATCATAGTTATAAAAGCATTTCCTGAACACAGCCTTTTATCTCGTAAGAAGCATCAGGCATCCCGTAGTGGAAATGGCAAGTCCTTCACTTGTAGCATGACAGTGAGCAGGGTAAAGTCTTTTATGAAACTGTCGCATGAACACAAGAGGTATACAGAGTTGAATAAACCTTGCTTATTCACTAAAAATAAACATATTTTATCACTTCAATAAATGGAAAGTGACAATTCCACATATCCTATGTCTAAGCATTTGTCTGGAAAAATCTTTTTATTCCTCCCTCATGAGTTAGATTAAGGTGAAGAGCACTAGCTACACAAGAGAGACCATTTTCTTCTTTTTTTTTGAGGGGAGAAAAGGCAGTATCATTACTTATTTCCATAAAATGAGAGTTTTGTTTATAAATTCCTTTAATATTCAGTAACAGTTGGATGCCAAACCCGAGGCTCCTTAGAAAACCCTAGCCTAAAGCCTGGCTGTCTGAGTAGGTTGCACCATTTGAACTTAAAGCCCCTCTGCAGAATGTTTATTTCAATCCAAAATCACATATTTGTATTAAATTTAAGCCAATTCCTAAGAGTCTTGCCCAAAAAAAAGAGACATTAGGCTGAAGAGATATTGTAGAAAAAGCTAGTTCTAACTACCCATGTTGGAACAGTGACTACTCTTGAAATTCATACTCTATAAAGAGAAATGGAAGCCATTCAAAACTGATAGGAAACCAATGAGGTTTACATCCAAATACATTTTTGTTCTGTTTTTGTCTGGGATAGAGTTAATTTTCTTCCTAGTAGCTGTCATAGTACTGTGTGTTGGATGTAGGATGAAAATAATGTTGATAACACACTGATGTTTTAGTCGTTGCTGAGCAGTGCTTACACCAAGTCAACGACCTTTCAGCTTCTCATACTGCTCTGCGAGTGAGGAGGCTGGAGGTGCACAAGAAGCTGGAAGGAGACATGGCTTGGACAGCTGACTCAAACTGGCCAAAGGGATATTCCATACCATATGATATCATGCTGAACATATAAACTGAGGTGAGGTGGCCAGGGGGGGCCGCTGCTCGGGGACTGCCTAGGCATCGGTGAGTGGGTTGTGAGCATTTGCATTATGCATCACTTGTCTTGTATATTCTTTATTATTATTATTATTATTATTATTATTATTATTATTATTATTATTATTATTATTATTATTATTATTATTATTATTATTATTATTTTCCCTTCCTTTTCTGTTCTGTTAAACTGTCTTTATCTGAACCCATGAGTTTTAACTTTTTTTCCAATTCTCTCTCCCATCCCACTGTGTGGGAGTGAGCAAATGGCTGCATGGTGTTTAGCTGCCTGCCAGGTTAAATCACAACAATGTGTCTCTATAACTTTCTTCAACAGTTAACCAAAATTAACAAAAAAAGTCATTATTCTGGCCAAGCCAAAAGACCTTCTTATGCAGGCATGGACTTACCCCAATGCCTATCCACTCTATAAGGGTTACTGCTCAGGGTAACTGCAAAAGTCAGAAGAACATGTTCCAGTGGCTCAGAAACAAACTGCCACGAGCCCCAGGACGTTACTACCTTTACACTGGTATTTCAGCTAGCAGAGTTGCATTGGTTTAGGCAAGGTATCCAAGTTCCTGACTGGCTGACAAATTCCCCAGTAAAAATCTGGTATTTTTCTCTGGGGAACAGGAAACAACAAAAACCTTTCCATGGTGATTTTACTAACATGGCATGAGGTGGAATTGCTGGTGTGGCTGGAGGCCAGCCTGAGGAATGCTTTGCTTGTGGAACACAGTACACCCATATTTCTGAGTTGATTAGGAAAGCACTCCTGCTGCAGGTGTGACCACGACAAACCACATCGGCTCAATTGTTTTCATAGCAGTTTACTGCTTTGTCTCCCAGAGCACATCTGAAGAACTAAACTTCGCAGTGTAGAAAAGATCTCAAGTCAACTGGAACCTCTGTGGAGACAATGAAGCTGCTCAAGGGCACCTGTCAACTACAGCTTAGTCTACTGGACATGTTAGTCCTCCCCATGTTAGTCTCACCCATCCACCTACACTTAACCTTGGAAAAAAAAATAGCTTTTTGTTGTAGTTTGTACCAGGCCTACAACTGATCTGAACTACAGTATACCTACAGGGCTTTCCCAGCTGACACGAGGATCTACATTAAACCTTCTACTAGCCCAGCAGCACTGCAATAAACACACCTCAGATAACACTGGTGTGCCAACAGCTCCTCGCATGGTCCTGGCCTTATTTTTCAATGGAAAACAGGAACAAAAGAGTAATCAAAGAAATAATGAAATTAATAGGAATAAGTTAAAAGGTAAAACAAATACTGTTTTTTGATAGCTTAATTCTTTGCATTGGGTGTAGGTGTCAAAGTGTTGGCAGTGTGGGTGGCCTCTGTGAGGAGCCAAGCTGATGGCACCTCTGGGAAACGTATTTAAGAAAGGGCAGAAAATGTCACACAGGCAGAGGAGGAGGGGAAAAAGACGAGTGAGAAACAACAGAGGGAGTACCAATGTCAGAGGAGGAGGAGGTGCTCCAGGCACAGCAGCAAATATGCCTTGTGGCCTGTGGAGGACCCCACACCGGAGCATGTGGATATTTCCTGAAGGACTGTGATCAATGGGAGAGAGACCAGAATATAGCAGGGGAGAAGTGTGAAAGGGAATGAGTAGCAGGGAAAAACTGCTTCGTATTGGTCATAACCCCCATCACCCGTGCACCCTTCAGCGGAGTGCGGGAGAGGAGTTGCCTGTGAAAGAATGACGTTAAGCCTGGGAAAGGGAGGAGGAGAAGTGTTGTTTTAATGCTTGTCTTCTTGTTTCTCACTGCCTGAATCTACATTAGGTGGCAGTAATTTAAATTAATGTTCCCCAAGTTGAGTCTGTTTTGCCCGTGACAGTAACTGGCAAGTGATCTCCTTGACTTATCTTGACTCACAAGCTTTTTCATCCTATTTTGTCCTCCTGTCCTTCTGAGGAAAGGGATTGGGAGAGCAGCTGGGTGGGCGCCTAGCCACTGGCCAAGGCCAACCCACCACATCCCTAGAGCAGGCGACATATTCATGCTACTTTGCTTTCAGTGAAAGTGTCCATACTGGGTTCGTTGCGCCTCAATCATATACATGAATTCCATACCTTCAGTTGACTTAATCTGAACTGCTCTGAGCAATCCCTATAGGTTGTGTTCTCAGGGAGCATGAGGATGCAACCCTGCTTTCCCACTACATCCATTGTAGCTAGTTTGTACACGCATTATCCAGCCTTACTTCCTGCTTGCAAATTGTTAATGAGCAGATTTCTGCCAATGCATTTGTTAATTATGCACTGAATTATTTGGACAAAACATTTTTAGCATGTGGGTTGTTTGTCAGCTGTTTCCCATTGGCTATGCATTGTTAATAATTGTTTTGACTTCTGCCTTCTGTGCCTTATGGTGCAGGAAGAATGGTATTGTTCACGAATGGCCACCTCATAGTAACACCAATGTTTCTGCTGACTGAATAGATGAAAACAACTTTCCAAAAAGACAGAGGTGAATAAGGAATGACTGAATAACAAACAGCAAATAGTTACCATGTTAGTTTGCACCTCGGTATTGTTGTTTGTGTGTGAGTACAAAATATTCAGCAAAGTAAAGCGCTTCCTCACACATGTAAGTAAATATTTCTCAATTCTTCATAAAAGGAATCAAAATGTCATCAAACTAAATAGCTGTTTGGATCTAATAGATGTTTTTGTCAAATGTTACAACTGTAGCGAATCAGTTTTACCTATAAGAAAACAAGTTTGCTGTAACCAACGTGCAATCTGTAATGCAAAGGTTGCCATGTTACTGAAGGCCTTTTCCGTGAAAGAGCTATGAGGATGACTAATTAGAATTATTACATTTGCTGTAAGTTTGGACAATCACCTGGAATAATTTAATTTGCTTTAAGCTTGGTCAATATAAGTGCATTCTTTTCTCTGATTTTCCTTAAAATCTCTGTGCCACCTGAAATGATCACATCTGGTAGGGTCCATGCTTTTTCTTTGCCCTTCCAACATCACACACACAACATTTTTTAAGTCCCAAAGGCCTTTGACATCGCATTACAATGGATCAGCCACTTCTAATATGCTGAGAAGGAAGAAAAGCAGACTCCCCAAGAGAGGGGAAGCAGAAAATCTGCCCTGAGGCCTCCCTATTGTTATTTCATTTAGGGAGACAGGCAATACCACAGTGTCTATGACAAGAGAGGAAAAGATTTTAAGTTCCCCCAGCTGTCCCCTTCTTAATTTGATACTGATTGTCCCGTCAGTCCCAACCATCTATAGAACACTGAGATTTTTCATGGCTGCTGTGCCAGAGAAATCTCCTGCCTGCTTGTGATGTGCTGTTGTTGTACTTTGAGCAATACTCCAAAATCAGTAAGCACGTGATGAATCACAGGCAGCAGACACCACTCTACCTTATCCAGGAGCAAGCTGTTTTTTTTTTTATTGAAGATTATTCTGGCATGTCAGGAAGCAGGATTCATGCTTAAACTTTTCTAATTGCCTCAGCTTAGTTTCATAAGGATGTGTGCAACAAAGATACATGTGAAGAACATTACACAGTTCAGTCAGCATTTCTTTGGGGAGGATGGACAAAAAAAGAGAGCAGTGGTCAGCATAGTATCCTTGTGGGACAAGCTTGGATTGGCAGCTAGGGAAACCTATGCAGATAACAAAGAGCAAGGGCTGTTTCACTTATACACTCTGTAGGAGATAACCTCTTCTCTATGCAGTATACTCTGATCAGAAATGGTTAGGAACAGGGAATCTCTGAAAGACCATGTCCAGTTAATATGACATCTCAACTTAGAAAATACCAGCATGTTTATTGTGCTGTGTTGCTCCTCAGAAATATTAAGCACTTTCAGAGTTACCATTCTCTTCCGCAGTATGTGTCAAAATCCCTTACTAGTTGAGAAGGGGTATTGCGCAGGCTGTACAAAAAGGCTGAGCCACCTGCCTCAGGCCTTGCAATGGAAGTGGTAAAACTAGAAACAAAATTCATGTCAGCTCTCCCAGATGCTCTGTGAGTTCCATTACTGCAGACAGACTTACACAGATGACACGTCTCTACCAGGTAAGGGCAGAGAAATGACATAACTTGCCCCGTGTCACATAGGTGAGGCTTGCTTAACCTTCAGGGTATTGCATGATCTGCTAAACTGCTCTGCCTCTGGAATTAGCTCATGAAAAGGTGGTGGTATCAAAAGGCAGCTGAGAAGAGAAGTCTCACTGTGAATTGCTGAAAGTGATTGCTTTCACAAAACGACATCCATTAAAGTATCACTCTCCCGCAAAGAGAAACCAAACAATCATAACGCAAACATAACAATTGGCACTGAGAACTAATGTACAGGAGCTATACATTTACTAGGAAGAAAAATTGTTAACATAGTGTCACTTTAATCAACTATTTTTATTCCAGGACAAGAATGAATGGATACTTATCACATTATAAGACTCTGTGAGCACAATCCCATTTTTCTTATATGTGAAATCAATGGCCTTACATTAGAAAAGAATCTCACTCAGGGACATCCTTGAAACCAGTCACATGATTAAGATGAGCCAGGTTTCACTTCATATGGTCAGCTGACATCCGTGATGCATATCACATATTACCATTAATATTACCGTATTACTGTTATACTGCAATACTGAAAATGCCATTTCACCCATTCAAACATCCATATTGATCTCTGGCTACATTAAGTACTTCCAGTTAAAAAGTGTGAAAAATCCCACCTTTTCAGCTAAGGATTCAGTTAAATAACTCAGCTGAAAACTACAAGAATAATTCTTATTCAATTTCCTCATTCCACATATGGGAATGATTGGCAGTAATCTACTTCATTCAAACAGTGATCTCCCATAGTTTTCCAACAAGATATAAATGGAAACAAATAATTTTGATCAATCTACAGCTTATACACACAACAAATAGCATATTGCAATCAGTGAGCAAATCTGTAAGGGTACAGTTTATAGCAGCAGGTCATTTGCTTGTACTGCAATTTAGTTTTCAGTTTTCTCATATCTGCTTAGCAATTTTACCTGCTATGTTTTCCAGAACACTGTGGTGTATCCTGTTGTTGTGGGCAATTTGGCCATGCAGAAGCACAGTGACGTTTCCACAATTTAATTTGCATGCAGAAGTCCACCTTACCCTTCCTTATGCCAAAATGAAAGCCACGGTTGTTTCCACTGCCTACAGATCATGACCTTCTTGTGCAAAGATCAGCGGGTTCTCTTTGATGCACTAAGTCTGACCTCCCAGAGAATATGCAGTGCAAAATCCCACTTGGTTTGTAATTCTGTAAGTCCCTGACTGTGAGCCTAAACTACTCCCTTCCCACCTGTATCCCACCTTTCAACAGCAAAGCTGTCTGGTGTTAGTGTACAAAAATGGGATTCCTCTTCGTAATTACGCTTCCCTCACCTTCCATGGCTGTGTCTATCCCCTCTAAAGATAAAAAGGACTAAAAAGAAAAGGTGATAGACAGAAAAATGGCTCTATGGAAGAAAAGAAGGTTAGGCAGCATACTGTGGAATTACTGCTGGCCAACTCCTGCCATCCAGCTCCAGGGTTGTTTGTATATAAGGTAAGGAAGCACAGTCTATTCCATCACCCAGATCATTACCAAAAATACTGAATAGTTGGGGGAATTGAAAGGCTGCATACCGGAAAGGGCTCAGTTGATGATTTCAAGCCCAGCCACTCCTGGGAAATTCTGCAAGATAAGCAGGGTTGAGAAAGTCTAAACATTTTCTTGGGGGCTGAGTCGAGGGGTTTGCGATACATGCAATTAGTCGGTCAGGGGTTGAAGGACAACCCAACCCTCAGTGCAGATACTGGACAGTGGCCTGTGTAAAGCACAGGAGCCAGGGAACAGCGTGCCTTGGTGCTGCATAAACCCATGGGCACTCACTGCTGCTGTCCTTCAGGAGAGCAGCGTGCTACCCTGGCACAACGTATGCTGATGCAGGCAGAAGGTTAAGCCCACAGATAAAACATTTCTTTGTCCCCTTAGCTGTGCAGTTTGCGTAAACTGAAGTTAGTAGGACCTTGCTTGTGTCTAGCAGTCACAGTAATAGTTTTTCTGCACTTTGTTCAGAAACTGCAGAAAAGGAGGGACTTTTCAAGGAGGGACAGTGAGGCTCAAGGGAAATCTGACCCTTTCTGCACCAATCTGCCATCATTAAACCTGACATTTTTCTTCTTAGAGCTGCAATAATTCTTTGAATCACTACAGTATTTATAATGAAAAGAGAAGTCAGTCACTATAAATATTTAAGTGTCTTAAAGATTAATTAAGAACTAAGCAGGAAGCTGCCTTTTCTTTTTAAGCAATACATTTTTGATTGCAAAGTATGATTTAGTAAGAAATTGGTTCTTAATGGAAATATAAAAGGAGAAATTTGAAGGTCAAGGATAATGATCAGATACCTGCATATGGGTCTGCACATAGAACACTGTGCTACACTTAAGCAAATATTGCAAAAAAAAATTAAAAGATATTCATTTGAATAAAATGCTAAGTTCTGTTAAAGTAGTTACCATCTTTTTTATTTTCATGAGTTCATGCTAGTATGCAAGAGTATCCCTTAAAAGTTACAATTACCTACTTCTAAAAATGTTTCTGTGGCTGACATGCCATTGGTTAGGAAAGTAGGGAACAAACAGAAAGATACCGCTTGGAAGAGATGAAAATATCTAATTTTAACTGTGTGGAAGAAGCCACATCTATGGAGCATGAACATAAGCAAAGAGCTTCAGTTTTGCAGTAACCAAGTAATAATAACATTGTTAGCCAGCTGAAGACAGATGCAGACATTTCACGTGCAATGTTGTGACCTGTTTTAAGCTGTTCTCTATCTGCTTGAAAAGAAAGGTAATTCTTCTCTGATATTTCAAAATGAATAGAAACCAGAAAGGCACCGCGAGTTCAGTTATGCTCAGCTGCTCAGAGAACCTGGGAAAACTGGCTTTAGAATGCATGGGCAGGGCATATTTTGGTTTTGTTTTAGCATAGGACTTTGTTTGTTTTGGTGATTCACACTTCTCCTGTTGAGTGAGCTTATTTTATTTATTTGTGCAACTGCACATGTAGAGCTCTACACATAATTCAGGATATTGCTATCCATACAGGTTCACAATGCTCGATTTTTAGTATTGGGTACTAAGCTGAAGAAGTAGCATTTTATAGACACTATGCATCAAATGAAAGTTAATTCCTGCAATATTAGTTGTATAATGGCAATTCTGAAATGTAGTTTTACAATTGGATAAGCAGAACTGAAAGAAAAAATCAAACTGCAAGAAGAATCTTACCTGAAATGAAATCTAGCTCCTGATAGAAAAACCATGGATCAGGCTGAAACCATGCAGCCTCCCTTCCTGTAAGTGTGGTCTCCTAGCATGCACAGAAAAAGTCTCTATCCTGTATTCTTGTTTGTCCTTTGCACATTCAGAGCTAAGAACATAAGACAAAAATAAAGGGCCAGAGAAATTCTAATTTCTATATTATAATTAGAATTAGAATTTCTGATTTTCTATACTGATGATTATCATAGAGATTCCCCCAGTTACTCTCTTGGTGGGATGTTTGACAGGAAGGAGGCTTCTTATTTTTTTTTCCTACTATTTGAATTTCCTAGATGCAGTCTTCTAAACTTATCTCAGGCCACCTGCAGTAGGAGATTTCTATGATTTTTGAGTACTGACCAGCCCCTTCCTGCTCTCCCAGCTTTACTCTATGTTCACAGTGGAGCTTTGCGTGCTCTCCTCCTAGCCACTTGCTGGCAAGCTGAAACTGAGAATTGAACACAGGCAAGGGTGAGTGGTTTTGCTCTTGGCAATCTTTCAGAGTCTCACTTGAAATCGAAATGTTTTATTATTTTGTCTTGGGAATTAAGTTCCTAAGCAAAACCACAACAATAGCAGAGAGCATATCTTCTTTATTTGGTATTAGCATAGCAGATACCACTAGAGTTAGTATAAACAGTTAGCCTTACACACTGCAGTTGTACCATCTTCTCTTTTCCCGGTGCTCAAGCACTGGTACTTCTTATGCTAATAATAGAGCATTAGGAATATTCTCTATGGCTTACTGTCCCATGGCAGAAGCAAGAACCAATTGCCTTCTCTGCAAACAAAAAATACCTGGTGAATCCTAAAGCAGAGAGCATTGAAGCGATGCATTGAAATGAGAGAGTCAAAAATGGAAAAAGTGGGCAGTTAAATACAAGAGATTTTTAACTGTATGGTCAAGACATATCTGAACACATGGAGTCGCAATCCTTAACTCATATAAGTAACCTTAAGTCCATTAATCTCAGAGCTACTTTGGTTCTCCTGGGACCCTACCTTGCTAAACTTTGGTGGTTTGCACATTTATTTTACAAAACAAGTTGACAAAACAACCATGAGGGGTTACTAGCATTTTACAAGCTTGTCCACTTAGAGAACCTGAGCAACTCAACAGGCACATAGCCTAGGAGCTGTGCTGCCTTTCTGCAGGGCAGCCCATGCACACTGGCAGGACAATCTGTGGTAGCCTCCACAGCATCTCCCCAGTTGCACATATGCTGTGGATCAAATGGCACCTTCAGCCTCCCCAGTATTTACCGAGGCAGCTTTCTGAACACCAAGGGACACTCTTCTCTGAGGAAAGTATAAAATCTTCTAAACATTTCTAGGCATTAAAGAGAAATACAGGGAAAAATAAGAATTTTTTTTTTTCCAACAATTTTGAGCACTGATTTTCTATGCTGATGTATAGACTACATCCTCAAATGCTTCTTCAGCTGCAATGATCTTTCCTTTATTTCTTGTCAATTTAAAATGTTCATGTTCTGTGATAAGGACTATCTCTCACTGTCTAATTTGCCTATGTACACAGCATAGGCCATAGTCTTGGTTGTACTAGTAAGAAAAACTCCAAGTGAATTTGACATCATCTGTAAGATGGGGTTCTACTTTACTGTAGTAAATTTACTTATTTCACTCCAATATAGTTTTTTCTCTCATAACAAACATCTGAAGAAGCCACGACACCTCTTGCTTTCCTCAATATTTTGTAGATGTAAGTTTTTGATACAGATTACATTTTAGGGATGCTTAATACAAAGAGAAATGAATACTGATGGCACTGATCATTGGATCAAGATATTTATTGATTATGCTAAGAGTTTAATTTGTTTAGTTTTGTTAGATTTACAAGATCAAGAAAGAACTGTCAGAAATGCATCTATACCAAACTGGATTCAGAAACAAGAACCACTGCTGGTAAATAACACCACAGTGCCTTTCAATATTATTCACAAAGGTTGTTTTGGTTGCCTAATATAGTAATTTGATACCAAAATAACTCCATTTATTTCAGAAGAGCTGTAAATGCTGGGCTCACCTCTCCACTGAGGAACATGTTTTCTACTGAGGATTCCCTGCTGAAGCCCATAATTACGTGATGCCACACCAGTCTGAGTGCAGAATTGGGACTCGCATGTCTTTTGACCGCCAGAGTTGTGGTCCTCCACTTGCCCGCCCAACTCCTAGTCACTAACTGATGTTTCCAGGGAGTTCAACTAATGATCAAATCTGGCTAACAGTAATCAAAATACAGAGGTTCTTGTTCTTTTCTATACACTTGTAGTTTCTCTACAGCACAAATGAAACAAGCATGGCCCTTATCATTGACCTTTTTCTATCATTTGAGCAATGAACGTGTTGAAGCACTGCCGTAAACAGGGTGGGAATACTACTCTGTGCATCAGGAGTAAAACAAATAAGACAAGACAGTAAAAAGAGATGCTTTCTTGCTGAAACAGACCAAATCACAGCATGGAATATTATTACTGAATCTGACAGCAAAGCACTAATTTCCTTCTTTAAATGACGCAGATTCAATCAATAAATCTCCAGCTAGCAGAGTAAATAATTCAGGAAGATAAACTAAACAAGAAAATCAGAATTCACTCTTCTTTCCATAGAATATTTGAAACACTTAAATTCTTCTCTTTTGTGCCTTGTTCCTAAGGTGTGGAGTCCATACCAAAGCCATTCTTTATTTTCACCATATAAGCATGTCCATGTTGCCATGCTCCCATTCCTTAAAAAAAAAACAACTTCGGTGAACCAGTGAACTATTTCTGCACCGCTTTGATTCTACCAGATATTTCAGAATGTACCTTGCTCACTAAGGTTACGTCAAAGCTGAATATGTATGTTAAAAAACACAGCAAATCAGGGATGAAAACCTATACGCAGTACCCATAGCTCTACATACTCTGTGGCTTGTGTAGTATACATTTTCTGAGGTCCTTTATTTTAGCAGAAGAAAAATGCAGCAATGCTCTCCTCTTGGTAACTTTGACATTTGCTGGTCAGCTGAAGGTGGCTTTAAAACCAAAGGCTGTTATATAATTATAAATGAAAAAAAAATGAATACCATCAGCAAGAGCCTCTAGGTCTTCTTATTTTTGAGACTGAACTCAGGTCTCATTTTCGGCATTTTTATCTACATATTAATTTCCTTAATTTGTTCCATGTTTTGTATTTTTGTATTGTCATGACATACTTTCAGATAGTAGTAGTGGAAGAAGACAGAGGAGAGAAGTTAAATGAGTAAAAACCTGGGAAAAGGTGTCTGGTATTTTTGATACTTGGCATAATAACCATGAGGGAAGTAGAGTGCAGCAGGAAGAACCACACTTTTCCTGAATGGCTCCTTCCAGCCCTGTTTTCTATAATTTTCTTTCTTGAAGTGCAAAATGACCAAACTTTGGACTCAGTGGGAATTTTGTCTTTCTTAAGTCCTTGCATGGATGAGAACAACAGGAAGAGAAGATGAGAATTTGAGTATTCTCTGCTTCCTGTTTGAGAAACTAATGAGATCTTTATGAAGTAAAACAGAAGAAGGGAAAGAAAGGATGGGAAGGAGGAGTAGGCTTTAAGGAAGGATGAAAGGGTGACAGAAGTGCTTTGAGGAGCCAGGTTAAATAAAAGCTAAAAAGCAAACCTGCCTGGGCAAGAGTATAGAAGAACGGAAGGGAGAGACAACAATTTGCAGGAAGAAACATGATCCCAGTAATGGTTTCAGGCCATTATCCACATATTAGGGATAACTGTACCTAAACCAAGATCCCTTATCCACAACGTTACATGATTATCATTAATATAATAAAAGTACTGTGGCTACAAATACAGTACAATATGCACTAAGGAAACTAATTAGAGCAGATAAGGCTGGCAATTTCAAAGCAGATATCTGCGATCTTAATTCATGTAGGTTTATCTACCTCATAAGGGTATTCTTAAATTTACCTCAGCTCCTGGAGCATTCGGGACTCCAAGGTTAATGTAAGAAGGAAAGCTATTTTACAACTGGAAGCCCTTCTGGATGCAAAACTCTCACTCTGGTTACAATGTTTATTGGCTGTAGAAAACATTTGTATTCAGGAACACCAAGGCTTGCATCCGGACTACCCTTTTTGGTTAAAGTGTTAATAGAAGATGCCATTGCACCATTATATTTCCTGCCCTCCTTTCTGCCCAGAGAAAGGGTAAGAGGTTGGGTGGGGGAGCGAGGGAGGGAATGATAACATCTGTAAAAGCATATCAAGGGAAAACTGACATGTCCTTGTAGGACAGGCAGTATGTTCAAAGTTAAGGGAACAGATGCTACTAAGAGAAGGAACAGAATGAGTACAAAACTGAATTTGAAACATCTCATTCTATCATGTCAGTGAGTAAAAAGAGTACCGCTATCGCTACCAAGGAGAGACTCAGTCAGCTGCATTTTCTGAAGCTCTTACTCTATGGAGCACTTTTTGAATCACTAGCTGTGGTTGTTAAGCTGTAAAGTACCTCCATTCAGACAGAAGAAAACAAATCCACATAATACATCTGCAAAGTTAGAAATGGTTAAGTAATAGGCATCCGTTTCAAAAAAAGCACTTTTTATTTCAGATGGCATCACCTCAACCACAAACTACTAAATTCTAATATCTCAAAACAATTTATTTAGAGAAAGACCACCTGCATCCATCTAAAGTTTGAATGCAGCAGACAATGAAATGCTTAAAGTAATAGAAATCCTCTTATATACGCACTTGTTGAATATTCAGCCACACACCTTTGTATTATCTCCAGTCCCCTGCTTCATACTTAAGATGAACTTCATACAAGCACTTGAAGTTACTCAGTTATCCTTCTACAAATCCCTTCTCAAAATTCTTATTTTTACATGATGCTGATAAACACAGAATACAGAAAATGAGGTGGAAGGGACCACAGGATGTCATTTATCCATCTGCCTAAGCCAGGATCAAATTATTCCTGAAGACTGCTACAGTCTTCACAGTAACAGAAGGTCTGCTTGAATCAAAGTGATCTATACCAGTACTCCGTTTTCATCTTTTGCACCTTTCCTTTAAAGAAAGAGTCAAAGATGATGTCCTTTACTCCAGTCCACTGTGGAAATGAAGAACATAATTTCCTTCCTCTACTGGTGAAGCCATTGTAATACCAGACCATTAGCAGTGCTGGCCATTCACCTCACACAGATTTTACTCTTACCTTCTCTCTCTCTTGCCTGTTTTGTCATCTTTTACTCATGCAGTAAACACCTAATGCAACTAGCCAACCTTTTGCTCTGAGCGTGCCTAAAATTCAGATCTACACTTATTTGGTAGCATCTTTACACACATTTATGGTAACAAAATGAGGAAAAATGTAAATATTAGAGTTGTTAAAAGATGAGAAAACAGGGAACTCCCAGTAATTATTTCAGACATTTGTAAAGATAATGGATATGTGTTAAGTGACGATTAGCAACTAGCTTGTGTTTGCCAAGAATACTGTCAAACCAATCTAATTTCCTTCTACAATGTGATAACAGGCTTTTTAGAAGAGAAGTGTTAGCTGCTTGGATTTTGACACTGTCTCGTATAACGTTCTTGTAAGTAACGTAAAGAAAACCAGGTCTGAATGAAATGTTTGTACTACAGATACAAACATGACTGAATTTATCAGATTAGTTAATGAAGCGCTATATTTACTGCAAAATCAAATGATGGAATAAGCAGGATTATTCAGGAGTCTCACATCTAATACTGCCCAATATTTTCGTTAGCGATGTAGATGACAGAACAGAAAGTGTGCTTGCCAAGTTTGCAGATCACAGCACACCATGAAGGACTGCAAGCATGTTGAAAAATAAGATAGCAACCAAAAAGAATCTCAATAAATTAGAAAAGTGATTTGGAAACCAACAAACAAAAAAGAGCACTACTCAGTGTGGGCAGGAAAAATCAACTGCAGAAGTCAGGAGATTCGATCCCCTCTGTGTGTGTTACCCTATGCTAAGTTTCAGAAACACTCTGTCTGTGCAACAACTGAGTGGAAAATAAGTGTCTGTGCAAGAGTTCTATGGAAAAGAGATTTAAGAATCATCAAGAATCACTGTGTGAGTTTCACTTTCCTGTAAGAAAGGCAAATTCTGTCTGCGCATACCTAAGAGAAGGACAACCTGCAAGAGAAATTACATGATCCTTCTGTTACTTCCAATACAAGAAGACTCAGATGAGGGCCTAAAACTGAATCCGTTCTTCATGTCCACAATGGTCATGACAGGAAATATGAATGTAGACCAGAGCAAGGAAGATTCAGGTTAGAAACAAGGAAAATATTTCTCTAAAGAAAAGATCCTGAAGCTCTTGAACAGACTAGCTAGAATTGTGGTGACAGCATATCTATTGCTGCTTAAACTGTTCCTTAAAGTTTTCAAACCTCTATTAAGACGAGTCTGCCACAGGATAAGGGAATTGTCTAGGTGACTTCTTGTGGTTTTTTTCAGGTCTATGACTCTAACATAATGTAGTAAGTGAAGTAGAAAACTGTGTTTATTTGATACAGTTAGTCCTTAAGTGTCTGAAGTGCATAAATACAGAATGGTGTAGTCTATTAGAAATGTCACCAAATAATCTGCAACAGCCATGTGCTTCCTGATCATTTGAGTACCCTTAGCCTTACAATCAGTGAAAATCTCTGTGCAGTTTTATCCCCAATGAATCTCATGACATGCAAAGTGAAAAGAGGAGTTAAAACACATGTTTCTATGTTACTAGTAGATCCTTTAAGACCACTGAGTTCACTGTGAATAGGCTGTTAGAAGAGCTTTAATACCTCAAGACATAAACTAAGTAAACAGGCATTTTTACTCCTAGACGCATTAAAAAATGAATAACCAAGCTTATAAATGCGCAATGAATGAATAACTTCTTTCAGTCTGTGAATGTAACACACAGACTAGATACCATAATTTTCTACGGAAGCAGTGTCCGTTTTAAGGAGAAGCCTATGAGTTTCCTGTGGTGTCAATCAGTACCATCACGATGTGCTTACCTTTACTTGGATCTATTTTCAGCAGGCAACCCCCTTTTGTTTAAACTGAGAAAGCTGCCAAACATCATGCCTCTTACACAACACTCAGACATTTGGCAGCAATGATGGTGACTCCTGCAGCCTGACTCCAACAAAGGGAGCTGTAAGAAATGTCTTACAGTGGGGCCTCGAGTCTGACAGCAAAAACCTGTCTCTAGCCTGTCCTCTTGCCTCCAGCTCACGTGAGCTGCCAACAAGGGGGTACATTGTACCAGCACAGAGATGCAGGCCAAAGCTGACTCCCTTAGCTCCTTTCCCAAAGGGCACAGGGCCAAGGGAAAAAAAAGCTGCCAAGAGGAGAATAATTTGTCATCAGAGATGATGGACAGCTGCTCCACTCCCAGGAAGGCTATAGCAAAACTGAAGGTGAAATCATACCTTTAAACATACCCTTTAATCAGCTCAGCCTGCTTGCCAGTGACACAGTAGCTGCTGAAGACAGAGGAACACAAGCCTCTGCATGAGGCACCTCATGAAGGTGAAGGTCCAGAGAAGGTCTGTGCAGTATATGCTGGTGCCCATGGGGCCACAGTCTTGCTGCTCTTCATGCCTGAGAAAGCCTATGGCCCTTTAAGCACTGGCTGCACACCCTGAGTCTTAGAAACCATCTTATTCCACTGTAAGCTCTCTCCCCGTGAAAATCAGTCCCTCTTGAGCTCTTCCTTACCCATCTGTTTACTGTAAGAAGTTTCAGCACCATCTCTGGCAACTTGTTCCCTTCCATCTGCACCACATAATTCATTATGTCCAATATCTCCCTCCTTCAGACTTCGCTAGACTCATGTGAAGCCATGCAAACATCGTTTAAATTCCTTCCCAGAGATAAGCATGGGCCTTTCCCACAGTGTTTGGAGGAATACAGAAAGCAGCTTACCTTTTTAAACATAGATTCAGCTACTGAATTATTATTGAACAATTATCACCAAAAGATGTACACAACTTGTAGAAAGATACATGAGAAAAATTTTGTTAATCTTGTGGGAATCAAAAAATTTTTAGTGGCTTGGTGCTTATTTGCTCTTAAGAAGTGACTTTCATGAACAAGTACACACAACCCCCCCCACTCACTAAGAAGAAAAAATCCCCGAAGAGTGATAAATAAACTATGTATAAAGATTGAATGTGCATAACTGTCAGAGTTCAGGAAAAATTACAGAATTCAATAAAGGAAGATAAATACATCTTCAGCAACTCTAATCACTAATTAGCTCTGATATAACTTCAGAAACATTTTAATAATAGTTATTCTGATTTATCTATGACTTAAATGCTTTTGCTGATGAGAAACCTTACACCTAAGATAGCACAACATGAAATAGCACCTATCAGCTGCTGCATTATCTGTTGTGGTGTCCACCCACTTTACTGAGGAAAATGAACCTCCGAGAGAAGCAAGATGCTGTGTGTGGGTATTGACGCAGAGCCCGATGGAATCAGAGGACTAATGTGCTCTAATGGCACGTGAGAGACTGAGAATTCAGAAGCAGAGATCACACTGGGGGAGGAAGGGTTATTTGCTTGTTTTTGATGGGTTTTGTGAGTTTAGTTTTTTATCTCCTGATCCTTGTGGTTTTTTTTTTTCTCTAAGTCAAAGGAAATCAGTTTTCTGAATGCAGGGTTTTTCAGAAAAAAAAAAATCTCTGTTGTGCTGTCCATCCAATCACTGCCCTGTGTCACACTCTATTTCTCATTTTTCAGAGCTCAGCATCAACATTGGGCTCCAATTCAGTGCGGCCACATTCCTATCTATCAGTCTTTTCTCCTTAGGAGAAAAACGCGTTTCTCTCTAGTATAACTGCTACCTACGTTGGTTCTTATTACAGGCAGATGACAAAACACAGCAGCTGAGACTGTATGGTTTAATCTGACTGACCTACATTTCATCAACCTCTACAGGCTTCAAATGTGGTGTTCCCTACTTTCAACTCATTTCAGCATTCAAACTAAATTTTTCCAAAAGTCGCCCCCCAGATAAGGAAGATTTCATTTAACAGTCTCCGCAACTGGACAGAGCCGTGGTGTTCTGTGTTTATTTACAGTATGTTATATGTTTGAGTTGAACATCACCTAGCAACCGCAATACATTCCCTTTTTTCACTCTTACACCTAGTCCTAAAAAGACCAGTGGATATGTGCAATTTGCTTCCTTTGAGTAGATCCTGTTGAAGGGGATGAAGTTACTCATATTTAGTATTTTACAGGCCTGAAGGAATGAAACGGATCAAATAGAATAGAAATAAATTATTTCTGATCAGTGTTATAATACAACATTATTGTACCATATCTGAATTGTTGAAATGCATTCTAAAATATTCTGTGAAATCTCATTCAGAATTATATTCTGTTCATCTTGCATTACAATATCTTAGGCACAAATAAATTATTATTAAAAAGCTGTTACTTGGTTTAGAGGATAGATAGATATACATGTATATGTACAAGACAACATAATAATAGCTATAACAGATTCAACTAGATTCTTCTTAACACAATGATTTTTAATAAGAACATTGTAGAAAGGCTGTAACAGCGTACTAGCTAACGGGACACAGAGCACTTGATGTTTCTGTGTATTGATCTACCTTTAAAATATCTGTAAAGTATTCTTGCTGTTAAAGTATTAGTAAAACATCTCCCTCCTCTACTAGTAAGGGCAATCTGGATGGAGGGAGACAAAACCACTTGGAAGACTGTATTTTTTTCTTCATAAAGTGCCGATATTGAAAGAATTCTTCTGAGGAACAGAAGCTTTTAGACATTTCCAGTATGTCTGCCAATTTACAAGGGCACTAGAAAACATGAAAACACCAGTGACAGAGAGTACATGCCTTGGCTGCAAACCAAGACAAAGCTGGCTGATCTGATTTGAAGCCTAAGAGGTTTGATGGTGTCTGGTCCGCAGGACTACAGAGTGGGCTGCGACAAAGGTGCTCCCTCGGCACCAGCGGTCTTGTTGGGTGCGTGCCATGGATTACCAACTTGCAGCGCTAACCCACAGCCGAGACTGGTGCTTGCCATCCTCTTGTCAGGCAGAACTATGCATTTGCATTTTAATTGGCTCACGGCCACTGTAAATGCTAAAGCTTAGAGAAACCAAGGCCAATAGCATATATTTCTTGCAGTCTTCAGCAATGACACTCATCATTGCTTGTCTTTGTAATTCAACTACTGTTCTCCACCACCACTGCTTATTTTTTTTTTTAAATTAGTATATCTTTAAAGATTCTTAAGACAGATTATTTTCTTGAACTCCTCTATAGTTCACTGACCTTCTTTCTTCTACATGCGAGTAATAATTACGTAGGTTTACCACAACCTTAACTAAAAAAAGAAAAACCCAAATCATACTACACAGTGCCAATACCTTTATTTCAACCTGGATCTGCTCTTACTTTAACTTACAACAATGCTACTGTTGTGAAGAGGTGCAGTTCTATATCTGCAACATCTTGATTTGGAAAACAGAATCATAGAATAATGGAATCATTAGGGTTGGAAGAGACTTTTAAAGGTCAGCTAGTCCAACCCCCGTGCAAGAAGCAGGGACATCTCCAACCAGATCAGGTTGCTCAGGGCCTTGTCCAGCTCAGCCTTGAATATTTCCAGTGACGGGGGATCTACGACCTCTCTGGGCAACCTGTTCCAGTGTTTCACCACCCTCACTGTAAAAATTTTTTTCCTTATATGAAGTCTGAATCTACCTTCTTCTATTTTAAAATCATTGCCCCTTGTCCTATTACAAGGGGTAATCGTTTTGTACAACTGGTGTACAAAAATAGTTGCAGCTATCACTGATAACTAAAAAATCTCTATCTTCTCAATAATATTTATTATTTCTCAGACTCTGAGTACTCAAAATGTTATTGCAGAGCAGGTTCTGTGGGCATGTATCAAGATGAGGAAGCAAAATCAGATGACATTGTTACTACTGTGTCACCTACATTTGCCATGCAAGGCTGCGGACAAATGTGTTCCCTAGAGAGCCAGAATTACATGCTAAAATTACTTAATCCAAATAGAAGCTGAGAACTCATTTTATCAGCAGTAATTGATCACAGCAAAAGACTGTTGGTTAAAATAATCCTTCTAGTTTTAACTCCATACACTAATGTTGTCCAGACAGGCTATAATTACCCCATAAACTCACATGCTGGGGAAAAAAAGCTGTCTTGGTTCAACTCTCTTTACAGGGACTGCTTTTCACTGTTACAGATATTAATTAAACACCTCTCATTTTGAATATCCATATTTCAACTTCGGGAATATTTTTGTTAATGAAAGTCGCACACTCACATGATGTGAAAACTAACGTGCCACGACACATCTTTTTGTAGGTACCGCCGGCCCAGGGCCCCTCGTGCTGCTCTTGCATCCTTGCTCTGTGCCGCCCAAACTCTGCTATTCATCAAGCCTTGTTTTTCACCCTGCCTTTGACAAGCCGAATAGCAATATTCATTCGGCCTGCCCTACCGTCACCGTCTGATTTGTAACCTAACTGCTCAGCTGTCAGCTTCACTGTAGGCCACGTTTTATTTTAATAAAACTGTGGGAGTGAGCAGCTTCTTCGTACAAGGCCTTGAGCTTGCCTAACTGAATCCATTAAGGCTTTATTATTAACTGATCTTCAAGATCTATTTAAATACAAAGTGTTAGTGATCTGACACAAAGCTGAGAATAAGTTTAATTGACCTTTGTTATTTTCCCTTTTTGGGGTCAGAAGCATGAGTAGTGTTAACGTTCCACTACTGGAAAGGGCCCTCTACCCATTACTGCCAACAGAAGAGGGTACAAACCCACTGTACCAACACTCAGGATTAAAACCCAGCCCGTTGAGGACTTTAACACTGATTATTAAAACTTAAATGTTATGAAGCATTTAATTAAAAAAAAATGAAGTATAATGAGGAACAGGAGGTTGGATATGGTTAACATGCAGCTAATCATGACGGACTAATTATTTTTATTTCAAATTTCTAAACATGTGGTAGAAAAAATCCAAATGTTTTAAAATAGCTTGCACATCCTCAGAAAACTAGGCACCTGAGTTTGTCACTCCTAGAACTACACTGAACTCACATCAGCCCATTCACTTGCATTTCTCAACTGGAAAATGAGAGCTCCTGGGTTAAAAACTGATAAGGCTCACTCAAACCGGAGGAATGCAGGGTCCTTGCAAAATCTAATTCATACAGTAAGATAAAGTAAAACAAATATAACTAAATATATAGGAGACAACTAGAATTAGATTCCCAGGTCAGTGACATTACTGGTTCTGACAAGGTGAATTTATCCAAGCTTTTACAAACAGGAGGTCCAATTTACCTCAGAACAAGCTTGTATTTTTCTGCTCCACCTTTTCAATCTGATGACATTTCATAGACTGCTGCTCCATTAGCAAGTAAGTTGCTACTTTCTAAAAATGGCTTTGCTAAGCTCAGAATTTAACAGAGAAACACAGTTCAGATTCTGTGACACCTATGTTTCAAAATTCACTATCAATCATCAGGTTAATTATTGCTCTAAGAAAATCAGGAGGCAAACATAATCTAAGGTGCAAAACACTCTGGAACAATTTTTGCACTCTTCTATGCCCTGTTTGGCCCCACTAACGTAATTAGGATGCAAGGCGTAAGAACAAGGTTGAAATTCTTTCCATTGTAGAAAATAGCTTTGTACAATGAAAATCTCTTTGCAGGTGCTGTTTAGCTCCACAAATATTTTGGAATGAAATTTTGGTCTGATTGACACTTTCTATTGATTTGGATAAAGCTGCAAATCATTGCTCGTCTTCTGCTTGTAGCAGGATGTATACACAGAATATGTTATTAATTTCATCTATCTGCAAGAATATTAAAATCTTCTCATATAGTCGCTTTTTTAAAAGGTAAAAAATAAACTACAGGTCTGATTCTGCAGCCTTGATCTTGTGTCTCAGTGCCTTAGATGTGCTTAATATATATTACAAATGCTAAGGGATGATATACTATCATTAATTGCCTTTAATAAATGTTTTTGCCTTCTTAACACCATCTTGGAAATTGCATATAGACTAATAACAAAAGCGTATTTGCTCAAGCTGAAACTAATTTCATTTGCTTGAAATTCCATGATAAACCAGCACAAAGAATAATGGAAATAAACAGGATTCAAACCTCTCTAGGGAGCAGTTGATTTACTGTGAAGATTGCTTTCTGTGTCCTACACTGCCCCTTGCTGGAGTGTCTCACAAATGTGATCGTGTAAATTTTAATACCAGCACTAATTAAAATGTGTATCAGTTTCTGAACGACAAAATAATCTTAAAATATTGCACAACTTTATAATCAGTCATTTAATCAACAGTTCATTATCACACATGTGGACTTCTATTCTAAAAAACTGTTGACCGTTCCCATTTGCAAAGACGAATTCTAATCCATACAGAGTTGATGAACACTGTTAGCTTTTTCCCTGATTGCTTTCTCATAAGAGATTACTATTGAAATAAGAAAATCATGAGATGAAACACCCAGAAATATTGCTACTTTACTGCTAATGAAAAGTGGCAAGGAAATCAAGGGAAGCAGATGCTTTCCTACAAAACATAACATGTCTAAGATGTACAGTAAATGTGAACATGATCCATATATAGAAACGAGAATGAGAACAAAACCAGCACACGTAGCAATATCTCTTACCTCTGAAACTTCCACAGCATTTCCTGTTATCCTTCAAAAATACATCTCAGGAACTGGTGTCTGTTCCCTCTGTGTGTGTTGTTGGACACAGATTCATGCATTCATTCTCAAAGTCATTGCAAGCTTTACAAAAAGAATACAGTTGAGTACCTGTGTCCACAACTCTGTATTTTTCAACTTTCTGTTTCTGGTGTTTGATTTCTTTTAAGTTTTCCAACATGAATACCACTCAGCCTTAAAATAAGAATGTGTTTTAACAAAACTCGAAAGCTTGTTCGTACAACTGTGTATGCAGAAAAACTGAATTATATGTTAGAAGCTCAATGAACACTTTCTTGCACTAAGTAAGTCTCACTACAACATATCTTCTAACTAAACTATTTTTAATACTCTTCAACTAGACATAATTTATTCAGTTTATGCTGGTATTTTTAATTGCATCCTACATGCATATATTACTTCCATACATCAGATTTATGTAAGCCCAGTGCAAGTTACCCTCTCCTTCCCTTCTAACAGGGACAATCCTTTGTTGGTGAATGAAGCCAAGAACAGAACTTCCTTGAGTTCTCTCTATGAAACCACACACTCTTACTTGTCAACAAATAGTAAAGCACTCTGTGGTACACTTGGTCTTTGCACTGAACTGAGTGACATCCCTCCCCTGAAAGCTGGGGGCAGTGTAAGCATCAAAACAACTAGTCTACACTTGAAATCATGGAGTCATAGGATAGTTTGAGTTGGAAGGGACCTTTAAAGGTCATCTGCTCCAACCTCCCTGCAAGAAGCAGGGACATCTCCAACTGGATCAGGTTGCTCAGAGCCTCATCCAACTCAGCCTTGAAGGTTTCCAGGGATGGGGCATCCACCACCTCTCTGGGCAACGTGTTCCAGTGTTCCACCACCCTCACTGTAAAAAATGTTTTCCTTATATCAAGCCTGAATCTGCTTCCTTCTATTTTAAAGCCATTATTCCTTGTACTATCACAACAGGCCCTACTGAAGAGTCTTTCTTTTAAGCCCCCTTCAGGTACTGGAAAGCAGCTATAAGGTCTCCCTGAAGCCTCCTCTTCTCCAGGCTGAACAACTCCAACTCTCTCAGCCTGTCCTCATAGGAGAGGTGCTCCAGCCCTCTGAGCATCTTCTTAGCCCTCCTCTGGACTCACTCCAAGTCTATGTCCTTCTTATGTTGAGGGCTCCAGAGCTGGATGCAGTATTCCAGGTGGGGTCTCACAAGAGCAGAGTAGAGGGGGAGAGTGACCTTCCTCAACCTGCTGGCCACGCATCTTTCAATTCAACCTAGGATGCAGTTGGCCCTGTGGGCTGCAAGCACGTATTGCCGGCTTGTGTTGAGCTTCTCGTCCACCAGCACTCCCAAGTTCTTCTCCTCAGGGCTGCTCTCAACCCATTCTCCACCCAGCCTGGATCTGTGCTTGGGATTGCCCTGACCCATGTGCAGGACCTTGCACTTGGCCTGGTTGAACTTCATGAGATTCTCATGAGCCCCCTCTCCAGCCTGTCAAGGTCCCTCTGGATGGCATCCCTTCTCTCCAGTGTGTCAATCGCACCACATAGCTTGGTGTTGTCAGTGAACTTGCTGATGGTGCACTCTATCCCACTGTCCTTGTCACCGACAAAGACGTTAAATAGGGCCAGTGCTGACCCTGACCCCTGAGAATGCCACTTGTCACTGGTCTCCACTTAGACATTGAGCCATTGATCACAACACTTCCAGTGTGGCCATTCAGCCACTTCCTTACCCACTGGGTTGTCTGTCTGTCAAATCCATGTCTCTCCACTTTAGAGAGAAGGATGTTGTGCAGGTCAGCATCAAACGCTTTGGACAAGTCTGGGTAGATGATGCCAGTTGGTTGTCCCTTATCCACCAATGCTGTATCCCCTTCACAGAAGGCCACTAAATTGGTCAGGTACAATTTGCCTTTAGTGAAGCCATATTGGCTGTCACCAATCCACTCCTTATTTTCCATGTGCCTTAACATGGTTTTCAGGAGGATTTGCTCCATGACCTTGCCAGGTACAGAGGTGAGACTGACTGGCCTGTACTTCCCCATGTCTTCCTTATTTCCTTTTTTAAAAATGGGGGTTATGTTTCCTGATTTTCAGTTGTTGGGAACCTCACCAGACTGCCACAACTTCTTAAATATGATGGACAGGTAATACGAAATATTGCTTTGAATATAATAACGCAGAGGAGAAAGAAATAAAGAGCCATAGACAGTTAGTTACTTAAATGCCTTTCTTTTAAGAGCTTGCAGGAAAAGTCTTAAGGAAGAGCTTAGCCCTGGCCATACTGACAACACAGCACCTTCTGACTCCATCAATGCATTGATTTCACTCTTAGACTTTTAAACTGACCCGGGAATTTGGCCCAAAATATAATGGGGTCAAGTTGCAAGAACAAGAATTAAACCATACCTCTTAAATAATCCTCCACACTACAGATCGATGGGTGGTAAGAACACTATGGGAGCAGAAAAGACTAAAAAATGTGAGGTGGTGTTGGAAAAGAGCACCACAAAGCGCCTGTAGCTCTTTAAGAACTTAGAAAGAAAATAGAGACCTTGGTCTGTTTCTGTGTGCTGTCCGAGGTGCTGATTTAGCCACTCTTCCATCCTGGGATGCGAGGCTGACAGGGTCCAACACGCAGCAGTTCTGTTTTCCTAGTGTCCCAATCCAGGAACGCACAGGGATGCATGAACAAAGCTGCGAACAGCTTAGGGTGTTGCCTTTTTTTTTAGCTCACACAAATCCTGCTACTAGATGGAAGCTCAATGTCGCTATTTAAAATGTCAGCTCACTGCCACAGTTGATTACATGTCTGCTCTAGAATGGAGCATCATCAAAGAAAATAAAACGTGTTGTACAGAGTGGAGAGCTCTATGCAAAAGCTAAATTGAAGCCTGCCAAACCCACCAAGCCCCTTTCCAGCAGGTCTGCAGAAGAGCAGCGCTGTGAATAAGAATCAGGATGCTACCATAGATGTAGCATGGCAAAAAGGATGATAATAAGTCTCAAGGGTAAGACAGTGTCCCTGTGTCAGGCAGGCCAACTCTCAATTTACTCATAAGAGTTGACTGAGGGGGACAGAAGTACAATGTATTACTTCTGTGTTTGGCACCAGTGTAACTGTGACTGGAACACTGTGCCTGTTTCGAGCATCCAAATTTTAAGAAGGATGCTGAGAAACTGGACAAGATCCATAACAGAGCCTAGGGAATGATTAAAGAATTAGAAGACATGCCTTCTAGTGAAAAACTCTAGAAGGTTAATCTACTTAGCTTATCAAAGACAAGGTTAAGGGGTTGAGACTTATTCATAGTCTCACATCTAATACGAGGAATGGAAATTTGACAGTAAAATAGTTCACATCCTGTCTAATTACCAAAGGTCCAGGGGTTGAAAGCTGAATATAAATACATTCAGAAAGGACAGAAGGAGGGTTGGTTTACTAATGTATTTAAGTAGAGTAATTAACTACTGAAAAAAAGTGCTACTTTTTGCCAGCTATGTCAAATCAAGATAGACGCTTTTCTAAAAAATCATGCTGCAGTTCAAGCACAGCTATTGGATATGGGATGTGTTCTTTACTGAAAGATATAAGTAACACAGAATTAACTTACAGAAACAAAGTCATCAACATATTGGACTGAGAAGAAATGTCATAATTTCTAAACATAGCAAGTCCTTTAGTTCAAAACTAATTCTGCCTAAACTTGAATTAAAAAAGATGTCCACAGAAATCTGAATCCCTAAAAGGGCATATCTAGCAGCAAACTGTAGCTAGAATTAAATATCTGAATTTAGCCAACTTAAAAAAGTGTACACAATATCAACTTAATTAAGGGCTGTGTTCTGAGAGACTGTTTTGCCACAATGTCCACCAAATCATTCACAGTTATTGATTTGCAATGTCCACGTGGATGAATGTGGCTCTGATAAGGATGAATGCTTCAGAGTTGAATGATTCTCCACAGCTGTCTCACAGATAAGCTTCTAAGCATGTCTAGCATTATTGGGAAAACACAATATAATAATGGAACAGGAATTGACTTTTTTTTTTCCACCCTGCTTTTGGTAATGGTAGAAGATACTTGCAATGTCAGTGTTTTTTTTTCTAGGTACAAATGAATCAGCTGCATCAGAAACAATTTTGCCATAACATAAATTACTTTTACATTTGTCTTTGTACTGGTAAGATAGTCCATTGGTGCACAATCTCTTCTGTTTATTAATACAAGCAGTCTACAGTGATAGCATTAATTTTGAAAGATGCCTAACCTCTGACTTAAGAATATTAGGGTATATAAGACTTAGCTTATTGGGTGATTTTCATTAAAAATAGAAACATAGAATAAATACATTGATAAGTGTCTCAACCTTTAAATGAAAAATCCTTTGTATATGGCTTCACCTTCACCAATAGCCCACAGGCCTAAATTTCACAAAGAAAAAAAGTATATTCTTTAAGTTGTATTAGCTAGCACAAGGTAGCCAACATTTTGGCTGACCAAAGAAAACATTACAGCAACCTGATGATTCTTACATTAATCTAGAAGTTTGCCAAAAACTGCCCATTTCTTAGTCAGATTAACTTCTATTATCTGCTTATCCGATCCTGAAAGTATTTGTGTTCAGATTGCAGAAATGTCCATAACTTTTGTGTGTCAAGCTTGGAAAAATAATTGTCATCCAAGAATAAGACTGATACTGTTGTCTTAACACAAAAAAAAAAAGTGGATTTTATTAGCACTTTTGTCATTCACTTTTTGATTAAGTTTCACAATTTGTTGGCCTGGGAAAAGAATCTAAAAGTGTATTAAAAATACCTTATTTCTCATTTAGGCATGCATATGTTCTTGAATGCTTACAGCATGTTTCAATTTTCCCTTGAAGTTAATGATGAGAGCAAGACTCTTTTCTCCCGTTTGCTGTGATGATCGGATTAACAAGCAGAAAGGTGCCACGAGTAGCAGGATAGTAGTATCACAACACAGCATTTGAGTGTTTGGAGTCTTTCCAAAAAAGAAGGGAATTGCGTGTTGCTATAGGGCTCAGAAGAGGTTCATGGTGCAGGTTTGCACCCCAGGTAAACTCAGAGATGGGTATAACTGCATGCAAGGTACTCAAGCACAGAACTAGACCATACAATCTATGTCGTCCAAAGCACTTAGACAGCTGCAGATCTGAAACATGTCCATGTTCTGAAGGATAATATTTTTTTTCTTTTCAACACATTGTGTTTCTTTTTTGATACTGCTGTTTATTAATTTGACCTTTTTAAAAAAAAGTTTACTGCTAAATCACTATGTTTTCCCACATACTAATAGGATAGCCTTATCAAGAGAGACATTAAAGCAGCTGGTACTTTATGAGCAATCTGCATCACTCCAGGTTTGTCAAAAAATATACCAGCTACTACAGAGCTTAGGAAATGAAACATTGATTCTAGGCAGGACCACTAAGAGCTTTAGAGGTTTAATGTTTTGCAGCTGTGAAGGTGTATGTTTGTGTATTTCTAAACTGCTTAAATCAGTGGGCTGCAATATTCTAAGCCTTGAGGATTAAGCTTACTTTTAAAAGTTCAGGGGACAATAACAAATGCTGAGACAAGTTCTCTATATTATTTTGAGCTACATTTTTGAAAGCATAAGGTGAAGTCAGAATACCTTTACATCAGATGGTTGGCCTGTCACAGATCTTTTTCTTCCAGAATGGCTTGGGATAAGTGCTTATATCTTCCCATTTTGCCTTTTTTTTTTTTTTTTAAATAATTTGTTCTGTGCACAACATAGCCTCACAGCACCAGAGCAGGGGTGGAAAAGGCAACTCACCAAAAATTAGAAGCCCTTTTCTGATGTGTTATTCACAGAGATGCATGCAGGGGACTGTGCAAAGGGTGAAGTGGCAAGGTCTATCTAAGCAGACTTCACCAAGTTAGTTTAGTGTTATTTCAGTGAACTGAACTGGCTTGCTGTGGCAGGCACTCAAGTTGTGCAAGGCGGGTGGTGTGAGCAAGGCGTTAGGAGGTCGGCTTTTCGGGGCAGGAGTTGAAGCTCTGCATCTGAGCAGTGATAGACAGGTCAGTTTGGATCAAGCCATACCTTGAAACTGTGTCCAGAAGAGCTTTTTTTGGTGCTGTTTAACTGAACTGAGTCATGGAGGAGTCCTCCTGGAATAGCCCAATGAACACTAGAGCAGAAGCAAGGGAATACGCTTACCTCAGAGATACTATGTGGCAGAGCTGTAGCATAAGAACATAGATGGACAGATAGGTAATGAGAAACAAACACTTCATTAAGAGACTTTTTAGAGAGGTTTCTGTTCAGCTCTACCCAGGAAGAGAAAGCAGAAAAGCCTGTTAAGGGACAGCATCAGTCATGAACGCAGAGGTTAGACATCTTTCTGTAGAAGGAAAAACGTGAAGTTAGTATGAATTTGGGTGCAAAGTGTGAGCGACACTGCAAACATTGGCTCAGCTACACAGAAAATAGACATATACATCCTAGTTGCTTAAGAAGCAATATGAACGTATGGCTTTTATTCTTTGCCCATCAAGTTACACAAATATGCAAGTTTACAGCAAGTTGTTGATTTTTAGTTATTTATAGTGGAGATATTATAACTAGTAAACTCTAATGCTTGTAAACTATGATAACTAGATAATAGTTAATAAAAAGCCAAGAGGGGTGAGCTCTGTGTATGTATTCAAATATACCATACAACAAACATAATAAAGTCAAGGTCTTGTGAATAGTACGTGAACAGGAAACCTCATTATAGACAGTAAACTAGCTACTACCTAGCAAAAAATGTATCTGACAATTCACTGTGAAGAAGTCTGGTTATTGCTACGCTATGTGTAAATCTAATCATGGTGAAGACTATCATAAGTTTCCAACTTTCAATAATACCTGTGCTAGCCAAGTTAATTGGAAGTCTTACCCATAACCTTTTCTGAGTATTTCCTCTTCTTGCAATGATCTGTTATTTCCTTGCTTGTTAACGGAACAACAGGCAGAAATCTCCCAAGTGACAGCCTGCTCTGCAGGCTGGCTTGTAAACACAGAACAGTACATTATAGCCATCCTCTGTTAAAGCTATTTGTTCTGTGAATACAATTTGCAATCTTCCTAACTTGAAATAACCTCAAATACACTTTTTTTTTTTCTATTTGAAAGGCAGAAAAAAAGAGCATCAATTTGCTAGTTTTTTGTTTTCCTTGAAGGAATTCTTGGGTTCTACAAAGACCTCTTTCAATTTTTCTAAAACTGCAATAATCTGAAAAAAAAAACAACTTGGAGATACTGCTTTGTAGAGCTATAATGTAAGGGAATAGAATGACACACTGGTAGAGAGAAACAAATGTTTCATTAAGAGACTTTCTCTGCAAGGTTTTCATTCAGCCCTACACAGAAATACAAAGTAGAAAAGCTTGTAAAGGGAGAGCATACAGTAACGCATTCAAAGGTTAGACATCTGCAGTGCAACACACGTTCAGCTCAGCATCTTAATTCCTCATGTGAACATTCACAGTTAAAATCCTTCTACTTTCAATGCGATGCTAATGGTTATCCTGGATCCCTACAATTTAATCACACCTCATGATTTTAGTTTGGCGCTACTGTTTTACATTGGTGATGGTGTTAGGTCTCAGTCTTTTAATGCAATGGCATTTTAATCGTAAGAACAGAAAAGGTAAGGTAAAAGTTTTTAGTCAGAAGGAAACTTCTAGTGCGCAACTTTTAAATCAACAATAAAAAATCGAAAGTTTAAAAATCATAGAATAAAATAAAAGTAATCATAATGAAGAGAGTGCTCCACACCATCTTCAGACTGCTGTGATGGTGTGGCTGTGTACGCCTCCTGATCTGGATCACGCACAGAGCTCTGCCTGGGTGTGGGCGTGAGTGGGAGAAGAGCAGCTACATACTGCCATGCAAGGGGAGGCCAGACGGAAGGGTTGGCCCCAGCAGAGATAAAGACTTTCCTGTGCCCTGCACTTGCTCCATGTGTCTATGCAAGCATACCACAAAACAAGCGTGCTAAAGATCTAGGGCCTCAACATGCATCACGGCAGCCGCCTCACTGTGAATGGCAAGATTGCACCTGCAATACTAGAGAGTAAATATCAGAAGTCCCTTGATACAGCTGTGTAACAGGGTTGGAAACAATCTCTGCCTTACACAGGACATGCTAATATTCCTTCAGAAAATACACTTTCTCACCCTGGTGACAATCCTTTGTTGGTTTTGGGGCTTTGTTTTTATGAGTTTGCATTTTTTTTTTAATTTATGTGAGTAGAGTATGTATATGCACACGTATTAGCTTTCAATATATCATTGAAAGCTAAGTTTGTTTGCCCTAATTTTTGCCATAAAAAGGAGTTCATTTTAAAAGTAAGAAACACAACAGGATGTTTTCCTTTAATTCAGAAGGAGATCTTTTGTCATTTGCAGAAATCCTACTATGTTTGAGTCTTTAATTCACAGTAGAAGCTGCTTCAGTTCCTCATGGTATGATTCAACAGAGGTATAATGGGATCACAGCTTCACAAGAGGAGAGGAAACGCGATGTGGGAATGATCTGCAAACTCAGAGTAGCACTACAGTGCTAGAGAAGCAGGTAGATTGAGGTTTATTTTTTGTTGGAAGTCAGTTTTTGTCCCAATTATGTTTAAGGTGAAACTTGTAAAACAAATTAAAACTGAAGCATTCCTATACAAACCATAAATCTTATGATTTAGCATTAAGCCTAAAACTATTAGTGGATAAAGCTGCAATGGCCAGGAATGATGGAAAACATGCTTAGCACTACCTGTTGTGCATACTCGTTTAGTATTTAATCCTTTCCTATGTTTCCCTGCTTTCACTGCCTGAGGTTAAAATATTAATACTCTTTTAATGAAGCTTGTCTGTGTGAATTAAATTATACTTGAGTTCTGAAGGATTCAGATGCTGTATTATTTTCTTCACATTTTTTTCCTCCAGATTACTTGTTTTCCTGAGAAAAAAATGCTTCAGCAAGAAGGTGTTGCCACTAGCTTTCAGCTGCAGGAAGAAAAGCTTTCAGAGCAGCACTTGGAGCATCCAATTTAGATAAGGATAAGTTCTATTTGGAAAATTTTGGAGAATGCTAGGATAAGAAGGTTATCTGCTGACTAGCTGAATGACAGGCAAGAAAATGTAAGCATCCTCCACAAAGGATACTTGTATCAGAGAGAGTGCGTTAAGAAAATGAATAAGAATCTCCTATTCAGAATAATTTAAAATTATTGTACCAGATAAGAAAGAGCTGGAGTTCAGGAGTGATGAATATTTACTCTTGAGCTTTTAAATGTATCTGAAGATTTACACACATTTATTCCATTAATTCAAGATTCAACAAAACACTGATACAGCTTGTAAGCTTTCCCTCATGGAGGCATAGCTGAACTGGTGAAGTAGCCTTCTGCCAATACAACTGACAGTCAATACATCAAGCTACATAAAATAAACAAAACATTTCTTTTTTCTGCTACAATCACTGCTGTACCCCAGGGGTCCTGCTGCAATGGGGAAGGTATTCCCTCTCTGGCCTCCCTCTCTGGACCTCATATGCCTGCAACGTTTCCTCACTGAAAAACCTCAACACATAGAGGAGGCCTCAACACGAGTGGAAATGTCTTAAACACATAGCTTCATGAGCAAAGAAACTAGACCATCGTGGTTTCTGGAGGACCTTAGGCACCAGACTGACTCACTAAGGAGGTGTGAGTTTCCACAGAACTTCTCCCAGGGTGTTGGCACTGAAGAGGCTGCCCTCTTGGAGAAGAGTCTGCTGCTCCGTAAGGTATCCGGAAACTATCAAGAGTCTTCTATTTACAAAACAAGGATAAATGAAAAAGGTAACTGTGTAAATGACCAAAAGGGTGGAAAAGTTACTGGCTGTATCAAAATTAGAGAAAATCAAAGAAACGGAACTCATTGACACTCCCATATTCCTCCCCCACGCAGGATGCAGTAGTAATTGTGAATTTGTACTGATAAGACTATCTTTTCTTACTTCTTTGATTATTATGGTTGCTGGAATGCATTTATATCATTTTAAAAAGCAGCATATGATATCTAATTTGCAGAGAAAAGAAGGCAAAATGAATTCTTTAACTAGAAGTTACATTCATAGCTCTTATGCTAAACTGGGCCACTTCAACAGAGCATGTGATTTATACTCAGATTTGCTTAGATCCTCTTTGAGGAGGAAACATGGTATTGCAACCATAAATGTCCAACTGTCCTCCAGAGATGGTACATTTCTTCTAGATCTCTATGACAATAAATGGTCAGTGCCTTGGTAGTTTTATGGTCTACACAACAAAAAACTACGAGCTTGATGTGCAAACCAGAGACATACTTGGAGCCCCCCTCATCTGTGGTAGTACTTATGAAGAGCTCAATTCCACGCAAGTAGAGAAGCTTTTTATTTTTTCTCTAAATACTGTTTCCTTTCTTCTGTATTTTATTGCACTGGAGTTCTCTGCCTCCTTATTACTGATCTTGCTGTAACATTTCACAAGGTGTGAACGCACGTCTGTGGGCTAACACTTCTTAATCTACATTTTAGCAAATGTTACCTTCAATAAGCATGCTTCGTTGGAGACAGCAAGAGTATGTTTGTGTGAAACCAATCTTCTGGAAAAAAGAAATTGAGCCATTTTGATAAGATAATTCCCACTTAATATTAGATACCTACAATGCAGATATCTACAGCCAAGCTAGTATCCCTCACTTTCTTTAGAGTCAATGAAGAGAAATAAAAACTTGTGAGGTATGATTTATGTGACTGTTTTAAACATACAATTTAGAATGGAATTATTTACATCCTGCAAGTGCTTATTACTTTCTATGAACTAAAAAGGTGTTAACTGAGAAGCTTGGCTACACCAACATTTACACTGTAAACATTTATTTCTGGCATTGTGAATCCCACTTTTGTACAGCAGAATAAGTAGGAGACAGAAAAGAAAAAAGTAACTCATGAAGAAAATCTGATTGGCACAGCTGTGCCTTAAAGGGTTGTACAGTTGGTTAAATGCCTTGCACTGTTGTGCTGCACAACTTCGTAATTTGAATCTTCCTTCCACCTACAACTGGATGCTGTTGATTTAATTTTGCACAGATACTAATTCATTAAATGATCAATTTAATCAACTAAGCAAAATCAATGTGACTCCAACTGCAAATCTGATTTGTTGATTGTACCAGTCTCTTGTAATCAGTTTTGTAAAAGAAAAAAGTTTACACGTTAATTGATTTTTACTCTACTGGCTTGCTAAATTTCCATAAAATGCTAAAAAGAACATTGAAAGCTCCTGCCCCCAAAATGAAACATAAGTTGTAGCCCTGCAAGAACAGATATAAAACAACCGAACCTTTTCCCATTTTGCTGTGCTTCCAAATTACAACAGTCAATGCAGAAGATCAATAGGTTACAAGGACCTTCACGAAAGCACACTGAAATGATAATGAGATTCTCCCACCAACCAGTGGTAATTCTTATGGAACAGGTGAAATGTGATACAGAAGTATTTATCTCACAAAGAAAAGAACAAACCAGTCTAAAAGACCTAGCACAGAAATCCATCTTGTATTTCAGCTGCTAAATATATTTGAAAAAACAGAGCGCTGGAGCCCTTCCTTCTTCCAGACTAGAAAATGATGCTGGAGAACTTTTTGTCCTAGAGTTTCATGCTCTCAGTTTCCACTAATCCAAATTACAGGAGCTGTCTTCCTTCCTGGACAATAACTCATGAAAAGGGGAAGTTCTTAAAGAGACAACAGACAACAGGGTAAAGAGGTTCTGAAAATTAACTACCTTTTATCTATGATTGCCAGATTAAGGTAATCCAGTTTCACAGGTCCTGAAATACAGAAAGAGATAAATAAAACTAGGTTCTTTTAAAAAGAGCAGAAATTTGAGCCTTCCAGAAGAGCAACAGCTGATACCAAAGGATACTGAGAACAAGTGATATGAGAGCTGACATCTCCAGGACTGTTCCACCTGTGTTTATGGTCCCTCAGCATCAGGATGTTCAAGGTAAGAGATGTAAGAAGTGCACTTGTGGGCAGTGATTGTAGTACCAGCTTCTTGCTACACAGCGTATCCATTCTGTGTGTTTTAGTGCATAACCATCAACAGCAAGGTTTGTCAGCTGTACTCAATGTGCATGAAAAACTTAAAAATGTATTGAAGCTGTCGTACGATCTGATCTGGGCATTCAGCTGCAATCTGCACAGTATTTGATCTGCACTGGGGATAGAAATCTGTGAAATTGGTTACCATATCACTGCCAAAAGGTAGCAGATGTTTTTGTAGACCTCATCAACCCAAATAATTTTTTTTTATCCTCTAAAACAAGGTTCTAACCATTTCACTACCTAACTAAACACTAACTTGAAGAATCAAACCACAAAGTGGCCAACAATAATGTCTTTGCCAGGGTGCTAGCTCCATAGCTATAAACAGTAAGACAGAACTGGAGGAAAACTATAATTTTCCCAATTTTCATTCTCATGAGTAAGGACATCAAAGGTAATGCAGAGCAGGAAGGTAATTTCACATACTGAAAGTGAGAGATACATAGATTTCATAGCTCAAATTCTACTCCTAGCAAAGCAAGGTGCAAGTGGAAACATCTCTCTTGGGTTTACTGGCACTACATCAGATCTGCCCATGTGTAGCTGACCAAAGCTCAGCTCTGAATATCTAAGATTAGCGTGTAAGGTATTCATGAACATAATTGATCGTTGTACCTATTAAAGTAGCTCGATCAGTGGGACAGAGTACATCAATATTAAATTGCCTCAACTAACAGCACTGTACCTGGATGGGATGGGGAACACATTGTGTTGGTATAAGGGACTTTTACATTGATATAATGTTAGAGCTTTCCAGTTAAAATATTTTGATCCAGAAAGAAAATAAATCTCCCAAAACAAACAAAAAGCCCTTGTGCTCAACTGAAATAGTGACAAGAGGAAAAAATGTCAGATCTTAGTGATTAGCTTTGGTTGTATTTCTCTTCCTCCTAGATTTTCTACCCTCACACAGAACTGTGACAGTTTTTTAAAGGATATAAAATGCAACTGTGGTTACTTAATTTTTGAAGGCATACAGAAGAAAAGAAAGAACAAGAAAATGAAAGGCTAAGTCACTAGCTGGATTAGAGCAAGCTGTGGTCCCCATGTTGTCCTGAGCACAGACACAGCTCTTCAGTATTTCTGAAAGAAGGAAATTAGCTTCTGACCTTGCACATGAAATAGTCTGAGTATCTAGTCGTTACAAAAAGAAGCTTATGATCCTCTCTTTGATCTGAAGTGACGTGGAAACTTGGCCTGTCTTGGATTAAGTTGAACATGGAAATTCAACAAGGGAGGTTCCCTTCTGTCATTTTCACATCCATTTTAAACCTAATTTATAAAGCAGTGCCCTTAATCTTCTTGTAAACTTGTTTTTAACTGTCAGACTTGAGTAGCTATCTAATAAAATGATACACATTTCAAACAACTGCCTAACTGGGTATTTACTCTGGAGACATATCTGCATTTAAATAAAGTATTCCGTCTTCACAGGCAAATATTCTTTAATTGATATCATTTCATAAATGATTTTTAAAGAGAATTTAAATATTCCTCAACTACTACTTCGCAGTAGCCACCAAGATTATAACAAATATTGACAAAGTAATGCAAAGTAACTCTCTGTCCTTCAGTGCCTCAGCAGTGCCCTTGTTTTGTATTTTTACAGCAGTAGCTAAGAGCTTACTTGCTAGTTCCTCCTTTGTGTCATACACCTGACTGTTTGTTGTCACCTCTCTAACAGCCATTCTGTTATTTAAGCATATCATTTCCTTGTATCTAATACAAGCACAAGCCTATCTGAAAAAGTGAAGCTGTGCCTTCTCACTTTCACTCGAGCAAAACTCCTGTGAACTTCAGTGAGAGAGGATTAAGTCCTGTTTGCCAACCTTCCCAGTGTAAAACCACTCAGCAAAAGGAAGAAACATGCAAACTTCAGTGGGAACATCCTACCCAAGGTCTGCATCTGGCCACAGGCAGAGGTGATAACTCTTTCAGCCTGCAAAGCAGGCTGGAAACTGCACGGAGACTTTACAAGACCCTTGAGGAGAGCCATATGAGAGCCTGAGACTTCTTCAGAGCTCTTCATCCTTCTAAGCCAGGCAACACAATGTCCTTAGATCTTCAAGCCAAAGTCTTCAAAAAAGCTGTACTCTAGAGAACAAAATAAGTGGTCTGATCTCAAACAAAGTCAAGAGCCAGGATATTCCAGGGAGGCAGGATATTAAATGCTTTTCAGAATTAGAGGATGTTATTAGTTTTTTCAACTCCATGGCTTTCGCCTTCGGTCAGATTCTCCAGTCTATGTATCAGCAGCTGTGTTTTCCTGGTCACTGACTTGTGTGAAAGCACCAGATCACTAAGATGCGTGTGACTTTTTTTTCACTGCAGAGTTACCTTCAGTTAACACATGTGCCATTGATAAATCAAGGCTCATTCATGGAAAAAAAAAAAACCTGCCAAAAAACCAGCAACTCTCATTCAAGAACAGGTACACTTTTAACTGGAATTAGCTGGCCCATCAGCGGAAATCAGCTCAGGAAACACACCGTGTCAGCTACTAGCACAGCTATGCTGTATTGCTATAGTGTTCATTCACTCTCATTGAAGCTACATTAACTTGAGGGGCATTAGCTTGAGTGTGTGCAATTTAAATGGACTCTTTAGTAACGACAAGTTCTGTGAAGTAGCTTTTTACCATAACCTCATAATCTTTCTGCCAGTAGTTCCTTACCAGGAATTCATTTTAAAATAAGAGCTCTTTTCCCCACTCTAAATGTGGTGTTGCACAGGGCAAACCAAACAACCATCTGCCAGGCATTTTAGCATGCTGGACTAGCTGCCCTCACCTGGGATAGAATAAAGTCACAACAGAGTCACTTTTATTTCACTTGTTGTTTTATGTGCTCTGACCTCCAGGTGTTGTCATTTTTACCAGAAGGACCTATTATTATGAGTGCTTTTCGCCAGCCAATATAAATCCTTGGCAGCCAGTCCCCTCAGCCTGACTGAAGCAATCAATCTACCAGAAAATCATAACAGTATCATGTGCTATGAATATTTTATAGTTTACTTACTCTAATTGCCCATTTCATGCCCAAGCACTAAGGTCACACTTGTCACACCTGTTAGGATATCTCCTCTATGAGACTGAAAAGCAGGTCAAACCCCAGAATTTTCTTAGATCTCGTAATTCAGTTAAAAAAAAGATGAACTGAGACTAAGAAATAGATGAATCAACAAGCTTTTCCAGATCACAGAGCTATCAAAACGCTTTCAAGACACCCGACCTCTTTTCACCCTGCATACATATCTGTCAGGCACTTTGTGAACCTACTCTGGGTCTGGAGCCACGCAGTGCCCATCTCACTCAGTCTGTGCTGTGGCTTCTGTGGTACATGCTGATGTGGCAGGCTGACAATTAACCTCTTCTTTAACCTGGGATGCCCTTAGGTTCAAAGTCAAGCTCCTGTCCAGAGAAATACTCATCACAATAAAAACTTACTTTAGCAGCTTCTTTTAGGATTTTCCCCTCACAGGATCTGATTTGCATACCAGCCTCCAGAACACCGGACAATCCCAGTACGCTATTCAAAATGTAAATGTGAAGATGATCCTGCACTGAATTTTCCTGCATTCGAGCTTTTTGAGGAAACACCTGTGCTATATAACCCTGTCAGATTCAACATGTTCTATGCAGCTGGCAAAGTTACGTTCTTTTCTGTTCCTGGTGAGGTTGAGATAGTTACTGCAATATGGGACTTACAGAGCAAAATGTATATCCAGCGCTGATGTATTAGTAAAGATTCTCAAGAAAATTTTAAAGAATTCTATTGGAGTAGGACATCCCTCCAAATACAAGCACAAATACAGCATATTAGGGACATCAGGGACAAGCTTGATGGGCAGGAAAGAGATCATACAACATCTTGTCTTCCACACCAGGGAAATGAACTTGATTCTAGTCCTCTAGACAAGATACACAGGACTGGAATGACATAAGTGGCTTTGATTCAGCACTGCTTCTTGGTTTTACTGCTTAAAGACAAGCATGCCTTCACAAGTACATTTGAGTTATTCCACAGTTCCAGCAAAAGATACATGATGTCTGCAGAATGTCCTGCTGTGGCAATGTGGCAGGTAATTAAGAGATTCAGGTGAACCCATCTTTTTGGCGTAGGTCATTCTGGTATTCCAGAGGCTATGGTAAGAGATGCTGGGTAGAGGCCAGGCTGGGAACCCTGTTATGAACTTCTGGAATCCAGCATTCTGATAAAATAAGATTATTGTCAGCAGATTCAGAAAAGATGTGCTGTTCTTCTGCCAGAAACAGAAAACAATGGCTGTGGTAGCATTGGTGTCCAAGAACAGAAGGTTCTCAGTTGTTATGCATAGTGACGGTCAGCAGGAATCCCTAAAAACGAATGTTTGCTAATCGTTTTCATGCAGTTTCAAGATACACAGTTAATTTCAAGCACCTGGGCAAACTGATCACCTCCAATACCACTGTGTAATGAATGTCAACAAATGCTCTCAGAAGGGTAACCAGGCCTATGGTGGTTATGCATGTCCTGGATTTCTGGTAAAGAATTTGTTTTGGCAATGTATAGAAATTACGGGTCAGACTGCTCCTCAGCAATGCAACACCTGGCAAATACAGACTTTTAGAACAAAGAAAGAAATGCACACAAATTCACACATGTAGAGTGGTGATTTTCAGTTTTGTGTTAGGTTTCTGCTTCAAAAACTCTCCTATTATCATCTTAAAAATGTACAAAACATACATTGCTCTGAATAACTTATAAATACAAACGATATGCAATAATAGATTTCAGTGCTTTATCTTTTTTTTTATTGACACTTGATAGGATGCAATTTCTCCTCATTATTTTTCGTATACTTTAGAGGGGCAAACTGGGCATCTTGATAAGTATTGCTGAATAAAGTCTAAAAGGTATTTTCAGTTTCTTTGTATTCTTCCAATTTTTTTTATGCATCATATAGACTCACAATAGCATGTCTTGAATAAGTATGATGCAAAATAATTGCACCAAACACAGAGAGTTCACACGTACAATTTCAGTAGTCAGAGACTGGGCAAGAACTTCTTCCTCCCACCTTGCCATAGATATTTCTGTCAATTCTTTAATTTTTCCGATTCTTCCCATTCTCATTTTCCCTATTCTTCAATTTCATTCAGATTCTGATAACGGAAGGATTCCAAGGTGTATTTGTATCTCTATGTCCACTTCCTTTGCCGGTGTTTTTAATGATGCGCTTATTCAATTTATTTTAATAATTAACACCAGAAACAACAACTTCAGTATGACTACCTCTGATAATTTGGTAGTCCGAATTTGTCTGAAAATCTGGTCTCATGAAAAGCTATTCTGATGGTATGTGGGAAGACACAGCAATAAATATGTTTGCCACATTCAAATTACTGATTAAAATAAAGCTGCATCATATAATGTTTTCCAATTTTTGCTCTTTCCTCTGCCAGTGGATGACTTTGTAATGTAGCAATGCACCAAGGATATTTTTGGATATGTTAGTTATAGTCAGCTTTTTAAAAACAAGAATGGAATCAGAAAGTCCTCTACCTGGTTCCACTATGATATGGATCTTTATAAGTACCAGAATGATTTGTAGAGTACAGTTACATGTCTATCTCATGTTTTCAACTATACTGAAATAAATTTAAGACTGTTTAAGTACATTTGCCTTAAAGTGATGTGAAAACCCTTGGCCGCATCTAGAATGTGGGTCACACATTTTTCCCTAGGAAAATCTTTTATATATTTTTCTTTTCAGGAGGAAAAAGGCCTTTGCATCACAGGACAACGCTTTGTAACTTGTTCTTCCTTTCAACAGCCAAATACGACAACGGGAAGCCCAGTGATGGTTTCGTCTCTGTGGAGGAAGCCGTAAGCCACGTAAGCCTTACATGACCACATGTATAATATTCCGCTGAGATAAGAGCAAACAACAGGAGGAGCCTGCATCCATCAAAATCTGTGACAAAATCTACTACGAATAGGAGCTGTTCAGGTAACTTAATTGCCCAGTCTCTTGACCTGGAAATACTGGACATGGATAAGCCATCACAGCTCCAGTTGCACATGAAAAATGAACATCATCATCGGGCTTTGACTATCCAGACACACTAGCTGGCTATCTATGCAGAGAAAGTAAGTTATTCCATCCAGCACGATCTTTATGAAGTCATCCTTCTGCTATTTTTCAAGTTTTCCTTAGCAGCAATACCTGAAAAATGCTAAGCGATTCCACTTTCAGTTAAATCTTTTCAGCAGCAGTAATGCACACATTTCCTAGCACAGCACATGCAGCCCTAGAGTCTCTGTCCTGGAAAATGTTTGTGTAAAACTGTTTTGTTATGTGCACCATCAGCTGAAGAGTCAGCAGTGGTGGCACTATCATGGATACAGCCTACTTTCTTGTAAATAAAGTTAGAACTTCTTCAGTTCAAGGAGCTTGCATTAGGGCTAACAAATTAAACAAAAGTGTTGAAGCTGCTACTGTAACGACAATCTCTGTATTTACTAAATGAGCTTCAAAAATGAGAGCTCACTGGTGTACGATTTTAAAGTGTGGCCAGTGGGGACATCTGTCTATTAGCAACATGAATCACTGCATATTTCTACTTATTTTATCACAATACTAAACTTCTACAATACAATACTAAGCTTGTACACAAGGGACAAGTCTAAAAAAAAAAAAAAAGAGATTCTGCTTTTGAGATATGCTTCATGTTTATTAAAATACTTCATCATCTTGTTGTTCTTTCACAAACAAAATCAAGTGTTATTGTTTCAAATCAAGTTTCCTTCTTTTAAGTTAATCTCATGGTAAGCAACTATGCCATTCTTGCTCTGAATTTTTCCTGAATGGGCAAATGAGCCTGAGTGCCACAAGGCCACTTCTGTGCTTACGGCAAGTGGATAGATTTACAGACAGTGACTGAGCTGCCTCCTGTCCCTAATTTGAAAGCAAGCAATGTGCTAACAGCAAGAGTGGACAGAGAATGAAAGGCAGGTGTGCAGGGTATTGGCATCTAATTGAATCTGACTAACAAAATGTAATGCAGTCTCAGTTTCAAAGACTTAAATAGTTACTCTATCCTTGGACATGGTTACTCTATCCTTGTCCAAACATGGACACTTTGCAGGAATCAGTGGAAAATAATAATAATAAAAAATCAGCAAATAAAGTAGATGATGGGAAGAATAAACTAATGCATTTGTAAGTTCGGTATACAGGATCTGATCTGCTGTAAATGGCAGTAAATTACATGCGGTATCTGAGAGTCAGTACCACACACCAAACTAAACATGAGACGGTAGCTATCACTCAGATTAGACAGGGCCTGCTGTGAGCACCGAGAACCTGAAAGGGAATCTGAAGCAAGGGACATGGGATACTATGCTGATGAACACGAAGAATACAAAATGCTGAACCAACCTTGGGTTTCCAGGGCTGTTGCTTCTTCCCACTGGCTCTGAACACTGGCCAACGTTCAATGGTATGAGAAGTCAGATGCTCAAGGACAGCTACTTTCTCACCTATGATTAAAAAAAAAACATAGTACTTTCTGCTTCTGACAGCTGATTTCAGACTGAAGGCTATATATTTTCCCCTTGATGCGGTATGTTCTTGAGGAAGATTTGAAACTTGATTTCCTGTTTGTTTAAATGGAAGCAGTGGACCACAAACGCATCTGTCCTTTCCTTCAGCAAAGGAATAGCAAAATCTTCATTAATCAAATACAATGAATGTTAAACACTGACTCTATTAACTCAGAGTAAATAAGCTACATGACTACATTCATCTTGGAAGTCAAGCCCAAGGGAATCTGTCAGAGACCACTTCATAACAGGCTACCCTTCTGCCCTGCTATGCCCTTTCCTCTCTCCAAACAAAGCACAGAAATAGACGGGCACAGGCCATGCGGTGCTCATACTGTACATCTGCATTGCAGCACAAGGATGGGAGAAGTAACTCTGGACATTTTCAGGTAAGTGGACTGGATTTTTAACAACAACAACAAGGCCGCCCGCAAGGATGAAGAAAATTTCTTTATTTGTAAGAAGCCACGAGGAGAAACTTTTATTATCTCTCCTGGCCTGGTCTACACCAAAAGCGAAAGGGTAGAGAAGATGCCCAAGACCCCCCCTTTGCTGAGGCATCTGCACACGAGACCACAAGATTACTCAGTACCTTGCCCACTGCCATCCACAGAACAGGTGGGATGAAGGGCTGAGCAAGCTAACAGACCAAAGGAGAACCAGGGCATCAGATCTATGAGTAATTAATCTGATTTTGGTGAGCTACCTTTGCAATATGCTCCTAGTTGGAGGCTTGAGGGACTAGCAGAGTTTATCCTCACATGAATAAATAATTTATTCCACATGTGTAATGCATCCACACATGTTTACAGAAAAAGAAGCACAAGAACACAGTAAAAACCACTAAGTTTTCCAAAACATGATTACATACTTACCTATATAAACTCCTTTAATACATTTGCAAGCAACCTCATATGAAATGATATGCATATTCACAAATGCAATGAGTACATTTCTTATACTTAATTAGCACCACAGAATTTCTGCACTCTCTGATAATTTATCTGTGAAAATTATGTTACAGATTTTGCAGCTGACATTACAGTAAAAAACACCCAGTGAAAAATATGAACTAATTACATAATGAGCCTTGAGAAATCAAGTTCTCACTTGGTACGTCACTGGTGGTATATCAGATACCTACATCAGTGGTACCCAAGAGCACTGATCTGCGCTATAAACATCGGTGATTAAACTTAATAACTAGCTCTTAATTCTGCTGAACTGACTATCCAGGATTAGGTGTCTGCAGATCCCTCCAGTGCTTGGAATGATTCATCTATGTCAAACCAGGACAGGCAGCTCCCTGCAGCACATATTTGTGTTTTAAAAATGTACCTCGAACTATGCATACTGTAAATCTTCCTCAGTCCTCCTTAGATTATACACACCTTTTAATGCTCTACCCTTTGCCCCAGCATACACCGCCATATGATTCATACATTATTTTCTGTTACTCAGAAGGAAGTCAGGGGAATCGCTGCCCGCATGAACACCTGAGATGGCTAGGGCTATCCCTGCCTTAGCCAGTTGCGCACACTAGCAAGAGCAGCTCCATGGAGCAAAACACTTGTAACTGGAGATCTCACATCTGCACTATTCTTATTTTGCAGCTATTCAATTCAGACTAGCCCTGATCCAACTCCCCTGGTCAAATGCTTGCTTACAATTTGAACATATTATGCACAGCACACCTCTGGAGCAAATCTTCCAGCTTAGTTTCTTCCCAAAAGAAAGCAGCTCACATGTTCCGTGGTAGCTCCACATTGCAAACCAAAGCACAGCGTGTATTGATGGTTAGAAGACTTGCATCAAAAGTACCCTTCTGATGCAAACTAAAAAGCTAATGTAGACATAACCTATTTGACCAAAGCATGCTTATGCTAAAGGGTAAAATTCTCTTTTCTCCATTTCACCTTTCAGGAAAGTTGAGCTACAGTGGCTGAAAAATTCAAATGTAATCACTTCTCCTACAGTATGATAATACATCACTTTAATGTGGAGCTGCCTCTCCACAAAACCTTGTGCAAAAAGTTACATGCTTTTGCTGAGTGGCCTTCCCACATTTAGCTGTCCAAACAGACATAAAAATCTGTACTAATCCAAGACGACATGAGAAAAGGTTTCTAAAAATATATGTTCTGCTTAACTGTTCACTTGCGATATATCCTCAATGGTAAAGAAGATTTTCTCCATTAGTCATGACTAGTTTGCGGGTCAAGGTCAAACAAATTTAGAACAGATCTCTGCATATTGCTTTTGCCTCCTGACACCAATCACAATCCAGTTTACACCAGACTGAAACCTGGAGGGCCTGCTAGAAGCACCAGCAGATCACAGCAGATGCTTGTGTCCATCAAGTAGACACACCTTATAGCTGCGGTTAGCTTATTGTCAGTGTGAAAAATATTCAATGCTCTTTGGGCTTTTATGTGTGCGTGTGTTTTAATACAATTTACTAGTCTTTTAAAACTAGTAATTATTTCTAAAATGACAGAGTCACGCAACTGTTCACAGCTACAAAATTAACATCTTCTTTATGGCAGAACAGGAAAACTATGAACAATTAATGAAAAATGTGAAGTCCCTTCATTTAAGTAGCATATGGAGATCGCCTTGCAATAGGTAATGCAGTTTGTGACCAATTTTATGTAGATTAAGCTGTACACACTACAGCTTCTGAATGAGACTGTATATGAATTTAAGATGCTTTAAGTTATATAAACTGACCGCTGTAAATACTTCATACAGTATGGAAAGGACTCAGTGCTCTCATCCACCTTATGATTGAGATTCTTATGATTCACTCTCTAAGTTGCCTTCAAAGAAAATGAATGTGCAAAAACAAACTTTCTCTACACGTCAGAAGGAAGGCAAGTCCATAGAGAATAGCAACACCACAGCACCATCACAGACCTCCAGTTCTGACTTAGTCCTGATCCTCTAGGAAGATGTAGGATACAGCTCCAAGAAATAAATCTGCAAAATACCCGGGAACGAGTATACCTCTATAAGGAACGCATTACCCTTTACAGTGCAGTACAAATTTTCCCATATCCAGATCTTGTTAACGCATGCTGTTCTGCATGTGACACACGCTTGTGTGTTTGTCCCTTCTGGAAAGGATAACCACTGTCACTTCACCCTTCTGCTTCACAGGTGCCAGCTATTTTTGTCTTTCAAATTATCTTATTAGACAGTACAACTAAGTTAAATACAGAGAAATTGTTCCTAGTTTTCATTAGATACCATTGCATCTGTATCAAACCCACAGAGAAGAGTTTTTCTTCAAGTTTGTTTGTATTTTGTTGGTCAGATGAGAGATATTACTTTCCCCTTTGCTCATCTTGCCCCCCTTCTAACTGTAAAGGCCAATTCCGAGACCTGCAGCTACTCCAGCCTTTAGCTGCTTCTTGAGCATTCATATGACTACTGATTTCCATCCACAGCGACGACAGATTGACAGTAATGCATTCACAAATATCCCAGTAAAAGACAATCCTAAGAGACTGAGCAGAAACTTACAGCTGAAGTACAATAGGCAAAATTCAGAGGTTGATCTAAGGAATGTCAACATATGTTTGTATATATATATTTACTTCTTGCTTCTTTACTGTCTGCAATATCCCCTTACAATGCTCTTCATTCAGACCCTAAAAAAAGTCATGTGTGTAGCTCTCAAGAAGATTTATTAAGTGCACACCTGAAGTTTGGGAAGGCATCGTTACAACAATATGTTGTCTTTGAATTTTGTCTCTGCTGCTGGTACTGACAATAAACAGAATGACATAAAATCTGATAGAATCATAGAATAGTTTGGGTTGGAAGGAACCTTTAAAGGTCATCTAGTCCAACTCCCCTGCAAGGAACAGGGACATCTCCAACCAGATCAGATTGCTGAGAGCGCTGTCCAACCTGGCCTTGAATGTTTCTAGGGATGGGGCACCAACCACCTCTCTGGGCAACCTGTGCCTGTGATGCCCAGGAGTTTGAAGGGGACTAGCCTATAACAGATGCTTCTGACATAGTGCTATCAGATTTCAACCTCAAAAAGAAAAAGTCTGAAGTAAGGTTAATAAGACTACATGTTCCATTACATTTTGCCAGTAATTATTGAAGAAAATACTGCCTTTGAGACTCTTCCAGGAACTGAGAAGACTAATGATATATTTGATCTTAAGTTTATTTCTCTCTTTGGGTGTTTTCTTTCAGTCTCCTTTCACATTGATTGCTGTGTTAGTCAAACTCTTTTTTTTATTATTGCCATCTGTGATATGTCTTCTGAGGTGAAATTAAACTTTTTAAATGTGCTTCATTATTTTGAAGGATTCTATGATTTTCTTCCTCCCTTTCTTCTTTCCACTTTCTCAGTGCAATTAGGAGTTCTTGGGGAAATGCTAAAGCTTCCTTTAGACACGTTTGCTATCCTCTTTAAAAAAAAGTTTTAATTTCTCATTCTAGAAAAGCACAGGAAAGAAAATGAAACTGGAGTGCAGTCAGTGTAGCCTCACCACTGTTCAAAATACTAAGTCATCAGTATGATCTGTAGTGTAGCTCATTCTTGAAGTATTTTTGACACTGCTCATTCTGTTTTATAAACTAGAGGTGTATATATATAGGAAGCTAACTTTATGCTATGTGGCCAACATTTATAGAAAAATCAGACACTCTGCCAACCCTCAATTCATTGGCCAGCGCTGTGGATTGCTATAATACAGGTCTCTAAACAGATTCTACGGCATCTGTTCCAGAAACATAGCAATAACTTTCTGAACTTTACCTTCTTCTCTTATTTCATCCCAATAAAGTCCAAAAGAGAATGTCAAATGAGAAGCAGAAAAACAAGATGGGAGTGTATTATCTAGGTAAGATTCTTTTTCTGAATGCAATTTTTCCATAGACTTTCACTCTTCAGCTTAAGTGCTTGTGTTATTTTCATAAATTATTATTTTTTGATGAGAAAAAGCCAAAGAACTACAGTCATCAAATGGGAGATCCCACTGTGGGAGGTGTTTATAAACAAAAAGACCATTGTTGCTCTAAGACTTCATGATTCTTCCCATTATTCTAATTCATTGAACAGTTAAACTTTAGTATGGTGCTGGTTTTATAGAGCTTCTGACTCATCATTGTTCTCCTTACTTCTTCGTAATAATTTAAAGAGTAAAGTTTGACCCTTAGTCACATATGGGAAAACATAGTCCTGCACTGGAGCATCTGAAAATATGGTGTTACCAGAAGTTCAGAGACATGACCAGTGAGGGCTCAGCAGAAAGAAGCAGCAGGCACTACTAGAACTGCCTACAAAGAGATGAGCAAGGACACAGCTGAGGGCAAATGGGTAGCTGCAGGAATAGAAGACAACACTTTCTGCTGAGAGAAGACAAAGACGGCAAGGGAAGCCAAGAAATGAGGTGGTCAAGAACAGGGCCTGAAGAAAACACAGAGCAGAAGCAGTCATGAAGCTACATGACTAATCTGAGGAAGTGGAAAAGTGAATGATGGTAAAGTACATGCAGCATGGTCAATGCTGAGAGAGATCAGAATCCGATGAAGGTAACCACAGTCCATCTCAAAGTATGCAAGGATCCTGGGGAGAATGGGACTATCCTGCAAAGAGGTATCAGATTCCTGAACTACCAGTAACTTTTAAAGAGAATGAGGGAAAGAGGGCAAAAGGATATACCAAATCTATTTCACCCATAGCTCTAGCAGACTTGAGAGGTATTAAGATGTCCCATCATGGCCTCCAAAGCAGCTATGATGTCATGAAAGAATGGAACAGAGACCTTTGAACTACTCAATCATTCAGACAAAAACCTAGCTATCTGATGAAATGTACTAAGAAGTATCTCACTGCAGTCAAGGCAAATCTGAATCCTGAGCTCAACAGAACTAAAATGAGCCATTCTGCCCCATTATCAGTGTCTTCTTTCCAGAATGTGGTATAAGATTTTAAAAGGGTGAACAGTCCTGCCTCCTAGAAACTTATGTAGTCAGAGCCCTTTGTTTCCTGAAATGGTGTTTCCTCCTTATCATTTCCACTGTGATAGTGCCTCAGTGTTACCTTTACCATAACAAAGATTGGAAAATTGTATGCTACTGATTCTCCCAAGAGACAAGAATACACTTGAAGTAAGAGATGGAGCTGAAAATCTTTCCTGTTCACTTCCTCCACCCAAACCCCTAAAAAAATAGGTGCTGTGACAACTATTGATCCTTTTTCTCCAGTATTCTTCTATCAGGAAACTGACCTTTATATTAGTTTTAGTAGCATAAAATGTATGCTAGTAAAGCAAAGGAGTATTTATAGTAGTGCCTATACATGATGAAATTATTTTAGTAGCAAGGACGCCAAAACAGAATGTGCTATGAACTGGAGATTTACAGCTATACATATAGGATTTTGTAAGACAGCAAAGTTCTTCACTCTGCAAGTTAGTCTTAATATTGATCTCAAATCCATTTCACACCTACACATTCGGAAGCCCTAGCAAGAGTTTATCCTCTACTTATAATTCGATTTACGCAGCAGACATGTGCTGAAGATTACTGAAAAATTTTCCTGCATTGATAGCCTTAGTGGAAATAACTATCCAGGCAGCAAATCAGAATTTTACAATGCAGACTCACCTAGGTTATAGAATTCCTTTTAATGTACTTAACCAAAGTAAAGCTTGACAATACTCCCCTGCCAGAATAAAATTTTATTATATGCAAGCTGCCCACATAGCTGAATAGATTGAAATCTTTCACAGTAGTTAAATAATATATACAGCTTCATGCAGAGCAATAAAGTGACTATCATCAGAATTTCATATTGACAATGGGGAAAAAAAAGAAGTAATGGGCCCCATTTATTCCTGGTAAGATTTTATTATCTAGAGTAAGGTTATACCTTGAAGTACAGTTTGGAGGCTTGGGCATGTCAGATTTACGCTGACTTCTGCTTTTCAGACAATCTGGGCTTTGATTTGATAACCCATTGTAATTTCATATACTCAAAAAAGAACTGTCCAATGGTTTGGAAAGTTTAAAGTAACATCAGAGACCATCAAGTCAGAGAGATCTCTGTACTTGGCTTGGTGTTCACATAACACTGTTAGCAGCATGCTCTATATCAGATCAGGCAGTTCAGCTTAAGTTTATTCACATACAACTTTCACAAAAGCTGAGTGGGGAGAATCACCGCTGAAAGAGGTTTGGTCTCCAAATAAAATACTCTGTGAAAAACCAATGCGCTCTGCTAACTCATTAAGTTAAGTCCCATACACAGAGTAACAAAATTTTAATAAGATAACCCTCAGTGAACTAACTGATGGGTGCCTCCAAAAATTAAGTTAGATATTTAATTCGGTACCAGACAGACTGCCAGCCATTCTCATTTTCCAAAGAAATGCTGAAAAACCTATGAAAGGGAGAATTTCCCAAAGGAAAATTTCTTATTGAGTGGTGTTTACATTTGTTAGCTTTTTGGGTTTTGGTTTTCTTTTTTTTAATTTTTTTTTTTATTGCCACATGCTACTCCAGGTTCATGGAGTGTCTATGACCAAAAGCAAGAATTCAGACAAAAAGGGTATGCCAAGGACAGTGCTTGCAAGGATCAGAAACACTGGCAGAATTTTCAGATGGGAAAAAGGAAGATAATATTGATTTCCTGTGTGGGTTGAAGATAAAATGAAAGATCTCTACTTCCCAGCAAGTAGTGAAGGAAGAATAATCACAGCATCTTCCATGCTGATGGCTGGTGTCTAGCTGGGTCTAAAAGAATAGGATGCAGTGCAGCCAGGATTTGCAAGCACATTGGCATAGATTCCCCTTCTCTATTTTCCACTAAACAGAGACAATATAAAGTGGCATCAAAAGCTTTTCTACAGTCTCTGTTACATTAACGCTTGCACGCTCCTCAATCCTTCTCTCTAAACTCTTGCCATCATGTAATAACCTCATCTCCATGGTAGATACTTGAGATATTCCAGGAGTACATACTGTGCCGAAATACGGTTTCTTTGGACAACAGCTGTGATACACAGCTCCCTCTCCGGGTCTGAGCACAGCTATAAATGCATTTCAGTGGAGAAGGATGTCTTAGTTCAAGGTTTGGCCCCTCTCCATTTCTGATCTAATCTTTGGTATAGCTGTTCCTGTAGTTTCATGGTTTATTTTATCTTGTTATTAATAAGTAAGCCAGTAACCATAAAAATATATATTGCTACAATGGAACCAGTAACATAAAATTCATTGTCATTTGGCTCCATGAAACTAAACAAAGCGTGATTTGACAGTTATGAAAGAATTACATTAAAAGACAGCAAAGTTCTGTATCATCAACCAAAACACATCTGAATAATTTTAGACTTGTGTTACATCTTAGCAGGTGAGGAGCTATTACACAGATTTATTGGTTTGCATTTACCCCTGGTATAACTCAGTTAAAATAAATGGTGGAACGAAAGGAATAACTTTGGTCTATTATGTAGTAAACTGTTTTTATAGCTTTGCTGAGCGAATAAATAATGATAGATAGGTTTTTTGTCTAGCACGGCGCTTATTTTCTGCATTGTACATTTGTATTCATAGCTAATACACTGAATGTATTTTAAGAGAAAGCAATCATAAAGAGTTGCACACTAAGTTATACATCCAGTGTGAAAATTAAAACAACAACCATACCCAAAAGGCACATAAACATTTAGTCATGATCTTATGAGCAGAAGAAACAAGTCTACCAACATTTCTAAGCTGTGGCTCTGATCTCCTACAGGGTTCCCACAGACTTATTCTGTGGGATTACAGTGCCGAAAAGCCTAAGGTATTACATTCTCAACATCCACCCTCTTAGCAATTACTGTCTCCACAGCAGGACAGCAGAAACAACATGCAAAAAAAGCAATGGCTTTCTCTGGACACTGAAGTTCACAAGCTCAGAGCATTAGTCTAAACAACCCACAGCCTGTTGGATTTAGCTGCAGGGTTTAACCAGTCCTCAGCAGGATGCCAAGGAGAACAGCAATCTCTTCTGCCTCTCCACCACATACCTGCTGGTCTCTCACGGCTCAGTGTATGGACACCTGGAAGCAGTAATGTCCTTATTGCCGTAGCTTAATCCAGTACAGCCCATCCCTCTGAACCCTAAGCTATCTGAAAACTTCCCCAGAGAAAGAATGAAGATTACTCTACAACACACTAATATTGTTTTCTCATGCAGTACATACTGATGAATTTTAATGGTCTTGGACATATAAAAAGCTTGAGTGTCCAAATTCAGAGGATCCATGGAGCTTAGACAAGGTGTGAGACACCTTCATGTGTCCCTTGGACAGTAACATTTTGCAGAGATTATATAAGGAATCTTATTAGAGCTCTGCTTTCTTTACCAAGGAATAAATCTTGCTTCCAAGAAATTACTGGCAAAATTTTCTTCTACTGCAGGCCACTGGGATGTTGCTCCAATCTGATGCTCAACACATTAGCAGAAATTGCATATATTTTGATTTAAAGCCAAATTTAAATAAAATAGTTTGATTTACATCAATCGAAAGTAGTCTGGCCCACTGCTTTGCTCCTACGTGAAGAACCCCACTCCTTGTGGCTCCACAAACAGTGAGGGAGACAGTAAAACAGTGAGGGAGACAGTCCCTTTCACTTCTACAGGAGGAAATGTATAAGCATAGCTATGGTACATTCATGACACATTTTACTACAGGGTGCCCCACAGTATTGTGCAATTATGTCGCTTTTATTGCACAGGACAGACAAATACTAGCTGTTAAAATATGATTTCACAAAGTATTAGTAATTAAGCAGGTAATGAAAATTAACTCAGAGCAGTTCACCTTTGCCATTGCTAGGAATTCAACTGCATCCTGTTTTCAGTTCAAGAGATGGAGGGAGGAATAGAATTTTTAAAAGCAAATTTAATAGCTCATTGCAGCTGATAAACACAAACTCAGACAATTTTATTAGTAGCACTGTATTTTCATATGTAAAGCCCTTGTCCTCAGATAACCTCATATACCTCTAAAAGCACGGCTCCTTAAAAATACATATTTTTTAATGTAAAAAAATATGGGGGAAACTCAGGAAAAGCTCTTCAGTAGGGCCTATTGTGACAGGACTAGGGATAATGGTTTCAAAACAGAGGGAGGTAGATTTAGATTAGATATTAGGAAAAATTTTTTCACAATAAGTGTGGTAGAACACTGGAACAGATTGCCCAGTGAGGTGGTGGATGCCCCATCCCTGGAAACATTCAAGGCCAGGTTGGACGGGGCTCTGAGCAACCCGATCTGGTTGGAGACGTCCCTGCTCCTTGCAGGGGAGTTGGACTAGATGACCTTTAAAGGTCTCTTCCAATCCAAACTATTCTATGATTCTATATTGCACCCTCAGATAATTCAAACAAAATAAGAGATAAAGAAGGTGAAGGAAAGGTTACTGAGGGAAAGGGAACAGACAACGGAGGGGCTCTCACAAAAATTTTTCCTTTTATTACTCACACACATACACAACCCTCTCTACTGCTGAATGAAATTCTATTTTTCAAGCAGGTAACCTGCAGGTTAGACACATAGAAATACAAGTTATTATTATTTGAGTTGCAGTATACTCAGGAATGGACTTGCACCCTAGTGTGCTGACTGTGTTACAAACAGAATCTAAAAAAAAAAAAAGTTTCTGTTCTAGTAGACCTTCACAGTCCCATAAAATTACAGAAAGGTCACATCCTGATGGTAAGTTCAACCCAACTCTTTCCTGGTTTCAACTCACTCGAAGTATTTTATATTACACCCTTGGGTTCTCTGTAGTTTCCTTCAATCACAAAAGCATTTGGCAATCACATTATAAACAGTTCAGAAAAATTCAAAATGCAGGAGCATAAATTACTTTAGACACTCTCAACCTTTACAGAGAGAGGCAAAAAGAGGGGAGGGAGAGGTAACGTGAATGTGAAATGGGGAACAAATAAAATGTAGTAACAACATTTCACTTCCAAACTTCTGTCTGACATCCAAGTAAGAAGGGAATTATCAGGAGGAATTTTGCAGGAAGTTCGAAAAAAAAAAATCAAATGGTAGCCTGATTGCTTCATCCTCCATAAAATCAAATGGTAGCCATGATAGGGAGGGAAAACACCATCTTCGGCAAAATTTGCCACCTTACCTATAGGTACAAAGTACATGTCTAAGATAGGGCTTTTATGCAACACTCCAACCTATTTTTCCTGATTTCTGGTGAATGGGAGCATGCAAAGCATGTCAGCTCAGTATGTTCTCCATGTAACATGTTCCTAAGAGTTGCACAGGGGAAGGCAGAGAAAGAACTTGAAGGCAAGACTGGGACGTAGAGATCATGAAAAGCAGATTTTGCTTCCAAGAAAACAAAAAAAAATGTCCAAAAGACAGAAACAACAATCACCACCAGTCCCAGTCCCCAGGACCATGTTGATGTGGGGAAGTGATCGCTTCATTTTTTTCAGATGTGTGCCTGAGCATTCAGATTTTCAATGTCTTTGATACAGCTGAGATCAGGCTATTGAAATTCCACCAGCCTTCACATTCATCCTCTGTAAGACTGATTTTTATAGCCCTATTTGTTATTTAAAAAGCAGTCTCACTAAGAGGCCCCTCTTGAATCAGAAGTCCAGTTTGGGGGAAATTACAAAAATGTTCCATAACAGATAGGTGTCACTAAAAGAAGAATTTCCAACTCAAAGAGGCACACAAGCGAAGCACGATTGCTCTCACAGGCACAGAGGGATGAAGACTTGACTGCGATTTGAAAAAAAGGTTTTGGAAAAACATGGGCCTTAGTGAGTCATGCTGTATCTGTTTCAGCTCCATAACCAATGAAACATTTTCTTTTAAGTAAGTAAGCAAACCTGCAAGCCCATTTTAACCACACTTTCCTCTACTTAAACAGTAATCTAGAAGTTACCACCTTATTCCTCCCCCCACATCCCATATTTGAGTAATGAGAAGTATGAAAAAAGGCCATCTTCTCTCCTCTCCTCCCTTTCCTTCATTTATCATACAACAACATCAAGATACATTTCTCTAAACAACGTCTAACAGTATATGTTGTATGTCTTAAACAAAAGTAGTAAAATCACATATTTTTATTATAAGCACCAATAGAGTTACAAGCAATATTGTCCATCACTAATACAGAAGAAGGAAAGAGGTATGAACGTTATCCTGCCTTGGCTACTTTTAATATCTGAATGCTCACCATGCTGCCAGAGATGATCCAACTCACTTATGCTAGCGAAACAAGAAATACTAAGAATATTTCAAAACAAGCCCGAAACCCAGAAAAGTAAAGCAATCCAACAGCTGTGATGGTGCACTGAATTCCTTCTCCTGTGGTGCCCAACATGGCTGGAGCAGCAGTTAATTACCAGTCCTGTTTTACATCATGGAGGGGAAAGCATTTAGAAGAGAATCACAAGCAAAGGATAATTTTTTTTTAACAACTGTAAATCAGAACCTAAAGACACAGCAAAACAATTAACTGCCCTGGTTTAGATACAGAGAGCAACGATGCAGAAGTTTGAACACAGGGATCTGAAAAGCAGGCCAGGGCATGTGATGACATGGCACACCGAAATCAGGCTGGAGGCCTTGACTTTGGCCCACCTGGTTTGCAAGTACAGGCATCTTCTCTCAAAGTGTGGTGGTGGTATCAGGTCCTTTGGACCCAAACAGCAAAGGCAGAGGATGCACACCCAGCGTAGATGTTTGGACAGTAACTTACAAGTGACTGATGAGTGCTACTCGTGCTGTTCCAGAGCCACTTTGTGATTGCTACTCTTGCTGCTTATAGGTGCTTCACCTGACAGAGCACCAGCTGAGCTAAGAGGAGCCGCAATTATTCAGCCAGCAGCTGGAAAAAGTGGAAAGGCAAGGAAGGAGCAATGCAACTACCTATGAAGCACACTGAGAGCTTGGGCAGCGGACCTTGGCATTACACAATATTGGCCTTTTGAAGGACTACTGACAACTCCTTGTGTCACCAGCTTTCCTAACAGCCATAGGACAACATCTCACAGGTATCTGCACAATTAGAGAGTAGGCTGGTCTTGGCTATTTGCTAACAATCAGTACAAGTCTATACAGATGTCACACACTTGATTGCTTCAGCAATCAGCTGATAATTTGTCAAATGGGACCCCAGCAGTGAGGGCAGCCTGGCAGTAAGGACACTCAAACCAGACCGCTTCAAAAGCACAAGGTCTCACTTCCCCTCTTCTCCCCTCCCATCTTCAATCCCGGACCCAGCCCTGTGACTCCTCCTCCTTTCCTTGCACTGGGTCTATCAACCTTCTCTTTGCTGCGTGAGTTTCCAAACAGGTCCAAGGAATGCAGCACCTCAAGAAGAGTCTGGACAGGCACCAGAGCTGGCCCAAGGTACTGAACAGAACTGTGTGAGCAGGAGAACCAGGGAAGATGATGGAAAGAAGCACAATAATGTCTCCTCTCGATGGCTGTAGGGAGCTGTTAGGTCAGTGCAAGGCCTATTTCCTTTCACTCCTTCAAATACATGCCCATTACAATGTAAAGGTGTGACTTTGTCTTGCTGTGCTGACCCTGGAAATGCTTGAGGGCCCCAGAGCAGGTGATGTCCATGCACAGGTCCCAGGGTTTTAAACAGGTGGAAAAAAGGTAGGAGAGGATCAGTAATCCACGTATCCGGGCATGGATTTAACATGCAGTATAAAGAAAGGTACCCTAATTCTAGCAGGAGCTAGAGATACGTGCAGAGCTAACATGATAAATTCACACTCAGAGGCAGAGTTGACTGATCAAGAAGTGCAGGGAAGAGATGACAGCGTAAGGGAAAATAGCAAAGAGAAAAGCATTACAAAAGCATACGTACCAACAAAGAAGGAAAGCGAAAAGAACACCTGAAAACTAGCCTTTGTGTATCATGAAGCTTCTGTCACCAAGGTGCTGATGCCCTACCCTCCTTCCCCTTCTCCTCATGCCAGCACCAGCTAACGTGTATCAGTGCGATGAGTCTGATCAATGACTGCTCTAGGTGAAACTAAGCCCATCCCATCTTAGTTCTCAGCTGGGCCCCTCTCTGAATCTAACTGACTCCACATGTGCATGATCAGCAATGGTACTGGTGCAGTGGCAGCCTGTACTTAGATGAATTAAAAGAACCCATCACCCTGCTACTCAGTACGACCCTGCAACACATTCACAGCACAAACTTGTGCCATCCATCCTGGGACTCTGCAAGGCAGACATATCAGCCCGGGAGGGCTGGCCAGTTATGTAATAGTGGCTCTCGGTCTTGTTCCCAGTCATCACTGTCTCATTAGCAGACAGGGAGAAAGTTGCATTAAATGCTTTGCTTTTCATTTCCTTTGTGAATACACTGCTCTAATTAGGAAAGGGAAAGTAGTACACAGGCACAGTGTGCTTACACAGCTATGTGCCCTAGGAAATAAGTAGAAAACTGATGTCCTCTAGAGTCTCATCATCTTCTACTTACTTAAATGTCAATAACTGAATCCCTGTTAAGGCCACAGAGACTTGGACTTAGCAAGGCCAGAAAAAAAAAGAAAAAATTGTGCAAATATAAAGGGCTAACATTTCACTGGTTTTATGAACCAGGTCTTAAAAAGTACATTTTAAAAGATTTATTGGTTTTTTTAATGACTAGAATTAAGGGAAGTGTTATTCCTGTAGGGGATATTTTGAGAGGCAAGTAGTTACGGTGCACACTGTTACAAGCAATGTGTGAACCACTGGCCCAGAATCATGGACCAAAGGACAGCCTCTCCTTTCACGTAAAACAAAACTTCAGTATCTGGTTTCTGACGGAAACTGCTTTAACAGAGCAGCAGCTCTGATGTTGTAATTATAACATTAACAGGTAGCAAGCCATTAAAAAGTGGAATTAAGATTAATTTGGCTGATACCCAAGGATTATTTCTCAGATTAAACAGAAGGAAGAAATATTAATGTTTCAGTAATCATGATAACGTTGTATGAATAACTCTCCTCAATTAATTACATACATTCTGAACCAAATAAAGTCCTAAAGTGTCTGATGACAGCGAAGCTGAACATGGACTTCCTTGCCTAAGCAATAATGGTTCTATTCAGAGAGCTGGCACTTCTGAAAGGAAGATGAATTCTAGCAACAAGATCTATTTTCCTTAACAGATGTTTCAAAATATGGTAATGAGGTGTGGGTTTCCTAGGCTGTCAGCTGGAATTCACTAACCAGGAAACAAAACAAAATTGATCTGATGCAATCCACTTTTTCCCATTAAACCTCTAAAGACTACATTGGATTTTGTATTAATTTTACAAAACACTGCTTGCAATAAATTATGTAATAGTACATCCACCTTTGCTAACACAATTTGCTCTCAACCTTTCCTTCACTAATTCATAACTGCATGTGGCAGACATCATGACTATTTGAAGGAGTTCAGAGTGACTCTGGCATCTGGAACTACCACATTCCCTCAGAAGAAAAAAAAAAAAAACCAACTTTTTTTTTTTGGTGACATGTTCAACAAAATTCTGTAGTTTGAAAAACACAAGACATTTTTAGATAGCAAACAAAAATCATACTGAACTTGAATCTTAAGTAATTTCTTAAACACAGCTTTATCGTCACACTGATGAAAGCTGTACTAATGAAGGACCAGCTAGAATTACATGTCTAGCAGAGAGATGAAAGAGAGTGACTCTCTTTAATTAAAAGCTGAATCACATTCAAATTTTCCACTTACATTAGTTGCCAAACTCTTCTTTCCTGTGTTTTTCTAGAATAACTGTCGTATACATCTCAGTATAAAGGAGCAAACTATATCATGACAGGGTACCATATGAAATGTTCGCATATCCACAAAGAGTAAACAGTTGAGAAACGCATTAAAACCTTCAACTTCCAGCGTTGCTACTCATGTAAAGGATAAATTTGTGTGCCTTATGTTATATGTCAGGCATCAATATGACTGGTATTTGGTTAGCAGGTAAGCAGCTACACTGAATCCTGACAACACTGAAAGTAGAGCACTAGCCATTTTTAGCCAACACGCATTGTTAGAAAGTCAATAACATTGGTAGCTATATAAATAACTATCACTGGCAGAACTCATAGCTTTGCCAGTTATTAAGGCTACCTGCCAATTCTTCTTATGATGCTCTCAAAAGAAGGAAAAATAAACTACTGGGTTGACATCTTCTGACAGTCTGTAGCTGGATTGCCCAAACACAATCACACCACCCAATTTCAGACACAACCGTTCAGGCATTTCTAATAATGAGGTTAGAGAAAAACCCATTGGTCTGCAACTTCAGATCATTCAGATGATCATTCCATGAGAAACTGTAGCATCTCATGCACTGGAAAAGTAACTTGAAATTTAGAAGATTGGTGGGTAGGCTTTTGTGTCAGAAATATGCTCCTTACTCTTACACAAACCCTCCCAAACTTGGCCAAACTATGAAAACATGAACTACTGTTATGAAAAACACTTAGACACTTATGTGAGCTTTCTCAGAGCTGGCTAAAATGCTTGGACCTTCTGTTCTCGCTGAAGAAGCTCTATCCTTTCTCTGTCCTTGTCTACAACTGGGCTTACCACCTGGCTTATCACCTGCCCTGCAGGACTCGGACTGCTCCAACAGGGAGAGAGTGGGATAATCCTCCCTCATCCCTCTGAGCTGCAGCAGTACAAGATAGTGTAATGAAGGACACCGAGTCTGCCTTTGCTTCACCATCACCAAGCACAGAGGAGGAAGCTGTTGGACTGAAATACAGGGAAAGAACAAAATGTAACAGAGTTATAGGTTTATTTGGCTCCCATTGTAAAAGTTACTTGTTCTCTTCATCACAATCTCTCAGGTACTATTTTTACATTCTTATGAGTTGCTGGAAAATGTTACTGCAAATAAAATACTGAGCATTGGAGATCCAAAGCAGCACCCCCAAAATGCCAGTTCTGTTACAGAGCAGAAAATGAATCAGTTTCTGATTTTTCTCCTTTGCTAGCCTGGTGAGAGGCTGGAGTAGAAAGAGAAGAGTGACAGGGGCTTGCAAGAAGACTAGAACTAATATCTCTGATAGACTTTGCCTAGTTAATTCCCACCTGTAAAGTGGAAATATGTGTTGATCCTTATCTTTAGGAATCATTGTGAAGATAAATCCATTGAAGACTTGAAAGTGATCAGATGGAAACTATAAAAATAAGTAAAACGATAACTTCTAAATACACGTTAGTACTAGTGTGAATATGACTTCAGTATAATAAGGGTTATTTATATAATAAAAAGAACTATTTTGGTTTTTTTTTTCTAACTCACTATATAAAAGCAAGTGCACATGCACAACTAAAGAGAGAGAGATGGGGATAACCTAGATAAAAATTTTAACTATAATAAAAATAAAAACTTTGATATCAAGCTTGTAGTTTTCTCCAGTCTCCCATTAAATAACTCCCTCTGCTCCCCACAGAGTTAGAGTTGCCCTTATTATGGAGAATTTGAAAGACAACAGCAAAACAGGTAACCTTTTTTTCCCTCGGCTGCTTGTGTAAAAGACAGTAAAATGCAGTTTCATTATCACAAGAAAAACACTATAGCCATTTACTGCTGAGGCATTCCTCTATTGATCCAGAACAAGCAAGTGGCCAAGCTTATGTCATAAGCTTGATGTTTCTGATGAATAGTGGGTAACTGTAAAATACACTGAAATATGCCTCATAAACAAGACTTCATATTTATTTTCTCTGAGTGGTTCAAACACTATTATGTTAGTCCTATTGCTAAAGGGAGAGCTTACATACAGTAAGGGTTGGTTTCACATCAGTCTTTGCCAAATGTTCATACCTAGCAGCCAGTCTCTGCTTCAGACTATGTAAAGCTGTTAATCTTGTTCCAGTTTTGGATAGATAATTTTCCATATACAAGTCCTCAAACAGGCACAAGATGTCACCCATGATGACATCAAAGCAGAGCATCAGGAGGCTGAACAGCACACATTTCAATTCCATCATGTATAGCAGTGGTCCTTTTGAGGCAAGAAAGTTCTTAGAGAAAGTGTCTTGATTTTCTGCAGATATACAAATCCTCTTTTTGGACCTACCAGTCCATTGTCTCCTACAATCAATATTTATATTGAACAGAACTTCAAAGACTTCCTCAAGAAACCAAAAGCAAACCGAGTTTTCATCACCTCCTAAAACAACAGCCCATCCACTAACAAAACTTGTTCACACTTCACTGTGACCCAGTGTTAAAGAAAACAGTAAAATACAAGAAAAATCTCTGGACTTGAGCACATTCAATATTTTACCATCACAAAACCATCCACAGCATGACTTGCTTAAGCTCTGAAATCAAGAAACATCGAACTTACACTGTTGTTGTCTTTCATTTGCTATCCCCATCCGTATTTTACACATTCATCAACACCATTTCACTTCAGTGGCAGCTGCATGTTCATGAAAACACTGGAAGGAGCTGACCCTGAGGTTCAAAGGCACCCCTTTTTACAGGTGTTTCACTTATACTCCTGTGCTCATCTCTTCAGGATGAGCTTCTATTTTGAGGCTTGCAGTCAAAACATTTACTTTCACATCCACTCACCCGCACCTTTTCCTTGGCCATTTTACCAAAAGGCCATTTAAAAACACTTCTGAAGTTTCTTGCATTTGATGGTCTGTGATATATGAAACACTACTGCCAACTCACCCCACGCTACTGTAGCTGCCTCCTGATGCTTAGCTCAGTGCAGAGTGAGAATTAAAGCCAGCTCATTTAGAAAAAGACATTTGATTTCCATCACCAGCACCACATCAGAAACAAGCAGCCCAAATTCAGTTTTGTTGATTTATGTACAAGGAACCATAAAACTGTCACTACCTTGGACCTGATTTTTGACAAAGGATCTGCCTGCCTCTGTGTGTCTTTAGCCTTTCTGCACATCACCAGTGGTCCCCACCATGCAAAGCAGGGCTCTTCAGCTCCCTATATTCCGAGGGCTGTCAAAGAGATGCAGTTTTTGTCACTCTTTCTTCAGCTGGAAGTGAGATGCAATCCCTGTATTAGCACATGACCATTGCACACGGGCATCCTGCACAACTAAAAGCACTGGCTTGTGCGCTGACAGCACCTGCCAGAGGCAGTGTCACATTACTGGAAATTTCCAGATACCTGCCAGGGATCAACTTCAGTGCCAGAATCTCCATTCTGTTGTATAAAATTTGGGAACAGCCATAGCAGTCAGCAATCTGGTCTGCAGGGCTGTCTACTCAGTGGCTTTATTTTATAATACAGCACTATCATTCCCATTTTTCTAAAGGAGGACGAACCTCCCGGCTCCATGCTCTACAGAGCTTCCACAGATCCGCTCCCTTCTCCCAGGTGAATGTTTATTTTCTGGCAGTTCTCAGGGATGTGTCTCACACCCATTCCCACTCCTTCTCGTTCAGCGGTAGGTATGATCTGGTATTGCTTGTTTTTTCTGCAGTGCCATGCAAGTGCACACATCCAGATTTTAATACCACAAGGCAAACAAGAATAATTCTCAGATTCATATAGTCATTATTTCCTATATCAAATAAATAGACACCATGCCTATCCCACAAACGGCTTAACCATGGCAGCACGTTTGATATGGAGACCTCTCCAGGAGTCTTCCTGAAAACTAATGTTTAAAACACGATTTTAAATTACTTATTTTGTTGTTCTCATTCACAACCCCATTAAAAGTTTTCTTGTATGTGACCATAAATATTAAACAGGGTTCAGTCAGCACATTCATTTCTGATTTCATCTGTGGAATGTAACAACTAGCTTTTCATACAGAAAGAACAGGGTTCATAGGCACATATTTTATTTAAATTGCTACTTTATTCCTTACACCTGTATGTAGAACAGAAAGATAAAATTGGAAGCTCTGTTTCCTATAGTAGGCACTTCAGGCCAAGAGGAAACTTAGATACAAAGAGAAATGAGAGCAAACTTTCAGTCTTTCTTTTAGGTTATGATTCTTGGCTGTTCATAATAAGAACTGACCGAAATATGATCCACTAGTGATTTTCAATTATAAGCTACCTTCTCATTTTTAAAAAATTAAGTAAATATTTAGAGTTCCAAAGAACTTAAGTAAAAAAATAAATTAAAAAAAAAATCAAAAAATATGCTGCTAGCACTTTCCAACAGTGCATTAAATAACATGATTAATATCTGAGGCATGCTTTTCATTAACTTTTCTTCTTCCCAGTGCAGGGGGGTGCTCAGTTTAGAAAGAGCTTTTCTCTCTTTAGTTTATAATATAATAAGAACAAAATTCACTGCTTATTCATTAGAAAAAGTGTTGTCAAAGGCATGTGCCCATATTTGGAGGCAAGTATGATAAGACTGTGATTGTTCTCACTTCCTAACAAAGCTCAGTCGAGAAGCACTTCCTCCCGAATTGTGTCTTACCCAGCTATGCTTTGCTCATATCATAGAACAATGTTACTCAAGTAGTGACCCAGGAGATATCGGAAAGTAGTCCAAGAAGTAAGCAAAAAATTTTTTGATCTTTACCAAAGGTTTTAAAAAATGGCATGCACATTCCCATTCATTACAAGTAAACAAACATAAACAAGGTAATAAAAATAACGTAAAGGAACTTCAACAACCTTTTTTTCCTGTTTGATTGTAAATTAAATTAAATATAGCAACTAATACTCTGTCCATCTGTTGTTTTCAAATACATTTGGGTGGCCCTTGGATTTGTTTGAGAAAGGGTAGGTTATCTACTTTAATTTAAAAAGAGTGAGAAATTGCATCACAGAAGGAACAGTACTTTTGAGACAGGTTCTCATCCTAGGACTGAGCATCCCAAATGCCTCCAGGGGATCACTGCAAGAGAAGAGGACTGTAATTTTGATTTCAAATTGTCAGCAAAGTCTAGGAGAAAGCAGAGACAGTTTTAATTTGCACTTGGCGTAGCTTGTATCATCAAGGAATCACGTTAAAGCACTGTATATGCTATTTATTGATTTTTGAGAGTTTGAATTTCTGTGCTATTCTGAATTGCATATTGAATTGCTACAAATAGCCAAAAGAGGATATCATCTAATCAGATAACTTGCTAGCTATATATACTTAAATAAAAAGAAGGTGGCTCTTTGTGATACTGCACAAAAGAGAAACTAACTCCTCAAGAGTGTTTCCTTAACTAGATTTATTCTGCAGATACATTTTTTGAAGCTGAAGTGTTGCATATATGGATAGTAAAATTTAAAATTGATGTTTTCGGATATGAATGAATTTGTATATAGCTTATGGTTTCCCAGCACCTAATCAAGCACCCGCAATTCACAACTTGCCTGATTCAGCATCCTCAACCTTTTATTGATTAAAAGGTCCCAGAAAACTTCTCATTGCTCAGTCTATATTTCTAGAGCCTCCTATTGTGGTTCTTAGTAGAGACATTTTCCTGAACCCAGCAGGATGCAAAGTAACCATAAGAAAGACACATTTTTAAGGAACATTGCCTCCTGCCATGAATAGCGTGGCTGAGGATTGTTTAGAAATTGAGAAGTTAGTCTCAGGGCTTGAACTGAAAGGGAAGAAAGGGACAACTGGGTTTGACTAGTGTAGCAGAGAAGCTCCAAGTCCTTCCTAGGTTCTTCTACTGGAAAGAATTGCCTGTCAACTGGCTGAACACATTACATATTCACTCAGTCATGCCCACTGGGCTGCTGGTGCTGCACTACGCAAGAGCTTTCATTGTCCTTTTCAAGCCTAGATCTCTCCTAGGTCCATGAACAGGGTGTCAATCAGGATATACAAATCACTGTCCTGAACAAATCTGACCCACTTCCACAATTCTTGTTCTCTGAAGTACACTCCCTGACTTCTTTATAACATTTAGGCCTTGACTTTTCCATTGTACACAAGCAATGAAAACAATATGGATTCAGTTGAGATAAAAGGTGAAAAATCCTGTGAGATAAATTGACATGAGGACTTCTGTCCAGCACAGGAATTACTAATAAGCAACAAGCTGAATGCATGACTTCTGTATCTTTAAAAGATACACAAACACACATCCACATACTGATAAACTATAAAACCCCTACTCTGCGATCTTAACTCAGTTTTCAGCCTATAACAATCTGCACTCTTCAATGGAATATTGTATGTTTTGGAATACCTACGTATGTAGACTCATATAGAAGAAAATAGCACATTCTGAATGCATACATGCAGCAAGGAGGTCAGCAGTGACAATGCTCTCAGCAAGAAGGCAACACAGTGATTACGCTGTGAATGCATCTGTCATCCTGACATCCACCTCTGCTTAATTACTTGAATAATACCTTTATGGGACAGTTTAGAAATTTTATTCAAACTGATATTTTCTCAGGGTGAGCCTGTGTTATTATTATATGAGAAATATAATAAAAGGACTACATTAGAAGCGTTGCTTCACATATGAAGGCACTTGTGGTATAGTTCCATCACATCTCACAGTCTGTATTAATCCAAGTGACTGGCACTTTTGTCTAACCATTGTAAGGTATTTCAGTCTAGAGTGAGAAGAGACATACTCTGAAGCTATACCGAACATATTTTGATTTGAACTGACCAGTAAGCAGAATTTCTGTTCAGCAACAACCCAGAGTTTTGAGATAAAAGCCAAACCCACACCATTTTAATGGAAAGAAAAGCTGCAATAGTTTGCTTCAGAAACACCAAAGCATTGCCCAAGCCCAGAGGCAAACATGCAAATAGCACCATGAGCAAGGAAAGTAACATCATGAAACACCAAGTTTCAAAACTCTCTGATCTGAAATGCATGTGAAATTTCATGGACATAGTCTAAATCATTTTAGCTGACCTAATAGAAAATGGACATCAGTACTCTCTGAATATGCAGAGACTGGAATGTAACTGGAATCTGAGTTTCAGAACTGAGTGAGAAATCTGTTTAACCTTATGTCTTTCCCAAAGAAAATATTTACAAGCTGTTTTGCTTACACACCAGTGCATAGCTTACGAGTGGGGAAAAAAAAAAATAGTTTTAGAAAGAAGGCAAGTTGTTCTGTGTTTAATTCTTTTAGTTCCATGACACTAAGTCAGACTTAAGTCCTGGACTTTGATGGAAGTATTTACACAAATCCTCTTAAATACAGAATTTGATGCTCCATTACTTTTAAGACTATTCCCAGAAGCAGATGGATGGGTATGGTTATTAAGACACAATCTATTGTCAGAGGTATTATACACACCATTTTCCTAAGAACAGGGGAAAACAATGCTCTCTCAAGTACTAAGCATATCAAATTAGATACATTAAAATTTATTCAAATACTTAAAAAATGTAAACATCAGTAAATACTTATGAAGCGCTGTACCCACCTAGGCCAAATGTGAGCAGTGCCGTTCCCTCAATAGCACTGTAGTTACAAGTTGCTGCGTAAAATCATGACTCCCAATGGGATTTCACAAACAGCTTTCTTTCAGGTCACAATTAGCTTCTGTAGGGCTATGAAATCTTTGATTTTTACTTCTATAAAAGGCAAAATAACCGTTAGTATCGATGACAACAAAATCCTCCACAAGAAGCTATGGTTTAATACCTTCAGAATGGTATGATCTTTTATATGGATCCATGTCTGGGATTCTCACACTGCTGCTGTGCAAAGCCCCCAGGCCCTGGAGAGTCAGTCCTGCTTCCAGACCTGGTCAAGTGTGAGACCTGTGCTTGGCCCTGCCGAATACCTCAGCCAGTGCAGGGCTCACCCCAGAGCTCAGTCCTCAAGCTCTGCCTCTGATTAAGTTATGGGTCAAGAGACTCACTGGGCAATCCTCCCTGAGAGGATTGCTCCTTGCACTTCTCTGATTTACCGTATGGTATTGGAGGTCACCAGGGCTCTGGTTTATCTTACCACTTTAAACATACCCCCTATGCTTTTCTCCTTCCATTTTGTACACTCTTCACTAGGTTGCAACCAGTTTTAAGTCCTGAATCCTTATACTCTCCCACAACTCTACCAGGAGAGGGGGCTCTGCATCAGCCCACTCACTAACACCTCCCACTCATCTAGGAAACATCTGTTCCTGCATGTAGGAAAAAACAGAAGCTTTGGAGGCTTCCTCACAACCCCTATTCAGTTAATCCCAAGAGGAAAGCTGGGAGTGGTTTGCAAAATCCTCAGCAGCAAAGATGCCACTGCTGGAGCTCACCGTGCTCCTGGCATGAGAAGCCCCATGTACAGTCTGCAGTCCTGATCCCCCAGCCAGACCTACAACAATCTACAAATATCTCCTCCGGGACAGTACATGTGTCCATCAATGTTAAGCTTTACAGTCAGTGGCAGAGAGCATTGGTGAGCTGTACAGCAACTGGTGGGGAGGAAGAGAAAGCAGGTGACATTTACTTTCTGTTTCCTCTAAAAATCAGCCATAAACCCCAGGGCTATTACACTCCACAGAGAGATACCTAGCTTTATGAAGTATCAGTAACAGTCGAGTCTTTAATGCAGGAAGGATATGAACTGACCTCCTGGGTAATATTACTGGTATTACTTTTGCTCATTCTAGAGGTCCAGTGAATCTTGAGGAAACCTCTAAAGCTCCCTGATTTTCATCCAGTCTTACACTGTCCCTTGTACTTTTATGAAGTTACTGGCTACCACCATGCAGAGCTTGAAGGAGGACGCTCAGGAGGCTACCAACACCATCTCCTAACTATCTGGAAAATAAATGATGTGGGGTGTCGAGGGGCACTTCTAATGAAAGTGGGAGTGGGCTAGGAGTAAAACGAGCTGAAAACTGAGTGCTTGGGTGTGTCTGAGCAAGAGGTCTGCAACTCCAGAGACTCCACAGTACTGAAAGGTGTGGGAAGGAAGATTAATAGGCTCAGCAGTTTGCTGACCAAGCAGTCATTTGTGCAGCATTTACTTCAGATCCTCATCATGCACAGACAATTACTGCAGCACAACTCCAGCTCTAGCCTCACTGAATGAAAGCTGAAGCGGATGTTAAGGTCTGGGGATTCTTTCTCTGTAGACCAGAAGTGTGGCATGTTTCTTTATTACTGCAAACACTAGCCCAAAACCTGTAGCATATGATTCACACAAGTAATCAAGAAAAGATAAAAGTTTTAATGAGATACTAATTTCCAGTTATGATGTAATTATTTATCTCAAAAATTAAGATGTTTGGTTAATGAAAGGTCATCATCACAGATAAAACACAAGAGCAGATGTTAAATGATCTGTGATACATACAAAGATCCTACTGTTTTCTTTTTAAGAAGTAAAGCTACACTCTCCACTTTTAAGTCTGTCACTGTGGAATTCACTTTGACAAATTCAGCAAAAGGATTTTAGTGTAAACAATAATGATTAATGATGGGGAACTGCCATACAAATGGAAGCAAATCCTGAAAGCCCATGCTAAGTTTTAATAAAGGTCTGCTAGAGGATGCTCTGGAACAGTGCTGCCATTTGCCTGACTTAAGGACAAGAGTAAGAAAGTAGAAGTGAGTCTTTTTCAAAAGATCTCCCATCACACACACACAGACAGGAGAGACAGGGAAAGTAAACGGAATGTGACACAACACAGCCAAAGACCTGGCACAGTGACGAACGCCACACCGCCTGCAGAACAACAGAATGTGACCTTTGGGCTCTGCTTCCCATCCTGCTCTTTGAGGAAGCTACCGAGCAGAACGTGTGTGTTGAGGGAGCGCAGTGTCTGCACAGAACCTCAGAGAATTCCTGATTCCTTGGTCCATAGATTTTTGGCAGTAATATTGATTTCTCATCACTGTTTTAATTCTGCTACTTACCTTCTTTCTACTGAAGTCTGAAAAATCATAAGCATGTTTAACTGCAATCACTCCAAAGACCTTTGTGAGAGGTTGAAGGTAAATGAGAAAGGAGTTGAAAAGATCAAGTATTAAAAAAAATCTGCTGCAAAACTAACAGACAGTTTTAGACAGCGAACATCATTTTAACAACAAAAAAAAAAAAGGTTCAGATGGAGTATAATTTAAAAATCTGTGACTGTTGTTCTAATACTACTAAAATAGGAAGAATAATGAAAATGATCCTGCTTAATGACACCGTTGAGAGACAGGAATGACTAGACACATGAAGACACCTGTTATTTCTCTTCTGTATTTACCTCTTATGTATTATTTGTGTTGCTCTGGATCATAGGATTGACAATGACCACTGAAGAGTACAAGAATGGCTGAACTGCCAGCGCGTTTCTGAATATGCTACACATCCTGTCCAAATCAGCACTTGAGCCTGAGTTTGTTTTTTCAACCATTTTAGAAAATAGCTACAGAGTTCCTTTTAAAATTCTGCTTAGGCTTCTGGTTCTGCACATCTAGGATACAGCTAAAATTTTTCCTTTCTGTCCTGTACCAAGCTGTAAAATGTATGCATGCTTTTGTAAAGTTGCACTGGGGTGCTGTCACATGCAAAAACAGGTAGGCACCATATAAACTAAGGAGTGTATTGAAAAAAAATGAAGCTGAAGTTCTATTGGACTGTATTCTGCCTTCACTTAAATGTTAGCCTACTAAAATCAATGGATACAAAGATAAAATTAAAGTGTAACACATCTCGCTATGTACACCTCTTATTGCATACTCATTTATACATGTGACATAGATAAAAGCCCATATTGTCAAAAGCCTGTCCATCTTTCTAACTTTATTAATGACAAAGATATTAACCCCACTGGACACGTTGCATCACTCATCTGTGCCATTCTGTAACTATACTCCTTATTTCCTTGAGCAGAACAGAAGATGCTTAAAAATCCAAGGTAGCAGCCACCCCAAATGTAAATATTTAGGAATGTCGAAGATTTTCAAACATTTTGTCGCTTAGTTTCTGAGCTTACTTCAGACTTGGGGATAAAAGCAAACCAGACAGACATGATGAGCATATTCATCCGTGAAAAAGCCCTTACATCTCTAAGGACTCGCCACTGCCCAGACAGTGCAAGGAGAGGAGCACCAGGTGACAAGGAGCATTATGAATTCCTGTAGCAGTTGAGCAGTTCAGAGGACAGCTCAGAAGGACCTATAGAACCAACAGAGATAACTTTTACACCTAGCACTCTGTTTTGCTATCTACAAAAGAAAAAAAAAAAAAAAAAAAGAGAGAGTAATCTAGCTTCAGGCTGCTACAAAAACATGAGTCTACTGGCTGGACATTCAGTCCCAGCTGATGACATGCTGCACCACACACAGCACATGCTCTCCTTTGCCTTGCAGGGTGTTGTGGTTTAACCCAGCAGGCAGCAAAACACCACGCAGCTGTTCGCTCACTCCCTCCCCCGTGGGATATGGGAGAGAATTGGAAAAAAGTTAAAACTCATGGTTTGTGATAAAGACAGCTTAATAGGACAGAAAAGGAAGGTATAATAATAATAACGATAGAAGAATATATAAGACAAATGATGCACAATGCAATTGCTCAGCACCTGCTGACCCATGCCCAACCAGTCCCCAAGCAATGGCTGCTGCACCCTGGCCATCTCCCCCCATATGCTGAGCATGACATATGGTACGGGATATCCCTTTGGCCAGTTCAGGACATCTGTCCCGGCTGTGTCAAACCAGGATATGGGGGTATTAGAAAGGACATGAGAAGGAAGCTTGAGTTACTTGTGGGGGTGGAGAATGGGTACAGAACAGATATTAACAGTTAAATGCTTGCTTAAATGCTCCAAATGGATCAGCTTCTGAGGCTTAGGTCATAGTGGTGAAACAGAGCCAAGGCAAAACAGCCTCCTGAATCAGCAGCCTTTCCCTCTTTCTGTACACGTACAGAGACAAATAGTGTCTTCCAGCTGCAGCTTCTGTGTGAGCAACAAGCTTCAGCTTTGCTATTCTGCTTTCAGAGCCTGTAAGCAGTTTTCAATCAAATGGAAAAATAGCATCAATTAAAAATATTCACGTAACAAAACTTATTTAAGAATCTCCAGTGACAGGGAGTAGTGAGGGATGAAGAAAAGGACGTGCTACACATCAATATTCTCACCCCTCTTATGTATTTGTATTTCAGTACTTTTAAAATGAATTGAAAATTAAAAATTCCCAGTTATATCACAAAGGAGTTTCTGCTATGTATTGTGGCTGGGAAACTAAAATGCATAAAGACAAGACTCACACAAGCATATGTCTCTTAATACAGAAAGGATATTTGAAGTTGTTGTTACCAGCTATTTGTTTTATTATTTATGAGGCCATCTGCAGCCAGTCAGTTCACCTAAGCCTGGTCACAGTTGAAAGCTCTTTTTTTGTTGTTGTTGTTTCTGTTGTTTCTGACATGTAACCTGCCTCTTAAAAAGACATGATATGAAACGCACTACTTACTCATAGCTGTCCCCACTTTTCCCCAGGAGCTGTATGATTGTCTGATGTTAATGCACTCTTGTGAGACCCCACCTGGAGTACTGCATCCAGCTCTGGAGCCCACTCCTAACAAGGATGTGGATCTGTTGGAGCAAGTCCAGAGGAGGGCTAAGAAGATGATCAGAGGGCTGGAGCACCTCTCCTATGAGGACAGGCTGAGAGAGTCGGGGCTGTTCAGCCTGGAGAAGAGGAGGCTCTGGGGAGGCCTTATAGCAGCCTTCCAGTACCTAAAGGGGACCTAGAGGAAAACTGAGGGACTTTTGACAAAGGTATGTAGTGAGAGGACAAGGAGTAATGGCTTTAAAACAGAAGGAGGTAGATCAGTCTCTAGAGGGGATCTCATATTTGCCAGGGGTATTTCTCTAACATTGGACACGTAATTTTTTTTCAGGCTCAATAAAAACATATGCCAGCTTAGGTACGGCTTTTCATACAGATTTTCCTTGGTAGTTTTTTTAACTATTGTTATTTTTTTGCTAACATGCTTCTTGAACACTCCAGCAAGCAGCACTCCGTCATCTTTCCCTAATATTTTAAAGTTGAAATTTCAGGCTGGACATGGACAAACTGTGCTACTGTCTAAAACATTATTTTGTCATAAGGAAAATTACAGTAGGCAAGTGATCATAGCACATGATAACATTTATCTCCAAAATCTTCTAAATGCTTTTATAAAATCTAAGGCTGAAGAACTAACGCAAAACACCAGATCTAATTTAGAAAGTTTAGTATCTAAAATGCTATTTTACCATTTCTCAGATGTTCTATAGCTAAACTGCATTCAGACAGAATGGTCTTTGCTAATGTTATTTCCTAATTGAAGTTACCATGTCAATACAAATGATCATCATTTTACATTTAAACTATCAATCACAAAAAATGAAGCAGGACCTTCTGCTTGAACAGAAGCAGCTCGTCTTTCCAAAATACATTCAAACGCCTTACTCTGTGTCAGTGCTGGTGAAAGAAAACATAAGAGCAGAGAATTTACACAACTTATCACACGTTTTCTCTAGATAAATTATACTGTTACTTTTCATGTCTACTTTTGTATAAATAAACTTCTAGCAATGGGAAATTATTCCACAAGGTATTAATTTTGGAAGTTCATGAATTCCTTCCACTCACAAGCATAAATTACTATTTTTTAAAATTTGAAGTCAGATTCTGCCAACTTTGCACCAAGAGATAGCTGAGGACAAAATTCCTAAATTTATTTCATATCTCTGTATGCCATTGTGGATCTGACACTTGCTTCAGAAATTGCCTTCAGTTAAACCAGCAAGCATCTTGGGGGAAATAAGATCTGGGGAAATAAGATCCTGCATCTCATAAATAAAACTGGAAGTATCTGATTCCATGCTTGCGTCCACACATCTTCCTCCCTATACAATCCAAATACTGATATATGCCTATCATCGGCAGACAATAGTCACTTGGCAATGCTAAAACACGTGTATCTTTCTCACTAAGCAACGTCGTGTGCACTCTAGAGCAAGGGGGACTTGGGTTTTGTTGCACAATCATCTTATTTTGAGCTTGACAGAAACTAAAGGTAGAGGTTAGTCAATGAATGATAATATGATCCTGAATAGTACAGTCAGAATACGTAGCGTTTGCTTCTTATCATCTCCATACCACCTTCCACAGCTTGTGGACGAGAGTCTCATACCTAGCAAATGCCTCTGCTAAAATGACTGGGAGCCAAAAAAGTGAACAATTACCCCCCAGCAGCTGAAAACTCAAGACACCGAGGGGAGCAACTGAGGCAACTTGTAATCGCCACGCAGTGATTCAGTCTGTTATATAATGAAGTATACACAAATATATGAATTTTATCTTTCAGCCTATTTTTTTTCCCAGGGTTCTTGTTGCCGTCTCATTAATACCTGTTCTGCAGTCAGACATTGTACAATACTTCTGTATGGAACAAATTTCACTGGCCCTCTTTTTCAATTAGCAGCTGATACTGTAAAACACACTAGTTTTCAAAAATGTTTGGCCTTGTTATCTTGCAGCTTTTTTCTTTAAAAACACCTCCCCTCTGCAATTTTTACCTGCACCTGCAACCTCCTGCAAGTGATAACTTTTCTTCATTACCAGCCAAACAAATTTAGGCATTAATCCCAAAGGAAGTACCATAAAATTGGTTTCGGCCTGCCTTTAAATTTCCTCGCTATTCACCCTCAGCTAAATCCATGAACCAATCTCCAGCTTTGCAGCTTTGCTTCCTGAACTCATGTATTAATGATATGTCAAAATCTAAAGCTCCCTGAAGAAAAGAGGTTGCCATGGGATACTGAGCGCTTAGGAGCAAAGTGTAGAAAGACGTATCCTCCTAAGAAAGGCTCCAAAGACCTTGCTGTGTCAGCCAGTATTGCTCTTTATCTCTTTAGATGAAACAAAATCACTGCTCTGGGAGTCACTGGGCATCTGTCAGCCCTGATTGCTCCGTCGTACTGACCATTTCAACAGGACTCTAGGAGTCCATTAGTGGAAAGGAAACTCGTCTGGTTCCGCAAAAGCTCTGACTTTGCTGCCTGAAATCAGGGCTGCTCTCCTGGGACGTATGTAAACAAAATAATTTTTCTTCAGCAGTACCTGTCCGTAATCATCTTCTTCCCTCCTAGCTTTTTATGTGTCTGCAAACCCATATGTAAAGAACTCATGTGCTCATAGTGATGCTTATGAGGGAGGAAAGGAGAATAAAGCGTGAATGCTTTAGGTGGGGTTAGCTAGCCAGATGGACATCATTTCCTCAGAGGTAAAGCTGGTATTTAAAAAAGACAAGAGGAAAAGAAGAGGTGAAGACTAGAAGATGTGACTACTGAAGGATGATTTCCAAGAGAGAGCATAGCTTCTGCCAGAAGCGTGTGCTTTGTCAGAAAAATAGAAGCCTGAATTGCCTGAAGGGCAAACAAGACAGAAGGCATTTGTGACAAGTTCCCTGTGCACATCAAAGAGCTTGGTCACTGATGTACCTAGAAGCATTTATATATTTCCACAGTGAAGCTGTCACACTAAAATATTTAAAATTTCATTTTTTCTGAACATAAATTGCTGCCACAGAGCTAAAGTACGTATACAGAGGTGGCTTCAAACACACATCTTCAGCAGCAGGCAAGTTTACAGAAAATAAGTTCTGCCTGCCAATGATTCACAAAAGAGAAGAAAGGCTAAATTTGAGTAAAAAATGACATTTTTTTTTCCCCATCTCTTGTAGCAAACTTACTCTTTGTGAGGGTACCTGTAAATATTTAATTGCAAAAACTGTGCACAGTAATTTTTATTGTTTCAAAAAGAATGAAATCGTCAACTGGTAAAACCAATTATGCATTTATATGTTTCATAAGTTTCTAATTAATTTATTTGAAAGAAAGTAAAACAAAACTTTGCCTCTGGATAAGCAATGATGTTCAGTTGAAGCATAGGTGATATTGATGATTTCCACACACAGCTATTTAAAGATACAGTGTCTACAGCCATCTAAACATACAGCTAACATACAGGCTCTGGTCTTCTGTAGTCATTTGCAGAGATAGAAGTGAGGCAAAATGACATTCAGGGTACAGCGTGTAGTGTATCTGCTTCACCAGTCTGACCGGTGGAGGTAAGAGAAGTTCCCCTGTCACAATGGTTTCCAGTTGAAGACCATGCTGGATTCTGTCAGCAGGACCTATTTTACATCACAAGCATCCAATGCTAAAAAGAAAACAAGAAACCCAATACATATCTTAGCCTTACAGGACAGACAACATTTTATGGCAGAACAAGGAACATAGTTATTATTTACCTCCAGTACTAGATATAACAAAGGTCCCATTGAATGTATCAATGAGACATCATCTAAAATATTGTGTTCCTGCTTCTGAAAAGCCTGTATCACAAAAAATACAAAGGATTTACAGAAAAGAAGAATAAATTACTAAAGAACAGGAAATTGTGATTTATAGTTAAAGATCAAAAGATTAATGCCTGGTTAAATTAAAGCTGAAGTGAGAGGGAGTATGAATATCAGCTCGCAGTATTGGAATATTATAAGCAATGAAATGGGAGAGAAATTACTTTTACTTAACGGATAAAAATTAGTAATAATTGAATGATCATAACAAAAAGCAAATTTGGGGTAGTAACAGGTAAGGAAACATTTCCCTACAGTGCATTTTACTGCACTGCACACTTTTTCCTCAGCAAACATTGAGGCTCCCGCCTCTTAGTGTAAATGCACATGCTAATTTATGAAGTTACCCACATGGGTAAAAAAAAAAAAGTCTGAGAAAGCTCTCTGTGCCAGCTTTCTCCTGCAAACTTGAAAGAGTAAATTAAAAACTAAGAAACAAAAAGTGTCTTGAGTTCAGAACAACAAATGAGAGCAGACTCTATAAAAACATAAGCTAAAATTTACAATAGTTGGATTTATTTATAATTTTTTCTCCTACTGGAAAGCTTAGAATATCTTTAAAAAACCAAGACAGAATAAAACAATAATACAAAATTGCCTTTGGTGAAACATTTGTCCTTGAAAGATATTTTTAGTTCAACAGTATTTTAAGGGTAAGAAATCTTACAAACTGCAGAATCTTTCAAACCAGAATTTTTTGTTTTGAAGGCAACCACAGTGATTTTCTGTCCACTGTATTTGTTAATAAACATGAAATCCTTATTACTTTTTGACTGTATAATCATCAATCTACTGATTCGTTTATTTCTAAATTAAAAAAAAAATAAAAGGAACAAAACAAACAGGAGATCAAAATTATTGAAGCAAGCAAAAAAATGATTCAAGCTGCTATAGTGCCCAGCTCTTATTGAATGCTTTTGAAAACTTCACCCTCCCCAGTGCGAGTGGAAGCACAACGGCACAGTGGATCCAGATTGGGAAGATGGCCCAGATAACCTGCACAGTTAACTGCAGCATCAATTCCCACCCATAGACCAGGACAAAACCCTCACAGTGAATAGTGCATTTAGGCAGACAAGAGCCTTGGATCATTAATGAAGAATAAAATGCACCCTCCTATCTTTGAATTTCACTTTCCGATGCAAGGCATCACTTTCAGGTATAAGTCAGAGCTCTTGGGAGTGGGATTTTGAAAAGCTCCTGTTGTAAGGCAGTGGCAAAGCTTCCACTGGCTTCTGTGAAATGTCAGAGGAGCCCTTCTGAAAAGAAAAAAAAATACACCAGCAGTCTGAAGGACTGAACAGCTAAACTGTTACAAGGCAGAGCACCAAGAGCAGCACGATCAGTTACTCTGAGCAGTAAAATGGCAGCTGTAAATCTACTTGGAGAAGCAGCATATATTTGGGCCAGGAGATGCTAGCCAACTAACTTATAGAATCATAGAATCATCGAATGGCTAGGGTTGGAAGGAACCTTCAAAGGTCATCTAGTCCAACCCCCCTGCAAGGAGCAGGGACATCCCTGACTAGGTCAGGTTGCTCAGAGCCTCATCCAGCCTGGCCTTGAACGTTTCCAGAGATGGGGCTTCCACCACCTCTCTGGGCAACCTGTTCCAGTGTTCTACAACCCTCAGTGTAAAAATTTTTTTCCTAATATCCAATCTAAATCTACCCCCATCTATTTTAAAACCATTAACCCTTGTCTTATTGCAACAGGCCCTACTAAACAGCCTCTCCCCATCTTTCTTATAAGCCCCCTTGAGATACCGGAAGACCGCTATCAGGTCTCCCCAGAGCCTCCTCTTCTCCAGGCTGAACAGCCCCAACTCTCTCAGCCTGTCCTCATAAGAGAGGTGGCTCCAGCCCTCTGATCATCTTTGTGGCCCTCATCTGGACCTTCTCCAACTGGTCCATGTCCTTCTTATGTTGGGGGCTCCAGAACTGGACACAGTACTCCAGGTGGGGTCTCACCAGGGCAGAGTAGAGGGGGAGAATCACCTCCCTCGACCTGCTGGCCACGCTCCTCTTGATGCAGCCCAGGATGCGGTTGGCCTTCTGGGCCGCAAGGGTGCATTGCCTGCTCATGTTGAGCTTCTCATCCACCAGCACTCCCAAGTCCTTCTCCTCAGGGATGCTCTCAATCCATTCCCTGCCCAGCCTGTATTTGTGCCTGGGATTGCCATGACCCAGGTGCAGGACCTTGCACTTGGCCTGGTTGAACTTCATGAGGTTGGCATGGGCCCACCTCTTCAGCCTGTCAAGGTCCCTCTTGATGGCATCCCTCCCCTCCAGCGTGTCGACGGCTCTACACAGACAACTAGTTTTCCTAGGCTCCTTTGATAGTCAAGTAAGAGTGATATGAAGCAGTTAGCTAATTCCTCTTGCTCTCACATTTGGCAAAATTCAGTCTGAAATTCAGCATATTCAGGCACAAGACAGTGGTAGTGTTGAGGTGCACCTCCGAAATGTGCTTCAGCTCTCTTGCAGAGAGAAGAGAGCAAAGAGCAAGGCAGAAAGGCTAGATCTAGATTACCCTTAATTTACCCAAATGCAGACATCTTCAACTACAAGCAGCCCTTTCAAATACAAATCTCACCCTTTGAGCCCACACTGAACAGAGAGATCATTGATCACTTTACTTTAAAGCAACCTGTGTTAAATACAGAAAGCTAAGGCAGTTGCAGTTTTAATTCCTGGCTATAGGGTTGCAGTCAGCTTGCCCCTATACAACATATTCAGGCTTGACTTTCCATGGATATGGGATCTCTCTTTAAACCCTGAACTTGAAACAATTATTGAACGTCATCAAAGTTATTATTGTACCTCAGCTTAAGGATAACCTCAAATCGTCTACAACAAAGGTAAAACTGCCCTACTCTTGCCTCACTGTCATAGCAAAGCAATACTGCGGCCATCTCGGTGTATTTAATGCAGTGTAAAGGCACCCCCTTTTTTGCAGTGAAGACACAGCCTGAGGCTGCTGCTCCTCCTTTCTCTGTGTTGGAGCATGGATGTCTTTTGAACTTCCTGAAGTCAGCAGGATCCCCTGGGTATAATGTTTATTTTAGAAAAGACCTATTGTTCTGGAGACTAAGATAATTTCTGAGGCTATTTTGAAACTGCTCTTTCAAACTGTTTATTGTTCTAACCTTCAATTTTAGGGACATCAGAGGAAAAGTGATTAAAGACCTGTTTCCCCCAGCAGAGACACTATTTTTATTCATTTTTGATGCCCTATTTGGCTATTTATTACCCTTATTGTTCCTTTTGATGGTTGCTAGGGAGAAGGAGATTAAAACTCAATGTGCAGCATAGCTCATCCCAGGGTATAATTTTTCTGGTATTTAAAATAATATATGCTAGATAATAGATAAAAACTACTGTGTTGAGTTTAAAAGGGGATATTATTGTGCGATATTTAGTTTTATTTTTTCCTAGTCTTCAAAAAAAATGTTTCCTAAGGGATACACAGGGAGAGGAGAGATGTGATAAATACAAATATATTTCCCTCTGTGAACGCAAAGGGAGAAACATAAGCCCCAGAACAACTGACTCAGAAGGACAGAGCTTTCAGTTTTCTTCCATAAAACAAAGAAAAAGTTCCTCTCTAGACAAGACTAATTTATTTTAATTATAATTCTGCATAATCTGAATTATGTCCTGTCATGCATTATTTGGGTCACATGCTGTCATTCTGTGAATAGAAGTAATTTCTTAATATGGCTGTATTAGTGACACACCTATTAAAAATGGGTAAATATCCCCCACTAGGTGGTCAACTGCATTAGGCAGGGCAAGACCCAGGGGCTCTCTTGGAAAAAGCAGAAATTTAGTCAGCAATTGTGTTTCGCTCTGGGCGTCTAGTTTCTTTCAGAAACTCTGACTTCTTTGGAAAGACTGGTCCCTTGGGAAGGCTGGTCCTTCCAAACGCCATCCGCAGTGGAGTGACAGATTCTGAGTAGATCACATGAGGCTTCAGCTTCACTAATAAAGCTCACCTTGTGAAACAGATACCGGTGGTTGTACACAGGAGATGGAGTTCCATACAAGTGCTGCTAATCTGGAGCCGGTGTCCAGAGAAGAGGGAACAATTTGCACATTTCTGAGCCCACCTGGGGCAGAGGGAGGAAACTGTGGTGGGGGGAGAAACGTCCTGTGCAGGAGAGCTGCACAGCTAAAACCAGAGCTGTGGGAATGGCTGTGCCATCTACAATGCACCACTTGGCTTGCGTTATTTTTCATTTTAAGGAAAACCAAGAGGCACCAAGTTTTACCAAGTAGGAAGAAAAAGCGTTTTCAAGGTGACTGACAGATTTCTAAAGCTCCTTAAACCTAAGAATGAATAGAGACTTGTAAGTGGGATGGGACAAAGCATTTCGAAACCATATCCGAAATGGGGTAGCTGATTCCTGTTACTGACACCGGTCAGGAAGAATTCAGAGAGGAATTTCTCTGCTGTATTAAAAGAGAAAACATGTCTATGGTCACAGCCTCCCTCTTACTTCCTCAGGCTCAGTTTCTACAGCTGACTGCCTTTGGGCATATGCCTGTGTGCTGCTCATATAGTTTTAACAGGGTCCCATGAGGAGAACTTAGAATGAGCAAGGTTTGATTCCTAGCCCACCAAAGGATTTCTTGTGAGCCCTGAAGCGTCTCATTTCATCTACACAGTTCACTTCATTCAAAAATGAGTATAATAAAAAGTACACATTCTACTGTAAACTGCAAAAATAAAAGTATTAATGTACCTGTATCACTGAAATGTTACACTGATAAGCATCACACAGAAGCATCCCTATGTATTCACAAGTGAATGACAGTTTGTCAGATCAAAGTGTAGGGCTATCTCACAGGAACTTCAGATCTTCCTCTCACAGATTAAAGCATGCGTCAGTTGTATGACCAGAGCTTGTGAAAGTCAAACATTAGCTACTAGTCTTACTGATCTAAAGAAAAAAAAAAAAAAAAAGAAAAAAAAAGAAAAAGAAGAAGTCTGACCTGCACAATTTGAAAGAGCTCTGAAAGACTCCAGCTTGGATTTCACAACTCAGCCTGCAATTGTTACGCAGTCTGTGACTGTTGCATCAGGTACCTGATTATCCACAACCCATACGCTATCTGCGCAGAGTGGTGGAATTGGCAAACATTGCAAGTACCAGGAAAGTTGTTTTTCTAATAGAACCTTAACGTCTGTCAAGATCAACGGACAAATGACCTCAGGAGTTATAGCTGTTCTTTAAAAGAAATTACAAGACCCAGTGGTAATGGATGCAAGAGAAACTCATGTAAAATACTAACTTAGCTTCTTTCCTCATGGATCCTTTAAAATCTGTGATCCTTGAAATTAATTATTCCTAGAGATTATAAAGTGTGTCATTTACTACAGCAGTTCATATATTCTGTCAAACTCAAAATATAAGATTCACAGAGATCATAAACTTGCCAGATGCAAGACCTGGCATAGATAATACACACTTTCCTGCTGACTGTCAGGTTCTGGAGAACTTCCATTTATGAGAAAAAAAAATTTTCCACCTTTCTAGCTGCTCTTGTCCGCGGATGCTACTCTGACTACATGTTGATATAGGGCGTAATAAATTATTTAATAAAGTAACAAGAATTTCAGCCTCAGTACGTACTACAGGACAGAAAATGCTTCATTTGAAGTAGCTTCAGTTTTGTAAGCACAAACATTAGAAACCTGAAAAATACACAGAAAACCCAATGAAAAAAAAATGATCATGTAGAAGTCAGCTGATAGAAAAGCTGAGAAAATGGGTTCCTTCCAAGAGAGAAGGAACCTAGGAGACAAAAAAAAAAAAAAAAAGGAAAAAAATCTAGAGAGAGAGTAGTTTAAATCTTGACTCTCCAAGTGGCTAAACAAGAGGTGTTGTAGGAGCCAGGTGAACTGAGCTGACATTTTAGGGAATTAAATAAAATCTAAAACTGGAAATAGGGAATCAAAAGGATGATGTAAAAGTATGGTTTTAAAATAGTTTTGGAAGAAAATGAAGGAAATGCATAAGGTGAACTTTTACTAGATTTGAAGATCAGGTATCAAGGGAATAATGAAAATATTAACATTTAAGGAGATAGTGAAGGCTACAGAAAATTACTCCAAAGGAATATGAGTGATCTTAAAAGTAATTTGGAAGATGAAAAGGACATTCCTGAAGAAGTGAGAAGAAAATATCACTACACTGCTGTAGTATCTTAAGCAAACAGACACTTAGGGTCAAGTATAGCGACTTCATCAGCTACATCCTTTTCAGATGAATCATTTCGGTGGTCAGATGTTACTCCAGCTGGAAAAAACCCAAAGTAACTGTGCAGCAGTCTGACTAGCACGCCTATGTGTTACTGCCACTGCCCAGAAGGAAGACGTGTGAAAATCTTTGTAACTAAAGTCTCCACAAATGGAAGGAATTATAAATACATATATATAAGTACAGGGTACACCCCTTGGCTAACCACAGGAGTTTCATTCACAGAAATGGCACAGGGTTGTCTTTTGGGAGTCTAAGATATTATATAACCTCTTTGATGTCATGTATCTTCACTTAACAGCTGTGGATTATATGCAATATATAAAATACCAGTGTTATAACATACTGGATATCTGCTATATTCCTCCAAATGTATGTTTCTCTCTGCTTTATGTTTTGGCAAATGTTTTCCAGCTTCAAGGAGACTAACATCAATTCTCCTGAAGCACTTAGCTTTAATTTAGAAGAAAATAAAGTCATATAAAAATTATCTTTAGTAGGTTAAAACTGATGGCTTCCTCTGAAGGAGAAACTAACTAATTTAGAAACCTTCTGCACTGGATATTTACCACAATTTTGTTCAAACTTGATTTAAATGTTTCAATCAATATGGCTTCAAAGCATTGTGAGACCTTACTGTCAGCCATTCAGCACATCAGTTCATCTAGAATCCTAAATCCAGTTGCCGCAGACAGGCACATTGAAATTTTCAAAGGAAAAGAATTAAGTCACAGCAAGAATGACGCAGAAACATACAAAAGTGAACTCCTGACATCTTTTAAAATGTCAGACTCTCAGAATGAGCAAACTTGATCCTTTTTTTACTGTAAAACTAGACAGCATTCAGACAATACTATTTTTAAAAAAAATCTGAGAGCTTCATGCTCATTTATACAGCAGAATGGATGTCTTAAAAGATCAGATTCAGAATTACTTAGGCCCCTTTCTTCATCTCAGTGTATTTTCCTTCTTTCCCATTTTGACTGGAACAGTATGTAAACATGCATGTGCAAACTACCATTCCCATCAAATGGATTTACTTTTATAGGTAAGAGTACAATAAAGTAACATGATAATTTCTAATATAAACAATCTTACAGATCAAAAGAGAAGACTAGATTAGGACAAAAAGGGGAAAACATAGAAACCTAATTAGAAGGTAAAGTCTAGGTATAAAAGCAATTACAAATCTCAGCTGTGGGAAACATTTTTCATGACAATAACAACAACAAAAAGTAATTTCATCTCCTCTCTGAGCCCTGGCCCTTAGCTTTCCTAACATCCTTGGTGGTGTCTCTGCACGCTGCATGGCGAGAAACAGACCAAAATTTAAAAGTTCAGACCTGTAACTAGTGCTAAATCTATTCAACCACAAACTACAAGAGACATTTTATTACAGCTGCCTCTTCATCCTTCATAATCTAAATCCAGACACCAAGCTAAGGAAGCACTCACAATTCAGAATCTCATGTTCATCTCAATATTGCAACCAAAACTGAGCTCAAGTTTTTCTTTGAGAAGCTTATTACTCTCATCAACTAATGACATCACTGTCTATTTTGCTTAAAGGTAAAAGAACCAAAAATCTATGAATTTAGCTCAATATGAAATAATAGGTGAAGAAGGTTTATCATCTAGTCTGGGATGTCCCTGCTCCTTGCAGGGGGCTTGGACTAGATGACATTTGAAGGTCCCTTCCAACCCTAACCATTCTATGATCTCTAATTGAAATTTTCTTTTATTAATTTTTCAATTATATTCTGCATGAGAAAGTATTATTGGGAATGCCAAATAAGCCAAAAAAAGACATTGATTAGCCAAATAAGACTATATAACAAGATAAACAAAAATGAAAATGAAATGCCTCTAAACTTAATTTAGGCACAGAGCGTAATCATTATGAAGCTGAATAAAAGGTAAACAGAGTTTTAAGAGTCACTTTTCAATTCAATTGACATGTAATGTGCTCCATTTACATGAAAAACATACCTTGGCTCTATAAGCTACCGACAACTGGAAAAGGTTCAATTTTCCAATTATAGATAATAGACATTTTACTACAAGCACAGAGAAAAAAATATATACAAGATAAAAGCGTGTGATGACCAGGTAAGTTGAGAAAGAGTATGTAATCAATAACAAGTAAGATTTGGAAAAGGAAGAGAAACTCTTGTTTAAAATGAGGAAAAAACATTCCAGAGACAACTGGAGGGATCCTGGCAGCTGCTGGTGCGTGCCAGATGTGTGCGCGTGCAGGATGGGTGTGTAAGAAAAAGTATGAAATAAGATGAGAATCAGCTAGAAAGGTGATATTGTGCTGCTGTTCTTTTCTGTTTGTACTTAAACTCTTTGTAGAGGTGCTGAAGCCAGAGACACCATGGCAGGGTTCATGAATTGACACAAAACCACAGGCTGATTTTCCAAATTTAAATGTGTCTACTTAGAGAGGGCAGCAGTCAAGTGCAGCATACAATTATGTGGGGCCTTTATGGATGACTGCTTTTCAAACTGTATGAAGACAGAAAATCAGGAAAGCATTCAAATATATCTTTATGTATGCTATACTCATTAATTTGCACTAACAGTATGGGTGCTATTTCAGCTCTTCTACAGCACTACGAGGGTTCTCCAACTAGCTTTGCTTGTCAAGGGACCCAAATGGGCGGTCAGGAGGAGTCAGGCCACCTCAGCTGGCTGGGTTGGTTCTGGCTGGTTTTCCGGTTCCAGCCCCAGGCACACGCCTTCCTCCAGGCCCAAGGAACCCTCCCTTCCACCATCCATCCTTATCTCCCTGTCTCATGCTGAAGCCTTGGAGATACACTCTGCCCTGAAAATGTAGGAACAAATGGAGACGTGGAGCAGTCCATAAGGCATTTCATCGTACAGCGCTACTCCCACCTGAGCAACATGCAGAGACCTCTAGAAGGAAAAAGCCCATTGCATACAGATTTACAGCCTGTCGCGGGAAGGCCAGGCAGGATTTGCACCTGTAAACACTTGCTGTTGTTTGCACTGTTCTGCGGTAGCATTTCACAACAGGAGAGAAATGCAGTGAATGCTTTCAGTTTCTCTAAAATGACGTACGTTATTAGCAGTGGTAATTGTGTCCTGTGCTACCTTACAGGGAAAACCTATCCAAGCAATATCTTAAAAACAGTTAATGGGAGAAAAGAACTTTTTTTTTCGTGCTACTGCTACTGTTTGCAGGCATGAGTGCAGAATCTCTGTACAACAGGAGAGAAGGGGAGGGAAGGATGGGTTAGCAGCCAGAATAGAGCATTTCCAACTGGGTTTATTTTGTGGTATTATGCATGCAGCAAATAAGCCATTTTGTTTGTATTCTTCCTACTCTTTCTTTTTTTTTTTTTTTGGAGGAGTGGCTAAAAAAGGTGAGATGTGAAAAAGATTGTCAAGAAGCTAGGTTTCTAGTCTGTAGAATTCATACATTCAGTCATTGTCATGATTAAAAAAAAAATAGAGAAGGTGCAGCAGTAGTGGTAAAAAAAAAAAAAAGAACTGAAAACACAGGAAGGAAAGAAAGGGTAAGTATAAAGAAATTAGGGCTAGATATAGCACCATATCGTATTATGATACTACCTTTTGATGTAAAGGTTTCCACTATCTGTCTCAACAAAAGACTGTCTTACGCAGTCTAAGAAAAGATTAAGCCACAAGACAAGGGTAAAAGTGGAATGTTAATACAGGCAGAAATATATTCTTCTGTGAAAGTGAAAAGCTTTCCTTGATTGTTTTATTCTAAGAGAACTTTGTAGAAAGCAGATTTTCATGTGACTTCATTATTTCCTCTACGACCTGTCAAGTGTTTTTCCCAGCATTTAACATCAGAGTGAGTGCATAGATAGATTACAAGCTCATTCCGCCTATTATTTCATGGGATTCATAACTGTTGTTAGCTAAACAACATTTTTGTGTAATACACCTTGTACTGGAAATCTAAGGTTTCCAGTATTCGCTCTTCAGCTCTGATCTGAAGGGAAAGGAAATCTTCGGGCTGACACCAAGGACAGAACAGAGAAGTGTTGTGGCTGAGACTGAAGGAGGGATGGTTTCAGTGTGTAATCTGAAGAGTTCACAAGGAATCCCCTCTTGCAGATGCCAACACGAAAGACATCCTGACAGGATGCACTTGGCATTTTTGCATTGCTGTTCGCTCAGCAATGGATGGGGTCCAATGCTTTGGATTCTACCAGGCTCTGTATCACACAAGGGTGTACATATTAACGTCATTGCTGACGTAGCTCCAGCTGCAGAAATATTCATTGCCTTATGATGCCCCTCCTTCCCTTTCCCGGACAGTGCTATGAGATCCTGCAGTTCTTTATCAGGGCACTCAGAGGAGCTGAAAACAGACCAATCCATTGGCAAAGACACCTCCAGGGAACAACTTCTTCCCAGTGGCCAAGGAAAATACAAATACCAAGAAAATTGTTCTTAAAATCTTGCCAAAACTCTACATATTGGATTTACAGAGTTTCTTGCAATTACTGTATTTATTGGAAAGATATATATAAGAACACATACAGTGAAAGTATACATATGTGCACATGTATTGCACATATTACTATATGTATCTGTCTAACTACACCTATGTTATAAACATATTTATATAAAATAAAACGAGGTTTTATTATAGCTGAGATATATCATCAGAGCTGTAGGGTGCATTTTAGAGCACAAATGATATAAAATCACCAGATCGCTAGCACATTTGCAGTATATAGCTTGACAAGCTCTATTTCAATTACAATTGAAAATAAAAAATGAGACTGACAAAACAGTCATCCATTACTAAAGCACCTTTCAGCCCACACTGTCTTTAATCCTGTCCTTCCATTTAACATATTTCCACTTAAAGACGTGTCCCAGCTTATGCTGTTGCTACATGGGGTGTAACTAACACACTTTGTTTATTGAAAAGAATGTCATTAAAGAGAAGAGTGTGGAGACCTCAGGAATGTCATTGAGCTCTCGCTATAATTAATAAACACATCATAAAGTCCTGTTCAATTTTTCTAATGCTCCATCTCCAAACTGTTGAATATATACGGCATTTTGAAACCACTGCTGCATGCTAGAGGCTGAAACACAAGAACACACAGGAAAAATTACTTTGAAAAGCCAGTCTCAGGCTGCTATTATAACTAAATTTCAGCTGGTGCCATGCTTAGCCTGATTACACAAATTGAAACGAAAGCTAGAGATAAAAACAGAAAAGCTACACCAGTGGTTTGTGCAACACAAAGGCAGTGCCCCTGCACAGCAGGCAGGGGAGGAGAGGAGGTGGGCACAGAGAACGAGTACATCAATGACAGCCTGGAATGGGTGAGTGATCCCAAGTCCAGCTGAGCCTAAACTGCAGTTTAAGACTGAGTAATATAAATCACTGTATTTAAATTCACTTAAATAAAGCTATACTACCTTATACCTGTTGAAAATCCAGCCCAATGTATTTCATTTGATAGCAATGATAAGTTGAGAGGTGGATTTAAATTTCTGCTTGCATTAGATGAATCAGTAATAATGAAAATGCAACGACTGGGGAAAATATCCCTTCACATGAGAGCTTTACGATGCTAACATTATGTTGCACACATTATTAAAGAATAGCGTAACAGGTTGATTAGCTCTTTCTAATGGTGCCCATCCATTATTAATAAAGTAATCATACTTTTAAGGCCTGACTCTCAATTATTTCATTAGCTGAATGAAAAATTAAACAAAGATGAAGAGAGAAACATTTTAGCTTCCTTAGCAGCTGGGGAGAGGAAAACCTTTTCTCCCACAGTGTATTTATTGAGTTATTAGACAAGCGGAATAACCAGCCTTTATCATTGAGGATTTTTTGCCGGTGAACGTATGCCAATGAACCCACCAGTTTTGTTAATTAAATCTGACTCATGGAAAGACTGAAAAGAGTACATCATCTCAGCAGTAGGAAAATGCCAAAAGATTTAGATGCTTTACTTGACCTTTGTTTATGAATTGGCTTCATCCAGAAATGAGGCTGAAAGCCTCCTATAAAAATCCTTCATCTTTCGAAAAAGGGCAAAAAGGAGCCTTCTTGAAATACAAGCTCAAGAATACTTATGCACAAATCCATTTTTTTTTCAACATATATAAAACTAACAATATTTTTTCCCTGTTCAGCAAATCACTCAGAAACAAAAAAAAAAGTGCTGTTCAGGCCAGCTATCTGAGATGAAATTCATAAACAGAACAGCAGAACTCCTAAGAACAAGTCAATGTTTTAAACTCAAGATGCTTCCCATTCTTCTGCTCATCTTCCCCATACTTACACAAACTTTCCAGTCATCACATTTCAATTTCCTGACAAATTAATATCCACTACCCTGTGAGAGAGCCAGAGATTCAGCTGATGTCCTACCATATCTTAAGAGAGGCATACTGATTGTCTAGACCGGAGTACCTTAGCCTATTGAATTCATTTTCCATACACAGGTAGGAAGTGGCACCAGCCTCTAGGTTTGCAAGCAATGTGTGTGTCTGAACTACAGCCAAAGGAAGATGAGACCTTATTTGTTTGGACCACTTAAAATGTTTTGTACTTATTCATTAATTCTTTCTGAAAGCCTCCATATACACCACAGACCTTCTAATAGTTACTCTGAAACAACAACTGCCTGCAGAACATTGCCTATCGAAGACTTACTTCAAAAAACCTAGGGACAAGAGTGAAAGGAAGGCAATTTACAATTGTATCATGCAAGAGCTGAAGCAGGGAGAAATGGATCAACAAATTTCCCCAGTGGCTCCTCAAGAGACAAGCAGTTCATGGCAGTTGCTGCTGCTGCATCCTTGCAGCTAATGCACCATATCTGTAACAACGTTTGCTGGAATTTTGAAGAACGGCCTTAGTGGCCATTTCCTTCCCACATTCCTCGGGGTGTCTCCCAGCCCTAGGAACACAGGTAATCAGCAAAGCATGCTTGCTTGTCATAAATGAACTCACCTCACTAAGTCTCACTGGTTAAACCCCTCCACTGTCACCCAAAGCAGAACACTTGAAAAAACAGAGAAGTGCTTTTTTTTTTTTCATGTGCAGAGAAGGCAGAGAAGGGCATTCAAGAAATATGATTGTAGCAATGTTCAGCTAAGCACTCATTTGTCTTGATGTTCCAAATGTCTTCTTATTTTCTTTTTTTTTTCCCCTCTCTTTTTTTTTTCTTTGATTTAAATGCAACTCTACAATATTAAAGTTCTTTTTATATTCATGGTTGATGCAACAGAGGGAATATTTGGAAAGCAAAGCGAAAGCAGAGATACAGTGAATAGAATTTAAAAGGTTGCCCTAAGAATACAAAGCAACAGAAAAAAAAGAAATGTTTCTGGGAGAAGATGAGGAATAGGGGGGTTGGACTAGATGACCTTTGAAGGTCCCTTCCAACCCAAACCATTCTATGATTCTATGAATAGCATGGTGAGATTAATCTCTATGGGAAAACAGACAACAGGAATATTACTATTATTATTATTTTAAAATAATGAACCATAGCATTCTTCCAAAATAATTTTATATAATCAGATGAAGCCTAACATAACATTTTCCTTCTGCTGTTATCTGAGAATAGCCTATTTAAAAGTTTCTATTATTGGCTTCACATAAACCCACAGCATATGGTTTGAAGCCATATGCTATGGATTGAGACTACGTACTCAAGCCCATGCTCTAGCCTAGACATGCCTGATCTCTCTCCATGTATCGATCCATATACCCAGCTGCAGCTCATGCTCACGGCAGAAAAGTATGCCAACACACCTGCCTTCATCCAGGCTCCAAGCTCCCCTCTGTCCAATCCAACAGCACTAGTAACAGGAAGCACCGAACACCCTAAAGCTTATCCGTCAGCATGGCTCTCCCTGAGAACTCTGTGAATATCAGGAGCTGAAGGTCCAACCACTTCTCCATACATCACTGCAAATGGAAATTGTGTGGTTCCCAGTACACTGCACACACACGTCTGCTCCGGTACCCTTGTGTCAACTGGAAGAGCAGCCAGAAGTGCAGCCTAAACAGCAGCCGCCTGAGCAGGCTGACCCAGAAACCTGCCCTCAGGCTCTTGGAAAATGGCAAGGTCTTTTTTGTTCATTGTGTATGACGCCTAGCGCAATGGTGTCCTTTGATTACTGTTCCTGTTACTATTTCCATCTAGTAAGATTTTCTGGATTACCTGAGACAATATTGTCACATCTCCCCTGAAAACTTTTTAAGTCCAAAGCTTACGCGTAGCTTGTTTCCAGTACAGATTATCAAACAGTGCTTTTTGGGTCTCCATTGTATAAGACTGCCATGACCCAGGCCTACTAAATGACTGCAGAATGGCCAAGATATTAAAGTCATAGGAAGGGTGGAAAGGTTTGCTTCTATTAGCATTCTGTTAACATGCTTCACGTTGCTAATCCTTGACCTCAATCTGCTAACACAATATTTTCAGATTTGGAGCGTCAGGATCATTTTTTAGTTTGCCCATTCTGATGCTGGAAATTTAATTTGGGCTTACAGTAAGCAACAGAATTGAAAACCGATGAGATGATACTACAGCATATTATAGTATTAGAGTATCTGATTTCTGATTTGCTTTTTGCAATACTACAGAAACAGACTAATGTGGAGAAATTAGAGGTCTGAAGGGACTGGAAGACAATATCCATATCCAGTAAATCAGATGCTTAGTGCAACAAATACCCACTGACTACCTGTTATTAAAAAAAAATAAACTAAACTACATTCATAGTAACATGTAATGTTGCAAGAAAGGAAGTACAGCATAAGAAACACTTACAACCGTGTGAAAGACAAAGAGATGGTATGTATTTCTGAAGAATGCCAGTTGTGATTCTTTGTAGTCATAGTTTGAAATAAGTGATATATTTGTCATTTCAGTATCTCAGAAACGGCTCTCTCTCTGTTGTTATGAAAGAGCTCTAATCACAACTCCTGCATCATTGTATTATAGGAGAACTAGATTATGAATCATAATCTTTCCATTACGGGTGATAAGAGCAGTTTTGTCATCAGATTTTGCAAAACAGAATCAGCCTGAATATTCAAAGTCAGTATTCCAGCATGAAAAAGTGGGCTTTGTGTAACTGTTGACAAGCAGAAAGTACTACTGCTCCTGTACGTTCAAACAAAAAGTGGATGAATAACCATTAAAGAACCTATTTACTAATAAAAAATTGGAAATTATTCAGTCTTTCTTTCTCCATTAACCTGGCTTCTGATGTATAATCAATATATTTCAGAATATCTCCTATCTGAACAGTACTTATTTAAAAAAAAAAAACAAAACCAAAAAAACCGAAATCCCTAAAAAAAAGGTACTGATAAAAATGTAAGGGCCTTCAAAAAACATTTGACTTAGAGCAGCAGTTCCTATTTCAGTAAGTCTGTGTAAACTGGATGCCCTTCTTTTCCCATCTCTATCAGTACTTTGCTGGAGGAGTTAGGGAAACTACATATTTTCCCTATCTGAACAATTGGCTTCTTCAGACTATTAATTACCCAATGTTTCTAAGTAATTCAGATAACATTTACAAAAAACTTTATTCTCTTACCAGTGTAAAAGAAAGAATATTATAATTTTTTTAATTGTTTGTTTGGGTTGGGGCCTCTTTTGCATTCAGTTCCCTGCAGCTGAGAAGATTTTTTAGAAATTTCTTAATCCCATTGAGTTTTTTTGGGAATCAGACTATGGCTGAAATTTTGAAGTGGAAAAAACTCTGAGACAATGGCATGAATTCTGCATCAACTAAAACCTTTGTGAACTCCTTTGCAAAGATTAGGCTTCAAATCAATTATTGAAACTCCTTTTGTTAATTTGATGTTTACATACACAGACTTAAGAAGCAAAGTAATTTTTTTTACACAGGAAGACTGTTTCATTGGTTTCTTGTTTTCAGCTGAAGTGCTTAGCATGAGGGAGGGATTCTAGACTAGTTTCACTAGTTCCCAGTGTTGGCACTGTTGGGAAGTCAAAACCTGAGTCTTGCTCTAAATAGGTATTTTAATGTCTAATAACTAATTAATAATTTAAGCTTCTCCTCCCTTATAAATAATGCATTGAAAATTCTTTATAGCCGCATCTCAGTTCTGAGTTTCTGTAAGTGCTTTAAAAATTTCTCTGTGCAACCACCAGGTCTACAGACCAAGATTCACATAAGTTACTACATACCAATAGGAATCTGGAAAATGGAGCTGTTGAAAGCCACCAGCAAAGAATGTCCCCAGAATATGCCTAGGGGAAGCCAAATTTTTCTTTTAAACTACCACCTCTTCCCTGCCAAAAGGATCCCAATAGATTCTTCATATTCCTTTCTTCTTCCTCCCTCTCCTCCCTTTTTTTTTTTCCTTTTTTATTTGGTAACAGAAGTTTTGGCTAAAGAGAAAAACAAGTTTATCTTTGCATATAACAGGCTAAGTCGCTGTTAAGAGGCAACTGACTGTCAATGGCACATGATATAATAGGGTGGTAGACAGGCACAAGTGTACAATACCACGGAAGGAATGACACATATGAACACATGAAACAACATAAAAAAACCCTTCCCCTGTCCTGTTTTCATAGAATAGTTTGGATTGGAAGGAACCTTTAAAGGTCATCTAGTCCAACCTCTTCTGCAAGGAGCAGGGACATCTCCAACTAGGATCAGGTTGCTCAGAGCCCCGTCCAACCTGGCTTTGAATGTTTCCAGGGATGGGGCATCCACCACCTTTCTGGGCAACCTCTTCCTGTGTTCCACCACCCCCACTGTAAAAAAATTTTTCCTTACATGAAGTCTGAATCTGCTTCCTTCCATTTTAAAAGCATTACCTATAACAACAGATCCTGCTAAACAGTTTCTCCCTGTCTTTCTAAAACCCCCTTTAGGTACTGGAAGGCCACTATAAGGTCTTGCCAGAGCCTCCTCTTCTCCAGGCTGAACAGCCCCAACTCTCTCAGCCTGCCCTCATAGGAGAGGTGCTCCAGCCCTTTTATCACCTTTGTGGCCCTCCTCTGGACTTGCTCCAACAGGGTCCATGTCCTTCTTATGTTGGGGGCTCCAGAACTGGATGCAGTACTCGAGATGGGGTCTCTCCAGGGCAGAGTAGAGGGGGAGAATCACCTCCCTCAACCTGCTGGCCATGCTTCTTTTAATGCAGCCCAGGATGCGTTTTGCTTTCTGGGCTGCAAGCACAAATTGCTGGCTCACGTTGAGCATCTCATCCACTAGTACCCCCAAGTCCTTCTCCTCAGGGCTGCTCTCAATCCATTCTTTGCCCAGCCTGTATTCATTCTTGGGATTGCCCCGACCCATGTGCAGGACCTTGCACTTGGCCTTGTTGAACTTCATGAGGTTTGCATAGGCCCACCTCTCTAGTCTGTCAAAGTCCCTCTGGATGGCATCCCTTCCCTCCAGCACATTGACTGCACCACACAGCTTAGTATCATGAGGATTCACTCAGTCCCACTGTCCATACTGCAGACAAAAATGTTAAATAGAGTCAGTCCCAATACCGACTCTGAGGAATGCTACTTGTCACTGGTCTCCACTTGGACATCAAGCTGGTGACTGCAACTCTTTGAGTGCAACTATCCAGCCAATTCCTTATCCACCAAGTGGTCCATGCATCAAATCCATGTCTTTCCAGTTTATAGAGAAGGATGTTGTGCAGGACAGCGTGAAATGCAAAAATCCAGGTAGATTATGTCTGTTGCTCTTCCCTTATCCACCAATGCTATAACACCATTGCAGAAGGCCACCAAATTTGCCTTAGTGAAGCCACTTATAACAAAAACAAAGTAGTTTTTCCCTTTAAGAACAGGACAGTGTCTTTCTCTGTTGTCCTCCCATACTGCAGTGCTCTGTTCCCCTAATTTCCATTATTAGACTTTGCTTAGACATCAAAATGTCAATGAAACAGCACAGAGGGAAACATTATAAAAATAACTCCTTCTGGGAACTACAGGCCTCCTAAGATATGGATATGAGTAAATGGAAATTTGGATCCATGAAAAAGAACTTGTGAAAAAAACACATTAATAACTGAGGAGAATCAAGACAAAATTACAACAAAGAAAGCAGTGCTGTAAGTGCAGGAAAGGCTTTGTGTGATGACCTTGCAGAAGTAAAATTTATATTCTTCCTAAATTGATTTTTTTTGTGTGTGTACTACAGCTTCTAGGTGTTCTGAAGGCACAGCCTTGCTTTCACAAACACTTCCCCCTGCCCCAATCAAACCCTAAACGGTGACTAACAGGTGACTCTATTTCTTTACAACGTAGCAGTTGAATTTCTCTCTCACTATGGCTGGTTTAGTGTAAGGTCTTTTTCAGTGAGTTACTGGTATTAGAATTTTCTCAGCCACTCTCATACCCATAAAAAAGTGCTATAATTTCCCAACTCAGTGTCAACACGTCATTTTTTCCTAAGCCACTTGACAACCCTCCAGTCTCAAATCCAAATGCTCATATTTTATATTTGCTTTTTGTTTCTGCACAATTATTTTCAGCAGCTGTTAACTGCTTTTCCTTATTTTACTCACTTTAAAATGAATCCGTTAGGTCCTCCCCTCTTAGCAAGAGTAGCCTATGCTGAATCATAATAATACTTAAAACTTCTTGGAAAATGAATGAATTTGTTTTCCTAGTTGCACCATATGCCACTCTATTTTGCTTAAAAATACCCTTGAAAATAAAAAAATGTCAGCTGTTCACATATCAGAAATCATATAAAGAATTTTCTTCACATTCCAATTGTATAAGCAATGAAAATTTGGAATTAGATTTTGATCTAGTTTCTACTATAATTAAATTAAGATAAAATATTTTGAAAGAGCACCAACAACCAGAACCAGACTTACTGCTTTACTTCATTACACAAAAATTTATGAACAGCTGTAAATCTCAGTGCTTTCCTTCTGTTTCACACAGGAAAAAAGGAAAAAAGGAAAAAGATTTGTTACTGCAGTCTTCATTTACATCAATCATCATTCTGCTTATCAATAGTTCCAACCTCATATTAGCTGGAGTTCATCTTACAATTTTATAAAGTATAAGAGAAATTAATAAAACTGTGAGGAAGTATATAAATAATGTAAGATGTACTTTGCAAAATGTTGATAATCCTAGCTGAGACACAGCAGAGCCTGTGTAATGACCAAAATTTCAACAAAGGTAATCTCCAAGCGGTCTTTTGTCTAAATATTTTTCCATTTTTTCTATTGATTCCACTTTTGGCATTTTTAACAGCCTCTATTGAGAAGTTTTATATCTACAACACTGTGCATGAATATCACCCTCCATTTGTTTGTTTTGCACCTGGCTTCTACCAGGATCATTCAATGGCCCCTAGTTCTTGTACTGAAAGAGATGGTGAACAACTGGTATTACTCACCCTCCCACCACACTTGCAATTTCATAGATTTCTATCATATCTCACCTCAACCATCTCTTTTCAAGGAAAAGAAATCCCAGCCTACTCAGTTGTTTCTTATATGGAAGTCATTCCATCTCCTTCTCACATGGCAGTTTAATTATCTCAAAAACCTCTGCTGAGGGACTTGGAGTAAAAGCAGACTATTACCAGTTGAGTCACTCATCTCATATACTTGCTGACCACTTAAACTATAGAAGATTTGAAGACAAAAATTCCTTTACAATATCCATACTGATTCTTTCCAAATAGATCACGTTTAACCAAGTGTCCACTATTTTTTGTTATAATTTCTACCAGTTTCTCAGCACAGATCCCAGTTACAGGACTGCCATTTCCAGGTTCCACCTAAAACTTTCTTCAAAAACGAGCATCCCAACATTCTCCCATATTCAAATACCAAGAGAGTTTTAAAACAGGATGTTATGGTCTGCTATTATTAAGCTATTTTATCCCTGAATTATTTTGGGACCCTTTGTGAATACTGTCCAGTCCTCATATTCTGTTAGCATTCATTTCCTCTATTTCTTCTACAACCTCTTTGACATTTATTTCAATTCCTTGTGCCTTTCCCAAATAAAGGTTTTGTTGTGGGACTCTCCTTAGTCTCTTCAGCAGTAAGTGCTGATGTAAAGAGCAGATCTGGCCTGTCAGCAACGTACTTCTGCTTCTTTTGTACTTCTACCCTTTCCTCAAGTGTTTCCTCTTTATGCTCAGCCTTTTAAGCCCTCCCTGAAGGGCTTCTTGCTCTTGGGTATGGGTAGGGATCAGTTAGTTACAATTCCTTTAACTACTTGCTCTTCAAACTCTTCCTTCCTCTACCTAATTGTACCTTTGTACAACTGGCCAGAGTTTAAGACCCTTTCTCTTTTCTTAATTTGTATTCAATTTCAGTTCCCTGAAGGATGCTCTCTTCTAGTAGCCTCCATTACTTTGCTGATTAGCCATACTTTTATCCTTTTTCAGTTCTTCCTCTAGTGCTTTATTTCCAGGACAGTATTCCTTGCTACTCTTCATGCCACAGGTGAGGACAACTCTCTCAAGCTCCTTCTTTTCAATTCTATTAATGATGCTTTCTCATTTTTACACAGCCCACCTTTTGAATGAAAGCAGGCAAATTTTTTTTTGCTACCTCTTCCTCTTGAAGGGATGCCAAATCTTAATACAGTATTGGTGACAACATTGATACAATGATGCCTCAGCTGTAAGATTTCACACCAGGCCATTCCTTACATTGCTAAATACTGATGCAAGGGCTGAGGGTTCCTGTGTGAGTACTCTGAACAACTACTCTACATGAAACAATCATTGACAGCACCTAAGAATTACATCTCAGCTTCTTGTCCTGATATAACATTTGCCCAATTCACATGTGAAAACTTTAAGTTACCCCTGACTAATTTTCTCTGATTTCTGCTTCTCTCAGAATACTGCATGGTTTCTGCCATTGTGGTCAAGCAGTCAGTAATGTCACACAAGTAATATATTCTTCCTGTTCACTCCTGGAACTGCAATCCATATTGATCCTTATGTTACAAAGTGCGGTGGTGAGTTGACTAATGTGATTTGAATTTTATCTTCTTTAACTTATACTGCTATTATTCCACGTCATCTTTCTTGTATATTTGGTATTAATGTCTCTTTGATTGTCATCTTTCCACTAAGATGTTGACATACACTATTACTTCTGTGTCTTCACTTAGTTATGAATTCCAGTTCTGTCTTAATTCTTAGATTTACACAATTTCTTTAGAAGGACACATACCACTATCCTAGTTCCCCTCTTGGCAGTCTAAATGACACTCCATTTGTTTTTAGTTTCCTATCTATTTGGGAAAGATAACCAATTATTCACTTCAGGATATGAATGTTTTCTATCTTGCCTTAGAGGCATTATCCCAAACTGCTATTCTTGCACCTAGTAGAAACATCAATAGCTCAGTGCCTGATTGTCCTCTGGACATCCCAATCTGACCAAGGATCATGTAGGGGAAATCTTCTATGGCTACTTCTGTTAGTTTTGTCTTACTAAAAAATATGCAAAGTGTTTAAATGAAGGCATAATTTCTTCATCTAGGCATACTGTTTTCTCCAAATGCTACAGCTGGAGTTATCCACTGTTATATATGTCTGAATAGCATATACTTACGACTTGCAAGAGGCTCAGTTCTTCTGTGCTTGATATTATTAGCAATTTTACAAATAATCTTACTAAAGTCAAATGAAGACAAAAGAGTCTGATGCCAGTGTCAGCAGTAGATGCCTAGAAAATCATTTAAAAAGGCCAAACATCTCCCAGACTCTAGCAACTCAAGGATTTCATGAGCCAAAGATGCTATCTTCTCTTTGGCAAACCTTGACGTTCTTCTTCCATTGATTTTTCCAATTACATTCTGAATCCATGTAAATAAAGCACTAGCAAAATTGCAGATGGAACACAGGATGCAAAACTTTTCATCTTTGGCTTGATCACTAGTCTTTCAGATTCTTATCAGAAGCAGTAACTGCACTTGTGCTGGAGCATCTATGGATGCCAGCTACACATAAAGGACAAGGAGAGTTGTGTTTCTTCCTTCTAAACTGACTAAATACAAAACAAGATAGAGCTTCATCCCTGCTGAATTGGAGGATTGCTCTAATGCCCGTGACGTGACTACTCCTTACAGTTGAAATTTGGGAAAAGCAAAACAAAATTCTGTTTAAAGTGCCATGCCACATCCTCCCCACAGAAAAATGAATACAATTCCACAGAATTTCAGTGGAGTGACACAATTAACAGTATCTTTCCCCAGTTTCTGCCTGCACCCTCAGTGCACTGCCAGGTACAGCATGCACCTGAAAAGAACACATTAGAGACAAAAATTATTCTGTTAAGCTGTCTAATACAGCTTAAGCTATAAACCCTACACCTTTAGGGAACATTAAAAAAAAATCCACCATCTGTTTTTATATGAAACAGGAAGAACACCAAACTGCACATCTTACTCTCTTTCAACAAAGCTACTTCAGAAGCAGATAGGATGTGAGAGATGCACCTTGCCCATGCACATGGCCCTTGCCATGCCTCTCCTCATCCTTTGAAAGAATTCTGACCTAGCAAAGTTCAAAGCACTTGAACACTCTGTGTTGGGCACGTTCTGCAGTTTTTTTTACCAGCCAGGAGGTGTACCCTGAAATAGAAACATGATGCATTCATGAGCAGCTGTGAAGTGTTCTGCTTTCAAAAACTGTAAGAAGCACCAGATGAATTTGCCCAACTGCTTCCTCCTAATGTATAACTTCTTCTCATTTGCTGTAGTTCAAAACTATGCTGCTCTAAAATACTGCATTTGAAAATCTAGATGTTATAAGCAGTTAAACCAAATTAATGCTTAAGAGCCTCATGAGAACCTAAATTCTATCTCTTGATATATCAAGTTCATCTGGGAGAAAGAAAGAGTAGGAGTTTTTCCTTGGAGGAAACACAGCAGAGTAAGAGAGGGAATGGAGAAGCAGCTGTATCACCCTGAGGATTTCTTCAACTATATGAATCAAAATTGTGTATAGATATTTAAATAGGTATAAACACACACACATGCAGAAACCGTTACTTATCCTGAAATTATATCAAGTGATTTCATTTATTGTCTGAGACAAAGGATGCTTGCTACATCAGCTAGCTACATAAGCTAGCTAGCATACCATTAGCAGAGTGACAAAATAAATCTAACCTTGACTAACTAGAGAGAGTTAATCTCCAGAACCAGGCACTTCTCTATCTCTCTAGGAAATTGAACTCACATCAAACTAAACAATCTATGATTCTGCTAAAACAATGTATATTGATGTAAGAAGCAAAAAAATGTCCAGGTTCCTACAAAAGAGGGAGAGAATTAAAGTTGCCTGTTTATCACTTTCAATGTACAAGCTGCATTAATAAAGCTCTGTGAAATGACACTAATTAGGAGACAAGTAATCTTCTAAGAATTCTGTTGATTTCTTGCTGCTTGATAGGGGTTTTTCTTAGACTTTGTGCACTGTATTTAGGTTCCTGAAGCTTTCATCATCAAGACTTAAAAAGAACACCATCCTCCACACTGTAATATTTACGTTCCTTTGGCACCAATTTCACTGACAATCTCTACTTCTCTGTGTTTGAAAGCTGGACTGCCCCAATGTGATTTCCTTTCTAAATGGAGTCACTTGTTCCCCTTCATGCTTTGGAACTCCCTGGAGACATTTCCAATCCACATCAAAACTGGGAAATCTAACAGGAAAAAAAAAAAAAAAGAAGTTCATTTCCCCCCAGATGTTTTACAGGAAGTGTCATCAAAACCAGATAACCTCAAGGGGAGAACTACCTATTCTAATTTTGCCATGATGCACAGCCCACACTGTTTTTACAACAGCCAGTCAAGACACATGGACCTTGCTGTAGGTATAAGTAAAAGATGCCTGTGACAGCAGACTACTGAGGTGGCCGTAGCTAGAGAAGGGATCCAGCAGTATTAGTATCACATGCACTTTCTCTCCCTTGAACAGCTCTTCAGCCCCACTGCTACCACAGAGGGTGAGGCTAAGCTGGAGAACATGGCAGCTACTACAGGGAAGAAATAGTCCCCTAAGCAACTGCAGCTGACACCTTACCCCTGAACAGCAGCGGGAGTAGCAAGCTCTGTCTACACTGTCACAAACCCTTGAGCTGCCTCAGAGAAAAGAGCTGATATATTCCTCACTGTTTTAAGATGATTGTCTCTTCTTTCCATCCCTGTACTCATTTTGTAATCAACCTTTCAGCAGATGAAATGAAACATCATTCTGATTACAAGTGCATCTTTAAAATATCATTCCTGAGCATAATTTCCCAGCGACTACAGAAAACTTCTGGTTTACCATCTGCTTTTAATTCCTTTCTGAGTGAAGATTATGAGTAAATAGGTCATCTTCATGTCTTCTCAGTTAGACTGCTTAGATTCTCTGAATCCACCCACACATAACTGAAGGCAATACACACAAAAAGCCATGCTGTCTGAGGCTGGTGAGTGGCTTCTCTGACAAGTGTGCCACAAGACAGATACATTGATACTTCCAGCAAATACCTACGCAGCATGGTGATGGGGAATCTTTCCCCAACATTTGCACTTTTATATCCTGCTAGGCCTGAATTAGAACTGCCTAAGGATGCTGAAAACTACAGTTCAGTTGAACATTATTTTTCTCTATTAAGATGCATTAAAAAGGAAACACAATCCTCTCGCTCAAACTTTCCACATCACTTTCTGCAAAAGTAAGGTTATTAAGCAGCAGCTTATTTTGACCCTTCAAAATGACCACAATTTAGTAATGGAATTACAGTTCTTCACCTGTCACTGCATACCAATTTGTTAGAAGCTTTGGAATGAATTTCTGTACAAATGAACACGATTGTCACCATTGTTACCGGCCATAAAGAATTATTTCAGAGTGTTTCTTAATCGGATGCAAATGCTGTGAGTTGTTTCTGATAAATTACTTCGGTTCTAAAAAATGAAAGAGTTTAAAAAGGTGAATGTGAAGATACAGTTAGCAAGACAGCAAATGGTAGAAGAGAACAGAGCTGTAAGTGTGGGCACAGAAGGATACCAAGATTATAGAGAACTACCAAAAGTGCATGCCTGGAGTATGAAGTCTCTTGTAATTAGCACCAAGCTTTTCTGAAACAAACAGCCCTCCAAGGTAGCATTGCACTTCTGTAGAGGTGGGATGGAAGTCAGTTTAATTGCTTCCTCACAAACATTTAACTTAATCATGTAACTCAAAGTTTCTCATTTTGGCTTATGATCCATTTTTTCTATTACTAGCCAGCTGGAGAAGTATGGTCCCAAAATTGACACCTGGTCTGTTTAATCACACTTTTCATATTCCAAAACTGGCCACATTCAACAGTCATTACTTAGCCTACTGACATCTCTACCTGTCGTAGTTCAGCCCCGATTGGAACCAGACTACGCAGTCTCTCTCTCACTCGCCCCCACCCTCCAGTGGGACAGAAGGGAGAATTGGTAAACAAAAAAATAACAGCAAAAACACATGGGTTGAGATGAAACAAAAAAAAAATTAACAGTAATAACAGAACAAAACAAAACAGCAATGGAAAACAAATACAGTATAATGGCTTACAGCAAATCCCCACACCTAGTTTCTTCCAAGTAGCAAGAGACTCCCCTCAGCACCCCCCTCATTTATATACTGAGCATGATGTCAGATGGGATGGAACAGCCCTTTGGCTAATTTGGGTAAATTAACCCCAGCTATTAGCTAATTAGTTAACTATCCCAGCTGGGTGTCCCAGCCATATGGGCCACCAGCTTCAGTTCTCCTCCCAGCTCAGGTGAATATTAACTCTATCCTAGCCAGAACCAGGACACTACCAATCAGATCACTGCGAGGACTAGCACATTAGTGTGCTACCCTGATGCATCACTGATACACATTACTGTGCCTAGTTCTTTTCTTGCTCAAAAATGACTGGACAGCAAGCAAGGAAAGTTAATCAGATATAAATTTTGTCTGCCTCTGCCTAAATTGCCTTCAGGAAGCAGCCAGAAAATACAGGCCTCCTGTATACAGCACATCTGGTTCCAAGGCCATCTTGGAGATAGTTTTTGTTCAGGTAAACATTTTAAAGATCAGTTTAACTGTCTACATTTTTAATCTTAATCATTTTAATAATACAATATTGAGAAGGGAACTCAGGTTGCCAAGAAATGGCTCAGAAGAGATTTTAAAACTGCCTGCAAAACTCTGCTACTTTACAGACCCATAGGACCAGGCAGGTTGGAAGGGACTCTGGAGGTCTCTGGTCCAACCTCCTGCTCAAAGCAGGGTCAGCCTTGTGGGCAGACCAAGTCGTTCAGGGCTTTATCCAGGCAGGTCTTGAAATCCTCACATAATGGAGACCGCCCAGCTCTGATCCCATGCTTAGCTGTTCTCAAGGTGAAAAAGTTTCTCCCTATATCTAGCAGTCTTAATCTTCCTTTTTCAGTTTACAACTTTCATTCTCCTACCTCAGTGAAGAGCCTGGCTTTGTCTTCCTGCTAACCTCCCTGTAGGTGTTTGCAGCTTTCCACTCTTCCCCAAGCTGAACAAGCCCCATTCCCTCAGACTTTCCTCACAGGTCAAATGCACCGGCTCTCCGACCATCCTGGTGACCCTTCACTGAACATGCACCAGTTTATAGTTTTTCTTTTATTAGCAGCCCAAAATGGGACAAAACATTCAAGAAGTGGCCTCAATAGGACAAATAAAGACAAATAATCACTTCCTTTGGTCTAGCTGCAGCCCTGTTAATGTATCCCAGCATATTGCTAGCCTTCCTTGCTGCCAGGGCACACTGCTAACTCACAAGCAGCTTCCTCTCCACCAAAAGTTTGCTCAGTTGCATGCTGCTTAGTCCTCTTCTATCCCTTTTGATGCTAATAATTTCTTTCAAGAATACAGTCTGTAAGAGTTTGGTGCTCCTGAAAGCAGTGTCAAGAATGGCATCACTGTAGAAAAACAAGTGATTTCCTAAAAAGTAAACCACAGTAAACCACATATCTTTACTACAGCCACTCAAATTCTGTACTTAAACAATGAAAGTGTATTCTGTCCCAGGCAGGTAAAAAAAAAAAGCCATAAATGATAGATTAATTTGATCCATATTCATGATGGAAAAGAGGTGTACAAAGCACACACTGATAGAAGTAAAATAATATCTACATTAAACTGTAAGAAAAATTAATTACACTAACTACTAAGGAGGAAAACAAGATAAATAGTTAACTTATACCTCAGCCAATTTTGAATCTTTTGCATTGATGTTCTGTTTCTACTGACAATTAGTCTTAAGACCTTACAGGAAAAAATAGTTGAATATTTCAACTGTTCTAACAGGACAAGGAAAAAAACCCCTTATTCACTCAACATGCCACAGCTTACCAGGCTTATTCTTCTGCTGAAACTAGGATGTATTGACTTTTTTTTTTTTTGAATGCTAAATATACACAAGAGATAATCAAACTACTTAACTTAACATCACTGAATCAGAGGCCAGGGCATCTTTGATTCCCTGCCTCGAGTCATCTTTAATAGGCACATAATTTTAACAATCTGTACCTTCAGGTAGGTCACAAGCTATCCTACATAAGATTGGATATTTTATATTTGTCTTAGGATTTCATGTTTGGACCATCACGATTGATCTCTGTCTGCTAGTAGTAAAAAACACTTTGTAGGACTTGGGGGTTCAACATCGACTTCATCGTAATGCACAGATTCTTACTCAGATCTTCTAGGACTTCTAAAAGTTAAGTGATCTTCACAAAGCCAGTACTAAATATTCCATTTCTGTTAGGTTATAGCTAAGCTAAACCCAAAGTGGGCTGACGGTATCAAAGCGGGCTTTCATCTGTAAGGTCCTTGTTTAAGGTCATAGCAACAAGGCAATTTCTTATGTGTTTCTCCTTACTCATACTGAACTCAAAATAACTACTTGATCACATATATTTCTTCAAGGACTTCCACATTCTCCCCAGGCCTCTGTGCGCTCCCTTAAAAGCATAAGCCCGTTCATGGGTTTCCTCCAGTCTTGGAATTAGATTAACTTCTGCAAAAAGGTCACCATTATTCAGATCTCATTCTTTAGGTGAAGGGAAATGAATTCCAAATATTTTCACCTTCAGTGCACATAGCATGTATTAAGTGACTGCATCCGCACCTTACTGTTCTGTGTGTCAGACTTCTCTCATTCCTGAGATTTTCCTGAATTTTCTGTATCTTTCTTTTCATGGGTTCCTGGAGCGTCAGTTGCTAATGGGTTTTGTAGACAGGGATATGAATTAGTCGTTTTCCTGTTTAATGTTTCTAATAAAGCGCATGGTGAACCATCATAATCTTAGGCCAAATTGCACTTGAGTGAAGAAGGAAATGAGCAGGATGAAACCTCCTGTCTCCTTGTGTGATTAGATGCACGCAGGCTGCAGCGCTATTTAGAGTAGGGGAATAAGACTCAGTTATGACGAACATAATGAAGGTTCTTTATTCAGGACATTGGAGACTGTCAAATCCCCTGCTTCTTCCTCAGTCTTATTAAATAAGCTGTCCTCTCTGCTGCTATCTGCCCAAGAACTTTTTATGCCGGTGCATGCTCTGCAAAGGTCTAGAATGGATCTTTGTCAACAGCAAGCACAGCATCTTTTTTGATGACTTCTCCATTCCTGATAAATACCTCCAAATCCTCAGTAGAAGTGAAAACTATGTTCATTTTCATTAATAATCACTTATCTCAATTATTTTCAAAAGCTCACATAATAGGCCCTATGACTGCTTTAGAGACCGCAAAGCTCTTCAGGCATTAATTTTACTGTCAGTACAAGCTTTGTCAGCAGCTACCATTTTGAATGTCACTATTCCTTTTTAATTTTTAACATTTTAAAGCTGTTCTATTTATATTTACTTCACTAAAAACTAATAAAAAATTTATTTTGCCTTCATAACGTAAGTTCTGCTTTGAAGGTACAGCTGTATCATTCATTGTTTACAGAGTTCTACTAAAATCTATAAATAATCCACAAAGCAAACACTACCTCTAATCATTACCTTTCTTCAGACTTTGTGCCATTCAGATGTGAAATTCTAGCTCGAATTGCATTACAATTATTGGTGTTCACTTGACTAAAGTTCCAGGGGGGAGTGGAGTCAGATCTCATTCATGTAGCATATGAAGAGCAACTCTAATGCAAACTAGAATTATTCCACTTGGGTCAGTGGGATCCGAGCCTACTTGCATTAGATCTAGCAGTCCTGCTTGTCCTAGTTATTGTTGTGGTTTGCCAAAAGTCCCGACTGTAAGGTAACCAAGCTCGGTTTAACACACTGGTTGTCTGGAAGTTCTACAAACATAAGTTAACAGCAGTAACTTTCCAAATGCTAACAAGAACCATTACTTCATTCACAACAGCATTCAATGCTGCTTAGCTAAAAACGTCATTAAATACATTTCATAAGCACTGCAGCTTGCATGTAGTAATAGAGGTGGACTGACAGAATCATAAATTATTCATGGACGGTCAATAGCATTGTAAAAAAATCAGATTCCTCTTCTGAGACTGACTATTCTTTTGAGAATATCAGTTGAACAGCTACTGCACTTTAAGACAAAAGTCCTTCAGTGAATACAAAATATAAAAACCTGTAATGATATCTATATCTATGCAGCAAAAGTCCATGTCTATAGGCACAAGCCATCAATTATGTATAATGAAAAGGGTATAGAGTGCCTAGCCTTGAGAAAGATGAGTAATATATGGATGCCTTCAGGTATCAGGGTGTAATGAGTCCTAGAACTGTCACAAGCAAATGTAGAGGATCCACACAGAGACACTGATATTTATATGACCAGGAAATGTTAAAAGGTTTAAAAATACCCAACCCCTTATGCTATTTAGTTAGATATCAGTATAAATACATGTTATTAACTACAACTAAGTGAACCTAATAGCTACTTAGGGTTATTGTTTAAAGAGGAATAAGCACTCAGCACACTGTGAAAGCTTATATGCAGAAGTTAGTGCAGACAACTAGTCTGTCTAGGCAACATCCCAGCCACAGGATCCACATCTTTATCACTGTCAAGGGTCCTAGCAATTCCGCTATGCCACAAGAGCATTCACAAAGAAAGAAAAGCAGTCTACTTAGTGCTCTTCATGTTCAGGCACAACTTTAATAAATACATGCTGTGACACTTTATAGCAGAAAGAGAAAAATTACAAAATGTTCAGAATGTATAACTATGCCAAAACCAAGTCTGTCATCATGTAACATGCCACAAAGTGCCTCATGTGTAATTTTCTCAAAACCAAGAAGTGAATAGTTGTGGGGTAATGTTAGAAGGGATGCACGTACGCTGGAGGGGCGGTCCATGGCGACTCACGCACTGGACGCGGATGAATCCATGAGTGCAGGGGGCAGGTGTGTCCATGTACGTGGTAGGCACGGATAAGTCCATGAGTGCAGGGGGCCAGTGCGTCCACGTACGTGGTAGGCACGGATAAGTCCACGAGTGTAGGGGTAGGTGCGTGGCGGGCATGGATGGGTCCATGGGTGCAGGGGGGCGGGTGCGTTCTCGTGCGTAGCGGGTGTACGGGTATTTAACCCTGTATTGCGCAGCATTAAATTGAAGGCTTGGCTTGACAGTATCCGTGTGATGCCCTGCTTTCCCCGGAGCGGGGCTCCGGTGCGTGCAGGGTAGGTTAGCTGGCAAGAGAGCCGGCAAATAGTAATAGGTAATTACCTAGGGTGTTGACGTCAGCAACGTTTGTCTGACCAAAGGCCTGACAGACTCATTCAATATGGTAGAGAGCTTCCCGGCAGACTTTGGCATCTCTCAACCCACAGAGGCAGAGAGACGGCAGAGGGTGGGGTAACCTCAGCCATCCCATTGGAAATGCCAGCAGAGAATGTGCCATCCCCTGTAACTTGTTCTTCAAACAGCAAATATTTTTGCTTTCTGTACAGTTGTTTCGAGGTAGTCCACTCAGGAAAAAAAGTAATGTCTGTTACCTAAGATAAAAATCTACTTCACGTTATTTTGCTTTTATCAATCTCTTTACCAGCTGAAGAAAAAAAAAATTTAAAAAAGATGTTTCTTTTATTTTTCCCTATTGCTTTCTAACAAATAATGAAAGATCCATTGTACCGCTCATAAGATTCTTTTTTTTTTGTGCATTGTGAAGCAGACTCCTTTTTAATATCTCATAGGTTGCTTCCAACTTTTCCAACCTTCCTATCAGACACTGAGAAAGACATTGCCATTAAATGTTTCTAGGTCAAACCCAAATTGAAGTTTCCTGTTTGACAGCTGAGAACAACTTCACTGTCACTAGGTAAACACAATATTGCTTTTCAAAGAACATCATAGCAGAGAGCAAGCAAAGGAGACAGTAAAGAAAAAAAAAAATCCATCAAAACAGCAGCGTTTTCCAAAACAAAAACATAATTCCTCAACTCCTCTACAGCACTTACATCATTTTTCAGAGACAGTTGCTAAAAGGAGATCACCATCTCACTGGGAGTTGATTCACTAAAATTAGGAACCCAGTAGTAACTTTATTTCCACTTCGGTACAGGCCTTATTAAGAAGCACTGCTACTGCAGCCATCTTAAAGTGAGGCCCATACTCTACCATAAAAACCAAAGATGGATCACAGGATCTTTAGCATTTTTTATGGCATGTATTTAATTTCTTTTTATGCTACTCACAAAAGTGTCCCTGTTTTTCTGGACAAATTGGGGGGGTGCCCTGCCAAGTGACAGAGATAGCACCACGCTCAATGGCACAGAGATTTACCCTTCATCTCAGGAAAGTTATTGTTTGTTTCCACAATTAAGCTGTGCCCAGAAAAAAAAAGGGGGTACACTAAATAAATCTATAACAACTGTGGAAAAAACCCACTGCAGAGGTTTCAAAAAACTTTAACGGGAATCTCTAAAATGGCTGTAAGAATAACTTATTGTATTGGAATTGGGTTTGTGCGGCAAGGTTTTGGTAGTGGGGGTCTACAAGAGCGGCTTCTGTAAGAAGCTGCTAGAAGCTTCTGCATGTCAAATAGAGCCAGTGCCAGCTGGCTCCAAGTGGGACCCACTGCTAGATAAAGCTGAGCCCATCAGCAATGGTGGCAGTGCCTCTGTGATAACATAGTTAAGAAGGGGGAAAAAAAAAACTGTACAACACAGGAACTGCAGCCAAAGGGAAGAGTGAGAACACGTAAGAGAAACAGCTCTGAAGACATCAAGGTCAGTGGAGGAGAAGATGCTCCAGGTGCCATAGCAGAGATTCCCCCGCAGCCCGTGGTGCAGCCCACCTGTCCTGAAGGACTGCAGCTTGTGGAAAGGAGCCACGCTGGAGCAGTTCATGGAGGACTGCCTGCTGTGGGAGGGACCCTGCGCTGGAGCAGGGGGAGAGTGTGAGGCGTCCTCCCCCAGAGGAGGAAGGAGCAGCAGAGACAATGTGTGATGAACTGACTGCAACTCCCATTCCCCATCCCCCTGCAGGTGGGTAAAAGGTGGAGATATCGAGAGTGAAGTTGAGCCCAGGAAGAAGGAAGGGGTGGAGGGGAAGGTGTTTTAAGATTTGGGTTTATTTCTCATTATTTCACTCTGATTTGATTGGTAATAAATTAAACTAATTTCCCCAAGTCAAGTCTGTTTTACCCATGACAGTAATTGGTGAGTGATCTCTCCCTGTCCTTATCTTGACCCATGACCCTTTCGTCGTATTTTCTCTCCCCTGTCCAGCTGAGTAGGGGAATGACAGAGCAGCTTTGGAGGGCACCTGGTGTCCAATGAAGGTCAACTCACCAAACCCATCTAACTACTGCTGAAATGAAAGTCATCTGCTTATAGGTAATTTTGTATATAACAATCTAAAGATTGGACAAGGGACAGTGACTCATCCTTTTACCAGGCGCAGTGGGGGAAAAACTGCAATTGCTTTTCTCACAGCATCAGCATGAACATTTGCTGTGTCACATGAAGTGAAATAGTGACTCAGACAGAGCAACACATTCAGCTCAGAACCTTATCCCTGGCTGGTGCTAGATGCTTCAGCAGAAGTGTGGCATTCTGTAGTAGTGAGGTAGGAGAAAGAGAGGGCACTCTCAATGGATAAAAAACTGAAAAAAATATATCCCTACAGTGAGAAATTCACTGTGAGGAGCCTCACAACAAAAAAGAGAAGTAATAGCCAACTAACCCAGGAAATGGTTTTGCTAAGAAATTTGCTAGAACTATGAATAAGAAAAGGAAGCCAGTTAGATGAGAGATCAGGTTTAAGGATGGAGAGACATTGTATTTCCACACACTTATACCTCTAAAGTGTCTGTTGGAAACGACGTTATCCTAAGGAAGATTGTGGGGAAGGTCTATATCAAAAAGCCTGCTGCAGTGTCCTAGGACTACAGCCACAGCTTCGTGACTTGAGAAAACAGCAAACATGACTTGCAGTCCACTTCACCAGCCCTTCTTCTCTACAGCCCAAAGATTTGTCCCTGCATCCTGCTGGGGAAGCCAGATCCATCTGCTACTGGAGATTCCCAGGTCCAAGGAATTCCCATTCCCCACAAATCTTTCAATGTACTCAGCTCAGTCAGCTGAACATCTTTACCCACCATTGCCTTCTCTCAGAGGAATGAGATTTCCCCAGCCACCCTCACATCAAAAGGGTAGTTCCCAGGATAACCTGAGGTGTGACACTCCATCTGCTTTCTAAATAGGGAAAAAGTAGAAATGACAGAAGGAGACAACAGGATTATGACAGAAATAGGAAAGAACCTTATAAAATTTAAACAGAATGGACAATTACCAAAGCTTCTTGGTAGTTCCTAATTTGAATCTTGAAATGAAAGGTGATTTTCAGGAGACTATGATATAACTTAGTATCTCAGGAATCAATAGTTTAAAACAGATAGTTTAAAATGGTCTAGATAATTAGGCTTCAACTTATTTAAACACATACTGGTGTGATTCTCTATTCTTCGGTAAAAAAGGAGTATGTCCAATAGTAGCTCAAAACTGTTGCCTTTTGAGCTCCCCTGCTGACAAATTATTTAAGGTACAGTTAACAGCGAGTGGTGCAATTACAGAACCTATGGGGTGGCATATTTAGGAAGTGATTTACTTCCTTTCCTGTCGGAACAGCTGTGCAAGCCTGATGTGTACATTCTATCAGACAGCTGGCCCAAAGCCACAGAGGCTGCACGCTACCTGACAAGTTGGAAACTTTAACTGGGGAGCAAACATCAAGCCTTGGTCTTGCATAAATGAAGGTGGCAGATCTATCGAGACGATAGAGTCATCACCTTTGCGTTGCTCAACATTCCCTCAGAAACTGATTTTTCCACTGGAATTTGCAGCAGCTTTGCAGGCTCTGTTCACCTGCTCTTCCAGTTGTAAGTGCAAGCATCGAGTAGAATGGCGCTTGCTTCCTGCATGAAGAAAAGGAGGAAATGGCCCAGAGAGAGGATTAGGATGAACTTGTTTCAGGTGCAACAAATCAAGGAAACTGTTCTATAGGTGGAGATCAATACTAACTCCTCTTATGAAAGCACATTCAGAGGAACAGGGATTGTCTAATCTTAATTTGAACTATGAGCTTAAAATCAGTGTCACTGAGATCATGTTACAGTTTGTGAATCAATATTGAGTTTGGTGATGTGGACTGTTTGTTTCACCAGACTAGGATGTGCGTTTAAAAGCCACCAGTTCTTTTTTGAAGGCTTTGAAATTTCTTGTGCTACAAGAGGGATTCGGTCAAAGCTATGTGTAGCAATACCCTTCCCACCTCCACACACACACTGAGTGAATATACAATCCCAGAGAAGCAATGCCTGTGAAATTAGCAGATATAATGTGTACAGCAAAACCCTTTCGTTTCTACCTGGGAGCAGTGCTAACGGAAGCCACATTCATTAATGCAGGAGCACTGACTTCATTATAAATGTCATCATCTTGTTCAGACTGAAACTTGAAAAGCAATTTAAAAAATCTCAAGCCAATCTTCTATTGCTAATTAATCACTAATTAGAGGGATACATGCTAGAACTACTTTGTTTCCCAGCTGCTCCATGGTTTGACAGAAATCGGACCTGTCCCAGTAAGCCTGGTGTTTTTCTTCTCTCTTGTAAAATTTCACCTCACTTATAATCTTTTCTTTTTGGATACTTTTAGATAGTGGTTTAAGCCCCATAGAAAGCAACTGTCCAACTGCAGTGATTACTTAGATAGGAGAACTATGAGGCAAGTAAGAAGAAATAAATTAAGTGTCTAAATCAGGTCAAATTCTACCCATCTTTCTAACTCTTACGCAATCTTCTATACTATGTTTACTTTAATTCAAACTGTTAAAAGGTGACAAAGCCATGAAATGTTTCAGGAACACACAAATCACTAGAGAGTTTTACACTTGCCCATAAAACCCAACCAATATCCAAAACACAGATTAATACACGCATGATCCCATTCTTGCTTTCTTTGCTTGGAAGACATCTGCCTTGAACCAGTTATAAACCAGGGATGCAATAATGCTGGCAAAAGAAAGGCTTTCAAAGCCATTTGCACAGTTGCAACCTTCCCATTTTTCTGCAAAGAAGAGCATTAATATTTTGCTTTCCTCACTTTACTATGAAAACAAAAAAAATAGTCTGTTTTGTTAAACACACAGTAAAAAAAAAAAAAAGTAGCTCTCAAATTGTTTTACCCACTGATCACTCAAATAGTTTGATGGTCTGTCAAATTGTCATAGTTCAGCCACAATCAGGACCAGACTACGCAGTCTCTCTCCTGCTTCCCCCAGCCTCTGAGAAAATAGGGGGAGATAATATATAAGAAAAATGGGTCGAGGTTTGAGATAAGGATGGGGAGAAATCCTTACAGTCACCATTACGGGCAAAACAGACCTGACTTGGGAAAACTATTCATTTATTTCTAAAACTAGCAGGAGAATGAGACTGAGAACAAGATAGCCTCCCCCCACCCCTCCCGCTTCCCAGGCTTAACATTATCTTTACTACCTCCCCACCCACCGAGTGGCACAGGAGGGAAGAGGGAATGGGTGTTGCGGTCAGTCCATCATGTGTTGTTTTACGCTGCTGCTTCATCGTCAAGGGAAGAACTCCTCCCGTGCTCCATTGTGGGGTCCCTCTCACGGGCCACAGTCCTTCATGAAACTGCTCCGGCGTGGGTCATCTCTTCCATGGGGTGCAGTCCCTCCAGAACAGCTGCCCCAGCGGGCCCTCCACAGGTCACAGACTCCTTCAGGCTTCCACCTGCCCTAATGTGGGGCCCTCCCTAAGCTGCAGGTGGATTTCTGCTCCTCTGTGGGCCTCCATGGGCTGCAGGGGGACACCCTCCTTCATCATGGGCTGCAGGGGAATCTTGGCCAGGAGCAGCATTACTCCTCCCCCTCCTTCTTCACTGACCTTGGCATCTGCAGCCATTCCTCTCAGAAGAAAAGAATTCTTCACAACAGGCTGGCAGACGCCTCTCAGGATCTTTTCACATCTCATTCACATCTCATCTCCTCTCCACTTCTTGCAGCCAGGCCGGGACGAGTTGGGCCCAGTCAGCCGCCCGGCGGGAGGCCAGAGGGTGAGGCCTGCAAGGCTCACAAGGCTCGCGCCTCCCCCTCTCTGACCCTGCTCAGCTACTTCACATCTTTTCTACTTTTTTTTTTCCCGTTTTCCCCTTCTTAAATACATTATCGCAGAGGCGTTTTCATGGAACATTCTGCTACCAATCGGCTTGGCCTTGGCCAGCAGCGGGTCCGCCCTAGGCCCAGCCGAGTCCACTGAACAAAGGGGAGCAACTTCTAGCAGTTTCCTACAGAAGCTACTACCGTAGTCCCCCTCACTAAACAAAAGAAGAATACAAATCTAATTTTTTTCCACAGAAACACAGCTTCCTAACTCAATACACATCACATGTTAAGAAGTACAAAGACGAGCAAATTTGAACTTCTGTTGTTCCAGAACTCTTCCCACAGTTGGCATTTTGTAGTCTGGCAGTTTGCACAAACAAGTTCTTACTGCTTTTAGAAGTCTTGGTCCTGAGAATACTACCTCTGGGCAACATCATTACTTTTAATAAACTAGCTCTGAGGTAAAGAAATTATGGTACCTTATAATGAGCTGAAAATGAAAACCATAGCTGTTGTTTTAGAAAACACGTTGGAGAACGATACCCAATATAGCACCATTGCCGCAGGGCTGCTGCCAAAAAGCAAGCCACTCGGGTCTGTCTTTGCTCTGTACCTTAAGCTGTGCTTGTAGACCATCGAGTGAGCAGGTGCTATACCTGTGAGGCATCCAGCCTCAATTTAATGTAGGGTCTCTTAGATCCAGAGGATGTGCTTGTGATTCTTCTCCTGCTCATTATTTCTACAGAGTGCATTATATATTTCCACATCTTGGCACAGGGTTTTCCACTTGGCCTGGCTGCCAGCCTCTCTCCTGTTTCAAGTGCCTCTCCTTTATACTGTAAATGCATCCTGGCACCCATTCCCTTCCAGTAGCCAGGAACGTTAAGAACGGAACCCAACCATGTCTAATTCTCTTCATCCTTATATACACTACAACAATTGATAGATATCCAGCCTTTGAAGGGCTTGCATAGTTCTCACCCTGTTCAGTCCATAGCTGGACACGCAGCTACAGTTCTCAAGAGCATCATTAGCATGCCAGCTTCAGAGATTATCCACACCATGTATGAGCAGCATGAGCAGATCAAATAGGTACATGTCAGCGAGAGGATGAACCGTATTCAGCAATAAGCCAGTAGAAAAGAGAAAGAGACTGTTTTCAAACATTCACCAACTCAGAGGGTAGGAATCAACACAGCGTTGGAAAGCTAACAGGCAGGAACGCAGCTTGGTGCGCTAGCACATGCAAACCTCCCCTTCAACATCAAGAGAGACTCCTGTACCAAAGGTCTTGGGGACACTTTTCAGTTCTAGAGGGTCCTCATCGAGAACAGTGAGTCTGCTGTATTGTATTTACTTCAACATTCAAATGTGCAGGTTACAGCAATGTCTCCAAATTATAGTTGGTTTTGGTTTTTGGGTTTTGTTTTTTTTTTGTTTGTTTTTGTTTTGTTTTGTTTTTCTGTTTGTCCCACCACCACCACTGCTTTTTTTTTGGTGTATTTCTATGCTATTAGCTTCAATTTTTTCTTGCCAAGAACACGTTAGTTCAGTCATTGTAGTAACATTTGTCATACCAAAACCACTACTCTTCATATGGAACCCTACTTAAACATGTGGGATGTAAATGGGCTGTTTCTTCACAAAGCAGTTGGGCCTAGGATAGGGTTACCCAGTGAGCTCATGGAAAGCTCATTAGCTTCCTTTCAGTCTGGAAACTACAAAATTTATTTAACTATGTCTGAAGTCACGGGGGAAATAGGATGGGTTCTCCTGTTTTCTGACAGTTAGGAAACATATATATATATACACACACATGCATGTAGACACATGTAAATTAATGTATGCATAAAACACACACAACACTGATGTACAAGTGATAGCTTTTCTGCAACAAGAAAAAATGTCCAATGCAAGCAACATAATAATTCATTAAACAAAATAACAATATCATGGTGATCAGAACCAAGAAGCATGGATTTTTCAAGGTGACTGTGTGTCTTGCCTAGTGTTCAATACTAAATGGTATTTTTTTGTTTGTTTTTCACTTAGTGAGAGCACTAGCATAACCTGGCTGCCTATTCTTATGACAGGCACTGTAACTCAATAGCTTTAGAAACACACCCCACTGTCAAGTTTGGCTGAAGTTTGTTTCAAAGTTATTAAAAAGAGGACTCTCAGATATATCCAGAGAATGATTGTGAGAGTCTCATTTCCTTAGGAAATTAGATTTAAAAGGAAAAAAAAGAGAGAGAGAGAGAGAAAAAAATTTAAAGGAAAAAAGAGAGAATGGATAAGGGATATAGTTTGAATGAAACACTACAGAGGATTTCTGGGTCTCTTCACTCTGAATCCTGACCATGTATTCTTTTCTATATTCACAAGCAATGACCATACTTTATGTGTGCCTTGGTTTTCCCTGAATGCAAAAATTACACTTCTACACTGTGAGGGATATTGAGATGATAAACTCCCATTAAGGATCGTAAACTGTTCAGACACTACACGTATAAAACCATACACAATAACTAGACTGCCAGAAAGTGGCTACATTGCTGTAAATCAGAAGCAAGTGAAATACATACCCATACTAATCGTGTTTTAGAGGCCACAGGTTTTTCATTTCTGAATGGATTAAAATTTGCCCAAAGTTTAAGGATGCTCTTTCCCTTGAACTTACTAACTCTGCACAGCATCGCTTACTGACTCCATTTTCAGCTGTTGTTTCACCATCTAATTGGCAATATTGCAATTTCTTCTTTCCTTTTTACAAAGAGCTCTTCAGGGAATATCATACTGGATAAAACTTACATAATAGGGTAGGGTAGATATTTTTCCTTATGTTCCATTCCTTTCAATGCGTATCATATAACAGAGGTGAAACATTTTAATATCAGATATTTTTCTTCCTGCTGCTCCCAAAGAGAAAAAAAAAAAAAACCTTGATTTTTAAGTGCTTAGTAAGAAAAACCCCATATGTTCTAGGTATTTTTCTTAATATTTATACAATGCTTTCCTTACTGAGAGAACAGGCACCATCTTTTCTTACACCACATGCAACTGCAATGCTAAATTCTCTACAAGAGTAATCAGGGATAGCATAGTTAATGGAATTCTTTGAAAGAGCCTCATACCATTGCATAGAGGCATCATGAGGGCTCACAAGTCAGTGCTCAAAGAGTAAACAGATATATTAATATTTTTTAAGAAGTCGCTGATCACATTGATTTCAGGGAAGTTACTTGTCAGAGCATTATCAATGAAAGATGTCATTGTGTTAGCTGGACCAGAAATATTGTGTCATTAAGAACCCTCAGAAAATATTAAACCTTTTATTTCCAACATAAGTAATAAGTGACTCAAAAAATATGTTTTTGTATAACGGTGAAACCAGGTAAAGTCAGTTAGCATACGTGTGTGAAAAGGAAACAAATCCGTCCAAAATGGTTAATATACGTACTCAATACTTTATCACTAACAATCACACCACACTCTCAGAAACAACTCAGCTCAGAAAAACTGTATGCATTTAAATTTTAATTTTATTCACTTTATAAACTATTCAAAGTTCAGCTACTAATTATTCCTATCTCCTGATATTTTCTTTCACTTTCAGAGTACAGACTATTTTATGCTTCAAAAGCAGGGTACTCACCTGCATTTTTATACCTGAGGAAAGCAGCACGTCCTCTGGAAGCACAATATTTCCTGTTCAGGCAAAGGAGGAGTTTTCTGAGAGTATGAAGTACTAATACTGATTATAGCCCCGTGTCTTAGAAATCATTAAAAAGTCATTTTGCAAAAGCCACAGAAGGAAAAATTGGACAGAAATGTCCACCCCTGTGTCATTAAAAATTACTTTAACCAGCATTATAATGAGAAATTAGGACTGTACACTTAATAAACAGCATTACCGAAGTACTGAAGTGGGTTTATGTGAGCACCCTGCAGCCATGGTGCCATGATCCTAGGGGCTGGATCTGTGCACTGTTGGCTTATTCGGCTGCATGAACATGTTCCAAACCAGGCACAGACATACCACGGCACCATGCTCAAATTCACCAAGGCATGCTGTACACTGTAGATGTGTTTATGCTGGCTGCAGAAGAACAGATGATACGCAATGAGGCATGAAGTATGCTGGAACAAAGCTCCTGTCAATGTTTTGTGAGCTTATCTAACTGAGTTTAGAAATTGTGTCATGTGGTTGCAGTGAGCTTGATCTGGCAGAAATCTCAAAGCTGGGTTTTCTATACCACAGTTTCATTGAGCATTTCTGGCACAGCTTCCTTTCATTTGAATTCTAACTAAAACTTTGACAAAATTACTATGAAGAATTATTTGCTTCACCTGCTTTATTTAGCACAAAAGCTCAGGTTTCCAGTAGTTCTGATCTGTCAGAACAGTAAACCTAAACAGCCTAATCCTGATGTCACTTTTGCTGATGTAACTGTAGGGAATGACTCCTTCCATGTGTCACCTTAGTTTACCTCATCACCAATCCAAAGACTACCTCACAGGCAAATATTCATAGAATCATAGAATGTTTAGAGTTGGAAGGGACCTTCAAAGGTCATCTAGTCCAACCCCCCTGCAAGGAGCAGGGACATTCCCAACTAGATCAGGTTGCTCAGAGCCTCATCCAGCCTGGCCTTGAATGTTTCCAGGGATGGGGCCTCCACCACCTCTCTGGGCAACCTGAGAGGTTCAGGACTGTCGTGGTTTTGTTTAGTAGGGGGGGGCCTAAGGTGGTAGCTTCTGTAGGAAACTGCTAGAAGTCGCTCCCCTTTGTTCAGGGGACTTGGCCAGGCCTAGGGCGGACCCACTGCTGGCCAAGGCCGAGCCGATTGGTAGCAGAATGTCCCGTGATAACGCCTCTGCGATAACGTATTTAAGAAGAAGAAAACAGAAAAAAAAAAAGAGAGGAGAGAAGATGTGAAGAAGCTGAGCGGGGGCAGAGGCGCAGAGGGGGAGGCGCAGGCCTCATGGGCCTTGCAGGCCTCACCCTCTGGCCTCTCGCCAGGCGGCCGACTGGGCCCGACTTAGTCCAGCCCGGCTGCAAGAAGTGGAAAGGAGATGAGAAGTGAATAAGATGATGTAAAAAAAGATCCTGAGAGACATCTACCAGCCTGTTGTGAGGAACGGCTGCAGACGCCAAGGTCAGTTCAGAAGGAGGGGGAGGAGTAATGCGGCTCCTGGCCAAGATTCCCCTGCAGCCTGTGGTGATGACCATGGTGGAGCAGGTTGTCCCCCTGCAGCCCATGGAGGTCCACGGAGGAGCAGAGATCCACTTGGAGCCCGTGAAGGACCCCATACCGGGGGAGGTGGATGCCTGAAGGCAGCTGTGGCCTGTGGAGGGCCCACTGGGGCAGCTGTTCTAGAGGGACTGCACCCGTGGAAGAGATGACCCACGCCAGAGCAGTTTCACGAAGGACTGTGGCGTAGGGGTGGGACCCCACAACGGAGCAGGGGAGGAATGCGAGAAGTTCTTCCCCCAACCATGAAGCAGCGGCGTGAAACAACATGTGATGAACTGACTGCAACCCCCATTCCCTCTTCCCCCTGTGCCGCTCGGGAGGGGAAGGTAGTAGAGATAATGTTAAGCTTGGGAAGAGGTTATCTTGTTCTCTGTCTCATTATCCTGCTGTTTGTAGTAATAAATGAATAGTTTTCCCCAAGTTGAGTCTGTTTTGCCCATGACGGTAACTTTAAGGATTTCTCCCTGTCCTTATCTCAAACCTCGAGCCGTTCTTCTTATATTTTCTCTCCCTGTTCTCTCGGAGGGTGGGGGGGAGTGAGAGAGAGACTGCGTAGTCTGGTCCTGATCGGGGCTGAACTACGACAAGGACCTTCCAAGTTATATCTGTTAAACGACTAATAGCGTGTCTACAATAGTGTCTTAGTCTGGATCAGGGGTACACTTTTGAAGCCGATCTCCCAGATGTCCCCACTTTGCACTTTGGTTCACATCACAGAGGAACTGCAGAGCTAATGAACTGGATTTCTCACCGATGAAGCTAAATCAAAAGATGTGCCCAACAAGTGCACCTAATGCATCCCACTGCTAAGATGAGTTCAGTCCAAGAGATGACACTAGAACAAGAGCCAAGTAACCCTTCAGACAGCTGCTGTGACTGCTGTTTAAGATGTTGTTCTGATTCTCCTGACCCATCATCTTCCTGTTAGAATGAGTCTGCTAAAATGATACAGCCTTGTGCCATTTCTACACCCAATAATTCAACCATGGTCTAAATAAAGCTACAATGCACTAAAGAGACTGTGGAAGAAGCTTCGGGCTCAAATTTGGTAGAGTGGTAAAACTGTGAGGTAAGAAATGGATACTGAATGTGGCAATTTTCACCAAATCTATACTTTGAGTGCATGTGAAACAAGTGTAAAATAGATAACGTATAAGGGAAAAAATGGTTAGCCAGGGTAAGGGAATGTGTACAACCTGCGGAGTTCCTACATAAGAGATAAATGTGTATTTCCCATGCAGACACAGTAGGCTGTGAAAGTAACTCTGAAAGTCAAAAAACTTAAGAAGGGTCTGAAATATTCCTGGAATCTGGTTTTTTCCCAGCCCGTGTCTTTTTTTTTTTTCTTTTTCTTTAGGGATAAAACATAGGAGTTGAACATTATTTGAACACAGCATACTAAATTCTGCTTTTTATTGCACTATACTAAAATAATATTGCAGGTTATTATTTGTAACTCAGTGAAATGGGCTAGGCACTGTACAAGGAAAGTATTTCATTATTATTTTGTTGCCTGCCCAAAGTTTGTGCCTCAAAACACAAGCACATTGAGCAAAGTTTAGTATCTGGGAGAATGTAGACAAGATGATGAAGGACTGACACAGCTGGATCCCACCACTACTGAGTTTAGTAGGAGAGCACTAAATCCTAGGAATCCCCACACGATGTCAGATAAGAAATCCCACCACAATGAACTGTTTGGAAGATGGAAATAGTACACGTGTTATAGGTGACCCCAAGTAACATGATCTAACCCTGAAATTAGCTCCAACTTTGAAGTTAGCCCTGTTCTGGGCAGGTGCTCCAGACATCTCGTCTACCTTAAATTACTCTATGACTCCACAATTTAAAATATTTTAAATATTTGTTACTAGAAACATAAAATCGCTTGATAAAGAACACACAATGCCAATGAGGTCTTCTCTTGTTTCAGGGTTTTCTTCAAACAGTATTTCACATGCTGGAGGAAAGAACTCTGGTGGCCAAAATTTACAGTGCTTCACTGGAATTAAAGCAAATGAGTTTTTACACAAATACATAAGATTTATCTCAAGCTTGAACTTTTAATTTAAAAAAAACTTACATCACAGGTGACCCCAAGTTATTTATCACCGATAGAGCCTTGCAATTTCATGGAATAAATGAGAACTCCAGAAGAACCAAGTTCTGCACCTAGCCTCATTCTATGCTGTGTCACCTTAGGCAAGCTACTAAAAAAAAAAAACAAACCAAAACCATTGATACTTCAACACACATGCAATTTTTTCACCACAAATAAGTCAATGAGCTGTTAAGAGTAAGTAAAATTTTACTTATTCTAATTAGAATTCCATGTATATCTAAAAGCCTGAAAAATCACAGTTGATTCTCCTTGAGCTTTAGTTCTCCTGTTATAAAACAGGAAAAGAGATAAGGGCTCAGCACAGAAACTACTGGAAGAAAATTTGTTGTCTCCTGCTTTACAGGAGTCAGACTAAATCGTCATAATAGTCTGTTTTGGCCTTAATCAGTACTTCACTTCCTCACACAGTTTTTATGAGGATAAATTCACTTGGGTATTATTGGTGATAGGAGCAATTTAAGTAGATAATAGGTAGAGAATGTTCTCTCCAAACAAATGGATTGGCAATTAAAGATATAAATAACATAATCAGTTCTCCAGTTTAATTATTAATTATGTGCATACACAGGTAAACACACGGATATACACATAAGCACTTGATCTAAAAAAAAAAAAAAAAAAAGACATTTTTGAAACATTAACATTTTAATCATAAACACGTACATTAGCTAATTCTCCCAATACTCAGGCAAAGTAGGGAAATAAGTATTAATATTCATTCTTTAGCTGAAGGAAAATCAAGAGAATGTGGTGAGCAGCAAGTGATTTTTTTCCAAGACAGTGTATCAAATTAACGGAATAACTCAGCTCCTGGTTCTGAGCTCATTCCCTCACTCCATGTTGCCTCTAACGTGATTAGTTTCTTATGACTAACCATTAATAATTCTGCATTATGCAATCATCCCTAGGTAAAAGATAAGTTTATTCTTAATAAATGACAGGGAGGCTAAACAATTTTAGAGTACCACAAAATGTATAATAATCAGATTAATTAAAGTGGACTCTGCTTGATTACTGCTATAACCCAATATATCCAGCCAGCCAGTCTCTCGTAGGGTCTAATTGGCAGACAAAATTACATTTTAAATATATCAGGAAGAGAGAATTTTTTCCTGCCATTAGAGTCAAGTAATTATTTTTCTTCTGTGCAAACTGTATAAAATCCAAAATAACCATTTTTGCTCCTTAGTAAGCTAAATAACTAATAATAAAAAAAAAAATAAGTCTGTGTAATCAATAGAAGCATTGGTAAAGCAAAGTAATAATTTTCTGTGAACAGCAAAAAATCTGCCTCCAGATACCAACCAGTGAAGTAAATACAATGTGTGATGTGGTACATAGGCCCTATCTGCCTGTAGTGCCACGACACTCGTAAACAGAGAATTTCCTTCTGGTTAGCCTCACAGAGCCATACATATGGCAAACGGCTTGAGAGAAGGTGGTGAATGCAAGTCTATCCATGTTCTCATCTAAGATGATATAAGAACATAAAGGGCACCTACAAACGTAAATTTCAAAGAGGACAGAATTCCAAATTGCGTTATTTTAGGTACAACTATCACTTATGTTTCTTTGCTGGTAGAGCAAATAGGTTTCCCTGCTCAGTGTTAGATTGCAATCATTTTACTCTTCCAAAATCCTTAAGGAAAGACAGAGGGGAAAGCTTGGAAATTTCAAGAAATCTTTACAAACACCACATTATGGTGGGTAACTGAAGAGGTTTTGCATCCTTTGGAGTTTTGAAAGTCACATAATGAAATGCCAAGTTCTGTGTTAGCACAGCAGACTCCACTGGCTCTTAAATCTTCCTGGCTGGCTCATGGCCAAAGCCTCCTTCCCCTGGGCACCTCTACAGTGACAGGCCATACCTCTGTCTCTTGACACCTCCTGATGCCACGTTTCCTCCCCCAGCTTTCTCTGAAATGGAACAGGAAGCAGGAATGACTGGGTATGGAAGTGATTGGATCTGAAATTCTGCAGCAACTTGGTAAAATGCAGTGTCTTCCTTAGGATTGCCCTTTTAGGAATGAGAGGGGAACAGGGTCACATTTACACTCTTTCTCCTGGCCCCAGGCCAAGTGAATCTCACTGCCGTGAATGATCTGGCACATCAGTTATGCAGACATCAATGATGGACTGCTAGCATAGCCTGTAAATTAAATTCCAATTAACCGCACCATCTCCTTGACAGTTAGCACTAGCCCTCTCCTTCCTTACTCCTGATGCTTATGCCTACAAAAACTTGAGGCACCAGCTCCAGACAGAAAATCAAGGTAGGCCTTCAGCTTTTTCTTCATTTGCTTTCTCTTGAGCTTGGCCTCAGCCCCAATAGCTGCTCCAGCCTCAGTAATTTGCCTTTGACCCGTGGGACCAGAGCTTTAGCAGTGCCTTGGAGGCTGAGGTCGTGTTTGCACCATGGATCAATAAGCTGTTTGCACCATGGATCACTAGTGCAATGGCACTACTAGCATTGTACCTCCACAGAAGTACAAGGCAAGATTTTCTTCTGAAAGGGCCCAAAAGCCATTACACACCTTGCATGTTAAGTGTGTGGTCAGTAGCACGTATCTAACACTTTAGCAGCACCCACAACTATTTGTTCTCAAAACACTATCACAGAAAGAATATAAAGCAAATCCACAATGGAAATGAAGAACTCCTTGGTTTCAGGTGGTTATTATATGAATAATCTCTGTTCCTAATTTGCTATTTACTCTTTTCTTCCGGTACACAGCCCTTGACTCCGAAGACTTCTGTGCAGAGAACCCCTGTAGGGTTACAACCTTTAAAAAGATGTATTTTTGAGTAAGAGAAAGACTTTCCATTATTTTATGGAAATCTAACTTCCCAGAGAATGACAATAAATCAAAATGAGCTCAGATCACTAAAGGGGAGATTGTATAAGGCATGTGGGTGTGTGACAAGAAAAATGAAATGCCTTTGTGAGAAAGGAATTCCCATGGGTTTTTAACCAAGCCTCTGAAAACCTGAGCCTTTTCTCCAGAAATGCCAACCCAGTAAACTGGGATTCTTACGGAGACAGTGACTCAAGAATAAGAAAAGCTTTCAGCTATTCCTATCAAAATAATTCTGATTAAGGTCAAAAGCTTGATTATTATTACATGGCAAATACTTCTTCCACCTATCATCACTGCTCATTAATCTACAAAATACAGCATAATTCTGTATTATAAACATTGAATTGGACTTAAAAAAAATTGGTATAGCCTATGAATAAGAATGTTCTTCAAAGACCATTATCATAACTGGAATTAATACATCAGACACAGTTCTCCTTCTTCCACATTTAACTAACTCAAATGTATAAGCAGGATCTGAAAAAGGTTTTTCTTGAAAATGTTCAATGTAGAAAAGACAGCATACACTGTAGATAATGCAGCTCAAGAGTAATGATATCATATTCCAGGAATAGATACAGGTTGCTTCAAGTTGAGATAATGGAAACAATTTAGGGCACAATTTAAACTAAATCTAAATTATGTCTGTGTGAGAGAGCTATAAATTCAGGCAGAAAAGGAAAGGAGTAGGTACATGACTGTGGTTTTCAGTGAAGTAGAGCTCTTTGGATAATTGTTGAACCTGAGTTTTTAATCCATAATTGAGCTGATTATTTAATTTGCATTTTATTAGGAACCATGCACTGTAGCAACATCCTCTTTCAGTTTACAGATATCAGCTGGGTAACATAGGCATGAAGAACTAGGATGAAACATTACACTTCACTGGAAATTCAGCACGTCTAATTAGTCACCTAAAGGACTGATTAATTAAGTTTGGGGGGAGGGGTAAGGTTGCTTCCATCATACTAAATCCTTCCTGAAAATGTACAGATATTCCAATAAGAGTAATCAGAAAGAAACCAAATTATAGAAGGCTACTACTACTATTTCTGAGCTTGCAGAGTTACTATTTCTGATCTTGCAGAAATACTTTGCCAGATGCTGCATACACAGCGTTTGTGGTATGAACCTTAACAAATACTGGAATTACAGACCTAAGAGGCATTCAATCTCCAGTTCCAAATATCAGAGGAATTTCATTAAATCATATTGTACTTCCTGTTAGATAAAATTTTAACGGAGAGAACGATGCTACTCAATTGTCTTGGAAAAATAGTAATAGCTTTCAGAACTTGTACTTTTGTTAATATTTACCTCAAGTATCTAAAAAATGCCTTTGATTTTAATTACCATGAAATATTTGCAGTATTTTAATGTAGATCATACTATTTGTCAACTATTAAAAACTTTTAACATTTTTAATAGTTTCTTACAACTCTTAAGTTACTAATGGATTATGAAGTTCAGCCGCAGAACCTGATAGGTTGAGAATCAAACCTTGTTCTGGAAACAACCTCTGTAGGTTGTGTTTGGATGTCAGACTAGGAAATAAATGAAATTTCCATACCCTTATTTATTCTCTCCTTAAAATAACAGGTAAAACCTCAAATGTAGCCTTTATTAGAATCCTAATGACCACCTGTTTTTTGTTGTTGCTTCCCTTTCGAGGACTTGACACTCAGACATTTAGACAGCCCTGCTTTTAAAAAGCAAGACTGTCAGACTACATCCATGTAGTTTTCATCCCACTTTGATTTTTCTGAGCATCAACCACAAAGTCTTCCCATGACAGCATATTATGTTTTCCCTGTTAGTACTCTGCACAACAGGAACAGAGTTCCGCTGCCCTTCTTTCTGCCTCACTCAGGGAAAACCTTTCTGACTGGCTTTCCAAGGAGCCCTGCCTCAGTTGGCAGAGCTGATCTCATCCATATAACCCATGAAAGGGCAGAACTTGGAAAATATTAGCTGCACATTTACTTCTTATTTATTATCAGTAATGTGCATTGCAGTGTTCCCTAGCAGCCAGACACTGCTGCGCTTTCGCCTTCTTCATACCACACAACAGACAGAAACATGCAGTTTATAACCTTCAAACAGTAGTCCTTGAGCAACCCTGAGGAGATGAACTTGTGGGTGCTGGTGGATGAGAAGCTCAACATGAGCCAACAATGTGCGTTTCCAGACCAGAAAACCAACCGCATCCTGGGTTGCATCAAGAGGAGCATTGCCAACAGGTCAAGGGAGGTGATTCTGCCCCTCTACTCTGCTCTCGTGAGACCACCTGCGTCCACCTCTGGAGCCCTCAACATAAAAGGGGCATGGACCTGTTGGAGAGGATCCAGAGGAGGGCCATGAAGATGATAAGAGGGATGGAGTATTGCTCCTATGAGGACAGGCTGAGAGAGTTGGGGCTGTCCAGCCTGGAAAAGAAGAGGCTCTAGGGAGACCTTACAGGGCCTTCCAGTACCTAAAGGGGGCTTATAAGAAAGACAGGGAGAAACTCTTTAGCAGGGCCTGTTGTGATAGGACACACAGGGGTAATGGTTTTAAAATAGAGGGAGGCAGATTCAGACTTGATATAAGGAAAAAATTTTTTACACTGAGGGTGGTGAAACACTGGAACAGGTTGCCCAGAGAGATAGTGGATGCCCCATCCTTGGAAACATTCAAGGACAGGTTGGATGGGGCTCTGAGCAACCTGATGTGGTTGGAGATGTCCCTGCTCCTTGCAGGGGGGTTGGACTAGATGACCTTTGAAGGTCCCTTCCAACCCAAACCATTGTAGGATTCTGTAACCAAGGGGAATCATCTTGGATGGAAAAACATAGTCAGGATCAGATGTCCATGCTTATCCTATGTTGCATAAGTGTATAGAACACTAAATATCACCATATAAGCTCTAGCATTATCAGACATACAAATATGACTATCTGAAATATGACAGGTAGAAAAATATGTGAGTATTGACAAAAAGATTTAGGAGGTGTTTCTTTCCTTTAAAAATTAGAAGTTGGTATTCTTCAAAATGTTGTAAGTATTTACATTTTTGTTACTATAGTCTTATAAAGACAGTATCCTCCAGTACTTCTGCTTTAGCTAACAGACTTAAATGCACCAAATTGAAAGCGTCAAAAGAGACGGAGAGAGGCACAGCTTTGAACTACCATCCTAACATACCAGTTATCAAACTTGGCTGGGGCATTCTTGCTTCAAAATATGTTTCAACTTCCCATTAAAAAAAGTTTTCCAAAGGAAAAAAAAAAAAACAACCTGAATAAATAACAGCCTTTCTGTCCCTCAACACCTTCCATGGGGAAATATTTGAATGTTTTTTCAGCAGGGGAATTTTTACAAACCAACACCTTCCAGGCTGCTTTGATATGATCAATAATCTGCTTGGCTTTCTGTCTTCTGCTGCAGCTATTCCACTTGGCATAAACCATTAAATAATCTTCCAGCCATAAGCTGAGGTCTCAGAGAAGAATAATCACTACCATAAATTCTATATTTTCTTCCTTTTTTTTTTTTTCCCTCAAAACCAAAAAATATTTAGGGTATTTACCAGTGCAAAGGAACAAAAATGCTGGAGCATCTCCAACTTCCAACTCAAATTCCATCCAACAACTTCCCAAGTAAACACCCACAGGCCAACAAGCCATATACAGATACTTAGGGAAATATTTTTCCTTCTGCTGCACTATACAGAAGAGCATAACTCCAAGTAGACCAAATTTGCTCAGATGAAACCAAAGACGTAACCAACCCACCATCCTGCACCCTGAAAACGGTCAGTAAAAGGAAGAAAGTTCAGAGAGGCCATGAACATCTGAATAGCATGCATACCTGACAAGAATACAAGCAAACCCAGTGAACCAGCAAAGCACTTTGCATAGCTCTCCAGCAAATTCACCAGATCTCAGCAACCGTAACAGAGCTCTGCGGTCTGCTGCCTCTCAGCTCCAGCGTCATCTTTCACTAACAGCCATCAACCCAGACCTACAACCTGGTGTAACATTGACCCCCACACCACACAAACATTTCCTGTATTTCCTGCTCCCATTTCCCAGCAGGTCATGCATCATTAGCAGCAACCTATTTCGAAGCAAAGAATCAGTGATGCCATACGTGGCTTGCTGGCACTGTACCCCACCAAGTCCAAGGTGGATCTGGATGCACACAAAAGCAAAGAACCCCTTTGACACTTCTTGTCTAACATCACATACTTTGCCAGTTATTGGCAAAGAACAGTTGAAGACAAAAGGTGTCCAAATTTAATTATTTTTTTTCCAATCATTTTGAAATTAACAGACCCTTAAAAATATCTCATTGTAAATTCAAGCTCTTTGACAATAAACTTGCTTTTCTCAATTAGGCTTTAGTAGTAGCACCTGGATCTCCAGGCCTGTGCAAACCATGTATTGAGAAACAATCCTAGTGAATTGCAAGGCCTTTTTCTTTCAAGTCCTGTCACGTGCATTCTGTTTTCTGTTAATATTAAGCATACCATAGTTATACTACTAATGAAATCAAATATAATAAATCAGAATTTAAAAAAAATCCCACTCTCTAATACTGGAAACTCCCTTCAAAAGAATCTATATTCTTACGGGGTTGTCTCAGACATAGTATTTCTTCAGTTCAAAATGAATAAGGAAGATAAGCCAGCAATCAAGTTACAAACATCCTCTGCTTCTACCCTGAACATGATTTTTTTTTTTGGACTGCTGTTTTCCATTTAAAGAAGTGAAAAGGCGTACTCCAGGGTTTGCTGTACACCCAAGAAAAATATGCAATTAAAAATCAGTCTTGTAAAACGTTATTGTTTCTCGCAGAGAGGAAGAATAGCACTCGCAGTCTTGTGAAACTTGAATGTGAATTAGCTCCTACTATATCCCATACGATTTACCCTGTTCATCGGGACTACAGTGAAGCTGACAATAAAGAAAAATCAGAACCTAGACTGGCAGGCCAATAAAAAATATTGCCTAGCCAATAAGAGATAACTTCTATCTGGACATACACTTTCAGTATATTTCTGATTTTAAGAAGTTTTCATTAAACATATACAGGTGTTATATTTTAAACAAAGTCAGTTCCCTTCATCTACTAAATCAAGCACTTAAGCACTGTAAAGCACCTTTAAAATACATTTTTATTTAAAAGGCTTATGTGCATGGGGGGTGGTGGAAATCACATGCAATGTCACTACTCTACCTTTGACTACCACTATCAGCAACTGATGGCTAAGGAAAGAGTAAATTGGCAAGGAAGAGTGGCAATATTTCCTCAACAGCAAAGGGACTTTCCAAGTCAAAGTTTGTGTCTATAACCTTTGCTCTGGTAGCACTTCAGGGGACTTCTGCCAAGAATTCATTATAAAATTTCACACCCTGGTTGTGTAAAAGCATTCCTAACAGTTTTAAATTTTTTTGAAAGCTTTCAGGTTGAAAAATTGTGTTTGATACCCTCATTTCTTGTACCGTGAGAAAAAGAATAAATTATCTGTGTTGTTCTTTTCCACACTGTTCGAAGTTAAATAAAACTCCGGGCTATTGCTTAGATATGCTTATTGTAAAGTCGAAACATGTCAGTGAACTTCATCTCCTCATATATAGAAGTTGTCTCATACTCTTGATTGCTGGCCTTTCTAATCTCTTCTAATTTTCCTCTCACTTTTGAGAAAGAAGTCCAGATCAGTATGAAATTTCAATATGTGAACGCATCATGGATTTATACAGGTATGATGATATTTTCTGTTTTGTTCACTATTCTTGCTTACTGGTGCCCAATTTTGACTATTTTAGGAGACATTTTTAAGAAGCTATATACAGCACTGCTCCGAGATCTACTGTCTACTAATAGTTAATTTCAGGACAATCAATGGAATATTTATACTCTAGGTTGTTTCCTGATATGAATTACTTATATTATTTGAATATGAAATTTTATCTGCTATTTTTCTGAAAAATCACTCTATAACAAAGTTTTGCTGTAACTTTTTGCAACAAGAGTTAGTTCTCATTGCCCTTAATCATTTGGTTTCATCAGACAAGTTGGCCACTTCTGTGTTCTCCACCTTTAAAAGTACTCATTTTAACAGTTTGCTGAACTCAGTGAAAAAAGAATGAAGGCTTGAAGACTACAAAGAATTAGTGAACTAAACATTCTGATAGTAAATATATGAGAGAACTATTTGTCTTTGACATGGAGAGCATCAGATTTCTGCTGATCAAACTGCAGAATATGAAAACTTCCTTACAGATATTTTTAGGACTACAGTGCTTTTGTAACTAAATAAAACAGAAAAAAACCACCTGATAAAAACATTTTTAAAAAATTGTTTGGATTTAAAGTAAATAAGTATTCAATCTTGCATAAGTAAATATGCAGAAGGTAAGTAAAAATAAGGTTATTTGTAATGCTTATGAAGTTATATTAAAAGAACAGAATAATGTACCTTGCTCTTACTGTAGGGTCATGTATACATACTTAAAAAATGAACATATAAATTGTGTGTTTATGGATTAAGTAGTACATTAAAGAATTGGCTCTTTGATGCTCTTTTCCTACAAGACACCCTGAAACCTAGCATTTATCTTGTTTCTGTCATGATAGGGTTGCACATCTGTGAGAATGTGGTTGTTAGAAATTACTTGATTTTAGTACTAAAGGCAGATCTCTTTCTATGCACCAGTACTAAATAACTGTGTGTGAGTATTTTAAGGGGAGTATTTTATTTCCTTTATACACACACACAAAAAAAAAGGAAACAAAATTTAACAGCTTGATCTTAATTTGAGTTAAATTTAGAAGCTACATCGCTCTCCACCCATTTTTCCAACTCATGTTTCCAAATTAAGTCCTAGGTGGCATAAAGAAATTGAAAAGTTAAACATGTAGTAAACATGCATAAATTACAATATACAGTAAAATCAGCTGTAAGCATGAGGAGTCTGTGCGGTCTCACTCTGAATGAAGCTCTAGGAAGAATAAGTAACTGAGCAGAAAAATTAATTTATGCACACAGTAAATGATCATCAGCTTGCAGAAGGGGCCCCATTGATTTTGCCATTTGATCTTTCATGAATGATTTTAGAAAAAGCCCCAAATCAATCTGTCAAGCAAATGCCAGGGAAGGATCAAGCTAAAACACTACCTGGTATTCTTCATAAACACAGGAAAGGTGCTACTGCTCAGATCCCTGCATGCAATTGCACTGGGAAATGTGAATACTCTCAATGGTAATGTCTTACTACGATTAAGCTTAAAAGCGAGAAACCAGCACATTTTGGCCAAAGACACGTGGTTATAGTCCAGATCTACAAACATATCTAAGCACATCACTGTTATTTAACACTCTCAACATGAGATTGGCTTACAAATGCTTTTGTTGGGAAGAGGGTCTCAGTGCTTCCAGCTTCTAATACCTACTGCTGGCCCACGGCTCCTACACAGCTGGGCAATTTCATTCTATTTAGCAAAGAGACTACAGCTAATTAAAAGCAATGTAGTCTTTTGGAAGGCAAAGAAAGTGGAGTATTAAACCTTTCCATCACTTCAAACCAAAATGCTCATTCAGTCTCTGCTAAAAAATTTGGAGTAAACAAAGCCACACTGACTGCAAAATGTAGGCTTTAAAAATATTTGACATATACTGAAATCATGGATATATTTAAATGTCACTTTCTTCTTTCTTAGAACAGTTCTATAGATATTTCAAAAACGTCAAAGGAAAAGAAACATGCCACAAACTGCAACATCTGCAGCCTTTGAAGTACATGTGGAAGACAACTCCAGCTAAGTTAAATGTTCCTGGTAAAAACAGTGTACATTTAGCTACAGGTGGGCTGCAGTACATCTCCTCTTCAGCTAGGCAACTGCTGTCTTCCATACCACCAACCATCCCCAGCTGTGGGAATTTTGAAAGTGATCTTTTGCAGATACCCAAGTCAGAACAAAAGACACGGATGTTCATTGGTACTGATGGCTTTCAGTCCTAGAAGCGTGTCACAGTTTAGCTCCACTCAGGACCAAGCTATGAAGTCTCTTGCTCAGTCCCCCCACCCTCCAGTGGGACAGGGAGGATAATTGGTAAAGAAAAGGCAGCAAAACTCGTGGGTTGAGATGGAAAAAAACAAAAAATAAATTTAAGAGAAAAAAAACAGGAGAAAACAAAACAGAGATGGAAAAACCAATATAGTACAATAGCTCACAGCAAATCCCAATGCCCGGTTTCCTCCCAAGTATCAGGAGGGTCCCCTCAGCACCCTCCTCACTTATATACTGAGCATATGTCACATGGGATGGAACAGCCCTTTGGCCAATTTGGGTAAACTTACCCCAGCTGTTGGCTAATTAGTAAACTATCCCAACTGTGCACCCCAGCCATAGGGGCCACCAGCTCCAGTTCTCCTCCCAGCTCAGGTAAAAGTCAACTCTGTCCTAGCCAGAAAAAGGACAAAGTGAGACTCCTGGTCCAATTTAGTTCATTTCACTAAGGGGGGGGGGGGGGGGGGGAAGAAAAGTTATACAAGTCCTCTCATGCCCCAGCTGTATTAGTCTTAGGTGACTGCTACGAGTAATTAGCTTTGACTTGTGCTTCCAGCACTGTCCTTGCCCAGAGAAGTCAAAGACTTTATTAAGGAAAATATATAACTGCTGCCAACCACTCCATTTTATTGAGCTTTACTCCCATTTTTTTTTTTCTCCTGGAAAACAAGTTTATTAGTGCATTCAGCCTGCTTCAAATCCCCACACTACTGAATTGCCAATCACTGGAAAAAGGTTCTTTAAAACTGCTGGTGTGGTCCCACCCAAGCTAGTCAAGGGATGACACTGTGGGGAAGAAAAGGACCTAGCTCTTATTCAAATGTTCATTCATCTGGAGAGGTATATATATGGGAAACATAGTTGTCAGAATCTAGACATTTTACAGTGAAAATACTGAAAATATTTCTAATTGCTGACTCATAGCTTTGCAGTATGATATCAGTAAACAAAACTACTACATTGCAAGTTTTAAAGAATAATAAACTGTAAAGTCCAGATAAAGAAACAGTTACACCACTGGGGTTTTTTTTTGTTGCTGTTCTGGTTTGGTTTTGTTTTTTTACAAAAGACAATCCCAACAATAAAAAAAAGTTTTTGAGTTCTTGTTTTGTAAGTACAGGAAATATTTTTTGAAAGGAAGAAGCTAATTAATGTACTGATGACAATCCAAAATATTTCAAGATTCAAAAAAAAAAAGTTTGAAACAATCTTCCAGCTTGGAAACTCTTATTTTTGTACAAAAGAAAACATCTTCACAAAAAAAAAAAAATGGCTTCTAGGGTGTTTAAGACTCCATTCATAAAATGGGGAATAACATAAGTTGCTTCAGAAAAAAAATCTGAAAGAGCATATTTTGTAAGTCATGAAAAGCTCAAGAGTGTTTCTTTTTTGTTGATTTTTCCACATTGCATAATATTGAACTAAAATTATGTCTTCAACAATGTGAAAAGTTGGAGGGGAAAAATAGCTGTCTTGAACAAGATCTGATTTTGACTTTGCAATCATGTTTATTCTCTACAGAAAGAAAGAAATGCATACTTTTAGAGAAACTAAATTTTTGTTGGGGATGAAACAACACAGAAGAGCAGTAAATGTTTAACCAGGAAATATCTCAAAAGCTTTTTCAGTTTCATACAGATCCAGTACCTTTTTTATCTGAACATCTTGTCTGTGCATTTTACAAATTTCCTAGCTGTTATAATTCTCCCAGACTGATAGCTCCCAGCAGAGCCAGGTAGCAGCGGGGCCTCATTGTGCCAGCCACAACACAAAGCACGATGGCAGATGTTTTATCTGCCCCAAATTGCTTATAGTCCAGTGGCCGTGACACATTGCTGGCTGGTGATAGCGCAGTCGCAGCTGTGAAACTGGCCCTTCTCCAGTAATGTTGCCACTATTTCCTACAAAGAGTTAAATTAATATTTATCAGTTCTGTGCAGAAAGGTTTCATTCTGAAGACAATCAAGCATTTGAGATCTCTTCAGCCACTGACTGCTCCAGAAACCAACACGTTACCCAGGCTCCAGGCTCTGCTTTCACCAGCACAGCGTACTCCACAGCCCTCTGGAAGCCATCTGTGCAGAGTCCTTTCAGACACAGTTATTTCATTTGGAAAAGCAGCTGAGGCTTTTTGCTCCCTGTGCAGTATTTCTGCTCCCAAATTGCAAGTGATCACAATTTCGTGAGAAGCAGTTTAGAAGTGGAAGAAAAACAAGCAAAAAAAAAAAAAAATAAAATAAAAGCCAGGTTGGTTACTTTCTCTATGTAAAAAATTGTAAGTTTGCTACAGAAGATGCTTGCTGAATACCTGCATTTACTGCAACACTGAATGAATGCCCTGGTTTTGTCTCCACCTTTCATTTAAAAAAATGGAATCAGAATTCTTGCACACTTGCTCATCTGCAAGGTTGGGACCTTCTGATAATCTTTAGTTTGAAAAATCCGTGAACTGCAGAGTCACTGATACACCACTACTTAAGCACAGGGTTATCTTTTAAAAATGGATTTCAAATGACATTGATACAGAAGCAGTACTGTTTCCATCCATACCTTGCACCTACAGAAGGTTTTTGCCGCTTCAGAGTTAATTCAGCGTTCAGCCAAAAAATGTAAATGGCACTGCCTAGCAAGGAGGAAGCAACTCCTAAAACTGATTTGCTTTAGAGGAAACTTCTGCTCTGTTGATGGTGAATCCCTTTCAGAAGGTTTATCTTCCATCACTCAACCCCACCCTTCGGCAGCTGGAGATGGTGTTCAGTCAAGTCTCTCTTCAAGCAGTAATAAAAAGATTTAAAAAGTTATCGTACAAAAACCTGATACATGAATAATGGGCTGCTGCTTAACACCTGCATAATTATTACATCCAGGCTATATCTTTTCTACAGGCATTTTTAATTCATCTCTAAGAGGATTTATGGAATGGATACACTATCTGAAAAACAGATGATGAGGTCAGTGCAGCCCAAGGTAATTCATTTAAGCTTTTACAATTAACATGCACACTGGAAGCACTGGAAAGGTCTCAGCAGAGCAGTGGATTTGTCAAGCACTCCCCCTCTCTCCCATATGCATTTGCAAGGGGACGTAATGGAAGACCAACAGCGAGTACAGCGATATTGTGCAAATTGGAAAGCCACAGATGGACAGCTCTGGGAGAGGATGGTACAAACAAACATGGCACAAAGAAGCACCAGGTACAGAATTTTTTATTTGTTGCAGTACATTTCATCAGTGAGAAAGTCTTCAGAGTACAGCTTTGCTAAATGCACCTTGTTGAGAATGACGTGGGCTTCACTGTCTCTTCATAGTTAACTTTCAACTGCCACACTTTAATGGCAGAATTCATTGAACTTTTGTCTGTTTTTAAAAGAAATACCCCTTAAAACATTACCCTTTGTCGAGTACTATTATTTCTATCTGCCTCTGCAAACACAAAAAGAGCAGTTCAGATGCTATGTTGTTACAGATGGGGCTGCATAGGATGAATGAGGGAAATACTAGGACGTTGTATTAAACCTGAACTCCACGCACAGTGCTGACCTGGAACTGGGGCACCACTGTGGGAGCCGGCACTCTCTGGGGAAGCTGCTAGTCTTTTGAATTCGAGCTTGGAAAGAAGTCTCTAAGGTGAACTGAAAGCCTAAGGATTCACACAGATCTACTAATACATGTGTAAGCTACACTATATAGGATACCTCCTGACGGAGAGACAGCATCATATAATTATTGTTAAATTAAAAACAGCGCTGAAGGAGGAGGAGAAGTGGAAGGAAGGAAAAGAAATCAGAAAAGGAGAGACTCAGGAGATTAATTAGTAGAGAAGAGAATCAGTGGTTTCATTTTCACTTTGCCCCCCAGACCTTGGTAAAGCTTGTAGCTCAGCTTACTACATATAGAAATGTGTGCCTTCCTGCAGGTGTTTTTCAGTGATTTGGATGGGAAAAAATTCTCTTGTTGGGGGAAGACAAAGGGAGAGGGCAGAACATCCTCCTGCTCCACTAAGATTGAAATTGTATTTCAGATTCAACTAAGTCTGCAACAGGACAAAAGATACACGGTTCTGAATCTGAACTTGGCATTAAATACGCTTACTTAATTTCAGCATTAGTGGTTGGACATGAAATAGCAGTCATTTATTTCCTGGTTTATTAGTGGCACCAGTCTCTGAAAGCTAACTTGGTTTCCTAGACACAGTTGGCAGGAAGGTTGGATTTTGTGAGACACCATTATTATCCTTCCCACCACCCCTGCCACATCTTTACATCAGAAACAAACCAAAAACTGTTTGTAAATTACCAACAAAACAGAAACACAAACATTTTTAATTTCAGAAAAAAAACAGAATAGAGTGTCTGACACAGAATACCCTCCATTGTTTGGCTCTGTCATCTTTATGCCAGCTGAACAAGAGAAAATTGGGGTCAAATTGAGAGGTGCTTTCAGCTACATGATACCAATTCAAAGGTAAATCACGACTAAAACAGACAACTGCCTATTAAGTCTATGAAAAGGACAGACGTTTTCTGAGAGGGAGAGGAGGGGTTACTATTCACCAACATTAAATCTGAGTGATCTGCCAGGAACTTTCACAGGGAGAGCACTGAGCAGCAAAGCTTGTCCAAAATGGATACTAATATGTTGTCAAGCCACCGTGACAGATCCATTATGGGTCAGCAGCTTAGCAAAATGAACTCGATCTCAACTGTCTCACAATATAAATGCCACAAGCTCAGAAGGAGCTGAGCTTCCTGTTCCCCCATCCCTTCCTCTGAGGTTAGCAAGAAAGAGTTGGCATCAAAGAGAAGCAGCAGGTGAAGGAAAGCCTTGTCCGAAAGAACAACCATCCCGGGAAAGACCCTCCTCGTCACATGCCAAATCTGCCGTGCTGTGAGACTACACACTTTCAAACACATACGCTCTTACAGTTGCTCTCTGTTTCCAGAAAGGAAACTTCAGTGCAGTTACAGACAAGAAACATCTGTTTGCATATAATTTCTCATGTTACACCAAAATGTCATAGCACATGACATTTTTTTCCTACCGTGAACTAATAATGAAAGGGCACAAAAAGAATAATGACCTAGTGCTGGTAGCAACTTGGAACTTGCTAAGTGACATTTCCCCAGAGGTATTACCAGTAATACTTCCAAACTCAGTTGATGAGGTAAACATGTGACACATATGGATAAGTGAAAGCTAGATATTATAAAATGTATTTGATTTTCAAACACAGAATATTTAACACAAAATTAAGTTTTATGGTAACAGTTAAGGGCACATTACAAATTTTGCTCACACTTACATGAATGTTCAGCAAAATGCATTTCAGTATATGCTTGAGTCTTATTAAGGTGTCAAGAACATGAGCCCGGTGATTTGCTGAGCCATGGCATCAGCCAGCAACTCAGCAGCCAAACTCAAAGGATCCTCAGAATAAACCAGAGCAGCAAGGCAGCAGGGTGGGGACTGAGAAAAGGTGAAGTATGTTACCTCTGCTCTTCAGGAGGATTTCTCTCACACTGTGATAAATTTATTAGGAGATAGTAATTTACAAGATTTCCTATGTTTTTTTTTTCCTTTTAAAAATAACAAACTTTGCCACTTTCTTCAGGTCCATCCATTCCAAGGGACCTGCTAGAGCAGGCACCAAAGTTTCGTAGAGGATGTCTTGCTAATTCGGCATAGTACGAACATTGCCACATGTGTAGATCCAAGTGCCGGGACATGTGGAAAAGCATATCAGAACAAAGGCTCAAATACACCTTGCTAGCCAACATGATGAGACACTCCAGTGCAGCATGTGCCCTCATTGTAGAAGATACAGACTACTCGTTTATTAAAATTTGACCCTAGCCCTGCTCCAAATTGCATGTTTAATGCCACAAAATATGAAGAATAAATTACTCTCTCCTGGATCATGATCAGCCAGCTCTATATATTGTTGCACAGGACCATGTAATGCTGATAAAGCACACAAACAAAAAGTTTCATGCACAAACTTGCAGATAAGAATCACTTTTCTCTTTTTTTCCTCTTTCTATTCTCCATCCTCCCTCTTTTCCAATGCTGCAGCACAATAGTGATCCACCTACAGGTGAGGTCTTACTGCAGAAACACTGCTTTTCCACTCCAGTCAATAAATGGACTGACAGCTGACACTGGCTCCTAACCTTAGCTGAGGTCCAACACTGCAGCCCAGCCAGCCCTGCGTGGCTCATTCATGGGGCGAGGATTCCTCAGTCAAATCCAAGGGTTGGTGAACATTTGTCATATAAACCAAATACTCTCTCACATAGTTGCCTGAAGGACTCTAAAGTGACCTGAGTAATTCAGCAATCATATCCACTCCTTGTCCACCCACACATTTTTTTTTAAAGTACGCAGTACAGTAATGCTTTTTAAACACCTATGTACCTTGATATTTGTGGGAGTGAGTATACTAGTGTCAATTCTAGCTTTGGAGGGTTTTTGAGATGGAGAAGAAGGGCATTTGCTTTTCTTAAACTGGCCAAGTTCTCACTGGCCAGGAAATTTTTTGTTTTGTTTTGTCTGGGTTTTATGGGTCTTTTAAACTTAAATAGTTATATTATTGTTCTTAACCCTTATTAGATATTCAATATAATAGACTGAAAATTTTACGCCTAAATCTCAAAGGACTGCATTGGATTACCAGTACCATTTGATGAAAGTGCTCTCCAATTTTTCAGCGTGCCTGTATCAAATGAAGAGATATCAACTTATGGAAAGATTTGTCTCAACTAAGTTACCATTGTCAAATGATGACCTTATGGGACTGGATGAAGAAAGAGCCATTAACAAACTGGTAGAGTGCCATGAAACCAAAGGAGAAACATAATGAGACATCAACCAGAATAGCATTAACTAAAAAAAAAAAAGCCAAACAAACAAACCAAGCAAACCAACAATCCACACAGAAAAAAAAAAAAAAAAAATAAAACAGCTTCCAATCTTCAGTATTTACTACACATATAATGGCAGGTTGTTAATTTTACTGATATCTTTCTGAGCCTCTGCACACTGCAGTGTCCCTTGATAGAAACAACACTGGCAAAACAGAAGTAGCTTCATTTCAGGAGTTCTGTCTCCACTAAAAGTTTATCTTAGTTTTTCTAAACTCCCAGTTCTTCTCTGTGAGGAACAGTACTCAACATAAGGCTGCTGAACCATAAATACTGACAACACTGTAATAAATAATTGAAATAATTAATTTAAAAGCAAAGCAATACAGGAAAAAAAAATCCAATTAAGAATAAAACCTGGATATGTTGAAATCCCTTCACGTGTTCAGTTATTCTGGTTAACACATGATAAGCATGTTAAAAACACTGTTTAAAAAAAAATCAAGGTTCAGCAAAATAAGTTTATGGCAACCTCTTTTTTAATGAAAATGTGTAAAGATAATGAAGATCATCTTGTGATGACTAATTTTTAAAGGCAAATTTGCTCTAACTTCTTACACATATAGCGCATGTTCATTGCACAATTTACCTTTTTCAGCACCTCTCCTGTACTTTTGAACAATTAGACGATGATCCTTCATTTTCTAAACACACCAGTTATCAGCATTATTCCCTAACAGATAAGCAACTTTTCACAATTTCCTTTGGCAGATTAGATTCTATTCTGCCATCCTTAGAGGACCTGTCTGAACCTGGCCTCTATGTCTCTGATTTCTTCCCCTTTGTCCTTTTGCTCTGTTCAAGCCATACAACTGGCAATTAAAGCAGAATGATTCAAAAAGGGGAGCTCCCATCACAACAGGTAATGAAGCACTAGGAACGAGAGAAGCCTAATGCACCAAGCCAGGGATAATGAAGAACACTTAATTGTATTTCTTCACTTTCCCATTAGCTTCTCATTGGAGCTCCTCTCCACTATAAACTCTGCCACTGAGCTCTCAGCGTTTGGGCTCTCTATCTTCCTCTCAGCTCTCCATTTCCAGCTTGCTGGAATTTCCTTCCCTGCACCAGCTGCCAGTGTCTGCCTTCCCTTTTCAGCAAAGTGCTAGTCCTCTTGCAAGAATAAAACTCTCTCCATCTCTGTCCCCACATAATGAGTCATATACACATAAAATCCAGTGGCTGACATCTATTTTCCCGATTTTTTTTTCTAGGAGATTAATAATGTTAGTTTGAAAAATTTTAAGTGTGTTCCATGGCTTGACAGGATTGTGTGTGTGTCACAGAGTGGTATTCCATCACCCTCATGTTTCCAGTTCCAGCCTGCAGCACAATTTGTATTCCATTTCCTCAAGATTAGACCTTCCAAAACATTGGACACTTGCTCCTGACACAGAGAGGGGAAAATTTGAACCTGTAAACTTAGCCTCTTTTGCTGAAAGATCTATCTATAAAATACCTAGATCTTTCATGATACAGAGGAGATACACACACACATGCACTCACACAAAGAAGAAAATATCTTCTGAAAAGATGAGCTTATGGAGTGTACTCTGCTGAGATGAATCCTTCTCTTTCTGCAGGGAAGGAAAGAATAACATATTTCTGCAGCACCATTTTTCCTTTTTCTACTTCCCACAAGCAAGCAAGAATTGATTTATCCAGTCCATAATAAAAGTCAACATAGCAATGGAAAACCACATCCACTTGATCCAGCGTTACCAATCACACTTACACAACACACACGTAACACCAATTTCTCTCATGCACTCCTACAGTGAGTGCACCTCTCATTTGAGGAATTCATGCTTAGACCACATGAAGTACCTGCCTGTATAACTTATCACAAGGTATTACACATGCACAAAGTTAAACTAAGTTTCACTCTGTCCAGGAAGGAATGAGTTTCTGAACGATAAATCACAACATACTGACATTTTAGAAGCTACTCAATCCACATGCAATACATTGGTCTGGATGGCAAACTGTTCTGCTGCTAAAAATGTTATTACATGTTTTATGTTCCCGATTATTAAATTGACTGTCACTTCATAATCCTAGTGTTGGATTGGTGCTACCAGTTTGCCTTTGATGGCCTGTAACAAATGAATGAAAAATGAAAGTTAAAAACCCCAAGCATATTTTATATCTTGCAAAGAAGCGATGGAAGTAAAACAGTCTGAATAGAATTAAACTCTCTCCTACACAACTTCATAAAAAGAAAGTTCTGAAATATCAAAAAAGTTCTAGAAATATATCATCACGTTCAGACTAGTAGAGAAAGCAGACATTTTTTCCTACCTTGATTTTTAAATCCTAACCATAAAAATCTGAATGTAGACAACAACGTATATTGTAAATAGAACTCAAAATCTTACTAGGAATAAATATCTTGTCTACATTACTTCAGAAGAAGTTACCCTGCGACTTGAAAAATTACATCATTAAGCAGTCTCCTAAACTGGATTTCAGAGATGACAAATTCATAGTTATTTGTAGTTTCCATATTTTTTTTCATACTTAGAAATTTCTACTGCAAGTTTCAGTTCATTTGTTTGTCAGATCAAATCTCTCCAATTAAACGCACTTCCCCACAATGCATCTGCTTGAGTGACACAAGTACTGGAGGACGCCTCAGATTGCCTAACCGCTTCTGACTGCCACAACCCTTCCAATAATCATTTCCACAGTGAATGTCCCTGCAACAAAGGGTTTCTAGAGCCTTACACAACCTGAAATCAAATCCTTTCACATTTCTCTCCACTATTTCTCTAGAATTAGAACAGCCTCTCATACTCCAGCACAAGCAAAACTCTTGTTTGGCCAAGCCACTGTTGCATGATTGTAAGACCAAACAGGTCTGTGGATCTGTGCCCTAAGTATTAAACAATAAAGTCCAGTGAGTAGCACAGTGTAAAACTCTACCCTTACTTTAGCCTCTCTTTTATGTACTAGTGACATGCTTGGATGCCTCCTTTACAACACTGCCCATCTGATTAAGTAGCTGAAGAGAAAAGAGAAACAGTGCCACTAAGTAATTCAGCATCATTGACTATTACTATACCCAAACAGTTATTTATTACTCTATAGGCATGTGGACTATGCATCAATTATACCAGGTTTTCTGAGGTGACACATCATCAACCCAAATATCCTTTTTCACACTAAAATATCTTACCCTCTTATTTCAGAAGTAAGGCATATTGAAGCTACTTTCTTTTTGTTCACTTATCTCCTGCCATATATTGTTTCTGAATAAAAAGCTCATTAATAGTAATTCAAACCTTGTTTTTGAAGTGTTGTTTAGAAGAGAGGGAAAGGAGGTAAATTTTCATTTCACTTCCACCAGTGTAAATGCAAAATAAGTAAAACATTATGTCTATAGTTTGCACTAACACTAATATAATGAAGATCAATATATATCATGTGGTAGTAATGCAGTAAGTCATGTCAAAATCAACTTACCTATCACATCAGACGTTCATGAATCACAATTCCGCCTCAATCCGAAGAGAACTTGACCTGTTGGATATGAAGCAATACATTTTCACCCATGATAAAGTCTTTGCCCCCTTTGGAACAGGTTAACAAGTCACAGACTTTTTTGGGGGGGCACAGGGAGAAGCAGCTCTTTGTCATCACAGAGACCTTGGCATTTCCAAACTTCGTTTTTGCTTTCTGTTAAAATTAAAATATTACAGATAACTTAGATTTCCCAGTCAGTAGTCTATCTTTTTAAATCTTTATATAGTGTTCACCGAGATTCAGCATTTGACTGTAAGAAATATCTTAGAAAGACTTATTAAAAAAACTCTGAAGGTTACAGATTGTAAAAAAATTTGTACACAGAAATTCTTACAGTGCCCTTTGAACAAATCTCAAAGACCAGAAAGCAAAATGTGCCGTTCTTCCTTTACTTGCTTTTCATCTTTCCTCCTTTCTACATATTATTTCTCTCTCAGAGTAAAATCAAAAGAAGGGAATGAAAAAGAAGGGGGAAAGAAATAATAAGGACCATCAGGGAGATGAGAGGTCTCTGTTTTCTGCCAACAGTACCATTATATTAATTGCATTTTTTTAAAATTAGATCTCTGAAAATCATAGCTGTCAAGTATTTAGTTTTCTTATATTCACATAACCTAACTGAGATTTAGAACAGTTTTGCTGAAATTTCTTGAGCTATAAAGCAAGGCAAACAAGACTCTCTAGTAGCCTGCGTTTACTAGAAAGTATGGAAAAATTAGAGGCGTCCAACCCTTGTTAATATATGTAAAACATATTGCTAATGCTAATATTGTTCTTAAAAAGAAAACAGGGCAAGTTTCAACTCTTTACTAGCATGACAGCAATATAACTATAATTTTTACTTTCTGACTGTGAGTTCGAGATGATACCATACACAATGTAGATCGTTTGGTGTACAGAATTGTAGTGTGCTATATTAATTGCCCCTGAAGTCAAGCACCAAAACTGGAATCCACTGTTACTGACTTAAATAGTTTCACTGACTCTGCTTAAGCAGCGCAAGAGATCTGGTTTCAGGGTAAGCTAGGAAAAGATACGCAAGTTGGGAACGTTTAACCTATGACACTCAACATTGATTTTTTTTTTTTTTACTCAATCTATATTAACATTGGCCTTCCTATTTTTCCCTTGGTCTTACGGGTGCAGGCAACTCCACTGCATCAGAATGAGGTCAGTAAACAAAGGCTCAATCCCATTTCTACTCAACAGAGTGGCAGAACTTCCATTAACTTGATAGGGAGCTATAGCAGCGCCTGACTGGCAAAAGATATCCTGCAGGCCCCCTTTTCTTGCCTTGGGCAGGGATTATAGGCATCAGTTTTTCAAAATATAAAAGAGGAAACAAAGAAAAAAAAAAAAACAAAAAACAAGCAGTTATTTGGGAGAGTTCAGAGAGGGGATTATTTCCATGGTTTGGTTTGTTTGTTTTGTGGCGAGCCGTGCTGACACATAGCTAAGTGCAAACAAGAAAGTAAAAACTAACACTATGTTCTATGCAGCAAGGGCAAAGCCAACAAGCTGGTTTTATAAAGCATCAGGAAGTTTCCTCAGGAATAATGCTGTCGAAGCATGCTTGCACAGTATAAAGAGGAAAGAGATGCAGGACTGAATAAATGATTGGAGGAGAAGAAGATTCCTAATGGACCAATTAAGGACCATCAACTTTTTGATACCGGCTGCAAGGAAATTGCCTTGTCACACACTTACACCTTCATACGAGAGGAAAGTTACACAGTTAGCCCTTTCTGCTGATTTGCATCACTTGTTTGCTATTACAACAGACTTCCTAGGGAACATTTCAGTCATTAAAACAGATGAGCTTGAAGCCAGCTGGACAATGCTCTGAAGCTCAGCTTAAACGCATCCACTGCTTTCGAACAATCCAAAGCAGATTCCCTCCCCTGCCATACACAAGCTATATTTCACTTTGTTTTACATTTCCTTAGTTCTGTGGCTTGAATAACTTTGAAGTAATATTTGCATTGGGTCCTTGGAAGCAGTCAAACCTCTGTCTTTCTAATTATTAAGAGTAGGAAATGAAACTATAATGTCTTTAGTAATATTACTCACTACATTTTTAGTCTATAGTGCCTTTCTCTTTACTTACATTTTTCATTAGAGGAAAGTTTATGCATTAGCCTCAGTCTAATGGAAATATATTAGCAACCTATTCAATCATTGATACATATGTTCATCTAGATTAAAAAAAAATTACCTTGAAAATTCACACGCATACAGATTTAATACACAATATTTTTCTTCTTTTAATTTCAAAACTTGTGTCCTCACATACAGAACTGAAATAACATTTCCTTTTTAGATCAAGACAGAGTTCATGACTCAATCTTCTCTTTGCTTGTTTCTTTCAAAAGGCCACACCACCTTTCAGTGCACAGCACGCAGTTATGCCATACTAACGAGGGAAAGGTCCTTGAATGAATCCTATTAAATGTGCTCAGGGCTCTGTTTGTCCACAGTACAGTTGTTTACAATAGGGAACATTTTATCTTTGGACTAGACCTTAGGAGTAGGAAATGTACTGTACGAAAGCTGATATGAATACAATTAGAAAAATGTGTAAGTCACACAAACCAGCATCCAATTTCTTAAGAGTTAAAGCTTTCAAAAAGAGTAATTTTCTAGAGTAATTACAAAAAGAGTAATATGGACTATTCTGCATGCAGTGTTATTCCATTTTCCTCTTAAAGTTGTTTTATGTTTATGTGTTGTTCCATACTCCCTCAAGTAAAAATTTTAAGACCCTCAACTTCTAAGTTATTATTCCACGATGTCTGAGACAAGACATTAATTTCCTGTTTCAAGTATGGGAAACAGCAACAGTTCAGATACCACACTGCCTCTAAACACACAGATTTGTTCAGCCACTGCTCTGCCCCTGTGCAGCACTTCCCAATGAGCCAGTCATGATGGGGTAAGTTGGGCAAAACTAGATGTCCTGGAGGATAAACTGCTCCCCCTCACCGAACGGACAGACAGACGCTCCAAGTCATGCAAGCCAGACTCAGAGATCTCTGTGGTGAAGATCCTCCATCAATGTCTTTCAAGGGACTGGGAGCCTTGGGGAGATGTTGCTAACATGAATTTTAAGAGAAATCCCATGATAGTGCTTCTTTTCTATGCCAGCCCATAGGGTGATGAAACTCAGTGATATAGTAATTACTGTGTCGTAACAGTGGTGCATTAGGAGTCAGTAACTCAAAGACAAAACAAAAAAAAAAAACAAAACACGTGGAAAAATGAGTTCTATGATTTGGGATCTAGCTTAAACTCATACAAGTCAGCACACTCTGCTATAGTGATCAACCAAGATAAATTTTCACTTTGCTCTGTTTCCTAGCCATGAAATACCATGAAGCAATAAATAAGGATTACTTCTTTTATCCAGCAAACCAGGAGACTACTGGCAATTTATCTGAAAGGAGAGGACTTTCAACAGAAACAAAAAAGGCCATGTTGATTAACATAATTCAGTATTTTCTTTTTAAAATTTGTTTAATATAATTGAGAAGTGGAAAGGTTGAGGACCCAAGTTATGCTATGCACTCAGAAGATACAGAATGAACATAAGCAATACAACCCAAGGTTCCAGCCATGACTCATTATCTATGGTCTTCTGAAAAAGAAAAAACCCAAACCACAAACCAAACCAACTGCCCAAATCTAAGATTAGCTTGTTAGATGGTTTAAGTAGTTTCCACTCATTCCACAGAACACAGCAAAGGGTTGCCAGTCTAAAAATATACATGTACATTCACAAAGTGAAGTTACACAACAAAGTTAGTTTCTTGAGGTATTCCCCCAACTTAATAGGTAACAATGATTTGCTACTGAAGATTTAAACCTGAAATTCTTTAATTTAATAAGCATGTGATCTCCATTGCTTTGTATGTTATGTAGGAATTTACATTTCCATAAATGACAGAAAGAAAGCAAAAAAAAAACCCTCTACCAAACCATTGTGGTGATGTTGTAAGACTGTTTGGTCTTTCTTTCTTTTTTTTTTTTTTTTTTTTTCTTTTTCATGGTTTGCCTTTGGGAACGCTTTATCTCCAAACTTTGAAAATACTGCAGTGTGTTAGAACACTGTCACAAGAAGCTGGATCTTGTTATTTCACTAACATGACTCTGAGAAACATTGCAAGTTAACAGATTTGGCTAAATAAGCAAACAAGGCAGAAATGGGGGAAGGAAAGCAGCTCTGAAACACAGCTCTCCATTGCAGTTACCAAAGGCTAAAACTAAGGTAACAGCTGCTAAAGGCATCAACATCACAATACTTTATATGTATTCAAAACATTTAACTACAATAACTCATACTATAGTAATTAATATTTCCTAACATGGTAAACTCAAGTAAACCATAATTATTGTGCAAACAGATTTCAGATGTAGCAAAGCGAAACCTAGTGACGTAAATGCGATAACTTCTTTGACAGCCTCAAACAGCTACGGTCAGGTACTGTGTGCTGGAAACAGTGGTTGTCATGCCAGACCAGTTCTTTGGATCACTGGCATACTGGAACTCATGGGAGCCCTGCATCTATCAGATTCCCATGAATCACTTAAAGAAAGAACGAAAATTAAACACGGTGCACTGAATTACAAAATGAGACTGGTGCTAACAATATGTCAGGAAGAGCATTAAAATGGAGCATTTAAAAATTCACATCTGGATTGAAAACAAACACAAAAGAGTCTCTAGCACATACAAGTCAGATACTTTGTAGTGCCAAGCTGCACTCTGATGGGCCTGTACTCAGATACTCGTAGCCTGCAAGCTCTCCTTCGAGAGTGTTTCTTAATTATTTGTATTGATGTTTTACAACTCTTTTTACAAGTCAGTAGGAGCTCTAGATACTCAAAAAAGGCTAAAAACAATATTTAAGTATCTAAATGTCAATTTATATATATATACACACATGTTTAAATACACATTTAGGTTCCAAATCTGTCAGCTATTAAACATTTGAGTCAAACTCTACCACTATATGCATTGTAGATCCCCGCACCTTAAGAAGTTTGTACTTCTGTGGGTTTTTTTCCTCTTAGCTCATAAGATTCTTCTCCCTTTATTTTTTAAAAATAAATACGTATTTTACTTCAGGTAATAAAATCAAATATATATAAAAACCCACCAGAAACCTAAATGACTCGGGGTAACAGCAGCAGAATATCTCAGCTTCTTAATTTTCTTCTGCACAAGCTCATTAATCATTTCAGAACTATAACATTTTGAAGGGTTAACATACACCCAAAATATTGACGATTTTAAAAGAGATCTTCATTACCTTTCAAAACACTTTGCCCATCTGTATCGCCCCTCCTTGTCAGACTTCAAAATCCAAGATCACAGCTGTATATGCAGGCTCTTTAGCCTTCCAAAACAGACATACAGAGGAAGTTCTAGAAATAATGCCTTCAGTAAAGGCAAAGGGCTTGGTATTGTCATACCCATTGAACAACTTCATTCATAACCACTGACTAAATCAATTATAGATGCTGACAGCTTTAGATCTATGTATTACGTTTTGGTGAATAAATGCCACTACATATTTAGCCTTTATAGAGCAAAGCTTTTATTTTGTGTATAAATCTGCGTTTAATGAGCCTTGAAAGAGATGATTGCTAAATAACAGCCTGCTGCATTCAAGCTCAACTGCCTCCAATTATATTGTTTATAATTATATAATTGTGCAATATAACGCGTGTCCAACAATCCCTGTGTTTTATTACCGCACAGCACTATGACACCGGCGTAAATCACCTTTTCACTTTCACAGTCAGCCTCTTCCATTTTGCTTACTCAGCCAACACAAATGCATGCGGAACTGCACTTTTGACTGCTGAATGCATCAAACCAGCTTACCAGCCTCAGCAGAAATAAGAAAGTAATGGAGGTGGTCAACTTGCAAAGATGAAAGGAGAAAGAAATGTACTGTCTATACAAGTAAGTGAGGGAGAAAAAAAAAAAAAAAAAAAGAAAAAAAAAAGGATTAGCTCAAAATTATATATGGTGTTTGTGAATTCTGTTTCTTCGGGTGTTTCTTGTTGGAAGATGCTTCTGAATACATTGCCTATCCAAAATTCCCATGAGTGCAAAGCAGCTAACATTGGCAAGTAATAGTTTTTTGCATTGTTCTCACTCCTAAATGGATACCGCAGCATTTGCTGTGATGGCTCTAAAATTAGCAAGAATCTTATTAGCAAACACCTACACCTACACAAATGTCTCCTCTTCCTCCATCTCCAAAGAACGTTTATTCTCTCTGTTCCATCATTTGAAAACTAACCCAACATTTAATCAGCAATTTAATACACTGGTACTCAGTATATACTCGCAATAATTCCTACCACAGAAATTTAAGCCCTAAAGTAATCCATAAAACTTCTCTTTGACCTAATCGGGACAGTATTTCTTTGTTTTGACATGACTTTTAGGGAATACCTTCTAAAGTAATAAAATTATTGTTTGTAAATGTGACAAAAGCCCCCTGCCTCCCTCCTACCTTCCCTTCAAACACACTCTCCACACAGGATTTTCTCCTTTTCTCTTCAGTCCACAGGTCCTCACACCCACAACACCCGGCCTTTTAACCAGTGAAGCTCTGGTACTGCAATCCCCTGTCAGAAGGGCTCCCGTCAGTCTCCCCATCAGTGGAGGGCAGCACACAACTACCTGCTATACTCTCACCCCTGTATTCTTTTTGCTCTTGGCCGCCTGTAAAGCATTGGCTTTGAGCTGGTCTGTGCTGACTTTTAAAGCCTGTAGCTTAGCCTTACTCCAAATCAATACAATGAATTTTGACAATCTGAAATAACAATGTTTTTAAGGTTTTCAGTGGCCTTAGGTGGCTAGTGGTTGAGCCTTAAAAAGGGGCTTCAGGTGTAAGGCTTCGCATCCTCTGAGCTACCCCAGCCTGTCCTCCTCCCTCCTCAGCATTAACACACCTTTAAAACTCCTGCATGGGGAGGCACAGCGGGACACCTCTCCCTGTACTCGATGACTCAAATCGTCGTCTTCTGAAATCTACTGTTCTCGTTATTTTAACAACTTGGACAATTTCCCAAATTGGGAGAAATTGGTTTAAAACTATGATTAATTTTTTTCAATGTTACCAATAAAATTACTGCAACAACTTTTCAGGTCAATTAACTTCACTATTGCACATCAGCTCCTAAACAGTCCCTTAACTAGAGTCAATAACTGCAGAAAAACAAGGTACCTGAACTTCTCTCAGGTTTAGTTGCTGTTTTGAAACCAAAGACTAAATTAAAAATTTACATGTAATTATAATTACGAAGTTGCTCTAAAATAATAGCTGTATTACTTTCTTTGATCTTGAGGAAACATTTCATCATTCTTTATCAAACAACCTACTTTTATATGCCATCCTTTATAAAAATTCTTCAAAGTGTGACCTTAATACAAATGTTTGTATTGTGTTGAATAGAAAAGTAACAGGTAGTGAAAAACATCACTGTCTCACTTTTGAAAAAGAAGTACCGCACAAACGACGAGCACACCAACAGAAACTTGTGTTTGGATTTAGGAAATAATCTCTTATAGATAGGTAAACTTGTTAAACAAAATCTAAGCAGAAAGCCAATTAAACGAGACATCCAAGGGCAGGTGGGTAAGGGTGCACTGAAGAGGCAGCTCACCAGTGTCATGCAACCATGGATCCTTTTGGTCACTTCAAAAAAGTCTGGGGCCAATTGTGGGGCCATAGGGAAAAGCAACATGCTGTCACAGCACGGGCCGCAGCACCATTTTCATTCCCAGAACAGAGACCTCCCACAGCTTCCAAATCCCCAAACTCTCTTGGAGGTACTGACCCAGTTTCCAGCTGCTGTACTTTCCTAGCTAAAATAACTGGCAGAGCTTCTCACGGCATCCTCCCCAGGTACTCAGCTTTTTCCAAGTGAGCATCTGTGCACCTTGCCTTGAACACTGGTGCTCATTATAGCAACAGGAACAACACTGCTGATGGAAGAGATGCTTTCTGCTAAACTCTGAGGGTATATATGCCTCAAACTGCTAAAGTTGTTAAATCAGATATTTCTAAAACTCAGAGTCCATTCATTTGCCTTCTTATTTCCAAGGTTTTTTTTTATTTCCTCTCCTCCGTTCACAAACTTTCCTTCAGCAAAATAAGGGCTACATGTTTTGGCTTTTTTTTTTCTCTCCAAGTAAATGCCAAGGTTTCAAGTGTTCTCCTCATTCCCTTCCCATTTCGCTGCAGGGGAAGGAGGGCTAAGCATTGCAAGATCCACAATAAATCTGAGTCCGAGTACCTTGGGTACGTTACCTGGGAGTAGCTCCCTAAGACCCCTCTGTTTATCAGCAGCTGCCTGATGCCTGAAGCAGTGACACTCCATGTGTTTCAGCATTTTAAATGAGCGGGCATCTGAACTGTTCTCACCTGGGCTTGTCTTCAAGCATAAAATTAGGTATCAGCAACAGAAAGGAAGCACTTGTTGGTTGGCAGTGGCGAGGTAGGGCAGGAGCAAATTTGAAATTGGCAGGGAAGGCAGAATAGACAAAGTAAAAATTTGTTACCAGCCAAAGAAAAAACAAATATGTAAAAAAAAAAAAAAAAAAAAAAGCAGTGCCAATTTTCTTTCACACATGTACTACATTACCTTTGAAAGGCTTTCCACTAGATCTATCTGTACTTGGTTCTGCTTCACACTTCTGTAACATCAGAACTGTCGTGGTGGTCTGGGTTTTGTCCGTGTGCTTTAAAGGTTATTTCCTGATTGCTATCCTTGGACTTCTTATCGAGAAATTACTGAGTTTGTGTTGCTTTGCACTTCCAGAATATCCACATAATACAAGAAATTATGTCTGCTATAGAGGAATTGCATCAGAATTTTTTTTTTTGCTCCTCTCTGGAGAAGTATCATTAACAGTGATAGTCATGGCTTTAAAAAAAAAAAAAAATAAAAAAAAAAGTGTTTGTCAGCAAGAATGATTAAACAATGGTGTATCTGTTTCAATCCAAATGGAAAAAATATACAAAGTAGAAACAAAAAGCAAACACACAAGTATGTAAAACTTAAGTGGAAAGAATGTGTCTTCTTGTCATAACCGTTGATAAAGGCCGCTTTCCACCACTCAGAGGTATAAATTGACAGTAGATAAGAAAGCAGCAGAGAAATCACATGCATTAGATACCAGAATTTTTGCTGAGAAATAGAAACTGCTACTCTGTCGGTGCTAGACATACCATACAGATCAAACTGATCTTCGCTTACTACACGTACAAGGATTAACTGTTACTTCCACAGGCACTGCTATCAGGTGCAGCAACTTTCTGGTTGTATTTTCTAGTTAAGAAAATAAATTAAAAAATAATTTTAAAAATAATCTTTTTCCATTTGCAAAAGTCCAGGAAAATGTGTATGTTCAGGATGCTAAGTTGTACACACTTTAAGTCATGAATTTGCAAAATTTAAATGAAGTCTGAGCAATAAAAGTGTTGCATAATTTACTAATTTTTCCCAGAATACAGTGGGAAATACACTGTTACATGTGGTTGCACAGCCAACAACAGTACTGCCAAGAAACAGCTGTTACTTTGTCTTCCAGCTCAAACAATCTTTGAAAAAGTGCTCAACTGTTACCAAATTTTACATGTATTAGCTTCCTTCACAAAGCTGAAGTATTATAAGAGCGTAAAATATTCATGCTTCAACTGCTCTAGCACAATTTGCACTATTTAAGGAAAAAAAAAAATATTGCATGTCAGTGCATGTGAATATAAAGTTTTCATTTCTCCTTTCCTTGAACAGCCTTGCAGCAAAACTTTGCACGATAGGTTGTTTTAATTTACTTATTTTCACACAAAAAGACTTCAAATGCATTTTTCCATCCCTATCCTTTAACCCAGCACAACTGAAGGAAAAATGTGTTCTTTTTTCTTCCCCCATTATTTAATGGATAGTCATTGCTTGAAACAGTGGTGAAAGTAGAAATCCTTATTTACAAGTCCATCAAGTATGGTATGCCTTAATTTGATTCTGTCAAGAGCCTGTAGATGTCACGACATATTTGAATTGATAATAGCATATAAAAGAATTTTTAAAAATCAGTGAGATCCATTTTAACAGAACATGCTAAAGGACTTATCCAAAGGAACAGAAATGAATAAAGAAAAAGCAAAGGCAGAAGAAAGGAGTCACTTCTCCAATATTAGATTTTGTTCTTTACTGAGGTTCATGTCCTTGCTGACAGCTGGCAGGTAATACATTATTGCGAGTAACCAGTATACATCCCTTGATCAAACACTACAAGTCTGCATTTGGAACTTAAGTCAAGTGTTCATGTCTTTTTATAAAGTATATATGTATGTAAAAATTAGGCTTGCACTTGCTGAAAATGCCCTTTCCTCCCTGCTTTCTCCTCACAATCCTTTCTTGCCTTGAAAAAAGGATTTCATTACCCAATTAAAATATGTTATTAGCATAACTTTTAAGGCTGTAGGGTATCAGGCAATCATTCAGGATGCAGATACCATAAGACAAAAAAAATGCACATCTCAGCCACTGGTTACACACAATTTGACTGAGCATGTCATGCATAGATGGGTTTAAACATTATAGAACACAAAAATGAACAGAATAATGGCTTTTCTATTTCAGGTGTGAAATACATGGCTGATTCCAAAGCCTGAATCCCTGGATGTGGTAGTGACTGCTTCTGCCACATCAGGATCAGTTAGCTTTCCACATGGGTTTGATCTGTGAGAAGCCTCTAAGTTTGTCAACATTAGCATTCCAGGATCTGGGTTTTCCACAATGACATATTTTACTTCTATTACTCGCCCCTCACCCCCTAAAAAAAAAAAAAAAAAAAAAACAAGTACCATTATTTGGCCATGCTTTCTGAGCTCTCTGCTTGTGACCCAAGCAAGGATAATTACTTCACAAGGCAACAATTGTTCTTGGGCATTTTAAGACTAGTTTTGAGCTTCACCTATGCAATCAGATCTTGAGTTATCTGTCAGGTACACAAGAGCCCAAAATGCCAACTGCCATATCTCTGGAGCCTGTCCCTGAAAGAGTCTTCAGCTCTTTGGAGGAAGTGCTTCCTTCTTGCAGGAACCGAGCCCCATCACTGGATGCTGCTTTCTCCCCTTGCATTAATTATTTGCTTCCTAAAGTAATTTGTCAGCTTACTGGGGGAACAGCTTCCCACAGGTAACTACCCACCTTACAGAAAGAAGAAAGGACAACCTAGTTCCCTTCTGTGAATTCACATGCCTCTTTAAAATCCTCATACATCCCCACTGGGAAGTTTCTCTGAAACATTTTCAGGACTCTAGAGTGTTGTTCTCCTTTCTAAAAATGCTGATATTATTCCTGTGTCTCCTTGCAAAGATTTTGTCACAGTTAAGATAGGCAGAGTTTCCCTTCTGGGCCTATCAGTATTCCTCTGGGCTGTCAACCAGGGATGTTTCCAGCTCTAAAAGTGTAAAATAATCTTTAAAAAAAAGTATTTGCCTTAACTGTTACTTTGCAGAAGTTCTTAAATTCTTATACTTATTCTTCAGTAGGTCTGCTAAAACCATTCAGTTGATGCTTTTTTTTTTTCATGTTAATAGTACTGATACTTTTTTTAGCTCTGCCCCCTCATGCCAATGTTTCTTTGGTTTTGTATAGGAACTGAGATGTCCCACGTATCTACAGCACAATTCATTCCAGAAATGAGAAAAAATATCAAGAAACAGCAAAGCTAGGAAGCATGGTGCTTATGTACTGAAGTAGGTCTTGATGAACAAGGCTGGGTCCAACCAGACAGCCGAGATGAACACAGGCTGCTCAGGACCACTGCTATCTCCATGCAAAGCCATCTCATTATGCCTATACTGACTTCTGAAAACAAGTACACTTCACACTGCAAGACAAGAACTATACCACTTCCTCCTCAGTTTGCCCTGGAAGAAACCTGTCCCCATCCACACAGATTTGAACGCAATCCGTCAGATGGGAGCTGACTTGGCACAGAATTGGCTTCCTGTTACCCATTACAGGTAACAGTGACAGTGGACAGCACTGCTTCCTACCCTGCACCAAAGCATTGTCACCTTGAGAGAGCACAATCCCATGCCATTAACAGATTAGCAAGAACAGGGATCTGCACTTACTCCCGACCTCAATAGTGGGAGAACATTGCAAAAATCATTGCAACTGAAACTAGAGAGCATTTTCCCATTCCCAGACTTCAATGGCAATGTTGCTTCAGATCCAAGCATCATATTTTTCAGGAGGAAAGTGGGAAGAAAGGGAAAAGAAGCTTCTTTCTCAGTATCTGACATACACTCATAGATATATTCTCCATGAACATTCAGTGAAAAAAAAATAAAAAAATAAAAAAAAAGGAAGTGCAATGGTCTGATAAGGCCATAGACACCATTAATTTATTACAAAAGAGGATAGGATTTCTGTGCCTTGAGGGGAAGACCCCCAGGGGAAACAGTGATTCAGGATAACATAGCACAACTACAGTATGCTTAGAAATTCTAAATACAAGTCTTATTTATTTTTTTTTTTAATGGCTTGGCTTAAGGGGATTCTGAATCCTCTAAAAACATGCTATTTTTCTATACTTCATATAACAGCCTAATTAATTCTATTTTGAAACATATAAATTGATCACATTTAGATTAACACACACATTCTAAAACAAACAAGATTTTATATATCTCATAAATGTTTATATATCAGGATGTTTCCTGATGGAACATTCTTGTCACTTCCACACCTCCTGCTTCAAGAAGATAACTATCTATTAAAATAAGAACTTTCAACAAGATATAAAATTTGGAAACAAGACCCATACAAGTTAGAAATTTCTTGCAGTCCTTTCCAAAATAAATGCATTCTAACTAGTACAAAACAAAGATGAAGACAATCTGGCACTGTTGGTAAAAAACCTTGTATCTTGGACTAAAAATAGAGGTGTTATAACATGTAGGCTGCTCTAATAGTCACATAAATGTTATTCAAAAAGTAAGAGCAGATCCTTAAATATTAAATAGATGTTAGATTTTTAAAATTTTTATCTTTTAAACATAAGTGACTGTGTAATCTAAACCAATTTATTGGACCAATATTGAAATTTTTAAGAACAACTAGCCACAAAGAAAACTAGTCCCCTCACACCCCATAACCAAACATTATGCTTTTGATCTTTGTTTAATCCGAGATTGTCCCAGAAGACAATAAAAGCTAAAACACAAGGGCAACAAATTCTGCCATAAGCAGAAACATTTTGTGTTTACTGTGAGGAGCCGAAGACATCTGATAATACAGCTCTATTAATGAATGAGTTTTCTAAGTAACTGCTACGGAAGTTCTTTATCAGGTTGAGACAAAAACATTCTACAATAATTAAGCAAGCCCAAGTGCTGCAAGGATAGTCCCAAAGCCTTAGGTTAAAGGGGAAAATTTTCCCTTTCCTAGAAACTTTGGAAGACAACAAGCTGCCCCCCACAGATGCTGTTACAAGCACTGGTGTATGGAGAAGGCCACAGCAGTGAGGATCATGAAGACTGCAGCTTGCTCAAAGCTGTAAAGATGGTTCCAGACAGACTACCACAGTTTACAGAGGTGTCCAGAGTTTACCCTAGGGACCCTGTCTGCTTCCAAGGCATCTCTGCATCAGGAAAACACAAAAGATGGCTTAAAGCATTCTTACTTTTCCTTTAATTTGGCTCCAAAATCTGCATCCTGCTTCTGAAAAGGCAAGAGGGAAAGAAAAGCAGGATACTTCAGTATAGATTTTCCTTGAAAGAAAGCCTGCAACATCAAGTGGGGAAGATCAATTCCCTGTAAAATGTTAATAATACATAATAAAGATCTTTCTACCTTACACTTCAAGGGCAAAACCAATTCAAAGATCTTAAGAGATTCTCTAACATGTTATAGATGAGACATCTTTTTTAAGTGAAAGAGGACTTTAGATACAATCCAAGGATGTTTCTCTCCTCAGTTTACAAAACCAAATTCTTCATATTGACTTTTTTCCTAATCTGATTTATGAAGTCATTAGTAACAATGATTACTGTTAGTCCTTATGGAGCCATAAAAATATTGTTAACTTCATTTAAAGTGAGTTCTGTCCCTTTCTCTGTCCTATCTATCCCTCTAGCCTCTATTTGCATTTGTTAGCATTGTAAAACAAAAGAAAATCAGGGAGCTTTTCAAGCTCAAGGACTGCAACTCTATAAATTGTCTCTCAGGACTACACAGTTGCACTAGCAAGCTATAAAGCCAACAAAATATTTCCTAGAACATAAAGTTTCACAAATAAATATCAAGTATCAGAAACATATTTGTGAGAGTTAGGCAAATTTTGATCCTTATTCCTTTTGAACACTCTAGGTCAAAACCTGTTATATCAAGGTCAGTGATGAAAAATACTAGTATTTTTGATGCAATTTGAAACAGCTACAAGATTGGGATTAGGAAAACCTTCCAAAGTTAAAAGTGTTTGATTTTAATTAGCCATTTCCAAAAACTGTGTGAACTTCACACGTCTTGCTGGCGAATAAATCCCACGTTAGTTACTAATAAGGTCATAACCCACCACTACCGTAAAGCCACGAGGGCACTACAATAACACCTACGTCTGAAACACCGAGCCATTTAACTGCTTTCTGAGAGTAACCCTGGGGGATTTCAAGATTTTCTTTAACCTCACAATAGTACACTTTTGGTTACCGAGTTGTATTTTTTTCTGGTTGTCAAATCACATTCCATAAACCTCAAGACAGCCTCTCTCAGCCCAAATATGAAGAACTAACTATAATGAAAGTATGGAGATGGGAGATGTTGAAGAAATGCAGTTCTTTTCCTAGTCAACAGTTTCTGGCAGTTTTCTATTAAAACCTCAGAGACACACACAGCTGAAGGCATACCAAATAACATGGCTGATACTACTGGGATGGCTCTGAGTTTGCAAGGACGGCTCAACAAGCCACAGCTGCTGTTCTGTGTCTTGCTAAAAAGAACTCTGGAGTAATAGATTATTCATTGCACAAAAAAAAAAAAAAATTAAGACATCAATTAGTAAAGGAGTCATCAGAATCAACACCGTGTGAACATACACAGTAAAATCTGAAATGGGTAAATCTGTCTGTTGTGGGCATTCTGGTTTAGGCATTTTAAAATAGCCATTTCAAATCTGAATAGTTCTACCTCAAGTCAACAAAAATAGTCCTTTGACTATGTAACTTTACTGGTGTTGGGGAAAAAATATTATTGTTTTACAGATCATCTGAAATGTGCTTATTTCTCCTGAGTTTTCAGTTTAGATGTTTTATACGTCAAAAAAAAGAGACACACAAATGTTTCCCTGATCTCATGTGAATTCAAATCACCGTTCTGAGAAGCTTAAGTTCTGACTAGTTTTTGTTTCCTAGTGATTCCTATTAAATCAGGAAAAAAAAAAACCCACTATGCCTACTTAAAAAATTCTTCCAGGCATGCCAAACAAAATACAGCTTACTATTCCAAATGGCTTTAGCCCCAAACCTTTTCTATCATTTGCACACTTCAATATCAAATCAAATTATCCCATTGATTATTCCATGTGATAGAACTGAAAGCTAAAACTAAATATAGCAACAAAGTGAAAAATTATGCATGCTGGTAGAAGAGCTTGTCACTGCACTGCACAGTCATCACCAATACTAGGCTTGACTGGGCAATGGGCTTTTTTTCCTTCAAGCAAAGCGGAACATTTCCAGAGAAATCGCTCCGCCACGCTTCATGTGGCAGTTCAACTGTTTTGCACTCACACTTGTCTTTGTCAGCCATGCTCTGTAGCCCTGAGTGTGTAAAGGTAGGACAGGAGCTATCACAGTTTAACCCCAGCTGGCAACTAAGCTGTCCTGGCTGTGTCCCAACTTCTTGTGCACCCTCAGCCTATTCGTTGGCAGGGCAGCGTGAGAAGCAGAAAAGGCCTTGACTTTGTGTAAGCACTGCTTAGCAATAACTAAAACAGAATCATAGATTAGTTTGGGTTGGAAGAGAGCTTCAAAGGTCATCTAGTCCAACCCCCCTGCAAGGAGCAGGGACATCTCCAACTAGATCAGGTTGCTCAGAGCTCCGTCCAACCTGGCCTTGAATGTTTCCAAGGATAGGGCATCCACCACCTCTATGGGCAACCTGTTCCTGTATTATCAACAGTGCCTGTACTACCAGCATTCCTGTATTACCAACAGTGCTTTCAGCACAAACCCAAAATTTAGCCCTGTACTAGGTAGAAAATTAAATCTATCCCAGCCCAAATCAGCACAGGAGCAAAACACATTGGTACCTTGCTACAGTGTAGTTTAGAGAGGGCTAGCACACTTCCAGACCAGAGTCGGTAGTGGGGTATAGAAGCCAACAGAAAAACTCAAGCTCTCAAGCTGCAGTTCACTGGGGACATGGCAATAGCACTGTGAAACAAGCATTTTAATTTGTGTCTGGAGGGGGAAGAAAAAAAAAAAAAAAATGCTTATACCTTTGGTCACCTGATTATTATTTTTCCTAAAATATCCTGAAGTAACACGCTTTTTGGGGAGTGGGAGGGAGAGGCAGCTATTGAAAACTTAGCTGTCTGATAAAAATAACATCAAAACATAGTCTTAACTAACCCTAGTTAATTCCCTTAAGCAGATAAAAAATTCTTTTACAAACTTCCAAAACATCCAAGGATATGCAAAATTGTAAATAGGCCAATTTTTCTGAAGGAAAAAAAGATGCTTTTATATACTTTATACTACGCTACTCTTCAGTTACATATATTTTCGCTCTCAGTGTGGAGATACAAATACTTCAGGCCAACAAAAATAGGGAGACAATTATTTTGTTGTTTCAAGCTTCATTACTACATCTGCAGAGTAGAAGCCAAAATGTTTCATGTCTCTTTGAATGCATACATGGCACTAATTACATTTCCCACAAAAGCCACATCTTTTGTCACAGGTTTTCTACTGCCTTAACAAAAGAAAACAAAAATAGGACATATATTTGTAATTTGCTCTAGTTAAAAAAAAAAACAAAAAAAAAAACCAAAAAAACAAACAACCTACAAGGTGAGAACTGGGGCGTCTGAGCAAACAAAACAAAACCAATCCCTGTAAGACAGCAGGCTTAAATTGTTCCTAGATGCATTGTGAAACACCATTCTTCTGAGGTAAGAAAACAGGGAATGGTAACAAAGTTTTTAGATGCATACTTCCTGAATTATTGTATTAGTAGTTAATGATGTGGTACTACTGTATCATTTCGCAGTCAGCTAAGCAGCCACAACTACAGTATGAAGTGTGAATCATCATAGCACAACTGAGTTGCAGGGCATAAACATTCTTGCAAATGGCAATGTTCAATACAACTTAATGCTTTAGTCCTGAAAATATCACTCACTCCCCATGTGCAACAATAGAGAATCAAGGCGCCATAAATATCTCTAATCATCATTAATAAACCCCTAAACAGACACTGTGAACACACTTCTGAGGTGAATACAGAAAAGTCTGACTGTATCCTGAGATGCTGGTAACTTCCATTATTAGTCCACTTGCAACTGATCTGCAGCAAATTGCTTGTACACATACACACCTTCACAAATGCCTAAGCGGTTTCACTATACCCCAAAAGTGTGACTGAAGCCCTCTGCGCACACACCTATGCTAACTCAGGTACTGGTAACCATGCAGCCACCGCAGCAGAGCTCAGTGCGAGCTGCAGAGCCCTGCCAGCAAACTCCAGCTACCTTACAGGGAACAATGCTGCTGCCACCAGGCTCCAGCCCCAGTCTGACCTAGCTAATACTGCTCCATGCTAATGGAGTAAGGTCAGTATGCGCTGAGCAGAAGAATGCCCGTAGCAGGTATATGTTGTTTCTCAGTCCTCGTGCAGACCAAGCATCCCATTCCTATTTGCCAGTAAAACTGACAGCAAGACAACCAGGGACATTCAGAAGTTGTTTGTTCGCTCTGATCCAGGTATGCAATTTGATCATGTGTCAGTGAAACTGAAGATTTGGTTTTGGACTTTCTTAAAAATGAAAAGACCAGTTTCTGCCTTGTGGTGATGATGAAGCTGATAAATCCAGGGATGGGAAGAAACTTGCATCTCTGTATTCAGCAACTAATCAAGGCTAATGAGTGATGAAGTGCTACCCCTTACTGAAGTGACCTCAGTGAATCACTGCAAGGGTCCCAAATCAGCAAGCATTAGAACCATTTTAGTTGCACAGCCCATCATCCTGACACACCAGCTCTAACATCGAAAGAGCTTGCAAACATACACATCCCTTCCCCAAGACACCACCATATCTTCAGGCCTCATGAAAGAAAGGGCAGCACTTCTCAGTTTCCATCTTAGGCTTTAACTTATAACTATATATTGCTTCCTCACAGATTTGGTTCTTCTAAACCTTGCCCTGGTGTAAGTGTTCATGCAAAGGCCACTGTGAGTAACACAATGAAACTTCAGCAGAGCAGTAAGCAGGTATAAAAATTGTAAGGGGATCGTAAATCAGATTCCTAAAACATGGTATCTCTAATTGCAAATGCAGAGGACAGATACCATCCTTTGACTGTTGGGAGTCAGTGTTAGCATTGCTATGCTGCTTAAAAGGTGGGAAGTGTGAGTGCATATGTCTGTGCTGGGATGAGAGGCTATGAAAATAAGGGAATGGATAGAAGTACCCAGGCCTAGATATGGCCTGGGTAGTGCAGTAGGTAGCGAGATTTAACTATACAATACAGAGTTGATAAGGTGGCTTACTTGACAACTTACCCATCTATTTGGATTTGGTTTGGGCCGCCTCCTCCAGAGCACACAGAGAAGTCCTACACCAATTTTAAACAATGTAGTTATCTTCAAAATCATTTCGTGCCTGAATACAGCAGCTGGACAAGAGACTTGGGAATTTATTATCTTTGCCAAGCCCTTTAAAAAGAATTGCCTTTCATACTGACATCTCCCCATTTGCAAATGACAGGCAGATGATCAGAAGTGAGGGCATATCCCCCAAAATGACTGTTTCAGGTTCTTGGCAAACTGCATGGATTTATTCCTTTTACATATCCAAGGCACTCTCCAAACTCATATGTAAGTACAGATTTCAGTGATGAAAATGACAGCATGATCTCCTCACCCCAAAGAAGTAAAACAATAAAAGCAAAGATCTTCAGAAACAGTTAAGTAATTCAGTGTAGACACATATGACAACTGTCTACCTGTAGCTGTAGTAAATGATTGTTTGACATGCTCTCATTGACTTGCATTAGTCAGCTATTCCCCCCACCAAGACCTCTTGCTACGTTTAAAGATTCAATCCCATATTTCTCTCATTTTTACCTCACAAACTTCAAAATAATAAAAAAATATTTGAGGACTGAACCTTGATGAGGAAACCACAATATTACATTCAAGTTACATACTTATAATCCTTCTTCATTTAGAAACATCATCAATAAATGTATAAAATACAAAATAATTATTCCCAAATATTGATTATAAAGCAAGAAAAACAGATCTAAACAAGGTGCTTGGCAACTTATTATTAACGTGGCTGCTTTGATTTTGCCCAGCTCCCTTACATGTCAATTTCTGAAAGCATTAAAAAAAAAAAAAATCAGGATTATTTTTTATCATGGATGAGATACCTGGCATTATATATAGATAACTATTAATTGGCTTCATAGTCCTCTAGGGTGCATCGCATATCTGCATGGTATACCTGACTGCTAGGCCTGAATTTTTTTAAGCCGGCAAGCGAGTAAAATGTCTGCATAAATCCAGTAACTCTCAGTTGGATAAATTTCTCAGAGGCTTTTACAAAGAAAGTTTTATTCCCAGTCAGAGCTGAGAGAAACACATACCTCATTAAATTTTTGCCAGATAAAAAGCAGTCCCATACCCTGTCCCTCAGATTTGCCACACAGGTAACCACTGAGTCAGACAGAAAATGGTATTTCAAAACAAAATGATCCAGATTCACAAGAAGGGAAAAAGAAAAAAGTACAGAGATCTGCAGGACGTAGAAAAAAAATGCATAGCCTGGAATTTCAGTCCCTTGTTCAGCAGTACTAGGGAAAGCTTCTATTAGATATGAAGAAATAAAACGTATTCTCTGTACTGTCCTTCTGGAAATATATGTATGCAGGTCTGGTCAGAGGCTAGTATTTCTACCACCTGATTTTTTTCCAGAAGTCCATAAAGAGGTTCTCACAGACCTTCATATCACCATGGAAGGTCAAAGTATCCACCAGCTCAGTAAAAGCACTTCAACATGAAGCTCTATGAAGCTACCATCCTTCTGAGGGGCATTGGATGTGGGAGTTTCACTTAAAGAATTTAAAACAGTTAGCTCAATAAACCACTTCTCAGTGGTGATACTTTAGCCATCACTCTTCTTCCAAGCATCTTTTTATTAAAGGCTGTTACCATATGGAGATCACTTATTGGCTTTTGTCTGTCTAGTTTCAGGAGCAAGACATGGCATGAAGATAGCTTTTTTCTCTTGGTTGATGATCTTCACCTGCAGAAGGGTAAACGCATCATGATTGAACATGACTTTTGGTCTACCAGCCACTTCTGAGACTCTTTTGACTGGAGCAGCAGCAAACCCAGAGTAAACGAAGAGCACAAACCTCCCCCGCTGTTGCTTACTCACTGTGCCCAATAAGGCTTCCCTTCAGAGGGAGGAAGGCAGCTGACCTGACCAAACCGTTCTTGCAAATGCCAGAGCAGGCTGGAAGTTTCCTAACAGAAAGACCTCCATGCCAGCCAGCCAGCCCTCCCTGCTCCACCAAGCCCTGACACAGCAAACACGGGTAGCTGCCAGCCCCCAGCCCCTGCAGCCAACTCTTTTCAGAGGCAGTGTGGCCTCTGGCGCACAGGGACACATTTCAGCAGGCTGCCTACCCCTTCCCCACTGCTCCTCGCCCTGGCACCCTTAAGGTGCCAACCTGGGGCCCTCCATGGCCTTGGCCCCCACCATCTCCATGCCAGCCTCTGCCCTGGACACCCGGGGCATGCTGCCATAGGTGGCCACCCTCATGCCCCTCTCCCACTCCAGGGAAGCCTGGGCCCTGCCGCCCAGGGTGGCTTCTGAAAAGGCTAGTCCAGGAAGGATCCTGCCACCTTTTTACTTATTTTAATCGAACACTAATCAGCTGTGGCTGTTACGTCAACATGGGGTGGAAGCATTTTTACACCGTGGGGTGAGAAAGGCAGGTGTCCTATTCAGGTCTGTTGCACACACCCTGCAAGATTTTCTACCTGAGGGTGGTGGAACACTGGAACAGGTTGCCCAGAGACGTGGTGGAAGCCCCATCTCTGGAAACGTTCAAGGCCAGGTTGGATGAGGCTCTGAGCACCCTGATCTTGTCAGGGATGTCCCTGCTCCTTGCAGGGGGGTTGGACTAGATGACCTTTGAAGGTCCCTTCCAACCCTAACCATTCTATGATTCTATGATTTTCCTCCCAACCCCACTTCAGCACTGTTGTCACTTCATAATTAATGTCATCTGTTCTCCTTATGCTTGGACAGAAAGTAAATAACAGAAATAATAATAATACTTACTTCAGTAGCCTGCCATGGTGATCTTTCTCCTGCTTTAGGCAGGACATGCCAGCTATTGTTTTTTTTTTTTTAAATGTTTTCAATACAACTTGTGCTCTTCCACACTATGTGTTCTGCTATTCAAATTGACCAGACTGATAGAACAGAATTTATTATTTTAATACCCAAAACCTGATTTCTGCCCACTGTCTGCAGGGCAACACAAAAACACATCAGAAGGCAAGAAGGATGGAGAGTCACTCGGTAACAAAATAAACACAACGATCTATAAATGCAGCTGGATGTGAATTTTTGCACCTGTAAGCATCCTTTAGGATAAGTTAAATATGCTAGAAGGTGATTGACAATTTTCGTCAGTCCTAAAGACTGAATAACTTAAATGCAGGGCTTCTCATCTAATACAAAGTGCTGAGCACAGAATCCTAAACAAACACTGTCAAATTTAAATCTGGTCTGCACAAAATCTGAAATGGAGGAAATCGTTTAACCCAAGATGAGCCTGCATACTTGGATGACTGCGGTACCAGCTGATTACTGGGATAGTGGCAGGAAAGTCTACCCCAATTGCAAAGGAAAAAAGGATAGGGCATATTAAACTAATCTAAAAAATGCCAAGAACAACAAAATCCCTGAGCCCTGTAAATGTGCTAGTGTTAGACAATAACCTGTGCTCGCTTTGACTTTCACACAGCAAAGCGCTACGCTAGTAGGAGATCTTCATGCATGCCAATAGTCACCATTTTGCTGAAAAATTGAGTAAGAGCATGATGAACCCTACTATCACTTACAGAAGGCCTCAGAGCAGCTTTAGAACTACAGGAAAGTAGCACAGCAAATTGGGGAGGTATCTACATGCACACAGGCAGGCCAGCTGTGCTCCGGAATCAGTTGGTGATGAGGAAGCTCATGGAAATCATCTTCCTCTGGTGTCCCAGATCATTCTACAGTATATGAGCTGTTGCTCCATCTCCACCAACCAATCCTTTTCAAAAGCCCTAGCATAAGCCAACCATTTCATCTGCTTTCCTCAGCAATATTCACAGAAATTAATTTCCATTAATTTCACCTACAAATTAATCCTGGGAGTTCCTTACAGGGGCATTCTTTAACATCAGTGTCATCAGCCAGCGACAAATTATCTCCATTGGTGGGACTTAGCCATCTCACGCTGCTTTTTATTTATTTTTTTTTTTCATAAAACTGCAAACTTTCAAGACTCCAGAACACACTGAATTTTCATTTTGCCTTCTCTGTCGTTTCTTGTATCTGCAAGACCCTTGCAACTCCCGCACTGTTTTCTTACAGTCAAAACACTTCTGCCTTCAGGCCTCCAGTGCACATAGTACCAGCAGTGGTAAAGCCAGATTTCACTGGTCTTGTGCTGTGATTTACCACAAAGTGTAGATTGATGTGGCACTCTTTTTAAATAAAATAAATACTTCAGTAACTATTAACCTACCTACTTAGTAGGCTAGGATTATAGATTCAGTTTTAAACTTTACAAAAGCCTGCTTGAACGTGGCTTATATTTTTTGCAGCATAATCCTGATAGCCTTACACAAGACAACATCTACTACAGGCAGCTACGCCTTCCTTTAATGATAAAGGCTAGAAATATGCTGTTCTGGGCAAGCTGTCCAAATAACCCTAACTGCTTTTTTTTGCCAGATGTCGTTCTCAGAAGTAACTCTGACAGGCCATTTCTGCCCCTTCTTCCCTCATCCCCAAACTGAAATTCTTTATAATCTAGCTATGGTTAACAAGAAATAGCTAATTTGCATATCTATGCTTTTGACAAACGTTCAGGAGAGGATGTTTGCAATCATCCAGTTTCTCCTAGGTTAGTATTCAATCTGCAGCCCCTGAAGTGCTCTCTATCCTTGTTGAGAAAAAGGTACAGGACTGTTGGTCAGACTCCTTTCAGGAAAAGGACTAAGTTGCAGCCAACTTAAGGTCCTGTAAATAAAGATATGAACTTCTCACTCGTTTTCTGTCCAGACTACTAATGTACACTTAAAGAGCATTCAGTTTTTCTTATGAGATAAATAAGCCACTGCTTGGTTAAAAACACACTAGTTTAGGACACTGCATCAATGCCCTCCTAAGACATGATCACAAACAGCTCTGTTTTATGTTTGTGGCTTCTACATAAAATATTCTGTTCTTCCATCCCGATTTTCATTAAAACACATCAAAAAGCGTGATAAATTCTTATGAGGATCAGAAGATGCCTCAATACGAAAAGTGATTAACGTGCACATCTCTAATACTTGAAATATTTCTGACAACATTAACTTTAAAGCACACATTTAATGAATATAATTACTGTTTAAATAACTATAATAACCAAAGTATGAAATATTTATCTGATTATGAGATTTCATTGAAGCCAATAAAGCTTGTCTTTTTCTTTTCATGATGTGTCACTATATTTTTCTTCAGTTTTTAATCCAGATGCAATCTGGCATGACAAAAACTGCTGGCTTCCCAGACACAGCCTGATAAGCCAAATTCCACGCTGATTCAAACCCTACTTTGGAGGGAGCATGTGGGTTTCAAAGACAGCATACAACAGTTGCCGCTGTTGAGAAACTTCTGAAGAAAGATGAATTACCATAGCCAAAATAAGATTGCAGGTTACTGGGATTTCTTTTATGGAACAAGGATTTCACTCATTTCTATTTGCATTCTTCTACTGTGTGTGTTTCTCTGTTTTCTTTCTGATATTACATTAATTCATAGTCGTCAGGTGCTGATTTTGTTGCTGCTATATCAAACAATTTCATCTCCATGCACAGAGCACGTTCCACTGAAAAATCAGAAGACACGCCCCCCTCCCCCCCGCCCCGCCCCAATCACTCTTCTGTATAATTCTAAGTGGAACCAATGCTTTCTTATGCTACCTTACTTCCATCTCTGATAAAGGAAGTTGTGGGGATTTTTTTTGGTTTTGTGGTTGGTTGGGTTTTTTGTTGGTGGTCATGGTTTTTTTTTGTTTGTTTGTTTGGGGGTTTTTTTGGTTGTTTTTTTTTTGGTGGGGTTTTTTTTTTGTGTGTGTGTGTTGGTTTTTTTTTTGTTTGGCTGGGTTTTTTTTGAGTTGGTGTTTTCCTTAATTATAATTTCCATTTTTGTTGCCACAGTCTGGACTGAAGTTCTTTGCTCTATTAACAAATGCAACAGAACAATAAAACAGATTAGGAATCATACCCTATTTCTCTCTATTTCAGCTGTGAAACTGAGATGCATTGCCACCGATGCCAACAGAATTACCCAGATTGAGATATACAAGAATAAAAGACAGAATAATTGAAATATAAATCTGGACCAAAAATCAGGCTTACCTTCACATAAAAGCTTCTGGTAATATTGCAGTTGGCAAAGCATCTTTAGCTAAATATGTATGAGTACAGATAAATATGTATATAGGCTACACTTGTAGGTGCAAAAATATGAATAGAAAAAGAGATGAAACCTGTTTAACTCGCTTAGAGAAGAAAACAAGTGGGGAAATCAAATTGGAATCTGGAACACTTTCACAAAAATATTATTTTGGATCATAAAATATTCTTTCATAGACACACAGGCAAGCAAACAGACTTACTGGAAACTAGCTAGTATTGCTTCTGTCAGCACCTGATGCAACAGCAACATGTGCCTATTTGTCAAGGAAGATGATTTTCTCCAGTAAGTTAATGTCCTCAATTATAGTTTATCATAAAACACTGTTGTTAATATTCACTCTGAGCAGAAGAATAGCTCTGATTATGTCTTCATCCATTTGATTTTTCTCTACACACATGGCCCACATTGGCTTACTGTGTTTGCTGCTGATTAACAGAGAACAAGCCTTGGATATAGCTGTCTATATTAAGCATATGTTTTATAGCAACTAAACAAATTTAAGGCAATTTAAAAAAAAAGTCAAAACTATGGTATTTCCAAGCATCTGTAACAGAAGATCCCAACAATGCAAGTTAAATCTTCCTTTGAAGTCTCAGATCTGAAGTCACGTCACTCAATCCCTAAAACACCAGGGCAAAAGACAGGGTCAAGGTGTAAAGTACCATCTTGGGGGAGGTGGAGAGGGAGAGCAGGAAGAATGATAATCCTCAGAAGTCCCAGAATAGTAATTCAGTATCTGCTCAGATGAAGCAGATGATAGCACAGCAGCTGATGCAGTTAGTGAGCACACAACCCCAGGGATTACTCCTCTTTTCTCCTACTGTTCCTCCATCACCTGGAGGAGCAACATCATCTAGGGATTTTGAGAAGCAGGAATCACTAACCCATCCTTTCTCCAGTAGTCTGGGAGTGCTCACAGGAGAGCACTCTTACTCACTCTTACTAACCTCTTCAGTAGCAGAAGGCATAAAATAAGTCCTGGGAGTTCTTTACACCAGCCTGAGAACACAACAGAGGTAACGGTTTGAACGTTTCCTTCCTTCCTGTCTGACTATCGCTAGGTATACATGTACCTGCTGGAAATGGAGACGAGGAAGGAAATTTGTTCAAAAGGATGTAGAAGAGAGACAATGTGCAGAAAATTGGAGAGTTACAGTCTGATCACATTTTCAGCCTTTAAGACTAGGTCTAAGAACTACCATACAATTTAAAAAGAGCAGTGCCCCTCCCAAAAGGCAGTTCCTCTAAATTTAAGAGGCTCATCATCCTAGTTGGATACAGTCCAGCTGGACATTAGACTCCTATCTCCACCCTCATCACCATGTAGGCTATTTCATTTAAATGTGCTGAAGCTTTTATGTATCACCCTTTGTGCCCAAATTTTCAGAGCAGCTTGAAAAGCATTATTTTCAACTTATGCACAAGAAAGGCAGGGGGGGGAAAAAAAAAAATAAAATAAAATTAAGTGATCTGTCCAAGGCAGCTTCTCAACCCGCACCTGCTCTCAGCACAAATCAGTCAAGGCTGGGCACATCTATGTGCAACAAAAAGTCAGACACAGATACACAAGCTAGCCTTGAACGTGCCAGCAGCAGCACTGCCAGCCATATAAACTTATCAGCACAATGCTCATGGCTCTGCTGAGAAACAGGGAATAGCAGCCTCCAGAGCATCGGTCTAACATAACCACACTGTGAAAATGTGCAAGCAAAGCTAGCTGTGGGCATGGTGCCCACATAAACCTACCCATTCTTAGACATAGCATTAATTTGCCTGAAGGTGGAGCTCAAGAATATGCATACAGTTCCTGCATTTTGTAGGATGAATACCTTCCATTTTATGCACTCCCTCTAGGTCCCTGTCTAGAAGCATCACAAACCTTACATCAAAAGCTAACACAGAAGTTTCTAATAGAAATAACTATACAGGGTCAAAGCCACATAAGTGTATATCCAGAATCACACACACCTGACTGAAAAGACGGACTGTTCTTACTTTAAGTTGCTTAATATTGCACACTTTTAATTACCCATCCTGTAATCTATTCATAGAAGCAACCGTATCTCCCAGGAATGCCTTTCTTCCCTGGGCCACAGCTAGACTCAGACCCTTTTCTGTAAGTCAGAGGGAAGCAGCTCACAAACACATCCCCCCGAAGACCTAATACCCCAAGCACTACCAGCCAGGTCTCCATTTTCACTTACCCTGATTTCACAGCAGCAAACCAGTGTTCTTCAGATGGCCTTAGACCACAAGCAGAAACAGACAAGCATCTCTTCTTGCATTTGTTTGATTCCCTGATACCAGGTAGGAGAAGAGGCACTAGAAACATTAGCTTCTTAGTATGATATGTTCTCTCATTGAGAAGTGAAATTTTAATAATCCACTCTGTTGTTAATTGCCGATATTTAATTTCCTTCAAATCTGAACAAGTTTTTCAATTGTCATTGTTTTATTGTTTATATATACAAAATAAAAGTTTTGAGATGTTAGGAGGCATCCTACAGGAGTTCAGATTGTCTGTTAAATATTTCAAATCACAATTATTAAAATAAATTTATCTTAGTAATAGGACAGTATATCTGAAATTCTAGTACAAGTTATATCTACTGTCATCTCTCAAGAACAGAGTCAAATACTGCTCCAAATTACTCCTCTGTAATGTTATCTGAACATAACCGGGAGCAAAATTCAATGAACGTGCTAAAAAAGCAACTTCACAAGGTATGTAAGCCAGGATTGTATTTCCAAAGGCCAGATCAGCCAGCTGTAACCCAAAGGAATGCTGCAACACATTGTCAGTTTTGAACTTCATATGGCAAATATGGCCAGAGTGCTCGCACCTGAGAAGACTTCGCATTTCTGAAATCACTATTAGTCTAGTAACACCATTTAAGATGCAAAGCCAATACGCAGCTGGCCCAGTTCTGACTCCATTTAAAAACAGAGTTAATCTACACTAAAGCCACTAATGGATATAAAGGGATTCTGGATTTACACCAATACAAATAAGACCAAGGTATGTCTCTTGCTGAGGATCCTGAAGAGCAGATGGTTGCATTACATGTTTTCATTATGACAGTGCCTGAAATTAACTAAGCTAGTTCAGTAGGGATTAGTGGGCACATGCATGATCACATTTGGGTGCTCTATATGTTCAGGGCTGTCTTTACTTCTCTTTACTTGAGAAAATTAGGAACTAGACAAAACCCAAAACTTTGGAACTTACTCAAGTAAAATAGGGACAGTGACAAATGGTCCTCTGTGACTGTGCTTCCCCTCACAATCTGATCCCTTTTCCTGTAACCCTGCTCAAGTGAGAACCACCCATGATAGAAGTGTCTGGTCGTGATGGTGGCACCTGGCTTAAAGTGGATTTGGGGGAGACTGATAACAGCACAATAGCCAAGGGCTAATTTATGGTAATGTACCCAGCTAACCACAGTGCCGGTCAATGTTCAACTTGTGCGAAATTTGGCAGAAACTAACACCTGCAGTTGGTATGCAAATATGACTATTAGTCAATTATCTTACTCCATAAATAATGAGCAGCCCAAAAGCCCTTTGAGCGATCCTGCATGACAGCAGGCTGTGCTTTGCGATCTCCCTTTAAGTAGGGACACATCTTAAGGTTACTCTTCGAGGTTGAGAGATGCCTTGCCGCAACAGAACCTCAGTAATTGAGCTAGGACTTTGCTGAAATTTTGAAATCTTAGCTAAGTGATACAAAGGATTGATTGTGCATGTATACTCCTTTAGACATAAAACGTTGGTCAAGTCTGGGACTAGGATTGGATTCATCTGACCTAGACTCCTCTCTGAGAAGGAGTTTACAAAGCAAGAGGGTCCTTTCTGGATCTCATGACTCAATGGGAGGGTCTCCTCGACAGTTTTGTCTGACCCTTTCTTCTATGCAGTAAATAGAGTGTACCTTACCATCAAATCTTGTTAAATCACTGTCGCATATACCATTTACTAACAAAATTTGTTAACTCACTATTTTATATCAATAAAATATATAGTTGCTTCTCTTATGAGTGAGGTGCATCACGCCACCTGTGATACTCTCAGCAAGTGGCATCACTCAAGTTGTCCTCCCACAATTGAGCATCTGACGGGGCTTTGAGCAACCTGATCTAGTTGGAGATGTCCCTGCTCCTTGCAGGGGGGTTAGACTAGATGGCCTTTGAAGGTCCCTTCCAACACAAACCATTCTGTGATTCTATGAACAGAAGACAGCATTGTCAGGAAATTAGCCTGGCACATTAACTGAAATGCTATCCCTTAAGTAATGCTAATGGCAACACTTATCTGTACACCCCTTCCTTAAGCCTTGCTTTTCCCATGACACAGGACTAGCAGCAAGACTTCCATTAGCACAGGATGGGGTCCTTCTTAACAGCTTTCTCAAAATCTGAAACACAAGCTCATCACTCTGCATTTGTGTCACGCAAAATTAAGTTTTCATGAGTCAAAATGAAGATACTCAAATCCCAGACTCGTTACCAGAAACTCAATTAAGAAAGTATGAGTTAGCTCAAAATAAACAGCACCTCCCTCACCGGCTACAAAAATCCCTATTCAGTATTAACTCCATTGTAGTCTGTTTGCTTCTTTCTTCATGCAATTCCTCTCTCCCACCAACTTTATGCATTACGATTGAGCCATACAGTCTGTTAAATATGTGCTAACTCATCAAACTTGGCATATTTCATGCAGACACTTCCCTTTCAAGAACGCTTTCAGTGAAATTATTTTTTAGAAGCAAGAAAAGCAAGCAGAGACAAATATCATAGGCCAGGATGCTGGAAGCCCAGGTTCAAGTGCCTGAGCTCTGTCTCAATGAGTGATACAGGATGTAAAACTATTTTGAACTGGGCAGAAAGAAAACATGAGCTGGGGTACCCCATATCCTACTCACTACAGACCAAGTTACTTGATCCTGAACCGAGATTCACATGCTTTCTATTTGAAAAGGGAAATGCATTGACATTCAGACATCAGGATCAATGCAAAAACGTTAGAAATATTTGAAATGTTGAGTTTTCGGTATAGTACCTGAAAGAAAAAAAAAAAAAAAATAGATGCCTTGGGGATGAGGCAAAACAGCAGCAGCATTCCCCAGACAACCAGAGCCTGCCCTTGCACTGCAGGCAATAGCAAATGATCAGAGACTGGCTATGTCATCCTGCCGATTTGCTTTTCCCATGTTATGCTGAAACAAACAGACATGAGGCAGGGTGAAGGAAAAAAAAAAAACAAAAAACAACCAAAAAACCCCCAAAGAACAACAACAACAACAAAAACAAACAAACAAAAAAACAACAACAAAAAAAACCGCCACACCAAATCCTTGGGTTTGGTCCTGCCAGTGAAGCTCTGCTACCTTTTCATCAAGCTCAAGAGAAAACAGCGTTCAAAACAAATTGCCAGAGTATTCCTCAATAAATAGCCGCAATTGATCTGGAAATTACAGTCGGGGATAGATTCATTGATGCCAATTAATACATTTTCACATCATTTAAATTGTTAAGAGTAGCTGTAATTGTCCCTCAAAGTATCCTGACAATGAACCACAATAAATCAAGTTAAATATACCAAGTGAGCTGCAATATCAGGTGGCATTGTTTTAACATTTACTGTAATAATAATTTGAATGACACTAACAACTGACCAGAAAACAACGTGGAGTAGAATGGCCCTTGAATAGCAAAATAGCACTTCACTTCATCAACCACTGACACATCGCAGCCATCACTTGTATTTCATCCATTGTCCAACAGCAACAGGTTGGACAGACAGACAGAGAAAGAGAAAAATAAAGGGAAAAGTCAGATTGTGGGGTTTTTCCCCTCCCCTGTAATTCTGCAGCAGTCAGTTGCACTAAGCAGCACGTCCCATTTTATTTTCTTCAGGGAACATAGGTTTTTTTAGATAAACTAATCCAAAACAGCAAAATTGTTATAACTAGCTATTCCATGTATCAAAGTCATATTTTTTTTTCTGCTCTAAGAGGTCTGTATCAAACATGGTATGAAAGGCCATTTGACTGAAATAAAAAAAGAGGAAATCATGTTCTTCAAGGAATCTCCCCCTACCCTGAGTTTTGAGAAGAAAAAGCAAAACAGATAAAATCAATTTTGTATTTTTTAAAGCTACCAAGATCTATCATTGACATCTGGTGGAGGATTGTAAGGAGCAATACAGAAGGGTAAGGAAATGGATTGGAATCTACAGCTTGTTGGGTTTTTTTTTTTGTTGTTGTTGGTTTTTTTTTTTAAGAAGGAAAAAGAGCAAAATAAGCATTTGGAGAAGATATCATTCTTAAAAATGTTAGGCAAAGATCACTAGCTTTGTTAGCTTCTTCAGCTTACATCCTTTCTTTGATGAACAACTGTGATAGGGACACTTTTCCAATGGTGACTCCAACATGACTCCTTTACAGGATTTACTTATATCATCTATCATTTACACTTGAAATGAGCAGGAACAGAACATTCACTAACCATGTAAAAAGATAGCACATGCAATACTTTTAAAAGACAAAGATGCAAAAGATTTGGAAAAAAAAAAAGAAAGTTTTCTTACACTAACATGCCTACTCACAGAGGCAAAAACAGGACAGGAACTAAATCAGAACCAGGTACCTGCTCCACAAGCACTGCTGGGATAATGCTGTAAGTACACTCACTGACTTCAATGGGAATTGTGGTTCTAAGCACCACTGAACATTAAGTTATTTCCAATTAGTAATAATTTATGAAAGGAGAGTTTGCAAGAGGTATGAGTCCCTCAGATATACTCTAGCTGAATTCAAAGTGCATCAGACACGGGAGCAGCAGGTACCGCTGTCATATATAATTTATCATAAGGGGCCTTCTCCAGCCTCCAGCATCAGTGCTCTGCGGGCTGCTCTTGCAGGCAGCTGGAAGAGCTGCTGAACAAGTGGCCTCTAAGAAGTTTTTTTGGGTATCAAGTTTCCCCTGAGCTGAAAGCTCCCCGAGTTGCTGGTGAGGACAGCAGCTTTTCATTCCTGTTTGATGTTGTTTTGGCCTCTGAATTAAAGACAGAATTTGTGGTGTAGGGGCCATATGAATCCCCTTTCAACTCAGAGTTGAAGCAAGAAATGAAGTCATTTAAGTAATTCCCCTGAAATATAAGCCACTTCCTGCATGAGTTAAGACTTTTCAAGTCACTTGTAGAACACAGTTGGAAGTAAAACCTGTCCTTCTGAGACATATTTTAATTGCTGCTGATGCTCGGAAAGACACTGAAACCTTCTGGGAAAACCAAGAATAAAAGTCTATTGGGAAAGCCAACATAGAATCATAGAATGGTTAGGGTTGGAAGGGACCTTCAAAGGTCATCTAGTCCAAACCCCCTGCAAGCAGCAGGGACATCCCTGACTAGATCAGGTTGCTCAGAGCCTCATCCAGCCTGGCCTTGAACGTTTCCAGGGATGGGGCCTCCACCACCTCTCTGGGCAACCTGTTCCAGTGTTCTATAACTCGCATCGTAAAAAATTTTTTCCTAATATCCAATCTAAATCTACCCCCCTCTATTTTAAAACCATTACCCCTCGTCCTATTGCAACAGGCCCTACTAAACAGCCTCTCCTCATCTTTCCTGTAGGCCCCCTTGAGGTACTGGAAGACCGCTATCAGGTCTCCCCGGAGCCTCCTCTTCTCCAGGCTGAACAGCCCCAACTCTCTCAGCCTGTCCTCATAAGAGAGGTGCTCCAGCCCTTTTATCATCTTCATGGCCCTCCTCTGGACCTTCTCCAACTGGTCCATGTCCTTTTTATGTTGGGGGCTCCAGAACTGGACACAGTACACCAGGTGGGGTCTCATGTAACAGAAGAAGGGGAAAAAAAAGTGCATCATGACAACAGTCATCTGCAGCTATAGATAGCATTTGGGAACAAAAAACAGACACATATGCAACAGTATAAAGTAAAGATTTTTCCTTAACTTTTTACGTTTTTCACACCATTTTTGATACAAACTATGTATCGGAAAAGTGTAAGAGCATAGTAAGAAATAAAGTAAAGAATCACTAGTTTTAATTTATAAAGATATTAATAAAACCAATTTTGCCTTGAGATGGCTTCTTCCAGTACTACCAGCTCCAGCAGTAATTACACACATGTATCCAACAGCAAAATTTTGCTGGAGTATTTAAGCCAAATCAAAGTATGAGGTAATTAGTCCTGTAAACTAGAGACCTTATTCAGCATCACTTGCACAGTCAAAACTCCTGCCACAGCCCCAGGGAATTCTGCATAATTAAGGCACAAAGAAAGTGGCTTTTGAATTGCATCTGAAGAAATCTGGCTAGAGATGGGCTCTTTTGAATTATGGTAGCTGGTTCAGAAGTATCACCAATATCCATCTCAATGGTATGTTGCAAATTGGAATGCAAGGTTGGGCAGATCAAGCTATCAGGAGGACAAGCAGGAGGTAAAAGAGGATTTCACAAATATTAAAGCTGTCTTTTGGGAGAGGATCTTGTGACTTCAAGTCCTAGGAGACGCAGCAGTTCTAAGGGGGCTAAACTGACCCATCTGCCAGCTCTTGCCCTGCCTCCTCAGCACCAACACAGACATTTGTCTAAGCCTGTGCCTAGTCATTTTACCTCAATAAGCTGGCAAGAAACAATTTTTAGTTACTCTGGATTTATGCTGCCTTAGAGGTCTACAATGCCTTTGAAAGGATGGTACCACAGCACCTAGCAGATGGATCACCACACATAACCATGGCTTTGCAGCACAGGGGCAGAGTGGCACAGACAGACCTTGATGAAGACAGATGAGGCATTGCTGCTCCCTTTCCTCATCTCACACTCTTCAGAAGGATTCCTCCTCTCCACCTTGAACTGTCTTCTAAGTGCTTGACTGACAGCAAAATAAACCACCTCCATCTGCTAAGACAGAAAATTAAACCTAGATCGAGGAGGAAGCTGTCATTGCCTGGTTCGTTGGCAAAGTGTGCTGGCTGACTAGTAAGTAGCAGGGCCAAAATCAAGGCCACACAGCCACAGTTTTGGTTGAAGGGAGAAAGAGCATTACCATCTTAGGTGACAGCCTGCTGTTGGATTAGGTCAGTAAGGCTTTGGAACCTGACAAGCTATTGCAAACAGCAGGGTCTGCTTCTGAGTGTCACTGTTGAAACATCATCCAAAAAAGGTTTGGAAGCTGGTTTATCTTCTACAGGACAAGCAAAGACATGATGACCTCTTGTCCTCTTAGTGCACGTTTAGAGACCATGCCTTTCGCTGATTTGCCTTTCCCTTGATAAACATGTAGAAAAAAAAATAATAATGTTCTTTTAATTTGAACAATTCCCTTCTCTTTAACGCTGGACATAGAGTAAGTTGTAGACATAAAATTTCAGATTAAGCACACTTCAATACAACACACACAGAAATGGGAAAAATAAAAGACACCTTTTCACTACTCTATAAAAGACAGGCTTATTTTTATATCCATATGGAGTACAACTGTACCTAAATGGAAGAGAGATGTCAAGCCTGCTCATACAATCTGCAGAATTTTCATTATTGCCTCTAATACAGATATGTTTGAAACACAGAGAAATTAATGAAGTCATTTTGGTATTCCAAATTTGAACAAAACAGTGACATATGTTAAAACTCGGCAAATTGTCTATATAATCACCAAAGGGATTAAACTCAGCATGAAGAAAAAAAAAAAACAAAACAAAACAAAGCAAAACCAAAAAACCCCAACATAACAAAACCACAGTGCTTCTCATGTAAGAGACATTCAAGAGGAAATTTGTATCACATGAAAAGGTATGATAGGCATTCAGAAGTTTTACCTGCAACCTTTAACTAACCCCAAGATTTGAATCAAGTGTAAAGAAAAAAAAATACAAAAATATTGTCTACAGATCTCACTAGACAAAGGAAATAGACTGACTAAAGTAACAATTATGAAAACTACTCTTTTTTCATAGTTATTTTTCATGGATTCTTTGCAAGTACAACTTGCGATATATCAATTTTGACCATATTTTATTTTAATACTGTAACAAAATGTGTACATGTGTACACACAGACACTTCTAGAAAACCTGCAAGGCACAGTAGCTACATCAGTACACGATGAGCAAATAGCTCTGAGTATTTATGATAGAAGCATCTCAGAATGGAAAAAAAAGTGGTTACTGGTAATAAAGCTACCCATTTTATTGTGCCCGATTACACTTAGATAATAAATCAGCAATCAACTGGAAAAAGGTAAGTGGCAAAAATTCCTAGCACTGGGGCTAGAAAATAAAGAGGGCAAGTAGAATGGAAAGTATATGTGGCAGTTTTATGGAGAAAAAAAACAAAACAACAAAAAACAAAGCTTCCTATGATGTGCTTAATAGCACTAGAAAGTAGAATACGGAGATGAACAAGGCTTATGGAATAGAGAGGAATGGAAGCGGCTCTAACCACGTTAGAAATGTGACTAGAAAGGCCACCTTCAGTGTTAATTTACTCTAAGAGGTAAAGTTCTTGTCCTGCTGCCAACTAATGCGTAGACTTCATTCCCTTTGAAGTCAATTATAGTTGTCCACATTACAATAGCTACTGTCCTGCTGATGATTCTCATGTTCACCTCCAAGAGCCATTGTTCTTCTCTAGTTTCCTCTGATAAAAAAAAAAGTCTGGTTAAAAATAAATAAATTTAAAAAAAAAGAATAAGGCTTGAAATGTTGATACAAATTGTTAACTTCTGTTTATTCATAAAAGCAATCCAAGCATTCTCCTTCCTCTCCTATTAGAGTAGACCATTGACTCAGTCTAATGTATTTCCTGCTTGCATTCAAAAGATACCAATTTTGGTCTAATGCCATGTTCCAGTAAGAAGCTTCTCATATTTGGAGTGTGGAATATAACCTGTTACATATCAAACTAAGTACATCCAAAAATTATATATCTAGAAGAGAGCTATACTCCTGAAAGTGAAGATTGGTTTGTGTCTATTCTCTTCACGTGAAGATGCCACGCATTTCAAGTAAGGTAGAAGCTGCATACCTAGTATGTTTATGGAAGTGACATGTTTGTTTTGCAGGGAAAGATAGTAGGCATTTACCAGAACCCCTGCATAAAAAAAAATGGTTCTGCTGCTTATTTTTGAGTAAGGGAGTATACATAATCTGACTCCACATCCAGAATTCCTACACCACTTGATGACAAAGGGATCAACTTGACAAATGGCTGGTACTGCACACAAAGGAACACAAATAACCACTATGAGCTGTGTTACTGGAGTATAAATTTATTAATAAAAATTTCTGAAAATACAAGATTCCTTAATAGATGTTAACAAAGCAGGTAACTTATCCAGGCTTATCCATTGCAATATGCAATCACAACCAGCATCTCAGTGAAATATTAATAATTAGAGATTCATCATTAGGACAAATGAACTCTTCAGTAAGAGTATTGTTTGAAACCTCAAAATAAAAGCTTTAGATGATATTCATATTTCTATTCAGACAACCGCTACAGTTGGGAATCTCTGCCTTATCGAGCAAGATGCTGTACTGCATGCATGTAAGAAAAAAAAAAAAAAATCTCATAGTCAAAGACCTTTATGTTACTTTCTGAAGGAAAAAAAAAAATTAATCAGAGCTCCTGAGAATAAAATGGCAGTGTTATGGGACAGTTTTCATCTTCATCCAAACAGAGAACAAAAGACAAAAAAAAATTTGCAGAGGGAGTATTTTGGAACCTGTTAAAAAAAAAAAAAATAGTTCCCTAATATTGCTGCTTCTGTGGAAAAACAAACAAAACCTTTATGCCTCCTCGCATGCCCCTGTTGTCCATTCTCTCTAATTGCATCAAAGAGGGTCACCAAATGCATAATGTTAATGAATATTCCTTAACGTTAAAGACAACTAACTGCTCTCTAGCTTTACGCACAAATTTCAGTTCCTCCTGAAACTGGTGAAGCCCTGTATCTCCTCAGGCCTCTTCTCCACTCCCATTCACTACAGGAAAAATGTGAAGCAGCTTTTTCCTCACAACCCTGCAAGACAGAAGCATGGTCACAGCAGACACCTGAAGTTTTCCTGAAGGTTACTTTGACCTCTTATGTAGTCACAACATCTACACTCCAGAGCCCAGGGAATAAAGCGTAGGCAGCAATGCAGACTAGCCATGGTGGGACAACAACCCTGCAGACTGTTCAATGCTGGCAACTGCTTCCTCTTAACAAGTATAAGACTGAAAATAAGTTAACTGTGTTTGTAACATATTAAGCCCTGAAAGGTGCTCTCCAATGCTTTGCAGTACTCCTAACCAATCTAGCAAATAGAGGTCACTGACCTACACAGTCTGTGCCTCTGCTCTGTGAAAGACTACCTTATTCATGGTAGAGACATCCAAGCAGACAGCTACCAGTAGTCAGATTGTGCTTATTTACACCGAAAGCAGCAGGAGTTCTCTTGAGACCACTGGGCGATACATCAAGTTCCTAGGTGCTGCAATGTAAATCCCACTGAACACTCTCTCCCCTAAAGTTGGCATCAGACGACCTCCAGAAAAAAAAGGCACTGTGGGCAGTTAAGACTAACTATTACTACTTCTCCAGCTATATCAGTCGTTAAATGCAAGTCATCGATTCATCATCGGATGAATTACCTGAGCCTCAAATACTGTTCAGTAGCAAAGTCCCTCCAAGAATTAAGATACATGATCATTATGAACACTAATGTGGAAGTGTCTAACGTCTTCTACTTTATTTAAAATGGTCATAGACACTATGCAGAAGAAATAAAAAAAACCTAGTGTACCAGCCACAGAAGAAATGGAACAAAAGATGACTGCCATGGAGAACTCCCATATATAATGTCTGAGAAACTTACAGCTCTTTGGGAGTGAAAAATCCATCTGTATATTACCTTTTATTGTTGTACAGCAGATACAATCCAATATTGAATTTATTGGAATAGTTGAGGGTACAGAAAGACACAGCAGGAATTAAGCACTAGGGCTCAATGGTGAAAAATCTTGATGTTGTGTGGCAAACTTACTTTAGAAAGCATGGCAACTTACCTGGTGGTTTCAGTTCATATCACTCTTACCATCAAACTTGATACTGAGGCCAGTGATTCACCATTACTACTGAAGAGAGTCAGGAAAAATTATTTTGGGCACTTTTGGCATAGAAAGGGAGCACTCACTAGTCTAGGTCTTGTCCTTAGACCTTGAGGACTAAGACAAAAGTAGCAAGATATTGCTCTGTATCAGTATATTTAAAAAAAAAAAAAAGGCAGTAAGACTTCAGAAGAGGGAAGAAAATAAGAAATTTGGGAAAGCATAGAACACTTGCACCGAAGAGAATTATAAACTACAGTATAAGTGTTTTGGTATTTTCCCTTGCTGTAAACTTTAAGTCCATTAGACAACAGATGAGAAATTTAAAATTAAATACTATGACTTTGAAAAGTCTGGGTCACAACCCATTCTGTTACGCCAAACTCACTTTTACCAAAATTCCAAAGTATATACTTGGAATGAAAAAGAACAACTAGGACACTTAGAAACCTTATGTAGTTTTTCAACATCAAAGATATCTTTTTTTTCTTCTGGCAAGTTGAAATTGTGGTGTCCCATGTACTTACCTAAGGGCTGAACATACTGAAAACCAATGAAAAAAAAAAAAAAGGATACTTTCAGATAAAAATATTTTATACTGGTTTGTAGCTTAAAAAGAAAGCAATGGGAGTCATGCCACAAATACACACATTCCTACAGATCTCTCTTAGATGCTGCCTCTGAAGTCCCGTTGAAAGTGAAAACCGGAGAAGACTCAAACATGTCGTTTTCCTGCTGTCTTGCCCACTACTTACGATCCCTTAGTCATCATACCCAGTGAACAAAAACTAAACCAGCCTTCAGGCTACTCTAACCTGAGCTGTGACAGTGAATCACTGACACATAACCATCTGTTGGATCTCAGGTTCCTCTGCTTATGCCATTTCTGAGCTGCTGGAGAAGCCTACTTCCCAAACCAGCTTTCTCTGAACACATCCTTTGGCTCATGCAGAGCCTTTGACTTTCTACCAAATCCTCCCCAAGGTCTCTCAGGGCCAAGCACACATCTTACACTCAGAAACTCTTCAGTTTCAAAACTGCAAGGAGTTGGAAAACAATGCTTCCTTTCACAAAAAGTATAAATTCTCTCAAGATTATCCAAAAGCCACAGTATAAAGCCTCAAGATTTAAAGCTTGTTTGAAAGCCACGGGAAAAATTACTACAGGCTACAAATCATCTTAAAGACAGAAGGTCTGTTTGTCAAGTTTCATATAAACCACAGACTCAGTTTTCACCGATCCTTGCTCATTTGTAAGCAAAACTAAATGCCTTTTCAACATTTTAATCACACATCAATTTTGCTGCTTATACTAAAACTGGATTCTTTAGAGGATCACAAACACTCCTAATTACTGGGAAAGTCAGAACCAACCCCAGATAAAATCTCTGCAGCTTAGCTCCATCTCTCCTCTACCACAAGTCTTCTCAACATAAGTCTCAACTACTTCCAACCTAAAATACTACAATGGAATATATATGGAATTCCAGTCATAATCTCCCCTCCTCTCAAGAGGTAGAAATAAAGACAAAAAGCAATTATGCCAGGATTTTGCTGCTCTTTTTACACTTCTGTACTGACTGCTCAGAGCTGCTATGGTGTGAAATACTCTAAATATGAACGTAGCTGCATCTGTGGGAGCAGATGCTTGGCGATGTGGCACATCACCAAGCCAGAGGTGTAACGGCATGGTCTCAGCTAAATGTGTTATGGCAAATACTTTACCCTTTGTTGACAGGCATTAAAACAGAACAGCTCCAGGGAATGAAAGGGACTGCATCTGTGCATGGGAGAGGGAGACGTTGAGAATATGTAAAAAGAGAAGAAAAAGAAAAAAAACAAAACACAAAATCAAAACCCAACAACTTTTCTCCTGTTACAGTTTCAACTGCGAAGCTCAATGCCGCAAACAAAACATCACAGAAACAAATCAACTGAATACTAAGAGAGGATCAGAGGACTGTTGGATTTTTTGAAAATAAAGTAAATAAAAATCAAAAGCATGCTTATTCTTCACTCCCAGTTCACTCTTCACTATATGAAAGTCTTACCATCATGTTTCACAGTGTAGGTGGCAAATAAAAAACACAAGGCAATAGAAAACAAGGCCTGCAGTGTTACTGTATTTTAAACTCATTAATGAAATCAGTTCCCATGAAACCAAAGGGTTGACAGTACTGGCCAACCCAGAAAATATGTGTGCGTGTGCAGTGCGTGCATGCAAAGCTGAGACTGCAGAGGGACAATGGCATGATCTCATTTTTACTTGAGTTCCTGATGTAACTCTATGAGGTTCAGTGGAGGGCTCTTGATTTCACACTACCAATCAATCAAAACAGAGTTCCAGCTGTTAATAACATCAGCTCTCAGAATTGCTTTTAAGCTGTTTATGAGCCTGCAGGGCATCTGTGAAAATGTTTATTTTTGGGGTGTAAAAATAAGCATATTCATGCAGGCTTACAGAATTTTAAAAATAAAATACTAGAGCGAACAAGCTGTCCAATCATCTCAGTAGAGCTGCCTCCTCACATTTACGTATTTACAATTGACCCTGCCAGAGACATTGGCAACAATTTATTTTAAAAGACAAGCATACCAAGCTTATTTTTTGTGTTTTCATTGACATTAAATTAAAAAAAAAAAAAAAAAAAAAAAAAAAAAAAAAAAAAAAAAAGAGTGCCCTACCTCATTCCCCCCACAAAAAACCCCAAACAATCCACTTCATAAACCCAACAACCCATAGTAAAGTCAGAATACTGGCATTTCCTCCCCTCCCCAATTATGCATCCAAGCTGCCGTGCTCTGTCCAAGAAAACAGAATAGTTATTTTAATTGAAGTATCTTGTGAATATTTTTTAAGGTCAAGGATGCTTCCATGACAATTATATTGGGGGGGTGGGGGGGGGGGGGTGAGAGTGGGGGCAAGAAGATAAAAATAAATATGAATGATTTTGATGAATAAACAAGCTAAGGTGAGATTCCCTTGCAAGCCTCCTGCTAAAATTGAGGGCATCACAGTCTGCAGGTTTGTTTTAAAAGTTTGTTGTCCTATTTTTTAGTCATGCCCATTCCAGCTTAAACTTAGAATTGACTAGAGATAAGCAAAAAACCTGGTTTCCTCTGTCATATCAGATGTCTTGCAGGACCACCTGAAGAGACCAATTCTCATCTTTTCACTACTCTAAGCTGGTACTTACCTAAGCTGCAAAAGAGTTTAAGAGGTCAAGGCTATAAAATACTTAAAATTGACCATAGCAAGCAACAGCTGAGACTCAACATCCTTAGGAAAGCAAAAATCCCTAATTGAACTTCTGCTAAATGCTCTTTTATTTGTTTTCCCATGTGAGTTCCACGATCTCTTCTGGTCCCAGTCTCACACGAGCGGGCACTGCCTGAAGAAGCTCTGACAGCTGGATGTCACTGGCCAGTTCCAGAACTGAAAGGCCAGTGAGTGCACCTTGGTTGCAACCTACCTGTTCTCTAGAAAGATATTTTGTTGTTTAAGGACAAGGATGCTTTGGGACTGGGAGAGGAATTTAAGATACCACAGTCATTGTTCCTGTTTAATTACTGCAGGTGGTTACATCTTTAAATATGGTAATTTAAAAAATAAAATTACTGTGATACCTTTAAAAAAGGGATTAATTAATACTTCATTAGTATATGGATAGTGCAAATGAGTCCTTGCACTTAAAGTAGATTAACTGAGGTCCAAAATAAATAATTAAAATATGCAAATGAGTTTTCCACTGCAATTGTATTTTATTCACATTGTATAGTATTTATAGCTATGTTCAGTGGATAGTAATAAATAGCCTTATGAAAACAAAGGTATCTAAATTAATTCCATGCTATTTAAGTAGGCTTTAGGCTGTTTTCTAAGTACATATGCAATTTTTAAAAAGCACTTCTATCTGGAAACAGAAAAAAGCAAACTTGACAGATTAATATCTTCTTTTTCAGTTTTTCACAAGACCTTTGTTGCCTCTGTGATGCCTAACTGTAGCCTGCTAGACGCAAAACTAAACAAGATCCTGAAATTGGCCCTAAGGCATAAAGTTTTACAATATCAGATACATGTTATTTTGAAGAGGGGAAAAAAAAAACAAAGAACAAAACAAAAAAACCAACCCCCCATGAAGACAAATAGGTCTCTAAGCCTTCCACTGCAAAGATTATTCTTTCCAGCCCCCCTTCCAATTCCACTAGTTTAAATGAAAACACAATTTTTAAGCAGTTTTGCAGCATTTCGTAAAACATGATCCAATTCTCAGGCAGTAAAAACAAAAAAAAACCCTCTGATTTTCTTTTAACAGATATTAAAATAAGGATACGAATATTTTGGGTGAGTTGAAATATCTAAGATCAATAACAAAAACACACAACCATTTTAAATTTCTCTCTTTCCTACAGCTTCAGTAGCTGAACCTTCCCCTTCTCCCAGTCCAGAGTCAGGGGGGGAAAAAAAAAAAAAAAAAAATATTTTCAGCTAAATGATCTTGTGCAAGCACATGTATGCAATCAAGTCAACATGAACGTTCAGTAAAAGCTCTGACAGAAAACTCTGCACTCTCACTCTTGTCACCACAGTGAGGATTCTTTAGTCATTGGGCTTTCTGATATTGCTACAAACTGATTTCTGTTGAGATCTTTAACCACATCTCTCACCTTCCCCATGAACATCTGCATCTTCCTTCCACAAAATTTAAGCTGAACTTATTGTAGCAAGCCCAGAGATGAGTCAGTCTGCTCAGGAGCACCTAGAAACTCAAACTGTAGTGTCAACATTACCAACAATTATTTCCATACACCATAGTTTCTCACGTGTAATAAAACCCCAGAACTTGTTGAAATCTCAGCATATAACGATGGCAAGCATTTTCAATAGCATTCAAGATACATACTTTAAGGTATGTAAACCAATTTGGTTTAACAAATTAAATTTCTATTTCTCTTCCATTTACTTTTTCCAAGGTGCCCCAACATATTCAGCTAATTCCTGACAACATAAATTAAAAGTTCTGCTTTTACGTTTCCAGTGCTAGTCAGTCATGTTTGACAGAAAACATACATTCTAGACCAAATTTCAGGCAATAGTAAATCTGAAATGAAGTTTACTTTATACTGAAACTATGCATTATACTATAAGTGTTAACATAAACTATAGTATTATTTCATGCACATAAAATCTTGCATTGTTTCCCGTTTTGTTTGAAGTTTTTTTTTTTTGTAAAAACATACTCAAATAGTTTTGAAGGAAATACACAAATATTCTGTTAGACTGCTTGAGTGTCAAACATTCTTGTCCCTTTCAGATTTCTGTAGTCAAACAGTCAACTTCAAGAACACATATAAGACCTTAGAAGGAGTAATTAGGTTTACAGAAATTATCTTATCCTGACCCAGTTCTTGCCACCTGAGTTCCCAAGTGGAGTGTCAGTGGGAACTGAACGGGGGAAAAAACCCAACAACCCTGAAAACTGAAAAGACCCTGCCTTTACTCATGAGAGCAGATTCAGCCTCTCCCCTTTCTCCAACGGACAGCAAAGTAAGAGGATGTTTGTTAGAACCAAGGGACAATAAGGACTTCCAGCTTTGCTCTGTACCATACTACCTACAATTTGGACTCTCTTCTCCATAGCTGGACCTTGCATGGACTTCTTGAAATTAAAATATTTGCTATCTCAAATCATATTCAAGAAGTATCCACTCCAGATACTGAAATGGCTTAAAAAAATGATATGGAAAAAGCTTCTCTCATGAATAGTGTTCTACTTCAAACAGTAGCTAAAGTACAGAAACTCATCAACACTTGCCTCTGTTCTATATCGAGGACATTTGGGTTCTGGTGCTGGTGTTACCCTTGGCAGGAACAGGCATCTTAAGGCCTAGAAGAAAATCTAGAATCTCTGTCAAAGCCTTCATAAAACAACAGCTAGCATTCAAAAGGTGAAGCTGTTATCAGGACAGCTGGCACTGTGTAAAAAAGCTATGTGCTAGTATGAAACAGAGTACATAATTTAAAGCAGGCACAATCATATAGTACGGAAAATTACCATAAAACTATAAAACAATAAAACTCCTTACCAATACCTTTCTATGGAAACTAATATTTATTGTATGACTGAAATTGTCTAGTCAGCCTTTCTTTGCATCACTTCAGAGAATTTAATTTCCTAATTCTTGTGTTCGGTCTTAATACACTTACAAGAGCATCTTTCTCATTAAGATTGGCTTGAACAAAAAGTATCTTCCCCAAAGACAACTGATATTGACTGAAGGCCTCAAAATGCTAAAGATTACCACATACTTAATTGTTCTAATTGTTGCTTAACCTCACCATTGTTACACTGTGCTGCATTCCCAGTCTGAACTTTCCTCAACTTCCAGACATTGGATCTTGCTTTTTGCTGATGACACAAAGCTTGTTCTCAAGCACAACCTCTCTGCGTAGGTACTCAGAGGCTTAAGCTAAAAGACAGTTTCCAAAATGATTCTGATATCAAAGCATTGTTTCACATAGAGTTGCTTATGCAACATCTATTAATCATTATTACTTATAAAGAACCATGACATCCCACAGGCAGCACAGCATCACTATTCCATGTGTATCTCAGTATCCCTCTCTCCTTCCAGCTGAAAACAAGCTTGTGAGGAGCAGTATCCAAAGATTCAATGTGGGGATCATTTCTTTGCTAAAAGGCTTGACTTCAAGGACAGTTCTGCACTCGTAAAAAGAAACATGGTGGCACTATACACATTTCTCTACACTTCCCATCCAGGAATCTGCAACATATATTTGTGTATTTATTTGGTTTTAGCAAGGATGCACAATCAAAACCATTTCAGCATTTCTCTCAAATCAGAACATCTGTTACGTACCAAGAGAGATGTCCTAAAAACCTACATAGTGCTAGATTTTATTTTTCTATTTAGCAGTAAAGCATTCTATATTTATGTGCATCAGCATCAGGATGCTGGGGACTTTATATACACATAAGCTGAACATTCATCTGTCAAACACTGCTAATAATCAAATCCTATACTTCCAACCCTAGCATACAAGACTTGCTTATGTTTTTTTCCTCCATTTTAGGACACTAATTTTAGCATAATTCTGTTGTCACCATTCCTGGTTACAGATACACAGTCTGTACTTCAAGACTACTGTTTCTCAACTAAATCAGAAACTGGAAGATGAAAGAACTCCTTGAAAGATTTGTCAGTGAAATCTCAGGATTCTCATGGCTCACCGATAGATGTTTTCTTTCTGCCAAATCTTTCCTGTCTCTTACAGAACCTGTACCATCTTATGTATGACTTCTCTGTGTAAGTAATTAGAGGAAAAAATATGTAAGAGAAAAGGCATATTTACCATAACTGTACTTCAAAAATAACAAAACTTGCAATGGAAACAAGTTTAATCAATGACCAAGGATAGAGCAGTAATAGGTGCTAACCATCCCTCTCCTTCCCAAATCTATAGGGTCTTTGATTCAAAGCCTAGTTCCATACACCTAAATAAATAAAAGATCTCTTGCCTTTGCTACTCTCTGGGGAGGGAAAAAAAAAAAAAAAAAAAAAAAGAAAAAGAGATTCGGGAAATTTTATCATGCAGATGTGAAGGTTGACTCTAGTAGTCACATCTGCATGGATGTGCACGCTTTCTGGACAGACCCTCTGCAGCCTGAAACCTTGTGCAATTGTTTACTTGCGTGTGGGCAAAATGCCTGGTGTTGTGCATGAGTATCATGCTGTACTGCTGACGTGTACCTTTTTGGTGGGCAGCACAGTGCCTCACTGCTCAGCTGGAGAAGCGGGGAATCTGCAACCCAGTGCCAGTCACCCCCTGTTACAGTCCAGCAGGCACCTGCAATAACTCAGCACCAATGGTCCTCAGCTCCCTTTTGAATATAGCTGAAAGCACCTTCCAACTCAGAAGACGACCAACAACTCTCCCCAGGCACCCACGCTTCTGAAAGCATGGATATTAGAGACTTTAAGATTGTTATATACAATATAGAAAGTGTCATCAATAAGAACTGCTGACATTGAGATGAAACTCAATGCAGAGGTCGCCAACAAAAATCCTTTGAGAATTAATCAGATGCCTTGAAAGTGATACCTTCTAAGCTTTGACAACCTCCTTTAATTAATGTTTCCCTTCAAACCTCTAAACAAACATCACTGAATGAAGTTGTGTTAAGCTTTCTCAGGGGTTATGTTGGGGAACAGACACATTGCAATCAAACTGTTAAACAAATCTGATCTTGACACAGAAATAAGATTTCCTAATTTAGGTTTATCCTATCCTATTTTCCTATCTATATTATGATGAAATGGTTTAGCTTCCATTGCTGTTGCTGTTTGCACTAGTGCTTTTTTTTTCGTAGGAAAACTGTGGGTTTTTTCTTTTTCTTTTAAGCAGAACAAGAAAAGGGAATAATTATCCAACTATTCCTCAAACTACATGCATGATGAAGGGCACACTAAAAAAAGCTCAATGATCAAACAACATAAGAGCATACAAGAAAAATTATGAAAAGGAGCCACACAATTGTGACTTACAGCAGACATTTCTTTGGTTGGAGTTTGTTTGTTTTAATGTTGCTATTTCTAACAATCTTTTATCTGACTTTGTTTCCCCAGATGTTATTGCTTCCCTTAGATTTTTTTTTTTGTTCACTCTTAGAAAAAACCAAAACCAAAAAAAAAAACAAACCCCACCCTAACATTTTGAAACACTTTTTCCTCACCTCAAGGAAAGCGGAATACAGGGCTTATTCATGCTTGCATTTAGTGGACACTTGTAGTAATCTCAATTAGCTTATCTTCTGCCTTTAAATTCCACAAATAGAGGGCATTAGGACTGAAAAGATCTATCTTGGATGAAGACTGAAAAATAATCTGTACAGTATGTCTTTTTCTCTCTCAGTTGGGGGCTTGATCTCAATAGATAGCTCATAGCTCTTTCTGAACTCTAAGACTATTGTCCAGTAAGTTTTGCAAAACTACTGACAACTTGCATGGTTCTCACATCCCTTCGGCCGTGCAGCTAAAAACATTCCTGGCTTGTGCTGGAAACCTGAGATAAGATTTGTTATAGGAGTATACATTAGAGGAAGTGGAATGCAGCTGAGTCCCTTAAGTCCACTAATCAAAGTGACAACACATTCGTAAGACCAACACAGCATCACTAGCGCTAGCTGAGAATGCAATAATGATGCACCAGACGTGGAATCATAGAATAGTTTGGGTTGGGAGGGACCTTTAAAGGTCATATAGTCCAACCCCCTGCAAGGAGCAGGGGCATCTCCAACATCCTATAACTCAGCAAAATAAAAATATTTTGTAGATGTTTAACAACTCAGCTTGACAGAGAGAAGCTCTTGTAGTTCAGGTTGAACAGCAGCCTTTCATATGTCACAACTGCTTGCACCAAAACACTGCTAGCTCTACTATCACCGAGTGAGGACCAGGACTCGGCTCAGTATCTCCCTCTGAGCGCCCCACATTCAGACTGTAGATGCAAGCACTCCCTAGAGAACAGAAGCTATTCCCTGCCTGTTTCTCACCAATGCACAAGTGCAGAAAGAAACAATATAAAAACAAATGAGCCAAAGAAAAGGGAACCAGAATGGGATTAAAGCTACAGCTAAACTCAATGAAGAAGAAGCTGGTCCCTCTAAAACTTTGAGCTTCTGCCTCCTGTTCATCTCCAAAACAGAAACTAAATTGTTTAAATGAAACTGATTTAGGACTTTCACAGGGGAGAGGCTAATAACCTAAAAAGAGAACATCCACAAAGTGCTTTTGAAAGCATGATTACTTAGAGATGACAAAACAAAACAAAAAAAGTTTCAATCTGAAAGCTTTCAAATCTGTCCTGGAAGAGGAGACAACTAAACACCACACACAAGAGATGCTGCCTGCCCAGCAGAATCTCACGAGCGCATGTTGTATTGCAGATACATCTAGAGAAACGAGTTCAGCCAAATCAATAGAAACAGGTGAGTTAATCTCAGAAGGAACTTCTTTAGGATAAACTTTGCTTTCAATTTTCTTGTGTCAAGTGCAGCAACTTCCTTCCCGTAACAGGGTTGCTCTGAACAGGGCTGGTACAACAGAGCAAGAATTTGGTTGATGAGCAACAAACAAGATGCAGTTCCTGCCATCAAAAGCATTTTTAATAGTATGGCTGTGCAAATGTTTCTGCTGGATTTGTGAGATCTCCCCAAGTGTTCTAGCAATTAGTGGGCTAAGCCATGCCACGCTGGGCAGAACAGCTGCGGCTGTCCAGTGCTGCCTGACAATCCCATCGCTCTGCTGAGAGGATGCCACTCTTGGCTCTGCCACTAGGAATTTTCATCTGCTTACTTTAATAGGGGGAAAGTAGCTTTACCAATGAATTTTATAGTTTGATTTGCAATGCTCCCCTCAGAGAAAAACCTGGAAATTTGCAAAAACTGTTAGAAGAGCTTTAATAGCAATACATTACAATAAGCTTATTAAATAGAAGCCTGTGATTGAACGTGGTTGCATAGCTTCTGTTGTCTAGGTAATTAACAATACTGCATGGAGGGACTTGCTAGTAATACATTTAAGATTTTAAATATTCACAAAGTATTCCCTCTCTTCTTACCTGCCCAGACCTAATCAGTTGTTATTGCTATTCTTGATTACTTATAAAGCACCTTCCCTGTGCTTGGTGCCTGCAGCATCCTTCCTAGCAGAGTGAAAATAGCGTTTGAGTTGTAAGGAGCATAAAGGGGATTCTTTATTTAGGCTACAGGAGACAGAGAGCCTCTCAAGGCTCCTCGCTCCTTCAGCATGGCTCTTGCTGCTTCATGTGACAAAGCAGGCCCTCCCCCAACCATGGTCTGACCCCCATGCTCCTGGAAGGGAGCAAGGACCATGCTGTGCTGGCTCCCCATCAGCACTGGGACATCAGATGGAGACGTGGCTCCTCTCTGGCCCTGGCAGACGACAGCTGCGCTGCCCTCTCCAGGGGGGTGCAGCTTTACCAGGACAGCTGAACACGGTGTTTGGTAGATAGCTACCCTAAACCTGTAAGTGATTGGCACCTCTCATGCATTACAGTCCTACATATTCAGGTTTTCTTTTCTTCCACTTCATTACTAACATGAGTGATTTAACTGTTAAACTCGATTAATAAACCTATATAAAGATAATAAATCTGTATTAAAATATTCAAAGCTTTCTGATGTCTTGGCCATTTTGCTGAATATAGGAAATAATTTTCAATACAACATTTAGTCAGCTTGTAGAATTTTAGTTTCCAAGAGAAGGGAGGTATATGTGCTTCTGTAAACCCATGTGCTCAGCCCAAGACTGAAGAACTTAATTTCCTTAAATAAATAATCAAACAAATAAATTATAAGGCATCAGCTTTTAGATTTAAGTATCCCACGAAAGGGCTACTAGAACTTTTGAAAAATTTTGATTTTTTATCTTTAAATGTCTTAGCAAAAAACACTAATCCATTAATAGTCCTTTATTTTTGAAGCCCCTTAGAGCAAAAACAAAGAAGCTTTAGCTCTTGAAGAAGACTTTCAGCCACTGCTGCAGGGACAGGGAGCACTGCACTACTTTTTGGTCAGTGCCACTCAGGAGAGTGGAGCCAGTGGTAGCAGCAGAGCTGTTGGTAAAGAAGTCAGTAGTAAAGATTCAAAGATTCAAGCAGGCAGCAGAGGAGGATTGCTTTAGCTTTAGAAAGAAGGATGTTCAGTTCCTTGACTCAGGGGTGGAGCTCACTTACAGCACACCATATGTATTCTTGCACTTATTGTTGTAAACTAGATCTAGGATAGTTCAAGTAACCTGCCAAGACTAGTTGTTTTTTTTTTCCCTGCATTCCTGCAGCTGCTGCTTTTGCTTATTCTTCCACATGAAGACCTTAATTCTTGAGGTACTAATTAAAAGGGGGGGGGGGGGGGGGAATCAAACTGTCAAAAAGCTAATCACTCCAAACAGATAAATGTTACAATAAATTAACTAGTACTTAACAAAGTACTCATTTTCTGACAGTCTGTCACACACCAGTACAGAATACACACCTGACTGCAAACAAAAATGCAAGCCTGAAATTTTCTGTCAACATAAGCAATTCCCTAGGATTTTCAATTTTCAAGAGTTTCTCAGCACAACAGAAAGGGAAATAACAACCCTGTATTACATCTTCATCAGAAAATTAAGCAATCTGCTTTGTCACAAGCCAGATACAATATATACTTGCTGTTCCTGTTTTTGGTCATGTATTGACAAAGACACACACAGAGAAAGACAGGAGGGATATGCCATCTCTTTTTCCTCCATGTATTTATTTTTCCAGAGTAGCCATCTTAAGGTCCCTTCATTTCTTTGTCTCCACCTGCTTCTGCTCCCCTTGACAATGCCTGGTGCTCTTCCCTCCTCATTTTACAGGTGCCTCAACTTGGCCTCAAGAAAAATCTTCAATTTAGTCTCTAACCTGTGCTCCCCTGTCACCCAGAGCTTGCACCTTTTCCCTTCCTTCCCTCTTCCCATCTGACAACCATTTATTGGTAAAAAAGCTGTTGTCAAACTGCTGCTATTTATAGGAGCTTCCAGTCCTTCCCTCTTTGCTTTGCTTTGTGGCTAGAGGAGATGGCAAACAGCATTTCTGTGTGGTCACTGGAGAAGGTGCTGAGAGTCTCACTCGGCTCCTGTCTGCCAGACTGCATCTGTGAGACTGTTCCTAGCCCCGGGCATGAAACAAAAGAAGTATTTCTTGTAGGTCTGGAGGCACAGTAGACTGGTTAATAAGATTATAACTCCATAAGTTTACCACATGCAGTATAAGAATAGCTGCATCAAACACCTGACTCATGTGAATGCTATCCCGACACTTGCTTCTTGTAAATTACTTTTCAAGTAGTATTTTATCAATGCTTTCTTTTATTAAAAAACCCAGCTTTAAGTCTCTTGCATAGTAAGTTCCTGAGACTAGGCACTATCTACACCTAGCCATTTGTTTGTGAACTCAAGATCCTCTCAAATGCCCTTGAGCAAGCAATTGAACCCAAAAGCATGACATTTTGTCTTGAAATACCAGAGAACTTCCAGGGTTCTTCATAAAAATGTCAGTATATTGAACATACTATAATAAAGTTTGACTGTCTTCAACTGGAGTGTTTTCAATGTGCATCCTATTTCTACACATTAAGTTTATGTTCATTTCTTTCTGTAGTTTGACAATTAAATCATAATTCAGCTTCCAAAAGAGTAGGCATATTTTTCTGGAAAGAACTGACACCAACAAATAAGTATGACAACTGTTTCACTGTTCCCTCTGTCATATACATTCTTGCTGTCACTACCATATGTACCTCCCTCTTTACTATGAAGCCTCCCTAAATCCCCTGTCCATCTTTCAGTGCAGTTCAATAAAATCATCTCCGAATAAGCGTCATCTTTGACCAGCTAGTGCAGAACAGGCTGTGCAAGGTTCTGCTTCTCTAAATCACCGTAAGATGCTCCCAGGTCTCATTTATTAAAAATCTTCCTTTCAACTCACTTATGGCCAAAGACTAGTGCAGCCGTATGGTTTTCATTACCTATACACTCAAAAAGATGTATATATGCACATACCCACCCCACACCCATATGCCCAGTCACATTAGAGCACCTCAGTGACCCATGAACTTTCCCGGTCTTGGCTTCATGAATAATACAGATTCCAGCAATTCTTCCTCTCCTTTTTCAGCACTGGAACAAACTGCAATCCTAGGGTTTATTTGCTTCTCTCTTCATAAAAACCACAGTAGCACACAGCAATCTGCTTCAAAAAAAAAATGGAGGTCTGTTTCTAAGGTGCTGCGTAAATTAGATTGTAAACATCTCCATATTCGAAGACGGTATACAAAGGACATAGCAACAACAGGTGAAATAAAACAACATACCTGGGCAAGTGCTAAGCTGAATAGTATTAATGCCAACAATACATCAGGAAACATTCAAAAGCAGTTTGCTGTTGCTCAAGTGTCACATTTCTATTGTGGCAAGAATCAATAAGTCTTCCAAACGACTTGACAGCCACACAGAACAGATTAGCATATACGTTAGTTTCACTTGAAAGAAGACCACAGAAGATTAATTTGCACCAGCGACTCCTGTACACCTTCATGTTTCAGAACAAGAGTGCAAATATAAAATAGAGAGCAGAAGAGCACTCTCTTTTAACAGAGAACAGGAATTTGGCCAAGTTAGAGAAACTTACTTGACCTACAGCTAATGCTACTTCACTGAGAGGTAACAGGTGCCTATATTAAAACACATTGCAGCACCATTTTAATATAGCAACAGTTATGCCAGTACCAAAACTACCGTGGTAATTTCCATAGTCCTTCATTATGACACCTCTCTCTGATTAGAGAGGAGTGTGCAATCTGTCCTACTGGAGTCTCAGAAGTAGTTACAGAGCCAGGATACAATTTGTCGACTTGGAACTATCACTGACTTCTTATAGTTTCTTTTCTCCAAAAGGTTTCTTTGGGGAGTTTTTGGTTGCTCTGTTTTAAAGTAAAAACAAATTATGAAGATGTTAAAAGTTTAGAATGTCTGCCTCCAAAAAGAAAAAAAAAAAAACAACAAAACAAAAACACACACACAAGAAAACCTCACCTAAATTTTTTGAAAGGCAAGTAAGCCTTCAGTTCAAAAAAGAAAAAAGGGCAAAAATAAAGACAAAATGCTTTATTTAACTGGGACCAGTCTGGGAGAAAAATTTCATTTCAAAATGTTATTTCAACATTTTATCCCTGCTTCAGGCGAGGAATTTAGTTAAGTGATGCGGAGATGCATGAAAACTTGCAAAGCTGACCTATGTCAATCTTTTCTGACCATAATTGTCAATGCTTCATGTCAGAAATCATCCTTCTTTCTCTGTATGTCACTAAACTGATGACAGACAGTCATTATTACGCATTTTGCGATTCTAAAATTCTGCTCTCAGTAAAAATACAAGAACACCAGTAACTCTCATACAGAAGAAAGGAGCTAATTGTCTACGGCCAGTTTCTAGCTGACTTTCAGCCCCTACTGCATCAGGGCCTTCCAGCTACTTGGCCAGTCTGCATCATTTAACAACCATCCCTGCTTGAGTTTGGAAGAGAATTAAAGGCCACTTCCAGCTTCCAGAAAAACCAAGTCCTACCCTCCCCTCGCAACACAGGGTATGTAATATAAAATCCTCAAACATCTAATCCTTATTTTTAGCATCCTGTAAACTTCCTCAAGACCCTTGCATGTTTCTTTTAGGACTTGATAGATGCTCTAAATGGGCTCCATGTAACAGTGGATGAAGACAAAGCACGTGTAGGGTCCAAAACAATGAGTTTGCTACAACCAAGTCTTGTGCCATAGCAGGATAATGCACTCTATTCCTCCCAGCCTCTCTGTGCAAGGAGTGGGTTGTGGGGACGGAAACAGTAACAGTTGTGAGGTTTTTATCTTTACAGTAGATTAGATTTGTCACAAAATAAATGCTTTATTGCTCCTTGTGTGTTTCCCACATGCAATAGATACTATGGGCTTCACAAGAGTTGGATAATTGCCTGTGATTGCAGAAGACTCAATGGGGACTAATAGACAGTTCCTTTCATCACTACATTCATATGGCTATTGGTGTAAACAAGCAAAATAAATGAATCCAGGTGTTTTACAAGTTTTAATTTGTAATGCATGCATGATTAGTTAGGACTTGGTTGGGTTGGCTACTGAAGAACTACAGTAGTTGAGAGCACGAACAATAGCTGATTTATCTGTGAAAGACAAGTCAAACCTACATAGGAGTACCATGGGCACACTTCTATTGGCTTTGCTGCACTCCTGAGGTCCAAGTTTGAGAAGGAAAATTACTGGTCTCGCCCTTCCCTGCACCATGTTTGACACTGACAAAGGTATGTATCGCACAGCATGGTAAGTATGAGACCTTGGCTTGTCCTGCTAAAAAGAAAAAAAAAAAAAAGCAAGAAAAAGCTGCTTTCCAGGCATTCCCTTTTCCACCAAGGTACAAGCAGAGACCAAAACAGTCTGGTAGAGAGAAACTAAACAAAACTGAAGTTTGTAAAATGAAACATTTAAAACATTGGAAACTGAGGGGTGCACTTCCATTACTACTACCTGGTAATAATCCACAGTGAATAAATATGACAACATTCACAAGTATAAAATTTCTCTTTGTAGTTCTACAAAACGCCTTACAAAAATTTCAAATACACAATTAAACTGGTACCTGTAGTGCACCATATAGAGATGGACATCATCTTCTATCATACTGTTGTTTGGCCATGCTTTTTACTAGCTACAAATTCACCTTCTTAAGGGGAATAGTTTGAAGGAACCCAAAATATCCATGAGAAGAATATAAATACAAATTATCTGGTAGTGACCAGGTCAGAGCACACACAAATTTAAATGCAAAGAAGCAGCATCTAGCACTTGCAGGTCAAGCAGACATTTCCTCCTTAATTTTCATCCATTCTTTAGTTTGGGGATTGGCTTTTTTTAAAAACAAAAAAGTTAGGGTGGGGGGAAAAAAAAAAAAAGTGTTTGGTTTTTTTTTCCCTGGCAGAATATTTTGAAACAGTGGGTACATAATTCCTACACTTCAGAAAACGAAGGTATTAATTTTGGAATATGTATTTTCATATTCCTCAGGTCAGTTACTTATATTAGAATAGCTTTTCAAGTTTTGCTCTTTAATGGAAGAATCAACACTACCAAAATGTCCCACTAGAGCTAGAATGCATCAGAAATTATTAGCCTATATTCAGAAATGCTAGAAATCTCAAATGAAAAAAAAAAAAACTAGGAAGAAATCTAGTCCTCTGAGTAGGCAAATATGTCCTAGTTCCAACCTCTTTCCCAACTGTGACATTTCCCTCTTACTGGCAGAGGAGCACTAAATGCACCTGTGGTAAGAAAAGAAAATTTGTTACCTTCTGGGGAAAACCATGTTCCTTTATTTTAACATATGGCCAGACTTCAGTTTTGAAAAATATACAGCAATACAGTATAGATAGTACTGGTGGGTAGTATTTCGGTGCTGCTCTTGCATGTTAAATATTTAAGCAATGTAGGTATCATCCTGTTTTGTGTATGGTTTCACAACAGATTCTCTGAAATGTTCGGATTCTCTGAAAAAAATAGTTATCAAGTATACACATGGAAAACAACAATAAGCAGCACAAGAAAGAGTCCAGCAGACTTCAGCATGTTCCCTGCTGTTTCTCTGTACTCATGTACATATTTCAGATCAATACAACCATTTACCTGCTGTAAAGCTGATACGTCAATTAATATTACATAAGTACAGCTATGTGCAGCAGTTAAGGACCACTCCTTCCCCTTTCCCCTATTTAACTTGCCCCCTGGGGGGCTTGAACAACAGGACATAATGCCATTTTCAGTTGGGAGATCTGATTTTCACCTGAAGAATCATCACCTCATTGCTAAATAATTCTCAGGTCCTCTATCTGTTGCTACGTACATCCTTCGGATACACTCTCTCAGTTGGGGCTCTTCCCCTATACGAGCACATAAAGCACCGCAGATGCTGCTGCATCTTGAAGAGCTCTCCTCAACCCAGACCTTGCAGTGATCACCACTCCAGCTCTGCTTGCAACCTAAAAAGCTTCTCCAGATCACCCATCTTTGGGCTGAAAGACTCGAATCATCTCCTAACATCCATATCCATATGGCATGTATATTCTCTTACACTACACCTGTAGTGAGGCCTTTGATACGAAGTTAGTAATACCATATTCCATACCTGCCATGTCCTCAAACATTATGACTTTGAATTGAGACTTTTAAAGCACCCTAACAGATACAGTTGCCTATCATCTCTTAGAGGTGATGGATGTTTTCTAAGTAGCTGTGAAAAACCTTAAACATTAATGCAATTGTTTCATTAATACAAACTTTCTTATTAGTGAAATATTGGTCAGCCCTTTTGCATCACACCCTCTATAAAATGCAAACATTGTTACATTCTGCTTCTTAAGAAAAAATAGATATTCATCACTGGTGTACACAAACAGCAGAGGGAAGTTAAAGGGGACACGTTTAGATACAGGGTATGTATCAGTGCCTCTTACAACGACTTAATGATCAATTAATACTTTATGGCTTGGGACCTTTTTCCAGCATGATTTGCTTTTTTTAATAGCTTGTATTTGCAAACAGTACTTTAAACATTAAACTGCCTCATGCATATATTCTACTCCTTTGCCTCTTCCTATAGACCAAACATATTCTTTATTGGCTATAGACTGCAATTAAAAGCCATACCTATAACTAATTAGGCAGTTGCCACAGTTCCCTAAATGAATCCGTATCTGGAAGCTGCTCTTCAGTAATTTTAGCTGTGCATACAAATGAACAGATTAGACTCATTTTGGCCAAACTGCATTCTGTCTACAACAGAATTGTGGATGAACTATAGCTGTGACACAGTACATACCATGCTTGTTTTTCCAGTCTTGATGTAAGTGGGGAACATATAACATCCTGCAGCAACATCGTAAGTGACATAAATTATGTATCACAAAACTGGAGCCATGATGAGCACTGACCTATTTGCAAATGAGTAAAAGTTCTGCCATTTATGTGACTTCAGGATCAGACCTCAAAATGACTTCAGAAGGTGCAAGCCTGGCCACTGCTTAATCTTCTATAACTGGCCTTTGGAGGCAAGTAAACAAATCCCAAGCATATGACAGACATATATCCCCTATGCTATGCCCAAGAGATGCATCCTTTCCTAAAAATATGTATTCTTATTAATTTTTCCTATAGTCCAAGTCTTATTCTCTCCTTCGTGCTGGAACCAGGGTAACTCCAGGGGCTACAGCAGACTCAACTAGAGAGCAAAGACAGATTTGTGTCCCTTGCATGGAAAGCTCATCAGGAATGTACAAAATGCTTAAATAAGAATCAAGATCAGAATATTTGCTGGTATGCAGCATGCTTCCTGTGCTACTGAAAAGCTGCCACACTCCTCTGTTTTTCCCAAAGGCATACCACTGCCGAGGTGGCATGTCACAGCTGAAAAGCTTATGGTATCCCTTTCATTTCACTTTGAGGCATGCTATGCAATGCAGCAACCCTAACTGCAAAATACCATCACAGATCCCATACAGCGATCAAGCCTATAGTGTTACTGGGCTACTTACAATGGCAGCAGCCGTGAAAAGGCTAAGAAACTGGGGGAGGGAGGAGTATCCACGTGTTTGTACTTTTCAGGTCACGCATATGGTGGATTAGCTGTGTTTGGCATATGAACTTTCAGCAGAAGGTTGCTTATTTCACACTTGCAGTTATGTTAAGCACACTTGTTTCTTATGCCTACTAAAGAATTGTTTAAAAATCCTCTTCCTGATTAAGCTGCCAAGCTGAGACATAAGAAACCAGAGAGCTTATATAGAAAACTCTGTATCAAGAGCGAGTGCTCAGGTTAAACACAGGTCACATACAACTTAAGTACAAAGAACAACAACTGCAAAGCCAGATCTCTCTTTAAAGCCACATGGAAAATTCTGAACTTGGCAGAAGTCAGTGAGAAAACTCCTACTAGCATCGCTGATGCTTTAGATGTGTTTGTGTAAGGCCTAGCACCCAATGGGGAATGCCCTGCTGCTATTAGTAAATCCTGGCACAGTTCTCCACAAAAGGCAGCACTTAGCCAACTCAGTTATCAGGGGTAATAGAATAGGATAACTCAGATTATGGGAGAAAAAAAAAAAAAAAACAAAAAACAAAAAACCACAAAACAACCAATAACCTCCCCCCCTCCCCAAACCTACCTACACTGACAAAATCAGGTGTAAGTCATATTTAGTACATTCACCTTTGAAAGTATCCATTTGCAGCCATCTGTAAAGAGCGGAGGAAGCCTCAAGTGCAACCGGGAGAAGCAGACTTGATGCCTGCTGCATTCCACAGACAGCAACATCCCCACTGCAGCTGGTGCTGCTGGGGAAAGGCTTAATGAATTGGTAGCATCAGAGGTAACAGAAAGCTGGCTAGTTATGTTAGACCCCATCCCCACTGTACACCCCCTCTGATTCCACAAATTGCCTGCTTCCTATGAAGGAAGCACCTGTTCCGTTTCTGCCAGCATGTGGGTAGCTGTTGCTGTACCCAAGTCCTCTCAGGGCACGAGCAGGGAAGAAAAGGTGGCAAGGCAAGAAGAACTTCAGGTCCTGGAGACAGGGATTCCTGCAAAGAATGGCATGGGCAAGAAATCATACCCAACTCAGATCTGAATCTGCTTTTAAAATGTGCCCTGTCCTGCAGCCTAAAACAGAAGGAGACAAAACCTTTTTGTGTCCCTGATCCTGAAAGGACCACTTATGAGGCCAAGACAAATAAGAAAAGCTTTGCTTCTTTGCTCCCATGAGATTCAATTTAGAGTGGAAACACCTGCCAGCTTGACCTGCCTCACCTATAGATGTCCCATCCTCAAAAGCAGAAAGGCTGATGGCAGGCAACCAGTGGGAGAAGTGATACAGCTTAAAGGAAGGGGAAAAAATATCACAGGCAAAGGCAGAAAAAGATTAGAAGGGAAAGAAAAAAAAGAAAAAAAAGAAAAAGTAGAAAAGGCAGATGTGGAAAACATTTTAAAAAAAAAAATCAGACTGTGGAGATGCCGCAAGCACCGCATGGACAGTTTCTGCATGAAATGAGGGTTAAATCTTAAAGGGCCTCAGATATGTTCACTTTGACATATGAAAACAAGCCCACTTTAATACTGTCAGCCAATGATTGTTACTACAGTGTATGAAAGCTTCAGAGGACTTTCACCCTCCCCTCACAGAAAGTCTTCAGATAAAACACTGACAGATCTGGCAGCAACCTGTGTTCTCAAGCAAACCTCCCCACCCACCACAGCCTGCAATTAAAAGCACTTCAGTGTCGTTGAACACATTCAGATGAAGCACAGCTCAATGAAGAATTCCTTGGCTCACAGAAGGACTTCCATCCTCCAGAAGCATCAAGCCAAGTAAAAGACAGTACCATTCAATCCCAAAACCAGTACACAAGCATGACATTGATTGTCATGCTCTTCAAAAGCAGAACAGGAGGGAAGCCGTTGAGACTTTAAATAGCGCATATTCACAGATTTCAACAGCTTCTCTACAAAATATTATTGATGAACCCCACTCAAACTATTAGAGAGGAAACTCCCTGTCACCCAGCAGCAGCAGCCCTGAGAAGCAGCATGCACCACCACTATTAGAAAGAAAAAAAACCAAAAAACAAAAAAAACAACAAAAAAACCCAAACCGCACACTAAAAAAACCCCAAATGCTTTAGCTATAATTAAAAAAAAAAAAAAAAACAAAACCAAAACAATTTATAATCCAAGTCAGCTTTTTTCTTTGAAGCCCCTCTCAAGCATATTATATCAAAAATAACCATTAAATCTCAACTGTCTCCAAATATTTTCAGAGAAAAAGTAGATCCACAGACAACCAAAGCAATATATTTTTACACTAATGAACAAATGCATATTACTAGGGTTGTGTTTCTGTAATTGTACAAATTATGTCTAAAAGAATCTTCTGGAGTCCACATATGCTCACTTTCAAGCTTCAGAAACATTCATGAAAAGGAGGTCAAAAACATCTCATGCTTCAGTTAAACTCTGCACAGCCTTCCAGCTACTGCTGCTTAGCTGCAAGATCTGTGTTAGAACTCAAAGTTTAAAGAGTATGACATTAGTTTTAAAAATACAAACCCTCAGACACAATTAATTGCATGGAAGAGTAATTGAAGAAGATATGGGCTAATCCAAAAGAAGCACAGGGTGCTCTTTTTATGGGGGAAGAAAGGGACCAGTGCTTCTCCCTGCCAGCATGGCTGTCTCCCTTGCAGAGCTGAAGGATGAAGAGGGCCTGCCACCAAGGCAGGCAGGGAAAGATGAGATCCCAGGAGGGTAGTCACCCACTTCCACCAGCTGTTAAGCACCACTCAGAAGCGAAGCAACAGACCCATGGAAAGTCCTTCATTCAGTGCTGCGTGGCTGTGCCTTCTTGCAATATATTACAGCCAGGTGACAGATCTAATTTGAAGCTGATACACAGCACTGTGGGACTAGACCTACCCATAAACATCATCTATGATTCCCCACTAAAGAAAGAAGTGTGTCAATGCAACGATGCTTCTCAGTTTAAATTTACCTCCAAGTGTCACTGACTATGGCAGTAAGGAATGAGTTTTAGAAGCTTTAGTATAACACATTAAAACCAGAGCCATGCTCTCCCGTAAGTCTTAACATGCATTTAACTGCAGTATCCCAAATCTGATTTATTTACATGAACTCTAGATCAGATTATGAATGTCTTCAATTCCGTCAGTGAACAGAATCCTAAACCATCATTAGGTATTCTTCTAGTATACTTCTACTCTCTTGCTTTTATTTTTTTTTGGTCAAGAAAATACCCATATCTCTTAGAACAGGAAAACTATGTACTGCAAAGCATAATGACCAGTTGAATGAAAAATATAGATATTTTCTTGTATGATAGAAAAAGTGTATAAAGCAAGTGTTGTGAGTACATCCATTAGAAGTTAGGTGGGGTGCCCATCTGAAAAGTTTGTTAACAGAAACCTTAAAAAGCAGCAGTATCATGAAGCCTATGATCAGGTCCTCAGTGAAAGACAACTAAAAAAAAAAAAAAAAAGACTAAGGCTGGGCTACTAGGACTGAAACATATCAAGTTTTGATTGGGTTTTTTTGTTTGGTTTTTTTGTTTGTTTGGTTTTTGTGTGCAGATGTCTCATAATTGGTGCTTCCATAGTTTATATATTTAGTAATAGTTTGTGTGCTAGCTTATGAAGGGTACTTTTTAAATAAATAGAGTGTTATTTATTTATGACTTCAGGAGCGTGTAACACAGCTGAAATTAAATCAGCAAGATCTATTTGGAGATAAAGGAGAATCAATGAGACTTCTCTGATAAATTAATTTTAACTACAACCTGTAAAAAAACCCCACACTTATCAGTTCTATAGATGGATTTCTTTCACTTTTCTTGGAAACCTCTGGGAACGGCTAGTAGCAGTGACAGGACACTGAAACAGACAGATCACAAAGCTGGTCTAAATGGTCATTCATAAATCCCCATTACAGCAACTAGTTTTATCTAAGAGATTAAGCTTACCTTCATCCCCGCTCACATACATCTGGCTTTAGCAGAAGGGGTTTTGGCAACAACGTTCTATGCAGTTTAGCCTTTGGCACTCACAAATCTCTCATATGTTGTAACAAGAAACCATGCTTATCTTTAAATAATTAATTGGATACTCAAAATAGCACTTCATATGAAATATTTAGTAGCTGCACAGGGCAACCATGACAAGTGCTGTGTTCAGTCTTACATACGACTTCACAAACAGAAGCCATGATTCTCGTCTTTTCAGGTTTGAAAGTCAGAAACTCCAGTGAGTTCAACAGCTTCACAGCAATACAGAAGTCGGGTGAGACTCAGACAACACATCTGGTATAATCAATCCCATATGAATTAGGAATAATTATTATTTCTACATTTACAATGACTCCTTAAAATATATGTTTCCGTTTGGGTCAAATTGCACATAAGCACCTGAAACTCCCATCTAGCCTCTGGCAGGAGAAGCAGCACAAGAATGAGCTCTTCAGTTACATGGCTTTGCATCTCATCAGTGAGGCATAGCCACCAAGGCACGGAAGTACTGCATTTGAAAGCATTTAAGCATTTAATTCTTATGTTAAATTCTGTAGCACCCTAAGCAAGAGCTGTAGTTTCTCACACAATGAGCTATAGTTTCACACAATCTGGAACCACCTTTTTTTTATATTACCTATTACATTTTAAATACAAGCCCGTATGTACAATGTCTCCTTAAAACAACAGCTGGAGTTTCTTGATCAAAATCACACCATTTGTTATGACTTGCATTTCTGGATTGCAAAAAAGCAAAGGCTAAAAGGAGACTTTCTTCAACTATTATTATTTTTTTTTTTCTCCTAGCAGAAAGCAGAGTAGCCTTTATTGTGGGCAACTTAGAGCCTTTCTTCTTTTTTGTCCAATGCCAGATCTGCAACAGCTGATCGGGCCAGCTTTCTGGAAGTTCTAGGGCAGCTCTGATTTATGCTGTCACGGATAAATCTAGCACGTACCAGAAAAGCATAGTCTCTTCCCATCTACAAAATATTCTAAGTGAAACCAGCCTCTCCTTGCTAACCCAGCACTGAAGAGACATGCTTCTGTGTCACATAGGTACTGGCTGCCACAAAGGCCCTTCAGAGCTCTCCAAATCCACCCTCCAGCCATCTCTAATCTGTGTGACGGGAACAGTCTGGCACTAAGAAAGATGAGGAGCCACTAAGCACAAAATCACTTTGCACAAAACACCTCTCCCTAATCTGTTATGAGCACTTGATCTGGTCCACAGACTATTTCTGCTCATCTTTCCATATTTTTTCAGTGCCCTATCAGCCTGTGACATTTTAAGTGTATGTATGCTTCTTACATTCGCACAAAGTCTGTAATTTGATGTGCACTTATTCTGAATAATCAATATAAATCCAGTCACCTACAAAATGTTCCTGAATATATCCTTCTAATTATGCACCAGACTGCAATTCCATGCTACTCTGACACAACACTTACAGCATAATCCTCTCCATGGCAGCATATGGTGTAATCACAGATCCTGAAAATACTAAGTGCAGGCAATACCTAAGCAGATGCTTAAAAGTATACTATGCATAACAAGCACAGAAGTGATCCAAAAATAAAGGTCTATACATTCCACAAGTGTAGAACTTTATGTTACCGAAAGATCGATTAAATATTTCATACCATCACTTACTACAAGGAGTGTCTAGAGTCATTCATTTGTCTTTCCTAACAAGGGTAAATATTTCTTCGCTGTTCAGGAAAAGCAGCACTGTGTGTACAAGTGGTTTTTGAAACAATTGGTATGATGTCCAAGTTCATGTAATTTAATTTCCCTTTGTCAAGACATACCATCATAAATGATTCTTAAAAGGGAATAAGACAAGACAGACAGACATCAACATCAAACTTAACTGGCATTATAACCTCAAAAAAACCCACAGTGAACTATAAAATTCTCCATCATTTGGCCAGAGATACACATTGCTTATAAATCCCCTTTTCCCTCACCCAGCCAAAATCGTAAGTAGATGCTACTGTTTGTTAGAGCACACATACAAATTATGCAAAATAAAGGCAAACAAAAATTTTGTCAGCTAAACCCTATCCCAACTGGAGTTGGTGGCAAGACTCCCATGGACTTCAAAGGCAGCAGGATTTGGCAGGGGTTAAGCGTTCCAAAAGGCATTCAAACAACAGATGGACATTTGGTGTAGTTCAAAGGAACATAGCTTGTGCCTTATGTCAAAATCTTATCCCAGCTTATGTAATTGTGGAAAGACCACTACTTCTAGAAGTGGGGGACAGGCTATTGAGAGAGCCTTGTGCAAGCCGCCATCCATCTGCTCTAAAACTGTGGTGAAAGTCAGCTTACTAGGATGAAGAAGAAAGCCAGTGAAAGACAGCTGTATGTGGTCAGAGGATGCCTACACTCAGCAGCAACCCAGCTGTCCATAGCAGATGCTGGGGAATAGGGATGCATGCCTCCATCCAATGTTTTGGTTGACTCCGGTCATGAACTTACCCTCAGCATTTCACCCACACTACAAAAAGATATGTGCACGCTCACACCAAGTTCTTGGTTGGGCTTTATCATTAAAAGACTTGCTTTTATTTGTTAATTTATAAGACTTAGATAATCATAGAATGGTTTGGGTTTGACCTTTAAAGGCCATCTAGCCCCATCCGTCTGCAAGGAGTAAGGACATCTCTAACTAGACCAGGTTGTCCTATTCTACAAAAATCTTAGAAGATCTACAGATTATTAATGAAAATCTGACAAACAAGTATATTCACATCCAACTAAAAGGGAAATCCAGACATTTGATATTTAAGAGCAAGAACCCACTTTTTACTGCTCATTCAATTTCCTTGCATCTCTCCAATTTATCCCACCTTACTAACTTTCCATTACACCCTGAAACCATTGTTCATGGCTTTGTTTTCTCAGTTTCCTCCAAATGGTATATACAATCATGTCTATTCAAAACTGAAATCTTAGGATATCGCCCATCCTGGAGAAAGCAATGTCATGACATTCCTAGTAAAGTCATAAATTTCATCCCAAAGACAGGAAATCCCTTACCAAGGAGGAAGGGTTTTATAGCCTTAACAGTGGGTTAAACACACTCAGCTGAGACTAGAAGCATAGTGTTAAAGGCCACAGTAAAGATTCAGAAAAAAACATTTACATCAAATCGAGCCACCCATGGGCAGAGTGCCCAGGCACTGGACTACACAGGCTCCAGGCAGAGAGGCAGCTGTGCTGACTCCAGGCAGAGCCAGCTTGGACTCTGTACCCAAATCATCAGGCTCACATGACAGATGTCCAACTGGCTCAGGTGAGCATTAGCTCACTGACATCTCGTCTCCATCACACTTTTACTGTGCATTTTTACAATGCAAAACATATGCAAATGGCATTATCTGCATTTGTTTTTCACAGCCACCCAGCGTCATTGTGCTTCTCTGCTCTGTCTTCTGCCACCACAAATAACCAGGAGTCCCTTGCATAAATGAAGTAGCATTTGCAAAGTGGTGGGGTTGAAGAAAGCTCTGTAACATCCCCATGAAACAAAAATATTTCACTGAAATTGAGAACACCATTCAGTGAGCATAATGTGAACTTCAAGCAGTTCTTTGCTCAGATATTCACATCAGCATTGCTATATTCACTTTTGTAAGTCTATTCTCATATTCCCAACACATGGAAGCCATCTCAAAGACACTTCAGGCTTCCAAAGAGTAGCCCAAACTGCTTCAGAGTTACCATTCAACATCTTGCCAAAAAAATAAAATTAAAACAAAAGGGTCCTTTTGTTCCGAGTGCCTCTGACTGAGAAGTGACTTTGCTTTACAGATTCCTATTTCACGTTCTCTCTGAGCATGCACAGTTTGGAAGCAAGGAGCTGTAAAAACATGAGTTGAACGCTCTTCGGCAAACTGACAGATTCTATGCAAGCAGCCCTCACAGCAAAACACTTTATCAGCAATTTGACAATTACACTTTAGAATTGAAGGCTAATGCAAGTTTTCATTCACAAATAGTTACTCTAGGCATTCTCCTTACAGTACTATATTCTGAAATGCAAACTGATGATGAGTGTTTGAGGTTTATCATGCAATAATTTTCCTGTCTTCATAGATAAAGTATGTCTTACATAAGTTGCCCAATGAGGTCTCTTTTAAGATGTAATGAAATTATTACCCTAAAGATCCTGCCCTTGTGCTTAACAGAATACAGATCTCAGCCACTTTTTGCCCCAGAAGCTGTCCCACCCCTCTGCTGGATCCACTCTGGCAGGAAAAAAAAAAAAAAAGCCAAAACAAAACAAACAAACCACCAAACACACAACAACAACAACAAAAAAAACGAACAAAAAAAAATCCCAACAGACATGTTACAGGAGTTTAAGATCCCCTGCACCACTGGTTGGTGGTGAAAGACAGCAGTGTGAGTTCTCATATTTCCCACATAATATCTCCCCACTGCCCCTGCAAAGAAATTCATATGTAAAGCTGCGCAAATAACGTATTTCTTGGCTTGGCCATTGAATAAAAGCAAACATGAATTCCTGTAGTCTCACAACACTTTTGCTTGTATTCAGATCAAATGAAAAGTTCTACCAAACCCAAAATAAAATATACGAGTTTAAGCACTCAGAAAGAAATAAAGAATGCATGTAAATACAAAAGTAGAAAGCAGCAGTTGTTCCCTTTTATCCAGTACCCTACCACATCGAGCATTTCCTTAGTCCAAGGTAAGTTAAACCCATTACATCACAGGAGAACATCCTGGTGCAACAGCTCTTCTAGGGTGGCATAAAACTTCAGACAGAGTTCCTAATTTTACCATTATACATGCACTGGAACAGATGTGTGAATCAAAAGCTTCAGCCTCTCAGACAACATAAACACTTGCTGTCTTGCTTTATAAATATCTCTGTTTTCAGTGGGACAGCTGCAAAACAGGAAAAACAACCTCAGCTCAGAACAACCCATCTTTGTGGCAGCAGAAGTCAGAAACAGACATGGATTCAGACCTTTCAGGCAAAAAAAGGCATTTCAGCTAATGTGTTCTGTTGTCTCAGAAGAAGGAAAGGGTCTCATCATCCCAATACAGGTTGTGTGGAAAAAACCCAACCAACCAAACAACCCAAACCCCACAACTGCACTACCTAGAATTTTTCTGAGTCAAAACTAGTAAATTCGTACAGAATTGATTTAAAAGTAACACACAAATTATTCACCACATTCAATCTGAATTTATTCTGCACCTATCTTGTCAAAAAGAATAAATCTTTTTTTTTCCCCCTCCCTTTTTTTTTCCTCAGCAGTTGGAGAACAGACAGCAGAATATTTCACTTCTTCAACTTACTCTGATACAATTATTTTAAAATAAGTCCTGATGTTCAAAGATGGGAAATTACAGATCTACAAATTCCACAAAACCAAAATTAGATTTTAATGTTCATTCACAGAAAGCAAATGAAAATAGAAGATTTGCAAGAACAGAGACATAAGCAAGTAGCTATAAAAATTGGTTTTATGTTGAGAATATTGAGTTTAATACTAGTGTTTCTCCATAGAAACTAAAGAAGCAACTTAGAGGCAAAACTGAGTAAACCAATTTCCATCCATCCATGGTTAGGCCAAGCGGAAAAGCACAGAAGACAGTAAAAGGTTAGTCTTTACCAGCTTTATGAAGATACAGTACTTTTCCTATGTTCACTTCCTATTCTGTCCTCAGCAAATGACTATTTCAGTGCTGAAACTTCCACGCATCTACTCAGCATCTTTTACTCCTTGCTTGAAAAAAATCTCAGTCTCAGATGACCACTTACACTTGCAATACAATGAGGCCATATTTTCCTATTCAATCCCTGGTCTACAATTATTCATGTACCAGATTATCATTCAATGAGAACCAATTTTTGCATAATTAAAACTGAATCCACTTGTGCTATTTATGCCCTTTAGCTCTTTCAAACCACCCTGCGGATCTGAAGGATAATTACTATGACCAATATGAAGAGCTTCTATCATTACAGAGGAAAGGTGGCTATAAAATTCATCTTTACACAAAGGCTGTAAATCTTCTGTTTGTCACAGGTACAAGCATCAAGTAGCAATGATGGTACAAGGCACAGAAGTGTAAAACCAGCCTATATTAACTGCTCAGTATCACCTGGCCATGCTAGAATGTGCATTGTGCTGTACCTGAAGGAAAAATAGGAAATTGTGTCTGCATCAAATGATGATTTATCTCCTCTTCAGATCCCCATTCTTGACCCCAGGAACTCAATTTGTTGTCTGGACCACTGTACTAGTAAGTCCTCCCTCCTCGAACCCCACCCCCAGTGGGAATGAAAGGGACACAGTCTAGCAGCAAGCTGTTGGAACAGTGAAAAGTTTTCATGTATTTGAGGAGAGGCTGTGGGCCTCAGACCCTCCTAACTATCAGAGAATATCATGAAACCTAAAAAATAAAGTTTTGGAAAGATGAAGAGAACTGTGCATTATACTGTTCTAGACTGTGACTTTGTTTAATTTCTCCTGCCCCTTCAATATATACATGAGAAATACAGGAACAGAGGAGGCTGTCCTGACAAGGGCCAACACAGATCTACAAGTAGCTTATGAAACATAAAATATTGAGAGCCAAAAAAAAAGAAATGAAATTACTTCATGAATGACACTGAATCTGTCAGTGGTCAGATTCAGCATGGCAGTGATCAGGAAAAATATGTTCAGCTCTCTGCTCAACAGCAGTCAGACATGTGGAAAAAAATCCCAGAGGATCTGAGAAAAAGCAAAGTCAATCAAAACTAATGATAACACGGTGACTGACAGTGAATGAGAGCAATTCCGTAGCACTGTCCACCCTTTTGGGCTTTATCATGAGCTGAAAGTGAACAATCTGGATCTCTCAATAGTAATTACCTGCTTGTGATGTGCTGTGTACGTCCTGCTTGGGAGGGGAGGAGACGATGGGAGGTGGGGGAGCACCACTGGAAAATACCAGTGTCTTTTCCATTTTAGTAACAATTTCAAGCCAAAATCAGGTTCTTTTAAAGCTTAAATTATATTTTTTTCAATTTCATATTTAAAAAAAAACAAACTACAATCAAATTGGCTACCACAGTTATGACAGATTGTTTTGAAGCACTAGATTATTGTTTTGGTGATATTTGTGAAATTCCTTTCCACAAAATTAGAACATATGGCACTGGAGAGACACAACCCTCATCTCATTAGAAACAGTAGTTCATACACCTTTGTATCATAAAAGGCCTGTACGCATGCTCATTTTCAGATTATCTTCACCATATCAGTGTAAAAATAAGATATTACTTATCCTGAACCACCTGCTTGACTTCAATCCACTTCCACAGAGTTGTCTGGCCAAAAACACACTCGCACAAGAGGCAGCTATCCTCGATGGAGGGACACCCTGCCCCTGGAAACGTGACGTGAAGCAGCATGCCTGCTGCTCCGGATGTGTGAAAGCAGCATGCCACTTCAGGAACCTTTGCAATGTTTCTGACCTTGGCCGTTGCACCAAAAGGCACGGCGTCAGACGCAGCATGAAAAGAGTTCATGCAGCTGCGTTGCTTAAACAGGTTGTCCCCTTATTTATCCCTGGACAGCCTCACAACAGCAAAACACATGCCCCTGCAGCCACAAAGACCAGCTATTGTAATTCTCTCCGTATTGAGTTTCCCCGCAGGGTTTTCCTGCCTCGCACGGTTAGTGTGGCATGCAGCAGCGCATCGACCACTGGGACAGAGTCACAGCGATCACATTACAGCCACCCAGTGCTATGCCCCATACTCTGGCAAGAGAAAGCCTTCAGAAGAAACGCATTGTACAGATTTGTTCACCACCAGTTGCAGAGTTACATTTCTTAACACTACCCCTCAGCCCTGCATTTGAACTAACACAAAGGAACGTTACGTTGTAAGAGCTTCTCCGTAAGAAGCTCTGTGCGCCTTGGCAGGTCACAGCTGCCCTACACACAATTCCTGTGTGCTCAGCCAGGCCCTCCTCCAGGTCTACAAATGTTTTGCCTTTCAAAGGCATTAGCTTTAACCACTGCTTCAATGCAAGGAGACCTTCAGAGCTGTACCACATCCCATCAGGACCTTCAGAACTATACTACATCCCATCAGTCTCACGCCCTAGTAAAACCTTTCTCACACTGTTTACGCAGCCTCTCTTCTCTCCAGGCTCCTGCCTTCAGGAATTGGGTGGAAAAAAATCTGTACGTCTATTTCAATATGACTTAGCCTTCCCTACATGAAAAAAACCAGTATGTTTTTTCAGTATGGGACCTAATCGTGGTATAAGCACTATTAATTTGGAAGCAAGTGTGCAATATTTACTTAGGTCCATGATGCTTTCTAGTCTTTCCATCCATAATGAAAGCAAATATGATGTATTGTGCTAAAATTCACAACTGTTATTGGTGTAAATTCACTTATTATACAAGTGTTATCCAACTAACAGAATTATAATCAGAATTTGAAAGTGACTTTTAAACTTTCCTTGAAAATGGTTAAACAGTAACTCTAGAAATTCATCACCACAGGAGACAAGATGCAAATAGATGAAGTCTGTTGTATTTGTTAGTCTATCATCCACCTGTTAGATGATTACAGCATGATCCAATAGCCTATAAAAACAAATCTTGATCAGGTACTAAAAACAAGCACAACAATTAGATTTCTAATAATTAACATGCAGAGATTTTTTGCATAAATTAAGTCACATCACTAGATCAGTGCATTCCCCCTAATGGAAGCAAGTTTTGTCATAAAGCAAATATTTTAGGAGACTTTTTGGGTCAGGAAAAGAGCATATAAAGACTTTAAAAAAAAAACCACAACATAAATCAGTACCTTCCTTAGTTGCATACAGTGTACCTTTCTGATCCAATTTGTCAAAAAGCCTCATACTATTGGATGTAACCAACTCAGACTTGTAAATCCCCTAATGCACATATGCATTTTTTTGCATTCATTGGAGGACACAGGACTCATTAGTGGCAATGTTTCAACAATCAATTTCCAAAAACAAATTCAAAGATGATCTGGAAAAAAGAGTCTGCCATTGTCCCGCAATAGTTCTTATCCTTATTAAACATAGTTCTTTAAAACTGGGGCAACTGTGGTAGCACATTGAACAATGGATCCCTGGCTCTCTCCCTCTCAAGCATCAAATATTGAAGAGGTGGTTTTGTTTAAATTGCTCAAGTACTGCTGCATTGTTTACTGACCTCTTAAATTTTATATTACAACATGCTGCTGTGGTAAAACTGTGAGCACAGACAAAATAGCTGCCTTTAAAAGCTTCTTCCCCCTACCCCCTTGCCTCCTTGTATAAAGAGCACAATTCACCGGAAGACCTCAATTTCATACTTTTTAGATGAGGAACAGCTACAATGAGCTAGAAATGAATTATAACAAGGCATAGTTCTCCACTTGAAGGGTAGCTGCCTTCAAGTACATCAACCTGCCAATTACTGGTGCAGAAAACATTCAAGACTGAGATGTGTGAGATCCTATAATAAAGAGGGAATGAGAAGACCTCACTGACCCATTGCTGCCTCTGCAGCAGGAGTAGCGTGAACACTTATGGGTAACAACAGATAGGGCAGGAGGGTCAGAACAACCTGTTGCTGTTTCTCTCTTGGGGGAAGAATATGCCATGACAAAGACAGAAATGCCTTTTATTGTAGATGTAGTCTGTCTGCTTCTCATATATGCTTGCAAATGCTAGGAAACATCAACATTCCCTTCAGTGGAGTGCCTTCCTGCTGCCAAACTAGGTTGGCCCACAGTGCTGCATCCCAGAGCAGAATAATCCAGCCTCAAAAACATGAGTCACTACACTTAAGTACTTCAGTTATTACTATTATTTTAAATCAAAGGATTTGGTGTGATCTGCACTTTGTATACAGGAGGGATTATTTAACACACTTAACAAGTGGACTTGGATTCAGGCTAATCAGCTTCACCTTAGTCCCTGGAAGGCAATAGAGCAACTTATCTTGGAAACCATTTCTGAATATATGAAGAGCGAGAAGGTTGTTAGGAGTGGTCAGCATGGAGTTAAAAAGGGGAAATCATGCTTAACCAACCTCATCACCTTGTACAATGAGGTGATCAGCTTGGTGGATTTTGTTAGAGCAGTGGATGTTGTTTATCTTGACCTCAGTAAGGCTTCTGACATTGTCAGCTTGTCCGAGGATGTTGTAGGAGACAAAGTACAGGTTAGATTAAGTTGGTAGTGAGGTAGAACGGTGTCACAATTTAGCCGTACTCAGAACCAAGCTACACAGTCTCTCTCACTCCCCTCACCCTCTGAGGGAACAGGGGAGAGATAACATAACAAAGCTTGAGGTTTGAGGTAAGAACAGGGAGAGATCCTTCAAGTTACCATTAATGTGCAAAATGGACTCAACTTGGGGAAAACTGTTCGTTTATTATTATTAAAAAAAAACAAAAATAAATCAGGATAACAACAAAGAGAACAAGAACAACTTACCCATATTCCTCCCTCTTTCCAGGCTTAAGTTATTTTCAATTATCTCTACCGCCTTCCCTCTCCCACCCTAAGCAGCACAAGGGGGAACAGGGAATGGGGGTTACAGTCAGTTCATCACATGTTGCTTTCCACCACTCCTTCCTCCTCAGGGGATGAGCTCCTCATATTCATCCCCTGCTCCAGTGTGGAGTCCCTCCCACTGGCTATAGTCCTTCATGAACTGCTCCAACACGGGTCATTTTTCCACGGGGTGCAGTCCCTCCAGAAGAGGTTGGCCCAACGCAGGCCCTCCATGGGCCACAGCCTCCTTCAGGCATCCACCTGTCCCAGTGTGGGGTCCTCCACAGGCTGCAGGTGGATCTCTGCTCCTCCATGGACCTCCATGGGCTGCAGGGGGACAGCCTGACTCACCATGGTCTGCATGGGATTCTTACCAGAAGCAAGCTTACTCCTCCCCATCCTTCTTCACTGACCTTTGCATTTGCAGCCATTCCTCTCAAGAAATTCTTCACAACAGGCAGGCAGACATCTCAGGTTCTCTTCACATCTCCTCTCCTCTTCTTACAGCTGGGCTGGGCCAAGTCAGGCCCAGCTGGCCACCCAGCAGGAGGCCAGAGGGTGAGGCCTGCAAGGCCCACAAGGCTCACACCTCCCCCCCTTCTGCCCCTTCACATCTTTTTTTCTCCTTTCTTTTATTTTTCCCATTCTCAAATATGTTATCGCAGAGACGTTATCACTAAACATTCCGTTATCAATTGGCTCGGCCCTGGCCAGTGGCGGGTCTGCCCTAGGCCCAGCCGAGTCCACCAGACAAAGGGAAAACTTCTAGCACCTTCTCGCAGAAGCTGCCACTGTAGCCCCCCCGCTAACCAAAACCAACACAACTGGGAACCCAGAGGGTTATGATAAGGAGCAAAAATTGCAGCTGAAGGCAAGTCACTAGTGGTGTACCCCAGGGGTTTATACTGAGGCCAACACTGTTAACACCTACATTAATAATCTGGATGACAAAACTGAGTGCACTCTCAGCAAGTCTGTAGACGACACAAAACTGGGAGGAGTGACTGATGCACCAGATGGGTGTGCTGCCATTCAGCAGGACCTGGACAGGCTGGAGAAAAGGACAGAGAGGAATCTAATTAACTTCAGCAAGGGACACTATAAAGTCCTACATCTGGGGAGGAATAATCCCAAACACCAGTATGTGCTGGGGACCAAGTGGTGGGAAAGCAGCTTTGCAGAGGACAACCTTAGGGTCCTGGTGGACCACAAGCTGACCATGAGCCAGCAGTGTACCCTCATGGCAAAGAAGTCCAACAGTATCCTGCTCTGCTTTAAGAGCATTGTTAGCAGGACCTTGGAAACCTGCTTTAGCTGACCTTGCTTGAGCAGGAGGGGTTGGACCAGATCGTCTCAAGAGGTTACTTCTAGCCTCAATTATTCTATGAGGTTCTGTGTGAGAGGAAGTCTAACTAGTATCGTCATAGTTTTACTAAGTTACTTTAAATGATATCAGAAGAAAGACCTAGAGGTTTTGTTCACAGATTAAGGCCAGACTGGGCAAATAAGAAAACTCTAAATGAACATCTTATTAGCCACAATAAATGCATCAAAGTTAAAAGAAAGTCACAGGATCACGTTAAGGCTATTTCATTCTTCAGTTCCGGAATAAACAAGAGTGAATATTAAATGTTTAATCCCCAGCACCACAACACTACAGGAGCCGAATCAAGACTGATACATCCTTTTCAAGAAATATTTCCAAATAATTTATTTATAACAACAGTAAAATACTGCATCATCAGCACTATTAATTTTCTTCATCATAATCTAATATGGGTTTGTCTTATATTCTGCAAGTACCTATGCTGCGATTCATCAAGAAGTTTGTACTAATGCGTTGTTATACTCCCTAAAATGATCTGAAATTACTTTTCAGGAAATTGTTATGTCACAGTGTTAAGAAACTTATATTTTTCTCCCTGTTTGAGGTGGAAACAAATACTCTGTTCATCAGCAAGAATGTAATTGTGGGGCCATAAAACACCTGACACCACATACCTGCTAGAGAGGAGGTAAGGAGAGGAAGATACATCCCTACTGTGACTTGTAATCCCACTGAACCCCAACCCAGGCCTTGTGCTCAGAGCTGAGGGCAGATAGCAGACTGTTACTCTACGGCTAAGCCCTTCAAAAAAAAAAAAAAAAAGAACAAAGGAAAGGGAGGGGGTAAAAGCCAGGCTTTTTCTTTCTTTTTTTTTTATTTGTGTGAGGAGCACACCTTTGTTCTTTCACTGAAGAGTTTATACCAAGTTTATAAAGTAGTAATTGACTGCTATAGTTACAGTAAAAAATGTATGCAGAAATCACAGTATGAAACCTATTTTCCCTGCAGCCTATGTTAAATACTGTATCTTAAAATTGCTATTAAGCCCATCTAATTTTTAAAGAAATGATACTATGTCCAATTGACATAGAGCAGACACTCTGATCTCTGTAGGTGCTGCACATCTGACTAGAGCAGATACAGCTACTGCCAGGGAGAGGAGGGTAGTGTAGTGGTATGGCTCTACAAATTCCTGAAATAAAGCAAGCTATGAATAAAATCACTTGCTTTGTGAACAACAGCACCCTACTCCACACAATATCTGGCCTTAAACAATGTGTTAAGAGAAGGCATAGATGTACTGTGGAATTATTCAATTTACTATGGGAACATTGACTTGAGAAATTCAATTCCGGTCAACCCTGTATTTTGCTTTCAGTAGTAGTCACATTATTCCCTTACAATACAGTAAAGAAACACAGCTATAAAGCTTCCTGGGATGGGGATTATTAGTGAAATAAAAATTCTCCTTGGAGAATTTCAGCAAGTATCTTGTTTCTTGATTGTAATGGCAGATTAGAACAGGAAAGCAAGAAAATTTGGAGACAACTTTGAGGACAAGTGTTTGGCTTGCCTGTAGGAACCAAAGCATTGTAACAAAACATAATCTGTGGGTCTGAAGATGCAGGACAAAAGAAAAAAAAATCTTTTGACCTCCAATTTAAAAAAGTTAGTAGACACTTTCATATCTACTAGACTTATTTTTAGTGGATTGTGTTTTTTAGTAAGACATTTAAATTAAGTGAAAGAAGAATATGCATGTGTTTGAAGATATAGCAACACTAAGTTCCTCATCCCAACTGCCTTAAAATCACTTATCTGTAGTAGAATTAATAGGAAAAAAAAAAAAAAGAAAAAGAAAACCCACACACCACTAAAAAAGCCTCAAACTCCCATTAAAATGTTTCCTCTCCCAAAAATGTTCTAATTTATAGAAAAGTGAGTTAACTCCAGAAATGTCACATGCATTGCATTATACAGATTAATGGGCCAAAAATAGTAAGTTACTCTGTGCATGTGGTGGAGAAAAGATGCGCTGCGCTCAAGTGCAGAACAGATCTAGGGGTGGGAGGGATAGGTTTTAAATAGTGCAGGGTGGAACAAATTCTAAGCTTAAACTAAAGTCAGTAATAGTTTATACTACCAAGTACAAGACATGATTGAAACAGCATCTGGATTCTAGAGCTCATCTTGGACAAGTATCAAAATTAGTATTGAACAGCAAAGGTTGTATTATTTGAGTCCCATGATGAAGCCATAAAAAAAAAAATGATACTATTACTCTCAGTTGTTCATGCATGAATCTAGAGTAACAGTTGACATTGATGTTATTTTGTACATTCGAGGCTTGAAAGGAAGCAGAATGGGAAAACACAGGACACGAGTACTTTCATATACCTTTGATAGATTTTGTAGTTAAAAGGTGCTTTATTATAAGGCTCTGAGTGGACAGACAGAAACAGCTATTTCACAGCCTTGGAAGATTTAATAGCTATGTGCTAACACTTGTTACGTTTATCTCACAAGATGCCCAGGAAACGTATTATAATAACACCAGAAGGGAAGTGAGAAAAGATTGAAATTGTTTTTCTTGTACTTCAGAATGGGAATGGAAAGAGAAATGTGAACTGTCTATTCAGGCCCTGAAATATACTACATAGGATCTGTTAAAAATTAAACTAACAAAAAACCAAAACACCCATCCCCTCATCCCCAAATGCAACCCCTCCATACGCTTTGTAAGAATTGCTCTGTTATCTAAAGTTGTAGTGGATCTACTTGTTTCTCCTTATGTCTTGTTCCAGACCCTTTTTGGGAAATCTGTAGTAAATTTTAACAGGTTTTCTCTCATCTCCCAAGTTGTTCATTGAACAAGCAAGAATATTGTGGCAGTGTGGATGCAACTTAAATCTTCCAAAAAATAATTTCATACTTATTTATTATAAGTGAACAAGCAAGAATATTGTGGCAGTGTGGATGCAACTTAAATCTTCCAAAAAATAATTTCATACTGATTTATTATAAAAAATAAAAATAAAAAAATAAAAAGATTTTGAGGGCTCTCATTCCCTCAGTGGAGGGACACTGGCCACAACTAGTTTGAGAAAAGACCCAAGATTGCCTCTGTGGACTAAATGAACAGAAAGTCTGCTCTCATACAAGGTCTCCTTTGCTTTAGGCACTGAGCTAGTTGTTATTAGTTATGAACTAAGCAATATTAGAATCACATGGATGTCTTTCAGAAACATAGGATAAGCCATGCCAATAGGAATGAGACCAAGTCACAGTCAGTTCTGAAATCTCCACTTAGAACAATTTCTGTTGATACACCACAGCCTTCAGAAGTCTTAACCACAGGCTAGGACCCCATCATATTTGATGCTGTACAAACATGAAACAAAAGGATGTCAGAACTTCACAGTCACCTTTGTAGCTGAAAGCTTTACCCCTTCAATTTTAAAAGCTAAAGGAGGCTCTTGGTGCTACTTAAGAGCAGAGGTAAACATTTGCCTTCCTCCTGGCAAAGCAATGCCAATCTGTTTCTGTTCCGCATAGACTGTCATTTAAGTAGCATTCCTGAAAATCAAGTTTTGAAATTAAAAACTGATATGGGACCAGATCATATGACTTAGAGGGCCTTTTCATACTACAACATTTATGAACTAGAAGTCTCAAGGCCACTAGGGTCACCAAGACCTAGTATTGATAGAAAAGATTTCTTTTACACAAAGAACAGCATGCTGGGTTTAATGCAGTGGAAGCTTAATACTAACATTCCTCTGCCTGGTATGTATACTTTCCCCAGATGTCACTTTTTCTTGCACACTGACAAAAAAGGAGAACTAAGTTTCCTGCTGTGATGGTCATGGAGCTTCCAAAGGAACAGGGAAGTGTCACAGTTTTTGTTTGTAGAGGTATGGTTTTGGCTGATGTAGGGGAGGACACATGCAGGTTGTGAACCTCCAGAAACACCTTTGACCTGTACTAACACCAACATACAGACCAGCTGAGGATTTTCATGGCTCAGAAATTTATGTATATGCATTATGCTGCATCAGTCTTCAGAAGTTTGAAGTGGGTTTTTTATTGCCTTAAAAGCTGAAGAATATTTTGAATTTATAGAAGCACTCCAGCAACAGCCAGACTATTATATCCTGTGTCACACAGAACTGGATAAATTCTCTACAGAAAGATACAGGACAGTCAAAAAATGTAGTCTTGCATGATAATGGAAAACAGAAGGAGAAGGCTGCAAAATATTTTGTCCACACATCTAACAAAAAGTTTATTTCAAGGTTTTTGTTTTTTTTTTACCGTTTTTTTTTACCGTTTCTTATGTGACTAGCTTTTTTTTTCTGCACTCAGACAATAGTTTTATATTTTAATCAGCAAAAAAAACCTGAGTCCAACTGATTGCCTCAGTCTATCCAAAATACATCTTAAGTTTCAAATATAACACAGAAGATATTTTAGCTCTGAATAAGGAATGCAAAAATTGCTCTTCTTGGATACTACAATAGGGTATGTAGATCTGTAAGAAAAAGGACTCCAAATAGAGTAGTAGAAGAGTTATTAAAAATGCAGATCCAGAGAGATTAAAATCTGAAGGATCAAAAATAATAAAGGAAATGAGATGTGTACTAATTTGATAGCAAAGTTCATCAATTCATTCCTAGTTCCCTGGCTCAATATGCCTCCATGTTTGCCATTTTGATCTCTGCTTCCTCTACATCCCTGCTCTGATCACACAGAGTATCCCAGTCCACTTATCAGGTAAGAGAGACAAGAAGCTGGAGTGCTCCACTTCCATTTTCTTCTTGCTTTCTCCATCCTTCCCTTACTCCTGCCATACTGGTCTCATCCTACCCATGTCAGAGACTTTGCCTTTAGCAGCCAGTGAGAGCACCTTTGCAACCCAGCACAACTGGAAGAGAGAGAGTGGGTACATGGTCTAAAATCTCCTTTACTGGAATCCTACACCAAAGCATCTCACATGCTGGGTTTCGCATCAGCTACTGCAGATGCCATGCAGAGGAAGCAGCGCAAGACACTGCAGGAGATCCAAGGTGCTGGTGGTAATAGGGAGATCTGTGGAGGAAAACAGCAGAGGAAATGAAACACAGAAGTGTATGACTCTCCAACTTTTTTTCTTCCTCTAGCCCAATCCAGTCATGACCATCCTAAGCTGATGGCCCTCTGCCACTGAACTCTTTTGGACCTCACAGCAAAGTGTTTGGGTCATGGAAAAAAAGGCAGAAGTCCAATGGATCATATGGGTCAATCTTGCAATATGAATGAGTTCCATTGACTTGCTGCTAGTGTCTCCCATTTTAGAGGCTTTTATGTGATACCTCCCACTCTTACAGAAGCACCTAATATATTGTATTTAAATATTTTCCCTCAAAGTATGCACATTCTAGCAAATACCTTGTGTTTTTATTCCAACAAAATCTACATTTAACATTTTTAAACATTGGATTGTCTTGATTACAACAAGTAAGGAACATGCATATTTTCATGAGAAAGCACTATGCTTGCTAAGAAATTTTCATAGAAAGGTCCCGTACTCCAAACTGTCTTGAGGAGATTATTCTTCCTACATATTGTAAAGTTTTATTTCATGTGTTAAAATTTATCTATAGTTATATCACAATTTCTAAACAGTCTTGTATGTGGTGATCCTTCAGAAACATAAGACAGTACCCATAGTAGTTTCACATACTACAATTAAACCAAAACTACCTTGATATCAAACTTAGTGCTCTGATTTGTTTTTCCTTACTACTAATTATCTAATGAACCTTTTTAACAAGGGACTCATACTGTTCTCAGCTGATGTGCAGTTTACTACTATTAATTCCATTTTTTAAAAAGTCAAATCACCTTTAAAGTACCATCCAGATATCAAAGAGCAAAAGAGTGCTTTCTTTTGTAAATTTTTGTTTCCAGTGTACTTGAGGTATTAAAAAAAGAAAATTTTAAAAATAAATCTGATTAGCATGTTGTTAGAATTTTATCATATAGTACAATTAGACTATACTATTGTCCACAATAATTGTCTAATATTAGACAATTAGTTGGTCTTATTACCACAAGGTCCTGGGTAGAAATTTTGGAATAAATATTCTGTCAAACATACTATTTTCTAAAAGCTGAAATCCTTCAGTAATATGATAGTATTTTGTCCAACAGCTTTTGTGGCTCCAATCAACTGGACTCAAGACTGAAAATAGACCTTTTGACACGAACTGATTTTGCACTGTCCAAAGGCGTGGTTTTCTTCAAGCACAAAACAATAGGGGCCTGTTGTGATAGAACAAGGGGTAATGGGTTTAAATTAGAAGGAGGTAGGTTTAGATTAGATATTAGAAAAACATTTTTTACAATGAGAGTTGTAGAGCACTGGAACAGGTTGCCCAGAGAGGTGGTGGATGCCCCATCCCTGGAATCGTTCAAGGCCAGGCTGGATGAGGCTCTGAGCAACCTGATCTAGTCAGGGATGTCCCTGCTTCTTGCAGGGGGGTTGGACTAGATGACCGTTGAAGGTCCCTTCCAACTCTAACTATTCTATTCTAAAACGACAAGTTTCAAAGCCTCTAAAGGTTTCATAAAGCTGAACTAGAATAATCCACATTGCTTCTCTGTAAAATATCTGAAAAGACTCGATTGCAAGTAGGTTTTCTAACTCATTACCTAAATACTTCAGGAGTCCAAACATTTTACAGCTGAAATAGGCATCTTTGCTCCTTATCCTTATCTCTTTCAGTAAGTAATTATTACCTTCAGTCTTTTGAAGGATGACTGTGTGGATTGGCCTCCTTTCTCTTCCCTAGATGCATTAGTTTCCATATTGTCCCAAGTAGTGCCTGAGCAGCTCTCCAGCAAGCCAAGAACTGAGAAAAATCAGTTCACAAGAGAGAAGTGGAACATGTTGTTTGGGAGAAATTGCTAGAGGACTGAAAAAAGCAGCTCATGCTGTCAGACTTAATATCTTAAGATAACTTTAAGTAATTACAGATCTATCAGTCTAGATATCCAGCCTGTATTCTTGCATATGTGTATATAGACACATGATTATGAATTAACACTACACATGTAACCTGCAGAGATTTTAATTTTTTAAAATGCTACAAGTTTGAAATGAAGTAGTACTGTAGCACCTAAGTGAGTACATCCTGATGTATTTCAGATTTGAGAGTATCCAATTTCCTTTTTCAGATACAAGGTGTTCGGAATTTTAAATTTTTTTTTAAGTCAGTTTTACATCAATTAGTAGAATTTGTAGTAATTTAAATACAGCAAGAAGCTCAAGTTATTAGCTGTACTTGTTCACAGGGGCAGGGAGGAAGCCTTGTTTGTTACACCAGAGGAGAACGGACAAACCAGTGATTACAAGTTGGACTCACAACAAGTAGGATGACCTAATTTTAAAACACACTCCACAACTTCACTAATAAATTCTTGAAAGGAAACAGAGTTAAGTCCTTTAAAAGCCAGCAAAACAAAGCCGGTATGTTCCAAACATGGTATTCTAGGCCTGGAGAGGGCATCAAGGTCAACCTCTTATCACCAAAGCCAAACCCTAAAGGTAGTCTTCTAAAGGCAGATGATGATCCTTATACTGCAACAGCAGATGATACTGGAGAAGAGATGGATAACACCAGCATTATGGTCCTATGAAATTCCAATCTTTACAATACTCATCATTATAACAAATATTATTCCCAAGGTAAAGTTACAATAGCACTGTGGAATCCCACAAAGCTAGGTTATAAACGAATGAGACAAGCTTAACAGTTTCCCTCTGGTAACCCATAAAGCTTTCATTCCATGACAGAAGGTATAGCCAAATGAGAAAATGAGCTCTCATCATTTGTAGTTGGCTTACAAGTCTTCAAGTAAACTGGCAATGGAATGATAGAGAAAAGTGTGATCTGAAGTGATAGTGAAGTGTGATACAAATTAGGAACAGTATCGTTAGACTACATAGGACAGTGCTGTTAATTAAGAAGTAGATGCTACACAAGGTCTACAGATTGAGCAGGAACATAGTATTAGATGAGCCACACTGTCCTAAAAATAATTCCTCAGTCCTACAAGTATAGGAGCAACTGCAAGGATAAAGAAGTAGGGAAATTCTGCAGTGACATCAAAAGGCTCTGGCAGCTGCTTCTCAATGGGAACAAACACTCTGGGCAGCATCCATCAGCTCTTCCCACACAAAAACACAATTGTACAGTGAGGTCTGTACATGCCAAGTCAAATAGCAGTGTGACTTGTGACTAAGAATGACTTGGTATTAAATTTTATTTTGTCCATTCATAAACCATCAAGGTGATGTACAGCCATCATATCAGCAAATGTAAACTAGATGAATGTTATCATCATTTCAGAAAGTGCAGCTCTCCCATGAAAATAAATCAATATTTCAAACCCTATAAAGTGGCAACACACAAAAGCTATACACTTCATTTTCTGCCTTGGCAGACAAGCCTATAAGTGGGACTTCTATATACACAGGATGGTGTGATCAAGACATAATACCTAATCCAAACCTCTTCTGATATCATGCACATAATTTCATTACCTTTACATTTCACAGCAATAACAGCCTCTCCATTCATTTTGGATGTATGTACCACAGAACACAAGTATCTGCCCCACACAGGGCATCAGCTCATCCACACACTTTGGACTGTCTCAGCTGCATTCACCCCTCTTATCCATCTCACCTCTCTGTGTATCTGAGCAGCTCTGCACAGATACTGTCTGCAAGCAAAACAAAGGAACACGCTTCCCCTTTCCCCAGGAAAGCAGAAAGTTTCCACAGCTCGCACTGGCCCTTCAGCCCAGAAGGACTAATATTTCTTGGTTTGAGGACCAGTCATTCTGGGCAAGGAATTTCACTTTGGGGAGAGAAGCTAGACACATTTTTAAGTACGAGTAGAGTCATTATGATCATCACTGACCACCAGTATATGTGTTGGAGGAGCCACTTTTTGATAGTCTTGTACTAGCTTTGAGTACATTTCTTGATATGCTGCTTACAAGGCCTGCGGACAGCTGTGAAGCATTTCCAAATAGGCTGTTACAAATAATTCTGAATAACTGCCATTCAGAAAGCCTTTACAGACATTGTTGCCTCCTTAGAAAAGGGATTGACTGAGAACGCTAAATCAATACAAGCCCAAGCTGATCCGTGGCTTTAGCACAAGACTGAAAATTGGCCTTCAAGCATTTTGAACACTTTTGTACTTCCTTCAAGGTCTGCGTAGCACTGACCAACCTTGAAAATTCTTGCTCTGCTCTAGGTCCTCAATGATATTACTGGAATATTAGCTAGTAGGTCAGATTGCAGAAAGTGTGGTTCAACTGAAACCATTAACAATAAAGTTTTATACTGTCTGAGGTCCTCTGTCTGCCTTCCTGTTCCTTGGCAGCAGCCAAAAAGTCCCACTGCCCTATCTGACATCTAACAACTTTAAGGAGCTTAAAAAAAAAAAAAAAAAAAGAACAAAAGCACATCTTTGTCCAAGATACTCCTACAAAGCTTGGAGACAGTTCAAAAAAATGTGCGTTTTGCAAAATTAAGTGCAGAATCAGCCCTCCATGTCTATTATTCCAGAAACATACAATAAATAGGTCCATTTTGTACAAGCATATCTAAAGCAGGTCTTAGCTTTTGTCTTCATCATTTGATAACATACCTTAAGAACTGAGAAGCAGTACCATTATAATCTCGTATGTTCCCATTATATACACAAGGACTTGTACTCAGACATTAACAAGAAGTACCTCTGTAAACCAGGAGCTCATCTGCCAGTCAGAAGGAGTAGGATTATTCTTATTAAATGCAGGAATTCTCACCAATGCAAGCCACCTCAGGCTTCCATGATTCTCAGAGATTTAGGGTGTGATTTCTTTAAACCTAAATTAGATGTCTAAAATAGACCAGATTCATTCAGCCCTAGCTCTACCTATTTCTCTCCATTGACTATACAGAGAGCCCAAGGCGATTAGTTCAGACACAAATACAGAAAGCTAGGGGAGATTCATCTTACTCAAGGGGCCTACAAGCTACCAATATGCTTGCTCTCTGTAAAAGAGCCCAAGATATATCAAGAAATGTGTAACATAAGGAAGCATCAATCCTGCAGAAATCCTTTGAAATGCTGAGTGATCATAGGTTTTTTTGTTTGTTTTTTTTTTTTTACACATCCTAAAGCAAGAACAATTTTTAATTGAAAAAAATAGACAGAACACCTAATCAAAATAGCAAAACAACAACAAAACTCACCTCCCCACCCCACTGACCTGAAAAGACACATTTCAAAAGGCCTTAGCTTGTTAACTCTCACAAAATTAAAGCCTGAGAAAGTTTCACAGTCACAGAAAGGCAAAATCATTTAAGCTAATAGATAATATTGGCAGTAAAACAAATATGAATAAACTGGCTTTGAACTTGCCTTAGACAAAAATTAGAAGGCTTCTAATTTTCACAGGAGCTCAGCTGGGGAACAATCAGCCTATAACAGGGCAAAGAACCCTGCTAAATTGAAGATGGACTATGACAGCCTTCTCAAAGGGATTTATACACTGCAGCAGCTGTAACGGCAAGAGGAAAGACAGAATGACTCAGGAGGTCCCTTCCAATCCTGTACTCCTCATTTAAGTTTCTACATAATAGCAGAGGTCACACAACAATCAAAGAGCAAATAGCACCAGTGTTCATGTAATTTGAGATACAACTTCAAAACTCCCCTCTTTCCCCCTGCCATCTCACCCCTCTCTGCCTTCATTGGACCCTAAGCCACTAGTGCCTGATAGATTAAACAGCCCTATGTTTTCTTCCAGGAAGTCACTGCCACCCTGATACTGAAGAAATACAACTTCCAATCCCTCTTCCTTTATTACCACAATGAGTATACTAAACAGCTACACAACAGAAAACAATTTGAACCCACCCCAGCAGCACCCTTATTTATGCACTATAGAAAATTGCATTTCAAAGCTGAAGCATAACACACATAAATCAGTCTGGTAAAACACTTCCTTTAGCAAACCAAAGATTTTTTTTTTAAATGTATTTTTGTGATATCTAACTGTCACAGTTTAGCCCCAGCATGGGCCCTCCCCAGGCCACAGCCTCCTTCAGGCATCCACCTGCTCTAGCATGGGGTCCTCCACGGGCTGCAGGTGGATCTCTGCTCCTCCATGGGCTGCAGGGGGACAGCCTGGCCTGCCTCACCACAGGCTGCACAGGAATCCCTGCCAGGACCAACTTTACTCTTCCTCCTCCTTCTTTACTGACCTCGGCCTCTGCAGAGGTATTTCTCTCATATTCTTACTCTTCTCTGCAGGGCTAGGCCACAGCCAGCCACCAGGCAGTTGGGGACAAGGCCCACACCTCCTGCTCTCTTCACACACTGCTGTTTTGTTTTCCCCTTCTTAAATACAGTATCACAAATTGGCTGGACCCCCAGCTAGCAGTGGGTCGACCCTGGAGCCAACCAGGTCCACTAGGCAAAGGGGAAGCCTCTAGCAGCTTCTCAAAGAAGCCACCACTGTAGCCCCTCTGCTACCAAAACCCAGCACACTAACTACAAGATGTAATCTAGGAAATACATATTACCTCCATTCACAAGGCAGGTCTGTCTCACTAGAAGAATTTGCTTTTTTCACTTCAGCACAGCTCCACAGCAAGATGAACTCCAGTGCTGGCTGATAAACCCAGCTAAGAACTAATTGGCTGTAAAGAGAAAACAGCTTTCACTTGGGCCTTACAGGGAGGCTCTCCTCTACTTTGGGAGGATAACTGAATAACAGAATTAAGAAAGCAAACAGCAGCACCTGTGGAAGTGGCACTGACACTCAGAAAAATGGATCCCTATAGACCTTTTTTAGGGAAACCTGTTAAGCACCTGATGAAAGTCTTATGTTACCTAAGTAAAACAAAAAGCACATGAAACACCTGCAATGCCTGCACTGAGGTATGAACTACCATAAGAGCTGAAATACTTACAGAAATGTTTTAAGGAGAGAAAAAAAAAAAGTATCAACATTCATAAACAACATTTTAAAAACAAAGCTCAGACCAGCTCCCCTCTCCAAAGAGCAGACAGCACCCAGAAGCACCCCTAGTTCGCAAATCCAATGTGGGATTGAACCTAAGCAACTTACTTAAAAAGTAAAGGAAAGTATGAGGCAGAATTAAGTGGCCTTATACGGTCCCCTGACAGCCTGAAGGTAGTCAAGAACACAATGAAAACTGCACTGACATTAAGGGAACTCCATTATAAGGAAAGAACATGACGTTATAAATGTGGAAGGAGAAGTAAAGTATCCCCTCCAAAATGCTGCTGAGCCTGGTGAGAAGGTATATGCTGACTATACAGGTTATTTCTGAACAAATAGTTTTTCCAAAAATATACTGTTTAAAGTTTTCTGAGATGCTAAAAAGAATCATTGCTGCTCTTAGTCAAGCTCTTCCCCACTAATTGCAATACAGCTGCTATTAGCCAGTTCCCCTGGCCTCTCCAGCTTTCATAGAGATTTGAAACCCTGATAATGTTTTTCATTTTGTTTCTTCTGTAGATAGAGGCAAAAGCATTTCCTTTCCAACAGCATGACACAGGCTACAGACAGCCTGACGCCAAAGCTTTCTGCAGATCAATATATTTAATGCATTTGAAGTCAGAAAAATCTCCCAGGCTAGTCTAGGGTTGCCTGAGCAAAAAGAAAGACAAAAAGGCTAGAGAGCTATGTGGATATGGATTTAATATTCAATTAACTTACTTAAGGATCTAACCATTTAAGTTACCTTCAGTTGTAATTTAGAGTATTTTTCTCAAAAAGTTTTGGTGAATACAGAGAAAAAGAATAATGTAGTAAGTGGAGTCAGATATGCTCAAACCCAGATTGGTGGGAGATACACAAAGACAAAATAATGAATAAATCCCATACATTGTGAGAACAAAAATATGATCAATCTCATCACACCAATTCTCTTTCTCCCCATCTACCACATTTATTTTGTTCGCTTAAATATTGCTCCAGGCACTCTGGCCTTTTCCACAGGTTTTCCTCGTTTACTTAAGATACCTCTCATTTTCATTAACCTTCAGTCTTTATTGCTCCAAAGCATCATTTTTTTTTTGCCCATCGATGCAATTTTACTGCCTCTTAAATACAAAAGCCAGAGGCAATCACACAAGTAAGGAAGCCAGTTATTCTCCTATCAAACCCATCAGAATTGTCCTCCTTCCATTCAAAAATTCCCCAAGGATTCCCATTCACTCTACCTTCCTTCCCCCTCCCACTCCACAAACCTGTATATCAAGAAAAAAAGGCATAAGCCTCACTAAACAATTTATCTTCCTTTTCATTCTTATTTCATATCCATTAAAAAACATTATTATGTATTAGGCTAGCCTATAAAACTCTAATTCCACAGTGCAATTGCTACCTTCCTGTCAGTCTTTAAAAGCTGCTAAATAATGGTACCCCAAGTTTACTCTTTGTCTTGCAAAAGAGAAGCATTTTTTATTGCTTACAATTGGAAGAGCAACTTAATAAACTTCAGCTCTATGTATAACCTTGTGCTGCCAGAAACAGTGAATAAAATAACATCTTTTGCCTTAGCATAGTATTAACTATGAAGCTCAAACACACGTTGCTTTAAATGCAAATATTATTTCATGCTAATATTTCAGCAAGAATGAATGCAATTATTTCATCAAAGCAGATGCAGTGGGAGGTAAGCAAGGTGAGGTAGCTGTTACTGGTTTGTGGGAAATAAATTGAGTCCCTTTCAGTCATTTTTTCTTGTATGGATTAGGTAGTTAGAAAGAGAAGTGTTGCCTTTCTGTTACATCAGAAGGTCTGGCTCCGAAGTTGCAGAAAACTTGTGCTGTTTTCCTGAGTACTAAAAGTCCAGGTTAACCCAATAATATTTGCTAAGTGTTTATAATAATTTTATAGGAATTGTATTGAAAATTGGGAAACCAAGAATCAGAGCGTGTCGCACAATCATTAAATTCAACATCAGTTATTTCTCTCTCTGACTGTATCCCATTCTGCTACAAATCTTCATCCTGATACATTATAGTGATACAAGAAAGTAAGGTCCCTGCCACAAATTCCAGGACAATCTGACTCCAGCAGATCTTGGGAATGGCACTTTATTCCTTTGTAGTAAATATATGAGGGGAGCAAGTGAATTATATCATCTGGCTTCAGCACAGCAGAACAGGAGAGAATTAAAGGAACAGCTTCAGTGTCTGGTTTTTACACAACGTTGTCTTGTGTTGGAAATGGCAGAAACCAGCTGCAGGCACTGCACCTTGGGACCAGGGCTGCCTCATGCCGTATCAGAGGCGCTGGGCAGCAGCCCAGCTCTCTGCACGCCTCTGCTTACCATGTCAAATTGCAGATGCGCTGCTTCAGCCAGAAGCTTTATGTGATGCCTGTCAGAGTTCCTAAAGAACTCAATGATCAAAAAAGTGATAATCCCCTCTCTGAAAAACTCCTCGTGTGGGTCCTGAGGTCTCTCATGGCTTGAGGTTCTTTTGGTAGAAAACTTTAGCCTGGAAGCAAGTAAGCAATAAAAATTCACACATGTATTCACATCACAATGCTAACTCTCCTCTGCATAAACTTCTCACTGAATCAACTCTTCTTAGTTGCTTGCTCCCACTATGCAGCAGTGCATAACAGAATATATACATTTCAGAAAACAAGTGCCATTTCCCTTGTGTCTATTACTCCTTATCTACAGAAAGCCGGTTTTCCCCATGATTTCTGAAGATACAGCTGTAATGTCACATAAGAGCTGCATACTAAAAAGTCAAAAACATGTAATATGCAATATAAAAAAAAAAAAGGACTTTTCTACCTCAACAGGACTCCCATCTGAGCAGCAAAATTTCTGGTTTGAACTTGCATTTTCAGAGATCTCGACTGTAATTTTTGTATCCTACACTACAGGCCTCGAGCTTTGCATATGATTTCCCAGTCCATGGAAATGTCTATTCTGTCTCTTAAATTTAAATATGGCATATGTAATACTGTAGCATCTAGAGAGTCCAACCAATACTGAGTCAGGCAGATGACAGAAAAAAATACTCTGCCTGCAAACTTGTACTCTTATATGGCAGTAGTACAGGTAAAAACTCCAGTATAGTCCATCAGCATATGGACCAGGGGCCAAATTCCTCTCTGCTGTACCAGCTGACTTCAAACAACCCGTGCCATTTCATTCCAACAAAGAGTTTGCCCCAAGGGTCTTGCTAACACTTTTGATCATAAACAGTAAAAGGGCAAGCTCAAGCTCAAATGAATTAACACGCTAGGTTTCTATGTTTCAGAAGAAGCAAAAGCTGTTCAGTCTATTGTGAAAAGAGGCATTTGTCTGATAAATGAAAAAAAAAAAAACATAAAAAACCAACCAGGTGTTGTCAAAATAAATGTGTATATGGCGGTCCAAAATACACATTATTTACTCCTAAGCATATACAAGGCTAAATATTATGGATGGCAGGACATAGCAATACTCTTCTGGAAGCTTCTCATAAGGAAGGCAGCTGATGCTACACTTACCTCTTGTACCTGTAAAATGGGTTACACCAAGAGACTTTCAACAACAGCAAGAGGTGAGTAAGAGGGTAAAACACAATACTGCTGTAGGACTAGATTTGTTGCACATGTTTAATTGTTATTCTGAAGGAGAGGTAATGACCAACTGTTAATTAAGTTAGTCAGATCTGCAGAAAGCTGTTAGAAAATTTTGAGACTTCATATTCAAAAGGGGACTGCAATGGCAGAGAAAATGCCAGGCTGCCAATTAAAGGTCTGGTGATCAAGTAGAGCAACAGAAACTTCTCATGTGGATTGACAGATCTTAAACTACCTATTATCACTCAAGGAAAAATCACAAAGTTTCATGTGAACAAGTTCTTCCCTAAAACAAACACACATTTACTCAAAAAGCAGCAATATCATCCTCAAAAAATATTAAGGAAGGCAGTACTAGAGTTAAGACTTCTTTTAACTTCCTGGAACGGCATTTTCTTTTTGGTGACCTTTCATAAAACACTGTGCCAGAAAAAAAAAAAAAAGCCAAAACAAAGAAAGAAAGAAACAACAACAGAAATGAAACAATAGCTGGAAAATATTAGGGCAATGAAAAACTTGCCTGAAAGACAGAGACATACTACAGAAAGACAAAACAGAAGTCCTTTCTACATAAACATTTCTCAAGAAAACTCACTTTTATGCTCTTTTATTCTGCTACAATTTTGTAAAGATTTCTTCTCAGAAGTTTCTACTGTAATTGTTGCAGAGGATTAAAACAAAATGGCCCAAATATTTTCAGTGAGACAAAAAATAAGAAGAACACAGTTACATTATACAATAGCAGTAGTGGAGAAAGTGGAGAAAGTAAATTACAATACCTTCAATAGAGCATAATTAAACTGTATTAATCGTTGCTGTGAACTGTCAATAAGTGCATCTATAAACCATATTTAGGTTAAAGCACTAAAGACAAGACAATATACTTTTTTCTACTATGGTTAACAGCTCTAGGTAAAGTTATCGTGGGTGTGAATTCAAACTCCCAACCGGAAATAAAACCCAAGGTATTGCATCCTGCAATAGTTTGGAAAAGAACAGCAGTTCTTGTATGAAGTGACTTTAAGATGAGAATCTTAGTTCCACATGTTGGTAGGAGAAGAAATCTTATTTCTTTAAGTGGGTTCTTGGTCAAGAGGAATTTTGGACCGCATACAAATTTAAGTCTGAATATGAAAACTGTCACCAGAAAACACTTGTTCATTGGCTGCTGTAGCTCATTTCTCATTCTGTCCTACTCTTTGAAGTCCCACTAACAACTCCACATCAGCAACAAGGTGCTCATCTCAAATTCAGGAGCCCCTGCAACCCTGAAACAACACCTAAGCCCCAAAATCTCTGATCTGCTCAGCATACACCTAACAGGCACAGGCAAATTTGCACCCCTCAGAAAATACCCTTGGTTTCTAGGGTGCACCTGGAAGAGGTAGGATCCTGTATTACACATGCATACAGCTGGAGCATTCACATAAGTGTGAAGGGGTCTTGTTTTCAGGCTCTACTCACCCTGAAGGGGTGTGGACACCCAGTTTCCAGCAGAACTACAAGCTGGTCTGGAGAACATGACTGGGGAGTGGTTCTCTAGCCTAGGCTAAGGAAGGGAAGAACCCTCAGTTTCACACAAGCAATGAGCTCCCACAGATCTGTCGGGCTGCAATGGTGACCACAAAGCCTGATGAGTCCTTTTAAAAAACCCTGCTGTGGGAACCGACCTACCTCCGGAGAAGAGCCTGGACTCTGCAGCCTGTAGGCACTGGGCTCTGCTCAGCTTTTGCTATGGGCTATTTCAAGGCAATTTCTGCTGCGTCTGCAGGTTTCCACCCAATCCTGGCATGCACTACAGAGGGAGATTGTGTGTCCCAGCCCTATGTCTTTATTGAGCCTTCCTGGGACTGGCTACTGAAGACACCTGTTTCAGCCCTAAATATGACAGCAGAGAAGCACAGCAACTACATCCTGCCCTTTGTTCTTACATATAAAGCATTTCTGGCCCAACATTGTAAACACTTCACAATTCTCCCACCAACTGCAGTGGGAAGTATATTGCATCTTCTATATTTTTATTTAACTCTCTCTGTACCTTGCATCTGAGGACATAAATGTTGTCCTTGTGATAAATTTCCTTACCATAAGATTACAGACACTAACAGCAATGAATGAAAGAAAAAACACTAGAAGAAAAAAGAAGTGCATTACTTAGACGAAATAATGGAAACCATAAATCACTGCAGTGACAGGATTAAATGTGAAACCTTTAATTATACGTTTAATCATTTACCAACTTCTTATTTTCCCTGTAGTTCATGAAGCTTCAATAAGATTTGAGTTTGAGGACGATTTTATTTTATATGTGAATTGCAAAATCAATACACATAGAAATGCTTTTAAAAATAAAAATAATATTAACTTTACTCTTCAACTATGTTGACACATTTACTGAACACCTTTATTGTTATCAGTCATACCGGCCCTCACTTGATGGCATCACTGTGTCAATGGACATCAAGTCCATCCTCATTGCACAGGGATTATATAAAATAAAGTAGAACTAGGGAGAAATAAGTGGTGGTTCAGAAAGTACACTACTGTATTAAAATAAGAGAGTGTAATTACGTTGTTGAAGAAGATACTGTGTTATTTATGAAGTATGGACAAACCTACGCCCACAGGCTGTGCCTGCTCCACTGCTTTTTCCACAAGGAGGCAAGAAGCAGGTGCTAGAGCAGAAAAGTGACTCCCCAGCCCCTGAACACCTTTCCCTATGGATCCCAGAGTCCAGCAACAAAGAACAGGGCTGTTTCCATCAGGTTCAGAGTGGGCAAGGGAGTAACAATTCTGTAAAAATTCTGTGCACCAGCATAATCTTTCAGCACACTCAGAACAGTTTTGACTGAAAAAAAACCCAAAGCAAAACAAAAAGCAAACCCAACAAAATGCCCCTTCTTCTGACTGGAGAGTAAGGCAAAGTCCAAACAGCCTTCGTGTTTACACAGATCCCGTCAAAGAATATGCGTTAGGAAAAAGCAGGCTTTCATCAAAGCCCAAATATTGCTTGTATGCTAAGAAAAACAGCCTAATATTATACTAAACACCTCATCTAGTAGCAATTGTAAAGGCGCTATTATACTGCTAGATATTGCATTGCATATCAGAGAGCTGTTGGCAGGAAAGTATCTGTCCTCTGGAGCACCCTTCATTTTGTTCTATTGTGTTGCAGGCTCTGGCAAATTGCCTAAAGGTTCCTAGCTGGGGTGGGTTGTCACACAGCTAAAACGGTAATTCAGCTGCTCTACATTTTCTTTAAAAGAAAAGTATCCACTGGGCCTAGGTTCCAGGGAAGACGGGTTTACTCTGCTCATTCAGCTCATGCTTTTTGCCCTGGCGCAGAAGACAGAAGCAGACAGGGCCTTGGCAGTGTTTAGGGTGCAGAAATGGGCAGGACTGAATACAGTGGGGAAGCACACACTCAGAGGGACTTTCAGCTGTCCCAATGGAGGAGGGCAACATTTTTATTATGTCTTTTGTAGAGACACAAACCACCAGATGGAGGACTCCGAGAGAATCTTGAAGTTTTGTTTAGATTTTCTGCCATGTTAGTCATCTGTTTCGATTTGGATCATCTTTTTGAAAAATAAGTCATCCTCTGTACATGAGACCCTTGAATCTGTTGGATTGGCTTGTTGGCACTTCACAGACCTCCTGGCTCACTGCTATGAACCAGAGGAAACGCTCCAGACTCTGCTGCGGTCTCTGCCTCTACCACATTTTGGAGTAGGCAAACGCAGAAAGAAAAGGGGATCATATAATTAAGTTCTGACTATCATATAAGTGGATTACACATTTGCTTCTCAGCTAGGTAATTTTTTTTCCACTGTGTTTTGTAAGCAAGAAAAAATTGCCTAGGGAAAGCATGGAATCCAGGCCCAGATCTGTAGGAGTCTAAGTACAGTCAGCACTGGGAAAATGAGTTTTCTTCCTTTCTTTCCTCTTTTGGATCTCTTTTTGAATCATGAGAAGCGTGGACTTATTCGGTAATACTTCGATAAAGGGCTTTAACAGCACCACATACATAAAAATCCCCAAGACACAGAACTATCTATTTTATTAAATGCATGTTCAAGGCTTAAACTAAAAATATAGGAGGTGTCTGTCTCGGTACTTCTGAACATATGCAGGGCACTAGTGTCAGAGACCTGGAAACAGGAGACATTTTTATCATCTTTTTCTCAAAAATTACTGGAGAGGACACTCCTGAGGCAACACCTAAAGCAAGAACACCTGACAACACAAGACTGAGATGCCAGGACATTTACTCACCCTGCCAGCAAGATGATCTATAGGTCTTTGGAGTTTTTCTGTCTTTCTTTTCTCTAGTCCACTCATGCATCAGGTCCCTTACAGATAAGGAACAGCCAAGGGAATTTATGTTTCTTGCTCTGGGTGTAAGATGGTTTCCTGTGACAGAGAGGACATAGAGACCAAATGTGGCATATGAAGGCATGGGAGCGACCATTTCAAATCACACTATAATTTAAGTAGTTCCTACCTCCTGCCTTCAACAGTAGCCAATATCGAGGAATAAAAACCCCAAGAGATGCTTTCCAAATAAGCAGTCTGGGGGAATCATTGCTTAGTAAGTGCCAGAATCTTTTATGCTGCCCTATTTAATTGCGGAGAGACATACATGAGGAGAGTTTCCAGTGTTTTACTCAATAGTATCTTATAGCAAGCAGTTCTGCTAGTTAATTGTGCACATTTGAAGTATGTTTTTACTTCATCAGTGTTAAATGCATGTATTTTAAAAATTTCTGTCCCACTATTCAGACACTACAGCAATGACCATGATCCTTTCTGAAATATTCATTCAATCTCGTCATTCTACACATCTTCTCTTCCCTGTACCTTCTCTAAACTACCTTTTCTACTTGCTTTTCACTCCAGAATGTCTCCCTTAAAGATTATCCATTGCTTTTGTGGTCTTTTTGAACATCTACAGACTTTTTGTCTTTAGGGTGGAGCTGCTCAGACCTAAATATATTTCAGAATGGTGACCGAGCATTTCTGTTTCCCTCTTTTCCTCCTTGTACCACCAAGGGAGCTATGGGAGACCAGTTCAAAGTCAAGCACGATAATCATCTATGGCACTTTTCTGCTCCATTTCCTCCAGAAAATCAGTGCTTCTGGTGGAGAAGTTGAAGAGAATTCAGAACGTACAAAAGAATCACATCCTCTACAACCACTGCGCTGCCATGGGAGAAAAGCAAACATGCAAACCCCCAAACATACTGCACTTGAGAACATTATTAAAAGCAGAAATGGGCAAATGTCTAGCTTTGAGGATTTCAGAGCTCCCCTGAATAATTTTTCTGAATTGTTAACTGAATACCAAGAGACTGTAATAATTCAGAAAAAAAAGAAACCAAGAATGGATAATTATTTTAATAATTGCCTCACAAAGCTTGAAGTATAAAGGACTTTCACTAGGGGTAACTTTGGAGGTGAAACTGCAAACTTCTCTTCAGAGATTTTTCTATTAAAGGTCATGGGTATCAAAATCTATCTTTCCTCTTTAGATCACTTAAAGCTACTATAAATAAAGTCTCCTATATGGCACCTTGGCATTGATTCCCACTTCAGTGTAATCAGCACTGTAGACACAGGAAATTCTTAAAATAAACAACAGTATTCTCTACTTACTGCCCTTAAAATGGAGTCAGGAGTTCTGTACATTTATTTTAAGATACTCATTGTCATTGCTCATTGAGCAAATTATTTTATTACTGTTTAGATGAACTCAACTACTATATCAATCAAAACACAGTGTAACTATGACAACAGTAATTCATGGTTTACCACTCTCTTTACTACTCACCAAATTAAGTAATTTTGCTGAATTATTTCTTAATAATAAAAATATGATAATTTACAAGAAGCAGTGTTCTTTATTGTTCTTAGAACTAGTCAAATATCTTCATGACAATTGTAAATACATCTATACATCTTTCTTGGATAAAAACAGACCGTGCAACTGGAACATATAGTGCCTATTCTACTGAAGCTATTAGAGAACTTACGGTGACTGTTCCAAAGTTCTGGCTAAAAGAAAAAAAATTCAAAACACTTGACATCTAAACAAACCGTTTAAAAAACCAAAAACCAACCTGTACTAAATTTACTAACATACAAATGAAAAGTCATGCTAAAAAAGAAAACTTTGTGGAAATAGAATATTTTTATATCCTTCAGATTACACTGCTGTATCTTGCTGAAAAAAATATTTGGGGATGTGAAGATGTAAGGGTGGGAAGTAAGAAGGATGACCTGAAAAATCTAAGACCATCATTGGTATCAGCTTCCCAGCTTGCTATGTGGAAAGTCATGCAAGCACAGCAGAAGGGCAGTGTGGACAGAGAGAGGGTGAAGAGGCAGGGAGGGTTGCCTGGGAGCAGTGCAGAACTTCCTTGTTCTGGCCTGCTTGGATGAAATTGGGGAATCCAGACCTCAGCTGGACTTAAAGCTGATGAGGGACATGAGGAGCAACCAGACGAGCTTCTAGGGGAACATCAGCAGCAAAAGGAAGGCTGAGGAACAGGTGGCTGGGAGAGGCTGATGAATCTCCACCCTTGTAGAGACTCCAGACTCAACTGAACAAGGCCCTGAGCAACGTTATTTACGTTTCCCTCACTTGGACTAGGACATTGTTAATGCACTCCGGAGGTCTGTTCTAACCAACATGATTCTGTGATTCTATGAAATACTTAATTTGCTTGCAGTTTTCTTCCCTCTGAATAAAAGAAGAGTGGAATTAAAAAGAAAAACTGGGGAAAAAAAAAGTAACAATTGATCTTTTATTTAATACTTTTCTGAAAGAAAAGATGCTGAATTTGAATACGAAATTCTGTGAATGGGGTAAAACTGCTAGACCACTACTAATTGCATTTTTATTTTTTATTTTATCTTTCACTCTCTATTACCTATATGATTTTGTAAGCCATTCAACTTGTTCTGCTTTTTTCCTGTTACTGAATTAATGCAGACCAATAAAGCAAGATTAACTGATGACCTAGTTCCCATCAGATTCTTGACTGATCTAGCTAAGCTCCAAGTCTGGGCAGGTGCTAGAACTGAGTAGCAAAGTTTGGTAAGCAGCTTTCCATGTGCCACATAGTAGCAATTCACAAGTGACAGTATAAAAGTGGGAGTAAATGGGACATGGAGATCTTGAGTTCTGCCTTCACAGAAGGACTTAAGGGGCCTTTTATTTCATCAGATGTTTCTCTGGACAGAAAGCTTCCTCTGTACCATGGGATGGCACCAGAGTGTAGGCATTATCATTTTCACAGGTGCATGCTCCATCTGTTTCCCTCTTTGCCTCTTCATGTTTACCCAAGAAAAAGCAAGAATTTAGCACCATAAACTTTTCAAACCTCACTAAGCAGCTTAATTATTCAGACAAAACACCATTGTTTTAAAAGTATCTGAACAAATGAAATTCAGACTTGCCAATCTCATTGAGAAGGACAGCCAGCCTTCTCAGGGAATTTCCAGTTGTGTTACTTACAATTTTTTTTCCTTTATTTTATTTCAGGGACATTTGATACAATACAGCACAACTTTGGTACTGCATGCACACAGCTACTTTTGAAATCAGAGGAGACTTTGCTTAAGATGCAGACCTTCAGCTTTCTCTGAATTCAAGAGCAACCTATGTGCACCCAAAGACAACATACAAATCAGGGAAGCTGACAGAAATGAAGACAAAATAAAATGGCAGGCTCAATTAAGCATCCACTAAAATGAATGGGACCATCTACATCTGTGAATATGCTACCCTTAAACGTGAAGTAAATCTCATACTCAGTTATTGACTTATTCTTACACCATAAATTCAAAGTTCTGTAATGTCATTCCACAGGGTAATTTTCCAACAAGCCATGCCTTTTTTCTTCAGTCTTTCCAAGTGTAAGCATTTAGACAATGGACAATCATCTTCCCTTGTGTTCACTTGGATCACAGCAGGCGTGCTACAAAATAGAGACCCTATGTACTACATGTAGGTAGGAAGCAACTTCTCTGGCTATAAATGGACCATATCACTCATTATGTTATTTCCTATAATAGCTGAACCCCAATGAGTTGCAGATCCAACAAATATCCAAAAAATGGCTACCCAAAAAGCCCTAAAATTAAGTTATTGACAGATAATAACTGATGCTGTACACCCTTACTATTTATGTTATGAACACTATGAACACTGTATTTATGCAGAAGAAACCAGTATTTAAAACTCTTACATTTATCATAAAAATAGATTTTATTACAGAAAACAGTGCCTTCCCATAAAAGATTTACAATTTATTGAATAGGATGACTTGTCCTAAAACACTTACATAATTGCATGCAAAGAAAACAGATGGTCTGTGTAACAGTAATTTGATTTCTTCCAGTAAACATTACTCATGATATAGAAAACGCTTATGTTGATCTCTTCCAGAATGATATGTGCGCTTTGCATCTCTCTGTAAATGAAGCCTGTAATTCTGTTCATGAAACAGAAGCAGCTCTGGTTTCCCAACAAATCAAATAAAATCAGGTAGTCTAATGCATCATTCCTCACTTAAGAGCCTGACAACACACAGATTGATTTTAACTTTTCACTGTCCCAAAAGTGCTTAACATAATGCCATGCTCCTTTCTCATTTACTCCTTTTGTAATGCTTCTTCGTACCCATAAAAGAACACCAGTTCTACCTTCACCTCTGCCTAAGAGAAGTATCATAAGCCAAAATATATTATCTATTCTCTTCTGATTGGATCTAACATTCTTCTCCTTTATGTAGCTGCAGGTTTGCACAAAGGGGAAAAAAGTCTTACTGATAAGTCTCCATCTGTCCACCCCAAATTTTGTTCTGTCGCCTAAGTCACACCAATAATGCTGCTCAGGGAACTTCTGCCCCCGACTTTCCCTGAAATGGCTCTAGCCCAGCTTTATACTTCCCAAACACTGGATGGAATGCTGTCTACCTTTGTAAGGCAGACAACTCTCATGAAGTTTCTTAAATCACGGGGGTGAGTGCAGGCGGATCTTTCTCAAAGGCACAAATTTAATCCCTAACAGTGCACCCTTAAATCTGGGGTGCAGAGGCTTTACAGAGGCTTCACACCAGGGTCTGTTACATCATCTGCAAGTAATAACATTCCTGCTGGGATGTAACGCTATTTGTCATTATCTTGTCTTGTTTGATTACTGTCACTTCACCTGACTGGCCTGGACTTACCCCAGCCAAATGAAGTAAGGGCACAATCCTATTAAATGCCTGCTGGGAACACCCTAAGCTGATGCTCTTGTCGGTGGGAATTAAAGGTTCTCAGCACATTGTAACAGGTACTCAGACCCTTGAGAAACTGAACTCTTAATTAGATATTCCCTCATGACATTGTGTGATTATTTAATGTTCTGACAAGACGCCTCAGCAATCTCAGAGGCCCTGAATTAACTATCCTAGAAGAGCTCTTTGCCAACTGCAATTCTGTGAAACCTTTGTCATGCTCGGCCATGGAAGCAAATTGCATTTTATGGAGCATATGAAATGATTTACCCAATGAATTGCCTGAATTATATATAACATGAACTACTGGCCAGGCTTGAGATGTCCAGGTTTAAACAGTTGTTCTTTCTTTGTCCCTTTCCTAAGCCCTCACATGTGCCCTCCCCTCCACCCTTCCGTGCACACGTTTTATTGTCCCGCTTGTCCGCAGAGCCCAGCAGCAGCAGCAGCAGCAGCAGCAGCAGTCCTTGTGGAGATGTGTGATGATTCATCACCCAGTCTACACGAGGCAGATTAATACTGCCAGAGCAGTCCCTTATTATAAATTTCCCTTTTTCCTGTCTGGCTCATCTGCATTTTAATATTTGTTACTCACAGGTAGATTTCCAACTCAAGCCTATCCATCCAGGGGCTGCTGAAGTTTTTTTAATCTATACCAAAAAGTTTGACGAAATCCCAACAGAGTAAACATTTGTGCCTTGCAGCTGATGCCGTATTATCAAACACATTAATAAAAGCTACAATAAGCATGAAAAACAAAGTGTAAATAAACAGAAGAGTGCTGAATGACATAGTATATCACCTAACAGATGCACACAACACATGGTCATCTTATAATTCCCTATGCATAACAACTTTAGGCACAATCACCTCAGGGGAAATGGGCGTAGCATCAAATGTTTTCCTTAGGATTTTATCAACAATGGCATTCTGATGACTAAACTGTCACTCTAGAGTGCAAAATTATGGTGCTTAGCAATCAATATTCATCTCCTCTCCACTTTGTAGAAATGGAAGGTAGAGAAGGAGTATCTGGACCACCAACCCTTAACTCCTATGACACCCAAATACCCACCTCAGACCCAAGGACTGTAGTCAGAATGTATCAGCTACAGGTAACCAAAACCTACTACACGTAAATTGTAAGAGAAGCAATGACTATCACATGAGAGGCATTAAAATACACTCCAATGTTTGTATTTTTAGGAAAAGCTTTATTAAACTTTGAACTTCTCCATTCCTGCTGGGTTGCAACACACTTTCTGAGGCCACTACACAGAAATCACAGCACTTGCATGCTCTCTGCTAAGGCTTGCAGTTCCTATGCTTGCAACCACTTTTCAAAAGGCATACTCAACTCCACTTATCTGTAGTCACAATTTCTACTAAGTCCAACTCAAAGAACTCACAGACATGGAGTCTCTCCCAGCCCCCTCCCTGCCCTTCTACCCAGCCAAGACTCTTGCTTTACCTGCTTACCTTTTAGGGAGGGTCTTTTCATTCTTCTATTGTTAACAGCATTTCCATTGACTATGTTGTTTTTTTTTTTTTAATGAGGCTTCAACACAGCCTTAAGTTGTGTCTCACAAGCATCATCAAGTCCACTTCCACAATGAGGAATCTAACTTCAGATAAATCATAGAATAGTTTGAGTTGGAAGGGACCTTTAAAGGTCCTCTAGTCCAACCCCTCTGCAAGGAGCAGGGACATCTCCAACCAGATCAGGTTGCTCAGAGCCCCATCCAACCTGGCCTTGAATGTTCCCAGGGATGTGGCATCTACCACCTCTCTGGGCAACCTGTTCCAGTGTTCCACCACCCTCATTGTAAAAAAAAAAATTCCTTATGTCCAGTGTGAATCTGCTTCCTTCTATTTTAAAACCATTATCCCTTGTCCTATCACAACAGGCCCTGCTAAAGAGTTTCTCCCCATTTTTCTTATAAGCCCCTTTTAGGTACTGGAAGACTGCTATAAGGTCTCCCCAGAGCCTTCTCTTCTCCAGGCTGAACAGCTCCAACTCTCTCAGCCTGTCCTCATAGAAGTGCTCCAGCCCTCTGATCATTTTCGTGGCCCTTCTCTGGACTCACTCCAACAGGTAAATCATTCTACCAAGTAGTTTCAACTACAGCAAAAACAGTTCCTTGAGTGCTTTATGCATTCTGGCAAGCATCTGCTTCGCCAGGAGTGGATTAAATAACACTACCTCTATTATTCTAATAGTGTGGGAGATCATATAAAATATTTATATCATGAATTGCAGGCAAAATGCCTATTGTAAATTAGGCTCCGGAAGCTCAGCAAGATCTTATATTGATAGAAAAATACCTCAGTTTAAATAATTGGACAATTTTGGTTATTCCTTATTCTATGAATCTCATGTCATTTTGCTGTTTCCCCCTTGGGAACGTGATTTATTTTAGTAAGTACTATTTTCCATGTTGAAGAGTTTCCTTTATTCTAGTACAAACATCTCACCCACATCATACTGAATCACAGGGTAAGCATAGAGGTAACTATAAAAAAATACAAATACTGTTAGTGCAGATCAGTGTTCTACCTGAGCTTCTTCATTGCATTATACAGGGCATCAGATATTTTTTAGCACATAGCTATGAAAAAATTTGCTTAAGCCTCAGTTGTCAGCTGACTTCCAAATCTGCAAACAAAGAGTTTGCATGTGCCGTTATTTGCAAGCTAAGTTTTGTATTCACAAAACCCCATCAATGTGGTAAGTTGGCACTAATCTGCATGTGCAAGAATAATGTTTATACAAACCAAATATCCTCTCTCCCTGGAGTAGTATTCTTGATTTTATTTGGGTTATTCCAATTCACTTTGTGGGTATGCATGGCTGGTTTAGGATGACAAGCCCATTCTCCCAAAAGTCAGTTCTTTCAGCAGGCTGAAGTTCTAATTTAAAGGGTTGTTTTGTTTTTTTTTCTCTTAAAACATGACAAACACTATGCTTTCCCCATATTTCATGATTATACAGTGCAGGATGGTTGGCATTAGATTGTGCAATCAGCTGAATACAGCGTATGTGTGCTTGTGCTGTTCTGTGCAGCCCCAGGCAACATGGCATGAGGAACGAGGGCATGAGACATTCCTGTGCAGACTTTTCCCTGGGTAGCAGGATTTTCAGTCAATCTGAAGTTAGTAAGGACAACTCACTGAATCCGCACCAACTTTGACACTCCCTTTGCCTAACCCTGGTGGTACTTTACTAAGAATCGTCAGCAAGGAGAGGAATGAAAACATGGGCAGAAGGAAGGCAAAGTGGCACACAACAGAGAGTGCACTGTGCCTTCCCCTCCATTGGCACAAGGCATGAAAAGCAACCCCACTGCAACCTCTGATGCAGCCTTTCACATGCTATGGGAAGGCAAGCTCTTTAAAGGTGGGTGTCTTGGTTAAGAGCTGAAGTCAGCTGTCCAAGCACATGTCCAATCTAATGACATTTTATTGGCTTTGAGCAATCTTCTCCGCAGACTGTCACATGTGGTTCTGTCTACACTTAGATTCAGTCTACTCTAGATGCTTCTGCCCAGCCCAGGTCCCATTGCACACAATTTCCCTGACAAAACCACCTGCACAGTGCTGTTAATATGTGAGGTTCACCTCCTTGAGTGAACAGAGATGACTTGCCCTCTGGTCTTACTCCCAGGTTTTTCTTAACTGCCTTCCTTTTATCAATTCTGCCTCAGCTCCAGCATTGCTCTTGGCAAGTGTAAAGATGAGGCAGCAAGGCCCATCCTTTCCAATGAGAAACTGGGCATTAAGCAGTGCTTGCCTTTTCTGATCTGTCCCTACTTCATTGGTCTGCTGCTTTATTTTGTGTTTTTATAGGCACCTGCCACTGCAGTGTCCTCCAGCACTCTCTATCCTATCTCCCCCCACCCCAGTCCCTTGCCCAAACAGAGTGCCTTCAGAGCAGCTCCCAGCCCTCTGGCTGCCTTCCCCTTCTGCCCAGGCTGCAGTCAGGTCGTGGCAGCCATTGAGATCCAGTACCGCCAGAGGAGTAACTGGTCTGTCCATTCATCCTTTTTTTGGGCTGGGCAAAGGACTTGGATACCCAATACTCTAAACTTCAGTAGATCCAAAAGCATAAAGTTGATCCCACTCAAAATCAGGATGATTTTCCAGGAAAAAAAGAGCAATCATGTTGTTGCAGCCTGTCTTGTTAACACTTCCCTCCCTTCAGCCAGCGTATGCAAAACTGCAATAACTTCAGACTGAAAAGTCTGCCTTTAATCCATTTAAAATGTGCACATTTCCTTTGCTGTTTCTGTGGACACCATGCTGACTCTCTCCTCACATCTATGAGAAAATCTATGCATTTCCCCTCACTGGTCTGATTTCTTGCACTTTCTTGACCTGACCCTCATGCTCCTGCAGTCCTACCAGTCCTTTTCTCCCTTTACCCTTCCCAGTCGAGAAAAAGAAATACAGCTAGAAAAGTGAAAAATTAACATCCATAACCCATGTATTAAGTTTGCAAATGATTTGTCAATAGAGATTTATCAGCTGCCTAGTGGATAGTAAAGCAATCTGCCAAACAGCACCTTCTCTGGCTTACTACTTTAATGATACTTAAAATTCTTAAATAAAACAGAATCAATTCTCAATCAGTCATAGGATGTAAACCAATTTCACATTGCTCTCTTTGTTGTAGTTAGCAACAACTGTAAAAATACAGAAATTATCAAATAAATGTTTATTGCTCAATAAATATACTCAACAATGTACTCAGTAGATGGTTTTCATTAAAGAAAACAACATGACAACAGAATTATCCAAGTGCCTAAAATAATATATTTCAGACTTGTTCCATGACTGGGACCCTATAAAAGCACTTCCATATCTGTTCCTTCACTATCTCCTTGGGCGTGGCAGCAGGAGCAACAGAAATCCCTCATCCCTGCTTAAGCAGTCACATCTTGCCCTATAGCAAAACAGAAGAACACCTCACATTATTGAAAGAACCTTTCCCAATATACCTGCTGAAATAGCAAAATGTTTGATTTTCACTTCTTTTTTAGTCTAGATACAGCTACCCTCACAGTGTAGACATAACCTCAGCATCAGACACACTGTTGACTATTTCAGTGTGTCTACCCCGGACAGTAAGGAACGAGGAATACGGCTGAAATGTTCACAAGGCTGCAGCCTATGGAAGAATTTCAATTAGACTCCAGTAGTCTGGTGTTGGGGAAGGGAGGTATTTCAGGCAACCTGAGAGGGTTCAGTCCCACAACAAGATTGCACTCAGATGTGAAGCTGAGCTGTTTCTTTTATATTTAAACAGCCGTGCTGACATTTTTATGCTCTGCAGACCAAGGAAGTAGATAAGACTTCAAGTCAAGCCAGCCATTCAGCTACTTAGCAGTATGTCCCAAGGTGACAAGGAGGGTTGAATTTTTGCATCGTCTCTTTTGGAGACCTGGTCAACAAACACAAAGAAGCAAATACAGACCAACCATTTGAGTAAGAACTGTCATCTCAGATACAAAGAGAAAACCTTTCGTGCTTTGAATTTCCTTGCCCTAAGATCTTCAGTGACAACACGTTGTCAGCAGGTAGGTTCTATTGATGCAATCCTCTTCCTCCTGGCAAAATAAGAACCACGTTCCTCAATACTGATTTTGATATTAAAACATGTTCAGAGAGTCTTTTTCAGGTTCTCACTGAAAGTCTTGCTTGGCTTTATGGCTTGTCACAGCTGACATGATTCTTAATCAGAGCTCCTTTAAAAGCACAGTGAATAGATAATAATATCTGGAAAACTAGGACATAAAAACTTTGATTCACATAGCACGTCGCTCTAGTCGTATCATACATTATGCATAGCTGTACTATATTTTGAAGGAAACTACTGTGACGTGTTTTCAGTGGGAGATACAGGCATGACTATAGAGTCTACAGCATATCAAAAACTAGGATTCTTATCTCTGGAAGATGTTCAGATAATTAGGCAAAACTGCAATACAGGACCATTTTGCCCCAAAATCAGAAATATTTTGGAATGATAATGAAACACTTGGATTCCTTTCCATGTTACAGTTTAGGTGCCTCAGCAGCCCAGTGTCAAGACTTTTTTTCTAAAACTCCAGTTTGCCATGTGAAGACTATGTTGTCGGAAATATTCAAGCTCCAGTTGGTACACAATAAAGACCCATAGCTGCCTACTTCTAGCATGTTAGTTTTCCTTTTCAAAGCAATGGTAATTATTGACAAATTGGTATTGACTCTGATCTCTTTAACTGTTATGTAGATAAATTTTCATCCTTATAATTTACTTGACAGTGTTAACATCATATCGCCACATTAATGATGTGACTGAATTTAAAGATTCATAAATTCATTACTACAGTACATATCAAGGTTAAAAGAGGGAGAATTCCCTTATCAGTATGAAGGACTCGTACAGTTTGCAACAATCCTAGATGAAATTACCCTTTTGTCTTTCCATAAGCAGAAATCCCCTGCAGTGACAAATGTTCATAATGGACTGTTTCATCTTGGTAATAAGCTGAAAAGCATCTAATTTAATTAAAGCTTTAGGACAAAGTGATCTCTCCTTTAACAATTAGATATTTATGTTTATACATATCATTTAATTGGCATACCATATCAAAGGTTATTAATTGATTGTAAAGTGTGTAAGGACTGAAAAAAAAAAAGTCTAGCTCAGGCTTAAAAGTCTTTTCTGTGCTAAACAATAAATAAAAAATTGCAAGGCAGAGAAAGGGCATCAAAGATACAATAATAAGGGCATCAAATGTATAATAATAAGGAAGAATTAAGACAACTGAAATTTTAATGATCCACTATGCTAACTGCTGGCAGTACAAGCTGTATGACAAGTCACCAGAAATGCCGTGTTCACAGAAGCCACATTAACTAATGCTGGAATTGAGAGAAAGAACAGGAGCAGAGATCAGAGAGATCCTACACTCAACAGTAGGTCTGTGTATTTTTGGTCATTAATCACTGCTGAACACTTGATTCCAGAGCTGTGCCAAAGAAGCTATAAGTGGCATAATACTATCTATGTCAACATGGACTGTATAATGAAACAATATCTACAGCCTACATCATCTCGACAAAGATCAAAAGAACATGTCACATTTTATTCAATTATCTGGCAGAGAGAGACAGAATTTAAAAATGTGAAAGCTACACTAATTGGAAACATCCTTTTCAGGCTTTTTTTCTGCCTTTTTCCTAGGGAATTAGAACATATCTGTGAAGGGGAGGAGGTGAGAATTTTTCTGAATAGTTGCTAAAATTAACTTAAATGTGCAGTTACAGGCCATCTCTTCAGCTAACAAGCACTTACCAACACCATTTTATTTAGTAAGAAGCCGAGTTCTACTCTAACAAGTAGCTCAATGGGGAACATTCAAGTAACTTCATGGAGGAAAAATCAGAAATTAACTTCTTATATACTACTTTTTGAGGTCTTACAGGCTCTAATGTTAAAGCCACATTTTTTTATTGCTCAATCAAAGGTTGGGAAAAAACCTCGCAATTAACAGGCTTAAACATTCAGTACCAAACCAAGGGACTATTTCTCAAGTAAATATGTATGATTACTGTGTTATACAGCCATTTGGAAGTGTACAAGCTGCTCACTGAAGTTGCAAATATTAGCAAATAAAGCCTGTTTAAGCTATAGTGTTAACACCTTAAGCTGACATGAACAGATGCTGCTACCAAATGTAGTCCTGGATCTCTCTGTTAATGTTACTGCCTTTGTGGTTTTCATCCAGGCCAGTTCCTTCCAGAAACACTTGTGGCAACACCAGAGAGAATATCAGCAAGGGAATAAAGCAACAGGCTGGAAGGAGGACAGGATCTCTTCCTTCAGTGGCAGTACATGTTCAAAGTGCTTGATCTCATCTCCACCCTCTTTCCTAAAAGCAGAAAAGGATGCAGGAGGGAGAGAGTATCTCAGCCCCAAACCAGAAGGAATCTTCACTTTACATCCCAGAACTAGCTGGGAATACAGTCTGTGGACTCTTCACAACATTTATTTAAAAAAAAAACAAGGTCAATATCTAGTCTTCATCTCCAACTTCAGTGAATTTGGAAAAGCTTGCTTCTTATACATGTCTTGATCATTACTATACTTTAAGCACTTGTGAATCTTTCCAACACAGTTCTGTGCACATTCATTTGACTATTTGCAATGAACATTTTTTTACCATAATTTCCTTCAAAATAGATTACATGCTATTCATCAGTTTTCTAGGGGTATGTTTTACATTTAGGAACAACATCTGGTTCCCTGAGGGCCTTTAGAAACAAAAGGAAGTAGACGTTAAATAATTATTAGGGAAATTTCAGTCTAAGATAGACTGAGCAGTTGATGAAGGTTTTCTTCAATACTGTAGCATGAAATGGCTGTACTGGATCACAACATATAGTCCAGTACTCTACCACTGACGATAGCTAACAATAGATACTCATTGTGGGGAAAAAAAGAAAGAATCAGTCAAGTAAAGAAATTTTAGTAATCATTGTATTTGGGACTTTCTCAGCCTATTTCGCCCTTAATATGTCTTGAGAGATCACTTTTAAACATATTTTTCAAATTTATATTTAAATCATACATACTTTCAGCATCTAAAACAGTGTAGAAAGAAAAGTATTTATTTATGTTTTAAACACTCTGCAACTTTTTTTTTGTATCTTCTGTTTCTTGCATTGTGAGAAACACTGAACACTTTTTTTGTTTAATATTACCATTTCATATTTAACCATATCCCATCTCAGTTGTCTCTTTTCAAAGCTGAAAAATGAGGCAATAAAATAACAGATGATATTCTGTGTTGATAAATTCAAAGGAATATGTATGGAGAAGAAAATGCCCTCTTACTATTCAAATACAGGTACTGCTGGGTCTGAATTAGCTATTGCTGTTGAGGAAACAGGTTTCAAAATCATCATGGACAGTTTTGTGAAAACATCCAGTCAGCTGCAGTCGCAGTCAAAAAGGCAAATGTAACATTATTGATAATCAGTAAAGGAACAGAGAATAAAAAAAAAAAGAAAACAAATAACAAATAATAATAAACAAATAATAACAAAACCTAATAACAATTAGTATAATTACCTAATAATGATCAGTTTGACAAAGATAATAGTAACATCCTGCATCTGGGATGGAATAATCCCAAGCAACAGTGCAGGCCAGGGACTGACAGGATCGGGTGTGCATCCTTGCAGCAAGGAAACCAACCTGGGACCTTGACTGCATCAGCCAAAGTAAAATCAACAAATGAAAGATTGTCACTGTTTCATTTGGCATTTGTTGGGTCACTTGGACCCCCACTTCAAAAGAGACAGCGAAATATTGGAGATGGTCCAGTGAAAGGCCACCAAGTTGATTAGAGGGTTGGAGACCTTGATGCATGTTGAAAGGTCAAAGGAATTCACTTTGCTCAACTTAAAGAAGAGAAGGGGCAGAGAGGAGTCTAATAACATTCTCTCAATACCTAAAAGGTAATTATAGAGAAGATGGAGGTACTTTTTTTTTCACAAGGACTCAGTGACAAGATAAGAAGCAATGGGCATCAGTTGCTTCAAAAGGAAATTTCATCAGTCAAAATGAAAAAAATCTTCACTGGGAGAACAACTAAACATTGAAACAGGTTGTCCAGAGAAGTGGTGGCATCCCCTTGCTGGAAATAATTCAGGACTTGCCTTGTTGGACCAATGGGTAACCTAATCCAAACCCGTGCTATCAACTGTAGGTGGGCTCAGATGATCTCCAGAGGTCCCTTCCAATCTAGACTTTCTCCTGTTTTTACACGGGAGGGCAGCAGGCACAATGAAATTTCTGAAACAGCTCACACAGCAGACAAGAAGCAACAGACTAGCACTCTCTAATGAAAGAGAAATTACAGAGGACAGAAAGGGGTAAGACAGAGATTTACAGCATCATGAAAGAATCAGAGAAGGTAAGTATGGAACAGATATTCAATGTTTTTCACAATACAGGAAGGAGGGTATATACATGAAATTTTCAAAGGGAAGACTTGAAAGAAACCGAAGTAGTTTTACCAACAAAACATAACTGACTTGGGAAACTCACTGGCTTATTATTTTCTGGATGCGAAAACAATAAAGGGAATCAAAAGGATGTGCTGCATGAGTCCATCGGGGCTGTTAATAGAAGAGATGCAGAATCAAACTCTGCACCAGAAGTCACCAAGGCCTGAGCTGATCAAACATGGGAGCCTATAACACGGCAAGAATAATGGTATGTACTCATGCCTTTTCTGAAAGGTTTTTCCATATTTGGAAAAAACAGAGCTCATGGGAGAATGAGAATGTTTTGCCCGAAAAAATCTCAACAAAAATAAATTCTGATGCCTTTACTACCATGTCTGAATGAGGAAAACATCCACCAGCTCAGTGGCTCATAATTTTTTTTTTTTTTAATATTTCCACTAAAAAGCTTAATTTTTTTTTCCTGAGGACAATATTAAATCCTGCAAAATATACCAAGTTCCTAAGCTTTTGGATAGCTGACTACATAACAACCAACATTTGGCCTATTTTTCTTTTTTAACTGATGCTGGGAGCACTGAGATGGAAGAAGGATCATGCATATGATTATAGCAACAGTGGGAATTCTCCTGGCTTTACAAATGAGAACCATGGCTTACCACAGGGAAGCCACAGAACGCCTTAAGGCCCCAACTGTAGCAGCCTGTCTAAACCTGCTGTGTAGCAGGATTTGTTTCTTTAAATTCACAATTTACATCTTTTTGCCAGAAGGGAGGTTGCACGTTCTCCTATTAAAAAAAAAAAAAAAAAAAAAAAAGGTGTAGATTTTATCAGTAGCCTCTGGTAAGTATTTATTTCTTCCAACCAAAAGACTCCAAGGGAAACCTAACTCATTTAAAAGTGAAAGATGAGCTTGCATGCATTATCTTGGTAGCATTCTCAGAGCGTGATGCTGCAATGCTGCCCTGTCACAATGGAGCTCAGGTAAGTTCATTTTCCCTGTCACACAAACTCAGAGGTAGCTAAAGGTAGCTAAGTTGCCCAGCCAAACCAAGTCGGGTAGAGAACAGGAATAGCCAGAAGATGTATTTCCATTGGGTTCAATGTCAGAATGATGACTGCGTTCATTTCAGTCATAATTTCCTATTCCAAGTGTTATATGGACTAATGCAGGGTAGACATACTAACAGCAAAATTTCTCTAGGTTTTTACACATTACTAACATTAGAGGACTGAGCGCTAAAATTGTTACTTCCTCAAACAAAATCTCTTTCTGATAGATCCAAATTTCACTGCTGCTTTTTGCTGTGATCAAGTACCAAAACCAAATGGCAGTATCCTAGGATGATACACAGCTTTGAGCTATATTCACAGGCATCCTGGCCCACCATTTTCACTGGTTTTAGGACTGTGTATTACATCTATTCTGTCAAAATATTGATAAGAAATTCAAACATCCAGATCTGAGTCACTTACAGCACATGGCTCAAACACTCGCTTCCCAAAATAAACAGCAGAGCATAAAATATCTTTCTACTTTGCTTTTCTAAAGTTCTTAAAAAATCAGAGGTAAATCAGTGGTCCTGTTCATATATAGATATCTCATTTATCAGATCCATTGTGAAATATCATTTCATTCTTTTGTGATCAAATGCAGAGTCTTGAAAGGATTCGATTCTATTTATATAAAAATCTCTGTATATTCAATGATAAAGAAACAAAATTTTCTTTTGCAGATGGTGGTAAGCAATTGTCCAAAAGTGACAAAATTTCCTTTATTCCAAGCCACTACATTCATGTCTGATTGCAGTGATTTGCAAACTGTAATTTATCAGTTTGTTTTCATTTGTGACAGTCAGTTGTGTTCTTCACCAGAGACATTCTCTGGGTTACCTCGGTTTCAACAGAAAGGATACATTTCTGTTTTCAGGTATGTTTGGGTGGGTTAGAAGGCCAAGGAACTGGAACAAGAATACCCAGCAGATTATTTGTATTTTAAATACAAAGTAAAAGAGAAAGCTATCCAACTCCACCCACTTGAATAATGATGTTAATCTGGTGAGATTTAATGAGGAAGTAGCAAATTTCAAGTCATGTGGATGACCATAAAAGATTGGTGTGGGGCAATGGATTTTACAAGACTCAAAAAAAAATCTAGGAGAGTAAACCTTGGACTCAGTAGATTAAATAACGTTAATTAAATGGATGCACTGTTTTAAGACATTCCTGTCCTTTATGAGAAAAAAACAAATCAAACTATGAGGCAATGCTAGAACCCCTAGGTAAATATGCTCTTTAGACCAGTTTCATTTAATTTAAAATCAGGATCCATGTAAATAGATCACAAGTTACTCTTTAAATACTTCTCTTTTTTTTTCAGAATAAATAAACCAGATTATCATTATTCTAACTGAATTTCAAATATCCTTTGCCTCATTTTGTTGCTATTTGGAATACATTCAACAAAGTGGAAAAGGGTTGTTGATCTGTTCCATTGAGACGATGAGCTATTATAATCAGATAATCAATGAGTTTCAGATATGGTTGTCAGCTTCTTAAACACAAACAGAAAATAAAATTTTGGAGAAGAATAGAACTGATGTTATTATCCTGCGACCCTAACTGAAGTTGATTTTTCAATCACTATAAATACAAAAAATACAAAAAATAAAACTACGGAGTGCTCTGCAGCTACTGCATTTAAAGTACTCCAAAGTGCATCTTTTTGTCAAAAGGCTTTTAAAATACATCTACATTGCAGTAATGTAAGCACACAGCAATTAATCACAAGTTAATTTTTTAAATGGAAGGCCTAGAGGATAAAATACTGACTCCTTCACCGACATAAACTCCACATACATATTAGCAAGTGGCAGCCACAAAATTCAAAAGCTACAGAATGTTACAGTCTCTCATCATTTTCTGCCAGGCTGGCAATCTGTGCAAAACATAAGCACTTATGAGTCAGCAGTTTATTTGCATGTTACCCCAGAAGATAAGAAAATCATTATTTTTGTTTGGGTTTAGGGTTGTTTTTAAGGAGACTAAAAAGGGAAAATTATAATCAGGCTTGATTACTCTAAAACAACGAGAGCATTCAGATCATACACAAATCAGTTTATCAGACCTGAAATGAAAGCATATAGAAATGTATCCATCACTCATGTGCAAGATTTCTATGTATTTTACTTCCACAAATCACCTAGGACACTATACTGTGAATTTTTAAATATTTCTATATTCACAATTGCAATACCAAGTTGATCAAATGCTGATCTGTGTAAGTTAAAAGCCCTTAACGCATACATTAGGTCTGTTCCTTTATCCAATGTAATTGGAGGACCAAATATCTTTTCAGGACAGGTCCTACCTGCACATGCGAAGAAGTCTACATTATCTAAACTTTGACTTCAAACTGGTCTATTTGTAACTCAGTATCCCACATTTCTTATGGGATTTCAGGTTACTCTATAGGTTTTCAAACATGATAAGGTCAATCCCCCACTACAGCCATAAATCAGAGGAACAGATGAAGTAAATAGCCTGAGTGGGAGCACTCTTAGTTTCCCTGATTCCTGAGCTGGTTCTTTGCAGTTTCTAGCACAATTTAATCTAATCTTGCTGCACAGCAAGAGATGACCATATCAAATAAAGTGATGGCACGCTGGCTGGGAGTGCAACATTTCTCCAAACCTGGAAAATAGCTCAGTTCCTCAGATCTCCCAGGCCAGAAACCATTAACTGCTGGGCTGTGCTTTTTCTTCAGCACTTCCCTTCTCTGGCAATCTGAGGCTGAAGTAAGACAACAGGCTAACCTGGTCACAGCTATCAAAAATCATGACAGGACTCAGACTACTGCCTGAGATATTAATTAATTGTTCTGGTCAAATTTTCATGCCTGCCAGCCCTTACTGCGTTTTCAGACTACAAAGTGTTGCTATACTCCAGTTCCAAAAACATTTTTTATTGTAACAGATAACGTAGCGCCCTCGAGTGTAACCTCCTGCTTTTCCTCACCCCAAATCACATCATTTCATGCTCTCTAAGCCAGTGCTTGACTTTTGCCTCAAATTCAGCTCTACCCTTCTTTCATGGGCTGAGTTATTCCCTCCTCCTAGAAGCCAGGGAAAGAGATGCCAGAGAAACGTTCCTTTTTCCTTTTCTGCATTAAGGGACAGAAAGGAGCGCAGGATACAGGCTACCCTCTGGTCCCAGGATCTGGGAAAACACAGCAGAGTGATGGTAGACTAAACACAACCTTCCCCATTTTGCAGTAATTCTAAGCTCTTCTTCCATGAGAAGAGGTGATCCTCATCAGTGATAACAGCTATCCCATGCTGATTTACATCTTAAAGTCAGCAAGCTCCTGCTTGCCAGACAGAGACCACGAGGTCCCACCTTCTCACTTGCAGATTCTGTTGACAAGCTGGCTAGCAAACTCTCTTCTTTGTTGTTGACAATTTGTCAATAATACTTAGTTATTTTAATTATAGATTAGGTAGTCATTCCACTCGCTTTTTAGGAAAAAAAAAAAAGATAATATGTTTTAATACAACCTGATCTAGAGAAAGCAGCTTGGTTGACTAATTTAAAAAAAAAAAACAACATAATTTACCTTGTCCTAAGCACCTCGCACTGTATTAAGAGGTTCTCTTTATATTAATGAGTAGAAAGAGAGGGCTTTGTCTTCCTTTGAAGACATTTGTAATTACATTTACTTTTCCACAAAGAAACAAGCAACACACTGAACAAGGAGATCTGCATCTGAAAAAGTTACTGCTTTCCTCTGTCCTAAAATTAGCTAAAGCAAGAGCCAGTGCCAACACTGAAAGAGATTAATTAGTCTTTAAAAAAAATTTAAAATGGACTTTATGAAGCTAAAAGCAATGGTGGACCATAAAAATTGACTGAAAACAACTGGCTGCCCTGCAGACATTGATGCAAAAATGTGAAACATTATAAAGGTGGAATTGTCTGTTTTTCAACATTATGTGCCCACTGGCCAAACTCTGTCTGTTGCTCTCCATTAAAGCTGATGAGATGGATCAAAGAAGGAGGAGTAGAGTTTGGCCATAAATATTCCATTCCAAAATGAAAAAAAAAGGAACAACACTTATCACTTGTATTTCAAAAGTCAATAACCATAACTTGAGTCAATAGAATATTCAGGATTATGTTTCTAAGATCTGAACACTAAAAATGTGAGTGTCCTGAAACTGCCTCAAACTGCAAGTGAATCATTGCTGAGCTAAAACCTCACTGAGGTTTCCAGATAGAAGGATGGTAAGACAAAATGTCAAAATTGAGCCCCCACAGATATATTTAAAAGGATATGGTGAAGTCAGTGTTTCTATCAATAATTGCAATTAAATTAGAGCAAAGACAATACAGATAATAGTATTTATTAATTTTCCATTGGCAGTAACAGACAAGAGTTTTCCTTGAGTAAATAATCTTGATTTTGTCTACAAGATAGTACTGCTACTTTAAGGCTTCAAATGTGTGAGGGTTTTTATTGGTGACATGAAATGTGTTGGGATTTGGTGCCATTTAAAAATCTTATGTCAATTTGGATTTTATTTCTTGCTAGTAAATCCAGAATAACACTTTTATGTTGTTTGACAAAACTATAAAAGTGCTCACACATATATCTACTGCTCTTCATTAAGAGGAACTTTCACATCAGCATTCCTCAGCCCCCATAGAACAGATGTCATGCCATTTTACAATATATAATTCTAATTTATCAACGTCACTAATGCTGAATTACAAAAACAAGTAATTGTTGGCAGACAATATAAACAATTCATTTAAAGCATTCTCCCACTGCTATACTTTTAATTCCTGCCTCAAAAAAAAAAAAAGAAGACTTAATCTGTGATTGATTCTCCAAACCATGGATTCAGAAATCAATGTATTACTCCATTTGGGGAACAGGAGGATGAAGAGTATTGCTCCTGGAGTGTAATTTAATTTTAACATTTAAAGGAATTTAGGTGTCATGCTGCTTCCACTGAAGACATTGGGAGTTCCAATAAAGACTCTGTAAGGCGAAAAATCTAAATATATATGAGTGAGATGGGACAGATTCAGATTTCCATACTTAGACTCCTTACCCCTAATGAATACAGGCAGAAAGACATCAGCTCCTCAGAGCACTTCCATTGCAGAGCAACATACAGTGACATGTACATACTAAAACCAGAGCTGATCATAAATAGAAAAAGATTAAATATTTATTTATATTAATATCTCTGTATGCTCTTTTCTCCCATCAGCTTTGTTTCAGAGACAAAGTGTCACTTGGTGGTATATTCTGTTTTGGAAAGGAAAATATTAGAATCACAATTTTTGTGAAAAGGAAATTACAATTTCTGAAGAGTTCTCAAGAGGAATAACTGCCATGAGGGCTTTGTCTTGGACTCTTAGTCACTTATGTTGAGGAAAGAACCTCTTATCTTTCTGAGTGAGGCACAATTTCATATAGAAACCCCACCAAAACCTTCATCTGAGAACAAACTGTCCTTTTTATCCACAAGTAGGCAGTTGAGTTGCCCATTCACCATCAAGCTTGAAATCAAGATTCCTCTTTCTCTTTTGCCAAGCTCTGGATGACTTTCACATAAGGTACAATAAAGGCCAACAGTCCCTGTGTGGTCTAATTGTGTTTAGTCTCTGTATCCCCAGGCCCCTTGCTTAAATTTATTCACTGTGTCAAGGGCAGTTAAAAAAGCATGGCCTAGGAATCCACCTCTCCAAACTCTAGTGCTGCCATTTAATTTTCTCATTTGAGACTTATTACTTCAGGTACCGTGTTTAACTCTTCATATATAAAAGGCAACAAAACTCTCTGCCTCATGTTTTGGTGTAAGTATGTGCGTGCTGAACAGCTCCAGGATGGCTCATCGGCTGCACTGCTGGCATTTCTGAACCACAACAGCAAGAGGACAAGTGCTTCTCTCTTTGGCTACTGCTTCTTCTTCATAGATGCAGAAGAAAGATCTATGTTTTGCCACATAGCATCTAGTAGATGCAAACTAGTAGAAATTCCAGTGTGGAATTCTACAAAACATGCGTCTCAGTCAAGTTCGTATCTCTGATACATAAGGCAGGGCGAATCAAGGATGTCCTGTGGTGCTTTTTTGGTCTAAATGCCAGAAGTGATTTATAAGTAACTATAGAGTAAACCTTTTTTCACAAACTATTCCATAAAAGATATTTGTAAAGAAATCAACAAAGGATACTATTTAGGAATGTGACTTTTGATGCTAAAAAGATATTGGGGGAAATGTAGTTGGACAGTTTTGATATGAGATATGTTATTGATTGCATACACAGGCCTGTATATTAATTTCAAAATGCATAGACACTTGTACAGTTGTACATCCATTAAAAGTGATTTTTTTTTTTTATATCCTCCATGGATTACTGATAACTATGCAAATAAGTAACATTATTGTAATGTTTTTGTTTTGTCTTTTGATTGCAATCAATTGCAGCATCTGTTGGAGCAGCACATACTAGACCTAATAAATGTTTCCATCCAGTAACAGGCAACATCCACTGTAGGTAGATTTAACTTGTGCTGTCAGAAGCAATACTGCACCAAATGAAAGATCCTTCCATGCATTTTTGAAGCATGATAACGAAAGCTATGCAGCTGAGGTTAAGAGCAAGCTCTCTACATAACAATTCTTCAATCAGTTATTTTAATTTTGTAAGAAATACTTTAGGTTTTAAGGATTTAACTTACAATATGAATAATTTACTTTACATTTACTAATGGGAATGTTTCCACTGACATACAGAAGACTATCTGGGAAAGTAAACAATGCACTGAGGAAAAAGATTTACAGAACTTCCCTTGAACCCATCATTTACCTATTTCCCTTTGGTAAGTCTCCCGTTTACAGAGGACTTACTTTTCCAAGGCTTGGATGCTCACCTGTAACATTTGCTGTCATTCTTTCTACTCTTTTCTTCATTCTTCCAGACAGAATTAATTGCATAACATTAATTAAACTAATACTTGAGTGAGTATCTTTCCTATCTTTCTGATTTTTTTCTTTTTACATATAGATAGTTTGAAGTTCCTAACTTAGCAGGAGGTACAACTTGTGACATATGATGTGCATAAATAAATTTTGAAAGAGTTGTAGATCCAACATTGTAGACAGGAAATATGCACTTGCAGGCCAGAAAGCCAACTGCATCCTGGGCTGCATCAAAAGAATCGTGGCCAGCAGGTCGAGGGAGGTGATTCTGCCCCTCTACTCTACTCTTGTGAGACCCCAGCTGAAGTACTGCATCCACCTCTGGAGCCCCCAACATAAGAAGGACATGGACCTGTTGGAGAAGGTCCAGAGAAGGGCCATGAAGATGATCAGAGTGCTGGAGCACCTCTCCTATGAGGACAGACTGAGAGAGTAGGGGCTGTTCAGCCTGGAGAAGAGGAGGCTCTGGGGAGACCTTATAGTGGCCTTCCAGTACCTAAAGGGAGCTCATAAGAGAGATGAGGAGAAACTCTTTAGCAAGGCCTGTTGAAGTAATGGTTTTAAAACAGAAGGAGGTAGATTAAGGCTTGATATAAGGAAAAAAAAAAATTACAATGAGGGTGGCGAAACTCTGGAACAGGTTGCCCAGAGCACTGGCAGGTTGGAAGGGGCTCTGAGCAACCTGATCTGTTTCAAGATGTCTCTGCTCCTTGCAGGGGAGTTAGACTAGATGACCTTTGAAGGTCCCTTCCAACCCAAACCATTCTATGATTCTATTATTCTTTTCTAGCTCCAGAGAACAGTAGAGCAAAGCTGGCTTTTTTTTCCTTCATAAAATTGGAAGGATATTTGAGTATGTGAGTTGCAACTATCTGGAGCACTGACTGGCACCACAAGCACCTCTGTACGGGTAGCACACAGGCACGTTTTCATGTCCTTGTGCCAGGTTTCTTCATGTGGTAGACCATGAGCTAAATTTGGTCCATGAGGCAGTGCCATTGCATAAGATTACTCCTTACACAAAGTCAAAGCTGGAACAGTAATTGAACAGACAAACATTTCAGGTCTCAGCCTCTGGCCTACATAGTGCATATTTATTTCCCATCTGCCTGTTTTCCAAAACCAGTAAGAGTCCTGCACTGTGCTTTGTACTCCTCTTCTTGCAAGCCAGCTTTCCCCTTTCAGCTCTCTTCTCCAATTGCTTCGCTACGCAAGTGATACCACCTTAGGCTCTCTAGCACGAACACAAGAGAGTGCTGCTTACTCCCTCTGTCCACTCCCATTTGTGTCACATCTGAATTGGACCAATTGTATCTGTTAAGATTTTGGGAACATCCACTACTTTGCTGAGTTCAAGAAGCCTGCTATAAAATATCCATTATAGAGAACACTTCATTCATTTCTCAAGCAGACCCTTCCCACCACCCCTTCACTATCACATTTTGCAATTCTCTCTATAATACATCACTTTTGACATAGTCAGTTCTTACCTTTACAGGTAACTAAGTGAAGAAACATCTAAGAGGCCCAGAAAAAAAAAGCAATTGTACCGTGTCATCCATGGGGATAATAGTGTGTAATAAAGTGTTGAGGATTTCTGCAAGTGCCTGACCTAGCCACCATAGAGGAAGAAGTACTCCATGGGAAATGCTTGGCCAAATCCAGTTAAATCTAGTCCAGCTCCACACGGTTCTCTTCTGTATGACTATGAGTACCACAGGAGGAATTAATGAATCATCTACTGTAACACTTCATCCACCCTCCCTTTCTCCTCTGATGTTATTACATGCTATGCTGAGAGGCAAGGGAAATATTTCCTTCCTGGAGCGTTATTTTTAGTGAGTGGTGTGTTTGTGGTTTAGCAGTATGTTTTGGCTAACTGATTCAAAAGGAAAAGAAAAGGTTTCAGTTTTTATTATTGTATCTTGAATCACTATTCTTCAACCATAACGAGTCAGGTTTGTGTTTTTCCCTAACTCTCTCTGTTTACTAATCAATTTTGTATTTGACTGCTTCATTTTGTTTTCATTTTGACAGCTGCTGTGTTTATATAAATGTGTGTATATATGTGTGTGTGTATGCATTTATATATAAAAATAAATACTGTTCTTAATAGTATTGTTAGCCTATATTGCCAGATTATCAACATATAATTTTTCAAATGGTAGTCTTTCAGATGTTTACAATTATGTTCTTGATAGTCACAACGGTGGCATTTTTTTAGCTCTATTAGTCTTGTCACTTATGTAAAGGTGCAGTATTGTCTTTAGTATATTACTATTTATTAGTCAGTATTTGATAAAAAAAGCCAGAATTTTTCCTAAATCATAATTTTACCTGTTTTAAATCTCCAGAAACCAAATATAGACTCATTAGAACATCATTTAATGAAAGTATAGTATGTGTACAACTACACTTAGTGGGCATTTTATATGGCCAGACCCAAGGAGAAATGGTTTCTGCTGGTGTCCACAAAGGCTTTTGGGGCTACTGTTTATCCTGTGGAGGAACTTTATTCCACCAGAAAATGCTTCTTAATTTTCACTGATTTATGATTGCCAAGGCTGTAGCAATTACGGGACGCAGTCACTGTATTTACTTATCCTGAAGGGGCTGAATGACAACTGGGTTAATTGCTCATGAGCCTGAGTGCTTTGATGTGCAAAGATAAAGCTTAGACTCTTTGTTCACTGATTCTTAGGAAAAATGACATCAAGCTTTTAATGGTCAGAACTGGTATAAAATGCAGCTATTTGTTTCACAAAATGGTGAGATAGTACATGTCAGGTGCTTTGATCCTGTGGCTCACTAAGATCACCTAGTCAATCATTAAAACCTTTTTTTTAGGTATAGTTTCCCCTTGAAGATCTCTTGTGCAAGCTGTAGCGAAATCTGATCTTGTACAGTTAGTAGCAGGTTCAGAGCCCAAGGTCAGATTTTATGTTTGAAGGGTAAGGTATAGATGGATAATAAGACATTACATTTAATGAGATGGGCCCAGTAGGACAATTAGGAGTTGACTATAGAGCACATATTTCCTCCAGGTTCACATGAGTGTTTCTATAGAGGTTTGAAAAGCAGTAGTGCAGGAGAAATAGATGCACAAAGAATGAAAAGAATCATGTGGAAAATTTTCAAAGACCTAGAGGAGACTCAGGAGCCTATTCAATGGAAACATCAACTCCGGGAAAATCAGAGAGAGACAGAGGCCTAATTCATCTTTCTGTCTTTGAAAATCTCCCCTGATAACGTAAAAAAAAAAAACCTGAAAGTCCAGAAGTCTCACTAGTTACTTGAACAAAAAAAATCTGTTTGGGGAAAGAAAATAATTCTCTGGATGTTGTCACAAAATAATTTTCCGTGGGAAATATTTTAGATTCACAATAATGAGAATTATGTCTGGCCTTATAATTTTGTAGAAAATAAAATTGTCTACAACAACACCTTCTGAAAACCGTGAGTGCAAATGCCTGTAGTCACACTAGCTAGAGAACAGACTGCAGCTGGGCTACTTCAAAAAGAAGGTATTGAGCGGCATGTGAAGAGTTATGGAAAAGCACTGCATTATTTTGGTATAGGAAAGAACCTACCTTTCAAGGATTCTCAGTGTTTATCTTCTGATGCATAACTAAACTGTTCCCTTCAAGAAGTAATACTGACTTTGGACAGAAATACAATCTTAGAAAATAACGATTTATAAGAAATGCCATGTATCAAGCCATCATATTGAGAGCATCAACAGCCAAGTCAAATAGGTGAAGTCTGCTGTGAAGGATTTTAATACAAAACTACTCCTCCCACAAGAATTTCTTAGTCTGATACAGTATCTGAATGAGAGAAGACTTTGATTCAAAAGACACTGTGAAGAGCAATATCCATTGTAGAGTGTGGTCTCTGTTCCAAATTAGGCTTATTACATGAAGATCTGAATCCATATCTTTGCCACCGGCTTACTTTTGGAGAGAGATCATTTCATCCCTAGATTACCATCAAGATGGATAGAATGAGTGTTCTGTATGAGTAACGCTACCTCTCAAAATCTTGTGAATTGTGAAATTTCAAAGGTGGTTTTCACTGTATGATCCCTCCCCCAAAAATAGTCATGTATTTGAGAAGCACAGGTAGTATAAAAGTCAGATTCTCTGAACCAAAGCATCCCATTGCAGCAAAGTTTACTTTGAAATTAGATGAACTGGATCAAGACTTCTGCTTAGGCTTACCTTGTTTGGAATTGCTAGCAGGGGACCTCAGCTATTCTGAGGAAACACCTCCAAAAGTTCATTAAAGAATTTCAAAGAAGTCAAAGCCAAAAAAAAAAAAAAAGGAAGATGGGAAAATGAGGTCTAGGAGGTACTTGTCAGCTCTCCGGAAGAATGTATAATAAGGGGAAGAAGTTTTGCAGATATATTTATCTGCAGTATCCTTTCACTCAAGTAAATAAAAACACCATAAACACTATCTATTCCAGATGGAAATATATAGAGAAGCCTTTTACCTTTTTAAGTGTATCTTTTTTTTTTTTTTCAAGGAGATCTGACAAGGTGCAGGAGCTCAAGACTGCCTTTTCTTTGACATGTGGTGGAAAAAAATAATGGCCATTTAGAATCATTTCTTAAGAATATTCGGGCCACGCGGGACACTCAGCTAAGAGCATCGAGGGGGCGCCGAGAGGCAGGGGCTGGAACAGGCCATTTCCATTTCTAAAAGGAACGGAGTATTTTCACTGAATTCAGTCACTAAATGCAAACATGACTGAATTAATGGCTATTACCTAACCAAGAAATCTCAAAGGGAGAAAAGATTGGTCACCCTTTCACTAAGCATGCAAGGCAGGGTATATTCAGGTAATAAATGTAGCCCCGTGACAGGTTTGCTGTACTGGTAGCCACCTCGAGAGTATTATTATACCCTTTATGAGGCTAAAGTCTTAGTAACATATCAGATACCTCTGGGAGAAAGGGGGAGAGGTGTTACCATGTGCAAAGCAATAAAGGTAAGACAATAGGAGAAGCTCTGTGTCGATTGTCCAGGAATTTCTTAGCTGACACACACTTGACTTGCAAGACCTTTCCCTCGCTAAACCGTGTGGGCTGTGGGAAGCTTAAACTGGTCCGTACTTTTGAATGGAGAAACTTGGAGTGAATCGTCTTTGTTCTGTGTCACTCAGCACTCGGGTAGCTAGAGAGTGGCTTTCACAACTCCCTGTGATTTTGAAAAACTAATTAGGTATTCCTATTGCTTTCCACTCAAAGTGATTACAGACAATAGCATACCATTGTTGAGGGCTGAAGGCTACCTAAAAGACTTGAGAATGGACAAGAATACAGTGATGGTTTTGCTGAACTGTCACCTGTAAGAAAGGGAATGGTCCTTTCCATCACAGTTGCATTTCAGGAAAAGAAAAACTTATTTCAATTGTGATTAAATTGTTAATGGTAAATTGATTGTCTCTTTTCTGTGTAAATCAGCATGGTTGTTTTATAAAATGAGACTTTAGATCTTGCTCTGAAGAAAAATACAATCTTTGGTTGATAGTCCCATATAGATAAAATAAAGGGTTCTTCTAAGTCCTGGACTTTTCAGGTGATAAACACTGCACAGTGAGGTCTGTGAGTAATAAATGCTATATACCACAACAAAAGTACAAATCATCTAACTGTGCAAAGAGGCAAAAGGGGAAGTGAATATTGATCAAGCATTCCCAGAACTGTTCTTAAACAAAGAAGAATTGATTTGGCTCTCAGGTACAACGGTCTGACAGGAACAAAACTACTGAATTTGAGTCCTCAGCTACCCCAGAGGAACACAACAAAAGTCCTCCCGGCTTACAAACACTGTTCTCAAAATATTCATTTTCTGTACCTGCCTTTCAAGGCATCAGTTCTACTCAATACAGATGCACGCTGTCTTTTCAGACTGTCCCCAGCCCAGCCCCATTGGATCAGCACATCTATTGGTGGGCATTTCTCTGTTTTGGCTCCTATTTCTGAACAAAAGTTTTCTACTTTGGGCCAGACCTAAGTGATTTACATCCATTAAGCAGCATATTTCTCATATAAATTCAGTGACATTATTTATAAGGCAACATTTTTCAGTCAGAGTAAAGTTTTCCACCTGCAACCCCTGGGTTTTAGCTGTTGTAAAGACCTGCCTGTTCCTCACTTCAGAGACTTACTCCTAGAATAAAGGTTTGGTTTTATTTTCTTCAATAAAACTCTAATGTCATTCAATGTAGGCTATTTAGATCTGACCATAGAAGAGATTTTCACAGATGTGCAGTGGCAACAATTATTGTTATTGCCATTATTGCTGTCTTGGCTTGAACATTACCCAGAACTGGGGCCTTTATAATATTGTTTCTACCTAAGTAAGAAACAGACTTGTTTCCACTAAAGTAAGAAACAAATTATAAGTATTTTGGTTAAGTGTCATGCTGCTTACACACACACACAAAGGGAAAAAAAAAATTAAAATGCAACAAGTCCTCTTTCCCTGAATGCAGTAGAAAAAAAAAATAAGAAAAACAAGCAGAGTTTTCTTCTAATCAGATTTTCTATTACAACAAACCTGGTGCCCAAGAAGTCCTGCCTCTTCCCTCTTTTCAGGGTCATGCACACATATTCCCAAACCAGCTGCTTCTGTAGCCTGCAACTGGCATTTCTGCTACCAAGCACAAGGCAGAGTCTGGATAGTTTCTCTCTAACATTTAATTCTGCCCAAAGCCTCAGATGAAGCCTTCAACTAGTGCTATTTAGCTGTGTGCAGGGGCTGTTTATTGCTGTTTCCACTGAAACGTGCTGTTTTGTACACCCACAGGCTGCTGCGTAGGTGCACCAGAGCCCTTGGATCTGAGATGCCTGCCCAATGCCTGGTGCACGGCCATGGCTTCCCTCCGAGGTTACCCTCCCACTGTCCACATCTTCTTGGATCACCTGCATAATCCTGAAAGAACTAGTCTGAACAAAATAAAAGGCCTGCTTTTGAAAAGCATGCTTGTTCACCTTTGTCCCCTCTGGAGAGAAAGAACTTTCCCTGGTTTCTAAGACACTTCTGTTTTTCTCTTAGCAAGTCTTCACATTTTCTGTTGATTCTTTCTTCTTGCTGCATAACCCAGTTAACTGTTGCAATCCAGATTTATAGACATAGTGCCATCATTAAGTATTTTATTTCAGCAAAGATTTTACCATCTGTACTCATGATGTTTGCTGCTCAAACAAATACTTCATTCTTGGGTTTTAGCATGTTTCTCTTCAGTATATGTGTTTTGTTTTCATGTCTTACAAAAGACACGTGGTGCTCTGCAAAATTCCACGCATATTTTTGCCATCAATTTTCACCTTGCCCTCTTCACACAAGGAGACAAAGAATATACTAAAATTATAAATTAAATTAAATTACATTTTCTTATTTCCTACAAAAACAATATAGCCTCTATATCTACCATAGAAAATATTTCTAGATACAGTTCATGGGCCTAGAGCCTCTAGGGAAAGTTACAAGTCCATACAATGTTCCCAAATATTCAAACATCTATAGGAACTGAAGGATAAATAAAACTGCTTGCCATCAAAGAGCTCCTTATATTGCACTCATCAGTAAGGACATTCATGTGTATTGTTTATTCACATAAGTGAAAGAAGCATGATATGTGAAGAACCAATGTCAATACTAGGGGGAAAAGATAAAACTTCAGACAGGTAAAAGGGCCCTCTCCCATTCAAAATCCCACATTTTATTTTCAAAGAAATGTCTAGAGCTACTGTGTCTACCAGCCAGGAACAAAATCCCAGCTCTGAAACCACAGGAAATGTAGACAGTGAAAAAGAAAACAAAGACCTGTACTTCTATTATACTTTATAATCCCTTTTTGATAGCAAGGTGAGGTTCAGATGTGCAGGTTGTTATGTCTAGTTTCCACCAGGTGATCTTGCATGTATTTAAAGACATTATTTCTTAAGTTTGAAAAAAAATACTTTTATCTTCGCTTCACTATTACCATATGTTGTACTACATTACTTAACAATTGATAGCAAAGGGAATTGCTAAAAATACTGGAACAGATTGCCTAGAGAGGTTGTGGGATCTCCATCTGTGGAGATATTCAAAATCTGACTGGACAGGGTCCTGGGCATCCTGCTGTAGCTGAGCCTGCTTGAGCAGGTGGGGTGAACTGGATGATGGCAAAAGGTTTCTTCCAACCTCAATGATTCAGTAATTCTGTGAAATAAAAGTATGTATGTTTACTGCTGTAAGTCAGGTAAGTCCTTCATTACTGCCTTTTTTTTTTTTTAACGACATAAGCAGAACACAGGACTTCTTTTGCATTTAAAATTAGACAAGCAATTAAACAATTTGATATATCCTCACATCTCATTTCAGTGGAGAGATTTAACCTGCTTCATTTTGGTGATGCATGGAAAAATCCCAAGCTTTAATAGCCCTTTCAAAAATAAATATTGTTAGCTGCACATTAAATGTGACGAATAATTAAATACAGAAAATTTTATTCTTAAATTTACTAATAGCCTATGGATGCCTATCTATAGATACATACTGAGGTAACCACCTACTTGCAAACATACACACACTGTGTCATACTGCACTGTGTGGCTGCAACCAACTGAAAGCAAAAAAAATATTCATTTGGAGAGAATGTAAACAGCTTAGACTAGACACTGAAAGTTGTCTGAGAGAAACCCAAAATTAACATACTGTAGTCAGGTAGTCTTCTAAATATTTACAGAATGGGCTGCGTTCTGTGACTCATATATTGAGCTGTAGTTGCGCAACAAGACCCATTTCACTTGAGAAGCTCCCTGTGTAAATACTGGCAGCTGGGCTTGTTCCTAGGAGCCTCAGCATCCTGCCTCCTTCCTGGAGCTGTCCACATGCAAAAAATACGCGCTGTAGAGCTGTGCGGAAAATGCTTTCTGGTCCGTACGGGTTACCATTTGCCCATCTAGCAGCACAAAAGTGGGAGGATACAGTAATATGAGTTATCTTTGGATTATTGTTTGTGCTGTAGTTACCGAGGCTCTTGTTTGCTTCTCGCTTTATTTGTCAAAACCAGCATTGTTGTCACAATGGGGGGGGGGGGAAAAAGTCTTCCCTAAATGGAAAGGCTTTCAAGCAGTAAGCCTAGTATCTTCATCAGTGCCAGCGGTATAAATACTAGAAAGAGTGACAGCTAATCCACATGAATTCAGAAAAAAAAGGAAAAGGCTAGTTACACACGCTTGTCAGTGCTAGTCTCATTCACACCGACTAGCTTGCAAGACCTTCAGACAATCAGTCAGTAATAAAATGAGTTAAGGGAGGAGAAGAACAGAAGAACAGAAGACGAGATAGAACACCAGCAAAAATAAATAAATAAATAAATAAATATTTCCTCATTCATGTAAATGGGAACAGGACGTTTTAAGTGGAGCTTTACAAGATGGCTTAACTAATTTTAGGACTAAACATCTTTCTGTACTGTACCAGCTTCTCAGGATCACTGTTTCTTGGGGTTTCTGTACTCCTCTATCTCCCTTTCCACCTCCCCTTTCCTGCTCCCCATCATTGTCAGCATTTCTGTCTTGGCACTATCAGAGCAAACAGAGGAGGCACTGAAACAAGAGAAGCACATAGAAGAGATTGTTTCGGCAGAGCTGTGCAGGGCTGCCCCAGTAATCCAGCACACGCAAGGTATTACTGGCTTGTACTCTATTTAAAAATATTAGCAGAGTGAAAAAGCATCCCATTCCAAATCCAGTTCTCCCTTACAGCCTTCACCCTTTACTCTCATTCTGCAAAATGAGATAAGAAAGGAGAGGCCATAGTTTTTGTTTGCCTAATAACTACATTTGAAAAGGCAACGTGCATACAGAGCCACTGTGCTCAGTAACTTGATCAGCCAAAACTGACTGACATATGTGTTCTCCCAAACTGTGATTTAAGTTATGGGCCATCTATGCATCAAAGGGGAGCTTTGCTATCTCCTCTGACAGCTGTGGGATGAAAGAACTGTTTGACCATGCAATTTTACACAGATATATAAACAAGGCACTTAAGTCCTCTAGGCTCCTTGAAAAAATCCCATCTGAACATATTCCTGTGGAGGAATCTTTCCATTATTACATTTGAGGTATCCACTGATTTTTCCATTGAGGTTTCTGAGTTCACTCAAGGCAGAAAATATGGCCCTGATGCTTTGCAGTCACAAAGCCTGGCAGTGTTTCAGAAGTACCATTTTCACAAACTTTGTCATGATGTCAATATCCATGAACAAAGACAGGCGTGCTGGTATTTGTAAAATGAAGAAAAGCCCTGTCTTTGGTGAATTTGTCAGTGAAAACATCAAGCGGGCTTTTTGTTCACCAAAGAATCCAAAGGCTAATGTAAGACCTCCAGAACCGATCTTCAAATCTTCGTACATTTATTGAGCAATACAATACAGATAAGATGGAAATTTAAGGAAATATTTAAGTCAAGTTATATTGTGTCATTAATGTCTGACATTCTGTAAAAAATATAAGCTACTCAGTAGTATGTATATGCTAGAAATAATGCTTGGACTAGCAGATAGTGGGAGAAAAGAAATGTCAATTTTCACCTTATTCAGCTTTATCCTTTAAATTCCCCTGTCTTAAAGCATGATGGACCCACAAATTTTCTATTGTAAAAGGTCTGTTAAAGTTGCTTTATTAAAAACTTTTCAAACTTGTGGGAATTATCATGCTGGATAGATATAACAATCTTCTCAGTTATGCCTGAAGAGTGTATTTTTTAGTGTTAAAGAAGACTCTAGCTATTTAGGAAGAATATTTCAAAAGATTCTTGTGGGATTAAATTTGCTCACCAAACAAGCAGAATTCATGATAACTCAAAAGCTGTTAGTCAGCCTTTTCTGTGCAGAAACAACAAAAACGTACAAATTAAAAAAAAAAAAAAGGAAAAAAGAAAAAGATACAGGACATTAATTGTGCAACCAAATTTCAGCACCATGCTTATCCTAGTCTTGGTCTTTTACCAATGTCTCAGGAAGAGATGATCAACAGAGATTTAAGATGCAACTGTCAACTGGTTGAACCCTCTCTTTTCCCACTTCTCCTGGACATTAATCTTCCTGCAGCAATGCTGCCTGTTCTTCAGAGGCTGAAGCTGGTACATAACTGACAGCTGGTATATTAACGCAACAGCAGTGGAAGCAGAGACGTTGGACTGTGACTTGCAGTGGCTTAGAAGCTGATACATGCTCCCTTCTTTTATTTCTGATACAGGGCCTTTGTCCACTGGAGGATGGATGGCACAGAGCATAGGACACTATAACCTTTTACGCTGCTGAAGCAAGATTCAGCAGAGCTTGATCCACTTGCTTAACCTTATTAGATTTGTCATTTTAAGCATTAAAAACTACAGCTAGACCAATTGTATCTACCAGCTTGTGATGGTATTCTCTAAACAGAGGAAAAGTCCCTCGCCTTGAGGAAGTCATTATCTTTTGGTAAAGGTTTGAGCAATTACTGACAAATATGTTGCACTTTGGTCTCTGCCAACCACTTGAGGAGCTGTGTTTACTTGAACATGTTATAGTTTGCTGCTGGCACGGATCAGCATGAGATTAAGAGTCCTTAGAAAGAAAAAAAAAAAAGTACAAGATAAACTAAGGTCACAGGACACATCAAATTCACACTGACTGAAATTTCTCCCAACCTCTGCCAAACACATCGATGCACTGACAACACCAACTAGACTAAAGCTCTTAGCATCCTGTTTTCTTCAGTCATCCAACTTTTTCTGTTATTTTTAAAGAGGTATTTGAACCTGATTTGTTTCTTATCTATGTGGCACTAAAGACTATTCACATTCAGTGAAAAAAAAACCCAATACAAAATACTCTAAGCACAAGGCAGGCTGTGTGGACACAAATGTGCTATTTTATTGTTATACAGAATGAAAGACTGGCCCACTGAGGAAAATAATGATATTCCTCAAAATGTCACAGTGATTTTTCCATGATAAAATTTTCAATGCAATGGATGAGCATTGCGAAATAATTAACTGCTGTATAGGGAAAGGCAAAGGGGAAAGAAAAAAAGAGGAAATTAATTTTTTTAATATGATTTGATTAGTCTCAATAGCCCACGTGAGGTCATCACATTAGAAAGACATTTCATTTTTTTTTGCAACATGAAACAAATGCTCTGTTGCAAAAATAGTCAGCATCTTTAAGCTATGTTGCAGAGAAACTTACAGTAGTATGGCCATCTGTTTTAATTGAAAGGTAATGTTGGGTACTGCATTACTGACAATTCATGGAACAACAGCATATTGAAAAGAAAAAAGTAAGTCAAAGGATGATAACAAAAAGCTTGTATGTTTTGTTAAAATGTTTACCCTCTGAGGGATATCACATCCTATTGGTTAAATAACATTGCAACCTTTCTTAATTACATTTAAGAATTATTTTGGTTTTGGCTGATTGTTCTGCAAGTCAGCAGGAATAAAGGAATTTGTCATTCAGTACTTTTTTTCCTGTCTCTCCAAAGTAGTTCAATGCCCATGTAGTTGTGCCAGTCATAAAAACTCAAGAAACAAAACATAAATCTGCTTGTCTGATTTAGTGGTTCGAGAATATTTTGAAGTTTGATTCAAAGAGGAAAATAGAACCTTCGTAGTTCATCTTCTATTTTTTTTTAAATAATTCAACCTTTCAAGCATTACACTCCACTCACTTGCTCTAATCCATTCATTTACTTTTCTTATTTTTATTGCTTATGATATAATGATAATGAACTAAGCCAGTATGAAAGCCTCAGTCAATGCAACTCGCTGTTAGAGTTTTATATCAGTGTTTGGCGCAATATCTTGTTATTATCCATGCTGGACACAACAAAGGCAGTGACAGCAACAGATTGCTCTATCACTGTGACCAGTTCAAGTCCAGCAAGAACTGGATCTGTTTCAACTATGCCTTTTGCCTTTTGATGTCATTTATGAAACAATGTACCATTTATCTATGCAAAATTATTATAAATTCTTTGCAATTATTCTTTGTATAGCCATTTGCTAGCACAGATGGAAGCACTTGGGCCAGATACCAACGAATCAGGTAACACCAAAGCAAAGGGGAACCAGGCTTCAATCTCTAAGCACAATGGAGAATTGAGGCCCCATAGCACACAGGATGCTCACAGGTCCTAGCAAGAAGGCTGTCAAGGGAGCTAATTAGTGCTAGGCGTAATTCCCTTTCTGTGGCCTGGATATCTCTATGTTAGGATCAGGAAGAACTGCATCAAATCCCACAGGCCCACTTTTCAGAAGAGCTCAGCACCTCGCATTTTGTGCTCCTGGAGCCCAGAGCAAGTTCATCCTTCTGAGTCTGTGACTGTTTGAAGAACACTTTCATTTAAGCAGTGAAACGAAAGGCCTCCCTCTGCTTCCACCACAGCCACTGTACACCCATGGAAGGCTACTCCCCTGATCCTGGGGGAAAACAAGGCTCACTTGTTCATGTTTTGGCTCAAAAGTATCATTTTCCCTTAGGTACAGAATACATTTTCAAGGGTGAAGGCAGCCATGACGTTGATCAGGGGCTATACTGAAGAAATGCAAACCTAATCCTCATCTAGTAATGAGGAGGTGCATGCCACAGCACGCAATGCTATAGGAAACACGGATGATGTACGTCCAGCCCTGAAACAGCAGTGGAAAGTTTAGCATTTTCAGCTATCAGACCATTCACCATCTCTACAACATTTTTACAAGCCCATAATCTGTGTTCAATAAAAAAGGCATGCTCTCCCCAGCATTTTTCCAACACGACCAGCAGTTTGAGATCTGCAAAGCTATCTACAAATTACTACCTTTCACTTTTGTTTAGAGAAAAAAATATGGCTTCCTTTTCTAATTTGATTTAAAATCAAAGGATTTTGTGCAGCATTACTCAAATTATGTCTTAATTGCAAGTCATCTGATGCAGTATAATCTCTCTGAGAGAGAGAGTACTTTAAAATGTAAATGATGAAAAATCTCTATCAGTTTCTAAGAACCAGAGGCCTACAGTGCCTAGCTGGTGTAGGGTTTCCATTAACACTCGACAGATAAATGAAGTTTCAAAGTCTTCATTATTCTAATCAGAGGACGCACCATATTTACATTCAGATAAGGCCGAATAGGAAGCTTACTTGCACAGAAAAACAATCTGGGTCATTACAGTTAGCTGTATGCTTGCAATTTATATCCCCTAGTAAACATAAATAATGCTCGCAATATATTCATGAGAGGTACCCTAGAAAGCACCGCAGTGGAGGGCAGAAGAAAAAGGAGTGCAATCGTTAAAGATGCGTGGCAGTTGTATCCTCATCTGGGTGACGCTTACGCTCTTTCCCCCCATTTAAGCCCGAGAATGAAAAAGGGTATGGCTTCCAAACAGAGGTCTGAGAGTCCTCTTACCGGTATAACAGATCTCACTTTATCCCCTAATAACATAAAATGTAACCTCATCTTGGTAGATGGCTTGACATATCTTGTAAAATGAATCCCTGACTGACTGAAGACACTGGATATCTGGAAAGGTCACTGCACTTTCTCCTGGAGCTGGAGCAGATCAATATCCTCACAGGAACACAGACTGTGGGGCAGCAGGAAAACCCTGTCTGGGTGGTCTAATTCAGAGCATGAAAGGATTAAATGAGGAGTGAGAAATGGCTGGCAGGAAAAACACCCATACAGTTTTATAGAGTACCAAGGGGTTTTGGGAAGTTCTTGCAGAAGGGACAAACAAATCTAGGGGTAAAGTAATGCAAACTCTTACACCTCCTGCAGTTGGTATTAATTGTCACATGGAAAAAGAAGCAGCTTTTGCTGATGTGCAGGCCGGGACCTCACCGCAGTGAGCACTCCGTAAGAGAATGGTATCACAGTGACTGTGATTTTCATGTGTACACAAGAGCTGGACTCTGAGGGGATTTAGGACCCCAAAGATGCACACAGGGGCATGTACAGTTTTGTGCCACTGAAACCAGCCAACTTTTTCTTCCCTGTGCATGCAGCATGGAAGCTTAACTTCAGGCAAATCTACATTAACGGAAGCTCTTTAATTAACTCAAAATGGGGAAGCTTTCACATCTCAGCTGAGCAAGACATGAGAGAGAAGTGCAAATCCAGGGATCTCATCTCAAGCACGGTGACTCAGTGAGTTGCAACACAATGAGAATAAAGATATACTTCCTATGGCATACTTTCATCTTTAGATTTGTTTGTTTGTTTGTTTGTTTTGTTCTCATTCCTCTCTCCAAAGTAATATGTACGCATCGTTACCAATATTGACATTAATGTCAGGTTGAAAACTCTGGCAAATGAAATGATAGACAGGGGGATACTTGGTGCACCCTAATGAAACAAAAGATTATTATTATTATCCAGACATGAATAACTCTTCTTTCCAAGGTGTACTTGAACCCTTATGTCCCTTGATGCTGCTTAACAAATAAATGGCATCCTAAAAGCAAGTGCCTGGTAGGAAATATGGAAACTAAGAAATATCCTATACAAGGTGTACTATCTCTCTGAACTTTTAAGATTATGTGTGCTCAGGTGTTTTGAGAAGCTTTATAAAACCAGCTCCCACACTTCCTGTAGATCTGGTAACACAGCAGGTCTCAAACCTTTAAGTTGTTTTTTTTTGTTCATTCATTATGAAACTGTGGGCTAAATTGTCAGTATTGCACTTCTTTTCTACCTTGAATTATTCCTGAGAACTCATTTAAAATGAGTAAGTCTCTTAAGAATGAATATTTGCAGGCAAGGGAGAGCTCAAAATGTTGTAAACTTGTTACATTAAGCATCTAAAATTATCAATAGTGGGTATGTAAATAACATGCATTGCTCTTTATGTTTGGAAACCTCGGAGTAAATCTCTTTGATATCTGAAAAACTTTCACGTAATGTTATGTATGAGAGGACCTCCTTGCTGGTATCTGTCCCCAGTCACCAGAAGTCACCATACTTCCACAGCAGTGGAATTATAGTCTCAGTCAGCCGTTACAGTCTACGATTTTAGTCTCAGAAGTAACAAGGAGGTTAGTTATTCTCCAAAATCCTCCCACAGACAGACCGCAGCATGTCTAAAGAAATGCTGTAGGCATTGGACTGCCCAAGGCAGTTCATATTCTGAGTGAGTCCTGCACAGTCTGAAGGGAATATTCTTCAGGAAATATCTGGGACTTTGCATAAAAGATCACCATCTATCCGAATTGACAAAGAATTTGGCAATACTATCTGCTGTTTCAGGGCAACTTTCAAAAGGCAGTATAGGCATATGTGTTCTTCTTTACAAGACATGAGGAGCATCCACAGAAATTTAGTGTCAAGTGCAGTTCAAACACTTCTCATATAGAAGCAATCTTAGCTGTAGGCTAAGATATAAATATAAACTACCTCTTAACAGTCAAATGCAATTTTAGACTCTGGTTTGTCTGTCTCTGGGCTACCTGCTGCAATATGAGACACAACTCAGCAGATTCACGCAAAAAGTAACCATGTCTAAGAGAGAAGCAGGCCAACAAATAGGTCTTTTCATTTCTGCTCTCAATTCTACGTGGGCAAAGGTTGCCAATGCAAGAGAGGACTAATTAAATACAAAATTTAACCTTTAATTAATCAAAGCCATGTGGTACTTCTGTTGATGAAATTGTGAGCTCAGGCTTAGTGGAAAAAAAAATCAAACTCATCTATCTATAGAAACTGAATGGAAATTCTCTGGGTGCAATACCTTTGATTTCAACAACATCATGATACCCTTGTGCATTTGTCTCCACAAAGGAGTCACACGTGCCTCTGTAGAACAGCCCCAGACTCCAGCTCTGTCTTGGCAATACACTTGCTGAAATACCCTGTGAGAGTTTTCCCTGTAGCTAAGGTAGCTGACAGAGAAGAAGCTTAAAGAAGCTATAGAGAGATACTGTGGAAAGCAGCGTATATCTAGAAGGAATACATAAAGGCCAAACTTCAGATTTTTATTGTTGAGAGAGAAGATCAATATACATTAACAATAGATGCAGGAAAAACAAACAAGAAAATTCTTGCCTTGAAGACAAAACTAGGAGAAAAACTAGGCCACAGCCAAAGCCCTGGGGACTATTTTGAAGCCTGATGTAAAATATATAATTTTCCAACAATCTAGTGTCAATCGTAATATTCTTTGGTAGATATTGTGCTAATAAATATTCTGATTGATCTTTTTAATGCAAACATTGTGCTAATAGAGAAAGAACATGCTGCTACTTCAAGTCTGGAGCACTTACCATTAGCTATCTGATTATGGGTGGAGGATTTATTGAATAATAAATTGCCTACTGGCAATAGGTTTGCAAAAGCTCAATACATCCTTATTAGGGCCTTAAAATTTTGCAATACAATAATTAGGCTTTGAGTAGAACAGAGAGACATTTTTTTTCTGCATTCTGCAAAGTGTTGACTAATGATTTTGTGAAGTTCTAGCTGTTCTCAGCCGTGTTATATTCTTATTTATTCAGATCCATGGGACTTATACTTGCAAGTCTTGATGAGTCAAAAATGTTCTCTATGAGAAATTTTGACTGAGTACAGCATGCAGAATTAAGGACATATGCAGTGTATAACAGTGAATATTATTCATTTCATACATAATTTAAACAAAAACCCCACCCTTTCATAAAAATGTAGGATACCTCAAACAGTTTCTTAAAATATAATTTTTCTCTATGTCTGCCTGCTGGGAAATAAAACGGCCCGTTACATGGGGCTTGCATAAGCTGAATAGGTCTGAAAAAAAATGTATTAGCCAACAGAGTGAATGTGGACGATAAATCCCATTTCTAGCTACCTCATAATTTTTAGTGAGTGGTCTTCTCAAAAGACCCAAAAGGGCAAAACTGTACTTTAGATTGGAAATGTAAATAAATTTAGCACACAAAAGAAATCACTCCAGTATTATGAGCGTGAAAACATAAAACCCAACTTAGTTCCAAAGTTCTTTTGCACAGTCTAACTATATATTACTTCAGCTTCTGCAGGGATTTATTTTGGAGATGCTGGTAGATGCTGAGCTTATGTATAAGGACAAGACATAGCTGATTTAAGCAGGAGCAGATTACCTCTTCCTCTAAAGATGTAAAGAGTATCCAGAAGCATGTTTTGACTTAGATAGCCTTTCTTCAGATAGAACACAAACCTAAATAATTAAGAATATTCAGACTCAGCCAGAAATTAATTGCTTTTTAGGGGTGGAAAAACACCTCCAGTTCCACATCAGCCGGCCAAGAATAGTGACTGGTGATCTGAAGACAATCCCTGCAAGACTCTTGCTCGTACCATCATGGAATATCATACCACAGAAGCTGTGGTCGCTTCTACCTGACGTGCGCAACCACTCTGTTGTGACAAAAACAGTCCACTCAGTGCCTGGCTGTGTTACAAGTAGCCACAACTAGTGTCATCCATCCTCAACTGTAATAAAAAATTCTGTGCACAGACACCACATCCATCTCAATCTAATCTCACCCCGTCCTTCCACCCTGATTCTGTATCTCTGTTGAATCATCTGCAAACTATTAAAGGTTAACGGAAGGTGCATCTCTTTTCCTATTTACTGAACTCCATAGCATACTATGAACACACGCACAGAGGCATACAGTTTTGGGTTAGATTATTTTCTTTCCTGAATCTTCCTCTCTCCTAGATTTTTGCTGTTATTGTAAGGATACCATATAATAGCTAAATAGCATGACTGGGCAGTGTATGCAAATTAAAAGACCTGAAATCTCTTCTTGCCTTTGACCTCCACATCGCACAACTTCTCTAAGCCTTATTTTCTCTAAAGATAAAATGTCATTCTCAGTAATGCTCTTAGTAAACTGGTGAGACAGCTACAGATGAATCACACTATTTAAACAGTAAAACACAAGGAATGAGCTGTAGAAACATGAACAATATAGGAAAACGATAAGCATGACACACACAATCTGAATAAACTACTGCAAGATCAGAGTAAGTGGGCAAAACTTGTTGGTATCCAACACAACTCGGGTTGCAGAATAATCAAGGAAAGGACAGAAGAACATCTTGTCATCTTTTTATTTACAGAGATGAAACTGCAATTGTGACTAAGTAGAAAGTCAACTCTGATACTAAGAAAAATAAGCTAATAAGCACTAGATGTGCAAGTGGGGCAGGGAAGTTTTCTGCAAAATCTTTTGAATTGGATTCAAAGGCATTCTGGATGTCCTCTAATAAATAAAAGACCTACCTGTAAAGGGAACCAGCAAACAGTACAGAACCAGGCTGGCATTTTGTCCTGTTTCTTTGCTTTGTGTAAAAAATCAAGCATGAAAAATCTCTCTCTTTTTTTTTTTTTTTTTTTTTTGAGGAAGAATGAGCTCTAGTTTCCTACTTTCTTCCACTTAAAATTCAAAGTTTGTTTACCTTAGTAAAATACAATGACAAGGCAACTAATGAAAAAAGGACAGTATGAAAACCAGGAAATAAAGATTGAGTAAATAAAATATTCTTTTGTTGTTGTTAGACACACAAATTCTTTGTTTCTTTAAAAAATTCTGTAACTCCCATGACCAACATTTTGGAGAAGAGATTTTATTTGTTAACAATTTTGTCTCTCAGCTTAAAGTGTAAGAACTTGCAACATACGTCTTTAAGATTTCCAGTAAGTATTCTAAAAATAAGAATCAGAACAGGTGTTTCTGACATTTCTTGTTTTTAAATAGCAGGGAAAAAATCAACATTTCCAAGAACCTTTCCAATCTTTGTTATTCGTTGCAAGAGAACAAAGAGAGGGAAAAGTCTGAATGGTTAAAAATCACCTGATGGTCACCTTGTATTGCGTGAGCATTTACAGAGACAGTAAATGCATTTTTTCTGTTATCTTGGAAATGGATTTCCAGCAATATGTACAGAAGACCTTGGATTTCATCTGGTCCTTAGACCTCTGGTCCTTAGAGTAACATAGCTACAGTAGAATTAGACTCTGAATTGTAATTGTCAATATCTGAATATTCTGTGAAATAAAGTAATTACAGCAGGCTCTTTTAAAAGAGGCAACACTTAAAGTGGAAATATAAGTACCTGACTCAGTTTATCCAGTTGATAACTAATTTCTAATGTTACATGAACTAATACTTGAAAACAGGGAAGAGTACTGCTTGAAGTTATTAAGATGTCCATCAGTCCATATGAAACATCTGACGTCTTGTCTTCTATCACTGCTCATCCAAGAAAACAGTATCAGCAAACGTGCTGGCGTATCATCCACATAAGCTGATCGTGCATCACAACGGTACATCTTTCCTCTAACATAACAAAATTTTGCCATGTTGCCAGTTTATACCTAAGCAGTAAGCAATGCTCTTTAGCCATCTCCAAAAAGTCTAGATGCTCTTGCCTCTGGTGACTAAATTTGAGTTCTTCCATCTACCACTCTCTAATGGGAATGCAATGTTTCCCCTATTATACTTCATGTCAGGGCAAGGGAAACACGTGCCTGTGGCTTTATTTGTTCTGGTAATGTTGGAATTTTTTCCACAAATGATTGTGATGCTTTCCAGTGAATCTTTTAAGTATCTATGCCATATTTAAAGGGGTAATTGATCTTAAAAAAATGCCTTCTGGAAGACTTAGTGGCAATTCCTTAAAATCATTGTTATGTGTTAACAGTTCCCAGCCCTCAGGAAGTTGGTGCAGGCTTTGTCATGGACCTGAATAAGGTCAGGACTGTACTCAACTTCTCAGTTTCATAGAGTATCCATATACAGCTTTATTATTTAACTCTGAATACAGATTCATATACCAAAGCCCATACTGAAATAAGTCCCAATAATTATTGTTACACTGAAGCTACTGAGTCATTGTTGAGTCAACTGAGAATCAAGCAAACCAGACAAGAATAATTAGATACTCTGCCTTTACTTGCTCCAAATGATACCACCACCCACTGCCACCACCACAAGCCAGCAAAGATATTCAGCAAATTCGGTCTATGGCCATTTTGGTGGCAAAATGCCAGGCTATGTATTAAGGAAGCCTCTTAACTCTGCAATGCGTGTACTATCATCCCACCCAAGTCAGATGGAAGAAAAACATGATCAGCAGTTCTCATCTCAATGTTTTGGTCTTTGAGCATCTACTACGAGAAAGGAATTACAAGCATTTCCAAAGCAACTGTGGCGCTGAAGCCAGCTTCACAGGGAGTCATTGAAGACCAATAGCCAGGCTTGGGAAAAAAAAAAATTGAAATTCCTTATTCAATAAAAGGGACTTATTTTAAAAGGCCTGGACAATATCCTTGGATTATTATATTTCAGCTGAATGATTGAAAGTATAAAAAGTCAATGAATGTTTCTTTATTTTTGCTTTATTACCTTGTTCTCTGATAAAAGGAAGAGACACAGTAAAAGGGAAAGAGAAGTGAACAAAAGCCATCATGGTTATTGCTAATTGAAAAAGTGAAGAATTTTAAGGATCTGCAAGTTTAAAACAAGTACATGAGAATGCACTGCAAATCCAACTTACCGATTTATTAACTGCTCACAACCAGGAGTGAAAAATTCATCATCTAGTCCCATACTGCCAATAAACAGTGAATGCAATTAAATTGACACTTGGTATAGCCTCATATGTTGAAAAAATGACTGGCAATGTGCTATGTTTGACATGCCAGGCTCGGAGCATTGTTTTGCTCTGCAGGTCATTCTTCCATATCCAGTTAAAATAGTTTCATCTATAAAGTTAAGCCTTCCAGGCTAACATATTCATAACCTTTAAAAATCTTCTTGCCCTAAGAGCAGCTTTCTCCAAAGCCTCTGCTTCACCACAAAGGAAGATGTAAGCGTTGTATGCATCAGGTCTGCGATGCCTAGAATCAGTAAAATCATAGCTTTCTATCCTATCAGCTTATTACAGATTAAATAGATTACAGATAGCCTGCCTATGTATGAATGCATCCATATGTATTTTAAACTGCATTTCCTGCTTGCTCTGCAGCATTTTTTTTCTTTAGAGGTTTATGTCAATATCTTTTGGCAAAATTCCTCCTCCTTCCCACTGTTTTGCAGTATGCTATGAAACTGTTATCCACTACCCGTCTGTAAGGTGGATGAATTTGAGCGAACTTGTAAGCATGGACCAAGCAATGTAAAGCAATGAGTGTACCAGAAATTTGCAAAATGGCATATAAATGAATGATATTATTCTGTATTTTCATTTATTAGGCCACACAATTCTATTTCAACCAGTAGAAGGGCTTAAACATTGTTTTATGACAACTATGCGTAATTTGCTACTCATTACTTCTTTATACTGCTGATCCTCCACACTTACTTTGCTCTTCAGATCTGATTGAGAACATCTCCAAGTCAAATCTTCTGCTGCCTTCTGGCATATACAAAATTATATTTTTTTTCCTATATGTCATCTATCTTCAGTTTTCTATCCACAGTGCTGGAGCTCTGTTATGCAGCTGAAAAATCTTACAGGCAAAAGATAGAACAAGAACTGTAATTTGGGAGCTGAGTGAATCAAATGTAAATATTTCAAATAGATATTCCCAAGCCATGTTTAAGCTTCAATTCTGAAAAGCTTTTTTTTTTTTTTTTCCAAGTGCAATGGGCAGAGAAAGACCTTTCAGTGACTACAAGGAATGCTGAATATATTGCAGATGGCACTGTAAAGGAACTGACCTTGTGACACTAGGAGCCTTTTTTTTTTTTAAATAAAATAAAAAATAAGCCTAGTGTAACTTTAACAAACAGGCTGCTGCATGAGGCTTTGCTTGGTAGAGACTATTCTTCCAGAGTCTCCTACAAGTACACCCTAAATTCTGTCTGATCAATACCTGCCTGAAAATATCAACTTCCTACCAAGAGTGCTCAAGGCCACATCATTTATTACTAAGCACACCTAGTGCTGTTAGAAATCTCCAGGCTTTTCAAAACATTATCGAGACATTACAGATAAGAATTTGATCCAGATCTATATCAGAGAATAAAATGGTGTTAGAGATCAAATTACTCCCTGGGAATAATTTTGCCCCATTCAAAGCATTTAGTGTTTTATTTTCCTTTGATTTCAGCAAAAGGTGCAAGAGTGTAATGATTGCAACAGCTAGAATACAATGGAATTTGATGTCAATAATTATTATTATTAGCTTCCAGTCAGTCACATTGCATATTGAAAAAAAAAATAGTTCCTACCTGTGCATATAAGATCATGGGTTCAGACTGCAAGTAACTTACTTCATTTTCATCTTTTCAGTGTCACACTCTTTTGCCTGTCTTTTGCATGCAACTAAAGCATGCTACAGTTAGAAGTATCCAATGAAAAAAAAATTGAGAAATTAACTTTGTTTGGTATTAAAATTCCTAGTGAAACTCGCCACCCCTTAGTAAGATTTTGTTTCTATGGAGGAATATGAGCCAGAGACTTTCCAAGATGCTATGATCATTTCACTTGCATGAACAAAATGGAATTTACCCATATCATTCCTTGTGACAGTATTTCAACATTTATTTTAGGAAAATTGACAACAGAGAACCATGTCCCTGATGCAGTAACAGATGCACTCCATACAAATTAGGGAAGGTTAAACAAATGTATATATGAATAATCAGTATTATCTCCTACTGTAGGAATGTGGTAAATTTTACAACACGGAAAAGTAATGGGTTATCAATTCCACTAAGTATTTTTGGTAACAGAAGGATCCTGTCCAGCAACAAAATAAAACAGAATGTGGTTCATAGATTAAGCAACTTTAATTTAGTAACTGCTATATTATACATCAGGTTTTGTTTAGTTTAGTTTTTGTTTTGTATCTTTATACAAAACACCTACTAGAATTGGTTTCATTTTATCTTTCTCCTGAGTTCCTCTGTAAAGGCAACACTACTAAAAGGATGAACTCTATAAAATACAGTTTCCTCATTGGATTTGGACTGCAACATGTGCTGAATTAAAGCCTGCTGTTGAATGCAACTTGCAGAATTCCCTGTTTATTTTCTTGATGGACATGTACCCTAGGTATGCATGTGACTCTCATCCCATCTGCATTAATTCCCATTAATGTGTAACAGTAAACTCCACAATTGGAGAACTGCTGGAGGATGGGACTAGCTGCTCTTTTGTCTTAGGGCCCCCAAGAGAGGTGACCTTTTGCTGAGAGCCCCCTGCTGCTCTCTAGCGAGCTCGTGTTGCGGTGGTCAGCACTGGGCAGCAATGCAAACCCACCAAGCAGATGGGTGGCCAAGAGCCTGTGAAGGAGATCAACCAGACACTGGGCCAGATTCGGTCCCTATCCCCCACTGTCACTCTCTCTCCTCGTGATCTTCAGCAGAGGGGCCTGGTGCAGTCTCCTCTGAAACGTGTAAACTGGCTATACACGTGCACCTCTGGCTATGGTGATCCTGACGTAAGTGTGCATATTTACATAAACAATGTCCTCTTAAATTTTTGTCCTTTCTCTGTAAATATAAAAGTTTGGAAAGGAATAGCTCCTTCCTGAGTACAAACTATCAGCTCTGTATTTTATAAATTCACACATACACGCTACTTAAAATGTGCAAGCACATTTTGGAGGGTAAGAGTGTATGGCGCAGAATGGGGGAAAAAAATGGGCATGTTTGAAAATTATTTCACATGTTTCCTTGGCTATTCGTCATGCCATTACATTTATTCTCCACAAACTCATAGTCATCCTTCTTTGTCATTCTAGGCTGTTCACAGATATCACAATTTATTTAACACCCTACAATGATTTTGACAGTGCACATACACATCTGACAATTTCAATATGAACATTGAGGAAATATTATATTGCATTTCATAGACCAATACAAAATGAAAACCAAATACTTTGTTTTTGTCAAATTAAAAAAAAGGTATTCAACCTAAAGTATTACTGTTACGTTCACAATGTATAGCAAAACTTCCAAATGAAAAGAGCAGGTTGCAAAAGTAATCAAAAGAGATGCAATGAATTACAGTACTTGAGAGAGGGAAAAAAATATTCTTATGATCTTTTAAACATATAGTTATTAGCACCATTTCTTCCTTTTGGTACTCGGATAATTTAAAATTATTGAATAGTGCTAGATTGCAGTTCTTAAAAAGAACACACCATGCTCAGCAAGGTTTTTCCATCTGTTTCCAGCTTCTGGTCTTTTCAGACTCAATTTTCAATACTTCATATCTCCAACTCCAGTCATTATTCAGGGGCAGCATTAATACAGCCAGCAATAAAACTGATTAGAAAAAGTGGGCAGGGTGGGTAAATACATTAGGAGTGAATGAGAGAAGCCATGGGGAATCAAGTTGCTTTTGTTATACATGCCATGGGAGCTAGGACCATACACTAGGGAGGATCTTATATAGTCAGCTCACATTAATGCAACACTAGTGGCTAATGGACGTGGAACACGATTAAATCCATATGGTAATGGCATTGAAAAGGGAAAGAGGGAGTAATAAGAAAGAAAAATCATAAAAAGGAACAATCATCTCCTCTCAAACAATTTCAAACCTCAATCCATCTTCTGATGAAGTAGATCAATTTGCCATTGGTTTTGATGGGAGGAGCACTGGCCTCATTATTGGCATCTGGCAAATTTACAATATATTACATAATCCTCCATAATACGCTCCCAGAAAAAAGTGACTACCCAAAAAAACAAAAAAAAACATCCACTAAGGGAAGGGCTTCTATTAGTGCCTAGCGTACAAAATCCAGCTCAGTTCTTACATTGACTAAAAGGCAACAGTCAACAAGTCAACTGTTAGTCCAACAGTTGATTTTTCCATTACATTCCTCCTTTCAACAACAAATGCTTGGGATACTCTCACATTTAAGGAGGCTGCTGCTAAGTGAAAAGAAGCATTAACAGAACCCTTTTCATGGCACTTTCATGGTCACTTAAGTGCTCATTCAGGCTTGATGCTCCAATACTTTCCAATACACCTAATGTTAATCAAGAAAATTCCTCTGTCTGGATGAACATGACTACTACTAAGCTTAAAAGTTTAGTAAATGTAGAATTATTGGTAGAACCGAGACAGTTCAGGCTCCTCCTCTTGTCCTCCTTGGTCAAAAAGTTATTTTTCCCATTTTCTCACAAATTGTGATTTACCAGAATGGAGTTGCAGTGCGTGGAATTTACAGGACAGTTTCTAAAGTGATTGCAAAATGCAAGGAAGAAGAAGTGCATTTGCAGTGTATTCCCAGTGAGCACAAGAGCTATTGTTTACAACAGCACTCAAGACTGGAAGTGTCTGATATTTTACTTCCACAGCCCAGTAAAATATTTGAGTGCCATCCACAAAAAAAATTAAGACCTTGACTCAATGGAAATCCTGCTGCTCTACCTTCGGAAAGTTTGGAAGCACAGCACTTACAACTCTACAGTTTACAACACCAATCTGAAATCCCACAGATAATCTTGCACTATTTCTACATAGCATTAAAAGGAACAAGGCCACGCCTTTCCCTGTAGTGTTGCATTAAATGTAGTATTGAAATAGAGGGGACAGGAGCAGGAGACACTTCTGCTGGGATGAAAAGCAGCACTGCTGCCTCAAGTTACTAAGAACTCTCTTTTGAGCCAAGCAATTTTCCTGAGCTCTATGTTGCTCCCACTTAACTAATCCCCTTTCCTGACAGATACACTGTAAAGTCTTCTTTTTTAATGCCGCTGCCAGAACACCTGATAGGTCATTTCCCTTAAGGGCTTGAGATGGGAATTGACAAAGAGGAGCCTCAGCCCTGGGCAAGGGAGCACTGTATGAAACAAAACGGTGGCACACAGCCCCATGGTTCTGCTGTTCCCCTTGGACTAGGAACCTGCCTGTCTTGCAAAGCCCCACAGACATCTGAAAAAGCCCTTGTTGCACACATAAAAGAACCACAAAGTGACAGTGGAAAACCAAGACCAAAATGAAATATATGTCTCTTAATTATTCCAGAATTTAAAAATATTCGGTGCCAGGACTTTGATTCACATCTGCCCATACTGAAGAAGCAACGTGAAACTTCTTGTAATAAGGGAATGGCAAGTTTACTGGACTGAAATTTGCCTTTGGCTTAGAGGTTTGTAATGACTGACATGGTAAAATGCAAACGCTACTTATGAAGTAAGCATAAAGAACCCAAAACTTCAAGCAATCACAGAGAAGATCACAGAACAAGTGTGACAGGACATCTAGATGTCAGAAGTATCAGGGACTTGTCATGTTGTTGCATAATGGTAGTGATTGACGGCTAACAGATACAAAGCTGCGATCTCCAAATGCTTTGGAGATTTGGGAAAGCTCTTATTTTGGGAAGGTTTCTGCAGAAAGAGCAGCAGGTTATGCTCGGTGTTGTCTTCCTGACCTGAAGCTGTACTGCCAACCTGGCTGCAGAAGTGCACAGCTACCTCCGCTGGTACGGGTGGACTCTGAGGTGTACCAAGGATGATAAACTATGGTTTCTATAAATATGCTCACCACTCTGTTCTCCTATCCTGTCCAGGATATTTTACTGCTGAATCATTCTGTTTTTGCCCCCTAACGTATGCCCAGTTTGGCACACTCTGAGAAATGCGTCCTTGCTTTGCTTTTGTGATAAAAAGATAAGTGAAAACCGACACTTCCATCTGATTCACAGCCACAGAGACAGTGTTAAATTCTCCTCAGCTGAAAATCGCACTTACTATACTGCCATCGTACCCACCATATTCTGAGACCTCCTGCCAAAATGCAACACTGACTCACAAGACCAGAACATAAATATTTCTGTTCTTTAATTTTCATAACACACTCTAAAACACCTTTTTTTTTTCTTTCTAGACAGAGTTCCATGGCCTGCTAAAGAAACAAAAGTTTGATCCATCACACTAAAAACATCCCCACTTGGACTAGATTTATGAGTAGCCTACTCAGCCACTCTGCAAGAACAGAGAACTGCAGGAAAGGACGCTCTCTCTCCCCAAATCGCTGTATCTGGAGAGGTTCCTTGGATGGCTGTCAGCTGCTCCTCCTTTGGGGAATGGTGTCAATAGTTGTGACACTGATTTCTGTAACAAGATCTGGTGTAGCTACACTTTTGCTTGAAATAAGCTTTTTGAGTATCAGAAGAATTTGTACTAAGCAGCACAAACTCCACACATGCTGAAAATGGAGTTATGATCCTGAGCCGAGCTCTGTGCTTTTGTGATGAGACAGCATTGACATTGAAGATAGCTATTTAAAATTCACTCTAGTATCTCCACATAACACTAAAATCTATAGCACAGATGTGTACTCAGGTCTGCACAGAGATCAAGCTCCTTCTTACAGGTAAAGCTGCTCAACAGAAATTAGTTTTGTTGCACTTGTGAGTAAAAAACTTTTTAAAATCATTAAAACCCATCCCAGATTATAGGCATAATCCGCTTGCTTTATTCAAGAAGGATGCCCAAATGAAGTGCACAAGGGACACCAATCTTGCTTTCCATTGCACAGGCCAGAAAACTGGGAAACCCCACCATGGTTTATCCAACAGACAATTTGGATACTGCTGCTCATTTTTCAACCACATCTCCACTGAGCAGATTGACTATTTTAAAGCATTTGCTAACCTAGTCAAGAAACTTGCAATTCTGAAAAAAAAAATTACAAAGTATTAGTAGGAAGGTGGTTGAAAAGAAAATTTCAATACCCAGTCATTTTAATAAGCACTATTTAAACAGACCTTCAAGTCCACTGCAAGGGGAAGATAAAATTTAAAAAAAAAAAAAAAAAAAAAAAAGGTGAGTGGGGCAGGACTTCCCAGTAAGATTACAGATTAAAAACCTGAATAGTCTGTTCAACCTTTCTGTCTTGTCTAATAGCTACTTTAATATGTACTGCTTAATACATGAGATGATGTGTTTTAAAACATTGCTGATTTTAAAACATTGCTGATTTTGAAACATTACTGATTTTTCCATAATCTAAACATAAAATCACAGTCTGGCCACAGAAAAAGATGTCACTGCTTGTCACCATTCTTCATCAGATACAGCTCTGATATTTGTATTTTCTATACAGTATTTCTTTAAATGTTCTACTCCAGCAGAGAAGCAATTACAGCTCCTAATGATGTCTTTCTCTGCAGGATGTGCACGTCTATAAAAGATGGACTGATAGGGAGCTGGGGCTGAGATAAGGCTGCAAACAGACTGCTTGCTGCTCCACCAATATGCTGCCGTATGCTGTACCCTGCTCTCAGGAACTGGGCTGGATTTTACACATCCTGCTGGAAGTACTTAATGTCATCATCTGCGTAAAACTAGGTGATCCCTTTATGATGATTCCCTTTAAAACACAATTCCTCTTGTTTGGCCTGGTAGCAAATGGCCACAGTAAAGCTTTTGTTTTCTGTGTCTCTGGGGTATCTGGTGTATATGCAGACAGATGACAGTGCCAAGGTGGTGAAAGAGAACAAACAATGAAGACCATCTCCTGAATGAATTATTTTTGTTAAGGCACGTATTTATAGTGGCCTAAAGACTGAGCTAAGTCACAAATTATCTGACATATGCAGGACTTCATGACATGTGGCTGCAGTACCACCTCCTGAGATTAATGGTGAGGCACAGAGCTGTTTCTCAACATTCAACGTTGCAGTTGCTCTGAGAAAGAAAATATCATCTCCTTTTCCCAAGCTTTTGCATTTCAATGCTGTCTTGTCCCAGTTACACTCAAATGTGTTAGGCAAGTAATAAGAAATATGGAGTTGTTGAAACTTTTATTTTGAGATGGGCAGGATGGCAATTCAAAGGTTTAAAATAGAAAGCACGTTGATTTCTTCAGTGTGGAAGCGTTCCTGTGACTGTAACAGAGATATTGTTTTTATTTGAACAAACCTTACTGCTAAAGAGCCAAATTATGCCGGTGGTTTAAAGCAGACTCCCTGGTAAGATCAATGGAGAGGTCTGCTTAAAAAACAGTGGTACGACATGGCAAAGGCATTTAATACAATGAGTTTCCCATCTAAGTAGTGAATTCCCTAACGAGGTGCTTCTGTAAAGGTACTGGCAGTTTGAAATCAATGAGGTGGAGTGCTGAAGGAGAATGGGAAGATGCTGACAGGCTCAGGAAGCGAGTTGTTTCTGAGCAGCGGCGCAGCGGCCTTCCAGCTGTGCAGTGTGTGCTGCCAGTCTAACTGTCCTCGCTTTGGGACAGAAGACCCCTTGCAAGTGGTGCTCCCTGGTAGCTGTTGAATATATATATACAGTGGCTGTGGTTTAAATAAGAAGAAACAGCACTATGCTGGATTGCTTGCTATTTTGAAAAGAAAATTGGTGGTCTCCAAACTCCTGACTCCAAACTCCTGAATACTCAAATTAGTGCTCAGGATGATGAATTGGTAATAAATGAACAGATGAGGTGCCTATAGTAAAAATATATCATCTTTTACATACGTCTGTAATTCACCACCTGGATCAGCACCAACTTCCAAGGTGTGCAGGGAATAAAAGGAAGCAAGGAAGGGACGAAGGGAGGGAGGGAGGGAGGAGGAAGGAAGCAAAGGAGAGAGGAAGGAGATGGTACCCAACACACCCAAGCGTAAGGTATTCTCTCTCAGCTGACATCCATGGTTAATACAGACAGAGACACTTCTCCAAAGGACTGTGCCAGCGACTTGGTTAAGTTTCCACTCTACACGATAACCCAGAAGCACAGGGTGGTGTAATTTAAGCAGTGTAAAACAGCCTGTCCTGATTTCTCCCTCTGCCTAAGAAAGGGGAAAGAGAGTGAGACATAGCCTTCCACACTTTCATCAGAAGCTCTGCTGTTTCAACAGAGTCGCTATGGAAAACAGCGACTGAAAAAAAAAAAGGCAATTTATTACTATGAATCCACCTTTTGAAAAGACCTCTGGTTATTTTCCTGGACTATATGCAACCCCAGAGTACTGCTCTAACTACATAGCACAAGTAAACCACAAAATAAGACAGGAATTCCACAGACCTTTGTCTCTAGATGCAGCAGTGATATGACTGTGATTCACACATAATTCACCTTGACACTACATAACACTTCCAAAGTAGCAAGAAGCAAAAGAAAAGGAAATAATGTTTTGAGCTGTAAAAGACATTTTTTACTTCCTAAAATAACACTTAAAATATCTAATAGATATTTTTATGGTCTTTTTAAAAAATATGTGTAATCAAGTTTCCAAGCTTCTTTTTTTTTTTTTCTGTAACAGGGATGGGTAGAAGTGTGCTTTTTCTTTTTCTGTAACAGGGATGGGTAGAAGTGTGCTTTTTCTAAAGAAAGTTGAAGTTACAATGGGCGTCAGAGGAAAAATGATGAACCATGGCAATACTATATCAGTTTACAGGACTGTTCTGGTTTTGTTGGGTGAGGACGGGCCTAAGGTGGTAGCTTTTCTAGGAAGCTGCTAGAAGTTGCTCCCCTTTGTTCAGTGGACTAGGCCGGGCCTAGGGCAGACCCGCTGCTGGCCAAGGCCAAGCCAATTGGTAGCAGAATGTCCCATGATAACGCCTCTGCAATAACGTATTTAAGAAGGGGAAAACAGGAAAAAAAAGAAAGAAGATGTGAAGCAGCTGAGCAGGGGCAGAGAGGGGGAGGCACGAGCCTTGTGGGCCTTGCAGGCCTCACCCTCTGGCCTCCCGCCAGGCAGCCGACTGGGCCCAACTCGGCCCGGCCCGGCTGCAAGAAGCGGAGAGGAGATGAGAAGTGAATAAGATGTAAAAAGGATCCTGAGAGGCGTCTGCCAGCCTGTTGTGAGGAACGGCTGCAGATGCCAAGGTCAGTGAAGAAGGAGGGGAAGGAGTAATGCGGCTCCTGGCCAAGATTCCCCTGCAGCCTGTGGTGATGACCATGGTGGAGCAGGTTGTCTCCCTGCAGCCCATGGAGGTCCATGGAGGAGCAGAGATTCACCTGCAGCCCGTGGAGGACCCCACGCCGGAGCAGGTGGAGGCCTGAAGGCGGCTGTGGCCCATGGAGGGCCTGCTGGGGCAGCTGTTCTGGAGGGACTGCACCCCGTGGAAGAGATGACCCATGCCAGAGCAGTTTCACAAAGGACTGTGGCCCGTGGGAGGGACCCCACGAAGGAGCAGAGGAGGAATGCAAGGAGTTCTTCCCCCGACGATGACGCAGCAGTGTAAAACAACGCAGTGTAAAAAAACTGACCACGACCCCCATTCCCTCTTCCTCCCTGTGCCGCTCGGGCGGGGAAGGTAGTAGAGATAATGTTAAGCCCGGGAAGAGGGAGGGGTGGAGAGAGGTTATCTTGTTCCCTGTCTCATTCTCTTGCTAGTTTTAGAAATAAATGAATAGTTTTCCCCAAGTCGAGTCTGTTTTGCCCATGACAGTAACTTTAAGGATTTCTCCCCATCCTTATCTCAAACCTCGAGCCGTTTTCCTTATATCATCTCCCCCTGTTCTCTCGGAGGGTGGAGGGAGCGAGAGAGAGACTGCGTAGTCTGGTCCCGATCGGGGCTGAACTACGACAAGGACTTAAACACCAGTGTTGTCAACAGGAAGGTGGAAGAACAAACAGAATGCAGTACCTTTACAGAAGCAAATGGTAACACAGTAAGTATGAGGAAAAAAAACCATAATATAACAGACAAAATAAGCTGTTTAGCATATAGTTCTATTCAGTTTAATTAAACAACATATTTTGAATTAAAATTAAATTATTTCTTCCCATTGTGCCAATGGTGGGTTGAAAAACGAAAAACAAAGCCATTTCTGTCTGACTTGAGGTGATACTGTGCCTTTGAAATTTTCTGGTTGGAAACAGCTCAAAAGAAAATCTCTCTTATCATAGTGTTCTAGCTGATGGCCATGAACAAGACTTCCAAGGGGAGCTTCTCTTGACCCTGTTATATTTCCTCACCTCTCCTTATCTTATGCTCTTCAATTCATACAACAAAGAGAGTGTTCAGTATTCAGCCCTTACACTGTTAGAAAAGATACTTTTTCTACTTCAGGATACACAATTTAATTTATGTCATTATTCTCAGTGTTTCTTTTACAAGATAATCTAATGATTCAGCAAGTAAAAGAATCTGTTCCACTATATGTCACAAAGAGTAATATTAGCTATTACTGTTCGTGATAGGTTAGGACATTATCTTACTGGATGTACCTAATTCAAAATCAGGCTGCTACCTCTCAGCAATCCTGCATATCTCTTTTAAATATAAGAAAATAAGAAGGCTTCCTTCTTTAAATAAGAAGGCTTCCTAAATCAGCATCAATCCAGTAGAACAAACATCTGATGCTTAGCCTACCTCTGGTAACTTTTAAATTTTCTTTTTGTTTTATTGACCTATCTTACGACTTTTCTTGGGAAGACAAAACAATTTTCTTTCTTAAACACATAATGAAACACACAGTTTATTATAAGGCTTTTTTCTGCTTATTCCAGAAAGCAAATCCACTCCAGACTATTATGGAGGTGAGTGAAGGATTACCTGGAGTGTAGATAGGTCTCTTTGCTCCATGGTTTTGGAAATAATAAAAAAACCCACCAACCCCAAAACAAACCACAACATGATTTTGAGTCATACCCCATGATGCTAGGGTGGTGATGAGTGTTCTAATTTGCAGAAATTTTGGAACAATTGCTTTGAAGTCTGAATGTCCTAAATCCTCTTAGTAGATGCTAACTCAAATGTTACTGATGCAAAGCAATTTCCCTCATTTTTTTTTCTTCTGGGACTTGCACAACGAGGCGTCAAGAAAAAAAAGAATGACAAGTATTCCTACTCAAACATCAAGCACTGATTTGTCTTTTCTTTAGATGCATCTTTTAACAAACTAGCAATAGTATGATTTTTAGTACTGCAAAGTATTATTATTTCTCCATATTTTTCTTGTTCCTCATGTAAGTAAGTGATTTTGGATTGTGGCTCATGACAGCATTTTTCCCTATGTATCCAGTATGTGGATTCCATTTTGTATTATCATCTTTTGTTTCCTAAAATATGTTTCCTAAAACAATCACCTCCTCTCTGTCACAGTTTGTTCACACCTGCAGGAGTTGTAACTCCCAAGAGAATGAGACTAACCATTATTACTGTATTTTTTAATAGAAAACAATTTAATAATTTGAGTCCTCCTACTGAAATCCTTCTTCAGTTGTGAACCACAGTATCCAAAAAGTAACACAACTGTAACATATTTCATTCCTCTTCTGAGGTAGCTTTAAGTGAAATTGCAGTAATTTTCTTGGACTACAAAAGGTCTTTCTGACCTACCAACAGCACTTGAAAGACGGCTTATATCAACAAAGTCTTTTCACTTCTCAGAAGGCAGCGAAAAACTGGGGTATACAGCATGGAATGCCATTGAGTTATGATAGCTCCTAAGCAAGTATTAATTTATTTCCAACATATAAATGAAAGAGAATATATAACTAGGCATCCTGAAAGATGGAAGAGAAAAGGAAAAACATGAGTAAAAAAAGAGAAAAAAAACCCCACAAAATTTGATTTTGGGAGGAGGGAAAAATAATTTAGAAACTCTAGAAACAAACAACTGCAAGTCAAATGACCAAGGCAGATCCAAAGCGTGACATAGCAATAACCAGACAAAATGATCTAGTGGATCTCATAACATCTTCTAGCTTACGAACAGACTAACTTCTTTGTGTTGCACATAACACATCAGGGCTCCTACTGGTGGTACTTCAAGCATGCCCAACACCAATTTGTTTCTTCAGTAGAAACAATTGAGCAATGACTGGATTAATCAGTGACTAAAATACTCACAGACCACAGATGGGACATGCCAGTAGAACACACCAGGGAAGCCTGAATTACATTCATAATTTTCCTGGGAATTTTGTAGATGATAATCATGCAACAGGCAAGCATAAACCTTGAGGTCAGTAGTCCTAAATAAATTCTAGAAATAGAGGTTCTAACAATGAGTACATACATAGACATTCACCAAACTCAGAAATACTTACTCTTCTTTAACAATTGCAAATGTGATAAAACTAACAAACTAAAATTTTATTTTAGTCACCTAGAAATTTCTTCAGAAAATACACTGGTTGAAATTTGTAACACATTACGATTATCCATGTTGCCTTCAAGATGATGGTGGTAATGATAATGACGATGATGATGGTGGTAACTGTAACAACCACCACAAACAGAAAAAATCTATCAATTTTTTGAAAATCAAAATGGGTTAGTGTTTAAGGCAAATTTTGCTAAGAACTGATTTTATTAACACATTTTAAAGCCTATGGTATAGTACACAAAATATTAAAAAGACCTCAAGAATTAAAAACTCTTAAGATCTCGTACTTCTACCCTCCTGGGACATCAGTTCCACCCAGTAATACCAGATCAAGTCTTTTACAAACACCATAACATTCATGTTAAAATTAGCTGGTTTTTTTTTTTTTTTTTTCAGCTCATATTGGAAAGCTTTTGCAGAAACCCAATCCTCTGATACCTAATAATCTTTAAATTTGTTTCCTGCTCATACTCACTTTTCCTTTGTGCCAATGCAGTCCCTTAGTTCATTCATCTCAAATGTTTACCTTCTTGATGTTATAACAGATAATAATAATGTCTGCTCTCAGCTTTTGTTTTTCTAGACTAAGAAGCCTTTCTCTTTAAATCTCTCCATAGAAAATAGCTTTTTTTTCCCCCTGCCACTTAGCCTAATATTTCTTACAGAAAAATTCAGATCTTTTCATTGGTCCCTAAATGCATAACCTTGCAGTTCTCACTGTTAAATTCCATACCACTGATATTACTTCATCCCTTAAGGTGATCCCATTTTCCTCCTATATTGTAATCTTTCTCTTTGTTGTTAATCTCTGCAAATTTAGAGTATCCGTTGTTTCTTTTTTTTCTGAGGTGCCTCATAAAAATACAGTAGGATAGACATTTAGAACATTCCTCAGTAGTTTCTAGCATGATTTTAAGAGGCATTTATTTCTGCCAAAAGAAGCACGTAGGTGCTTGCTAGAATTTTTAGAAGTACTGAGATACCTAACTTGGACTACATTCTCTGACAGTTATACTTTTGGATTCCCATTATGGGCCTACCAGCTTTTTTAGGTGTTTAATATCCTTATCATCTGACTGGTTGCTACTTGAAGTTTCTCTACAAACAAATTTTTCGAGGCTGATCTTCCACAGAAGTAAACTGTACAGACTCAGTGATCACCATTCTATCTGCAAATCTGACCCTGAATATCTGGAATACCTTCTTGTCTGACTATTTTCTGAATTTTTTTTTTCCTAATACATTCAAGTACATGATATCAATTTTCCCCATCACTAGTGTGTTTCATAACCTGGTTAAGACTTAAAATGCACAGTTTTCAAGTGATTACTCCGTATTATAGCATGCAGTGACCAGAAATACAAAAATTAGTTCTCCAACAATGCCTGTGTTCTGAATAGACAGCCTTTCCAGGCGGGGGCGGGGGTGGTACCACAGCTACTACTCAGAAGCAAGGGGAGCCCCCAGGGTCAGAGCAGAAATGACAGCATCTCTTCCATAACTAACAGAATGACCTTCTCCCTTCTGTGTTCTCGGGATTTTTCTGTAAGACTAGAAATTGAGTCCCCTTGCTTTAGGCATCAGAATGGTACATCGGTCTTCGACTCACGGAATGGATTCTAGATTTAATGTGAAAGATGACTGGTTTTTTTACCCAGCAAACATGTTCTTATGTTTTATTAAGAAAGAAATTTCCTGAATTACCCCTCAATAGAAATATACTTAATTTACCCATCCAAAACCCAAAGGCAAAACAGTCAAAGACTGAAATAGGACAGCTTGCATCCCTATAAGTATTTTTCTTGTTACTCTAATGATCGTATTTCCGTAAATGCTCAAGCCTTCTGTGAAGACTGCTAAGGCCCAAGCTGCCACCAAAACATGCAAAACCTGCTCTTCTGTCTGTGTATGTACCACAACAGCGCTTTTCTTACGAACCAATTCCCTCTGAAGATCACCAGTCTTGTGGGGTAGCTTTCACAAAGGACATCACGCTCTGGTGATCAAGGAGACTCCTTGCAGTCAATAAGGTAACTCCTGAAAGGCAACTGGTCTTTGATATCACTGAAAGGAAAAGGATACCGGCCTGCTACCAGCCTGCCCCTACTGCATGATTTAAGCCAGAAGCAAACTAAAACGTCCTGAGCTCAATCAATCTGTTTATGCCGCAAGCCTGAAGGAGCCTGCAGCTCTGGGGAAGCTGGAAAGTTTAGAAAAAATCTGATTAGAGCTGCAGAAACCATGAGCTGGTGCCGAATTTTAAGATCAGTATATCTCAAGCAAATAAGGGAACTCCTGGGAGCCCAGCATCTTTGTAAATAGAGTCATTAATTTAGATGGTTAATTATGAATTTGGAGTCTACCATGGGCACACAGTTCCAAATCTGCTAGACTGCAAACTGCTTCAGTATTTCTAATTTCTTTTCTAGGGCTCTGTAAGCATGTGCAAAATTGGGTGACATAAAAATTATGTTATGAAAACACAATACTACACACACATAAAAGAGCTCTGCCAGAACAGTATGCAGACATTTGGAGATCCAGAGCTTAAAATGTAACAGCACGACTCTGTCATTTATAGAAGGAATTTTTGTTTGCTGTTATTATACATGGTTACTTGCCAACAGTCACTTGATAAAAATCGGAGGTACTAATGTATACATAGCTTGATTTAGAAAATCTAGCAAGTCATTAATCCAAAGCAATATATGCTTATCTTTGCTGGTGATGCTGTCAGTGTTTAATTTCCTGTAGGTCATAAATTCAATAGACAGTTGACAGTGCTGCCTGGAATAAGTAGGGGAAAAATTCCCTTTTTAATATCTCATCCTATTGATCATTTTCTTCACTAGTGAAGCTCTCTGTTAGCCATTTGGGCAGTAAGGTCATTCCTGAAAGTGTCAAGAAGCATATGATTCATAGTGTCTCTCGGTTCAAAATAAATGGGATAAGGGAAGGACAGGGGTTTTCTTTTCTCCCATTCCCCTTCACAGATTCCTTGAGTTTTTCCAGTATTTTTTTCTTAAGAGCAAGTCCTACATTCTTCTGAAGGATTTATCTGTTTATGAAATGCTTTCCTCTGAGAAATCAGCTTACTGTCATAATTTCTCCTTCATTACTGGAAATTTAATGCAACATTTTTGGTTCTTTGTTTTATTCAGACTGTTATCTAAACAATCACTTCTACTCTGCATATTTTAATGACCCCTTAGATACACTACAATATTATGTAAGATCTGATCCTGATCTCAAATAAGCAGATGTCTACCACCAAGATGAGGAACAATCCAGACAGATGGTGCCTGAGCGAAAGTCTATGGAGGTGAACAGAAGTCACTCCATTGACTCAGGCCCCAGGGGCCATGAGCTGCAGCCTCCTATCAAACACGTGCTCCACCAAAATACTAGGGAATGGTCCATATATCTAATGCTCTTGTCCTGAAGATCTTGAAACTGGCATATGGCTTAACTTGGAGAGTGAATGCAAGTTTCGCACAAAGTTATTTATGTATATCCTGTAAAGTCTGGCAACTTCAGAGCAAATAGCTTTAGAGCGACTTATTTTAGACTTTTAGATTAAGGAATATGCGTCAGCCCTCTCAAATTCATATTCAACTGGGAACCGTCTGGCTACTTTTGAGTTGATATATCTGTCAACTGAAAAGAAACATCAAATTAAAAAATGCTGTGTTCAGAGACATCAGAAGTATTGTCACATTCCTACAGGACTATGTTTATAAACCTATGAAGAGTTTATATTTAGCAACATATGTAGTATTAAAATTTATATCAAACAGCACTGCTACTGCAACAGTCTGCTTCAGTGTTCAGTACCATACACAAAAGATCTCCCAGATTTTGGAGAGGCTCTCCTATGCTAAGGCTTAGCATCTCCAACTTTTAAAGGCTTGCAGTTAAAGTAAAACTCTGTGGACAAGCAACAGTCAGCTGTTCTTCATGGGCAAGGTAGCACCATGTAGCCTTATTAGTTACGTTCTTTGCGTTGTGTGAAACGAAAAAACTTAGAAGAACTTCACTGAGAGGACGTTTGGACCATTTGGTAGTTTTCTACAAAAGCCTACAGTTCAATTATACTCCTGGGGAGAAAAATGTGTATTATAAGCTTCAGTGGCAGGACAGCAGTGTTTAACCAGGAACAGTTCTTACTGCGTCATCCCAGTGTGATTAGTAGTTACAAAACTTTTAGACAGGATTGAGATTTTCACTGTAGGAGCAGAACTGCTATAATGATCCAACCTGAGGAGAATATCCTGCAGGGAAACCCAGATCTGCCTCTGGAGCTATGTTTATTGTGTACTCTACCTTTCACTAGAACGAGAGTCATCAAAACACCTTTTTTCATCTGGGCGAGCACCACAGCATGACTATGTTTGAATATAAAATTAACTGGTTCTTGCAGCTTCAGAGCAATCACAGGATGCCTGTTATAAATGCAACGAGCAATGCCCTGGGTAGCTTTGCATGGATCTTGCATAGGTCTAGCCATTCTAGTTCTAGAACTGGTATACACTGACTAACCGCAATGATTAGAAAATTTAGTTGAAAAAGAATATCCACATGTGCAGCTAAGAAGAAAGAAAACCTTTTAAAAGATTACATAATTTTGGTTTTGTTGTTTTTTTTTTTTTTCCACCAGAACTCATAAAGCAAAGGTGCAACTGATCCACAGGGACCCAAGGATCAGGCAATCTGGAAGAAAAAAAACTTCCTTGGCAAGAGTGTTTTTTTTTCCTCCAAAAAATTACTTCAACGAGAGTTACATCTTTTTTGAAAAGGGAAGGATTCAGGAGTCAATCTAAAAAGGAAGAACATCATTTCAGATTTCCAAAAAGCTCTTCAAGTAAAAAAGGGCAAATGCTATTTATGTTGCTCAGCTGCTGGAGTCAGGAAATGAAAATCATAAACCTCATTGCTGCTATAGCTGAGGAGTGGCAGAATCACCCCATTTAGAAATGCTTCTTGTAAACAAGTGTATGTTTGTTTAGGCATTACAGATCTAGGGTCACTGTTCTCAAAGGAAGAGCAGAGCAAACGGACTATGCTCTATGGGAACTCTCCCACTTGGAAACGTTTGTGAAGCTGCCTGGAAAAGAAGAACAGGGTATGTCAGCCAGGGAAATGTCTTTCTCTGAGGACTCTTCAATAACAAAAAAAAAACCAACTATACAGGACTGAAAAAAATTGATTGTGTAATTCCTATTCACCATTACTCCTATTCATCCGCCCATGATGATGGTGGATTGTGTGTATTGCCCTCCTCAGTGACTCATCACAGATGGTCAGTTATGAAAGAGCTCTGTTTGACTGCCGCAAGCCCCACTGTCCTCTGAATCATGAATGAAGACAACAAGCTTCAAAATCCCAGGAGCTAGAGGAGATAACCTCTAGCATGACAGATCACAAGGGCAAAGATTTACTACCACAGCAAGAGCAACATGCGCTGAAAGAGTGATAAATACTAAGCTAGGAGTGATGCTGCCCCTTGGCTTGTAAGAAAAGTCATATCCTCCATTTTTTAAACTGAAAGGTTAGGAGATATCTTACTGCATGGCAATTTGTTTTGGTTTAGGGTGTTTTCTTCTTCGTTTTTAAGACAGCAAGGTATGAAAAACAGAAGTTACATCAGAAAAAAAAACATCTTATCGTGGCTCCTATGGCATTTCTGACAAACAGATTTTAAAGCCTAAAGCAGTCATGAAAATCTAGAAGGGACCATCGACATTAATACAGAACTGAATAGTTCCTGTCAAAAAACCCAACACATCCTCTGTGAGCTATAACAGATATTTTTAGGACAACAAACCTAGCTGACTTTAGTTACAAGACAACATCACCCTGCCACATTCGTGAGAAATGGCAGGTCAGGATTACCATGTTCTCCTATTATCTGGCCATTTTGTCTTTCTATTCACCCCGTGCATGAAAAAAGTCACCAATACTTTGCCATGGTCCTTACATACAACCAGCTTGTAAATTATGTGAATGATGCAAACTGAAATAAGTAAACATAATAATAAAATAAGGAATAGCTGTAGACATGAGTAAACCACTGTACTTTAACAGAATCTCTGTGCAACATGTTCTCTACTTGGTGGCACACACATCCACTTTGTTTATGTACAATTTCCAAAACTGACACTTTAGTATGTACAAATACAAGAATTATCCTGTGAAGACTAGTTGCTTCTTCATAAAACTCACAGATCTCATATAATTGTTATTAATTTTTACGAGTCATTTTGGTACATCAAGGAGTGTTTTTTTTCTTCACAGATTTTGAATTACTTTGATTTTAGTTTTATGATTTTTTTTGTTAATACAATTGTAACTTGGTTATGCTTTATTTCTTTTGAAAGAATCTATTGCTAAAAGCAATTGTTTGAACACCCAACTAATTTTATGAGTCCAGTTTTTTTAGGGTCAACTGGTTATATTAGTAATGCTCTCATCTACAAAAGAATTAATCCTTTAAGAAAAAAAAATTGTTCAGAACTAGTAGTTTAACAGCTAAAGAGTCTGTAAATTAGAACACACACAAGTCTTATCCAGCTAGCAACAAAAACAATCTGACACACTACTGCTTTATGCACTTCTGGTAAAAGTTCCTCCTTTAATTAAATCAATACTGTCTTTATTAATTGAATTTGGAAAGAAAGTTACTCTTTCCAGAAAGGATGCTGACTCTTCATCCAACTAATGATTCATTTTTTTTTAAATTCAGAAAACTCTAGCTCTGTCAACTCATCAACTGATTAGCATTGATTTATGGATACCACTGAAGGTAAGCTAAAAATACTATATTCAAACTTATTAAAAAGTCAGCAAGGTATATTACTATTATTGTGTTATTTAAATTTAAAGCTATCTAACCCCCCCACACCATGGCTCTGTCTTCACTGTGCATGAGGCCTGAAGTATGTCTGCAGCTTTTGTAAAAACAGCAATAAAGATGACATTATGGGATATATTCCCTCGGAGTAGATGCTTGTGCCACTTGCATAGATTCCAGTAAATCTATTTTCATACTCTCCTACTCTCCAAGATGGGCACTGAGCTGGAAATGTCCTTGACAGAAATGTGGGTTTCTCTCCATATGATTAACTAAATAAACATATTGAAAAGTAAATAAATCTTTCTGGATATTTGAAGAAAAGCAGGGAAAAAAAGAGAATCAATACATTCTGAATATTCCTTCTAGGGCTTCTCTAGCACAAAAATATCAGTGAAGACTATTAAGGCTTTGAGGAGGAATGCTGCTTACTCGCTCTGGCTTGTCTAGGTGTACTGAAAACAGGCAAGATATTGCAGAAATCTTTGACAGACTCAGGAGCAAGCCACAGTTTTAACAGAGCAGTCGGTATCTCTATTATTATAACCTCTCAGCATGCTCCTTCTGCTTATCCATGGGCTTCAGGACTGCTGCACAGCTTCAGCTTACTCCACAAAGGCTTGTGTGAGGCGGCAATTAACTGACTCATGGAAAAGATCAGCAAAAGATACATAGGTTCAAAAATTAAAATGCTAAATCACCAACAGAATACACCTTTTTCTATGTCACCTACATGGTCAAAACACCTTGAACTAACTGCTTTTTCAAATGTTTGAGAAGATCTAAATTATTTATCTCTACCTTCACATTGTACCTGTCAGTGTACGTGTTTGTGCATGCCTGCGGCTGTCTACGGCAAAAATACATCTAAGTAAGCATAGCACTTTGCTCTTAAGGCCAGCCATCCTGAGCAGTTGTGAGTGCCACATTCACAACCTATTTGCAGAAAAGAAGATGCAGTCTCTGCCTAGCTGAGGCTCATGTTTGATGGACTTACTAAAATACATCTCAAGAAAAGGCTATGATCATTCAGGAAGCATGTTATTCCAGTAACTTGGGCCTGCTCCATGAAGGGTTTCTAATCAGGAACAATTAGTACCAGAAGGCTAACGGCTATGACTTTCATGCATCACCCAGCAGCCTTGGGCCTTGCACCCCTAAGAAACCAGCACAACCAGCTCCCAGCTCTGTGGTCAGCCAGGACAAAGTCACCAGTTGTCCTTCCCAGCATCACATTTCCAAGAAACAGCCCCTTCACCACCACTCATAGCAACCTTCAGGACAGCTAAATGTCTATTAAACACCCTACCGGTCAGAAAGTGGCTGAGGCTGAGGCATGTGTCTCCATCTGTTTGAAGAGCCTCTTTCATGACTATGCTTGATGAATCACAATTGTCTGGCTTATTTCTTTTAGAGGGGCTCATCTGCACCTCATGTAGACATTTCTGGAAGATAAGCCTTGAACTGGAGCTCCTAGGATCTTATTAGAGCTTTTCTACATATATTTTACAAATTCAATATTTACATATTTAAAAAGTACATTTTTTCTCTCATGAATGCAAAAACATCACAACAGGAACACACATTGCTTCCTGCTGCTGCATGAAATACCTCCTTAAGCACTTCAAAATACATTTGGTCTACTCATTTAATGTCAACTTTATGAAATCATCATGAAGGACTACTTTTTGTAAGAGAGATTTGAAAGCAAACTAGCTCCAGATTGTACATATTTCATAAATAAGCCATGTAATTTTAACTAAATCTGGCTGATATTGTTACACAAATTTAATAAACTTCAGTGGCCCTCGTCTTGGCATTACATTGGTCTCAGTCCTAAATGAAACTGAGTTCATAACCTGTTTTCTCATTAGTTTGGCATAGTTTTCTGGCTCCTTATTCTCATCTGTTATTAGAAAAATCTCTTCATCATGCACAAAGAGCTAGTTTGACAAAATTTAGCTTATATGATGCACCTAAGCAATCCACTCAGGAGATATTATGTAAAGCTATTACATCCTTTCTGTACATAATGTTTTTTATTTCATATCCAGCTGAATCTTGGTTCCTTTTGTTAAAAAAATAATCAAACGACAACAAATAGGAAATATTTTCTGAACTTCTTAATGTCTCATTTTGAAGACAGCTTGAGTTTCTGTGCTATTTACAATTCTAGTTCTAATTGTGATTTTAACTCTAATATGGTCTGTAACTTTTATAAATTGCCATGTTATTTATGGTAATTATCTGTTAAAGACACAGTAGACCTTAAGAAAATCTCTTTTCCTTCCCCATCACTAAGTAATTAATTTGAATTTTAAAAGCATTTTATAATTTCAAAACGTTTAACCCCACTAATACAACACAATATTCTCTTTATGTTTTATAACAAAAAACATGTATTTGAAAGATGGTGAATCCTAGTTAAGATGGTACAAAGCACAACCATACAAGTTTTTCCTCTATACTATCTTAAAAAGGCATTTTTGTTGTACGACTCATCAATCTCCATTTCACACACTACAAAAAATTCAGAGACCTTCTGAGCATCCTCCCCCAGCTGTCATGCAGACTCAAGTGGCATTGCCTATTGTGCAGAGCAAAGCTGATTTTACAGAGAATGAAACAGAAGAACCAAATGTTTAACAGGGACAAGTTTACTTTCCTTTCTAGGAAGGAATCTGCTGAAAAGATAGCTAGGTAGAGCACCTAGCTCCTCCATTTTGTAAAGTAAATTGGCCACTGATCTTGAATGCACACAATGCTCTTAAGTAGCACTTGAAAATTCCATGATTCTTTAAACCATACAGCAACTTGTATTTGCTAGTTTAAAGGTCACTATGTCTAAAAAAAGGCAAACTCATAAATTAGTTTTAAAAACCCATCACTAAAGTTGCTATTAATTGCCGTTCTGCAAACCAGTGTCTTTGCAAGCACATAAGAAAAGTCTTTTTCCCATGCTACCCATACATAACCAATTATCCACAGTGGGAGCGATGTGCATGCCTGAAAGGAAAAAAGTGCCTGAATGTGGATTTCACAGTAACGACAGCACTGCAGCAAAGTGGACAGAACGTTGCTGAATGGAGCATGCTAAATTTCTTGTACTACATAAATCCAAAAGTTGTTTTGCAAGACCAGAACCAGGATGAAAATTACAAGTCATTTTTCTCCAGTTTTGATGCTCAAGTGAAAAGCTCATTCAATTGTTTTACTTATAAATGAGGTCCTAACTATGTGTTTCTTTAAATATCCTATGTACAAGACACAAAGAAAGACAATGAAATCTGTCTGTTAAAAAAAACCAAAGGAACTTACTGTAATGCAAAAGATTCATCATGAAGACTGTGTAAAGCATACAGTGACATCAACCATTTTTCCAAGACACTTTTTCTGTGAACTCCTACAAGAACAATAACTACTTTGGCACTAAATGACACCTTAAACGCTCAAACATGAAACTATATCACAGAAACCTTCATGTACAAATGCACAAAGAAGCCCTTAATGGCATAAAACAATTAGTTAATTGTCAATAGCAGAACTGACCTGTTTCTTACAAGACACACTGGTCATCACTTGTCCCAGTCACATAATAGATCTTACAGAAAAAGGAAGGCAGAGAAAGAAAAGCTCTACTGTATCTCTTACATGGCCCCCAGAAAGTGTCAATACAAAAATCTTCCCTTACAGTTGTTTTGATCCTGAAAGAGATTAGCTGCAGCACGCGGGGAAAAAAAGAACAAGGCTGCTACTTTTCAATGCAATGTGACCGGAGGAGAGCTACCACTACAGCTGGACATCAGGTGTACCAGGATGTTGAATCCACTCGCACATCAAGTCCCTTGCAATCTGGAGTGCCAAGCAAATGAGCTGCAGTACGGCTACTGGCAATTAGCGGTGCCTCTGCATCTCAAGAGATACTAGCTGAAGTGCGATTCTGAACAGGAGTCCTTCTCAGGCCCCCTGGGAACTGAACGGATGAGAGCAATTTCCAAGGATTTTATACTCTGGCTTTGCTCCAAGTTAGAGCAAAACTGAAACACTTCAAATAATCTTGGAAGGAAAATTCCATGGCTCTTCTGTTTATTTGTTTATTGTTTGCACTTATTTCTAAAAAAAAAATCAAAATAGATAGAAAATAAATTGAAATAATAATTTCAAAACTAAGGCTTAAAAAAGATGTATTCCAAAACATTAAAATATGCTGTGTCTGACAGTCCTTTGCATTTTTTTTGAAACAGAAGTCTACTGCAGTTGACCTGCTTTTGTGAAGTATTTTGATTTCAACAAAGCTGCATTTTCCAGGAGAGCTTTCACACTCCCAAAATTTGTAGATTTCTTCCATCTGTCTCTCACTTAGCCAAGATATGCATTTAAATTTTATTCATTTTTTATTTTCAGCTCATTAAACAGCCTTCGTCATTCCCCAACTGAATCCCATTTTTCCATTACACGCCGCCAATCTATTCATCTCCTGGCGTGTGAAAGTGCGTGGGTACAGGGTCTGCCAGAGGTGGTTTCAGTGTGATATTACACCTTGGCCCAATTAATACAGCAATATATGTACCACATTTACAGTTCTGAAAACTTCTTTTTAAACAAGCATCAAGGGCCACACCTACAGGTCTCAAATAATGCTACTGCTTTGTCAGCATTGCAGCTGGAATAACACAGGAGAAACCCCAGTGAATTAAGTTCCACGTGTACTGTCCACTGCTACCCCCTGCTCTCCAGTTAGGCAGTTTCTTTTCTTACTCTCTGCTATTTATCCATGTGATCAAACTCTGCCCTCACAGATCTGTGTACAAAATGCGATGCTTTTCAACAACCACTGAAATCGATCTGAAGGCACAATTTCTCATGTCTCCCCCATCACTGCGAATGTGTAAGGATTCTTCTCTGGGGGAAAGATCAGGCATCAAGTACAGAAGAATTCAGATTTTTACTAAGAGCACGTGCCATTTGAACATGGCATTGCCTCCCACTAACAGGAGTTTGTGTCTCTTGGGTATCTCAATCTGCTGTTGAGCAGCAGAAAATTACTTCCCCCACCATCACAAGCTATTAAGAAGTCACAGAAAGCATATAAAGTTAAGGACACCTTTGATACACAAAAAAAGATTGACTAATACATGATGAACCATTGAAATGATGGTTGGAAAAAATTTCTGGAGGTCATCTAGTCTAACCTCCCCCTCAAAGTAAAGACTATCATTAACACGAGATGATGTCAGCTGTGACTGTGCTTAGCTAACTCTAGAAAAAACTCCAGGCACCAGAAAAAAAAAAAAAAAAAACAAACCACCTCAACAAAAAAACTGTCAGATGACAAAACTGTGAGACAATTCAGAGTTTAAAAAAGGAAAAAAAATATAGAAAATATAATAACATACATTCATAATAAATATCATACAATCACATTTGAAACAGCAGCACTGCCAACATTTAGATTACTTGATCATCAGCACACCTGAAACCCAGCCGTGCTAAAAACAACATGCCTCTAAAATCTCTAAAACCTGGAGATGTCATGAAGGGAGGTGGAAAATGTCCAAGAAAATGACAAAAGCAATGAGAAGGAGACTGGGTGGCTTACATATTGTAAGATGATACATACCTCTTTTTATCTTGGTCACCAGTTTAAGACCATATGAGTACGAACACATTCCTCACTGTGGAATAAAGATGTGATAAAACAATCCTGAAATATGGTGAGCAGAACTTCCTTTCTTTTCGCCTGTCTTCAGAAATAATCCACCTCATGGAATTCACTCTGGTATGGCTACACCAGTGCTTTGTGCATACACCTAGGATACCAAAAAGATCAGTCTGGAGTTACATCTTCCTTATATCTGCCTGGAAAATACTTCTCCTGGAAACAAATTGAACTTCCTACCTCTGTATCTCTATCCACAAAAATTGATCCAGATGGTAGAAGGAAAAACACCATGAGCATGACTCTAGCTTGTCACATGTCCTCTCTTTCCAGCAAGATCGTGCATGTGCAATTGTCTTATGCACAATTCTCCATTCAGATGTTCATCCCACTTCAGAAATGTTGTATTTTTCCATAGGTTTATCTGCAGGAGGGTAGCAAGCAAGCTGTCTGATGGCTCTTAGAAAAACTCTATAGATAGTAGATGTACATTTGACAGTGAATTGTAGATCCAGTGTAGAAAAACACTTCATGAAAAGGTGCATAAAGGAGTTTTGAAGGTAGAAAAAAAAATAGAGCTTATTACAAAAGTTTAAAACACGTCACTGATAACTTTTTATATTTACAGAAGGATCTAAGTGTTGCACCTTGCAAAAGAAGATGAGCACCAGAGCTCTATGAATGTAGTAAGAGACTGGAGGATCTTCAAGCACGCAGCAGCCAATAAACATTGCATGAGGTACTGTAGTTTGAATGATCTGGTCCATTCTGAAGCCTTCAAAACTTAATTTAATTGTTCCTTCTGTTTGGTTCACACTGCTGATGAAATCTTCACATCAGCCTTTCTCCTAGAATTCCAGCTCATTAGTCATATTAAAAAAGAATTGGTGGCCACCCCATTTCCTAGAGGCAGGTGTCTCATCCTGCTTTCGCGTTACATGGCCTTTAGGCTTACGGCTTATTCAGAGGACAAGCCTTGCGAGCAGACCGTGACATACCCACTGGGCTGCAAGGGCAATTTCTTTCAGTTAGGGCCACGAGGCATCAGCAAGGCATGGCTGGGTGAAAGCTTGTAAGTTACGTGGTGATCCTATCCTATCAATAGATCAAAGTTCTCTGCTTTGAGGGAAAAAGAAACTAGTATGTTTTTAATCAAAAGTATGTCTTTTAAAGATACTACATAGAGCAAACTTTCAAATAACAAAACAGAACCTAACAACATAATGAGCAATTGTCTTGAACATGTTAGCACATAGGTTATTCTGTTATTTTTCACAGGATTGTAAAATGTATTCCATTTTCTTCTAGTTAGAATAGAAATCTTAATCACAGGACTAGGAAGTGCTGATTGTGTAATATCTGCAAAACTGCAGCCATGCTCTTCTGAATAATCTCCCAGTTTGAAAAAAAAAAGCTTTCAAATATGTATTAAATCATCCTTAAGAAATGCTAATGTTAACCAACATAAGTGAAGAACTGTCCTGAAGATACTTAATTGTAATGACATTTCATTTACATCTACAAATGAAATGCTTTTCTCCTTTCTGAGCTTAAGTGTTATTATGCCTGATTACATTTTCACTTTTTTTCCCCCTCTTTTATTCCCCCATCGGACTATCTGTTTTACAAACAGGTTTAAGCAAAAACAGTTAACATTTCCATCACATGGACACTCATCTCACTTAATTGTGTAGAGTTCAAACATTTCTGGGATGACTAAAATGTATATGGCTTTGCTTAGCAATTCAAACTTCCTTGATCTGCTTCAGCACAGCCTAAGACACAATGGTGTTTTTGTTCTGTGCTTTTAACGAAGACAAAAAAATTAGACAGATTTAGGTCAAAGAAAAAAGAGCATGCTAAAATGTTGGAGAGTTAAAATTCAGCTGCAAAAGCAACAACATATCCTAATTAATTATAAACTTCATGAATACTAACTCAAAGATAATACCAGTTATCACAGTAGTTGCAAAATTTTTCTTCAAAATAGTACCTCACTATTCTTGGTGCCTGGTGCTGCAGTGAAAGTTCCTGTTTATCTCACCTCCCGAAAATTTTTCCTTTCCTCTTTGTCACAGCAAGAAGTGAAATGATAATTGTGGTGCTGTGAAGATGTCCCATTTTCTGCTAGTAACAACGAGGCTGACTTCAAACATCAGGGGCCTCTTATTGAAAATATTTATCCACTTTCTGTTCCATTACTTACTGTCAACGTGTTATTTTGTGAAGTATTTTAACAACAAAGAGTCACTGCACATGCAAACTTTTATACTGGTTCTCCCACAGACCTTTTTCCTATTCAAAATAAGTTAGCCAGCGACAAGTCCACACATTCCATCTATAAACTTCTGTAACATGTAACCATACAAATCATGGTGACAAAAAGAAAACTAAAAATATTTTCCTGACTTTGGGATTTGGGATTTGTTTGTGGGGGAAGGGAGATACATTATTAAAAAAAGAAGAAAAGCAAAAGAGGAGTAAAAGAACATTGATTTCTGCTGGTGTTCATACTTTGTTGAAAATTATATTTCTGAATCAAACCAAAGTGGAAGGGAAAGTGTTTATTTAGAAGCTATTTCATGGAAAATACCAGCAGTATGGTTTTCAAAAAGAAAAGGAAACAGCCATTACGTAAATGGAAAAGAGCTTTATGCTCTGTGTGGTACTTGTAAATTGTGCATCCTCCAGACATGTCTCTGGGCAGCCAGATTGCCAGCAACTGGCACATGAAACAGAAGAGGACTTAATAAACTGTATGGCTTATCATCTTAGGAGCCAGGCTGGGGTTAGTGCCCTGCTGTGGCTATAGGCAGGCAGCTGGAAAGGCAAGAGGGAGAGCACACCAAAGCAAGAGGAGCCAGTGGCAAGGCTTTTGCTCTAGGGGAAACTTCAGGAGAGAGGAGCTATTGATGAAATGTCGTGAGATGTGCTGCCTTCATCAGGTCAATGATGACTATGCTATAGACGAGACCCTTTCACTCTGCTCCTTGTGAGACGGTGAGTGCTGCCAAATCAAAACTCACTTCTTGCCCCCATTACCCAAATGCAGTGACTGACAAGCCAGCCTTAGTCCAACCAACCAGTGAAAACATCACTAGTGTAACGTTCTGGCCATAGCATAAAACGTACCCAACCTGGAATTCCATGTACCAGTAATAGGAAATACGTAGAAAATAAAAATATGCTTTAGTTAAATGCACCAAACATTTAGAGGAAGAGCAAAAAAAACAATTCAAGGTTGTTCTCCTCCCTCTCCCAAGATCTCCAAAGACAGATTCACGCATGGATCTCACATGTGACATCAAGGACTGCAGCAAGCTCCTAATCAATCCAGCTGGGAATGTTAATTTCTGGACAAATCAAAAGGCAGATGGATTTCATATTATACTATACACCTAGCAAATTAAGTTGCTAGTGGTTACAGTAAAAGTACTAAATCCATGAGATAAGAAGGTGCTGTTATTAACTATATTGCACTGTTATGCTCCTGAGTTTCAAAAGCATCACTGATGAGTTAAGACTTCCCCAGAATGGCAGGTGAAGAAGTGCTCCAAATAAGAGTAAAAAGCATCAGCAAGCAAAGAGATGGGCAATGAAGAATTAAAGTGGGGCTATGATTAACATTAATTCATTCATTTAATTAGATTTCTAAGGTTCCAGATAAAGGATGGAATTGTAACTCCTAAATCAGTTAACAACTCTGTCCAACAGTACGTCTCACAGAGGCTTCCTTCAAGAAAAGGTCATGCTTTCTATGTCACTAGTAATAACTTGAGCGCAGTGGGCAGGAAGAATGAGTTTGACAAAGTTCGTGTCAGAGGTTCAAACAACTGTTTAATAGTTAACTTCTGTATTCTTGACAAAGAGGATGCCAACTTCCTCTTAAAAGTCTTAGCTCCGGTATGTAATTTTCAGTATTTCTCACAAGAAGACAAAAAAAAGGAAGAAGAAAATAAAACAAAAAATACATGAAAGTAGTAACTCTATCTGGCTGCGTTTGCCAGGAGAGTCGATGCAGACCAACACAGAGGTATTATCAGCTAGCCGCATGAACGAAGTTACTGAATCACCTCATTTTTCATTACACTGTTCTACCCTCTGGTTCACCTAAAATACTGTTTTCCAGGGTGAATCACTCAACCTGAAGTAGTACTTCACAGTACTCAGCTGGATCATAACTCCGCACTGCAGCAAAATCTGATTCTTAACCAACAAATCCACCCTAGGTAACTGATACTGGCACTACACCAAATAAATAAATAAAAGCATTATTACACATAAAAATAATTAAGAAAAAAAATTTAAAATAAAGACATTCTAGGTCGTTACACTTAATCTCAGTGTCATACTTAGCTGGACCTGATGTCTTGCTAAATTAATCTGTTGTAGACTGCAAAACTTCTTTGGAGTCACTGAAATGGTATCTAGTAGCACAAGAGGAAGTGCAGTAGGGAGACAGGCTGTGAAACCTCAGATGAGACAGCTGATCAGAAGTTAAATAAAACTGAATGAGAGTAAGAACCTTAAAAGCCATATCTAACAGCTCTTCTTGAACTGCCAGTGAAATCTATAGCCTCAGCATCACTTCCACTCAACTGTGCTACTGAGGCAAACGTACACTGAAAGAAAGCGTGCTGGCATGAATTACGCCTAGTCAAAGTGGTGCCCTAATATACTCTGCAGCCATTACACTGTCTAAAAATTTGGAATAGTGTAAGGCTATGAAGAACAAATATTTCTTCTTTGAATAGAGGGTGGACATAAGTTCAAGACAGAATAGTACCTAGTCAGGTAGACAAGGAGAAAGTCACTATTGCAAAGAAAGTAAGAGCAGTAATACTAGTATGGAAGACAGAAGAGAAAGGCCATGATACCAAATTGCAGAAGTTTTAGTTTGGGAAGGGAAATAACAACTTAAATTTACCTTCATTCAAATTAGATTCTTCTCAAGATGTAAAAAATTAGAAGTGTATGAACAGAAAAAAAATGTTATTCAAGTCAATGTAGCATTTTGAATATTTTTAGCAAAAAAAAAAGTATTATGATTCCCATCACCACCTTTGTTCTGATAGAAACAGTCAACAGGACATATATTTAGAATCATAGAATCATAGAATGGTTAGGGTTGGAACGGACCTTCAAAGGTCATCTAGTCCAAACCCCCTGCAAGGAGCAGGGACATCCCTGACTAGGTCAGGTTGCTCAGAGCCTCATCCAGCCTGGCCTTGAACGCTTCCAGGGATGGGGCCTCCACCACCTTTCTGGGCAACCTGTTCCAGTGTTCTATAACCCGCATCGTAAAAAATTTTTTCCTAATTTCTAATCTAAATCTACCCCCCTCTATTTTAAAACCATTACCTCTTGTCTTATCACAACAGGCCCTACTAAACAGCCTATCCCCATCTTTCTTGTAGGCCCCCTTGAGGTACTGGAAGACCGCTATCAGGTCTCCCCGGAGCCTCCTCTTCTCCAGGCTGAACAGCCCCAACTCTCTCAGCCTGTCCTCATAGGAGAGGTGCTCCAGCCCTTTTATCATCTTCGTGGCCCTCCTCTGGACCTTCTCCAACTGGTCCATGTCCTTCTTGTGCTGGGGGCTCCAGAACTGGACACAGTACTCCAGGTGGGGTCTCACCAGGGCAGAGTAGAGGGGGAGAATCACCTCCCTCGACCTGCTGGCCACGCTTCTCTTGATGCAGCCCAGGATGCGGTTGGCCTTCTGGGCCGCAAGGGCGCATTGCCGGCTCATGTTAAGCTTCTCATCCACCAGCACTCCCAAGTCCTTCTCCTCCGGGCTGCTCTCAATCCATTCCCCGCCCAGCCTGTATTTGTGCCTGGGATTGCCGTGACCCAGGTGCAGGACCTTGCACTTGGCCTGGTTGAACTTCATGAGGTTGGCACGGGCCCACCTCTCCAGCCTGTCAAGGTCCCTTGACTGACATTTCAGGACCAGACATGTAGCTTCAGTGCTATCTTGATTACACAGGGCTGAACATGTGAAAGATTAATGTTCTGATGTAAAGAAAAAAAAAAACAAACAAAAAAACCAAAACCACAACCAAACAAAGCATCAAAAAAATCTGTATCTTCTATAGGTCATCCTAAAACATATTTAATCAGGTGTTTGCTCAGCTGTGTTCTACTTTATGACACATTATTCTTTGAAGACTTCAAAACAAAAGCTTTAAATCTTCCCTCCAAAAGAAGTCTTAAAACTTTAAAGTTGTATATGTACACTATCTCATGGTGCAAAAATATTCACTATTCTTGAATTTGTAATAACTTCTCTTTTAAAATTCTATGAAGGACCAAAAGAAAGTATTTCTAGATTATAAGTTAAACAAGTATGCGAATCTAGGCGTTATTTTTATTCCTGTATGCTTATTTTACCAGGTAGAATAATTTAATGGTTCTCATGACCTAAAATTAAAATTAAGTGTGAAAGTACCAAATGAGAATGAACATTGAATTTGTTAATTTGATTGAATAATGATGACTGAATAATAATTTTCTGAAGATAATTTACTATTTTAAAAGATTGTACTGAATGTGTTTGGAAATAATATTCTACAATGTAAATGTAGAACTAAGGACAGAAATCATAGAATCATAAAATGGTTTGGGTTGGAAGGGACCTTTAAAGGTCATCTAGTCCAACCCTCCTGCAGTGAGCAGGGACATCTCCAACTCGATCAGGGTGCTCAGAGCCCCTTCCAGCCTGACCTTAAATGTCTCCAGGGATGGGGCATCCACCACCGCTCTGAGCAACCTCTTGCAGTGCTTCAACATCTCATTGTAAAAAAAAATTATTCCTTATGTCTAGTCTAAATCTACCCTCTTCTAGTTTAAAACCATTACCCCTTGTCCTGTTACTACAGGCCCTGTTAAAAAGTCTGTCCCCATCTTTCATATGGGTCCCCTTTAAGAGCTGGAAAGCCACTATAAGGTCTGCCCAGAGCCTCCTCTTCTCCAGGCTTAACAGTCCCAACTCTCTTAGCCCGTCCTCATAGGAGAGGTGCTTCAGCTCTCTGATCATTTTTGTGGTCCTCCTCTGGACTCACTCCAACAGGTCCATGTCCTTCTTAAACTTACTGTTAATATTTATCTAGGTTCTGATATACTGCTTATAGTCATGTAATCCAAGCCACTCTCCTTAAAAACAAACCATCGAATCACGGAATCATTTAGGTTGGAAAAGACTTTTAAGATCACCGAGTCCAACCGTAAACCTAATGCTGTCAACTCCCCCACTAAGCGCCCTAAGCGCCACATCTACACATCTTTTAAATACCTCCAGGGATGGTGACTCAATCACTTCCCTGAGCAGCTGTTCCCCAGTGCTTGATAAGCCTTTTGGTGAAGAAAATTACGATTACCATTTTTTTTTTTGCTAGAAAACTAAGACATGATGGTCATACAAAAAAAAAAAAAACAACCAACCTGTGACAAGAGTAGATCTCAGGTCAGTAACCACTTCTGCCAAAATTCAGGGTCTGAATCATGAAACCATCTCTGGTTATTTATGAGACATCCTTGATCCACCCTCCATCCACTAAAGAAGCAGCAGCACTGCCACTGTCATAATTCACTCCTAAAGAGTTCTAATGATGAAAGGAAACATGTAACGCAATGTATTCATAAGAATGCACTGACTAGTTAAAGTTAATTAGCATTGTCAATGACCTTCATTCAGTGGATCCTGGAACTGCTCACTGAAGTGCCTCGCTTGATTGAGATACACATATTATCTGTTTAGTCTACAGTGTGCCTTCCCATTAAGAGAAACCAATTTGGAAGGGAAAAGAAAAAGCTTGCCATTTAAGACGTCCATTGACTTTGCTAATACCTGTATACAAACACACACAGGATTCAGAGGAGACACACTAGATCCCAAACCAGAGTAGGATTTGCACAAGAATAGGGAGCATTTGGTGGGCTCATCATTCAAAATGTTAGCATCCTCCTGATGTCATCTGAAAGCTTGCAATTGCTGCCACAAATGCAGCAGACCAACAGCCCAGATTTAGTCTTGAACCTGAACTCGGAACTCCTTGCTCACGTAAGGATCATAATGCAGCAGAGAGATCAACTATATTTTTTTTTTTTCCTGCCAGCACTTCAGTGTAGCAGCACAGCTATCTAAATGGTTTTCGTATGTTTAGGATAGAGAACTGGAGAAACATCTCCCAAGTAGGGAGATTTCAGAAACTTTCTAGGGGAACAACAAATGACTGCAAAGAGGATACATCTTACAATCTGCAGACATAGGGACAGAGAAGAGGTGAGCCACGTGAACTCTGACTTTACTGTTCTCTTTTCATTCTAGCATTACATATTGATACTTGAAGAGAGGTCTCTGAGAACTGAGAAAGGAAATTGGCCAAGAACAGTTCACTGATTAATAGCTTATAGAAATCACTTCCCTGAAAATCTAACGGGTTGCTGAAGTGCCACCGTAGAGGGAAGTATCTGCCTCCTAAATGTTTTTCTGGGTCTATTTTTGCAGAATAAATCTATGGAGCATGCTTTCACAGCAGGTGAGACCCTAGTTTGGCTGCTTACTTTTATGTCATGTTTTTTTTATAAAAGCTCACCAGAGTGAGCTCTCATCTTAGTTCGTGACACATGAAGAGGCTTTAGGTCTTGAGCTCCTTTGAAAAAGTGACCATGTGCACTGAAAACCTGCAACATACCCACCTCAACACATTAATGACTTGCTCCAAGTTCAAGCCTACTGACTATTCATATGGCAAAAAGAAAGGAGGAAAAAGTCACCACCAAAACGACAACTCTCTCTGTCCCTCCCTATTTTAAGAAAAATCAGGGTTTTGCATCACTCTCCTTACCTCTTGTATTGGATTTTGGTAGCAGAGCAGGCTACAATGGTGACTTCTGCGAGAAGCTGCTCGAAGTTTCCCCTTTGTCCGGTGTACCTGGCCAGCTTCAAGATGGCCAGGGCCGAGACAACTGGCAACAGTGATGGCAACTTTGTGATAATGGATTTAAGAAGGGGAAAACAAAAGCAGGAGGGCTGGCAGAAAGAGGGATGCATGGGCCTCAGCCCCAGACTCCTGCTGGATGACTCTCTGGATCTGGCCTGGCCCGCCCTGGCAGAGAGAAGAGACGAGTGGGAAGATACGGAGAGAGAGAGCCCTGCAGACACCAAGGCCAGTGAAGAAGGAGGGGGAAGAGTAATGCAGCTCCTGGCCAAGATTCCCCTGCAGCCCATGGTGGAGACCATGGTGGAGCAGGTTGTCCCCCTGCAGCCCATGGAGGCCCACGGAGGAGCAGAGATTCGCCTGCAGCCTGTGGAGGACCCCACACCGGGGCAGGCGGATGCCTGAAGGAGGCTGTGGCCTGTGGAGGGCCCACGCTGGGGCAGTTTGTTCCTAAGGGACTGCACTCCGCTGGAGAAGTTCATGAAGAACTGCAACTCGTGGGAAAGACTCAACACTGGAGCAGTTTGTGGAGGACTGTTTCCCATGGGAGGGACCCCATGCTGGAGCAAGGGAAAAGTATGAGGAATCCTCTCCCTGAGGAGGAAGGAGTGGCAGAGACAACTGCCACTGATGGACTGACTGCAACCCCCATTCCCTGTCCCCCTGTGCCACTGAGGGGGAGGAGGTAGAGAAATTGAGAATAAAGTTGAGCCCAGGAAGAACGGAGGATTAGGGGGAAGGTGTTCTTAAGATCTGATTTTCTCTCTCAGTATTCTACTCTGCTTCGATTGTTAATAAATTGAATTAGTTTTCCCCAGGTTGAGTCTGTTTTGCCCATGATGATAACTGCTGAATGATGTCTCCCTGTCCTTACTTTGACCCAGAGTTTTTTGTTGTATTTTCCCTCCCCTCTCAATGAGGGTGAGTGAGTGGCTGTGTAGTGCTTAGTCCCAAGTGGGGCAAAACCATGAGACTCCATGCAGTCAAATTGCTCACACATAGTCTGGGTTTACTCCCAGAGGTTATTTCATTGAGGAGTCAGAGTAGTTTATCAACATTTAAGGGAAGAGATTAACAACCCGAAAAGGAGCCGTTCCATACAACCAATCTAATCTTTCTCCATGTACCTTTGCTCATATAATTAAAAAGGTTTTATAAAAAATTATAAGACTACTCCATGGTATTCGGTTATTATCAGATTATTATACCCCAGGAGCATTTAAGGTTGGTCAAGGTAGTCTGGTCTTTCTGCATAATTTGAACAGCATATCCATGTGCTAATAAGACAAGATATGAGTTTGAAGGTCTCCATTTATTTCCATACAACTAAACAGCTATTTACAAAGCATATACAAAACCTGACTCAGACTAAAATATCAAATATTTCCCATTTTCCAGTTACTAGACATTTGACTTCTTAAGACAACTGCAATTGCATCAGAAATGTTTTCATGCTCCTGAATAAAAAAAAAAAAAAAGAGGAAAGAAAAATCACAGACTTTTTCAAACTTAGTGCTTGCCATCCTCAAGCACTGGTGATGCTGGATATGGGCAGACTACCCTGCTGAGCACCTAGAAAAAGGCCCGCAAGCCTACCCTGGGAAAATTCAGCGTGAATTTAGTACAAAGGCTTGGGGTTTTTGATCTGTGTGTGAAAAAAAATTGAGGTAGTTATACATCAACTGTTTGTTTTGGAGTAAAACTAGTTGTATTTCTGTTGTAGTTTTATTGTTATACTAGCTGTATTTCTATTGAAAAGTTTAAAAAATAAAATGATGCATAAGAAATTTTCACTTCAGGTTACACTAAATATTGAGGTGGGTGTTTTATTTTCCTTTGTAGGTTTTAATTTTTGGAACAAAATCCTTTTGTGTGATTTTTTTCTTATTCTTCCGATTCATGCAGTCAATCAAAAAAAAAAAATAGATTGCTTGCATCATTCTACCTACACAGTTGTTTATAGTTGTCTATAAAGTTTCTAACGTAAATGGTCCCTCTTAGCTAGTTACGAGAACCTTGCCCAAGTCTGAATGAATACAAGAAGGAGAAAGAAGAATACTCGCTGGGCAGTAAATAAAGGCAAATCAGTGATCCTCTCTCTCACAGTATGTCTTCAAAACAAATCCTCCTGCAACGCCTGTTTAAATATTCCTGTTGCTTTCACTGGCCGTGGTCTTCTGAGTTGAGCTGCTTCTGCCTCTTTACATGTCTTTCTGCTAGCATTCATTGTTGGCACTGTGAAAGGAATAAGCTCAAAGAATTAGCCTTTTGAAAGGTTTCACTCTTTATGTACAGGACAATCAGATGCTACAGACAGTCATATGGACAACTGCAGCACCTCACTTCATACGTCCCATTTCTCTCTCAGAAATAGAAGACTAGAAGAATTGATTCAGAAACACAGACCTATTTCCTACATAGTCACACAGGAAATAGAGCACCCAGGGAGAAGTGGTGTAAGACCATTATCATCTCTAGACATGCCAACAGAACACCTTATCATTTTGAGATATTTAAGGAATATCTTTGTGTGCATCATAAATTAGCATGTTTCTGTGAATATAATTTGGCTCTGATGCAGCAGCTTTCTGTGCTTTTCAACATTTTTCAGTTTATATTCCCTAGTAATTTTCTGCTGAATGCATGGATCCCTAGATAACAAAATAAAATTTTCTACCAGTAGCTTGCTACTGTTAATTACCTTTCACAGGTCCCTCAGGAGTAGTCCACAGATGCCTGGTGGTCTGTAAGATCATATCTGAAAATTATTGTGAGCCATGTAACAATTATTATTTATATTCCCACAGAAATGTTACTTAAGTCTTTGCAGGACAAATTAAAACACTTCATTTACCAGGGGGCTATCATCCTCTTAAAACTGAGGGTAACTCAACCCATTTAATAATGGAATGGCCCTTTGGAAGTTCCCGGCTCTCTACACTGACTAACAGATGTCCTTAAGGCAGCTGCTCAAGAGCTTAAAGAGTGGAAATACCCGATAATTATAATCAATGGCTGGCCGAAGAGGCTTCCCATCTTAAGTCACATATCTCACTGATGCTAAAACAAGTCTTGTTGTGATAGATGTTGGTTCACAAAATAGTATTTCAGTGCAGTGGTTGCTTCAAAGCTTAGGTGCATCAGTTCAGGTTGGGTTATCAAAAGGGCAAGACTGAGATCCCCAAAAGTTTTTATGTGAAGGCTCACGGAAGAGTTTGTGGGAGTTTGGTGCCTTTGAGAGCTTGGGTCTTGTATGCATCTTTTAAGGCCACTCTAAATGGCCAAAGATCTGCATTTCTACATGGGTCACATTCAGCACAGATTCCTACAGGGATTTCTGCAGGCATCATGTCAATCAAAACAAGCAGTTTATTTTGTATTGGAAGGTTCAAAATTAAAGAAGAATCTAGATGGCTGGACATCAGTCTGTTAGAGAACTGGCTGCTTGACTGCTCATGGCACATTCTGAAACCACTGCTAGGCACTCTGTTTTTGCCTGGGAAAAGCACAGAGCAAAAGCAAGGGTATAGAAGGTATAAAAAGTTATTAAGAAAAAGAAAAGCCTTATCAGTGGCTCACATCTCAAACTGTTCCTGTTTACGGTCTTAGGTTTGGGTTGTTTTGGTTTTATACATTTGTTTTAAAACATTAGTTTTGTTTTTAAAAAGGGAGCAAAGTGCTCTCTTCCTCTACGTGTTTTCTCCCCCTAATTTCCTCAGATGCTGAGCACCAATACATAGCAGGAAATGGAGGCTGAGCAGTACAAAGCAAAGACTCTGGAAAGAAGGAGATTGGGGTGCACACATGCTGAGAAGGTTTGAATCAATATTATAAAGCAGTAAGTCTGCTTTATGTATAGATGTTTTGGTTAGACATTTAATTGCAAATATTATTTTAAAATGGGAATGAGAAGCTGCACCCACTTACACTCCAGCAAGGCAAACCTTGCCCAGTGTTTGTCAGCTCACTAAGTATTTTCTTCTGGAACTAACAGTATGTGCTTTGGAGCACTAATGTTCTCTCTTAATTGTTTTTCTTGCTACTAGCTCTATTGACAGTAAGATTTGTGTAGTACTGTTGTACCCCAAAGGTCATTATTCAAAACATTTTTACACAGCCCCTACCTTCAAAAATAGAAATATATCTCAAATAATACGTGCAGACACAGCTTCTTTGCTAGCTACTGTGCCACAAATAAAAGACAATTTAAAAGTTATTTAAAAAACTAATAAATAGCAGATGGAATCTTTAGCTGCAATTATTTTTTTTTGTCTATCTCCACACAAGTATTTGCAATGAAAACAAGCATCGCAACAAGGTTACATAAGCTAGCAGCACTTCTCACATACGAACCCCATGGCTTCTCAAAGGATTAGGTGCCAGAAATAATGCAAACAGAAATGTAGACTCCTAACTTCAATATTTATACAACTATTGCATTATTCAAACACCGGATTGGTAGTTGTCATAAGTTGTTATCCTAGATTTCTTGCATTCCTATGAACTTGACAGGAATTTGGGCTGGGAAAGGCTTAAAGGATTAGGAAGACAGTTATGGAGAGGCAATATCTTAATCTTCACTGAGATGGCCAGCAAGGTGTTGTTTTCCTACAGTAAAGCTGACCCTTTCAGTGACCAAAGAAACTGCAGCACATTAAACTATAAAAGAGCTGTGAAAAGTCGAGCCTTCTTTGTGTCCAGGTACAATCCAAAGGGAAAGATGTAAGAACCAGATTCTGACTAAATAAATAGCACAGCAAGAACATTCCCTCCTAGCCGTGTACTAAAAGGCAGATAAAACGGCCACCACTGCAGACACGCTTGGACCACTAGAGTCAGACTGCTGCCCGAAACAAAGCCTGCAGTTGAGTCATGCAGGCACCGCAGGTGAGTGTGAAATGCCTTCTTCATGTTGACGATGAAACAGGAAGGCATAAATGCCTGGCAGAGGAAGGAGAGAGCTAGGAGCCGCAGATGTCCTACTGCATAGCATCAAAAATAGGAAAGGAACAACATTAAGAAAGTAGTGGCTCCAAGCACGGTGTCTTGAGTCTCTTCTTGCACATCTGAAATTCTGGGATTCGCTAATGCACAAAAAGCCTTCTAACAGTAAGCCTTGAGTTGGCATCCTCTGTGTAGGCCAGACAGTGGAAATTACTGGGGAATTCTATGGATGAGCTTCCAGGGCTCACAGGCTGAAAAACCTTACCTGCTGTGGAGCACTTCGCGAGCCTCTCCCAAAGGCTGTAGGAGGAGGAGAAGTGCAGACACAAGGTTGGACTAGATGACCTTTGAATGTCCCTTCCAACCCTAACCATTCTATGATTCTATAAAAATACTTGTTTCCCATTTGTTTCCCATTCTTTCCTTGTTCCTTTCAGCATTTGTCAACTTGTGGTATTTGTGAGACAAAAGCAGGAGATATTACTGGGTTATGTGAATTGCTGTGTTCATTGCCCCTGAGTTTCTTTCCACAATGTCTTAGGAAAACTGAATGCAGTGAAGATGGTCTGTTTCTCGCATTTACTGAGGAGCAAGTCTGCAATTCATCAAGTCTGAGGCAGAAAATACCTGCCCAGGCTACCTGGTTATATTGTAGGACTGGTGGTACTCATCAGTTCTAATCTGAAAGTGCTTGAAAGGAAAGAACTGTTGGTAAATCAGAGGTGGCTTTCCACACATTACTAATCATTTTCGCTTAAAGGCGAGTGAGCCACACAATGCTTACAAGAAAAAGGGAAGAAATCATTCTCTTGAAAGAAAAAAAAAAGGCACTTCTTTATCTATAATCCAAAAAAAAGCCCGCTTGATCAGAAACTTTTCCTAGCACCAAATAGTGTTGGGTAGAACTGCAGACTTAAAATATACGGATCTGAAAAGTCAGACGATCTCCAGCTTTTTTTTTCAGTAATAATCAAGTGTATATTTTGGACAGTAGCAGTTTCCCTGATTTATGAAGCTGAGAGTTTGGTCCACTGGTTTCTGGAGGAATTGATGGTGGCTGAGCAATGCTCAGTAACCTGCAAAACTGAGCTTTCAGAGAACTGCTGAAATATACATCAGTGAGGCTGCTTTTTCACATTGCCAAGTATTGCTCTATCTGTAATCTTTGCAAGCCTGAGGCTGTTCTCATCCTGGTGACAGAAGTGTTTTCCAACGGGCTGGAGCTCTGAAGTCAGGTTCACAGGAACAGGAGTGAGCATTGGTCACCGAGCCACAAATGTGGCTTCTAGGAATCAAATCCCACAGCTTGAGTGTGAGGTTCAAAGTGCAGTTTTTTCCATGGATAATTAGCTGTAAGGCCTTGTTATGAAAAGCACTTGCACGGCATCAAAGCATGGAACCCTTTCTGCTTCTAACTCATCCTCTGTTCCTAGTTTCTTGACATACTGGAAACAAAAATCTGAAGCCGAGTGGGCCCTGCAAAATCCAGTGTTTTCTAATGAGCAATAATTCTTACATTTAATCTCAAGTTACATCCAAAGAACTGAGTAAACTGCTATAGGAGATTGATCAAGAATAGCTATACGTATCTAACCACAGAATCAAGTGCTTTGATGACTTTAACTCAAATCTGCAGGCAAATTTTGCATAGCTTGATGATGAAGAACCATCTGCGGTCATTTCTGAGAATGGCTTTCTTAAGTAAAAAAAAAAAATATGTCACATCCAAGCCAGAATACCCCAAACAGACTGCAATTAGCTGCTGGGATTAAATGGTCACTTATTAAACAAGTATACAGCTTTCAGGAATGTACAGTATTTTATGTTCTTAAAAACATTTATTAAAAAAAAATGCTATCACCTTCGAGTTAACTAACAAAACCAGTGAGGTACAAAATCAATGTTTTTACACAAAACTGAAAACTAAAGGGTTCCTAGCATGCTGAACAGCAGAATATACGTCTTTTTATAAACAATCACTATTGAAAAAAATGACAGCTCTGGCACAACTCACAGTAGGAAGAAGGAGAGGCAAGACACATTTTTTTTTTGTTGCAGAGAAATGTAGTCTTGCTTTGAAGAATGCATGTCAGGGAGATCATCTTTTGAACTTGCTCTAACTGAGCCATTTAAAATATTTCTGTGCAGCGAGAGACCTTGTGGTGGAATATGTCAAAGTGTTCAAAATGGTGAAACAAATAAGAGGGATTTCAGCACAGTCGGAATTACAGTCAGGAGCCTCAGTGCTTGTGCATGTCAGCTTCTAGGGTGGACTCTGAAGCAAGCACATCAGCTAAACTAAATTAAGCTGAATGGCAATATCTTAGTAAAGCTTTATATTTTATCCCATTGGTTACAACTGCAGTAAAAAGGAAACCTAATATTACTTTAAAGTTTACAGATGAGATTAGGCAGAAGCAGATGAGACTAGCAGACTACCATGACTCACAATAAAACCCCAGTAAAGCTGTCTGTGAGAAGTTCTACAATGAAAATCAAAACCACAGAAGACTTTAACTGCATTGAGGTTTGAATAAGGAAATTGAAACCTGATTCTCTACATAGAATATACACTTCCATACAATGTCACTGCAGAGAAATAAATAAAACACATAGTGCCTGTACACGTATGTTTATTTCTCAAGCTTGAATTTCATGAAAACTGTGAATATCTAGGCAGATAGCAGATTGAATAAATCTCAGTTGTAACTGAGCATTTACCAAATACTGGCCTGGATCATTCTTCCTCATAATAAATCTCTCAAGAAAGAGCACAGGAAGAGGAATTTTCTTTAAGCATCTATATGAGGCACTCGTATTCATTAAGTCCCTGATTCACATGAATTTGACTACCCAACCTACTCTCCAACCAGCAGAAAATATGCTTCAAGTATTAGAGGGAATCTCTACAAGCCCAGGCAGGATGAAATCGCTCTTTGAAAGAAATGCTCATAAAAATGTATTGAGGTGGCTCCTACACTCTCCCATACTCAACCATATTTTTATACCAAAATATGAGAGACACTGCAGATAACGTTGCTTATTACACAACAAATATTTGAGACCAAAGTGTCTTACTGTCTGCTTTTCCAATTGCAGCACAGGTATAATTTGCATCAGCAGGTGTAAATAACAATATGCAATGAGATTTTTTGAGTAGTCCTTTGTTTTCTGCATTTCTTTCTACTATTTCTGTTTGGCAGCTACTTTATTGACAATGAGATCTTAGCCATTTTCTTAGTGCTTATTCCAGTTTGTAGTCCAGCTCGTTAGCCTGCAATAAGCTGCACTGCAACAAAGTGACAGAGCTTTAACAGACAACTGTATGTCTGGAACCTTCAAAGAATTATCAAATGTCAGTACCTTCAAAATTAGTACTGGATGAGAAAGCATGCCTATAAACCAGCTACTGCAGGATCCTTTTGGAGTCATCTGCCGGCATTTTTAAATTTTTCTTTAGCCAACCTTTATGTTATGTGACATTAAAACAAAAAAAAATTACTTTTTTTTCTTTTTTTTTAACAAGTGCTGTGCTCTTTTCTGGTAAGTACACTGCATCAATTCCAAGCTCTTGCATTCTAACTTTCATATATCCACCCGTATGAATAAATATATAATAGCTTAATGAGGGATTGCATTCTGTGAACCTCTGTTACCTGCAGGCATATAGTTCTATTACACTCAAAATATTTAGTCATTTTTTCTCCCTTAGTGTTCTCAAGTATTGTACTTCATTCAGCTCTCTGTTGCAGCTACATATAAGAGCCAGGGAACCTTCGGTGTCTAATAACAAGTGCCCCAAAAGATGTATAGGTGAGGTTTTGGCTGTTCATCCTTCTGCTTATGTGGTACTACGGCACAAGGGCTAGATTGAACACTTGGTATCAGAAATTCAGTTCAACAGAGAAATACTTTTGTGATAATACTCCTTGTCCATCTTCACCTGCCTTTTTCACCCTGCTCTGGTAGAAAATCTTGCTTCCCATGAAAAAGTCTCACAGAAAAGCTTTTCCAATGTTAGTCACACCTGGAATACTTGCACTTGGAAGTAACAGTGTTTCCTGCATGTGGTTTGAAATGTATATACTCCCATTCCTTTATCTGTTTTTACTAGATCTTTCATGATGTTGGCCATCAGATTCCCATGATCCACTAAAAAAGGGATAAGGCTGCTTCTTATAACAGGAGACATTGATTGGTCAGAAAGTTCAAGTAAAACATCAGTCTTAACATAAGTTGTATGCCCAACATGAATAAGCATGTAGAGTACCAGTGCATTCAAAATGATGTTGTTCATTCTTTCTAACATTCTTTTGGACAGTGAAATCGTTGATGAAACTTGAACAGCAGTCACAACATGAATAATACATACGTCAAAAGTTAGTCCACAAATGAATATCGCATACTGCATAAAAGCTAATGACCCACTGAAAAGTAGAATTGTTTAGAAGGATAAGAAAGGAATTTAATATAGTTCTCCCTTATGAGATCCTCCCTATAACCATACATTTCAGTGTAGTGGAAATCAAACTTTATAAAACCCTCAAATACCCATAAATAGAAGACTTTAAGCATGTCTTACAGGAAAAATAAACTTAATTTCAACACTAGGTGATCTAAAGTCTCTCACCATTTTAATCAGATTTCTTTGATTTTCAGGTGTTCGCTACTGGGGGAACAAATAAATGACAACAATTTGTAGCTTCCTCTCCTCCTTTCCTTTCTAATTCCCCCCCACATCCTGGCACAAACCCAATATCTTTTTATTATTTAGAAAGTTTCTGATATCACATGGAAATAAGATAAGGACTTCATGCTATTTATCACAGATTTATTGATGTATATGTATTCTAGATACCATTCTACCATCCTCATTTGTGGCCTTGAAAAAAGAGAAATATTTTAATAGTTACACTCACCATAGAGTTAACAACATACTTAAGTACTTGAATTAGCTAAAGTCTAAAACTGTAAAACAAATAAATTCAAATCCAGCTGTATGTCAGGCAGGATGCTCTATAAATGCATGAGATCCCTCAGCATCATACTACTTCATCCTTTGTAAAGATGAGGAAAATGCAGATGAACAGCAGATATTCAGAAGTACACCTTCATATCAGGTTACTACATTTCTCTGACTTCTGATATCTGATTTTGCTTTTATAAACATTCCATTAGCATATCTGAAGAGCTGCTTTGCCTCTTTGCTGTTCTGCAATACCATAGTGTGGACAGATAATTTGACATGTAAAATAAAGTTGCATCTCCCGTAACACCTGTACTTTAAGACATTTATTTATTTATCTACTCTGAAACATTTGGGTTGTTGATAACAGGGAACTTCAGGTGGTTGTTCACATTACATTTTCTCCAAGCCATAAATGGTTTTGGGATAATTCCTTTCATTGTCTTTAAATCAAATTCCACTTTGCTTTATTTTCAGTGCCCTTGAAGTGCCTTGTACCAGAATTATTTATTAACTTAAATGAGGTCTAAGGAGAACAGGACCTGGTTCTCTAAGCTCTCCACCAAGCCCACCAGGTCTCTCCAGAAAGCTGCAATAAATTATAGTTCCACGACAACAAACTCCTGCTATGTGTTTAAAAACAGGTATTTGTTGAAACTGATCCTTCCCAAGAAATATTTGGCAAACTGGTAAATTAAATCAGCAAGCAAGCAAAAGCTGTTTTTACTTGGACACTTCTGATTAATTCTCCCCACAACCTCAAGTATTTATTTTGACTCGAATGCTGTTTGACTGGATGAGATACAACCACTCTAGTAAGGAGGGCCTGGTTTCAAGGGCTGTGTGCTCTCCGGTTAGATGAGATGCTCTTGATCACTGTCCCACCACAATTGCTTTTGGCTGCAGCTTAACAAGTTCCCCCCAGAAAATGTGTGGCTGTCACTGGACTACCAAAACTCCTTTTCTGGTGTTACTCCTGATTTTCACTGCCTACGTAAAAAAGCATCAATTGAAAGCCCATCTGGAATAAACGGACACATCACCAGGGAACTGCAATTGCTGTCTTATCCTCCGTGGCTGGAGTGGCTCACAGGCCTGTTAGCAGACTTCCGTAGAACAGAGCATCAGCAGTCTTTAGCACCACAGACCAATGCATTTGCAGGCCCTAAATCCAGCACACAACAGTGGCATTTTGAGCAGGCAGCCCATTCAGGTAAGGCCAATACAGAACTGTCTGTATAAAATTTGCTGAAATGGCATCTGAGTGTTCCAACGGAAGTGAAAGCGTTAACCAGAATTCTTGTATAAATCACATTTTTCAGGAATCACTCTGTTACAACAGATTGTGCAGCACTATTTTTTCCCCACTCTTTCTGATACAAGCACCCTAGGCAAACTTTCTAATTAGAGCAGCAGATGTATGCAGTGCCATGTCTCTGAAGTTATTATGCCAAAACCAAGTTTTGTCACTAGCAGCCAATAATTCGTTTGTCTACTAAGGGCTTGAAGTGGCCATATCAATTATTTAAAAACATTCCAAGAAGAGGAATCCATTTAAAATCTTCTGGGAAGCCCAGTTATAAAACAGTGCATGTTCAGATTTCATTCACAATATTGTCTTTTTAAAAATACAATATTACTAATTAAGGCTTAGTGCATTAGGCCATTATGTCTTGAGTAATTCATGACAGCATAACGATCTTGCTTATCATTTGTGTTTTAATTTATAGGGTACTAAGAAAAAAAACAAAGGAAAAAAACCTAAGTAATTTGCAAAACTGAAACTCATCCAAAGACTGCTTGCACTAATTTCTTTTGAAAAGTGATTTCACTACATGTAAGTGCTATGCTGGTAAGAAAATGCTTCCTATCAATAATTAAAGTATAATGAAAGTTTCATGTGTCGGAAGACACCCTCAAAACAAGGCTACAAAGAAGAACATTGCTTTTCATTCAGACCTTCCACTTTTTAAATCTCACAATAACATCCTTCTGAAAGAAGCATTCTAAATAAACAACTTAATGAAATATATAACTATTAAAAATGCACCGGAAGCTGTAACAACAGTGAAAATTAACACAATTCTAATAAAAGTTGCAGTAGAAACCTCAGGTCTCCAGAGTGCCAAGCATCCCTAAATGCCAAGGGAAGCCATGATAGGTGTGGATGCTTACCATATGGTGGGGCTATGAACAAAAGCATTACAGAGAGGGCATTAAAGAAGCCTAGTTTTCTACAAACCTGTGTTGATTTCAAGTATCTTAGTTGTCTAAGAAGGTCCAGCCATTGACTGACTCCTGTGGCTGGAGTATGTCAAAGGTCTGCCTGGGCCCCACCACAGACAATCTGTAGTCTCCTCCTTGAGGCCAGTCTCCTCCTCATCTGTCCAGGCACATATTTGGATGAAATTTCTAGGGACTGGATTGTATTTTGAGCTTTTCAGCCCCACAGCAGATGTGGCTGATATCAGCAAACAGACACAAGAGTTACTGGAGACAAGAGGAGGAAGGCAAGAAGCAGACTGCCATCAGCCTTTCAGAAAAAAAGTCTAAAAATAACAGTAATTCTGCACACTGAATTAAAATATCCACATCTAATACCAACAAAGACAGAAGGTTAGAAGGATTTTCAGAGAGGTCCTTGGCATAAAATCCTTTTTAATATTGACAGAAGTTGGAGACTGAAACACATTAGAGGGGAATTTTCCAAGAGACCTAAGTTTTCAGTCAGCTGATCCCCCTGTTTCCTCACTCTGGTTATTATTGAACTCCACTGCCTTCATACTATGTCAAAGCACTTATCCTAGCAGGCAGGAGGACCATCCAAGCTCAGGATGGCCAGGATTGCTGGCCTTTAACAGCATCCCTTCAGGAGGAGCCTTCCCCTCCACTGCCAGTGGTTCTCACTGTGGTGAGAAACACTAAATTTGGACTAAACTCTCCTGGTGAATCTCCCTAGTTCTGGCTATCTAATGGACAGAGATCAGATTGGAGTCTCCTGTAGTCAAAGTTCATAACTCAGGAGGGTTATGAGGGTTATGAACCTCTCAAAATTTTTCCCCCAGCATCCTGCTGCAGAAATGGGAGTTAACCTTGTCACGTGACAAACCCACTCTCTTCTAATGCTGACAAAGGAAGTCACTTTTTGATCTCCTGATCTTCCAGCAGAGTCACTGCCTGTCATCTCCTGTGGCTTCGGCTACTCAGACAAACTTGGAGTCTCCAATCCCCTACCCATCTCTTCCTATGCATCAATCTGTAACTACAGTTACTATTTTAAAAGTGCACTAAGCAGGGCTTCCTCTCCCCTGATAAGCTTAATTTATCACATTTCAAAACATGGGTAACTTCTGTTCAGTAAATTCAAAACTCTTCAAGAGGATCTCTGTTTAGCAGGCTGTTGTACACAAGTACTATTGGTAATGGAGTGGCAGCAATCAGGTCTGGAACCATCTGAAGTTGCCACCTGCTTTTCAATACTCAAATACTTTGATCAATCTTTACTATGTAGGAGTTTGGCATGCCATTATAGGCCACAGCTGGTATTTCCAAATTTTTGTACTCATCCAATTTTATCATGACTTGATTCCTAAAAGTCAAACAGAGTAAACCTTGGGCTATATCCTCCCTTCTCGCCCCCCCCAAAAAAAGCTGGAAATCTCTAATTTTGTTTTTCTTAGCTTCATCTCCATTACCGCATCACATTTCCTTCTGTTTATTGTTTTTTTCTTTATATTTTCCCCTCCTGATTTATGGAACACCTAACATTTTCTAAAGGATGTGAGAATTCCCCTGTAATTAATATAACCTTATTGATAAAAAGGTTAACTTTCTTGATTTGTTTTGGCCATGCAAAAGTAGTCCATGAATAACAAGAGAGATGCTGCCCACAGTTTGAAAACTCTTTTGACATGGCTTCAGGAAAAACTCCAAACTGTCCCTGTGCTGTCCCATAAAATGCAAAGCACTTACAGGTTATTTGTTATGATACTATTTGTTATGATACCTCTCCCTGATGTGCCGATTCTTACCATAGCAACAGCATGTGGAAAAAAAAAATTTAAATCAAAAAAGCATCCAAAGCATCCTAGGAAAACAGGTCACACACTGCCTGACATATTATTATAATATTTTATTTTTGCCAGATCAATAGTTTGTTTTTTAATAAAAAAATCTGGTGGTTTTAATAATAGCAACATAAACAACACTTCCCTGTGCATTGCTGCATTATTTTCAGCCAGCATGAACTGGCTGAAAAAGAATAGAGTTAGTGCAAAGGACTCCAGGCTTCTTCCCAGCCCCAGCCTTTCTGCATGACACACTGGCAGTCTATTCCCCTGCACAGATCTTGAATCCCTTCCACGCCCAGGTCTGCACGACAAATACGACTCCGAGCTTACTCCTACAAACACTCAAATGAGAATCTGCAGCCCCACTAGGTTAAATGGAACAAATCTGGGGAGTGGAGTTATTTGCCCATGTAGGTACACATAAATCTTAATGCTGTGACACACGCCCTTTTCCATGAAGAGGATGTCTACACCAGGATTAAAGGTTGCTCATTACTAATGGAGTAACTCCTTACAGATAACATGCATAGTCATTCTGCAGGCAAGGCAAACGCCAAGAGGCCCCAGAGAAAGCAGAAAGGAGTGGCTGGTGTTGGGCAGACGATAGGAGTTACAGTTCCAGCTGCTTCGTTCACTGTAGGATTCTTCTGTTTTAGATATTCCTCACTGTAGTATTAATGCAGCATTGTCATATTAGATACTACTTCTTGTAGTATTTTAAAATATCTAATAAGTAACAGAACTGTATCTTATCCATCCATATTAATCTTCCAACATATGATTAATGACAATTAATACAGGAAGGTATCTTTTTTTAAAAATGCAATAATTCCACATTAGGTAAATACTAACCTACCTGTATAACATAATAATGTATAAAATAGTTTGTATATACCTGAATTTGACAAAGACAGCAATAGCCGTATCAGTCTAAATATAGAGCATTCACTCTTCATTGTGAAATGCTGATTTGAAGTATTTCATGCACAGGGGCAATGACTTTAAAGTTACAGATTATTTAAAAGCTTCAATATCATGACTTTACTCCTTGGTTTTGAGAAAGAAGAGAAAACAGAAACTGAAGATATCATGAACTAATGGGACTGCGTAGTCTGGTCCGATCGGGGCTGAACTACGACAGAAGGGAAGGTGCGGGAAGGTGCAGGAAGGGGAAGGGAGGGGAAGGGAGGGGAGGGGAACAGGGCAGGGAGAGGAGGGATGAGATTTGAGTTGGACAGGACCTACAATGATCATCTAGTCCAACTGCCTGACCAGTTCAGGGCTGATCAAAAGATAAAGCACATTGTTAAGGGCATTGTCCAAATGCATCTTAAACACTGACAGGCTTGGGGCATCGACCATCTCTCCAGGAAGCCTGTTCCAGTGTTTGACCACCCCCTCGGTAAGGAAAGGATTCCTAATGTCTAGTCTAAACCTCCTCTGGTGCAACTTTGAACTTCTTCCATGCATCCTACCACTGGATTCCAGGGAGAAGAGATCAGCACCTCCCTCTCCCCTTCCCCTCCTCAGGAAGCTGTAGAGAGCAATGAGGTTACCTCTCAGCCTCCTTTTCTCCAAACTAGACAAACTCAAAGTCCTTAGCCTCTCCTCACAGGCCATTCCTCACAGGCCATTCCTTCCAGCCCTTTCACCAGCTTTGTTGCCCTCCTCTGGATGCATTCAAGGACCTTCACATCCTTCTTACATGGTGGGGCCCAGAACTGCACACAGTACTCATGATGAAGCCAAGCCAATGTTGATGTCCTTCACTTTTCAAAATAAAGCCATTTCAAGTAAATTCTTAACACATAAAAAGGTCAACCACTTGTATTTCCTGTCCTCTGTTTACATTATACTTCAAGGAACAAAAATAAAATATACACTTTCCTTTTCCCAGTAATTTCAAAATTATAAAATGAGCCCAGAATCAAAACTTACTATATTAATTTCCAGCTTCTCAAATGAAGTACAAGTGGAAAATCCACATCAAATCCAATGCATTCTTGATATTAGATAGTCTGATTTGAAAATAATTTTGCATAGAGCAGAATGGCTACCTCCTATTTGAACAATTAATGCTTAGACTATTGCATCTGTTTAAATGTTCAAGTATCAACTCTCATCAACTGAAGTTAAATCCAAAGGCGAAACAGGAATTTTTTCCCAAGCTATAAACAAAGGTTCCTTCTGTCTTACTTGAACTATTTATAGAAAGAAGCCAGAACTAAGCCAAATGAAAATGAGTCTGCAAAAACCCTGCAGAGCACTAAACCGTGTAAGACCAAACCTACCCCCAAAGAGAAATGTGGGTAAGGCACTTGACATACCACTCACTCTCTGAAGGTCAATACCGATGACTGGTTTAAGATTAGTCATCACATGAACAAGGAGCATGACCAGAACCCTCTTGTGTCTGACTTTACACCACTGTCTATCCTCCACAAGAATTTAGGAGCTGAACTCTGGCAGGCAAGAACTTTGCTTTTTAAGGCTATCACAGGAAGACAGCAAACAGGATTGTTCCTTACTTTGGGGCAGTAAACACTGTGCAGAAAAGGACACTGAAGCTCAAGTACAAGATTAGACAAAGAACAAAGTAATATAAGCAGGCCATGAACATATTTAAGGGGAAAAGAAACCAGAATACTGAAACAGCTTCCAAATGGTAGTATGTGAACTAAAAAAAAAAACCCCTAAATAGTTGTAAGAAGGAATTTGCTCAGTATATGAAAGGAATTATATGACATCTTGGCTATAAGAGCAAGGCACTGAACTGGATAACCCAGAAGAATCAGTCATATCTTCTTAGGAGTATGCAATTCTCTATAGGTATGCTTAAGAGAAGAAAAAGCAGCATTTTAAAAATATGTCATGAAAAGACACCAGAACCCATAAATCACGATCAAAGTAAAAAGCTAGCACTTATGATTTCTCAGAGTTTTAAAATATTTTATTTAAATAAGCCAGCTAAGATTTTTTTTTTTTAAATACATCTTTTATGCTAGTCTAGACACAGCATGACATCATCTGCCAGCATCTTATTTCTCACAGGGCTGGGTAAACAGTTCTTTTTCAACCCTTTCCTTCAAAGACTGGAATCCACAATGTGGTTTTGTGTGTGTGTGTGTATTTGTGCACAATCTGATTTTCCCATTTAATATTTTTAAAATAATTAAAAAGATAGTAAGACCTAAAAGTTTTATATTTAATTTATTACAAAACATATTATAATATTTGCCTCCTTTTCTCTGAAGGCATTTGATTCTGAATTTCATTTTTCTGTATTGTTTCTTCTTAGTCCAAGAGAAACTTGAAGCCTACGTTACCATTTAGAAGTAAGCTTAACACATCCTGCACATATATAGCATGTTTCAGGTGCAGCTATGAGGCAAGAAGAGGCAGAAAGATGTTTTGTCTGGGAGCCATAAATATTGGATAAATAAAAAGCGGTACAAGTCAATATGAAATATGCTGGAGCATATGAAGGAGATGTAGATGAAGGTTGTGAGAGGGGAGTTTGGAGCTATCAGTAGGACTGCTGAGCACTGGACTTTGTCCATTCATGATCCAACGAGGTGAAGTAACCTCCAAGTCACAGGCACAGCTTTGCTCAGCAGGGGTCATGAGGGACAGGGTAACCACTCCTGAGGGCTATTGTACTCCTTCAGCCTCTGCCATCCTGCCTCTCCGCAAGCTGTCCCAAGGGAAAAAAGCCCTGCTTGATCATGTAATTAAAGATTGCATCAGCAGGCATGCCTATGGATGCTGAATTAAATACACAGGCAACATAAATACTGGCTTTGTGTAACTTTTAAATGCTTGATTTTGCCTCCTGAAGTGTTTTGAGCATCTTTTTTTTTTCCTTTGCATGCAGCTGTCTAAACTGCTCACTATAAATACTGTCCCAGATGACTTCTTCCTTTGTGTTACCACTCCAAGTCTTCCTAGCCAGCCTCTCTCCTAAATAATTTCTAACTCAGAATCTCACCAGGATCAAGAGCACAGAACCGTCATCAGTGTAAGTCAATTTTATGATGCCCTTTCCTATGTTCTCCCCCTCCACCTCTTCGTCTTGAGGCAGCTGTAATGTTAATATGAGTAGTTACTCAGCTGGATCAAGGATCTGATCTGGATGAATTTTTCTTTTTTCATATTACCAGTTGCAGCACATCATTCGGAGGAAGGAAGGAGAAGTGTGCAGGACTCTCTTTGCAGCAGCAGCCAGAATTTAGATCCACTCAAGCTGATCTTGAAGTTACACTTTAAACTGATAGTGTACAGCTTCCTTTCAGCTTGTCCTTTCCGCTTCTACCATTAGTTGTGCTGTCTTTCTTCCAATCCAGCCTCTATCACTGATATCACTGATATTTCTTTTGTGCTTTTTACTTCTCACATCTGTTAAATCTTACTAATTCCACCTCTGTGCAATGCCTTTCCCTCTTCCATCCTCTCCTGAAGGACTTCCCCACACTTATCTTTTTGCATTGTTGTTTGTAAATGTACTTTGTCGTTACCATTCTGCTAAAGCCTTTCCTTGATTCCAGCTACTTTACTATCCTTGATTCTGGCTCCCATTGCCTACATCTCCAGGCTTCACATATAGGTGCCACACACAAGCAAAATCTGAGTGGGAGTACGAATTTAGAAGTTGCTTTTAAGATTTTGGCCTTGAAGATCTAGCCTGAGCTTGCCTTTGCAATATGCACTGGAAAGATCTCAGAGGAGTGGATGATCTGATATTATCCATATGGCACTGCAGATTTTACCTTCAGACTTGAAAGCATCACAGAATCCTCCCCTTCCCAGGTTCTTCCCTATTGCCAGGCAGGGGAACCCTGCCAATTCCAAATGCTAATACAAGCACTGGTCCTCACTCAAAAGGAGTCTTAAAACTGAGCTGGTGGCTAGGAACAAATCTACAATTCTTTTCTAATCTCTACTCCACATTACCATGGAAAGCTAACTATAAAAAGAAGAGAGAAGGAAAACAAATTATCCTCTCCTGGTCTCTCATTTTACTGCTGTGTAAAATTTTGTCCATGTATGACAAAACCCATGGCGGGGCTCGCTGTGATAGCTAATTAGTTGAAGTCTGTAACATAGAATCATAGAATGGTTTGGATTGGAAGGGGCCTTTAAAGATCATCTAGTCCAACCCCTTTGCCTTGGGCAGAGACATTTTCCACTAGACCAGGTTGCTCAAAGCCCCATCCAACCTGACCTTGAACACTTCCAATGATGAGGCAACCCACAACTTCTCTGGGCAGCCTGTTACAGTGTCTCTCCGGTGTCTCATCTCTGATATGTAAAGAATTACATATGAAGTGTTATCTGTTCCTACAATTCATAAAGTATTTTTGTATTACCTGAAAATCCAAATATAGACAAAATAATTTCTTGCACACAGATGGACATCCAGAAACATACAGCTAAAAATTACATTTGAAATATAATATATATTTAATATATTTAAAATGTTCCTATATTTAACATGTTCTTTATTTAGACCTCAGATTTTAGAAAGTATACATTTAATATATTTAAAATGTTCCTATATTTAACATGTTCTTTATTTAGACCTCAGATTTTAGAAAGTATTTTCAATTTATTTCATCGTACCACTGAATTGATCAGTAATGTGTTGCAGAAATCAAGGGAAAGTGCCAAGGAATTTGGTCTACTAACGCAGACTGCCTGGAATATGAACCACCTCATACAAGATAAGCTTCTCTGAGATAGTAATAATGATGATACTTCACACCTTCCCTGTTGTCACTGTTCTACAAGTCTGCTTCTGAGTTTCTCGCTTAGGAAAAAATCCCAGTGAAGTTGAGGAACTCTTTGACATGAACAGGAATTGCTGAATTTAGCCTTACCTATACTATCCCATTTTACAGGTAGGAAAAGCATCACACAAACCCTGTGTTCAGTGACACTTTAGGATATGTTTGTCAGAGCTGCAGTAAGAACTCCCAAGCCATAGACCATGTCTCTGTAATGGTTAAGTCCAAGGTAAGCCTTAATTTTGAACTTCCATATTTTTCTAGTCTAAATCATTCCCCGTTCATTACTCTAAGTCAAAATGTGTTAACCTTTTCAAAAGCTGCACAAACTAAATAGGACACACTCCTCCATTGGTATCACAACAGGAGAAGGAACCATTCACATTCCTATCTAAACAGAAGTATTACACTCGTGTTCTCCCTTTCTACTCCTGTGACAACCTCTGCTGGATTACATACATCTCATCAGGATTCTGCACTGCCGGTAAACCACTGGAATTTTGTCATGTATAGAAACAGCTCTTAAGTCCAAGGAAACTTAGAAGTACATCATGGCCACGTGCTGACTTCTCCTCCAGAAAGACAGACTTATTTTTTTTTCCCCTGAGGGGTTTTCTAAGCCCATGTTGGGGCCCTCTTTGCTTTCTAGCTAATGCTCCCTGTCTTTCCCCACGTTATCACTGAGTACTGGTATATCTCTACCTGGATTACTGAAGCAGCCATCATGAACCAAAGGTATTGCCTCTAACTGCTATGGCTTGTAGATGCATTTTATACTGAACTCACACAGATTAAAAGATGGCAATGGTATGACAGATAAAGGGACTGCACATTCATGGGCGTTTTATTCTACCAGAGCTCAACCACTTTGATTTGATGTTCATATTTCACTGCATATTAAAAAAATAATAATTACGGGAGCTCCAGATGACTCATTATAAAATATATTGTTGTATGCAAAGCGTCAGTAAGTTTGAAGAAGACCTTGTCACTATCTACGTCATTTATATTAATGAAAGTATGATAACAACTAGTCATTAAGAGGGCTAAGTTCTCATTACAGATCATTGGCCTACCCTAAAACCTCATTGTGAAACTAAACAATTTTAAGTGCACACAGAAGAGACTAAAATGTATAATAAATAAATCCTTTTGTAACTATTTTTAAGTAAACTAAGAGACAAATTTTAATAAAATAAGGTGTAGTCCTGAACCATCCACACCCTCCAAAAACAAATGAAAGAACAAATTAAGGATTTTATCTATCATTTACAGAAGACAAGCATTTTGCTGCCTTTTAGGTGCCCACAGCTTTTAAATATATCTAATGCGTAGATGAGAAAGTCACGGATGTTGCAAGGTAAACGTATCCGTAACCAAAATGAGTGGGTTTGTACGTCCTGTTAAAAGCACTGCCCATTAGCAGAAATCAATAGTGCATTATATATTTTGCCCTATAAACAAAGCTTAAATTTTGTTACTGATACAACTGCCACGCTGGAATAGGTATCCAGCTACAAGCATAGTGTTATGGTAGTGATTCAAATGGGAGAAACTGGTCCCAGCCCACTTTAACCAGGAATTAACTAGGTTGATCTAAACAGACCCTGCAGAATCAGAGTAGTCATGGGGACTTGCTGACTCTCATTCTGAAAAGAGCATTTCCTTTTAATTACCTTTAAAAACATGTCTCCTCTCACGATGTATGAAATCTCGTATTCATGTCAAGCAAATTCTGAACATTTTACCTACAATGCCATAGCTGTTCTTGCATTTGGTTGGGGTTGGTGGGGCTGTTATGTTGTGTTGTTCCAAAGTTAACAATAATCTTCTTTTTTTTTCCTTCCTTTTTTCCTTCCTACAGACACTTCCTGCATACAAACCAGCCTCCAGCCTACACAGGCAGTTAGGATATCACAGCTGGATGCGAATCCAGGGAAAACTGGTGTAAATGAAAACACACCACAGAGAAGAAACACTCCAGCTGGAGACTCCTCTCCACAATTTTTTTCCATTTGACCTCCTACCAACAGTTTTCATCAGAGAGCTGTGTTAGCACTACCAGGCTGTAATTAAGTCTTCTATATCTACTCTAACACAAAGGGACGACCAAGCAGATCAGTGAATGCAAACTGCCAGACAGAGGAGTTTAATATTGTTAAGGGCAAGGAAGCTCTTGCTGAGGGTGACTTGTTATTTCAGCCCTGAAGCACACAGCCACTCCAGCAGCAGATACTGGCTTTCCCAAGAGCCTTGCTCTTCCTTTCCCTGCCATGCCCAAGGACCTGTCACCCCTGGCACTCATACAGGGTCACCAAGATTGGGAAGGTAACTGCTTGTAGCTCTGTTCAGTACCTGCTTCTGTGTGGAGTTACACATGGCTCCAAGGAGGAATACGTTAATTTTCTTCCATATGTAAGCAAGCACAGCAGAAAAAAAAAATCTATTTTATTAGAAAAAGTACACTTCTAGCAGACGAAATATAAAGTTAGCTTTGTGTAAGTAACCTCATTCATCTAAACATTTCAAAATTACAAATACACACTCAGATTGAAACACACACTCAGTACCACTTAAAACTAGTAAAGAAAGAGGGTTTTCCAGAGAAAAATTGATTCATTTGTCTTCAGACAGATTATGCTATTGCTTTTTAATGTATATTGTGATTGTGTTCTGCATGGATATAGGTGATACCACTGCACCCCATCCCCATATAGTTTAGGACAAGACAAAATATACAAGTTCTTCATTTGTGGAAGCGCTACATCCACAGAAGAAAAACTCCTTGGACTAAGTATTTTAGACTGATATTGTAGAATAATGAAGTGCAGTAATATAAGAAAATAATTTCAGTTGGCTAACACTAGAGAGAAATCTCACCTTACTTTTATAGCAATAAGCTCCGCAAAGTCCGATTGACTTCTGAACTCTCCCTCCATTACTTTGTTTACAGCAGTTCACAGCTTTATAAGGCTTGTTCAAGAGCAAAAGAAAAGGCTTTTGAGGTGGATAAATCCAAGGTTTAAGGTTTTATCCAAGCCTCAAAACACAAATCAAAGGGGCATTTAATCTGGGTTAGTACGTTATAGAATAACCTAAGTGCTGGTGTGCTGTCATTCACAACAATGGGAACCAGCAGATCAAACTCAGCATTAATCTTGCTTCAGTATTTTCATATCCAGCTGAAAGCACTCTGGTCTTTCAGTTGTTATGATAAAAAAAAAACAAACAACATGACTTGGTCTTTTTTTTTTGTACAAACATTCCTTTTTTTTTTTTCCCTTCACCAATGTCAGCAGCTGATCAACCGGCATAAGGAACTTAGTGCATAGATTTGTGAAGTGAATACTGCTTTTTCACAAACAGTTACAGGATACCAAGAGAATTCTCTTTACAAACTCACGAGAAAAACAATGCTAAAAGTTTCTGACACATTGTAGTGTTGTTGTGGTAAAAGAAAACATTTACTTGTAAACATATTATATGCACCCAATGTAAAATCTAAACAAAATGAGACATTACAGATCTGTTGGCAACTGCACCCTTTGGAAATATCCTAAATTCTGATGTGTTGAGGTAAAAAATCCTGATGAGTGCTGAGCACAAGTAACTTCAGTAGGAGTTGTAGATGTTTCAGCCTTCTCTGGATTAAAACGAGGAGGCATGATTTTTATCAACAGAACAAGAGCTCTCTTGTGCCACATGTGATTTTAACAGCAAACTCTATCAAACCAGAAAAATTGTATCACATCGCAGGGCTTACCAAGAAAATGTGTTTAGCCAGTAGTCAGGGTTCAGCAGAACAGCAGCTGACAAGCTAACATGCATCACCCTTATTTATTTATTTAAACTGCTAGCGCACTGTGCTGGTTTTCCATCTCTTTTTCTCAGTCCTGCGTACCTTCAGGGATGATGTACAAAGCACATCAGGTGTTTCTCCCCTCACTGCTATCAAGCATTAGGAATGGCACAACTCCCTGAAAGCATGCTTCCTGCTTTCACAACAGCAGCCAGTCAGAGGAGGAAAAAAAAAAAAATAATCCCAAGGCAAACTTGTGTAAAATATTTTAATTTAGGGTAAGAAGAAAAAGAAATGATGAAATGACTCTTGATAGCACAAGTCTACTTCCACGACTGCTCATTTCTGTTGAACGTCATCCACGCAGCATGTGGAAAGACAGGTTATTTCTGAATTGCATTAACTAGACAGGCAACAGAAACGTTCCTGTATCCCTACAGCATGAAGGCCCCCAAGCGCAGGTGACAGCAACCTTTTTAGTTCTTTTGTAAACTTTTAGATGCAAAAATGATTCAACCTGCTAGAAAACTATCTATAATAAAGTGCTCTTTCATGTACTTCGGATCCAGTAGATTTCCTAAACAAATTCAAGCTTCACAGTCAGGCAAGTGTAATAATTTTGAGCTCTGAATACTGGAAACTGTGTATCATTGTGAAGCCAGTTTTCCTCCCCAGTTCTTACGGAAAATCACCTGCTTGTTTTGAAACAACCAAGGGAGATGAGAGAAATCCACGAAAAAGAGCTAGGGGCTGTTCTTCTGCTTTATACTAAGTGACACTTTGCAAATGGCACCCTGCAAGTTATGCCTTAACTCCTTGTTAAAATGCAACTAAAATCCATACTACCCCACTTCCCAACCATAGGTAAAATACATAGTTGAAAGCACATTAAAAGACCTGGGGGGAAAATCCATGGAACAGATAAATTACTTGATTGCCTCTGAATAATAAATCATTCCCGAGCAGATTTATAATATACTGTTTATTGTAGAAACACATTTCTGTCATCAATAGGAACAGTTAGCTGAAGAGCTGAAGAAAGAACAAACAGTCTAACAAACTTTAGAACTGGGAAGCAAATTGGGCTGCAATGCTTCTGCTGGCTGGCCAAACTAATAATGTTTCATCTCTCTCTTTCTCACCAAAACTAATATGTGACAGCAAATGATCCATTTGCTCTGGATCACAACGCTATTTTCCCCACTTATCTCCAGAATGACACTGTCTCGGGCTGCTGGAGCAACAGAAACGCTATCAATTCATGTTAGCCCTAAAGTTTTCCCTCTCGGCACTCCTCCACCAAGAAGCCAGGAGAGGAATGAGAGCCATCACCTTGAAAGTGCCAGTAATGATCAATGGAAAGATGTCCTGGAGCACAAGGGACTGAACTCTGTGGAGAGCTCCATAGCTTTCCTGCATCCCTGACCGGTTTCTCCATCAGCGGTCTCTGCCGTGCTCCTTGCTCTACGTACAAAGGCGGTTCGGAAGCTCTATCACTCACCATCCCACAAACACAAAATCCAAATGCACTTCACACATACACACACACGCGCACACACACACTCGAGACACACGTGCACACGTCCACTCGCTCCCCCCTGACATCACATGCAATTCTTTCCAAGTCCCCTGTGTATTGCTTAAAAACAGAAAGCAAGCACACACACATACCAAAAAAAAAAAAAGAGAAAAAAAAAATCCCAAAAATCAACCAAACAAAAAACACCCCACAAAAAAAAAAAAACAAACCACCCCAAACCAACAAAACACAGAAAGGAGGAGGGAATGGGGGGGAGCGGGAGGGGAGGTGCAGGGGGGCGAAGGAATAAAGAGAAGCTTTTTTTTTTTTTTCCTGCTGTTGCTGTGGCTCCCAAGCATGCAGCGCTAAGGAAGAGTAGTTCCCCACTTTCATCAGCCAGCTACATCCTTGGGATAAAAGGGAGCAGTCCGGAATGATGCTGAGGCTGCAGAAGGGAAAATAAGGCTTTGCAAACATGCCTGACTCCCCACGAAATTCTCTCCTCCACATCCCCTCCTCCCTAAAACCTGCCCTAAAGAGGGGAAAAACAAACAAACAAAAAAAAACCCACCAAAACAAACAAACGAAAAAAAACCCAACACACAAGGAAAAAAGTGATGAAAAGACACAACTCACCTTAACAAGGGGTGTTGGATGGGGTCAGAGAGGAGGAAGGGTATATAAAAAGATCTATTTTTAGCAGAGGTTGTGATAGTATTGAAACACACAGACACAGGGTTTGGAAGCAGGGAGAAGAGTATAAAAAAAACGAGGGGAAGAGAAATTATCAAGAAGGTGCAAGTCAGTCTGGCAGGAGAAAGGAGAATCCCCAAGAAAAAAAAATAAAAAAAAAAAAGAAAAAATAAAAAATAAAACCACCACCAAATGCCAAGAGGAGAAGGAGAGAGAAGCGCGGCTGTGCCGGGGTTTTGTTTTGTTTCTCTTCGCCGGGGGCGGGCGGAGGCGGCGGGGCGGGAGGGGGGTGCGGGGGGGGTCGTGCTTTCGGCGAGGGGCCTCTTGCTGCCTCCCCGCGGGGCTGCCGCGGCCGGGAGCCTCTCCCGCTCTCCCCGGCGGCTGCGGGCGGGCGGGCTCGCTCCTCGCCCCTCGCTCGGCTCCGGCGGCGGCGGCGGCTGCGGCGGGCGCGGCGCTCCCGCGGTTCGCTGGGGCTCTGCAACCGCGTTCACGCCGCCGTCGCCACCGCCGATCCTCGGCCACCCCCGCGCCCGCGCTCCCGCCGCCGCCCGCGGGCGCCCCCCGCCGCCTGCCGCTGCGGGCCGGAGCGCGGAGACGCCCCGGGGCAGGGCAAGGCAGAGGCGGGGCGGCAGCGGCGGCGGGGGGCAGGGAGGGGGTACCGGGGAGAGGAGGGGGTGAGGTGGGGTGGAGGACCTCGGCCGGTGGCGGTCGGCTGCTGGCCGCGGAGAGGGGAGAGGGGCCGGTGCAGTACCTGAGGGGCGCGGAGGTCCCTTGCCAGGCACCTCGGTGCGGGACCCCCCCTTGCGCGGCACCCGGGGACGGGGGTAAAGGGAGTTCGGGGCCGGGAAGGAAAAACTTGGGCGTCCCGCTGAAAGGCAAGCGGCGTTTTGTGAGCTGGGTTCTGCACGTCCGCGGCGCTTCGGCGTCGTTGAGAAGAGCACCAGCAACAAGCCGGGGGCTGAGGGCAGTGCTTGTTTTTGTCAAAAGTAGTAAAACTGCATCCGGCCTCGCCTTTCGTACAGAAGCGTGGCTCACGGGGAGCCGGGCCAGCAGACGATGTCCGTTCTCCATGCAAATGGAAGCTACTGGCAGCGTTTTGCTGGTGAGATCTATCAGAGGGTCACATTTGTCTGAAAACAGCTGACAAAATCCAGCAAACACTTAGGTGTTACAGAAGCAAGCATTTGCTCGACTTATCACCCCCTAGAAATACTCTGCCACTAAAAATAAATCCTATGAAAGCTGGTTTTACACAGACAAATATTAAAACTTTGGACACCTTCTTACATTTTCATTGTCTAGATCAAAAGTAAGCCAGAAAAAAAAATGTGGAGAATTTAAGTGCAGAGGAATAAACGAGCTTTTCAAATTTATTTCTATCTACAGTGCTATTAACAATTGTAAGTAAACCTGTCTGTTTATGACTTGTGATTTTGAGTTGGCATTGTCCCATAAACGATGGGAGCAAACGCAGGCCAAGCTGTTGGATCCACGACTGGCAACTGGTACACAAGCTGTGCTTCAGCACCGCTGTTACACTGCGATAAGCGGAGGTGCCTGTAGTAAATAGTAGAAGGATGGAAACTGATGCTAAGAAAGACACGTACTCAAACTGGTATCGGTTGTTGATACCTGGCGGTTGATGAAGCCATCTGGAATGAGAGTTGTGGAGGTACTGAGGTATGCGATGGTTGCTCTGAAATAGCGGCCTTGGTACCCGCTGGGAGGATGGTCTATGAACCAGCTGTCCCCATGGGGATGGCAGGCAGCCTCGCTGGACTTGTCAGGATGACCAGACCACCTGATACCGCACTGCTGGCGTTATGTGGCAGGGGATGTGGAGTGCTCGGTCTCATTCTCCAGCTAGAGAGCGGCTCTGGTCTCGCAGGCACCTCTGGAGTGCTCCCACGTTCTCTCTGTCCTCCGGCTCCCCAGTCATTAGCGGTTGACATAGAGGAGCAGGTGAAATATTTTGAACCCAAGTCTTGGTTGGAATGGGAACATCTTTGCTAAATTAATTAATTTTAATTAAGTAAAAAAAAAGACATTCTTAGAACTGAACAACAATTTCTTTACCCTGTATTTGAACTCTTTTCCCTCCTCCAGAGACAGAGGTGCTTCCTATGGGTTTGCAGCAGAGGAACTGGAGGAATAATGAGCTTTCCAAATCTCTCATATGAAGTGGAAATGAAATAAGAGGATGTAGTGCCTTTAGCGAGCTTCTCACAGGAGAAGGAGGAAAAAGATCTTCTGCCTCAGCGCAGCCTCAGCTTCTACCCATTTCTTTTCCAGTTTCTTCTGTGAACCAAATTGTTCAGCAGCCTAACGACTGAACCCAAGAGTTTACCATATTTGGATCATGTCTCTCTTTTTTGAAATCAAATATATACAAAATTTTTCACAGCCACACAAAGGGGAGTAAAGACATCGGAAATAAACTCTGTGCTGCTTGGAGCCCTGATTTCTGCAATAACTAAGTTGGGGAAATGTTTTATACATTAAAGTGGGGATAATGTTTTATACATTATGTTATTAAATATTTTCTTTAATTTCAGTTCATTTTCAAGAAGCTGCATCTCAGTTAACATGTATTTACATGAACTCTCATTGGCTTCTAATATTTATGAGTCATTTTGCACTGCTGCAGAAGTGCCAGCTTACTGTAAAACACAGGGCCATCCAGTACGCAGTGTGAGGCTCTGACCATTACCCATTCCCTGAGCCACTGTCTGCCCAGTAGTATCAGGGCAGTTTTTACTGTCAATTATAACTCTGTGGCCCTATTGACTTTGCCAAATTTGCACAGACCTATTATTTTTAATTCCACTTCTTCAGAAAAAAAAAACAAACCTTTGACGAATGACTTTATAGTTGGATTATGAAAAGCACACACACTGGTGGTATTCGGGAACACCTAAACACAAAATCCTTAAGTGCCAGCATATATTTTTAAAATTTACATTTCAGTTGCCATGTCACAGGATTTGCATATTTGATGTCTGATTTACAAGCATAACTTGGCACTTGAGTCATTTGCGTGCTGGGAAAGAGTCAGTTTTACAGCTTGAACGTACATTTAAATGGATGGAAATCATGACAAGGGTTAAAATTAGAGATTTTTATTATGTAAAGAGCTCCTGTAGAAATCCTTTTTCCAGAAGATAGTATACATACATTATAGATAATTGTCTAAATTGATCAAAACCCAAAGGTAGTCAGAAAGGTTATTGAGAGAACAAGATAGAGCATCTAAAATGACATAAAACGTTTCCTCACCAGTCATTTCATTGCTTCAGGGTGTCACTGTTGCTTCAAGCAGTTAATGCTGGGAAGCTTTCGTCCGATTTTCATTCAGGCAGTCCGGAGGAAGACAAACTTTGTGTTTGGTTCATTATGAAACACACAAATCATGTACACTGACACTGCAGTGAAGTAATCTTTGAGGCAGAGAGATAAAACCTTCAGATTGGGTAATGCATTCAATGTCCTTATACTGCTGAGAGCTATGAACGAGGTCACCATGAACCCTTGCCTGCCAGTAGTATCTCTTTAAAATTTCTGCTGCCGAGTAGACCCAGCCAAAGAAGAACTTGCTTCCCTCTCAACCTGGCGGAGATGTCTGCGGACCTCCACTGCTGCCTAGCACCGTTCCCCCAAAGCCACACTGCAGCCAATGTGAGGTGAACCTTTGGTGTGGCCTTACCTTGAGTATTGCATGCAGTTCTGGGCCCTACCCACCCTACCTACCCTACCTACTCTTCCCTTCCCCTCCCTTCCCTTCCCACACCTTCCCGCACCTTCCTGCACCTTCCCTTCCCGCACCTTCCCTTCCCTTCATAGGGATGTAATGATGAAATACTCTTAAAATCACCAAGCATCGATTGAATGGTGCATGTTAGTTACATGTTTGAAAGAGGCGTGACGCCAGTCTTTATGTCCTTTCCAGTGATACGTGCAGATGCTAATTCATTAGCCTAAGTTAGAAAGTTAATTTCAGGCCAATAAGTAGATTTTTCTAACAACATTAACTCATGCAAACTTAAATATATTTATTATTTCAACACATTTGAGTTCCTCTGACTGTCCCTCTTGTCTAGACTTTGTCTGCTTCACCTGAAAATGGTAAAGTTCACAAGTCTTTCCTAGGTGTGATGGGAGTCCACTCACTACTTCACAGGTTATGGACGTGGGAACTTTTCACAGAGCACATCAAAACTTCCATTTAATATAGAGTCCCAAATTTAGTATGGATGTCCAAGCAATAAATAGCACTTCAAGATGTTTGGGAAGTCCCTAGATGTCACAGATATGCTGATTACTTCACACTATGCCTTTTAAGAAATTATCTCCTGGTTACCTATTGTTGGGTAAGAGGTGTAGCCATGAAACTTTATTCTCTACTGCACAAACATGATAGAACCATATGTTCCATGTTTTATAATAGTATCACTTACTACATTTGTGAAAAAAAAAAAGAGATTTTACAAGTGTATGTTGTTAGAATTCCAAAAACATGACCCAGAAATAAAAGGTAAAACAGCCTTTTGAGTTGAAAAAATATCAAACACTATGGAAACAAAACACTTCAGACTAGATGATCAACCTGAATATTCCTATGATCTTATGTATTTTCAATAGTTTTGTTAATATTTTATGCATTTTACCAATTATTATCACAGGCTTCTTTTAAAATGTTTGCGTTATACTAGCCTACATGTGTTTAAAGTTCTAAACATCCCTAATATGTTGGATGAGTTGTGTTTGCTATTTGATTGCAGTTTGATGCAACTGGCAGGAATTTTAAATATCTAACTACATATTAATAGAAGTATGTCATGCATTATCATATTTTTCCTCTCAGATTATTAGCATTGTGATAGATCTGGAAACAATTTTACATACCAACTTGAATTAACATAAACCCGGCTAATAATGTGCACTTGTGAGAAAATCTTTTGTTCCAGGCGGAGGCAGAGCAGCTGAGCTGGAAACCGGGCAGACAAATGAGGGAAAGGGAAATGAAGGGAGGGAAATCCCTTCTCCTTCAGCAGAGAAGTAGCTCTTATCTTAAGTTCCCTGTTAATATGAAAGTTTCTACCCTCTGTCAAAGGAAATGCCTATTGTGATCACGAGTCCAGAGTCACAGCTGTACTGAAGTGTCTGCTTGCTGTCAAAACTGCTGAAAGTATTAAGGATAACTTGATAATATTAAGGATTACGTGATAACTTGGCTTTTAAGGGGTTTTGTGGAGGGATCTCATAACTAACTTTGTCAACATTCATTTGTACTGCAGCTACTTAAGTTGTGAACAGTCCTTTCTGGGATAAATAGGTAAATATGTATCTCCAGATGAGAGTGATAAGCACTTTCTTTTTTTTTTTCCCCCAATTAATTGCTCTGCACTATTGATTAACAGCATCAGCCTATTCCCCATGTCCTTCCAAGGACGTCACATGGTACTGATGGACTTTTGTGAAAGCCCTATTACTCTAGTTTTGTTCACTTTCTACATTTCAGCAGCTGTGTCACAAACTTGCCAGAAGCTATGCAAAGTGACTTACCTCCTGCCACTGAACATACTTCTTCCAGAAGACAATCAACAAGTTTTCAAAATGACATTCCACTTCAATGATTTCTGAAATTACAATTGGATTTTAAAAAGTCAGCACACTTCTTATTTTGGTGCTGGGACCATACACACAAGGCTGACCTCTACGAGCACTTTCCCATGCATGAGAATGGCACTAGCTCTTCTCCTACACTATTAGTTTATTTATTAAACTTTGGTAGGCTATCTGTTCAGACTTATTGGTAATTCTTATCTGACCAAGAAGATTACTGACAGGTTCATCCATTTTAAAAGGAGACTAGAATGGATTTCTCATTTGGCTGTCAGTCTGTGTTCTTGATTGTCAGAAAAAAAGTTGAAGCTCGCTCTTCATTTGTCAAGTCTGTCTTTCTCATCATATACAGCGGGTCAGAGATTACAACTCATCTCAAGTACTTATAGCGAATATGTTGTGGACAATAAGAATAGGATTGCTTGACTTTGAAAGACATGTACAGTAGCTCATAGCAAGTGCTACAGGACACCATTGGCAGGATCAAGCCAATAAGATAGAATGGCAAAATGCAGCAGACTCCTGCCCCACCCACAGGTACAAAAGCTTTCTCTACTGTACCTGTAAAAACTGTCAGCAGGATTTTCTTAAGGAAGCAGTTGTTGGGTTTTTAAAAATTCTGTGTTTTTTTTTTTAAACTCTGAGCTTTAATAGTTGTTTTTCATTTTTTTTTTTTTAATGGAAGCAGTTCATTAACTTCTAGGATAAAGCTGGGTTTTTGTAGAGGGTAAGAAATATCCTAGAACTCAACAGCCCAAGTGTCAAGGAGCAGCAAGGACCAGCGGCTTCCTCAAGGACAGGGAAAAAGGAACCAAGGGAGATAACCCCTTCCAACATTGCAGCACTCGATTCACAACACCCAAGTGAGGTGAACAAAACAGGCCTAGAAATCATGGCCGAGTTCAAGCAAGAGTCCAGATCATCGGCAAGTTTGCCATGAAATCAGCCTGCAAGTCAGGGACAAGATCAAGTGCAGTGATGTCGTGGTGCAATTCCAGCCCCCATCCTGAGTCACTCCATGCTTGGTGCATCCAATCTTGGATGAGTCAGGAATGAATTGCCAAGGCAGTAGATCTGAACTATGAGACACCTCCTTATCCTGATGACCTAGTACATCTTGACCTGGGTTGGAGCCCAAAGAGAGTGATACTAGAATCTCAAAAAATCTAACAAATTATGGGCCTGCATAACTAGTGGAAAGCACCAGAATATTTAATAATCTGAGTTGGGCTGAAGTGGAAAAGTACCTGACAAAAGTCAATAATCTCAGACCCTATAAATAGTGACCCTAAGTGAGACCCATTGAGATCTCCACCTCCCTACCTGTATAAAAAAAAAAAAAAGGAACTTTTAGGTTAGTCTCCTCTATCCACCTCTCTACCTGTATATATACACACACACACACACATATATTTGCTGGATCCAAATATTTCTGTCTGTGTTTGTGTGTTTGTGTTTATACATATATACCTATATGCATATATATATTGATTTAGGATACTGTAGTAAGTTTGTATGAACCTTGTCATTCTGGAATCTGTAATTAAGTCGCTGTTTTGGTCATAACATATTCTACTGAATCACTTTGTTAATCTTTAAATTGGTTAATGTTTAAGTGCTGCTTAATTCAACTTTTGATTTACCTCACACCATTAATAAATCTTGAATTGCTACTAAATCATAACCATGTGAAATGTTTCAGCTGTGACAAGTGATTGCTGGGCAAGTCCATCATGAGAGTGCAGGTCTGAGATTAAGCTGCAAAATCAGACTCCAGATCAGAAGCCAGGCATAATGGTGGCTGAGCTCAAGACCAGTGCTGCTACAGCATAACCAAAAAAGAGATTGAGGGCACTGGGCTCAGCTTAAAAAAAACTCTGTGTCCATGGGCAATGGTGTGAGTTGAGGCTCCAGATGATGCTGGTTAGTGCCAGTAAGGCTTATAAATGCATTCAGAGCCAAGTGATGGTGGTGGAAGTACTAAAAGAAGTATCTTTGATGGCTTCTTTGTGTATTCTTGTGCTAGTAGGAGAGTCCAAAGAAAAAGAGAGGAGATGCAAATTAGGTGTGTAGCAATAAGCCAGTGTGGAAACAAGAAAAAGAAGGGAAGAGGAAGGGTTGTTATAAATGAGAAAAAAAGGAAACAAAAGTAACCTAAGAAGTGTGAGAACTGGAAGGAGAGAAGAAAGGATGGTACAAAAAAAAAAAAACAACATAAGGAGAAAAACATGAGAACAATATAGTTATAGAATACCAAAGTGTTACAGAAGTAAGGGAAAAAGCTGGAGTATATGTGTTTATTTTACCTATTTTGGGGGTAGCTGGAGCTTTGCCCTTATGAATGTGCCAAAAAGGGAAAAGAAGATTTTGCTAAGTCATTATATTCCCATTCTGTGTTCTCTCCTTTAAGTTGCCTTCGTTTTTTTTTTTCCTTTTTTTTTTTTTTTTTTTCGTTACGTATTATTCTTCTCTTTGGTGCAAGGGTCTCTGCTTTCCATGGGTGTCTGTAGGGTTTCCTATGAAGAAGGCTATTTTAACTTTTGTTTCTACCTTCTGTTTTTTAACGTCTGTGCCAAGAATTTCCTATGGCCAAACTAGGTCCATAGCTGACTGCATTTTACTCTCTCTTTGCTTATGTATGTATTTTTCTCTCTGCTTACTCTATCAGGAAGGGGCTACTGACTTGTAGCAGATCAGGCTTTGAACTTACTTGCAGTGATATGTGGTTTTACAGGAGGAGAACTTAGATCAGTTCATCATTAATTATCTGTAGTAATTTCTCAAGCCATGTACTCAACTTAAAATGCTTCTTTTGCCTTAACAATGCCCCTTCCCATTTCACGTCTCTTCAGCCCTTCCATCATCAGTTTTTCTCATGTTTTCTATCAACTTAGATTTTCTCCCTACCATTTTCCTCCTGCTTCCTAATCACAGATTTAGACACAATTCTCATTGTCCTTGACAACCTTGGACCAATGAGCAATTTCACAAAATGAGAATCAATTGAAATATCATTTTATACTCCCACATTCAGAAGTATATTTTAAGATAAATGTAAATTCTTATTACTTTATTGTGTTAAAATATCTGATAGCACCTTAATATTTTACATCATTGCACCTTTTTAGTATTTCATTATCCAAATCCAATTAATAAACAGAATATTAGGAAAAAAAAATAAAACTTATCAAGTCGTTCACAACGGAACAAATTATTCCTGGCTCTGATAGCACATTCTTTTCACACTGGATTTCATATCCTGCTTTCAAAATAATTGAACCACAGCGTGAATGAAAATGCTACTGACTAGGACAAGTGAAGTGAAAACATGAAACAGAATAAAAAAATATCTCAATGGAACATACATACTACTTAACGGTTGCACACTTACATCGTGTCCACTGCATGGACAGTCACTTCTGATTATATTTGAGAAGAGATGGCTATCTGGGAATTAATTGGAGTAAAATTCTGTTGTATTAAGTGTAGTTTACTCTTATGCTTATAACTCTGACCCATAATCTAATTTACTCCCACTCCTATATTTAAATTCATGCATGATCTGGCAGATTTGATAACTTAAGTTACCATAATGAATTCCTTCTTTCAGAAATTAATGCATGAAGCATCAGATTTCTGGAATTGACCTAAAAAGTTTAATTCAAGTCTCATGTAAAGGTTGTAAGGAAAAACAAGCCTTTTTATTTTTAGACTGATGTGTAGAAGGTGTGTTACTATTTCTGGTATGTGAGAACAAGAACAGACAGGACGTAGTCCTTCAGTATAGAAATGGGAGGCACATACTCAAGTTACTTTGATTTTAAGAATAAAAATCATATTTATTGTTTGAAATTGTTAAATACTGAGTATTGAGCAGAAAATTTGCCACATGGATTGAATTATTGTATGTATTTGTTTGTATTACTTGATTATGTCAGCAAGGAAGGAGCAGATTCCTTCTGTGAATAATTCAAATCTTCTGTATTTTTGCTTCAACCAACAATGAAAATCGTTCTTTTTTTCCACCTGACCTATCAAATTCCATCAATATTTCAAGAGTCCTGGGCCCCATTCCACAAGAACCTTTATCCACCAAGTTCACCTTCTTCAGAAGGTTTTTGCTGGCACTCAATAGCAATTGTTTTCACCTGTGACTCCTCAACTCAAACATGCCTCAGGCAGATGAATCGCAAGTCCAGTGTCCTTTGAAACAGAGACTGTCCTGGATCATTTAGCAGTCTTTCCAAGAGTCTCATTCATGCAAATACAGGCTTCCAACCACGTCCCAGACTCTTCCACTCTGGGCCTGAGTCAGTGGCCTCTCCCAGTCCTGGGATGCCAGGGGACAAGGTGGGAGCAGCAGCCACCAGCAGGAGCAGTGAGCACTCCCTGATTTCCTTCATCTGGGTTGGTGTAGACAGTTTAAATGCATTTTCCCCCTGGTAAGGTCGAGTCTGCTCCTGTGAACTTTTCCACCCGCAGTTCGCTGGCTGTAGCAACCTCTGACAGGGAAGCATTGCTACATGGTGGGGGTTAGCAAGGAACAGTTCCCTCCTTCTCTGGCGAAGAGGGGTGTGAAGATGAAGTTTACTCGTGAGCGGGTGAATGCACGTTGGCACAGTGCACTTCTGCAGACTTCTGGATAGGATGGAATGGCTCCTACTCTTCTTCCCTTATATTATACTAGGGTTCCTGGGGCCCCTGATTTTCGCCTGTGAGATTTTAACACCCAGATTCAGAGACTGTAAGCAGCAGGAAGCTCAACACAACTTCAAAATCACTGCAGATGAAGATAAATGAGAATCAGCATTTCATCTACTGAATTTGATGAAACTTTCAAAATTTAATTGCCATTTTAGCTTGCCTTCAGTCCTTGCTCAGCAAATGGCAGAGGTGTTCTTTTCCCTTGCTCTGTGTGGAGTAATAAACAAGAGAATTTAGTTTTCTTTGGGAAAGCCAGTGGTGGAAAAACCTCAAAAGCCCCTGAGAACGTGCAACACATCAGACTGGGATTGCATAGAGTGACAATTTCTTATCTGGAAGAACCCTTTGTGAAGTTTCTGAATATGTACATGAAAGCTATTACGGGAGGGGAGGGGATGAAGTCATGAGAATGCAATAGTGAAAAAATGATTTGGAGGTTTTCTTAAGACACAATTTTTCTGTGAAGTTTCCTTGCCTTTCCATTTCCCATAGGAAAAGTATTAATAGTAACAGTGGAAAGAGCAGTATTTGAGGTGAAGCTCTTTTACCACTTTAAAAACGCCACCACCACCAAACGGCATAGAGACCAATTCAGAGCAGTTTCAGAAAAAAAAAAAAATTAAAAAGTAATAAAAATGCAGAAGCTTTAGCTCTCCCTACAGAGCTTGTAGGGAGCCTTAGAAGTTTCAGGTATGAATTGGTCAACGGTTTATTATTTTATGCAGAAACCCATAATATACTGTGCTGGCCTATTGCAACTTGGGTGCAGTAAGAAACATTTCTTTGTTAAAATCCTTGGCTCAGAGTGATTGATGGACATCATGTGGTGCCAGAGATACAGGAGATTTTTAAAAATGCCCACCAGAAGTGAGACTTTGGAGAGCAGCACTTCGCTCCATATCTGTAAGTAGGGGCTGTAAGGAAGAAGGCAGGTGGAGGTAGCTCTGTTTCTGATAAGAGCGGATTCTGAAGCAGCAATTTTTTCTTCATAATTTTCAGATATCCTAGACAGAGGAGACTGACTATGAAACTGTATTGCAGAAATCTGAGTAGTATTGTGTTCTATCTGAAAATGTATGAATACATATATAGAGAGATGCATTTTAGCAGAGATTACATAAAGGAGAGAAAAACATAGAGGACTTTTTGACTGCTACGGGACTGAAGAGCTATGCAATTTCGAGTACCTGTATCTTGGATAAGAGAACAGATCTTGAAAAGAAGAGGCACAGAATTAAGCTGTGATTAAAGCAAATAGAATTTACCAAGCCAAAGAAGTAATGTAATATAAGCCTTTAATTTGTGGATGGTGTGCCGTCTAGATGTGACAGAAAATCCGAAACATTAAAGGAATGGAAGTTTTAGCTAGAAAGGCAGGAAAAGCTCAAAGAGAGACTTCACAAATAAATAGCAGAAGAGCAGCACAAGCTGAAAGCAAATGGGACATTTCTTATTCCTAACTGCAATATGGGAGACCAATTAATGAGCTGTCAGAAACAGTTACTTCCCAGCTGAAAGAAGAGCCATAGGTAGTAGAAGGTAAGGAGGTGAAATGCAAGGCTTAGGGAAAGAGAATTACCCCACTAAGTGAATTTGTTTTCTGAGCGTGTACGTAAATGAATTCACAAAGACAGATTTTAATAGTACAAGGGAGACTAAATATGCCTTCCTGTATTAAAAAGTGTTGATCCCTCAACCAATACCTGAGCTAGTTCTGTTCAAGATGTCCCTCATGCTTTGTAATGTTTTTGTACAGCAGCAAACTGCTTTTTTTTTTCTTCTTTTTTTTTTTTTCCTTTCATCAATAAAGTAGCTCAAGGCCTGTGACCCTAAGTTGGTTTGATATGAGCTGGTGGTCCTTGGCATAGACTTGGGAGTCACTGGATAATTGCTGAGGCTGGGGTAGGGATGTTCCTGCTTTGGCAAGTATGAGGCCCAAGGAGGTGGCACAAGGCTGGACAGTAGGAAGTACAAATCAAGGCCACGAGGTGAGCAAGGTCCTTGCAAGGGAAGCTTTCACGGCTTCTGCCACCTCCTCATCAGTAGTTTTACCTGGATGCTTTCTGGGGCCATAGATGCAATCAGGGCTGCTTCTCCCCTCCTGCACATCCATGCCATGCTTCCTTCTTCCTTTGACTTTCAGAAGGATAAGGGATGTAGATAGTGAGGGGATGTTTATAGCTACTTCAATGTACAGGCAATGGCATAAAGTCTTAGTGAAGACAGACCTTCTTGGTTGGAGAGTCAATGGATATTTTTTTTTGCAGAATTTGTGTTATTTATACTTTTTAATGCTGTTTTCCAGGTGTTTTACAAACACATGTATTAATCACAAATAGGATTTTATAAATAGTGGGATAATGAAATCTATGAAGAATTCAAAACAGTGCAAAATATTTTTTCATGCAATCTGAAATCAAGCTGCAAACCTATGGCTACTACAGGAATTTTTACCAGGACAACAGCAAGACAGGAGTGAAGGTACATATGGATATCATCTACTTAGTGCTAGTCTAAATCTTCCACCCTGTATTGCTGCCATAGGATGGAGTTGATACCGAAGCAAACATGGGAATACCACACTGGTTTGGAGAACATGCAGTAGTCTCAGGTCAGGAGGGAAGAGACATTCCTCAGATGGTGACCTATACCCAGAGGTGATGCAGACCACAGGCCTTCCAGTTACAAATGGGCTGGTGGAAACTCAGCAGGCTTGTCCTCCAACCTGCCTGTGCTCAGGCACGAGCCAATCCCATGATCAATGTTATAGCAAGTCAATGGAAGACACAGACATGGAGCTGAGGAACCCAGAGGCAGCACATGCTTGACTGGGAAGCATCACTGCTGAACAGTTACTCGTAGCAAACAAAAGAAGTCAGACACAGCATTGTTGGGAGCACAACTTGCAAGTGCTGGGACCATCTTTCAGGTTATTAACCTCAAGAATGGCTTTAGTTAATAATTCTGTGCTGATTTAATTTAGAAAATGCCAGAAGTGCCCAGCAAACTTGCATTGTTACCTTGAAAAAAAGCCTGAAATCTTGTTAGGCTGCTTGAGGAAGGTGGACAGATCAAGGCAAAAAGCAGGTCTTCCATTGCATAGTAGTACATACCTAGGATAAAGACTGGAAATAACAAACTGACTATCTGCATAATAAAGGCAATCCAAATTCCAGTTCTGACTAATTACTTTCACTTCGTATTTATCATAGTTGCAACTTGAGGGATTTTTAAGAGCTCTTTTTCTCATTTGAATTCTCACTGCTGAATAGAGGGTGAGGTCCCATTGTTCTCAAGGTCCCCTTGCCTTGTTCCAGGACAAAAGGCAATGGGCGCAAATTGAAACACATGAAAATTCTCCCACGTATCAGAAAACACTTTTTTTTTTTTTAACGTGAGGGTGGTTGAACACTGGAACAGGGTGCCCAAAGAAGCTGTGCAGTCTCCATCCTTGGAGAAGCTTGCACATTTTTTTTTTTTCCAAGTTATCTACATTCCTGTCAGATTTGATTGCTACTGGTCGGTGCATTCAAAAGTTAGCAAGAGAAACCACAGAAGGTTCTCAAGGGGGAGATCACCACAAGAGAGTGTGATTATGTAAAGTGACAACACTTAGGAAATCAGGGTAGCAGACAACCAAAGAAAGAGTCTGCTTTAACCTAAACAATGTTTTCCCTCTTCATTTCCTCCGTATGCCTTGTCTTGTCACTTCTGTCTTACATGAGTCAGAAAGCCTGAGGTCAGGTTAGAAATGGAGCACATATTTCCAGAGTCCATGACTTCATCTAAGCTGGGAGAAGTGATTCTTACACCACTGTTGTGCCACTGCTATGAATCATGGTGTTTTTAAAAGAAATTTTATTCAGACTCCAGATAATTACCTTATAGCTGCAACTTTTTTTTTTTTCGAAATGATGATTTGAGCATTTTGTAACCCACATATATATTTTCCCAAAACTACCTCAGCTCCTTCAGTTTATACACCTCAGTCAAGTGTAAAATTAAACAAAATCAGGAAGAAAATTATGCTTATAGAAAGAAAAGCACATCTGGAAAAATAAATCATTGTATTGTCTTAATGCATTGTAGTCAAAGGCTGAGAAGTGGAAAACAGAAATCACATTGCTTTTTGTGAAAGCTCCACTGCTGGCAGAGGTGAAACTAATAAGGCTGGTAAATCTTTATGATAAATATTTAATAAAACTTCATAGGTGTATGATTTACTGCATTATCACTCCTTGAAGAAAGGAAATAACTAAGACCCTATACTTGCAATGACTATGGCATTTCCTTTAATGTTGCAAACCACAAGTCTCCCCAGCGGTCACAACTGTGTGGGCATAAAATGGAATTTTCCTCTAGTTTTTTGTTGGCTGTTACACATACCTGACCAGTACTTCCTAATCTAAAATGCTGGAAAATTATGAAAATTTCCCCAAATTAGAAAGAAAAGCAAAAAATTCCTGAAGAGAATAGATATTTTTTTGAATGTGAGGAAGTCTCTTGGTGGAGAGGACAGCTCACTTGTGAGTTATTAATCTCACTGCCCCTCTCAGAGCTGTCAGAGTTCATGGAGTCAGCATGGGGCCTTATTCCTATTTTAACAGATCTTCCCCATGTGCTAGAATGTCATTTGCCTAGATAACAACACTTTATTCATTTGATATGTACAGAAACCTATACACAGTTTTGCATGTAATTAAAGAAATCAGTGAGCATATTTATTAAAAAAAAATCTACTATCTCTAAGTGCTATATCTCTAAGTAGAGATGTTAGAAGCTGCTGGTTTAAGGTTCATTAAGATTTTTATGGAAAAGAAAAGTGCTTCTGGCATTACACAGTTCCATAGAAAAACTTTGATATGCATGTTAGCATAAATTTATGGGTAAGTTTTAGGTGTCTGTATATTTAAAGGAATATTTCTTATGCTTTTTGGCAAGGAGAGTTTATTTAAAAGACTAACAGAGAATTCTGCATGGAGGGAAAGATCATTTGGTACCTTTGCAAGACAGCCTGCCTAAAAGAGACAACTCTCACTTGTGATTAACAACGTGAATTTGCCGAAAGTGCAGTGATTCACGGAAATAGCTTGTATTGCTTTTTTACCATAGCACTAATTTCCATGGATCGATTTATTGATGGTTTTGAGCCCATTAATAACTGTATTTGAAAACTGCTGCCTCGTGTGTATTCACATCATATGTCTTAAGTAGGGCTGAACTCCTGCAAAAAAATCCCATCCTCTAGTTACTTCCCAGCAAGACAGGGTTTGTCACGTTCCTGAACAGCCAGAATGCTGTGAGAAAAGTAAAAAATACTACAGAAAAGGAATAAATGCAACTTATTGCTTTTTTATCACAATCTTAATGGGGAATGAGACTCTCTATTCTGCTACAGCCTTGAGGTACTCTGAGAGAAAAATATGGAAACTGTAAAAATAGTGTGGAGTGACATTTTATCCCAACTTCCACAACAAATGTACTGGTTGTGCAGTAAATATACTGGTTGTGGAATACCTAGGTAGGAAAAGAACATGTACAGTACTCATCTACTGCTAAAGAAAAAACTATTTTTGTCCTACAGAATGGACAAACTGTTCAATAGTTCATCTATGTGAAAATATGACCCAGGAAGGCCTACCAAGCAAGGTCAGTACGTCCTAAAATGATTTGTTAAATAAATTCAGCCCTAGGGAGGCTAAGCTGCTGACAGCTACTTTAATGAGCACATCAGGTCTCTTTGCCCAAGCTTTTTGAAACAGCATAGGATGGCACAGGGCATGAGTAAGCAGCAAGTCCTTTACCCATGTTTAACTGGGAGAGGACGCTACCCCTATCCTATTCCAGACAGTTCTGCATGTCATACTGGCACAAAGAAGGAAACAGAAAAGATGTAAAATAACTCTTCCAGAAACTTTTCATAGTTTAAGATGTTGAAAATCCAGCCCTAGGTTCTAAAGAGAATACCAAATTAGTTGGACTCTTGACTGCTCTTTTCCCCTTTTCCTCAAGTTTCTGTTAGAAAATGTGTTCCTTTTGCTCCCATGTGGATTTTGCTTCAGCTGTTAAAACTCACATCCTAAGCTTAAAAATAAATGTCAGTCTATGCTGGCATTCGCAACAAGGCAGCAGGTTTGGAACAATGATCCATAAAGTTCCTTTTAGCATTTTTTTCCTATTTTAAAGCAAACATTCCCCAAGAGTTATGATGAACAAGTGGAGGGCTGCATTCAGCAGCAGGGAGTCACTAATGACTGTTTCTGTCCTCACCAGTAAATAGCATAGCAGTTAATGGAAATTACTTTTGAGTATTTCTCAAGACAGCTGAATGAAGAAACCAGTCAAAGACACATTTAAATCTCCTCTCCCTTAATTAACATGCATTTGGCAAATACATAACACTGTAAATACCGTATTATCTCTGATATTGTAAAAGAAGAACAAGGAGTGGATTGATACTGATACAGATAGGGAGATAAATTAGCTTGATAGATGGTCTCCTGGTGTTTGTCACTCCCAACCACCATAGTTACAACGACATTTGAATACTTGGCAGTATGCAAATTGCGATTGTTTGAACAGTTACTTCAGACACATGTATTTTAAACTATTTACTTTAAATTGTGATTTCCAGTGAGACAGAGAATGAAAAAGATAGATGTGATGCACTTACCAAAATTAAATTTGTTTTTAAAAATGGGGAAAAAAATACTATAGGGAAAACAATGAGGTAGTGGCCCAAATTTTTTGTTCCCCCTTCCTCTTTTCATTTGCTGCTTTTTTTTCCTTTTCTTTTGAACTAATTTTCTTTTTTTTTTTTTCTGTAAGAGTTGATTTCTAAGGCAGATCCTCAGTAGTTTCAGAGAAAGCAAATTATTTACAGCTTTTTTGATTAAGCAAAAAAACCCCTCTAAAATCACTAGTGACTTTTGGAAACACAGGCCTGTGACTGCTTGCCATACAAAGACCTTCAGACATGACCTTCAATGCAGTGTAAAACTGCATTGATTTTCCCATTCAACATTGCTGAAATGCCCTGGGATTTAAGAGAATTAAGCATGCCACAAAGTAAAGCTGGGATGGTGCCATCTTTGGAAGACTGCACTGCGGGTTTTAGTTCAGGCATGTTGTGAGGAACTGAGCTGGAAACTTACTGCTGACATGAGGCTCACAGCAGTGTGACAATCAACTCTGTGGTTGGAAGACATCCTGAGCAAAGGATGGACTTGACTTGGAAAAGTGCGGAGCATTTCCAAATCACATGAAATGTTGCCTATAGATGGGTGCACAGTCACTCTGACTGAGGACCTAAAAACTCTGAGATGAGACTAGGCAAGACTATAGGTAACCCTGATCAACAATGCACTGTTTAGGAGAAGGAACAGACAACTCACATGCAAATTATTTTTAAAAGTCCTATCCTCTCTGTGGATCAGAAAGGACATTAAAAAAATTGGCTTCTATTTGATGGTTGTTTAAAAAAGATTTTTCTTGTGTCTACCAAACTACTCTGGGCAGAGAAGTCCTTCTACACTTTATGTATGTGTAGCATCTGTCACAATGGAAACAAGATCTCTAGACTCTGGTATTTTGGGACTGAGGGTAGGTCTGAAGAGCATATTGGTATGTACAAGGTGATGACAGAGACTGTGATGGCTCTGAGACCTGCTCCCAAGACTCCATTTCCAGGAATTCCAGGTAGCGTCTTTGTCTGGCTACAGATCCTACAGAAATCCCTGTGACTTCCCCTTTCTACTGCCATGCTGTAAATGCCTTGCTGTTCCTGCACAAGCAATGCTGCTGTACTAATGATCCAACTCTTGACTTCCAAGCCCCAACCTGGCCAAATAATTGTCTGGGGCATAGTGGCATCGGATAACTGCATGAACATCTTTAGGTGCCCATTTCTGTGGTACTAGCCATACTATTCCCATTATATTCTCCCTTCTGCAATAACCAACTCCTGATAATGTGCTGTTTTCTTCTACCTTACACTGCCTAAAACTCCTCTGTGCCCTGTGCTGGGATTTTTTTTTTTTTTCTTCTCTTCAATACAGAAGCTAGAGCTTAAGTCACCTCTGTTAAAATAACAGTCTCGTAGCCTACCTCTTCCTCTAGCTGATGTCAGAACCTGTGTAGACAGTTTCTTTGCACAGGATTTGCAATGCATTCATTTTTGAATATGGAGTCAAGCCTTGACAGATCAAGGAATCCTCCTGGAAAAGGAAAGGCCAAGAACTCTGGGGCAATTCATGTGACTCTCTGAACCGTAACTGGAGACCCTGTGGCCCTTGGTATTCCTAGCTCCTTCCTGGCTCGTTTCCCCAAATTCACATGAGAGTTTTGGTTGCTAAGGAGCCAGGCACTTAGCAGTTTGCAGGTCAGTGCTCTTTGAACTTCTGAGTTTGTAATCCCCACCATTTTGCTGGAAAGTTATCAAGGCAGCTCTCCTTCAGCTATCTGGTTGGCATGCTATAGGTGAGGTCCTCTCCACACAGTCTACCAGGAAGTCTTCAGAGAAACCAAATAAATAAAAGGTTGAGACCTAGCTCCCAGTAGGAAGCTCAGGACAACAAAAACCAGCTCCTGTCTAAAGTACAAGTTACCTGGATGTGGTCCTTTAGAAGCACCCCACTTAACGAAGCGATTAAGCAGCAGTTCCTGAAGTATTGGTAGTGTGGGAGCTATTGCAGCACCCTTGTCACCACAGGGCTTAGCTGCACCATCCCACTGCTGGAAAAGCATCTTTCTGACAGACCACTTCACCTTTCCTACATTAAGCGGGATAAGTCTACCACCTCCCTCTGCACTGAGACTGCATCGTTGTCACAGTATGATTCTGAGTTGAGCCCAGGCAGCGGAAAACAAAATTTCTACCTAAAAAGCAATGGACTGGACTGACACTTTTTTCAGGATTTCTTTTATTCCTAGTTTACTTAACAGTCTCATTTCCATTGTTTTTAACTCTGCTGATTAAAGGGATTTAATCATGCTCCTTTTTTCTCCTTTCATACATTTTCTGTAGCTCTTAGTTTATAACTTATATTATTTATATTCATTTCATTCTGGTCATAGAACAACAACATTGCTTCACTTAAAGGCTTACTTTCACTAAGTAAATGCTTATTTCATAAATATTAAACAGAGGAATTTCTCATCAAAATCTTATTATGAGCACTATGTTGAGAGTTTACCCTGTGTTTATACACATTTTAAAATAATGAACCACAGTCACACTACTTTGAGTAGTTATGGATACATTCCCTCTGTTCCATTTTTAAAACACATATACATACGTACATAAAATGAATATAATTTTGTACCTGCTTTTCCCCTTGCTAGGTTGCTTTTTTAGGCAGTGTGGATATTTTTCCACTTTTTTATACTGTGGATTTCGAATATAATGTGAAATAGTTCCAGTCATCTCTCAGATGCTTGTGTTTATATTTTTTCTCTTAACTGATTTGATTCATAATTATTTTCAGCATTTCTAAGTTGGCCCTGTTAAAGGACCAAGTGTAGAGCATATGGGTTACATAGTTATATATTTGATTCTGTTTCCACATAAGAAATGTAAATCAGTCTCCATCATTTCCATTGAATTAGGCACCACTAGCGTGATAATCAAGCGCTTTCTGCAGCACACAGTGCCCCCAGGTCAAACACACTTACAGGTCAGGAAATATTCATCTACAGTTTTACAAGTTTGAGAGGCAGAACTGTATTGTGCTGAAACATCTGTTAGTCGAAGAGAAAGGCCCCACAATAATTATTTTCCCCCCCTTGCACATTACTAAAGGGTACTTTTGGAGCTCACTCTGCACTGAGCCCTGATGGAAGGAAGAACGTGCCAGCTACATCCATATTGTGATTTTTCTGTTGGAATGGTTGAGCACAACGATTTAAAACCTTTTTCTCCCAGGCTGTCAATGACTTGGGCGTGGTGAATAAGCAAGAACACCCTTCCTCCATTGCTTTTGCTGTTTCATTCCTTCTAGTATATAATTTTTTTTTTAAATTTGATTTAAACATTCCCTTCCACCCACTTTCACTGAATAAGTGAAATGTGTGATCATAACCAAGTAGTCTGAATATCTCTCGTCTATTACTGGTACACTGGCATATAGAGAGTCTTCATTTCTTTGAATTTCTTTGTATTTTGATTTTGACATAAGTAGGAACTGATTTTTTTCTGTCTTCTTTTGTTGCCCATTTAATGTCCCTGGCTGTAGCTAGGCTCTTCTGAAGATCGTTTTCCTCTCTGCTGAGCAGATCATCCAGACTGCTTGGTTGCCTGTGCTAACAGAAGGGAAAATGATGTTCCACAAACCCCAAACCCTCTACTTTCCCATATATAAAAATCTGGTAAAATACAAGACTCTGCTGGTTTTTCCCTCCAAAAAAAAAAGTCATAACATAAACCTGCATACATGCGGGGCTCTAGATCCATATTTCTTGTGCTTCCCAAACTTGTATTCCCTCCTTGTAATTTATGTATCCAAGGAATGGGGTGATACTTTTGTGCAATAAGTGAGCTTGTAGAACTCCGTGAACTGAGTATTGCCTACATGGGGCATGCATTTAGGACACTAACCCCATGTATTTCTTAGAAAACAGAATGTTTTATATTTAGGCTTACTTAATTAAAATCTCTTTCAAACTGTTAACAAAATGTCTTCCGAACTGTAATGAAGTGAGAGAGAATGGATAAAGAACGGGGACACACACAGCTTTCCTCTATCTTGGCAAAATGTTAAGCTGCAACTAATTTTATTCACAATAGCACAATACTGTCTCTGTTCATGAAAACATCATTTGGCATTTTTTTGTGTTTCTTAATAAAATAAAGACTCTTGCAAAATTCCAATTACTTATGCTTGAAAGATTTTCATAGCCCAGCTCAGATAGATCAACATTGATGATTTTTAAAATATTAAGCATTAGTAATGAAGTGATGCAATATCTTGCAGCCTGGGGGCTTTCTTCTGAGGCATTTTTCCAAAATGTATATAAACACAGTAAACTCTTAACAGTACTTAAAATGAGGTGTTGGTGACAATTTTACAGCACATTTCAATCTTAATATTTATGAAATACACATTTACTCAATAAAAATAAGTCTCTAGGAAACGCTGTGTGGTTTGGTGGCCAGGATGCAGACCTATGAGTCAGAAGTTTGCGTTCTATTTCTGGACGTGCCAGAAGGCTTTTTCTATAATTATCAGCATCTATATTTGTCTCCTTTTTCTCACTCTCTTTTGTCATATATTTGGAAACTCACAAGAAATACAAGAAATAATTTTAGACAGAGGGTGTCACCATCCGTTTTGGGTTGTATCCTGATGCTTGGAGAAAGTAATACAAATTGCCTCAATACTTTCAAATCCTGAAATGTTATTCCTGTTTGAACCCTGTTCATTCACTTCTACCCACATAGAATAACAATATTAGTGAATAGGTACCCAATATCCCGGCTAGAGATACACATTTATGAAGCTATTTAGCCCAAATACAGAAAATTCCCAGTTTTCCTCATGCCATTCTTCTACTGCATTGTCAATTTGGACAAAATCAATCAATTAATAAACCAACCAGGCTTTAGATGAGATTTTCTGAAACATGAGAGGGAAATACTGGGATCTGAGTTTTCCTCCTGCCTTGTGTACCTTCAGTAACTATTTCATGCCTTCAAATTTTTTTTTAAGCCAATAAGATTCCAGTAATTGATACTACAGTATTTCAAGTGAGAATCTAAGAAAATCTTCTATTCATAAGTCTCACATTATAATAAAAACATGTTTTCACCACTAGTTTAGAGAGAGGGAAATTTGTACCTATTCTTATTCCAGGATAGAACGAACTACTGAAAATTGCAATGTGTTCAATTAAATTCTATTAGGGATTTTTACAAAAAAAGTAGTCATTCACCATAAAGGAAGTAATATGATTGTGATTTTTAAATGAGGTATCTAGTGGCAGGGGAACAAAAATCAAAACATCAGCTAAAAGCAATAAACTGCATGGTGCTAAACTGAAAAAAAAATAAATCTCTATGACATTACAAAAATCAAATATCTTTCCAATGATGCCAACAGAATGAGAACAACTATGTTATACCCACTGTTGCATAAAATAACACAATTTATTGAGGCAATTTGTCTTCAATCTCTGTTGTATGAATAATGTATTGATAAAAAGATGGGCATAGGTGACATATCTTCAGTTATATTTTGGAAATTTCAAACATCTATATTAGGACAGAAGAACTAGACACAAATAATTTATAGTGAGACATTTGAATACCTTGGTTTAACTTTGGTACCTTAATCTTCATATGCAGCATAGTTTTCGAGACAATAATCCTAAAATCAAGCTCAGTTACATAGAGTGGAACATAGGAATCATAGAATCATAGAATCTTTAAGGTTGGAAAAGACCTTTAAGGTCATCAAGTCCAACTGTCAACCTAACACCACAATGTCCACTAAACCATGTTCTGAAGTGCCATGTCTACACGTTTTTTGAACACCTCCAGGGATGTTGACTCCACTACTTCCCTGGGCAGCCTGTTCCAATGCCTGACCGCTCTTTCAGTAAATAAATTTTTCCTAATATCCATTCTAAACCTCCCCTGATGCAACTTGGGGGCATTTCCTCACATCCTATCACTAGTTACTTGGGAGAAGAGACCAACACACACCTCCCTACAACCTCCTTTCAGGTAGTTGAAGGGAGCAATGAAGTCTTCCCTCAGCTTCCTCTTCTCCAAACTAAACAAACCCAGTTCTCTCAGCCACTCCTCATAAGACTTGTGCTCCAGACCCCTCAACAGCTTTGTTGCCCTTCTCTGGATGCGCTCCAGCAACTCAATGTCCTTCTTACATTGAGGGACCCAAAACTGAACACAGTGTTTGAGATGCAGCCTCACCAGTGTTGAATACAGGGGCACTATAACTTCCCTACTCCTGTTGGCCATACTGTTCCTGATGCAAGCCAGGATACTGTTGGCTTTCTGGACCACATGGTCACACTGCTGGCTCACGTTCAGCTGGCTGTCAACCAGCACCCCCAGGTGTCTCTATGCTGGGCAGCTTTCCAGCCACTCTTCCCCAGGCCTGTAGCGCTGCATGGGGTTATTGTGATCGAAGTGCAGGACCTGGCACTTGGCCTTGTTGAACCTCATACAGTTCACCTCGGCCCAACGATCCAGCCTGTCCAGGTCCCTCTGCAGAGCCTTCCTACCCTTGAGCAGATTGACACTCCCACCCAATTTGGTGTCATCTACAAACTTACTGAGGGAGCACTCAATGCCCTCATCCAGATTGTTGATGAAAATATTTAACAAGACTGCCCTGGGGAGCACCGCTTGTGACTGGCTGCCAACTGGATTTAACTCCATTCACCACAACTCTTTGGGCTCGGCCATCCAGCCAGTTTTTAACCCACCACAGAGTACACCTATCCAAGCTATCGGCTGCCAGCTTCTCTAAGAGAAGGCTGTGAGAGACGGTATCAAAGGCTTTGCTAAAATCCAGGTTGATAACATCCACAGCCTTTCCCTCATGGTCAGGCTGACAGGCCTGTAGTTCCCCAGATCCTCCATTGCTGGAAGGATGACTAGAGCCAATTTACATAATCTTACAGGATTTTACTTCTCTTAATAGCCAGCTTACAAATATTCACAGCAGAAGTAGGCTTTCTAATGTGAAATGTTAAGTTTACCACTTGTGTTCCGCATGACTAGGTTTTCTTTTCAATTTTTAATTGTAATTTTGATGTGCAACTGGACCTGATGTCTACTGTCCAATTTAAAATTAACATATGCTCCATTTATATCCAAGGAACTATTCAAGTTGCTAGACCTAATTCTTTAGCTAGAAAATCCTAAGTGATGAAAATATTATAATTGTCTTGGTTGTTGCTGAATCCTTTTATTTCTGGAGAATATATACACTTCTGTTCTTATCAGTTCATTTTATTCTTGTTTACAGCCTTTTGGAAGATGACCTTTTTTTTCCCCACAAATATAGCAACTTTGTCCAAAAGATTCTCTGGTAGAGATGGTAGGATTCTCCATCACTGCCGAGCCCAAGTTCTCAATGCCTGCTTTGTCTAATATCTCCATCTTTCTAATGGAAGATATACATTACTTTACTTACAACACAGCAGTTAGTCTCTTCAGTCTTGTATTCCTTCGCAATATGTCCCAGGTTTCTGTTTCTGAACAGTTTTACACAGGTCATTCCTTGATGGTGTCTTATGCATTGGGTCCTTTTTGGCCCATTCTCATTTGATATTTGTAGGCTTAAAATGCATCATTTTTTTTCTTCCTTCCTTTGGAGACATATCTGTGGAGGCCTCCTGTTTCTCCTGCTGATCTACTTCTACTCAGTAATTGCTGCAGTAAGTGAGAAGGTAGCATCTTCCAAAGAGAGAGTTGCCTTTGGCACCTGTGTTTTGCTATTCTTTTTATGTTCACTGTCTTTTGTATGAAAAAGCTTTAATTTATGTTACCTTTTATCACATAATCTGCTTCATTTTCTCGTGGTTAATAATTTCTATACTCTTATTAGCAATAGTGACTACATAAAAGACTCTCAACTTCCAGATGAACTGTATGAAAGTATTTTATGAAAATATAACCATCCCCATCCCCTGAAACTCTGCAGCACCAAGCAGGAATCTGAATTTCTTTCTATGGGCTTTGAAGTTTTGTTTTTCAAAATTTTTAGCATAGCTTTTACAAAGACACTTCACTGTGGATACCCTAGACACTGAAGAATTTATAACCATAATCCTTTAGCAGCATATCAGAAACACTCTTAACAAATCATATTGTGGTCCATTATTTGTCACTGCCTCACTTGGTATGCCATATTTAGCAGATATTGATTTTACATGAGAGAAGCAGTTGAACCAGCACAGAAGCAGCACTCAGAGTGCTATTTCTGGATAAAGGAAAAAATAATTTTAAAAAAAAGTGTAATATTTTGCAGTATAAACAAACAAATTAATGCCAGCCTTGTACACAAAACTGAAGTTTCCTTTAATATACCTGAATTACAGATTTTCTCGATTCAGTGTCCTCCTCTCTTCAGTCATCTACTGTTACAAGCTTTTCTTTGCTGTGAAGTTTTGTAACTGTTCCATTGCATTTCACCTCATTTTCTTTATGGTATTTTTCTGTTTCCTAGGGAATTTAGTTTTTCCTGTGAATGCCTACAATTCATCCCTGTCTCTCTGTTTTTGCTCTTTAACTTTTGGGCATCTCTTTTCTCAGTCTCCTACAGTGTAAATTCCTTCAAGAAGACATAGTATATGTGAATGCAAATTGTTATTGTACTGCTAAGTTTCAGTGTAGACAGGCTGATCCTCTGAAGACGCCCCATACTAAGAGGTGTGTTCAGCTCTGCAAGAGTTAAGAAGCCCATTTCTATGTTTATAGCAGCATTTAAAATGTATATTTAAAAGGAAAAATATTTGCAGCAAGGGATGAATTAACATTTAAAGGTAATTACTTAGTTGTATTTTTAAAGTAACCTTTCTAATGAATAGATGCCACAATAAATTACATTTATTTCAAAAAAGAGTCAAACTACTCTTCGTAGAGGGATAATGGATGCCTTTAATGACAAGTCATATAATATGTGCATTCACAAATGAATATTCATGCCGCAAGCGTTCACAGATACTGACAATATTTCACTTATTCTATGAGGGAGCAAAGTAATCATGTACCACATCTAGTGAATAATCAAAGAGCAAGTAGATCAGAGACAACTCAGGGGATGAAACTTTTTCAGATAAATCATTTGTTAAACAATTACAACTAATGAGCATATTCATAAAAATCAGGCTATTCATTGATAATACATCAAGTGACTAAAAGTCTATGTTTGATGGCTACATTATTTGCCATGAATAGTTCATCCATCTTCAACTGTAAAGCTTTAATTTTTCTTTTAAAGTGTGAACAAATACGGCAGAAATTATCTCTGAAATTTGGAAAAACTGAGCTTTCTTCCTTTTTATGCCAACAGGTTTCCTACTTGACTTTGAATAAAATATTTATAGTCAGAACCTGCTGTACTTGTTCACAGTGGCCAAGATTCCTCCACTATTTTGATGCTATTTGTGACAGCAATGGTTTCAAAGGAGTCCAGGGATATGACATATCCCTTGCATGGCTGTGAAGGAAGCTGGACTTGGGTTTTTTTCGGTTGCTTGAGCAACTGGCGTGCAAGCTGTCTGCTCTAGCTTATGTGAGGTCCTATCCAGTCCTGTCTACTCCATACTGTCCCAAGCAGCCTAACTCTCTGAGGTGGTTTTTCTCCTGTGACAGAGTCCTCTAGCATTCTTGTCCACCTCAGTTTATTCCAATTCAGGCATCTCATTTTTGTGGTGAGATGCTAAGAGTGGGATGGTATGGAAGGAGGGGGCAAACCTGCTGGCACACCCTTTGAATACTGGGTGATGAGTAATTTTGAGCGTGGCCATTGTCAACCACTTGCCAGTGCAGCTTTCAGACTTCAAGCATACCCCCACCCTGCACGTAAGCTACCTTGCTTGGCGAGCCAGCTGACACATGCTAGATTACAAATCAGCAGGTGAACTGTGTGGGTGCTCAGCAGGTTGTGGCTGCAGTCTGAGTTCTGGCCCCAAAATTAAAATGGCATGTCCTTAATCTCAGCTTCAGCTGGAAGATGCAGCACGTTGCCTTAGCTCACTTTTCAGAATCAGGATCCTGTCCTCAGTTTCATCTGTTTCTGTTAAGCATCAGAGAGGCAGCCTGAGAGCCAGACCTGTGAGCCATGTCCTTCCCAGCTGCGTTGCTGCTACCCTGATGCCACTTGCATTGAAAACATCCCTGCTAGCCCTTCCTTTGCACAGAGCATTGCTGGTGGACAGAGCATAGCTAACGTGTTTGAAGCCCTGGAGCCAGTTCACAGCAGGGAATAACAACAGGCAAGGCTAGCAGGAGAACAGAACCATCTGGGTGCACACATAGGGTTGGACTGCAAACGCAGGTTGAGAAGAAATTAAATAATTTAATTCTCTGGCCTTGGGAATGGGATTCTCTCTCCTCCTGTGTGAAGTGAGGCGAATGGTTGCTGACTGGGGGTCACTCCCTTTTTCAGGTCTGGCTTCACACTGTGGGATCTGGTTTGCAGATGTGCTGAATATTTGTTATTTTAGCTGAATCAGTGGTCCTCATTTTTGAACATCTGCAGAGCCAGCTAATAGGTACCAGCCTCTGCAAGGAGGATGAAATGTTTAATACAGGGTCGGAGGCAGGATGTGTAAGGGAGGTGAGAGTTCAGAACTGGAAATAAGTTCATCTGAACTGCAAGCAGTTTACAAAGAGCACAACGCACCTAAGTCACTGTGGTCAGACGCACAGAATCCAGAAAGAATTGGCACACGGTTTTGTAAGATTCATAGCAAGGAGTTTGAACAGAGCTATTATCCTGTGGGTTTGAACCGTGAGAAAAAATAATAACAAACACAATAAAAGTCTTTGAGACAAGTATGTGGTGGGGGGATGAGTGTTATAGTGAGGTTCATGTGTTTGGCCTCTCAGACATGGTATGTCTTAGCAGAATCATTTGTGGAAGGAATAGCTAAAAGCATAAAGTAAGTGAAAATAGGATAAAACATAAAGTGATTCTGCTGAAGATGCCTTACAGTATACTGACTTCACACCTTCCTTTATTAGGAAATTGATTTTACAGATTAGAGATACTGCATTTTCTTAGTCTGTCTTGTCTTCAGCCTGATGTCACATAGGAAACTATTAGTTCAACTGTAGAGGATGCAGTTTTTGTAGAATTATAAGATTAGTAAAGAAAGAACTAGAGAGGGAGCTCCAGATTGTGCTGAAAGAGCATCTATCTGACTGTAGAGTGATTGCTCCTCAAATATCAGTCTTGAGACAGAACTCATTAAACATTTTTGTTAATGACCTTGACACCAAAAATGGCACTGTGCTAAATGTGCTGATAACAAGCAGTTGTGAGGCACTGACAATATTCAAGAAGAGTTAGAATATTCAGGGTACACTTTAGAATATCACTGACAATCGGAGTGGCACAAATAGGGTTCAGTACAGTAGCTGAAAGTGGAATTTGGGATGAATAACACAAAGTTCATCAGTAAATTTGGAATTTGTCAACTCTTAAAAATTGATGAGGATAAAGAAGCCAAGATGAGGATAAAGCCAAATTGATGAGGATAAAGAAGCCAACAGTATTAGTCTATTATGGGAATATATGAGACATCAGTCTGACATATATAGTTTCAAAAATGTATGTGAAAGCTTAAGATGTAGCATCTCCAGTACTGAGAGGAAAGTATTAGTGCTAATGTATAAGACCCTGTCTGCAATATTTTGTTCCGTGGTGGATGGTTATGTGTAATGAAGATGAATCCAGAGTTGAACAGGTACAGAGCAGGAGGATTAAAATGAATGGGTAATAGAAAACTTTACTTAGAGGAGGGAGATTAGAAGAGCATAGTTTATTTGGGTTAGTAAAAGTAAAAAAGAGGAATTATTTGCTGTCTGTAAGGAAATCAGTTAACACTGGGTGTGGACAATACTGCCACAAAGGAAAAGGGTATAAACTGAATCTGGTTAAGTGTGGTTTGGAAGCTAAAGGAGGTCTGGAACAGCTCTCCAACAGGAAAGCAACAATATTTCATTTTTGTCTGGAGTTTGATCTGGTTTAGGAAGTGGTTTCCTACAGCAAAAAAAGAAAGGCATCTGAGCCATATGATCTCATCCCTTTGTTCCTGTGGGAAGACATTAGACGTGAAATCCCGAGGGACACCTAGTTTTGGACCAGACATGAAGATAAAGTCTGGGGAGGCAAGGACTGCTTATGCGGCTCAAAAGGGATATTGCTGTGAGGTGCTGGTAAGGCTAAGTAATAGAAGAAGGTGCATGGATAGAGGCAACAACACATAAGAGAAATAGCTTAGATGAGGAATGAGGTGGAGCGCCAGACCCTGGAAGTCTGGAGAAAGACTGAGACGAGATTGAGGAGACTGGCTGTATGCCATGGGGATGTGGATAAGCAACTGGAAGAAAAATCATAGAATCATAGAATATTTAAGGTTGGAAAAGACCTCCAAGATTATCAAGTCAACCATCAACCTAACACCACCATGTCCGCTAAACCATGTTCTGAAGTGCTGCGTCTACATGTTTTTTTAACACCTCTAGGGATGGTGACTCCACTAATTCCCTGGGCAGCCTGTTCCAGAGCCTGACCACTCTTTCAGTAAAGAATTTTTTCCTAATATCCAACCTAAACCTCCCCTGCTGCAACTTGAGGCCATTTTTTCTTGTCCTATTGATAGCCTCCTCTTCTCTAGACTAAGCAATCCCAGTTCCCTCAGCTGCTCCTCATAAGACTTGTGCTGTGAACAAGGAATCAGAGGAGGAAAAGAAACAGGAAGCAAGACAGACATCATAGACTGGATCCAGCATAGACCAATTCTCCTCAGAGCCCAGAAAAGAACCAGCAGTTCCTGAGTTCACCCATTCCTTTGTTGACACAAAATACCTGTGAAACCTTGTGTTGCTGCATGCTATACTACAGGTCTACATCTAATACAATTTATTATCACCCTTAATCCCAGAGATCTGGCTGGGAGTCCTCATTATCCTGTTGCAACTGTGAGCACAACAGCTGTCACTACAATGTTCATGATTAGGAAGATATATCTGGGTGATACTAAAAATCTACAAAAGCTAACAAGAGACTCACGTTAGAAATTAACACTAGAAACCCTGTCGTGGCATACTGAATGGTTGTTTCAGTCGCTCTGAAGTCAGGATACTCTGAAAAAGTCCTAAAGATTGGGGAAAATCAAGTATAAGAAAAATAATTCTTAGTTAATTCTACTCTAATTAAATTGAAGAACTGTGGAAAGTATCAGTTTGTTTTTAACTTAACTGTAATTCTATTAGTTCAGGATAAGATCTTTCCTTCAAGACTAAGAGAGTTGGGCATTCTGGACATATTTTGTTTTCAAAGTAAAAATACCACTAAAATCATCTAGCTTTTATTTGCACTATTTTATATTTAGATTTCTCTAGCACTATGCTGTGCCTTTAGTTTGGGGCTCCTAAAATAAACTTAATTAAAAACCACACGGTTTTCATGGGGCAGTTAAGTTCTGTAGATGATCCAGAATGGATGAAGTCTGGGAAAGAATAAGTCTAGCTGCAATTTAGTTCAGAAAACACAAACTACTGCAACATAAAATGATTGAGATTAAAATATACAAAACAAATAATTGGAGGGATAAAAAGATGCTGTAAAAATTCAGAACATTCAGTTCTTACTGCATTTTTATTCACTGCTTTAAAAACCATTTGAGACATGTAAGGAGGTTTATTTTTTTTTCCACAGGGCAGGCAATATCAGCAGGTTGGTAAATCTTCCTAAATTCCAGCATGACTATAAATAGCCACAAGAGAATTACTGAATATCTCCAGTAAAATGATGACAGTTTATCATCTGTCAGCATCTACCTTCCTTATATTTTCTGTCTTGTAAAGAAACACAGAGATTTTAGCTAGGTAAAAACTGACAAATCACTTGATGGGCATTTGTCCTTCATCCAGCAGGGCAATTTGTGCTGGTACCAAGCAAAAAGAAATTAACATTTTTGAGATCTAAAGAAACTATAACATTTGTGCTCAGGCAGACCAGGTTCTGTTATTAAGAATCAACTTTATGTATTAATTTTCCTTTGAAGTTATTTAATCCCTTTTGTAATCTGACTAGGACTTGACATCTTGCATAGAGGCTGTATTTTAAAATGATTTTATTTTAGTTCTACTTCTATCCTTGCACTGTTGCCTACCATTTTAATAATCTCCACTTACTTATGTGAGACAGTTTTAATTTTTCTAAATTATTACCTGGAGCAGAATGGGAATATCTAGTTGCTATAGGTACCCATATTACCTTTCTGTGCATGCTTAGAAAAACATTATGGATGTTTCTATGTTACATGAAAAAGGCTCTGTGTGATGGTTTAGCCCGAATTACCACACAGTTTCTCACTCACCCTCCCACTCCCCAGGGGGATGGGGGAGAGAATTGGGAAGGAAGGAGAACTCGTGGGTTGAGATGAAGACAATTTACTAAAATAAAAGGGAAAACTATAATAATAACAGACTATAAGGATATTAAAAATATACAAAGTGAACAATATATGTTTTCTCACCACCCGATGTACCAATGACCGATACAGCCCGTCCCGAGCAGCGATCACGGAAACAAAACCGAGCAGCAAGCAAAGGAGCAAAAGGGAGCCAGCAAGGTAGGAGGAACAATGCCAGCAAAAACAAGCAGGAAGGATGGATGCCAGGAAGGCAGATACCCACCCTCGCCTGCCCCCACTTATATACTGAGCATGACGTTTATGGCATGGAATACTCTCTTTGGCCAGTTTGGATCAATTATGCTGTCTATCTTTCTCCCAGCTTCCTACATCTGCAAATTAGCAAGACTTGGAAAGCAGGACGGTGTCCTTGGTCTCATTCACAACAACTTGTATCATCAGGGTGTTTATCAACATTCTTCACACACGAAATCCAAAACATACCAGCTACTGAGAGGAAAAATTAACTCCATCCCTGCCAAAACCAGGACACTCTGTTATCCTTTTTCTTCAAACTTATCTTCATTTTGGAGAGAGACACTATTTTGATGCTACTTGATACAGAGGGCACATCGTACACTTGTGTTTCTCCTGGACACCAACTCCCATGGAGTCTTGCCAGAATGTTTTGTCAGCCTTTGATTACAGCAAAGTAAAACTCAAAGGGTCAAAGGGCAAATAAAAACCATTGCTGCTTTTAGGCACACTCATGGGAGACATGCAACAGACAGCTGTTGTGAGGCTTAGCACAGAAAGGAATAAAGTATGGTCCTAAGCGTGGTACTAAAGGGTAACAGAATACCATAGGGTGCCCAGGGTAGTGCTTATTATTGAAGATCGTTACCGAAGGTGGGATATCAGTGAGCATAAATGATATCTGAAGAGTGGCACAAACATAACTTGAGGCACGATCCTGCAGAAATGTGAATGAATTTATTAAATAAGGCCTTAAATATAGGGGGACGGGAGGAGAAAGGGTTAAGAAACACCTGATCTGTTTATTTTCTTTTGGAATTTACCTTTCATGCTTCATCTCAAGAATAAGTATAGGAAATATAGGTGCAATCGCATGGCAAGTAAGCATGCACATATGAGCTCTGGTCCAGGGAAGGCAGGTAATGGTAATAAAGGTATACTGGGATGGGTTGCTCTGTGGGTTAGCAAACTGAATACAAAACTGCCTGGGAAACTTTGCCTTGCACTTTGCTTGGTAGCCCATATCTTCATTAGTGTGACCTGTGCTAACCAGCTAGAATCTGTTTAGTTGCTTTCAGCCTGAAAGCTGAATGCAAAATTGAGTAAGCTTTCTGCAAGTAGCTTGCCCTGCCCTGCTTTGAGTATTTATGTTTGCGTACTAAATCCATATAGCTTGGCAATACTCTATAATACAAAATTGCTTGGTTTCCTCCTTATTTTATATTTTTATAGCTATACTGTTCAGTGGTTTAAGATCATAACATTAGTTTCATCATTGACATAACCAAGAGGCAAGATCAGTTCCTGAAATTTCTTATTCTTGGCACTGGCTTGTGCTGTTTTAAACCATGTCTTCCTTCTACAGCTAGATGATTAAAAAAAATGGTACCCCCTGTGCATTTAGGTCATGAGATTCAGCATAAGTAGTTACAGACAGTGCCAAAGGCACAGAAAATTGGATGGGAAGGGCATCCGGGGAATTGTCTTCTGTTCGCTGTCTGTGGCTCTGGTGCTTAGTGATTTGCTAGGGCCATGATTGCTATTTTCCCTCTTTCTTGTTGTGCATTAAAATTCAGGGCAAAATACCGTCATGCCAGGACCAGTCCCCAGGTGTGGCCTAGAGCATATGATCACTGCTTTCTGGAAGGGGTGTTGTGCCCTCTTCCTTTGTGCAATCTGTTGTTCTGTTGCACAAACTTTTAGTTATTCAATGTTACAAAACCAATAACAAAAGGCATTAAAAAACTGCTATGCATATGATGATTTGTCAACATAGAGATTTATATTCTCACAAGGTCGTTATTGGCAAAAGCTTCAATTCTGGCAATATTTATTTCTTAGTTAAAAAAAAAAAACCTGATGTTCAGCTAAACAGGTGTCAATTTCTATTTAGTATTTAGACACATCCCTTGGTGAAATCCAATACTTCAGAAGAGAAAGCATTACAAAGACAACAGCAATGATCATATTTTGTGTTCTCATTCCTACTGCATAATTTTCAACAGTGAAGGCTTTAACAAAGGCTTTTGAAAAAATAATCAGTACTTCTATTCTGTTCATAGATAGGATGAGTTGGGGAAAATGAACCCTGTGAGCATCCCACTATTTAAAGAATGGTTATTGAAGAGTATGGGATGGAATAGGTAGTCATGTCAAGGCAATACTCTTATCACTACTGCTCTCTTTGTAATCACATATGGTATGGAAATACAATTAACCATTGCGGAGTTCTGCTTGGTTTTGTCAAAATTATTCTGGTTTTCCAAGATAACAGTAAACATGAATCCCATACTTGGAGTCAAAATATAGATTTCAGTGCGAAGGGTAGCATTTGAGGGTGGCAATATTGAATGTGTATTTTTACTTCAATTTCGTTTTTATGGTCTCATTTTCTTGCTTTTAATATTGATCTGTATTTTTATGTTAATTAACTTAAACCTAACTTCTTAATATTATATCAGGGAAAAATGTGCAACTTTGCTAACCTCAGAAAACTTTGGACCTGTATTATGTTGGAGATTAGATTACAAATTTAGAAGAGATGGCTTGGCTTTTCTATGGGAATAAACAGGGACATGTTAAACAAAACAGAGCATCACATGCATCTGGCTGTTTAGTACAGTGATGTTGTTCAGACAAAAGCTTTTAATAACTTAGTTGCTCTCAATGCTCCTTATTCACATGAGTGAACTGGTAAGTGCATGCCATGAACCATAAAAAACTGGACACAATAAGATTAATATACCTACAGAAAGCAAGTTTTACCGACATGTTTTATATATAAATTGCAGAAAGATTCACATACATTCACACTGGAACATACATCACCAGACATCCACCCTGGAGTGGGACAGACTCTCAAGGTGGCTATCAGGAAAATGGCATCAGTGGCTGTTTTTTATCAGTCGAGGATCTGTCTCATTGTCCATCCGACAAACATTGCCAGGTTTGAGTGGAGGGAGCAGTAGCAATTCAGCAAGTTAGTGACAGAGATGGAGGAACTCTCCCCTTCCTCCTTCAATATTCAGTGAATCTCCTTTTGAAAAGTCCTGAAAAGAAATAGAGCAAGGAGAGACAGGCAAGCTCACAGATATGCACATCTTACAGAACTCAGCTTCATCTACAAGGGCTGGATCCTAAGCATCTATCTCAAGATATGCCTCCAGTGTGTGAAAGCCTTTACAACATGTAGCTTGCCACTCGGCCAGCTAAAAAACATACTTAAGCTAAAAAAAAACCAAACTCATTTCCATCTATGCCCTTTAAGAAAGGAATGCACAAAAGTAATTTCTGCTGTTTGAGGCTTGAAAATAGCTTTTCAGTGCTAAGCACAAAACAGACAACAGAGATTTTAAAATATAAGACTATCTAAGAGATCACACTCTTTTTTCCTGTATAGCTGGTAAGCTTTGTCTGATGCTATGCTTATAACATAAATTACTGAGGCTCATGCAAGTAACAGTAACTTGAAGAGATGAATGAATGAAGGAATTAATAAATATATATGCAGTGGTAGCGTAGCTTGATAAATTCACCTCAACACTTCAACTCTATTTATTTCTTGTTAAAAATGAATGCTTTTGAGAAAATTACAAGAGACACCAATGTTGGATTAGGCATCTTCTGCTGAAGACCCCATGACTCTTGAGAAGGTCATGATTCTCTAAGATGAAAGGGTCTTTAATAACAAAAAGATCCCGAATGAGACAAATGGTACCACTGTAGTTGCAGCACCATAAAGTACTTTCCAGTTTCAACTGTCCACTGTAATAGTAGTCTTCTGTGTTAGCATGTTCCATTCATTCTTTGATAAAACATGTTGCCACATCTCCATGGGAATACATGGGGAACATGTTACGGTCTGAGCAGAGTCTGAAGATTTTATTCCAGCTGTCACTTCCAAGAAGGTAATAATTCATGTCCAATGAATTCAAGAGGAGTGACACTCCTTTATTTCTTTTAATCATAAATTTTGCCATGATTTTAATTTGGGCTGTGTTCCAGGCCAGAGCCTAAAAACTTGTACCTTGGTTCAATGGGAGTTTAGCAAAGAGCTTGTTAAGACTGTTGAGGTTATACATGCTTTTGGATCAGTCTAGTTTAGTGCTGAGTCACAGGTGACTAAGGATGTCCAACTCTGTCTCACATATTTAGGTTTGACTCACTTGCTTTAATTTATGCAGAAACTGAAAAAAGCAGCTGACAGACTTAGCACCAGTATGCTGACATACCTTGGTTGTGTCTCAGCACAAATTCTAGAATGATGCTTTTAACAACATTGAGCTATTTTTCTGTGACTTTTTTTTCTTTCTACAAAAGGACATGCAACAAAGCACAGGGGACAATGTTCTGTAGTTTATTACTGACGTGGAAATAACACTGGAAGTTCAACAGTTGATTTACCTTGATACCAGTTAGGAGTAATTCAAGGCTGTCAATCTCTTTTTTTTTTTTTAGTAATTGATGTATCATCAACAAAGTGTTTGGGCAAAATGATGGAGAAAATATGTAAATGACAGCTGTTACTTAGATACATCATCTTTTATCTACAGAAGATAAGCTGTTAGGTGAAAAACGCATCATGCTGAGGCTTTGCACTGTGCCAGGCACAAGGGTCAGGTCTGAGCTCCAGGTACCAGTGCCATATGAACAGCAGCCATAATACACTCTTCCTTTTGGCATTAGGATTTTAGGTCTAAAATGTGACAAAGTCTAGTTATTTCCCCAGTCTAATCCTGAACCAGAGCATCAGCAAGGCTTTCAAAAATCCCAGTGAACTTAAGCCAATGGGGAGTATAGCTAAAAAAATCCCTTTCCTTATTTATAGCTTCATATGTCTTACTGAATAAAGTAAAAGTCACTTTAAGTGTGAGCAATCACATTTAGTATTGCTGAAATACAGAGTCAACACACTGGCAACATACCTTCAAAGTAAACCTTAATAAGTACAGAAGTTTCAGGATAAACATCAGAGCACGGCTGAGCTTTGCTTCACTCTGAAAAGTCATCCACCTAATGGCTGTTTCTCTGAATCAGATATTTTAATCCTCTTAGAAGACTTAAAATGATCCACTCTGAGAGTTACTCTGCCATTTCTATATTTAATGGCAAAACGTTACTGGAAATTCACACTGTTCACAAAATTCTGATCGTGCAGTCTCTTAATGAGAGAAACTTGTCCATTTTACTTGGAACTAAAGAAATAAGACTTTTAAAGTTTAGATTAAGACTTCTGAAGGTAAGTAATGGATATTTTACCTTGCTTTGAAAAATCTGAGTGATTTGATATTTAGGTAAGAAAATAAAATATAAAACTGCATGGACTTCTCATTCAGATATCTCTATGCTTGACAGAGCAGGCTCCTACTTTTACAAGCTTTTTAATTTTACTGGTATTAACATGTAAGTCACAAATGCAGTGACAAATATAGAATAATTACTACGGCAGTCAATTCCACGATCACTTCACTTTGCCCCCGGAGCCAAGTGATAATAATCAGACAGGGGCATGCTACTTTGCTCAGACTAATGGATCTTACTCAAGTACCCATGCGCCCTTAGTCACGTCCACGTTCCTTGTGTACATTTACATGTGCATTTTTTTTGCCAGAATAAATACACAGCAAGTAGGAGATGCAACCTGCAATGCACAGCCAGCCTTACAACTAAATTTTTCCTTCAGTCACTGGTATAACAGAGTAACAGCTTTTCTCGTAGCATTTTCTTGGTTATACTGTCACTGTACAGACTTTACTACCACTTAAAATAGCAGTGTATGCCAGACTGCTGACCTACCGACCAGGACAGCGGTCCTTTGATTTTGCACCGTTGATACACTAATGTCATACTGTTATTTTTAAACACTTGGAACGCACCACGCCACCCAATCTGGTATTAGTAAATCTTGCCTAGGCAATTTCTTTTCTCCTGCTGCTCCAGTGGAGCAGTTCATGCTGCTTTTTCCTGTCTTTATCACAGCACTAGTATTTGAGATACAATCAGGAAAAATGTGGTTTTATTCAGAAATGGACTTGAGTTCTAGATATTTTTAAGTATGATCATTAACAATTATTAGAAATAGCAGGTATCTTTGCCAGAATAAAAAAAAAAAAAAGGTCAAATAAGCTTAAAGGAGAACAATTTTCCCCTCTTTGAAAGAGTATCTGCTTGGCAATGGAAACAGTATAGCATTCAAAGAAAAAAATGTAGCCTTTTTAGTGTTCCCTACTGAAGTCTGAAGATGCTGCAGTGATTTTACATATCAGTCCTTGAAAATAAAGTACATGATAGTTCAAATACAGACCTATAACGCATTCATATCATTTGAATGATATACCCAGACAATTTTGACCGTTCATTTGTGGCCAGATCTGGTTAGGCTATACTTGTAATGACTTTATCAGCAGAACCAGAATACACAGTCCCGCTTTTCTCTTCAATTAAAGGCAAATAACCCAACACCTAGAACTAGTGTAGGGCTGATGAGGCTAAGCCTATGTCTGTTTAGCAAGCCTGACCTCAGCCCTGTCTCTGGCACGAGCAGCACACTCAGCTTGGTTTCCAAAAGTGGCATCCTCAGATGCACTGAGTCATCTCTGAACCTGTGGGTGAAGATGATAGTGATGACAGGGCTCCTGGAAACATTTCTAACTTCCTACTCAGTGAACAGAGTTCCCCCCTTTTGTTTGGCATGAACTAAGCGAGGTTACATTGAACCTCAGGGGAAGGAGGCTCTGGGAGCCTGATATTTTCAGCAATTTTTTTTTTGTTTTCTTCCTATCTCAGAGAGGTTTTGAAGCTTTCAACCATTCGTCCTGCGTGTAGCTCTGCCTTCTGGCCTTAAGTGACAGAATGACTCTCTTGCTTATGCAATAAAAGGTTAGCGCTCCTGCTGAAAGAACCGCCTCTGCTTTGCAGTGATCTATGCTCCTGTTGGGGTCTGTGAAAGGGATTTATCAGGCAAAAAATTCAATAACCCCTTTCTTCCCTTGGCCTGTACCCGCTCCCCCCATTTGCAGTGCTGGGAGGCACATCATGGTGAATAGTGGCTGTTCAGGGACCATGCTGCGCCTTGCAGGAGGTGAGGATAGGTATCAGCATGCCACAGGGCAGATAGGCATCTAAGGAGGAGAGATGAGCTGCAGAGAGAGACCTTGTTACCCTCCCTCACAGCCTCCTACAGTCCTCAAAATCATCCCTCCCAAACATCCCAGGAATCTCATCCAAATGGGTAGCAGATCTCATGACAGGTAACGTTGAGCCACAGTAGTGATTGATCTTTGTTCCACTCTTTTCGTGAGGATGGCAAGTCCTATGTGGTGGCTATTTCTACAGCAGCGTTTGTTCCCTTTCACTCATCTTTTTGTATTTCTGGTGACGCTTCTGCCGGCTGGGTTTGAGGATGGCTTTTTCTAACACAGCAGTGGCAGTTCCAGTTCCATGCTTTAAGGCGTTCTTGCCAGCAGCATCATGGACTCCCTAAGGACAAAAAAGACAACAGTTTGCAAATCACCATTGTAGGTTTTAATACTGCATTAATGCCACTTGCAAACATGGGACTTGTAAATGAGTCACCGAAGCACAGTAAAACCTCCAGGGACTGAGGAAATCTAGGCAGGAACTGCAGCAATAAAAAAAAAAAATCACATACTTTGTCATTTTACAGTCTCTACAGTTTTTGTTGTGTGGTACAATACCCGTCAGATTGATAAAACTTACTTTAAAAATGTTTCCTTTTTTTTTTTTTAAAAAAAAAAAAAAAAAAAAAAGACAAACAAGCTGCAGCCCTTATATCTCTTTCTTGGAATAGAGCTTCCCAATAAAAAGTCTGGAATATAATCCTCTCACATCAGCTTCACTTTAGCTATGTCTGACTCAATTCTGAATCTTAAAGGGTCAGGTATTTTTCAGACATCTTTCCAATGAAATTATTGAACTGAATGCAAAATGTTGTATTATGGAGGTTAAGGTCCTGTATGGCTCTGATGTGCCAATATCTTCAGTATCCATCAAATGCCTTGACAGTGGATATCCAGGTAAACTTTCAATATACATAAGGGCTCTGCTTGCTGGGACACTGAATGAAATACTCAGGGCTATGTCTCCCCTCTCTAAAGTAGGGAATGTCTCACACTTGGTCAGATATTTAGTGCTGATAGAGGAATTCCACAGAAGAATTAACGTAAACAGACTTTATATGGCAGCAATAATTGGAGTTCCTGAAGTAAGTGTTGATGCTTAATGGTCCAAGTGAACCACAGAAATGTAGGTTACTCCAGACAGAGTAGTCTCAGATGTTCTCCTCCGTGTACAGGAAAACACCAAATGATTGAATTCCCACTCAGCAAAGTAAAAGGGGTAGAGGACATTGTACTTAGCCTCCCTTTAGAAAATATAATGAGTATAAAATTTCTCAGTGCTTGTGTTTTACCCACAGGGCTTAATTAAATCTGATGAAGGTTAATAACTACGAATAGGTAAATCTCAAAGTTTGCAACATCTAGATTTTATCTGAATGAGCACCTTTTACTTCAGAGGCCAATTATTCTGCTCTCTTAAATGGAGATTAATTGGGTGACCTGCTCCCAGGGCAAACGGCCTAGTGACCCCTCTGCCCAGCTTTGAGAACGCTGTCTTCCGGGATGCATCACGAAATGCTTAACGGCAATCTGCTGCTTTTTAGTTCTCAGGGGAAGGATTTCACAGCATTGCTGTGCCTGGTGAATGAGTTTTCTCACACACCCAGCAGATTTAAAGCTTGTTGTTTAGATGGCAAAGGCTCCTGTGTCCTACTGCACCAGAAGCAGGGAATGGACTGTCCTGTTTCCCTATGAAAAGCTTTGCCTTTGAGCATTTTCATGAGTGATTTCTTTTCTAATCAAATGGGTTTTAGTAAACCTGTTTAAATTCATTGCTTCTCTTGCATATATGATGTAGAATGCCAGAAAGCAATTGGTGTCAGTAGCCTCTGTCCTGGACACTTAGTACTTTCATCCGTAAAGCACTTCATAAACATCAGCTAATCCTTGTAATGTTCTTATACAGTCCTGTAGGTAAAGCATTAGATCCAGGTAAATATTGCAATACCAACAGTTTTAAGAGTTAAACCCCTTTTTGTATGTAAACTATTGCCAGCCTGCTGTGATAGTTTTTTTTTTCCCTCCAGTTTCCAGCTGTTCTCTGCATTGTTTGCAGGATATATGGAAGTGGGGACCTTGTTGCCCCTCCTAAGGAGACATGGCACTATTTGATCGCTTGACCACATATGGAAATTTTCTCCAGTAGAAGTGGATACCACCAGTGGCCCTTGTTCAAATTCTTTGGCAAATCTTCAGCATCATCTTAAGCACATAGTTTTGTGGATCAGTTGAAGAGCTGCATGCTGTTCAGTGAGGGATTTCCCACTTCATCCTCCCATGGTCCACCCTGTTCATGGCCATGCATTTCCATCAGTCCTGGGCTGCCTTTGGTGATCACTAGACCTGCCCGCAAACTGCCATGGGCCTTGCTGACAGCAGAAAGCCAAAGCAGTGACAACCCTGGCTAGCTCTCTGCTGTGCTAGCATGTTAAATTGGCCCATGGAAAAGAGTGAGGAGCCCTAGAGCTGGCAGCAAAAGGAGAATGAGAGACCTGGGCAGTCAGGAGAGAGACCAGGGAGTTAGGAAGGCAGGGCCAGCAATGGGTGGGAAGATTATGGCCCTTCTGACTGTGTCTGCCAGTCAGTACTGTGTTGCAATGGGAACAAAAGATGCTTTTGTATAGCTTCCTTTATGCTGATGGTGTTGAGAAGTTTTAGTGTTGAAGAGAATCAGAGAGAAAGAGAGAAATAAAGTAAGAACAAAAAAAGGGAAAGGTTTATTCTGATATTTGACTAATGGGTCTCTTTTGTTAGAAGCAGGAAGTTGCATGTTGTACTTTTTAAAAAAAAATTATTTAAGGAAACATTGGCATCTGCTGATTTCCCATGATGTTTCAACACCCTCAAGCCATTGCATTGCACCATTGCTGGTAGTCCTCAGACAGAAAATTCACAAATGCAAGACACCTGGGACAGTCCAGAGCTGAAGAAAGAAGAAAGTACTGAAGCGAAGTAGATAATTCCCTAACAACTCCTCATTGTGTCGTGAATATAATTGAAAATCCAAAATGTAGTTATGCATAATGTGAGGCCAAATAACTATCATCTATTGCTCTCTTTAGGTTTTTGCATGAGATTTTATTTACTTTTCTAGCTTATCAGCATAAATGCATGCAGAAAATAATTTTGTAAATCCTACAGCCACTGCATGACAGAAAAAAAACTGAGTTAATTATATATTACTGCAAATACGTTACTCTGGATTGATTGCCTTGTTTTGGAAAGCACTTATATATGAAATATGTGATGAACAGTAACAATAGGAAGCAGGCAAACCAAAACCCAAGAGAAGAAATAAATCTGAAAGAAATAGAGTGCAGCAAATAAAGTACGGAAAAATAAAAGAGCTTTTGTCTCCAGCAAAAAATGGTGAATCTTGTTATTCAGTTGACTCATAGTCAGATCAGACTGTTAGAAGTTGTAGAACTTGATTCAGCAAGTTGCTTAAACATGTCCCTCCACATATGAGTAATCCCACTCGGACTACTTATATATTTAAGTTAAGAATGTATTTAAATTGTTTGCTGAATCAGAGCCTTCTGAAAGATATGGTACATAAGTACTCAGTATCATTTCTTGGTGTGATGCTAAGACAGCCACATGTTCTGTGCCAGATGCAATTCTTAGAATTGGCGCATTTTGTCACATATACATGTTCTGGTTTTTGTCTGCATTAGCAACATCTGCAAGTTTTGCTCCTTTTAGCTGGGAGTGAATCCAGTAGTCTATTTTGGGAATTACTTTGCTGCCAAAACACCCCTAACAAACTACCTCCATTCATAACAGGAGAGTTCATATTCTATTCTTCTAAACTTTTTCTTAATTATAACAGCTTAAAACACTTTGAATGGTACTATTAAGTCATTGAATCTCACTCTTTTTTAGCTAATTACTAACATTATTTCTATTTTGGGGGGGTATATTTTCATCTTTGGAACTCTATCAGATTTTTCTCCTATAAAGCCAAGTTTCATCATTATTCTGTGCTAAAGGCTGAATTTTCAAGCATGCCAATACAGCTGGCATGACATTGGCCTTCCTAATTCAAGGACACAAAGGATTACCCTAAATCATAAGCAGAAAAGATCCACATTTGTTCTTTTAATCAAGGTTTTTGGTTTTTGTCAGATGTGATTTGTACTTGCCTCACAGCTAGGTGTCTGAGCAACTCAGTGTTTCCTGGAAGTCCTTTTGGTCAATAAGAGCTGAGCATTGGACCGTGCAGTTTGTCACCTGCCACACTATTTACAGAGCCAATGGATGGGAACAAAATACTGTGGAGCAGTAGCTGTCAATAATTCACCCAGTAGTGACCGCTGACATATAAAATATCACCAAGATAACTTCAGCTAAATCCCATTATTTTAGCTCATAAGGAGTAACAGGCTCTCTTTCTCTCAGCAATTCCTTCCTCCACAGATTTTTCTCCAACTATAAATACATATATATAAAATCAAAACAAAGTTTTGGAAACCAGAATGCATTGTGTTCCCTATAAAACATGTGAAATTGTAATGGTTGATGTGACAGGAATGATGGGCATCCTGGCTTCAGGTACAGAAAGAAACAACAGAGCAAGTAGGGTTTTGGGCAGAGGAAGCAAAAATCTGGTTTTCAACATCTCTCTCTTACTCTCTTTCTCTCTCTCAACTACTTGAGTCTCTCATTACTGAAAAATTGGTGATCTTATTTGTCTTTTTCACAGGGGGAACTAATGGCCCTTTGCTTGCTGCCTTCACCAAACTCATAGAATCTTCGTCAAATTTGATTGAAATTCAGCAATGGATTAGAAAGCAGGAGACCAGCTTGTATATACACATGCAGAATCAGTGATAAAACAAGCCTCATTTTAGTGGGAGATCAAGCTAAAATCCTCCCACTCAGTAAGATGTCTCTGAGATTTTACTCTAGGAATTGAGGCAGTCAGGACTGTCATAGAGAAAAACTCCAAAATCAAAAACAAACACAAAATGTCCACTGAGGGAGCCCTTTAGCTCATAAACCGAATATTATGGGTATGAAAATCAGTGTTATCAAGAGCCTCTGTGCCATGTAGCGGGTGAGCACAGCCAAACATGGCTGAGGGCAGCAGGCTCTGTCCTCCAGGGTTGTCCATGGGGGACATCAGGGTGGAGTACAGGCACTGGAATTGAGTATTTGAGGCTCTGTGCAAGACCATAGCCCCTTACATTCACACAAGACTTGCCCAACCTCATCCTCATTTTCTGACAGTCTTACTTAGTTTAATAATGAATTTTGGACAGAACTTGCATGAAAGATGCTTTATAATATCCTGCAAAGCCCTGAGTGACTCCACTGAAGGTTTCATGATGCCTTTGATGAAAGATCCCTGGCTGTGTAAAAATATTTCTTGATTAGTCAAGTCAGCTGCTGTTGGGATGATTTGGGTGGATTTATTTCCTCTTTTAAATTCAAATTACCTCCAAATAAGTTTTCAAGGCACTGCCTATAGATTAAAGGATGGGAGGAATGTGACACAGAATATTTCAGTAGAAGATTTTCCTCAGAAAACTAATCACTTGGGATTCTAGTTCTGCTAAATAAGTTATCTGAATAGGCCCAGAACCTTTAGCTGCAGTATTTATCTGACCCAAGAAGTTACTGAACACAGTCAACATCCCACAGAAGGCAGTGCTCAGCAGGGACACCCTGTGCCTCATGAGGAGCATTTGGGATCTTGGAAATCAGATCTTTTGCTCCTCCATGCCTCACTGACTGTCCGGCCTTCCTCTCAAAGCAGCCAGGAGGCATTTTTTTTAATTGACACTCAGGGGAACAGGAGGAGCTTGGAAGGACTGGGGAGGTCTCATAGCCAATTAGCATGGTGACTGCCCATCCACAGCCCTCAGTCCCTCACTCCCAGGTGCCTGCTGGAGTAGCTGTGCTACTGCAGGTGTAGAAGGGAGAGCTCTCCTACAGCTGAAGGGATGCCTGAAGACAAGAAAGATCCTTGGCAGATGTAAGGAAAGTGTGGTGGCAGAGGAGTGGGGGAGATACACATGTACCACAGAGAGGCAAAGAAATGAAAGGAGGGAGAGTGGCAGCTTGAGATCTCGGGGGGAGAAGATCAGGCAGAGGAACAATGGAGGAGCTCTGTAAGCAGCTGAAAAGGAGAAAGCAGGTTTAAAGATTGTCTCTTTTCTTCAGGGACCTGCATATGCAAGTCTCAAACTCATTCTGATTTTACATCTTTTGGAAAGTCAGAGCTGTGGCTAAATTGCTGTACAACACTCTTCTAGGCTCCTGATTTATTTTCTTTAAAGGACAGGTTTAAAAAGAGGCATCTGTTTCACCACTTTGGTATGAAATGGAATAATTTGAGAATGAGAGACGGCTGTATTCAAAAATATATTTTAACAGAGAGGAAGTAGTAAATAATAAACACATCCATAGGTTTGGGCTCCCTTGTATACTAGAAATATAGAGTATATTTTTGTAAAGGTTCAAAAAGAGGGAACATTTTTTCTATCATAAAATTCTCTTCTGTCAATTTAAACACATTTTATGAACTGGCTTTAGGGCTCTATGTAAATCTGCTCAGGATTCTGAGAAAGGAGAGGGTTATTAATCTGGAAAAAGTGTCTTTGTTTAGAGCCAACTTTAGAATCTGTTTAAAATAGGAATTTTTAACAAGTGAATAGTATTCCCTCAGTTGCCCTTAGATTAGCTTCCTTTCACGGGTACTGGGCAGAGTCAGTACCATTTCACTCCTGGTAAAAAGTTTTTACATCCCTGAACAGATATTAAACATGATCAGCATAACATCAGTGAATTTGATGAGATTCAGCCCACACAGTTTGTTCCTCCAGAGCTGACAGAGCTTTTGCTAGCCCTTATATCCCAAACTAATAAAAAAGAAAGACTGAATGAACTCCCATGCCTGAAGCAAATAAAGCCAAATACGAGACAATTTTAACAAAAATAATAAGGTTTCAGTCATTAGTGAACCTTGCAATTCTGCTGAAATGAAATGTTCTCAGTGAGCCAAGTGCAAGGCAAGTTTATTTCAGTATTATTGCCAAATCCTTACTGGCTATGGAAAACCCTATCTTTCAATGTTTGCATCTTACTAGTCTACGCCAACGTCATGCAGGAATACTGTCACTTACATTATATTGCAAAAGTACCCACTTTTACATCAGGTTAGAGTTGTCATGAATCTGAATACGTTATACTGATGTGGTGATTTCAAATTTGAGGCTATGGATCTGATTTCTTTTGTATTGTGGCATGACTTAAAATGTTTGATTGTTTAATTTACTTACTGAAATTGAAATAAATTAGCTTGATACTATTTAAGTTGAAACATCATTTTCATATAAGGCAGGCAAATAAATGGACTTCAGCTGTCCTCTTGGATCCTTGCCATTTGAGCCCACCAATTTCCAACTCCTGACAATGGTGCTTGTATAATGTTGGCTGTTGCAAAATATTACTTTTTCCTTTTAGTTTCCCCCAAGCTAAAGCTAAAGGGTATGCAAGAGGTAGAAGTGCACCAGGTCATAGCTCATCTTCCTGCTTTCTTCAGGCCAGAGCCACCCTGATCACAGAAGCCATTATGGAGTTGGAAGGCACCCAGGCTTCCTATTAACATCAGATCTGTAAAACCCCATGCAGTGTCTAACGGACTGGTTTGTGCCATATATTTTCAGTGCTGGCCTTGAACTTAAGCCCAGTAACTCCTTCTCATAAGGAAGCTGCTTGGGTCTGATTCCATGAGAGCCAGGTCATTTTCCCCTTCTTCTTTATCTCTCATGCCCATGCTTTTCTATGCTTTTGTAGAGCTTTCATCCTTCATACCTCACACTAAACCAGAGGAACTGCCATGGTTAGCACACATTCAATTGTCAACCTCACTTTTCTGGCCCTTCTGCATAGCCACTTCATACCCATACTCAAACCATTACACTGCTTTCCTCTCCCAATGTTTCAGTGTCTTGTGCTACTCTAAGACATTTCATTCAAGTATCCCTTTCTATTCCAGTCTCACAATGATGGCAGCTGAGACATTTATGTATTTACTGTGTTTTAACAATTAAAGAACAATGTTTTGCTTTGTGTTGCATCAACTCCACAAAGAACGGTAAAATTTAATTGCTGCTGCTCTACATCCCCTCTTCTTTTATCAGATCTTTATAAAGGCTATGGCCAACATATTAATTCTTACTGTCAAATACATACGGAGAGTAACAGTGTTATTTTGTCTAAGTGTTATATTGCAGAAAAACTCATTTTAGGGTGGTGCTGCATCTATTAGGGTTAGCATTTCCCTTTATACTAAAATCCGTAAACAGTTTATCATTAAATTGTTGAATATTTGTATGGTGGATAGGAATGAATTCTTTTTAATCCTTTGTTCACAGTTGTAGGATGTCCCTTTATGAAGGTTAGGTCAGGTGCAGCTGCTTGGAGGGTAAAGCAGATGGTTCCTGTCTATCCAGCAGCTGGGCATACGTGGGTGGAAAAACTTTGCAAGACAGCTGAGTGTGGCACATAGAAGAGTTACAGCATAGAGCTGGGAGCCTGCAGCTCAAGAGGAGCAGACAGACAGACTTTGGAGGCTGGTGGAAAGGACTTCCTAGGGAGCAGAGAGGATTACTTAAGCTTGTGACAAACTTAGAAAGTCACTGAGTTGACCAAAACCAAGCCTGGGACTGAGGAAGTCATGCTTAGGAAACCTTTTTGTTTCTGTTCTGCTTGAATTGGTAATTTTGACCTTTTTCTATTTAATTTTTGTTTTGTTTTGTTTCAAGTGCTAATAAAACATTGCTTTCTGAGTTTCAAAGTCTTTCAGACTTCTTTGGAGATCTCGTTATAAAGGAAAGGCCTAGGTAGTTCCATCGCAAAACCTTGGTGGACTTTGGCTTCTGTCACAGTTAGGTAATTAGAGGACACTAAATATCTCCCTTGCTTTTATGCTTCAGACTGCTGATCACAATGTGTGACTTTAGTGCAACAACAGACAGAGTTTGGTGAAATTTAGTATTTGTACCATTTGCACATCTTAATTATACTACCTTACAAGGCCTATGTGGACTGAAGTCTATTCAAAAATCCGCAACAAGCAGTAACTACAGCAGTACTGTTTTTGGACTATCATCTGATCTGTTTGGGATTTGGACATTTCTGCAGTTAATACCTTAGGAGGAGTCTTAGATCAATAGTTTATTTTCTTATCTAGATCTTTAGCCCTTTGGGGTTGGCAGTAGCAAACCTTCACTGTCTTCTTCACTAATAACTGAGTGTAGGTAAACCTGATCCAGATAGACATTGCATAGATGTTGCTCATTGTTTCTTCAAACTGCAATTTTGCCCCTGATTTGGTGTTTGCTCCTTGTCTGAGATCCTGCAGTGTTTATTTAATCTCCTGTTATTTGAGTGCTGGTCACTCCTTTGGCCTGCTTTCTGGTTTCATGTAGTTCCTTCCTTGTATCATGCAGACTGGTGTCTGCGCAAGGGTGTCAGGATCTTGGCATGTCACTTTGAGCTACACACTTCGCAGGCTAGTGGGTGATAGCTAGATTTAAATTAAAAAAAATAATAAATAATACGTAATGGAAGTCTATGTTTTGTTGTACATTACAGTGAAACTTCCCCATCTGGTCCATCATTAGGGTATTTATGAAACATAAAAAGAGCATTTTCAAAATAACATTCATTTCATTATGCACAAGGTTTCCTTCCCTCTTTGGGGCCCAAACCTAATGTGTGTTTGCTGATTCACTAAGAGAAAAATGAGTTTCTCAGGCTGAGAAGCCATCCTTATGGGTTTACTATCTTCTAATGTGCTAGTGAAAAAAAGAAGTGACCAGCCCTGAAATAATTAAACTGGAGTTTGGTGCTCAAGCTCTCCGCAAATGGTAAGAAGGGCGGCAATCCACAGAGACTTTGTAAACATCTGGTAAAGAAAGAAATGCAATGATACAAAAGTGGGAAATGATAACAGCAATGATAATATCCAGGTGGTTCGTCTAAAAATGATACGTTTGCAGTCTGCTTTTATGTGAAGCAACTCTTAACTGGAGGAAAAATAATCCAAGCTAGGAACAAAAGCAGCAAATCTGCCACGACTGGAAACAAAACAAAGCTAAACAAGTAAGCTCACCTGCAGAATAAAAAGCTGTAATTGGTGTTTAGTGCATCCTGCACTCTGAGGTTGATGCTGGTTGTGATAAATGGAGGAAGGAATAGATTTCTGGCTGAAAGATGCTCAGAACACAAAAGGATGGCCTAAAAAATGATGAGTAGAGAGACACATACATACACACATATATGCATATGTGCATACATACATACATGCACCCGTACATACAGATGCATCTGGCTAGATTTCTTAATGAGAATCTGATGTAGTGATGTTTTAGTGGTCTCAACTGTATCAACAAAGCCCTACTGAGATGTACGTGCTCTGAGAAGCTCTACAAGACGCCCTGTGCACTGAGCTTGAAAGAGTCCTTATCTTTGGTTTGGAATATGAATACTTTGTGACTTTTTCTTTGTTATGCAAAAAAAACTGTGAAAAGCTGTGCTGGTTCAAACCAAATTGCTAGTCCAGTATTCTGTCCCAGCAGTGGCCGTAAGTTGACTTCTATGGAAAAGAGCAGGGCAAGCACATGATATTTACCCTCATACTCTCCCAGTATCCAGCTGTTTGCAGCTCTGAAGATTTCCTGAGCTTGATAACCTTCAGTGGAGTTTTATTCCAAATACTTGTTCAGCCTCCCTATGTCCCCATGTAAAATTTTTGGCATCCAAAATATCTTTTGGGAAGGAATCTGAGGATTCTGCTGCATTCTGTGTGAAGAGCTACCTCCTCTGAGTTGTTTGCATCAAGCTCCTATCAGCTTTGTTTCATGACCCCAGTTATATCAGTGATGCATAATACTATTATCAATTTCATATATATATATATATATATATATATATTTGCAATAATGTTATGTTTCTTTAAAAAGCTCCAGTGTGGTGAGCCTCTCTTTAGGGCCAAAATGTTAGAGGCCACTGTGAGGAGGATGCAGGGACGGGGCTGGGAGCCTGCAGGTCCTTCAGGCAGCAGACAGCCAAGTCCTCCTGAAAAACGTCCTGGGGACCAGGGATTTCTAGACAGATTTTGCAGCAATTCAGAGAGTCTCTGAATTGTCATTGAAAGTAGGTTTGAGGAAATTATTCACCTGCAAGCACATAGTGAGAAGGAGTTGCTTGTGAACCTTTTAATTTAATTCTTGATATTTAAACTTCAGCTGGCATAGTCACTTCAGATTTTCTGTCTTCAGAAAACTTGAGGATCTTAGTTAATACTACAGTAAAATCTGGCTTCTCTGACTTTAAAGCCTTTTGACTCAGAGAAAAGGAGAGTTCGTTTGTGACAAAAGCCTGGGCAGATCCACCTCAAAGCTGTGGTCAGTGTCTATTTCCTCAATAATGCTTATTAGTTGCATTGTGTCCCCCTTTACTGAAAATTTCCCTGTGTTCCCCACAAGGAGATTCCTGACATCTGTTGCTGATAGCTTTTTCTTATGCCATCTCTGTGAAAATCTGCTCACATTAACCAAGTTATAAGGATTTTAAAAAGGCCAATAATACATTCTAGGATTTTTCCAAGGGCTTTGTTTGTATGAATATGCCCCCTCTTGAGATTGAGCATGAATTCCCTGCACTTGTCTTTCTCTGTTAATTAATCTGGGGGGCTCATTAAAGAGTAGAAGTGTTGTTTTTCTTTTTTCTGGCTTCTGTGTGTCCCTCTTCTCTTCCATAAAAATATTGTAGCATTTTCATGAGTTGTAGGCATTTTGTGTCTACCGGCAAAATGATCCTTCTTATTTGCATTCTAGCAATTAATATAAATTACTTGCCACTGATGTAATTTTAAGGTGGCACAAATATTTGAAGTAAAAAGTAATGATTAGGTGGTGCCAGCCCAACAGAAAAGTGTTAGTGTTCTGTAAACCGTGCTGTTTAAAAAAAAAAACTTTGTCTCTGTCCTGGTTCTGGCCAGGATAGAGTTAATATTTACCTGAGCTGGGTGGAGAACTGAAGCTGGTAGCCCCTATGGCTGGGATAGTTAACTAATTAGCTAACAGCTGGGGTTAATTTACCCAAATTAGCCAAAGGGCTATTCCATCCCATCTGACATCATGCTCAGTATATAAGTGAGGAGGGTGCTGAAGGGAGGCCCCCTGCTAGTTGGAAGAGACTGGATGTGGAGATCTGTTGTGAGCTATTGTACTGTATTTGTGTTCCATCACTGTCTTGTTTTCTTCTGTCATTACTGTTAAATTTACTTTTTGTTCAATCTCAACCCGCGTGTTTGGTTTTTTTCCTGGTTTTCTTTTGTTTGTCAAATCTCCTCCTATTCTCTCGGAGAGTGGGGGGAGTGAGAGAGAGACTGCGTAGTCTGGTCCCCGTTGGGGCTGAACTACGACAGTCTCCCAAATGTATTCCCCACACTTAATCTGGAGAAAGGCAAAAGGCCCGCCAAAAGATATGAGAATTTAAAAGCAGAAACTCTGCAAAAGATGCAATGGTCACAGTGGATGAGTATTTAATAAAAGGTTCCTGAAAAATTCTGTGACTAAAAAACCCTTTGTGATGCTTGGTTGTATAAATGGGAAATACATGTGGAGTCAGTGCTATTTCTATGGAATGGGAATACCAATTGGGAAGCAGTGCACAACTGTTCCAGCACTAACAGATCTAAACCAATCTGATACCAACTAATGTTTTTTTTTGCTTTATTTAGATAAGTAGTATCAAAGTGATACTTTTTATATCTCTTATTTTTCATACATATTTACACATTTTTGTTTGTTACCAATCTTTCTAAAATTTGAGAAAGCTCTCTTCCCTTATTTGGCTACTTGCTGAAATCACGGCTCCTCTTCTCTTTTAGAGAATTTCCATGTTTACCAACTTCTTGGCTTCCTTTTCTTCTATAAAATAAACTGTCATTGGCATTCAGTATCTTAGATGCAGAAATTTTGAAACAATTCCAAACTTTCTGTTTTCAAGACGATGTCTTACCTTTATGGCCCATTCACATCCACCCACTCTGGGAATAATTTCTGCAATATACGGTCATTGTGTCTTTCCTTATACCTATGTTTTCTCTTCAAACCTTTCACTGAAATGTCAAATATCACGCTTGTGAGATCTCCTGACTGTTGAAGCTTCCAGGTAGTATTCCAGTCAGTGGATGTGACTTTGTTTTGAGCAATTTCTACCTTAACTAATCCATTTCCTCAAATATATATATACCTTTTTTTTCCTCTTAAGTACTGTCAGTGAGGCTGTGCTCTAATGTCTTTATTTCTTTGCAGAGAGAGGAACTCTGCCAAGTGCAGGTTAGTGCTCAATTCTATGCTTATATCTGTCCTCTTCACAGTCTTTGTTCCAATCTGGAAAACACTGTTGCCTCTTGCAGGTTCACTTTTATTTTACTTCTGGATGTTCCTGGGTTTTGTTTTATTATGCTTTAAAACCTAGTCCACTGTGGCACCCAGGAGCAGAAAATGAGAAATCAAAACTTGTAATCTGATCTGAGTATCTTCTGCAGGATGGCAAATTTCAGTTGCTTATTCTGTTATCTTTAAGCTTGTTTTCAAAAGTATTTTTTATCTCTGTTCCATGTCTTCAAGGCCCATTACAATCTGATCTTACATTAGAGATTGTACAAACCCTCCAAACAGCATGTCAGACTTGCTGAACTGAAGTGTGCTATAAATGCTTTAAAAATTTCTCCCTTTTTGATTTCACATATGAAGCCAACTATCTAGCAAACAAGTCATTCTTTCTAGGAGTAGAATATTTTCTATATCTGTGTCATGGCTTGTTCTCTTTCACTAAGTTTTAGGCTGGTGAGTTATACGTGCTCTAGATCCCGCAAATATAATTTGTTTGGCCCCAATTTATTAAGATAGATATAGACCTTAATCTTGCTATGCCTTTCCACAGTTTCACCTCTTTTTAGAAGAAAACATATTCTTGCCTGAAGTTCGGGAGTCTGTTGTATCTGTGGCCAATTCTAGACACTTTAGCATGCTAACATGCTGTTGCATTTTGTCATTTGACACCTTTTGTCTTGTTTCATTATGCTTTCCCCCCCTCCATTGAGCATGCTAGCTAGTAATTCTTGGTGGCAATTTATAAACAGTCAATGTCAGACCGTGCAACTAATATTAGTTGAGGCTGGAGCCGGGGATGGAGACTGGGCTGCAGCCACTTTGTGTGTGGATTTGTGCGTGGATTTGTGCGTAGCTCACAAACTGGTTTCAGAGAGTACGAATCACTTTGTCAAAACTCACTGCCACTCCAAACCACACACCTCAGTGGATTCAAGAGCACAGGCACTAGTGATCACACTAGTCCATAGTCAAATGTTGCGTTAAGAGCTGTCCAAGATCTGTCACTGGCTCAGTGGGAGAAGTGGAGAATGAGAGCCTCATTTTATCCAGTGAACCCCATCGTATCCCTCTTTCAGCCAAATTTAAAATAGGATTTCTTTTTTTCAACAAGTGACTAGAGGAATAGGCAGAGACTGGAGATATTCACTCCTCCTTAAAAATAAAAAAGAAGAAAGAATCAAAAGAAAGTTGTTTCTCCCGAACAGATATTAACCATTATCTGCATAACCATGATCAGCACAATGGCTTTGATGAGACTCAGCCCACACAGTTTGTTCCTCCAGAGCAGATCGAGTTTTCTGCCAGCCATTCTGCATTCATTACATCCCAACCTAATAAAAAAGACTGAATGAACTCTCATGATTGATTCAAATAAAGCCAAATGCTGCTACAAAAGAAATAAGATTTCTGTCATTATCAGTCACTGTTATTCTGCTGAGAGGGCATATTCTCAGCTAACTCCATGCAAAATATACCTAAGCTACAAGTTGTTTCTTTTTCTTTTATATATATATATATATATTTGTTGAGGAGAGAGACAATATTGGCATGTTTTAAAGCACCCTTCAGGAATTCCATCCAGACTGCCATGTAACACAAATTGTTTTGTAGTATGTACTGCTCACTGCCAGTGTTGTTATAGCCAGTTCCTTCATCTCCATGGGTGGTTTATTTGGAATTTCTTTATAAATTGTAACATGAATACCTGAGCGTTCTAGCTAGCCCTGTACAGGTCAGCTCAGGTTCAAGGAGGGTTCATATTACCTGCAGAAACTTGAGCATATGCTTGTGTGATTTGAGAAAAAAAAAAAAAAAAGAGTAAGGGAACTTTAGAAGCTAGAAGCCTCTAATTCAATCTCAAAGCATTTTGTCAACTGTTTTATACTAGCCTGTAATTTTAATGTTGGGCCAGAAAGATTTAACCAGAGGGAGACTAATATCTGTTAACACTGTTGCAATCATATTGCTTTACTCATGGGTTATTTCACTTTGTATTTTATTATCAATGGAGCAGATAGCACTGCCTATTATTAAAATTGGTGGATGTTGCCCTTGAAACTCCTCTCAGTTTCTTATAACTTTGTCAAGCTTTTAACTACTAATATTTACAATTTTCATGCTGATAAGGTGCCTGCCTCTGGCTGCTTTTGTAGGGGTTTTTGGGTACTAGTTTTCCCCACATTCCAGCTATTTTGAAGAATAATGCCTGAGAAATGTAGGTTGTTTTACATAAGTCAGAAAACAAAATGATACTTGACAGTCTTTTTCTTTAAGAATCAGTAATTTTTATTTTCTTTTCCTCATTACCTGAAGCAAGGTCAAGAAGTTTGATTTGGAGAGACTGTTATGACAGGGAGGTACATCTTGTATTTATACAAAGAATAGTATGCTGTTTAAAAATGACTGTTTAAATATGGTCATTGCTAACAGGTAAAATTCTCCAAACTCCCTATCTGTGGTGAGCACAATCCAGTGTGATGGTGTACAATGTCTGCCAGCAAGTACAGCTATAAACAGCAGCATTTTCATTTCATTTGTCCAACTAGACTATGAGTAACAAGATCATTTCAGAGCTATTCAAGCTGTTTCTCAGAAGGAAAAGCTGCTTCATTTGAAAGCAAGAGAGAAAGAAATGGAGCCTGCCGAGAAAAGGGGAGTTTGTCAAGGAGCTCTTTAGGAAAGAGAAAGAGGGGAAGAGGCTGGCAAGCAATAGAGAAAAAAGATGTCATGAGTGGGACGGGAACAAAGACTGGGAATAAGGACCAACAAAGCTGGATGAAGAAGGTGAAGGAGGCTGAAAAATAAATACACTGAGGTCTTCGGATGCAGTAAGGAAAATGAAAATTAATGAGCAAAGAAGCAGGAGAAAAGAGCCCAGACAGTCTGACTGTAAAAACAGACTTCATATGTGTGTGTTAAAGTGCCCTATGCAATTTGCAAGACCTAGGCTTTCCAGTTTGTAGGGAATTAAGAAATTCCATAATGGAGGCTGCAGGGAATGTTCTGAAAAGGCAAAGGAAACCAAAGAATTGGAAAAAATCACTTTTCAGACTAAATTGTCGGGAAAAAAGTCAAGTCAGGTATGAGGATTTCTTACTCAAAATGTTCAAAAAGTTGGATATAGTTTTGACATTTATCCCTTTAAACACTGTTACACCTTAAAATAAAATACATCTAAAGCAAGTGATTTTGAATTACAGGTGTAATTGTATTATTCTGAAACTACAATTTATAGTCAAGCAAAAGAAACAAAAAACCAGAGAATTCCTCAAAATTATTTGCTTTCAATACATCACCGATTTATAAGACAAAAATGTTCATATAGGAAAGCATCAACTAGTTTTAGGTTCAGTTTTCAGTTTCCTGGAGGTGTGCAATTTTTTATGGATGAGGCTTCCTTTCCTGTAGGATACCAGCCATAGAATTTGGGAGACATGCAGGATTTGGAAGAGATGTGGTTAATGAAAAAAAGCATTGCAGAAAGAAAATGCAGAAAAAGGCACTGCACAAAGAAAATCATATAAAGCAGGTATTTCACAGGTGGTCTTTTTACTGTGTTTTCTTCATTTTCTGGATATCTGATTTGATACCTCAGGGTCTCATTTGCAGAAATAGTGATAACTTTCAAATGCTGTTGAAATCCATGGAAACTGTCTTTTGATACGCTACCTGCTATATACAGTAAATCCTTTTAAAAAGTAGTCCCAAGTTCTTTCAAACAGAGCAACCAGAATTATTGGGTATTTTTTACCTTAACCTGTCTGTGTTAGGATTTCCCACTTGTAAAATGGCAATATTGATAAAAGTGATGCTAATTGATGGCATATGTGGTATCTCTTATTGCTGGACCACTGAACTATACAACTTCAATGGTTTTCTTTCAATGCAAGTTTTCTCTTCTGGACTGAGTATTAAAGAGGAATTGCTTTCTTTCTATGATCGTAATTCTGTGGGAGAAAGTCATGTGAACAATCTCGAGCCTCTCACAGAGGAGACTTGGAAAATATTTTTAAACTACTGAACTCAAGTCACTTAATCCTTCCTGCTTACTGCAGTGTATTGAATTTTTGAGACCAAACAGTGTAGACTTCCACTAGCTTTATAGTCTTGGCTGTTTATAGAGCATTTATCTAAAAAAAAAAGTAATGCAATATAGATGCTTCTTAAATTTACCATAAAATGAATAAATTTACAGGAATATTAAGAACAGATATGTGGATCTAGTGCATAATGGTTAATCATTCTCCATGAATGAATAACATTTATGACCTTTATCCTCCAATCAAGTGCATACACACATAAAGAAAAAATTGCAAGAGTTCTGTGAATAAAATATTTAACTTAAATATGAAATGACAACCTTTCAGATGTCTAACAATGGGAAATTAGAATCTACTCTCTGAGAAAATGTAAACCTGATATATAAGAAAACATTTCAGCATTGTATTTCCACCCAAACAAAAGCTTCTGCGGGTTGATAAAAAAAAAAAAATTATACCAAATGCTGTTGCCATAATTTTTCTTCTTATTCTATCTTTGTAATGCATTAAAACTATCAATAATGACTCTGAAATTGTAAGAAGCCAGGCTAATTTGTGTTTATCATCTTCTCAGTTGCACAAATTGCTGTGAGATACAGCTTAAAACTTTTCCAATTACAGTCCATATTTTCTACAGTAAGCAATGAAGCTGGAGGCTTGATTGCTTCTAACTGAGCTCCCAGCCCTTATCTTTTTCTTCTACTGTATCTCTGTGGCTGCCTTTTACAAATTTCTTTTGGATTTGTGTCAGCACTCCTGGTACCCTGTAAAGATTAGTAATAACACGGAGCAGCCGTGTTACCTAGAGCAACAATAAGGGCCCTCACGTCAGCCAGGAGGGGACCGTGCGGCAGCAGCACTTTACCCTGGAAGTGTTTACCTCTCTCAGCACATTGAAGCACAGTGCTATTAGTCTGCCCATCATCTCCCAAGCTGGCTAGCGTTGCAGCACGGTCAGAGAGCTGCACGGGTTGCTCGGTCTTTCTCACGTGACGCAGCCATCCGGATTCACCCAGTGGGAGGACGACATCCATCTTAGCTCCTCTGGTAAAAGTGCATGGGAGCACCCTTGTTTTATCTGATCTGCTCCCCTGTTGCTGAGACACTTCTCAAGAAACACCATTTATTACTGTTGTTTGTTTATTTATCATGTGGTTTTAAGAAGTCTGATGCAGACTCATTTTGGAAGACAGTCTCAGCAGCCAAAGCAAAGGCAGAGCATGCAGGCAGAAAACGCACAAAGAAGTGATTAAATGACTTGACAGAATCAAGATTGTCCAGCAGCCATGACTTTTATTTACCATCACATCACTCCACCACTAGCTAGTTTCAGAAGATCTGGGCTTCTCTGTGCTTTCTTCAGTAAAACTGCAGTGGAGCAAAACAAAAGACAGCTGAATAAGTGCATCTGGGAGCAAAAAGAAGTTTGTTAGAGCTGGCTGCTACATTGATGCAATGCCTATTGCAACTGCTGCCTGGGGAGAGCGTGTTCACAGAGTGTGGCAGCAACAGATTCTGTAAGACAGTTTTCTGTCAAGTAAGCACTGGCAGAGAATATAGGGTGCTTCCCTAAGAGTCAGACTTGAGATATCTTGTTCACCTTCCAGGGAGGGTCTGTGTTTCTCCATGAGCTGCTGAGCACAGTTGTCCTGTTAAAATTTCCTTCCATTAGGACACTGCCTGTACCTGGCAAAAGCAAAACACAGTGCAAGTCCCAGCAGAAAGACAGACCATCTGTTTCGATTCATGCTGTGACTCACTGACAGCATCCCAGCAGTGCCAGAGAGGTATGAATAGATTTTTTTTTTTTCAGGTACACTCTGAGGTCCGCTCACACACGCAGCAAAACATAAAGTAACCTGAGAGCAAATGAGAATTAAGGCCATTACCTCCACCCACAACAGTCTCTTCATGACTCATTTTTCTTCTCTCACTTCTTTGTGGAGAGCCTTCATATACCTCAATGATTCTGGAAAAAAAAAAGCTAAGAGGATGTGTGTAAGGAAAAGAGGGGTCTGTAGTCATGTCACTGTGAACAAACAGAGCTGGTTACGATCAAGTCATTCTTGTTTTGCCCATATATTTTGGTCTGGTTGAGGTAATACCTTTACAAAGGCAACGGGCAGCTGAAGGGTTCTCTATCGGTAGAACTGGACTGGAGCTGATCATTAAGATTAAGCTTTATTACATTTATAAGGGAAACTAAGAAGTGAGTGAAGCAGAGACAGGCGAGTGAGAAATAGAGGATCCATAAGTTGCCTCCTCCTATGGCAATTTATGCCAACTGACACAAACAGTAGCTGCTTCAGACCACAATGCTCTGTCTCTCACTGGCTTCAGATGGGAGCTGCAAAGGCAGAAAGCAAAGAAGGGAGGGTACCCCACAACAGCAGCAGTCAGTTGATCCTAAGCAGGACGCAAACACTATTCTCTGAGCTTGCCCTGGCCTTGGACACATGCTCCCAACACACCAGGCTCTCATTCATCCACCCGGGCACCCATGACCCGTGCAACCACGCTGTGTTGTAGATGTGTCAAGGATCCCTTTCTGAAGAGCTGCTTGTTTAAGATCCTTGGTGCTGCTTACTGCTTGCAAGTGGGCAAGTATTGCTCATTTTTGAGCAGCCCCTCATCGTAGTTTAGGTTCTGCAGCTTGTGAGACATAAGCTGGAGTTTCAGTCTCACTGAGGACCCCCAAAAAATTGAGCTGATCTCATTTCTCATGACTTAGCTGTTGTTCTGGGCTGTTGTTAATAGAATTTCAGGAGCTGATTAGACTTCAATGGATATATTCCAACTAGGACAATGTTTTCTAAACCACGCAAAGATCATTTAAGGTTTTTTCAGCCTCTTCCAATTTTTCTGTTCTGTTCCTTTACCCCATCAAACTTCTGTTTCTGCCACTGTTCTTCTGCCCCTTTCCATCATTTTGACACTGCTAGCTTCAGGAAGGAATTGAGTAGGATGCTTATCTCTGAACTAACAGCATCACAGAGCTCTTCTAGTCAATTCTTCTCTTTTACAAATGCACTTCATGGAAAACAATACAGGAAAAAGAAATGTGTAGATGCATGTTTTCTGTTTCCATATGAGAAAAAAGAAGCACATTTGCATGGTATACAATTGCTGATTAATGTCTTCAGAGGAGAATACACCTGGACATGAAAATTAATGATGTGGGAAGGCATCAGTACAATTCTTTCCAGTTTTCTACAAACCTCCTCTAGATCATACCATCTTTCTCTGTCCGCTTCTCTACATTAATACAGTTAATAATCCTGATCTCGCATTTATCTTTTGTAGAAGAGAGCAAAGATCTCAAGGCCTTACCTGCATGGAGGCGCAGCTGATTCATTAGCAGGGTTTAGCCAGAGTGCCTCCCCCTGAAAGCTTTTCCTGCAGTCATACAAAAGGAATTACTCTGTCCTCTGAGAGTAGGCAATTTCCTCTGAGTTCTTCTCATTGATGCTCCTGTACCTGGCATGGGAAAATTAGATATTCATCTTAAAATGGGGCTTGGTCCTGGCTCTGTTGTTTAGTAATGTAGATCAGGGAAACCTGAGTGCCATTAGTCACACCAGCAAATACTTTAATTCGTTTAATACTAAGTGAAACAGTGTAGCTTTCAGAGTTAAAACAGCACTTTTTGTGGTCTAGATATCTGAGATACGCTACACGTAAGGAAGCAGTCCCACCAGAGAAGATGACTAACACTCCGTGGTTGGCTACTCTGTGGTATAATGGCTAGCAGTTGCCTAGGAGTGGACTCAGATCCCTTTAGAAAGAGGATTGAACTTAACTCAGCTCTCCTATATCCAAATTTTCTAGCTATAAAGCTGTTTTCTGAAAGAGGAGGGCAGTCATACATCCTCTCTTTTTGTATGGAGCCCAACTGATCAGGTGCGATCAGCAAGGCGGCACCTCATCTGCCAACTACAGCTGCTCAGGGCATCATCGGTGGATTTGTGGGACCTTTCCCAATGAGAAGCTGAGCACCTCTGGGCTTCAGGTGTCTCCAGGGTGAGCTGGCAACTAAAGCAGGATGTGTAGAGCTTCAGTTACGGCTGTAGCTGCTCCTTGGGTAGTTTGGCAGACACTTTTGCAGATTAAACAGCATCTAGGCCTTCAGAGGATTGCCCTTTGGTGACACCAGTGAGGTTTAGGACATGTAACTAGCTTTGCACGTTTAGGCTGTAGCCCCAAGCATGGACTGTGCCTTGCCAAGGGATGTGGTTGTGGGCAGTCATCAGGTCAGGGCAGGTTGACCCTGTGTGCGTCACGGCTCACACCCTCTGCCCAGCTGCCCTTAGGGTCATGACACAGTGCCTCTCTGCTCAGGGAGGGTCCAAACTAGGAAGTAAATAGCAAAGCCATGCCACGCTATCACTTAAGTTTCAGCCTTTCAAAGTCACAGCCATTGTAATTCAGTTGTATTTAATTAAGTGGCTCTGCCCTTGCTCCCATATATAAATCAGCCAGTATCCACCAATGTGGTAGATGCTGCTGGTGAATAACATAACTCCCGACACAGTGGAGATTTTAATCTCCTATTGATCCCTCACATCAAGGCCTCCAGCTTGGCTGTACAATGCATAACATGCAAAACCAGCAATAACAATGAGTTTCTTCTCCCAGTAATGATGTGCAATACTTTGAACGATTTAAATTAATAACTGTATTTTCAGCTTTGTCAGATGCAACCTATGCTTCAAGGACATATCCTCCCATTTTACATTTTTCAGGGAAGTTGCTCATCAGGGACATTGGCCCCAGCATAGGCAATCTGGGATAGAGAAAGAGTGATCCACCGAGCTAACCAGGATTGCAGAAAAGAAAGTGAAGGCAAAGCCCTGACCCAAAAGACTGTTTATGGATGGGAAGAGGGAGTAGTGAGGCAAGAGCACCCTGTTTGCACAACCCAGTGCTGCATGCACTTGGCAGCACATGGGGAGAAACAGCTGAGTTGGGTAGCACAGCTTTATCTGACAATGTCCAAACAGACTTCAAACAAATCCCACACTCGTGAAAGTTGGCTTGACTTCCACCAATCTTAATAACAAGAACATCAAAAGAGCAGAATTTGGCCCCATGAAAGGCAAGAAATAACCCATTTATGGGTCTCATTGTAAGGTATTAGCAGTTTAAAATTACAGTCATTGTGTGGCACAAAGAACATTCTGAACAATCCATTCCCTTATGGATGTGATTTAAAATTAATTCATTCTTCCGCCTCACTCTATTACTGCCAGCAAATCAGTGATGTGGAATTACTTACTTCTAAGCCATATGGTCTTCTGAGGACTGATACCTCCTCAGCTTACTCTAATTAATACATTTAATGTATCAGAATTTCACTCCGATTTTTAATTTTACATTAACTAAACTGAACAAAAGGAAAAGTTGATTTTGCAATTAGAAGTTAGGGATGCTTTTTGTTGTTTTTCTCATTTTCTATTTTCCTTAAAATCAAAGGGGCTTGCACCCTGGCATGTCAGTGCTTCCTAGCAAAGCATTAGAGTATGTTGGAGAAGAGATCAAGTGGTTTTAAAACCTTATTTTTAATGTTCATGCTTCTACCTGAAAATGTAATTCCTTAAAAGGATTTCTTGTGACAGAGTCACTTCTGCACATGAATGTGTGACAAGCAAGGATCTAGACCTCGCTGACTCATTCAGCAGAGATTTCTTGATTTTCTTAACAGCTCAGGTTTTTGTTTTGTTTCTTGCCCTGCTGTTTGTTTTCCTGCAGTCAAGAATACAGAACATGTAGCCCACTATGCTTCATCTAACCTATACCCAGCTGAACAAAATAGGGGCAGGTATAGTAAGAGGGGCAAAATACTACCTTATAAGTTCATTCATAACATTTTCAAAGACCAAATTTTAAAATTATTTCCTGCAAAGTTTTTTTTTATGTGAAAAATCATACATCTATGTGATACTTGAGTGGAATTTGGTATTACAATAACGGACCAGCAGAATATCCTGTTAAAATATCAGTGGATGTGTAAACCAGGTCAAACAGGCCCCACATGAATTCACACATTCCCCTTCAAACGTATTTTTTGCCACCTTTCCACTATTTTATGTCTCATTAATCGAGCACTGTTTCTGTCTTCCTTTTTCTTTATCTATGTAATTCCCCTCTATGGGGTTATATTGTTTCACAGAAGACCTTTCCCTGCCACTGGGCAGTAGTGATAGCCCATTTTGAAGGTTATGCCAACAAGTAGAAGAGGAAAATGAGAGGTCCTATTGGAACTGTGAATGGACTGCTACTCTGGATTCCCTCTGGCACTTCTCTTGCCTTTAAAACAAAAAGAGTTTGATGTTTGTCTGCATCAGCTAGTTCTATAACAAAATGTAAACTGGAAGGAAAAACCTTTCCATATACAATAGAATAACATCAGTTGATGCAGGTGGTCTCTTACGATTTCAGTGTCCACAAACAGAAAGTCACTATTCCCACTCTCATGGTCCTCCAACTCAGGGGACTGGGCAGCCCAAGGTCCATCAGCAGCATTAAAGACCAAGGCAGAAAATGTATTGAATGCCTCTACTTTTTCTTCATCTCTATTAGTCAGACGACTATCTTCAACAAGTATTGGTCCAATGTTTTCTTTAGACCTCCTCTTGCTATTAACATCCTTTAAAAAGTCTTTTCTGTTATTGGAAACAACACTAGCCAACTTCCACTCTAACTGAGCTTTGGTCTTCCATGTCTTCTCGCTGCATAAACAAACCACAGCTCTGTACTCTTCCTGCAAAGCCTGACCTTACTTCCAGAGGTTATACAATTTCTTTTTCCTCTTGAGCTCCATGAGGAGTTCCCTGTTCAGCCGAGTTAGTCTTCTGCCCCGCTTGCTTGACTTACAAGACAATGGAACTGCCTTCTCCTGTCCTTCTAAAAGGACAGTATAATATCTGTTGACCTTCACTACCAGTGAAAACTAAGACTCCTGAAAGGGCATGAGAAGTATGCAGATGTTTGAGTGCGCAGACAGACATTTCGGTCCTCTCCATAGTCCCAAATTAATATTTTAAAATTTAATTTAAGGTAATCACTAGTTCTGCACATATGCAGAAAATCTTGCATCTGTGACCCAAGTGAAGAGAAGAGAGGTTGCTTACTGGTGATTTTGTCTAACTTCAGCAATTGCACTGAAGAGGATGAAGAGCACCCACTCACTCTGTTAATGCAAGTCATCCGTGCAATTCATAGCATCCTTCTCACAAGCAGTGGCTGTCAATATGATTCCTCCTCAGTCCCCAACAGCTCTTCTGGTTAATCCTGGAACCAAAAAATTCTCTCTTACTTCTGAATATGAATGCCCACAGAGAGAGTAAAAGGAACAGAAATAATGCAAGTTAAATTTCCATCGTACCTGATAAAGGCCTAACCTTCCAACATAGATGTGCCCTGTAACACATCCTCTTCTCTTCCTGCCAGCTCTGCGCAAAGATTTTATACCCCATGCCTTCTGGCTATCATCCTTGCCTCTAATAATTCATTCTCCCACAAGGCCTAAGAGAATACTGATGAACTTAGTATTAAGAAAGAAAACTGTGATATCAGAACCTGCAGGGAGATAAATCATATAGCTTAACATGTATTTGGATGCTCCAAATGATAGTAATTTGGTCATTCTGCTAAGCTGTATACATGTGCATATTTATTTTTGTTAACATAATTCCCTTAGCTCTTTAAAGGTTATAGTTAGTGTTCCACATTTCCTTAAAGAATAATTTATTTCTAGCCTTGAGGCAAGCTCACAAAATAGCTGACAGCTTTCTGTATATCTGCAGCACACTTAGATCATAATCCCATTTTTAGGAGGCATCTGTAGCAACCTCAGTATGTTCATAATGATGAAATAATTATGTTAGTATTAAAATTTATCCTTTGCCAGTAACAAGCTGCAGAAATCTTGAATGCTCCCTAGGCTAAGGTTCACAATCTCTTTAAATTGGCCTTTCATGTCACAAATAAACAGCCTTAATTATCTGGGCAAATAATCAAAGTATTCTTAGGTCTGGGGGTGAGTTTATATTAATCATATCCTACCTCTAGAGAAGGTCCAATTCTATCAAACACTTAATGAAAAGATGGCAGTGCTTACTTATTAGCCTTCATAGATTATGAAAATATATTATGAGTGTCATAATGTCAATTCTGTGAAGCTGGAGCTTCCTAATAACAAATTACTGAGGGTCAGTTTATACCAAACAGTGAAAAATACTTGATATGTATATATGTACCACCTGCATTTATCAAAAACAAGAGCTGCCACTGAATAATGTGCCTACGATAAATACATCTAGGATGCACATCACATACCACGGGTAGGCAGAGCCCCAGCGTAACTGATAAAGTAGCTTTGTACTTACCCCGAGTCATCTGAAAAAGAGAGAAGGCATTGCACCACGAAGATTAATGGCTGGTGCTAAAAACCCTTTCTCAGTTCTCTCCCTTCCCCAGTAAATCTGCCCCAGAACTCATTTGCACAATATTTAAGCAGAGGAAATGGCATTGGTCAACAGGTGCTATACCAAACCCGAGATTTATTGAGGACTACATTTATGTTTTTGCCTTGTCACAGGCTTCCAAATATCTTATGCAGTACTGTATTTACTACATTACAGGCTCGCTATGGCTTTCCAGTTACTTCTATTATGTGAACTCAGAGGAGAAATAAGGTAGAAATAAATATACTGTCACTTTTCCAGATGAATTGCTCAAAATGCTAAACTTGCCACCTGAGATTTATGGCACTGGGAACTAAATTACATGATAATATAAATTTGGCAACATGGCTTTTTATACTTCATATATTGTAATATACTGCCTGAACAACATCCCTGTGGAGTTAAAACAATGACCATGTTGTTAAATTGCCTGTTACAACTTTGAAAGGAAATTAAGTGAAATATAAGTTCAACGTGTTTGAAGTAAGCTGATGATTTATTAGAAGATGCCTTTGTGATTGACAACAAATTGCTGTGTGAAACTTCTGTTGCCCATCCCATTTTTATGGACTTCTTCCATGGAGAGACTGGGAGACAGAGATATTTATTTCTTTTACATTAGATTTTCAAAGGATTTGTGCTCTTCATTATAAACATATTTTCCAAGTATTTCAGAGCCTATCTGAACACCTAAGAGAGAGTTGCTCCTTCACAGGTGCTTAGATGTCATTGCTTTCAATTGTGGTGGCAGACTACAAGTGGAGATGGGAACAAGCAAGGAGTTAGGAAGGTGTTGACCAGCTTTAACAAGGTGTCTGACCACAACTTGGCTCCATTGAACTGTGTAGCCTGCTTCTTCTTCCCCACACTTTCACCACCCAGTAACATAACTGCTTTTAGAAAACACTCAATTGGTGAATTTGTCCCCTCTTCCACTTCCAGCAGCTATGCATCTGCAGCAGTGCCAGAGTGGCAATGGTTTCAGTCCAAAAATAAAAGTTAGTGAAATTTTGCAATGTCAAAAATTCTATCCTGCCTTCTTAAGGGTTTCTTTTTTTTTTTTTCTGATCTCTTACTGGTAAATACCGTTCTGTTGATAAACTCTTCCATATGAACCAGAAGATATATTAGTTTTGGACAGAAAAATATCTGCCAAACAGGCCGAGAGGTTTTGTTCAGAAAGGATTTGTCTCACAACAGGCCTTGTGTTATTAACTTAAGATGTGATATGTGTTTCATAATGTTGCTTGTGTTTCATAAAGCATTGACAGTCACATGAGTCCATGCAAATGTTCGCTTCAATTCCAAAAGACTAGCTGTCACAGCTGCAAAAAGATTCTGCAAACTAATATGCAGAAGTCACAAAAACTAAAGTAAATATATTAAAAAACCCAGTGTCTGATTTGATTTAGATTCTCACTATTTCAAAGTGGGAAGGGGAGGGAAGAGGGGCCCAGGAAAGTTGGTCTATATTCAAGGAGCACCTCCTCCAAGCTCAGCAGAGGTGCATCCCGATGAAAAACAAGTTGGGCAAAAAGGCCAGGAGGCCGGCGTAGATGAGCAAGGAGCTCCTGGACCAACTGAAAGTGAAAAAGGAAGCCTATAGAGGGTGGAAGTGGGGACAGGTAGCCTGGGAGGACTACAAAGAGGCTGCGCGAGTGGCCAGGGATAAGGTAAGGAAGGCCAAAGCCCTGGCAGAACTGAATCTGGCCAGGGATATAAAATGTAACAAGAAGAGCTTTTATAGGTACGTAGGGGACAAAAGAAAGTCCAGGGTAAATGTAGGCCCCCTCCAGAAGGGAACTGGTGTCCTGGTTACCCAGGACATGGAGAAGGCTGAGGTTCTCAATGACTTTTTTGCCTCAGTCTTCACCGACAAGAGTTCCTGTCCCACTGCCCAAGCTGTAGAAGGTGCAAGCAGGGACTGCGAGAATGAAGAACTGCCCACTGTACTCAAAGAGCAGGTTCGGGATCATCTAAGGAACCTGAAGGTGCACAAGTCCATGGGTCCTGATGAGATCCATCCGCGGGTCCTGAGGGAACTGGCGGATGAAGTTGACAAGCCACTGGCCATCATATTTCAGAAGTCGTGGTGGTCTGGTGAGGTCCCCGATGACTGGAAGAGAGGGAACATAACCCCAATTTTTAAAAAGGGGAATAAGGAAGACCCAGGTAACTACAGGCCGGTCAGCCTCACCTCTGTGCCTGGCAAGGTCATGGAGCAGATTCTCCTGGAAACCATGCTAAGGCACATGGAGAGCAAGGAGGTGGTTGGTGACAGCCAACATGGCTTCACCAAGGGCAGATCGTGCCTGACCAATTTGGTGGCCTTCTATGACGGGGTGACGGCATCGGTGGACAAGGGACGAGCAACGGACATCATCTACCTGGACTTGTGCAAAGCTTTTGACACTGTCCCGCACGACATCCTTCTCTCTAAACTAGAGAGACATGGGTTTGATGGATGGACCACTCGGTGGATAAGGAGTTGGCTGGATGGCCACACTCAGAGAGTGGTGGTCAACGGCTCAATGTCCATGTGGAGACCGGTCACGAGTGGCGTCCCTCAGGGGTCCGTGCTGGGCCCGGCCCTGTTCAACATCTTTGTCGATGACATGGACAGTGGGATAGAGTGCACCCTCAGCAAGTTCGCCGACGACACCAAGTTGTGTGGTGCCGTCGACACGCTGGAAGGGAGGGATGCCATCCAGAGGGACCTTGACAGGCTGGAGAGGTGGGCCCGTGCCAACCTCATGAAGTTCAACCAGGCCAAGTGCAAGGTCCTGCACCTGGGTCATGGCAATCCCAGGCACAAATACAGGCTGGGCGGGGAATGGATTGAGAGCAGCCCTGAGGAGAAGGACTTGGGAGTGCTGGTGGATGAGAAGCTTAACATGAGCCGGCAATGCGCCCTTGCGGCCCAGAAGGCCAACCGCATCCTGGGCTGCATCAAGAGGAGTGTGGCCAGCAGGTCGAGGGAGGTGATTCTCCCCCTCTACTCCGCCCTGGTGAGACCCCACCTGGAGTACTGTATCCAGTTCTGGAGCCCCCAGCACAAGAAGGACATGGACCAGTTGGAGAAGGTCCAGAGAAGGGCCACAAAGATGATAAAAGGGCTGGAGCACGTCTCTTATGAGGACAGGCTGAGAGAGTTGGGGCTGTTCAGCCTGGAGAAGAGGAGGCTCCGGGGAGACCTGATAGCGGTCTTCCAGTACCTCAAGGGGGCCTACAAGAAAGATGGGGAAAGGCTGTTCAGTAGGGCCTGTTGCAATAGGACAAGAGGTAATGGTTTTAAAATAGAGGGGGGTAGATTTAGATTAGAAATTAGGAAAAAATTTTTTACGATGCGGGTTATAGAACACTGGAACAGGTTGCCCAGAAAGGTGGTGGAGGCCCCATCCCTGGAGACGTTCAAGGCCAGACTGGATGAGGCTCTGAGCAACCTGATCTAGTCCGGGATGTCCCTGATCCTTGCAGGGGCATTGGACTAGATGACCTTTGAAGGTCCCTTCCAACCCTAACCATTCTATGATTCTATGATTCTATGAAAAACAATCTCACAACTGATTTTAACATCTTGGCATTCTAATGTGTAGAGTTGGTGCTTACTTGGAGCCTGAACAAGGTGCCACGTAAATCAATAGAAAAGAGAACGGAAAGTTAGAAGTAAGTTTATTTCGAAGTGATGAGAACATAGATAACAGCAGACTAGTAAGAAGTGCTGCATATGTCAGACACGTAAATCAAAGACATTATCAAGGCCAGGTTGGACAAGGCTCTGAGCAACCTGATCTAGTTGAAGATGCCCATGCTCCTTGCAGGGGAGGTTGGGCTAGATGACCTTCCAGGTCCCTTCCAACCCTAATGATTCTAGGATATAGATTCTTTATCATTCAGCTTCTTGCTTGTTCTAATGACTTTTCTTTCGCCAGTGCCAGTCCAACCTATACTGTGCTGTTGCTTCTCAGTCTTAAATAGTGAACTGTCCTGAAGCAGAGGGAATGGTGAAATTGAGCCCATCTATAACACATTTCAATAAAGCATGAAGGTGGTATTGATTCTGTCACCTGCAGATTAAAGTAGCTGGTTTTGTTATAATTTTATAGCATTTTGCTCTTGTTCTATTATTTCACTTTATTTTATTTAAAAGAAAAAGAATTGAAGATATTTAAAAATACATTGCCATTGTGGAAAAGGGCAATCACATTAGCTTTCTGCTGCTGTACTTCTGTCTCAGAGCAAAATTTCCCCTTTTTAAAGTCGATTTTCCTTTTTACTTAAGAGTGGGTATAGACTTTCCTTAAATCACCTGCAGATCCTCCTCCTTTTGTTTCTGTGTTTGCATATTGCCACCATAGGACATTAGTCTCAGAATCAATGATGAAATGCCCATTTATTTCAGTGGGACAATAATGTCTCACCTGGGTTTAATGTTTGCTGCCTGACATCCCAGATGTGTCTAAATTTTTGCAAACAGACGAAGTGAAGCGTTTTGTCTTTGAAGACTAAGCTGATGATTTGGTTTAGTACTTTAAGCCTCTTGAGAAATGTCATGAAGGGCCTCAGTGAAAAGCCTCTTGAAATAAATGGCAAGACTGACCATTAATCAACAGACTTGAGCCCAGCCCTCACATCCATTAGCAGCATCAGAAACAATACCGAATTTTCAGAATTTGGTATTTCCGAACACATTGCAGTGTATCTCCAGTTACCTGAGTCAATTTAATTCCTGTGGGGCATGTGAGAAGTTGAGCCAAACTATTGTCATTATCTATTCCTGTAAATTATTGATATCTGAAATGCTGATGTTTCAGACTGTGGTTACAGTAAGCATTAAAGCTTCCTGCACTATTATTTTTCTTACTGGCTCTTGTCTTGTATTTTGGCCTTGTCCCCTTCTAGAACAAGAATTGATGGGCTGTGACTGACAGATCATTGTTGTTCGTGTATATATGATTATTTGCATTCATTTCAGGAATGTCAGAGAAAAGGCAATGTTAATTATTTATTTCAAGCAGGAGAAGGCAATGCTTTCTTTTAAGAGCAAACATCTTTGCAGCTACAGTACATTTTCCTTTAAAAATTTGAAAACGTGTGTTTACCTATCTGCACAGAGCCAGAAATGCTTTTGCTAGGATTCAGTAGTGTCCCTCCCACTCTTCTCTCTGCTGTTCTGTTGCCCAGAGAAAAGCAGCAGCTATGGCTTTCTCTGCTGTTAGCGTGGAGCAGAGAGCAGTAGGTCTAAGCTGGTTGTCTAGGTTTGGAAGGAAGGAGCTGGATTTTGTTCTGCTAGGAAGAGAACAGCTGCTGCAGATCAGGGAGGATTCCCCTTCTTCCAAAAAAAAAATTAAAAAACACAAAACCAAAGCCGAGCCTTTCTGAAATGTCCTGTTGACCTCGTATGGCAACACCAGAGCTCTGACAGAGCACATCAGTATTTTTCCATGAAGTGGAAGACTCTGCGTGTCTGAAAAGCCTGAAAGCACAGTAGTAAATTATTATTATGTGTAAAGCTTCTGGGACAGATTATTCAACCCTATTTTCCTGAGGAATTTTATCATCTCCTGTCAAGGAGAACATATTACAGAAACACAGGCCTCTGTGTGTCTGCAAAACCCTTCAATAGATATAAATACTGAAACTTTGGGGATGGGAGGGTACTGAGCAACCCATTTCATCCTGTTCACATTGAGAGTAACTAAGAGTTCTTGGATCTCAAAAGCCTGGGGTCTAAGTGATTTATTTGAGGTCATACTGAAGAGTGTAGGCGAATTGATCCATGACTTTTTTATGAGGCCAAAACTGGTGTTATGTTAGGCTGTCCGTCCTTTCCCTGGCAACCCATGCTCAGATGGCAAGGAGCTCTGGACCCTTCCCAGCAAAGCATTTAAGAACAGTGTGGAGTATGAACATAAAGCCCATAAACACAGGGCTTGACTTAATAATTCTGTGGGGATTCCAAATACGTGCAAGCTTTGCTGGAACGGGCATGTGATGAGACCTTCTCTCTGCTCCCTGGTTGTGAATGCAAGGAGAGATGTTTACCCTACTAGAAGAAAGCACAAAATCAGCTCCAGAGTGCTGATAATCTCCTTGGATGTTTTGAATGTTTTGGGAGTAGCAAGTTGTCCACATACATTCCTGAAGCCCCAGCAATGTCCTGGCAGATAAGGCATTGCTGATTGTACGAGGCTCCCCATATTTTCTTGTTTGAAGCTTGTTGCTGCCAAGACAGCTTGGATCCTTCCCTTGGCATCACCATGCCTCCTGCTATCCTGCATCTCTGTGCCATCTATCCTGATCCAGAAACCCAGTGAGCTCTGTCTGTGGGCTGCAGGGGAAGGGGGGAACATTCCTGTGGAAGTAACAGCTCCTGACATTCAACTTGAGGAGTGGGAAATCTGCCACCACACCTTCTGCTAATACAGAGCAAACTTTGAGACTTGAATTACACCCTCAGTCCCGAAAGTCAGGCTTGAGCATCCCACAGGAAGCTGACCTGGACTACCCCATGGTCACAGTAGAGGAAGACATCTCACAAAGCAACCACATGTTGAAGTTGATGTAGTAGCCTGTGAGGCAGACTTCTCCCTAAGGAGAGTGGCAGATACCTTGAGTGATGTCTAACAGTAGTCAGTCTTTAGCTTATTAATCTTGCAGAACACCCATTAAGTCATGTGTTACTTTTTTTTCATGCAATGGAGCCAACCTTTAACTTACACTGACGATGCCAGCTGTCTGGATACGCCAGCCTCCTTTTTGACCACTATTTAAAATATTCTGTGCTGTTCTTTTCCCCTCCTAACTTGCTCATCCTTGCCCCTATATATGATTATAAAAAGAATTTCTTTCATCTTGTATTTATCTTTTAACTTACAAGAGCCAAATATACTTACATGGATCCGGGTATTCCAGCATTAAAAAGAAAAAAAAAAAAGATGCTTATTTACTACTTTTCTGATATCAGAATTAAACTGTGCCTTGCCAGGCTTGCTTAGCTGGCACTAGGAAGATTAATACACCCACATTTGGCTTACTCAAGCTACAGACTGTTTACGCTAACAATTTGGAGAAAATGACACCAGTGGTCTCCAAGAAGTAAAGTGCCAACACAACAGATTTTAAAATCTGCAAGAAATAAAAAGATGGACCTCAGTAAGAAATGAAAGCATTGCATGCTGGATTAATACAGAGGAAAACGTTCATGGTATATAAAATACAATGTGTGTGCAGGACCTGACTGCTAATCCAAAGCTACACTGGAGCTAAAAAGTTTGGCTTTTTCCATTGCTAAATATCAAGGAGACCCAGACATGCTAGTGTATTAAATTGTTCCTTAAAAATGGCATTTCCTTGCATATATAAAGGTCTTTTTCTAATCAGATCTCCATTTAAATACACATACTGCAAATGCTTCTGCACACACCTAATTCAAACTGTGTACATAAATACTTGCCTGAAGATTATGGCCTGAAAGTACATAATTTTTAACCATTTAGTCCTGACCTTGTGTGAGTGAAGAGTGTGATTTTGAAGCATGCTTAAGAAAGTGAGGTGTGCAGTTCTCCTCACTTCTCATATTGGGGGCCTGATCCCTAGAGATCTCTTAAAAATCTTGACCAGAATATCTGAAGGATGGAAAAAGTATCCACAACTGCAAGCCTGAAAACAAACTGTTTTTAGAGAAAGGCGAATGCCATGAAGAGACCATTAAGAGAACAATGACTAACAGTCACAACTGCAAGACAGAGCAGACTTGAGTAAATAGCATAACCGTACATGCCAAGTACTCCAGTGCAGAACATTTATTTTTATATCCATGTGGGGAAGGGAATGTGTAGTAAGTGACTCACCCTCACTACCAACTGCTTACACACCATATTTTAATCTAAATTGCTGTGAATGTTCCAATAGTCTACAAAGAATATGTCCTTTGTGCATGATGATACCACTAAAAAAGGATGTTGTGGGGAACTGTGTCAAAGGCCTTACAGAAATCCAGGTAGACAACATCCGTAGCTCTTCTCTTGTCCACTGATGTAGTGACTGCATCATAAAAGGCCACTAGGTTGGTCAGGTGGGACTTGCCCTTGGTGAGGCCATGCTGGCTGTCTCATATCACCTCCCTGTTCTCCATGTGCCTCAGCATAGCTTCTAGGAGGATCTGTTCTGTGATTTTCCCAGGCACAGAGGTGATCCTGACAGGTTGGTAGCTCCCAGGATCCTCCTTTTAACCCTTTTTTTTTAAAATAACAATTAACTTTACACAAGTTAATATTGTTATATTTTTAAATTTTTTTTAATATATATTATATATATACTGTTATTGATCCTAACCAAGGCTATGTCTTACGGAAATCAGCTACTGCCAGTCCCCAGAACAGCAGCGGTTTGCCTCTCAGGGAAGAAATGACACTTGGGAACATGTGGGACACCTGTGAGCTGAAGCTTCTGTCGCTCATCAGAGAAAAGACCTTGCTTCCATGTGTGCTGTACAGAGGGCTCTGACAGAAGAAAAGCACTATAGTCCGACTGCAAACCTGTCATGTTTGATCCTGTATTACAGTAGAACATGAGTGTAGTTGCTTCAGCACACCAAAATAATTTTTGAGAGAGGATGCAAAAACTTTGTGCAAGTTACTATTAGAACATTAAAGATTTGTGCACATGATTTTGAGCTATTCCAGGAACTGACAAAAAATAAGATACTGGATGTCCTGAAACAGCAGTAGGCATGCATATGTGTCTGTTTAAACAATATTGGAGTGAAAAATATTTAGAGAAAAAGCCACAGTGTCTGAATTTCAGCAGCATCTTGCTGAAATACAAACTTGGATAACAGAATAAGAACTGAATTAAGAAAGAATGCAAATCAAGTTGGAGTTTAACATGCATTGGGAGAATTACTTAAATATAGACATTTGAGATACGGGCTAAAAATTTAAGATTATGTCAAATGAAATCTTCAAGTGCATTTTTATTTTGAAAAATGGGAGCCTAAAAGGCTCCCTCTTCTTTCCTTGATCTGGGTGCAGATCTTTGCATTGAAGTCTCCATCTGCTAACTTCACTAACAAAAAAAAAATTGCTTTATTGTCCTAATATTCTGGTAGGGCTGCATTCTGCTCCATTGCACATCAACAGGACTTATTTACTTGTCTGTAGCTGTAAATTTTGCTCAGTGTTGCTGAGAACATAACTTAAAGACAACACGAGCTCTGTGGATATAACAATTTCAATTTATTACACACAACCTTCATTTCCTTGGTTAGAACCCTCAGAAGCTGGTTGAGTTTACAAGACTGGGATTTAACACCAATAATATGATAATCTAAAATAGAGAAATTGAGAGAAAATAAACATTAAATTCTCCTATGCCATGTCTGAAGTTTATTTTACAAGCACCTGTACTCTGAAATTCAGAGGAACAATCATACATACTTAAATCTGTCTGGGTGAACAGGGATGCTGCCATATTTAGATGGAAGTTCTGGGGAAGAGGTAATTAATCAACCTATTAAGCCCATACAATTTGTGTCTTATCTCCCAAATTAAATTTGAATTTTTGCCTGGTTTAGATTATTTAAACTTTGCCTTTTTCATTTGTTTTTTGTTCCTTCCTTCTTCAGTTTTCTTTCCTACGTCCTTACTAAATAATCTCATAGTTGGCAGGTGTCCCACACCTTCATGGTATCTGATGAACTACCTTATTTTTTTCCATCACCTTTCAGTTCATTTATAAGACAGAAACAGTGTGCTCTTTCTAGAATCAAATCCTGACAACCAGGTGCTCTGACAGCTCTACCTACAGTGCACATTTGATACCTTTTGAGTTTCATTCAGCCATAAGACGTACAGTAAAAAGATGTGTGAGCAGTGAGGATGATAATGGATCAAAACAACACGTTAATACTGTGTCAGCATAATATGAAAAGCAAGAGTGATGTTATGCCACACTGTCACTTTTACAAGTGAGAACTCATTGGCCCCACAGAGTTCCTCACTTGATTATGGGTGCCACATTTTTTGAAAGACAGACAAATTGAAGAAAATGTAGAAATAGCAAAGCATTAGTACATGGTCTGGAAAATAACAACGTACAAGGAAAAAAGCCAGAGTCCAGTCAAGAAATAAGATGATCAAGAGGAGATATAATTTCTGTATTAAGTATGTTACAGTCATGGATGATTAATCTACAGAGGAAGATAAGAAGCCAAAGGCTTCAAGAGAAAAGGGAAAATGTAACTTTGATATTAGGGAAGACTTTCCAGTACAAAACAAAATTGACAATGAACAAACTGTCAGAAAAGACTGTGTAATTGCTATAATTGCAGAAACTCAAGGTCAGGCAAGAGACCCCCATCTGTTTAATGTCAGTTAAAGAGAACTAAATCATACCCGGCTTTTAGGAGAATGACCCAAAACCCAATCTTATTCCAGAAGGTTCTTATCAATAATCCTCACAGGTAATCTGTCTTGAGTTTTTGTCTTAAAGTAAGCCACAAGCTCTATTTAGTATAGAATTAAGTGTTTGGATTTGTGAGGCTTAAAGGAATTAGAATATGCTCTCTATGGGTATGCAGAGACCACTGAAATTCAGATGAAGAGGAAACTCCATAAATATTCCAAAAGAACACTCAGCAGTTGATGGACATGCCCAATAGCAATTCCTGAAGTTGCTTAATGGGGTTTAACTACAGTCTACTTGATATATCAGAACTCACCATCATTTAATAAAATGCAGATGCCTGCAAGAACATTATAAATGTTGGTGGTGATGTTCTCTACTTTCTCAGCTCTGTGAGTTTAGCATTGGGTTTTGATAGTTGCATGGAAGTGCTACTCTGGTTTTCCTTGGTACAGCAGCTACCTGTCAGGATAATGTTTGGTTTACTGCTGGGATTCTGCTCTCCTTCAGAAGGTAATAATTCTCCTCCCAGTTATTTTTGTCACTTGTTCATTGTGACCTGACTTCAATGGACCTACAGGAAAAGGGTAATGCTGTCTTTATACGTGACTTGAAGATTTCTGATTCTGCTTAAGCTAAGTGATCTATGCTAAATATTGTCACACTTTTGAGGTTCAGATACAACATTTGAAAGAGGAACAGAGGAAAATGTGCAAAATATACAGGTACAAATGTGATGCTGGACTCTGAGATTTAAATTTATGTGACAGCTTCAAAGTTGGAAACCTTTTATGAGGCACACAGACAGAGGAACCACTTAATAGGTTTTGCATGAGTTAATCATAGGATTCCAGATATCCCTTAAAATTTTACCTCTGTGCATTGAAAGCTTGTTTACCAAAAAGCTAATTCAAACCAGGTGGGATGTCCTCTCATTTAAACTATGAACTGCTAGCTAGTTAGTACAAAGCCTTTCTACCCCTGAGGTTTATATTGGCATATGTCTTTCTGCAAACACAGAAGTCTGGCCTGTGTAGAGTTAGAGCAAAAGGCTGTATGTTACCTAATGGTATATAACACTGTCCTGTCATCCTTTCATGCCATTATGGAAAATAAGCTCTCTGTCTAGCTTATTGTTTACCTTAGGCTTGAAACTTTGAGTTAGACAACACATAGTGTTTCAGGGCTATGTAGGTACAACCGGCTACACGCGACAGAACACAGATTTTGTAAGGGTAGTGTCGTAGTTCAGCCCTGATCAGGACCAGACTACGCAGTCTCTCTCTCGCTCCCCCCACACTCCGAGAGAACAGGGGGAGATGATATAAGAAAAACGGCTCAAGGTTTGAGATAAGGACGGGGAGAAATCCTTAAAGTTACCGTCACGGGCAAAACAGACTCGACTTGGGGAAAACTATTCATTTATTTTCTAAAATTAGCAGGAGAATGAGACAGGGAACAAGATAACCTCCCCCCACCCCTCCCTCTTCCCGGGCTTAACATTATCTCTACTACCTTCCCCTCCCGAGCGGCACGGGGGGGGGAAAAGGGAATGGGGGTCGCGGTCAGTTCATCACGCGTTGTTTTACGCTGCTGTATCATCGTCAGGGGAAGAACTCCTCGCATTCCTCCTCTGCTCCAGCGTGGGGTCCCTCCCACGGGCCACAGTCCTCCGTGAAACTGCTCCGGCGTGGGTCATCTCTTCCACGGGGTGCAGTCCCTCTAGAACAGCTGTCCCAGCGGGCCCTCCACGGGCCACAGCCTCCTTCAGGCCTCCACCTGCTCTGGCGTGGGGTCCTCCACGAGCTGCAGGTGGATCTCTGCCCCTCCGTGGACCTCCATGGGCTGCAGGGGGACAACCCGCTCCACCATGGTCTTCACCACGAGTTGCAGAGGAATCTTGGCCAGGAGCCATATTACTCCTCCCCCTCCTTCTTCACTGACCTTGGCGTCTGCAGCCGTTCCTCACAACAGGCTGGCAGACGTCTCTCAGGATCCTTTTTACATCTCATTCACTTCTCATCTCCTCTCCACTTCTTGCAGCCGGGCCGGGCCGAGTTGGGCCCAGTTGGCTGCCCGGCGGGAGGCCAGAGGGTGAGGCCTGCAAGGCCCATGAGGCTCGCGCCTCCCCCTCTCTGCCCCCCGCTCAGCTGCTTCACATCTTCTCCTCCTCTTTTTCCTGTTTTCCCCTACTTAAATACGTTATCGCAGAGGCGTTATCACGGGACATTCTGCTACCAATTGGCTCGGCCTTGGCCAGCAGCAGGTCCGCCCTAGGCCCGGCCGAGTCCACTGAACAAAGGGGAGCGACTTCTAGCAGTTTCCTACAGAAGCTACCACCTTAGTCCCCCCCTCACTAACAAAACCAGAACAGGTAGTAGGAAGTCCCAAGATGTTAATGCCCCCAAAATGTTATATGCTCCCTTCCAACCAAACCCTCTGGACCTTTTCAATGAAAGTAGGAGGAGCAGGGGTAAGACAGCTCCTGTTGAGGTTTCTGGTGAGTAGGAATGAATGTGGATTTGCCTAATCAGATGGCTGGGTATTTCAGCTGTAGAGATATTTTAAAACAAGCTACTAAAGGCTATGCAGAGAATTAACCATTTTATAAATTGAATTAAGGGGTCAATCTTTTATGTCAAAGGAAGCATTTTTTGATTGCAAATGAATGGTTTGAATCTTACTTGTGGTGTTGTGCATCATGTGCTCTGCCCACCCTTGCAGTGTTAAACCCCCTGTACCTACTGCTGCGTCAGGGCTTAGCGCTGCAGGCAGGGTCAGTGTATTTGGGACATAGCGCTCTTCACTGGCAAAACATATGCTGTACACCTGCAAATGTACATCCACAAGTAAAGTGAAAAGTTGGTGTGATGGCAACTGTGTGCAAACAAGACTCCCACAAAATGATCTATTTCTTCTCCAGAGAGAAAAAGGCAATTTCTCTTCAAAACTCTCAGAAATTTTCTGCTAGGTTTATGGGCTCTCTGAGATCTTTTCTTTTCCAATGTATTTTTATGAACTCCAAGGTCAAATCATGCAGGCTGAATTAGGTAACAGTGTCTAGAGAGAGGATGACTCAGTTTATTTGGGTGGCACAATGTGAGCTGCTCACAGTCCCAAGAGCTACTCTCAGCGTGTCAGGGATTTGCAGGCAATATTTATGATTGTCTGTTTTCTCTTGTAGATTTTCATACTGGGAAAAATTCTAAATCTTTTATTTGGGAAGAGTGGGTGGGATTTAAGCAGTCATCAGTAATGCTGGAGGGAGGTTTTCTGAGTTCTGGAGATGAAGTATTTCTTATTGCTGGTTACTTAATGAGCCTATCTGATGCATAACTCAATACTTCAATGGTCTCATGGCATCTGTATTTTAAGTAGTGCATGACGGAACCACAGGAGACCATGGAGTGGGTATCGGGGTGGTGCCAGGCTGCAGGAGTGGGTTGTCCCTTGTAGCAAGGCTCCCTTCAGCTCAGCTTCTCCAGGTAGGTGATGCAGCCCCAGTGGGTGCACAGCAGCAGGGTGCCTGTCCTGCACCCCCAGCTCCTGTATCAGACCGACCAGTCTGGCCTAGCTTTCAGGGAGCTGGAAATGAAGGTTTGCATCAGGGCACAGGGAGGGTACTGTGCTGTCTTTGGGAGAGGTGGCACTGCCCTGCAGCAGGGACTAGGAGGGAAGCCACCTTAGGTAATAAGCACATGAGCTTCATTTGCTGTAAGCAGTGCCTCCTTCAAGAGGGAGGTGATCTGCATTAACAGTGACTAAAACATTTTTATCTCTTTTCTCGGGAGCCAGATGTAAGCACATATTTTTCTTCTGTGGTTCATCATTGCTAAATGAAGAGCAGACTTCAGCTGCCTTCTCACTTGAGCCAACCTGGAACTTCCTTTCAACTGAACCTAATGCAATTAGGAGCTCTCTGATGTTTTTGCTAGGAGACAAGCATTCCAATAAATAATCTGGAGAGTTGCTCTATGATAGATTGAGTCACTCTTTTCTGAACCAGGCCAAAGACAATCTAATTTATATGCCTGATCTTCCATCTGGCTGTCTTTAAAACCCTTTAAAACTTAGGCTGCAAGAAAAAAAAAAATGCCTGATCTTGTCTCAGTTCTGAGGAAACAATTTTGAATCTTGGAATCGGTCACACCAATAAAAAAAATATGCTATATTTTTGATGGGATTAGAACAGATGGAAGAGGGTGGAAAGCAGGGCATAAGCTTTAAAGAAAGAAAACCAAACCCAAAACCCAAAAAACAATAAAACCACAAAACACAAAAAACCCAAACAACCAAACAAAAAAAAAAACCTGCCAAAAAAAACTCCACAAGTATCATGAGGTTGGGAAACTTTGTCTTTGAGAAAGACATAAGTAGTCTGCCATGGTTGTAACATTCAAGTCTCTTAACACAACAACCAGCTCACATCCTTCACATTCAGCTCCAATAGGGGTTTTCTAAATTGAGATATAAACAGCTTCTTTCAGACTGGAACCCTACCAAATAAAAAAGTTGGTCCTTTTTTTTCCCATATTAGTCAACTCTATTGTGCTTTGTTTTCCTCTGGTAACCAGAATAATTTACTTAATCCTTTTATTTCTCTCCTGTTAGTTTGGTTTTTTTAGGAATATTAATTTAAAATTTATTTTTTTCAAAACACTTAGCAAAATTAATGTTTTAGTTGTAAAATTGTGAAAATCAAACTGAAAGAACCATTAGCATGAAACCAGTAGTTTGTTCTGCAGGAATAATTGGTGTCCTACATTAACAGGAGTTAATACAGTGATATCTTATTGCCTCCTGCATCTGCCACGGAAAGCTGCAATCCTTTTCAGATAAGCAATTTCCACATTTTTAGGACATTGTGATGATGGCTTCTGAGCTACAGACAAACTTACACCTATTCTCCTCAGCTCCTCAAAGGTAATACAAGAACTGACTTTTTAGTTCAAGATAAAAGTCAATTAAAAATCTAATAGATTCTGAGCTTTGAGTGATGATGGCTGTTTTGTTAGTTTGACTTTTTGGCTTTCTGATCTATGCAGTATGAGCAACTTCTCCCTATAGAAAACACAGAGGAATAGAACTTTTAGCATTTCGTTCACTTTAGCTTCTGATTAAATGAACATAAAAACGTTACACAACAGCTAAGAAAGCCAGCTACAGAACAGATATTATAAAATTTACACAAAACATTTTAAAAAAGGGAAATTTAACTCCTAAACATACCTTTGGAGAACTAAAAGAGATCTTAAACTAGTGGAGGTAGCTCTCTTTTTGTCCATTTTCTTACTATAGATGCTGGGTAAAATGGATTTACTGGAATATGTCTGACGTATTTACCATCAAAATCCTAGTAACTAATCTCTTTTAAAAAGGGAGGGGGGAGTAATCTTTGCTAAATCACTATTTTACAGGATTTAATGTTAGGTCTGTGGATCTTCACTTCTGCACTTCTTTCTTGCCATGACTTACTGAAGCAATGGATGTTCCATGATAGTTTATTTCTTATACTGGCAACACAAGCTTTTCCATGTAATTTACACAAGTACATCTTCTAACTGTGTTTTAACTGGGCTAATGTTTACCTCCAGGCTTATAAAGCAAATCGGCACCTCTTTCACTTGCAAAATGCATTGTAGGTACAAAATTGGATTTGTTTTACTCATGTGGTTAAAAATGCTGTTCCCAAAACTTGAATAGATAAATCACGTTGGCAAATATAGAAGGCATAAACTAAATTAAATGTATCGCCCACTTTACCTATGAATACAATAGTCTTCTCGAAACCAGCTATTTTAAAATCTAGGTTAGGGTTATGTTAGACTTTGCCTACTACAATTGTCCAAATAACACTTCTGAATAGATGATGTGGTATCCAATTCTGAAGCAGCCTATGGGGGTTTGCATCACAGAACTCAAAACATGTCTGATCTGGCAAAAGGAAAGGAAATGAGAAAAATAGGGAGGAGTTGCTTTTTAAAATCTGAAGTTTGAAGTATGTACCATTAGCACTTTCCAAAACTGCAAAGTAGAATAAAACCAAGTTTTAAACAAGCTGATTTATTATGCCAACAATATATCTGACCTAGATGTAGAGCTCTTCCTTTTCTTAATAGTTCTGCGGTGCCAGAACACCAGCAGAAGTCAGTAAGATGATTAAAGCATTCTCTCTAGATTTCAGGGGATGACAGAGGTATATTGCAGCTGTGATGGACAGGAATGATTTGTACCAGCTGCGATAAGCTTGATGTGGAACTGGCAGACCTCACTTTCATTGGCTGAAATAGACCATAAGAAAGATCTTTGACAATACTAGTGTGGTCTTGAATGAGAGAAAAGGATGAGGGTTTTTTTCCCATCTTTGTAACAAAGGAGAATAATTTCTCTGAAAACTAGCAAAGAAATACGCTATCTTTAAAAAAAAATACTTTGGAACTGAATCTTTTTAAAATAAGACTCCTTTCCCTCATCCCATGTAGACATTTTACAAACTGAGCAAATCTTCTCTTTCTTGGCAGAGCTACTGCAATATGTAACACCATTTTTAAATTCCTCTTGGTAAGCTCAAAACTCTTTTTACGAAGGATCCACAATGCAGTGCAAATAAATGTATGAACACCATAATCTTTAGAGAAAATGAAACTGGGAATGAACTAAAACAGATTATTGGTGTTTGCATTGCTTTGTATGTTTAGTGCAACTTAAGCAGTTAATACTAGAAGACTCTTCCTGAATTTCAATGATAGTTTGCATCTGTGTTACAGTGTTTTAAAAATTGATTTGGTCAGTTGCATAAGCAGTCAAGACAGGGACTAGCAAAATAAATATCCAGCAATGTGTTCCATAGATTTCTGTTTTCCGCTGAAGTGAGTTAATTGAAAACAGTATATAGGTATTGACTGGGACACCTGGCTCTAGATGTTTTAACAGAACCCATAAAACCAATAATGATTAAGTTTAATAGATCAATAAGAAATTTACTAAAGGTCTGTTAAACTTTAAGCAGTTAAAATCAATAGTTCACCTACTGCAAACAGATACAGAGAAGCCCTTGGTTCCCAACAGAGTTAAATATCTCCTTTCGAAGGAGCGGTGGGTAGAAAGCTCTTGTATGTCAGCATACTTGTCAGTGTCATGCTGTTTCTGGAGATCTGATTAAGAAGAAATGCATTTGAGAACTACTATGTTAATCTGATTTTATGACAAAAGTGTATTCAAAGCTGTGGGCATCACAAGCATTTTCAGGTTCAAGACGTTTTACCCTGTCCGCTGCTTGGCATTACCAGGCGTATGGCTCCTCTTACACTATGGCTGCAGGTCAGTGGACGGCTCCCCATTCTGTCACTTTGGATCTTTAAGCTGAACCCAAATCCCAAGCTGACACATCACTAGAATTTGGGAATGCTTGAACCTGGACTTGAACACAGTAGCTTAAGCACATATCTATCAGTTGTGCTGCTTCTTTTTTTTTTCTTCCAGACTTTTTTTACACTTAAAGCCCTAAATAGTTGGAAATGCTCGAGTATAAATGAAGCACTGTTGGACCTGCACTTTCTCATATGTTGCCACTTGCTGTACCTGTACTGCTGGGAAAGGTGTCGTGTGCCCTAGAGTGGATGCTTGTAATGCTGCATGTCGCAACCAAGGCTTCAATGTGGTCTGCAAAGAGCTCTTTGAGTGAACTCTGTGCTGCCACTATTGCATCAGTATCAATGCCTGGCCTCCTTAGTTTAAGGTTGGTTTGGGCTGGTATACGAGGCTCGAAGGAGTTCCCTCCATGGGTTGCAGACTGAGTATGTCCATACTGACAGTCTAAGTTTTCAGTTATTACACCCAGAGATCATAACTTGTGAACTTTCTGTAATCACAAATGTGGTCTTGGTTGCTCAGATATGGGTTTTTTTTAGATAATTTAAAAAATCTATATTTCTCAAGATCTTTTAGTTAAGAAACTGCCAGGCAACCATTTCTTTAATGCTAAAAGGTAGGCTTGGCCTGAAGCAATGAACAATATTGGAGTTCCTAGTCCTAGAATCTACTTGGTGAACCTTGCAATCTTTGTGCAGAACTGTGTTTCCCTTTGAGTACAGATCTGGGGATTAAATTAGCAGTGGGGCTTGAGCTGGATCTATAGAAGATTGAAGGAGAATGGGGAGGTAAGAGATGCAGTGCCTGAAATGGGTATGGTGAGGGCATTGTTCATAACTGAGGAATATCTAATTCCAATTAGATGAAGTAACTCATTCAGGCAATCAGCACCTTAAAGCCAGAAGGGCAATTTGGATCAGCACAGCCAAACTAAGAGTCTCCATTGCTCCTGGCTGGTCTAATCAACCTTCTGCCATGCTGAATAGCTCCATAATTCATGGAAATACTGGGTTGTAGGAATAGAGGGGATCTATTATAGGGACTTCACCTGGGGACAGCAATGTTTTTGGTGGGGTTTTTTAAGATTAGATGAGTGAAGCTAAGGATACATATTGTCCTATGCCCTGCTGGAAAAGACGGGTTTGCATAATCTGGTTAGCTGTCTTTCTAAGGCTTCAGTCCCAATGTGTCCCTGGAGATATACACTTTGGTAACACAAATGCTGTTCTGTTATGCTGTTGTATTGCTGAAATACAGCACAAACTTACCAATAATGAAGAAAGAGTGGGTTGTGAAAAAGCAATAGAACTCTCCTTTCTCCCTTGGTGCTGGGTGTCTTACAATAACTGGAAGAGAAATTCTTATTCCCAGATGTATATTAAATCTTTATAATAAAACCATTTTTTGTCGTTAGTTACAATTTAGCTTTAAAACAAAGCCCTGACACTAATCACTTTTACAAGGGCTTGAGTCAACTCCCTTTGAAGTCAGTGGAAGTCTTTGAATTTACTGAGAGTTAGTTGAAGCCCCTACATTATAAGCAGGACTTGGTTGATTGGATTTGAAAAAAAAAAAAAGCCCACTTATATTAACTGCACTTACACACAGCACTAAAAATTTCAAATAACAGCCTTCTAATAAAAATCTTAATTTCTAAAACATGTAAGTCTAATTATTATTCATCTGCACTTGCATGCTGTGCCACCTCTTGCAAGGCTTTCTGCCTCATATATCATGTTGCAATTAGTAAAGTGGGAAAACACATTCATCTCTTCTTCAAAGTAAAAAAAATAAAATCACAATTTAATCTTAAGTACATCATAATTGGCAAGAGGGAAAAAAAAAAGTGGGGGAGATACCTGAAGAGTACCTCAAGAATTTTGCATGGGCAACATTTTTGGTAGGGAATCATTGCTGTATAGCTCTTTGTTGTATTATTTGTTGGAAAAAATAAGGGAGGGGGACAAGGAAAGGAGCACAAGGACCAGCATGAGGAAGGAATGTCAAAACAGGGAAAACTACCCTGTATGGGGGAAAATCTCCTCTCCCCCTTTTTTAGGAACAAAAACCTGAAGGCTGTCAAGAATACTAATGCTATTGATCTTACTTATAGAGCTGTCTCCCTAATAGAGACAGCAGGCTGTGGTAACATGAATTATGGAACCACACAGAACATAAATATTTTTTTTTTAAATTAAAATTTGGATGATGAGGCTGCATTGTGGTCCATGGGACATTTTGAAGGTAAGCAGAAGTCCACTGGTCTAATGTCTGGGAATCCCTGGTTGAAGAGTTGAATCTTGGTGAAAACTTCCGGTAAGAAAAAAATTAAATGCATGTTTTTACAGCAATGAAACAGGAAGATGATCCAATCTGTCCCTATAATAGACTTCAATATGGCCAGGAATTCAAACATGTAAATAACTTTGGGCTGCAATTTCATGTTGTTAATTTCTCTGATCTAAACACAGTAGTGTAAAATGATCAATTATCTGTCTAAGGAATATTCAATTGGGCTGAATACTTAACAATAAGAGCATCAGAGGATATATATATTTAAATACTGTGAAATGAATGCAAGCTTCAATATTCCCACAATGGGAGTAAAGAGTGAAATGGTATGCTTCCCTGGTGTCAGTTTACTGAGGATCCTTTAAGCAAACACCTTCTGAGGCTCCAATCCACAAAGTCTTTAAGCTTTATAATGTGTTTATTAGAAAAACTAACAGTATTGGTTTGGATTTAGGTTTGAAACACAGGAAACTGCTTGAGGTCCTAGCTTAGCTACCAAGGACCAACATTTTTGTTTTAAGTGTCTTGTCCAAACTTAAACACAAACTTGTCTAAGTTGGAAACAAGATCTAAGTTTAATCTTCTCCTTCCAGCATGCCAGATTATGAAACCCAGGACAGTGGAAAGTTTGCAACGGGCCATGGTTAGTGAGATTTATTCTGAGCCTTTGCAAAGAAGCAAACTGCAGCAGAGACACAGTTGAATATCAATCTCCTTAGCACAGTAGATGAACTGCATTTTTCACATTGTATTGAATTTTAAAAGTCCCCACCTCAGGCTTCATTTTGTTTACATTTTAGCTCTCCAAGTCAGCAATTACAGGAAACTTCCACCCCTTATGGATCTGGCCCTGTATTCTCAAGCTCTTAATTTTCCAGAATGTTAACAAATAAATAGACAAATAAAACTTAAACTTTACATTTGCAGTCAGATTATTCCTGCAAATATGCCAGCTTCCACTTAAATAATCTATGGAGCAGAAAGAATAGGGCAGAAATTCACCCAGAGGGAAAGCCATAGCAGACGAGTCCCAAAGGATTGGCTTGCTCATCCTCTCTGCATGTTTAGTGTTTCTGTATCATAATCAGGACATTGTGATTTTAGGGTTGACTTCTCCACATTAGGATTAGGATACTTTCTTGTAAATTCTGTTTAGATGTCTGTGGCTTTGGGCAAGCTACTCAATTGTTCTGCAGCCTGTGAAATCTGTATAACCCTTCTGCTGCTTGGCTATAGTTTATGAATTGTCAGAAATGCATGGACAACACTCCAGTATGGAAGCGGTGGATGACATAAATATTTTGCTGTACCAGAGGGCATGATTCTGTGAAGGAGCTAGCATATGGCAGGTATCAGCTGTGCACTGAGGCTGACAGGAAGCCCTGCTGCCCAACCTCTGAATATGAGAGTATTATATTTTTTCTAGTTTCCTTTTGCTGTACTGAGCTGAATAACTTGCGTTTGAACGATATGTTGCTTTGTCAAGCAGCAGGCTGGAGTTTGCTCTACCTGTGCTTTGAGGCTGTTGTAGCTGAGTCTGTCCCACAGCAGCAGGGTGCTGAGGTGTGCTTCCAGGGCAGCAGCGTGTAGTGTGGAGGTGGCCTGCATGCTCTCAAGAGGGTGGTGGGCACAGTGGCGTGCCTCCAGGCACTTCTCTGAGCAACAACGTTCGCTTGACAGTAATAACACATGAGAGTCAAGTCATCTTGACTTGAAATTTGTTCCAATAGTTGATCAATTTTCAAGGAACATCTTCATTCAAATACAAATTTTTTGAGTATCAGCTTCCAGGTATTAGCCCTTTCTTCTCTGATTAAGAACCACCTTAACTGTTTTCTGTCCCTTCAAAGGAGATAAGATTGTGTTGTGAAACCATGTCTTATGTTTGTTTCTGATACTACAAACTGATGGAGTTCTTTCACTGAAGGGCACTTTTTCTGGTCCTTCAGTATTTTTTTTGTGCTTCTCTGTTCTTCTAAATTTTTCATTATGCTTTTTAGCAAGTAGATACTAGAATTGGAAAGCGAACTTTAAAACAGGAAATAAAAGCTTGTGTGGTTATAATTCAATATACAGTATGTGCTACAGTCAGGAATGTAGGTGCTAGGAAGGAAACATAAGAAGGTATAAGCTAAAATATGCAGCACTGTTTTTCCTGGCTCACCACTTTTTGCTGTCTTTGCGATAGGTAACTTGCTTTGACCATATATCCATTGACCAAATGCTACATTACATTGCTATGCACGTAGCCTTTAGTTCTTGGCTCAGTGAATCTTGGTTACCAGGCTTACCCTTTTAACAAGATGACTCTCATTGCATATGAATATCTCCAGTCAGTAAAATAAAATGAATCAGTAAGTTTTAGCTCATTAGGCAAAATGTTGCATAAATGAAGTGAGAAAACCCATTTGATGCTATAAATATGTTTCAGAGAGTAAATGTTAAATTGGATCTAACATTTAATAACAGTAACATGAAGATTTTCTTAGACTGTGCAGTATAAATATAGTAAGAGACAAAACAAGGAACTTGGATTTAGGTCCATTGTGGGGTGTAGAAATATGAAGCAATGTCAACAATGTACAAAGGTACACCATACATCTGTGCTTCAAAAACACAAGGTATTTTCCAGTAATTTAGGGGAAAAAAAACTTTTCCTGGATATTTAAAAAATGTTGAAACAATTTGCAGAGAATAATATGCTAAATGAGCTCCAAGCTCAATTCTTCACTCAACTGGAATCAATCTGTCTTTTAAGAATGTTTCATGGGTTTACAACCACTTTATAAATCTACCAAAATTGTCTGGGCTAGGATAGTGATGGTTGTGGCTTCCTCAGACCTGAGGCTTCTCTAAATGGGTTTCAGAGGAAATCAGAATTCAATTGTTTTGGCATGCAGACCTGGAAACTATTGTTTTGCATTTGAGATCAGAGCAGGTTATTGGTGTGGATAGCCTTGACCTAGCTGTGATTGCAGGAAATATTCTCAGAGAACGCTCTAAGATGGATCTAAATCTTTGATAACTTTTTTCCTGGACTACTGGCTTACTGAATGGAGTTTCTTCCTAGCAGTGAACGTGGCTGTTGCTTTTGTGTGAGGGAAGCACTGAAGTTCCATCAGACATCAATTCCCTGCACAATGCTGTGAGCTCAAGGAATCTGGAAACTGTGGCTGTTATGAGTACAGCCCTTCAGCTTCACTTCACTTGTAACAGGTATTTCAGACGCAGGATTTACAAAAAGATTACAAAAGCCATCAAGGAAGTTATTGGAAAGCAACAAAACAATTCAAAATCCATACTATTGATTTGATTTGAGTTAATTTATCCCACACTTTCAAAAAAAACCCCCAGCAAATATTTGACTGGTAAATAAACCAAATATTAACACAAATAATAATGGCATGCTAATTTCCCCCAGAGGACATAGACACTATCGATTTGTCATCGTGCAAGACTTTTTTCTAGAGTTGATGAGAAATGACAAAAGTGCTATTGTGGGAAAGCAGCACATACATTACTTACTGATTGTATAGTTTTTTTTTTAGAGGGGAGAAACTTTTTTTTTGGAAGATGGTACCACAGAAAAGTAACTGAATAAAGCTCAGTTATGATAATCTAAATCTTGGCTAAGTTGTCTCATCATCTCTTCTACAAATGAAGTTTTCACCTTGCCCTTACATCTCTACTAATGACTTTTCCTTCTAAAATATAAAATTATTTTCCCACATCCTTCTTGTGCCTTAAGAAGGCTTTAGAGTCAGATAGGCTGGTAGCTAGCACTGGTTCCAGCTCCAAAGCCTGGAGTCAACATAAATCCTGAAGTGCCTATATTTCTCCACGTTTGCTGCTGGACATAATCAATCAGTCCTGCTGGCACCAGACAGCTGAGCAGTTAAATTTGTACTGAGATCCCCAAACCAGGCCATGCCATGCTGGTGTCACCTGAGAGGCCTGAGCTGGGAGCACAGCTGCTGGCATAAGCCTCACACGAAGCCCAGCCAGGAGGAAAAGGGCCTCCCAGGTGGCATGTTCATCCACAAGGCAGGAGAGCAAGCTCCTGTGCTGCTCTTCTTTTTAATCTCCATTTGGATCTGAATCTAAGAATCTGAATCTATTTACACCCCGAACATCTGGCTTGAGTGACCCTGCAAGACCCCAGGGACATGGTCTCTCCTGTTGAAGCTCTCCCATTTTGAGCAAAATACTTATTCACTGGGTCAGATGCTGGGAGCCTGGATCTACTCCACTGGCCAAAAGAGATTCAGTCTGTTTTTTTCCACAGAAGCTCAATAACATGGTATATGAACAGGGAAGTCTTTCACACTGGGCACTGAGAGTACAAACTTGGTGCTCTCCCTATTTCCTCATGGTTAAGGAACTCCTCTCTGAATTTCAGTGCTTTGGGTGAAGACCTTGCTCTAAAATGAGATCTCCCACAGCCCAGCCATGTGCTCTCACAGCTGGTTCTTGGGATGTGTGTGTGTATAAGAACAGGCTGAGGTCAGTTTTGCCCAAAATTGTGCAGAGAAAGCCCAGAAAAGATTATTCAGGGTCACAACCTTATCTCCTTTACTGTGGAAATCCTAAGGATACTTGACCATATAGTAGGAGCTATGGCTTGGATCAGAAATGCCAAGGTAGAGCTGTAACTTCACATGAGATCCCCATAGAACTGTCTAAGAAAATGGTCCCAAAGGCAGCAGCATCTAGTAAATCTGTCCCTTTCCATCCAAAAAGCCACATTAAACACAGAGGGCAAGCAGAGATGCTATTTTTCAGATGACTGACAGATCATTACATTTTTTGGAACCTAGAGTTTTAGCAACCTGTCCTTTGTCAGTCAATAATAGTGATGCCCCCCCACCTTCCCAGCTGGTTGCTGGAGTTTAAATTTATCTACTGAGAGATATATATCAGTTGTGAGACTTTTTTTGTCTCTCAGTGAGTTGCTGTGACTGAAAAGGACGACAAATTATTATTTCTGTTGACAACAGAAGATAACTAAAGTGCTGATCAGATCCCACATTCTGGGATCAATACAGCATTTCCCTCTAGCCTATCTTTTACACCTCTGTGCACAACTAACTTCCCGCTATCCCAGACATCAGCTGAACATACAATAGCCAGTACCCAGTGAAATATGACTTCTGGCATGTTGCTTCTTTGCTCAGTGAATGTTTCTGAAATGAGCACTCCTCTCCCTAACACAAACCTTTATAGAATAGGACATCACGCTTTTGCAGGCTTACTATAGCTAGAGATACATGATCCCCTTAGTGATTTTGGAATAAATAGGTAATAAACACTCTCACTGCAGCTGAAGGACTGCCAGCAGGTGTGTTCTCACTGACTTGGGGACCTTGTTGGGGTCTTGCTTCCCATTCCTCTGTCTACTTTAGCTTGTCCAGCCATTTTTGCTCATCTCTTTTGGTCACTTTTCTCTGAATACCTTCCCTGTCATTGCCAAGTCATGAGTTTCAACGTCCCCAGACCTCTCTCTGTCAGTGAAAGACTTCTTCTGTCCCTTCCTAAAGGAGACCTACAGGAAAGACGGGGAGAAACTCTTCAGCAGGGCCTGTTGTGATAGGGTGAGGGATAATGGTTTCAAAATAGAGGAAAATAGATTCAGATTAGATATTAGGAAAAAAAATTTTTACAATGAGGATGCTAGAACACTGGAACAGGTTGCCCAGAGAGGTGGTGGATGCCCCATCCCTGGAAACATTCAAGCCCAGGTTGGATAAGGCTCTAAGCAACCTGATCTGGTTGGAGTTGTCCCTGCTCCTTGCAGGGGCGTTGGACTAGATGGCCTTTAAAGTTCTCTTCCAACCCTAGCTATTTTATGATTCCTCCAGGCCTTCTGGGGTTTGTCTGCCCACACCAACACAGCCGCCTTCATCCTGCTCTCCTCTCTGCCTCCCTCTTCCCCACTGCTGCTCTGATGTGGTGCTCGTTCTCTCAGTTGTAGCAATGTAGAAAAGCAGGCCAAAGGGTGTGCATCCATTAAGGTCCTTCCTACTGTCCCTGTATATGCAAGTTGCCCCATGAATGACTCCATGCCTGTCCATGGAAGCTGGTGCCTTAAGGTCTTGGTTCTGGTGGGCTTCCCCTTCCTGGCTCTCCTGCAGCTTGCAGTGTCTCTGGACTTGCTCATTGCTTGTTAGATTCCTGAGCATACCAGAAGGATACTTTGTGTAAACAATAATTAGAAGTCGGGGAACGGCAATAAAAATACCACCCCGAACCCATGATGGGCACTAGAAATGGCAAAAGTTTTTGCTGGTGAGAAATATTTGGCTCATGTCACTGAAACCGCTGTTTTGTTGTTCCTTAATGGCTGTTTTGTTAGTTTCAAGCTAAAAGCAGGTGGCTGCTGTCTGCTTTGCCTTTCATTGAAGCTCTCTGCTTTAAACTCTTTAAAGTTGTCCACTGGTTGCCACTTTCAGACGTTGAAGTGACCAGCTAAGGGAGTCCCTCCATGCATGGGAGTGCGCACGCACTGCCTCCTTTGGAGTCTGGAATACAAATCCAAGTGCTGGAGGGAGGCTGACTGCAGGAAGAAAATGCTGAGTGGCTTATTTTACATATAGATGCTTTTCTTATTCCAGCAAAATTTCTTTGGAACGGAGGAAATATACCTAATCTGTGATAATATAGTTCTGCTGTATGACAGACCGCTGCTCACCAGACTGAGACATGCTTATTTTCCTTTCTTCTTAAAAGAAAAAAAAAGATCTAGCTTGCCAGCTGAATGCTTTTTGAATTATTATGTTTTTTGCATGTAAAGCAATAACACAGCAGCCAGGCTATAAGATAACATGTTCAGTGTGCCATAATCAGATGGGACCAAATGTATTCTTGGTACAACTCTATTAACTTTGATGGGCTTACAGGAGAGAAAAGCACAGACCATTGACATTAAGGGGGAAATTTTTCCTGGATAGAGAGCTGCAATATCTCTATAGGTAATACTGATATGATTGTTCTGTGTCTTGGAGGCACAGTCATTACAATTAATGGAGTGAGTCAACATGATATACAGCATTTTGGCATATGTATTTTTTTTCATTTACTAGGCTCATACTACATTTTTATGTGTAGTATTTCAGTTCAAGACTAATAGCTGTGTTTTTCATGCTCTCACCGCTCAGCGTGCAGTCTCTGAACTGAATAGTAGGAGTGTTTTTAAGGAAATAACATTACTCAGGACAGTAACTGCTAAGTAAATGGTACAGGTGGATGTGATTTGCTGCTGACCAAGTCTAATTTGAACTGTTTGGCACACCTCTAAATTAACTGAACAGATGGATTTTTAATTAGTTCTGTCATTTCATTTTCTGCATTCTTAATATATGTCAGGCTGTATGTCAGGGAGTATTAGCATCAATTTCAAGTGATACAAAAACATTCATAGCAAGAATAAGCTGATAATAGCAATAACAAAACATAATTAGAGTACAAATTGGGAGGTCTGTAGCTTTATAAACATGGTAAACCTAGATTTACGAGACTTCAGAGGTTTGTTTAAAAAGAAAAATGCATGAAACTCGCTGCAAACCAATTAGTTCTGTGCAGGCACAGAGCAGGATTTTCAGGCTTCCAGTTAGTGGGATGGACCTTGCTCATATGAATTGGCTGAGAGGAGCTGCTGAATTTATGCAACTGATTTATCTGGTTCCACCTGCCCTAAAGAGCAGAAGCACTTGCCCGGGCATTAAAGTGCCTTTTAGCTTCAGAGACAGTAGTAAAAAATGTAGTTATTCTTTCCTTCTGACCAAAGTGATATTTTTCCAAGTGCAAAGTCCTTTCTTCGCCATTTGCAGCCAGGCTAGTGGGAATGTTTTCAAGGGCACGGCAGCAGCAGAATCTGGTCCAAATACAGCAATATGGCAGCAACAGTTGCCCTCCCACATAAAATTAAAATGATAGTGATTTCTGAGCACAGACAAAGCAACACAATATTATATACTTGTTTTATTAAGACAATCTTTCAGAATACTAATGGTGATGTTTCTATGATGGTAGTTAACGAGATGAAGTGCAATCTACATAAAAACAAATTCCACACAACTGTATAGAATTAGGATGCGTCAGTGTTCATATAGTTTAAGCTACAAAGATTGATTTTTATGCATTTGTAATTTTCCATGGCAAGCTCTGGATAAAACACTCATTTCCTCCAGATTTATCTCTGTGGGGAATACCTTAGAATTACAGCAGGCACTACATTACAAACAGTATCAAAATCTAAGTTAAAGCAAATAGCTTTAATCATAGATTTCCAAAACATGTTCCTCTTTGGATCTGCAGAAAATGGTTAACATGTAAACAGGCCTAATCAGAGCAATAACACTTCCAGCAGCAGGATCCTAGAGAAATTAAATAGAAGACATCTCATCAAGGGGATATAATGATGCTTGGTAGGTTCTTAATTCCTTGACACGTTTTCAGCAATATTACACACTGTGCACATAGTGGGAACTGCTTTATTTAATATACATAGGGAGACTGTCTTTGGCTGTAAGCACAACTGATGCTGAAGGACACTGATGGGACTGATGTCCTCACGTTAGAGCACTGGGCAGGATCTCTGCTGTAGCCCTGCTATCACCTCAGCCCAGTCTATTCTTGTACTGCTTGCCTTGGGTAATACAGAGATAAGCATGATCTCATGGACAACATGCTTTCTCATCTGATATTGTTGTATAAAAGTCAGCTAATATTTATTTTTACAGGAACAAAAGGTTTGTGTATACAAGGACTACAGAGCATCAAGTAAAACTAGCACGGACTGGGTTCAAACCAAACAGGGAATGGCCCTGTGGCACAGCCCGTGGTTGAGCTGTGGAACGCCTGGCTGTAGGGTGCGATGGACCCTAAAGTTCTCAAAGTTCGAAAAGGAATTGGGCACGTTGTTGGAAGAAACACGAAGGTTATTAAATATTAAAGGCACAATCTCTGCTTCAGGAAGCCCTTAAAGCAGGTAGCACCCCAGGTGAGGAGAGGCAGCTGGGCCAGTGTTGCTGTGTGCCTCCCTTAATTCTTCCTTGGGCATAAGCTATTAGCATATGACTGGAGGCAGGTGCTAGGCTACACAGGCCTTTTGCCATACTCAGTATGAGTTTTCTTATGTTTTTTATGTATTCTTATCATCACTGATTTCCAGAACAAAATTTCAGGGCAGAAAACCTGCTATTTTTGGAAAAGAAGGAAAAATTAGGAGAAAAAGCAAGGAAAAATCCCGATAAGAACATGCACTCTCTGTCTCTTCTTGCAATTATTAAACTCTGAGAGCAAAAGGACAACCAGATGTTGTGAAATGGAAGATAAAGGTGAAGTAAAGAGGGGACAACAGGCTCTGGAGTTGCATGCATATTGGTTTCCAATACAATCAAAAGTGTTTTCATCAGCCTGCTAGCAAGGACCCTTGATGTAAATAGCGGACTACTGTAATTGTAACTAGCAGGTTGCTGAGGTAGCAGTCAGATAAGCTCATCACCTCTGTAAAGAAAGTGTGCATTGTTGGGAAGACCTGTACCACATTACTCGTGTAATATAAAAGCAGATTCTGAATAATTGTGTTGTGCTAGGCTTAGCATCGTGTTTGCTTGTAATTGTCTGAGGCCGGAGTGAGAGGAAAGAAAATATTTCAAAAGTTTTTGTAGCAGTGGGGAGGAAGATCCTTACAGAACAATATATACTGCATGAAGGAAAGGTAGGTTCATCAATATAGTTCTGAATAAATAGACTTGCTTCATTCTGCAGCTGTTTGTTAGCTGTATTATTTGTTGCTTGCAACAATTGCCAGATACTCTTGAAAATGTTCATGAGTTCTGGATGATTCACGATTCCTTGGTGTAGGTGATTTTTTTCATCAAATGGTTTTCACCAGAAGTGTGGTGTTTGTTATTCATTAACACAGTTGTTTGCTATTTATTGTTTTGTTGCCTTTTGTTCAAAAAGTTTAATATATTTAATCACGAAGCACAAATATTGTCAGGTAACTTGGGACTAATTATGAACCATGAAGCAGACAAAATGGAACAGTTTGCTGACATGTCCAAACTAGTTGGCAAATTCCATTAAGGAATATGTTAACAGAAATAAGTACTTGTTCATAAACAGTTTGAAGCAAAAAAGAAATTGATTCACAGTCAATATACATTCACTCAGTTTTAATTAATTACTCTTATGGAATGAGTCTCTTGTTAGATGCTCTGGAAGACGGTGTTAATGAAAGACGTGCCTCAAATAAAAGCAGCTTTACATTTAAACACATTGCCCTGCACAGTGTAGCTTCAAGCACAAGTGAATGAGACTTCCATAAGGCTGAGAATTTATTTTTCTTGTTATAAGGGTGAAGTACAAATGCCAGGTGGAGTTTTGTTTTGCTTTGCTTTAATTATGAGCCATGTTACATAGCTGAAGAATGGATCCAAGAGGAAAAGCTTGAAGTTTAATGTGATTTATAGATAAGCCTCTACATGTATCCTGCTTTGTGAGATGCAAATTTTATCTGAGACTTCCCTCACGATTCCCTTAAAAGCTTGGTTTATCTTCATGTTAGGTCTGGTCCAAACTGTAGAAGCAAGGGAAAAGGGGGAATATAGTTGCTATGTTTTGTACAAAGTTTATTAGAGCCATGCTTAAGACTTTTATGTGCTGAACACTGCAAAATCTGGCATACAGCAGATCCTATCTAAAGCCACAGCAAGTTCACCATACAGTCTCAATGCCTCCTTGATGTGATCGCACCATGTGCTATTTCAGTAACCTCACATATGCCTTTCTATGTTAGTTTCTACCCGTTGCAGATGAACTGTTGTGTCCTTTCATGTGTTTCTTCCTACTCTATAGTCGCAGTGTCAGAATTTTGGTCCCTTATCCAGGACATCAACATGTGATGTAAATAATACTTTGCTATAGCAGTGTATTTTCCCTTCCTTCCCAACTGGCCCCCCAAATGAGCAAGTAGCAAAATCTCCTCACTTTCCTGAAACAGTTCAAGCTTCAGAAAACCCTGAATGTGAAGCATCATAACAGGGTATTGCTGAGGCTATCACTAGAGATGCACAAGTGAAGTCACAGACAGAAAGTGATGGAGTGCCAGATTTTGAACAAACTGACCAATGACTTAAAAGAACAAAAGCAATCAAAGTTCTACCTCCTGCAAGGCATAAGAGGCAAGTGACCTCAGGGTGTGTTGATTCTGATGCCTGACTTTTCTGTCTGCACAGTACCAAGCTGATGATGAAGTACCAAGGATATCTAAAACAGCTTATGAAAACCTGATCTTTCAGCCCTGTGATTAATCATCTCTCGACTTGCATGCACACCCAGTTAGCAGCACTGCGGGAGATGCTGGTTGGTAACCATCTTTTGTCTCCCCCTCCCCCTTGGTGATAAATGCTACAAAATTCTTTGACTTTGAGTCTATTTCTGCCTTGTAAGAAAAAAGGCAATGAGAAGTTAAATCTTTCCTTCAATGAAGAATCAGTCTTTCTGAGCATATTTAGAAGATCTGTTTCCTCTATTACATCTTTCATGTAGAGCTTTGTGCTCTAGTAGGAAATGATAAGGCTGCATGTCAACTTAGGATCCTGCCCTTCAGAAAGGAAATGACCTTTTACAGATGTGGGCTTTAGTTTAGTTTTGCTGTGACAAAGTGGTGAAGCAGAAGAGCTGGTCAACAGGTAGTGAAGAAGACACATCATCTACCACTGCCTCTCACTTGTGCTGATAGTCCTTTTAACTGCTGGGATCCCAATGGTGTCAGAGATGCAGCTGCTGTCAGATGAAGAGGTTTGTGGAAAGAGAGGTAGAAAAGTACAGCACTTCCTCTGCTACCTTATCACAGTGCTAAGATAATACTTTTGGGGAGCTATCTATTCAAGTGGGATCTCCTAGGGATCAACAGTCTCACTCAGGGAGGATGAAGGGAGATGTGAAGAGGTCAAATGTCCCACTGACCTGCCAGACCAAGCAAGGATTAGTCAACAGGGATTTACTGAAACCTGTTTTTTTTTTGTCTGCTTCTGCAAACTCCTTCCCTTCTCCAGCAACAGAAACGTGTCAGCAGTGCCAAAACCAGAAACTCTGAATCCAAGAGTGGCGGTCACCAGAATATCAATCAGTCTCTGCATACGGAACGTGGACACACTTGGAGATTAGAGTAGGAAGTTAAAGACAGTATTAAGTACAACTCTTTACAGAAAGTACAGCAAAATAACATTTCAGAGGGTTCAATTTGAAGCATTATATGGGAAAAATACAGATTGAAAAATATTTACACATCTTCCCAAGAAAATGTTCACAATGATTTTAATTTTACCTTTATTTCTCAAAGCTCTTACAGCTAAGGTCAGCATAACTGTATAAAGGAGAAGAAAAAAAATCTAGAGGGACATGTTTCTGTCATGCTAACTGAGGTGATAAGATATTTTATGTATGTGTGTACAGAGCCACATTAAGATTGAATTCAAATGGCATACAGGAAACTAAAAGGCATATTAATCTTGTATATTTTAATTATTATTTTACTGGCTTACATTGGCAATAATGTCCTAATAATTCAATACGTCTCAATTCAGTAGTTCAGTCTTAAATCTTGGGCAGCTGGTGGAGATTTTAATAGAATTCAGCAATTTAGTCGATATATGAGAACTGAGATAAGCGAATTAAGATCTACCAGAGATCAGATATAAAATTAGAGACAGCATAATTTTTGATGGGCTGTGACCTCAGCAGCTAGGGATTGTCATTTCTCTGTGAAATTAGATGAACAGATAATGAGGCAATTACCTTGTGAACTTTGAAAAGATAAACAAACAGTAATGCTGCAGGACAGGCAAAGTAAGTTATTTATTTCCAGCATCTGGAGAATCTGATGCAATTTATCTTTAAGCTCCACATAAACTGTGTAAATGTACATATATTTGTATAAATAAGAGTAACTAAACTTAAGTATGCTTTTTTTTTTTTTTCTCCCAAAGTCATGCACATTTCTTATTGATACAAACAGGAATAAACAAACATATTTATAACAGATTACCAGTCACAAGTCAACAAATTATCTCATGATTTATGTATTGAATTCAGGTGGCCAAGTAATTAATTTTATCATATTTATCCCAGTGATATCAGAGATAAGACACACCTCGTGTTTTCCTTAGCCTTCAGTGAAATTACTGCTTTTCATCAGCAGGAAATTAAGAGCACCAGAAAGATCTGAACGCCTTTGTACAGTGGCTTTGTGGATATGAAGTCTGCCTCTTCTTTACCTTGGGCATGAATGTGTGGTCAGCAGATTCATTCTGAGCTCATCTCACTGAAATCTAAGGCGCAAGAATGATGCTCTCGTAAAGCTCTGACTGACGGGACAGCTGGCAAAGTCTGTTGTTCCAGCCTGGAGGGCAAGAGAAAGATGTTCAGCCACTGCCACAAAGGACAGGATAGGCAAGTAAATGGCATTTTATCCTGTGGTGATTGGAGTAATACCGCCTTCATGTACCTCTCACTCTGTGCAGCAGGTGATTTTGATTGACATATGGCTGCCAGGTTTTTTTACACAATTTTATTGCACGTAGAAAACGATTTTGACTGTCTCTGTAGGCATGTGTGCATTTTCTCTGAGCGTATAGAAGTGCCTTACTATAGGTGCATGTTTATATAATCTTCTTTAGTGCATTATACATGTACTTAATGAGGCGTGATCTTTTGGTAGGTACTTATAACTATTCCTTCAGACAGGCAGTAACACATTCGGGTGATCATGATGATATTTGCTATCTGGTCCGCTCAACTCTGGAGTTACTGAAAAGCTGGAAAGAATTGCACTACCAAAGAGGTAAAAAGTACTGTTATAAAAAACCAATCTATAATCTACAAGCCTATTTTAAAACATAAGATGAGTGATAGCAGGTTATTTTTTTGACTGGGAAAGGTGAGCAGGGTAGGGAGTATACGAACAGCATTGGAAGTAGAGGAAAAACTTTTATTTGCCTGTTCAAAAACTTGTTGTCATATATCATGAACAAAGCAAAACTGAAACTCAAAATATAGGCAGACCAAAACAGAATCTCCTCCTCTGAACCCTTTCAGAGTTTGAGGAGCTGAAGTTCTCAAACTTCATTAGTCTGTTTTTTCTCTAAGAAAACCACAAATGTGGAGGGACAGCAAAGTCAGCATCCAACAGCTTAATTAAGGTGTTTGCTGATTGTGCCCACCTCAGTCTCTTGGTGTCAATGGGTTGACATAAATGTCAAAATAAAGCAGTACAGGGGTGAACTGGGCCTACAATTTCTATACCTGGTTTGGAAGATTATGCACAGGTGTAAATCAGGAGTAATTCCTCACAAATACAGCTGTATGAATCCATGGATTCTAGTATTAGAGATCAAAATCAGATGTTTTCTGTGTGCTTCCACTTCATCAGAGAAGCCGTTGCACTTCCATGCTTCTACTTGCCTTCCCCAATCAGGAAAGCATTTAAGGCCAAATTTACCTTTAGGCGCATCTTTACCTTCAGAGTGGTTTTGGTGAACAGAAGCCCTGGTCATTGGCACCATGTTAAGAAAAGCCAAAGATGTGTGGAATTTTGGAGCAGGATCCAAAAACCCTGGTTTGAGTAAGGCCACGCTGGGAACATCAGGGGTATCAGCTGTCAAGTTTCCACCAAACACTTTCTAGGTTTCTTAAGTCAAAGGAATAAATCCTTTGCCTCTTCCACCACAAAGCATCAGGAAAAGAAGAAAAACCTGCTTACCCAGGATACAGACAAACTGCTGCGAAGGTCATGCCAGAGGCTCTGCCTGCATTTGTTGTGCCCAGCTGGGCCAGATGCCAGATTTGGAGAACCTGCTAAAAGCCCCAGTGGAGAAACACCAAGTGGGATGGGGTGCAGGCAGAATTTGGTGCCTTTGAAAGACAAAGACAGGACTGCTGTCAGGAGCAAACCTTTTCATTAGGCTATTCTGCAGATTTGTTTTCCCTCAGCTTTCAGTCAGAAGCTGCACTGCCCCTCACCTCCCATACTGTTAGGACTCTTACACTAACTTTTTAAAAGGCTTTTACGCTGTTTTACAGACAATGCCTGCAGTAGCTGAATATAAAGTGGAGACATTCTTACCTGTGTTACTAAAACTTACTCAAAAACCCCACCAATAACAATAAAAAAATCATCAAAATATAATACCGCCTCACACCAGTGCTATTGGTTATCTTTTGTACTTGCTAACTATTTTTTAAATGGCTACATGACTTACCTAATGAAGAAAATGGGAAAAAAATCCACTTATTTTTCTTAGCTTTATAGTTTTCACCTATATTTTTTATCCTTTCATGGTGCTGTACTCTCTGAATAGCAAACATCGTGAGGATCATTTTGATACAAATGAAGCATTCCCTGTTAATTTGCTGAGATGGAACACAATTTTAGTGGTGCTAGACCTTGTAAACTCTTTTAAAGAAACTTAACTTTGAGAGCAAACCAACAGCACCACCTTACTGGAAACCACATGATGCGTATACTGCTAAGGAGCTAAAAATATACAGTAGTTTAGGATATTCATCTTAACAATATTAACCTTTCCCTAGAGAGATTTTTCAGTCTGTTCCATCTGCCTATATCCATTTTTATCATACTTATCCCTGTTTCTAAATTAAATTTGGCTCTCTTATTCAGTCTTCTTTTTATTCCCACCCCTAAATATTTTATCCATTCAGTTGCCTACGTAAAATTCCCATTTATGTGAAGAGCCCTGTATTATCCTTTATTTAGGGACAATATCTGAGATTTATCCCGTTACTTCATAATCTCAAGCTACAGTAGGGCGTCCCTATTTGTTTCAGAGTTTCAGAAGTAACTACCTTCTGTTCAATGCGAAAGTGTAATCCATGTATATGGGAACTTTGCTACATAATCTTGACATCCAACTGTGTTTCCATCAGCATTAAAATCCTCCTTTTATGGTACCATTCTGGGTTTATGAGCACACAGATGATAATGACAATAAAGAAATAAGTACCACCCTAGTAAATGTTGCTTACCCAACACACATTTGTATGACAGAGGAGCACTTACATAATTGACAAGAAAAAGTTGCCTCAACACTTTTCACAAAGCCAGATTTCACTTGATCTGCAGTCAGACTGGTCTAAATAACTCTCAGCAGAATCTAGCCTTTGGTGCACAAATTCTGACCCTTGTCCTGTGCTGCTTCCTCCTTGACCTCATCTCCCTTTCCTGACTTTCCTAACTGTGATGTGCTGAGTATGATTCAATAACAGAATAGCAGGTATTATAGGAGAATTCCAAATAACATTTTGAAATGGATAGCTTGAAGTGTGAATTTACTGTGGAGACAAAAGGAATCTGTCACCTAACTGGACAGAAGGGAGAGAGGCTCAATCCACTGGCGATGGCCTTTATCTTCTGTTCATGTGAGAAAGATTCATTTTGTCACTCTCTGAAGGCTGCAGATGGATCTGCAGATCATGCAAGTGAACGTAGCTCTAACAGACCACACAGAGCTATGCCTGCTTATCCCAGCTGAGAATCTACCCCAGTCTACAAGCCAGTTATCTTCACCTAGGTTTTTCTTTCTTTCCCAGGTTTTGTTACAATAAGTGATTAAAGTACAGTGAAGGAGGAGAGGAGAAGCTGTACAGTTCTTGAGGTCTCCACCAAGAGGAGAGGAATCCATAAGGAAGCTATGTAGGACTGAGGGCAAGCTGTTAGCAGGAAGGTTGAACTTTCCTTTTGGCCTCCAACTTGGCAAACATAAAGATGGCTTTGACTAAGAAGTCTGCGTATCTTATACAACAGATTGTAGGCTATTTCAAAGTTCATAGGCAGAGTACATAACAAGTGCACCTTGAGACTACTTGCATCAAGGGCATTCTAACATGGAGTACTTGAGATACCCCACCAATGCACAGCATTTAAATGGAGGTGGGGAAGGGAGAACACACGGTGCAGTTACCACTAGAGGCAGGCTTGGATAGTGGTTCATTACTTTCAGCTAGAGCAAGCAAGCTGAGCAAGCTGGTCAAGCTATGTCACAGTTTCGTCTGCTTGGCAATTCTGTCTTCAAGGGGGGTGATGATAAACTCCAGCAATAGTGGAGACTTTTTCTTTCGCCAGCCAATTCCTCCTGTGCCTAAAGGGACTATGTAGATCTCCATCCACACAAACTGTTAAGCTGAGTGTTCTATTTCAATCAAATTTATTGGAGGATAGGTATCTCAAAGATTTAGTTTCTACAAGCTTAAAGAACAGGTGGTCAGGCAGAGGGCTTTACTGTTCTTTCTGGTAAAGGAAAAACTGCAGTATAAACTCTTGATATAAGGAATAATTTTTTTACAATGAGGGTGGTGAAACACTGCAACAGGTTGCCCAGAGAGGTGGTGGATGCCCCATCCCTGGAAACATTCAAGGCCAGGTTGGATGGGAGTCTGAGCAACCTGATCTGGTTGGAGACATTCTGGCTCCTTGCAGAGGGGTTGGACTAGATGACCTTTAAAGGTCTCTTCCAACACAAACTGTTCTGTGATATGTTTGTACCACTCCATAGGGGAGTGACACTACTCACATGAAAAACTCATGCTAAATCGTGCACCTTTAGGTGCTTGAGATTGTCATCCTGGCAACCAAATATGTAGGAGATTGGGTATCCTTATTGCCCACTGAATTACTTTGTTTCCTACTTGAGCAAAGGTGTAAGCTTTTGCTTTCCCTTCCTGATTACTGTGATGGCCCTTCTGATTAGCAACAGCCTGCTCTCGTGTTCAGCAAATGCAACCTCTAGTTAAAGAAACTGGGGGAAACAATCTCAGGAACTGGACAAGACTTTCACAGTCTGGTATAAGGCTCTTAAGAGCGGAGCAGCATGAGCTGGGGAACCTGCAGATGACGGGAAAGGAGGACCATGGCTTTGTAAGATATGAAGGTATTGTTCTGCCCATAGGGAGGAGATACAAATCCGCTGAGGGACAAAATGTATTGTCTCATGGAAGTGGGATGAATACAGATAAAAGCAGGTATATATTTTACTCTTTGGTCCCTAAAGTCTGTACTCCTTAAGGTATCTGTCCCTGCAGTAGCAGGAGCTGATAACTGTTTTGTGCTGTTCCCTGCTGGGTTTTGACACACTGTTTTTTTTTTTGGTGACTCAGTGCATTGGTTTGTTGTGGGTTGGTTGTTTTTTCTTTTTTTTCCTAATGAGTTAGACATTTTTTCACCTTGAATTAAACTGGAATGATCCTGTGATGAGCTGGAGTACAGTATTGAAAGGAGGAAGAAAAACCTCACCGACACCAAAAGCCTGTCTGTGTATACAATTTGAACATTACTCTGATTACAAGATAAGGAACAAAAGAAAAGCTACTTAGTTTTTAAATCTATAATATTGATAGAACGATCATAATTATGGGTTGGTGCTGCAGCAAGTGAGGCTCCAGAAGCTGCTGGAATCACAGATAAAGGGATACAACAGGCACTTGAAATACTGTCCAAACAAGTAAGTAATACTATAGCAGCTGGCCTTTATTACTTCAAACATTTTTCATTTATATAGCTAAAAATAAAACAAGAAACAAAGGACTAAACAACAGATTAAAATAGCTTTATCATACACATACCAGGCTTACAGAAGGTAGCGGCAGAACTGAAATAACACTGGATCAAATGTTCCCCTCCGCTTCTGCATGGCAACAGCATAAGCTCCCCGCCAGGCTCTGAAGTTCCCCGCCCAGAGCAGACACTGAGCATCAGCAGACACTGTGGCTCCACTTGATACGTGCTGTAGCGGACTGAGAGATGTTCTGGGGGGCAAGAGTAGGAAAGAACAGAACACAGTAAGTCTTCAAAGTTTCAATAACTGATGACCTGTACCAGCTGAGCTGATGTCTGGTTGCACATCTGAAAAATTTTCATTAAAATTGTCCTTATTTTTGTGGAAAAAGTCTCCTAAATTCCTCAAGAAACTAAGGTTAACCGATTAATATTTTAAATTTAAGTTACCTAATGAAAGAGAGGCATTTCTCAGCTTAAGCACAGTGACTGACTGGTTTTTTTTTTTCCATTCTGGTTTAGAGGACTGTATGGTAAAACCTTGCAGAAGGCAGGTGACAGGCTGCTTTGCACCACACGCATGGCTGATATGACATAAGGCTGTCAGTTTCCCTATCCTCAAAGGACTGAGATCAGTTCTCGAAATCAGAAGAAAAAGAGTTCAACTTCTAATCAGTCATACCTGAGAAGAACCTATGGAATATAAATTACAACAGAAAAAAAAACCAAATTAAAATAATTATGGTAAAGCCATTATATTTTCAAAGAATTAGGAATTATGTATTGCTGTGTATAAATTTATATTTGCCTTCTACATTATGGCATATATAGCATTAGCTTGAAATTTTGAATTAGAATGAAACAGGACATGATTTCCTTGTATGAGGATAAATTTCAAATTGAAAGACATCCTTATCCCAGATTGGTAGAAAAAGTCGATGTCTAAAATTTCCATCCACCAAGAATACTTCAGGATGGATCAATTGAAACATCTGTGATAAATTCGATCCTTTCTTTTGATGTCAGCCTTATGAGAAATAAAGGAAAACTTTAAAAATAGAAATTATTTTATATTTTAAAGTGAAAATTTCTCTTTAGTGTGTATTAATCCCCCTTTGCTTTCCTAGTATGGAAACTTGTTACCTAGGCAAGTGTCCAAAAAGCACACTTCAGAAGTTTGAAACTTTTAAAGAAACAAAGTTTTTCTTCAGAACGTTTTCCATGACCCGTAAGAATCTGTCAGGCTGTTCTGGTTTTGTTTAGTGAGGGGGGGGCCTAAGGTGGCAGCTTCTGTAGGAAACTGCTAGAAGTTGCTCCCCTTTGTTCAGTGGACTCGGCCAGGCCTAGGGCGGACCTGCCGCTGGCCAAGGCCAACCCAATTGGTAGCAAAATGTCTCATGATAACGCCTCTGCGATAACGTATTTAAGAAGGGGAAAACAGGAAAAAAACGAAGAAGATGATGTGAAGCAGCTGAGCAGGGGGCAGAGAGGGGGAGGCGCGAGCCTTGTGGGCCTTGCAGGCCTCACCCTCTGGCCTCCCGCCGGGCAGCCGACTGGGCCCAACTCGGCCTGGCCTGGCTGCAAGAAGTGGAGAGGAGATGAGAAGTGAATGAGATGTAAAAAGGATCCTGAGAGGCGTCTGCCAGCCTGTTGTGAGGAACGGCTGCAGACGCCAAGGTTAGTGAAGAAGGAGGGGGAGGAGTAACATGGCTCCTGGCCAAGATTCCCCTGCAGCCTGTGGTGACAACCATGGTGGAGCAGGTTGTCCCCCTGCAGCCCATGGAGGTCCACAGAGGAGCAGAGATCCACCTGCAGCCCGTGGAGGACCCCACGCCGGAGCAGGTGGAGGCCTGAAGGAGGCTGTGGCCCATGGAGGGCCTGCTGGGGCAGCTGTTCTGGAGGGACTGCACCCCGTGCAAGAGATGACCCACGCCAGAGCAGTTTCACAAAGGACTGTGGCCCGTGGGAGGGACCTCACGAAGGAGCAGAGGAGGAATGCAAGGAGTTCTTCCCCCAACCATGAAGCAGCGGCATGAAACAACGCGTGATGAACTGACCGCGACCATCATTCCCTTTTCCCACCTGTGCTGCTCGGGAGGGGAAGCTAGTAAAGATAATGTTAAGCCTGGGAAGAGGGAGGGGTGGGGGGAGGTTATCTTGTTCCCTGTCTCATTGTCCTGCTAGTTTTAGAAATAAATGAATAGTTTTCCCCAAGTTGAGTCTGTTTTGCCCATGACAGTAACTTTAAGGATTTCTCCCCATCCTTATCTCAAACCTCAAGCATTTTTCCTTATATCATCTCCCCCTGTTCTCTTGGGGGGTGGGGGGAGTGGGAGAAAGAGACTGCATAGTCTGGTCCCGATCGGGGCTGAACTACGACACAGGCGGATGTGAAAATTAAAGCTGCGCAAAACTGAAGACGCTCTCAAATTCTATTCTAACAGGAGTATTGCTAAAGCAGTCTTTATGACATTTGAATGCTATTTATGTAAAAAGCATGATGTATTCTCCCTGGAAGTGGAAAAAGAGACTATCTGTATTAAGGCCTCCCTATTACCCTCAATCTATGACGAACAGTCCTGTTAAAATCAGCAAGAACTCACTAAATCTAGAGCATATTAATGAGGTGCTAGAAATAGATGCAGTTGTTTTGCTGATTGGGAGCTTTTCAGGGATTGCTTTGAGGCACTCCATTAGTGTTGCCTCACATGCTTCCAAAGTAGGTTGGTGTTAGTGTTGGAAAAATTAGATCAGTCTTGTGAGATGAAAGAAGAGTTGTCTGTTATGACAGTTCTTTCAACTGGAAAAGAGGGAGGAGAACTGGGTTAAGCTAGTTCTGTGTCCTTGTTGAGAGCTGTAGACAGATCATCAGCAACTAATAACACAGTTGTAGAAGTGTTGATTTTTGGGGACCTCTGCAGGTTGTCTACTTCAACCACTGCTGAAGCACCCTCCACTTCAATCACTTAAAAGCATCTGTCCAACACTGGAGGAGATTTTAGTAGTGATTTTATGTGGCCAAGTAAGAAAACCCTCCAAAAATTTCCATAATCTCCACAAATAGCTTATTTCTCTGCTGCGCTACTCTCCTAGTAAAGACGTTTTTTCTATTCTGCAGTTTGAACCTCTCGAGCTGCAGGTTTTGGCCATTTCCCATTATTTTATGCCATTGCTGAGAAGAGGTTGGTTCCATTGTCTTTTAGCTCTTTCATGCAGTTGTAGGCTATTAGCAAATTATCCCTTAGTCTTCTCTTCATCAGACTAAGTCCAGCTGTCTTAGCAAACAGCTTCTGAGGAGCAGCTCTAGGACCTAGCTGTCTTAGTAGCAACCTACTGGACCCTCTCCAGTTTCTCAGCATCTTTCTCAAACTGGGAGGTTGAAAACAGGACACAATATTCCAACTGTAGTCTCAACAGCAATGAGAGCAAAGCTTCACCTCATGTAGCCCAGCACCGGCTTCCTGTATTGACAAAGGCAGTACAGAGTTGGAGGTGTTTGACCTAGTGTTCACTGCAGCCCCCAGGTCCTTTTTAGCAGGGCTGCTTCTCACATGGGGTTACCTCATCCCCAGTGCAATATTTTGTGCTTTTTGCTGAGCTTCTTGAGGCTCCTGTTGACTCAGTCCCCAAGTTTCTCAGGGTCTTTCTGGACTGAACCTCCTTATAGATCTGCTGAGAGTACGCTCTATTGCTATCAAATCTGCTGATGAAGATACTGAACAAAATGGGCCCTACCACTTACCTGTGGCATACTCTGCTTCTTAACCATCAGCTCAGCATCAAACTATTGATTTTTTTTTTCTTATTTGAACTTGTTGTGGTGCAGCCAATTTACAATGTAGGGTTGATACCAGAGATATTTAAAATACTGCTTGTGTATTTTCTTTGTCTGTAGCACAACAGATGTGTTGTTAAATCACACAATATTCAAATCTGAAGACTAACGGGAATGGTTTTGAGTGCAGGTGAGTATCATTCACTATTTTCCCAGTTTTTAAATCCTATATTAAGACAGTTTATATCTGAAATAGTATTGATTAAAATTACTCTAGTTAAGTTTCTTTAGTGTGCTTGTTTTCAGACACATCTCCAGATGTTTCCCAGGACTGCTGTGATAAGGCTGGCAATAAAAATGAAGCATTTCTTACTGATTTTAAATAACATGAAGAGGCAAGGGCGTTAGCAAGCAGAAGAAATCTTTCAGGGGTAAGAAACTCAAATTACTCTCTGTTCCACTTCTGCCAGAATGTTGAACTGGGCTATTTGTCTCTCTTTACTCTAATGTTTTTGTGACAGAGTTCAAATTTTTATATCTAGTAGGATGCTGATGCCAGATTTCACATCATTCTTTGCCGGTAACACACAGAGGTCTCTAATGGTCCTAAATTTTCACTCATATTGACTATGTTTTTCAAAAAAGGTAGCTATGAACTCTAGAAATACCTCTATTCATAGTATTTAGTATCAATGTAAACACAGTTCAGAGGAATCGTGTATCCACATTTCCATTTTTTTTTCCTGTACTTCTACCTGTAGTTAAAAAATTGCAAACTATTAGTGTAAGAGTAACTTTCATGAGCCTAAAGATTTAGATCTCAAAAAAATTTCTAGTGGGATAGAGTTATTTCTCCTAAAGTATAGTGCTTTTCTGAAATGAGCCTACATTAAAGTGGTGGCTTTTCTCACTGTATCTCTTGCAGTGCACTTTCAGACTCCCATCTGCTAATTTGAGTGACACAAATACACTTTTACTGTGCTTTATTCCTGTATGCCCTGCAGAAGTACCAGTGCTGAGAGACGCTTTGATTTCTTTTTCTTGTACTTTATCAACAGAATTGTTTGTTAAAAACCATTCACGGAACATATCAAAGGCAAAAGAGAGGATAACTGTCAAGGAAAGCACAATCAGAGACCTTGAGGCTATGCAGGAATACCTGAGGACCAGATTTGGCAAAAAACATTTTATGACTAATGAGTATTCTTGAAAAGGAACCCAGCAGGATTATGAAGAACTGAATAAGGAAGGGAGCAAGGAGAGATTATTTGCAAACCAAACAAGTCCGCAATGCGTTTATGGAGATATACTAAACAGAGCTAGTCAAAAAACAGAATGTCCGTTCCATAGGAAATGGCAGGATTTATCAAAATTTAATTTCTTTACAGATCAGGATGAGAAATGAAACAACACAATCCGTAGTGAACATGTCTTGTGAGTAAATGCACATTTGACGTTTGTGTGCGCTTAAAAACAAACCATTCCAACTGTATCAAGATGCTGTGATAATTTTTCATAGCGTTTTATAATACTACTACATGACACGCATCTGAATTTCATCGATTCAGCATCTTCCACTACAAAACTACTTCTCTGGAAGTTGTTTAATCAGCTCACAGATGAAATAGCACACTATAAATGTTTTCAGCTTCTTTACATCCTTCTCTGCATGGTGAGTGCTTGTCTCATCAAAACCAGGGAATGTGATCTCTTACCAGTATTGGTGCTCTCTTTGCCTTTCCCAGCTCGCCTCACCTTAGCATCCTGCTTTACCCTCACAAATGGTGCAAAGGAGAATGAGGAAATATTAGGCTGCTGGAGTAAACCTTTTGAAGAGCAGGCATTTAATAAAAATGCATTGAGAATTCCTGTTAAGGACTTGATAGACCTAGACTATTCCCAGAGGAAGTAAGTCTTTTCTATTTAGTTTTTAAGTGACTTTCTATTTTAACATAAAGCTGGCCCTCAAGAATGGAGATTGCAAGAAGAACTCGAATGTTGTAGGTCTGTTCTGCTAAAGAGCTCGTCACTGCAGAGACGTGCTGCCAGGCACTCTTAGGAGCTTGTGATAAAAATTAAATCCTCCAGCTCCTGAAGGCTCAGAAAAACAGTGAGATTGGAGGCTGCAGACATGTACTTCCTCAGATTCAACCCCAGAAATAATTAGCAAAAGGAAAGACTTCATTCTTATAGTAAGGAGAAAGGACTATTAGTTTTAAACTGGCCACAGCACTTTTTGTTCCTAGATATGTTAAAAGAGCTCACTTTCTTCAAATAAGGCCTGGAAGTTCATGAATGTGCTTTACTGGCAAGGGTTCATATTAACATTTCTGCTGATATTCCTGATGCCTGGTTCAAGGAGACGTTGAGCTTAATTTGGAAACCTTTTCTGACACAGGTTTCCTGGAAGCATAAATATTAATGAAATAAATATTTTATATTATCTTCTATCCGCAAAGCTTCTGGAAAATATTTGTTATGAAGCAGCATCTTATAGTGAATGGGAGATTTAGATGCTTAAAGAACCATTGTCAAAGGTATTCGCAGAAGTGGTTTTAATAAGATATTGTAAAAGTGCAACTTAACAAAGTTCAATGGCAAGGCTGACTCCATAATTACTGCATGGAAAAGCATACAAAGGAAAATTGAGTTACACTCGAGTTAGAACGATTCACAGAGAGACTGAAGATTCGGAGAGTAAGGACGGCCCTCCTGTTGAGTCAGAGGTTCAGAACGAGTACCCTGGCTTTCTAAACTCCTTCTCAGAGAGGAATCTAGATGCGGCTGGATCCAGACTTCATCTCAGAATTGATCAACAGTTTATGCCTAGGGATTAAATAAGCGGAGTTTGTATAATGTTGCCCTAGCATCAATTCAGCATGCAATTGAAGTTACCAAGGCAAAATCAAAGTTGTCCTACTACAGGGTTATGTGTGACATCAGTCACTTACCAAAGATCTGCCATTGGTGAAAGGTCTCTCTGCCTTGAGGAGCAACCTTGAAAGGCATCCCAGCTCAAGGGAAGATCACCGCCACACAGCCATGCTGCCTAGCAGTGACAGCTCTAAGAAGGGCCTCTTAGGCTGTCATATTTATGGAATAAAGTAGCTGGCTTGTAGTCAAATTACATGTGATGGCCAAAGGCATAGATGAGACTCCTTGTGCCCAAAACTGATTTTGTTCCTTGATAAATGAGTTTTGGAAAGGCACCAGCTATTCATGTGTCAATCACACGATCAGTGTTCCAAGCCCACATGCATCGATGTTCACTGTGCCACTCTGCTCCTTTGTGGGTTTTCAGAGAACAGATTGAAACTAGAGAAATTCTTGGCCTGGTTACTGCTCAGGCCTTTGCCTCTGGAGCCTGCACTAAACCACTGCCAGTGTGGTCAGGGGGCCGAGCGCACCCGTCTAACGTGACTTGAAAGACAATTGCTGTGCTAGCTGGGATGATAACAGAGGCAGCATCACAGATGACATTTTCTAAGGATTCTGATTGTTCATGTCTGGTTTTTGACAAGCAAGAAGGCTAAAGGTCTTGCCTGTAGCATTTAAGTGATACTAAGCTATGTGGGGAGTTTACCTGAATAATATCTCATCAGTATTCAACAGAGCTTTGTGTTTAGGATGTTTGCATTAGAAAATGATGGTTTGGAGATCAGGAGTCTTCTTCAAATATAGAAATTTCTTCTGTTAAATTAGTATTCTAATATTACTGTGTGCATTTTGGAAAATAGCAATAATACTTGATTATATTCTATTATGCTAGAGCTGGTCTGTTCTTTTCTTTTTAACCATGAAGTAACTGAGAAGTGGAATAACTTCCAAAGGTTGTTGTAGACTACCCGTAACTGCAAGTTGCCATAGGAAGATTGTGTGAGGTTTTCTTTTTTCCCAAAACAGGTGTTCTCTAGTCAAAAAAAAAGGAATTCATTTGGGGGATTCCTCTGGCCTGCACTGCACAATATGGCTATGGGGTCATAGCCAGTTACTTTTGGTCTTACGACCTATTAATTTTCAGTGTATTAGTTCAACCTATACACTTGGCGGTATGCCCAGGCCTCCCAAAATGTTGCCTGGTGAGTTTGACATGTGTTGTATGGTAGTAATGCCTAATTCCTCTCACAGGGTAGCTCTGATGTTCATAGTGCCAGTGTTCATAAAACACTTAAAAATCCTTGAATTAGATCGTATGTTCCTATAAGTAGGGGAGTGGTATAACTTAGTTGTGAGTGACAAAACTTAGTTATGTGGAGTTACAGTAGACTGAAAGACGTTTAGAAAAAAATGCACAGAAAGCTGGTGAGGGATAGGACACCTTGCTAACAGTCACCTCAGTCTCAAGCCTAAATTGTAATTATACTCAGCTTTCACTCATCTTTGCTTCATAACTCAAATGTGAGTGAAGTGGCCATCCAGCTTTCATGCTCCAGGCTCAAGTAGTGGATAATGAAACTGTAAAATGTCTTCTCTGCTTTATCTTGCTGTTGGTGTCTGAAACCCAGATTATTTCCATGAAAACAGAAGTGAAGGAAAGCTATTCCTTTTAAAGAAGTTATAATAGCATTTTAGGGTGAGACAATAGCAAGATTAAAACCTGTGTTGTCAGGTTTGCTTGTCCAAAACAAAATACTGAAATGTATGTCTGTATGTACATATAGACAAGTAAATAAATAGTTTAGTGTTCAAAAGTGCTGAGCACATTCAGAAGTAATTGAGCTCGGTGGGATTACAAGTGCTTGCTGCCTGCAGTACTATTTTAATATCTGTCTTAAAGACTTTGGGAAAATTTAGGATCAGATTCTTATGCCATCCAACCATAAACTTTCCTTGTAAGACTATTATCACATACTCAGTCGTCCTACATCAGCCTAGCCACAGAAGTCCCAACAGATACTGTTGTGCTGAAGTTCTGGGAAAGGTCACCTTCCCTTCATCCTGAGAAGACAATCATCTGTCTCCTCAAATATTTCTGTCTCAATCTCAAATATTTGTCAGGCTTTCTGGAACAAGTGGAATTTATAAATATGAATTGTATTAAGCTCAGTACGAGGTAATTCCTCTGCCCCATCTCTACAAATAAAGCTATTCTGAAGGCCCAAACGGGATATGTGGTTATCTCCATACTCTGCTGAATTTCACAAACCAATAGTTTCACTCATCTTTTGTGCTTCGCTGTGCTTGCAGGTAATACTGGGCTAACACTGATTTTTTGTGATTTTTTTCTGACATTTCAATAAAAGAATGAATTTAATATGTGGAAGCCGAGGTGCCAGCACACACTGCGTAGGCTGGTCTCAGCTGATCAGCAGGCACATGGGTGATGGCTGGTTGGTACAGCTGTCATGGGTCACCTCAATGCACTGTTCAGGAGACAAGCCTCAAACAACCTGATATCAACCCAAGGTGTGCCAGGCTTACAACGAGGAAACCTTTGATGGGAGAGGAGATGGGAGGGGTGTGGGAAGACCAAGTGAAACACAGAGTGTCTGAATCTTTGCATGTTGTCTTCTCAGTTCTCAGTGTGGCAGCTCGTGCCTGAGGTTTCAAGCAACTGCACTAGTCAGGTGAACTGTAAATTCTGCTTTTGACTTTATTGTCTCTTCTATTCTCAAATGAGATGTTTCACACAACTTGAAAAAAAAAACTGACAAGATTTAGCTAAGCTTTGCAAATTTAGAACTCACAGCTTCGTATAATTTTAAATGACAGTTCAAGGAATTGTTTCTTCCTGGACAAAGTGGTGCAGCTTCCCAACCTGATGCTTGAGTGTTTGTTAGCAAACCTCAGCTTGCTGCATTTCAGCCAACATCAGTAACAAAAAAACCCAGTGAATTGCACGCTGGACAAGACTTCACTGTTTCTAAAGCAGTTTGATACACACGAACATGTGCAAGCGCATACAGATGCATATGTAATCCTCCCCCCCCCTTCTTACATTTGCAGACAACTGAATATTGCCATGTTATTTTTCATGCTACATTTTGACTGCTGTTCTATTTCAGTCGTAAAAGGCTTGGAGTATGGGACTTAGTGCCTGTTAAAACTAATTACCCTTACCATTATCTTCAATTAACCCCGATTAATGTCAGACAGAAATGCAAAAACGTCATGCCATTTTCTATGATTCAGTACAGATGAGTTCAGGGGAACTGGTAATGACATCTTCAGGCTGTGCACGAGAAACTCAGGCTACCAGAAAAATAAAAGCCTTCCTCTAGGTTATGTACACACATCACTCATTACAGGAGCCTTTTCTCCAATAGGTGTTGCTTGTAGAGGCCAAGCAACTGGTGCTTTCTCTTATCAGGTCACTCAGCTCTTCAGATGGGCGGGGATGTGGGTTGGAGGATGCAGCGGGAAACACTCTCCAGCGTGACAGCATGGGCAGCTTTGCAAGCAGCCTGACACGAAGGATGTGCTACAGGCACCGCCTTTATCACCCGGCTAATTTCTCTCTGTCTGCTAGTATTATCGACTAATTTTCCCAGCACAAGGCAGTTTGCTGATTTTGTCAATTTTATAAATATTTAGTGTATAATGAAAGAAACATTATTGAGGCTTTCCAGGTTTTGAATTTTGCTGTTCCAGACCTGATTTTTGCTTTTACCTTCAGGCCATGAGGGCCATGGTGAGTAAGGATTAAGCTTTCTGCTTTATGTGACATCTCATTGGAAGTGATGCTGGTGTTCTTGTCCTAGTCTATTCCTCATCCAGGTAAATGAAAGGAACCCCAAATCTGTTGCAAGGTTCTGTGTGGGCGGTGAGCACCTGCTGAAGGAAGAGCAATGGCTCACAGGTCAGGGGAGTTGTGCATCAGGAATGAGAGGGGCTGGAATTGTGCTTTAAAATAGAAATGAAGAAAAAACCTTTAAAGAAGAGGAAAACTGATTCTGCCAGAGAGAATTGCTTCCCCAACTTGTTTAAAAACCTAATTAAGTAGCTCATTCAACAGTAGATACTATGATATCAGTGTGTACAGTTTTGCCATACACGCTTTTCATACATAACTTTGCTGTTAAACTAAGAATGGGGAATGGAATCTCTTTTACTAAATGAACATTATGGTATAAGAGTAGTTATATGTAATAGCACAAGTGTACTGATGTTGTTGGCTCATGAATGCCAAGACTCACTCAAGATTCAGAGTCCTGGCTGTGGCTCGAGGGAGACTGGATCTAAGAAAGGCATTTGCTCACAATGTTCACATTTTCTGCAACATTTCCTATATGAGTGGCTTTACCCTGGCTGCAATATGTAGCTTGGAAACCTAGGGCAGAGCTGTGCATTATGGGGATAAAGCTCTGTTCAAAATATCCTGTGATTGAGTCTGCCACTATAGCTCCTCTGCATCCCCCAGCATCACTCACCACTTTCTGATCCTTTCTATTGACATCACTTGCATCAGGATTTGGAAAGCTTTCAGAGATGATTATTGCATGTGTGCTAGCCAAAGATCATTGTTTTTCATTATTCTGTTAGGAGGTAGCATGACAGTTATGACAAATACTGTGACAACCAGGTCTCTTTTGTTATTTGAACAGATTTAGTTCTTAATAGAAGGCGACAAACCTCCTTTCACTTTTTTTTTTTGCAATGCAGCAATGAAGATCGGTAATTAAAAAAGAAATAAGTATTTTCCTAATTTTTTAAAGTCTCATATGAAATATAAAACCAACTTTTTTTGCTTTATCTTGGTTTTCTACTTTAAGAATGGAACCTGTTTCAGTACATAGCAATACAAAGAAGCACTGCTAGTTACGTTATGAAAGATTATCATAAAAGAGAAAAATATACAGATCTTTGAGGTATACACGTAATACTTTATTTCTTTCTATGCTACAAATAGCCCTGGATATAATATTTTATACCACAGGCGTGAAACTGCTGAATGGCATTAGGCTTTAGGGAGCATGAGTGTGTTCTAAGCACAGGACTAAGCACAGGTCTAAGCACAGGACAGGTCAAAGCACAGGACTAAGAAATGGGAAATTTATACTGTAGGTCTGCATTTGTGGTGGTGTCTAAATCATTCTATCTGATCAACTCAAAGGCAGTTTTGGTTATATACAATGGCATCTCAGCCATACCTCATGGCTTTCCTGTCTAAAAAACAGAGTAGGAACAAAAATAATTATCTTGATCAAAGCATTGTTTGGTCCTTAACAAAGATCAGTAATATATGTTCCAGAGAAAGGTGCAAGAATACTAAATCAAAGAGATTTCGAAATAATAATTTGGAATTTCCCCCTACTGTTCTTTTAGCTTCATATTAAGGCTGGTTTATGCCATGGAGTACCGAGCCTTTAAACCCGTTCTGAATGTTAAGCTTTGTGAAGTATTTTGATAACTTAAGTTAAGAAGCACTATATAAGCCAAAGTAGTAGTATTATTAATTGCTTTATTATACGGTACTCATAGATGTCGAGAAATATTAATACTGGGGGTTTTTTTTGGCAGCCATAGGCCTAGCAGGGTTTGTACAACCTGGACGGATAGGCTTGGAGGTTTCTTTATTTTTCTGAATGTTGTTTGCAGAAATACATGTTTCAAGAATTTCACTTTTCAAATTCTCACAGCATGAAGAGATTTCCCTCCGTATCCCTGAGATAAGTGCAACTATCTTTCTCCCTACTAGAAAGGGAGAAAGTAAGTGAAGTGAAGAGAGAGGCTGGCTTCATCTATTGCTGCCATGAAGCTGTCTCTGACCCTTGAAATGTATTTTTTTAATATATATTTCCTTCATGTCTTGTGTAACAATAAGAATCCCACACTTGTACTTTGTCACATTGTCCCACCTGAGCTTACCAATGAGCAAACTCACTTGGGAATTTCAAAATCTCAGATACGTCCTGGTTCTGCATTGCACAGAATTTTACTTGTCTCTTTATGAAAGGTTATTTTTTTTTACCATTCATATAAATTGAAGTTTGCAAGAGTAGAACAAAGCACATATCCGCTAAGCCTTTGATATTTTATTAAGAGTCACAAAAATACGCATACCCCCCTGTGATAAGCAACCTGTCCTGCTCTTGAATGTCAGCTTTATCACTGACTCAGTGGAAGTGGCGTGGTCCTGATCCTGATTCCCTCCCCACTCCTCTGAATCCTATAAATTTTCATATTCTTATGAAAGAGACAATATCCTTTTTGACTCTTCCTTTTCAGCTTGCTTAACAGTTTCCTAAGAGTGCCAAGGAATGATTTTTGCCTTCCACAACCCATTTTTTTAATTCCTGAAAGCCCTCATGTTTTTGCAGTATTCCTATCTCTGTTGTCGTGCAAAGCAAGAGACTTGGGTTTAGGCGAAATAATCTCTTGTATGGTAGGTGCATAGCATGAGAAATAAGGGGATGGGGCAAGTGGTTGGCGGTCTGGATCTAGTAAGGCTGAATCCTTCCTTGAGTTCCTGCATACAAGGCCAGTGATGCTGGTAGTTTTGTCTTTATGATCTATAATAAATAAATGGTATAAGTCAATGTAATTTACAGTAGTTGGGAAGCAATTGCCTTTCTTAGCAAGACATGGTTAAAAAAATCAGTAGTCATTTTTGTAATTTTTTGTTGTGCTTTATACTTGGAAGCTTGTTCATTGTTTTCAAAGGCAAGGTCTTGATTCAGAGAGACTTACTGTAATTGTATGACCTAATTAGAATCAAGCTTTTAATCATACATATTTCATAAACAACTTAAATGAGTTTGCACATTCTTTTCTTCAACTTTTGGATGTGTAACCTGAATCAAAAATATAGAGAATGTATTATTGCAAATAAACGGGGGTTTTTTTTGCCAATAATGGTTTTGCAAACATTAGCATGGTGCCATCTCTTTTGCTGCAAGCTAATGTCTCTCTTTATTAACCATGATAAAAATTGGAGCATGGACAAGTGACATTTTCTTTATTAACACACAGTTTTAATGAACCAAAATGTAGCTTGTCATAATTTAGAGGATTTGCATGGTGTTAGTTCTGATTAGGTGCAGGAGGATGCATTGATGATTTTATTAAAATTAACTACTGCACAGTCGCTGCTATCAAGAAATTCTTATAGTACCAATGAACTTCTTATGAAGTATAGTACCAATGAACAAGGCAAAAGGCCTTGGCTACATCTCATGAGGCGAAGCCAATCATCTTTTCAGTCAGTACCTGGCCACAGCCTTCTGTCTGAAGAGCTCGCAATGATGTATATAGAGTGACTTTGGATGACTTGGCTGCTGAAAAATTTGATGTGAAGCTGTACGGCAACATTGTTCCGAAGTGACGGTAACTTCTCATTGCAAATTCAAGAATCTCCGATTCTTAGAAATGGCGGGCTTTTTGTGTTGTCAGCACAAGGCTGTGAGCACTGCTGCCAGACGCACGCAGCAAACACACTGAGATTGCCAGCACAGAGAGATTTATCTATCCCACAGTTTTGGCTAGCTATGGAAAAGCTGAGAGACTCTCAGGTATGTCATTCAAAGAGAAATCCCAGAAGTAACTTCCTGTTGCTGTGGGTAATAGGTTTTCATTTATATTCATTATATTCATGTCATAACCTTTATGAGATTGATTTAATTTCCCTCCTTTGCCTTATTTACAAAGGCTCCCTTTCCTTCTGTTTCTTCATTTGCTACTGTCTAAAAGGGCCTTGTAAAGACCAAAAAAAAAAAAATTCTGAGCGGTATCAACGTAACAAATTTTTTTACTTGCCTGTCAAGGTCTGACATTAACTCCTTTCACTTATGTGACAGTTGGCAGGTAGATGTCTCTTTGTTGTTTAAAAGGGAGCTTGCTTGTGTTTCTCCCAGCCTTTCACTTTTATGCAAAATTCTCTTATTTCCTTATGCTATTAATATTTTCTATGAATTTGAAGGAAGCCAGAAATTGCTCCTCTTTAATTTCCTTTTCACAAATCCCCTGATTCTTTGTTGTGCACTATAAATACCGCCTGACTGTTCCCAGTGCTCTACCCAGATATTTCAGCAAGCTGAAGAGCCGACCGAGGGCTGCTGCCTGCCAGTCAGATGCTGTAGAAGAAGGCAAGATGAGAGACACCCTGGCAGGGTCAAGTGTGCATGTTCACTTTGCCAAGTGTCAACTCCAATTACAGGATGCTACCTCCCAACATTTTTAAAAATGCAGCCCCTTGTAAAAGTACACGGAGTACTTCTTAATTGCAGGAAAACTCCCTTTCTTTTAATTTTTTATAAAGGGAAGCATAAAAAATTTAAATGAAAACTTTTAAAGGGTATAGCTGGAAATGTAGGAAGGTTTGGAGTGTAGCTGCAGCACATCTGACTCTAAACCCTAACTTGTAAATTGGCACAAGTTTTATTGTGCAGTAAATTAATCTCATTTCCATTATATATCTTCTTCTTAGACTCAACATGAGATGATTATTCATCTTTTTGGATAGGCAACGTAGCTATTGACTATTACAAACCACAGACTTGATTCAAGCTCTGAAGTCATTAGACAGGGTCCAAGAAAGTGTCTCTAAAGACCCTCACTGATGTCAGTGATCTTGCGAGTCAGCTCTTTTGTTATAAATGGTACATTCTTTTTCTATCCAGAAATAGGTAGTGTCCAAAATTAAAAATGTATTCGATAGCAAATATAAAGTGGGGAGAAGGTTCAGGACACACAATGCTCTGGAGTGAGATTCACCAGGTTTAATGCAGTCGACTGAGATTAAATATTTTTCTGTGGTATGTAATCCGCCACCAGACTATAAGCACTAAGGGAATCTCTACTGTAGAAGATTCAGTGAACTCATGCTTACAGGAGACCTGTGCAGTATCACTTCAAGTCCCTGTTTTGAATAAGGGATTTGGACACCGTGCTGTAACCCTATAAGCACTAACTTTCAGGGTTTGTCACTTGCCAGTACACTCGTTCATAATACCAACTGGAGAAAGCAGTTTCTTTCCCGCCAGACTTGAGGCAAGCAGATGACATGGACAGAATTGAGTTCCCTATAAGCTTGATCTCCCCAGTTTCTGTCTGTGACTTGTTTCTATAAATTTAAATTGCTTCCTGATGAGCTAATTTCTGTGAGTCCTTCCTTAATCCTGCTCGTGGGTTACAGGAAAGAGTCTGTGGGGATATGTGGAGATGATGCTGCCTCTAAGCAGCAGAAGCCTGAGGTGCCGCACTGCCTCGTGTTGAAATGCCTATGGGAGCCAAGGCTCTGTGCCAGCAGTAAATGAGTTGTTGGAAGCTTCACCAGTGAGTCCAACCACCACTTCTCTTTAGCAATTTTATAAAGCATTGTGCTGATCCAGTCAGCTGAGGTTAAACGTCACGCTCGATGGAAAATCTGAATGGACACTGGCATTTACAAAACTGCTCTTCTTCACCAGCTTTCAAACACCTCCCCTGCAAAAAACAGAAGGGTAACCAAGAGGGTTTTCTATTAAAGCCTACTCTGAAATACTTCTGAAGATTCTCTGATTAAGTGAAAATATGCCAAAGGCTTACCCTGTATTTAGAAACCTGAAACTCCCACATGCTTTTCTAAACGTATTTACAAGACATGAGTCATGGAGGTGTGCATTTTCAGAGGTGCTCAAGGATTAAACGTGAAATCCGTGGGAAATATAGGTGTTCAAATATTTGAAACGTAGGACCTTCCCTTTTCTGTTCTTATATTTACTTTGCCAAGCCCAGGTTCCTCTCTTCCTACTCTGGTGAGATTTATTTCACTGTGCTGGAGCGTAACAGATGCACACCAATATTCTGTGTTTTCTTTCTCCTAGTTCAGTTTTACCTAATAGGTTGCTCACAGGTGTGTGAAACCCTGGCCACTGGTCAGTGTATCATATCTAACTTACTGCTCATTGCTGATGGCATACGGTATTGTCATACATACAGTAAGACTCCTAAGCAATATTTCTAAAGCCATGAATGATGGCTGTAGTGCCTTTCAGAATTGAGTATAGAAAAATTTCAGGTAGCGAGACTCTACCTGAGTCTCTCTCTCTACCTGAGACTCCATCAAAGAAAATACCTAAGAAGATGTTTATTTCTTATTTTTTAATTGCAATGTAGTAGAAATCACTTTGGAAAAGGCCCACATTAAAAAGACCAGCAATAATAACTTCATTAAAGCTTCCAGCTCCTAGCTGGAGGTAATATCTTCTTACAATGCGTTTCCAACCTTTTCAAGAAAAGGAAATTAACACCTTATGTCAAATGTAAAATTCTCTGTGTAGATAGAGTAAGTATTTTTACTAGAGTGAACTGTCTGCTTGGAACCCATCTGCAAGCACAGAAAATACTGTCAAAACTCACTAAGGGCTGGATTATTTTAAATTAAGAAAGATGGTCTTCATTTTCCCCACCACCCATTTGCACTTCAGAAAGAAAGGGCAACAGTGTCTTCAAAATGAAAGCTCTTGTGTTTGGAAATAAATATTTTTATGTGGAAGAACTTGTATAGCAAAAATTTCTCATGAAATCACTATTCACAATAACTCAGTGTGCTACCAGAAGTGGCAAAATTGGTCAATAGCATCAAATATACTTTAGCTTTGTGTTTGAAGAGAGATGTCAAATGTATCATCTAACAGACACAACAGACACAGTGAGTAGCTTAAAAAAATAAAAAATAATTCAGAGCAATATATTGAAAATAATGAAGCTCAACTGGTAACAGTAGCTCATCATATATATGTTTCATACTGGTTTTTAGTCTGCACAAAGGATTCTGAATTTTTCAAGCCAAACAATCAAATGATAATAGAAAGCCTTTAAGAATGGGAAGTGGGATGAGAAACATTATTGCCTATTTAGGTGCATATTTAAGTCTGCAAAGCTATTTCAAAGAAAGAGAGAATTAAATTTTTTACAAAGTTGCCAGCATGTTAAAGCTGAACTGCTGGGAATGTTTCTTGGTAGCTTGTAATAACAGGTATAAATTGTAAACTCTGTGGCTATAAACAACACATACGTGCATGTGTTGCTTCTATTATGCAGTACAGAAATCTTCTCTGCACTTCTGCATGTGGATATATGAAACATTTTGGATTTCCTAACTGTAAAAAGCTGTTTGCCATTTAAAGTCAGTATCGCTAAGTCTCAACCGGCAAGATTATGACTCTCCAATCCATATTAATAATTCAGTGTGAAATATCTTCGTGACGCTTCTACCCCTGTCAGAGAGCAAAAGTGTTTGTATTTTCTGGATATATTATATTAAAAGCAAAAAGCATTAGTATGCTGACTGCGTTTACAAATTGTAGTTGTGGTGGATGTCCTATGATATGAAACCTACCATTTTAAACCCAGCCTTGCATTATCACTCATGTTGATTTCTGTGCACAGTACTGATTTGTAACAGGCATCTCATGATAAAACTGCCCTGTCTGGGCAGGTGATATGGGTTAGGTAAAAACTGATTCCCAAATTATATTCACTTCTGGTCTCCATATGGGGTATGAGGTTCTTCAAACACACTGGGTTTGGTCCCTCTTGTTAAAATAACTTTTGGGTTTTATGTTTCCTTCAGTCCTTTAGTTTACCTCACATCCTCATCCACTGTCCCCTGCTTGATTCTCAGGGTGACAAGGGGTGCATGCAAATGTCTTTCCACTGAAATCTGCGTTAGCCAGAATGACTTAATGAGAGATGGCCTAGCTACTGTTTGTCAAACTTGTGCACGTCATAATTGCAACACAACCAGCCTCTTGAAAGCAGCGGCTTATGCGATCCAGTGTTCCTTTGAACTTCTGGATTCTCGTTAGCAACACAAAGCTTTGTCATGCTGTTGCAATAAATCATATTTTAATAACTGTTAAACCCTTTGAACATAAAGCTTAATAGTAACACTTGCAGGAATTAAATACTTTCATCGAGTGTCGGTGCTTATGGCCTAAACCCGTTAGATGTTCATCACCAGCTACCTAAAGTGGGGACTGGGTTTTGCCTTGGAACAGGGGCTTATTGCGTCAAACACTGAACAAATGCATTCGGTAATAGCAGGAAAAAGTTTCTGTCACAGAGTTTACATTTTAAAAGCACAGGCCTGGAGAGAAGTGTGGAAATGGGGCAGAATGCAGCTGCCATGCCATTGAGAGACTCCTTTCCTATCTCATGATAGCTGCTATTTTCTTAAGGGATGGGGCTCTGTCTCAGAATTTACAATCGGTGGGCAAGGATTAGCCAAATTTAAAGACAACTGGAAGAGAAGGTGTGCTGGAAATAGACTGGAGGAGGAAGAGGGTAGCAGACACAGATTGAAGCTACAAAGAAATGGTGAGCATTAGTGGAATGGGAGGGCAAAAAGGGCAGGGAACTGAGAGGTGACCCATCCTGCTGGTTGCACGGCCGGTCCCACTAGATCACCATGGTACCTGTGTTTCTGCTCAAGCTTCTTGCTCTAGTGGCTCAGGAGTCTTCTCAACCGGCTGATCTGGATTTGTTTAGAAACCTTGGCCCTCACAGGGGAAGGATTGAGCAGTATGTCTGCATGCCGTATGGCTGTACTGTCTTGGAAGTGGTTGACCACAAGTGGCTGGAGGATGCAGAGGTCTATAGGGTTGTGACTCTGCCAGTGATGTGTCTTTCCCAAAGCACCCTGCGATGGTGTGAGGGGTTGCTTCCCTGCCTGCTCTCATGTTTCCTTCCTAAAATGCTTCTCCTCAGCTATGGAGGTGGCACTAAGCACCTAATGTGTGCAGTTAGTCACAGCCCTGACAGCGTCAGGGGACTTGCAGTGAGCCAGCAAGCAGGGACAGCTGTCTCAGTGATTCTTCTGTTAATAAGCTATTTAGGAGCAAATCCCAAGCCCCACCAAAGCCCATGGCAACGCTCTTGCCAACCTACTTCAGAGCTGGAGTTAGTCCTTCAAGTGCTGAAGCACCTTCTGTGATTTGATTCAATAGCCTCCTTCCACTTAAGCCACCAAAACTGTATTTTCATGCTTGCTTCTGCTACAACTGGAGTATAATTGCTGAGGGTTTGTGTATGTAAAGGACTTTTTAAAATTTTTCTTCAAGTGGAAGATCACCACAGACCAACAGTCTAAACAGTTCACAATGATTAGCACTAATTCTGAGGAGAAATATGGCTGGGTTTATTACTAAAGACAGCAATCCATCTGCAAAACAGAATATCAGATGTCAGTGAAAAAATATCCAAGGTTTTTCTCTTCTGTACAATTTAAATTATTTTTTTCTTAAATGTGCACAGGGATAAATTAGAAGTTGGAATCTTGACTTTTGCCATACATGCCCTAGCAGCTTTTTATAACTGGTAGGCTCAAAAGGCCATGTAAGAAATGGATTTCTTGTAACTAATTGTAAACATGTGGTGAGTTAGATAAAGTTTCCTTATAGTCAATAAATATTTACAGTCAGTAAGCAACTGCATTACAGTTTCTGATGCTGCACATCTTTTCAGATCAACCAGTTAACTAATCAGAGACTGGAGCAGTGTCTGCACACATCAGGATGTCTCCGTAATGAGCAAAACAGTCTTTTTATTTTACTATTCCATGACACAATATGAAAAAGAACACAGCAGGGTGAAAACTCATTTTATGTTTCTGGGCTACATTTTGTGTGATGTGGGCTACAATGTGCTAGGAATGCTTTCCCTAACATACAGCCACAGAGGTGAGGCTGTGCCTGCGCTGACCTCTGTGCAATCATTTAATGGCTGTACCGTTCATTCCCACTAATGCTTTCAGCGTCAGTGGAGGATGAGAGCAGAACTTGGCTTTCGGCTGCCAAAATTTCTGCCCAAGAGCAAAACCTCTCCATCCCAAAACCCTGCTTGCAGTGTTCACATACACTACATTGTATTGGTTCTTAATATTCAGCATGTTTCGTTACCTAAGTCCAAACTGCTTAACCCTTTAATATAATATCCGATCATGTCTGCAGGCTCTGATTCAGAGTTATCATTAGTTTATACCTAAGGCTACTAACAAGGAAGGGATAAGATAACCTCTCCTGCTCATACAGTAGACCGGTGGCAGAGACAAAGCCCAAGCTCATGACTTTCTACAGCATTAGTCTATGTATTTTATATCAGCCTTGTCAGTGAAGCTTTGTTGAAGGCAGAGACTGCAAGATGTGTCTTGGGACAGTCAGTCAGGTAAAGCAAGCTGGGTGTGACAGGGTTCAGAACAGGAAGTTTATGGTGACTGGACTTAATGTGATGTGCAATGTTTATGTACAGTAGCTGTCAATTGCTGTCATCGTTATAAAAGGTATGACTGTTACTGGAGATCAGTGTCATAATGGCCAGTAACCACAAATAAGTGGACTGGGGTGGCTGGGCTAGGTGATCTCCAGAGGTCCTTCTCACAGAATCATAGGATCATTTAGGCTGGAAAAGACCTTTAAGATGATAGAGTCCAACCGCAAACCTGACACTGCCAAGTCCACCTCTAAACCATGTCCCTAAGCACCATACCTACACATCTTCTAAATACCTCCAGGGATGGTGACTCAACCACTTCCCTGGGCAGCCTGCTCCAGTGCCTGACAACCCTTTCAGTGAAGAAACTTTTCCTAATATCCAATCTAAAGCTCCCCTGGCTCAACTTGAGGCTGTTTCCTCTCGTCCTACCACTTGTTAGGTGGCTGAAAGGACCGACACCCACCTTGCTTCAACCTCCTTTCAGGCGGTTGTAGAGAGCAATAAGGTCTCCTCTGAGCCTCCTTTTCTCCAGACTAAACAACTGCAGCTCCTGTAGCAGCTCCTCATAAGACTTACTCTCTAGACCGCTCAACCTCAACTATTTTATAACTCTGTTTCTTAAATAACCTAGGCAATATGAATAATCCATTGCTTGGTCTAATAAGCCAAACAGGTGGGGTATTATTTTTATCTTTTACCAGGACCACCTTGTCTGCATATTTGCAACTGATAGAAATCCTGTGCACATTCAGCGCTGTTCAGTTGGTTTGTATACAGGTAGGATGCATCAGAAATACAGCCACAAAATGTGCCAGAGGGGACAGAGAAAGGTGATGTGATCCATGCTCCTGCCCCAGGACAACCTTTCCTTGTTTGCCAAGCTATCTGAGAGCTGATGCTGCTAGTCAAACATCAATTACTTAGAAATATTTTGCTGATCATTGGAATTAATTATTATAGAACCCCAGAGGTTGGAAGGGACCCCTGGAGGTCTTCTGTCCAACCTCCTTCTCAAAGCACCTTCAGCTGCAGGAGGTTGCTCAGGGCTATGTCCCAGTGGGTTCTGAATCTCTCTAAGGATGGAGACTACACAGCCTCTCTGAGCAATGTACTCCAATGTTTGACCACTCTCATGAGAATTTTTTTTTCTTAAACTTATATCTAGTTACAATTTCCTTTGTTCTAGCTCGTGTCCATTGTCTTTTGTCTTTCCACCAAGCACCATCTTCTCTATACCCTATTATCAGGTAGCTGTATTATGGTGATGGTTTATTATTTGCATGAATAGACCCTAAAGAACCACTACTGCAGCCCCATTGCTTTTCTATACAGCTGCAAGAGGACAGCACAACCTCTTTATAGAGAAGCACACTGGTTTTTGAGGTGTTTGAAAAGTATTTGTGCAAAGGCTATTTCTTCTTGTTTCTTACAGTGCTTTTGTATTGTTGGTAGAGAGAAAAAAAAGCATTGTCACAGTGCAGTGAAGGGATTAAAAAAACCCTTTTCTTATTTTGTAACATCTTCCAAGGAATGGCAATGTTAAACATTAACATTTACGAATCAAGAAACCTACTAACTAGATTACCTGGAGGCATTACTTCACTCTGCTAAAAATTGGAAAGAGCAAGTTAAATTGCTGTTTCTGCTACTGAGCCTTCATTAAGGAAAGAACCTGCAAAACTCTGTGTGTGTGTGCATGAGTGGGGGGTTAATGCATGCAACTTGTGTGCCCAGTGCACATGCACAGTGATCCTTTCGCTAACAGCATTTTATCACTTTACAATTTTGTGAACATGACTCTCTAGACAGCACCTGCCCACCGATGTATAGAATTTAATTAATGTGCTTACATGGATTGATCCCCTGACTTCACGTGATAGCCAGAGAAGAGCACACGTTACTCCGTAACTACGAATCTGCAATGTGCAGATGGAAAAACTATAGCTTCAAGTGGAAATTCCATGAAATCTCCAGCTTTTACCTCAGAAACAGAGCCAGCAGTAAAACCTAGTTAGTTTGTACAAGTTACGCTAATTTTCAAACACAAGAACTTCTATACTGACACAGAGTGACCTTAATGCCTCTTGTTATTTAGAAAATTCTGGTTGGCCTTTATGATGGATGAAGATTAACTAAGCCCTGTACGGGAAACTGGAAGCTCCCCAGGGATCAGTGATCATCACCAGATTACGTGCACTGTGCAAAGAGAGCACATTCCCAACTAGTACTGTCTCCATGCGTGTATTGCTTCCAAAGAGATACTCTTCCTAAACAAGGAGAAAAAAAAGAAAAAAATACATGGAAATTTATTGTGAGGAAATATTTTTGTATAAAAATGTGAATGGAAATTAGATTTTTAGAATGAATTTGCTGTAAGATCAGAAAGCTGCATTCTGTCATCAAGAAAAAGGACAGTTTTGGTGGGGAAAACTAGTCTTGGTTTAATAAGGAAGTGAAAACAACAATTTGACAGATACAATATATGAAAATGGTGCTGGAACTATGCATAGCGATCAATAAAAATAAATTGCTCTGGAAATTGATAAGAGGAAAGTAGAAATAAGAGGGAAAATCCACGGTAGGTATTTTCTACATATACTTGCAGTAAAGAAAAAGTCATAGTGATGGGATAGGCCCTTCTAAATTGCAATGTATAAATTATTAAAGGAAAAAAAAGGTATTTGGTACAGATTTCTTGGGTTTTTTTTTAAAAAAAAAAGTTACTTCAGGAGATCAGCTAAAAACATTCCTCCACTTGATAGCAACTGTTCTTTTTTTGACAGAGATGTTTTGTTCACCTGGAATGAAATGCATAAAGTAGAGTTGATTTGGTAATTAGTTTTGGTGAGACTATCAGCTAGGCCAAAAAATGTATTTTGGGAAGGAGGATCCAGGTCTCCTTCTCCTGTGCAAATCAAAACTAGTTTGAGATTCAAGTTTCCAGCCATGTTCCCTTGAGAGTCCTGAGGGTGCTACATTTACACACGAGACCATCATGCTTAGTGAGAATTGCACTGAACCTGTCTTCCTGAGTAATTTGTGTAATATAATAAGCTCCTGTTAGGTAAAGTCTACGATGAAGTTATGATATATGCACTTAGCTATTTGAGAGGTGCAGACTACATCCCAGCTGGTATCTATGGGCTATGATGCAAACTTTCAGGTGAACATGCTGGCAGAATTTCTCTGGACATGCAGACAATGGGAAGCTGTTCCTCAGGTAGCTTCAGAAACTAGCTTGTAATTTTTTAATAGCAATGAAACCCCATTTTCCATGTGAAAAACGCAAAACAAACCCCTTTCCCCAAAAAGCATTTTCATGTTTGTGTGCAACTCCTACTATTACCTGAATGCAGTCAATTTTTTAAACTAAACTCTTGATTACAATGAAGACATCACTTTTGGATTTCTGCATTTCCTTCCTCCTCTTTTTCTTTCCCCCTTGCTTTTGGCCCCACAGAAAGAAATGACAAAAGCTCTTGATTATTGTTCTGAATGTATTCTAAAATCCTGTGTTCTGTGAGCAGTAGGACAAATAAAACCTGGTTTTGTATGGATTTGTGCCCTTTTATTCCAGCTCGCCCTCTCTCACACAGGCTAGCACCGTCCTGCTGGGCAGGGAGCAGCATGCCAGGTGGCTATTCCCAAGCCTTGGGTGCATGGGTTGCCTGGTAGCAGTCAAAAAAAGTGTACGGTGAGTTGACAGCTGAAATGTGCCACTTTTAGTTCCCCCACCTCCGTTAGTTCTCCCACTTTTCCTTCACTGGGGGAACTAATTGAGGCTAGCCACCCATGTTTGTGAAACTCAGAAGCTTTCTAGCCATCTTCCCTACATGATTAAACCGGCAAACTAGTTCAAGAATTAATTACTGATGGAAGCAAGAAACCCCTTCTTCTCTGCAAAGCCCTCATTTCCTTAAAACGGAAGCTAAAAATGCAAGTATGCCAAAGGCAGGAGATAAGGCAGTGAGGTACTGTTTGTCCACATTCAATTCTGGTGACTCTTTGAAATTTTAGGCTGCTTAATGTGTGGGCCTCAGAGCAAAAGTATGTTTGTAACTTGAGACATTCATAAAGTTTATATAAAACAAGCTAGTTGCTGTGAGGGATACTATTTTAAATGGAAGTATGTTTATATTACAGTGATGTATCACACCAAAGTAAAACAGTAGATTTTGTAGATTATATGACATTGTCCTTGTATTTCTTCTGGTTTTGGTATCTAGAGAAAAAAAAAAACAGGGTGAAAGCAAAATGGAGAGAGGTATAGTATTGGTAATGATAGGAAAACCAGAATATTAAGACCCATCCTGCAGAAGAGGACTGCATCTGGGAATGAGACACAGGACTATATACCTGCCACAATCATGAGAACAGGGTGAGGGACAAACATGTTTTTACAGCATCATAGAAATATTCCTCGGCATCTCAGAGCCAGGACTGTGTTCTTAAACTGCACTTAAACTCTGTGCAATTAGCATGTTATTTCATGTCAGGCTCCTTTTTCTAATTCTCTACATGGCTTTTATTCAGCATCTCTTTCTAAGTGAAAATCTTTATGCTTCAATTTGAGCTGAAGTTTGTTCTTGGTAATTTCCCATTTCACTGCTGACCAATTGATAGTATTTCAAACAACCTAACTAAAGAGTTTGTTTTACCAGAATTTGGGTGCAGATCCATCCTAACACATGCAGTTTTATTTCTGTATTGGACTGGGGGGGGGGGCATTTAAAGCTCTGCTGATAGCAGAACTGTGAGTAGAAAAATTCCTTGCAAATAGTATGTTAGGGAAAAATACTATTTAAAAAAAAAAAAAAAAAAAGCAAAATCCAGCCTCCCAAAACCCCATTCCTTGGGCTATGATTTTTTTCATGTATGCGTATGGGTGTAGTTTATCCTACAAAGTGGAGGCTTTTACATGAATGGCTGCTGTTCTCTCTACACCTGATGACGGGCCCATACCACCCCTTAGGTTTTTGGCCAGCTGTGGTCCTATACATTGGCCCCACAGCACCTTTGGCCAGCAGAGCTGGCTAGGTGTTATGTAGGAGGATCATACACCAAACACAAGGTGTGAGAAAGTGACTTCCACCACCTACTAGCACCAGTAGAAGAGGCATCGCTTAGAGGAAAAAATAGGTTTGAATTTTAAAATTTTGGGGAAAAGATTTCCACAAGTTATCTCAATTTCAAATAGTGTGACTCGACAGGAGGGGATGCAAGCAGAGGCACACTTGTTACTGTGAACCCAAAACAGAAAACTTCAGAAAGCTTCACGTTGGACTGGCTCTGCCTGGGTCCGGGGGATTTCGGGACGTGCCCGCCTCGGTGCCTAAATCTGGGTGAGGGGCGTGGGCAGGAGATGACCCTGCTGCCGAGGGGGTCCCCAGTTGGAGCAGCCCCAGGGCCGGCGCACAGGCCCCTTTCGGCTCACCCCACGGCGGGAGCGGGGCACCCAACGCCGGCTGCCGCTGCCGCCTAGGCCAGGCCCGGCTCACGGCCCGGCACCGCACACCGCGCCCGCCGCCTCCCTGTTCAGGCCCTAGCCGCCAGCTCAGCTACAGCCATGCGGCTGCGGGCCCTGCCCGACCCCGGGCCCCGCAGCCGCTCCCGGAGCAGGGCGGGGCGCGGGCACCCTCGGCGGCCGGAGGCGGGAGGAGCGGGGGCCGGGCCGGGCCGGGCCGGGCCGGGGCCGGTCGGTGGTAGCGCACTGCCCTCCTGCAGCGCTGCCGGCAGGGAGGCTCGGCTGCGCGCAGAGAGCCGCGCTGGTGTTTGTGTCAGGCTTTCTCTCCTCGCTGCCCGCCTGCGGCCTGCGGCATGGCCGAGGCGCCGCGGGGAGAGCTGCTCTCCTTTCACTCCTTCCAGGCCGCCTACCCCGCCGAGTACGGGTACGACCGCGGCGGCGGCGGCCTGCGCAGCCTCCGCGAACGCGAGTTCCCCCGGCTCCGAGGTACCGCGGGCCGAGTGCGGCCCCGAGGGCTGGGTGAGGGGCGGGGAGGGCTGCAGGGGGCGGGTCGGGGGCGGGGGAGGCCCGGGCCGGTCCCGCCTCGTCTCCCCTCCTCTCTGGGTGGGAAGTTTCAGGTGCGAGGGTGCGAGAGGGGAAGGGGGCACCGCCGGCTGAAAGCAGTGGCCTCGCCGGGCCGCGGGCCCCTCAGCGATGGGGGCCTGGAGGCCGCCCCTCTCCCTCTGGGAAATATTAAGAAGAGGAGGGGGATAAAGACAAATTAAAATGATAAACCAGCTCTTATCTGGTAAAGGTTTGTGCTTAGACAGGTCTTTGTAATCTACTTTTGCAGGTTATATGGATTTTCCCTCCCCTTAACATTAAACATATGCCTGAACATATTAGTTCCGGTCCAATCCAATCGTGATGGATATACCACAATAATTCATTTTACTTTAAAGAGGTAGCAATGCCTGTGATATTAGCACTTCAAAATACTTAGAGAAAAAGCAGCGTAGAGAGCGGAATAAGTAACATCAGTTTGGATGTCCTGAAACTATTATTTAAGCCACTCTTTCTGTTAGAGAGTTTTGCGTTACTGCTCCTTTTTGTCATTTCTTTGAATTTCAGTGATCGAATGCAAGAACAGGCTTTCTCACCCACAGGTGTTTAGTAAAGAATGGAGTTACACTTTGCCTCTAGAGGCATGTGGGAAAAAATAATTTCAAGTAGCAGTCTGAGGAACTTTTCTTCAACTAAGATTCAGGAAGTTAATTTCACAGTCTGGTATTAGTCATATGAGTTGCATCAGTGAAAGTTTGATAACAAGAAACTGCTTGTCCTAAATTAGGGCCAAGATTCTGAAAAGTGTGTGTTTTGTAACTGAAACATTGTTTAAACATTTAAGGAGATGACTTTTCAAAACTCCTGAGAAATCGGGCTCATTTCTTATGAGGCTTCCCAGTTTTGAAATAAAGTGTATCTGCTAATGAATGGTATCTAGTGGACAGAATCATAGAATAGTTTGGGTTGGAAGGGACCTTTAAAGTAATCTAGTCCAGCACCCCTGGCAAGGAGCAGGGACATCTCCAACCAGATCAGGTTGCTCAGAGCCTCGTCCAACCTGACCTTGAATGTTTTCATGGATGGGGCATCTACTACCTCTCTGGTCAACCTGTTCAAGTGCTTCACCACCCTCATTGCAAAAAATGTACTCCTTATGTCCAGTCTGAATCTACCTCCCTCTGTTTTAAAACCATTACCCCTGTGTGTCCTATCACAACAGGCACTGCTGAAGAATTTCTCCCTGTCTTTCTTATAAGGCCCCTTTAGGTACTGGAAGGCCGCTATAAGGTCTTCCCGGAGCGTCTTCTTCTCCAGGCTGAACAGCCCCAACTCTCTCAGCTTGTCCTCATAGGAGAGGTGCTCTAGCCCTCTGATCATCTTCGTGGCCTTCCTCTGGACTCACTCCAGCAGGGTCCATGTCCTTCTTATGTTGGGGGCTCCAGAGCTGGACACAGTACTCCAGGTGGGGTCTCACCAGGGCAGAGCAGAGGGGGAGAATCACCTCCCTCGACCTGCTGGCCACGCTCCTCTTGATGCAGCCCAGGATGCGGTTGGCCTTCTGGGCTGCAAGTGCACATTCCTGGCTCATGTTGAGCTTCTCATCCACCAGCAGTCCCAAGTCCTTCTCCTCAGGGCTGCTCTCAATCCATTCCCCGCCCAGCCTGAATTTTGCCTGGCATTGCCCCAACCCATGTGCAGGACCTTGCACATGGCCTGGTTGAACTTCACAGGGTTTCATGGGTTCACCTCTCCAGCCTGTCAAGGTCAGTCTGGGTTCCCAGATGGAGGTCACTGCAAAGGCAGAGCATCAGGAGTTTACTTCCGTTTGAAAATGTTTTGGCTAATGTAGGCTAGTGAGTTACACTTTGGTCTTGCAACCTACTAAAATAAGACGTGGATGACAGATAATTTAGAATATTTCCAGAAAAAGATAAACAAAACCAAATACAGGGTATAAAATAACACGTGTTGTAATATTATCTAATTGAAGTCACGTAATAGTCTGTGGTAAGGTGACCTAGGTGGCAAATTCCTTCTGCCCTTTGTTTTCCTCTTCAGAATTTTAACGTGTTATTGAATTCATAAATCATTGTCTATTCGTCTTGAAAGCTTGTCACCTCCATGAGGAAGATCAGTGTCCTTAATTGATTGCTGTACATACACGTCGTGTCCTGTCTGGGATTCTTATCTTGAAAACAGGGGCATATCTTCTCGTCAAGATCTTCTGCCTTCAAGTGAGGGCAGTAGTGCCAAATGAAAGGTGTTCAGGGACAGATTCCTAGGCCAGATGTGTAAAGCTAAGTGTCCCCTGCCTTACACATCTGCTTGTCTCACAGCTGGCTGGTTGGACTAGGCTGGGACAGAGTCCAGCAACTGGCTGACAGGAGACCAGTGTGGATGATAAACACGTTGCTTGTACTTATTCCTTGACTTTTATTCCTTCCTTTTATTTAGCCATGTAGCCATATCCCCACTTGCTGAAGGTCTGGCACACTGATGTTGATGTTATAAAGTGACTTTTAAAGCTCAGGTCTTTGCTGCCTTGGTGAAATAAGGTGAAGCAAATGTGGCTGATGTACAGGTTAGCAGCAACCATAGTAAGTAAAGGGGCCTTCGCAAGTGACTTACAAAAAATTCATGGGGCTTTCAGGCGTTTAGTTGTTTAAGCATTTTCAGTGATCTGCCCAAACATGCAGGTTGCTGGATGAGGTAGGAGTTTTCCATCTCTGGTGGCCTTGGGTTGCTTTATGGGTAAGTCCTGATTGGACAAGCACTGATTCCCTAAGGAACCTGTAGCTGTTCACGTGGTTGATCTCTGCTGGATGTCTCCCTACTGCACAAAGGTGCTGCAATTTAATCCCTCCTACTAAAGAGCAATCTTAATTAGTTCCACTAAGCAAAAGAGAATGATCTCTATTTTTAGGTAGTTAAGAGTAATATCTTGCTCTACCTGTTTATTTGGGGCATGCCTTAAAGACTGTTCCATCATTAAAGTTGGATGACAATCCAGATTTTACTGCTTACTTTTTATGTGAACAGAATGTTTGGAGTCCTGTGTAGATATCCATTAACTAAGCCTAATGCTGAATTTTGGAAGTGTCATCTTCTTATGAGCAGCATATGATAATAATAATTATTGCATGTCAATGTATTCACTTCTTCCTGATACTTGGTGGCATCTACTAAGGGAAGGCAGAAACCTTTTCTGTGTCATAAATGTTTGCCTGTATGGTGCTAGTGCTTCTGTTGTAGCTCTAGTATGAAGAGTTGTGCAAGTGCCTGTTGAGAAGAAAGTACAACAGATGTGGATAGGGAACACCGGCTGCTGGACATACTATAAAACCAGTTTTTTCAAAGGTGGTCTACCTGTGGTCCTATCAAAGTCTGTGGGAGTTTCACTCTTGGCTCCATCAGAAGGAGAGTTAGGCTCGTACTCTGTGTGTTGGGGATTTCCCCTTGAGGTTTTGTGAAGGGATAAAAGGAATTACTGTGCCTCCTTGAATCAGCAGGTGTCTGTCTGTTTTGGCACAGAAGCCTTAAACTTTACCTTTTAAGCCAAGATTTATCATCACTTTTGTAATTCAGGGGCTGTTAGCTAATGGCTACAGGAGCCCCTTCTAAAAATACACATGGAGCCTGTGAAACGGATCCCTGTTTCACAGGCAGTAGTGCATGCGCAATATGTGACCTTGACTTTAATCTTGAAAGCAGTGTATCCTTATCTGCAGCGCAGGATCGTAAATTGTACTTTAGAAATGGATAAAGAAATCAGCGGGAGTTTATAGGTTCTGTTGTTAAGTAATGGGGATGAATATGCTTCTGTGATATTTATCATAGTAAAGAAAACATCAGCTTCAGTTTGCATCGTGGATTTAAAAAAGAAAAAGCTATATGTGATTTGTAATGCAGCATTTAATCCCAAGATACCTTTCCAGCTTCAGTTGTGTGCCTGTGTTCTCCTCTAAGATAGCTGTGTCCATTTCAGTGTGAGCTTTCCAAGAGCGATAAGCAGTGGATACCCATCCCCCAAATAAAAATCAGCATGTATTAGCGATCATGTATTCTTTAAGAGGTGCTGACCATCTGAAGGTAGTCTTTGACTGAAGTAAGATGCGCTGTCACATTTAATGTCAAACGTGTTACTGTCCCGTACTTCAACAACAGTCATGTGACAAATCGTGTTACCTTAGTAGAATGAGCAGTTGTGATACGTGTCATTACATGCAACTAGCAATAATAACGTGGCTTGTCTGTTAAACAGAAAAAGAAAGGCAAGCTAAGCTTTGAGTAACAGAATTGGCCTTTGTTTCTTTGAAACTCCAATGATGTCCCATGAACTGGTTGCCTGTAGGAGATCTTATTCTATTGTTCAGTTCAGGAATAGCTGTGTACTGGATCTGACCTTGCACAAAAATAAGACTTTTTACTCATATTGGTGGTAATTATTTGTGCCAGGACTTTTCCTGTAAGTAGGAGAATCGGAAAAGCAGGTCTGCGTGCACTTCAGTTAGTTCTCAGAGGCTCAGTTAGCAAAGGTCAGCTCTGTTCTCTGAGAACAGAAAAGCCTATCTGTTTTGTTACGTGTGGGGAAATCTGGTGTTTTAGCTGCATTTCAGAAGTTAGAAATGCATTCTAGTGTTGTCAGCTTAGAGTAATTTTGTTTATAGGCAGCTGATGCTCACATTTTATGAAACTTGTGAAGATGAGTGTACCGCGAGCCTGAAGAGTTGTGCTCACCACTTGATTGCAAATGTAGGCATGACCTCAGTTTCTCTACTGCTGTGCCAGTTTGTTTGCCTTGCCAAACCAGAAATTCTACCAACCTTGTGTCTGAGGTTTTTTTATTCTTTTTTTTTTTTAGTATGTAATTATTTGGAATAATTTTTGTATCCTAAAATAATTTGCTTTTTTTTTTTTTTATACCTCTGCAGAGGTTTTTTGTATTTTTTTTTTTAAGAACATTCTGTTTGATCTGGTGGCTGTCTTCTGCTTGTGTTTATATTACTTTCTGATTATTTCCTAATCATTAGTAATTTTTACCTGGGGATGAACCTGTTCTTTTTAATCTCTTTTTTTTTCTTTTTATTGGTGAAGACTAAGCGACAGTGTGTGTTCAGCAAAATCTTTTACAGTTAGCTTCTTTAGGCAATATATTCTCTGAGCAAGTTAGCAATATGCAAGTGTCATCATGCCATTTAAAAGCTAGTTTGTTAATGAGGGATAAGCTTATTTTGATTCATTGTTGTCCGCGTTCTGTGCTGAACCAGAAGCAAGTCATGTGCCATTGTCAGATGCAATACTTAATTGTGAGTTCCCTGAAGCCCACCCACCCATTGCTGGCCAGAATTAAGCTAGGCAGCTACAGTCCTGGGAAAGACAGCGTCTCCTGGAAAGGTAAAATGATTTCACCCATGTGCTGAGATTGGCATATGTTAATGTTAATCCAGTGCTTACCTCTCCTGCCCAAGGGCAGTAGAAGCAATGTGCAGGGGAAGGTGCTTTTGTTGTCTCATTGGGAGACTCTGGGTAGCTAGAAGAGCTGCTAATTGTGCTGGAGAATAAGTCTCACTGAGTTAGCTCATCTCTAGCTCATCCTGAACAGAGAAAAAATCTTCTAAGCCTCTTGTTTTGGTGTCTAAAGCTGAGAGCTCCTCCTCCTACCACTGTGCAAGGCTTGTTCACCCTCCCCTCAGCAGCTGTGAAATCTCTGGCTGGTAACCTGCTCCCATCCTCTGTAGCCCTTCTGTCACAATGTGATATGATTTTGTGAAACACATTTTTTCTTTTATTTGGGGGGAAAAGAAAGCAAAAGAAATTATATTTATTGAAAGAGGTTGCTGGTGGACAGTTTGAAATGCTACAAGTCATCTGGGAAGGTGCATTTAGTGGGTGGAGAAGGTATTATAGAAAGGAGCTGTGTTATGGGAAGTGTAACTGCACAACTACGGGACAATTGTTTTGTAAAAAACAATATGTATGCTCATGTAAAGCCTTAATGCTTCCTGTCGATTTCAAGTCAGCAGTAGTTTTCTAAATAAGCTGTTATCTAAAGAATTCTAAAGAAGAAGCGTGTGTGGAACATAAAGTGAATTTAGTACCAAATGCACTAACAGCAACTGTATGTTAGTTTCAGATGTTTTCCTTTGCCTACGTAGAAGTAACAGGTACCGTTAAAGGAATTTCTCACCTTGCATTTCAGGGTTCAGAAGGCTATCAGTGGTCTGCTCTGTGCAGGACTGATCATTCAATTGATCACCCATGGCTGGGTGATCTTTTGCTCTTCATGATGGACATAGCTCCTAGTGAAGGGTAGTCAATTATATTGTCATTGTAATATTTCAGCACTGAATAAAGTTTTAGTTACTTTAAAATTTAGTTGTTAGAGGAAAAAAAAATCCCTCAAAGGTCTTCTCTTTCTGAATTGTATTACTCAGTAATATGTATAATTCAGTTTTAACTTCAGATTTGCTGTTGTAATACCCATATAAAAATGTTCACTGCACCGTTACACTGACTCCATAATCGCCTAAGCCACATAGTACAAGACATTTAAAACTCTGTCTGGAACACAAAAATATAGAAAAAAAAAAAAAAGCAAGGTACCAAACCCTATAAACCTGATACACGTGACATGAATTTTCAGGTGTGTATAGTCAATATAGTCAAATAAATAGTCAATCATTTGGGACTAGGTTCTTTACAACAGGAAATAATAATACATAGACATTAGATTTTTTAAAATAAACACATAGAGATTAAACAAAAATATTAGATTTGGAAGGATAACTTTATGGAACTCCATAGATGCTGCAGGGTATCAGCCACCCATTTAAAAAAATTGCACTTTTAATTAAAAGAGATGTTATCTCTAAAATTAATATCTGTACAAGATGTATATTAATGTATGAAAGTGTTAAAAGTCAGATGTTTTATTTAGAAAAGGACAAGATGCTTTCTTATCTCTTACTAAAATATTGGAAATGCACGAAAATCTTTATCCTGCAGAATCCCACATCAGTGTTGCATCCTTCCTTCCGTTGCCTTTGCTTCCTCTTGGATTCTGCGTTTGTCCTCCTCCATTGTTATGAGGTTGCTATATGTGAGATGTGTATTGATTTATTCCCAGCATGTTTCTGTATATTTTAGTATAATGTTTATGCAACTTGTTTTTTTTTTTAATATGAAATGTAAGATGATTAATTAAAGATTGTATGTAAGCTTTCAGACAGATATGATCTGCTCCTGGTGTCCCTGCACTTATACTGGCATTTCCTCTGCAAAATCAGAATGTGACATGTGAAGCTCTTGTAATTTCCATTGTATGTTACGGTAACAATTCCCATATCTAAGCTACTGGTCAGAATTCAAGGGTACTCCCAGTCTAAGGACAAAAAGACAAACGGAGAGGTCAGTTTTTGTTGATCAGCTTGATTCATTGCATACTTGGTATCAGAGAGATGCCGCAGAGACATCGCTTGGGTGTGAAAAGACTGTCACTGAATTCAGGAAGACCATACTGCAGAGTGCTGCATAGTAATAAGCACTGATATGAGAGGTTGATAAATGGGTAGACAGCACAATATATTTACAGAACAGGAGGCTAGTGGGGTGCTTAACTTGGAGATGATACTTAAGAAGTAGAATGCTGAGCTCTCAAATGTCTCAGGCTTTTTATAATAGGCTGTCTTAGCCCAAGCCACAGGAATATTCAATATTTTCCCTTATATGACATTAAAATACTTGTAAGGTAGGGTTTTTTTTTTTTATTTTTATACCTCACTGAACTTAAAAACTGAACTCAAAATAATTGTTCTTAGAGGTATGTCAACTTACGGTTGGTATAATTTTTTTTTAATCTTCTTAAGTTAATAATGCTGACAGTATTACCATGTCTGTGTACTGATCTGCACACAAACAATTTGGATCACAGACTGGTTCCTGTCACAACTGTTAGGAGACGGAGATGTGGTTTCTGGAGGTAATATGGAAAAGGCCGTGTCAAGAACTGGAGGTGTGGGAGATGGATGTCAGAGTTACAGAGAAACAGGCATATAGTAGGGCAGGGAGGCATAAAGACAGGCCACAAAGCCGTAAAAAGTCAGACTTCATTAGTTTCATTGCTAATGAGGCAAGTCGTTATACTCCTGGCAGTATGCTTGGCAGCCCAGGTAGATCCTGTGCAGTGGTGCTCTGTGCCCCTTCACTTTCTGTCCTGCCATAGAGAAGCAATGGCCTGCGAGGTGCCTCCAATGGGGATGTGACCTCAGGCAGGCAGCTGTTGTGAGAGTGTCATGCAGGAAAGTGTTAAGTTGCTTTTTTTTCTGGTATGTGAAATGTACGTAGAAAATGAGAAGGCAGGTCTTTGGGAGAGAAATCTTTCTCTCCCCGCTATTTTATTTCCACTTTCTTGCTTTCAGGATTGTACTGACTCACTCCTCCTCGTAGCAGCCAGGGCAATATGGCTTTTGGAAGAGAAGTAAAAAATATGTGGTTTCTGTGCTCATTCAGATTAGTCCCTGGAGGAACAGGATCTAAAATGCTTTTAAACGAAAGCTGAGAACATGACTCAACAGAATTTTTGTCACTTATAGTCTTCATAAAAGAGAGAGATATCTAAAGATGTGATATTTTGGTGACATGGTTAGCTGGGCAAGGACAATTACACCACTAAGCTTACTTCTGGCAATATCCAGAATAATGTCCTAAATTAAAATTTAGAAAGATGACAGGAAGCTCATTTGAAAAAATATTCATTAATTAAATTAATGTTGTGTGAATTAATTTCATTAATGCACAATTAAACACCAAATATCACTGTTTGTATCCCTTTGCAAACTTATGAACAGGTCAGGTAAAGTTACACAGTCATCAGGAAGTTTGTCCTGTAATTTCTTCCTGAGGAAGAAATTGAAGCCCAGGATTTTTCACATTTTTATGTTCCTGTCACACAGCGCATTAAAGTTGTCATAATTCAGTAATTTGGAACTGATGGTATCAGTAATGGGTACAAACATATGTTGCCTTTCTTAAAAAAAAAAAAAGTACTTTGTGTTTCTGTTGAGTAAAATACACTGTTCATCTGCTGTACCATTCATTTCCCAAGTAACTTATTAAGGAATGGAACTTATTAAGTAACTTCTGACACATGTGACTGGGAGTCACATTTTATTATTTGTATATCTGCCTATAATTTATTTTAATGTAAACAATTAGAATTGTCACAAAACAAAATGTTACTCAGCTACTCGGGCAGCATGCTACTTTTGAAAAATCTGTCATCTTCTTTGGTTCATTACACGCTAGGAAAATACTCATTACAGATTTAATCAATGTAGGGTTGCATAAGCCTAGTGAGCAGGATGGGAGACTTTTCTTAATATGCTGTCTGATCTCAGATGTGATGGACAATTTGCTTTGATAATGCATATTGCCTTCTCATGAGACTGGATAAAAGCAGATAAATAAAAGTGGTTAACTAGCAAGAACTCCCTACCTGATGGACTGAATTAAAGATTGCACAAAAAAAAAGGAGCCTTTGCCAGCTGCAGACACGATACTTTCCCCCCTGCACATAAACTTGCTGGCATTGCATAGCTGGGAAGCTGACCGAATTGATGTTCCGACAAAACTGTACATAGATTATTGCACTCTGTTGTTACTTGATCATAGAGTTTGCATTCACAGACAAATGACACATTTGGTTAGTGAATAACAGCTTTTAAATGCATTCCCTTAAGAATGCCAGTGCCCGAGAAGTAACGTATCATGGAAGGTGGTCTGAAGTGTAGCAATATGATTATAATTCTCTTCTTATCACCTTAGCATAGATGTTTAGCGACCGGTACAATGCTGCAGAGACAACCTAATAACACAAATGCAGGATGACTGGTTGCCCTTCTAAAAAGGAGATAATTTAATACTAGTATAAGTGAAGAGAAACGTACGCTATTTAAATTCATTACAGGTGAATTGGAAGACTTGCAGTACATAAGAAATAAAATAAAAACCATGTCAGCTATGTTTTGAGTAACATGAAATTACATGCAAGAGACATTAAAATGCAAAAATAACCTTTAAGGGATGACTGCAAAGGTGTATTTTGAAGACAGAATAAGGAAATAAAGAGTGACAAATCTGAATTGCACTGCAGCTGACTTTCCTTTTTCCTGGGACAAAGCAGCCCCTGTGAGTGGGACTCACAAACTCCTTTCCATTCTGGTGTTTACAGCAATTTCTGATTTGACAGAGGTACATGTCCCTGTCAGGTTTTTTTTTCTGGTAATGGAATTAGGCCCTCTGTTTTGAGGATTGTTAACTGTCTAGTTAATGTTCGATCAGTGAACTGTCTTAATCTCTGTCCGAACTTAACAAGAGCAGAGATACAGAAGAAAGGGAGAAAAACTATGATGGTTGTAATGAGAAAATAACTTGCTGTCTACATTAAATGTCCCCAGTGTCTCCATCTTAATTTGCAAATATGGAGTCTTTGTGAGAATCTTTCTTTCTTTCTTTTAATTTTTTTTTTTTTTTGCGGAAGTTGTCTTTGATGTAGCTCTTGTTGAAACCACAGCTATAGATCTGTAATTTCTTGGGGAAATGTATTGCAGATTTCAGTGAAACTATTCCAAATTCCTGCTCAGGTGAAACTCCCTAAAGTGGAATTTGACTAAAAAGTCATGGCACTAACTGTTGTATCTGTTTTTTGTCCTTCAGGGTCAGTTCCAGAGTAACAGAATAACAGTGACCAGAAAACTAATAATTTGTTTTTCTTCTACAGAATAAGCCCAGAGTAAAGGCTCTGATTTTGGATTCAGATGGAAATTTTCTTTTCGTTAATTAGAATAGCAGCTATTGATGTACTGATGTATTCACACCTGTCTAACGGCTCTACAGCACTGATGGGATTACCATGCATTTAAGTGGTTCTCCTATGAACAAAAACTAAACTTCTGGGAGTGAGGAAGTTAGTTAGGAGCTGCCTTATGTTCCAGCTCGGTGAAGCTCATCTGCAGAGCGTAGAAAGCGTCACTGCACCACAGGGCTGTGGAATCAGGATTGTCTTCTGGTGAGCGCTGCTATGGCCCTGGCTTCATCTGACCTGCTAGGAAAGATTTGAGGACAGAATATGAAGCCTCCCTGTGGGACTATGGGATCCCTCCTTGAGATGTAGGCTGTATCAAAACAAACCCTCCCTCCAACCCCAATTTTTAAATATCAGCTTGCCCAAAGGGTGAGTCTAGTCCAGTGAAATGCTCTCTAAGGGGTGAAGCCATCTGTTTCTCCCTAATATAACTCACCCTCTTGGTTATCCTTAGAAGCCTGTAGTAGTGTGAGGTTGAGTACTTTGTGAATGATCAACAAGTATAAATCCTAGTGAGTTACATCAATACTTCTTAAACTGAGTTTCCTTTCCATCTGTTATTTTTCAAGGTTATTTTTCAAGGAGAAATCTTCCCCTCCCTGCCCCCTAAATGTAAAATTTAAAAACACCTGCTTCTGTTGGAATATTTATATTCTGATTAGCTCTAATGAAAGACAAAGCCAGCTTTTTAGCTCATGGGAGCTGAAGCTGCCCATTAAAAAAAAAATTATGAAAACCTCTGTTCCTTTGAATGTGTGGACTGTTGCAGAATTCACAGTGTGTAATGCTTGTTTGGAGGTACTTGGTCGAACCTCCGAGTTTTGCATCACCAAGCGTGACCGCTGCTGAGAGATTAAATAACTGTTACCATCAGAAATGTAATCAATTTTTCTTCCATTTCTACAAGTACAGAGAAGGATAGGTATACTTGTGAAATGTCATGAGGATTACACTGCAGTGTTTCCTGGATAAACTTAAGTGCCACTGAATTTTGGGGGAAACAGTACCAAATAATTTAATGACAGCTGTCATGTTTCCAAAAGTGCCTGATCAAATCTTCAAATCTGAATGCTAGATACCTTGTGGGTACATCCAGCCTCAAATATCAGTCACTTCTGCTTCTATTTCCTTCCATGCTTGTGATAGAAATGTGATTACGTACTAAACTAATCAAATATTTACAATGATCTCCTTCAGTTTTTGTATTTCAATGTTGTACATAAAACTGTTTATAATAAGTGAATATTAGGAAGTTAGGGGGGAAACCTACCTTTGGCTAGTTTCCACTTCTTCAAATGCCTCCTAAACTTTATGTTTACAGAAATTACTGTGTTTTTAAAAACTACCTGAGTTCTTACATGGATTGTATTGAAACAGCATGGGAATTTCTCAGATGAGCAAAACTGATATGTATAATATAATCATAAAAGGCTTCCAGATATGAGGGATGGGGTGTGGAAGGGGACTGCCTTGTTTTTTCCTTTAGGACAAGAGATTATTTTTTATACTACTTTTTTTTTTTCCTATATATATATATATATAATCTATCCACCTGACTTGTGGTCTTTCAAGTCACTACTGATCTCAAACTTTTGTTTTGGCTGTAGATTGAATTTCCCCATTGCTGGAGAACAGAAATAGCTGAATCCAGGTGAGAAACTTCACTGTTTAGGCTCTTATTGTAAATGAGTTATGGACAATGTTGTGTGCATTGCATCTGTTTCACTGCACTATGTATTCTTTGTGGAATGGCTCAGAAGAAAACAGTAGTCTAGTCTAATGTATGTAGTCTCTGGATATATGCTGGTTGGGGTTCCCAGCTTGTCGACAGGAATATGATACGAGAAATAATGAAACCCTTGAGAAAGATGTCATATAAGGAAGGACCTATTCCTATCAAAACTGATTGTTTCTTATTGTCTTTCCACTGAACAGTCATTACAATGGGTATATATAAAAATATAAACATAAATAAATAGAAATAAATGGGCATATATGTGTAAATCCAGGAATTTTAGTCTCACTGTGGTGAGAACACAAAGTGCCGAACAGTCATGTTTCTTAGCAGAAGGAAATAAAAGTGTTTTGATTGGAAAAGGAGTAGGGGGAAAAAGAGCATGAAGTGGGCATGGGGAAAAATTTTCACTTAATGCCTTTCTTGTATCCCTCTGTCAGTAGAAGTCGGAGAAGGGAAGCCCGTAGTTTGCTCCTGTAGAAAAAAAAAATAATAAAAAACAATCTGTGTACTCTATGCAATAACTGATCTCATGAGATTCACTTTATCACTTTATCCTTACTTTCTGTGGAGGCAAAGTACCAGATATGTGGTGTTTATACAAAATATTGGGGAATGCTCACTGTCCACCTGGAAATAAATGTCCTCAAAGCATTTATCTGTGTGATGTTCTGTGCAGCTAATGGCCTGGGTTCGTTCTAGGTTCAGTATTGGGGAGCCATTAACTGCATTATGGTGGTGACTACGTAATATAATAGGGATAATTCCCATGCCACAAATTTTGAGAACACTTCTTAGAAGTAAATGGATCTGGAATTAAACATATAGAACCAATTGTTGTATGCACTGGGCTAGAGGTATTGTTTGAGTTATCATTGTTTCAGACAATTTTGACCAAGAGTTTTTTTCTCCTTACTTGTTTGAATTTTGGATACTCAAATTTGAAAGGTGGTGAGGCAGATTGAGATATCTGACTGAACCAGATTTACAATGGATGTGATCTTACAATTCTTTGAAAATCAGGTCCTTCTTGAGGTAACTCTAATTAAGGGCACAAATGAGGGCACACTAACATACTAATTTTAAAATTTAAGTTTTTATTTAAACAATTTTATTTTGTACTTCCTTTGCTTAGAGTTATAATCTTTCCTCCTATTTTTTCCAAACCCCTGACCTATACCTTGGCCTTTCTATGCTCCACCAGGAACCTTTACTAACTGTTTTAGAAGACGTTTTTTATATGTTTAGGTGTTTCATTTTTACATCTCCTGGATGATCTTGTTGGTGAAAAATGTTTGTGCAGTTTTGCTAAAAATAAACAAGAATTACAAATTAATTTCATATTAATGATAAATAAATAGCTTTAAAATGCAAGTAATAAGAACCAAACATACTATTGTTGCCTTAAACATACTTACTTTGGGGGAATATGGTAATATTACGCCTGCAAGCACAAACAAAAAGTAGACATTTTCAGGGTGTAATAAGAGCTCATTACAGAAACTCAATAGTATTCTGTCATATCACTTCTAGTTGCAGTTTTAGACTAGGAAGTCTAAGGAAGTATTTGAAAATTAACAGTGCAGAAATTAGCTCTGAGATATTTGCAAATTACTATTACTTTTCCATTTATGATAGTACTGTTCATTACTAATTTGATCATTCATTGTCATAAATAATGTTCACCTCACTTAAAAGTCCTCTCCGTCCTCGCTTCATGTTCAGAATCCATTCCTGAATTTCTTAGCTTGCATAACCCTCTACTTGCCACCTGACATCCTTTGCCCATGGAAGGAATAGGTGTGTTCAGCAATCTGGTTTGTACAGCATCGGTAGAAGTAGTCGATAAAGAAGGAGCAGGCTTTAGCGTGGGTAGGAAACTCCAGCAGCTCCAGCACTTCAGTGTGTTTCTGATGGTTATGGAGACTCCAGCTATGAAATTGGTACTTCTACTCAAGATCCAATCCTGTAGCCAGTTCTGGAGGTCGAATATTCTATGTGTTTTTATTTTGATAGTATTTTCAAGTATCTTATGTCATAAACTGAGTAACATGTTGTATGAACGTTGTGTTTGGTCTTCTCATTTATTCAAATGCAGCAAGACTATACATTTTGTGGGGAAGACCTTGATTTTTAAGTGCATAATGTTTTCTCATCCGCCTTGAGGCAAAACGCAATAGCTGGTGTTGTGGCAGAGTTGTGATTTTAAGTTCAGAGTTCAGAGATTAGGGAAACTGTGGAATATTTATTTTTCCATGCATAATCTTTTATTCATTCTCAAAGCTAGTTTAGTGTTAATGAGGCCATTTTTGTGTAGTACTTTGAATAATTTATGGTGAAATTACAATTCTCTTTCATTTCTAATGTAATTAGTATTGAAAGAAGCCCTTTAATTGAGAGGAATTATACCATGATTTAGTGAAGCGCAGCAAAATATTCTTTAGGTGTATGGTTGTAAAATTAGGATAAAGCTGTAATTGTTTTATTGCTGGGTCTGTGGAAAAAAAAAAAAAAGGGAGAAACTGTGAAACTAATTTTTGTAGGCAAAAGTATCCACTAGAAAGGTTGTTACCAAACATTAAATTCTGTATATTTACATCAGTAGTGTCAGTCTATTACTGGGTTACTAGGTTAATGATGCTTAGGTATTTGTATTTTGTTACTACTAGCATAAATTGGATTAACTTCACAGGTACCCCAAATCCTACTTTTATTTAAACATAAAGCATTTTGATGAACAAAGTAAAGTTGCAAAGGAGAAGAGTACTTGACTGGATGGACTTCATGGAGCTGAAAAGCATTAGAACTCAGTCCCCTGTACTGGAATTCTCTAGTGAATGCAAATTTATTCAAGTTAGAAGTGTGTCTAACTCTCTTCAAAGATATTCACTATGGTTAACGCAGATGTTTTAGATACTTTTGTTTTGGGCTGTCTTATTTGGGGAGGAGGGAGAGGGTGCTTAAGGTAAATTATCTTTTCTTTCTTCAACAATAGAAGCTCTGAGAAAAAAAAAAAAATCCCAATTTTGGTATGTTACCAAAAGTTGATGTAGTTTTTGTTGAGTATTGATACTGTTCTGTAGACATTAATTTTGATTAAGTGAGATAAAGCAAGTATGATGACTTCTAGGTTATCTCTTTGCCAAAAATATGAAAATGTACAGTTAAAGAAGCAGTAGAGAAGATAAGGTGGAAAAGAGCTGTAAGGGAAGAGAGTCTCCAGATTCACATCTGCTTTTCCTTATGTTCTACTACAAGAAGCAACGTGAAAACACTAATTATCCTCTTAAGGGGATACTTACGTACATATATTCATATACTCATCTCAGTACTGCACACACAGGCATATTTGTGCATATTTGTAAATAAAGGTGTATAATATGTGCTTGGGGGAAGCACTCAATCACCTGGATGTATTGAATACACTTGTGGAGCAGTGCTTCATTTGATGTAACTGACTCAAGTAGGCTGATTTATGTCGTGTTGAGATTCTGTTGCTGTTACCTCTGTTATTGTAGCCCTCCTACTCCTTTTGTTGATGGATTATTAAAAATGTTACACTTTTTAAATTGATACCTTGACTTCCAGAGAGCGCATCCATACCCCAGAGACTGAAGATGTCCTGTAGGGAGATAGCAATATCAGCAGCTCAGCATATCTTCTTCAAGAAAGGAAAATTTCACTTGTTTCAAAGGTCATTTAAGCTTCTGTGCAGATCATAACCCAGCTCTTTAACTTGGCCTGGAACCAAAAAGCTAATCAGTGCAGTATGTTTAGGAAGTGCTGATTATAGCGTATTTGTTAGCGGTTTAACTCGTACAGACTTCAGCAGAGCCTCACAATTACTTCAAAGGCTCTGAATCAGACTTTGATGCATGTTCTTATGTTTGAATGGAGCTTGCTTTTTTTTTTTCCACAAAGATGAGGTCTCTGTGACCTGAAGGCGAAGTTCTGCTCTGGTTATCCATTATAGTACAGCTGGAAACTTAATCAGACTGTGCTTGGGTTCCTTTTTACTTACTGGACCTGAGAACCTGACCTCTGAAGTGATAATGTCTGTACCCAGTGCAAGATAATGTCTCTGGAAGAGCCACAAACTCTTCCTTCTAAACAGCTATATGGCAGTAACCAGCAGTGGATTTTTGCTGTCCAAAGCTAGATTCAAAGTAATGACCACCCCTCCAAAAGCTGTGTCACATGGTAACAGTCCCTTAGAAAGACAGTCATAAACTATGTGCTTGTGTCAACAGCCCAAGTGATTTTTAATTTTCTTTTAGGAAGCTGTAACATGCCAGATGTCAGTGAAGTTAAAAAAACAGAATATCTGGAAGCTGCATGCTGTTATTCCTATTAAAAGCAGGCCTGTGTTAGGTAGGATTTCTCTCACATACTGCTGTGTTCAGGCCTAGTCATTAGGATGTGGTTGTTTTATTACCTTTGTCAGAACTAGTTAATAATACTCTGCAGTTGTCCTACTATTTCAGAGTTAAAAACTGTGGTTCAGTATAGCATTATTTTTTTAATAAATGTACTTTTTCATTCCTAGCCTATTCCTCGAAATGGTTGTTGAAGACTTTGAATCTATGCTTCGAAGACCTCTAATAAATGCAAAATAATAATTTTGGCCAAATATAATAAGAATTAACAGAACATTTATGCCAATGTATAATTGCATTCCTATCAAATTATTGATATAAACCTGTTTGTATCTGTTAGATATCTATATTTTTGAGTGGAAAAAATCTTGGTTTCCAATTAGGTGATGCTTTTTCCACTGAAGTATTACATTGTTTGTAGAGGTATTAGGAAATTACAGTCAGTCTTGAAAAGTTTTGCAAAATAATTCTCATTTTAAAAAATATGAAAATAAGAAATACATTTATTTAATGAATTGTATTATGTCTGTGAATTAATTGGTGTCTGTATATCTAATGCAGTCTATGAACTTCAGCAAAGGTAAAGCAATTGAGCATAATATTATAATTTAGATTGGTCTGTTTATAGTTGAATAAGTTCCACTTGAGGTACCAGCTTGGATCAAATTACTATAAAGTAAAAGTTAAACTGGCTTGCCCTGTGGGAAATTGGTGCCAAAAGATTTTATGATGGAAAAATGTTTCGATTAACCCAATACATATGCACTAGAAAAGCATACATGCATACTTCCTATCTCCCTAATAAAATGTCAGTATTTCCATGTCTTATTAAAATGAAATTCCCACCATCCATTGTATTAAATCTTGCATAGTTACTCAGAAGCAATAATGAAACTCCTGTACTTAACATTTTTTTTCCACTGTAGAAAGCACTCTGAAAAATTGTTGCTGTCTCCTGTTTGTGGTTTTAGTTTGTGTTGGTGACTGCTTAGTGGTGAAAAGGTGATACAGGAGATCTTGATCAAGCATTACACATAGAGTTTTCAAGCATTAAACCTCTCCCTGATTTAATAATGCTGTTTTTCTGACTATTGGAACAATTAAGAGTGTAAACTAGGTAAGGAGTAACAGGAGTGTAAGCCAAGAGATAGGAATGTATTGCTCTAAGAAGGTATTTTTTTTCCAGTAAACTTAGGGAAAATTGATCTAGCTTTCCAAAATTCTGAGATCTTTTTCTGGAATGTGCATTCTGCTCCCCGACACCACACTCTCCACTCCCGTGTCCCCGGCCAGAGATAGATAGGGCTTCCATCTGGAAGAGATATCATGGGGACTGGAATGGGCTGTCAGATTTATCATCCATTAGAAATGAAGGAAGGTGGTATTTTCAGCCGTATCAAGTGGAGGGGTGCTACTGACTTGTCAAGGGAGAAATACCTGTTGAAGCTGAGCTGGTGAAGATAGGTATTAGACCAAGAAGATGCTAACTTGGGAGATATGAAAATACACTGACTATGAAAAAACATAGTCAAGAGGCTAAGATGTTTTTTTTTTCTAGGAGGATGCAATTGTGAAGCACCGTTCTGGTTTGAGCAAATTAGATAAATAACCTACCAATTTTTTTTTGTATGGAAGTAGCTTGATTGATGAGTGTAGTTACCTGCTATAGCAAAAGACTACCCACTGTGGGCCACGACAATCTTCCCAGACCTCTTAGTCTTACAACAGTGGGGTTCTGGTCAACAGTCCTCACCTCCTGCGTTTCACCATCTTTGAATTTACGTACAGTTCCTCTTGGTAATGTGTAGTTATTTGGTTTTACGTGTTTGGAATATCTGAAAGTCCAAATTTATGCTGAAGGGAAACCTACACTTCTCTTATGCTTGTATTTCTGAAGTTGATCCTCACTATCTGTTCCTGGCAACAGACTGTTTGCTGGATGATATAAATAAATCAAAGGCTGTAATTGTCTTGGGGAACCTCGTGTGAAGAACTGCCACTGGAGAGTAACTTCACTACTGGTTTGCAGTATCAGCCTCTTCTCTTTGCCAGAACAAGCCAGCAGAGGGAGGTACCGTTGCATTTGCCAAAGTAGTCTTGTCATGGGGAAGAAATGCCAGCTGGGAAGTACTTCTGTAGGACCTCAGCAGTTGTGATAACCGATTTTTGCAGTCTGTCATTCAGTGTTCATTGCATGAGCCAATTCTCATGCCAGTGTTTAAGTATTGCTGTGGTTGCATATTCAACCCAAGGCTGTAGCTCCCAAAAGCCATAGGGATTTTTCTGTGTAACAAAAGGAGTTTTAAGGAAAAAGGGAGATAAAATTGGTTATTTTTTGGTTTTCTGTTATTTTGAACTTAGTTTGTCTTCTTCTAGTGATTTTGGAAAAGTATAAAATAATTTATATGCCTTCTATGTGTCATTCCACATTTCGTTTGATGTATTTGGCAGGGAGTATTTAGAGTCACTAATTTATCCTAGATTTTATATAAATACAATTAATTCAGGTCACAGAGCAAGAAATAGAACTGACTAGAAAAGTCAGTTTCAAACATTATCTTGACATGTGGCTATTTTATGGGAAGAATGGGAAGAAAAGTAGAGCGTGATAATGCTACTAGAATGTTTAGCTAATGACTGCTATTACAAATTATTATTATTAAAGTTCCTTAAACATTCCTTTTTAGCTTCATGTTTTCATTTCCGGTGGAAGTTCTGATTGCATCTCTCCTACACAAAAGTGAATGTTTCTGTGAGAATTTAGGCAAAACCAACCAAAGCATTTTCCAGTACTAAAATAATGGAGAATATGTTCTCTTTCAAATCTTCTTTCATTTGATCAGTTGCATCAGAGAGAAAGAAAAAAAAAAAGAGACTGAATGATGTTAGTATCTTTGCTAGGGAGGTGTGAAAGCTACTTTTGGTTTGGGTGAGCTGCACTTGTTTGAAGACTTACATAAATATGAATCACTTGTGATTTATATTTCATCCAAAGATGACAAGATGATCAACTGCAGTATGTTATTCGCATGTAACTGAGGTACCTCTGATTCATTCCCTCAAGTAAGGATTCAGCTGGTCTCACATAGCCCATTAAAGGTGTCTGTGGAAGTAACATCACTGACTGCAGTCACTATTTAATCATGCACCAGTGAGGAAAAAGTGAGCACTAGAGGTAGGCCAAACGGACGAAGGCGGGTGCTGATTGATCCCTTTACTGCGGTCTCATTTGGCACAGGAGTTGGCAATTGATGAAGTTTGATAGCATGTAATTTTTTTTTTTTCCTGCAGCTGTGAAAGATGCATTTAATAGGGTTGGATGTGACTTCTTAATGTGAAATCCTTGTTTTCTTTAACACTCACATAGACCTCGATACCAGCAAGCTGTAAACTGTAAGCTCTGAGTACACAGAGTAGTGCCAGTGCTTATTGGAATAACCCTAGCTACCTAAATAGCGTTTGTGGAGCTGGTATGGTCCCTGCTGAGGAGTACAGCAAGCGAAGAGGGTGTATGTTATTGACTGTAAGCTGTTTTAATGTTCTGGCTGCTTTGCTGTAGGTAATAATGCAATGAGAACAAACAATGCAAGCCAATAGCACGTGGAGAAAAATAATGGGAACTTATTATGGATAAATGTAATTGCATATTTCATGCTTTCAGTCTGTCAAGTCAAACACTAAAATACATAAATTAAACACCAGTTTCCCACCAAACACAGTAACTGGTTAGCGGCCCTTAAAATATTGATGCCGTTATCCAGGTTGCTCGCAGTCCAGTGTGGATCAGCATTTGGCAGTCAGGTCGAGCTCTGATTACTCAAATTGATGAACTCGATGAACTAGTAGAGGGAAGCAGAACATGTCCCATGTCTGTGGGCTGACTGCTGCGTTACTTCACCAGGCCTGTAGCAATTAAGATAAATCATGCTGAGGAACAGTGTCTCCTTTAACTGTGCGGTGACTGTTCAGGCTTTTGGTATCCATGGCCTTCTGCCTCAAGCCCTATGCTTTTCTGGTCTTTTGAACATCTCCTGGGCCCTAAGCAAGGGAATCAAAACTTCAGCAGAGCAGGAGTGTTCACGTTGTTATTCAGAAAACATACACTGCTTTTGATGACTTTTGTCTGAGTTGACGTCAAACGGGAACTGAAAGTACAGAGAACAATATTCACTAAACGTTTAATCCAGAAAATACCCAGCAAAAGCGAATCTTAAGCCTTATTAGTAGGATTTTTTTTACTTTTTAAAATTTTAATGTACTTTATTAATAGTTTTGGAGGCCTTTATCTGTCTATCTGTCTATACAGTGTGTGGGCATATCATGTCCTGTATCATTGTGAGTTTTTAGACACTTTTATAAAGGTTATATGTATTACATAGTTGAAGCTACTTTTGACATTTAATTTAGGAGCATCCCTGGCAGGACCTAAGTTATTATGTAGTCAATGGAAAGAGGGTGCTGCCTTAGATTACTAAAATAATCTGAGGTACCTGATGTGATACTACCTGTTAAAACATCAGTGTCCAAATGATAATCACACTAATCTACAGCCCCTGCAGAGGCCTTTCCTCACTATTTTGTCTCTTGGTTTTTCTTGCTTTTGTTTTGGTGTATGAAAATCTCTCGTATTTATCTTTTGACAGATAATGCTCTATTTTGCCTTTAGCTTTTTTCCATATAATCTGTTTCATACTGATTTTGTTAATATTGCTACACATAAGATATATACCGTCTCCCCAGGGCATTGGCTGTATCTACTTTCCAAGTAACATTGTGTATATAACTCCACTCAATTGCAATTATATCTGCCAATCAAAATTCACGAGTTTGTAGAACTGCGGCCTTGTAACTACCCATTTCATTCTTCATTATGAAACTTTTGGCAATGTAAGTGGCAGCCTGTAATCAGCTGGAGTGCAGGGACTTTGAAGTGCCAGGGCTGTGAGAAATAATCTGTGAAGCCACAACACAGGTTGGCTTGTTTTGGTGACCATGGTAGAATCACAGGACGGCAAAAGGTTAAGGAGATGGACATGGTGCAGCCACACGCAATGTAGGTAAACTGGTTATTTTTGGAAGTGATACTTGGTCAAAGTTCAGAAATGTAGAGCACCAAGAACAATTTGAGGGATTAAAAGAGCAGATTACATAATACCAAAGTAGTAATAATTTAGCCAGATAGGAGCTGGGTGATGAGGCATGGGTTTACGGGTGGGGTGTGAAAGAGGAGGAAGTTTACTCTCCATGTGCCAGTAGACCATTGTAGGGAGTGCATCTGGGGTCTCCCTGTGCTCCTCTCCCTCTAGACTGTCCTCTGAGTGGTAAGCATATACATAGCCTAATAATTACTAAATTATTTAGTAAAGACATAACCTCCTTATTCTACTCTCAGTTCCTCACATGATGCCTTTAACTTTATTCATAGTGAGACAGAATCACCTTTTAGGAAAGCATGCTTTTGTCAGAAGCAGGTGTTTTGGCTCCAGAAGGTTAATCTGCATAGTTTCCTTTTGCCTTGTTTTGCAGGTGGTCAGAATATGTCCAGTGTTCTTCCCTGCTTTTAAACTTTAATTTTAAAATGCTCCAAATTAAATTATCATTATCTTTTTTTCATTTAAAAGATAGGAATGTTCAGTTAAACTGAATGGTCCCCTGGTGTTTTTGAGGCTGTATATGCATGTGCACTCATGAAGTTTTACAAAGAGCCAAGGCAGGCACGCAGAGATGGCAGATGCTTTATCAAGAGGTGAACTGTAGCAGAGAAGGAACACAGAGCAGGACAGACTGGCTCACATTGGTTCCCAAAGAGTTCCCCATGTAAAATTAATTTGCAAGAATATTACCATGTAAATATAGCAGCTTATGAACTGATACTCTTGCTGAATAACTTCCCATAGCTAATGCCAACACATTGAAGGGCTGTTGATATTTCTATAAAAAACCTACTTCTGAAGTGTAATTTTATCAAATAGTTGGTATATTATTAGATCAACAGAAGTCAGTTACACATTCCAAATGTAATAGTATGTAAATTAAGCTAAAAGTTAATTTTACATTTTCCTGAAGCAATGAAACCATGTCCTGATAGATATTGCATTTTAATTTTCTTTTGATTGATCATAGTATATTTTCTTTCTCCTATTACTTTCCATAAACAGTATAATTTCGTAGTGCTGACAGCCTATATACTAAATACAACAGTGAAACAGACGGAACTATATTACTCTGTATATACTGACAAATCTCTTTGGTTAATGTGTGTTCAATAAAGTTGAAATAGCAAATGTTATTAAACCAGGAGAAAAACGCAATGAAAGTAATTAATGTGCTTTTCTTTGCTGATGTTATGCATGTGCCACATCTTTTTTTATTTCCTCTAAAAATATAGTTTTACTGAAATAATAGAGGAAGAAAAAATACTACAGCATAAAAGTGCAATAGCAGCAAAGATATTTGTTTCTGTGCAGTCTCAAATGATGAGAGAGCCTATTTCTTTTTTTGGGCAGTTGAGAGTATTAAATGTTGTTCTCTCTTTTCAGTTAAACAGCAGCATTAAAGATAAAAGAAAAGTTTAAGAATTAATAATTTTTCCTTCCTCAGCCAAATGTCCTCCTACATTTTCGAACTAATATACGCAGAGGAGGAACTTAAAAAATAGCCATCTGTTTTTTTTTACCCGTTTCACAGAACCATAATATTGTACATTGTAATGAGCTATATAATGAATCAAATTTTAAAAAACACTTAGGGAGCCTTTACCTAGAGACCTTTTAGTCCACATTACCTCACAGTAGTGTCAGTCAGGACAGAAAGCGCCCATCCCCTTGTTGGTGGATGGTTTCTGTTTGAGGAACCTCAGCCAGTTCCCTGGTTTTTGGTCATGCTGTAGGGTTGCGTTATCACTTTGGTGCTATCAGCCTCCTTAGGGCTGGAAGGATCCAAAGGCGGCAGTTGTCTGCCTCCAGAGGAGCATCACTAGGCTGTGCTTGTGGTGCCCATAAGAGCTAATGAGCCAAATGGCGTCTCTGTGCAGGCTTTGTTGAGAGAAGAGTGTTGGCTGGGATGATCACCTCCAGGACGGCAGTCCTTCCCTCATGTTTCTGGCTCAGGGCTGCCTCTTCCCCTTCTCAACTCTAGGGCTACTTTTCACAGCTCTCCCAGCTGTAGCCACTGACCGTGGGTTCTTCATCACCCTGACTGCTGCCATCAAGCTGGGCCCCGGCATTGGTGGTGGTGGCTGTTACTCCCTGCTTCAACTCCACCCCCGGGAGGAGGCATTTGGTGCCAAGCTGCCAGCCATGCAGCAGGCCTGGGTCTCAGGGCAGCCACGGTGAGCGTATGGCCTGTGGGAAGGAAAGTTATTGTACCCTTGCTGGTGTCCCCTTGCTGGCAGAGGCCATGCCACCGTGCCGGGTAGGGGCCTGGCTGTCTCCTGCCGTGACTCAGCATGCCTCCCTCCCTACAAACTCCCTGTGTTTTGGGGGTGAGCCGAGCAGCTGTAACCTCTTCTGTCAGAAACTGGGCTGGCCAGACTCCCGTATGCATTTTGACCCCCGTGTACTTGTATGTGCTGCTTCATACTGCTTGGGAGAAACTTTCTGGGATTTTTAAAAAAAAGTAAAAAGTCTGTACATCTAATAAATCGATCCAGGTTTTTTCCACGCTCCACTCCTCAAAGCACCTCAAAACACTTGATTAACTTCAGTTCATCATTAAAAATTCTGCTTTTGCTGGAAGTGGGGAAATCTTAAGGCAGGAGAGGGCTTTTCTCTTCTGAAAATAAGAGAAGGGATGGGTATCCAGATTGGTTTTATCATTAGCACTGCCTCTCATCTTTACCCACTGGATCACCGCTACAGCAACATAATGTATAATTATATGTATTTCCAAGTGTCAAGGCTTCTCATTTAAAGCTTAACTCAGTTTTAAATCCCTGTGGCAAGGGAAGGCCTTTAAATTACTTAATAAATTTGAATCTTAATCATATTCATCATTATCAAAATTTGAAATAGGTTGAAATACTTAAGGTAAGTGAAATGAAAAAAACTAATAAAGGGCATGAAACACACTGGAGAAATGGAAGAATAATTGCTAAAGATTAAGAAATCTGAAATGGCCAAACAAGAAAAAGCCTTCCTTTCCAATAAGCTTTTATTTAAAAGTTTTGCAATAGCTTAATAATATAAAAGGAGATTTTTGAAATGAATTGAATGTTAAGTGCAGCAGAGTGGCAAGAAATATTTAAATGCATTAAAACTTAAACTAGTCCTGTCTTTGGGCTTCAAGCATGATTTAGGCCTTGTTAGTTCTTAAGAGAGTTACTTTATCTGTCAGCAAGGAGGCAACACTAATATGGTTGTTACTATTAATAATTATTATTATTCTATGTTAAGTAGTTTTCGTAATAAGTAGTGCCTAGGACTAACAAGGTACTGTGGCTGAAGATACCGGCTTGCTCGGTCTTGTACAGGCAGAACAAAAAGATGTTTTTCCTCCAAAGAATGTGTAATCTAAACATGAAAGGAAGCCTCTCTTAAAATATTTTTGATTTATTTAAAAATTATAAAGATGCAGGAAAAATATTTGGCTTTTATTATATTCTCCTTTTTTTTTTTTTTTTTTTTTTTTTCCTGCTAGTGAACGAAAGAGGCCTTACTGTGAATATTGCCTGCTTATTGGAACATATTTGAGAAGTGTTTTTCGAGAGCCATAGAGACCTGTAAGTCAGGCAGAGATATATCATGCACCAGGAATTTTAGGGAAATTGACTTTTTGTGTAGCGTACTGCACTAGAGGTGTTTGAATGGTGCACTTCACAATGTAGTCTGTGGGAGAAAATGGAATTAAATATTGTAAAAATTAAATCTAGTAATTTTGGTTTTATTTTAGGGATTACTTACCTTGACCATGCCGGTTCAACACTTTTTCCAGAGAGTCTTCTTAAAGCTTTTACTGATGACCTTAGAAAAAATGTTTATGGTAAGTACAAAACAGCATTCCCATAAGTCTTCTCGAGTTTCCATCTAAATAGATCAATGCTGTTCCTCTTGAGTTTCTGGAAGAGTACTTCTGTGGGTTTTTAAACTCTGATATACAGTAGTTGGAAGACCAGTGATTTTACAAAGGACTCATAATCCCTTTGTGTCACCCCTAGCTTTAATCTTTGGTGGCCAAGAACATGTTTGTGTTGGTGAAAAGGAAAAATCAAAGGGAGCATGACTATTGCCAGGGGTTAGGGCACCATGCTGAGGATAAAAAAATACAATGTGGCTCTGAGCACTCTTCACACTGTTTGTTTTTTTCCACACAAAATGCAAAATCAATTTCTTATGCTAGGACTAGAGTCCAGAACCACCCCTCTTCTCAGCAAGAGTTATGACAGGGAGCTTATACAGTGTATAAGCATTTTATTTAGAAGAAGGATTAGGTCCAAAATCCCAAGTGAATTCAGACGGGGAATGGGTGCTATACCTCTCCCAGACTATTAGACTTAAGTGCACACTCAGAAAAAAGGATGTGTATTGCCAAAGCAATCTTGCACCTAAGAATGTGAATAAAAATATCTACAGGATTGTGCAATATCTGGGTGGAGATTTAGGTATTGCAGCTGTGGACGTGGGCACTTCAGCGCCACCTAGAAGTACTTGGTCCCCAGGTCCCCCACTTACACCTTTCATCTCTTTCAAACATTATTACCTAGCCAAGAGCCACACATTGAATGTGCTTTTATACAAAGGCAGCAACATCCATTGTTTAGGGAGTATTGTTACGGTGTGAGACAATTTACATTAGAGTGATTCATGCTCAACCAGAAAAAAAAATATATTGTACAGTATTATCTATATATGCTCTGAGTAGTCCCACTGAAGTAATCAAAATTTCTTATTGTGTGTTACTATCTGTGGGCTATGCCTCCTTTCTAGTTTTGTGACTTTCTTGTGCTGCCTGATACACAGAGCAAAGTGATTCCTCACTTGGGAACGAGGTACCACTGCTTTAAAAGAAAACAGCGTTCAGTCAAGCACTGATACACTTGTGCTTATCACCTGGGCGAGCCACTTGAGAGTTCTGGGTAGTTTTCATTTTCAATGTGCCATTGTATGTGTCATTTCCTCCTCTTTTGTTTCCTGAATGCTGGAGAGGTCAGGATCCAGAGCATGGATTTAAGTTCCACTATGAAATAGATGTTGTTCTTGATAGGGATAGGGTTTTTTTTTTTCTGTTAAAAAAGGATATATTGATTTGATTGCATTCAAAACCTCCTATTCAAGTGCATGTCAGTGATATTAAAATTAATGTTGTGTCACTACAGCCATTGTAAAGTGAAATGTATGCACTCTGATCTTAGTTATTTCAAACAACATTGGGCTCAACCCTTATAATAACTACCATCTGTGGCAGAAAAAAAAAATTAAATTTATGAATCAATTGAGTGCTTGTGAAAAGAAACAGTAGTGCTGCTGCTCTGGAGCAGATTTGCATAGTACCTATAATGCTATGGGAGAACAAATTGTATCTTTTTTTAATACTGCTTTCATCCAAAATGATAAGAGCTCTAGTATGGGCAAATCTTTTTTTCTGTTACATCTCTGATACTCTGAGGACAGTAACTGTTGTATAAAGAGTTCTTTTAACAGATACAGATGTGAGTGTAGGGGGAATTTGACTTGCAGCTTTTTTTTTCTTGATGATAATCCACAGGCTCAAAGAACTGCAATTTAGCTGTTGAATGTGTATGTATGTTGTATGTGTATGTGTAAGAGATTCTCACTTCTAAATCGAGAATATTTGAATTGGAAATTAGAGAAATGCAACATCAGACATGAAAAGTCTAGGTATTAGATTTTGGGTTTGAGCTCTAAATTTATTATTCCTTTTAACACCTTCGTCAATAGCTTTCAGTAGGGTTCAAAATTTCAAAAAATTTTGAAATTTTAAAAAGAGAGTAGCTAATATTGCAATCTACTGCAAAAACTGTATTCATAAACTGTATTAATATAGCAATTTTTTTCTTGTTCTCTATCCAAACTTTTTAGGCGCGTTCTTTAAGCATTTACTAATATGAAAGTGTGCTGTGCCTGTGAGGATATTGCTGTAATCTTTTTTGCTCAAGAAGATAAATTCATGCCTTCTTATGTGCTGTCTTAGTTGTTAATACATGCCTATGCTGAGCTGTGCTAAGGTGGCTACTAATTTTGCACTAAAATTTATATTTCCATGAGCTACTTGAATTTCAGACAGTAGAAAACCCAGGGTTAGTCCTGGTGTCGAGTCATGAATGTCAGTTACCTGCAGATTCCATCTCTTCTATATTGCTTCTTAACTAGTGCACAAATTTATGAATGTGCATTCTATCTGTAGTTTCTCCTAGTACATTTGTGCATATGCAGTTGCATTTTCTTTTTAAGAAAGAGAACTGCCTAACTATTAGTGAGAAATCTGGCTGAAGTTTCAAGGTCTGTTATAATTGCTTTCTTGTGTTATATGTCCCTTTTCTTGACTAACTGCTCTAAGGAGCTTCAGGGCATTGCTGTGAAGTATACGTTAAATCTTTCTTTGTCATCTTTTCAGACTGTCTTGGTGTAATACTTTGATAAAAGAAAAAATTAATAGCAAAATTGTGATTAATGATTAACTTCTATATCTCTGTTGTCTCCTAGGCAACCCTCATAGTCAGAACATGAGCAGCAAGCTGACATATGATACAATCGAGCATGTCCGATACAGGTAGAATAATCTTTCTTTCAGATGTTGTATTATGTACTTCATAGTTTTCATTTTCATTAGACCTGTGCTGTTTTGATGACTATGTTGTGATGTCATTTTCTGAGAGTCATCTGTCGCATCTAAAGAAAATACCTCACTTTTAAAGCACAAGGTACTTGGACAGTCAACTGTTGGACAAAGTCAGTACTTTTTCTCCCAGATGCCCCAATTCTTAAAGTCCTGTAGTTAAATTAGTGCTGTAATAGAAGTCCATAGTTTCTTAATTAAGATAGAGAAGCTGGAATCTCAAAAGTGATTATTAGTAAGATGGTATGGTAAGATAGTACAGTGGAACTAAGTGCAAGGACATGGTTAAAATTCAGACGAAATTAAGAAACATGCAATGGCTTGTGAGAATTTATAAAACCCTTATGGGAATGTGTACATTGTTTTACAGCTGGTACTTACTTCTGTTGGAGTAATAAAATACCTTTAAAATTGGTTTTAGTGTAATTTTTAAGAGCAAAAAGAAATGGTAAAATTGAGTGTTGGAGCTTCTGAGTATGGGCTAGAAAGTGAACTGAATCTCTAAATAAATTCAGGATAGCATGTGCTGAAAATATGCATCTTGCCATTAGTTTACACCATGAAGAAATATAGAACTTAGGTTACTGATTTTAGGGTTTTGTTTAGGAAATTCTTGTTGTTTTATAAAACATGTCTTTATTGAAGAATATGTATGCTTTGAGCTTATTTGCCTGCTTTTAATGGCATTCTTTGTGCAGGGAAAGAAGTGTCATGGATTCCTCTTAGTATTATCATCTTCCTTAAGAGCAAAGATTTCTCCAAAACACATCACAGAATTCAGATCAATAGCAATGGAATTATAGCATTGTAATGTTCATAGTTGTAAAAAGGAAAATCTACCTTACACCTTTCTGCTGCATTTTCTCTGACTGTACTTTTGTAAGGGTGTAAAACCCCAAGTTTTCTAGCTGGTTATAATTTTTTTCCCCCTACTCACCACCAACTTCTGGAGAATGTATTTATTTTTACTTCTTCCACTACACTGTCTTACGCTGTGCAGGATGGCAACCTGGTAACATAGGACCACATGAAACGAAAGCAACTATCTATGAGGAATATCTGTTTTCAAAAGCAGACACATATAGCCAGGTACAGCAGTGCCTACAGCCCTGCGGATTCTCCTGAGCATACCTGTGTGCTCACATGCAGCATTAGCGTTCTGGTTTCCATTCACTCTCAGTGATATTTCAATGTTGCCCTTTAATCGTGCTTCTTATGAAGGCATGGTAGAAAGTGTAGCTGTTTCTAGAATAATTACTATTGTATTCTGTATTCTTCACTGTTAGGGAGTAAGGAGATAGACTTCCACCATCTAACTTATATAGATTGCTTCAAAAGAGCTGACATCTTCAGCTTTTTTTTTACTTTGGATTGTTCTTTAAAAAAAAGTGTGACTTTTATAAGAGCAGGATAGGAGATGACAAGAATCATACCAGTGTTTGTGTTGTGTTTTGTTGTGTTTTTCCTGAAAAAAAAAAAAGCCCTCTGCATCCAAATGAACATTTTCAGTATTGCACCTAATAGAATTTGCCATCTATCCCTATAGAAATTCAGGTGTTATTCCCCAATAAAAATCTAAAAAGTGTAGTCATCAAAAAGGCATAGTCTTAAAAAATCAGGAAAAAAAAAATGCCCCGAAAACACTGTTAGTAAGTCAACTATCTAAAAGGCAATAAAAATATATTAAAAATCTATACTTCCATGCCATTGCAGCTAATCAAAATAACCAATATGACAAGACAGGGAGACAGGCAACTCTGTCCTGCATCACAGTGCATAGACTGGATTTCCTCAGTGAAAGAATAATTCAGCAGGTAGTTTCAGAAATCTTAAAATGAATTGCTTGCTTATAATTCTACTTTTGGCACATGTCTGCAGCCAGAAGTATGGCTTTTTTCAGTGTTTGACTCCAAGACAATATAATTTTTTTTAAATTAATTTTCTGATGAGATGACACAAGCAACTAATTAAAAATAAACACAGAGCTTAATTTCTGATTTTTATTTGTCAATATTGGTGATGGCAGCATCAGAACAGATTTTCCTAATCTGGAGGTGTACACGGTTCCACAGTACAAGGCTGTATTATTTGGTTTTGCCTTCGTATTTGCTTGACAGACAGAAACCATTCTTAGAAGATGGGCTTGCAAGAAAAAAAATATAAATAATTAAATATTTGATTCAATTGATGTTTTCAATATCAGACTGATTGATGTTACAATAATCAGAACAGCTTGCCTCTTGACCAAGTCAAGTACAGTAAGAATAAAAATAACTATTTTATTCTTAAAAACATTGCTACTCTTTATTTGAAATGAACTGCTGAGAGATTTTTAACATTGTGTGCATCTCTACATTACCCATGAGTGACACTGAGAAGAGGAAGCAAGAACTGTAATAAACCCAACCTAAATGTATTAAATGTATGCATCAAAAGATTATAGGTCCTTTTTATGACTTTGCTTACAGGTGTATGGATTTGCCATTGCTCCACTTCCATACAACTGGAGAACATGAGTCTAGTATCATCTTGTGATGCTGCAGAGATAATGCAACTGAGAAATTCGTTACATTGAGCATTAAAGAACCCTTTTCCCATATGAAGCATTTTAAAATACCAGCTTTGTGAATATTTTGAAATATTGTCCTTGTAGATCTTACACCTGCAATATCAAATAGTGCACCAGTGTCTTCTAACCAAGGCCAGACTGAAGTTTTAGTGTGGTTTTGTGTTTGTGGTGTGTTTAAGATATACAACAGGATGTCCTTTTCATTTAAACACAGCATTGTTGAATTTAAGAGTTTTGATGTTCATCCTTGAACTTTCAGGTGCTATGAAATGTTAAACTTAAGCATACTTTGGGAATTCAAATATATGTTTTTAAAAAAAGCAAGAAATTTCCACTAAGATTTCAGAACCAGGCATCTCCTAGACTGTGGCAGTATGTGTATTATGAAACTTTCTCACTGAAGCTAAAATGATTTGGCATTGAGCTAAATGGGATCAAATTTAAATACAGAACCAAAATACGTATTTCTATAAAGGCCTCTCTCAAAATATGCCATCCAAGTGAACTGTAAGAGGAGAATAGTCTCTGTGGCTTGCGCATATGAACGAAAAAAGGTAGAGCAGACATGCACAAAATGAGTGTAAACGGCTTAGTATTTAAAAAGAATATTTGCTTCTGTGGTAAAACACACAAGTGGTACTTGATTTTGCTAAGGAAGCAGTCTTATAAGTGCTGTTTATAATTTCATTTACATTGTATTTGTAGAGGTTGTTTCAAGATAGCAAGGTAAAGCTTTACCTTTCTTGTGTAAGCATCGTACCTTGCTTATGAAATAAGTTTCCATTCCAAGTCTTTTTTAAAATTATCACTTTCTGAAATGGTGCTGTTCACAAGATAAGAATTTTTTCTTTATTCCCAAGCTGAAGCAGTTCTGTGTCTGAAAACAGTAATGTTAGAACTGATACATACATGAAAATTGGTTGACCTTTCCTACACAGTAAGAAACAGTAGATACAGTATCTGCTTGGTATTGATTTGTCTTTTGCAAAGGTCATTGATGGGAGACCGTATGGACGAGTGACAGCTGAGCGCTGCATCCTGTCCTCCTTAATGGTACCTATCAATGTGAAAATCTTGTTCCAAACTAGGGTGGTTCAGTCTTTTTTTGCATGCTTGCTTTATAACACCATTTGTAAATGCTGCTTTTCCTGATCCTGCTGCTCAGCGGCCAGAGCAAGTCTGAAATTCCACAGTCCCTGAAGTCTAGCAGAAGGAGACAGTGCTCACTGGAGTGACTGTACGTGGCAAACGGGAGAAATATTAGAAGATAATTATGAATAATGGATAACTTTTTTGGAAGAGCTTGGTAATAGGCAAGAGAGGTGATCGTTTTCCTCATGGTTCATGAATTGATTTTACATAGGTGTGCAGTAAAACAATCCCAGTGTGCCCACAGCGAGCTGGCTGATATCCCGATTCTGCTATGCACTGAGTGACAACAGAGCAATGGCTTTGGTACAGATGCTTCTTGTTTTCTCCTTGGCCACACCTAGCCTTTTAGGCAACTGTAGGAACCTATTTTTTTTGTTAGCACTAAAAGAAAAAAACTAGTGAGACAAAGGACTCCATTTTATGAACAGTTATTTCTAGGAGTCAATCCCCCTCTAGGTGGGCTTACTCTTTGCAGTCCTATGTGAGGTAGTAAAAAGCTTCTGGACAGGGTAACAGATACTATTATTTTTTGAATGAGTTAGGAGAGTGGTTTAAGAACCAATGAAATCAGTCTGTTTTACTTTGAAACATTGCTCCTGGACTTTCATCTCTGTTTCAATAAATCCATTAACCATTAACTTGATAAACTGAAGCTTTTAGAAAGGAATTTGCTAATGCTGTCTGTCACTCTTCTGGTATGCAGCTTTATACCTGCATGGTTTGTATTAAGAGATTACAGTAAATAAAATTTGTACATTCATGGTCATGCTCTTTGAGTAATCTTTGTTGCAAAGAAAGCCAAATCTGGAATGCTTCATTTATTGAAAGAAATAAATATTTCAGAAAAATAAATTAAAGTCTGGAGGCCATGATTGGTAGTTTATGAATACAAAGAATTAAATGCTTCTGGGCAATTCTCAGTTTAATTTGTATGGGTTAGAAGGTGTTTTGCAAAGAGGTCTGCAAAAGGGTGGATATGACCTTTAATTTTTTTCTTTCCCAATTCAGAAAAAAAAACCTCAGGAATCTGCTTTTATAATGTGTCTGTGACAAAGAAGCAATGGAGAAGTTTAAAAGTGATTCTGGTGTTCCATTGCTCTCTAGATATCATTCAGAGTAGGGAGAATGGTACAGGCTTACTTGGATTCAGGCCACCATGTCAGTTCACGTTTTTAAATGCACAGAGCCTGGCTGCCTTCTCAGCTGCTATTTTGGCAGGTACCTGATGGCCTCTGTGTCTGCGGGGAAGCCTGTGACAGGGCACCTGAGCTGGTGAATGAGATATTTCAATTGGAACAAAACTTATTGATAAAAATAGTGAAATTTCTCCAACGCAAATTCTATTTTCCCCTTCTCTTCATCTCTTTGTCTCTTTCAGGGTTTATATGCAAGCTTTTTTCCCTCTCTAGGCTGTCCAGTACTTGTAGAAGAAATGCAGTGTTGTCCCTGTTCTGGATTTGCAGTTGCTTCCTAGGAAGCAGTGAAGTGAGACACGGGTCTGTGACTCTTCTGGTAACACTTGTTGCCTTAGCTGTTTGCTGAGTGGTACCTGTTGGGATCCCTAGCAGTCCCTTTGCCAGCTCCAGGGGAATCTGACAGCTTCATTACTGGCCTAGGTGGTGATTTTTATTTGAAGTAAGGCTTTTGGAAGACCAGATATTTAGCATAAAAGTAATTTCTGCCATCCTCTGTGGGCATCTGCTGTGCTTGACAGCTTTGTTTTGACCTCAATGCACTTGTTTCCCAGTGTAAGTTATGTAGCATTGAAGACGTGCTCAATTTGCTTCAAGCCAAGTTAAGAAACTTTGAATACCATCTTGAGTTATGTATGTTGTCTAAGATTCAGCTGATATTTTTTCTTATGTTTCATTTTTTTAAAGATTGCAGACACTTTCTGTTTTGCTCCACTATCTGAAACTTACTCAAGGATCCTCTACTGAGAAATGCATGACCAATGAAAATTTAACCTATGCTGCTTGTATCTTATGTTATATTTAACATCATAACCCTGGGAAAGACTAATTAATATGTATTTTTAGAAGCACAGAGATAATTTATTACTTCACCTTTTAAAGTACTCTCTAATAATCTTTCCGTGAAATTAACAAACCCAGTATTGAGCTCCATTTTGAATCTTATTAATTTCACTTGTAAAGCAATCTGAATACTTCATCTGTTGTTATAATTAAGCTGTTGAAGAGACACTACAGCGTTCCCAAGGGCTCCATGCTGGCATCTGTGTCTCAACGAATCTGAAATTCCTGGTGTGACCTCTGCTGAAAAGCAGAGCTTTTGCACTCAACCTTATATTTGCTACCTGAGCCCAACCTTCTTGCAGCTTTAACCAGTAGACTTGAGTACTTAAACAATCATCATTTGCATTGTAGGTCTTTTTTCCCCATCAAAAAATATGTCAATTCTGACTCTACATACTGCTCTGTTTCCTCAACTCTTTGGTACTGTTTTAGTTGCTCACACTCCATGATCCTGTCATTTTTAGCACTTTAGACTCCGGTGTCTACTGAAATGGTTTTATTATAAAGTCCACCTAGGGGAATAGCTGTTAGTGTTGCTTATATTGCTTTAATCATTGTGAACAGGGGCTAGCTAATTCATGGCATATTATTTACATTTTGGATATATATATTTCTAAACTACTGGTGAACTTCTAACCTCCTGAATATAGTGATGTATTCTGGAACTTCCATTATTTTTTCTCCAGAAGCAGATATGATCTGCAGGTAGTGATAACTTTGGGAGCAGGTGACTCTGCAGTCTTTGAGTAATTTCATTACATTTTTTTTTTCCTCTCAGTTTTGATGTAGCCTGAGAATTATCTCCTGTTCCTGTTACATCAAATATTACTGCGGCTGCCTTCTTATCTCTAACAATGCCATTTGCTTTTATACATTATTCTAGACTATCTGTAGCTTATCCAGTCTTCTTACAAGCATAGCAAAAACGTGCACGTTGCCAAACAATGGCACATGCCTTCAGCTCTCTCTTTCTCTAATGAGAAGGTTATTTACAGCACTCACACTAGATGCTGTAGTCCTAACATTGCTTTTTTTTCCTTCTGTTTTGCTGCCCTCTGCAACTTGTTGTCTTGCTGAAATTCTCAGTTAATATCCCATATTTGTTAGTGGTTGTTCCCTTTTTTGCTCCCTTCAGCACCAAGAACCCACTTGGCCAGAGGCAGATGCCAGCTAGCTGTGTTCATGAAGTATATAAAGGCTTGTTACCAGGGTCATTGCTGCCCTGCTGAAAATTTAAACATTTCTGTGGCAAAAAGCAGGGCATCTGCTCAGCTTCCAGGCTGCCAGGGTGATGTGTTAAACACCAGAGGGAGTGGAGCCAGTGGGAGCATTGCAGCAGTGGTGTTGAGCAGAAGAAACTAAGTAAATAGAACAGGGAGTATGGGAGGATGGGCAGTGTCTGGCAAGAGGTGATGATGTGGTGCAAACCATCCACTTTAGCCTGAGCAGAGATGAAATGACAGTGAAAGGGCCCAGTAAGAGTTTTAGAGGGCCAGATTTCAGGAGAGCCAGGTCATAAACACATCCCAGCTGGTACTGTTCAAGACTATGGGAATGGACGTGACCTTCAGGGTTTTGTGTGTCATCTCCTGCTATGTCCCTGCTCCTTGCAGCGGGGTTGGACTAGATGGCCTTTAAAGGTCCCTTCCACCTCTAACTATTCTATGATTCTATGATTCTACTATTGATAATCTTACCCTACTGAAAAGGCTAAAAAAACCTCCCTTTTCTGCTAGCTCATGAGAAGCCAGTATCCTTTTGTTTCTGCACCAACATTTTCAGTTACCTATAGACTTTTGTGGTCTTTTCTACCATTAATGCCTTCTGAGATCTGTCCTATGCTCTTGTTTTCATAGGTTGAACATGATAAGATCTTCTAAATTCTACTTCCAAAGTCTATTCTTCATCCCCCACCCCAATCTCATTGACCCTTTCTCTGGGCTTGCTCCGGATTGCCTTAATCTTTCTGAAATGTGTAGCCAAAATAGAATGGGGTCATTGAAATAAGTCCTGCAGTATGACAGTCCAGGCTATGGTAATTAAGACAGAATAAAGGATTTTTTTCAATGGTGATGTGACCTGATTAAATATGCTAGGAGAAGACAAAAAGTATTGTAAATATAAGGAAATGGCATGGGCATTTCAATTGAATAGAGGATTGACTAGAGGAAACCTGCAGGCACAATGGATTTCCAGGATGCAAGAAAGCACGTCTTTGTGGGGATTCTTCTAGAATGTAATACATTTGTTGGACCACTATTTTTCCTGTTTGTTTTTGTTCTGAATTTTCATACTTGGCTGAAAGTGATAATGTGGTCCATAATCTGGTTGATACTGATATGAATGGAGCAAAAATGAAAGAAGACTGTGGTATTTTGTACAGACAGGTATTGTGCGGGAAACCACATTGACTTGAAGTAGAGAAAATTATTTTATTAGCTTGGTATATTTGAGCATCTGGTTCTTTGAAGCTAAATGCACTAGTTTTCATTCGTAGTTTGAAAATATGCAGCAAATAAGTGCCTAAAACTCAAATAGACCTTTGTAGCATATGTGGGCAATATTAATCAATCTCTTCTAACTTTCTTTATTCTTTCTTTCGTTTCTCTTCTTATTTCATTGATTCAAGTTTCTCACCTGTTTAAACTTTCTGTTTCTAATACAAAGGTTGTAAGCAAATATAATGTCCTTGAAATTAAAGCATTCCTTTAAGAGGCAGCATAAGCCATGGTAAGATACAGAAATATGAAAAATAAATGAAGCAAGACTTTGAAGAGAACTATCTCCTTTGTATTAAGGTTAATAACATCTAGTGCATCAAGGTTTAATTTGCTAGATTTTATTAGTATATTTGATACGTGTCGAGCCAGAAGAAAATTGCATCATTAGTATTATTGAGTGCCAGCTCAGTAACATGTTGCTAATACTTTAGAATTTACTGTAAGCTTTTGGGTGGTGAGACCGGAGGAGTAAGATGTGTATGCTTTCGATTTTATGAAGACTCCTTAGGTTTCTAATGAATCCAATGTTCACAGTCTGTAGTGTTCAAAAGAGTTTATCAACACTCAAACTTTTCTAAGCCATCCTCTTACCTCTTCTTTTCATGTGTCTTTCTTTACCTTTTTAAAGGTGTTTTGTATTTCACTACTTTTTTTTTTGCACAATACCTGTCATGCAATAAAGGAGATTTTAGAAATATGAATCACTTCTTATTTGGAAAATCTGTCAATATTCAAAGACCAGATTTTTCACAGTTGTGAGTAAACTATGTATGAAAACAGTATTGTCTTACAGGCAACAAAAAAAAACCAAACCAAAACAAAACACCAAAAGACCAAAGATGTTGAACAGTACTAAAACTGACCTCTGGAATATGATGCTGAGGCTTTTGTGCTAACAAGGGAAGCACTCTACATCAGAGGTGCAAGGCAGAATCCTAGTTACTTTTACTTTTTCCATGCTAAGAAAAATGTCACCGACTTGTCAGTTCGAAAATCCTGTGTGGTGTCCCACTCAGCCGTCTTTTAGGAGATGGGCTCTCTGTTGAGCTTGTTGTGAAACCTCCAGTTCACTCGCTGTCCATTCCAAGTTCCTTACAACAGGAGAACGAGATCTGCCTGCCAGTAAGAGCTTGTCTGAAGAGGCTTCCAGTCTTTCTGTAAGTTCAGAAAAGCTGAAGGTTGTTTCATTTCACACAGATCTGTCTTCCTGTGAAAAGTGAAAACTAGAATCCAAAAGTTCTGTTGGGCAAGAGCTGCTCTGCTAGCCTTGCAGGGCTGGAAACTCTTTAGTCCCACACTGATATGCTCCAAACCCTGAAGTCCCCTTGTACAAGCTTACTGAAAAGTACCTATGTGGCCTTCCAAGTACTGAATAGCAGGCCACATACATAGGATTTTTAATTTTGTCATAATTAAAATGACATGACATGTCATTTTTGTCATGACAAAATGCTTAATGTGAACTCCATTAATATTATATGCAGACTATAATGTGTGTTTTTTAGTGACGTACTTGGGAAATGTTTCCTCCTCTGCAAAAAATATTTATGGATGATTTTGAAAACTTGTTTTTTATCTGCAATCATGTAATGACACATTTACAATAACTGTTATTACAGGCTGCCTTTATAGCTCTTTGGATATTACCATGCTTTCAAACTGGTGTAAGAAACTCTGAAGTGTTGTGACTGAGACAGCGTATGAAGGCAGTGACCGAGCCTGGATTAAAACAAACCTCCTAACTCTACTTGGTTGTGTTGCTCCTATGTAAATAGTGTGCTACAAGTGGATAATTTCTGTACTGTTGTCCATGACTGCAGCATAAGCTTTGCCTGTGTTTGTTTGTGATAAGTTCAAACTGTTGCCCTAGTAGATTGAAAGGAGTTTGTAAATCTGTCAGCAACAGATTACCTTAGCCAAGGAAGAAACCTAAACAACTGTGATATAGGTTAGGAAACCAAATTTGCCTGAGCCAAAATGAGTAGAAGCAGTGCCTCTCCTCCCTCCTACTTGGCTGACATAGCTACTCCAGCTTTCCAGTAGCACTTTCCAACTGTCTTGAGTGGCTATCTCAATAAATGAGATACTCCCCTTTTTCCTTTGGTGAGAGAAAGGTTTACCATGTGCCAGCCTTACAAGGCACAGTCTGGGCCATATGCATTGTCTGAAGGCAGTGCACAAGGGTAAATTTCTGTCAGTCAATGAGAAATCCTTGCTGCTAGGCATATAGTCCAGTAATGAGTATAATATGCTGCTTCATTTGTGAAAGGAAAATAAAATAACCCGATACACTTTATAGGCACAGGTACAAGCAAGAAAGTTGTGTAGTTTTTCAACAACTTGAGCCACACCTGTGAAAATCTGCAATCAAGGATATGTAATGTAGCTCACAGTACCAGGTCAAATACAAAAGACTTCATCTGAAAAAATACAGAACATTCACAAGCCACTCCAAGTTTATCTGACCATGTTTGCCTATTTAAACATCCAAATGGAATGAGATCACTATAGCAAATAGTACTGGCATTTAGCGTTCGTAATGAACTTCAGAATTAGTTTGATGAAGTATGCTTTTAGTGTAAATTGGAGTTAAGCTGCACTGCCAACATGTGATATTATAGGTGGTATTCTTAACAATGAAGTGCGAATGAAATTCTGCCTGTTTTTAATTAAATAAGCACACACTTCACTGAGTTTTGGAAATTTAATTCTCTTAATCTGAAGTCTCAGGCCCTGAACAGCTATTGTAATTTGAAAGATAGTGCTGATATGTTTCAAGGCTCTTTGTACTTAACAAAATACTTATCTTGTTTTCTTTTGTAAAGTTGGGACCCTTTTGATTCCTTTGTGTAGCTTTTTTCTAATGTGTGAAAAACAGCTAAGATAACCCTCGTCCTGGTTGGGGCCCATGAAAGTCAGAGCTGTAAGCACGAGTATCAATGAAGGGGCTAAAGCGTGTGGATTCTGGTGTTTCTGCTGAGGGGCTTTTGGTTGTGGTTGTCCCATGTGGACAGTGCAGTGAAATATGTTGCTGTACATGAGGAAGACATGCCTGGCGATTCATAGCCATCACAGGCCTTCCAAAATGGGATGGGATTGGCCTCAAATTCTTGCTGGGATGGTGCCCTGCTGTTCTTAAACTGCATGGTAAGAGGCTGGAAAGCCAGGTGACTGAAGATGTTCTGTTGGACAGGCCATAAGGCTTAGAGGAGAGAGATTCCCCTGACAAAAATTCTCCTACTAGACATAATAAATGTACACATACCAATGCTAATTACTTCATTCTCAGTGTTGTGAGGGGATCTGCACAGCTGGTTGACTGGGGGGAAAAAAGGAAAAATGACTGTCAGTATTCGTGTGATACTGTGCTTTGAGTTATGTGCCGTTTGAGAGAAATTAATATATGTGTCATCCTTTTCCACTTTCTAATTGCATTATCATATGATTCAAGTTGCTACAAATGAAACCAAAGATGGATATAAAGTAATTTAAGAATGAGAAATGCAATTTTATTTGACAAGGGTAGATGATATGAAGTAAGGTCTGCTTAATTAGCTAGTATGTAAATACTGCGGATGTTTCTTGAGTTTGGTACAGGCACATTAAGTGTTTGATGGTGAGTTTTGCATACAAAGAGCTGCATTCAAACTGTTTCAGAATCATATATAAGAGGTAGCAATCTTTTTGAAAATGTTTGTATGTGGCTTATATGTTTTGGATTCATCTCAGTTTTATTTTCATAGCCTAAAGTATTTTTTGACTTCCATTATAAGTAATTTAAAAACAGTGGCATATAACATTTTCTATGTCACTTGCTTGACTTTCATTTTGAAGTCTAATTGAGGTTTACTTGCAATGAATCTGAGCTCTCAAATCACTTAAGCCATTACTATAGCAGAAGAACTCTGCCTTCAGGGTGTACTCGTATTTCTATATTAGCAGAATTGTGTTTTATACCTGTACAGTGAAATTCCCCGTATCAAACTCAAACAAGAGAAATGGAAATTAAATCCTCTTTTTTTTTTTTGCCGCCTCTTTCTACATGGGAGAATTTTGTTGGTGTGGCTGTATTGATTTGTTATCATGTACCTGATCAATGTAGTAGCTATGGCAGTAGAATTAGGTAAATGCAAAATTTGGAGAAACTATATTCAACATAACTTTTCAAGAAATCTGAGTTATTGTGTGCAATTAACAGCTTAATGGACCTTTAATTCTTCTAGCAGCTCATTTTAAATGAGACAGATTGCTTGGCAATGCTTAATAAAAAGTTTGATTACATACAGTGTGTAAAATGAAGACTTTAAGCATATTCAGAAGCAATTTCTCTCGAGCACACATGACTCACTAGAAAAAAGAGAGCATGTGTGAACTTGATAACTTAGAATATAATTACTGAGGTGCAGAGCATATTGTAAGTCATTTAAAATTTGTGAGTGGCAGCTCTGTGGGAAGATTCAATCACAGTAAAATATAAATGTTGCTAAACTTGTTTTTACAACCATAGTGAAAGAAATTGCCCTAGTGATTTATTCTGTGTAGCACATAGATCAGTGCCGCTTTCTAGAAGGAAAAGAAAAACCAGCAAAATACTATTTGGTGAACAGAGCCCAACAGACTTATCTTTCATTCATTCTGATGTGGCAAAGCATTTGAAGACAGCTTTTAAGGGAGCTGCGAGATGAGTTGTGACAGAAATCATGCTCTACCAGGTTTGGTCATGTGCTGCTACTCTCTCTCATGGCGTCTTTCCGTGCTCATTCCAGAGGTTCAGCCTGGAGCCAGCAGTCTGGAGTCATTTTAAGTCTGGACGCTGGACATGGTGCTGAAGCAGTGGAGACGCTCAATGCCAGCTGTGACAAAGATGGGTAGTTTTTGGCAGGCAGCAGGGCAGACAAATGGAGATGGTCAAAACCATTGCTGTCAGACTCACGGCAGCTCATAGTAATAGCTGTAGCATGCGGCATGCCTAAGGTCTCTGTCAGGCTGGTGTCCTGTCTCTGAAAGTGGGTATGTAAGGTGGCAAGTACTCCCCTGGAACGTGTCCTTCTGTCAGTGCTCTGAGTGGAAGCTCAAATTGCTTGAGACTTGCACTGACTTGCGGATCTGGGGCTGGAAAGTCCAGGATTCTGGGTATAAGTTGGTAGAGAACAGCTTTCAGAAGGTTTTACTTTGGGGCACACAGTTCTCACCTGTCTTGTACTTTATTCCCACTGTTAATGGTGTCAGGGGAGTTGTGGTAGATGATTTTCAGCTGTATATAACTTCTATGCTTTTGGGTCTAGCACAAGCAAGCATGTTGTCCAGGAAAGCTACTGGTAGAATATGAAGAAGAAAATGAGAATCTTAAATTCTTCCTAGCAAATTGTGAGAACATTATTACTGTGTTATGCAACATTTTAGGGTCTGTTAGGCCTATTAGAAAATGAACACATGGTCCTCCAGTGCATTGGTAGTCCCACTGCCACTGAACTTTCTGAACTGACAGTGTTTATAGCTTGATAAGCACCATCTGTTATATGCTAATGGTATTATATTTACTTATTTATGTAGGCAATTTTAAATGGAGCCTCTCACCATTGTACTAGGTGCTTTGCAGAAAAATTAAAAACATAAATTACATAAGCTACCTGCAGTGGGTACCTAGGAAACTAGGGCTGCTGATAAAAATGACCACCAAAGCACATAGCTGAGTTATCTAAAATAAAACTAAAGACAGAGAAAGGGATGCAAGTCAGGAGAGAAGAACTAATAGCCAGATGCAAAATTAAATAGCACGTCTGTGTGCTCTCTTCTAGGTCCCACCAGCAGTTTGTACCAGGCCAAAATGATTAATGAACTAGAAATAGTGTTCTAGTAAATTTAATCATGTATTTCCTACATTTTTTGAATAAATGTTTCTTCCCTTTCCCTTAGCTACTGTGCTCTAGATATTTGCTAGGTTAGATATCAGGTTTATCTGCTGACTTAATAATAATGCAAAGGGATTGTTATGTTTTCTTTCTGCTACTGTGGGCAGGTGATATGGCTACAGGACAGAGCTTTGCAAGGCAGAGCAGCATTGAAGACAGAATCCTATTTTTGTGCCCTGTTATACCTGTACAATCCCTGTGATGTGGCCAGAAGGCTGGTAGTTGAGGGGGAAAAAAAAAAACCCAAATTCAAATCTGTGGGTGGTAGGCTACTGAGAGAGAAAACTCTTTGGTCTTTATGTAAGCAATTTGTCTCATTCTGTGGAGCAGACTGAGATAAGAACCCCTAAAATAATCTTGAAACCCCATAGGTCTCTTACACTGTTAATGCAGCTGCCATGATTTTATTTTTATTGCTGACATTTTTCTCCAACCCCCTACCCCACCCTTTAAACCCAAGTTTTAGAAGAAATTCTGTTTGAGAAGTTTTTCAGCCATTTTCACAGCTTTTTGCTGCTGAGCTGTAAATTTTAGGACGTTCTTCTCTAGCTTCATTACACGGGATTAGACTGCTCTCATATTATTATTGTCCAGGGAAGAGTTATACTTTAAGAAGAAAAGACGTTCATCACCATTTTCTGTGATCTTAATTTTTTCCCTGCTTGTTTTCTATCTAAAGTGGTTTTACCCGAATGTTCTAACTCTTCATCCCCTCCTCAGTGATTTCGCTGTCAGCTGCATCGTTTATGTCCTGATATTGCCTATGTAAAATAGATGGTCAAACCAGCCCTGCTCCTTCTGAAAAGCTGCTATAAAAACAGCCCTTAGCTTTTAGCCAGATGCCTCCCTTGAAAAGACTTGATGCTGTTGACATCAGAATTGTATAATGGCAGCAGAAGTTTAAAAATACTCTACATTGAATAAACTGCTAACCAAATAATAACGAAACAAACCCAAAACCCAGAACAGAGTTTAAGATTCCTGCATCTCTGCCTCTGTGAGACTCTGGTCTTGTGGCTGGGCCTGTGCAAAGGGACTTGGCTTTCTCTTGTCGAAAAGAGGAAGCCTCCTTGCACTGACTGTGAAATTCTGTGGGAATTTCTGTGAAAAACTGTGGGATTGTGGGTGTTAATGGCTACAGCTATGGCTTCTGCTCCCAAGAGGAAACCTGACATGGTAGGCTGAAAATAGTAAGAGTCTTGTGGTATCTCCCTTTTCATTTTTGAAAGCTTTTGGACTGACACTGCTAGTGAAGGCTTGTTAGTAGGCTCAAATGGGTGTTTTCCTTGACTGCCTGGTGCTAATGGGTGGCTTGGCTCCTGAGAGATGGCATGCTTCATAACAGCAGCCTGCCCACTTCTTTTCCCACCAAAGGTACTTTTTTTGGATCTATTTCAACTGCAGCTGATAAACCCAGCATGTGTACCAAAGGTCTCCAAGTCCTCTTCTTATCAGTCACACTGATCTGGAATTTGACAGCATTCTCAGGAGGAGCTACCAGAGGTTGTATCATGGCATAAAGTTACTCCCCATCCCTGCTAAGAGACTAAAATTATCACTGGGGTTTGGCTTTCTGATCCTCTGTGAGTTTTCACTGTGGCAATTTGTTTGTAACAACAGGACAGAGAAGTTGCACCAAAACCAGAGACTTGAGGTTGGATCATCTGAGGGAAGAGAATGCATGAAGTAGAATCTGCCCGTTATTTATTGATTTTTGTACGTGCCTTTGTGAGTTCCCACTATACAAGTATGTGCTTATCTGCCATCAGCTACCTGAACGTGAAAGAAATGAATATAAAAGGTTCTGCTTTTTTTTTCCTGTCAGAACATTAAAAAATCAAAATCATTTGTTACAATTAAATGCTGGGGGAGTTGTGGAAATGGAATTAATTTTTGTCAAATGCTAATGTTGGGGATTTATTTTTGTGTGTGTGACAATCTGATATAACTGGACTTAAACTGCTAAAAAAACCGCTGTTAATTGACCTGGCCACATCATTTTGGCACTATTAGTGTACAAGCTGGTCAGTTTATTAGCTAATTTTAACTGTCTCAAGTTGAGATTGGTATTAAGATAGGTAGAATAAATCACTTTTTAGTGGTGACTAGTGTAGATTTAGATGTTGAAGTTAGGTGACCTGAATCCAGTCCCAGAATCTAAAAATCTGTATTTACTGTATGTATTTCTGATGGTGTGATTGCATTTATTGACGAAAATATGTATTTTATTAAATGTCTGGTCCTGAATGTGTTAACTTTTTAATTACACAGAGCTTCAGTGCAAAAGCAGGACAGTGGGAAGAAATACGATGATAAGAAAGGAATTTTTTGTTTCCATTACAGAAACTATTGAACTAAGATTGATATTGGCAGCTGTTATTACTGCTGTAATTCTACAAGTGGCGGGAATAGTCATATTACGATATTGCAGAAACCTGAGTGGAGCAGTGACTTACGTGAAACAATCTACATCTGAGACAAGCAGGAAAATGTCACGGAGTCTTCAGTGCGAGTCCCACCTGTATTTGTGGGAAGCAGTCAGCCCAGATCTATTACCGCTGCCTGGGCATCAAAGACACGCACTGCATTTCCATCCATGAAAACTGTACGAAGTTGGTAGGTTTGGGGCAAGTGCTTTTTCCTGGGGGAGGAGAGGGATAAAGCAGTGCTGTTCTTTGTCACTGTATTTCTTTCTTTTCTTGCTGTGGGGCAGGAAATTTCCCGTGATCAATAGTAACAACCCTGATATGGTCAGTATCAACAACTATGATATGTGTGACTGGCGACAAGATGTAGTGATACCCTGTCCTTCATGAATTGCAAGATTGGCACATTATTTAATTTATAGTCCAACCTTAAAAAAGGAATAGTTTTTGCTCACAAAAAAGTTGGCATGACAAGGAAGGTGTAAAACCAGAATTTTGTTCCACTTCACAAAGCCTACTTAAAGCTTACTTTTGCAGAGGCTGTGAAATAACAGATTAGTAAGAGACAATATAATTCTCAGTGCAGAGCTGATGTTTTAAGTAGCTTGGTAGGAATATATGGCGTTACCATCCGTCTCTCTGCTGAATAAGTGAAAATGAGAAGAGCTCTTCTTTGCAGAAGCCTGTGCATTGTTTTTGTCTGTGCTGTAGCCCCTGTAGGGGAGAACGAGTGGTGATAGCAGCCTGTCTGTGTGTTTCACAGCCTTTTATTTAGCTTCTGTTGTATTTACAAATTTTTGGAACAACTCAAAATCACTGGAGAAATAAAACTCTTTGTTGAGTGTGTATTATTAAAAACTTCTAAGACAATCAGAGACATAGTTATTTTTATAAACGGTTTGATATAGCTGTGAAGCTTTCCCACATGTTAGAGTTAGAATCACAGAAGCCTAGAATGGTTTGAGTTGGAACGGACCTTTAAAGGTCATCTAGTTCAACCCCCTTGCAAGGACCACAGACATTTCCAACCAGATCAGGTTGCTCAGAGCCCCGTCCAACCTGGCCTCGAATGTTTCCAGGGATGGGGCATCAACCACCCCTCTGGGCAAACTGTTACGGAGTTCAGAGAGTGTAGATAGTTGTAGAGAGAGTTTAGGATACATTAAAATGTTCTTCCCATGAGATAATATGGTAGACAGTTTTTTAATGGCGCTGTAAGATGAGGCTAAGGGCTGTTTTTTTGCAGTTACCCATAGCTGTATAGGTAATGAAATTGTAAAACTTTTGCCCCAGGTCTCAGCAGTGTAAGCTGGACTTCAGTGTTAAAAATGAAACCAAGGGGGTCTGCATGCTCACTTCTTATTTTCACAAATGCCTTCCTCACTGCGACTCGAGCAAGCAAGTATGAGAAAGAGAAAAGATAACCTCACCTGTGCTGGGGCTCCCAACATGGTTCTTAGGGCTACAGCTCAGCCGGTGTTAATAAAACAAGGAAAGCTTCAACTGAATCTTTCGTTTGCACAGGACAGTTGTCTTATCAGAAGCAAAGAAAGTGATATATGTAATGAATAATTTTTCTCCCTGTGCTTAGGTCTATTTAAAAAGGAGAGAGTAAATTTTATTTTCAGAGATATCTGGGAAGGAAATTTATAGAGGCAATGTATTTCTCACCTAAGAAAACTTATTAAAGGAAAATATTTAGGCAAGTGAGTGTGAAGGAGCCCCAGCTGCAGTGGTGAAATGTAGAATAGGAAATGAGGAGATGTTGCAAGGAATTACTCTCTTGTCCAGTATTCTGCCTAATTAGCATTAGGCACGTTTGTGCATGTTAATACAAGCTTCCCTCGTGTATACTCAGAGTTAAACTCAACCATGGGACAGCTACTAATGTGCCAGCTGCATCATTAGTACATTTAATACATCTGAAAAACATTGTAAAGCAGGAGTGTACTTCAGTGAATAATAAATACTGGGGAGGGAGGGGAAGATGTTGGTTGTAGTCTTCTTAGCGTACTCCCGTTGGAGGTGTTCTCCTGATGGTAAGATGTGGTAGAAGCAGAGTAGCAGTACTGGCGGTGATCCACAAGCTAGACGATGCAAAATACAGGTTTAGGCCATGTCTGAAGTTAAGATACAAACCAGAAATGTGATACTGTAGGTAATATACTCAACACAACAGTGCAATTGAAATTAGACCTATTTTAACTGAGCAAGTGTACACTTCACTGAGTTGCTAAAATTTAATTCTGTTAAGTTAAATCCTCAAAACCTGAATAACTGTTATACTGTACAGTTAAAATACTATCTTATTATGTTCCTAAGTGAGACTTTCATATTGAAGCAGCCTTACTTTTTATAGCTTGCTAGGTCAAACTTTTAAGGATTCTGTTTCTCCAGACCTTTTTGAGACTTTTATGTTACATTGTCCCTTAAATGTAGCACAAGATACTAATTTGATTATTATTGTTATTTATAATATATCTCAAAAGTTTGCAGTTTGTAGATCTCTGTGGATGTAACCTTGTAATATTCCAGGTGCTACAAATCTTCTGTGAGATATCAATTAGCAAGGTTAAAACATTAGTTATATTAGAAGCTAGAGAGCTGATCATAGATTTGGAGTTTGCAATAATTAGAATTCTTCCTGATGCATCAAATGGTGTGATGCTAGCTATCTGTTTTAACATGGAATCTGTTTCTCTCCATATAAAATGTGAAGATAATATCTCATTGAGTTACAGACATGTTCTGAGTCTTAATAAGAGGATACTTTTTATCATTTTAAGATATATGAGTGGAAGATAATATACTGAAACAAATTACTTCAGAAAAAAGCCCAGAAGATTTAATTTTAGAAATATATGCAGCCAAACTTTATAATGATCAATGTTATAGGAGGAGTGTCTTTTCTCTTTGGACAGTTTGAGACCAAGTTTACAGACTGACATTTTCTTAGAATAAGTATCTCATGCTTATACAAGCAGCATGTACTCCTTTTCATGGTTTGCTGTGAAATAAACACTGCTAAGAATCTGTATGATCAATACACAAGTGCAAGTGCTAGAGTTAACAAGAGCTAGGGCCTTGTCAGTTCTCAGAATTGCACTCTAGGTCATTTGAAAGTCTGCTACATCCTTGTAATGCATCATGCATACAGTTGAGGTTTAAGCTCTGTTTCTGTTGTTTGTTCTTCTAAAATCTGGGAGAAAGGGGTGTTCACAACTAGTAATGCTTTTGCCTTCATGATAGCCCTTCTGAAATATTTGCTTGAAGCGCATAACACAGTGTTGATGAACACAGCATCCAGGAGGCTCACAGAAATGAACCACCATTTTCTGAGTTCCCAACCAGTGGTCTCACTCTCGGGACCTTGCTCCCCTTGCTTTGTCTTTTAAGCTAGCAAACACTAGCAAAGTGTGTACAGGTTTTCCTTTATTTTAATTAAACCTTTTAAATAACTGCATTTAAAGCTGTATGCCTTTGAGTATGGACAAGCTCTGCAAAGTATATTGGTGTTGGTTTTTCTTTTCCCCATCTGTGAAATTTTGTGCCCTTTCCACACCTCCAAAAAAAAAAAAAAGGGAAAAAAAAAAATGAGGACTTTAGTCCACTCTCCTGCATGTACATAAGTTCATTGGCTTTAAGGAATTTGATAGTTTGCAGTGATGCTGACTGGGAGGATCAGTCTTGTTACTTGTGCCACTGAAGTGCATTACATCTTTTTTACAGCTGCTAAGAGGGGAAAAAATCCCAGCCCAGCCCTCTTTTTCTTTTTTTTTTTGTATTTTTTTGTTCTTTTTTTTCTCCCTTGTGTAGCAGGGAAGGGTACACAGTCAGTTGGGAACTATGTTTGAAAACCTAGGGTTACAACTAGCAATACAAGTTAATAATTGACAGCCACGCTGCAAGTAACACTAGCTTCTCTTTGAACTAATTTGCATTGTCGCTGTGACCTGGGCATTTTGGTCTTGATAATGAGGTGAGGTCAGGGTTTTGTCACCATGACCTCTTGTAACTTGATTTAGGTTACTTAGTGCACTGCCTGAATATACTTTTTTCTCCTTCCATGTTCTTTCCCTTCAAAGGGTTAAGTGAGGCAGCTTGCATTGATGATTTCTAAATAGTTCAAGTCTGATTGCACACATTGTGAAAAATGATGGATTTTAAATTACACACATTTGGAACTAATTTCTCCAACACACAGATGGCTTGGATAGACAAAAAGAAAAAGTGAACCTCATAACTTACTGCAGAGGAAAATACGTACAGTACCATTCTGACATTTATGGAGCTTGTTGGGAGACTCCAAATGTGTCATTTACAATGCCCAGACTTTGTATAGTTCAAAAGTATTCATTCTCCTGTGAAGCTCAAGGAACTTTATACCAGTTAGCCTGACATCTGTACTGAGATATATATGAAAGATTCATTCGGTAAAGTAGTGAAGGATAGCAACTTTAATGCAAATCAGCATGATTTCATGGAAAACAGATCTTGTTTGCTTGAGACCATTTTCTGCATTTAATTAGTAGAAGTAGCTCTTGATGTAGTAGACTTCTGGTAGGCATTTGACTTAGCACTGCACGATGTTTTCATGTCTTTATTTATGTTTTAAGGCTGCGTATCCAGAGATGAAGAGCAGATTTTCCTTCTGCAGAATAAAGATCTGTAATTTGGAATGAGTGACTCAAAAAGGTTTGAGATGCATGAAAATAACTGACATATGCTGCACTTTTGCTGCTAGCATATATAAACAGGGGGGATTTTAATCAAAATAGATTGTTCAGCCAGTTGAGGAAAACTGGCGTGTGCATATGCCATAAAGGAAGGATGCATGTAAAAAAGTATAGTCTACATTTTTGTTTGTTTGTTTGTTTTCAATGTAGGCAGTTAAATAGTGGCAAAGAAAGCTGAGTTTACAGAACATGAGATGGTATCTGAGATACAAAGGAACTGTGGTGTGGACTGCAATATACCAAAATTTTTATAAACAGTAGTGAAGATACTCCCACGAACAAACACATTTGTAAAAACATGTTTTCTAAGATGGAGAGGTGCCTTAGAGACCCTGACATATGTTTTATACTGTTTACTTCCACTAATTGTTCCCACTGAAATCAATAAAAATGCATACAGAGCAAGATAATACTCAGTTTAAGTTAGGGTGCCATAACCCAACCCAGTACAAATGTGTACCAGATGAAACAATGGAATTTGAAAATCCTGTTTGTAAGTTTAGTGAAAAGGTCAAAGTCTCAAGTCATGTATGGTATTTTTCCCCCTTGGCAAAAGAAGCTATATTTTATAATCATTCTTTTTTCCAAGTTTTTTTTTAATTTGAGTTACAATAAGGAGTGAAGATAGAAATATACCACAATCCTGAAAGTCAATCCTCTGAAATGAATTAATGTTGTTTTCATGTGGCCATGTATTCTGAAAGCTGGGGAAACCTTCTGGATTTAGTATGGCTATCTGCAAATGACTGTTGGCAGGAGGAAAAAAAAAAATTAGTGACCACTGAAAGCCCCATGACATTCTGTGGCAAATGACAAGTTGTTTTTCTTAATGCCTTGGAGATCATCGCAACTTTCTCTTCACTGACATGATGTACCTCTGTGAGACTTGAGGCTTGACCTGACTTGTTTTTTTTTTTCATAGAGAAGAAGTAAATAAGTAGAAAAATACCATCTTCAAATGACACCCTGAAACCATTATTTAAGACCCTAAAAAGACCATAGCTCTTTCCTTCATGTGGAAGATAAAAGATCATAGTGCATTCTTCGGAAAGACTTTCCCTCTTAACCAGCTATGAGCAGTAAGATTTTATCTTGTTTTATTTCTAACGTATTGCTGGAAATCTCTCTCTGGGTAGTGTAATCGAATCAGTTCAGATAGGAGAAGGATATTGGCTAGGAAAGGGGAATAAGTAATATTTGAATTTCAGTCCAATTTGAATTTCAGTGGCTTTGGGCAGAAAGATAACAGGTCAAAAGTTGTCATCTTTGCAAATGAAGATGATCCATACTCATTTTTCTGTTTTCTAATCAGGTCTATTTATATGAGGTAGGTTTTATAGTTTGCATCTTATGTAATGTCTGAATTATGTGTTGTGGAAATCACATTTTTTTCCTGTTGCATCAGGAGCTGTAAGTAGTCAGTGTCTTTTGACACCTGAGGAGGATTTTTGTTCTTTTAACTGAAATTAAAACCATCTTTTAAACACTATGTGGACATATCTGCTCATAGTGACATAGGACTTCCATTTCCTCAAAAGAGTTTTTAGTTCTGCTGTATTTGGGAGCAATAATTTTGAAATTCATGTTCATTTGCAACCAGTATACATGTGATTCATCACCTAAGTAACAAAAAGAAGATAAAATACTTTTGAAATTTGAAGAGTTAATTTTATGTCTTGCCTATGTCATGAGATTACATTTTATTTGGATATATAGTTATTTATTTACAGCAATGCAGTGATCTGTTAGTGCAAGGAACATACATTTCCTTCTTCATGGAACACTGAAATTTAATTGCTGGTGATAGGGGTATTAGCTGTTGAAAAGTTCTCAATTTTTTTTTTTACTGAGCTGGAAATAAAAATTCAGGGTTACAGATGGTATTTTCAGTTAGAAGCAATTGTTTTTCCACACCTGCAGTGAATGTCAAGACAATGCTCACTCTTCATGATGATCCGGAATAGGGATTTAGATCTTTTATTAATTTGGAGGCCAATAAAAGCTGCCTTTTGTCAGTGCCATGAAGTTCAGTGATTTTTGGATCTAGCACTTGGACAGAAGTCAGTGCCACCATTCTTACTGATTTCATAGTTAGATATTGCCTTGCAACTGTTTATAGGAGTACAATCTTTTTTTTTTCCAAAGAGGGAAGGATTTATGCACATATCCTCCTTGACCTCATCTTAACCATTTACCATAATTTTCAAGCTGCAAGACATTGGTGTTGTTCTGAGAGCCTTTTACATACTGAACAATCACGGAGAAAGCATCTGAGTTTTTACCCAATTGAAATCAATACATCTTGTCCAGTTTTCGTCACTTGCTAGTATTTAATTATCTACAAGCAAGTCAAACTGATTAGACAATATAAGAACCTTACAGCTTTGAAGCAAAATGACTGAGCCTTCAGATTTGACTATGATAGCTATCAATGCTGGTGGCACAATATAATTACTACAATTTATTAATATTTTTTATTGGAAAGAACAACTTTTAATAACTTTGAAGGAGTTTATGCTTAGACTTAAAATCCATCATAAGAGTGAAAATCATTGCTAGGAGTCTTTTTTTTTTAGATTTTATGTCCCAAGTTCTTGGTTATCAAAGGTGGTTATTTACATATATATCTTCCTTATATTTTGAATTTAAAGAAAACAGTCTTACACTTTGGTCCCTTATTTCAACTTTTATAATTATTGGTGGAGGAGGTTTTAAACTCAGATCAAAAAAAGAGCAAGGCATCTGTAAATATTTGCCTAGGTAAAGAATTGAATGCGCTCTTCTTGCAAACCAGAAATGTACAACTTGCATACAGAGCATGTACAGGTATATATTGCATGAAATCTCTAGATGCCAATCCTTCAGCTGACTAGGAAAAAAAGTTGTAGATCTTGTCCCTAAGAGGACATTTCGCTGCTCTTTATTTTATATTTCTTTAGGATAAAAGTGAAAAGAAGCCTATGTAGGGTAAAACCTAAAAACACTGAAAGAAGAGAGAGAATAAAGGACATCTGAAATGCCAGTGCAGCAAAATGAAGGATATTCCAGAGGGAAACAGGATCTAAAGAAGGAAGGAGAACTCTTGGTCAGGTAACAGATGTTTTCCCTCAAGGATAGTGATGGAACAGACACCAGAGGGGAAAAAAAAATCTACTGAACAGCAAAATTTCTGATTTCTTTTCTTTTTCCTTCTACTCCCAATGTCAGAACAATATGTCTAAAGGAATGTGACAACAACTGTCACCTTCTTTGATATTGAAACAGAATCTAAAAAACCAGATAGTTAATTTCAAATTTCTGTGTAGATAGAGAGGAAATGCTCCCATTAATCAGATTACTAGATGTATCGAGGGAAGCTCCAGCACAGCCTAGTACTATGCATTTAGTTGAACCTCATTCAAAGGGAGTATTGCATGGGCCAACATTTATAATTTTCTCCTTTCCATTGCTGCAAACAAGAAAAGCAGCAATGAAGTTATTTACTCCCTAGAATGCTCACTAAAGTAAGATATTAGTAGAATATTAGAGATTTATCTACATGTTTGTGTTGTGCGGGATAATTATGAATTTAAGATACATTTGGTAATTGATTAATTATAGAATCATAGAGTCATAGAATAGTTTGGTTTGGAAAGGACCTTTAAATGTCACCTAGTCCAACCCCCCTGCAAGGAGCAGGGACATCTCCAACCAGATCAGGTCGCTCAGAGCCTCATCCAGCCTGGCCTTGAATATTTCCAGGGATGGGGCATCCACTACCTCTCTGGGCAACTTGTTTCAGTGTTCTACCACCCTCAGTGTAAAAAATTTTTTCCTAATATCTAACCTGAATCTACCTCCTTCTGTTTTAAAACCATTACCCCTCGTCCTGTCACAACAGGCCTGCTGAAGAGTTTCATGCTTGTTCTCGGTGTCCTTTGCACAGGCTTCCTTACTGCAGCTCCTACCAAAGGTCAGACTGTGCACTGACTTGCAAAAGAGTTGGCTAAATCCATTTAACTTGAAAGAACAGACTTTGACATTTGGCTGCCATGGAGGTTTTTTTAAAGAGATGTTGCTGACACATCAGTCAGTTTCCATGTGATAAATACATTGTTTCCAATATTTGAAAAACCAGTAATTTATCAGAATAAAAGGTCATCGCTCAGTCAGGCATATATCCATGAGTGCATATGTCTTTTTCCTTTTTTTTTTTTGTTTTCTCCTTTTTGTAACAGTAACTAGGTAACACAACAGTAAGCTGGGAGCCAAATTTGCCCTTTGACACAGAGCTCCTGTTGGTTAGAAACCACTGGGAGCCATTTGCTTCTGTAGCTAAAACACCTTTCTTTATGTTTATGCTGTTTTAATGTAGGCTATGATCCTGTAGTCATTTATGCAGTAAAAATTCCCATCAAATTCAACAGCAGCGTGAGAAACAACAGTGGCAATTTTCTCTTAGTAGGGCTTCCAGCAAGAGGCTGCCTGCTGCTTCCAGCTATTGCAGAAGGCAGCCTCATACCGCTCACGGGACTAAACAGCTGTGATCACGTTACACCCAGCCAGCGGTCTTCTCACTCACTGCCTATAAAATGACAATGGATCAATTTTAAACTGACCCTGTTGACTTTTAAAGCCCTTAGCGTAGAAGGAACTGGTTTTCTGTAAGCCTCTCCCATTAATTTGGCTCTGGAATCCTCTTAGTTTTCTTCCAGTCAGAGGTTGTTGATTGGTAGAAATTGTTTTTGTAGCTGCAATGGTTTTGTAACTTGTTTCCTCTCAAACATCTCTTTGGTTTTTTTCCCACAAAATATTGTGGGAATTCCAATTGCTGATACAGCCTTCTTGTCCCTCTTCTCTGCCTCCGAGAAGTGTGTTCAGTTTGAATTGCTCTTCTACAAAGCAGCAGAAATGTCCCGCCTCCTTACAGCACTTCACAATGATTTTGCATAGTTTCACTTTTAAAATACAGAATCATACAATATTTCAGGTTTCAAAGTGTTTCCTTAGAGCTGGGAGCACTTTGGTAGGACAAAAATAGCTTATTTATAGTCATGATAATCTTGTAGCAGTATATAATATTATAAGTCTTACAAATGTTGGGATATTTCGTTAAGATATGTGTTGGAAATGTCTCCACCAAAACTGAGCATTAATGAGGCAAGACCTACATTTTGGTAAATAATGTATGTAGAATAGATAAAAAAGAAGGTTTGTCTGAATATTCCCATCTTAGGGACATACACTGAGACCAAACTTTTCGGATTGGGCCCACTTTACACTAGAATTTTGTATTTACTTGTGGCTTAAAATGTAGCTGCTTAAAACCAGAGAAGGTGACAATGAATCATATTGCAGTCACAGATATGTAATGCTTAGATTTGGAAATGGGAGTTTTGCTACTGTCAACATTAATGAGCTATGTTCTGCTCTCTACTCATCAGACAGAGAGTATGATGCTGATAATTTGAGTAGTTTCTGGGTATGTTTATGGGAAAGCAGAGGGAGCGTGTGGTTTGTTCAAAGGTTCATAGGAAATAAAAGTTGCACCATTTGACCAAAATTTGGTCATCTGAGACCCAGACCAACACTTTAACTTTAGCCTAAAGCATTGGCTCAGTATCAGTACCAGACACCTAGGGAAGAGAATAGTTTTGTGATGCTTTCTTTCAATACTTTTCCAGCATCCAGTGAATTCTGTCTCAGTAACTCTTGGGCCAGATAGGATATTTTAGAATTTTAGTAATACCTTTTTGTGTTTAGTGATATCATTCATAGTTAAATAAATTAGTTACTTTCAAAGAGTCTGGGCACTTGCATCTCCAAAGTCCTTGGTAAATGGCAAGATACCTGGCAGTGGATTTTTAAATGAGCTTCTTTCATTGGAACAGTTTACCAGGTAAGGTCTCTGTAATAATGGGACTGACAATTCAGTCCCACTGAACTATCATGTCCCATGTCAAATGTAAATGAGTTTGGACAAATATTGACCTCTCTGTCTGTGCGGAATATCCTGGGTCTATGCAACACAGTATGTGGTGATGTGTCATTTAATCACAATCACAGCAAGCAATGAGCAATTTTGTTGTTGTTGTTTGTTTCTCTTTTTTTTTTCCATACAGTCTCATTCTTTTCACTGTCTTTTTAGTGATTGTTATGAGTTGAATTGGCTGTTTCTGTTTGTCCAGAAGAAAATTTCCTCCTAGCAGAAACATGAAAACCGTCAGGCAATATTAGAGAGAATTATTTCTGAATAGCCTGGAAATTCATGTTGGCCAGAAACAAAGACAGCACCACAGAAAGCGTATGGATGACCATTCTACAGTTTCTACTTTTATTTTGCCTCTTTGTTCTTGCCCTTGGTTCCTTCTTCACAGGCAGTAGAAATGCTGCCTGTCATGAATCTGACACTGGGTGACTAGCTGAGTTCTCCAAAAGCAGAATGTTTTGGAGTTCTATGTGCAGGAAATTTAATTGGGCACTTAAAAAAATGAAAACTCATGTTTTTTGTTTCAGCATATTGAAGGTGAATGTAAACTCAGAAGACCAGGTTCTGAAGCTCTCACCTCACCTCACCATGATTTCTAGGCCCTTAGGCACTCTGCCAAGAACCAAAGAAATCTTGAAAGCCTCTGCCAATGCTCCATCAGAAATGAACCTACCAAGTATTTCCACCAAGTATTTAATGACTAAACATTTACCAATGGGGGAGATGTTCTAGGTTATTCTTTTTGTACAAATGGTTGTCACCCCATATAAACACAGCAATATGTCCACAGGCAAGGTCATAGACCCTGATTATTTTTCACTTAGCTAGCTGATTATTTTCTTTTTTAGAAGTTTAGAGCCACTGTGGTGGCTCAGGTGACTGAACTTAATACCGTGAGTAAAGAACAATCAAAGCGTTCATAAAATGGTAAAGGGAATTTTTGACATTGTCAGAAATTTGTTCACATAAAGTATGCAGCAATTACTTGTGAAAAACTTCTGAGGAGCAAACTCAGGAACAGCTGGTAAACAGACTTTAAGGAGAAAATATTTCCTGGTCAAGTGCTTAGTTTATAATGACAAATTTAACTATATTTCACTCTTGTTTTCTAAGACCTTGTCTTAGGAAGGCCTCTTCTAATCTGTTTAACTCCTGATCACCTTATTGATGCTTCTAGGGCTAGAGTTCCAGATAGTACCGAATAAATGGAAGCAGCACCGTGCTGTGAAAGGTGCATTTGTGCTTAGTAGGAACATTTCCTCCCATGGTTGCATTGCTTTGGGAGCCTGGGCAGGTTGAAAATTTGCATTTTCTCTCGTGCTTGGGAGTGTGGGTGCTGTTCTGTGTTGTGGGTAATACCACTGCTGAGTAGCAGGGGAATGGTAAATCCATCTGGCAGTACAACAGGTCTCAGTGCTTTTTAGTACCATAGGGAGGCAAGTCCATAGCTTGCTCTTTTGGAGTAGATTGTCTATCCTATACATGATAAAGTAGTAATCTCCAGGACTCTTAATGCTTTGGCCTGTTTGGTTGCTGTGGAAGTTTTGCAGGACCCTTTTGGCTACATATACATGTGCTAAAATTGGCTCTACAGGCACAATAGCAAAGCTTAGCATCTTTATGAACCTTTTTAACATTACTTGAGGGAAATAAATGACTGTCTGTATTATGCATGAGCATGCTGTGGTACTGCATTACTCTGTCTTCCATCAATATGTCTTGTTCTCTTCCTTTATTAGCTAATGCTCATGATAATGCTAGGGGTACACTTTAAAGCCCAGCCAAATGAGTATCATAACCCGAACAGGTAGAAGAACATGATATTAGGATGTTGAATATTCTAATACATGAAACAGCCAGCCATATAGCTGTGTTTTAACAACATAATCAAAACAGAGATATATCTGTGTAATAAAATTGACTATTGCTATAACCAATACACTTAGAATGATTACATGATTATAACGAAAATGCGGTGGTTATTTGCTACGTTAATTAGCTGTTGATTTAATGTTATAGAAATGTGCTTCCTTTTAAGTAATCATATTTCTTGCTGACGTTTCTGAATAGGACTACGAATTAGTTAAACACGAGTAAATAGAGGTGCTGATTACAGGTAAGCTACAACAGAAGACAATAGGATAGGGCTTCATAATTTTAAACTTTCAACATGTTGCTATCTAAAGCATGTTGTTGTTAATGCAACCTTTTGGTTGCGTTAACAACACCTATTTAAATAAGCACACATCTTTGATATCCACTACACAACCAAAGTTGCAAAAGAAAGAGATGTTGCTTCTCTGTGCTGAACTTTCTGTGAGATCCTGTATTCCTGTATCTCCCAGCAAGTCCAGCTCCCAAAGCCCTTGGAGAAATATTTACTGGTTTACCCCACTCCATCTCAAGGTGAAATTGAGGGAGGCTTTTAGTGTTTTGAACTTTATTACAATGTCAAGATGTCTCTGTAAATGTAGAAAATTTATTTAACTTAATGAAAAAATAAATAATGTAGTCAAAGTGAAAAAATCTGTACAGCTAAACTGTTGTCTTGAGTCAAACATTCTTGAAGCTGAGAAGACACAGCTTACCCTGTGCTAATGGGGTTATTTCATAAATCATCCTCATAATGAGGATGCTTGCAGAATCCCTCCACCTCTTGCTTAGCTGTGCAAACCAAAGACACATCCTCAACTGATGCCAGTGCCTACTTTCAGTGGCGATTATTCCCAACACTTTTTCTAAATATTGAAGTTGTCTTGCATGCTTGCACTGTCCGTTAGCTTTGAAAAAAAAAATCACCACCACATACAGTTGGAGTTAGTAGCCAGATTTCAGGTTCTTAATAATTTAAGACTTAACCATTTTTATTTTTCTTGTTGTATGGCACATATCAAACCAGTTTTCACACTTGCAAAGAGGATCACAATGTCTGCTTTGGGAGGTATTTTTGCTCTACTTCTTGTTTTCTTGTTTTTGTAAAGTGCAAAAGAAAACAACCAAAGATATCAGTCATCCTTTCTGCTTTAAATTTAAAGAACCTTAACTGAAGAATGGAAGGAGAATGTATTTGATACATGGTGAAATGAAAGGGATCTGTACTGAGGAAGAAGAGATAAGGAGGAAATAAAGAAGCCTTATGCTGATTTTTTATTAGAATCATAAGATCACAGGTTAGTTCAGATTGGAAGGGATCTCAGAAAGCCTCTAGTCCAACCTCCTGCTTGAAGCTAGGTCAGCTATAAGACCAGGTTGCTCAGGGCTTTACCTAGTTCTTGAAAGTTGTACCTGTTTGAAAACCTCCAAGAACTCCAGACTGCACAGTCCCTCTCAACAGCCCATTTCATTGCTTCACTATCCTCATGATAAAAAAACTTTTTCTTCTATCCAGTTGGATCCTCTCTCATTTAATTTGATATCTTTTGCCCTGCATCCTCCTGCTGCACCACTGTGAAGAGCCTGACTCTGTCTTCTTGATGACCTCCTCAGAGGTAGCGGAAGGCTGCTATTAGATCCACCTAAAGCCTTCACTTTTCCAGGCTAAAAACCTCTCTCTCTGTGGGCCATGTGCTCCACCTTGATGTGCCTCCACTGAATTAGCTGCATTTGATCATTGTCCTTCCTGTGCTGGAGGCCCTAAAACTGCAGTACTCCTGATGTGGTCTAATGATTGCTTAGTAGAGGAGGATGATGGGCTGTGCTTCTGGTAATCCAGGCCAGGACTCTGCTTGCCTTCTTGGCTGCTGGGGTGTCCTGCTGGCTTATACTCCCTTTTGTAGATCTCTGTCGTTATCTGAAAGGGAATGTTACTTGATTACTAGAACTTTATAGAGCTACCCAAGCCCCCAGTGGTAGGAGCTGCTTAACTGCTTACATTTGGCAGAATTACCTTGGCCTCTCTCAGCGACAAAATGCTCAGTTATTCTCCTACAACACCTGCCTGACCCTGGAATGTGTAAAGGCTGTGGAGTTTGGTCCATCGTATATTTGGTGAACTGTAAATGTTCTGTGCTCACTTTTTCCTAGATGTGATACCTGCTAATCCCTGGTGACAGCCACCTGCTATTTTGAGCATGAGGTTGATGCGTTATTGATTAATCTAGCTTAGACTGAACTTAAAGTGGTTGTACTTTAATTACATTTGGTATCTAGAAGTAATAGCTTAGCATTTTAGAGGCTTCTTGGAAGAGATGGGTTTTTGCATATTACAGAATGTTTCTTCTGATGGGATTTTTGTCTTATGAGAAAAAAAAAGTATCTTTTAATCGAGTATTCTTTTAATCTGGTTGCTTTTATATTATGATAATTTATCATTAGTAAGCGTCTTTTTCCCTATGGGTGTCTTATTTTAGAAGTATAATTTGTTACTTCCAAAGAAAATAATATATCACTTGAAACCACTATGCTGTAATCTCAAAATGAAACTTCCTTATTGAATCTTTTGCTTTTGTGTGTTTATGTGTGTTTTTTGGTCAGTTACTCCTGTTTTATTAATGTTGAATTCTTTTATAATAATTTATCTTAATAGTTTCTGGCTGTGCCCATTAGTATACTTTCTTGCTTTCTGATATTGAAAGCAAAGAGTAGATGGTGTAGCTAAGTTTCATGGTTTAAAAAATATGATAGGTCTCTGGGTAGGTTTCACATAAAAAGATTTTATTTTCTTTTGTGGGCACTAATAAGTACCTCTTCAGCATCACGCTGACTGTGAAACATTCCAGATTCTACTGCTGACAGAAGCAGGATTTATCTAGTAATTTGAAGAGAGGAGAGCTCCCTTTTCACACAGCCTCTGTGATTTCTTGGGTGAATCACTTCAATAAAATTATCAGTTAAAGTAAAATAAGCTTAAAATATAATCAGTTATTGATTAAAAACCAGTTAAATGTGTTAAGCTGTTATCAACATTAGTAGGTGCTAGAGGTATGTTGCTTGAGCCTGAATTTCAGAGGTGCTACCAAATCAGGCATCCAAAACCTTCATGTTTTATGTGCATTTTGGGTTGCATTCAAATATTTAGAGTACAAATGTTTACTGTACATATCTTTTTATTTGTGCTCTGATAGTACATAAAATACCAGATGCATACTGTGGTACTTGGTGTGTTAGGTAGTGTCTAGGGAGGACACTCTTTCCTGAAAATTTATTGTCTGTGCTTAAGAGCAGAGACCTCAGGTGGGAACAGATGTTTGAGGGAACAGAGTAGACCCAGCAGACAAAAGAGATCATCATGAGATCAACAGTGCCAGTGTCCCACTTGCTGAAAGAATTTTTATTCTGGGGACTGATTGTTGACGCAACAACGCAGGACTTGTAATCAAATATCCGTAAGTGGATATTCTGGTATAGGATGTTTGCTGCAAGCTTTTTCTGAAGCAGAAATGGGACCATTTGAAAATGCACAAGAAAGTGGTGAGATTTGTGGCACAGAGACAAGAGTCAAAACCTTGGCAGTGGGTGAGGAGTGTTAAGCAAGAAGACCACAATGAGCTTTGAGAACAAAATACCGTTTTTGCTTTACTTGAGACAGGAGAGAGCTACTCAAGGGCAACGAGTTGGTCAAAGTGCCAAAGGAGGAAACTGTTTCTTCTAGTTGGAATAGTGGGGAGTGACAAGGGAGTCATGACAAAGATGTGTTATATTAGAAACTTTGCTCTTGTGGACAGATAGAACCAGGGATGCCTTGTAAGAATATAGTAAGTTGTGTAAGAGTACTTCAGTTCAAGCTCAGACAGATTCAAAGCAGTGAATTATTTAATTATTTATTTATCGTCAAAAGATTTAGTGGAAATAAATATTTGAAATTAAATAATACTGGTAATTTTTTTGAGGGGGACAAAACCTAAGAGAAATAAATGCTTGCACTTACCAACTTTTTCTTATCTTAGCAGTCTTTATTTGACACAAATTTAGTGGAATTGCTAGCAAGAGTGCCAATTTGCAGGATCTGGCAGATGACACTTAATAGCATAAATACCTAAATGTTACCCCCCATGCAGAGAAAAGGCGAAGAGTTTAGTCTGTGTAAGGACTGCAGATTGTTGCTTTCTAAGAATAGCAAAGGATCAAAGTGCAGCATGCCTTGATTGCTGTAGATAACAGTGGATGTAAAAGAGCAACAGAGTATGCGTGAGTGCTTTGTAATGCTTGTGTTTTTCTGACCTGGGTTTTTAAGCATCAACTACCAAATATTCTGCCAAAGCACAGGGGGAAAATAGAGATCAAGGGGAGAAAAAACCCCTAAGTTTTTTAATTCTCTGATTGTTCAGTTGTTACTCAATATTTTAGGTAAAAATGCTTATTGTGTTTTTGTACAAAATAAAAAAAAAACATATTTAGCACCTATGTATCATGACTTAAAAGCAAACCTTTATTTGTTTTTTCATTCTGAATGAAATAATAGTACTTCTGTTGATCAGAAAGGAATGCAACTTTGCAGCAGATGTGTATTTTTTCCTTCCTTTGTAATGTTGCTGAGCAATATCTAAGAACAACAATAAGCTTAATCCTCATGGGAGCAATAAGATTAATAATAGCCACAAGTGATCTCCTTGTGTCCATATGAAGTCTTAGGCACTGAATAAAGTAGATATCACAAGAATTTAAGTTTTTTCTTTCTCTTAAATTGTCAGTCCAGTCCAATGTTGTCCAGTGAGCACATAGAAGCTCTGTTCCTTTGCATAGCTTTTCAGCTCTTGTAAAGCTTTACAAATATTCTGGAGTAATTTTCTTTTTATTTACATGTGTTTCTCCCTAGCTTAAATTATTTTTTGTCTGTGTGCGTGCACACAGGCATGTATCTAAGAAAAAAAAGATTTCTGTTTCATTTTACTTGATGCAGGCTGCCTAGTTGTGAAGTGTTTTTCAAGGCTCTGCTGTAAATCTTGTCAATTCTGCAGCATACGCAGGCTTTTGTGGGAATTGGAAGGAGATCAGAGCCATCCTGAAGTTCTTCAGGGAATTTAGTCTGTACTAGGTGCATACAACAACTCTCACAGTGGGATCCTGTGGGTGAGCAGAGCTTCTTGTGTGTTAAAAGAATAAAAATAATTAAACAACAATGACCAAGTGTGTGTCTGTAGTACCAGTTTGTGATAAGCAGAAATGACATTTTGGGAGATGGTTTTTTGTTGTGCTTTTTTTTTCTTTTTAAAGCTCAGTCCTTATCTGTTAATCTTACAGTCCTGTTAGATGAAGCAAGAAAGCAATGGAAACAGTTACAGTTTTCAAAAAACTTACACTAAAAAGTGCAATAATATAAAAACATATTAATAATTATATTTTCTATTATTAATAATGTAAACAAAAATGTAGATATATGGTTATTAGAAGATGGTAAGTGACATTATTTTTATTAAAATTAACCTTGAAAGTTACATTTAAGGAAATGTTTAGAAAACACCTGTGCTGCAAATTGAAGGAATATCATAAGCAAAGTAGCTTTTCTTACCCAGAATCTCTCTACCTGTAAGTGTTTCTTAGAGACCTCCACAACAGGATTGTCATGCAAAGAAAGAAAGAAACAAAAAAGGCTATGCCAAAACGCACGACAATTCTGTTCAGCATCTCCCCCTTTACTGCCAGCCTCCTGGCAATAAGAGAAGTGACACTCTACTTTCATTCTTCTGCCTGACCTGTGGTTAAACAAAAGTAATCAGTATGACTCAACGCTGAATAAAGAAATATTGAATTGCTTATAAAAATGTTATGACATTTAAGATATTGAAATAATTTGTGGAGGTTGAGGAAGAATGAGGATGAATGTGAGAAGCTTACTGTGTAATGTCTCAGTTCGAGAAGATTTTTAGGTATGTGTGTAATTGTAGACAAATTGAAAACAATGAGTAAGCATCAAGAGTTAAAGACATGCTTAAATACTGTCCTGAACCAAGGCTTAAGCACCCAATAAATCTGCAGTGATCTTGTAGCACAGATATGTCATGTCAACACTCCCTTACTGACTTTAGTGAAGTGTTATGGGTACATCTGCTGCTTCCAGTGAAAAATAGTCAGGATTTAAAGTCATCGCTATTGCTGCAGGAGTTTTCTGTAATAGCTGCCAAGTGGGAGGGAGGAGGGTAAGACGGCAGCAGAGGAAGCAGTAACCTTCCTGTTTCAAGAGAAGGAACAAATCAATCAGTAGCTGTATGTAGAGAATTGGAGAACTTGCCCAACATCTGTCAGATGAAAAACTGACATGCTGCAGCAGAATCTGCTTTGTAACCAAGCGTTGTGGGTGTTCTGGTTTCAGAGAGGTATTCTGAGAGCTCTGTGAAGTTCTTTATATGGTACAAAGGTGGGATATCAACGGTAGTGCATACATACATAAATTTTAAGCAGTCCCTTAGCAATAAGTATAAATAGAGCTTTATATCTTTCATCTTCTTTCACTAAGCTCTTGTGTCTGGATTACTACAAGCAATGTGACACTTTGATATAAGTGGACCGCCAACCAAAATGTGCAGTGAGTACACTAAAAAAGGTGGTGGTTGTTTCAGCATGACTAAACAGTTTAGAGGGAGGTTTCAGTAGCATACAGAAGTTGCCCAGCTCGTGGTAGCATGCAGAAACAATCCTTTAATCTCGGGAGCTCCCTGGGAAATGCAACACCCTGGAATGGGGATGTCCACTAAGTGAACCCCAGTGCTTCTGGTGTCTGCTCAGAGGAAGCTGTTTTGTTGTAAAGATAACTATTTCGATTTTGGCTAGTGGGAATGAAAAGATGATCAAAAATACTGCTAAGTTATTTTCGAACAGAAAAATTTGAAGGCGCAAAGTAGGGGCATTTAGGTTCCTAACTAGGATGTATTGAAGTCTTAGCAATCTTTCTGTGGGGCAGTGGTCTAAACAATGTTGTAAAACAGGTGAGTGAATCACTGAGTGCTGATTCCTAGTTTTCACCCTTTGCTGGTCAGCCTGATAGCAGCTCCCTAATGAGCAGCAAGAGTTGAGCACTCAGAAGTAAAATGTCCAAGGCTGCTCTGAGCCACACAGACTTGCAGCAATACCTGCAGTGTCAAACATACCATGATGAGCACTGGGTTAGTGGACAATGTCTACACATATTGAATGAAAGCCTGACTAATGGCTGCCCAATCTCAACAGAGCAAGGTTTTACCTAATAGTTTGGGCTAAGTAAAGGTATTTGCTTTCTTCAAGGTTTTGTGCCACAGACTATCACAATACCTTTATTTTTGAATGGCTTTGAAAATATTGTTATGCAAAGGAATGGCAGAGATTCAAAAGGTAGGACGATATAAGGATTAAACTTGTCGTAGTTCAGCCCCGATCGGGACCAGACTACGCAGTCTCTCTCTCATTCCCCCCACCCTCTGAGAGAATAGCGGGAGATGATCTAAGAAAAACGGCCCAAGGTTTGAGATAAGGACAGGGAGAAATCCTTAAAGTTACCGTTACGGGCAGAACAGACTCGACTTGGGGAAAACTATTCATTTATTACTAAAAACAGCAGGATAATGAGAGAGAGAACAAGATAACTTCTCTCCACTCCTCCTTCTTCCCAAGCTTAACATTATCTCTACTACCTTCCTCCCCTCCGAGCGGCGCAGGGGGGAAGAGGGAATGGGGGTTGCAGTCAGTTCATTCATCACGTGTTGTTTTACGCCGCTGCTTCATAGTCAGGAGGAGAACTCCTTGCATTCCTCCCCTGCTCCATTGTGGGGTCCCACCCACATACGCCACAGTCTTTCCTGAAACTGCTCCGGTGTGGGTCATGCACACGAGCAGGGCTACGACCTCATTGGCATCATGGAGACGTGGTGGGGTGACACATACGACTGGAGCGTCAACATGGAGGGGTATAGGCTTTTTAGAAAAGACAGGAAGGGGAGACGAGGAGGAGGTGTCGCTCTCTACATCAGCAACCGGCTGGAGTGTGTGGAGCTCCACCTGGGGATGGAGGAGGAGCTGACAGAGAGCTTATGGGTCAAGATTAGAGGATGGGGACGGACAGGAGACATTACGGTGGGGGTCTGTTACAGGCCGCCTGGCCAGGAGGACAGAGCAGATGAAGTGCTCTATAGGCAGATAGGAGCAGCCTCACGGTCACAGGCCCTGGTCCTCATGGGGGACTTCAACCACCCTGACATCTGTTGGAGAGACAACACGGCAGGGCACAGGCAGTCCAGGAGGTTCCTGGAATGCGTGGATGACAACTTCCTCCTGCAGGCGATAGAGGAGCCGACAAAGAGGGGTGCCATGCTCGACCTTGTGGTCACCAACAAGGAGGGGCTGGTGGGGGACGTGAAACTAAAGGACAGCCTTGGCTGCAGCGACCATGACATGGTGGAGTTCAAGATCCACGGGGCAGCAAGGAAAATACATGGCAAGCTCTCTGCCCTAGACTTCAGGAAGGCGGACTTCGGTCTCTTCAGGGACCTGATGGGCCAAGTGCCATGGGAGGTGGCCCTGGAGGGAAGAGGGGCCCAGGAAAGTTGGTCTATATTCAAGGAGCACCTCCTCCAAGCTCAGCAGAGGTGCATCCCGATGAAAAACAAGTTGGGCAAAAAGGCCAGGAGGCCGGCGTGGATGAGCAAGGAGCTCCTGGACCAACTAAAAGTAAAAAAGGAAGCCTATAGAGGGTGGAAGCGGAGACAGGTAGCCTGGGAGGACTACAAAGAGGCTGCGCGAGTGGCCAGGGATAAGGTAAGGAAGGCCAAAGCCCTGGCAGAACTGAATCTGGGCAGGGATATAAAATGCAACAAGAAGAGCTTTTATAGGTACGTAGGGGACAAAAGAAAGTCCAGGGAAAATGTAGGCCCCCTCCAGAAGGGAACTAGTGTCCTGGTTACCCAGGACATGGAGAAGGCTGAGGTTCTCAATGACTTTTTTGCCTCAGTCTTCACCGACAAGAGTTCCTGTCCCACCGCCCAAGCTGTAGAAGGTGCAAGCAGGGACTGCAAGGATGAAGAACTGCCCACTGTACTCGAAGAGCAGGTTCAGGATCATCTGAGGAACCTGAAGGTGCACAAGTCCATGGGTCCTGAGGGAACTAGCGGATGAAGTTGCCAAGCCACTGGCTATTGTATTTGTCGTGGCGGTCTGGTGAGGTCCCCGATGACTGGAAGAGAGGGAACATAACCCCAATTTTTAAAAAGGGGAACAAGGAAGACCCAGGCAACTACAGGCTGGTCAGCCTCACCTCTGTGCCTGGCAAGGTCATGGAGCAGATTCTCCTGGAAACCATGCTAAGGCACATGGAGAGCAAGGAGGTGGTTGGTGACAGCCAACATGGCTTCACCAAGGGCAGATCGTGCCTGACCAATTTGGTGGCCTTCTATGACGGGGTGACGGCATCGGTGGACAAGGGACGAGCAACTGACATCATCTACCTGGACTTGTGCAAAGCTTTTGACACTGTCCCGCACGACATCCTTCTCTCTAAACTAGAGAGACATGGGTTTGATGGATGGACCACTCGATGGATAAGGAGTTGGCTGGATGGCCGCACTCAGAGAGTGGTGGTCAACAGCTCAATGTCCATGTGGAGACCTGTCACGAGTGGCGTCCCTCAGGGGTCCGTGCTGGGCCCGGCCCTGTTCAACATCTTTGTCAATGACATGGACAGTGGGATAGAGTGCACCCTCAGCAAGTTTGCCAATGACACCAAGTTGTGTGGTGCCGTCGACAGGCTGGAAGGGAGGGATGCCATCCAGAGGGACCTTGACAGGCTGGAGAGGTGGGCCCGTGCCAACCTCATGAAGTTCAACCAGGCCAAGTGCAAGGTCCTGCACCTGGGTCATGGCAATCCCAGGCACAAATACAGACTGGGCGGGGAATGGATTGAGAGCAGCCCTGAGGAGAAGGACTTGGGAGTGCTGGTGGATGAGAAGCTTAACATGAGCAGGCAATGCGCCCTTGCGGCCCAGAAGGCCAACCGCATCCTGGGCTGCATCAAGAGGAGCGTGGCCAGCAGGTCGAGGGAGGTGATTCTCCCCCTCTACTCTGCCCTGGTGAGACCCCACCTGGAGTACTGTGTCCAGTTCTGGAGCCCCCAACACAAGAAGGACATGGACCAGTTGGAGAAGGTCCAGAGGAGGGCCACGAAGATGATAAAAGGGCTGGAGCACCTCTCTTATGAGGACAGGCTGAGAGAGTTGGGGCTGTTCAGCCTGGAGAAGAGGAGGCTCCGGGGAGACCTGATAGCGGTCTTCCAGTACCTCAAGGGGGCCTACAAGAAAGGTGGGGAAAGGCTGTTTAGTAGGGCCTGTTGCAATAGGACAAGACGTAATGGTTTTAAAATAGAGGGGGGTAGATTTAGATTAGAAATTAGGAAAAAATTTTTTACGATGCAAGTTACAGAACACTGGAACAGGTTGCCCAGAAAGGTGGTGGAGACCCCATCTCTGGAAACGTTCAAGGCCAGGCTGGATGAGGCTCTGAGCAACCTGATCTAGTCAGGGATGTCCCTGCTCCTTGCAGGGGGGTTGGACTAGATGACCTTTGAAGGTCCCTTCCAACCCTAACCATTCTATGATTCTGTCTTCCACGGAGTGCAGTCTCTCCGGAACGGCTGCTCCAGCGGGCCCTCCACAGGCCACAGCTGCCTTCAGGCATCCACCTCCCCCAGTGTGGGGTCCTTCACGGGCTTCAAGTGGGTCTCTGCTCCTCCGTGGACCTCCATGGGCTGCAGGGGGACAACCTGCTCCACCATGGTCGTCACCACAGGCTTCAGGGGAATCTTGGCCAGGAGCTGCATTACTCCTCTCCCTCCTTCACTGACCTTGGCGTCTGCAGCCGTTCCTCTCACAAGAAAAAATTCTTCACAACAGGCTGGCAGACGCCTCTCAGAATCCCTTCACATCATCCATCTCATTTCCTCTCCACTTCTTGCAGCCGGGCTGGGCTGAGTTGGGCCCAGTCGGCCACCTGGCAAGAGGCCAGAGGGTGAGGCCTGCAAGGCCCACGAGGCCCGTGCCTCACCCTCTGCGTCTCTGCCCCCGCTCAGCTTCTTCACATCTTCTCTTCTCTTTTTTTTTTCCTGTTTTCCCCTTCTTAAATACGTTATCGCAGAGGCGTTACCATGGAACATTCTGCTACCAATCGTCTTGGCCATGGCCAGCAGTGGGTCTGCCCTAGGCCCAGCCGAGTCCACTGAACAAAGGGGAGCAACTTCTAGCAGTTTCCTACAGAAGCTGCCACCTTAGGCCCCCCTCTCACTAAACAAAACCACAACAAAACTGTAAGTTTCAAAATATGTATGTAATTCTTGCCCTTTTCAAAAATCGTTTAAAAATCGTGTGTAATGAAAAAGACCCCAATAGATCTATAACGTGAATAAGCAGCAACAATAGAAAATATCTTATACCCATCACATTTAATTGTTTTTACAAGCAAAGTACATTTGGAAAGAGCCCTTCTGCTTTTTATAGTGGACCACTTACTGTTTCTGTCTCCTTCTGCTAAAACTCCTAAGTAACTTACTTTCATAGCATCTCTTGGCAATTCATACATCTACCTTTGTTTTAGGGGCATGCAGTGTTGAGTTTTAGCCAGATGGTCTAGACAGATGATAAAAAAGTATGAAATGATACACTAGGGCACTTATCTCCTGCTGCCCTGTTGCTCTGAACAAACAGTTAATGAAATCTGAAATTGAAATAGCTAAAAATGTGTACTGCAGTACAGTGGACATTCACACATCCCTCTGGTATTCAATTGTCTTTTAAAGATGACTTCTGCAGAAAAGTTTCCTTTTAGTCCCCATTTCTGGACAAATTCCTAGCGAGTTGGTGACAGTACAGCTGGGCAAAGAACGTAATTATTTATTCTGTGTTAGGAATGTCATATATCTTATTCTGGAAATTGCCCATAGAATTAGACTGTTCTTCAGTGTGGTTTGTTATTCACCAAATAATTTCTGCTGACATTGTTGGAGGGAATCATAAAATCATAGAATCATAGAATCATTAGGGTTGGAAGTGACCCTTAAAGGTGATCTAGTCCAACCCCCCTGCAAGGAGCAGGGTCATCTCCAATCATATCAGGTTGCTCAGAGCCCCATCCAACCTGGCCTTGAATGTTTCCAGGAATGTGGCATCTACCACCTCTCTGGGCAACCTGTTCCAGTGTTTCACCATCCTCATTTAAAAAAAAAAATTATTCCTGATGTCTAGTCTGAATCTATCTTCATCTGTTTTTTAAAACCATTACCCCTTGTCCTGTCACAACAGGCCTTGCTGAAGAGTTTCTTCTCATCTTTCTTATCAGCCCTCTGTAGATACTGGAAGGTTGCTATAAGGTCTCCCCAGGTTGCTATAAGGTCTCTCCTCTTCTCCAGGCTGAACAGCCCCAACTCTCTCAGCCTGTGCTCGTAGGAGAGGTGCTCCAGCCCTCTGATCATCTTTGTGGCCCTCCTCTGGACTCTGTCAACTGGTCTATGTCCTTCTTGTGTTGGGGGCTCCAGAGCTGGACACAGTACTCCAGGTGGGGTCTCACCAGGGCAGAGCAGAGGGGGAGAATCACTGAATGAATGCTTGCTAGCAATTCATTGTGAGATCTTGCAATTCAAAATTTGAACCCTTTGATAAGACATGAGGTGCATGTTAAGCTTCTGCCTTTGGCATTGAGAACATAGCCCTTAGAACCAGATTTCTAGTGTACAATTACAAGTTCAGTATTTTCTTAGAACACTCTGTAATCATTCATACTCACTGTACATTTGCTGGGATGTTTGCCGAAAGCGATGTACAAAGGGCATGGACATACAAATCATGAATGTCTTTAGAACTCTGAATAAATATTCATCAAATATATTCTGCACTTTTCATTCTGTTCCTCCTGATATTAGATGTTACCAAAGCTAATATCAAAGCATTGGAGGTGTGACAAATCTTCAGATATAGTGCTGAAATTATGATAGGTAAAGTTAAAAAGGATACGGAGCAGAAAAGGCAGTAGATTTTGTCTGAAAAACCTTTGTAAAGTAAACGTCTTGGAATTCTGTTCTCCTGCTTTGTGCGTATGAAATCTGACTTGATCCTGCTGGAATTTGAGCCCAGGGCTGTGGATGACAGCCCTCCATCTCTAAATCTCTGATCAGATCTTACTGCTCACATCCCATCTGTCTTGTTATTTGAGAAGAGATCACTTTCACAACAGCTACCCTATTATAATGTGATGCTGCAGAATAACACAGAGGCCGTTGCAATATATTGTGGAATATATTTTTTTTTTAGCCATTAATAAAGCTTTCCAATTTTGATGAATTTGTAGAATGCTTAGATTCACTAATGCAAGAGGGTTATAGGTTAAATCCATGTCTAGTGTAAGATTTATTCACTCAATTATGTTTTTCCCAAAGGGGTTTCATCGCTGTACAAGGTAATGCATGAATGTGCTCAGTCTTTCATTTTAGCTTGAATACACTTTCAGGACTTTTGAATCCCAGCAGCAATAAATTGTAGACCATATTTTTTCCTTGAAAGTTAATCAAGGGTAGAGGGCTTCCCTTTATGCAGCTATGAGTGTGTAACAACACACGTGCCCCTACACACGCATACACTGTTAGGAATTGCATCACTGTTGTCACAACTATTAGTTCTGCTGCAATGACTGCAAATTTACCAGTAATAACAAGAAGAATAATTAACCCCTTTCCACAACAACAAAATTTAAGAAATGTGTAATGAGGAAAAAAATTTTTGTTGGTGCATGGGCATGGACAGTATTGTGAAGTTAGCCAAGTCTGAGTTTGGCAATTTCTGTTTATCTACTTGTAATCAAGAAGAATGAATTTTCTTGCTTTCCTAGCTAAACACACGTAGGTGTCCACTCGAGGACTGAAAGGCTACAATGCAGATGTCAGTTGTCAGCTGCAACATGTTGCTTTCTTTTGTTTTTTTAAGGTCCTTCATACCTGGAATCAGAAAGAGGAATTTTCCAGATGTTCTGTTGATCATCCCGTTTAAAATAACCCTTCAAAGATGTTCTGTTGATCATCCCATTTAAAATAACCCTTCAAAGAAGTAAAAAATTATGAGGTTTTCTATCATGGTTTTTTCCAGTCTTATTCTGTAAAATTCTTGAACTTAAGAAGTCAACTTTATCACTGTTTTGAAGGTGTGATCTGTGGGTGTCTCCCCACAAGATGCTGAATATTTTGTTTCAGCTGAGTAGAGTATATCATTCTGTGCATGGCAATATCCTACACATGTGAATAGTCCTCTGCTCATTTTGAGAATCTTATCCTGACCTGATTTTTTTTTTTTTTTTGTGGCTTTACTATGCAGGGTGGCATACTTGGGAAATCAGAAACAGGTTCATAAGTATTGCTCCTTACCTGTTGTAATTGGCTTTAGTGAGGTTGCAGTAGTTCACAGCAGTGGTGAATTTGCTATTCAGATTTTTTTCCCAGAATATATGGGACATATGTGTCTATTCCCACATACGGACTGATGATCTCACATCTGGATTTCCTGGCCTCCTGAGTCAGGTTTCTATCTCCTAGGAGCTAGATAGTGAGAAAAAGAGAAATCCGAGGCAGCTACTGCATTTTCTGGCTTAGCAGCTCTACAAGATGAGGATGCAGTGTAGAAGGATTATAGGAAATCATGATTGTTAGTATACTTTCTAGTTAATTTTGATTTCATGAGATTTTCTGCTGCCTGGCAGCACAAATTGCCTAAACAAAAGGTTAATTAACATACATCCTCTGGGGTGAACTTTCTAATCAATAGCAGTTTTAATTTATATCAGAATTAACTAATGGGACATTTTAAACAGCATTACTTTCAGTTTATAATTTTCATGTTCATTTTGTTTTGAACAGAATGATCTTCTGACAATAGGGTAAGGATTGCAGCAAGTTACAAAATATTTCTCTTAGCTCCCTCTCACATATGCAGCGGCTGGTTCCTGAGTTTGATTAATATTTTCTGTTCAATTATTAAAATAATGGCATTTATATGGAGGTTTTGTGATGCTATGGGTTTTAAGTTGTTTTAAATTCCCTCTAAGCTGCTTTCATTTTATGATTCTAAAAATACCATTTGTGAGCTCTCCTTAAAATGCTTTTGTTGTTCCTTGTTCCCTAATGTGTTTGTCATAGATTGCAACTAGGTTCTGTTTTAAGGCAAACCAAGAGTATCCCTCAACAGTCATTTATGCCTTGTTGCATCCATCATGTATAGAACAGTTTCTCCCTCAACTGCCAGGAGCACTGGAAGCACAGTTGTCAGGATTTAAAGTGAATGAAGAGTGACTTAACAGGCAGAAATTATGTTTCCCATATGAGCAAACATCCATTCATAATTTCTTGGAAATCTTGGGGCTGTTAGAGCCAAAACATGAACGTGGCTCAGTGCAAACAGCGTGCAGTGAGTGCACACTGATACCAAGAATCCTTTGGTTGGCTCAACAAACAATCAGAAAAGCCTTTCGCTCTTGAGTATTTCTGTAATTATGGGCGCTAGGATGGTTTCACTGACATTCGTGGTATCGTGTTAGAAAACTCAAAAGTGGTCAGATAGTCCACTGTTTTACCAAAGTATGAGGGTCTTACAGGTTTCAAGAACTCGTGTGCCAAGGATTATTGGCTTTGCTCTTCATATTATTGTCACTGCTTCTACTGATAGGAGGTTTTTGCAGTTTTGTGTAAAATGCTTCAATGTTATTCCTAGAAAGCAAAATCAGAGCTATGCTGCTGAGGTGGGCCATCACACCACATGAGAAACAAATGGCAAATAAATGGTGGCCATCAGTCTTCCAGGCTTCACTGTTGTAGCTTTTCACCAGAGCAACAGACTGCTATTGTGGACTTGTCTAATTTGCCTGGGATACCTATGCTGTGTAAAGTAAAATGCTGTTGAAATGCATGAATAGATTTATGTAAACCTTCTGTATTTTGAAAGCAGACTGAGGTGATTTCAGATTAACATCTTCTTCTAAAGCCATTTCCAGACAAAAACGTAGTACTTGAAAAGCAACCTTTGATGAAATAAAGCCTATTTATGTATGAGTGTTGGCCATAGTCCCTGTCACCATAGTAACTGAAGCCCAGATTCACAAAATCATCTAATTCCCATTTAAGAACCTGAGTACCTCTGAAGTTCTGGTCCTAAGTGTTTCCCAAGTAAATGTGAATTCACTGTACAGGCCTTTTTTTTTGAATTTCAAGAAATTATCCCTTTTTCATCTTTTTTTTTTTTTTTCCTTAAGCAAGAAGGCTCTAACTACAGATATAATGATTTTGTGTACTCGGGCCATCAAGTCATAGTATGGAAATATGTTGAAGAGGTGGATCTAAAATATTATGCTGGAAATGGTCAGTTCCTGAGCTTCTGGACATGTGGGATCAGTGTACTTCATCACTCCTATGGATCCGTTTTATACAGAATCATAGAATCATAGAATCATAGAATGATTAGGGTTGGAAGGGACCTTCAAAGGTCCTACTGAATAGCCTCTCCCCATCTTTCTTGTAGGCCCCCTTGAGGTACTGGAAGACCGCTATCAGGTCTCCCCGGAGCCTCCTCTTCTCCAGGCTGAACAGCCCCAACTCTCTCAGCCTGTCTTCACAGGAAAGGTGCTCCAGCCCTCTGATCATCTTCATGGCCCTCCTCTGGACCTTCTCCAACTGGTCCATGTCCTTCTTGTGTTGGGGGCTCCAGAACTGGACACAGTACTCCAGGTGGGGTCTCACCAGGGCAGAGTAGAGGGGGAGAATCACCTCCCTCGACCTGCTGGCCATGCTCCTCTTGATGCAGCCCAGGATGCGGCTGGCCTTCTGGACTGCAAGGGCGCATTGCCTGCTCATGTTGAGCTCCTCATCGACCAGCACTCCCAAGTCCTTCTCCTCAGGGCTGCTCTCAATCCATTCTCCACCCAGCCTGTATTTGTGCCTGGGATTGCCATGACCCAGGTGCAGGACCTTGCACTTGGCCTGGTTGAACTTCATGAGGTTGGCACGGGCCCACCTCTCCAGCCTGTCAAGGTCCCTCTGGATGGCATCCCTCCCTTCCAGCCTGTTGACGGCTCTACACAGCTTGATGTCATCAGCGAACCTGCTGAGGGTGCACTCTATCCCACTGTCCATGTCACCAACAAAGATGTTGAACAGGGCCGGGCCCAACACGGACCCCCGAGGGGCTCCACTCGTGACCAGTCTCCACTTGGACATCGAGCCGTTAACCACCACTCTCTGAGTGCAGCCATCCAGCCAACTCCTTATCCATCGAGTGGTCCATCCATCAAACCCATGTCTCTCTAGTTTAGAGAGAAGGATGTCGTGCGGGACAGTGTCAAAAGCTTTGCACAAGTCCAGGTAGATGATGTCAGTTGCTCGTCCCTTGTCCACCGATGCCGTCACCCCGTCATAGAAGGCCACCAAATTGGTCAGGCACGATCTGCCCTTGGTGAAGCCATGTTGGCTGTCACCAACCACCTCCTTGCTCTCCATGTGCCTTAGCATGGTTTCCAGGAGAATCTGCTCCATGACCTTGCCAGGCACAGCGGTGAGGCTGACCGGCCTGTAGTTGCCTGGGTCCTCCTTGTTCCCCTTTTTAAAAATTGGGGTTATGTTCCCTCTCTTCCATCAGGAACCTCACCAGACCGCCATGACTTCTCAAATACAATAGCCAGTGGCTTGGCAACTTCATCCGCCAGTTCCCTCAGGACCCACGGATGGATCTCATCAGGTCCCATGGACTTGTGCACCTTCAAGTTCCTCAGATGTTCCCGAACCTGCTCTTCGAGTACAGTGGGCAGTTCTTCATCCTCGCAGTCCCTGCTTGTGCCTTCCATAGCTTGGGTGGCGAGACAAGAGCCCTTATCAGTGAAGACTGAGGCAAAAAAGTCATTGAGTACCTCAGCTTTCTCCATGTCCCGGGTAACCAGGACACCAGTTTCCTTCCGGAGGGGGCCTACATTCTCCTTGGACTTTCTTTTCTCCCCTACATACCTTTAGAAGCCTTTCTTGTTGCTTTTTATATCCCTGGCCAGATTCAATTCCATCAGGGCTTTAGCCTTCCTCACCTGATCCCTGGCCATTCACACAGCCTCTTTGTAGTCCTCCCAGGCTACCTGTCTCTGTTTCCACCCTTTCCTCTTCACTTTCAGTTGGTCCAGGAGCTCCTTGCTCATCCACGCAGGCCTCCTGGCCTTTTTGTCCGACCTGTTCTTCATCGGGATGCACCTCTGCTGAACTTGAAGGAGGTGCTCCTTGAATGTGGACCAACTTTCCTGGGCCCCTCTTCCCTCCAGGGCCGACTCCCATGGCACTTTGCCCATCAGGTCACTGAAGAGGCTGAAGTCCGCCTTCCTGATGTCCAGGGCTGAGAGCTTGCCGTGTAGTTTCCTTGCTGCCCTGTGGATCTTGAACTCCACCATGTCATGCAGCCAAGGCTGTCCTTCAGTTTCACATCCCCCACCAGCCCCTCCCTGTTGGTGAGCACAAGGTTGAGCATGGCACCCCTCCTTGTCGGCTTCTCTGTCGCCTGCAGGAGGAAGCTCTCGTCCATATAGCTGACTTGAAAGCATTTTGTCTTTGACCATCTCCTTTCACATTGTATTTCACAATTTTTTTTCAGAGGAACAGGTTAATATTAAAGAGTCAGCAATACATATCTGGTTACTGAGGTAGCTATCTTCATTTGTGATTGATATGTTTCAAGATTAGGATCCAGGCATTGTTTCAGAGCAGGAACTGGAGTAGGAACCATCAGGTGGATCTCAGCATTGGGAAGAGGTCTGCCAAGTGGCGCATCCTACCAAGGAGTGAGGCAGCTATTTCTTCACAGGCTATAGACTCTGGTGTATCCATTGGCTGATAACCATAAATAACACTGATTGAGTCTAGATGTGCCAGATGTGTGAGTCCTTAAACTTCAGAAAGAAGACAATGGAAGACGATTGCTAGCCATGTGCGGGTGTTTGAGAATGGCACTCGTTGTCACAACTCCTGTGCTTTGATCCCCAGCGCAGCTCAGGATTGCTTGGAGCCAGTCTCAAGAAACCCCCAGTACACAGATGTTGCACAGGCTCATCTACAAAACTACCTTAGTCCCATTCAATGTCACCCCAAAATAAAAATGCAAAGACTAAATAAAAGTAATGGAAGACTCAATAAGTAAGAAGTCTGTATTTGACTCCTGCACCACAGAATAAGTCTAACTGTTGTTGAATAGTATGAGAAGTGCTGGGTTATGCTTTTGAAGCTATGCTTAGTTACTTGCACTTTACAAACAAAAATACCAGTTAACGTGTAAATAAGTCAAACTTATTTGATTTTGATGGCAAATCTATTGTGTAAATGGGTTGTAGACAGTTATTGCTTGTTGTATGTCCATTCTCTGGCTCCAACAGGGAAAAGAGATTGAATAGGGTCATAGTGTCCGGAGTTTCAGAAAAAAAAATTGCTGAATTGTTTTAACTGGTTGCAAAACCACAACAACAGCAAAAAAAAAAAAACAACAAAACCACTATAGCTGGAGAGATCACAGAAGTACACAGTTTAAAGGCCAAAACTGATCTAGAAACAAATTCCATTAAAGAAAAGTTAAACAAAGAATAAAGTTTAAAAAAGATTGGAAACAATGGTGTGTTGTTTTTACAAAAAAAAAAAAAGGAAAAAAAAGAAGAAAAAATCTAGCTTATTAATTTTGTTAATTTCTTATGTGAGGTTACTTGAAAGATTAAGCACTGTAAAAACTTGAAAATGTGAAACTGTCAGAACATCTAAGTGTGCTTTTTTTTTTCTTTTTATCTTTTTTTTTTTTTTTCCTGGAACAGCCTTTACAAGTTTATACTTGTTATACTGCTGGAAAACAGCCAACTGTCATGCTCCCCTTTCCAAGAATCAGAAAACGAGGTGAAGCAACTTCTGACCAGTTACCAGCAAATATCCCTAGGGCAGGTAGGCAGGCCTCATGCCAGTGATGCTTGCTGGCATTAGCAGAATTAATTACACACTGCAACACTGAGGAACGAATCTCTCCAGCAGGAGCTCAGAACATGTGGAAAGGTTAGAGATCAGGACTGACTTAGTAAGATTGGTAAGAGTGGTGATTGTGCTCCAAAGGTACTGAAGCTGAGGTTAAGCGGGGTAAGAGTAGCTGTGTTTGATGCACAAGGCATTTAGATGCCTTCCTTTGGCAGGCAGCAGAAGGAGTTGGATGTGTTCAGCATAAGACATCTCAGCCTTAAGCAGACTTCTAGCTTAGGTTACGTGAGCTGCCTACTGTGGAGCCTGTGGCTTTAGAGTGACTCTAAAGGGAGATGTGCTCTGGTGCCCACAGTGTAGATGTTTTAAGGTGATATGAATGTACACACACACACCCTTTAATTTGTTAGCATAGCCTATGAATAGGATATTCCCCATATTACTGGTAGAAGTGATACCTCTGGCTGGTACTGTGCTGTCTTGAGTGTTCACCTTTGAAGTCAATCTTGATGCATTTTTCATTTCTGCTTGGGGTGATGCCTAAATAAAAAACTTACGATCTGTGTTAGGTAAGAGGATTTTGGAAAGAGAAAATGCGATGACCTTAGTTGTTTGGTGTTTCTTATGAAGAAAACACTATGATGAAGACATCTCATGCTGAAGTTGCCCTACACAGCAACTGAGATGATATGCTAGTCCATGTACAAAATCTTCCTACTGCTGTTTGGTTTTAGTTTTGCTTCCTCATGGTGAATCCTAAGATTTGCTGCAAAAATTCTTGAAATTTTAATACATGAATGATTTACAAACTGATTCAGATTTATTTGTGATTTTCTATTTGGCAATTAGTTTGCGCAAATACAGTTTGGAATGGTTTATTCATGACATGTTTGATGTTTATGGCTAGTCCTCCTTGAACGGTTGCCTAAAATACGAGTTATTTTTTTCCAGTTTCCTTCCCAGTTGACTTGAATAGCAGGTGGTGAATGTTCATTTGAAGAACGTATGGTATAAATTTGCAGAATCATTTGTGTCCTAATTGATGAAAATACCAGGATTCACAAGTTTTTTTACCAATCTTTGGCAATTGTTCAAGCATCACAGTAAACAGATCTGACTGATGTTTCTCACAAAAAAAAATACCCACAAAGTGGTTTTAAACTCATGTAGCTATTGATCTTCCCGCTCTACACTGAAAAATAACTATTTAATTTCAAAGGAAACAGTTACCCAGGGGTTTCTGCCACATCTAGAAAGTTGTAGGAGTTACAGGCTTCTGTCAGTGAGAGAAGTTATATTTGTGTGTTAGAACAAACTGTACCAACAGGTAGCCTGCAGTGTCAGATTTTATGGTTTTCATGATTCTTTCCCACTGTTTTGCTCTTCTGGTTATATGCGGTGCCGTAATACCACCATAAATTTTAGTTTGCTCTATCAATATCCCTGTGTGACACTGAACGCCTTCTGGATGTGCACTTTGTAATGGGAGTCAAGAGCTTCTGGTCAGGGTGTGTGCTTCTCATACGCATTGTTCATCAAAGCATCCTTTCCCGCAGGAAGATGTTTTGTAGCCATTAAAGAGCTCCTGCTCTTCTAAAGATGATGTGCGAGGGCAACTCCAGGCATCCATCCTACTGTGCTGCTAGCTTTGCAGAATTGGAGAGGGGATTTATTTGGTGAAGACCAACTATGACCCTTTGTAAGCAAGCGGGTATTTCCACAGCGTGCCTCCAGTGAATCGGGCAGTGCCTAGGAGAATAAATGTAACGGATTATAAGGCTTCAATTCAGATGGCTGAGCGTGGATGCCGAAGGAAAGCAACGCTTTCAAATAGAAAGGGAGGGATTTTTCCATCACCTACCTATGCCAAGTGGCACTTCTGAGGTGCCTTCCAGCTAATCATTTATTTCATACGTTCAAGGAGTGAACTTCAGTGTTGCTGTAAGCAGCAGTAGTGTAACAGGGTGAGATCCTAATCACTCTTGTGCAAGCAGAAATGGGAAGAAGTTGGGTTCGGAGTACGCCTTTCAAGTAAAATGGTCAGGAAACAAGTTTATGTGGATGTAAGCAGTGAGGATAAATAGAGCAGTGTGTGCCTATTTCACAGTTAGCATGTGCTCTGAATGGTTTAAATTTAGGTATTGTCAGTATGAGAAAGGAAACCGAAACAGAAATGGGGACTGAGCAGACTTTGGGAGAGAACTATAAAGGATTATTTATCCCAGTGCTTACCTTATGCAGGTATTAATCCAAGGGCAAATCCTTCAATTTGATGGACCTCTGCTGAGTTAGCTGCACAGGTTGCAGAGATGATACAGCATAAGTTTCTGTTGAAAACATGGCTTTAAGAGAAAAAACTCAAACCTTTATAAGGGCTTTTTTTCATTAAATTAATGTTTTGCTGGAGGAAGACAGACCTGGTTGAATACCTTTGATTCTTAAAAATACGTATAGATTTCAGTTTGCTTTTGTTTGGATTAGGAATTGACAAGAATATAACTCAGTGCTGTGACATGCTGAATTGAATAGACCTTGTCTTTACAAAATAAGATGTAAGACATTTCCTACTCAGAGAAGGCTTGTCTTCTTAGTTTTTAAACCAGAGCGTTCCCCTTACGGATATAGCTGTATCTAGTTAAGCTAAGCTTAACTTCTGTCACTTCTGTCAGTGAGAAAGGAAAATTTGGGTTGTATGTTAAGCAGTGTGTGCTTCTTTACGGTATCCTTCTGCATAGGCTTAGATGAGGATACACACATCTTCTGTTCTTTTTTTTTCTTCATATACATAGAGAGAAAAACATATACAAAAGAACTACTGCTGCACATTAAGTTAAGCCTAAAAGCAGGGTGCAGGTCCTGGTGTCTGTAACAACCACAGCAGTTTACAAGACCTTAGGATCCCTCACTAAAGTTGATGGGAGTTTTTCAACTTACTGCTTTAATAGCTGGAGCTGACGCTTAATTCATAAATGAGGAAGGTTAAAATGCTCTTACCCAGAAAAGTAAGAGCAAACAGGACCCAAACCTAGCATTATAAGTTGCTGTTCAGCTTTTTACAGGTGTTCGCAAAATGGTACATTTGAAGAGAGTGGAAAAACTGATATAAAACATATTTGAGAAGTATGTAAAGCCTAGAAGCATGGATAAAAATCCATGTAAATCAACTGAATTTTGGGAGGCTGTAATGGAAATGGTATAGTATGGACATCTGTACCTTTATGGGAATGCTGCTCTGCAGCTCTGCTGCTGAGAACCACAAATTAAGAGCTGGTGGTGAGGAGGAACATGGGGCTTCTTGCATGAGGTAATAGCAGCCAGGCAGCAGCTTTGGAGAGCGTTCCTTTCATCTAACTTTGAGTGACACTGTGTACCTAAGGTAGCTGAACAAATCATTAGCCTTTACCTTCTGCAGAGCTGCCAGTGGCAATGTGGAGTGTCTAGTTCTAATTAAACTATTAATTCAGGCTGTTGGATTAGAGAAGTTAGATAATATGACTACTTCCTCAAAATATATGACTTGATTATAGATATCTTTAAAGATAAAGCCCATTTTTAATTATGTGTGTGTTAAATGTATAAAATGAGACAGCAAGCTTGGCTGAAAATTAATTGATTTTCCCTACCAGTGTTTATTTTAGAGTAGTAAGGCATTTTGGCTCAACTGCAGTGATGAAGATACAAAACTCTTACGGAAACTTTTAAAAAGGATTAAACACCAGCTAACAGAGAGGTCTCAGAATACAAGTGTGCACAGGGAAGCGTAGTGGAATGAGGTCATTTTCAGTGACTTCTGCCTGGACTGGCTTCTTGGCCATGTGTTATTGACCTCTTGTGTAGTGATCTGTGTGCTCTTGGGGAGGTGAGAGGATGGGGAGAAGGGATAGCGGGTCATGGTGAGTCTTTGATGGACTGCAAAGACGGAACATGCAGCTTACTCCAGTACCTAGCCTGAAAACAAAGTACCAGGTCAAGTTTCTCAGCCTTTCTGCCGTCTTCCCTGTGATGACACAATTGTATCAGCATGTTTAATGAAACAATTATCCTCTTAGTCATTTCTTCCAAAGGGTCCTTTAAAAAGTGGAAATTTGTAATACTATAAAATACCACTGCTGTTTGCAGCTGTGAGCTATAGTAGATCAAGCTATCCTTTTTCTACTGCAAGTCTTTAGTCCTGCTGCCGACAACCACCTTATATATGGCTATAAATCTTCCAGGAGTGTAATAAAGGTGAACTGCATTTCACTGTAATGGAGTATATCTTACATGAAGACAGAGAGCATTAGGAATTCTGTGACTAATAACCAGTGCTTCCCAATATTCATGTCAAAACAGAGGATGTAGTACTGTGAGCTACAGAAGCCATTCAGACGTATTGCAGTTTTCTATTCCGAAGTACTCTGATTTTATCACAGCAGTGCTGCACCAGTTCAGGAGTTTGTGGTATTCATTTTATAAACCTTATTCTGACTTCTTTGCAGCTCTTCTGCTCTGCACATCAGAAGTAATTCTGGAGAACCATGTTCCCTTCACTCAGTTGATACTGCTTTATTTATTTATTTTCCTTTTTTTTTTACATTAGAAATACTTTAGCCAGCATGTAAGTTTAACTTTGAAAATTCTACCTCTTTTGCAAATACTGGAATCATAGCAGTTATATGAGGCGCTTAGAGAGCCAAAATGCAAATAGGTACCTAATGAGATTCACAAAAGAACCTATTTCCTCTTGAAATCAATTAGAAATGTAACTTGGTTGTTTCTCTAGCTTTAGGAACATAAACACCTTTTAAAAATTGTTCTAATTCATGGTTGGACAACAGCATTATTAATCCCAATTCACCATTCCTGCATCCCAGCTATTGTCATTTTACCGTGTCTTTTGGTCAAATTAAGTGCTATGGTAAGCAAGTACAATTCCCGTGTAGAACTGCAGGTTGTTATTCCTGAGCAAAATTTGGTATTTTGCCTCACTGTGTCTCGCCTCCCACTCAGCCTGTGTGGCACAAAGAGGCTGACTGGGAAGGAGAGCAGAGGAAGAGTAGAAAATAGAAGAGGAGCAGCTTGATAAGAGCCTTCAGCGTGCGTTTTGTTGCTGCTTGTCAGCTTGCTCTTATGAAGAGATGTTACATATCAAGAATTTGCTTCTGTCACCTAGCTTTTAAACTCAAGAAGTATTGTGTGTGCACATACATGTCAATATGTGACCTGGACTAGTGCTTACAGAGGTAAAAACATAGAAAGCTTGATAATTTGGTGCTGTTGATGTTTTTTTCTTGGAACTGCACAAGCTTTTTATAATTTGTGTTGTATCAGGGTAACGATTCCAAGATCTATCCAATAGGACTGTATGTCATACAAAAATAAGCCACATACAAAATTATGTGCATAACCACCAAGACATGGCCTTCTTACTACCCCACTTTCTGGAGTTCCTTTCCCCTGAAGAAACAAAAGTCTAATGCTGTCCCGCTCTCTCCTGGAAGAAGAATTTAGGATTCTTGTTTGCCCTCCTTTCCACCTTTTCTGTATCTAGGTGAATGCAAGGAAAGGAGAATAAAGGCAGAATGATGTCAGGACTGAAATTCAGGGCGTGGCTCTGAGTGGTAACCCTACAGCTAGCTTAACTTCAACGGAGGCTGCTGCCTGGGTTGAGTTTCAGGTCCCTTCAGTCAGGTGTCCCGTAGGACACACGCGGGCGCTTCAAGCTGTAATGCAGGTGGTGGTGGGAAAGGCCGCACAGCTCACTGCAGGGGAAGGGGGAGCAGATGTCGTTCAGTGACCAGTGGGAGCCGGTCACAGGGATGAATGAGGCAGGCTGTCAGTTTAATACTCCATACCAAAACTTTTGTGATTGTCCCTGTCTTCATCCCTAACATGGTTTCTAAAGAGAGAAGGAGAAGTTTGGTTTCTCTGAACATGATCTTTAAGAATAATGTCTGGAGCTCTGAATGCTTGCAGCAGCTGTCCCCAGACAGATCTATTTCAGAAAGATCCTTATGAATTATTTCAGATGGTTTCTCAGAATGTTTAAAGCTTAAATCCATGACCTGCTGATGTCCTTGATAAAAGCTGAAATTCTTTCTTCATTTCCAAAAGACATAAAATACCTACCAATTGCATCAGATTTTAAAAATTTTAAAAGTTCTGAAGAAACTGAAGTCTCATTTGGGCCTATGAATCCATTTGTTGCATCCTGTACTGTCCAGTACTGTAAGACCTTCCTTCAACTGAGAAAAGTATTAATAGTATCATTTCAGTGGTCCTTTGCAGTGTTTTTTTTAGTCCTAATCATCAAAGCCATCGCAATTGTTTCTTTTCCAGTGTTTAATCTTTGATTTCTGCACCCATGCACCCAGCTCTACCACCCTTTGCCTGTGGCATTTGTGTTTCAGGCTGGACACATAAAACTTTAAGGCATTTCTCTCTGTTGTCCTATGGTTCAGGAAATTCTAGCTTGAATTTGTCGCGTAACCTTTTGTACAACTTACATTTAAATGCAACTGTGTCTTCAGTTTCTGTCTGTTCTAGTAAGGGAATCTCCTGTTATGGAGGAACATGCAAACTTTTAATGATACACATTTCGAACTAGAGATCACAGACTCTCCAAATGCTGGTCTATACCTTGGAATTACACAGATCAAAGTGCCAGCTGCTTGGAGAGCACTGATGTGTTATGTTGCTCATGGAAATGGTCTGCAGCAGGAGAGATGCACTGAGAAACCCTGTTACATCTTTCCTTGAAAGCCAGACAGCATTGCTGAGCAGTAATGTTTATGCTCTGGTTCAATTTTATTTGCTCTCCATGCACTGAAGCTGGTGTCTGTCAGATGGTTGTTACATTTCTTGCTAATATTAGTAGGAGTTTTATAAACGTTAATTCAGAGAAAGTTTATCAGGTGAAAAAAGTAAGAAAGATGACTGAATTGAAGCTGGTCCTCAGCCTCTGAAAAGACTCATCTTGCACACTGCAAAATTGTAAGAGATGCACAAACTAGCAGAGGTACTAAAAGATGCGTTAGATGGTCTTTGCAAAAGGCAGTTTAGATCCAAGGAGGTGCTGCCCAGGCATGAACTACATGCCCAGGCATGTAGTGTAGACGTGTCTCAAGAGACCAGCTTGCTTAAGTTTTCACAGTCTGGCTCACTGGAAGACATTAGGTTGCTTCTGGTTTAGGCTGTCTTTGTGGACTACAGAGATTACAGCCTTATGTGCATAAGGCACATAGGAAGCAAATGTTGCTTCTTGCCATCTAATGTTTGTTGTAGTAATGTAAGCAAGGAGCAAAGCTGTATGCTAAGGTTTCCCTATTGAATCCTGTGACCCTTAACTGGGATGCCTAGTATTTAAGTAGATGTTTTAGATGCTTTTTTTTTTTTTAGCTGAAAGATATTCTATCTGCTCCAAATACTTTACAAACTGTAAACTCCAATGGTTTGCAAATAAAACTGGGCTTTCTCAAGGACAGTGTAATTTTAATCGTATGCAGGCTTGATTCTGATCCCACTGAGGGACCAGACCGGCCATTCTATTCAGAGCCAGGCAGAACTGGCTTCTATTCTTAAAAACAGAGCCACAGTCACTGCAACATTGGAAAGAGTCTCCTGTGGGCAAAATGATTTGGGTTACACTTGTTGAAGTTTATTGTGCTATTTGGCAAAATCTGTCTACTTCTATTCATATCAGGTGTCAGAGTAGAAGAATTTATGCTGAGGAAAAACAAAATATATCACACAGCAATAAAACAGAAAGATCAGAAAATAACTGGATCTTTTTTTCTATTTTTCAGAATATTGCAACACTTTCACACTACTGCTGAAGATTACACCATAATTTTCACATCTGGATGCACAGCTGCACTTAAACTGGTAGCAGAGGCATTCCCTTGGATACCTGAAGGCTCAGAGCAACCCAGCAGTCAATTTTGTTACCTAACTGACAGCCACACATCTGTGGTGGGTATGAGGGGGATAACTGCCTCAATGAATATCTTGTCTGTTCCAATAAAACCAAAGGAAATTTTGTTATCAGAAGAAAACAAGTTGCCAGCTGGAGAACAAAACTGCACAACACCTCATCTTTTCTCTTATCCAGCTCAGAGCAATTTTTCTGGTACCAAATATCCCCTTTCATGGATACAGGACATACAATCTGGGAAACTCCACCCCAAGAAAATACCAGGGAAGTGGTTTGTTCTACTAGATGCAGCTTCGTATGTGAGCAGTTCTCCGTTAGACTTGGGAGTTCACCAAGCTGATTTTATCCCCATCTCATTCTATAAAATCTTTGGATTCCCGACTGGTTTAGGAGCATTATTGGTAAACAACCGGATTGCCCCTCTCTTAAGGAAAACCTATTTCGGAGGTGGAACTGCAGCTGCCTACCTTGCAGGAGAGGATTTTTATTTCCCAATTAAATCTATAGCGGAAAGGTAAGGCTTTATTTAACAAAACAGGTTTTCTTTTTGCTGGTACTGTTTGCATCAGACAGATGTCCTAGGGTTGATGCATGCACTAGGCTGTGACATCTGTGCTTCTTTAAGCAGTTGGATAGATATTTCACATCTAAGTCTTGTTTTCTTCGTAGTATTCTTTTATCCTTTCTAAAAAACATGACCTGAAGTATTTACCTTCCTTCCCTGATCTAGTTTGTCACAACTGTAAAAATATAAAGCTTCATTCAGTGATATAAAGGTCAATCCATCCAATTTTTCATTTGTATTTAAGGTACCTTAGTGAAACCCTGATTTGTTTTTGAAGCTCTGCACCTGGAGCAGCCAGGCCAAGGCTGATCACACAGTATAATGACCCTCAGTGAAACTGAAAAGTAAGGTTCATGTAGGTCACTGGAAAGGTGGCATGCTTTACTCTCAAGGAAGCTTTATCAGAATAACATGTGCAGTAAGATAAATTACCTAAGACAAATATTTGTAGTGCTCTTATTCCCTGACTGAGGTTCTGCAGAAGCTGTGAAGCTCTTCTACAGAAAATAGAGTACACCTAAAGGAGGTCAGACACACACACGTAAGGAAATGCAGGGCAATAGATAAGCTTCCTAACACATTGAAACACCACTCTTAGCGATGCTTGGTCTCTCTGTCTCTCCCTAATGCCAGCAACAGCTTACATAAATGCAGTAAAGTCTTCCTTCCTGTCTCACATCCAATACAGCTGCACAAAGGAAATGCTTGAGATCAGCATTTAATATTAACAGGTTGCCCAGAGAGGTGGTGGATGCCCCATCCCTGGAAACATTCAAGGCCATGTTGGACGGGGCTGTGAGCAACCTGATCTGGTTGGAGATGTCCCTGCTCCTTGCAGGGGAGTTGGACTAGATGACCTTTAAAGGTTCCTTCCAACCCAAACTATTCTATGATTCTATGAATCTATGATTAAATTATAGTCCTTGGGAGAGGCTAGAGGTGAAAAGGGGAAATTATTAAAAAAACACCTATTCATGCCTTTCATTTGTTTATGGATCTATATTCAGCAGCTCAATGTCCTGCATCTCCCATGATGTAAATGTCTGACCTTTCACTGTACATGTAGTAATGCATAATGATGCTTCATGTGTATGCACCTCTTCCAGGCGTGTTCTCTGAGTGCTACTGTGGGGTTTTGGTTCTGGACTGGTAAGTGCAGAGGCTGGCCACATTAGTCTTGCTCTCTTGCCATACGAGGCCGTGCATTATTTCTGAAACAGAAATTGATACAGTGAACATCCAGTTAATCTTTTAATTTAGAAATAAAAACAACAGGGAAACATTGGTGTTCTGACCTCAGTTTCTGATTTTTCAAACCAAAAAGGCTTTGAAGTGCAGCACTCACTGAAAGTCAGGATGAAAGGTCATAAAAATAATGGGATCCTAAGGTACTACTGCATCACCTGCAAACGAAGGAGAAATCCTGCTTTAATTTGACCTGAGCAGCAGGCTCTAATTTGTGAGTAGCTTTTCTAGAGGTAATCGACACATGACTCCTGAGACTGCATAGTGGATAAAAATATCTGAAATGCATTTTAGATCTCAATTTTGCTTTTATACTTTTTTTTTTTTTAATTAAAAGGGAAGAGGTACGTGGGAACCTTGAGGGGAGCTCTATCTCCAGTATCTTTTTCAGGAGTTTTCAGAGGTTGACTAATTATAAGACTTTCAGGTATTTGAGGCTCGCACTGCTTTGAAGGGCTTTTTTTACTGGATCAGAAGAAGGGCCTGCTTTAACCTTTTTCTACTGTAAAGTTATAAACAAAGGAATTTGTCCAATTTGATTTCTCAGTCAGGCTGGGTACAGAGTGTCTAATCTTGGTATGGAGGAACTTAAATAATCAAATCTGACAGCTGCATACCCAGGCATTTGATACTATTTTCTGTTATACACAAAAGTGTCACACAGACAATCTGAGTCATTGTACATAGGTAAATATTTACATTTAGCCACATCTAATCCTTCAGTTATTATTTGAAAACCTAATATTTAAAAGTTCATGTTTAGAGCATTATTGATGCTGTCCGTAATCCCTAGTGAACTGTGGAGACTTAAAATCCTACATGGAGAGGCTTGAAGTTTTCAAAGACTGGTCAGGAATGAGGATAACCACTTTCTTGAAAAAAATAGAAACAGCAACATTGAAATTCTCAATCAATGTCCTCCAGGCTATTTAATCCACTTTTTTTTTTTTATTTCAGATGTTATGGGGTTTTTTTCTTTGTTATGTTTTTGAAGTGTTTTACTGGTAGTCAAATACAGAGATAGGACAGTTAGTAAGGAACAGAACTGCTGCACTTCAAATGAAATGCCAGGCCACTGTGGCTAAAGCTTACAGGATTACCTTATCTGAGCCATGTTTCCATTTCTTTGCTAGTGCCTGAAACACCTGGGTCATTATTTCTCATATAAACAGCAACTCTAGCCAGGTTTTATCCCTGCCAAATTACACTAAGAAGGCTCCATCCTTGGAGGTATCCAAACCCAACTGGAGAAGGCCCTGAGCAACCTGCTCCAGCTGGATATGCTTTGAGCAGGAGGTTGGACTGGAGATTCCCAGGGGTCCTTTCCAGCCTCTGTGCTTTTGTGATTGCTTCTGTGCACCTCTGCTGAGCTCCATCTGCATTCTCTTTTTAGGCATGTCTGTGATTTCAACTGGTTGATTTCTTAAAATTGTTTTTCTAAAAAAGCTTGTTTACAGTGCTGGATTAACATTGGGATCGAATATGCTGAAATGTTATTTCATGTGGTAATTCATAAGGAAACTTGAACTCTAACAAATAACATCAGAGAAGTGGATTAGAATATGTGTATTCATTAGCAGAAGGTATTCCCCATCTACGCATAATTAAAGTGCTATGTACTAAGGAAATGGCTTTTTCTAAGTCAAGGTGAAACTTGAGTGTAGATGTGTAATGAGAGTGTTTATTCATCTTTCCTTCCCAGGACTGTCAAAAAGGTTACCTTTTCTCTTAATGGATACAGTTTTTGCTAGTGTTTCTTGTACTTTATTTTGATGCTGTTGCTGTATAAATTATTCTGTCACAGACTCTTTTACCTTCCTTTAATACTCTTAAATCACTTCCACGTTTTCCCATTTTGTGGCAGTAGCCAGTCTTCCTCTCTCCACTTTTAAAGTAATGTTTATTTTATTTTCATCCTTCTATCAAACAGCTTGACAAATTATTATTATCATTCACAAATCTAGCCTCATTTCCCCCCTTTTTTTTTCTTGCACAGCATGAGATAATAAAATAATATGATTATGTATAGCAAGAATTCAGCGATAAAATATTCATTATCTGCCCTATTTTTCTTTTGTATCTGGGAGTGCTATTCAGAATCTGATCATCCTGGAATTTATGACCAAGAGAAAAGAAGCTGTTGTGTTATCTGTAAATTGGATATCTGCATCTTAGTCTAACAGTGTGAAATATCTAGTGCATTAGCTGTTGTGTGTTTTTCATTTCCAAATGTATTTCCAAAAGCTTTGGAAATCCAAATGGCATGACTTTGTCCCTGACAAGTTTTAGTGGCTCTTGCCTCTGCTGCTTGAATGATTTGACAGCCCCAAAGCAGCACCCACACTTGCATTGTACTTAACCAAAATAGGTTTATTTATTCTTGATGCTGTAGCTTTTTATTTCTGAGGTGATTCAGCGGCTGATATATATGACCTGCAGATAAGAGGTTAAATCTCTTAAGTTCTGCAGGAAATGTCCTTAATTAGAGCCCACCCATGTATTACGGTGGAGAGCTATGCTAGACATCACTGGGACAACTCTGCGCATGCCTGTGCGGGTATGTGTATAGTGGAGGTTTGGATCCTCAGTTGCATGCTGAGTTTGTGCATGCTGAGAGGAAGGGAAGGAAGAAGTGGAAAATGGAGGCAGAAAGGTAGAGATGAGAGCTACTGCTAGGATCCTAAAAGCTGAAGCTGGAGACGAAATCCTGATGCTGGGTGGTGGATATGAACCAGCTCGAGAATTCCTTGGCAAAAAGTTGGTATTCTGCTTGAAGGTGTCTCTTTAGCATTATTGCGTGTTTCTGTTATCATAGAAAAAAATAATATAGTGACAAGTGCTGGTTTATTCCATAGAAGCTCTTCATAGCGCTGAGAAATCACTTAAGGACTGGACCGTGTGCAGAAGAGCACAATACTTAATGCACATGCTCACCTTGTAGTCTAGCATATGCCCATTGACTCCACACTCAAGGGCTCTGTCTGGCTGCTCATGATTATTTTAACATGGTAAGTGGGCTTAAATATCACTCTGTTGACTAGTACTTTTTGTTCAAAGCATTTTGTTCTGCTGCGTCCACATTTTTGTGATGTTTAGAGATCTCCAAACAAGACCGCTTATGGATGAATTTCTGAATCCATAAAATTCCTGAACATCTTTTCAAACAGCACTAATAACTTTCAGATGAGATACCTGGGAACTGTCAGGGGTCTTCATCTAATTTCTAATGGGCATTTGCACCATGAGGCTGCCTTCTGCATCTGACAGACCTATTGCAGCCATTAACAGGGACTCTTACGCCTGAACAGGCAACAAGAAGGTGAGCAAGTTTCTTCCTTCTCTTCACCCACAATGCCACCCCATTCTGCAGAGATGAAAGGCCAGAGGCCATTGAGTGGAACTATGTAGGACTCACAGCTGCTCTCCCTGTCTGAACGGCAGACGAAGTGCTTTCGTTTATCTAACAGAACTTAATTCTGACAACTTTCTCAACTGTTTTTCAAAACAAGAGCTCTGGAAAAATGAAGGAAAAGGGGATTTTTTGCTTTCTGGGTAACTATAAGAAGATTCAAGTAACCTGTAACTCTTTCCCTTCTCTGCTGAAGTGTAAGTATCTACTGGAAGGCTTCACATTGTCTTGTTACCTCTCAGGACATCCAAGATGGCAACTGACATTTTCTGTTGTTTTTTTTTTTTCTATCGGCCATCACGTGGCCAGCCAGCTTCTTAACTATTGGATGCAAAGGAAAATTTTGCTTAATTTGTTTTCCAATTCTCACCATTGAGGCAGTATACATATGTAACTTTTCACTCTAATTCTCCAGGTGATTATTTTTTTCAATAGTGAAGTTGTTTCATTGCCCAAAAACTCAATGTAGGCAGAATAAACTGAAAATTGTAAATCTGTGAGCCAAATGGAATCCTGTAGGGATTACTTTTGATCTTGATTCACCATGGGATTCATCTTAAATGAATCTGAATCTGAATCTAGGATAAACTGAAAGCAATACCTGTAATAAATGCTTGTAGAGTGCAACGGAAGACTTAAAAACATGTTTGTGAGCTTGGATTACTGGGTAGTCACCCAAAGGGAAGCAACAATGTAGGTAAAACTTTGGAAAGGCAATACAATTGGCAGTATGGTTTCCTTTAGTCAGTCAGCCCCACCTCTATTCATTTGTACAACTCTTGGATGTCCTTATTTATATTCTCAACCTCTTGCCTTAAAAGCTCTATCAGTTTTGAAGACAGCCTTTATTCTTTGTACTTTTGTTTGAGCAGCTGGTGATGTATTTCTTTTCAGCTACACAGCAGGAGAAGATTGGTGGTTAGGGTCTTCCAGGATATACAAAACCCCAGTTCAGTGCTTCCCACAGAGGTTCAGACAGATGCCTCCCAGAGTACAAAGTCAGATGGAACTACCAGGCTCTTCCAGCAGAGATTTTGGAAAAAAAGGAATCATCTTTCGCTTTACTCCTGAAGTGCCTGCTCTCATGTTTTACAGAGTCCAGAGCCACAGAAGAAGGTGCTCTCCAGAGTAAGCTCTCCACTATGTGCCAGGGAGAAATAAGATTTGAGTTGTGTTTTCATTCAAGTGTTTCCTATTGCAAAGCTGGGAAATCCCAATCTGAAGTGCATCACATAGAGGGCTTAGAGCTGTAAATGCCAGGAATGAGCCAAAAAGATAGGCATCATATTGGTTAGTGTCTAAATGTTTGGGTCTATTGCAGCATGCAGTTGCAGTCTACATATTCCCAAACTACTTTTAATCAAGCCAGTTCAGATCTTCAATGAAATATAGCCACAGTGCCGCAGACATCCATGCCAGGCAATTTATATTGATTCTGAGGAAGATACTACGTTTAGGCACACTGGAGTGTCTTTGTGCTAAGCTGCAATCCACAGTATGGGAATAAATACAGGGGGAGGTGTTTTTTCAGGCGGGGTGTAGTGGATCTTGCATGCTTTTTAGCAATATTCAACAAAATGAAATTAATAAAAACATAAATACAAAGAATTTTAAACTGTACTATGAATTCTCTTACTTGGAAGTAGGCTAAACTAAGCTAAGCATATTTCTTCTTTCATTGCCAAAGTCTCACTGAAAGCCAGTTGTTGTGGTTTAGCTACAGTCAGCAATCAAGTACCACACAGCTGCTCAGTCACTCTCCCTCTCCCCAGGGGATGGGAGAGAGAAACAGGAAGAAAAGAAAACTCGTGGGTTGAGATAAAGGCAGCTTACTAGGACAGCAAATAAAAAGATCATTTTATATATATATAAAGATAATAAAACTAATAGGAAAATAGTAATATTTTTAAAAAAAAATGAAAACAAACAAACAAACAAAAACAATGAATGATGCACAATTTCTCACCACCTGACGAGCCAATGACTGGTACAGCCTGTCCTAAGCAGCAATCACGGAACAAAAAAAAAAAAAAAACTGTAAACAATCCCGGAACAATTCTGAACAGCAAGAGAGAAAAAAGGAGAGAGCTCACTAGCTCATCCCCCGACTTAAGTACTGAGCATGACATTTACCGCATGGAATACTCTCTTTGGCCAGTTTCAGTCAACTGTTCTGGCTGTGCCCCTCCCAGCTTCCTGTAGCTGCACACTAGTGAAACCCGGGACGACAGACCATAACCTTGGTCTCTTTAGCAACAGCTAACAATATCAGTGTATTTATCAACGTTCTTCACATATGAAATCCAAAACACATCAGCTACTGAGAGGAAAATTAACTCCATCCCTGCCAAAACCAGGACACCAGTAGTAACCATGTGCCTAATGTACTCATATGCCTGGTACGCAGAGGCTAATGTAAATCACATCAAGCATCAATCTGTGTTGTTATGCATCTCTGTGCCACTATATGACTGGCACCAAATTATTGATTTATAAAATAAACCTTATAAATTGCTAGGGAGCTGCAATGCGTGCATTTTTAAATGAAAGAGAGAGATTTGGAGCTCATTATAAAATGCATTTTTCTTAAAATATAAAGTGTTTTGAGATTATAGCAGGAAAAAAAATGAGTTCTGTTGTATACTAGGACTTGATTTTGTCTTTGATCGCATACAGTAAAAATTCTGCCTGATCCAGGATGTGTCTTTGCAGTAATTGTGGCTAGCGACTTGTTGTGACATAATTTCACCCTAAGGACTTCTTATAATTAAATTCAGAATCAAACCTTTTCCCTAAGTCTGTTTTAAGGTGTTCTGTGAATTTCTAGCACCAGGTATTGGGATTTTACAGCATTTGTTTTCTGGTGATAAATTTGTTGTACACTCTTTATTGTGCTTTGTCAATTTTACATTTGTGATTGATTAACCTGTTTGATATATGAGGAAAAACAATGAGAACTTGTTTGGTGTAAAAATAACATTTTTTTTTCTTCACCATTTGTCCTGTGTACTTAGAATATCTTGATATTAGCATGTAAAAAGGCGAGACAGGCTTTTTGACCCAGATGATATTTACAACATACAAGTCCTGTACAGATAATGTTAAGGGATTGATTTACTTCAAAGTGCAGGAATTAAAGCTTTTGCTCTCTCTTTTTACCTCAGGCAGTTCTCAGGAATTACTGTAAATACTCCATGGTATAGTACATAATTAGTATAATGCTCTTTGTTCGACTCCTGAAGTCTCAGAGACAAAAGCACGAGCTAAGGCAGACGTACTGAAGAGCTGTAACTAGTATCAGGGGGTCAATTTAGATATTTAACATTATTTTAACCTGGTTTTTATGTGCTCTGAATCCTCCGGCACGTGTGTGTGTTTTAAATACTTCCACAGTGATGCTGAAATTGTTTCGAGCTGGCTACTGAAAGTTTACGAGCTCCTTTGGAGCGAGTTTAATCTTGGTTTACAAATTGCGGCATGAGATGTGCAAAAAGCACCAAGCCCGGGCAGGATTGTGTGCTGCCTGTGGGCCTGGCCTGGAGCAAGGCACGTCCCTGTGCCTCTCCAGAACGGCCCAAGAAAGGATGAATCCTTCTCACGTCTTCCCTCCTTCCCCAGGAAAGCAATTACTGCTTTTTCTAATCTTTGAGGAGAGGGCTTCTTTGCTCCTTCCTCGTCCTAATGGAGCTCTGCCGCCCAAGCAAGAGAAGAGTGCTGAGAAGGTCATCAGGGCAGGGAAGGAGCATGACAAGAGGTTTATTTTTCCCATTTTTTGATTTTCTTAAAGCATGAGATGATGTGAGCAGGCAAAAGCCATGAGCTAATAGAAATGAGAAAAAGAAGAATGGAGATAACCAAAACAGAGGAAAAGTTGAAATATGTCTGTAAGGGTGGCAGCCCTGAGCCCCAGATGTGATGGTGCAAGGGTGCTGCTGCGCTGGTGGCAGCTCCACACAGGGAAGGGGGGTCTTCTCCTGCAGCTGACCCACCCACACGAGGGGGGCTCCCTCACGCAGGACAGAGGGGCTGCTTTGAGCAGGGGGGCTGCTTTGGGCAGGGGTTTTCTTCACGCACTATTAGCAACAGGCAGGGAAATTCTAGAAATATGGCTCAATGTCTTCATGTCTTCACGTGTCTCCGATCTGCAAATTGGGAGCGATGGCTCGTCTGAAGCTGTCACAAGTTCTGGGTCAGAGCCATTCCCGTTGGCATGTACCAAAGCTTCTGGCATGTTTTCTGCATGGCTGCTGCTGCAGTGGGCTCCAAAGCAACTGTTTCAATCTGTGGTTTCCACAGATCTTTCTGTTTTGAGGGCTAAGTGAGTCCAAACTACAGGATACTAGTGTGTATGGCTGCCATATGGCCCAGGCCTTCTGCCAGCAGGTGGACTTTGCACCACAGACCAAGGCACTCAGGTCCCCGTATGGAGTTGTGGCTCACAGGCTTGCCTGCTCAGTTTAATTTCCCATGTGCAGATGAGAGCTGAATCCCTTATGGCCTTCTCTGTTGCCAGGTAGAGCAAGGGAACAGGAGATGTGAACCCCACGCCAGTCCATTTGGTAGGACTGCTGGTGAGCCAGTGCCTTTGCATGTGCAGCTCCGCGGCAGGCTGTGGGTGCCTCTCACACACTCTGGGAGCAAGGTTCTCCAACTGCACGAACTCCTGCATTTTAAACCATCTCGGTTTCAACAGTTTTGTCATTTTCCCATTGAAACCTGTTGTATTGTAAAATCCTATCCAGCTCTCCTGCACAGCTCCTGGCTCAGGGCTGAGTTTCACGCAGAACCGAGGTATTTGTGCTGGGTAAATCAAGGAACATTTTGGATATATAGAGGAGCAAGTGTGGAGGGCTAAGAGCAGACATCACCCACCCAGGCCTCTCTGCAGAAATGGTGATGGGGAACGACTTCTAGACTTGGGAAAGAGTATTGAATTGGGTTTTAAAACAGAATAATGCAAAGCAATGGATTCAGTGGGGAGGGGAATATTGGTGTCTATTCTCCAATTCAGAAAAGGGCCGAAGCATATGTGTTTAAGTCAATCTCTAGTCCAGAGACTTCTCTGAGTGTGAACAGAGACTTCAACTTGTACTTTAGGTAGGATAGGTTTATGGTAATTGTAGTGCTGTATTTCTGGGTGGGTCCTTTCAGAAGCAAAACTCTTAGGAAATACTTACTGTCTCCCTTTATAGTGGGTCCCCACTGCTACATGTGTGGGTTTGAGTTCTTTTTGGTGGACAGGGGGCTGAGGGAGGCATGGTGGAGTGCCTGGCAATTAAAATTAGAATAATAGAATAGTTTGTGTTGGAAGGGACCTTTAAAGGTGATCTAGTCGAACCTCCCTCTGCAAGGAGCAGGGACATCTCCAACCAGATCAGGTTGCTAAGGGCCCTGTCCAACCTGGCCTTGAATGTTTCCAGGGATGGGGCATCCACCGCCTCTCTGGGCAACCTGTTCCAGTGTTCCACCACCTTCACTGATTGTCTTTGTGGCCCTCCTCTGGACCCTCTCCAGCTGGTCCATGTCCTTCTTATGTTGCAGGCTCCAGAACTGGACACAGGCTGAATGCAATCCAAATTGAGTTCAGGCTAGATTGTTTCTTTTAAGTTTTTGTCCTTATATGCAAATAATCATTGTACAATAAAAAAGTATATTCTTCAAATAGGAACTGATATTCAGGTTATGTCAGGAAATGCCTGACCACAAATAACAAAACATCTCCTCCACTATAATATACTAATACACTATCGTGTCATGAGTTGATGTTAACTGTTGTTGCTTACTTTTATTTGTCCTTTTTGGGAAGAAGATGCTAAAAATCAGTGAATTTCAGCCTGTTGTGCATGGACCCCTCGAGATCCATGAACTTACCACAAAGGGAGACCGAGACACTTTCATATAGCATGTAGCAACCACATATGCGATGTTTCAAAAGAGATCTTCATCTTCACTGTTTTTTGTTTTGTTTTTTTTTTGTGAGTTCAGTGACTTCCTTCCTCTCAGAATCATGTGTCTAAAGTGTTTTTTGAAAGGTGTTCTCAATCAGACTTACTCTTGTCTGTATCATCAGAGACAAATCTTACCATTTAAGAGAAGGATATATTTTTGCAGTCTAAATAAATTCAGAATACAAGAGAGCAAGCTGAAATGCTCATCAGGTTTTGCATTTTAATAGCAGAAGGCTCACAAAACCATCTTAAATTTAATGACTCAGATTATATGACTTCTTATGTGCTATCCATATTATTTTATATTTTATTTATAGCTAAGCTACAGAGAGCTACTTTTAAAACAGTTTAGCCATCACTGGCTTACTAGCGGGGAAAAAGAGATACATAGAAACAGCAGTTTAAATGTTTAGATTATATCACTCAGGCTAGTATTTGAAGATTACAAGTACAAGCACACTTTTGGGTTTTTTTTTTTTCCATCTTCTTACTAGTCAAATGTATGCAGGAGTGCATCTGGCAGTTGTGCTCTTGGGAACTTGCGAAAGAAACATCTACAGGCTTCTCAAACAGATTTAATTCAGAAGAAAAAGGAAAATATTGATGCTCTTGAGAAAAAAAAGGTTTTACAGTCTTTCTTGACTTTCATATGTAAGCAATGGTTTCCAAAACAGGAAATACTCAGATTTGATTAAACATTTGGCTGTCGTATTTCAGTCTGTTTGTGTTCAATTTTAAAATTTGGAGGGATACTCTACGATTATTATAATCTACTTTTTCCATATCTAGGCATTTATATTATCAAATAACATCTGCTATGGCTTAATAACTGTGTGAAATAATTGTAATAGTTTATTTTCGGTGAAGTTTATGAGAAAAAGTTGTAGAGCTACAGCAGTGAAAGTACTTAGGCTGAAAGGATTCTATCTCCTGTTTCATACTCTATGGCAGACATTTTGCAGTTATGTTTTCAGGTACTACTGTGAAATGTCCCCTTTAATTTTTTTTTTTTTAATGGCTGCTGGTGGGAGTAAGTTCAGCCGTATAGATTATATGGATTTTCTTCATAACATCCATTGTTAAAAGGTCATTAGTATGAATCTAACTCTTCTTATCACTCACTTTGGCCTAAATTAGAGGTGTCTTGGTTGGTCTTAAGTTAGCTACACTAATATATGACCAGTTTAAGTAAGAAAAAAGGCATACTGCGTTTGTCAGAGAAAGATTTAGCATGATCTGTCTTCTTGGGCAAAACAATAAAGTAAAGCCAAGTAACAGTAAGCCAGTTAACCCTTCCTTAAAAAGCAAAATTTTAAAAAAGTTTTTCTGCTCTCAGTATACAAATGAAGGTAGCTGCTTTGAAGTCCTCATTAGTGTTAAAGAAGTATGTTGTTCATATCAGATTATGCTTACATCTTGTTTGAGTTTTCCTGTATTTCATCATGATGGGTTACTTAAGGAGGACTGTATCAAACGAAAGAGCCAGAGTCGTTATTAGCCTGAGATTTTCTGTGTTTGTCTTGACAAACAGAAGTTAAAAGAGAAAATAAACCTTGCATGAGCATTTGTCAAGTCGAACAAAGCATGTGTATGCATGTAAGAAATATAATCCTTCACTGTGGAATACCGATATGTGGACACTGTAATCATTTGGTAACATTTTTCTAGCATCATCTTGACTACCTGGTTCTACTACAGTTCAAATCACATCTGTGTGAAGAAAACTTTGAAAATAAGGTTTTACACATCAAATGGTTACATGTGAGACTGTTCGTTCTTGTAAACAAATAGATTTCATGCTGATTTGACTGCCAGCATAATTTAGAAGACAGTACTAATGCAATGAGACATAAGCATTTTGGGTCCAGTAGTCTGAACATTAGTTTGTATTAAAAAATAAGGATACTGTATATTCTTTTGCTGCGTATCATAAACTTACCGGTGGTTCTGTCTGTCTTTTTTGGATATTTCATATCTGAGCAGGAAACAGTCCCCTCACATTTAGCCGCCCACCGTTAACTTGGTTTTGCGTTACTATTGCTGGATCAGGTGGACATCCTAAAAATTACCTTGCTTCCCATTAAGTATAAATGCTCTTCTGAATTGCCTGGATCTTCCTGGAAGTTTGCATGTGTCATATACAAAATTTGTCCTTTGGAAATTTGCTTTTCGATCCAAGATCAGTTATTTGCTCACAGTTGTTTTAATACATATTCATCATAAACAATCCTTCCTATATGGAAAATCTTATTCTGCACAGCCACATTGAATAATGGTATAGAAATGTTGCTTGACAGAGATCCCTAGCATTCACCTAACTGATTAGATATAAATTTTTTGGATGCAGTTTTTAGTTTCTGCATTATATATGGAAAACACATGGTCATCTTTCCAAAGGTATTAAATATTCCACAAATATTTAACTTAATTTTTAAAAATTATTTTCTGAAGTTGCAAGAATCTCTGTTGATTTTGATATCTTACATTTTCTGAAAAGTATTATTAAAGTAATTTGTTGACATTTTAACTGCTGTTTCACTGAAATCCAAATATTTAATGGAGAAATACCACCTTAGGTGACTTCCTAATGTAAAAGACAGGTATCTTTCAGTCAAAATACAATATTTGGTTGAAAGTTCATTATTCTCCTTTAATTTACATGTAACTTGTATTTTGTGTAAGTTGTAATATTTACTCCTATTTTTACAGTTAGCATCGAAATGTTCAATATTTACTAATAATTTAATACAGAAGCTGCTGTAGTGTTTGCAAGGTCAAAGTATTTTTTTTTTTATTTTCCTATCACCATAACTTTCAAGATTTCAAATATATTTTTGTTTTACTTGCTTTAGTATTACTCTTTGCTAGCACAACAAATGTAGGCCCAGAGAGTTTGTACTGGGTTGTACGTTGTGCTAAAAGCCTAGGAAGAGCATTCACAGCCTTTCAAAAATGTGACGCAGTAAATGAGAATAGCATAAGCTCTTTGCATAGAGAGTGACAGAACTGCTGTGTAGAAGCCTGTTGGCCCAATTCACCTCCTGCTGGACTCAACAGGAGACCTTTGCTTACATGCTATATGCCAAATTTAATCGCTTTTCGTCAGCTAAAGTGATTTTAAAAATACATGAATTCTCATTGATTCTCTGTCTAGACATTTCTAGTTGATTTTCGTAGCCAGATTGCTACAGAATTGGAGATGAGCAGGAAAACCACCTCTCTGTTCATAAGAATTACGCTCATGGCATGTAATGAATGTGATGAGTAAATTGGATAGAATCATAGACTCATAGGATAGTTCAGGTTGGAAGGCACCTTTAAAGGTCACCTAGTGCGACCCCTCTGCAAGGACCAGGGACATCTCCAACCAGATCAGGTTGCTCAGAGCCCCGTCCAACCTGGCCTTGAATGTTTCCAGGGATGGGGCATCCACTACCACTCTCGGCAACCTGTTCCAGTGTTCCACCACCCTTACTGTAAAAATTTTTTCCTTATGTACAGTCTGAATGTACCTCCCTCTATTTTAAAACCATTGCCCCTCAAACTTTCACAACAGGCCCTGCTAAAGAGTCTCTCCCCATCTTTTCTATAAGCCCCCTTTTAGGTACTGGAGGGCCGCTATAAGGTCTCCCTGGAGTCTCCTCTTCTCCAGGCTGAACAGCCCCAACTCTCTCAGCCTGTCCTCATAGGAGAGGTGCTCCAGCCCTCTGATCATCTTCATGGCCTCCTCTGGATCCTCTCCAACTGGTCCATGTCCTTCTTATGTTGGGGGCTCCAGAGCTGGACACAGTACTCCAGGTGGGGTCTCACAAATCAGTAAGAAGAAGTAGGACCATGGAATTTAGCTGTTTTCTAAAGAATTTGGGATTTTATGTATGTGAATATATATTAGGACACATATAAGCAAGAAACAGTAGTTGATTTACCAAAAGACAGATAACTGTGGAAAAAAAATCCTCCCTGCAAGCTTTGACTGTGGGTAAGTATAAATCCTAGATGTAACAACTTCATGAAGCTGTAACTCTTCGTGTTATCTCTTACTGAGTGGTGAGCTTACAATAAGTTTTACACACAGAGATGCAAGGTGCAATTTTAAATTTTAGTGAGGACTAAATGCCATGGTGTGGCTAACTAGGACTTGATAAAGGACTTGGCCTGCAAAATGTTTTAAATAATAGGATATAATTAAGCAAATTTTATCTTTATAACGTAATTGCCTTTCCAAGAAGTTTGAGCATCTTCACAATTTTCTTGTTTGTATTCATTAAAATGTGTTGCTCATATAAGTTCGCAACAGAGCATGGGTAAATATTATTAATGGAATTGACGGAAAACTTTAACTCCAGCCAAGAAGACACTTTGATGTGTTCAGCTTCTATACAAAACGCAAATCAAAATGTGCTATGCCTCTTTTGTTAAAGGAGAATGGACTCCTAATTTGTTAGTGTGCCAATTTGCAGCAGACATCCTAAATATTTTCTGTAAAGTTTTCTGTTATGGAATAAAGTATGTGAAGATGAATGTCCACAGGATGAACACACCCACAGTCTTCATTTCTATGAGATAGATATAGCTATGTAGGTATATCCATTTTGTGTTCTCTAAAAATTTCTCTATTACCTGCATGCTATTGTCACCAAATACTTAGTGCAATAGTATGCAAACCTTAATGGATGTGCTACCTTTTAAGATCAACTATACGAAATTTTTAGGAATTGATATTATTTGATTAATCAAACTTACAGTATAACTACAGTTAAAGAATATGAAATGTGGGTTTTATTTCAGTTCTCCATGTACAAGAAAATGTAAATTAACAGATAGTTCTCCCATGCGAGGAGTGCTGAATAAGTTCTCATTTAATCTCCCTTCCTGTCTGATGAACACAAATGCTTGGCAGTCAGAACTGTGAGGCAAAGATTTCTTATCCTAGCCTGGTTTGTTTAAATTATTAGCTAATGTAGGGGAATGTGAATTTTGAAGAGATAATTCTGTAGTTAATGAAGCGGTTTTAACAGCCGACGAGATCTACCTTCAGCTATTTAAATGGCTGCAGGAATTTTAAAAATGTATATGATCATAAGAATTCTCAGCAGAACATCTTATTTAAGTAAACTTTTCCTATCTCTGCTGCTTTCCCAAGTTAAAGATTAATAATCCATTAATTTGAGATTTCAGAAACTTTTTCCCTCAGGTAGACAAAAAATTTAACAACGAAAGCCTGACCATTGTTAAATACCGTGTGGGGTTCATTCAGATACTTCAAAATCTATAGTGGCATATTGAAAAGGTGTGAAAATACTTGAGAACAAATTTGTTCTTCTGTGGGTGTCCTAAAGGGGGTGGAAGAAGAGTAGTATTCTCTTACTATATTTCTGTCCACAAATTACACTGTCAACACATTTTCAAGGTGCAAATGGCATGCAGAGAAAGGAAAACTCTACACACAAAGAAGGAGGAGACTATGCCACTGCTGAGTATTCTCGTGGAATTACTAACCAAACAGTATCTAAGCCATAGGAATGGATGCAGCATATTGCATGATGAATATTTTTTCCTCTAACTTAAATTAAGAATTCTTTCTTCCTCCGAGCCTACTGGAGATCGAAGCCTGTAGCTAATATCCGGAGTAAGAGAGGCATAGGACTCTGTGTATCATGACAGATTATTTTTTCAGTTCCGCATGAATAAGCCACCAAGACCACAGTGTGGTCCTGTGTGTAAGCCCTATCTTACATCCTTTGCCTTTGAATTCTGGCTAGCCGAACAGCATCTCAGGCAATGACCTGGCATTTCTAATTTTGCTGGCCAACTTGTCCTGCCTTGCTGTCAGCGTATCTGTAGACTTAACTGTACAGAAAGTAAAAATAGAAGCCATGTCTCTTCCGCACCTTTCCTCTGGGCTGTGCTGAAGTGCTTATTGATTACAGCTAGAAATTAAAGTTTAGAAAAGTTTGGAAAAACTTGATGTTACAGAAAACATCAGCGTATCAACTCAGTAAACTTATAATGGCATGACTGTTTTAGTGGTACTCTTGATTCAAAAAGTCTTTGAGTGATGCTGTCCTCAAAATAAATATTGTGGATCTTAACTCTTTCTGTAATAGTAGCTGATTCATCACGTCATTGCAAACTGATAACTTTTCAGGCATACACTGCTTTTTTAAAGTGTTAATAGGATAATGCATATTCTTGTGCCAGTTCATTTTCCATTGAAAGCCTAAATACATGACAAGCTGTCCAATTCAAAGATTTAGACATCATTAAATCAGATAGATTTTCCTGGTGCTCTGCTGAAAATAAATAAACATCCAGACACCGCCTTCTGCTTCTTGCCCATTTCTCCTTAAGCCTAAACCAGAATTCTAACAAAGTTTAATTGTTAGGGAATAGCCTTATTGTAGGGACGAAAATCAATTATTAAACTTAAAACAAAGCACAGTATAACTTCATTTGTACTGGAGCATATAGTTATCAATTGCAACAGAGACTTGCTGGCTTCATATACCGCAGTGATTTGACATCCCATGGTGATATAATTACTATATGCATTACAGATCTGCAGGAAAAAAAAGAAAGCAATGAAAGTACCATTTGTCTGATTTCCACAGGGGAAAATATCTTTGGCATCTGTTTCTGTTTGCAGGAAAAAAAAAGAAAAAGAAAAAAAATATACTTTTCTGACAGTCTTTGCATGACATTAAGCTAAACTGCACAGTAAAAGTAAGATAATCTCCTTTATAATATACCTTTGACTAAACCCTAATCCTAAAAGGAAGGGAAAAAATGTAGTTAGCAGTATCATTTTAGAACTATGGGGTTTTTTTAATTTCAGAATACCTACTGTAAGTGAACACTGTCTAGGTTAGTGATTGATTTTCAGACAGCATCTTACACTCAAAGATTAACTTGATTCTGCAACCTCAGGCAACTCAGATTCAGTGAGGCATGGTGTCTATTGTGTTTTCTCTATTTGCTTAATAATCTACATACCTAGACAGCCCCAATTAGGTTTGGAAGCTCAAGTACCTGCTGGGTCTTCTTGCAGTCTCTGGGAAGATCTGAGAAGACAGTGTTACCTTGTACTAGTTCCAACATTCTGTCTTAATATTTTTATTTGAATTACTTCCCTGATTGCAGGAAAAGTATAGTCAACAAAGTGATAAAACCTTGACTCCTTTTCATCCTGGCAATTTGATTACCATTTAAAATGAGAATTTCTTTATGACTGAAAAGTTCAAAGTTTGTCTTTTCCCTTTTAGCATTGCCTTATAGCAGCATCCTAAGAGAATAAGACCTTCTTGGCGTATATGAGATGCATCAGTAATAATCCTGTTTGCAGAAATCCTGCATTAGTAGAAAATGTTGACATTCAGACTGAAAACTAGTGACAGTTTTGCAGGCTTTTTTTATAAATTACATTTTTATGATCTTCCTTGTAAGATTATCCCAATGAAATGTTGACTCATTATTCTGTTTTCACTCTATTGTTTTTCTGGTTTTGTTTTGCAATCCCCTGATTATACTTGACTCTTAAGAAAAGCTTTAGAGAATGCCCTGTATTTGCAGTGTGAATTACAATTGTGCCAGTTTGCATAACAACTACATTATAAATATTTCCTCAGCCATTTGATAAAGACTCAAATTAAGAAAAATAATTACCAGTACAATTACAATTACATATAATTACACTATATTCCATTTAGTTTATCTCTAACCTCCTCTTGCCACAGTGTGTTCATTGTTGAAGAATGAGATTTTAGCTGACTGTGTTGGAAGTAAACATGGATTTTTCTGTCCTTTATGACATATTTTGCTTAAATTAAGAATTTTATCAGCATGTTTTCTCACTGGAAAATAATGCACTGTAGCTGGTTCAACTTCAACACCAGCCTCCCAGATGAAGACTTTTTTTTCTAACGTGGAGTTTATCTTTGGTTAGGTTAGAAAGACCGTTTGCTCCTAACAATGCTACTTTCTTAAATGTAAATGATCTATACCTATGGCTGCTAGATTTTTTTCCTAACCCGGAAACTGGCTAAGCACAGCAGACGATTTCCCAGAGAAGCACAAAGTCTTCCAGAACATTGAGTGAGGACCCAATGTCTCTGAGACGGAACAGTGCAAATTTGTGGCACTTCTTTAGCATAAATTTTAGCCGTGGGCTGATCAGTCTGTATCAAAAGAACAGCTAAGACCTGCTAGCTTGCTTTGTTTGCTTAAAGCACGTACGTATGTACCTGCTGTTCTCGAGAACTGCACCTGCGCTATCTTCCTTTGGGAGGATTGCCCTTTACAAAAAGCAAAGGAGAACAGGTGATCTAGAAAAGGAGAGACAGTTTATATTGCCTCTTACAAACCGAGAAATGCTTTGTGGTGCTCCATTGCTGCTGCTTCTGCCCCAGAGTACTCAACAAGACCATGTTATCTGGTCACATGCCTCTCAAATGGTGCGCAGTTTTGCTGACCAGAGAGGCTACCGACAGCATAGTCTGCATGGTGGTATTGTTGTTTATAATGGATGTTATTTGGTATCTTCTTTATGTTGCCTTCAAACAGTCCCTTAATACTTTAAAACAATACTCACATGTTAAACAGTCATGCTAATTGTGCTCTTCAGAGATTCTGAGACTAAAGATTTCTCTTTTCTCTACTTGCTTTAGGGAATTCTTGTCCTATTCCAGATGAAATCCTGATTTTAGACAGTCTGTCTGTGCAGCTTTCTGTCTTAGATGTACGTAATACTGATTACTTGCAGTTCTTTATTCAGTGTGCAATCTGCTAGTGTACTTTGACTCCACAGTGGAGTTATAGCCTATGATTAATGGAAATTCTTAAGATTTAAGAGATCTGAATCATCTTTCTTTTTCAAGTTCCATAAAAATTTATTTATTTGAATTTAGGATAGGTATCTTTGCTGTTTAACACATTTTTGAAAGTGGCTGCAGATTTTATTTCCCCAGCCTGCGTTAAACTCTGAAATGTAACATTGACATTAGTTGGTGGAATAGTAGCACCTGAAAATGGAATGCATAATATTTCAAAATGGGATTTGCAGCTCTTTTCCTTTTAAGCTCCAGCTCACCTTCATAAAGTGGGAGAGAAATATTTATCTTCTGTATGGGGGCATTGCAAAAAGGTCAGTCAGAGCTGCAGTAAGATTTGGTTTTAGTGACTGAAGAAAACATGCAAGCAAAGATAATAAACTTACAGTTGCATTTATGTTAATGTACATTGCTTGTATTTAATTATCATCTCTTTATGGGGATGTCCGCGGTAGGACACAAGGTATTAATGCGTAAGCTGTTAACTGTAGTTAGCTGCATTGAGCTGACTTACTGTGCCGAGCGGTGCGAGGTGGCTGGCTGAGTTGAATGGTTGAATGTGTTCCTGAGCAGGTGCTTGTAAGCAATTGTTTGGGAAGTGTCCAGTTTACTCTAATCAGGATAAACATTGAGGACCTATATCTCACAGGTATATAGGAAATAAATTTGAAATAACTCAAGTCATGTTTCTCCACATTAGTGGATGGTTTGCAGGGATTTAGCTTGGTCATAAACTGAACCAAGTGCCAAGTATCTGCCTGAAAGCAGGGAAGGAAGTCAAGGTGACTCTCTTAATGTTAATGAAAACCTTAATTTTTTAAAAAAAACATAAAACATAGTAGCTTCAATCTTTTTGAAGAAAAAGTGCAAGCAAAAACAACATAGCAGGTTGCTTGGCAGCTACTGAGACCAAGGGAAAATGCAAGATCTAAGGGACAGAGAACTTACGTATAGGCAGCAGCACTTCATAAGATGTCCCATGATGGGAGCTGGCAGCATGTGTCCTTGCTAGTTTCTCCAGAAAATGCCTCAGGCATCATTTCCCCCTGCAGACACAGGTGCTGAAAGCAGAAGCAAGCAGCACGGTGCCCTTTCTCAGCCTACCTGCACACTCTACTTGGTGACATCTGCCTGCTAGCGCAGGGAGGAGGTGGGGGAGAAAGAGTCACAAATTCTAATTACAGTCCATGATAAATTTGCCTATAGAGCTTGCTGCTGCTAGTAGGGGTGTGATTAGAACAATTCAAAAGCTCTGGGGCTCACCTTTGAATTAGTAGCCATACTCTCCAGGCCTGAGGCCAAGTGCGTCTTGAGAGTCAAGTTTTACCAGGATCTCTCTGGCTAATCAATATCCATCTCTATGGATAATCAATGTTATCTTCAGTCCATTCCATCATTTGCATTTGTTATTATGGTGACAGAAGGTGGTAAAAAATGCTGATTCTTTTTGCATAGCTTAAAATTTTCCAAGCTTTTTGTGATGATGGATGTGCCAATATCAGATGTTTTACCTCTCGAAAATCTTCCACTTACCTCACTAATGTATTCTGTTTTTCTCAAAGGAGCCTTTGAAATGACTCCAGTGAGTTTGAACACCAGAATTTTAATATATGGTTATGACAGCTAATTGAACAAAAACATTAGTCAAGTTCTATTAAACATGGTGTCAGCAGAACTGAATTCCAATAACAAATGTAGCTTTACAAACTTCAGTAAATGCAAAACCGCATTAGGCAAAATGTTCTTGACTGTGTGTTATCAGATATATCCTTCTCCAAAAAGTATACAATATTAGACACGAAATACCCTAAAAAGAGCTAGTTTACTAGACACTCCAAAATCTAGAGACTGTGCTTGTTATGAAAACACAGATGATCAGTTATTTTAATAGGTTACAACTGAAAAGGAATTGCAGATAGGGGGTTTTTGCAGTTCAGACATAGCAACAAGATATTAGTAATATTTATTTATAGGTTTTTACTAAAGTAATGATGTTTTGGAATTGTTTCTACAAGAATGGCAGAACTCGATGAAAGATTACATGTATTTTATGTCTCAGTTGAGCTGTAAGCACTTTTAGGATTTGGTTTGTTTTCAGAAGAACTTGTGGAGAACTGTGCTTTTTAATCAGAGGCTAGAATCATGCCCCTGAAGTATATTTGGGTTTAGGAGGATGGAATTACAACATGTTAGTAAATTGTACATGACATCTCATATGTGCACAGGCACAGTGAGAAATTGCAGCAAGATAAAAAAATTCTATTGTGAAGTTTGAACTTTAAATATGAGTTTTCAGTATGTCACAACTTGAAAATAATATCCCAAAATGGACTGATTTTCTGTGTACTTGTACAATTTCTCTTAAACTAGACCTTGCTTCTAGACTTAGAGCATTAAAACTTTTTCATTTTAACCACGTTAACTATAAAAATAATGAACATACTCTTTGTTATTTCCCTCCATGCCTGATATATTCCTGGTAAAGACATACAGCAATCAGTTATCTTTGTTTAGTCATCCCAGGAAACACATGTAAGACTTCCTTTTCTTTCAGATTTGAGGTCACTGACAGCAGCTCTGTGCTGTGCTGCGACACAGCTCCTCAGGGCAAACTTGCACGTTCATCACAGAAGGCAGCCTAAGGCCAGTGACAGGATTCAGAAGCCTACAAGTGCATACTCAACGGGGACGCCCTGAGAGTAGAAAATTCTTTAGAACTACATCTGAGGTGAAAACAAAATTAATTTAGTGGCTACAAAGAGAGAAAAAAAAAAACAAATCAGGACAGCTAATACTTACCTTAAAATACCCTGAACTGTCTGTCCATGGCATCGAAATTTATTACTTTTTTTTTTCCCTTCAGGATCTTAGGAATCTTTTGTGTATATGTACACATTTAACATGAAGTTATCTTTTCAGAAACTGTATCAGAAAGAACAAAGACTGTTTTTTTCTTCATATGGTTCAGCTGCCCTATTAATGTCAATTTTTAATTTTATCCTTTGGATTTCTCATTAGCTTTACACCATGTCTAGATTATTTAATTATTATATTTCAGCTTGTAGATGACATAAGATTTAAGAGCTTTTGCTGGGCTCTTGCAACTTGTCGCTACATTTTGCCTGAAGCTGCTTTTATATAAAATAATCTTCCCATAGTTAACATTCAGGATACTCTGCAGAGCGTCTTAAGAAGACTTAAATGCTAAATAACTGTCACATAGCAAGTCTTAGTATTATTGCACTAAATTACATTGCAAGCAGTGTGATAAACAACATCATAATACTTTGACACATTCATCATTAATTATAACTGAAATCTAATCTCAACTGGATTTTTTTTCAGTAATTATATCCAGCAAAGCAAACATTAAGATATATGGGGGAGGGAAGGTGGAGGAAAGAAGTCTTCCAGAAGCATAGCTGATATATCAAAACACTGAATGGCCTGACAAGTCTTATTAGGTTTTATATGGGGTTTTCTACATATATTAAGAGATTAAAGTATCTGAAATATATTTGGAATTCATTATGTGAATAATTGTTTTGAATGCAAAACTTTGCAGTGACCTACTGGTTATGTCATTTTAAGGTGGCATGTGAGACTGCTCTATGAAATCCTAGATTTCTCCTCCCTGACATAGAAGACTAATATGGAACTAAGTTTAAAATCGTTGATTCCTCTGACCACCAAAATACAGAATGTGTGGTGTTTGAGGCTTTATACCACTATACTTCTTGCATTTCCCTAAAACACTATATATGGTATTTGTGAATGGCAACTCCATGTACCTTTGCCCTCCAAATACATATTTGTTTTCCTCTGGGGAACTTTCTGCTGTTGAGGAGCTTCCAGTTTGCTAACTATTTTCCTTGGTACTGTTCGTAGGATTCCTATGCACAAAGTTCACCCAACATATGATATTTAAAAGCACAGCAGTATTTATTGCTCTATTATAGCCTTGCATAAGCAGTTACCAGCATAAGCAGTTACAGTTCCTAGCACAAGCAGTTACCAGCGTATTGTTTTCCCTTTGTGAGAGTCTTACCAACCCAACTAAGCTGGAGACACCGCTGAGCAGGAGGATGATGATCAGTGGGGTCAGAGCAGAGAAGGGAGGCAGGCGCAGCACCCTCAGGGCATCCCCTGTTGTTCGTAGAGTGAGCTCTGGGTCTTTTTTTTCACTCCTCCGCTCCGAACTGCCTCTGTTTATACCCTCAGCAGATTCAGTGGCAGAGTACTGACCAGGTGTTGATGCACGCGTGGCCAGCGCATGCAGCAAGGCTGCCAAGTACGTGCCCTGCTGGCTAACAGCGGTTCCCGGACAGCAGCAACATCCTGCTCAATAACAACCCTCCTAGCTCCCCTCTCTGAAATAACAACCGTCCTAGCTCCCCTCTCCAAGGTTGCGTTCTCACAGCTGTGTGTAGCTTGCAATTTCCCACAGTGGTCCTACATGGACCATCGCTGAGATCCCTCACAAACGCCACTGCGTGGTCTGTAGTTGGGACACTGTGGTATCCCACAACCCGTACTCTCTTAAGCTTGTAATTTCCCACAGTGGCCCTACATGGACCATCACTGAAATCCCTCATACACTAATGAAATCCAAAGTGTACAATAAGGGAAATCAGAAAAAAAAAAAAAAGGTGATTACAGCAGTTAAAATACATCAATGAAAATACTCTCCAAAACTTAGTGAAAATATCTCTGTGTAGCTAATTCAATACAGATGTTGGTATACATCAGACAATAGACATTATTGCTTTGGCAAATTTACTAAACTTAGAATCATAGAATGTATCATAGAATTGTTTAGGTTGGAAAAGACCTTTAAGATCACGGAGTTCAACCCTAAACCCAGCACTGCCAAGTCCACCTCTAAACGATGTCTCTAATCACCACATCTACACCTTTTTTAAATACCTCCAGAGATGGTGATTCAATCACTTCTCTGGGCAGCTCCAGTCCTTGACAACCCTTCCAGTGAAGAAATTTTTCCTAACATCCAGTCTAAACTTCCCTTGGCACAACTTGAGGCCATTTCCTCTTGTCTTATCACTTGATACTTGGGAAAAGAGGCTGACATCCATTTCGCTACAACCTTCTTTCAAGTAGTTGCAGAGAGCGACAAGGTCTCCCCTGAACTTCCTTTTCTCCTGGCTAAACAACTTCATTCCCTCAGCTGCTTCATGTAAGACTTGCTCACTAGACCCTTCACCAGCTTTGTTGTTCTTCCTTGGATGCACTGCAGGACTTCAATGTCATAGAATCATAGAATCATAGAATGGTTAGAGTAGGAAGGGACCTTCAAAGGTCATCTAGTCCAACCCCCCTGCAAGGAGCAGGGACATCCCTGACTAGATCAGGTTGCAAAAAGCCCCATCCAGCCTGGCCTTGAACGATTCCAGGGATGGGGCATCCACCACTTCTCTGGGCAACATGTTCCAGTGTTCTGTTCCAGCACTGTAAAAATTTTTTTCCTAATATCCAATCTAAATCTACCTCCCCCTATTTTAAAACCATTACCCCTCATCCTATCACAACAGGCCCTACTGAACAGCCTCTCCCCATCCTTCTTGTAGGCCCCCTTGAGGTACTGGAAGACTGCCATCAGGTCTCCCCGGAGCCTCCTCTTCTCCAGGCTGAACAGCCCCAACTCTCTCAGCCTGTCCTCATAGGAAAGGTGCTCCAGCCCTCTTATCATCTTCGTGGCCTCCTCTGGACCTTCTCCAACTGGTCCATGTCCTTCTTATGTTGGGAGCTCCAGAACTGGACACAGTACACAGTACTCCAGGTGGTGTCCTTCTTGTACCTAGGGGCCCAAAACTGCACACAATATTCAAAGTGTGGCCTCACCAGGGCTGAGCACAGGGCGACAATCACTTCCCTACTCTGGCTACATTGTCTCTGCTACAAGCCAGGATGCTCTTGGCCTTCTGGGCCACCTGGGCACGCTGCCGGTTCATTCAGCTGGCTGTCGACCAATGCCCCCAGGTCCCTTTCCACTGGGCAGCTCTCCAACCACTCTTCCCCAAGTCTGTAGCATTGCATGGGGTTGTTGTGACCCAGGTGTAGGACCTGGCACTTGGCCTTGTTCAATCTCTCACAATTAGTCTCAGCCCATCGATCCAGTCTGTCCACTTCTCACCACATCTACAGAAGTGTTCTAGCATTCAGAAGATACAAGTCCATAGCTCTTCTCAATGTGATGAAGAGTGCTGTAAAAAGCCTTTTAATGATTTTATTCAAGCATACTGATAAAATATATGGTGTTGATATGGTCAAGTGCATTTTTTTATTAATAAGCAAATAGAAGAAGGTACCATATTCCCTTCAAAGTAGTATAAATGAATCTGCTTTGCTATTTGAACCAGTTAGGCTTGGTATTAACAACCAACAGGAGGTTTAGATGGCTGAGAAATGCATTTGAGGAGATGCTATCATCAACTCTCCTGTTACAGCAGGCAATATCCTACCTATTAAACCAAAGTAGTTAGCCCTCTTTACAAGGGAATGTGTTTGTTTAAGATTGCACATCCCACAGTGGCCCTTCACGAACCATCACTGAAATCCCTCACACATAGTGGGAAATTTGAGAGTCTGGCAGCAATGCTGTGTGCTGGTTGCCATTGTGCTGTGATACAACACCGCAGCGCCCTTCTGGCTGCGTCAAAGCCTCTGTCAACTCAATGAATGTCAATTTTCTTTTTGCTTTGTTTACTGTCTTTCTAAGACTCTGTTTTTGCAAAGTGCTTCATTACTTGTACAGTACTAAATATACTTTCAAGTGTGATTACACTTTCCTCTGTGTATTATTATGAATTCCCTGCATGCAGAACTACCTGCTTTCTGCCGTATTTAGTTCTCTCCAGTGGTGAGCAGGTCTAAAGAGACTATTCTATTTGGAGCAACCTCAGATGGTTCTTTTATTGGATATTTCTACTCATACGAGACATCTTCACTGCCTATTATTTTACAAACCTCAATTACCTGGCTACGTGTCCCTGTGAAATATCTATGTGCTGTACCTTGAAACATCAAAGTAGTGGAAGAGCAAGTAGTTTCATTTCAGCCCTGGTTAGTCTTCAGTTAGTAAACTGTGAGAAACTCTTCTCTGGTGGGCTTTTCTAGACAACATAACTATTTTTTTGTGGGGTAGGGGGGATGCAATTCTGTGAAACTTGCATGCAGTAATTTTGTCTTATACTTACTGTTATGCTGTCCGTGTCATATACAAAACCTCAATGTATTTACAACACAGAGGGTTATACACTCATTGAGAGCTGAAATTTTAAAGTACTTTTATTGATAAGAAAGCATAGGTGACTTACTACATTGGAGCATGTTGAGTTTTTCAAATGAGTATTTTGTATTACTCGTCACTGTGCAGTTTTCCTTTCTTGACGATTCTTTTGTATCTGCTACAATTGAGACAGAGAGAATTTCTGTACTTTTACATGAAAAAAATCATTCATGGAGGTGGGTATTTTCATTATTACTGTGTTAGCATCATTTTATAAAATGATACAGCTGTTGAGATCACCTTTTACTTCCATGACAATTAATCTAAATAAAATTATCTTTTTGTTCATCACCACCATTACCACAGACCCTCCTTACTGGAAGCATATGGAACTTGTCAATATGCCATACTGTCAGGCTGGCAGAGCATGCATGCAAATTTACAGGAAAAAAAAGCTGTTAGTAAGTGCATTTCTTTTACTCTTGTCTCAGTAGTCTCTTTATCCGATTGATGTTGCGCAAGACAGTGCCACCTTAATTGGGTATGAAATGGAACAGACTTGGTCAGAGGAAAATCTCAAGAGGGATGACTCCAGAGTTTTGAGAGGTTCCCAAAGTTATAAACTTCTGTACTTAAGTAATTTTTATATGCAGTTTCATGAAGTGAGAGGAGTTGCTATTTTGGCATTTCCATTTATTGGATTCATAGGAGGGGCAAAAACCTTATGGGTCATGTAATCAATCTATTTGCTGTCAAAGACATCCCCACTATATAATCCCTTCTTTATATTGAGCCTGTGTGCAGAATGAGGGGGAGACCTTTGGCACAGGGGAAGGAAGGCATAGTGGTTTTTTTGTTTGTTCCTGCTCCTCCTGCTGGAAATTTTTTCTGTCATCTTGTATCTCCGATGGACACAGGACTTCTAATTTGTAATCTATATTATCTTGTGATCAGTTTGGTCATTTATTCGCATTTTGTCCTGCGGCTTGAACAGCTTTTTCCTCCCTAGTTACTACTCACCTCTTCCATCTCTAGAACTACCAAGAGCAATTCTATTTAGCTTTGAATTTCCATACTAAGTGAACTGAACACTTTTATAAGATGGGCTTTCCTTTTGTCTGATCATCATACACGGTATGCCACAAAAAAAAAAAAAATCTTATCAGACCTGTATTAATGGCATTAATATTTTTCTGTCTATAAGTCCTAGCATGTTTTCTTGTCTGTTGTGCTGATGGCTGATAACTCATCTGATCAACTAATAAATCTGATGCTTCAGATGGCACTCCTCCAGTTCATGGGAGAAGTTAATGTCAGTAATCTCAAACTGCATAGTAGGGTTTATGTGTGATGGTCATACATTGTAGCTTATTATACATTTCATCTTATTTCCGTTTTTAGGGTTTTCAACATTACCTGTTTTTTACTGCACACAATATAGCCCCATCTCCTGCATTGACAGTCTCCAGATTTCACTTCAGCAGCCTGTTTTATCTTCACATTCCTACCTTTTATGCCAGGTTCATTACTGAGACTACTAAAAGAGATACTTGTCCGAAAACCAGTGCTTGAGGACCTAAACAGGTAACCTTTTCCTAGCTTAATAGCTCCCCTTTCAGCACAATTTCTTAGCCTACTTTAGCACTCTTAATAATCCTTATTCTGTAATAGCTTCTCATATGGCACTGGAGGTAATGTTTTGCTGAAATCCAGATAAATTAGTTCTGCATTTCCTTTGCCTAGAAAAATAGTGAGCTCTTAAAATGGCAGCCTCTCGGGGCTTGATTTTCCATTGGCACAATCCGTGGTGTATTTGAATGTGCTTTTGTTTACTCATTTAATTGTCATTTCATTCAGAACTTGTTTTTAGGAGGTACATATCACTGAGGTCAAGCTAACAGATGTGTTATTGCTTGGATCACTCTACTTCCCTTTCTTCAGTAGAAATACTGTGTTTTCTGTTTTCCATTCCCGATTTGACAAATTTGTTTACTGGCCTGTGTTATTGGACTTGGGAGTTTTTCATGCCAATTTCTTACTGTTCTGGGACGTAGTTTGTCTGTCTGCCTGCGTTCAAGTACCTTAAAATCTTTGAAGTGAGTTTCCACACCAGTTGCGTAACTTTGATTTTCACACTTCTCACACACTTTCAGTCATGAGCCACCCTATCTTGACCTTTGTTTTCCATCAGAGTGCTTGTTAAATCCGAAGCCAAGTACTCATTTAATTTTCAGGCGCTTTTTCCTCTTCCAGCTCTTTGCTTATTGAATAACAATAATTTTATTTTTCTTTTAATTTGTATTTCTTATTTCATTATATAGTATGAATGTTATTGTATATTATTTATATTTTCCTTTGATTTTATATAAAGAATATTTTGCTGTTCAGTTTAATTTCCTTTGTCAGGGCTTTGCTCTTGGGAATTCTCACTTTATCCCTCTGCTTTCTGTCTTTCCAATAGTAGCTTCCTTTGCTGAGTGGCACTTTTTCTGATTTCATGTCAGCTTTTATAAGCAGTGCTAAAATCTCTCTTCCGATTACTATTTTTTTTAATGCAGGTTATTGCTGGAGACTTTCTCTAAAAGTTCATTTTCTCTCTTTTTTCATTCTTTTGGGATGCAAATTCCATGCATTTTCGAACCTCAACTTCAAGTAATTTTAGGTTTCCTCTATATCTAAGTATCTGCTGACTTCAGTTCAGTTTTTCTGACCAAGTAATTTCATTAATTTCTCATTTTGCCTCAATCACCTTGAAAACCTCATTTGAGGTTTTTTATCTATCTGTGCCATGTAATCCCTCTGATGAGGGTGTCTATCAGAGTCTTCTGTCATGTATTGTACATCTGTTTGTGAAAGACATTTTCCAAATAAATATTTTATTTGTAGCAGATTTTGTTTGATTTTGGCTCTAATGTTAAGGAATAATTGAACTCAACCATTTCTGTTATCTTGGTTTTGCTTGTAGGAAATTTAAGGTAGTATTTATTTCTGTGAGAGTGATAGAAAAGTATCTGTTGTTACCCAAAAACATTTTTTCCTGCGTAGCTACATAGCTTATAGCAGAATCCCAGCAACTAGTCCTGCTTGTTTTGTGCATCTGACCAAAGAGATTTCCATTCAAAACAGTTCTATTTTCTTCACCACCATGTCTCTTTTATTTCTGTGTTTTCGTTAGCACATTTTCTATTTGTGATTATTTTTCTACCACATATTACTGCCAAGTGTCCTACAGAGCCTATGATCCCTCTGTCTTGTAGCTCATGTACCTTGTCTTAGCTTATAAACATCTCTGTTTTTTTTCACACACTCATTATCCTACTTGCTATTTGGATGATAGCTGGGATGATATTACTTACATAACAATTGCTTCTATGAATATTAAACTTTTTATTTCCCTATTGATGCACATACTCCTAACCCTCTGCTGTTTCTTTACCTTTCTGTCTCCTCATCTACCTGACTCATGCTCTTTGCTGTCAAAGCAAGGGGTAGGAGTCATCTCTCTGTTCTCCCTCTTCCAAGCGACACCAGGTAACATGCCAGAATTTTCCTGAGTCCTTGAAGGAATCATTAGTTGAGGTAACCCTTTCTTCTGGACTTGGATGACTGGAAGACCTCCAGAACTTCCTTCAGTTACTGACCTTATCAGAGCAGGTCCAGAACACCTGTGAAAGCTAAAGCAACTAGCTGTGTTTATAACATGAGCATGTTATATTCCTGGGGTCTCCATCACTGCCCTCCTGTTGAAGAGGAGAAGCAATCACATGGAAAGGGTTCTTGGCTTTCTGTAGTATAAGGTGCAGACTACATAAAACACTGAGAAGTTAGGAGTACTTTCTAGATCAGTATCACTGTTGTGAGTTCAATTTTCTGGAAATTTGGTAACTCCGAATATCCAGACCAAGCCTGGCAAATGAGTCAGAGTAGGTCCTTGGAAAGAAAAGCCACTTACTTCTTCAACTTCCCTGTCCTCATCTTATGAGTGAGATGCTACCTGTTGAACTCACAGGGTAGTGAAGTCTTAGAAAACCTCATAACAATGCTGAAAAATGAAAAAAAAACATTGGAAGAGGTCTGCATATTATAGTAATTCTGAGGTCCCAAAGTGGAAAGATAGCTTGGTAGGTTTTGCAGTAAAGCAGTTGATTGCCAGGATGCACCTAGTTTGGTGTAGCGTCTATGTAATTTTTTTTTTTTCAAGCATGAGAGTGGGGCAGAAAGAATGAGTTTTTTTCCTCATGAAAGTCTCAGTTGGCTGTACCCCCTAGGCTTAAAAAGGTTGCATGTATACCTTGGAATGCCTTATTAGCTGAAGTCTTCCTCGTATTTGTCTCTTCTCATTCAGCTTTGACAATTTTGTTGTTATCAGAAAGATCACAACATGCACACTAGCTGATCAGACCTTATTCTGAACCTAAGTTGTTTTATAGCAGTAATTTAGTAGTGCCAGTCCTATCAAGATGCCAGCCTTTCTGGATACACAAGTGTTGTTGGTACATCTGTCATACATTAAACTGAATCTTGCTGCTTAGCACTTACTTGTTACCACTTGTATTTGGCGTACGTGACCAACTATGGGCAGTTCCACATACATGCAGGTTCTCATCAGAAGTAAAAGACAACAAACACTGATACCGTTATATTCTTGCTAACAGCTATTAAATATTCAGCACATGCATTAAGACTTCTGGCATCCACTTAATACTCGTTCTGCTTTATAAAAAAAGAAAATGATTTCTTGGTTATACTTTGTCTGAGTCAGTGATGAGTGGGAAGGCGCTAAGAAGTGCAGTTTCCCGTGAAGACAGCTGCCGTGGACATGTGGACGTGTGGTTCAGAGTCCAGCTGGCTTGTGATGCTTTCAACACTTGCCTGGTTTCCAGCGGCAGAATATCTGGACCTGAAGGTTTACTGTAATTTGGCAAGACCTGGCATCTGGGGAGATTCTGCGCAAACATGAGCCATGTTGAAGGCAAAAGTTGCAAGAAGCACTTCTGTCCCTATCAGTTTTGCGTTAGATTGTTTTGTAGCTGCATCAGAGAGTATAGATGGGGACTTTCTCTATATTTCTTTTTAGTTGGAAAAATAATAGAATAGACAGTGCTGGAGAAAGATGAAAAGTCTGAATTTCTTTTTATTTTTTAACTTCCTACCTTCCAGCAAAAATATTAATTTCTGTTGAGAACACTTACTCCCACACCTCCTTTTTCTTTTTTTTTTCTGGTATCACTATCATGAGCACATCTTGAGCCTTTGTCTTACTGACAGTACCAATATTTTAAATTCTTTAACTTAGTTTTCAGGTTTCAGCAATTCTGCCCCAAACGGTGGCTCGACACAGAATGGTTGAACATGATGGGTTTAATAACGAAGAACCTGTTTTCATTTACAGCTCCCAATGGATTCCACTAATCTTGGGTATACATTGCCTCTGAAAATTAGGTCCGGAAAGAATTTTTATTGCTAGAGAAAGAAGCTTTCTGGATGGGATCAGGGAAGTCTTTTCACCCTGCCCCCAACCCTCAACTGAGGAAATGAAGTGTTCAGAAGTGTTGCTGGGTTCACTTTTATCTGCAGTGGAAATAAGGCTCATGCATTGCAGTAACCTCTACTTCGAGGCACAGACTTTTCTGTAGAATGGAGCCCACCCCTTGGAAAGCAATCATAGGGCTTTTTCTCTGTTATCTGAGGATAAGTTACTGCTAACATTATCCGAGGTCATTGATCTGGGTCTGCCTCACTGGCACATATGATTAGACAGCTGTATTTTCATGTGTGGATTTTAAAGAATAAATTCACGTTCAGGTGGAGCCTTTCTTATCTGACAAATTTTAAATTGATTTGTGTTTAGCAGTTGATTACAAAGTTATTCTTTATCCCCAAATGAACCTGTTTAAGGATGAAAGATTGCATCCCAGTCTTCATGAGGAAAGAAACAAATCTGTTTATACTGAAAATGGACAAGTGATTACAGCTGGTCAGATTATTGCCTATGAAAAATTAATCTCTAGAATGTCTTTCATCCTTTATTTCCTCCTAAGGAGGAAATGAAAGAAAGGGCTTTGAAATTTTATTAATGATTCATTGCTCATAACTGATCAGTGAACAGTTTATGCAAATACACCTTGCAAATTGCTCCCTTTAACTATTACTTGGGGTTATATCTGGATATTACCTTCCCATGGGAAGCAGAGGTGTGAACATTTGGATTATTGATATTTAATCATGGGAGAATAATGCATATCAAATGTTAAATACTCAGACAGATACAGAAATCATTTGCAATACACTTGCTCATGCTGAATTGCACCTTAATGGAGTTCTTGTTGACATTAATAAGTTACAAGTTAAGATTAATGAGTATAAATCGCAAGCTAACTAGCTGATAGTTGAACATATTATTCTTTGAGGCCATGCAGCCATCAGGCCTCATGTTCCTGAAGACTTAAATTTAATGTACCTCAAGGAAATATCCCTTTGCATGATGGAATTTTAAAGAGAGAGATTATTTCGCTTCTCCCTCTCCACAAGTGCAAAGAAACCACATTGGCCTATTTCGTGAATTTGGAAGGGAACCTTTGGCTGGTGACAAATGCAGCAGAGGCTCTTTTTTTGTGACCAATGGCTCTTCTTGTGGGGGAAAAAAAAAAAGTAATTTTATTATTCTTTGGCTTTGGAGGATCCGTGTAGGGGTTGGTGGGGGGAGTATGTTTTCCCTGAGATATAACTTTTTTACTGTTGTGTGATTTAAATGCTTATGGGCAAAGCTCTTGTATAAATATTTTTAATATATTGTAATCTATTAATTGTAAAAGCTGTATTAGTACGAGAAATCTAATTTTACTAAAAAATTGCGTGCAAGTGAAAGTAATTGTGATCTATAGTTGTCAGAAGTGTGATTTGTACTGAAAGGTAGAGCCCTAAAGGAGCTGATAATCTGCAAAATCTGAATGTGTCATTCAGCTCGATTTAACTAACAAAATCAAGGATTGCTAATCTTTTGGTGCAAAGGGGGAAGATTTTCCTAGTCATAGGTAATGAGCAAAGTTATCAGTTAGAAGTTTACCAAATTGCACATAAGGGAGGGATGCACAGGCACATCTGAAAAATAAAAGTGAATTGATTTATTCCTTCAGTTTTCTCTTCCACAAGTGGCAGTTGTTCGAGCACTGGATAAACATTCTCCTTTCATTGTGTGAGAAACAATCATCGCTCATGAACATGTAATGTGCCACTAACAGAGGTAAAAAGGAGTTGCTGAAGTGGTGAGAGTAGGTGTCTTATTCAGAGGTCTGTAATTTATTACTGTCCTCCTAGCATTTAAATTCTTGGCTTGCTGTAGCATGCTCCTGTGCAGGCAGTTATGCAAAAGTTGAATTATTATAAAAACATCGTTTAATGATAGCATATATGCCTGTTACAACAGGCTGTCTCCTAATTTTATTTATTTGCTTCAGTGGCATGCACTGTGTAAGACAAAGATGTTTAGTCCAAAGGGTTTGCATACCTGAGGTTAGTAGTGTGGGGGTCAGATCCTGTTCCGAAAGTTTTACTAGTAGAGGATCAAAAAGCCCACAGATAAATGCTCAATCTTGCATGATGCTGCATTAAAATTAAGTTGTTGGTGTTAATGTGGCCAGGGTTTCACCCAGTCAAGAAAGTTACTAATACGGATTACTGGCAAATTGCTGAAGAAAATGAAGAGCATCATCTGTGGGAGACAAAGCCAGACTGAGGGGAGTGTGTCCTCTGGAGAGCCTCAAACACCCTGGGATGGTACCTGAGAACTTTGTCTCAGGAGGAGCTGATAGATGTGCTAAAGAGCAGAACAGGGCCCTAAGGGTTTCATAGACCGGTAATGATGTGTTTTAAGTTAAAGAAAAGCAAAACAAATATAGCTTCTTTTGCAAATGTTGGGGTTTGATGTTGGAAAGCAGTGAGACCAATTAAGATCCGTTCCCTTGCTAATATCAGAGATGGCAATTACTAATGTAAGAACACTAATGTGGCTGAAAACAGTCTGTTCCTACAGCCATAAGCTTGACACTGTATACCCTTGGTGCTATTGTAATTCCAGCAAATGTCAATATAGAATAAACAGGTAAATGTACAAAATGTAAAAATTAAATTTGCCAGGACAGTTGTTTCATGTGGAGGTGATACAGAATATCTCTATGAGGTGAAAAATAGGATCTGAATGAACTACTTTTAAATGCATCCCAAGAACCCCTATGTATTGTTGTACTTTTTAATTAGATGAAAATAAATGAATTGAAAAGATGAAAGGAACTAGTGTAACATCTCACTTCAAAGGGCAGCTCCACTCTTGAGGAGTGTTTAAAAAAAAAAAAGAAAAAAAAGAAAAAAGAAAAGCAGCTTATTTAAGAAATATGCTTTCTCTGTGGATTTGGTTTCACTTTTACCTGCTTTAGAAAGTCAGGAATGACTTCTGCTCATTTGACCTAAATGGAGTCATTACCCCAGTGTAAAGGAGAGTGGAAGCTGACTGATAGTGATGGTCCTCACCACGCTCCTTTGCATTGACTCAGCAATGCTCTCAAATGAGTGGGATTCTTTTTGACCTTGTGATGGGATTTTTATTGAAGTTTCAAAGGTCTAGACTGTGTTCTGGACCGAAATCGCACATGTGTTGTGGCTCTGTGTCAGGATTTACTTTGTCTGGGTGAATGAATTGAAAAAAAAAAAAACAGCTGAATCACTCATCTGCCTGCTAAGAAAGTCAGCCTTCCCAGGATCCAGAGACAGGTGCTCCCACCCAAAATACCTAAAAGCTGTGCTTTATATACTTTCCATGTACAGAATAGTTTATGTTATGCAAGATCGTTCACCACCTCTGCATTGGCTGATTGGTTTTGAGGGCCCTTTTGTACTCCTGACTTAAATCAGTGCTGCCCAACTCCAGGGTAATATTTTTGTCTTCCACCAAATTTTACTCCTAAGTCCTCTCTTTAAATGTGAGTTGTTTGTTTAGCCCTTAAGCACTTTATTGCCCATCACATCTGCCCAGGCCATTACTCTTGTCATCATATTTCCATGTAAAGATGACCTGGCTAAGGAGAGGATGAATTCAAACTGCTGAAGATGTCACAATTTCCTTCCTTCTTTCCGTTGCCCTGACATGTGCGATAGTGGCTTTAGAAAATAACACCTGTATGCAGAAGCCTAAGAGAGAAGTGTCACAACAACCAATTGAGCAAAGATTCAAAGAAATACTAGCCTATCTCCGTCCAAAGGAGGATCCTAAAGTGGGACCTCTCTGTGTAAGCAATAGTTTTCTCTCGTGACTCAAAGGAAAAATTGCTGCTTCTAGAAACAGAGGTTTTGTATGATGCAGAAAAGAAGAGCAGCTCATCAGCTTCATAACTCCTTGACAGATGTAAGCAGCCTGCTCTGTTTTTCATTACGGCACGAGCTGTTTAACCAGTTTGCCAGGTAGCAGGTTGATGTGAAATGCTATCAGCTTTTCACAAATGCAGTCAGCTGAGGAACTGAGCACATCCCAGACAAGACTACGTGGGATCAATGATAAGAACTAGATAAGAGAGATAAGCTTGCTGTTTCTTGGCTCAGTATTCTGCTGTATTAGGCTTTGTAAGTATCCTTTATACATCATCAGCTGCAAAGCCTTTATTACGTCAGGAAATGGCTTCTAGACTAGCATTCAAATGCACTTCATCCCAAACTGATTATTCTAACATTGGAACTGCCATTGAGTGGGGAAACAATTTATTTGAAGCATGAATTGCATCAAACAGAAAAGTAGTTGTTGAAGTCGATGTTTTGCAATGCCAAAAGCATTTTTGGTCTCAATTCTAAATACAATTAAATATTCTGGGAGTGAGCTCTGTGTCCCAAGAAGGGAATAGCTACCCTTCATAGTGTCATGTTTTGCCGTGGTACTAAGTAAAATTGCTATAACACTTAAGGCTTAATTTACTAAATATCAGAGTTTATAGATGATTCCTGTAAATTTTGCTGGGGATAAAGCAAAATGTTCAATTTGATAACTGGAAATATGAGGGAGATGACAGCTTTATGCGAAATTGCATATCAGGTGTTTAGTAAATCTGAAGAATGTATATGAGAGTCAAGTGCACTGGAAGTAGTATAAATATGCATATTATAGGAATAACTAAATATTAGTGCTTCCTTTATCAGAAATTGAAAGTTGGTAATGTAGAAATAGAGGGGACCATATGAACATACAAAATACAAGAGAGGAATTTTGCACAATAGTAAAAAAAAATTTGTAAAAAGAGAGATGTGCACATATCTTTGAGCAAATATTTTTAGCATTATTTTCTATTCTTTTATGGCTTCTGGTTCTTGCAATGGAGGTCCTAGCAGACAAATTTTTTGTAATTCAGAAAGAATAAATATCATGGATCTGACAAAACAATGCAGAGTGCATGTACTGCCACAACGATTGTGCTGTTTTGGAGCATAATATTTGATCAGAATCCCACAACTGTGTTTACTTTTTTTTTTTTCTGAGCAGAAAGAGATTCATAAGCTCTGGACTATTTCCATGAAAATCTTTTAAGGTCTTTGAACGGTAACATGGTTCACACATCTCTTCCATTGCTTAGCAATAGATGTACTGCGGTTGTCTGCTTAGCTAATAATCACATCTAATGAACAGAAATCCAATTTTTACGTCCTCTTTTACTATAGGCAAGAGTCAGAGGCCTTTGAAGATCTAGACTGACACCTTTGTTGCCCTTTCAAGTGCTTTTCTATTCTGATAATGGTAAGATTGTTGAGGGCTGTGCAGTCTCCTTGACGGGCTCAGTGCCAGTGTCTCTGCTCAGGTCTTTAGTTTCCAGTGTTTTATTTGCTTTGCTAGCCATTTCCAGTAACTGAGCAGGGCAAATCGAGTCCCCCTCACAGATCCTTTCTGTAATCTCTCTGTGTTGACCACTGTGACATTTCCTGCAGCCAATGCAAATTTTTAATGTTTTTTCTGCATTTAATTCCAAAACCACTGCCTCTGTCTTTTCTCTTCTTCCTCCTCCTCCCACTTTTCTGGCTTTTTCAAGAGCATTGCTTCCCTGAGATACTGGTCCACAGGTCTCTGTGAAAATATTCCTGGTGTTAGGTCTCTTTTGAATCACAAGTGCCCATTTTAAATTTAATCACTGACAACCAGTGAAGTTTCTTGCCTGAAGTTGAGGGCCGGTAGACTTTGCTATTAATTATTACTAGGCAAGATTCAGAAATTCCGAAGAAGGAGTCTTTGGTCTATTTTATGTTGGAATACGTGAGCATGAGCCGTCTCTTTTGGGCTATTCATCCTTGTGGCAGTCCACTGCTTTTCTCATACCATATTTGCTGCCTCTATCTGTCTTCTTTATCCCAGTTAGATGTATTACAATATATACACAGTTCCCTTGCTTTATTCTTTCGTATGTAACTTCCAAATATTTTTGGAAGCTTTATATGTCCTTCACCTGACAGTGTCACTTGCAGTGTTTAAATTATTTGATAACTACAGAAAAATGAAACACCAAATAAGTAAGAAAAGTCAGTATAGAAGTGAAATCTCTTATGCTATTCTATTGAAGTTTATTTTATTAAAGAAAAAGCATTTGGAGTCTGACATTTTTAACCTTTGAGCATTTTCACAATACATATTTAACTGTGGCACCAAAAGCTTTTTACATGCATTATGAAAAAAAAGATATATCCATCAAAAAAAAGTAATCCCCTATTTTCTTGTCTATTATGCGTGCATGTAAAGTATTTTTCAATGTGGACATCATCAGCCCTTTCTGAGAAAGATTCAAGGAACACCGGGTTACTGGGAAGGTCTCATCCTCATGGTCAAAGCTTATTTTTGAACTTGAACCATGAGATTTGGGGTTGTTGCTGGTGGTTCATTTCCAGCATTAACTGTTACAGTTTTGGAGACAGCTTCTTCCTTCTTAGAGACTTGTTGTGACCCCAGGTTCAGCCTTACATGATGGTAGTGAGTTCTGTACAGTTCTGACTTCATCAGTTGTCAGCATTATTCTGCCTTCCCTTTTGTCGTGATGCAAGCAAGCTGAATGATCAGTCCTTAAAACTTCTTGTGGACTGTGATGCACACAAAGCCTAAATAAAACATATTTTGATGCTTGATATGGTGTTCCTTCTGCCCCCTTCAAATTCTCTTGGGCACCACTTCCTGAATACTTCCCCACCTTGGAGCTGCACCTTCTCCTTCTGAACTGTGGGAATGGCAGCAGTAGTTCATCAAATCCAGCGTTTTTGTTTTCATTTGGGGTTCCCATTAAAAGTTGTTGGTAGGGGATGTATATTTTCCCCCATCCTTGTTTAGAGCCCTTGTTATAGGTCAGTTATTTTTAATTTGTGGGAAGAGCACGTGGAAGGAGACTTGTAGTGATCTTCCTCTTTGCTCCAGATAAGGAAGGTCTCTTCTTGCCTTCTAACTCAACTGTGTTAGATGTAATCACATTGGAGTCAGGGGGCAAACACCTTGTCAGAAGGTAACTTAGGACCTTGTGACATTAGCTCATAAGACATAACTGTTACCCATTGTTCTAAAAATCCGAAACCCTCAAGTAGCCAACGCAGGGGAAAATATAACTTTCACTGTGCAAGCAACTGTTCATATGAGCCTCTATAGATTTGAAGAATATATTTTTACTTTATAGGACACTATAAGACTGGAAGATGAATTCGTAAGGGAAGAGTTCCCATTCTGTGAGTTAGATTCACTGAATATAAAATAGTAACTCTCAAAATAGATTTAAAGTCTGTACCGTAGCTGCATGATTTGTTTACTGTGCTCATTTATTCCATTCTTTAGGTTTGAAGATGGCACAGTCTCTTTTCTTGATATCATTGCTCTGAAACATGGATTTGATGTTCTGGAAAAACTCACAGGTCAGTTAACATAACTCTAATATTGAAAAGTGAAGTTCCAGATTTATACTCAGAGCACAAGCCTGATCATATTTCCTATGCCTGTAGCCTGATTTTTCTTTCTAGATTGATTATCCATGTTCATCAATGTGAAGATCAGACTTCAGTGTTAACTGGTTTGTCTAAGTCTTTATGTGTTGGATTATTCCAGCCTGGTTTAGAAAAAAAACAAAATACGCAGACTGTTCTCCACAAATATACATGCAAGGCTTGAGTACATCGAGCATATCTACTCTGCCCCACACTCACAAAAGTGCAATGGGAAAATAATAGTAGAAAGTAGTTGAGCTACATCCTGTTGTGACTTGATACAGTAACAGTTCCTGCTGTGCGTGAGGACCAGGCAACTCGACCTGGTGCAGAAAAGCCATTTGGTAATACTAATTAAGAGGGGAACCAAAAAAGAGAGTTTAGAATACACCCCAAGGCTTTTTGTTAAATAGGAAATACAGTCCCACTGTGCAGGTAGCCGTCTTCAAACAGCAAACTTTCCAGACTATGAGTTTTCACAGCAGTTCATTTATTTCTATACTTTGGCACACTTTAGTGGAAAGCAGCATTATGTTGCTGGGTTTTTTTTTTTTCTCATTTTGTTCTCTCTTTGATGTAACTTAGCACTGTAAGTCTTATGGAAATTCCCAGAAGAGGACATGATTGTGAGACTGTAGTGCACTTCGTGCCTTTCGAGGTGCAAAGCGAAAGAAGAGACAACAGTCACAGGCTGCAACAAAAGAAATTCTGACTGGGCATAAATAAATAATTTTTCAGGATGAGAGCAGTCAAACACTGGAGCAAGTGCCCAGAGAGACTGTCAAATCCCCATCCTTGGAGATGTCGAGAATTTAACTGGGCTTGGCCCTGAACAATCTGATCTGGCTTTGAAGTTGTTGCTGCTTCGAGTTGGAGGTTGAACTGGATGACCTCAGCAGGTCAAACCTAAATTAGTCTATGATTCTCTAACAACCAAAGGCTATCTTCCCTCCAGGCAGAGGATATTATAATGCAGATTGGGAAATGTTGAGCTGTGAAGAGTGTAAGACAGACCTTTCCAGATACTACTCAGGGCATATTTGAGCAGTAGACTGAGTCTGTGGCTACGTGCAGAGCTAACTACGTTTGAGATTGATAAACAAGCTTACAGCCTGCCATCTTGATCTTGCCTGTGGTTTATGGATCTGCAATTCTCCAATCACACTAACTTTGGGAAACTAATACAAACCTGGCAAAGGTGTCTCTGCAGTGGACTTATCTAGGAAGATCATTTCCATGGCACATTTACTACCATGACTTCATCTCCGCAAGCAAAGGGCAGGTACCCTGGGATAAGAGGCGGGTGCAGGCTTTCTAGCTTGCTAGGGAGTCTCATGACTTTGAAGCGCTTCTCAGTGGCTCCCACTATTTGAATATCTTTGAAGACCTTAACATGGAGCTAATGCTAAAGTCCCAAAGAAAACTTTGAGGTCATCTTCAAGCCAAAAGCTCTATGTGAAGAGTGACACTCATGTGCTTTGTTGACTCCAGGACAGACTGCTGCTTGTCTGGCTCAGTACCCCAAATGCACCACCTGTCTGTGGTTGCTGCCATGGGACAGTGATTCTCCTGAAAGGTGCAGAAGACTACACATGGCCAGGGAAGTTTGCACCACTGGCTGTGCAGGAGGCTTGTACCATGGCATGCCTCCACATGTGGAGTGTGCCAGGTTAACAAAATATGTTCATGAAATAAGTGTTTCGTACTCATGTATCTGCACAGTTAATCAGGAGTGTGAACCTCCCTTCTCCAGTGGACTCTTCGATTTTCTATATAAAGGCATGAAGTGCATCATGATGTAGAAGATACCCGAGTCCAGAGAGACACTGGCTGTGTTTTTCAGGCTGTTACAGTTTCTGCTAGTGTCTGTGGAGTTTCATTGTCAGGATTTATCTGAAGGATTCTAGTTTCTTCTTCCTCACAGAGCAAGATTTCTGTGAGGAGTATCCTGTTAGATGCTTGGGGTCTTGCTCATGTGGAAATCAATAGCAGAGTTTTCATCTGCTTCAAAAGGAATCTGACTAAGCCCCAAAAAGTAAGGATGTTTTGCTTTATGATGCTCCATGTGGAGACCAGGGATCAGAAACCAACTTTTAGTAGATGTTCTTGTAGTATAAAATGTTTCTGAAGAATGTGCAATCTTAAACAAACACATTCCCTTGTAAAGAGGGCTAACTACTTTGGTTTAATAGGTAGGATATTGCCTGCTGTAACGGGAGAGTTGATGATAGCAAATGCATTTCTCAGCCATCTAAACCTCCTGTTGGTTGTCAATGCCAAGCCTAACTGGTTCAAATAGCAAAGCAGATGCATTTATACTACTTTGAAGGGAATATGGTGCCTTCTTTTATTTGCTCATTAATAAAAAAATGCATTTGACCATATCAACACCATATATTTTATCAGTATGCTTGAATAAAATCATTAAAAGGCTTTTTACAGCACTCTTCATCACATTGAGAAGAGCTATGGACTTGTATCTTCTGAATGCTAGAACACTTCTGTAGATGTGGTGAGAAGTGGACAGACTGGATCGATGGGCTGAGACTAATTGTGAGAGATTGAACAAGGCCAAGTGCCAGGTCCTACACCTGGGTCACAACAACCCCATGCAATGCTACAGACTTGGGGAAGAGTGGTTGGAGAGGGACCTGGGGGCATTGGTCGACAGCCAGCTGAATGAACCGGCAGCGTGCCCAGGTGGCCCAGAAGGCCAAGAGCATCCTGGCTTGTAGCAGAGACAATGTAGCCAGAGTAGGGAAGTGATTGTCGCCCTGTGCTCAGCCCTGGTGAGGCCACACTTTGAATATTGTGTGCAGTTTTGGGCCCCTAGGTACAAGAAGGACACCACCTGGAGTACTGTGTACTGTGTCCAGTTCTGGAGCCCCCAACATAAGAAGGACATGGACCAGTTGGAGAAGGTCCAGAGGAGGGCCACAAAGATGATCAGAGGGCTGGAGCACCTTTCCTATGAGGACAGGCTGAGGGAGTTGGGGCTGTTCAGCCTGGAGAAGAGGAGGCTCCGGGGAGACCTGATGGCAGTCTTCCAGTACCTCAAGGGGGCCTACAAGAAAGATGGGGAGAGGCTGTTTAGTAGGGCCTGTTGCGATAGGATGAGGGGTAATGGTTTTAAAATAGGGGGAGGTAGATTTAGATTAGATATTAGGAAAAAATTTTTTACAATGCGAGTTGTAGAACACTGGAACATGTTGCCCAGAGAGGTGGTGGATGCCCCATCCATGGAATCGTTCAAGGCCAGGCTGGATGGGGCTTTTTGCAACCTGATCTAGTCAGGGATGTCCCTGCTCCTTGCAGGGGGGTTGGACTAGATGACCTTTGAAGGTCCCTTCCTACTCTAACCATTCTATGATTCTATGATTCTATGACATTGAAGTCCTGCAGTGCATCCAAGGAAGAACAACAAAGCTGGTGAAGGGTCTAGTGAGCAAGTCTTACATGGAGCAGCTGAGGGAATGAGGTTGTTTAGTCTGGAGAAAAGGAAGTTCAGGGGAGAACCGGTTATAATTAGACAGCAAGTTTGTTTGAAGCTGAAAATCGCTATGTAAAAAAATGTGAATGTGGCTTCAAATTTTCAGATTTATAGTCCATTAATAGAAAAAAAAAGTTGAGAAATATTTCTAGTTTCAGTTTAAAAATGTATTTTTTCCACTGTCCTAAAATGTAGAAAGGTAAAGAGAGATGAGAAAAATATAGGCTGAAAGGGTAAATGAGAAGAAACCTGTACTGAGGAGAAATTTGAAAAACAAAATAAAAAATAATTTTGACTAATAGTTGAATTTTTAAGCTTCTGCACGGCTTGTGTAGCCTAGGTACTTTGGTGGTCTCTAGTCAAATTCTGGAGTGTCACACTGAAAGGCAGAATTGCTAGCACTGCCTCTTTACATCTACAGGACACGAGAGTAACTTACAGGAACCCATGGTGGAAGAAGAATGGAATTTTTTAAAGGATTTTAACCACCACGTGGTCCACAAGTTTTCCTCAAAGTCAAGATGGTCCTACACCATTATCTGTGACCCCAGGTTAATTAAGCTTGTGTTCCAGTTAAGTAGGATATTTCAACATCTCCCTTCATGGTAAAACTTATGTGGTTATGCTTATGTGTATGTTCATGTAAGCACAAAAATTTCTGTGTAGTATGTTTTTTAATTAGCATTTAATCATACAGAAGATAAATAAAACAAGCACCATCCAAAAGTGAAAATAGAATGTGGTACAGCTATGGTTGTGTTTGGATTTTTCCATCATAAAATACATTTTGCGTGTCCACTTATCAAAGCTAGTGTGAAGGGTGACTCCAGCTTCTTCAGCTCTGTCAATGTTTCTGGTAGCTCTCCTGTGTTGGCTGGGAGAGCAAGGCTGCTTGGGGGCCTTGTAGCACCACAAGCGGCAAAGCGGTACATGCTGTCCAGAGCAGTACTGTTACCTTTCCGAATGTGTAGCTCTTCAATTTCTGTAGGCATTGAATATATCTGCTCCTGGCAAGACTGGTGCACCAAGAGATTCAGTGCTTTGCAATTGCCATTTTCCCCTCACCATCCTTTCCCTTGCACATCATTGAGAATATTGGAGTTTTGCTGGTTATTTCGTTTCTGTCAAAGGTCCTCTGTTCCTTTTGAACAGAGATTATTGGCATTTGTGTGTATACAACAAAGCCATCGCTCGCTGTAGAAACACTTCGTAATCCAGAAGGACAGCAGATTTGTTTTAAGCCACTTTATGCATATTTCTTCCACTTCAACTGCCAGAGTTTTCAGTGGCAAAATGCACTGTCAGATGTGAACCACTTCTGAATCTCACGTTGCTGTAGCTCCTGGAATACTTGCTTTGCACTACCCGATCACAAACAATGATTCTCATTCTGGGTTGGAAATAGCCTGGAGTAGAAACAAGCAAAATAAACAAATTGTGTCCTTCTGTGTAATAAAAGCATTGCTGAAGTTCTTTTGGGATATAGTGCAGCTGGATTGTACTGGTGTAATTATTGAAGATGGAGAGGGAGATCACTAATGGAAGGTAAATCAGAGTTTCAGCATTAGACAGAGTCATGAAAAATTGAGATCTGTTTCTGAGTCTGGTATCATCTGACTAATTTCTTGACCTATCTCAACTTCCATTTAACAACAAGGCATATTTCATGCCAGAGTTACATCATGATGTGTGTTTGTATGCAAACCATTTTCAGAGGTCTTGTGTCTTTACGAGTTTTAAACTTAACCTTTAGCTGGTATGTATTTTCCTTAGTAATTTTTTATCAGTTTTACAAATGGCACTAAGATACATAATTTGTGATTCTGTTAGGAGTACTTTAATTATAAAGTCTATTCAGGAAGCGTTAGTTCTCTTCACAAGAAAATACAATATGTATTGGAAGAAATTTTAAAATGCATACTGAGTCTCCTAAGGATGATTAATTGAAAGTCTTTTTTAAATTCAATGGATGCTTGGTTGGTTGTTGGAGAGTAAAGGTTGTTTTGATGTTCATAAAAGCCATTATAGCATACAACAGCCGAAGTAAAATACAGTGCAAAATGCTGAATGGTGAGGCTAACTTTGATTTTTAACTTTGTCTTTGGGACTTCTGAGTTGTATTTTGCCCTGTTATTGTTTTTACCACCCTCTGTTGAATCAAGGACTGGTTGCAGCCAGTGATAGGATGCAACCCGGATTTAGTGGTACTGCATAGATTCTCATGTGTGTTGTGTTTAGACACTTAGGTTATGCAAGTCATCCAGTTTGGGGCCAGAAAAGAATTTTCTCCTCAGTCAGATTGGCAGGAATTACTGGAATTTCTTCTTCTCTGTGGAGTTTATGACTGCATTCTGCCGTTGTATGGGAATGTCACCTAAACTTAGACCGTGAGCGTGGTGCTTGTGAATTTTATTGTTTTCATCCTTGGTGCTGCTTTCATTCATAATTTTAATGGATTTTCTTTTAAAAATCATAAGATTAAAGATTACATTAATGCATGTGTTCTGGCTTGTGATATATAGGTGTGTTGGAAGTGGATGCTCCATTTTGGTCAAGGTTTATGAAATTCTTCATTTTAGAGGGAGATTCTTCCCTTCATTTAAGAGAGTGAATGCATCATTTATTAAAATTTTACTTTCTCTATGCCAGCCATTTGCCACAAGACAAACTTTAACGTAAAAGAAACCTGGGCAATTTGGATTAATCTCCTCACCTCACTGCTCATAATTAACACCTTCTCTGACTACTTGAGAGACAGTTATGCATTGTTGTGTTTTTTTTTCTGAGAAAATATGTTTGACAAGTTCACAGTAAGGAGAAGATGCTTCATCCACACTCTAAATATGAAAATATGGATGCACTGAAGAGAGGGAATTTTAAATTCTGGCATCAGGAAGAAAAGGTTGACTTATAAATGTGAAGAGAGTGCATAAGAACTTAAAACCCAAAGGTATTCTGATTTGTGGATAATGACGTACACACTGGTATGTCAGAAGACAAAAATCTCTCCTCTCCTGTTGTGGACAGTGAGGTGACTGTTTCTGATTTTAAATTTCTATCTCAAGATAAATTTGGTTTAGAGAACAAACTAGAAAGACAGTTATTTATTTACTACAATCTATTATTGCTGATTTTCTTAGCTTTCTTTTGTGACTTGACTAATGCAAACTAGACATCATTTGTACCATTGAAAGCAGAGCGGAACAGGTAGAGCATGATTTGAGAAGCTTTGAAAAGTGAGTTGCCAGAAGAAATCCTGCCAGGGCTGCCTTTGCAGACTTTAATCTGTATATAAGGTTTCTTTCTGGAAATGAAAACTGCTTTTACGTTTTGGGGTTTTTTAATATGCAGTTGCTAACATTGATGTGAATTGCATTCACAAACCGCCTAATCTGTGAAGAGGCCTAGGAAAGGACAAAAAATGTCACAGTCATTCCTCACACCTGTAGAGATAACACAGGCAGAGGTAGTATAGCACATAAATGTCTTGATTGTTTTTGCATAATACAGCTAGAGAGAAAAATATGCCACTTAGGAACTAAAAGAAGGGAAAAATGTCTTCATTAGAAGCTGAGCTGATGAAGAAAAAGTGTGGCACAGTTGAAAGAAAGTATACTCTTGGCACAGATAATTGTCCTGTGCTCGGACAAAAGCATTAGCAAGACTTCTGTGGTGAAGGCATTTGATGGCATCCAGTGTTTTTACAGGGGAGAGATTTGCAGCAGTCTTCTCTTGCTTGGGAGACTTCTGGGAAGAGGAAGCTGGGCAGCTAATAACTGAGGGATCACCGCAGGTGCTCTTGCATTCGCTGTGGCTTGCTAAGGCAAGGAATGGCAGGGAGTGTCAATGTCCAGCACTGACAGGCTTGTCACTCATCCGGGGATAACTGAGCTCTTGAGGTCTGCAGTTACCGAGAACTACTCCTTTGGCAGGGATGTGCACATTACAGGGCTCAATTATTAAAGACCACAAGGAGAAACATGAGACAATTTTGTTTTGGGGGGCTTTATGTGTTTTCACATGAAAGGATGCTGGACTCGCTGATCTTGTTTTTCTCACTAAGGAAACCTTAACTCCACCCTATTGGCAGGAGAAGAGTCTCTTGTATGCCAGTTAGTGTGACCTGTGCCTGCCTTTGCTCTTCCATCCTTCTTTATGCATCTGGTTTAGTCCCTAGTTGAAGAAGAGATTAGTCATAAGGATTGGGTGTCCTACTTATTACACTTTCATGTTGTATATCAGGAATTACTTCTGAAGTTATTGGAAACAGCAATAATTAAGATCACAGTATGTGCTTTGCTTTTTTTGCTATGATTTATACACCTTCATCTAACTGTTGGTTAAATCATTACAGAAGAAAACAACCAAACAACCAAACCAAAACCAGCCAAACATGGGGAAGAAACAGGAAGAACAGCAGTTGCACAGGGAACGTGACAGCTGCTGAACATGTTAGTATCTTCAGCTTTCCTGTGTTGTAGGTCACAGTGTTGGCTTTACTAAAGCCAGCAGAAATGCCAAAGAGCCAGTGGATTTATAAGAACTATTGTTCTGGATCCTGAGGAGCAACAAAGTGCACTCTTACACTGGTCATTCCCAAATACAGGCTTTAAGTCAGGAGTATGGTCATTAGTTGCAGATTCTTGCCTGTTTTCTTTCTCTGTTTTTTTTTTTTCTAACCATGATTGGTAACATAAGAGCTGGGGTAGCTATAAATCAGAGTTGTTAATGAGTTGATAAGAGTAGAGTTTGTCCATGTGTTAGTTGTTCGATTTCTTCAAGATAGTGGGTGGTGATTTAAAAAGAATGATAAAATCCTGGGCCTTCTCTCTCCCTATCACTGAAATCAGGAAAGGTATACAGTAGTACACAACCGGGAAAGCTATATGGGAGAAAATTTAATAAACTGCAGTGATTAATCTATTTCTATATAGAATCAGAATAGTTTGAGTTGGAAGGGACCATTATCTACTCTGTTTATTTAGTTCATAATAAACCATTGTGTTCCTAACCAGAGACTGATGTTTTGTACAGTAGTACAGCAAATGACTAAGCAATCAGCATAGTTTTTTAATTACATTGTATGTGAATCCTATTTATCCCTGACTTAAACTGTGGAGCTTCATTCCTGTTAAGATCATCTACTGAACAAAGTTTTACTGATGTGAACATCAACTGTACAGTCTAATTTTCTTGCAGTTCTGTGCACCTTACTGCACATGGGATAATACAAGAAAGAAGTTTTTTCTGCCTTACATCAGATGGTTGCTGTGAAACTACACCCTGACCTACTGATGAATCAGAACCCCTGAGAGTAATTACCTGCACTTGTTCTCTTTCAGATTTGCAACAAGAGGCTGCATTTCACTGTGAGGGCCTCATCTGTGTGGACATTCTTATGAATGCTCCCATGGAAGTCAATGGGGCCATGAAAAGAAGGCTGATGTAATGGCCATGGAGCTAGATGAGGACTTGGGAGACTTGAGTTCCTTTCCTTGACCATGAAATTTACTTGACTTTTATTAAATCACATAGATACTAATCTTCAGGGGAACAGGGAGTAGGTAACTAAATGTGTTTCCACATCTGCATTTAATCTCTAGTTCGGATTTATCTTATGTTGCTGTCAGCACGTACATCTGAAGTGACCATTTGGATTCTCATTGCAATTAGTGGAACAGACAGTACTTCAATATTTTGATCCTTCTGATGTTCTTTGGAAATTTAGCCAGCAATACCAGTTCTTCTCATTTTCTATTAAGGGAACTTAGATGTTAGCTTAGTGTGGTATGGGACGTTACTTTTGAATAAGTTTCCTGCTAATGATCCCTTTGGGACTAGAAATCTGAACTGTCAGATTAGTTGAGGTGGAAGTAATGTTTTGGGTTTTTTACCTTCCCAAGATCTGTGTCTTGTGTTGTGCAGGGCAGGTTCTACAATTCTCATGCTTGAAATAAACCAATAAAGCAAATAAGGGAATGTGCTGGAAGAACCCTGAGGAGCATGAAGTACGAGATTTTCTATTTGGGAAACTTCCATTTGTCTATTACTCTGTGGGTGATTTCTGATTTTTCATGCTTCAAATCCAAGCTTATTCAGGTAGATGTTGCTTTCTCTGAGATGGAAAGCCTCACAGTCTGACAGCAGAAAAACTATCTTGCAAAGGCAAAATAATTTCTATCTTCAAGGTAAGAATGTCCCAGTCAAGAAGGTGTCTCATGGAAAGAGTGTGTATGTACAGCTCACTTGAGAAGTCTGTGATAGTTCTCATTTTCAAATGACTGGTTAAAGCAGATTAGGAGGAAAGAAAGCTCAATTGTTTTTTTTTTTTTGCATCAAAATAAGACGTTGTTGGGACTGTAGTTAATTTATTAGGAAAGATATGCTCAGCTGAGCATCTGTTTGCTCATGGCAGTAGATGGAATCGAAACAATTAAAGAATCAGTACTACAAAATGAGCAAGTGGGTGAGGCACTCTTGTGCAACTGCCTGACAGTACAGCCAAGCACATACAATGTATTTGGAAGGCAAGTTTGAAATAATGGACGGGGCCTACCTTTTTTTTACTGTTCTGCCTGAGATAGCATTGTGAAATCTATCACTTTCAATAAACAAAGTGGGGGAAAGTGTTGTAGCCTGCATCAAGAGAGAATGATTGTAAGAAGAGAATGGGTGTAATGAGTGTAACTCTTTGATAAAGTCTGTAGGAATATTAACAACAGTCAAGAGTAATGAAGCTCTGATCCTCTGGTTCCTAGACTGATCCAGCATTGCCGGTACGTAGCTAAAGGATATCTTGGAGAAGTGCATTCTGTCTGTAATATCTTTCTCCCTAGATCATTTTCTGTGTCAGGTATGGTTAGGATCTGAAGGAATTAATTTCTGTCATTTTCACTACAAAGTTGTCATTGTCATTGCTAAGAGATAGAGAGCCTGTGAAGTCCTGTGGGATCATAGATTTCAAAGGAGAACAGAAATGAGGGCTTTTAGACTTAGATACAGACCTTCCAAAGACTTTTTGCTATCTAAATTGATTGAATAGGTTAGGGTTCTTTTTATCCTTGGAATATCCTTTTAAAATGAGAAAAAAAAAATCTTGTGCCACTTGTATTCTTAAAACCTGTGTAGGAAATACTCAAGAATTATCTCTCCAGCTAAAAACTGGAATTGAAAGGGAAATTACACATAAATTAATTCCATTACACTTTAAACAGTGTAATACACGGCTGATTGTTTTTTGCCACATCTTGATATGCTAACAAGGAAATAAAAGGTTACTTTGTGGATTCCCATTTCCTTGACTGATACATGAACAGTTTTCTTACCAACATGTACCTGGAAAATGAGCCTTGACAGGACAGTGAAATAACTTTAGTTATATGAAAAACTACAGCACACTGTGATTAGAAAAGGGATCAGCATTTTGGCATTTTTGGAAGAAGACCTGGCTGACGTCAGGGGTGTGCACTTCAGCCATCCCTCAGCAGATCTCAAGGTCCCGTTCTAGTGCATGCTGGCTACCATGGCAAGGATTCCCTTATTTCATATATGACATTTTTAATTTCCTAGCTAACTAGATCCAGTTGTTTCGGCCCTTAATGCAACACAGAGATTTTCTGCTAAATCCAAAGGGGCTAAATTAAAGTGAAATTAAATTTGCATATTGTGTAAAACTCTATTTGTCCAGCAGATCCAGATTATATGGTGCTAATCACAAACACTAGACAGAGTAAATCCTCTTGAAGTCACCCTGGGGTTAAGTCAAATGCTTTACACTCTTCAACACATACCCATGAAATATGTAATCAAGTCTCTTTGACGTCCTCTCCTAATTACGTGTGTGTATTTTAAGCAGATGCTTTTCCAGCTGATCTGTGCCTTTTGAGATCTTTTCTTCATTATTAATCAGAAAATCATGCTGTATGTTAACGACAAGTGCCAATTATGAGAAACTAATATTAGTTTCTTTGCTTAGAAGCTGTGCTTTTTCAAATAAGACCATTGACAAATAACATATAGATCTAGAGAAAACGTGAGAACTTTTGTGTGGGGCGTAATTATTCTACCATGTACTGTACTATTTGAGTCTAAAATGAATTTATTCTTCCACATACCGATTTTTTAGTTTGAGGAGAAATATTAAGTAAAGAAAGTTCTTTGGTGGAAGTAGAAATGGACTGCTTGTTTTCACAAAAGCTAGAATTCAAATGAATAAAGTTGTTTTTTTTTTCCCCAAGACTCTACATTCAGAACTTCTGTCAGGAATGTTAATACATAAGCTTAGCCTTTTGTGAATTCTTCTTACTCAGTAAGATAATACCATGAGACAAAATTAATATTTAGTTAACTTGGGAGTCATTTAGCTTTAAGTAAACTGCATTTTTATTGTGACTATGTAAGAAAGAACAGTCTTCAGAAATTGCTAGTGACCTGGTTGATTTTACCCCTGCTTTTCAGCTGAAGGATGCAAAATGCCACCTGCATTTGCTGAAGTTTCAAACTTAGTAGGTTCCCTTCCGTGTGTTTAGCAGAGACATCTACTGGCAAAATGTTAACTAGCATTCTCTTCCTCAGGTCCTACAGTGCCATTTCTTACACCTCTGAAGGGAGACCTGCTAATACCAAAATTAAGCTTTTAGATGTACTGGAGTATTAAATCTATCATTTGAGAAGAAACATTAAGTAGTACATCAACAAATACAAGATCAATAAAGGCAAAATAAAATTTTCCTGTTGTCTCACTAAGATTGCTTCTTGTTGAACTACTACACTGCTTTTAGTGGAAATGTGTATATCAGAGAAGAAGAGAATAAAGGAGTTTGTGATGCATTGCAGATGAACAGGACGAATTGAAAAATCACGTAATGATTGTAGTTAGTGTCCACTGATTTTAAGTCCATCAATATAGAATGGAAAGAAAGAAATTACGGGATATAATCGGGAGAGCTATTCCTCCTACAGTACTGGTTTCATGTTTAATACTTGCTCCACACTCGCAGTTTATTTTTTCGATAAACGTCTACCTCCGCTATCACCTTTGCTGAGTTTTTAATGGCTCTCAATAGAGCCATTGTAGACACGGTTTCAATGCCTGTGCTCTAGCTGCTTTAGTTGTGGTTTAAACACTTAGAGGCGGTCAGTGGTGAAATGATCAAACGCCTGGCACTAGCACAGATGAACATACCGGTAATTTCTCTTTGGACTCATGCCCAGGAGTCTGCCCGTCAGCCCTGCCTCTTCTTCTCTCATCCAGCCTCGACGGTCTCCCTGGAGACATCCATTTACCTTGGGGTGGGCCTAGCCTTGTGGAGGTGGAAAAGTAGAACTGAAAGAACACAGATTATTACATTACCCCAGCAAAAGGTCATTAAGTATTTAAAAATCAGTCTTTGTGTGTTCGGGTAACCTGTGGATTCAAGGCACTAAGAAGCATCTCATCCACCTAGTTGGAATGGGCATATTTTCTTACACTTGCTACTGGTAAAATGTATTTTAAAAAGCACCTGTCTTCTAATGTTTGTTTTTCAAGGCACAATTGAATCATTTTACAAGGGACGAGTCACGCTTATAAGAGGCCTGCTCTAACAGTTACATTTTTCAGACTATCTTTATTCAAGTAAAATGTCACTGTTCTATGAAGTAGATGTTCCTTGAACCTATTTTGAACAGTTCACATGTTACGTTCCTATAAGTATTAATCTTGTTTTACTCTAGGTTTACATGCATTTGTAATGGCCATTACAGATCTGTTTTGCTTTTAGATCTATATGTGCACCTCAGCCAAACTCCAGACTTAAGATCCACATACTTGCTCATTCATATCACATCCTCTATTCCCCCATTTTCATCCACATCCTAATTTTCATGAAAATAAGGCTTCACTGGGCAAAGGTTCTCCACTTGTGTGCTACTTTAATTGCAAAAGTTTCAGTTCTATGCCAGCTGGAAAAATATTTTTGTAAGTTTTTTCTCTGCTCATCTTTTCTCCTCCCCTCCTCTCTTCTTTCTTTTTTCTTTTTATCTTTACACTTTAAAGAGCTGGCAAGCATTTTGTTAAAGCATCCTACAAATTATGCTCTACTATACCGAATTTAATACAAAGATTTCAGATTGGTTGGTTTAACTGGTTGTTGCTTATGATCTTTTAGCATGAGTTTGTTGTCTCATGTTGATGCTAAAATTTCCATTTTATTGCTGTTTTGAGCAAGAATTGCTACTTTTGTTGTTTTATTCACATTATTAATTGAAACCCCAAGACACTAAAATATCTACCTAGTTTCTCCTTTAAAATATAAACTTCCAAATCAGCCTGAATTTTGACTACCTCACTATTGAATACCTCATAAAATTTTAAGGCAGTCATAAAAATAAATTTATTTTGTAAGTATTAGGCTAATGTCAATCATATTCTTACAAGTATCAACAAAAATGGTGCTAAGCAGGAAAAATTCTGCCATAAGATAATATTTGAATAAAAGACATATTTAGCTTTCTAAATTTGAGGGTACAGAGATGTAATAAAAACTTCTTGGGTTATCCAGTCCATGAAAAAAAAAAAGATACTTTTAAAAAATAAGGACTGAATAAGCAGATTTCTAATTTCAATTGATTTTTATTATTCATTTTATCATTATCATTTATCATTATCAAATCACAGGGATTTAGGGAGACAAGATCATGGACACAAATTTTCTCAGCTTAACTACATCAGTCCGAGGACTTTCATTTTTTACAGTAGAGTGATGTTGGCAGAAGGTCTACTCAGTTGTATGTAGTTATTTCACTAGGCAAACTAGGTTGAGCTATCATCACAAGAGCTGGTCTAAACCCTCTGTATTATAAGGGTTTTGATACCATAACCACACTGGCAGAACCTTTAAGATGTAAAAAGCTGTTCACTCCTGACTGTCTCGCACTAGGTGGGTTTGAGAAATATCTTCAGAGTATTGACCCCAATAACTCAGCTAGTTTCATTCCTTGAATATGGCTAGGAGTTCGCATCATAGAGAAGCTTCATCCCAGAAATTAAAGGACAAGGCTGGGGATCAGAATTATTGATTATTATATCAATATTCAATATGAATATTATCAATATTATTGTTTATATTTATTTATAGAAATAAATCTTCATAAATTTTGGCAGCACTCTAAAGTGGCATGATTTTCTTTCCACACTGTATAAAGAAAAATTGGAGCAAATTGAATCTAGATGAGTCAGCAGATGACAGGGTAGGTTGGATGCTCACACTTATGTTGTGTTTGAGCCTGTTTTGGGACAGAGGAGGATGTCTGTTTTGAAGGGTTTATTTTTCAATATAGATCCCATAATCACAGCAATAGTTTATTTTCCTTCTTGTGACTATCTGTTAAGCAGTGAAACTTAGCTTCTAACTAATAGAGATCCTGGGCCCAAGCGAAAGTTGTTTTCTGAAGTAGACAGGAAATTTTATGTGGGTAACTGAAAGCAACAGGCAAGTGCCTCTTCAGAGTGCTCCCAAGCATGTTTTTAATTTCTCACATTTATTTTTCCCTTTTTCATCTCCACATTAGTGGCAGGTTTTTTGTTGTTATTGTTGGGGTGGGTTTTTTTGGAAACTAGGATCATCTCTGTTCATGGAGGTGTTTTCAACTATTTTTTCAACCTGATTTCATTTAGAACAAGTTATCATTAGATTTCTTCTCCACTGTCTTTATTGATTCAGTATGAGAATATCTAGTTTTTATTTTTACATAAATAAGATGATCTTCTAGAGGGACGTGAAAAACAGTTAGATTTCACTTAGGCTCTGGTTTGCAAGATATGCTAATTCACCATCAGCACTGCTGATTAAATGGTTAAGGTATTTCTATTTCCAGTCATGCGCCCCAAATCTTGTCCAGAATTGATGCCTAGAGGCTGAGTAGTTGGTGTATCTGCTTGTGAGCTCTGGCAGTTGGCAGCCCAACCTACTAACCTAAGTTTCATCTGCCTCAGCCTCCATAAATAAAAATCATAAAACGCTGTGGTTGAATGCTGAAATTCCCAGTCCTTGTTAGGGCTACGGGTGACGGTTAGAGAGTTTGTCACTTCTGGCTTATAGCCTCTTCTGTAGACAGTGTGCTTTGTAGTCTGACAGAAGCTGCTAAGCAGAGGCTTGAATGTCATATCAATATAATCTAAAAAAACATGAGTTGAGTCCAAAGGTATTTGAGACATAAAATCTCCCATAATTTTCTATTAAGGTGACATGGGTGGAAAACAGAAGCTACATAGAATATCTTGAAGAATAATGCAGAAAATACTCAAGTGCCACCCTATAAACCAGTTGTTTCTTACAATCCTAAATGTGTAGTGCAGTCCTGATTACCTTATCACACAAGTACATCCGCAGAATTGGAGGGTGCTCAGCAGCAGAAAAGAGTGCTCACATGAACCAAGACTAAAAAAAATTGATGACATCCTTTAGGGACATGTCTCTGCTTATCGAAAACAAACAAACAAACAAACAAACAAAAAAAGAATGTTTGGGTGGATTGAAAATCCTGCTTAGGAGAACACAAAATGTGTGTTTTCCTGTATGTGTTTGCCATGTTTAAAGCATTCCCATGGTGCCTCCTGTTCCTGCTGTTCCACAGGGCCATTGCTATTCTTAGAAGCAAGTCACCAGGGGAATTAAACCAGTGTTCAAGAAATGCAGGAAAAAAAAAAAAACAGAAAAGAAACTGTGAGAACAATCTAATTGTTCCTATGCCACTTGATTCAATAAGAACAAAAACATTAAAAGGATTTGGGGGCTGCAAGCTGCCGTCATACTGACTTATTTACCATGTGTGTGAAAGATCAATGAGGGGTCCTTGAGCTAGCCAACATGCACTGCTGGTCTGGGCAGTCAAACTGCTGCTACATCCAATTATTAAGAAAAACAATGAAGTTCAGACTCCAGAATGTCTTTCTCTTGATGTGTGTAATTCCTGTGGATGTTTGGATTGTGCTAGTTAAATCGTGAGAAATGTAATGCAAAGATAATAATTACCCAGTTAAATGGGTTGGCATATTTCTATTAATCACTCTCATTAAATTATTAAGCCACTTATCTATCTTTACCACTAATATGCTGTACATGACTAGTGGACATTGCATTGATAACAAATCTAGAATGAATTTTTAACCTTTTAAAGAAGTATCAGCTAAGCAAATTAGATAGTTGAGCACATCTGTCATACACTGATAATGCAAAAGGTTGAATCAGCTTTGCTGTTACTTGAGCAACTATTTTCATTAAGATGTGCAGGATTTGACCCAACTTCATGAGTTTTCTAGAACAAACTATAACTTTTTCGTTATGTTCTGAGATTTTTGCTCCTGTAAAATAACATTTCTATGTAGGTAACAGTTTTATGTGTGGTTTGCACCTGTGCTTTATCTTTTACACTGCCACAAGCTAAAATATGATGGATTATTTTCAAAGTCCTGGTTTTGACAGGCCTCCAAATTATTTAACTCTCCAACGTGAAAGATCTTGAGTCATTCTGTAAGTGTATGTATAGCATAAAGGATTGTGGGAAGGGTATGTGGCTTGCTTCCTAAGTTGTGGTTGGAGAGAGCTGGGGAGCAGCATCTGTCACCAGCTAATCAGAGGATGAAAGGATGAGGCCAGTGGCTACATCCGGCATAGAAATTTATGGAATGGGAAAAAGAAAGGTGATATGCTAAAATACTTACAATGCAAGCCCAGCTGCAGAACAACATTACATGGGAGTTACTTGTGTAGATCTCATTATACGATTTGATATTTAGTGAGTTGGATTTGCCAAGTCTATGTTGAGCTTGTGGACAAAATGATTATTTGCATTATGTTTCTCCCCCGCTCATCTATTTGTAGAAATAAAAAATTTAAAAAAAAATCAAATCTTACCACTTATTTCTGTTCTGGTATGTGAGGCACTACTGGGAGGTGACGTCTTGTGGGGCCCTATGTCTGCCACATGCAGTCCTATGATGGGGCTGAGCCTGAGGTATTGGGTCACAGCTGGGAAAGGTGCCCGTGTTGTGCAGTTCAACAACTTCCTCTTCACCTTCTGAGCGCAGGCACAACTGGTCAAGTGGAGCAGCTGTGCTTGGGGTGTGAGGCTCTGTGTTCTCCTGGGTTTCCATTTGCACCATGACTTCATGTTCATATTTTTTTCAAGTACGGAAAACAAGGGTTTTTTGCTCGTTGGTTGATGGAAAGACAATCAATGTGAGTTTTGGGATGGTATAACAAAGCAAAGAAGATTCTCGAGTGCTGCCAAATGGTCAGGTGGCAGGAAATACATCAAATATTCAGATTAGAAAACTGATCTTAAAACGGGTAGGAGTAGAGGTAGCATTTTTTTTTTGTTTAATTGTAGTTTTTGTTGGTTTTTTTCAGCAAATTCGAGAGAAAAAAACTTGCTGTGATTTGATGCTCATAAAATATAAAAGCAGTGGGGGGCACAATTAACAGATTGCTGCAATTTGTGAGGTGAAACAAGAGATTAATTTGACTCATGGGTTTTAGTAGCCCAAAGATATTTTTATGTCATCCTTTCTTGTTCTTCTTGATAATAGCTATAAAGAATGAGTTAAAGTGTGGTAAATTTTCCACCAGTGCGGGAACTGATAGAGAAAGTCTCTGGGAGAGAAGAGTGTAACAACACAGAAAGAAAGGGCGAACAATGCCAAGGGCAAATAACTCCAGTAAACAATTCAGGCATGTGGTGTTTAATATAAAGCCTTGTAGGTAGAGCAGCTGCTGCATAGAATGAGGAATATCAAGGCAGATCTGAATAAAGCCCAGAAATGAAATCTGTTAGTATTTCTCTGTGGTCTTATTTACAACATAAAGTCAGATCATCAACTGATGTGAAGTGGTTTATGGCCTAAAAATATTAATGCAATTAGGACAGCTGCACACCGTTAGGAATCTCTCCACTAAAGTCTACACCTATCCTGTAAAAACAAGACTGAATTCCCGTTGTTGCATTAAGCTTGCCCAAGCACCACGCATCATCTAAATGGCAAGCAGTGACTAAGCAATGTCATGTTTTAATGAATATGCAAACATAGATCATCAACTTATTTCTGTTGGCTTTTTAATTTTCTAATGCTTTTTCAAGGTCTGTGCTTTTGGGAGGGGGAGGGAGACGTTTGCTCTTAGAGGAAAAAAAAGCACATTGCCATTTCATTTCTTAGTAGAGGTTCGTAATGCGATTACCAAAATGTGAATAACAATCAAATAATGTAGAGGCTTATTCCCGATGGAGGGCAAAAATAAATTTCAGTCAAATGTTTCCGGCAGAAATCTCAAATTTGTCATGCAAAGTACTTCTCTGCGTTCAAACGTAATGTATTTATGTGAGTCAGAAACATCAAACATTAGGAGAAATAGTCAGATTTTAAGTACAGTCTGCTTATGAAATGATTGGAATAGAAGTGCAATTAATGAAACTGGCAGAATGACTATGAAGCAGTATTAATGCCTTGAGAGTTAAAGAAAGCACCCATATCTGTTTTACAGCATGGGGTGGAGGAGACACTTAGAGACTGCTTCCCATTTTTCCCCATTAACAATCTTTGACTACCTTTTCATTCTTTGTAACTTGTATTCATGTTAGAAAGAATTAGGAGCAATTTTTACAAACTTCTCCTCAGCTCATATTGCCCTGGGTGGCCAAAAGGAAGAAATTGAAAAGATGGGAAACGTCGTTGATACTTTCCTTCTACCTCAAAGGCAGTGTAACACTACATACTTCTACCAAAAAAAAAAAAAAAAAAACCAAACACCCCAAAACAGATGAAAAATACAGGAGTAAGGAAGGATGGTATGTGGGTATGTCTGACAAAAGTCTGACAAAAGTGCTGTTATGAGCTCCTTATCCCAACTTTCCCAACTCCACTGAACAGTGAGAAGTGTTCTCTAGGTTGCTGCAGGTCTTACTTGCCCCGTCAGGAGCTGGTTGAGCAGCGGTAGCTTTTGTCTCCTTACTCTTTCTCTGCATCCCTAGAAGGAAATGGATACAATCTGAGGTACCTGCGTTAGATCTATAGATGTTTGTGGGAGGTTAGATAGGAGTGGCATAAAGCATATTAACTGACAGATTTTGATAAATTGTGTGGATCATGTATTTCTGGGGCTGAAGGGTGGATGTGTGGGGGAAAAGAATGAGAGTAAGCATTGACTGTAATATATATGAGCCTTCTGTATTGGTTTGTGTGCATGTGGTTCTTTACAGGGAAGATTTTGTGGAGATGTGCATCACCAGTCTGTCATCAGAGGATGTAATCAGTGGATTTTGTCAGTTTGCTATGTCCACCAGGTAGTGGTGATGGAATAAAACATTTGCATTTTGTAAGGACCTTGGAGGGCATTCCTGTACAGAGGCTGCTGAGTGCAATGCCAGGCTCAGTTAGCGTTGTCTGAAGGCAGCAGCTGGCATTGCTTTTAAGCAGAGAGAAGTGCTGAGATTCAGCTTCCCCTTGCCAGGACGTGGGAGAATACCTTTATTGAGAATTTGCTACGGGTGTACTTACTGCTTCTTTTTTTTTTCATTTATTTTAATCTTTAGTATCTCAGTGTGACTTGACTAGCAGTAGCAGAAATCTTTGGATTTACTGTACTGTGCTGTTATGTTGCAGGTAAATTATAACACCCTGCTCTGAGTAAATGTGGCAATTTAATCCAGTATTTACATCTTAATTGAGCCTGTTCAATGCTAAGGTATCACAAGACTTTGAATATGTTATTACTTATTTCAGTAAGTGAATATATAAATAAAAACCTCAGGTTGGTTTTGGTGAACTGCTGCAGGTGAAACTCAGGTCTGGATGACCTGTGCTTAGTGCTGAGCTTAGGACATATGAAAGTAAATGAAGAAAGATAAAGATGTTAGGACATCTGTATGATAATTTTGAAGTTCTACAGGATTTATTACAACTTATATAGCCTTAAAGCTAATGTAGTTTATGTCCAGTTATCCATGGCCTACAGACCTTTGGTAGAAGGGTTTTACTAGGAAATAGATATGTTAATCTGTCCACCATAGGGGAGTAATTCCTGTATGAAGGAAGAAACTCCGTTAGTCTCAGATTGTGGTTTTCTTTACTTTAGCAAGTGCTTTCCTCCAGAAAAGCATTTTTTTTCCCCTTAACTCAGCAATGATCCAAGGTGTCCAAGCAACCTCTATACACTGAAGCTGTTCTTCCAGAAAATGTGGAAAATCCATAAGGACCATGTGATTTGTTATGGGATGGTATCTTACACAGATTATTTTCTTCTTCCGGTAAGTCTGTAAGAAGTCCTTATGTGCCCACATTGGAACTTCTTTCCTATTTGATGAGCCTGGTAGAATACAGCTTGAAGGAAAACTTGGCAACTGTCTTCCTTGTCCCTCAAGTACTGGCCATGGTGGTTTGTGATAAGGCACATTCCCAAGGAATTGTGAACCTCACAGCTGTTCTCAAATCCAGAAACTGATTTTCCTTCTGTTTGTGTGTTGTAGACAACTGAGAGTCTACCAAATCTCAGAAAGATAACTCTAGAAAGAGCTAAGTCTTCTGCAAAGCTTCTTGATGATATTGATATAGCCTTCACTTGCAGATGTTATTGGTCCGAAATATATTTACTAAACAAATTATTCCCTGATATTTAATTTTCATGATTTTTTAACATTTTGTGGAATGTGCAATTCTGAGGGATTTTTTTTAATAAATGTAATTGTGTCTTTTATCTACAAAATGTGGAAATATTTTGATTTATCTGGTTTTCTTGTAGATTACAAGGTATTAGTTTTCATACATCTTGTTAACTGCTGTTAAAATGTAATTAGTGAAATGTGGTTTTTTAACTAACTTTAGAAGTTTACAAGAATCAGAGCCAACCAACCTGGTGAATTTTTGAGTTACATCACTGAGAATGTAGTTGGTGATGGAAAGATACTTTATTAGGCCAGTGTGTGCAATCTCTTCAGCAGCCCCGGCAAGTACTTCCTAAAAGCACGTTGATAAATTATTGAAAAGGTGTTTGTTCGTGGGCATGAAATGTGTGGTGTTTTTTTAAAATTTTCACTTCACAGGAATTTTATCACTTTATATTTGCATTTCAAATCAGAATTACCTTTTAATATGTTGGAGTTTCATATGTAACAGGAATTCTGGTTCCTGACCAGCTATGTAGAAACACTGCTTTCTATTTAAAGAGGCTGAATTTTATAATACAATGAAGAGAGCTGTAATCAAGTCTGGCTGCTCACAGGTTATTAAAGCTGTTAGTCACTGTATCCATATGAAAGAACAATAGATACATCATTAGAAAACTAAACCAGCAGCGTAAATAGGTAGATCTTTTTGCCTTTTGCTCGTGTCAACGAATGAGTCTCTAATGTCTTTTCTAGACCCACATAGGGACTAAAACCATTGTTTAATGAAATGAAGACAAAGAACTCTCCCAGCTCAAGGCTTTCTGGAAAGTTTTTTCCTGTGTTTCCTTTTGTACCTGTTGCTCCTTCTCCTGTCACTGGATACCTCTGAAAAGAGCCTGGCTTCATCTTCTTTACATTCTCCCTTCAAGCATTTATACAGATTGTGAAGAAAACCTACTGAGCCATCTCTTCTCCAGGCTAAACTGTTACAGCTCTCTTATTAGAGATGCTCCAGTCATCTTTGTAGCCCGTCGCTAAACTCACTCCGGTATATCCATATCTCTTGTACTGGGGAGCACAGAACTGGAACAGTGCTCCTGATGTGGCCTCACAAGTGCCAAATAGAGGGAAAAGATCCCCTCCATCAGTGTAATAACAGCTCAGGATACCATTTACCTTCTTTGCCATAAGGGCACATGGCTGGCTTGTGGTCAGATTGTTATCCACTAGGACCCTCAGATCCTTTTCTACAAAGCTGCTTTCCAGCCAGTCAGACACTGACCTGTACTGGTGCTCTGGGTTACTCCTACTCAAATGCAGTACTTTTCCTTTCTCTTTGTTGATCTTCATGAAGTACTTCTTTCCAGTCCTCCAGCCTGCAAAGGTCCCTCTGGATGGCAGCATAATCATATGTTGTATCATCTGCAGATTTGTCAACTCTGTATGCTTTCCCATTGTCTAGTCCATTAATGAAGTTGTTAGACAACAAAGGACCCAGTATCAACACCTGGCATATGCCACTAGTGACTAGCTTCCAGCTGGACTTTGTGCCATTGATCACAACCCTCTAAGCCTGGCAGTTGAGCCAGTTTTCAGTCCACCTCATTGTCCACCTATCTAGCCCATACTTCATCAGCTTGTCTATGAGGATGTTATGGGAGACAGTGTGAAAAACCTTACTAAAGGCCAGATAAACAACATCCACTGCTCTCCCCTTGTTCACAAAATTAGCCATGACATTGAAGAAGGCTATGAGGTTGGTTAAGCATGATTTCCTCTTTGTAAATTCATGCTCGCTACTCCTGATTACCTTCTTGACCTTTATATGTGTGGAAATGGTTTCCAAACTCATTTTCTCTATCACCTTCCCAGGAACTGATATGAGGCTGACCAGTCTGTAATTCCCTAAGTCCTCCTTCTTGCCCTTCTTGAAGATAGGAGTGATATTTGCTTTCCTCTAGTCTTTGGGCACTTCTTCCAGTCACTACAATCTTTCAAAGATTATCAGAATTGGCCTTGCAAGTGACATCAGCCAGCTCCCTCAACACTTGTGGGTGGATCCCATCAGGGCCTATGGACTTGTTTATGCCCAGTTTGTTTTAAAGATTCCCTAACTTGGTCCTGCTGCATTGATGGTAAGTCTTCCTTGGACTAGACTTTCCTTCTGGACTCAGAGCGTGGAATTCCTGAAGGCAGGGCTCACCAGTAAAGACTGAGGCAAAGGAGGTGTTGAGAACTTTAGCCTTTTTTGTGTCCTTCCTTACCAAGACTTCTGCTTGTAGAGGTCCTTCTTGTTACTTATTACATCACTTACCAAATTCCTAATTGCATCCCTACATGCTCAGACTATGGCTCTGTATTCCTCCTGGGTCACCTGGCCCTGTTTCTATCTCTCTACATTTTACATTTTAGTTTAGTGAGAAGCTCATTTTTCATCCATGCAAGTCTCCTGCTGCCTTTGCTTGGTTTCCTGCTTGATGGGATGGACCATTCTTGAGCTTGAAGAAGGTGACTCTTGAAATATTTTGTTTGACCTGAATTTTTTTTTTTTCTTGTCAGGTTAAAATGAAATTTTTGCAGTGAATAACCCTAATTGTGATTTGGAGCATTTATGAAAAGCTGGACAAGGCCATCAGCACCTGGGTAAAAATGGACATTCAGGCACATAGACTATGTATCTGATTCAGGATCAATTTAAGTCACTACAAAAATTCTTCTTGATTTCCTTGAGCACAGAATCAGGACGCGGATTATTCTTATGGTTTGTGAGGTCAGTGTTTGATTTGGGGAAGAATCAGTCTGTACTACAGTGTGAGAGAATGGTAGCAAGGGAAAAAAAAATTGAGCCTATAAGCTTTTTATCAGCCTAGTAAAAAAATGGTTATTGAAACTAATGTTAAATATTTAGGGTTTAGCCCTTCCTGAAAAAGCTATCAAGGATTTAATTGAAAACAAAATATTTTCTTTTACATTTTTAACCATGCGCTAGCAATTAAAAGAGCATTATGAGCTGGATGTAGAACCCCATATGAAAGCAAGAATAGCCTCCTACCTCTAAAAAGGAAAAAAAATCTATGTTAAACTATCTGGACTTTCACAGTAATTGCGGCAGCCCAATGGATTTGATTTTATCAGGCTTTTCTATGAAGAGTTTCTTACAAGAATGTAACTATTAATGACATTTAATAAATTATTTCCAGGACTGAGATCTTAATGAAGTTTTTACTTGCAAGCCATTTAAGGGGGGTGGTGTTGATTTGGTAATTTTGTAAGCATAATATCTTAATTTTAGAGCACTTTAAAACTTTTTCCTGGAAAACACACCTGTTTATACATCAAACTAAAAATTTGATACATATGCCATAATAAAGAGAGGAAAGGAGCAGCAGGATCATCCAAGAGGGAGCCCTCTGTGGGGGCTACAACATCATTGAGAAGGTGGTCCTTCAGCCATTTCACATGTGGGAGGAGGCAAGGTACTTTCCTTCAGAGATCCCCAGCACGTGGCTTGACGTTCGTGTTGTGCCTTGGATGGGAAGATTTAAGCCTAATTAAACAGTAGTTGTTGACTTGCATGTTCTGTAATAATACCATTTGGTTCTTAGTTGTGGTCTAGCATCAAACAGCTCCCTTCAGCTGAAGATCTGAGGCGTGGCTCAAAGAATAATTACGTTCGCCTGCAACAAGCCAGGGACAGGCTGACAGAACAAGTAGCATTAGCGTGGGTGGAGACCGCCAGCATCAATAACGATTAAATATGTCGCTTCTGCCTGTGATGGGCTGCCAGCTTGTAAGTGCTGAACAATTGAATGACCTTGGACAAACCCTTCCCAATAATGACACAGCATTTGTTTTAATATGAAAGTGACAAGAAGGAAAAGATCACAGTGTATCATTCTTTCATGCAATCCCTCATCTCCAAAATGGATGCATCTCATGTGAATTTAATCATTCGTTTCATATGCAAAGCCTCTTTCTCTGGTATTAAGGACATCTTCATTTCAAAGCTTAGAAAAGTTAAAGAAGGCTGAAGGCTGGAGTGGAGGAAGAAAGATAGTTCTTATACCTGACAGTAGCTGTCACCTGCTTAGAGATAATAAAAATATCCCTTGAAATTTAAAACTGTGCTTTATCTCAGCTTAGGTACTGGCAAACTTTTTTTACTTGAATCTATTTTTTTGTATTAGGACCACTCGGTTAATCAGGCTAAATTGCCTGTTTTATTAAAGAAAATGTATAAAATATTGGCAAAATATTTGTGGTAAAAATGTGAACGAGAGCTAATCTTTTTTGCACAGTTTTGGGAGATTTCTGTTATTCTTAACAGAATAACAGAGGACCACCTAGAACAGTGTTTGAATAAAACCTTTCTAAGCAAAAGAACAAAGTCCGAGATTGACTAAACTGTCTGAAGAAAGTTGCAAAATGCAAGCTGCCCCACGATTGCGAGGGGGAGCCTATATAATGAGCTGCTCAGAGTCTCTAAGCTCTCATTCTCAGGATTCCTTCAAAACCCTGACAAATGGCACAGCTTTAGTATAATTTTTTAGAAGCTTATTCATCTTTTCCTCATAAATGTTTAATTTATCTTTTCAGCATTGCTTCTCTGTTTGCTAGTCAACACAAGAAAGAATTTCTTCAGATACAGTCTGTGGGACGCTGGATACATCTTCAGCCCTTCTCTCTGTTGTTATAACATTATTTCTTTTGAACATCTTTTTTTTAAAAACTAGAAAAAAGAATTGTAGTTTCCAGCCCACAATCCAGCAAAAGCACCAAAATTTAGTATTTGTCACTGTCACAGTATGAGAGATAATGCCATCTTAAATAGGAAATCGTGCTGCCGGCTACTTTTAGAAGTGCGAAGTATCATATCGCTTGATACAGATCTAGTGGCTTTCAAAAATAACGGGACCTTTTTTCTGGTCATCAACACTTTCTTCTGATGAGATGATTCTGATGACCGAAGCTGAGCCAGATGAGCTTTTGCAATAGAGTACAGCAACTGTGTGACTTGGCGGCAGAGGAACTCCATTACCACTGTTTAACTTGTTTTATGAAGGACTTTTACCACCCTTATTTTGAGCACCTTATAAAAAGGGTGGGTTTTGTAGTGAAAACTTGCCTTCTTTTATTCATGGTGAAGAATATTAGTTTCAGGCATTGAATGCCTTTGGTTTCGGGAACAGTTTAACAGCTGTGCGGCCACACAAATGAGCAGACAAGAAGTGGGAAGCTTGGCACTCTTTGAAGAAGCATACGGAAGCTGATTTACCCATGAGTCATGGAAGTTACAGCCCATGCAGAAGAAACCTTTCTCTGTTTGAGATTTTGTGGTGGTTTAGCCCGAGTCACCACACAGATTCTCGCTCACCTTCCCCCTCCCCAGCGGCACAGGGGAGAGAAATTGGGAAGAAAGAAAAACTCATGGGTTGAGATAAAGATGGTTTACTAGAACAGCAAAGGAAAACTACAATAATAACAAAATATAAGGATATTAAAATATACAAAATGAATAATGCATGATTTCTCACCACCTGATGTCTCAATGACTGATACAGCCCACCCTGAGCAGCGATCACAGAAATGAAACCGAGCAGCAAGCAAAGGTGCGAAAAGGGAGCCAGCAAGGTAGAGGGAAAGATGCCAGCAAATGAGGGAGAAAGATGGATGCCAGGAAGGCAGATACCTACCCTGGCCAGCCCCCACTTATATATTGAGCATGACATTTACGGCATGCAATACTCTCTTTGGCCAGTTTGGGTCAATTATTCTGTCCATCTTTCTCTCAGCTTCCTGTACCTGCACATGAGCAAGACTTGGAAAGCAGGATGGTGTCCTTGGTCTCATTAGCAACAACTCCTATCATCAGGGTGTTTATCAACATTCTTCACGTATTAAATACAAAACACACCGGCTACTGAGAGAAAAATTAACTCCATCCCTGCTGAAACCAGGACCGATTTTCATGCTTGTCCAAGATACACAGTGCAGTTGTGGTCATAGTAAAGCTGAAGAAGCTGAGTATGGCCTGTCTCTGAGCGTGTCCAGATCCTACAGCATTCAGTGGGAGCTATGTGCCTGGGTAGGAAGACATAAAGTTTCACTGAGATTTGATTCACTGCAGTTGAAAAATTAGAAACTGTCTTGTAAAGCATAATGATTTCTATGCTAAGAGAAATATGACTGCTTATTACTTCAAGGCCATATTTAAAAAAAATTTGTTGACGTTATATATTGTATAATATTCATGGAAGAATTTACAGTGGTTTAATACATTTGTTTGGGCATTTGCTCATTCACACATCTTCCCTCTTACTTTAAAACAGAAAAGAACTAAAAATCTTCCTCTTCCCTCCAGTATTGTTTTTGTGTTTATATGGGAAACTACTTGCAACATCCAAGTATTCTGGTTTGATAGACCTTACGTTGTTACGCAGGGACCGAAATAGAGTTGCAACCTTCAACTTGTGAACTGTCCCGGAAGGGACAAGCGGAATAGAGCATGGGCAACACAAGCAGCAGGTCAGATTGGCTGCTCTGCTGGGAGCCTCCTTGCAGGCGAGCGGGACGATGGTACTGACGTAGCTGAGTGAGCTGAGCCAGGTCGAAGCTGCTGACCCGTCCCATCCCAGGAAGCCATGCATGGCTCTCGCTAGTGTTTGGGGCTTTATCTGTATGAGGACCTTATAGCCAGGGAGAGCATGGCCAGTGAACTGTTGCAAACTGGAAGCCACCGTGTGTGTGGGGGGTTTGTTCTTGAGTTGGGTTTTTTTTATTGTTTTTTTCAATGTTACAGAATAGTCATAAATATATAGATTCACAGTGGTGTTATGAGGAACCTAAGAACAATTGTTTTACAGCTAAAAAACCCCTTGTATCTGATGCACAGCCTATCTGAATGGTGTGTGTGGGCAGTACCTGTTTCACAGTGAGTTTGTAAAGCACTTGGGTAAGTGCAGATAACTGCCACCTCTTGTGAGTCTGCCCCTTCTCTCTTTCCTTTCATGTCTCAAAGTTTTGATCTGCTGTGTTCCCACGTGTTTGACAAGGCACATTTGATTCCTCAGCCGGTGCAAAAGAGGGTATTCTGAAACACTGTATGTTTATTGGAAGTACTTTTTTTGCTGCTCTGTTTCAGCTTAGTTTATGGGATTAATAGAGAATAAGATAGGAAATTATAATTAATATATTTACACATTTGAAGTAATAGACCTACAGTTTAATAATGCTTTCAAAATGAGTGCAAGTTCAATGATCTCAGCAGTTCATATTTTTTTCAAAAGTCTGAGATAATTAACATTTTACTTAAAGCTTTTGTAATCATGTGGCTAAGAACATCTTTCTTCGGAAAAAAGTTTCATTTTCTAGCTCATTGTTTCAGAGAAAAGCTTGAAAAATAAGCTGTCGATATTCAGAAAGCAGAAGAAAAGCAAGCCCTGAGGACTAAAATTTTGAGTTCTGCAATGCATTGGTCTTTATTTCATCTCTTGCCCAGCTACACTGGAACTTACATTTTGTGATAAACCCTTTTTTTTTTTTCTTTTAGAGAAGTTCTTTCCTATTACCTTCCATCCACTCCCAGCAGCATTGTGGTCACATATTAGTAAACAAAAAGATCAACTGGAAAATTCTGAAATTATTCCAGATCTGGAATATTATTTCTCAGAGTTTCTGTCCCCACTACAAGAAGAAATCTCCTGGAAGCTACATGAGTGGATTTGAACTTGATTTGTGGGATCTCCAACTCTAGTTTTGATTGTATTTGTGCAAAAAATGTCCGCTTGTGAGGTTCAGAGAAAGGATGATTCTATGGATATTGTTCATATAGTGTGTATTAGCAACGGAAGCAATTAGCCTCACCACTGCTAATACAGAAAAGGTCTGGAAAAAAAAACATGAAAATGCTTGAGAGGGAGGGAATGAGACCTGGCAGAAGGAGGAACTCAACACAAAAACTTATACTGCGAAAAGCTTACAGATAAAATATAAAACCTCTCTGGACTGTGGTAGCGCCCCTCTTAATCCACAAATCATGAAGTGATTTTTAAGTGAGTCTTTATTCACTAAAGCCCACTAAGAAAACTTCTTTTTTTTCCATTTTTTACTCAATAGGACTTCCTTAGGGGTTACATTACATATTTTTGATGGGTGGTATTTTGTTGATCACGATTAGTGTGTTTCTGCGTGGGATGGTGCATATACGGACCAGCCATCAGATTACTTCTTGTCTCCTGTTTTCTTTTGGGGCTGCTCTTCTTCTTTCCAAGAATTGGTTGAATTTATCATAGCCATAAAGACAAGACTAGATCTCCTAGCAAACACAAGAGTTATTAAAAAAAAAAAAGAGGGGGAAAAGACAAAAAGAAAAATATTATAAAACCAAGCCAAACTTGAGCTATTTCTGGAAAAAATTTAATTTTATAGGACCTGGAAATCTCCTTGAAATAGAAAATTAAACAAAAAGAATGGAAATGCTATTGCAGATGTCTAAGGATTAATTGATTCTTACATTCTAATCCTTTTTTTTCCTAAAAATAATGGTTTCTAAATATAAAATAATAGTAACAATAATAATAAGACAGCTTTCCCCCATTTGATTTGCTCAGTCTTTTGAATAAGCAAATGGACTAGGAGGGAGAAAGAGACTACAACTGGTTATAATTTTCACTGGAGTGTTGTCTAAGCAGACATCTGTCTTATTGAAATATGTTTATTTTGATATAACATTTTACAGGAAAAAGTCTAAAATTATTCTATCAGGCCATCTAGCTATAGTACTTAGTATTTATTTAATTGTATTTTAAATATATTACTTAATAAATCCTGCCCTTTAATATTCACAGAAGGTTTGACTGCACAGAGGGGAAATACTTGAATGTCTTTGAAAGAATATTTATTTGAGATTTTATTAGGTAGGAGATCTGGATACTTCAACTTCCTTCTTGACATATTATTTAGAAAATATCACTATCATTGTTTCTTCATAAGCAGAATGCCATTTTCCAGCTACCATTAACTAAAAGTGAGAATTCTCTATAACAATAATGGATAAATTTATGTCTGAAACTAATCAATGACATATTTTATAATTTTAGCATATTTGATTTCATTGCTTTTGCAAAAATGGACATGCTTTTAGATTGTTCCAAGTTTTGAATAGCTAAAACTCAGCTGTGAGGGGAAAAGTGAGTACGTTATTTAAAATATAGCTCAGTGTAATTGCCAGAGAGCATTCCTGTTTTTTTAATAATCTATAAAAGTTGGAGGTTAATAAAAAGGGGAGCATAAGAACAAGAAGGGGTAAACTAAAGATAGGTAAAAGAGGCTGAGAGTTTTATAAATTGAAAATTACAAATTGAAAGTAGCAATACCAATCCATTAATTGAATAAAAGCATAGGTGTTTAAAAGCAATATATATTTTTTTATGGCTGTGTTAAGAAGTTTTAAAGATACATTTTGCTCTCTGTTTCATAAATCAGTCTTGAAAATGTCTTCCTGTTCATGAAAGCAGAAATTCTCAAAATCTGGCTCTGGGCATCATGCCATTTTGTGATACTAATAGATCATTCTGTTCTGACAGAAAGAGTTTTAAATAAATGTCCACTCAACAAGCAGCTGTGTGAAACAGGCTGATTTGGCCTCTGTCTTTGGGTCAAATACTGTCTCCACTGCAAAACAAAATACAAAATATAAACAACTAAAACCCAATGGGGCACATTCAATTGGTACTGAGGAATTTCAAAATGCCTTGAAAAGGTGGGTCCGCATCTCTGCAGCACATAGGGTATGGAAAGATGTTCTTGCTGATTGCTGCAGGAGAGCTTTACAGCTGCGGAGCATCCTGTCAACTTTCCTAGGCTCTGAATATATTACTTATTAACCTGGTTTACAAGCAAGTGACATTAAACTGCCTGATGTCTCTGAAAAAAAAAAAGCCTTCATCTCTTCCCTGCCTATAGATCAAGGGACAAAATCTGTGGAGGAAACTAATATCAGCGTAGTCAAAAAGCAAAAATAGCAGAGCAATATAGTGATGTGTTGAACTTCTGTCTTACAGAATCTCTTCAGATAAAGTTATAAACATACCATACATACCTAAGCTCAGTGAATATTGTCCATAGAGAGTTGTGGAAATGAGAGAAGAGTAAGAGCTGAATAAGATGTGAGAAATAATTTAATCCTTCATGTCAGAGCTCACGATATGTTACAAGAAAGTTTGCTGAGTTGAGTCAGTTTGGTATGTTGCAGAAGAAAATAAAGACTGCAGTTGCTGCCTCTGGCTGTTGAACAAAGTGAGCCTTCAAGGTTTAAATTTTAGTCAGAGATAACCAACATGCTGTCTTGTTACCAACACATCTTGTTATCTGCTCTGATAGAGAAGCATCTAAGCTTTTATGGGAGATTGCATAGCGAACTTGACAGTATCATTCCAATAAAGAAAGTGAAAAGGGAAGAGCTGTAATGAGTACATTGGGCAAGACTTGCATTGTCAAGGCCTCAAAAAGAAAGCCTTTTTATTTGATTGATTGATTAGTTTGATCTTATGGGTGACCCAAGTCTGGACAGGACCAAAAAATTATGATTTTTTTGACCCTTCAATTTATAAATCTGCCTTTTTCCTTTACTATTCTGTATTCAAGACAGGTGAAGTGTTCCATCTTTACCACTTCTACTGTTTCTAGAAAAATCATGTGATTCATCATAACTTGAGGATATTAATCAATTTATTTCTTTTATGTTCAAAGATACAAAAGGAAAGAAGTGTTTGAGACAACATTTACTTACTTATCTGTTAGCTTATCTATTTGTTCTCGAGCTTTATGAGGGATGTCTTAATCCTGTAAAACATCTGTCTTGAACTGGCATGTAAGAGAGCAGAACTGTCTGGGACACTGGAGAGTCTCTCTTGAGAGAAAAATGTAGGTTTTCTGTCACTTCTCACAATATGTGGAGGTTTTGCTATTAGAATAGCTAGGAAGAATAAAAAAAAAAAAACAAACAATGCTGTTAGAAAGAGTACAGAGCAAGAGTATGTCACATGCTAAGGCTCCTCATACTCTGGAGAGCATAATCTTAAAAGCAGGTGAGAAGACAAGAAAAAGCAAAATTGCTGACGAGTGTAGAAGACCTCCCAGATCAATTGCAGACAACTGAAGTTTCAGCAGCTTGCTGAAACAGGACTTGCTATGTAGCTGTCAGTAGAGCTCTGTCCTGGCAAGTTCCATCTGACTGCTTGCCATGGCCACAAAAGGCCAACTTATCCTGCATCTTTCTGATCTCTCTCCATAGCTGTGTTAATGCCTTCTCATCTGAGGAAGCTCTCCGGTGAGAGTCATAATGGGAATTATAATGAAATGTCATGTCACCATCCAGGCTAACTTTATCTGATAAATGCTTCATCTGATCATGGTGTCACTTTAGGACACCCTAAAATAGAATGACACACCAAGGTTGATGGACTAGCAGTCGCCTTTTTGTCTCACTGATTTAGTAAAATTTACCTGTTGAAAACTGATCAGTAAGTTCAAACTGTTACAATAGACATTGAAGAAGTTCCTGAACTCTTAAAAATTATTGGGGAAGTCCTTGGAAAAATGCCACTAAGTACCAGTAAAAGATTTTGTGGGTGGGAACCCACAAAATAATGTGGGACTGTTACTTTTCTCATAAAATGAAACAGGACTGATCCTTTGCATGTTGCGTTCCCCCATATCCTGCCATATGCAAGAAGGCAGAATAATTTCAGGGAGGTAAATGAATATACTAGTTCTGCATGACCCCTCGTGAGTATTGTAGCTTCATCCCTACTTGGTGGGAAGAGGACCTCTGCCATCTTGCCTTTTCTTCCTCACCTGAAAAGGGAAGTTTGTGAATGGTGCCTCAAGCTGGATTTTCCTTTCTAAAGCCTTGCTATTGTTAGAAATATCTGAAATGGAAACTATAGGGAAAATGGGGTTTTTTTAAGCCTCTTTTAATCATTGTGTTTACACCTTAACTGCCAAGTCCCTCACTTGATACAGCAGCAACTCTTTTTCCCTCACTTCTGCAGAACTCAGATGTAACAGGCTGCCATGGGAAAAGGCCAGAGCTTCCTAAGTGCGTGCTGCCCCACTTCTCTTCTCTGGCAGTGGCTCCCTCTGAGCTGGTAGCATTCATCCTTCACTGTTGCCTTGCTTGAATCGGTGTTTTGTTTTAATCTTGTCTAAGTCTGTCTTCAGAGATAGTTCTCCACTTTACCATAGATTTTGATTTACAGCATGAGACAGCAAGTAATACACACAAGAATTGCTCATGTCTTGAAATACTTCAGCTTTTCTGAACTGAATCTGAAGCACAGATTCTGACTGATTTATGGTATTATAGCTTATTGAAGCTGGTGTAATACCAAGAGTGGTTAATGCTTTCAGAAGCAAAAGATTACAGTCTTTAGAAGGAAGCAAAAACTAGAATAAATTATGTTATAATTTTCATATTTTCTACCTTAGGTTTCTCTTCCAATCTTTTTAGTAGATCTGCACACTGAACTTCCAATTGATTAAAATACCTATCCCGTGCTTACAAAATTACAGATATTCAGTCTTTATTGACCACTCTGTCTTATTAATCATCACCTCCATGACTTGGAGAGCACACAATATTTTAGATGCAGTGGTTTTCAGAAGGTCATAGGAATAAGCAATGTAATGACAACCTGCCAAAAGTTAATTTATGCCAGCCAACACTGCAGGACATTCTGCTTATAAAAACACTGGTACTGTCTTACAGAGATTATTGCTGAGTGTGCCACAGCAATGACTTTCCTTTAAGAAGTACTAGCTTCTCACTTTCATTGAATGAAGTCTTGAGAAGTGAGACTGCGACTGTAGCATCATTGCTCAAACCTGTGTGTGGAGAGTGTGCAGCATTGTGGCAAAGTAGTCGTTTTTGCTCTCAGTTTTTCGTGTCACTATCTGTGAAATGTTATGTATATTCACACATCTCACTGTCTCACAAACCTGACCAATGAACTTCAAGAGATCTAAGCCTGCCACGTTCAGGCAGAAAAGATGACCACATGAAGGAAAGTGTGTCAGCAGGTCTCCCTTCAGTCCTCACAAGAACAGCAAGAGATGTAAAGCAGAGTTAATGCTGTGACCTTGGGGCAGGGTCGGTAAAAAAAAGGCAGCAAAATACTAAAGAATGTGAGAGTTCCTGAAATGTGTAGCTAAAGGTCCCTCTTCTGGTGTCAATGTAGATATTTATTAAAATAACTTTTGCCTGTTTAAAAAGCTTGAGACAAATCCTGGTATAATTCAGTTTAAGATTAAGAAGTCCAAGAATTCTGGGTACTTTTCAATATTGACTGCATGCTTCCTTATGATTAAAGCATCAAATCAAGGAAATTACAAAGCAGTTTTTAGAATTCATTGTAGCTGCTTTGTTACTTCTGTTTCATAAATTACACTTTTTGTTCCCTTCATGGTAGCTATTATTATAAGAACATTATCCAGCAGAGATCTGGTCTGAGAATGCAAAACAAACCGTAAAGCATCCTTTCAGGCTATCAGAAAATTATGAATATCAATAAATCCAAAATTTCACTATGGAAAACATTATTCTGTTAATAATAATGGCTAGAGCTTATTTTACCGACTTTCAATATTCCTGAATGTTACAGATATAGAATCAAAAAATTGAGTGTATTTTTCTTTGTTGCATTACTAGTCAACATCATGCCTTAGAATTTGTTGTCTGGAAACTTTTGTTTTTCTGGATCGTATCTCTTGGTTTAATTACATGAACTTGTGTTATTTCCTGTATTGCTGTGATAGGCAATTTCAGTGGAGCCTTAGAAAGAGTGAGATAAAAGGACTGCACAAGAGCAAACACCTCACTATTTCATACACTGGCAGCCACAGCCCTGCTTCAGAGGTAGTCAGAGAAAAAGAGGTAAGATGTCCAACCAATACTATCGGGCAGGAAAAACCTGGAATGCAAATCGATACACTGCCTTGGGCACCAAAGTGTTTCACCAACAAATTGATTTCAGAAATGTTATGTTAAAAGGATTGCTAATCTAAAAACTGTAAGAAGGTAGAGTCAAACCAGTGGGTACTGAAGTCTGAGGTTTGAGCACATGATTACCCATTCTTCTGCACCTAATTCAGGCATCGTGAGCTTTAAAATGAAGCTGTTTTATATCCTAGCAAGGCTTTAGATTGAGATCTGTCGTTTTAGGGAGAAAAAGAAAGAAGCTGGCTCAGTTTTCAGAATATTTTAAAGAGTTCTCTTGATGCTGAGGGAGAGATTTCTTCCTAAGAAAAACACATTTGGATTTATCTTTATATTCAGCTTATTTTTGGTGCAAGTTGTTTGTCTCCATTGGTCTGCTTTCCCCAGGGGAAAACAAAAACAAAACCAACCAACCCATAAAACTGCAGAGCCATTAGAAAGTCATGAGACCGCCAAATAGTACAGGTGACTGGGTCTTACTGAAAAATTATTTGAGGGAAGAATTGTTGCAGACCTGATGATAATCTCATAGTCTCTGGCTGAGCAGAAAATATGAAAGTGTTCCCTCGTACTGTATTAAAGTGATTAGAAAGTTGTTGCTGACTCAAGTAAGTAAATAAATAAATGTTCATGCAATGTCAGTGCTGAATTAGTCTTATTGACTTGAAAACATAAGACTTACTGCCTCATCTTACATTTTCTAAATCCTCGTGACTGTAGCTTTGAGACAAAGAAAGAGTTTTATGCTCTGCCTCATATTAGCAGTCTAGCTGTTGAAAGTTGGAAATACCAGAAAACAAGTAGTAGTAAAGATTTCTCATGCTGACTTCAAGGAATTGTGCATACCAGGCTCCATTAAACAAAGGACAGAGCCACTTTTATAATAAAGCAGAAAACAGGCCTATATTTTACATTCAGGTTTCTAATAGCTACCAGGAGAATTCATATGCTTTTACAGTACAAGCTTCTCTTGCATTTAGTCTTTAAGATGACAGAATCATAAACAGAAGTTGTTCTGCTGCACTGGGAAAAGTCTTAGGAGATAAAGCCTTTAGAACTAAAATGTGAGTATCTCATAAATACTTATTTCCAGGGATGATGCTGTTGTTCTTGCTGAAACCTTTGTGGGCTCATGTCATAGAATCATAGAATCATAGAATCATAGAATGGTTAGAGTTGGAAGGGACCTTCAAAGGTCATCTAGTCCAACCCCCCTGCAAGGAGCAGGGACATCCCCAACTAGATCAGGTTGCTCAGAGCCTCATCCAGCCTGGCCTTGAACATTTCCAGGGATGGGGCATCCACCACCTCTCTGGGCAACCTGTTCCAGTGTTCTACAACTCGCATTGTAAAAATTTTTTTCCTAATATCTAATCCAAATCTACCTCCCTCTATTTTAAAACCATTACCCCTCATCCTATCACAACAGGCCCTACTGAACAGTCTCTCCCCATCTTTCTTGTAGGCCCCCTTAAGGTACTGGAAGACTGCTATAAGGTCTCCCCAGAGCCTCCTCTTCTCCAGGCTGAACAGCCCCAACTCTCTGTAACTGGTTCGTAGGATTCCTATGCACAAAGTTCACCCAACATATGATATTTAAAAGTACAACAGTATTTATTACTCTGTTATAGCCTTGCATAAGCAGTTACCAGCATAAGCAGTTACAGTTCCTAGCACAAGCAGTTACCAGCGTATTGTTTTCCCTTTGTGAGAGTCTTACCAACCTGACTAAGCCGGAGACACTGCCAAGCAGGAGGATGATGATCAGTGGGGTCAGAGCAGAGAAGGGAGGTAGGCGCAGCACTTTCAGGGCATCCCCTGTTGTTCGTAGAGTGAGCTCTGGGTTCTTTCTCTCTCCCTCTGCTCCGAACTGCCTCTGTTTATATCCTCAGCAGATTCAGTGGCAGAGTACTGACCAGGTGTTGATGCACGCGTGGCCAGCGCATGCAGCAAGGCCTGCCAAGTACATGCCCTGCTGGCTAACAGCGGTTCCTGGATAGCAGCAACATCCTGCTCAATAACAACCCTCCTAGCTCCCCTCTCCGAGATAACAATCCTCCTAGTTCCCCTCTCCAAGGTTGCGTTCTCACAGCTGTGTGCAGCTTGCAGTCTCCCACAGTGGTCCTACACAGACCATCACTGAAATCCCTCACACACTCTCTCAGCCTGTCCTCATAGGAAAGGTGCTCCAGCCCTCTGATCATCCTCGTGGCCCTCCTCTGGACCTTCTCCAACTGGTCCATGTCCTTCTTATGTTGGGGGCTCCAGAGCTGGACACAGTACTCCAGGTGGGGTCTCACCAGGGCAGAGTAGAGGGGGAGAATCACCTCCCTCGACCTGCTGGCCACGCTCCTCTTGATGCAGCCCAGGATGCGGTTGGCCTTCTGGGCTGCAAGGGCGCATTGCTGGCTCATGTTGAGCTTCTCGTCCACCAGCACTCCCAAGTCCTTCTCCTCCGGGCTGCTCTCAATCCATTCCCCGCCCAGCCTGTATTTGTGCCTGGGATTGCCACGACCCAGGTGCAGGACCTTGCACTTGTCCTGGTTGAACTTCATGAGGTTGGCACGGGCCCACCTCTCCAGCCTGTCAAGGTCCCTCTGGATGGCATCCCTCCCCTCCAGCATGTCGACAGCACCACACAGCTTGGTGTCATTGGCGAACTTGCTGAGGGTGCACTCTATCCCACTGTCCATGTCGCCAACAAAGATGTTGAACAGAGCCGGGCCCAGCACGGACCCCCGAGGGACGCCACTCTGTCATCCAGCACTCTAGAGATGCAATTTGAATGCTACTTCCATGAAGTGTGCAAAACACTCTAACTTTTTAGGAAAGCCTCCCCATTCGTCCTTTACGTTGCTGGCTTTATGGTATGAAAATTCATCCTGAAGTTATTTCCTCTTCTGAGAGTATGGCTTGGTCACAAGGAAGAAAAAAAAGGATCGACAAATGCACACATACACACACACCCTCTACCAGCCCAAAAAAGAAATCTCATAACAATAGTAAACAGTAAATTAAATGTGTCTTACCTGAACCTTATTTGAATTATTAGATAGTTTGTAGTCTAACAAGCAGTTAACCAAAATTAAATTGTACCTGTAATTAAAATAGTTGTACTAAAAGTGAGCCAGCAAGCTGGCAGTGCAACTTCCCCTGTCTTATACTACTCCCATGAGATTAAAAAAAAAAGGCAAAGTATTCCTCATTGTGATGTTTGAAAATGAGGAGCTGCTTCTTTCAGAATGTGCTGCTCATTTTACTCAGAACAAAGACTCCTAACTTCCCTCTCTGTGTAAAAACAGAACTTGAAATAGCTGCTCTAAAGAAGTGGGAAATGGGGCATCAAAGAGCCTTCTGCTCATTAAGATAAACACGGAATATGTGTTTCATGTTTGGTTTGGTATAACACTCTGAATAGAGGATTAAGCAGTTGCTTCCCACAGTCTTAAACTACTGAGATGGTGTGGGAGAAGGAGAAGAATAAAAGGATTTAAGCTATTATGCAAAGAATTAGTGTTGAGAGAGTAAAAGGTCCCCCTGTTACCTATTGAATTCTGCATGGATTTAGTAGTGTTGAGAGTGTAATATGACTCTCCATTTTGGACACACAGAAAATGCATAATTAACTTGCAAGAGACTGTCTAAAGTTTCAATCTGGACACTGATTTTGTGAGATACTGTTGGAACTTACTTATGTACTTTCAAACAAAACTATGTACTTTTCTACCAAAAAAAAAAAACCCAATTACGTAGTTTCACAACCGGAAATTATTTTTTTTATGTAATTCTTTTTGTTACATCTTAACTTCAGGAAGAAGCCTACTCTAGTCTATGCATGGCAAGGTATTATTTTTTTAGAAGTGCGAATGACATCTGAGGACACAGATTTTTCCCTACTTGCTCACAAATGCAGTCACTTCAGTTGCAGAAAGGGCCATGATCGACTTCACTTTGTGTTCTTCAAATCAATTTTTATTACCTGTGTTTTATAGATCAATTTGATTGGACTGCTCATGTGAGTCAGTGTGAATAAGGGGTTTGCAATATGTCCATGTCTTATGCATTTTCTGTGAGTGTGGATGATGGATGGTTTTATGAATTTGCTGATAAGCCAGTTAATGTTTCGTGCTGAGTTTTAATGAGCTAGATTTGCTAATGGTTATGACCAATATTGAATGGTATTACACTAGAAGAACTTCTTTCTGTTGACTCCAAGGAAGTGTTAATGTTTTTGTTTTAATGCTTACGTTTCATGAGGGACTCTTATGCCCTTAGTTCTGTTTTTGAAAGTAATGTTTAGTTGCTGTTAGCCAACCTGTAAGCTCATTTTCATGTATTTTTGATTTATATTCTATTTATTTAATCTTTAAACTATCAATTGTAGCTGCTTAGAAGTTACATAATTTTTTTCATTTATTTTTTCTCTAGGCATCTGCTACTCCTCACTCTGGAAGATAGGCTAGATTTTGTCTGACAGGACAGCTGTTCTCATAATTTAGGGAAAAAAACACCACCAGGAACGTGTGTATTTAATATTTTTACTGATTAATGTAGGAGCCCTACCAAAGGACGAGTGATCAAGGTTTCTTGTTAAGTGGAATATTGTTCTTCTCATTGTTTGCTCTTCTAGTATTGTATTTATAACATTTCAGGGTTGCATTTTTGGGACAGGGCATTGGATCATCATATAAATATTTCATTTTTGCGTTTGCAGTGGTTTTTTTTGAAGCAGGCTTGCTAAAAAAAATAGCAGTGGCTAGAATACATTGTTTAATGTGTTTTTAAGACAAAGCACTCAAATTTGCAAAGGAGATATATGAAGCTACTATTACCAAGTTCCTCCTCAAGAGATGTTCTTTGAGAGAATAACACTGAGTATGTGACAGACTTCAGTCAGAGACATTCAGTTCTACATGTAAAAGAATACCCAAAAAAAAGTCCAGAAATGAATCTTAGTGTACGCTTCTTGGAGGAAGTGAAGGAAGGGCTCCAAATGTTTGACAGGGTTTACAGGTTCCATGGCTTCATTAGCACATTGACTCACAGATCCCACATGGTGATCTGTCTTGTTTGGGATTTATTAGAAGGTTTCTACATCTTGATTTCTCTCCCTGCTGAGATTTCAGCTCATCATTTCTCTACCTTGTTGCTATCTGTTAGGTAATGCTAAAGAATAATGAATCGCATTGATCTTTTTCTTATCCAAAGATAGATGTGGGTTTGGATTTACTGGACTAAAAGAAAATTTGTTCACTTAAACCTCAATTTCTGTGGGTTTTTTGCAGCAAGTTAGAACAATAACTGTATATTTGATTTATGGCTCTCTTCTTCCTTATCTCCAGTATTTAATTTCACATAATAAGAGAGATAAGACACGTATTTGAATGCAGATCACAGGGGTTTCTGAGTACAGCCTGAAATCTGTAAGCACCAAAGCTTTCATTCTAGAGGCTCAATTTCAGTCTGCTTTATCTTAATCTCTTTATTCAAAACCTTTTATAGATGTTGACATACGCCTATCAGTCTACAGTTCTTTCAGGAAGAACTAACATTTGAACATTTGAGCTACTGAAATCCTGGTTGTGTCAGAGAGGAAACTGTATGCCATTACATGTTTGCCATTTACGTAGTGCAAAACCTGGTCTATACTAACTCAAAAGCATACTATACTGAATACTTATTGGACGTCTTTGTAGCTCATATTTCTCTCATTAGATGAAATCCCACCATGGTGACAATTTTGCATTGTTTGAATGCACATCATTTGAACCCTTTTGTAAATGTGGGATAACTTACCTTTCTCTTCCAGATGACTGAACTGTCTCACAGTCTCTGTGGACAGGCATATGCACACATGCAATTCCTATGGAAGAACTGACATTGTAAATATATCTGTGGGTTATCCAGTGCACTGGCACTTGAATTTTCCATACTGGAACAGTATCTGTTTCCCTAGTAGTACCCAAATGGAAGTATAAGATAGGATAGTAGGTCTGAGATCGTGTCTGACTCACCCTAGGCAACCCCCTGGATGGACGTTCACCTGCATCCATTTGCCTGGCCCTCAAGTTCCAGAGCCCCATATCTGTTGTGTAAGGGCAACTGGGAAGGTGAGGGAGGCCAGGAGGGGATTCACCTACTACCCTGAGTAGGGACCTGTTTCCAGTCCCCCTTGTCTCTTAGTCCCCTCTTTCTGCTTGGTGGCAAGAGGGTACAGTATCTTCTGCTTCTTGTGGAGCCTCCATCTGCTGCCTTGGCCTGAGGGATGGTAGGATGTGGCTCCACCGGTCTCCCTCTCACATTCCCCGATACTCCTGAGACTTTCCACTTCCTCTTTCAGCTCTGCCACCAGGCTCAGCAGATCATTCACCTGGTCACACTGAAATATATGGCATTAATTGTGGCAACAAAAAGTCTGAAAAATCATAGAATCATAGAACAGTTAGGGTTGGAAGGGACCTTCAAAGGTCATTTAGTCCAAGCCCCCTGCAGTGAGCAGGGACGTCTCCAACCAGATCAGATTGCTCAGAGCCTCGTCCAACCTGGCCTGGAATGTTTCCAGGGATGGGGCATTCACCACCTCTCTGGGCAACCTGTTCCAGTGTTTCACCACCTTCATTGTATGAGGTGCTATAGAGAAGAAAAATTAATTAAATGCTTATGTCTGGCTTAATGTAAAGTCAAAACATGCACATGAGGACAAAGTAATAAGAGGCATATTAATCCACAGAAAGAAATGCAGGAGTTTCCCTTTTGACAGGGAAGTCCTTACATTTTTACCATAGGAAGAAGTAAGTCAATAATGAGAGCATCATTTGTGCTGAATGTGTTCATACACAGGTAAATACCGTGAATGGTATTAGACTTCAAATGGTGTAATTTAGGCTACATCAGATTCATTCTGATCCAAATTACAGAGTGCATAAATTGCTCTTCATTTAAAAATCATTTTTAGGAGCAACTAAATGCAATTCACCTTAATGAAACAATGCAGCGATAATGAATAAAATCCATAAAGTGAGAGAGAGTCAGGGCACTTGAGTCCTTCTCAGCGCCTTCTCAAAACAAAGTACTGATGATTTTTCCAAGCTGTAAGTCTTCCAAAAGGCTTAAGGTGTGCTACTTCTTTTATCCCCAAACAGGCAGCTAGGGAATACTCTCTAAGTATTCAGAGTTAAGGACCTGGGCATAAAACCAGAGTTCTGTACAGAGAGAAGATAAAACGCAGTAATGCAATAAGCTAATAAATACCAATTCAACCATAATGTAAAAGATTACCTTCTCATTACCTTGGACAGGCTCAGTCAACCAGTGAGTTTTATTTTTGTCATGCCAAATATGAGAATAGATGCAATAACGCAAATCCTTAGATCATGTTAGAGACCAAAGATTTGTTCTGTGTTTTATTTTCTCTTCCTCATATTCTTTTCCCTAGCCAGGGAGATGAGGTAAGTATTGGACTTATGCAGGATACACTACAGATCATTTTGTTTAACAAAATAAAAATAAATCACAATTATTTTCTGAATATATCCCTTTTTCTGTCAGAACAAACATCAGATTGCTGGCATTTGTTTTACAGGGCTTTCTGTGACATCAGATCTAATCACAATCTATTCTGCTGCTTAAAAATATGAGACCCTGGCAACACGGCTTCCTCTCTCCAATCACAGGGCATCAAAGCAACTGCAGGCTATTACATTTGGATTTGTCAGAATAAATAATTAAGAGGCTCATCAGCTTCTCACTAATGAACAAGGAAATGTGATTAAGCAACTTTAAAAGAGAATGGCTGAAGACAATATAGAAATGATAGCAGGATGATTGCTGTGAATGAGAGACTGAAATTTCTGAATAAGAGATTTCTTCAACAAGACACAAGGACAGTAGTTTAATCTTCCATTAAAAGATTCCTGCCAATTTGGAAAAACTCTGAATCAGGAGATTACAGACATCTCAGAAGCTGACAAAGCAGTCGCTTGCTTCTCTTAAGATAGCTACTTTCTGGCAATTGCTGAGAAAGAACATTTTTTTTTTTTAAACTGTTTCAAGACCCTTAACTTCTACCAAGCAGTGACTAGGACATCTCTGACTAGGCAATTTTTTATTCTCAAAAATTCTGAAAAAACAAATCATCTTTCAGACCAAAATGTTCTAGAGATGCTTGCCAAGTTTACTGTGTCTAAGATCTAGAAATTGTACTGATTAGCTTCTGGCAACGTTCCTTGAAAGTGCTTTGTGTGTTAGTATCTCATTAAATATCTTATTCCTCTTTATTATTCTTCAGCACCGAAAAATGTACTTCCACCTTATATCTAATCTGTTTCTGTGCTTTTACTGCCTGCTCTCCTAGCTTATCTAAAGGAGATAGCACATAATATAAAAACTTGAAGAAAAATGAAATAACAGAAGTTGCTGTAAATCTTCTGTATGTCAGGAGTAAGATATCTTGGTTTTTTTTCTTTATATACAATCATAAGTGACAGTCTTTTTACAAGTAAAGCATGAAAGTCAACAAGAAGATTACAAGATTTCTGTCCAAGGGCAGTTACATCAGACTGTAGAAGTTTCCAGATACTCAGATATAAAAAAATGGTGTGCACAGAAGTTTGAGATTCGTAGTTCGGCAGTTTAAAAAAAGAAAGCAAAAGAAAATGTCAGACATCTTTTTAATTACAAAAATGCTCATGTACCTTAAACAGGATACTCAACCTTACAGAAAATACTCTGAGTCTAAAACTCAGGCAGAAAAATACTGTTCTACTTCAAGAGGTTTTTGAGGAATTTATGGGGTTTTTTTTAATACACGATATAGGCTCACTGTAGTGCAACGCACAGTATGCATAACAGAAACCACTTTGGATTTTCAGCCAAAACTCCAACTGTCTTCAGTGGAGATCTGATTGAGTTTAAACATGTTGTTAGCCTTCAGGTATCTCCCTGTGTTTCTTATAATACTTTGAGATCATATTGTTAACTTCTAATTGTCTTCCATAAAGATGCAAATTCATAGATTTTCAGTTTCCACTTTGAAAATTACTTGTACTTTTCTTGTTCCACATGATAAATTACAGTTTGATTAGGGTTAGGATTAGGGTTATTCCTTTTCTTGTATCATATTTATTGTCATTCCCGTTACTTGTCTCCTGTCAGCGGTTTATCCCAGTGAATATCACAACCTACTTCTTTGTTTCAGATTACATGTGTTCTCCTTTGACTAAAATGGTTTGGTTTGTATCTGATACTTATATTTTAGCTTCCTGCAGATAATCTAAATATCCCCAATGCCATAGCTGATCATAGTATATCATCCCATAGCATATCCTCTGAGCACAAGAATGAGAAGCCATTTCGATAGGACATCTAACAGAGAGACAACCTCCTCTCAGAAAGCAGAGATGTAGAAGAGGTCTCCATCTGGCAGGAAATCTCTGCACTCCTGTGTTCCAAACTCCTCAATGTAGGGGGGGGGGGGAGCGGAGAGAGACAAAGAAAGACAACGTATTTCCTCTTTATGCTTTTTCCAGGCTACGTTCTGTGAAAACCTCTCTGCAAAGCTTCTCTGGAGCAAATAGATTTCATTAGTGTAGTCAATGAGGCATTCACAACAGAGCAGGCTTGGAAGAATATTCTTCAGTATTCAAGTAAATTCCTTGTAGACTGACACTTGGTTTTTTTGTAATTTCATTTAGAATTTTCTTACTTTTATTTTATCTTAGACATAGTAATTTGCTTTCTGTGCTGTGCTAGAATTGGTGCCTCATTCCCATGATCTCCAGAGCCAGATGTGTAGCAAAACTTGCTTTTCAAATTAATTGTGCTGGAACATCTTAGTGATCTGTATAGGCTGGAACTATCAGTGTTGCAACATGTGTGAATCCATTTCAGTGTAACTTCAGATTTCTACAGTAGATTAATTGTAGATAAAGCCTTGGTGCAACAGTACTTCTGAAGCTTTTGTATGAGGAAAGAAATCTTTGCAAATTGTACACTCATTTAAAGGAGCTCAAAACTACCAATTTTGTGTTAGTTATCTCCCAGCTACACCATTCTGTAAAATCATCCTTTTTTTACATTTCCATAAAAATAAGGCATCTGACATGTACATGCACTTTTCTTTTGTAGGTGGAATGGAAAAAATAAAGCAGCATACCTTTGCATTAGCTCAGTATACCTATACTGTGCTGTCTACCTTAAAATATGCCAATGGGGCTCCTGTAGTACGTATTTACAGTGATACCGATTTCAGCAATCCTGACGTCCAGGGTCCAATCATCAATTTCAATGTGCTTGATGAAAATGGAGATGTGATCGGCTTTTCACAGGTATGTTTTCTCTTGTCTTAACTGAGTGTTATATTTATATTTTAAGTATATTCACAATGAGTTCTTTATCCTAAAGGAAGTATTTTGTCCGTAGTGGTCCCTTCTAAGGTTTTGGTTTTGTTTCTTTGTAGCTCTGAACAATATATGCACACCATTTTTAAAGAAGTAGAAAGAGAATCCAAATAAATCATGCTAGCACAATGCAAATCACGTAATAGCCAAAGCCAATATTTAATAAAGCCAGATTTAGTACTCTACACACAGGAAGTTTGAAAGTGGGCTGTTTTAACAAGATGCATTGACTAGGTAGTTTGGTTTCTTGTTGACTTCCTTCTCTAGAGTACTCAAAACTGGGAGTTGAAGGACAAGTCTAGAAAAGCTGATATAAGAGACTGCTGTGGAGCTTTGATGTACAAGTGGAATCAGATCTCAAAATACTACAATCACTCATGAAAGAGAAGTTCTGTTTCCCCTTTAGTTCTAATAATTACATTATTGTGATATTCCTAAGGAAACATTGAATAAAATTGAATGATCAGTGTAAGTGAGATTCAAGCTCAAAAAAATCCTTAAATTTTCTGTCTTTCTTAACAACAGCTTTGTCTAGCCTTTATCCTTCAGGTATACTAAGTATCTGTAAGATTAAACTTTGTGAAACTTTTCTACCTTCAGCAGAGAGATTATGGTGTATGACCATAACCGTGCATGACTCTGCATAGCGTAGGCAGTGGGTAACATAAGGTAACGTAGCTCACTTGCTTCTCAGGAGAAGTTAGAAAAACCACAGTGCTCTAGCTTTGCTTAATTCTTCTGTTTTTCGTTGGCTGACAATTGAATAAGTCCACAAGTCAAGTTCAAGTGTATGACCTTGATTTTTTAAAAAGCTGTCAATAACTGGCACCATCTGTCTCAGCGACTATTTCTCTCTGCCAGCAGTAGTGGCAGAGCTGCGTTGCTTTTGGAAGCTGATAATTTTGGACCATTAGGAAGAGAGTGGGAGTGCTGCAAAAGGCGTTCCTCAACACTCCTCTGATGTAGAGAAAAACAGGATAGAAAGGAGAATGCAGAGAAAAACAGGATAGCAAGGAGAATGCAAGAGTACGAGAGGAGATCCATATATACACAAGGGAGAGCAGAAGTGAAGCAGTTACTCTGTAGCCTGTCAATATGGAGCTTTAGAATTTTTTTTAAGGCACTTACCACGTTGATGAACATGGGATGGGCAACTTTATAGTACTGGAAAAGCTCTTCTTCCCGTAAGTCTTTTTTTGGACTATGCTACCGAATAGTCTCAAATATTCACCACATTTCATTTCAAAGCATTCCACATTTTAGGAGTGAATTAGCCATTTATACAGTCTTGAATATGTGTGGCAATGTTCAGAAAAGACTGGAGATATTAAGACAGATGAGTTAGTAAAACACTCCACAAACACTCTGATGTTGCTTCTGTCCTGTGGTTAAAAACAAAACCTTTAGTTGCGCTTCTGATTTTCATAATTTCTTAGTAAAAATGGCTCTTGCCTGTTTCAATTTTTTAAACTCAACTGTACCCTCAAAGAAAAAACGATTTTATAGTCTTATGCCTCCATTGTGCCTGTTTGCTGCAGTGGCTGCTCACAGAAAGCTCTTTATTGATCTGTATCATCTGGATTGTGCTATTCATCTCATTCTTGTCATTTCTGGCATGAGTATGTAGAATGAAGAACTATAAAGTTTTCAAATGCATACCAGTCACATCTGCAGTGCCTGTTAGATTACTTTGTTTAATTAAAATAATGTGCAATTTAATGACTTTTAGAAATTAACAAGCAACAGCACTATTCTTTCCAAAGCTATAATATGTGTGATTATATATATAATTGGCTTCTTTATGGAATTAAATTCTTTCATAGACATAGCAGTTATGGGGGAGAAAAATGTTTGCTTTTTCTTTATGATTACAGAGAAAATACGTACAACAGAGTGTAAGCTTCATCAAACTGGCAATATAACCATACAATCATGGAATCATAGAATTGTTGATTTGAGTTGGAAGGGACCTTAAGAATCGTCTAGTTCAAACCACCCTGCCATAGGCAGGGACACCTTCCGCTGGACCAGATCGCTCAAAGCCCCATCCAACCAGGCCTTAAACAGTTCCAGGGGTAAGGCATCCACAACTTTTCTGGGCAACCTGTTCCAGTGCCTCACCACCCTCACAGTAAAGAATTTCTTCCTTAAGTCTAATCTAAACCTACCCTCTTCCAGTTTAAAGCCATTCCTCCTTATCCTATCACTACATGCCCCTGTCAAAAGTCTCTCACCTGTTTTCTTGTAGGCCCCGTTTAAGTACTGAAAGGCTGCTCTAATATCTCCCTGGAGCCTTTTCTTCTCCAGGCTGAACAGCCCCAACTCTCTCAGCCTGTCCTCATAGGAGAAGTGCTGCAGCCCTCTGATCATCCTTGTGGCCCTCCTGGACTTGCTCCAACAAATCCATGTCCTTCTTATGTTGGGGACTCCAGAGATGCATGCAGTACTCCAGGTGGGGTCTCACGAGAGCAGAGAAGAGGGACAGAATCACCTCCCTTGACCGGCTGGCCACACTTCTTTTGATGCAGCTCAGAATGTGGTCAGCCTTCTGGGCTGCAAGCGCACATTGCCGACTCATGTTGAGCTTCTCATCAACAAACACCCAAAGTCCTTCTCTTGAGGGCTGATCTCAATCCATTCTCCACCCAGCCTGTATTTGTTCTTGGGATTGCCCCAACCCATGTGCAGTACCTTGCACTTGATGTTGCTGAACTTTGTGAGATTTGTACAGGCCCACCTCTCAAATAATCAAATAATCTCATCTTCATACCTGTATGTGTGTCTAAAATTGGATAGATTTATTCAAATTAAAGTTTAATGCACTATTTCCATTAATGGTTTTGAAATTAAATAGTGTCCTCTAGTTTGTCCATCAGTCCTGATTGACTGTCCTGTCCATCCAAATGCAATCTAGTGGAGTTAGGAGAACACAGTTTCTGAAGGCTCCCAGAAAACATTTTCAGAAATTTTTAATGAAGGGAAAATTGGATGACATTTCTGCCTGACATACCTACTTCTAGTGGACACCAGTTAATGTCTTGGGTTGTATTTCAGCTAGAATATTAAAAAAGAAATGACAGAATGTCTTATTCCTTTATGGATGATATCCCATCTATAATTAATTACTTATAACCAGGCATCCAACCAGTTCTATTTGTCTTTCTCACAGGCAATTGTTATGTTTCTGTTGCGTATTAGAGGGCACAGTGTGGCTGGACGTTAGCATTTGGTAGCCTGAAAAGGCCAGTCTGACTAACTTATTCCAGAGCAAAAATTACGACAAGCTTCGGAGCAGTTTATTCAGAACATTTGAGATTGGCAAGAAAGACTTCATAAGTAGACAGTGTCTTCAGAGGGTATCAAGCTTACATTTAAGCCTAAAGATTTACATAATTTACATGATATTCAAAACTCTGAACTAAGTCCAAGATATTAAGGATGTGAAAGGCGTGTAGTGAAATACATGACATTTAACACTGCCACTGAAAAATGAAAGCAAGGGAAAAATGATGTCTTTCATCTGTGTAGCATTTGGGAGGAAAGCTGTTTTTTACCTGCTTCTGCTATTGAAATCCATTTTTCACTGTTATCAGAGTTTAAATACCAGAGCTAACGAGATTGTGCCACTAAGCACAAACATGCTTGAATTACATACACAGGGTCAATTGCATCAACAGGAAATGGCCACAGTCTCAGGTTCATCCTTGAGTAAAACCTTCATTGGAGCACTCAAGATCAAACAAAGGCATTTCATTGAAGTGAAACACGCAGATGAAACCATATCGTGACTGCACTCTCAGGGACGGCAGCGTTTTTGACAGCCTCCTGTCCAAGTGTATATGATATAGAGCACTCGGATGTTAAGAAGTTATAAGGTGGGGGTGAAATAATTACGGAAATTGAGTTGCTATTGCTTTTTCATTTAGATGTTTCTTTGTGATTGTTGAAGAGTGTCACTGGTTTAGAGTATTATATTTGGAATAAACTTGCTTTGTATACCATATGTATCATTGGTTTAACTGACAGTTTAATTACTGGTTTAGTTATTTTGCTCTAAATGGTAATTAAAACAATTAAAGAAGAGGGACTTGCAGGCTACAAACACAGTCACTCAAAAGCTATGTTTTTTCTTCAGATTTTTCATGAAACATTTATTTATCTAGGGATAAAACTAGTACAGTTTTGAAATCTCCATAAACCTCTTGTCTTTGGGCACTAAAACTACATTAAATTTCCTCCTTTGAGCTGCACCAAATAGTGCCCATGAAAATTATTTCCTTGAGTAAAGCTGTCTTGTGGACTACTATTGGTAGTAATTTGTTCTTGAAATTACTTGGGAGGATACCCGTATTCTTTTCACGCAAGCTGCCTGTCCTCGGCAGTAGCACGTCTGTCATTTTATGTTATGTGTTTATTTGCACTGCAGCATCAAAAAGCCCCGGTTATGAACAGGGTTAAACTATGATGAGTACTTGACAGGCCCAGGACATAAAGATGGCCTTTATGCCAAAGAGCTTCTTTGTATATACTTGTCTAGTTAGAATGGAAAATTCTCCAGCATTACAGTTCTTGCTGTTAACGAAGTGTGGACAGATGACAGCCTGGTGATTTGGGAAGGTGAGAAGGTGCAGGGGTAGAGGCAAAGGACTTCTGCTAAGTCAGTTGTGCAGGATGGAAGCATCAGAGCTGTCATTTATGCAGCAAGTTGTCAATCTTCTCCTTCCTTGCGAGGCTAGCAGGAAAAGAAACAATTAGCCCTACATATTAAAGGAGGTTTGTGATGTCACAAAAATGGGGTTACGTATATACTCGCTGCTGAGATAATACTGTAGACTTTTCACACAGAGAATCACCATCAGCACATTTATTAATAGTGAATATCTACTGTCTTTGGCATATATGAATGTCGTGTTTATACATCTCCAAGTCCTTCCAATCTCTGAAGCACTGTTTGACAGTAGTGACTCAGCTTCAGTTTGCACCCTTGCCATCTTTTTTATCAAGAGCTTGCATATGACTCTGTGAGGTTCCAGCCTGTTTTGAATGCCAAAGGGGATATAGAGCAGCTGTAAGGGAACAACAATGATTTGAAACAAAAATCACCCGCACAAAAAAAAAAAAAAAAATTGTATTTCTTACAAATCAGGTCAAAGTGCAAAGTTGTATGTTCCCTTCCATTTGCAGATTTGAAAAAAATCACCATGTCTGCTATGAGGGACCTTTGTGCTAATACTATTTTAAGTTTTCCTTTTTGTTCTGATAGGGAGAAGAGACCTGTGAAATGTTCTTTGTACATTCAGTAAATAATTGCTGAGTAGTTTTATAATCCTTTCACATTTCATTCTGTAAAGTCAGTTTGGGAGTTGGAAGAGAGGAAAGGGGTAAGAGGTAGAGATGGGCAGATGGAATTTCACTGAAAACATTTATTTAATTGGATGCCCTGGAGAGCTCTTACCCAGTCATACCTTCCAGTTCAGTGTTTTCTGCCCCCAGTGAAAAATAGCACTTTCCTTATCAAACTTTTTCCTTTTTACTGTGGTCTTCTGAGACAATACTTTTTCCTCCTCTCTGTCATGGGCATAAAAAAGTGAGCAAACCATCAAAGCTATCTTTTGAAAAATGACCATCATTTCAGTTGTGGATTAACTCTCTTTTCCAGTCTGTTTGTTTCACATGGCCTCCTTTGCCTGGAGCATGGAGCTAAAGAGAGGCAGCTTGCCATGATTGTCTCACCTGCAAAAGTTCCCTTGGTATCCATATATGCTTGCCATACCTCCTAAAAATTCTGTCAGGAAGGGAACAAGCATCAGTCCATTAGCAGTCTCAGGCTTCTTGCCTGCCAGTTCACACTTGTGAGTGATAGACAAACTGCTATAACAGGAACCAACTGCCAAAGACAGAGAATGTAAACATTTTGGTTTGCCTAAGGAAGGCTTTTCTGTAGTGTTGCATATGGATGAGTTTTCCCTCTCAAGGCTGAGAACCCTGCTCAGATAGATTATGATCAGTTTTGTCTGGGAGCCTGCATTAGCATGTCCTGGCTCACTCTTATCCAAGTAGAGTGAAGGGAGGTCTAGACTTTGAACTTATCTTTCTTCATCCATTTCTTAAGAAAAAAAAAATAGCAATACTTCTCAGCAGATAACTCCCAGTGCATGTCCCCTCAGCACAAATCTATAATGCAATTTGATGACTTCTCTTACAATGGCATCTGCCTGCTGTCTCACCCACCTTCCTTCAATCTCAACCTGAGTTGCTGTAGGAAAGACTCAGTGACCTACTCTTGTTTTTTTTTCCTTTCCTACCTTTATTTTCTATCGTTCTGAAATTAAGACCAGGGTCTTAAATTGGAGTGTGTGGCCCCTACTCACTTAGATGTAAGAACAGCCACACAGGATCTCACCATGGCACCTTCTTTACCCTGGTAGCTGCTTTCTGCCAGTGTTCACGTGCTAGCAGTATAATAAGAGGACAAAACCAGAATGACCCTCCCCCAAGAAACAAAATAAATTTTGTTTTCTTTTTAACCCTGTTTATCCTTCTGCATCCAAAGCTTTCTATGGCAGCTTAGCAGACAAGCCAAATTAATCTCTGTGGTTTGAGAAGACGTGGAGTGGGAAAAACTTGGACTTGCAGGAACTGTGAGAGGTTATCCATCATTATTGTGTGCCAAGAAAGGATCATTTTTACCTGAACCTTTCTGCAACCTCTGGAGGCAGTCCGTTCTGGAATTTAGCTATATTCACTATTACAAAATATTTCCTAATGTTTAACGTGAATTTCACACAAAGCAGCCAAAGTCCATTATTACATGAACTGGGCAAAGAAATAGACAGCAGTTTGGGCAGGAAAGCATGAACAAAAAGGAGATTCCAGCCATGAGAGCCAGAGGAGAGTTAGACAAGCAGTCTGAAATTGTGTGGTATGGGAGAGATGTGACCAGGGAAAAGACAGAGCAATATAATCAGGTAGAAGTTATTCTATCTGTTTGCATTTGGACAGATGTGCAAACAGAAGTAACATGGGACAAAGTGATGTGAGGCAGGATGGGAAATGTTCATAAAAGTAGTTGCTAAAGGTAAATAAAATGATGATAGCCAGGTCTGGAAGCATCTTTATATTGTGAATACACTTTCTTTGCTTTGATTTCACAATGTCCTCTTCTAAATCTTCCTTTTCCTTCGGTGATATTTTAATAAATTGCTTAGCTGGACCTAGGTTAGTAGCCAGGACCTGGCAGTGGCCAGGTGAAATCTCCTCCTTCTGCTCAAGTCTTTCATTGTCACCCTGAGGGATGCAATGTCTTCTCCACTTATTCTAGCCTCACAGGAGTAGAGAGGAAATATGTTAAATACTGGCAAATCTTCAGATATCATGTGGCGGATACATTTGTATATACACACAGCTGATTGAATACGTATTCATATCACTACATATCGTTAAATTATAAAAGGGACCATGCAATACCTGTAGTGGGTAGATTTCTTGAAATAATTGCTATTTGTGTCTTAGACAGTACCTTCAGTTTCGCTGGTAGATTAGCTCCAGTGCACTGTCCGTTATAGGTACAGAATTAGAGCAATGACAACATGTGAATTAGAACAGTGGGGAAAAAAAGGAGCTACAGCATTTCACATGCACAGGAAGCTGTTACCAGGTCAATTTGATCTGACTACTAACTGAAGTCTGGTAGTAGCTATCAATACTTGTCTGGAAATTCGTACCATGTCCCTACAGGAGAAGGTGGGTTACTGTTAAGCAACAAGGGATAATTTCTGCTTTATTTAATCTAGGTGAAATAAATCTTCATAGAAAGTTATTAAGCAGGAGATGTGTTCTTCAAGCTGTAATCCTTTTACTTTTTTTTTCCATCTGTTACTTTTTGCTTTTCTGTGGAATAATCATTCAGTTTTGCAGGTGAAGAAGTGCAGCATTTTTTCATCTGGGCCAGAGGAAATGGAAATCCAGCATTTGTTAATTCCAACTAAGAATGTCTGTGCAGAGATGGTCAAACAACGAGTTACTTACACTAATGCTTTTAGAAGCATATCCACTCATTATATTAATTTTGATGACTCAGGGAAAGAAAAGTGTTCTTAACATGCCTAATGGGATATTTGGCCATCTTCCCAATAGCTACCTAAAATTTGCTGGGGTGATTGCTCACTATTGATTTTAGCTATACATTTAGCCATTGATTTCAGGAAGCCAGAGATGGAAGATGGACCAGCACAATAGAATGCAAACAAGATTACAAGGAGAAAAAGATTGTTGTGAAGATTCCTGTTGAATGTCCATTAAGTTCCTTGATTCCAATTAGTTTCCAATTGCACTATGGATGTCTGGTAAACAGAGAGATAGCAGTAATGCAGCAAACCACACTGGCTTGCCAATAAATGGCACCTTGTTGCTTCAACCTGGCAAGAAATGCCATTACAATCTGGATCTTTGCTTACATTTGGTTACATGGCACTGGGCACTCAAAGACAGCCCTTACAACAAGGGGCTCCCTAGGTAGAGGATTACTGACTGAGCATAAGGAGATGCTGTACTTGAGAGACTCAGTGTGATAACTGCAAACCTAGTTAGCAGGTAATGAAGCTCTCTTTCTGCTGAGGAGGTATGACAGAGTACAGGCTGAGTTGCTTTCTCATTGTGGGGAGACAAAGATGTGAGATAGCATGCTTAAAATTGCCTACTGCTAAACTGCTCATCAAAGCTGGTCAAGGTTAGAAAGCTTCATGAAAGCCTAGACTGAAGGCGTTGCCTGACACTGCTTCTCTGGAGTGTCCTTGCATGTTGCTAAGGAAACTGGGAAGGAGATAAAAGAAAGATAGTCATAGTTGTTCCGATGAAAGAATCTCAGATGAATGAGGGAGGTTGAATATTTTCTGTTTAGTAACAGGGTCTGTATCTCTAAACTACAGACCTTATTACACAGGGGAGAAATGTGAAAAGAAGCCACATGGTAGCAGCAAAAGGACTGCACTTTTGAAAGCCTCTGCTGGATTCTTTTTTTCTTGATCTTGGTAAAAGCAGATCAGCTGCCTTTGAATGCATGCAGTGTCCAGTTTGAGTTCACCATCGGAATCCTTCGAAGACAAAGAAAGCCTGACTCCTCCTTCTCCATTACCTTACTTGCATCTTCCTGCCCCCACCCCCCAAATCCTTTATAGGATCCTGTATGGACATAATTAAAGGAATACTTCAACACAGTCCATCATGGGATTTTAACCCAACAACCTCCCTGTGATCTATTATCCCCATTTTCAGAGGATAAATATAGACAAAGGAGAATTTAAGTGATTTAAGAGAAAGTGGAAAAGATGGAGAGGGTTTTGACTGGAACATGAATTAAATCTATGTCACTATACTTTTGGTATCATGCACTGCACCTTTTTAATCCTAAGCATTGTTTCCACTTGTATTAGTCTGCTACATTCCCCTTTATCCATTCTGGATACAAATTATAGCTTAGTCTTCTGTGTTGTTTGTCTCTGGCTTCCACTTCTCTGACTAGCAGTAGCCTGATTCAAAGCCTTTAGCTTAAAAAATACCTAGGGATGCACAATGGGATGCAGAGATGCAGATCTTTTTCTATGACTCACAAGTCATGCCCTGTTGAAGCCAGAGTTAGGAAGCCACAGAGGACTTGTGTTCCTTTACTTTGCTTTTTGGTCTCGAATACATCATTTTCTTCCTGGAATCCATCCTTTCCCTGATATCATTTTATCAAACTGGATTTTCATTGTCACTGAATGCAGGGTTGTTTTTTTTTTTTAAAAAAAAAAAAAAGGAAAAGCTAAGAGAAAATGCCATTGGTTTGAGAGACCTGTGGCCACTGGGATGCCAAATCAAAGAAAACTGAGATGTTTAGCCTACTAATTAGCTGGATCTTGGGTTCATGAAGTTTATATATGATCCAAATAAGTCCATGCCCTAATTCACCGCATGTACTACAGAGAAGAAAAAAGTAGTTGAAAAAATGTGAGGTCATCTATTAACAATCAAGCCTGTATTTCATTTCTTCCATATAGCCACTCAATGCCTGAAGTATCTTCTAGCTCCTGGATCATAGAAATGTAAAATTATTGTTACTCCTGTAAGCATGAAGAACGTGCAGTTTGCTGTATATATGGCACCTTCTAAGTGAGAATTCCTGCAGAATAGCAACCCATATAGTCTGAATTATGCTGATGTTTCCAGCCTACTTCTTTCCCATCCAATCTTACCTGATATTTGACTGTCTTTGAATCCAGCAGAGAAAGTTATCACATCGACTGCAAAGTTCCTGATAAGCTGGCATTTCTGCTATAAGGACATTGAATTTGGCAATTGCAGTAAATTTCAGTATTTCTGTCTAATAATTTGCTGCCTTCTACCAAAGGGGTTTTGGTCAGAGTGAGTCATGAATGGATGTAGACTGAAGACAGATTTACATCCACTCTCCAGTTAATTCAAACCATTGTCAATGACTAGAGACGCAATAAGGAGGAGAAGATCAGATTCATCAATACTGTGGGAACCTGCCCACATAGAAATTCTTTCCCTGGGATGGGAAAAATGCCTCTCTTGCAGGAAACCATGCAGTTAAACCAGTTCAAGTATACTGTAACTCAGCTAAAATGCTTTTATCCTCCTACTAAATGATTTGGAAACAAATGCTGATACATTTTTTTTTCTTCTGACCTACTTCTTATTAAACTCTATTAAACAAGATTAAGTAAGCATTTGCATCAGCAACAACATTTCACAGTCAAATGCTGGATGACAGAAAGAGCTAGCTTACTTTCTCTCCAATTCCATGCCATGAATCAGTGAATTAATTTATCGGTGGATGTGGAGAACAGTGTCAGGAAGCCTGTTTTATAACCAGCCGTCAGTGGTGTGCAGTGAAATTCTTGTAATGAGCAAATCCATCAGACAAACAAACTGCTCTGAAATTTGAGCATTGTAGAAAGTAGAATGAGAAGTCCCAATCCCAGTTCCTGAAGGACAATACCTGCCAGTATTGACTTATATGATTTTGGGTTTTTTGGGACATATCATGATCTATTACAAAAAGTTCCTTTATTCATGTGAATGATTCTTGTAATACTCAATAAAATTACTTGCACAAGTAAGTACTTGCTTGAATAACACCTACAGATGGATCCTGTGGGAATTACTTTAGCAGGGGTTCCTAAAGAATCCATCATTCTTAGTGGAAATCTTAGACTTAGTTGATTAGAAATAATGCAATACTGTATGCTATTTGTAAATATTTACTATCACTTAGTATATACCTACCTACAGTAAGCACCATTCTCAGACTTATTTCAATGGAGCCTGAGGCAAGAGAAGAGCTTGCACGTTTCAGCTGACCACCAGAGAGGCTCTGAAGTGAATGGACAGTAGAAGTCAGTAATTTAGCAAAGGCAGAGAAGTCACGGGTGCAGCTGTGTGACAGAGAATGGGAAATCAGAACACACCACAATCAAAGTTATTTTTGGAGCTGTCCAGCTTCCAAGTGTCAACTAAAATACCAGATATCCAAGGGGGACTATTGGGGTGATGCATTAAAACCAGGGGGAAAAACCCTCTCCACCTCAATATTTTTATTAAAAAAAAAAAAAATCATAATAGTATTTATCAGATAAAGGACCATGAAAAAAGCCCTAACTATGAGCATTTGATCAGTCTGGCAGCACTAAAGGAAGGCTCACTGAGGAAGGTAACTGTGCTTAAAATATAAGTTATCTCTGGAAAAAAAAAAAAGAACTATTTTAAAAATGTATTTAGATGAACTTCATTCATGTGTGTTTATTAAGCACGAAGACCACAGCTTGGAAGTGTGAAAAGCACCTTTTACTTGTCAAAAATCAAGACAATTGACACTGGAAGTGTTGGGGTGTGAAACAACCTGCAGGGCTTGGCCCAGAGTAAAGAGCTTCAGAAAAAGTAATGAATGCAAAGGGGCTCTGAGAGGCCAACGGGACTCCAGTGTGTCATGATGGCTTAATTATCATGTCTTCACTGACTGAAATCAGTAAAAATGCTGCAAGGTTTCTGCATGTTTAATTCTAGTCTTTAAGCTCTGAAAGAGGAAGGCACAATAGTTCCAAATATCAGACCCAGGGAACCACCAAAACTGGCAATCTGAGTACACTGAGCTGTGTACTTACCATTAGTACCATTCATGCTTCTGTGCCTTCATTGATGAACACATTCCTGGCTCCCAAAAGTCAGCTGTCACTGTTACAGACAGAGCTGCAAGCGGCATTTTGTGTTTCATAACCCTGAGCTCCGTAGCCATTATTGCTCCTTATGGCAATTTTAAAGATGTGCTTTATTTAAATAAGCTTTTCTTCATCGAAGTAACTGTAACAGATGTTTTATGTTCTATTTGTTTTGCTGTGTGGTAGCACTGCAGAGAGAGATTAAATTAACTCCCTCAGTAGCACATTTCTAGGGTGAAACTAAACAGGAAGAAATCGAAGCATGTGTCCAAGGGAAAGTCAACCATGGATTGAAGGGACAGATAGATTTGCAGTGCTGCCCTTAGTGACTCTTTACATGGTGTCATTGTTTGCAATGAAAAGTGTGCATCACATTCCCAAAACCTGTGTGCATTATCGCATTGGAGATAATGGAGTTTGATTAATACTAACGCTATGGATACCTTACCTTTGTTCTCCTGAACCACAATTCCCTGTGTTCCTCTAATGTTCAATAATCTTTTTCTACTGTACAGATGAATATATATCACAATTAAAAGTGTTATTGGAGAAGAATATTGGGTCACATGGCTAGAATGAAATTACTGTTCATTAAAGAACAGTAACAATTTATTTGACAAAATTAAAAAGATTTTTTAAAAATTCTTGTTAGCAATTTCTTGAAGTTGGATCATGGAAACTTCACTATACTACATATACTTTGATAAGCAAGGCTTTCCCCGTGATATTTCTTCCAAAAATAATATTAATAATAACATTATATATTTTAAAGCTTTTTGTATACTGAGACAATAAGCCCAAACATTGTACGAATTCAGTAGTGAAGCATCTGTCATGATTTTTGCCTTGCTTGTCATCATTAACAGAATGATACATCCACCCACGAGTCACTAGCACCATGACAAACCGTGTTATTCCAGGATGACAACTTTTCTCATCTAAATGAAAAAAGAAGTCAAGAAAATGTCACTGTTCCCATATTGAAGTCTTCTGACAAAACAAAGCTAATGACACCACAATAGTCTTTCTCAACAGATGCCTTTTACTGTAACTTTGATTTTGAGAAACATGCTTTGAACACAGGATATTCTCCAAGGCATTAATCGTGAATAGGGATCTCGAGACTGATTTTATTCTCTGCTTTCCGAATCTGGATATATGGAGTTATTTTGACTGTGCCTCCATTTGAGAACTGGACTATTTTGAAGTGAACTAGTGGGGCAGAATGTATTTAAGTGTGAACTTGAGTACTTGTGCACTGTAGTAGGTTTTCTTCTGTGTATCCAGTACAACTTTGTGTGGAGTACCGTGTGCCTCGCACATGGAAAAAAAAATAATAATGTTGTTTGAGCTGCTTTTAGCAGAGCTAAAGACTCCTTAGGTTGAATTATTTCAGCATGGAGTAACTTCTAACAGAAGGCTTTGTTTTTCAAGCTGTTGAGAGAGTGAAGTTAAAGGTGCTCACACAGTTAAACTCAGAGATGTTAGAAGATAGGCTGAGGTTAGAAAATTGATGATGTTAGAAGACAGGGGACAGAAGATAGGCTGGATTATACTTAAAGTATTTGCTACATACATTGGACTATTATCCTAGACAAAGATAATTTATGTTAAAGAAAAAAAAAAGGCAATAGAGGTTAAGCCGGCTAGAAAAGCCAGGCTGAATATTTACATTGGTACCTCAGGCAGACAAAGCATGAGCTGACAGTTAGGAGAGTGGTTAGTTTGAGATGGTCAGCACTTCCATTCCTACACCTTTAGGCTGAGCTGTTGCTTTCCATGTAGCTGAGCCTGAGCTCCCTGTGAGGAGGGTTGTGTCACTGGCATGGTGGGTTCCTCTCAGTCTGCAGCGTAGTTATTCTCAGAGTTCTCAGCTCTCTATTTTGCAGAAGGGGAGTGAAAGCAGAGAGATTAATGCAACTTGCACAAGGTTGTTCTGCAAGTCTGGATAGAGATAGGATGTGCCAGGTTTCATGCTATCTTTCTGACCATTTGACTGTCCTTCCTCCCAGTTCTGACCAGGAATGTTCATCATTTATTGTCAAAGAAATAACTAACAGTAGCTATACCTGCTCAGCTAACCTTACCAGCTGCTGTTGTTGCTTTTTGAAATCAACATAAAGCATTTTCAGATCCTTGCAGTGTGCTCCCATGGTTTCTTAGCTCTACTAAGAGGATCCCCAAGGTGTACTTCCATTGTTTCTTAGCTGTGTTATGAAACCCTGACAATCCATATCTCTTCTCTACAGTGCCATCGTGCCAGCGCATCCATATATGTATCTTTCCAAGGCACATATAGACATGTGCTTCTATTCTCTATGTGTATCTTTTTCATTCCTTCACATAATTTATTCATACCAGTTTGTCATCAAGTATTTTATTTCTGCCCATTCATTATTTAGTGGACAATAAAGAAATGGTATAACACAGAGCAGCACAGCACAAGGCATAAGTACACCAGGGAGTTGATGGACTGAGTGGTTGTATGTAGAAGACTCAAGGAGGTATTCCAGTTTAGTCCCTTTCCTGTCAGATGTTATTGCTTACTGGGGGGCTGATTCTTCAAGCACTTGTGTGTCAAAATCCCAGAGATGCATTCAGCTTCTGTAATGAGGACTTGCGGTTTCAGGTCCCTGGAGAGCAAGGTTTTCTTTAGCTAACTGAAGAGGTGCCCCAGGCACCTCTTCAGTCTCTGCAGATGCAGTTGTAGGTGAATGGTTCTGTCGAGTGATACTTGACTGCAGGCCTGTAATTAGCACTACTGATGTGAATGGACCTGTTCACAGGTTTAAAACTAAGCAGATGTGTCACCATTAACAGGACCAGGACGAGAACGCTGGCTGTATGCGTGCATCTGTTTGTGTGTTTTTGTGTGTTGTGTGCACTGTCTCTCAATGCCAAGGTAAGTGTTTCTGCTTCTGCCACTGTTTTCTTTCTGCATAACAGCACTGAAAAAATCCTAGATTTGTATAGGAATGCTAAAAGATACATTAAGTTGTTAATAATTTAGAGAAGTAATTTACCTCCAGTTGAGTTGTACCTTTAAAACATTATATGTTGCTTACTGCAACTTTAAAATGTCTATTTTTTCATTCTTCTCCTATGTCTTATCTCCTGTTGAATTGGGAAGGTGGAAAAGATGGCCAGTCTCTACAACATACATGTCCGCACAGGTTGCTTCTGTAATACAGGAGCCTGCCAGATGCATTTGGGTATAACCAATGAGGACATCCAAAGGAACCTGCAGGTTAGTTTCTGAATGAGATTGCATGATATATTGCCCATGGAAAAATACCTAGATTCAGTGACCCAGGACATATCTTTTGGCTATCAGTTCTGAATTTTGTAAGGATGGGAGGTTTGAAGCGGAGAAGAAAATCTGGCTCTGTGTCAAAAGGACCCCCCATAATTAGTTAAAAGCTGAAGTAGGTTGTACCATATCCTGTGATTTTAAGTCTCTGCGGCTTTAAGAATAAAGGTAAATTTTATTTGCTTTCTCTGACCTTTGAACTCAATTGCCACATTAAAGAACTAAATGAACCGAAATTAATTTCATTGAAATGGAGTGTTGAAACAAAATCATTTGATGGACCCAAAGCAGTATGTGTCGCTTGTTTTTATGTCATTGGAAAATAGGAAGTTGTGGCTTCTTGTTCTGATTTGGAATTACATGAAATCCAGACTTCCTGCAGAACAGAATTTCCGGGACAATTCTTCCGGTGTTGTTCCTTAAGTATCCTTAATTGTACTTGAGTTCAAGTATTATAGACCTATTGTTGTTGTATGTTACAGTTTAAAAGGCGTATGCAAATTGGACAAGAAACAATAAATGAGAATACACAGTGAATCTCAGAAAGCAAAGTAAATTTAGATTACATCTACTTAGATTATTGGTGTGTTAGATTGTTAGAACATGAATGTAAAGATTGTTTTCTAGATTACATGTTTTCCATAAATTATCATTAAAATACATGTAGCAGGATATATTACAATAAAGTGGGGTAGGTTTCATGTCTACATATTTGTCAGAGTTTGAAATTACAGTAAAATGCTACAGAATAATAATAAAAAAAAATATTAATGGTATTCTACAAAAGATAAAAAAATTATAATAGCTCTATTGGTAACATTATTGTGTAGGGGAAGGCACCTTTTATCACATTATTGCACATATACTTCAGTTTTTACTTTTCTGAGGGTGCTGACTGTATTCTTCCTTCCCTGATGAAGATTTCCATGTATAAAATGCCTGTGAGGGAGAACTTTCTGTCCTCAAGGGTCCCTGGAGAAGTGTAGTTGGTTTTCTTAGGTTATTAGGTAGAAACTTGTTTATTTATTTGCACAGCAGGAACCTCTCTCCTCGTCAATCAATCAATACTTGGCAGAAGGGTTACATGTATATTAACAGAGGCAACCTAATTTTGGAAATGTTGCTTCTGCTTTATTATCAAGGATAAAAACTATATCACACTGCATTAAAATATTTACTACTGTGTTGCATACTTTGACATAGAGGGGTTTTTTTAAAAATTTTTCCTTGCATAAATGGCATCTGTGTTCATGACCTGTGACGTTTCTTGCCTTAAAAAGCCCTCACGTAAATAATCTATTCACAGTTCCATTTTTATGTAACAGAAAGGTGTAAATAAATTAAATTCTGAGGGGAAAAAAAAAAAACAACACACCAGCTGCTGCACTTACAGGAATCAGGATGCTTACTTAGGACTAAATATTGTGTCCATTGGTGAGACAATGTTAGATGGGTCAACAAAGGGGATCTCTAGCTTATCTCACTGGAGGTCAGTGGTAGCATTCACTGACACACCTTCTGAAGGAGAAACTTCTGCTTTAAGAGAGAGTTTTCTAGAGAGTGCTGATTGAAAGACACATCAAATGGAGGGGTATCTATGTAGAGGTCACTATTAGGGTATCTGAAGGGTTTTTCAACAAATATTTCTCCTGAGTGGCAACCTGTGTTCCTCAAAGGAGAAAATGTTAGGGGAAGGCTAGTTCCTTCCATCCTGAAAGCAATGTGTTGACTGGATCCACAAGACAGATTTACTGCAAATCCCACTGAAGAGGGAAGTCACTTTGGATGTTAAAACTCTGGGTTCAAGTCTCTGCTTCGCTAATATCCCAGACCAATTCTCAGTTGTATAAGCTGTCCATTGGGCTATTTAATACAAGCCATGAATAAGCCACTGATAGTATAAAATGGAACTGTTCTGACAGCAAATATCAATAATATTGCCCCAGAAAAAATCAGCCCTCTCGTGGTTTGTTCACTTATCTGAATGTTATACCCCAGTTTAAATCCCAATGAACTATGCAAGTGAGACTGGAATATACTTGGAGACTGCCCTAGCTAACAGGCCATCCTGGGCCATACAAACTTGTTCTGATTCTTGACATAGAATCATAGAATCATGGAATGGTTTGAGTTGGAAGCGACTTTAAAGATAATCTAGTTCACACCCCCCTGCCATAGGCAGGAACACCTTCCACTAGACCAGGTCTCTCAAAGCCCCATCCAACCTGGCCTTAAACAGTTCCAGGGATAAGGCATCCACAACTTTTCTGGGCAGCCTGTTCCAGTGCCTCACCACCCTCACAGTAAAGAATTTCTTCCTTAAGCCTAATCTAAACCTACCCTCTTCCAGTTTAAAGCCATTCCCCCTTATCCTATCACTATCACATGCCCCTGTCAAAAGTCTCTCTTCTGTTTTCTTGCAGGCCCCCTTTAAGTACTGAAAGGCCACAATAATGTCTCCCCAGAGCCTTCTCTTCTCCAGGCTGAACAGTCCCAATTCTCTCAGTCTGTCCTCACAGGAGAAGTGCTGCAGCCCTCTGATCATCTTCATGGCCCTCCTCTGGACTTGCTTCATGGGTCCGTGTCCTTCTTATGTTGGGGGACATGGACATGTTGGAGCAAGTCCAGAGGAGGGTCACAAAGACATGATTTTGAGAAGTCTCTCTTGTCTAGGATAGAATAGAATAAGCATCTCAAAATTATCTTCTTCCCAGCTTGAGTAAGAAATAAGACAGTTGGGATTTTTTTCTCCATTTTCTCTTTGAGTTAATTTTGTATTTTTGAAAACAGGTATTCAGGTTAGGATTAAGAGACTTGTTAATAACAATGTAAAATTAGAGGGAAATAAAGCAAAGTTTGTCATAATAGCTCTCTGGTTTTCTTCCTATTTCAAACTAGGCCGGCCATGTCTGTGGAGATGATATAGACCTAGTTGATGGACGTCCCACTGGTTCTGTGAGGATATCCTTTGGCTACATGTCTTCTTTTGAAGATGCACAGACTTTTTTGAAATTCATCATAGCCACCAGACTCTCCAAGTCAGACACTGAGATTCCCTTCCAGTCTTCTGTTACAAAGCTGATGACAGATTCTGTCCCAGATGACCACCCGTCCTTTGACAATACAGATAAATTGTCTCCGATACCACACATTTTGGACAGAGAACTCAGGAACAATTTGTCTGCGACAAAGACAACTGTCAACTGGCAGCCACTGGAGGCTGAGGCGGAAAGCATAAGGGCAGCTGTTTCTGAGACTGCGGTACCAACATGTAGAAGAGGTGGCAAGCCCATCATTGTAACTAACATTTACCTCTACCCAATCAAATCCTGCTCTGCATTTGAGGTATACACTTTGACTCATTCTAACATATTCATCTCAACCTTGTGTTTTCCCTTACCCCTCTCGGATGTGTCAACCAGGAATAGCCTCTGCATGAGATATTAGGAAGTATTATGTGGGTACCCATTTTTTCTTTTCTTCAGTTTGTAGGATCAAGTCCTGCATGCTAAGGTACTTTGAAGGATTTTCAATCAGACTGAAGTTGTAGGATGCAAATAGTCTTCTGCTCTCCCCTCCCTCCCCAAGAGGCAAATCTGCACATAATATGCAGTCTTGAAGAAAATAGTTGGATTTCCAAAGCTTGACTAAAATATAATCAAGTAATTAGTATGCTTTTACAGAATGACATGTGATGGACTTGTAGGCATTGATGGGTAGGCAGCAATTGAGAAATAACTTGATTAACATGTTATAATTGAGAGGAGGCTGATTTACATTACAAAGAAATGTTATCATTAAAAATACATTTGCAACAGAAATATGACATTTAAGTGTTGCTGCACTATTTGAAAGTTCACTCTTTGAAGATTTTAATTGCTTTTTTTACCAAGTTAATGATATCATCACCTTAGCTGTGACTTTTTTTTTTTAAACAATGCATGATGAAATAGGTGTATGGCCCACACATGACCTGGAGTGTGACTCTGCTTAGTACCATACTGGAAAGTGATTTAATGAACGTCAATATCAGTATAACTTTCCCCATGAAAACTTGCAGGTGTAGGTCACTGTTTCATATCTGAGTGAAAATTGGGGTCAAATCCAGTGACAAATCACCTGCATTTAAAATATGACTTCTCAACTGATTTGATCATGATTTTTTTTTCTTAATGCAAAAAGAGGCTGGCGAATTAAAGCAAAGGCTGTTAAATGATCAACAAAACATCTGTATTTTAAAATTTGTTTTGTCTTATGATGTCTTTAATGCCTTATTAGCCTCCCACTAAATAAAACTGTTTAGAAAATCAATGTATTCCTACATTTCGTGTGAAAATATTTTAACCTTTGTTTAAGTGTTGCCGTTATTATAGCTGTATTACAGAAGCCCACTACAGAAGCTACTGAAACATGTTGTAGCAGTGTTCAGGCCCCTTTGGGGTTAAACTCTATTTTTAACGTGCAGGCTGGTGTTGTGAGATACACACCACAACATTCAGTGCTAGGAAGACTTTGAAGTGATTGTGCCCAGCAGCAGATAAGACATACCTCAGCATGAAAGACAGCTTATGTTTCCCCACAAAACTGAGTCAGGTTTCTTCTCTTCAAGCTCTGTGAGGGGAAACAGCCCTAGGTGATAAATTCATACAAAGCTGGTACTCCGTAGCAGACAGAACTGCTTTATATGGAGGTGGAAAATCCCTATTCCGCATGCATACTTCTTGTGCCAGGCATGTGTTAATGGGCCCAGCATGAAAGCAGGGTTCATCATACCTCAACTCCCCTCCCCAAACTTAGATAGTGTTCTGTGAGCAGTGAGGTGGATAACCGCTAATGTATCTTATTGTAAAATAGGCATCTGCAATGGGAAAAATGAATTTTTCCTAGGTATTTCTGTGTCTTTCCATTGGCTACAGGAGGAATCCAAGGCAACTTGGATTCCACAGCTAACACTAGCCGATTTGAATAGATATTAAAATTGCAAATATATTGTGAGATTTAGTTTTGCATGCCTATAATAATTTTTGAAATCTAGTGTATTCTGGTTTGATATTTTTTGATAGCAAAGTATGAGCCACATTAGAACCCAGTAAGCTCAGTACTGTCAGACCCTGTATTGCCAAAGAGTAATATAGATACTGACTTTAGTCTATGGTGTTGGACGGGACTGGAAGTTCACTGTCAATAGCATTTAATTCTTCTCCTCCTCTTCTCAAAGAGCACTTTTTGTGCGTTTACATTTAGTTCATAGAAGATACATGAGTACATGTGAAAGCACGATATAAGTTGACCTAATAGATATGATGAAAAGGACTTTCAGTGCATAAGGAGAGCAGGCCAGGAAATGAAGCCAAAAGATTGATTGATTTCCATTCTTTTCAATATTGAAGTAAATCCTCAAAGAAAATATGTTTGCTTTCATGATCTTCCTGTGCAGCAGGCGTTCTTCAGGATTTTTTTTCCCAAAGGTCTGAGTGGCACTTCTAGACCTGTCATTTATAACCAGCCTGTGAAAGATCTGCCAGTCTCATTGTCTGCCTATAGAAGAGATGCAGATGGCAATTTACAGCCCAGCATTTGTAATGAGCTTTGAAAACCGGTTAATCCCATTCTAAATCAAGCAGTGGCTTGATCTCTTCCCAATGGCTGAAAGTAGAATAGAAAGCCAGTGCTGCCAGAACCCACGTGATCACTAACTCCAGAGTCCATCATTCTCCACAAATCTATGTATGTCAGTCACTACTGCAACTTCAGCCGGTATGACCTTGAAAGGGGAAAATAACCCATGTCAAGTGGTGCTGGAGTTTGAAGCAAGACATGCTAAAGGAACCTTACCACAATTAAATGGAATCAAATCCTGAAAATAATTTTGCCTTTAAAAATATTGATTATACCAGTATTTCTAGGCTTTATCATTAAAAGATTGAATTGAAAAGTATTTCTTTGCAAGTCTCTTAGTGGTCTTTGTCATACAGACCTCACATTTTATATTATCTCCTTACTTTAGTAAACTCCTAAATTTCTGAAGTAATAATCATGTAGATTGTAGTTTGCTTGGTCTTCAATTAGAAGCCAAGAACTGAAATTAAGTTCTGTGTTTTAAATCTAAAATACCTTTTGATGCTTTGTAGTTAGTTATTGGAAAGGTGATGTGGAAAGGTGAAAGTGGTTTAGATATTAGGCAGCAATAAATTCACTTATCTTGTACTTGGATACTTGAGATCAGAATCTCCTAGATTTGTAAGTTCAAGTGCAGGCCTCCAGATGTGGTAGGTCAGACCTTTAGCATGTGTAGTAAATGGGCTTTATTGTAAGTACATAGAATCATAGAATCTTTAAGGTTGGAAGAAACCTCCAAGATCATCAAGTCCAACTGTCAACCTAACACCACCATGCCTACTAAATCATGTCCTCAAGTGCCACATCTACATGTTCTTTGAACACCTCCAGGGATGGTGACTCCACCACTTCCCTGGGCAGCCCGTTCCAGTGCCTGACCACTCTTTCTGTGAAGAAGTGTTTTCTAATATCCAACCTAAACCTCCCCTGGTGCAATTTCAGGCCATTTCCTCTCGTCCTATTGCAAGTTACTTGGGAGAAGAGACGAACACTCACCTCCCTACAACCTCCTTTCAGGTAGTTGTAGAGAGCAATGAGGTCTTTCTCAGCCTCCTCTTCTCTAGACTAAACAATCCGGGTTCCCTCAGCTGCTTCTCATAAAACTTCTTCAGATCTCTCACCAGCTTCATTGCCCTTCTCTGGACGCACTCCAGCAACTCAACATTTGATTGCTTGTATTTGCCTAAAATAATATGTGCAGTGGAAAATTCCAGCTGACTGTGTGTGCAGGATCCAGCCTGTCTGCCAGTGGAGTCTGTCTGCTGACATACTGGTTGCAGAATAGATGACTTGATTAGTGAAGGGAGAACAAACTCAATGAGGATATGAGTACAAACTCACAGCTGTTTGATCTCCTCTTTCGAGTGACATAATCTCCTCCTCTCCTGAACTCTTATTTCTCTGCTCTATTCTAAGTGTTTTAGTATGGGAGGTGCTTGACCTCCAGAGAAAATGGCAGCTGAGAGGATAAAGCTTGACATGAAGATCATCAGCTCACTCTAGGTCGGTTAGTTTCTACAACATGTGCATTTTATAAAGCGTTCCTGGCCATGGCATGATTTCTGTTCAGTATTGTTCCATGGGGTTTCCACAGTGCAGGAAGTGGAAGGCGGAATATTTTAACTCAACTGCTTAAATGCGCTTTGTTTTCCCTACAATTATTTTATTAAATGGGGAGAAGCAGAGAAGAGGAGTAACTTCTATCCCAGATCACTTTTTTTTTCTTCTTTTCCAACATAAGGATGTGTTTTAAACATGCATTTTTAAACATTAACATCTCTCATGTAGATGAATTTTGCATAATTACATAATGCAGTGTGCCTCGTGAAAAAGGTTAGGACTTCAAACATTAATAACTTTATTATTCGTGCACTGGATTTCAGAGTATAAAAACTGCATCTCAACATAGAAGACAAATTAGCTTTTAATTTAAAATACAATGCAAATTCCTAGTGATCAGTGGATAAATTATATGTAAGACCACTAGCATTTTAAAACTTGCATAATTTAAAACCTATTCAGTGATTCCTTTAATGTGTTTGAAAATTGTGTTAGCCTTCATGATGACATTACTGTGAACTATGGAAAAATGCAGTCCGAAATGTTTTAAAGAAAATTCTGAAAAAGCAAAAACATGTTTTTGCAATTAATATTTTTACATTACAAGAAGAAAAAGAGACTAAAGCAGGTAGGATCGTGCCATGTACTGACTGTACTATGCAATGATCCTTGCTTATGACACGTAGAGTTGTATGTTGAATGATGTGTGTTGGATGAATACTGTATGTTGGGTGATAAGCCCACCTGCCAGACTGGGAATGAAGGTATATGCTAGCATCTATCAGTAAAATCATGGTGTCTCTGATTTTTTTCAGTGCTCTGCCTTCTAATTTGTCTCGGTGGTCAGAGATGGCCAGAAAACTTCAGGGAATCAAGTTAGAAGCCATGTAATACAGTATTGCTTACTTCAGTGTACGCTAACTTGTTTTATTTTACTTTGCAGTAAGCTTCAGTGCTTGCTTTGCTTCGCTGTATTGGTTGCCTGAATATAGGCACTTAGTGACATTTGAGTGCCCTGACTGACCTCCTGCTGCTGGTCCACCAGGATGTGGATCGTCTTTGCAGCCTGTGTCATTTCTGCTGGCCTTGGGCAAACATCTCAGATGCAGTCCAAGGGAACCAAACTGAACCACTCTTCTCATGTCTCAAATGAAAGCAGAGCAGGCAAAATTAGTTTGAACTGTTCTAATTCCTTTGCTTGCAATCAATTAACAAGCCCTTCAGCCTCTTTGAAATAATGGTGGGAGACAGTCTGCACAGGTTGCATGCCTCAGTCCTAAGAATAGAAATGTGTGTGTTTCTTCACACTCATCTCCATCATCAGTGTTAGTGACAAACCAGCTCTGGCTGTTTCATGATCATCTGTGACTCTCTGTCCAAGGAAGGGCACACAGTTATTTTGTTGTTTCAACTTTATTTTTTGGGGTCCTAGCAACATACACAATACAGTAAGTTGAAAATTGGAGAGGAAGTAGGGCACTTGACGGTGTACGGGGACATCCATGAGAGGACAGGGACTCACTGCTGGGCACGTGTATGTATGGTTTTTGTTACAATGGCAAATACCCAGAGGAAGGGGAAAAATGGGCTGAGGACCTGTAGTCACGTGCTGCATGTCAGAGAGGAGCATGGAGTTATTTGCTGTTATTTTGGACCTACCAGGGGTATTTTAAATGGAAGGCGTTGATTATTTCCATATATCTGCTACCTAATCATCTAAGCTTTCCCTACAATGCCTATCAGCATGTAAGAATTAGCTGAAGCTCTGATTAAAGAGAAGATGTTTTGTTTTGCTCATGAAACCTCTTACCTTTGGTGAAATGTAAGCAAACACTTAAGATATTTCCTGAAAAAGACTGCTGTCCTGACGTGCAACCAAAACAACTGGATGTTAAAATAAGGAGCTAGGAGTCATTGTCTTCATGCTCTTTTTCTATTTTTCTGCTCTTTTAGTTTATTCTGCTCATTATGTCTTGAAAATCCTGTAAAGATCTGTTGGATTCATGGGAGAATGTATTACCAATTAGAGATCTTCTGTTTTGTAAGGGAGATTCGTTAACAGGAAATTCTTGCAGCTCTCAGATGATCACCAGCTGTTCAAATGCATTTTGTAATTTAATTATATAGGATAACAAAAAAAAAAAATACTAGCCTCTCCAAAGAATAATTTCCAGCAAGGACAAAAGCCTGTTCTTCAGCTGATAATGCAGTCTTTGGGCTGTGATTCCTTTCCTAAAAAGACAGAGCAAAGGTTCACATCATTTAGATGCTGACAGTTTCAGGTGCTTGGATAACGTGGTTTCAGGCGACACTGTCACACCCAAAGTTTCCATTTTTGACTGAAGTTTTCATCCACGTTCACTTAAAATTTAACAAATAATATTATAAATCAAGTAGGTTGATAAAATACATTTCTTATCTTTTATTTTTTCCCCTGTGTTTTCTATATTCAATACAGTTGATGACACTGTGGTCAAATTATTTAGAGTTCAGCTTTAATGCTTTAAGCTTTCAGTTTCAGAGTGCCTGCCCTCAACTTTCTCTAGTCAGGCCATCAGTGTCAAGCTGCAGGCTCCTATAAAACTTGGAAAAGTTTATAAGAACAGGATATTGCCGATCTCTGGGGGTTTGGATAGAGCGCATGCTAAACAAAAATGTGATTTTTAAGTAATCTAACCAGTGCTTCCAGCTATGTTTTTTTTTTTTCCAGAGCATCAGGCTGTGTCTGACATATATACATGAGTTGAAGCAACATGTTTAAATGACCAGCTTTATGTTAAAAGAATGGTATTAATATTTTAACATTCTGAAGGAGAAAGCAGTTATTAATATCACCCAAAGGCATTACTGAAATTGCTCTCTTTTTGGATTTGAAGATTACCATCTGTGTAGCATCAGTAACAGATGTTCTTTTCACCAGAAAAATGTACATGAAAGCAAGGACAATATGCTTGTACAGGCTATTGAATGTAAAGGGTGTAAGAGAAGTAATAGAACAGAGAGCAAAGACAATGTGGATCTGGAGAAACTCTTATACTCCTAGCTAAACCAGAAACCTCAGTGATGGAGGTTTGCTCAAATGGATTCATTGATAAAGGGGTTCTAGTTTTATTAAAAATATGGAAGTTTTTTTCAGAATTTTGAATTGCACATTTTTCTTGCTTTTTGTTTGTTTGGTTTTGCCTTAATTCATACAACTCCCATGAAATGTCCATGCTTTGTAAATTAAAAGAAAATTGTTGAGAGGAAAGGTCCTGAAAATGGATGAATATAAAACTGAAAGCAGTTTCCACAGTGTTTCAGAGGTTATTTACTCTATTTTCATAACTCTGTTAAATCAAAGTGTATGATAATATGTAACAAATTGTAGCAACTCTTTTTTTTTTTTGTCAGCTTTGTGCAGTGATATCTTTATCTTTGATTTGCAATTAAGGTTAAAGGCTGACATTGGCTTGCACAAGTTTTCCTGATTTCAAAGTGTTTCATTAACAATTTATTTTCCCTCTCTTTTCTTTTCAGCATGAATCTGTTAGTGCAACATTTTGTAAACCTTTGTATCCCCTCCTGATGCTTTTTCAGGTTACAGAATGGCCAGTGGGAAACCAGGGTTTGCTGTATGACCGTAACTGGATGGTTGTAAACCAGAATGGAGTCTGCATGACTCAGAAGCAGGAGCCAAGGTTGTGCCTTGTAAATCCCTCAATTGATCTGAAGAAAAAGATTATGGTCATCCAGGCAGAAGGTTAGTAACCAATAGCCTTTTCTCCCCTTCGTCATTTGTGTCAGACTTCTAGATAGAGACACCTGCATGCACCCACCAAATTGCTGAATGCTGTGTATGCTTACTGAGTTCAGGGACAAATTCTGCTACAAGCTGTGGACAAAGCAACCCTAGGCTATAATATACAACCGTAGGTAGTTTCCTAACTTGTAGTTGGGATGAGTAGACAGTGACTCCCTTTGTGCAATCATAAAGTGGACACACCAGGAAAGAGAAATGAATTGACAAATGTGGAAATTTACTGACTAGCCTGTCACTCCACATCATGAAGTCCATCAGCCTGAAGGGACTGTTATTGCGGCAAAGGTAAATGAGTCTAACATCAAACACCCTGGCCAAAGGTCTTCCCATTTTATAGCTCTCCTCCTCTTTCCAGCTGTGGTGCTAGAGGGGTAGACTCTTCCTTGGGAAGTAGAATGAATTAAAATAAGGACCAGACATTATTTAGCTCAGTTAAATACTTGCACTAGGATGCAAATATGTCATGATGTTTAGGCTTCTCTGGATTTATCAAAACCCTTTTTGTTCTCTACTGAGGGGAAAAAAAAAAAGAAAAAAAAAACTTACAGAAATTATTATGGAAAGCCTTTTTTCTACTTGAGGGTGAAAATTATTTTGCTAACGGTGCTGTTAGGACTGAATGCTGGAACAGGTTTGTATTCCATAAAAGTTGTTATTAATGACAAGTTTGCGTGTGTTGAACAGTGTTCCTAATTTCCCTGGGGTCTAACATATACTCAGCCTCTATGTCTTAACCATTAATAATATACATGCCCACATTTTCAGCAGCTAGAGCGAAACAAGGGAACCTATATTCAGATTTTTCACCCTTTATTAGAAATCCATATGAGTGGATCTGTAACTACAGTCTCCTTTCTGTTTGTACATTAAGGTTGTTGTCCTCGCTAGCTGTCTGAGCACTCTCCATAAAATTAAGTCCAACCAGTTGATTTATTTTGTCTGGAATAGATTTGTCAAATGTACATTTGGGTACTTCCACTAGTCTTGTGTGATTTTGCGTGTGTGTTTCAGATCCTGAACACAATCTCTTCTTAGGGATTCCAGACTGGTTCATTGGCACAAACACCGCTGTTTTCTACTCTTCCTTTTGTAATCTTTCTTTGAAAAGCTATTGTTAATTCATGTCAATTCTACGTGAAGCACCTTGCACCTCAAATTTTTGTAGTACAGTTGCATAAACAGTCTTCTCTCACAACTTTTAAATTACCAAGTGCTTCAGAACTAATTATTTCTAGAAATTCAGTTCCTTTCCATCTCTCTCTCTCTTTCTGCTGGTACCTCTTGCTTGCAGATACAATGTGAAGTCTTGGCCATACCTTCTCCATTTATTCTTCACATTTTCAGAGGTTCAGCTCTATTGAGCTTTTTTATTGCTTTGTTCTGCTTTTCTAAGTATGTTCTTAATTTTTTTCCTTACTAGTACCACATTGTTCAGACAAGTGCATATCCATTAGTATGTTTGCCTGTCAATAATATCTGCACTGACATACTTTAGAGAGTCAGGAAGAAGTTTTGTCAGATAAAAATGACAGTCAAGGAACCCATTTCTCACTGAGATTTACAATCTCTTGCCATAGTGCCAGGGTGAAATTCACCTTTAAATCCTACATTTTACTTTGTGTCATTTTTGGAGTTTTCACTGTCATTCACCTTCCTTCAGGGACAAATTGAGAAAGTGAGAACCATTTCCATTCAGAAGCGATTGACCAAATTTATGGATTACTTTTCCACCCCAAACTGATTGATCAGATCTCCATTCTGCTCCAACAGAAACATGGTTGGCATTTGTTTATAGTCTGCTTTGAAACAGCTAGTATCTAAGAGTGGAGTCATTTTATTCTTTGTATAATGACTCTAGATGCCACTAATCTTAGCCCATAAGGTGGTCTGGGCCCTCTTTTTATAATAGTCCAGCTGGTTTTCACTCTCATAGTGTACTTGCAACCTGTGGTATTTTTTTTATGCTTGACAGTGAGATAATGGCTCTCATTTGCTTGGGGAGACTATTCCAGAGGTTACTGCTCATAAGAGCACAGTGATGGTAACATATACGAGCTGATAGGGTAAGACTGAGCAGATAAATCTGTAGGAAGTTTCTCCAATATTTATTCTGTTTTCTTTCCTCTTACCTGCAGTCTAAATGCATGATTTTTTCGTTGGTGTTAGATTTTTAATTTTTTCTTTTATTCCTTCACATACATGGGTCACTGTTGTATCTCCCACTTAAATAATGTCACAGGAGACAATTTTAATTTAATAAGTTGACTCTTTCCTTGGAAATCTCGTGTTAATCACCACTGCTTTTGTCACCACTGTCTCCAGCCTGTCAGTAGTTTGTTGCTAATATAGAAGCAGAAGCTGAACGCAGCTAGCTGCCTTCCTCCCTCTCCTCTGCAAAGAGGCTGCAACCGCTCTTCTTTCTCTACCAGTTTCTCTGCTGTCATCTGTGCTTTTCTCATTGTGAGAGCAGGCAGTTATCTCCATCTAGAGTGTGCTTTGCTGTCTGGAGGTGTCTCTCTCCAGTAGAGAGAGCCTAAGGCAACCATGCTGCTGGATTAGGCGCCTCTGGTAAGTGCCGAAAGCCCAGTGAGGTGAATCCCACATCGCTGAATTATGCAGCATTCTTAAAGAATATTTTGCTCTTACACTATTAGATTACGGTGCAGACTTTATCTGTGCTGCTTTTAAAACATAATGAGCCTGTTCTCTCTCTCCCTCCAGGCACGTGCTTTCCTCTCCCTCTAGAACTTTCACATTAGTGGAAAATGTGTTTATGGCTATTTTATTTCAATATGGTTTAATAGTGTCTGTCTTCTTTGTCCAAGAAAATAAAACTGTCAGCATGATTTAGTGTGACAGTAACTACTTTAACACCTTTTGCTGAATCCTCCATGTGCTGAGACACCACTTCATGTTCTTTCCTGAACCCCTGTTCATAGCGTGTCTCCGTAGCTCATCTAACAACCAGCCTTGGAAAGGGCAGACCTGCTGCCTGACTCATCTGGCTGTGTGATGTGATCCTGCCATCCCTGTGGGTGGCAAGGACATCAGACTGGGGCTCTAGACAAGGCCAAAACTGCTCGAAGGCTTAGGATCCTTCCCTGGCATGCCTGCAAAATCAGTTGGCTTACTTGGCAGCTGGGGAACTCCAGGTATTCCCCTGATCCCTGAGCAAGGGGGTAAGTGAGAGCAGAGGGCTTGTGCTTGGTCTGTCATTGTCTGTACTTTATTTTGGTAGAGAGAGTGAGATTTTAGTTTTGAGAAACTGCATTTCTGAATTCTGTCAGAATTATTTTCTTAGGCTATGTGGGTGTTAACAGACATTTCCTATTCTTTTTGATGTGAAGAGTGTAACTAACCCTTGCTGTCACAGGACCTACTTTGAGAAAATTGGTGTTACTTTAAATAAGCCCCTCTGGAGAAAGACAACTTCTAGTATCTCGACTGAAGCAGTTAATGGTTAGGCTCCCAGCAACTTAAAAGTGGGTAGGAGCAAGTGCCTTTATTTCTAGAAGCCATATTACTTGAGTGGGAATCAAGGGAAATCTTGTTGTCCTGCTCCATCAAATGAGGGCTTGTTCCTAACGGACATAAAAGTAAGCCAAACAGAATTCTGCTGAGAATACTTTTCTGTAGAAGACTAATTTCTCTCTTTCCATTTTAGCTAACAATCAGGATTACTCTGGCAAGTTGGGCATTAGTTTGCCACTGCAGAAAGGGAGAAATTTTGAGTGTTGTGAGGGCCCTTTAAGATATTGGAGCAGAAAGATGCTAGCAAAACCGAGCAACTAATTACACTTTATGGAGTTTATTGTGCCTTCAAATAGTCATGTGTTACTGCCAATAAAAATAATGGGAATCAAGTGCATACACTGATGAAAGAATATACATGAATAGTTTATATTTCAGTCTATTGAAATAAGATTTCTAATTTTTCTCATTGCCTGAAAATAGGAGCTATAAAGATAAGAATATTTTCTTTTAATATTAATACTGTGAGCACATCTGTGAATTTTATTGTCAAGCAAATGACCATGGAGAATGACAGCTTTTACATTTTAGTAACTGGCAATATTCTGCTTTATTTTTTTTTTTTGCCTTAAGATAGAATAAAATTGTAATTAACAATGTTTAACTGACCTAAACATCACTGTAAAATGTGTACTGTTCAATAAAAATGTGATACATTTGCTGATGTATAAAAGCAGGACTTTTTAAAGCCCTGAGACTCTATTTTAAGAAATTTTGTGTGTATGCCTTGCTTAGAAAGTATTTTTAAAAGATATAACAACTAACGATGCTTACAGGACAAAATCTTTCAAACTCTTCTTTTCCAGAAGGAATGATGCTAATGTTTAATTTTTTCAAAGTACAAGAGCAGCAGTTCTAGTTTGTAAGATGCTAATATTGACTTCTTTTTTTTTCAGATTGTGGCAAGCAAGTTCAATGCATTTATTACTTGCATGCTTTATTTTCCTAAATGAACCTTGCTTTTCCTCCTCTGTCTTCACTTCTGAAGTATACTAACATCATTAGCTAAAAAAAAAGGAGTAGACGTCTTTCTGTATTGAAAACTTAGGTGGAACAGAGCTGATAGTTGGGATACAGTGAATCTGAACTACATTTCGTTACTCTTCAGAAGAGAGTAAAGTAATTTCATTTTGCCCTATCACATAGCTGGTAGAGTTTGATTCGTATTTGTACTACAGTAATATAAACAGGAAGTAATGAAATATGCTGATATAAAGCTGGAGTAGAGGAGATCAGTCTTTGCTGGTTTATGTTGCAGCTGAAAATGGAAAAGAGTTGGATTCATTGCAGCCACACAGCATACCCCTTTGTTCATTGTCTCAGATTATTGCTTTCAATTAACAGAAAGCAAAACAGCACAGCTTTTCTTTCGGTACTAGTAAGCCACCGGGAGCCTTTCCATCTCTTTGGTTCATTCTATTAAAGATAAGAAAACTATGGGAGAAGCTGTTAACATAGCTCATTACCAGGGATTTCTCATCTGGTTTCAACTTAGAGATGGGTAGATGGGAATAATTCTCTCATTAGTGGTTTCCATACATTGTATCTTTAAATTATTGTAGTTTTATGACACATTATATTTCTTCCCTTGAACAGCCTGTGCTTATTTTTTCTCTACCTCCCCCGCCACCTCCATCTTTCATCTTTCATCTTTCATCTTTCTGATCACTCCATTCCACCACTCCAAAAAAACCAATCCGACAGTGATGAACCTCATCTCCTGATTTGCCAGAGGGGGCGTAACAGTGATGAACTCATCCTTTCAACAGAAACCATGACTGAGGCAGTAATTCTGTGACAGTTTTGTTGCTGGAGATACATAGAGAACGAAGCTACTCAGAGCTGAAATTGTGTATTCCTTAATGTGGTTTCGGTACCAAGGTCATCCGCGGCTTTTGCTCTTTGCATTATCATTTGGAGCCACCTGCAGGCAGAGAATATATTTCTACTAAAAAGAAAGAGGATTTTTGTCACATGCTATTTGGGAAGCTGCTGTGATTGTGAAGAGATGCAAAAATAAGAAGTTTTTTCATGACTCTATGTTTCTGCATAAATGGATTTTTTATAAAATACTGTTTGCTGTCTGCCCATCTAGGCATGGACCCAATATCTGTATCACTAGAAGAAGATACTGGAAAAGACACTGTGATCTGTGAAAGTAAAGTCTGTTCACACAGGTGAGTAAGAGCAGAGAGGAATTGAAGCTGAAAGTGACTGCACTGACACTCAGGACATGACTGGATAGACACACTGGGGCGGGAGGCCTTAAAAAAGGAGGAGGATGGTGGAAAGCAATGAACAACTTAGATAGGTAATTTGGCATGCCCAGCATGTCTGGTAGAAAACAGTAATAAATAATAAAAAATAAAAAGGGAGGGAAGGATGGTACAAGAGACTGTGATGTTTTGTCACTCACTTGCATAAGGCAGATCTTTGTTTTACTCTCTGCAAGCATAAGGGAAGGGAAAGGTGTCCCCAGTTACTTCCAAATGCCAACTGGAGGCCTCAGCAGGACTCTAGAATTCAGTTCCTTCATTTAACAGTAATGATGTTGGCAACTTTGCCCATTTCATGCTGTGCAGGTGCGAAATTGCTAGAACTCACTGAGGTTATAAACAACTTTCCATATTTACAATCCTTTTAAATTTTGTTTTGACCACCCATGTTCATGAGTGTCGCCTTAACAATCTTGGGGAGATTGCAGGTGAGTATGTGAAATAACATTAACTCTAATCAAGAGACATACCACTTCAGTGAAATATAACATTATGCATAAATTAATTTCCTATCAGTGAACTTACGTGTTTATCCATCATATTTTCTAAGTACTTCCCGGTCTCATTAAGTTTTCTGAGTGGCAGTGTATCAAGTGCCTTCCTAAAGTCTTTTGATAAGTCCAACTAAAAAAGCCACTTACACATTTACAAAGATTCACTGATTCTTTGGGACCCTCTACCTTTGCTTCTCTGAGGGTAACACTTAAAGAAAACGACAGAAGATCTGGCCATTTTCCCCATGAAGCCATGCAGGAAATTATCTTCTCCTTCTTTTCTACTAGGTATTCAGATGATAAAGAGGATATTTTTCTCGGAAGGGTATTTTCCTCAGGTAGCGGAATTCACTCAAGAGTCATTTGTTTTAACCATCTGTCCCACTTCCCTTAGTGTTGACTCATCCTTAGCTTCCCCATGGTTAGCCTATCTATTACAGGCTGTAAAATAGCCTAGGTTATCTTTCTTTCTGTGTGCATACGGTTGGCTGCCATACAATTTATTGTAGCTTGTCTTTCATGTCACTGACTGTGTCATTTTTTAATGTATGAAATAGAAAATCTTCATGGGAAACTGCTTAGAGTTCTGAGGAGGAAGAAAAGGATGGAATGCCAAAGAGAGGGGAGATGCAAGACATTGCAGAGTGGACTGTGATTAGCAAATAAACAAGGTAGGAAGTAAGGCAGAATGAGTGGACAATGCTGAGGAGGCCCCCAGACTGCTCAGAGATCCAGCAGAGTTGATGCCGGGTTCCCGTGTTTCAGCAGGAGAGCCTCCAGGGACAAAAAAAAAAAGGAAATAGGAGGAAAACAGTGCTTTGTAGTAGGACAGGAGGCGATTTGTGTTCCGGGGTCTTTTCTGCAAATTGTCTGAGGTGAGCAGTAGGACTAAAAGTCTTAAAAGGCTTTTATTCAAAAGAAACCCCTACTGAAGGCATTTTCCACTTATTAATTCTGCTCTCCCACACTGTGATTTCATCCTGTCCTGTTGGCTTAGGTGGTTACTCTGAATTTACACTGAGATAGCTGAGAAAAGCACATGATGTAGAATCTGCAAGCAGTCACATGAGGAAGCTTAATTTCACAGCAGCCACAAAAGTTTAATGAGCCCAAGTTTCCCTTGTGAAGCAATTCATCAGTGTTAGCCTTTATCTCAGCAGGGACTGTCCATCAGCATCTGCTGCTCACATCTGAGGGACATGGCTTTCTAGTATATCTAACAGTGGCAAGTAGAAGCCAGTGATGTTAAGGTTATTAATGTTGTCGAAGACCCTAAATGCTCAAGGTTAGCGCTCTACTGAAACAGGCAGGGCCACAGCCTCCCATTTGACAGGCCACAATATCAAAGAGATCAAAGGAAGGGTATCAGTGGTAGAAGACAAAGCCATAGTTAAAAACAAGGTGAACTGAGCCTGTTGTGCGTAAATGTATGTATTATATCCCTTGGGATCAATATCCGGGCTTCAGCTGTCCTTGTTTCTTGTTCTATAAATTACCTAGCTAGAGGGACCGGTTGTAACACACTGAAGCTAAATGACATAAGATGAGTGGGGAACTCAAGGCCAACAGCAAGTAAAATCTGAGAGAGCTAGGCCCTTCTGAATAAATTGCCAGACGTGCGAAAAGAAACATAATGCTGATAGATGTAAAGTAATACTCAACAAAACTAAACATCAGCAGAAAATGAGTAGTATTGAGCTACAGCAGAAGGACTTTGAATAAGACCTTGAAGAGCTGATAATACTTGCTCAGAAAATGGTCTGATGATAAGGGAAAGCAATTTGAAAACTTAGGAGTCTTGGTATACAAAAACTACACAGTGACATTTGATGAAATACTAAGAATGCTATGTGTCTCTAACTCAGCCAGTGTGACTCAAAATGGTAAGCAAATAAAAAAAGGCAAAACTTTGATGCTGATTTATACAGTATTAAGCCCCAGCAGGCTGCTAGAGGTAATTGGCTCAGTAGAAAATTTAAATACCCTTAGCTCCTCTGTTTGAGTGGGAAAAAAATATTTGGAGAATTTGTTTCACGTATACTGTTTCCATGGAAGATTCATACTGTCTCATTAGCAGCCTTCTCCCTAACACAGCGACCAGCAAGAACAGAAGAACTGCTCAGCTCAGACTGTAGCATCTCATGGGGAGTCTCACCTTTTGGCTTTTATTTCTTGCCACAGTGCCTGCATCTCATAATACCAGAGTTTCATTTCAGCTGTAGGACATTGCTGGGTAGATGCAGCTGTGGCTGGCATCAGTCCAGTCTCAGAGTGGGGAGAGAGATGCAGAGCTGCACCACAATCAAAATTCAGATCAACCACTGAAGAGATCTCTGATACCAGCAAGATTATAAAATCTCTTTGATTTCATTTATCCTGACTTTCTACCTGTGTAACTCAGCTGAAGCTACAAAGCATCTCGTAAAGCCACGCCACTTCTTCTTTCAGTCCTAGCGCTTAGCATCTTTTGCTATGAGGAGTTGTTGTTTCACAGAGCAGGTAGTCTCCATGCAGATCAACTTCTTTGATTGGACAGGACAAAAAAAAAGTAAGCATAGAACCACTGCTACCACACTTCCCTTACCGCAAGAATCCTGCCTAGATCAGCATGAGAACTTGCAATCCTTTTATCTGTTTATGCCATTTAAAAGTTAGATGTCAGTCAAATCTCCTTGTGTCGTCAATAAAGAGAGTTAAACACTCCCAGAGTGAGAGTCATCCCATCCTGCAGTCTAATATAGATGGGAACTACTTACCTCTTTCCATTATTTGTGAGGGGAACCCAGACAGAATCATAGAATCGTTTGGATTGGAAGAGACCTTTAAAGGTCATACAGTCCAACCACTCTGCAAGGAGCAGGGACATCTCCAACCAGATCAGGTTGCTCACAGCCCCGTCCAACCTGGCCTTGAATGTTTCCGGGGATGGGGCATCAACCACCTCTCTGGGCAACCGGTTCCAGTGTTCCACCATCCTCAGTGTAAAAAGATTTTTCTTAATATCTAATCTGAATCTACCTCCCTCTATTTTAAAGCCATTACCCATTGTCCTATTGCAACAGGCCCTACTGAAGAGTTTCTCCCCATCTTTCCTGTAGGCCCCCTTTAGGTACTGGAAGGCCGCTATAAGGTCTCCCTGGAGCCTTCTCTTCTCCAGACTGAAACTAATTAGATAACTAATTTGAGATTGAATTTAAGATTACTCAGGGCTGAGGAATCTAATGGCAAATAGGAGCACTTCCCAGTGGTCTGATCTCTGATCTCCTTGAACTCAGAGAGGTGATCTCAAAATCCTTCTAGGAGAGATTACATTCAGGTAAAGAAGGCAAATCTAGTGCCAGCCTTGCCTAACTTGCTAGACAATTTACTAGTAATGGAAACCATCTTTAGATAGAGAGATACTTGGGCTCTGCTGGTGGAGCCATGTTTTAATGTGGAGTGTCTGTACTGACAGGAATTAAATTAGGGAATTAACATCATTGTACCTGATGGGATCATTAAAAATTACATACAGTGTGCATAGTGGGGCAGTCTTAAATTCAACTCAAATTAATTATCTTTGTTTTAGTAAGAAGCACAGACCAGAGAATAACTTTTTCATAATACTGTATTGTAATATTGTAATATGGGCTACCAGTTACTGTACTTCAGAGTCAGTGTCTTGAGCGTTAAGATTATTTTTTTCCTTTATTCCACAGTAATTTTCTATATAAAACTAAATTAGATCTTGTGAATATTAACTTCAAGACTAACAGAGTAAAGTTGAGGAAACTGGGAGATAAAATTATGCAGAACTTCACATCTCTGTTTTGTCACTCATCAGAGAATACAGATTCTGTATTTTGTATTGGAAGAAGCATAATATCTTCATAATTTGTCTTCAGTTTTGCAAATTAATGTTTGGGCAATCAAATTTTGCTAAAGTCTCTCTTTTCTCATAATAGGGTAAAAACATATGACTGTGGAGAAGGGATTGCTGTCTGGTTCTCTTTGTTTCTTGGCCGTCCATGTCGCTTAATAAGACAAAGTTCAGATATGAAAAACAAGTCGCATCAGAAAAATACAAAAGGTATGTTGTCATTCTTGAAAATATTTGTGATTTCTCAGTTAGTAAACATTAAGCTCCTGGATTTCATACAGACTATATAATTTGCCTGATAAATCATGAAAGAGTCATTCAATATCAATCTAGTAGGTTTCAAAGGGTACATTTGTACCCAAACTGTGTTTATGCTGCCCTTCTACTTGTTACATTTGGTGAAAACATAAAGATACGCCAGTCTGGGGTTTTTTATCATCATGACCATGATTTTATCTGGAAACTCAATGATCATTTTGAAAAGTGATCATGAAAAATCTATAAACAAAGAATTTATTCTTAAACTAAATTTCATTCTTAAAAATGATCAAATGGAAAGAGCATAAAAAATCCATAGATACTGCTCTTGTAAATTATTTTACAAATTTGGTAAAATCTCAGCTCTATCTCTGCTTTGAAATGCATTGCATCATTATCATTTACAGGTTTGAGGCGGTTCTTGGAATCTTTCCATAGTGTCTGTAGCTGAATTAATATTGTTTTAATGTGAATGAATAAGAGGTCACAGGAAATATGAGGTTAAATGAGTAGTATAATCTTTCTGATTTTTAGCGATCATTTTAGAATGCTGGATTCATTTTTTTTTAGGTCTGGCATCCGCTACAAACATCTCACTCTCTCTTGTGAATGAAGCACAATACCTCCTGATAAATGTAGCAAGCATTGTGCAGCTGAAAGAACATATTTCTGCAAGGTAAGATTCTTCTGTCTCCAAATATCTCTCAACAGTCTTGGATTCCAGATAAGATGCCATAAGATGCCAATATAACTGTTTTATCTGGAAATTTGAAGGTAGTTACTTTTTGATATTCAACAAAAACATAGGTACTAAACTGGTATAATTACTTATTCCTGTATGACTTCTGAAAATTTAGGTGAAATGCTTGAACATAATCTTTCTGCCAGTCATCTTTAGGAAACCTTAAACAAAATTCTTGTCCTGGTGACAGGACGCTATTGGGAACCAGCCAATTTCTGTTTGTGGGAAGAAAAGGACAATTAGGTTTTCTCAACATAGATAATCTGGCAGGTGAAAATACAAAATCTTGCTACTTGCTGAACTACTTCTTCCTATGGGAAGGATTAAGATTTATAGCAAACACAACATAAATATTTTAAAACTGCTTGCAGGACTGAATTAATTTCATTTCTTAATTGAATTTGACTTTACTTGTACAAAAGTGGGAGATACAAGCAGCAAATGAAACATTGAGCCAGCCCACAGTTCAAAGATAAGGAACTTATTAGCAACTAAATTTTCATATGCTGACAATAGGAAGTTGCTGTTTCTTGAATGTAAGTTGGACAGGCTCGGATACCACACAAAATCTGCCCTCAGGGCCTTCGTCATAGCTGTGCATCCCACAGCTATGTCATTTGCCTCTGAGCTCCCTTTTCCTGCCTCACCAAACTTTCCTACCTCTGCTTGGAGTCATCCTCTCTCCTCCACCAAACGTGCCCCCTGCATTGAAATTCCTGGTTTCAGTAAAGGAGGAATATATATATCTATATACATATATATATATATTTATATATATATCTCCCACTCTACGAGGAATGTATGTAGCTTCAGGATTTAAAAACAGTGACTGAATAAAGCATCGCTACAGCCCACTGGAGCTTGTATTGCCTGGGGGATTTCTTTTTTTAGGAGATGACAGTTGGGCAATTTTAACATATCATGGCAGTGCTCTTCTGGGAAAAAATGCCTGGAAAAGATTTGAATCAGTCCATCTCTCAAGTGTTTTGACTACCCTTTCTCAGTGATAGTTAATGCCTTCTTTTGAGGGTTGGTTAGCTTGGTTACATCTCCTTGGGAGAACGACGTTTGCAGGCATCCCTTACTCAGCCTCGGCTTTTTCCGTGGTGAGACCCAGTGAGGAACCTTCCAGACAAGGGATCTGAGTGCAAAGAGGAGTGCAGGGCAGGAGGGAGCAGCAAGTGAGAATGAAGGAGGATACGAAACTTTGGTAAAACATGCAATGTCAGATGATCCTCTTATTTTGCACCTAGTATCTTCCAGTACAACTAGACTTGTAGTCTTCTTTTCTCCAAAGGAAACTCTGGGTGTGACTGGAGCTGCCATGATGCCTGGGAAGCATCTTGCTGCCTGCTCTGCAGCGCAAGTTGGAAAACTCTTCATGACTTGTTCATGACTAACTGCTATTTTTCCTCCCTGTCTGTCTGAGCATCAGCATAATTTACACTTTCTGTTGGCTCCTATCTCCTGCAATCATTACAAATTGTGTCTCAGCCATGGGGTTGCTTGTGGGATCTCGAGGGAAAGCCTTTCAGTTTCCCATCGCACTTTCTACCCCCAGGCTGCTGGAGACCTTGTGCACAGCTAAGGCTTGGTGGAGCAGGGCTTGTGTGGTTTGACTGAAAGTCTGCACAGGCAGTTTATCCTTGTGCACATTTGTCTGCTAAAGAAGATCATCCAGACTATTTTAAATAAAACCAAGCTCTTTTCTTCATCTAACAGGCATCTTCTGCCAAGATTGCATGATGTGAACTGTTTTCCCTGATTTTGCATGTTTTTCCTCATTTTAATTAAAATACATTTAAAACCGTATGTACTTACTTTTTTAAAATACCTTTTTTTCCAGGGCAGAAACTTCTCTTTTCACTGCTTACCCAGGTTTCTGCCTCTGCTGTATCCCAAAGTTGTCAGACTACAGTTGATGGAGTATAAACAGCTGTTCGTGTCCATAATAGCGAATGCAAAAATAAATGCTCTTCCCCACTAACAATGTCGCTGAGAGAACTCCCTTGCAAATTTTACGTCTCTCTTTTTTTCTGTTATTGGTCAAGTTCTCCTTTAGAAGGAGACTGAAGAATGACAATTCAAAGGTACAGCCAGATTTCTGATATTTGTATGCAGTCTGCTGCTCTGTCTGCCTCATAGATGTTCTCCGCACTGACACAAATCTACACTCTGGCAGTTCAAATGCTTGTAAAAAGGTGGTGATATCGCTACACAGAGATTAATTTTTTTCAAAACACCTATCATTTGGTGCAATCTGCTGCATCCCAAAGGCAAATAGTAGTAATATGAGGAATATATTCTGTCATAAAATGCCTTTACTGGCCTTTTTCACCTTCAGCGTCTGCTGGTTTTGTCCCTTTAGCCACTGCAGCATGTGCAGAATAAGTTTCTATCTGCCTTCTTTCTAGAAGTATTTGACGAGTCAAATGATTGCTAACTCAAAAGATCTTTTCATTTATTACCATTAGTCTTTCTTACATATGTTAAATAATAAGGAATTTTCTCATATGCATTTCTCACAGTCACCTGACTACCTGCTTTCATACCTACTTCACAGTTCCAGGTTACACCTCTGAAGAAGCCGCCTAGAGGATTACAAATTTTAGCTGAAGGATTACAAATTATGGTCGAAGGATTACAAATTATAGTTGAAGGCTTACAAATTATAGTTAAATACCTTGTGCCATTTTCATAGCCTTTGTAATAAAACTTGATCCAGGTTGTTCTGGAGAAACATTTGCTGAATAATAGTAGCCACTCAGTTCTTACAGCACAAATATCTAGTGCAGAACGAGTTAATAGACTTTCTTTTTTTCTTTTTTTTGTGTCAATTCTGTGAGACAGATTAGAAGAGCCATTGGAAATAGAGGAATTAATCCGACGCTTCCGTGCCAACATTGTCATCAGTGCTCCAGAGTCATTTGAAGAAGAAGAGTGGGCTGAGATTTCAATAAGTGCTCTGCAATTCCAGGTGCAAACTCATCTCTGTTGTCCTAGTCCCAGTCTATCACAAAGTATTTCTACCCCTGAAGACAGAGCAATTTTTGCAAGGCTTTGACTGGAACATGGGCAGCATGGTTTGTGCAGCTGAAATTTATTAAGTGTGTATAAAAACTAAACATGCTGTGACCTGTGGCAAGCGTGCTTCAATATAATGGAGACGTTTTGACATATTTCTCTCTTTTGTTTCATAATTCATAACATTTCCCACCTCTGTCGAGCTGAGTGGAAGAATAATCACGGTTTTGAGGCAGTTTGCAGCAAATATTTAGCCAGCATGTCATGAGAGAATACTGGTTGCTCTTAAGCATAACAGTCCAAATGTAACCTTGGACATCATGCAACTGACTGCCAAAGACTGGACATGAATACAAGTGGACAATCACTGTCTGTTGCCCTCTATTGTGTACATTTTGTCTTAATCTCCATTCAAGACATGTTTCTAAGTCTAGCCTGGTAGGGTTTTTTCATATGTTATGCTTCATATTATAACTAACAACATAATATGCTTTGTACTGTAAGGAAAATGCTGGACTTAGACTTTGTTAGCAAATATATTATTTTGAGAAAAACTTCAACAAAGGATCTATGAAGAAGCTGCACATAAAGCCTAAAGGAATGATGCACATATGTATTACATGTTCTATTGAATTTATCTGGTCCTTAGATATGAAATATGTATTCTAAAATGCATTGCTTAGGATATGAAAGTAGCTTATTAGTTGTTTTCTTAGGAATAATAATGAAGGTGTGACTAACAGAAGTGCTAAGGTCAGATCTAGAAACTGTGATAGACATCACTGATTTCTTTTTGGTCAGCATACTGTAAGAAACTGAGAGATCATTTTTTCAGTAAGGGTGGAAATCATGACTTGGCTGCTCTCTTCTTATGTGTACTTTGATCAGTAAGCTGTAATAGGAGTTACAAAAAATTGAGGGAAAATTATTTTGATAGTGAATGAGGACAAAATCCTTAGTATATGGCTTGTTGGAGGCTGGAGTTGCACTAGGGATCTCAGCTTAGGATCCTGTTGATGAAGATACTGTAAAACTACAGAATAAAAAGGCATTCCTGTTTCTGGCTTTGAAAAACTTTAGGAATGCAAGCTGAAAATAGAAAGACTTATGCAACTTGCATTGTCTTTTCCAGTGTCTGCTAGGTCCTTATTCAGATACTGATGCAGTAACAGTAGAAATTATGTTAATGGTACTTGAGGCCAGGAAAATGGTAGAAGAGACTGTTAAACAAAGCAAAGCAGGGAAAAATATTTCCTCCTCTGTCTTATTTTCTTGTTCTTTTATTAAAATATTAAAGCGGCAAAAAATCATGTTCTGAAAAAACTGAGCCAAATGTTTGGTTTTAATGATTACACTGAAGAGTTGTACAAGCAGTTCTAGATGTAACTCAAAGAACTGAAATAGCACTTCACATGAGCATATAAAAATGTTTTGCAGTGTCAGGTTTAATTATTTGCCATATTTGAAATTTATGACATGTTTTACAAAAGTAGGATTTGTATATTGAGATACTGTTAAAACAGTTAGTCTCTGTAACATACAACTTTGCTAAAGTTAGGGTTGCAATATTAAGGGAAACTGTAGTAAGTCTTCCGTCTTGATTTTAGTGCTTTAAAAGGTAAGAAGAAATTCATTGTAGGTTTTTTTCCCTAAAAACACTCTCCAGTTCAAACATAAATTAACTTGAAAAACTGTGCTTTGTATGATGTTACAGCAGAGGTTTTCATTATCCTTTCTGATTATATAAACTTGTGGAAATTCACATCTTACACTCTGATTATCTACAAGTGCTACGCCTATAAGAAAGAATGGGAGGTATTGAGTATTTTAGCTGCACTGAAATAATGTAAACCAAACCCTTTTAGTTTAACTCCAAGAAAATCCTCCTTAGGTTAAGTTTTGAGGCACTAGCTTAATTTTGTATTCAGTTCCCCTTCAGGCAAGCAGCCCTGCCAACCCACAGATGAAGTGAAGCCATCAGGAAATACAAATATGTAAATATTTTTTATTTCTCAGATTCTGTCTCTGGGAAAGTTTTCCTGAAAAAAAAAAAAAAAAAGGAAAAGAAAAGAAAAAGTGAATTAAAAAAAATCAGTGAGACTTTCACAGAGACACCCTTTGAAAATGTACCTACATTAAGTGAACAAGCCTGATCTCTTACATAATTAAAGCATAAAAGAACACAGGACAAGTATGTGAAAGATGTGTTTTTAAGATATTATGGTGGTCAGAAGCTTGTACTGTTCTGTGTTGTACTGTTTTGATACACAGCTGTGAACCTTCTTTAACCGAAATTTCAGGTTGTGGGTCCGTGTAGCAGATGTCAAATAATCTGCATTGATCAACAGTCTGGGGAGCGAAATAAAGAAGTTCTGCAGTCTCTGTCTGCTGCCAGAGGTAGAAAGGTCAGTACAGAACTCAAAAATAGCTGTTTAGAAAGATGTAGTGACTTCATTGCATGCATAGTGAAATATCTGCTGAGAGAATATTCACAATTAAGTTGTTATGCTAATTGCTACCATTTGTTTGTTCAGCAAAAAGAGGGATGCACTTACAACCCAGATATGGCATGGTTTATTTCCATTAAATGCTCAACACATTTTTTATTCAGAAATTGACTACTATTATGCATTATTTTTTACTGAGCTTGCTTTTATTCAGTTTGTGTTGCTTTACAATGTGTTTATTTTGGTCTTGAAAAACACGAGCTGATGCGCTGATGTCATTCAAGACGAGAAATACACAGGAAAATCAGAAAGTGTTTGAAACAATACAGTTAGCTCATAAGACTAAATGTTATTCTTACTATGAGCAACTACTTAGCAGGAAAAACAGAGCGGATGTGAATATAGTCAAAGTGAAGAATATCATAGAATCATAGAATAGCTTGGGTTGGAAGGGACCTTCAAAGGTCATCTAATCCAACTCCCCTGCAAGAAGCAGGGACACCTTCAACTAGATCAGGTTGCTCAGAGTCTCACCCAACCTGGCCTTGAATGTTTCCAGAGGTGGGGCATCCACCACCTCTCTGGGCAACCTGTAATTGCTTAAGAAAGTCACTGGAGAGTAAGTGTGAAATACAGGCAGTCGTTTGGAGTCCTGTTTCCTAAGGTTGCGTTGCTTTTTGAAATTGAGAGTTCTCAGACAATGACTAGTTTGGCATCAAAAAAGCTTCACAGATCTCTTCATAAGTGTTTATTTAGCTGAAAATCCTTGCTCTAAATTCATTGCTTCCTGTTCATTAAACTTCTGTTGTAAAAGTTCGTTAGCCAGTCAGGGCTCAGAAGCCTCGCCAACACCAGCCAAACACCAGAGACTGGGCACAGCACAGAGGCAGAGCAATAACAAATAGGTTGAAAACCATTCACCCAAACAATGCACAAACAAGTTACAAATAATGCGTTCTTTCTTTGGGAAAAAAAAAAATAATAAATTGATTCGTCTCAGTGACTCATTAAGCAAACAAAGGGCTACATTTTCAATGAATGTTATCCTTGGTGAATAGCTCCACCGGCTCCGTCTCTAAGCCAGCTGCCTGGTGCGGAGTGAGACGAGGATTGGCGAGCAGGCAGGGGGCGGCTGTCCAGGCACATCTTCCCGCTAACCTGAGATGACTTAGGTTTGCACAGCAGGCTCTGGCATCCAGATCGCCACGGCATATGGGCCTTTGTGAGATGAGCTCCTGGCCACGGTGGGTAGCCATGATGAAAGCCCTTTCCAGGTAATGGCGAGCCAAAGCTGGAACATCTGGGACATTAAAGCGCATTCTGGCACTCTGGGCAGGGATGCTATCCGCCTGTCACTTGGGATGCAGTATGCAGAGGGCTTTCTATACCCATATGGGTTTTACTGGATTACGACTTGAATCCTCTGTAGAGGGAAAGCACTCTGTATTCAGAGACCTTCTCAAACGGCAACAAAACCCTGCCCGAGATACAGATTCTCAGGAGAGGCAAAGCATCTTCTGCAGGTTTCCCGCAGCAAAGATAAGCTGCTTATTCATTCTGATTAACCCAGCAATGCAAAGATTTTCTTGATACAAGCGCTTCTAGAACCAAGTAACTCATGCAAACTGAACTAAGGCAAAGAAAGCAACCCGTCCTCTTGAGAACAACCTGGCACCAGATAAAAGCCGCATGGCAAGGCCAGGCGCTGCAGAGCACAGTGCTGCTATTCACAGTGGGGGAGTGCTCCGCTTCCCTCAGCTGCGCAACGATAGTCATGCTGCAAAGAACCAGCCCTCAAGTTTTTTTTTATTTTTCCCAGCCTTCAGCACTGCTGGCAGATGGGATCTTGTGAGCATGCCCTGCTCTGCATAAGGCCAAGTCCTCTGGGTTAGCTTGACAGCTGAAAGAGATAGTTTGAACTAGTAGTCTTGCCTGAACTGGTCTGAGGAGACTTCAGAGCCATCATCTGTGGGGTGATGGCCACCAGCTGGTTATTAGTGAGTAGCACCCGAGGAGGACAGCATCTTCAGTGTGCTAAGCAGACCTAGCAGAGGATGTTGATCCAAACCTTTCACAGTTCACAGTGGGGAGAAAGAAAGAACATTGAGTTCATGTGACTGTGTTAAATTGCAGAGCTAATCCTTTGGTGACTCATGTCTCTAGCATGCACTTTTCTGTTAAGGAGTCATCTAACAGACTTCATTTTCTTTTTTTATCAGATAGAGATTCAGTGAGGGAATTTAGCAGTGTTTGCTCCCAGCTGTCAATAATGCGATTCGAACTACAAAAAAACAAATGCAGCAAAATAAGATTTAAGCTCATTTCCCAGTACAAGGGGAACTGATATTTTAGAAAGGCTGTTGTAGTCGCTCGATTTTGAAAACATTAAAAGTACTGCCCCATCCCTGGAAACATTCAAGGCCAGGCTGGATGAGGCTCTGAGCAACCTGATCTAGTCAGGGATGTCCCTGCTCCTTGCAGGGGGGTTGGACTAGATGACCTTTGAAGGTCCCTTCCAAACCTAACCATTCTGTGATTCTAGAATTCTATGATACTGCACGTAGGAATGGACGGCAAGTCCTGAATGCTTAACAAGAGAGCCAGATGTCAATATTTACCATTTTGTTTTGTTTTTCCAAGAATGCCAACCTGGAAAAATATATTGAACTTTATCAAACTAGTAGCCCAAATGACAGCACTGCCAATGAACTTCGATAATGAGGTAAATAGAGTCAGGCTTGTAAGAGGTGGTTCAATACTTATTTCTGAAATCATCTTTTTCTCCATCCCTCTGAGACTCTGAGAACCCGGTGCTCCAAGTAGAAAAACTGAGGCTTTGCATGGACAGATTGCAGCTGGAAGTCAGAACTAGCTACAGTAATTAGCCACACAAGCAATTTGCATGTTTTCTGATAAATGTAAAGTAGGGTGCTGAAGCCTAGCCAGTTATTTTTTATGAAACCTTTTATCATTTTGTTTGAAATAAAACGCAAGCACCTCTACAAAGTGAACTTGAGGTCTGCTGCCGTCAGTTCTGAAGAAACACTCATTAAGGATTCCTTCTGTAATTTTTGCCTGAAAAGGAAAAATGAGCTTTCCTTCTGTGACACAGCTCTCTCTGTTCCTGCAGGAGACTACGAAAGACTAGGTAACTGCATTGAGCAAATAGCGTAAAAATAGCCGCACGCTGTTTCACACGCGTCACCACCTGATGCAAAACACACATAAACAGAAAGGAGAGAACATTAAATTCTTGCCTGTCTTGGTGTGTTTTGCAGATGCAGTTTAACGCTAACAATGGCAGAAGCCCTGTGGGTAGATTTGCAGCAGTGCTAAAAGCTGGGACTTGGTGTCAGGGTAGCCAAGGGAATTGCCTAGCAATCTGCACCAGCATTAATGTATGGATAGTGGTACATGAAGGGAAATCCATTATGTTTGCACATGCCCTCAGACACTAAAAGGCTTGTGTTTTACCCTGCGGGGTGTTGATCCTCCTTTATGGATCTCATTGTGCCTTGGGAGAGCTTCTTTGCCTGCAGAATTAGATGCTGTGCCTTTGGATTGCTTACTGAAATGCTAGCGAGGACAGCAAATGACTTCTCTTGTCTGATGCATCATTATAATCACTTTCATAGTAATGCAGGGCTTTACCTTATCCAATCCAAAGATCTGGAAGATTTGCAAATAGCGATTGATGTCATTAACTCAGAAATAACATGGTTCTCTTTTCTCACTGGTGGGTGAACTGGAAAATTTAAGGTACAGCAAAGGAAAATCAGTTCTTAGGAAAACATTCTGCTGTCCAGATATTTTCAGCAGAACAAGATGAGTTTTTTTTGACATCAAGTTAAAAGTTTCCCTTTTTTTCCAATAAGAAAAATCAGCATGTTGAAAGGGGGTACCTCCACTCTCCTATTTTGTAAGGCTTCATTAATAAGTTTTGGTCAATCCAGAGCTAATAAAACAATCTATGTAAAAAAAAAATATTCAGCTTTAATGATGGCATCTCCCAAACCTTTGCATGGGATAGAGGTTATGTTATTGTATGAGCAGATGTGAACAGGTAAATTTTTCTACTGGGAGAAGGCAGTGAGAGCTACATCCAGGGGCAAAATCCAGAACTCAGGCATGCAAAGCTAAGCTTTAGCACGCAGTATCACTTATGTACTTGTTACACATTCTGGTGGGACATTTTCCCTACCGAGTGCTCATCTGAATTAACTGATTGTTTAGGAGCTGTAACTTGAAGGCATCTCAGCTCAGCTCAGCTCAGCTCAGCTCAGCTCAGCCTTTGTCAGATGTAGCACCTCAGCTTTTTATCTTACAAAAGGAGATAATGCACCCAGGATATTTCTCTGTCAGTGAATATCTAAGCAGTGCATATTACTGTTGATCCAGTAAATGTACTTGAAACAACATGCAAGAATGACAGCATTTTATAGCTCCTCCTTTAAGTGAGTGTGATGACTATCATATGATTCACAGTTGGCAAGAATAAGTACATTTTACCTGTTTCTCCCAGCAGTGAAGTGTTGTGCTTTTTACTAATCAAGAAGCTTTACATTTTTTGTCCCTGTGAAGTTTAAGAGTGATGGGTAGAGCCCCTACTGCCATCAGAAGACCGAGCAGCTAAAGCCACAGAACTAACAGTCCAGCACTCCCTGCCGAGTTCTTGGTGTGTTTTGGGGAGCTTATATGAAGAATAAAATGCCCTTGAAGTCAGTAAAAGGTAGCAACAGCAGAGAGAGATTATGTGGTTCATTGTAATAATTCTGCAGGCTGTAATCTCTGCGTCTGGAAGCCTTTTTCAACAGTGAAATGTGAGAAGGGCCAATTTCTAAATTTTATCTTTCTCTTGAAACAGAGGTGAAATGGCAGGATGTGTGGTTGCTTGGGGGAGGGTGCTATTGAACAGGGGTTTGGCCTCTTCTTCCAGGCAACAAGCAGGACCCGAGGAAATGGCCACAAGTTGTACCAGAGGAGGTTTAGATTGGACTTGAGGAAAAACTTTTTCTCTCAAAGAGTGGTAAGGCACTGGAACGGCCTGCCCAGGGAGGTGGTGGAGTCTCCGTCCCTGGCAGTGTTCAAGAGGCGGCTTGATGAGAAGCTACAGGATATGGTTTAGTAGCTGTGGCAGCAATGGTAGTGGGAAGACGGTTGGACTAGATGATCTTATAGGTCCCATCCAACCATGTGATTCTATGATTCTATGATTATCAGTATTTGCTGAGTCAATATTTGTAATTATTGAAAAAAGAAGGGAATTTACTTAAAAGATATTAAACCCACTTCTGGTAATCACTAGCTGAGTTTTGGTCTTAAGAACATTCACAAAAGAAAGAGGTCAACGATTCCAAACAGATATTAGTACTGAAACATGTATCCCATCAGTATAGCATCACCTTGAAAACTCCTTAGGCATCAGCCAGTCTCAGCAGTGAAAAAAACGCTATGAGACTTTAGATGCCCAATCAGAGTAAGGAAATACTAAGGACTAATATTAAAATAGTATTTGAGAACTACTGAAGAAAAGATGTATTCACACATGCCTTTTCTGAAATAATTCTGAAAAGTTTAAAATGCTGTAAGAGAAATATCTTGCTAAATGATTCACAACAACAGAAAAATTGGTAAGTTAAATTCTCCGCAGTGAACAATCTGCTCAGATTTATTTTAGTCTTATTTTAAGATAAATCAAGATGTCAATACAGTAAATATAAATTAAAACTTCTCAGGTATCAAATAAATTCATTTATGCAGATGAGTTATAAAATTTTCCTGTGAAATGTGGTGTAGCATGGACCAATATTAATTTTACAATATTTGTTTTGTGATTGCCTGATTTTTTATAACAACAAAATTATGGCAAGTGTCATTTTTGCACTAGGGTATAGGAAGTAAATCCAAGCTATTAACCACAGGGCTGAAACACATCATATATGCCAACAGGGAAACCACAGCTTGTGAACAAATAAGAGAAAAGCAGGAATGGAAAAATAATACTATATACTTCAATATTTTAAATAAAACAGTTACTGACTTACCATTTTAGTGTCATGGTTGATCCAACACAGTCACTGTGCTAGAGGATTGGGAACTTACCATGCTGCAGTTGTTCCTCAGCATTAAATAGTAGAACATTGACCATAAGTATCTACACCATTATGGTCATAGGTATCCAAAAAGTGTCATTAATGGGATAGGCCTGATCAGGTCCAACTCACACCCCATGTATGTGAAATGCCAGTGAGATGAAGGAATAGTGGAAGTAGTTAAAAGAACTCTGCTTAGCATCTGTTTTTCTTTTTAATGTTTAGGATTACAAATGAAACAGAAAGACCCAAATTCAGAGTTGGAGGCCATGTTTGGATAGATCTCTACTTTACTGCATCTCTCTTACTTGGGAGCAGGTCTCAGCCTTACCTCTCACTAATTCTTCAAAGACGAGAAGCTGTTTCATGTTACCTCATTACTGTATCTTTATTTAATTATATAGTGCAAGAACAGGAGACAACATGCTGCCTTCATATTTAGTCTGTCAAATATGCTCCCTTAAATTCAGCTAGCGCTATTTTTAAAATTTATTGCAGTTCCTTTTAGCAAGTATATTTTTCTAAACATGCTCTAAATGTAATTCCCTCAATTTCAGGATCATCGATCTGAACAGTGGCAGTAAATGTAATCAGGAAATCGAGAAGGAAAATAGAGTTTTGTTTTGTTTTCAGAAATATGAAATTAATTTCATTTACCTTTTTTTTTTTACTTTACACTTTAGAATGGCTGGTACATTTTATCTGTAGCCTACCAAAACAAAATACTTTTTATTGAAACTTGTAAAGAAAGACAAGAAAATTAGTATTGGATTTCCAGGGTCCTCAGTTTAAAAAACAAAGATATTCTGAACTCTACAAATCAATTTTGAATTTAACATGGTCTTCAACATTCCCTTATTTCTCACTTTATATATTTTTTTAATTAACTATTATCTAATTGTTTGGAAATTATTATCATGAGATTGTAAGTCTGTTTCTAAATTCTCCACAGTTGGAAAACGAAACCTCAAAACCACACCAGTCTCTTACTGTGACATTTCCAGATCACATCCAGCTGTTCACAGTTACAACTGTCACGTTCAATGTGCTTAAGATTAAGACCACACATAAGAGTACAGACACCCAGATCAGGTTTTCGGTGTCTGTGAGGGCTGTACGGTCAGTGGGTGAAGTGGTTATTTTGTTCCTCTTTATTATTCAGTATCACAAGGACACATATCAAAGTATTTCTAATATTTATGTAGGATGGCTTCACAGGTAATGACAGATAACAAGTGGTAGTCCTGATAAAACAAACTTTCTGAATATTTTCTGTAAAATATTCATAAAAACATATGAAGGGAGATTCACAAAGGCTAGACAGAACAAAATTCTGTTAACAAAGCGAATAATTCATGGTAGAAGACGCAAGACTTTTCCTCACAGTTTGAACATACATGCATTATTGTGCTGCCGAGCCTTTATTTGTGACAATGCATTAACTGTATTTGTCAAGAAGCCAGAACTGTCATTGAATGACAAGGCTGTGAGGGAGTGTAAATTATATATATGATACTATGGAACTCATTATTAAATACTGCATTATTTATCCACTTACTTAAGGTATTCTTTGTGAATAGCATGGGGTTAGATTTTGTTTACCAGTCTATTATAGTTAATTAGTTTAAAATGTTCTTAATTACATGGGGATAGTACATACCTCCTTATTCTAAAAGCAATATTGTTTCTCTGAACATATCTGGGTTGTGAGATCCTCTATAGATCTGATTACTCTAACATTAATTGTGTCTCAATCAATATTTTTATTTTTTCAGACGAACTTCGGCATATACCTGATGAACCAGCCCTTGTGCTCATCCTTTCCAGATATTTTAGCGGTTGGGTCTCAAGTACTTCCAGTGCTGAAGGAGAATACAGAAATTCAGCCCCCAACATCCAGTGAAGAAAAATGTTCAGGATAGGTTCTGTGATGGAGATGAGATTTATGCACAACTGCAGGGAAGAGTCAGTAGTCAGTTATTAAAAAAAAAAAAAGAAAAAACTTCCATTGATTTGCTTCTGGTTTAAGTCTTTTAGTTTTCTGTTTGCTGCAAATGTTATCAGATGGCAGAACCCTTGATAATTACAGCTCACCTACATGTTTTTGCTTGTGATTAGGTTACAGCAGCCATAACTCTGTTTTGCTCAATTGCTTCAGGATGCAACAGGTTTGATCAAGTTTTACTGGTGGATGACTCCCAAAACAAGCCCAACATCGTTGTGAGAAACCCGCATCTCAATGAAGGAAAGTAAACACAACAATGCACTACTTCCTTATGTTGCTTTGTTAAAACCACAATTGGGAGAGAGGATGCAGGATGTATTTTACAAACAATGTGGGTGGGAAGGGAACAGGAGGAGAGTAGAGTGAGAGTAGCAGTCCATTCAGCTTTTCAAAAATGAAACTGAAGTGGGTGTATAGACAGTCTGAAAGCACTGGAGAAGAAGGAACTGTTTCTGGGAAATCTGTGTCTCCCTCTTCAGAAGTGGCGTGTGAGGATGCCAAAAAGGCGCAAAGATCAATGAAGATTCAGTATGCTGCTTGCAAAACACATTCTCTGTGAAGCAATTTCATCCATTTGTTCTCGACTTCTTTCTCTTGTTCCCATTTGCTACTTTTCCAGCTGATTTATTTTATGTGATGACTTCCCACACACTTGTTTCCTTACATATTTGTGGATGTTGACACATTTTTTCTAATTAGAGTTTTTTTCAGCTAATACAGTCATGTTTTCTATACAAACTTTTTTTGTCCTCAGCAGTCTGTGATGGCCGCTTAAGGGAACTCTTGAAAGTTTAGATGCTCCTCCATCCAAGCAGGTCAAAGTATTCTTTTTTTTTTTCTTACTCTGTGCAAGGGATGATGTCCTTCCTAGAAGGCTTTTGAGTTCATTACTCCCTTAAATATGACTCATGCCTTCTGATTGCTGAAAGCAAATGTCTGAAACCGAGGACTTAGTCTGAAATATCAATTATTGTGAAAATTAGAAAAATAAATAAAGCAAGACACAAAGAAAAAAAAAATGGAAAGTCAATGTAATGCAAGACTGAACACATTGAGACCAGGTGTTTTATGACCTCCAACACATGTCCACCCACCCACAGGGCGATTTCATGCTTCCAGGAAGTCCTTCTGGAAGAGGACATTCTCCTAGATTGTCTGCTCTCTTGCCATTTGGGAAGTGAAATTTTGACCCCGTTAAAAGCACCATCAGAACTCTCATCCAGCATGATTTAAGTCTTCCTTGGGGCAATTTTGGCTCAAACTGTGTGAAAGTGCTTTTGGCTGAAGCAATCCTTGAGTTGTTTGGGTATGTCCCTAGAGGGGGAGCAGGCAGCTTTGTGAAAGAATTGGTCAAACGTTCTGCAAGGGGAGCAACTACTGCAGAGCCGGAGCAGTGTACAATGGAAAAAGGGAAGCATATCACCCAGTGTGCGAATCAGAATTCAAGGATGGCCTTTTTTTTTTTCTCTTCTTTCTTTTTTGAACTGTTTTCTTCTTTCTTTCTTTCTTTTTTTTTTCTTTTTGTTCCTTTGAAGAACTGGTTTTACTCACTTCAGCTGGAACAGACTCTTATTAGTCTCTCAGCAGAGCTTTGTAATGGAAATGAGAAGAGACATTATCTGTTTCTTACAACCTGCCATAAAATACATGGAAGGAGAAAGGTGTTTTATATGTATGTAAACTGAGGATCGGTTTTGAGAGTTGGACCTTCCACTTCAGAGCCCAAGCACTGCTCCTTGATGTATGCTTTGAAAAGCAGGGTTTTATCTGTCTAATAGTCAATTATCTGATGTTGTAATGAGCAGGCTTTTTGGAACCCTGAAAAGCAGTTTCCTGGTATCTAAATCTCTTAACTGTTTCACTCTTTGCCTTTCTGTTATGCAGAACATTGTTTTGTTGGATAGAAAGCCAGCACAGCTCTGGCAAATTTAATATGAAGAGAGCTGCTGTATGCTGACCTTCAGGTGATCTCTGGTGCTTTGCTCTGTCCTCTTCACCTCACCAGTATGTAATTTGTTTAAAATGGCACAGAAGTTAGAAAAGGAAATTGAAAGCAAACCTCAGCAAGCTCTGTTTCACTTGTTATTGGAGTTACTACAAAATAAGTCACTTCCGTACACAGTGGCTTGACAAATACTGTTTGTGAATAGCCTTAATGCAATGTATGATAACTAAGGATGAGAGGATTTGAACTTTAAAAATGTCATGCTTGGTCATTTTGACCTATTATTTACAGGCAATTACACTTTCTTTCTGCTGTGGCTTAGTAATATTAGATCAAGAATAATTTTGTCATTTTGCAGGAGGAAAAAAAATATTTTCTCTGATGTATGAATATACTCATTAGTATATTCTGTGCATTTCCCAGAAGGAACATCCTTGTGCTACAGTGATAGGAAATGTCACAATGCTTCAGATTGATGGAAGAGACATAAGGAATCTTTCATCTCAACAAAGGATAATATTTCCCTTCTAGTAAATGGAGTGTTCCCGCTGGTATTGATATGTCTTCCCATCACTGAAGACAAATTCTTCTCAGTGCCAATCATCTGTTGAAAATCTTGAAGTAGGAAGAGTCACTTTAAAATGACATGCACTGTAAATTTGTAGAAAGAATATCCCTACAATAATGTGAAACAAATTCAAAGAAAGAAGAAACTTAGCATAATGCAAACTCAGGTACTACAGGAATGAAAAGGGCATGAACACTTCAGAACACTGTATATATTACATAGGAAGACTATATTTTCTATAAAGGGTGACTTCTCAATCTTCAGAGTATATAGAAAAAGACCATTTCATATGAATGCAGGCTTTTTCACCTAAATATGCCCATTGCTGCAAAATTCTTTGGACTAATTGCAGATATATATTTTCCTTAACTAGATAAGAAAGGTACTGAATACAGTATGTCCAGAGTGCTGTATGTAGAAAGTTCTCTGTAAATTTGAAAACTAAGTCCCTATTTCTTTACATTGAATTATTCAGACATATTCCATTTTCTGTGGGACTTAACTCCTTCTCAAATCTCAAGGCGAAAGTGGTGATTATTACAAGCTCTAATAATAGCTGGGAGGCTGAAATTGTGAAACAGAAATCAGCATTTTTAGGAGAAGTCTTTGAACTCTGTGTTCGCTGATATGACCAAGATATTTCAGACACAGTTTATGATTTATATACTTTGAATGGCATCCTTCAAAATTTGGTTAAAATTTTAGGTCACCCTTTTGTCAAAATTATACACATATCAAAAGAAAGGATGATAAAAAATGTGATTGTTCATAAATTGTAGAGATTATGCTATGCATTTCTTCTTCCTGTTGGTTTTTAACTTTCTTGGAAATGAAACCAATAAAATATATATTGTGCTTGACGTGTCTACTGGTGGTGGTTGCATTCATGACCTTTGAGCTCATGAGATGCTAAGTTCTGCTTGGAGGCATTGCCAGGCTCATGAGGCGAGTATGTGGCTCGGGACTGAAGGGATGTCTCACCGCTCCTGGGATTCACAGGTGAGGTGTTCCTCCAGCTATTGCGCTGATGGCCTCCATCTGTCTAGTCAGCATGCCAATTTGTTGTACACGCAGCTCAGGCCCTGCACGAAATGCACTAATAATCACAAGTTTCCTTTAAAATATGTCCAGCGGCACTCCTGTTGGAGCCCTCTCTGTTACCCAGAGCTCTCACCAAGAGTGTTGGAGAAGAGGTTTATTTCCCTCTCCTTTGCCTGGAGGGATCCAACACCGTCTTTCTCTGCTGCCTAACCCATCAGTCAGTAGGCGAGACTGGGGCCTTAACAGGACTGGGTGTGTGTGGGAATCACAGGGAAGGCTTGTCCCTCCCTTCTCACGAGGTTTACACAGAAATTATCTGTGATTTACTGGCCCAGAGAGAGAGATGGAAATGGGCACAGTGAGGCAGGATCTACACATGACTTTGAGCTACTCATTCGTACTCTTTTGGATTCAGTGAGGGTGGGAGAGGAAGAAGAGCATGACTCTGTAACCCAACTGGTAGGTCACTCCTGTGGAGGTGAAAGATGTGAGTACGTCCCTGTCCCTACAGCTGTCGTGAAGCAGCTACTTGGGCAAAACCTCCAGAAAAGAGAGAAGGCAGAGTGCTCCTCCTCTCTGTTGGGGATGTGAGACAGTGGGTTAGAGAAGCTTGTCTCCTTCCTCCAGCCACCAGCATTTAAGCACAAGGTGGAACTTCAGCAAGAATAGAGAACACTCCAAGCATGTTTCTGAAGAGGCCATTAGGGGAATGATGAGTTTGAGTCCTCAAAAGGAGCTAGGTCAACTAGCTTACTTGGCTGCTCACTCAGTGTGATGACAGTTGTGGGTTCCTTCCAGCAGAAAAGAAAATAGGCAGGTCCCCTGCATAAAGAGCAAAGTGACTCACTTATGACTGCGGACAGGGAGAGATGTTAGGGAGGTTTGACATGGGGCATCCTTGAGCATCATTGCCATGTGCAGAGGTACATCAGGAACATCTGTGTAAAGAAATACGTGTCACAGAACAAGTCAGTCATTTTTCTACTGGCACTGTGAAGTCATCCTGGAAGGGTGGCATTCAAGAATTGTGCAGAACAGACGATGACAAAGGCAGGATAGGGAAAGGGGATAAACAAACAAACAAAAGAAAGCATATTGTAGTATTTGCCACTGAAAATTGCTGAGGGATTTCTCAAATACCCACCAAGTAAGCCAAAATGTGAGACCTCAGGGAATTTGATTTCATACAACAGCTTCCTGGCAAATTTGGAATTACATTGATCTCAAATGAAGAGCCTCTTGCCTTGCATGGCTCAAGCATAGCCTATAATTAGGTGCATTTCTGTGTAAAACCCACTCTCTTCCGTGAGCCAATCTATTCCAGACTTTCACCCAAAATTTGTCAACACATTGCACATCTGGACATCAACATCAGCTTCTTTTAGATAACCAGTGTATTCCATCTTTGAGCCCGTCTCATGGTTTTTGCTGGTTTCCAGAAGTAAGTGCCCCATCTGGACCAGAGTACTCTGGCCAGGATTGTTAATACAGAGATGGTTCCTCAGTCCAGAAGTGAAATCAGCTTTTGGTTTCTGAAAGGCTGTGTTTTCCATGAGGCAGCATTTGAAATGCCAGCCATGATCTAATGTCAAGTCTGTTGTTCTCTGGTATTTATTATAGATTAATCAGATAAAGCTGTTGAAAAGTTTGTGAGTTATTATTTCCCAAAGCAAAAGAAAACTAGAAGACTGCAGAAGGCCCTGCACTGCTGAACCCATCTATTCACTTCTAGAAATGGAGAAGAGCCTCTGAAGTATCCATCGTTCATGGACGTAATTCGCAGTGAGTCATATATTAGACATTTATAATTTCTATGGTTTAGCCAAATGCTTTGGACTGTTGCATATCCTCAGAGCCTTTGCATTTATTATCATATTCAAAAAGTTTCTTCCAGCAAACTCTTCAATACTAGAAATGAAATTGAATTTGGTTTATGTCAAATGCTTGTCTTTATCTGTTTTAAGGAACAAGAATGCAAGATTTCTATGTTTGACTTGCTGTCCAAAGCTTGATGTAATGATTTAATACACCTGAAAAGAGAAGGTTCTTGTCTGAGTTGCTTTATCTGTCAGTACTTGTAAAAAGCTATAGTGTTCCTCAGTCATGTCTAGTCAATTAGAAAACAAAAAGACCTGCGCTACAGGAGCTGGGCACAGCTTGCAAACACTCGTTGTCTAGGAGTTTGCATCTACTCATATATATATATTCAAGCACAAGAAGTCTGAATAGTCTAAACTATTTTATTTCTAGTCTTGTAAGATACTCAGACAAAACCATGCCTGGTTTTTCTGAGGGATGTGGCATCCCATCTTATGTATCAGACCCACAGCAGTACCCCTGACAACCAAGCAGCTGCTGTCCCCACAAACAGAAGGAGTCCTCAGAGATGTAAAAGTGCAGGATAAAATTTTGTAATGCAGCTTTATACCTGCTCTCTTTTATCATACACTAAGGAGCAGCTTACCACAGATACGCTGGCTGACCTCTGAGCAGCTCCCAGGAGCACAGACCCAGGACCAAGGGCCCATGTCCATCTCCAGACACTCTGTGGCCTGGCTCCATTCTCAAAATTTATACCAGGGACACTGTTTGAAAATTGCCATTGCTGGCTGGTGCTGTAGCACTGAGTTGTGTATTGTGGCCAGAGACTCTTAGAACAATGAAAAGGCAATAAAGGTTGCTAATGTAGCTTGCTAGGCTTGGAGGACTTTTCGTTAGCTAGTTGTGGATGGTTTTATCTGAGGGAAGTAGTTTGTCAAGTTCTCGTGCTATTTTTTGTTGTCTTATACTAGCATCATGGAGTCATTTGTTATTCATTCAATCTCACATGCCTTTCCTGCTGGCACAGCATGGTAATTTGGAGCTATTTACACGCAAAGTGAAGAATATGTCAAGGAAGAGAGAATCTGACGTTTTGTTGAGTGGGTAACCTGAAACAATTGGTTAAATTAGTCAAGGGAGATTGAGAGCTATGTGTATCAGAGCCATGCATGAAAGATTACAAAAAATGCAAGTGGATTCCTACCAGAACTTTTTTCTAAGTGCAAAAACAACACAAGCCAGCAATCATGTATTTAAGAAGCTATGTATTATCTAAATGAGATTGTCAGGTATTGCTATTAGCATATTTACCTGCACTTATATTAAATAAATATTCTGCTTAAAATAAGAACATTTGGATTGGGAGGGTCATTCAACCCCCTGTTTTATTTCTTCTAATTTCGTTCACCAGCCTCAAAATACTGATGGGTAAAATATTTAGAAAATATATAATTCCCATTTTGCAAGATGAATTTAGCTTTGAAAAAGCCTTAACGAGACACAGTTTTCTAAGTTGAAAGACTACAAGTTAGCCATATAGTGATATTACATGATTGGTCATTTGGAAAAACTGCCATGACATTTGTCAAAGAGAAGAAAATCCAGAGTGATTCAGCAGTTAGAGGGAGGTGTACAGTCAGGAATCATGTGATAGAATCATAGAATGGTTTGGGTTGGAAGGGACCTTCGAAGGTCAGCTAGTCCAACCCCTCTGCAAGGAGCAGGGACATCTCCAACCAGATCAGGTTGCTCAGAGTCCCGTCCAATCTGGCCTTGAATGTTTCCAGGGATGGGGCATCCACCACCTCTCTGGGCAACCTGTTCCAGTGTTCCACCACCCTCATTGTAAAAAATTTCTTCCTTATGTCCAGTCTGAATCTGTTTCCTTCTATTTTAAAACCATTACCCCTTGTCCTATCGCAATAGGCCCTGCTGAAGAGTCTCTCCCTATCTTTCCTGTAGGCCCCCTTGAGGTACTGGAAGGTCACTATAAGATCTCACTGAAGCCTTCTCTTCTCCAGGCTGAACAGCTCCAACTCTCTCAGCCTGTCATCATAGGAGAGGTGCTCCAACCCACTGATCATCTTTGTGGCCCTCCTCTGGACTCACTCCAACAGGTCCACGTCCTTCTTATGTTGGGGGGCTGCAGAGCTGGATGCAGTACTCCAGGTGGGCTCTCACAAGAGTAGAGTAGAGAGGCAGAATTACCTCCCTCGACCTGCTGGCCACACTTCTTTTGATGCAGCCAAGGATGTGGTTGGCTCTCTGGGCTGCAAGCACACAGAGGAATGCTTACCGGAGACAATTCCCTTAACATGCGCACACATACCTCTCCGAAGCTGCCCATATCAGGAAATTTTCTTAAGTATGTAGTGTTATTTTTCTAAAGTCTCTGGTGACAAACTTTATGCCACAAGGAACAGATAGAGACTGAGAGGCAAAGTGGTATCAGATGGTAAGTGCCAGAACATAGCAAAGTAATGGGATTTTTTTTTTTATCGAAATAATAGAATATTTTTCTATCTACAGTATTCGCTATAGGCAAAAAAAAAAAAAAAATTCAGTTTAGAAATAATATGAAAGTAAAAATAAAAGTGAGTAATGAAACTAAATAAAATTGTCTAAGTCTTCTAGAATGCATTAATATAAATAAAAGCTAAATTTAGGTTTGTGGAGCTCCATACCATAGTTCATCCTACCAAGTCTTGTTATTGCAGCCCACTAACTGCCAGATTCTGGATAGAAGTCACTGAAATAATTTTGTCAGCTTATTCTTTAAAAAAAGATTCATGCTGGATATGGGCATGATGATAAAGCTACTAATCGAAGTAGTTACATGACAAAGTAAACTTTAAAATCATGGACCTTAAAATCATATCTGGATGCACAATTGCAAGGTGGAAGCCTGACAGAGGGACACACTTTTTCTCAGAAAGAGGAAACCTGACCTTAATCTTGCAATGAAAAGCTGAAAAGCTTTTCCAGCTGTAGCAAGACTTACTGGTTCAGAAACATCATGATTTCTGACCTCTTGATGCTAGCATTATTTTGATATATACTCAACCTTTCTTAACCTGGATTTTCTGGGGAAGTAATAACTAGAGCTGTCAGAAAGAGGATGTGTGATCATGAATGGCAGAGGAGATGAAACCTCTTAAGAGGCTGTCGGTGGAACAAGAGTCTTGCCCCTTAGGGCAATAGGAGCCCTGAACTCAGGAATTCAGCTGGAAATCATAGAATAGTTTGGGTTGGAAGGGACCTTTAAAGGTCAGCTAGTCCAGCCTCCCTACAAGGAGCAGGGACATCTCCAACCAGATCAGGTTGCTCAGAGCCCCGCCCAACTTGGCCTGGAATGTTTCCAGGGACGGGGCATCCACCACCTCTCTGGGCAACCTGTTCCAGTGCTTCACTATCCTGATTGTAAAAATTTTTTTCCTTACAAATTCATGAATGGACTTAGGAATTGGGAAATGCTGCCTTAAGTGTGAGTTCTCCCCTACAACTTTCAGTTCTTTCTCATTTCTATCTAAAAATAAAGCTGCATGAACACCAGTGTCATCAGATTGCAATGATGTGGACTTCACTGTGATTCCTTTTTCATTATAAATGAGCTGTTTTCTCAGCTAATCAGTCAACAAAAAGTACATTGCAATGCAATAGCATTAGTAAGAGTTTAAAAATTAGTATGATGGGCTTTACGTGAATTCATTCATATGAAATTCTGTTTTCAGTGCTATTAGCGTTCATTAATTTCTGATCAAGCCTCTTGATTATTGAATTGTCAATGTCAGGGTAACTGTGTTTGAAGGGACTTCTGAAGGTCCCCTAGTTCAATATGCTGCTCCAAGCCTCAGAGATAGATCAGGTTTCTCAGGGCTGTATCCAGTCTAGTTTTGAGTACCTCCAGCAAAGTTTCTGGGCAACCTCTTCTTGTGTTTTTCCACCCTTCTGGTGAAGAAATATTCAGCTCTGACTCTTGCCTCTCATCCTTTCACTGTGCACCTTTGAGAAGACTCTGGACTTCTCTCTATCCTCCACCCATATGTAATTTTACATCCTGCCCTTAGCTTTCTCTTCTCCAGGCTGTAGAAACCCGCTCCCTCACTCTCTTCCATACATCATGTGCTGTAATCCTCAAACCTTTCTCTGCAGTGAGAATTACGATGAGTGACTTCAAATATCCTTTGCTGAATTCTGGAAGATTTAAACCAGAGAATCCTGAGCTACAGGGCTGAACAACATTCTCCATCCGCTCGTTTGGTGAATGAGTGAGAAGGGTCATGCAGTTCATGCAGGTACTTCTCTGGCAAGTTGGGTCAAAATGTTACATTATTATAAGAATGCATCCATCAGTTTAGAGATTTGGCTGTGATACACCCACTTTCACTCCTCAAATACTGACTTTGAACTTAGTTTTAAATGAAACCTTACACTGAGTTCAAAGTGTAAGTCTATTACCATTGACTTACTGGCTGATTCCCTTCTTGACTCAATCAGAGAAAAATTTTTTTCCTAATTTCAGGGATGGAAGCGTATTTAATATATTCTTTGCAAAGCTGGAACGTGGTGGAAGTCTTGGTCTGAGTGAAGTCAGCAGCAGAATTAGACTCCTCTCTGCTGGGTAAACTCCTGTCTCCTCTAGAAGGTTGAAGGTAATTACATTTGCTTCTCTCAGTATGGTCTAAATGGATCTTCACAATATTCAGAAAGCTGCTGTGTGGCTGAAGCATTTCCATTTCTGTATGCCCAGTTTTGGATACTTAACAAATTTGATTTTCTAGAAGTACGAGCAGAACACTCAATAAAAATTTAGTTGATTGAACAGTCCCACAATCAAATATCCGTGCAGCCCAAGGACTTCTGAAAGTTTAGGCAAAGATGTACCACTTCCTAGTTTACCAAATTAACTGCATCCGAAAGTAGTTAATCAGCTTTTTCACTGCAAAAGGAAGTTGACAGCTGTTGACAACTGTATCTTTGTGTTTCTCTCTTTAGCTTATACAATGCAAAAAGCCTGAATCAGGCAGAATAGTCAATGAGGTTTTCAGGCAATCACAGGAAAGAAATAAGGGCTGAATCGTTGAGCAGGCTCATTTTTCTCTCCCTGGCGCTTTGGATGCTTATTTGTCCCCGTGCAACCCATGTATAAAAACCATAATCACATGGGAGCAGAGAATCCTCCCTCAGTATTGTTCTGAAATCTCTGTGCTCAGGTGATGAATAACCTACATGAATTTTAAGGTGATGAAGAACCAGAATCAGTAGGATGGTTTTATTGGCAAGAAGTTGTAGAGCCAAAAATCTTTGTCTGCCGAGACTGCAAAGCTCAAAATAATTTCCAACTTCTTTCTTTCTTATTTTTTTTTCTGTTGTTAAGTATTACAAGGGATAGACTAATGTTGCTAGCACAGCAGTTGAGGTTTGTGAATGTGAAAATATGGTAAGCTATCCTTCCAGACAAGTCTTTTATAACCAGAAAGAGGCTGTTAGTAAATCAGTCAACATTTCTTGCTTTTACGGACCCTTCTTTCCTTTGATGCGATATCCTCATATGCATATGAGGGGGCCTACAAGAAAGATGGGGAGAGACTGTTCAGTAGGGCCTGTTGTGATAGGACGAGGGGTAATAGTTTTAAAATAGAGGGAGGTAGACTTCTTACACTGAGGGTTGTAGAACACTGGAACAGGTTGCCCAGAAAGGTGGTGGATGCCCCATCCCTGGAAACGTTCAAGGCCAGGCTGGATGAGGCTCTGAACAACCTGATCTAGTTGGGGATGTCCCTGCTCCTTGCAGGGGGTTGGACTAGATGACCTTTGAAGGTCCCTTCCAACCCTAACCATTCTATGATTCTATGATTCTGTTATATTATCTAGCTGAACTACAAAGTAGCTGCACAAAGCAGGGCTCTTCCAGCACATAACTTGGAAAAGTCCCAAGAATTCAGTATTTGCAGTGAAATGCAATTGATCTCAAGAATGAACATTAGCCCAATATATTAGAGAGGGATAGCAAAATGGAGAGAGCAGAGTCCTTGAGAGGTTATTAAGTTTGCCATTCAATTCTAGGCTGGTGCCAAGTACATCTGGACATCACCTGACAGCTGAAGACGGGATCAAAAAATGATCCCTAATTCTAGCATTATTCAGCCCTAGGCTGTTGCAGCGTAGGGGAGGGCTGGATGAGGCACCCAGATGGAGCTGAGCTGGATCCCTGGGGCTGGGCAGGGCTGGTGGGGGTCCCAGGGAGGCTGCTCAGGGCAGTTGAGGCATATCAGTGCCCTCAAGGCCTGAACCTAGGGAGATCTGCTCTTTAAAACACACAGCTCTCTCTGTGTGACAGTCAGGAATATTTTCCATCTGGGCCAGATTAAGGACCAAAGCAGTCAATCTGCTTCTGGACAAGCCTGAATGCCATGGTCAGTGAGTTCCACTGCTTTTCTCCCTGTGTTTTTCTGTCTGCCAAGTAACTGATGTGGGCCAAGGACCAAGGTGATTGCTCCTTTCTTGCTCTTCAACGAATAGATGAACTTGGAAATTTTGTCACTCGTGCTGACACAGGCTGACACAGCCATGCACGCAGGCTATTGCAGATGTTGGGTGCAGAGGCTTACACACATGTAGGTTAATGTGCAAAGGGCAGCTCTTGATGAAAAGGTTTTGCTGGTCCAGTCAACTAGATCTTATAATCACCGCCAAGCCACCAGAGATGAGAGACATTTCTATTACCGTGTTCCCTTTACTTGTAATTTCTCAGATGAAGGCTGTGTCTTGCTCTTCCTTTATCAGTTGTTCTTAAAAATTTCCAATGTGGAATATAAAAAGGAAAATTCTTCTCAAACAGATGTTTACCACCACTAACTGATGCTCTTGCAAGAGGTAATGTCTCCTGAAGGGGATCAACTAGCAGTGTTTCTCTTTCTTTCATCATAAATGTCAGTAAAGCAGGAAATAGTATGAAACTTGAAAGAATGATAAATGAGGCTCATTAAGAGGAGTGAGGTATGATTAAACAATAGGGTACAGCAGGGTGGGTAACGTATCAGGCCAGCGCTGAACTGGGGACAACTCATCTAATTGTCGCCAGCTACCCAGCCCAAAGGAGTGGTAGTTCAGAAGTTAAATATAGGTCCTGAGGTACGCCATCACAATGCTAAAAATTACGGTTCAGAGGATTAACTACACTGATCCCTAAAAGTGAACTCAGAAGAATTCCTGAACTAATCATCTCCTAATTAGCTTGAGAGATGACAGCTCAGGATTGGTTGCATTCGCCCTTGGTGTAAGCCGGCAGCGTCTCATTGACTTCCACCAAGACGTGACTCCTCTGATAGCACGCCCGTGAAAAGGCAGAACCACAGCAAACATTTTTATATTTTTTAATTTCTGTAAATGGCAAAACTGCTTTTGATTTCAAAAGAAGCAGGACAGAACGATTTGCTTAATGATACAAAGTCCTCCCTACCAAATGTAATGGAAATTTATGTGAAGCTCTGTTTACTGTTTGCCCCTGTTGTGCCTGAAGCTGGAAGGAGATGAATGAAATTAGAGTGGTACTCACTTTTCCCATAACTTCACTGAAGCATCTGTGCTCCAGGTGGAAGCTAAGGTCTGAAATTGAGGCATTGTAACAAACAGTGTCAAGGACCTTCTGCCTAGATGAATAATGGCAGCGCTGTGCTGTGTGCTGGTGCTTACCTAACGCACTCTTATGCAAGAGAAAGCAGCCAGGAGTCGCTTTGCGTGTTTGATGAGGTTGAGTGGCACAGCAGCCTTGACTGAATTGCACACAACCAGGGCAGCTTGCTTTCACCTGAAGAGCAGGAGATGTGATTTTCCACCGGCTTGCTGCCTGGGTGCATTCACACCTGCCCACCACAGCCACCTTCCTTCCCCTCCATCCCACACACACTGCTGCAGGGCTGGAAATCCCGTCGGCCTTACCAAGCAAGCAGGCCACATGAGGCTGCTCTGTGACTCCCACCACAGAGGCGTGTCCAACCCGGGGACCGCAGTGTGCCTGTGAGATTTTACCAGACCACAGCCTGGTATTAACCCTGATCATTACTTTCACTCTTGCTAAGCCAGTGAGGAACAAATAGGGCTGTGAAATGCCCCGCTGCACAGCCCACCACATTCCTGTGGGGCTCGCTGACATCTCTCACCAGCCCTAGCATCCTACTCACCTCCACGAGGAGCTGCAAGCTGATGAAGCAGCAGGTGTCAGCCCTGCAGACTCTGTCAGGACTCCATACCTGAGTGGAAAGGGCAGAGGCTAGCAAATGAGAGCCGCAGGTGAAACAGCAGTTATGGGGCCATTGCTTCAACTGTGAGCGCAGGAACAGAAAGGAATCCAGGCCACGAGGTGTTGGAGCTGCCTGAAAAATGCAGGTAGTTGACAAAGCAAGGGTAAGACAGTATGGCTGTGGTCTGGACATGGTCTACATCTGTTCTACATGTAAGAGATGGCAGCAAGCCCCATGGGGAGCATGCTCAGCTGTGCAGTAGAGCACATCACAGCCCTGTTTTCCACCAAGTAACCTATTTCAGAGGGTAGGTTACTTAGAGCTGAGGTTTTAGTAGTTATAGACCTTGGCTAAGATCTATAAATGCCTTGTTGTCTAGGACCCAGGCTGCTACAGATCTGGTCTGAGGGCTGCTTACATGGGGTTTTTTCTCTGCTGTTTGAGATTAAAAAACACACAGGTGATGTGACTTAATTATTTTCATTTATCCACAGGTGAATGAGGCAGAGTGTCCTTGTCCTTTGACCTTCTCCATTGTCTAAAAACTCTTTCTTTCTGTGGAGAGCAGATGATGATGTCCTGGAAAAGGGAGAGGTTGATATTTCAGTCCCTTGAAGCAGAAGAGAGAATTGAGCCCGAAACTTGCATATTGTGTGTCAGTAGTGGGAGTGGCAAGCCCTGCAAAAGAGGAGCTGCTTGAGTCTCTTGTCTAGGAAACACCCACGAGGCTCCATTGGACCACGGAATAACTCAGGTTTGCCAGGACTTCAAGGGGGGGGGCGGGATGGGGGGCGCATCTGGTCCATACTCCACACTCCACATCACCAAAATATCAGGGCAGAGATTCACGCCTCCGCTGTCCCTTCACATTATTGCACAGAAAGGAGTAGGCAGGGGACATCACCTTTGAGTACTTGTAGGGGCAAGATAGAGGAGGGATCCTTCTACAGATTGCAAAAAGAAGGAGAAGTTGGGTGGCAAAAGGAGCAAACTGAAGGCAAGTCCCCCTATCGTCTTGTTTAAATCTCCTCAGTAGCTGGCTGGTTACGACCAATACCAAAATGCATCACTTTTACTTTTGTCAGCCTGCTCATGCTCATATGAGTAACTGCAAGAACAGATTCAGTAGAAAGAAAAGTGGATTCCTGTACAGTTCCTCTAGATGGCAAACTTTATCTGTTCTATTTATCTTATCTATCAAAAAGCAAGTATGTTCAGGCTCAGCCACACTGGAAAAAACATCCCATATTATTGGGACTGTTCAGTCAGTTCTGGAATATCCATTCCTAGAGTCCTATGCAAGTTGCTACCGGGAAACAAAATTGTGGATGATGTCTCAAGTCGTTGAGAAATGTGTTTACTGGTGGAATATGATTTAGAAAGTACAATAATATAATTTTGTTTGAAAGATGACATATTTTGCAAACCTCCTTACTGCACCTAATGATGAAGATGCCATCCACTTCAGTCCCAGAGGCATTTTGCTGTGCTGAATGTGAGGGAAGTCTCTCTCTCTTTCTGCCTCCACTTTTCTAGGTATTAACGCTGATAATTTCTTTCACTGTTGCTAAGCCCGTGAGGAACGTGCGTAGGGAATCTGAAATAGAATGAGGAAATCAATACAGTTGCCCTGAGAGCTAATCCTGATCTCACTGCTGTGTAATTAGTAATGACTCCAGAGGACTTCCTGGCCTAAAATTGCCATAAGGTGTCTGGTCTTGCACGCGTCCAATATTTAAAACTTGGAGAAGGATTATAATAAAGATGAGCTATTTTGCATCCTAGATTGTCTTTTGAGCAGCTATAAAGTAAGTGTGAAGGTAGTAGTACAGAATTGTATTACAGACTTCATGGTATTAAAAAATTTACTGGGAAGAGTAAATCAAGAATCAAGCCCATGTCTCTTTCTGGAAATCAGAATACAGTCCCAGCCCTTATGCCTCACACTACAGATATGGAGTTTCCAAAACCACTCTTGGTATTTATGAGAACCTCATTCTAGCAATTTATCACTGGTGTAATGGGGCTTTATATGACAGTAGTTGTCATTCTGCATTTTCTGTGGACAAAGGAAACAATCCTTGCAAAGGCTGACGCATGCGTCCAGCACTCTGCTCTTTGCATTGTTTCTGCAGCTCCTTGCTGAGACCCGGTCTGTGCTTCTTTGCCTGTATGAAACAGTTTGTGAACTCCTCCAGTGAGAGATCACATCATTAATTTTCCAGGTGATCCTGTATAAGACATTTTACTCAGGTGTGATAAACGGAATATTTCATCAATTTTCTTGAGAGATTTTGCTATGGCCCTAATGATCTATTTAGATTTCAATGTTGAGTTGAAGTTTGTTCTGCCTTAGTTTCAACACATTACTTGTTAATATATCACTAAACCTCCATTTTCTTTCCTTCCACTCTTTACGTTATGCACCCTGCCATGCCTCTGACAAGACTGTAAGGGTCTCAGGCTATGGACTTTTATGCGTTCTATAAAATTTCTGAGAAATCTTTAAGTGCTGTACAAATACACAATCATCCTAACCATTCTGCTTGCTCTGCCTCAAGTGAGTTGTCTCCCTTTTTCGTCTTTTCACCCTTCAAACAGTCTTATTCCAGAAATTACCTATAGCTTACCCAAGTTCTCTTACTTTTCCCCAAATTGGTGTTCCCAGCCCAGAGACCATTCCTGGTACCACTTGACCTCCCTCTGATTCAGGATTTGCTTCCTAGCAGAGGAATGCCCAGACCCCTGTGTGGTTCTGCTGATCATGCTTTAGCCGAGTCACCTGAAGAAAACTTCTCATCTTGCCTCTTTGATGATATGTCTTTTCAGTCGGCTTCCTTCTGCTGCCACACTGCATCGCACGATCATGTCCCTGACAGCGCCTCTTCTTCTTGCCTTGAGCTCCCTGCCTTTCACTTCCCTGGTGACTGTGCCTGCCCTAGATAACGAAGTGGGTTGTGCCTGGTTCTTGCATAACTGTTCCAGCCAGGGCACCAGGAGACCTGCTTTCTTGATTTCCTCCATTTAGGGTCACCATGCGCCTCTGAGCACTTTGTGATGAGACATCAGCTGTCCCCAAAAGTAGCAGAGGAAGTGGATTAATCTAATTCCTACAGCTTTTACTGAATCAGAGGGTCAGCTGGTCATGAACAGGAGAATGCACCATGTCCTTACATGCCAATACATAAAATGCATAACAATACAATTTTGGCCATCACTATCAATAAATGTGACTGAATTATTGTGTGGTCCAGAACAACTTTTTCTCCCTACATTGACAAGAAAGCGATAACATAATCTGACTTGATCAGAGCCAACAGACTTTCTTTTCTCTTTATTTTCTCCCCCAGTTTTACTACTGAAGGAGAAAAAAAAAAAAGGCTAACTGTCTCTGCTTGTAAGCAAGGACACAGCAAGCAGGACCCAGTGCACGTGGTGTCCCAAGGAGCCGTCTCCTCCCTCTCTGAGGCAATGGCACAGCACAGCCTTCTACAAGGTCCATGGATCATCAGGCTTCCCTTTCCCTATTGCATCTGATTTCATATCCTCCGCATGTATTTAGCATATTCCTTTAACCTGACGCAGGGCGGTGGGAATCCCTGCCCTCTAGGTCTCAGCTCCTCAGCGTGACTGACAAATGACATGCTAACCCCTTCCCCCAGGTGTAAGATGGAGACATCCTATGGGATTGAACCTTCCACAGGTCTCTGCAATACGCCCTTGTGCAAGATGGCCTTGATCTTACCTCACAGCAGAGAGGAGTAATCAACATCTGAACTGCCTGTTTTCACACAGCAGGTGTTTCTTTCACCCTTATTAAAAGATGCCCCTGACTGATAGATAGGTGCACGGAGTCCTTCCCTTTCAAGGTCAGAGTGTCCCAAAGCATCCAGATAAATGCCGGAAAATCTTTTTGGAAATATGTGTGTGTGAGAAAAACGATTATGTTACTGACTCTTATGCTGAATAAGCAGTGGAGGAAACCATGACCTCTGACAGTGTGCCAGCTAGGGAATTGGAGAAGAGGATATATTTCCTCACAGATTTATATGTGAAATATGCTGTGGTTGCTGTGTATTGCAGCAGAGCATTACTCAAGTTTAGGCTTTTCTTTTCTTTCCTTTTTTTTTTTAATACTGGTACTTTGGATGCATGTGTAATCATTCATGCCTCCACTTTTTAGGCAATTTTACTTCTTTCTTCTTCACACTATGTGGAAATGGATCTCTGAGTGGTGCTTGAATATTTATATTTCTTGTATTGTATTTTTACAGCACCTTCAAGTAACAATCAATGGAAAGACCCTGAGGAAACTATTTTTGGTCTGCTTTTCTAGTTACAAAGGAGGAGGTCATGCAAACTAAACACGCCTCTACATGCTTTGCTCCAGGTTATTCCCTCTGGCTGGAGGAGACCCAGAGGGCAGGATCTCTCAGAAAGAGTTCAGTACATGGAGGCTATATTATCCTTTTGTGGGGTGCATAAGCACTTGCACAGGTAAGTTTTTCTGCCCAGTGGGAAGAGGGAGGAATGAAATGGGAGGGCAAGTTACAGTACTCTTATTTCTCTTACAGTGGGCAATGAGCCTGTGACAATTTGGGCTCTTCTTTTAATCTCCCTTGCACTGCTCTAACTGAGGAGTAGTTTAAGCACAGCGTGAGCAAAATCTGAGCTAATGTTCTGCTGTCTCCTTCATTAAATATGCAGTAGTGTGGAGGCTTGCAGTTCTTCATGAGTTGAGTTCATCACCAACTTTTTGGATGAGATATATTTCAAGAACATTATATAAATGCATGTGTATAAATATATTATGAGACTTCTCACAGATCAGAATGCCTCATAATGCTGATGAAATGGATCTTTGGAATAAAGAATTTCTTTAGCTACCTCAACAACAAATGTGATGGATGTCTTGCTCTACCCTACACTGCAGTATATACTCATGGCTGTGTATCATACTTCTAAATGTGCAGTGAAGACAAGCTTAACAAATTCTATGCCTCTGAAAAAGCCATGCTTTGCAAAGCCAGACTATACATAATCTTAAACTGTGTTCATGCTGATAGCAAATACTAAGTGTGTTTTGTCACAAAGAGGGAGAGAATGGCTGCCAGCTGGATGGCATTTGCAAATGATCCATCCCTAATCTGCTCTTCCAGAGCAGGACCTACATCTTGTTGTTATCATTCCCCTTTTCTTTGAATTATTAACTCTCAGTTCATAAGACTTTTCCAAGCAGGACATATCCTTCAGGTTGCCTAGTAGGTACCAAGTGCTTTTGGCTGCTTGTGTTTGTCTTCATTTTTCCCAGAGTAGAGCCATCCCAGACCTCCTCAAAAACAACATCATAAACTTTAACTCGGAGTCCCAGGGACCCGGTATAATACTTTATTGGAAAACCATCACTCATTGCACTATCACAGTCATATATTTTCCTGTAGACAGGGATAGGCGGGCATCTTGGACAGGAGCTGGCATCTAAAGGCCAGTCCAATATTCAGAGCAAAGCCAAGGCTGCCAGGTATCACCAGAGCTGTGAAGGAGGGAGAAATCCCCACCTAATGGCCAGCCATTGGTCATAACCTGACCTGGGCTTCCTTTGTAAGAAGCTTTTCTAATGTAAACAGTGCTCTTTAGGTTTCAAGGAAGCCCTGGGGAAAATGATTGGCTGTACAAAGGACTTTTGTTGTTGCTTGACCAGTTGGCTCACTCAGCATCTTGCATCTCCCTACTGCCCTTTGGTCAGAGTCATGTTATTATGAGTATATAATTGTGTATTTAGCTACTGGCTCCTCTGTTAGGGCTACAATTTAAAATGATGATGGAATCTAATTTATATCAGTGATGTTCCCTGTATGAGCTCAACACAAGGCTATAATAAGCTAATTTATAAATGACACATATTTCCCTCAAACTCAGACAAAATGAAAAATGCTACAATGAGAAGGACTCACTGGTTATGTGCTCATAAGAGCTTGTTCCAAAAATAGGGCTGAGCTGGTTAAAAATGCATTTGCTGAGGCGTACGAGCAATTTGAAAGTTTCTTTATAGTTTTCACAGGAAAATTACACCAATTCACAAATAAATGAGTCACAGGGCATTTTGATCGGCTTTTTTTTTTTTAGCAAAAGCTAGAAGTAACACTTGCTTCATGCACACACATGATTTTAGTCATTTGCAATTTGATTTTTGAGAACTAGTCAAGCCAAGAGTTAAAAGAAGGCTCTTAGACATAGGCAAATTTCCAAAGCAACCTGAGATTCCATTCACTAATTGAAGTCAGTGTCAGGAAGCATGTTTTAACATGACCTTCAGGAAGTTCTTTAATTTGCTGTTAATATATCAACCTTTTCTTTTCCCTCCAGTATAAACAGCAGCTTTATACTTTTTTTTTTCTCTCCATGCCTCAGCAAAGGCAGGAAAAGGAGCTGCTGACACTGAACCAGGAGAAAAGGAGGGTGGCCATTCGTGGAGAAGACGCCTCTCTCTTCTTGATAGCCTGACACAGCAGGGTGGCTACCCACAGATTAGGAAACTATTTGAAAGCCTCTGCATTACCCAAGCGAGGTTATTGCCTTTGGGTTACCCAAATGGCAGCAGCAGGTCAGCCTTGGTGCTTCCACCCCCGCTGACCAGGAGGCTGAGTCAGGCCCTCTCCAGCTCTGCTCATGCCATTGCGTCTCTTGTGTTCATGAGATCAACCCTCAACTGCCATCACTCATGTTAAGGAAATAAAAAACGTGCTCCGGTTTCTCTTGGGTTGCCTTTGCCTGAACCATTCAGCTGACCGTCACTGCCCTAATGCTGCGCATCTTTTCCCCCTCTGGTCTTTGCTTCCTTGGTGGGGAAGATCCCTCCACCATCTCTTCCTCAGTGTCCAAGCTGAAATCACAGGAGGGTTTTGTTCCACTGGAAGTGTTAACCTGCCTGCTGGGTTGCAGAAGGGAAAAGTTGCAGAGAAACAGAGCTAAGACAGTACCCAATAAAACTAGAATGCCTGCAGACTGATGGCCATAACTGGAGTCAAATGCAAAGCCCACTCCTCATCCAAGCTGCCCCACAAAAATGCCCAGAACCCTGCACAGAGATTTCATACCAAGATGACTATTCAACTAGTTGTATAAGTGCAAACTTGATTGTGCACACTGTTATTTGAGTATACTAGAAAACGCGTTAGAGCATATACTTATTCCTCTATGGGAACAGCAGTAGCAGGATTAAAAAGACCAATATATTTTTTACCACATTAAAAGTGGTGCAACCCAAATAAATTAAAAACTATAAATCCTTCCACTGTATTAGCAGAGCAGGTGAGCTCCATGCTCTCCAAGATTCACACACTTTCATCTTAATGTTTTTAATGCCACTTCTTTCAGACTGGGAAGGGAAATGATTGTCATTTTTGGCCTTGGGAGGAGCCCAAAGGCTGTGGGTGGTGGCAGGGCAATCAAGGGAGGAGAGGAAGGGAATAGTTGCTCTTCTGCATGCTCAGCAATGTGCTTCCTTGGAAAGGGGCAGAGCCTGGCACCACTAGAAAGAAATTTGCTTTCCTTTGACTCTTTGCAAATGCACAAAACTTCATGAATACAGAGGACTCTATCATTTGTTGTAGGAGAACAAGCTAACGGGAGCAAAGGTGAGGCTCCTCAGGCATTTACCACACATTCAGGTGTACAGGTTAATTTTACGCTGCCTTTTCTTGGAAAATAACAACTCCAAACAACAGACCAAAGGATTTCTAGGTAGCGGCAGCTACCAAAATGAATTGGAGTACATAGTTTTGTTATGAAACCTGTGCTAGGCCATATCTGCTATACTAGTGCCAGTTTAGCAATAGTTTAAAGAAGAGAGCTTTCTGGAAAATGAAATTTAGTCCCATAAGAAATTCTGACATTTCAAATCCTTTAGTATGTATTTAGACAAAAATTTGATTTTTTAAATTTTTTTTTTTTTAACTTAGAGGTAAAATATTCTCATTTTGAAACAGAAAAATAAGTTGGAAATACATTTTTTATAATGTTGATGTACTCAAATTCTTAGCATAATATACAGCAAAAGCTAAAATCCCATCAGAAATTGAAAACAAGTCAATTGAAAAAGCACTTAACCTCCACACCCCAGTCAGTTCCATGGTACTGAATTGTTTCAATCATTCTCCCATCCCTTCTTTCCAAAAATATGGCCTGTCTCCCAAAGCATTTTATTTTTATGGAATATGTTCTCTTAGAGGCAATGTGTTTGGATCACCAAAAAAACTGCCAACATTTTACCGAAGGAGCGGCGCTGAGCACTCTGAGGCCATGTCTACGTTAGCAATCAGTGCAGAGCTGTAGGAGTGGCTCCACAGATCATCCCCGCTGTCTCTGTCTCAGGGATTTTGTTACTTGCGGGCTGAATGCCTATTTGTGGCTGGAGTTTGATGCAATTCACACTCTCTTAGGCCAAACCAAAGCACAGGAACTGTGAGAGTCACTTCAGCATGCCCTCCTGATCCGGACTAAAATGCTAATGAAGATGCATTATGAATATGAAGCTGACTCACACTAGCAAAAAGTCCCATCTGCTTACATTATTAGCTGTTGAATGGCATTATATGCTGAGGTACCACTGACTGATGAAATAAGGTATCCAAAGCACCCTATAAAAAGGTTTAGGTTTTGTATTTTTTTTTTTGGTTTGTGGATCTTTGCTCAAAGACAGGGTATCAGCTGTACTCCCAATTATTTTTATGTCTGGTTTTCTATCACTCTGTAAAAATTGTTAATGGCACAAATATTATGTTGATGTAAACTCTTCAATGTTGTATTTGTGCTTTCTTTTTGAGGCACTCTCTTCAAAGGCAGAAAGGTGCAGATGACAAGCAAGTTTGAATTGTTTTCCAGTAACTGTTAACATCTTCTGCTGTAATGGCATTCTGTTAGCTTCTAAAATGTAGTGTTCACATAGATATTTGTAAAATAGTTATAAGACCCACTAGCTAATGCCTTCACTGTGTGCTGGTGTGTGTGACTTCATCAAGAACAATAAGACGTCAAATCAGGGCATCAGTATAACTTTGTAAGATATAGGTAATTAACAGCAGAAATACTGAGGGGTATATGTTGGCATTATACCACAGTCCTCCTTTGTTAAGCCACAAAGGGACAACATTTTTTTTTTGTTAATTTGAAGCATAATATTAGAACTGTATATATGCACGAAGTAGTGTAAAAAATAGAACTGTAGCTTTTCTTGTTTTCTTCAGTCAAAAGACACTACCAGTATGATAATTGTAAGAAACTGAATTGGAATTATTTTCTTAGTGAAGTTAAACTGAATAGCGATGTGACTAAGAATTTTGCCTTTTGAAAGTTAATGTCAGATCAAGCATTAAAAAATTCTCTTTTAAACAGTCATGTTTACTTAACGATCTTGGGCACCTTCTAGAACTATCTCTTCTATTGTACAACATATTGAACTTTTACATCTAAGTTACCAGAATGAAGAAAAAACAGTTGAGCCCAGACTGTATTTTTTATTTATGTCTTTGATCAAATCTCCTGATCCCCAGCAAGCAGAGCATAGATGACAAAGAATCAGTAACAGAGCGCATAATAAGCTAGATGTCATCCCTTGGTGCAGAGAGTGTTTGGAAATATAAAAGAATTCCTAAAATCACAGGTCCATGGCTAGCTGCAAAGACATCAATAGATGCAGTAGTTCAAAGCGCTGAGTTATTACGCATTTTCCACTTAGATGTGAGAAAGCTAGAGTCTTGTGTGTAAGATGAAGTAGCATCTATATGTAATGAACGTAAGTGAAGACTGATTAAATTCAATAAATGTATCTCCAAAAATCATATTCTTGAAATACTGATCCTATACAGTGTTAAAAATAGTTTCTTGCTATACTTCTCTAAGCTGATTTGTATCCAACACGTCACTTCCTTTCATCTAAGTATAAGAAATATCTAACTGAGCACTTACCTGATTTTTGAAGCTGCACCAATGGTTTGTGCAGTTCTTAGTGAGACAATTAAATAGAGGATGCTTCACCATCTTGCTGTCTGAGTAGGGGACAGCTCCCCACTGCATGGACCTATCTGCATTCTGGACTAGGGACCATATCTGGCTCCCTAGTCCAGAATGGAGCTGCACAGGGGCATTTCTAGCTTCTTCCTTAAGCATAATGCTTAGTGCATTTGGAGCTTTAAATTCACTTAACCTTTGGACACGGCACGAATAATTTAGTAGGGTTAAAGCTTTGATGAGAGATTGCTTAAATCTGGTTTCCCTCTGCTGGCCCTTTTCCCTCTTTAGGCTCCTTTGGTGCCTGGCTCCTTCCACATTAGGTCTTCTTAAAATTTGAAGATACAGTTAATAGGGGCTGCCTGCTTGTCGTGGGTGTGCAAGAGTCATGCCTGTGACAATGAGTATCAAGGAAAAAGAAATGATGGGGTTTAAAACTAAGTTAGAAAGGAGTCACACTTCTGAGGCTCATACCTACGGAAAAGAAGCGAAATGCCACTCCGTGTCATCAAGGTGTTGCACTCACTTGCCAGTAACACAGACATTTCTTTGTTGACATTTTGCGTGATGATAACTTGATGGTGATGACAAGTCACCATTTTGCTGGATGAAACCATGTGGCTGTCACTTGGAATTCATCTACCCTACGGTGTTTACTAAATACAGTGAAGCTTACACATGTCCTCTGGTCAGCGCACGGAAAAGAAGTCAAGAAGCTTACTCATCCAAGAAATACGGAGTAATTAAACCCTTCAACTAACTCTGAACAACCTCCTACACCCTAAATGATCAGTTGTATGATTTTTTTTAAATGAACATTTGTGGTTGGCTTTTTTTTCTTCCCTTGCAATAATCTCCTTTTTTTTTCACTTCACATATATGCAATGTCACTAGTGATCTCCTGTATATTTAATACCTTCAATCCGCCCTCTAATTTTAAGCCATAATTTCCAGTAAAGATTAGCATTATCTAATCTATTGATGCTTAATTACTGTTTTCTAAAAGAACTTGCCTACCTGCACTGACTAATAGGCAAGACTATCCTCTTCCTCTCGTTATCATACCTTTCTGGGTTTTGTTGTTCCTAACAAAAATAATTTTCAGTGCTAGCTTATGCTAATTGTAGTTGAAAAAATAGTTGAAAATCCAGGCAATTACATAAAATGACAAATGGTGAGAGGAGGAGGTGTACAACAGTGGTTTTACGCCAGCTTCACTTTCCCCTAACCCAGCACTGCTCAAAGAACCTTCTGGCCCCTGATTGTACACTTAGATGCTCTAAGTGGTGGGGAAGCAGCTGCAAATGGGCTCCAAGGAGAACACCTAGCTGAGGGTTTCCATGACCAAGGGAACTATCCATGCCCTCTTTTCTCCAGCCACCCTCCCTTCTTGAATTAAATTAATTGGGCTTTCCCAACTCCTTTGTTTTAGGGTGATCCACAGAGGTTAACTGTGGAAAATGGCCCAAGCACAACCAGTGGTGGAGACCTTGTTCTCTATCAATGCATTTTGAATGGAAGCAACTAATGCAGTCCTTCATTCTTCTGTTTAGTGTAGGAGCATTAAAAAGGAACTTATGTATTTCCTTTATTTGTCATTATAAAGAGTTCCAGGGCTGACACTTGACTATCTACCTCTCCCTACCTTTTTCAGCAAGAACAATCTTGACCTGCAGAGTATGATCTTCTGACTTCAACATGGGACTTCTGCAGTTTACACCTGACTTTCTTTTATCCATATGGGACTAGTAGGATTCACTACTGGCAAAGCAAACAGCTGAGGACCTGAGCAACATCAGCCCACCAAGCATCTCCATGTACCTTCACCTGCAATGGCCAGATGAATCCCAGGAAATCCTGAAGATGGATTCAAAGCCACAAGCAATTAAATCGGTCAGTAGGGCTCTGAGGGGACCTGCTGCAAGTGCGAGTGTATAGCAGAAGCAGACTGCAGGGTATCAACCCTCTTGGTTCATCAGCCCATCAGCCAAAAACTCGCACCACAATGTAACCAAGCACGGAGAGAAAACAAGTGGGAAAGAGAACTAAATACTTAAAAACCAATCTTCCAGATTGTGCCCCCCTCAACAGGTAGGATTAGGCAGTGGAACAGCACACAGAGCTAACGGGAAGTCTGTGTGTGCTGACAGCAATTTATTACTGGATTCATTATTCTGCAGGGTTTTGCCCTTGCAATTACTGCAACTGCCTCCTTTTTGCCTTATGCAGTCTTTTTGTTTGCATGTTTGTAAGTCTGAGGTTTGAATATGTTCACATCTCCTTTGTTTAAACACATCCCTCATGCCTTCAGGTGTGTTTGTTGATCCCTGGAGCTGAAGCTAGGAAAAAAAAAAAAAGAAAAGTGCTGGATTAACAGCACATTGCATCACCCTCAGAGAGTGGGAAAGCACACCACTTCCTCCCAGCCTTTTGTCCCTGGATCCCTTCAGGTTTCTGCAGCAGCTCAGCAGGCTGATTTCACTCCCATGGTCCTTTCAGCCCGATGGGTTTTCTGCTCATTAATCTAAAGGAACTGGTGGTTTAGGAGGAAAAACTTTGACAGGAGTGTTGAATGGGCAAGTATTTAAAGCTGCATTCCTTGAAATGCCTCCAGATGAAGCAGCCAGCATGCCAAGTTATCTTACTGCTGTTTGCTCTGCAGAAGTCTGCACTGTGTCTGACAGCAGATACATTACGGAACTACCCTGCCAGCGGATGCTTGAATTAGATTTTGTCTAAAAATACGTGATGGCTTTTGATTTGTGATCTTGAGAAATCAAAATTTTGAGTTGCTATTTAATTTAAACTAAAAAAAAAAATCCACAAACACTACAACAGTTTTATACCATCTTCAGGAAATTTTGTTCTAGGATAAATTTCAAGTGTTCCACAGAGGTCCCCTACTTTGCTTCTAGGTGGTGGCATGTTCAGCAGTGGTATTGCTGTGTATTGCCTTTAGGTTCCTCTTGCTTTTTAGTGTTTGAGTAGTAGGTCTCAGAAGGACAAATTATGTTCCAGGGTCATCCTAGAGTCTGCAGGGCACAACTTAGTGGAAACTGTTCAACTCCCTGTCTCAGAAAAGGAACAGAAAAGTGCACGTAGAAGAATAAATACAACCTATTTGGTTTTGTGTGTTGTCTGAAAAGCAGAATTCATCTTAGTAAATGTAGAGGTTCACCTCAGAGCTGGTCACAGTAGGTCCCTTTTACAAAGTGAGTCAGTGCACAAAGGGGTCTAGGGCATGGCTTGTCTCCTCCAAAAAGAGATGTCTGGAACAGCTCAGATGACTCATGTCCTCAGCGTGCCTAGTTCTCTCCACTGACTATAGAGACAACCTGGGCTGACGACCTCACATACAGCCATCTATACTGCAGGTGTCCAAAACTCAGTGTGAGGAAGCAGCCTCTCACCCTAAACACAAAGATGCCACAAGGTAATGCTTCCTAAAGCCTTTCGCACACAGCAGCTCTGCGTCCGGTGTGTGTTGTGCCGCTCACCTGCAGGCAGTTGCTATGGATGTGTACTCCGCTAACACCACACTTGCCATCTTCGTGTTTTATAACCTCACTGCTCTCACGGCCAGGTTGAGGCACCAGTTTCAGCTCCTTTTTTTCCCCAAGTTTCATCCCTTTTAAAGAGAACACTGGCTCCCTTCCATCCCCTTGCTCCAGTCCTGTAAATGAGCAGATGCTTTGCAGTAATACCTCAAAGCCAATTTCAGACAAACACTATTCTGCTGAATTAAGCATTTTAGGGTCCTTCAGTTAGAACAGAAAAGCAAAGATGACCCAAGTGGTCTGGATGACACCATCACATGCCTCTGCGGACCAATATATTCAGGATTCCATCTTCACATTGCTCTGGGTAATAGAGTTATTACCTGAAGTGGGAAACTTGTGCTGTTTAAAGAAACAATTGCTTAAACCTGCTCCATTTTATGCCAGATAAGGTCCACTCTCAGCCTTTTGGCATATTCCCAAATCAGCCTCTCACCTGCACAACTGGACAACCTTTGATCGGTTCCATGGAAAGCTAATGACACATAATTGTAGGTTATGGCCAGATACTGGGGTGAGGACAGCTGGAGCACTATAAGGAAGCAGATGTGAGCATGACTTGGTTATTTTGTCACTTCGTCACAGCAACAGAAGTGGAGACAAGCATCAATTGCACAGTTACTGTAAACCTGCACTGTTTTTTTTAGACAATGATTATAATTATAGATATGAGCTTCTTGGAAGATCAAGCACCACAATTATGGGATGTTTGTCGTTTGAACGCTCTTTGCAATAACTCACATACAAATGTATGCATCAGTTTGAGTGCTTGGAGTCTGTCCAAAGATGTAAATGGCTGCTATCACTTCATACTTTAATTTCATGATTACAACAGAATGCTCTTGTATGTAAACTTGACTCTTCCTACTGTTTTTGCTGCAGTTCACAGTACTGGTTCACTTAGCTCATTAGATGGTTTTCAGATTTTTAGAATTTGATGTTTAACCAAATGTGTTCACTCATCCAAATGTTATCTCAAGCACCAAAAAGCTTCACTTGCTATTTTTCACTTCTCTGCTGTTAAACGTTGGAATCAACTGACATTGTGCCTTCCATTTCCAAAGGCTGGGTAACAGCTTTAATTCCTGACCTGTTTCATCCACAGGAAGAATTACAGCTCAACATAGAAAGAGAAAATGTTTTTTTTTTTAAAGGATTTATTGTGCAATTTTTATATTATCTCTCTAGAAGAAGGCCTTTTTTTTTCATAACAGTCCTCTCCACTGAAATTCAAATCAGACCACGCTAATCTGATACCCAGTATGAGTTTGCTAATGTCGTAAGAATGTGATTATTGAGAAGTCACCTATTGCAACTGTATATATTCAGACAACACAAATAAATGCACGCTTTTCTGCAAATGTCCTTCCATGGATTTCTGAGCCTACAACTCTAAGTGATTCACTTCTTACTATAAATGTTCAGTGCAGTAACCTTAGGACATCTTAGAACATGGCTCTGAAGTTAATGGATTATGGAGTAAGAAGCGAGTAAGTTATACATTTACCATTCTCCTGGTCTGTAATAAAGCTGGCTGGCCATGTTAAGTCATGTAAAGAATTATGTTTCAAGACTCAGGTAAGCTTTCAGAATGTGCCAGTATTAACCTGCAATTAAGGGGCTATTTCCCCACAGCCACTTATCTTCAATTCAACATTTCCCAGCTAAACCTTTAGGCTATCGCCCATGTTAAGAATTACCCAGGATTTTAGTCTAAGCAGGACAGAAACAAATTTCTATTGAGACTTGTCTTACAGAAAAAGGATGCAGAAGGAAAAAAGCAGTAACTTTGCTTCTTCACAGACAACACAGACAATAAAATTCCTGAAAGCTTTTGCAAGTTTGTCTTAGTTTCCAACCTTACATGGGTCCTTAGTATATCATCCTAAGAGTATTGCCATCACTTGAGACGACTTCAGACTGAGAACGAAAGTGTGTGGATTACGGCAGCAGAAGCAGAGCCAGGAAAGCCAAGGCAGCTCCATCCTGCACTTCTCACAGCCCAGCAGCTGCTGTCTTCCCAAATACAGCAGGTGAAAAATGATTTGCCCTAAAGTCCAGGGGAAAATTAATTCACTGTCACACCCTTTACAATCCTCCTCATTGAGGAAGGGCCCTCAATGAGCAACACTGTAGAAGTGGGGTGAATGCAAGCACCCCTTTCATTTTGTTTGCTGAAGTACTAAAACAAGTATGACGTTCCCATGTGAGTGAAAACAACATTTTGCATCAACCTATTCAAGCTTATCTGCACATGAAAAAAAACCCAATCTTTGTAAGCTTTGTTGAGTTCTAGTTTTAAAAGAGATAAAAGGAGAAAGAGCATGAGTATTTAGATCTATTGAGTATAACATAAGCACACACAGGCTGTAGAATGGGAGATTTTATTTATCCAGGTGAGAGAAAAGCAGGAAATTGCCATATTATGTCATTTTCCACCGAGGAACCTCTTGTGGACTTGCTGTTTCCAGGAGGGCGTAATGTTCCTAGAAGTGAGAATTGATTTAGATTTTTGTCTCAGCATTTCATTGTGAAAACAGAAACTGAACTTTTGCCAAATTCTGTAGGAGTACCTTTTTTAAAAGAATCATTATTACAACAAGGTCACGTTCCTCTTAAAACACAGCACTTCACATGCACGAAATCTCAAAAGCTCGCTGCTTATTGTCTGCCTCATCCCAATATTTTACAAGGGTGCAATAATGATAGCTTCCTCTTTCATGCTGCATTTTGTACATAGATTTCAAAGCATTTTCCAAAGAAAGGGAACTATAATTATGCATGTGTTAGAGATGGGGAAACAGAAAGCAATTTGCCCAAGGTGACACGGCAAATTAGAGGCAGAGTCAGGCATAAATCCCGCGTCCTCTACTTTTTGGTTTCTTGCTAACCACAGCCTTGCTTGCACTTAACGATGGTATCACCGGCTTGCAAGAGCAACACCAGTAGGAAACTACTATGGGGGCACTACGAGATGCGCCCTGATGTGAAATTGATACAGGTTTTAATGAGGGCCCATCTGCAACCCTTTTTGGTCATGGGGATAACAGATAAACGGTAACTGGGCTGTGAGGGGCTTGCAGGGCAGTGCTGGGCCTCCTCACTGAGCCCTGGGTGGGTAGGGGCTAATGGAAGGTAGAGCCACCTCTGCAGTTGCTACATGGAGGAATGCTCTCTGCAAGCACCAAAGCACTATTAACCTCACATTCCTGGGGATGCATTTCTCAGAAATCGGACCCACACAGTTTGTTCACATCAGTAGCACTACGAGTGGGTGCTCACGGAGACAGAGGCCTCTATAGCAGAGACATGGAGTTGTTTCATCCCAAAAGAAATCGGGCCTTGGGGAGACACAGCAGCAGCCCTTGCCACTTTGGTGCACAGCGGAAGGATTCCTGCTCTCCCACAGCGTGGAATTATCCGAATTATACCGCTAGCTGTGGTTTATTTGGCATTAAGATTGATTTTAAATTATTTCCTGTACATTCGCAAACCCAGCAAGTCGTTTCCCTTTAAAGTGCACCAGCTGTGACATTGGAGGTTAGGGTAGGTTCTGTAATTTCAAATGAGGCGCTAAGAGACTACTCCTTTCAACAACCTTTTTTTTTTTAATGAGGGTGGGTACCTGTTGCAATGAATCAATTAAAACTCTTCTGACACACAAGATGCGTGTTGCCCGACCTGTTTCACAGGTTTCCCAGGAGGGAGGATAACATGTGACAGCACACAGAAGCCAAGAGTACTGGAGAAGATCAGAAGCCTGCATGAGTGAGCTTAGCTTTCCAAAACATTTTCTTCAAGCGCTGCTCAAAAGACCACTGGCCTCTCCAACAGACGGCACCATGGTGGAGCAAGAGATGCTGCTGTCGTGTGCTTATCCTCAGGAAAAGTGTAAGTGATCAAATATGATTTTGTATAAGAAATGAGAACAGGACACTGGAGAAAGGAAATGAAAGAAATTATCTAGCTACTGTAATTGAAAAGACAGAGGGAGTAGAGGGGAAATGCTAAAATAAGGGAATAAGGAAGCTATTAACTTTATATTGTAGGCATGCAATTGAAATATGATTAGCGTACTTACAAGTGAAAGAAAGGATGCTCATATGAAGAACTTTGATATAAAAGCATCTTGAAGAAACTTGCTTTAATCTTTGACTTTCCACTTTTGTTTGCAAAGTGCTGTGGCACAGGGCTCCTTGTGTGATGGAGAATGTGAACAATGAGCTTTGATTTAGCAACTTGAGTGGCAGACTGGAGTGCTGTGAAAGCATTTTCTGGAAAGACATAGTATGGTTAAAAACAACGCCTTGCTTTTTGACGATGCAGAGCCTCTTTTTCCTAAGACATCAGCAAGCTTTCTAGAACTTTATCCAAATGTCAGTTCAGAGTTATGTTACGGTACAAATATTCCCAAATCCATCCCTTCTTCCCCAAAGGAAGCTGTCACAGAACTCCTTTGCTACCCAGAAATATTACTTTTATTACTAGAAAATGTCACACAGGCAAGAAAGAACAAAAAAAAAAAAAATCTGTTCCTGCTGGCTTTTAAAATAATTAGGAAAGTTTTAAAAGACCTGTGAAAAACACAAAGTCAGATTTCTAGTGTGCCAAAGACAAGCATGACAGAAAGGTAAAAATGTAGCTAACTACAATAAAGTGGGTTAAGTCATTCTGGACTGGACTTGTCTGAACAAAATACTAAGCAAAGTTAGAAATGGAACTAGCATGTCCTGAAGCCACTTCAATACACTGCCAGAACAAAGCTCAGTGCAAAGAAAAACTTCTGTCTTTGAACTCAAGAAACTTTGCCTTTTGAATGGCCTGGCTTGTTTTGGCAACATCATGAGGATGTTACTTAAAACTTACTCCAGATGGGAGGATTGGCTTAGTTCTGGACATAAAAATGTCACTTTGTGCAGAGCTTTATGTTTATTCTCAAGAGCAGAATAGGACAAGGCTGTCAGCAAAGATGCAGTTTACCCATGGAGAGATGTTTTCATTTTGTCTTGTTTTCTACTCTCTACAAGGTCCCATATGCAAAAGGTGACAGAAAGTTAAAAATCTTCCTAACGTACAGTGTCCTGCTGAGCTGACTTAGGAGCCAGCCCACTCGTACCCAACTGACTGTAACTGAGTTTAAAGGAAATCTGGAATTACGATATCGTGCTATTAAAAAAAAAAAAACAGTGATACTTTCTTTTCTACTGGCTAGTGTGCTGTTAAAGGTTTTTAGAAAGCAGGATGACAATATTTTTAGCTTTGCTGTAACCTAAGCGATATAAGTGAATGTTTTTATCTTTCTTAAAATTATTTTTTTTTCTTTTCTGTTGTTCACTTTGATATTAAAAAGAAAACAAGAGTCATACTAGGTTAAAATCATCCAGTTGCATTTTATGGAAGACATAAAAGGTAGCTGGAGCTCTCAAATTGTATATGAAATGTAACTTTATACTGCATGTCATTGTTTTTGCATGTGTGTAAGAGAGAAAAGGAGATTTCTCAATCTCAGTTTTGGCGCTCAATTTCACAAAAATGTGCCATGCTGCACTGTAGAGGCTTAAAAAGTTTGCACGGCAAAATCAAATCAAACCCAAAGGGAATAAATCCATAGGAGGAAGGAAGTCATATAATACCTGAGGATGGACGAGCTGGGTCCTCTAATTACCTTCTGGTGGCATGAATCAGCAGTGATTCCCCCCTGAAGCCAATGGAGCCCATGGGCTGAAGAAAGGACTATTGAAGGACCAGCCTCATTGCGTTTACAGTATTAAGCACCTGCCAGGAGCAGGTAGTGCATGTATTTGCCATGTTAAAAAGACAAATCGAGCACTGAATGGGCCCATTCTAGCTGTAAAGGGTCAAATTGTGCCTCAGCAGGTGATGCATTTGAGCTCAAAACTAAGTACTTTCTTGGATTGGTCCAAAAGGTCAACCCACTACAGATTTTAGCTTATAAATAATTAAAAAAAAAAAGTCTTTTAAGAAATACTTTCTGTTACACAAAACAGGCATGGTACATAGTTGGGAGCCATTGGCTTTGTGTCTGTTGCTACATGAAGTCAACAAGAAACTCCAGACTTCGTACCTGAGCTTATGGTCTAGCTGTCTATGGATGTGTCTTCTGCTTACTGTCATTTCTCTCCATAAATGTGTTTCAGGGAAAAACTAAGACATTTATGTTGGGGCTTTTTTGTCCTCCAAGACACATCAGGATGGTTGCAGCACTGAAAAACTAGCCCATAGTTAGTCATGGGACATGTTTTTCATAGGTCCATGAAGGTCCAATGCTGTAGCGCTGGGATTTTCACTCCACAGGTGAATACTGCTCTTTCCTTGTGAATATGAGCTGGGGTTTTCCATGGTCTGTCACTCTGTTTCACCAGGCAATTGAGGCAAACTACGGATTAGTAATGTCTGGTGTCAGATATCTCTCCAGGAAGCTTGTCTCGTGACAGATATGACCAGATCAGGAAAATAAAAACAGTAGCACAGCAGGTTAAGATCCCACCATCTCTTGCTACCGTTGATTTTTTTTTTCCTGTCTCAAAACCTATTAGTTGTCAAAACAATGTTGTGGGAGATGTACATACCACATATAGGCACAGCTATGTAACTAGGGATAGCCCACCACTTTCCTCATCAACCTTCTTGAAGCCATTCTGCTAGCCTCTCTTGGCAGAGACAGTTTTCAGAGGAAAATACACTAAATTAGTCTTAACAATGGGTTTTACTCCTCTTACAAAGAAAAACGTGTAATAAATGCAGCTTCTTCTGGAATAGTGGTAAACAGACTTCTCAAGTATATGACTTAGTCCTAAGTGTTCCTAAACAGCTGCTTGCAAACGTGAATTGTAAAGGAAAATAATATAAGCTATCTTTTTGCTTTTCTCCCTCTCTGTTACTCTTTATTTTAATAATGGTGTCATAATTTTTCATATAATTTGAATATCCTCTGTTGGTCTGCTCTTTTTGGTAGTATTTGCATATTGACAGAGCCTAGATTTTTTTTTCATCAGTCAAGGAGGGCATATGACAAAAGCACACTAGACTAAGCCTTTACCAAAAAAGCAGGGGAAACAAAGAAACTTCAAATACAACAAAATTAGTCTGCACAATGTTTTTAAAGTACAAAGAACTCTTGTGCTTTTATGTTCATTATCTGACACAACTAAAACCATTGAAATTATTTTTTTCCATCTTTCCAAAACCCATTCAGCTTTAAGTTGGAACCAAACAAGGAAATTTCAACCCAAAAGGGTTTGTGTTTGGGGTGATGGGAGGTTTTTTTGTTTGTTTGCTTGGTTTTGATGATTATGTTTTCCCAGGCATGAAATGTCAAACACATACTTTCAAGATGGCTTACTTAAATTCCGCGTTTGAAAAAGCAATTTAAAATGAATGTATTTCATCCTCGCTACTTAGGAGCAGCGCTGTGGTATTGTGTGTCTGCTGATGGGACAACGGGTGAGGTCTCGCTCTCTTTGTATCTTCAGGAGAGAAAACTGTGGTGATTGTCTAGGAGGAGTCTTTAAAAAGTCCCCTCTGGAACAGTTTTCCCAGACTCTTGCTCATCCTTAGCTTCATTTCTCTTTTTTGAGATCTAAAATATTTTGTTTGATTATATCAGAATGCACTTTGGTTTAGACTTTGACGATTTAAATGAATGATCACCCTCAAAGCAGGAGTGATTCCCTATTAACAACCTCACTGATTTTTTGACTCACCTACTAAATTTGCTGGTAAAGACTTCAGTTTTGGGGGTTTGTTTCTTTTGTTTGGATTGTGGATTGAAATATTAAATTAAGTCAAACTAAGAATTGGTCTCATGTGGATCACAAGAAAAACAGCCCCAGTTATCTCCTCATGGACAGCTACCTTTTAAAGGTCTACCAGGGAATCAAGTTTTAATGCATCTAATGCACACCCTGTAAGTTCCAGTTAGTGGACATTTCAAATCAAAATGTCATGTGGTGTTAAATTGAGTGTCTTGGAAAAATCAAAATATACTGTCCCAATACAGTTACTGTTCTTGACCAGACCTGTCATATTGTCAAAACAAAAGATTTATGTAAGGAAATCTATTTTCCAGGGGACTGTGCTGCCTCCCTGTCAGCTTTTTTTGGCTCTGATTTTTTGATAACTTGACAAATTAACACACCAGTGTACATCAATACAACCTATAGCTGTAGTCAGCTAATAGGAAATGAAGTCTGTGTCACTCCTTACTTTTTGAAGACCAAATATGTCCAAAGGAAGAAAAAAATAAACTGAAAACAAACCAAAAGTAATACACATGCTCTTCATATGCTCCTCATCTCAACGCCACATCAGGAGATACTTCCATGTGAATTCCTCTCTGTCGACTTATCTCTGATAGAAGGGCTTATGCAATGCAAGGGTGGAGCCCAGGTAGAAATATAAGACAGACAATTGTACCAGTCAAAGGTTACTGAGAAGTATATTTGGGGAAATTGTTGAAGTTATGCTCTAAATAGACAGGCCCCTAAAATGCTTCTCTGAAGAACACATAAAGTGGGCATAAGCAGTGCTGGCTACTCGTTTTGCACACAGATGATCTTGGTTGTCCCAGAAATGTGGCAGGCTCATCTGGAAAAGGAGCCGAAGTGAACACCCGAGCTCTGCAGGCTCCTCTGGGGCCTGCCAGCTGCACCAAGGCTGCTCATGAAGCCGGAGGATGCAGGGACTTTGCCCACACGATGTCCTTGTGTTTAACGTTTTGCTGTTTCTGCTGCTGTGGTAACGGGGGTGGGAATGCTACCAGCAGCTGGAGGCGTTCTGCTCCCTGTGCAGGAAGATGGGCTCTGAGGGACAGTGAGCGGCTGGCCTTGAGGAAGAAAACAGCAGAAAGAAGTTTAAAACAGACTTGGAATACATTTGTCATATCACTCAGCACACACTTTGCATCTCAAACGCACATACATCTACAGTTCACTGAGTTCCTGGGTCTGGAAAGGTTTCTGACTCTTTGGAGACTTTTTCTTCATCGTAATTGTGAGGCTTCTGCTGCACTGCATTTCCAAGGGATCCAGGCTCCACTGCATTGGCCATAGGGAGCCATTGGTAGGAAGGGGTCTGCCTACTTGCATTTATCCTTACCATCTTATAGCATGGCCTTACCTCTAAAAAAAAAAAGCTAATTCTGCTATCATGTTTTTGGCCCAGTTATGCTGTCAACTGCGTCACCACCGAGTCAAACTTGTAGTGGGATAACAAAGAAAAACTTTTCACGGTGTTTCCTTCAAGAAGAATGGTCTAGATTGGAGCACTGCATTCTGCAAGGGGCTTTATCCCTTGATGCTCATATAAAATGGAGATAGATGTCAAATCCATATGATATTTTCTGGTCTGGGACTCAACCCAACTGAGACATTTAAGACTAAAATCCTAACAAAGCTGGTGGTAATTAAGTTCAAGGACTTAGTTGCTCTTAAGTTTACCCAGAGCTTGGAGCTGTACTTCTGTACATGTCATGAGTTGTCCCAGTCTTGGTGGAATTGAGTGAAGAACTGAAGGCTTGCTTTGTACATATCCCTGACTAAGCCCACTGTGGGGACAAGTGGTATGTCTCACAAGTGCCCTCAGAGCACACTCCACTTTCAGGAACCTGTCTCTCACCTTATCACATGCAGTGGCTGTTGCTGTTTGCTGCTGAAGTGCAAAATTCCTCTCCCCTGCCCGAGCACTGCAGAGTAACCTGATTATTTACTGAGAGGACTTCGAAATATTCATTCTCTATTTGAATAGGGAATATTCCAATATGTTTGGACTCAAATATATTTGGGTTCAAATCTATTCAGTCTCTTGAGAGAAAGCCTGGCCAGCAGGAGAGGGGCTACTCTGGAGCTCTGCTCCAGACGTGCCACCAGGCCGGTGATAGCTACAGCTCCAAGCAGAGATGGACAAGCCTGAGTTTCAGTTCCCCCGCTGGCATCTCTTTTCCTGGTGGTTCACATAAGATTGCCACTGGTTAAAACACAGAAAATCAAGCATAGACAAAGGCTAGAGAGCTGGTTGCCCTCATGCCAGGTGAGTGGCCTGAGCATGAGGAAACATGACTCGGTTGCTTAATATGCTCTTTCTCTTGACGGACTAATGAATCTTGAATTGTTTTCTGCACAGTTGCAGCTGGAGGATGAGGAGTGTATCCCTCCAGCCCACTCACGCTGACCTACTTTAGAGCTCCTGATTGCATAAATCTGGAGGGACCTGGGGAGGGGGTGGAAGCCCCCCTCCCACGCACGCTGTGCAGCCAAGGCAGGGAGCCACACTTGGGACATCCCCCTCTGAGGTTACAGCTCTAACAGCAGGGTGTTACGCGAATGTGCGGTAATCGTGGCGAAGGAGGAACATTAAAAAGCGTAAAGCCTCCTCAATTCTCTAAAGGTAAGAAAAAAACAGGAAAAAGAAAAAAGGGGAAAAAAAAAAGCCCACAAAGCTGTATTTTCGGGAAGGGATCTGGTTTGCGGATCGTGACTGAATGCAAGAATCTCCTTGCAGGTATGCCAGGTGGATTGGAAGGTTCCTCTCCCCAGTCAGCCATCTTTATGCGCCAGGTCTAAGCAGGTGCACCCTAAGCTGCTTGGAGTTGTTATTGCAGGCATCTAACACTCTTTGTGCACTTTACAGATCTATTGCTCAGGATTCAGACTCCGCTCAAAGGCTTGAGATCTTAAATATGGGGCATTACAACAACTTATGCTGAGTCATCTAAGCCCTTTATTGAAGCTGGCCCCAGTGCATTTTTCAGGCTTATTTGCAGGGCAGCAGGTATTATTACCAGCAGTAACTGGGTTAATAACAGGGCCTCCAAGAGAGAAAGCAATTTGTAACACCTGTGATGCTTTGACTGAAACATGTTCATCATTTGTGTTCCCAGTTATGTAAGAAGCAGAACAATTTAAAAAAAAAAAAAAAAAAGACTTCTCTTTGCAGAAATCTCTGTGGTGCCTGCTGCCTGCATATGGCCACTGTATCCTGTTTGCTCAGGACTTGCACAGTTACAGTTGCCTGGAATGTCCTCAGCAGAATGCCCCTTGAGTTTTAGTCACTAGGCATGGATTAAAAAAATAAATACAGCAAACGCCAAAAAAAAAAAAAAATCAGACATTTATCTTCACTGTGGACAGACAGTTGTTGTTGCACATTTGAAGCCTGACAGATGTGGTTTGCTGGCAAGTGGGTGAGAAAAAAAGCAGTATCTTAATTCATGTTGGGAGGGGGGCGGGGTGAGGCTTTTCTTCTTCAGTTTGAGACAAAAAGGTCTGAAAACTTTCAAAGTTGTTCTTAGCAGCTCCATATGCAACATATGGTCCTTCCTGAGCTTTTGACCATTCCCAGTGTGGGACTCTGCCAAATGAAAGTTAAACAAAAGTTACCCTAACAAAAATATTTAGGAAGCCCTGTTTTAGAAGTGAGTGCACATGTTGGCTGTGACTCAGAGCACACCCACACACTGGGTAGGCAGATTAGCATCTGAACCACTAGGCAAGTTCCAGTTCTTGCTCAGAAGGTCAAAAAAGCCTGGGAAATGGCCATCGCTCCCTTTCTCCTCAGCACAATTATTTTTTTCCAGATTACAAAGTCATTTTGGATGGCACAGCAGCAGTGAAGTCAACTGATTTATTGTCATGAACAATTGTGTTCCAAGTCAGGAACCAATTTTGTCATTTCTGGATAAAAGACTAAAGAGAGGATAATAAAAAAAAAGAACCCCAACCAAAAAAAAAAACGCCAACACACCAAAAATCAAATTTTTTCCATTGGATTTGTTTGGTGTAACATTTGTCTGCTCCACAGAAACCACTGGGATTTGTAAAACGTTTACTAGGGAGGCACTTATTAGATGGAAGAAAGATGAAACACAAAAACCTCCTTGATAACATAATTGCTTTTGTCCAGAACTGGAGAAGGTCAAATCTGATGTCAGTTAGTTTTTGGGGTTTTTTTTTGTTTTGTTTTTGTTTCTTTTTTTTTTTTTTTTTAATTTGGTGTCGTATTATCAGAACACAACAGCTCAAGAGACCAAGACTACCATATACATTTCACTTGGCTTCCACATACTGGCCTGTTTCCAAACCACCTGTGACTAAAGTCCCTGCAGCTCCTCTGGTGTTGCCATGAAGGTAATGGATGCCCACCTCCTCTGTCCTTTTTCCCAGACTGAGAACACACAGGGACAGAATGCGGGGTAGAGCTAATAGCACTAGGAGAGTTTATTAGGCCAGAAATTAAGTTGTCCTGAAGTTTTAGGTACCTCCTATTCAGAAAAAAAAAAAAAAGTTATCAGCCTAAAATGTCCATACTGATACATGTTTTATGGGTTGTTAGTAAAAAGGGTTTAATACAGCATTAGAAGTCTGTGGGTTGTCCTGAGACCCTAGGTTTAGTCTTTTCTAGAAACCTTAGACAGGGAGTCAATGCAACCTCAAACATGAATAAGATTTGTGGAATCAAAACAAAGGAAATAATAAAGCTCAAAACTTCTACAGGTGACAAAAGTATATCAATAAGAGAGAGGCAGAAGTAAGGTCAGAATAAAAAAAAGTCAAGATTTTCAGCCATAGTATCAAACCAAAATCTGATTGCAAAAGGAAGCTGGCTACGTAGGCAATACGGGACTGAAGTACTCCAAGTTAGCTCCAGGGTTTTTGTCTGTGCTTCATTCAGTACTTTTACTGTTATGGTCCAGATAATGAGGAGACAGATAATATATGGTGGGCCCGGAGAATGACAGCAGAGTCTGGGTAGAAGAAATGCTTTTTCATTTTTGCTTTTTAATGATAATGGAGGAAAAGGGTCAGAAAATCACAATAATGTGAATTTCAGTAATATAGAAGCAGCCCAGAGCTATATTCACTGCTGCAGACTTGCCATAGAGGAAATACAACAGATCTAAAGGATGCATGACTATTATTACTATTGCAGCTGTGCAGGCAAGGCAGAGCTCAGTTCAATCTGTATTAATAGCTAATCCCCTGCAAAACCATGGGCGGAAATGGTAACTCACCGTGCTGCCTTGCGGTTTGGATTTCTCTTGCCCCAGTATGGCTTTTCACTGAGCTGCCCATGGATTTCTGTGCTTAGGAGACAAACGGCCGTACGGTTCCCCTAGAGAATCCTCTGCCAGTTTTAAATCCAGCAGGAACAACCGGAGAGAGAAAAAATAAATGGCAAGGATGAGAGAGCTTTTCTACCTTCATTCCTCCCGCTGGTGCTGTGTCAGAGGTAGTCGAAGAATTTGGACTACAGCTCCCACTTCATTCACATCTGTAAGACAAATTATCTGCAGAAGTGTCCAGAACCAGTGCTCAGTAAAACCTGCTTTTCTTCTGCATTTGCAGTGCCATTTCAACAAGCTAGCTCTTGTTCCCTCTTCCAGAGTAACCACCATGTATTCAACAGTGAGGGTACTCTTGCCAAAACATTTTTCTTATCAAGATTATGCTTTTGCAAGAGGAAATGTCAAAGGATCTATATGATTAATCTTTTGAACTTTCCCTATTAATAAACACAGAATTCTCTCTGGCTTCAGAAATGTTTTTCATTAACTCTTTTCCTTCAATACTGAGTGGAAATTCTGAAGTTTATCGGAATTATTTGGGAGACTATTCCTATTTGGATTTTGGGTTTTTTAATTAAAAAAAAAACAAACAACATCTTTCATTATTAATATATTTCAGTTTCATTCCATTTTATTTCATTTATTAAATAAATGAGGGCAGATCTTTTCCTCCCACCATAGTTCTACAGGAAGGAGCTACCCAACCTTCCTACAAGCAGTAGTTCATGCTCAAAGAAAGCAATATTGGGCAATTTTATTATGGTTCATTAAAGAGAAATTACCCAGGGGAAAAAATAATGACATTTCTGTAGGAGGTGCTATGCTATCCATGAGGCTGGCCCTTGGGAGCAGCGAGAGACCATTGCCACTCTGGAGGTCTGGTGTTCCCCAGGTGTGCAGGGTGACACAGGATGGGCTGGTAGTGCCTGCATCCCTGTTGTTTTGTAACCATCTGAGATGACGGAAGCTATTGGCCACTAATTCTGGTTTAATAGCTAGTAGTCATGGCTTCTGTGACTGAGAAGCTTATGGAAACTGTGGTTCTGCTCTGCCATTTTTGGATTTTGCCTGTGGCATTTGTTTATATGTTGTGGGAGGGCTCAGGAAAGTTATCTTCCTTCCTTCCACACCTCAGTATCATAGTTTATTTGCTGGTTTTTCCCCCACTTCCTTGTCAGCTTTCTTCCTTTGCAATACCAGCTTCCTCTTACTGTCGATCAAGGAGAGCCCCACTTTTGGCCATGGAAGAAGAAGACCTGGGCTGAGGGCTGGCGGCCAACTATCTAGACATCTCACCTTCCCCCAGGGAGGCCAGAGGGGTGGGATGTCTTTTACCTCCAAAAGTGTCCCGGTAGGAAGCGTGCCTGGTCTTCCCACTGCCTGCGGGCTCAGCGGGAGGCATCCGGCTCTGCTGCGAGAGCTTGGTCCAAAGCTGTGAGGAATCATGGTCTGTTACCTCTTGAACCTCAGGTAACACTTTCCATCATTTTGGAAGGAAAGAGGCCAGGCTATAGTCCTGTAGCTTTACTCAGACCACCTTGCTGGTGTGATTCACTTTGACTCTCTGTTAGAAACCCCGCTGGTACATATCAGTCAGCTTTTGGCATTTGTAGCTAAAGTGTCCTGGCCAACATAGAAGAAAGATGAGCAGGTTTCTCCCTAAGCATCTTCTCAAATGACCTTTTGCAGCTTGAGCTCGCCCATCCCACAGGTCAGCCCATGGAAAAGTGTTCCTTGGGAGCAAAGTGAGGCCACTAAATCTGTTCCCTTGGCCAGACCTGACCTGAGTGAAAACTTGTGGAGAGCTGTCCAGTTGTTATGCCGCAGGCATGTCAGGAAAAAGAGTGGGAGAAAGTGCAGGCTCCTGGTGGCAGCGTAGAGTGGACAACTGGTTCCAGGTTCCAGATGGACTATTAATTGACTATCACTGTCGTTTGATTTGCTGCCATTTGTTTTTCTCTGCTGTGTGAAGGCTTAGCAGCAGCAGCAACTATCAGCCAGCAATTCTCTCTCCCAGCTTTTGCTGGGAATATATAGTACATGTGTGTAAAGTGAAATCTTATTTTTCAGCTCTACAAAAAGCAAGAAATAGGTGTAGCATCCAAAATTAAAAAAAAAAAAAACACTTTAGCAATCTGAAGTGTATTGTTATTAAAACTGAAGCATGCCATTTTCTTAAGTCTATTTGATTCCCTTAAGCTGGAACTGATGGCACATTCAATGCCGCAGGTCTGCAGTGGCATTTCGAACAATAATTTTTATTGCTATTCTGGTGTTATTGCTTGAATTTTTGACGAGGTCAATGAAACTGTATTCATCAGATTAATTTCTCTGAAGTATTTTGTCAATTCTAGGAAATTAAAAAACAAGTTATTACATAAAAGAAATACGCTGTGTATCTGAGACTTGAAGCAGAGCATATTAGCAGTAATCAAGTTCATGCTTATTATCTTTACAGCCCCATAGGTGTGCGTGGTGCTTTGTAGGCAAATATAATGACAAGCCTGTGCTTTTTTTCACTGGGCAATAATCTATCAGGTGATTCATTCCATCAGCTTGATTTTATATGCTCAGATAATCTAATATTGAAAGCCTGGAAAGATGCACCAGACTGGTTACTGTGATGAGTAAGCAAACAGCACGCACCACGTGTTGTCAGTGAAAAGGCAGGACTGTATTTTAATCTCAGATACACTATTTGGTATTTCCATATAATATATTTCTAAAGGTGGCCACCATGCGTTGTACTAGATTAAATCTTGCTTAAGCAAAGGAGAAAAATGGATCTGCAAAGCATTGTTTGAATCAAGTGCATCCCTAAATCCACTGAGAATGTGTCAGGAGCGTAATAAAACTCTTGCAAATTCTTCCTGCTGCCCCTATAGCCATAGACCTGTCCTAAACTGGGGTGCAGATGTTTAAAAAACATGAGTGTTGATTCCTAATGGAGTGACAAGGAACAGAAAGAAAGCTGAAAACTGCCAGCAGAGTGTATCTACTTGGCATATTTTTTGAGCTTGAAGGAAAGACAGCTATCAAAGTGGACTTGATACACCAGCTTCTTCCCTCTGGAAAGATGCTTGCATCGTTTCCCACTGTTACTCCTCTGCACGGAACATATCTGTTGTGTTTTGTGTTAGATAAAATGAGTTAAACAGAAATCTGATTCATCAAACTGGAATCTTGAGAGAATAAGCTTCCTGGCAAAAGGGACTGCTCTCCTCTCTGGTCTGATTAGCACTGATGATTCTGCTGGGAAGGAACACTTAATAAATAACACACTGTGTGCTATAGAGATATACAGGTGTCATGGATGTGACCACAGCCCCCTGGGCAGGGTGGCAGTGCAGTCTGCACATGTTAAGTGAAACAGAGCAGTTCCTAGCCCAGCAGTTCATGTGACTGTGCGTACATGGAAAATTTGACTTTATAAGGACATGGCAAATTCCTTCCTCGCTTTTTGTGCCACTGGAAGATGTGTCTACCGTGTCCAAGAGGGGTGTAGTGATTTTCCTGAGCCTGAGCCACAAGACATCTGCTGGACAACTAAAGGGAGGAGAATTTCTGCGAGTAATTGGTGGTGACGGATGATAACAGCTTCTCCAGGGCTGTGGCTGTGGGCTTTCTGCCGTGGGAGGGGACCAGGCTAGGCGGGCAGCTCACTGATACTACCTTCAAAACAGCCTGCACTGGCTTCCTTCGTTGTATCTCCAGGGTTTCAGCCCCACATCGCTGCAGACCTGCTGCCAGCCCTGTGCTCTACCCATCTCACAGTGGAGGAGCTCACGGCTGGAGACCCCTCGTATAGCGCTCCATACGCAGGCTGACCAGCTCGCAGCTCGGGCTTCCCTTCTGAGTCTCTGCAGACAAGGTTAGGGTGCTGGCTCCATGCTGGCTCTAGAAAGGCTCTGATAACTTGTGGTACCTCCAGAAACAGTCCCTGTGAATTTTTGTGTCATCTTCAACACAACGCTTATAGGCCATGTGTCATGGCTGGAAAGATGACATATAAGGAACCATGGTTTTGTGCAATCCGCAGTCAGTAAGTGTAAAATGCACTGACGTGCATAGGTTGTTTTTCTTTTTTTTTTTAAATTACAAGCTTAACAAGAAAAAGCTAATTTTAAAAACCACTGACTGTACAGTGGTTACAAAGTGGAAATGGACTAGCAGCTTTTAAGAGAAAATCCAGCATGTCTGCAAAATATGTAGAAAAAAAATAGGAAAGAACAGATAGAGCAAACAGAAAGGACAGGTGAAAGATGCTACTTTCATCTTCTGGTAGCGTGCCAAGTTGCAATTGCTAGATATTAGCAAGGTGAAAGGTGTGAATTACAATGACAAAAGAGTCATTAAGCCAAATTCCAACAAATACCTTCAAACTTGTTTCTGATGTAATATAATCTCATTTTAGATCTATGTTTATGTTTAAAGGAGTGAACTAGCCCACTTGGTAATTGCAGACTAGTTTATCCTGCTTTTGCTTACTATGGGGCAGCAGTGTCATGGGGCAGTTGCTGCAGAGCACCCAGTTGTTAATGTTGCCTTGCACAGGCAACCGTGCTGTCACTTGGCTCTTTACTGCCCCTAAAACATATCACACGAGCAGCAAACCTGCATAAGAACCACCCAGGGTGGAGATTTTTGTTTTAGAGATAAAAATGTTGGCATCGGACAAAGGCTATTCCAAAAAAAAAAAAGACTTTTTTTCCCCTATCAGTGATTGTAAGAATTGGTGCTTCAGGTTTTTTTTCTTCTAAAACAGCTTTTGGCTTGACACCATGATTCCCTCACACTTGCAGTTCAACCTCTGCTTTTTTTAATCCCTCCTTTCAACCCTTCTCAAACGTGATCTTTACTCTTCCTCTACTTTGGGCTGCATGACCACCTAGTGAACTATGCCTAGTGGGGTGCTGATATTGCCATTCCCTGTCTGTCTGCTTCACAGAAAAGCCAAGCTGCATTTGGGGATTTATGGCCACTTCTGTGGGAGACAACATTGCTGATTTACTAATAACCTGTGAACAGTTTCTTCAAAGCATTACTGGTTGTTCTGCACACATACACAAAATGTTATAGCAAAGGATGGAATAGGTTCGCTTCCCCATCTCTGAATATTTCCTCAAAAATACACATACGTTCCTTTCAACCTAGATCTCCATCAGTGGCTGGGAGCAGCCAGCTGTGTGATGGGGAGGCTTTTTCTTCTCGTCCAGGGCCTCTCTTTGTGCATTTGAAACTTCTCAGTAATACTCACAGATCATTTAGTCTCCTTAGATTTCTGTATCCAAGATGTAGCAACACTTTGGGATCATCTTTTTTTTCTTTCTGTTTTGTTTTTTTTTTTTGCCTCACTGCAATGGATTGTCGGAAGACAACATCCTTTTAGACCATTCCCAACTGAGGGCCATTTCTCAATATTTGGCTTCCCTATTGTTTCTTCAGGGCCTTATCCTTGTCTCTGTTTTGCTGTACTTATTGTTTCTTTAAAGCTTCTGGTTTAACCTGGCATTCAGCCAGGAGACCATCATGCAGACAGCCTGAATTCTCCAACACCGCTAACAAGCTGTTCTGTAAGTGGTGGAACCATCATGAGAAATTCTGGTGCAGGTTCTCCCACGTTTAATAAGATGTATATTTGTTTTTCTACCCTTAATGGTGTATTAGTAGTGTTTCTTTTCCAACTTTACTCACCAGCCTGCTTTCCTGAGATTGTAAGAACTGCAGAACTTTCTGACAGATTTGATCAAAACTAGATTCAAAACCTTTTGGGGGTGTGGGAAGAGAGGAGGAGGACAGGAAAGCAGAGAAGCACACTGAGAGCATGATAATGTAATGCTTATTTCCTTAGGACACCAGATTAAAGTGTATCACAGATAGCTTTCTCCTCCTTGACAATATTAAAAAATATAATTTTAGTGAATCCAAATAAAATATCAAAAATTGAGTCTGTTGAAGGGAAACATTTCAATTAATCTAAATCAAAAGTGATTTGGAACTGACTTTTGGAGAAATTGAGAATCTTGCAGCCTTCTGTTCTTGAGTGAAATAAAAACTAAAAAATAACCCTCTCCAAAACCCTGCAGCCTCATATGTGAAAAAAAAAGAAAAAAACAACCTTACTACTTTTTTCTTTTTTTTTTTCCTATTCTAATCCCTACTAAGTACTTAAAGGAATCGGATTAATGCATTAATATGTCAGCTCAGAAGATAAGCATTTTCAATTGTTGTAACAAAGCGCTAATTGCTCCTACAAGTTGCAAACATCTGAACAAAGGCAGGTCTAGCAGATGGTTTTTTTCTTTTCACATCACCTCAAACCTCTTGACTAATATTTTATCCACTGGCCAAGATTCAAAGGAAGCATTTAGATGAAAAGCACGGAAATGCAAAATCTTTAGCTTATGTAAGTGAAGATAACAAGTAATTTTTTTTTCTGATTATAATGTCAAAGAGTGTAGCCATTCCTGCTCATCCATGTTTCCAATGAGAAACTGTTCTGAGTGTTGCTCTTTCTAACCAACAATGCGGTTCCGCTGTCAGGAACAGAAAGCTCCACAGCTTTCTCAAGTAGGGGATGCTACTGGGGTTTGTTTTTTTTTTCCTTCTTTCTTTCCACTTTCGGACTTCAGTTGAAGCTGATTAAAATGAGAATTTCCATGTTTGTTGGGAATCCAAAGATTCTGAAAAAGAATGAATATTTCACTCTAGAGGAAAAAAACAGTGTTTAAAAATGTTTCACAGTGGTAGAAATAAATGTTTTGGAAATAATCAAAATGTTTTTTTTCTGAATTAAATTGAGCATGAAAGTCCACTTTCCATGGCTTCCATGTGGCTTTTAAGATCCAGTGAGAGGAGGGACCAGTTGTGAGATAAAAGTCTGGAAAACAGTGGTTGAGTCAACTGGGATTTGAGGCTTGCAAGCTCTGTACTGCAGAGGAGTCTGAAGCTAAGTTTCAGTGAAGCTAAAAGCCCAGGGTTGCCAGACCCTTGTTTCTGTGGCAGGAACTCGAGGGGGTTTTCATTCCATGTGGCAAGGCCGTGCAAGAGTCACCAAGTCAACCAATCAACCCCCCCACCACTGACACACGAGGTAAGCAAGCAGGCAGAAGATGCCAATGAATGGAAAGTTGCAAGGGCGAGGCGCAGCAGGAGGAAGAAGCAGCTTCCCCAGAACCCCGGGGTGCCCCTGCAGAACCGCTTTACTGCTCTGCAGACTGAAGAAGCAAGACCTAGCACCTTGGGGGAGGCACTGGAGCCGTTCAAGGTAGCCGGACTGCCTCACGTGATAACTAGTGCTACCAAGAAAAAGAGACAAGTGATAGTAGTGGGTGACTCCCTCCTGAGAGGTACGGAAGCACCCATCTGCCGACCCGCTGCGCTCTCTCGAGAGGTGTGCTGTCTCCTGGGGGCTCGTATCAGGGATGCCGCCGAGAGAATACACGAGCAGGGCTACAACCTTGTTGGCATCATGGAGACGTGGTGGGATGACTCGTATGACTGGAGCGTCGACATGGAGGGGTATAGGCTTTTTAGAAAGGACAGGAAGGGGAGATGAAGAGGGGGTGTCACTCTCTATGTCAGCAAGTGGCTGGAGTGGATGGAGCTCTGCCTGGGGATGGAGGAGGAGCTGACAGAGAACTTGTGGGTCAAGATTAGAGGACGGGGATGGACAGGGGATGTTACGGTGGGGGTCTGTTACAGGCTGCGTGGCCAGGAGGACAGAGCAGACGAAGTGTTCTATAGGCAGATAGGAGCATCCTCACGGTCACAAGCCCTGGCCCTCATGGGAGACTTCAACCACCCTGACATCTGTTGGAGAGACAACACGGCAGGGCACAGGCAGTCCAGGAGGTTCCTGGAATGCGTGGATGACAACTTCCTCCTGCAGGCGATAGAGGAGCCGACAAGGAGGGGTGCCATGCTCGACCTTGTGCTCACCAACAGGGAAGGGCTGGTGGGGGATGTGAAACTGAAGGACAGCCTTGGCTGCAGCTACCATGACATGGTGGAATTCAAGATCCTTGGGGCAGCGAGGAAACTACACGGCAAGCTCTCTGCCCTAGACTTCAGGAAGGTGGACTTCGGCCTCTTCAGGGACCTGATGGGCAAAGTGCCATGGGAGGCGCCCCCAGAGGGAAGAGGGGCCCAGGAAAGTTGGTCCATATTCAAGGAGCACCTCCTCCAAGCTCAGCAGACGTGCATCTTGATGAAGAACAAGTCGGACAAAAAAGGCCAGGAGGCCTGCGTGGATGAGCAAGGAGCTCCTGGACCAACTGAAAGTGAAGAAGAAAGCCTATAGAGGGTGGAAGCAGAGACAGGTAGCCTGGGAGGACTACAAAGAGGCTGTGCGAGTGGCCAGGGATCAGGTGAGGAAGGCTAAAGCCCTGATGGAATTGAATCTGGCCAGGAATATAAAAACCAGCAAAAAAAGCTTCTATAGGTATGTAGGGGACAAAAGAAAATCCAAGGAGAATGTAGGCCCCCACCGGAAGGAAACCAGTGTCCTGGTTACCCGGGACATGGAGAAGGCTGAGGTACTCAATGACATTTTTGCCTTAGTCTTCACCGATAAGGGCTCTTGTCTCGCCACCCAAGCTATGGAAGGCACAAGCAGGGACTGTGAGGATGAAGAACCGTCCACTGTACTCGAAGAGCAGGTTCGGGAACATCTGAGGAACTTGAAGGTGCACAAGTCCATGGGACCTGATGAGATTCATCCGTGGGTCCTGAGGGAACTGGCGGATGAAGTTGCCAGGCCACTGGCCATTGCATTTGAGAAGTCGTGGCGGTCTGGTGAGGTCCCCGATGACTGGAAGAGAGGGAACATAACCCCCATTTTTAAAAAGGGGAACAAGGAGGACCTGGGCAACTATAGGCCAGTCAGCCTCACCTCTGTGCCTGGCAAGGTCATGGAGCAGATTCTCCTGGAAACCATGCTAAGGCATGGAAGGCAAGGAGGTGGTTGGTGACAGCCAACATGGCTTCACCAAGGGCAGATCATGCCTGACCAATTTGGTGGCCTTCTATGACGGGGTGACAGCATCAGTGAACAAGGGACGAGCAACTGACATCATCTACCTGGACTTGTGCAAAGCATTTGACACTGTCCCGCACGACATCCTTCTCTCTAAACTAGAGAGACATGGGTTTGATGGATGGACCACTCAGTGGATAAGGAGTTGGCTGGATGGCTGCACTCAGAGAGTGGTGGTCAATGGCTCAATGTCCAAGTGGAGAATGGTCATGAGTGGCGTCCCTCAGAGGTCCGTGTTGGGCCCAGCCCTGTTCAACATCTTTGTCGGCGACATGGACAGTGGGATACAGTGCACCCTCAGCAAGTTCGCCGATGACACCGAGCTGTATGGTGCCGTCGACACGCTATAAGGGAGGGATGCTATCCAGAGGGACCTTGACAGGATGGAGAGGTGGGCCCGTGCCAACCTCATGAAGTTCAACCAGGCCAAGTGCAAGGTCCTGTACCTGGGTCATGGCAATCCCAGGCACAAATACAGGCTGGGTGGAGAATGGATCGAGGGCAGCCCTGAGGAGAAGGACTCGGGAGTGCTGGTTGATGAGGAGCTCAACATGAGCAGGCAATGCGCCCTTGCGGCCCAGAAGGCCAACCGCATCCTGGGCTGCATCAAGAGGAGCGTGGCCAGCAGGTCGAGGGAGGTGATTCTCCCCCTCTACTCTGCCCTGGTGAGACCCCACCTGGAGTACTGTGTCCAGCTCTGGAGCCCCCAACATAAGAAGGACATGGACCAGCTGGAGAAGGTCCAGAGAAGGGCCATGAAGATGATAAGAGGGCTAGAGCACCTTTCCTATGAGGACAGGCTGAGAGAGTTGGGGCTGTTCAGCCTGGAGAAGATGAGGCTCCGGGAAGACCTTATAGCAGCCTTCCAGTACCTCAAGGGGGCCTACAAGAAAGATGGGGAGAGGCTGTTCAGTAGGGCCTGTTGTGATAGGGTGAGGGGTAATGGTTTTAAAATAGAGGGAGGTAGATTTAGATTGGATATTAGGAAAAATTTTTTTACAATGAGGGTTGTAGAACACTGGAACAGGTTGCCCAGAAAGGTGATGGATGCCCCATCCCTGGAAACATTCAAGGCCAGGCTGGATGAGGCTCTGAGCAACCTGATCTAGTCCGGGATGTCCCTGCTCCTTGCAGGGGGGTTGGACTAGATGACCTTTGAAGGTCCCTTCCAACTCTAACCACTCTATGATTCTATGATTCTAAGAGTCCCACTGAAAAAACCCCAAGTATTACAAGTGCTACAAGCTGTGGGAGCACCATAGCCTATCACAAGTCTTCTCAGGATCTCTTGTTCTGTTGGCAGTTTTGGGTGATTTATTTTTTTAGCTGTTACATGTCGGAGAAACATTTTAGTTCTGAGAAATGGAATTTTCCAGTAAAAATATTTTGTTGGAAAATCCCTACTCACCCTGACTTTTGCTGCCTTTGCTGGGCATGTTCATTCTTTCGAGGTTGAAACAGAGGATTTTTAGGAACAAACAGGATGTAAATGTGGTGGACTTGGAGGTGTAGAGGGTTTATTACTGAGACATCTGGAGGTTACACTACAAGGGGTGCTGTCCTACAGGGTGCTATGTCTACATCTCGTGTATTATACAGGTTTAGCCACATTTTTGTGAGCTATTATTAATGCTGACTTGCAGCATACGCCTTTGGAAGCAGTACAGTCAATGCATACCTGCTTACAGTGGGAAACTAAAAAGCCTCAAATTTCCTCTTGGCTGGCTCCTTCCTCCTACGCCCAACTCAGTTCATGCCATTTGAAAACAGAAGTTGACATCAATTAATTTTTGTTGGAAAAACACTCATAAGAAAACCCACATCCCCTGTTGTAAAGGCGTTGGAAGGTTGTTGAACAGGTAAATTTGGAGACTGCTGCTTTTTAGATTGTTTGCAAATGTGTCATCTCCTTTTTTTTTTGCCCTCATCTAATATTATTTTAGCAGCGGTAGCAGGAATGGGCACCTTAGCCACTTTCTAATCAAATTAACCAGGCATCCTCCCACTCAGGTGGAAGTCTGGTTGGATTTTCCAGCTTGGATTTATACCCTATGGACATGAGTTCAGAGGCACTTTATCCGCTCTCACGGCTTTAGCTGCCTTGCTGCTGAAGCAGAAGTACTGTGGTAGTTGTCAGTGTTCCTCTTGCATGGCTGCACAAAGATGGATTAGCTACTGTGTGAAAAAAAATTGAGCTATTTAACTCAGCCAGGATGATCAGACTTGTTATTAAATGCAAAATCAGACTTAAAATCAGAAGCAGAGCACAGGATAGCAGAGACTGGCAGGCTGACAAGGAAAATGACTGATGGATTCAGCCAGCGCTTGTTTTACTGTCAGGAGGAGCCACGTGGAATTTGACATGTCCATAGAACATGCAGGTAGCGAACTGCAGTTCTCTTCTGCCCAGAAACCCGGGTGGCTCAGGCGCTCTGCTGGGATGTATCAGTACAGCTCCGGTTATTTCAGTGATAGTTTGACACTTCACGATAATTAAGGTATTTTTGTCTAAGGTATGTTTCATCTCACAGTCTTAATTTTGCAGATAGGAAAGATTATTTTTAAGGAAGTGCTTATAGCCTGAATTCTAATTTCTGCTTTACTGGTATAACCAAGAAGAAAAAAAAAATCAGACTTCCTATTTTAGACACTTTTGTTCTAACAGCTACTTTGTTTCTATTTTTGTACTAAAGTTGTGCTAATTTCCAGCTTCATTAATTAATTGGTGCTATGAGTTTTGCATCTGTAAAAGATGACTTTTCTAATGATCTCTTTGGAAATGATTCTTCTTAAACCACCAGGTATTTAAAGCCACCTTCCTGTCTGAGGTGGATTCACTTCAGGTACAATCCCTAAGTAATTAAAAATTATTTTGGATTTTTTTATTTATTCATAGTTTTCTAATATGGCTGAAACTCACTAGGATGCAAGGCTTCATTTATTAGAATATCGTTCAGCAGGAGCAATAGCAGTGACATTCACTTCATTAAAGACAAACATAATCCTCACAGTAATCCACCTACTGTTCACAGCAAAGAACTTCATTAGCCAATGTTAATTTGAGGCAGAAACCTGCAAAGGTAAAAAAAAAAAGAAAACCAACCTCAAAGTGAAGGTTACCGATTTTCTTTTGTCCTTCCCTCCCTACTGGCTTTGCTGTTCTGAGCTTGTCTTTCCACAAATCGCAGAAGATGAAGCCATGTAAATTAGCATGGACTTCAATAAAGCTTTCATGGGTTAGGTTAGCGGTACATCTAATCCCAGCTGTAGTTTTACTTTTGTGAAGATTGGCGATATTGCAGTGGTCACCGAACCGGTGTTGAATTCATTGTATAAATAAATATATCTCTTTTTAAAAGAAAAAGTAGCCGTTATCTTAAGGCTACCCTACTCTTTCACATTAGCTCATTCTGAGGATCAAGCCACACAGACAAGGTAAAAGGTGAGGTGTGCTTTGCACTCTCCTTTCCCTGCTTTGCTGGAGAGATGCTGGGGGCTTTGGTGCTGTTAATTCCCTGGAGTGCACTTCATGCATCCTGTCCCACGTGCTCCCTCCAGCACTGGGACCCGAGCTGATGCAGGGTAGGAGAAGGAAATAACAGGCTTCCTTGCTACCTAGCCCCATCAGGTTCATACCTTTAGGAACGTCCTCTCATTTCCAGAAGGACAGGATCTGGAACAGGGCTAAGTCCCAGCGTTCTGCTGCTTGCACCATCACTTTGCATCTTCCAGTTGTCTCAGGGATGAAGCCATGGGGTTACACTATCTCTTTGCAGCAGCTGAATCATTGTTGCTTGCCCCCCAAACCCACTCCTCAAATTCACCCGTTGTTTATTGATTAGCTCTGAGGGTAAATCTCAAGTAGACCCACCCAAGTCTGAAAAGAATGTGTCCCTGATACACGGGGCTGGGCAAGTCCATGCCAAGCCATAGCATCCAGTCATCATCAGGAGTTCCCACAAGCCTGCATGTGAAGTAGCAGACCAGCATTCAACGATGCTCTACCTTATTGAGTGTGAGTATTTCCAGTAGACAAGGTACAGATGAGCCAGGTAGGTACACACTTCTTCTGTTACCATCCTTTCCTGGGACAGTATTTCAGATAATTTTAGATACTAATGGCCTCCAGAAAGGTGGTTTTGTTTATTTTTTTTTTTTAATGTGATGTGAAAATGCAGCTGAGTGACTGCACACTGTGGATATTTCTTTACCAATGCTTTTATACTGTTACAAATACCAGCAGGTTACAGAAAGTTCTGTGTGGAAAATAAAATTATAAATGAAATCCTGTCCTGAGTTGGAGCTCCAGCTTCCACAGCAGCAGGTCTGGGATTTGCTATTACCAGGTGCTCGGCACTCTGTGCGTTGCTGTGATTGAAAGCTGAAGATATTTAGCACCATAAAAATTGGAAAAAGGTCAAGCCCTTGAAACAAAGTTATACCTTACTCCCATCAGGCCATATATTGTGGTGAGGAGATACCAGACCCTGTCCTTTAATCCCCAAAACAAAAGCAGACAGCATTACAGCCTTATGAGTTTGGAGAACCCAGGTGCACAATGCTCTTGTGGATTTCCCTTACAGCTGAGCACAAAATAATTGAGGTTCAGGAAAAATGTAAGAAAAAGGAGGAGTAAAGGACAGCGTGTTGTGATGGCATATTCCTTCAAGCATGCAGTCCCTAAAAGGCGATGACATTTACACCCTTGTTCCTTTCTGAACTTCAGCAGCCTCTGCTATTGCAGCTCCGTGTGACTCACGCAGCTTATTTATCCCAAGAGGCATTATACATTTGATACTTAGTTCACTTCTATTTTGGATAGTGTTACTATTAGCCTTTCAGTTTTAGAAAGAGCTGTATGCAGATGATGATGAGATATCCAGGCTTATTGTTGTTCTACACGTGTGCAGGGTAGTTTACCCGCCAGTCACCAGTCACAAGCCCAGTGGGGAGGCAGGGAACATCACGGAGGCACAGCCATCACAGTGGCACTTAACATCGGGCTTCAGCACAGCTGTTGCCAAAAAAGGGTTCCAGTCAGCTACTGGTTGATAGGGATGACTGGGAGCAGAGGCAGGTTGCTCACTTTTATCTTCGGAGGTCATCGCTGCTCAGACGCTGGCACCCCATCACAGCGCTAGGTTATATGCAGCACAACTTTCTAGTCGATGCTGTGGATAAAAATCTCCCAGCTCCGGGAAGCCACGGCTGGCCGTGTCCAAGCAGGTCACTCAGTGCTCCTCTACAGCAGCAGCTGCAGCAATGACGGTGCAGCCAGGCCAGCCCGTACTTTCCTGGCGTGGCACCTAGATCTGCAAGCAGGGTGAGAGCAGGCAGAGCTCAAGTCACTACGACCACGGGCAGCAGACAGTACATCCAGGGAAAATGAGGGTAAACCCGGACCCAGAATTTCCACGTATCAAATGTCACTGTAAAACAACACTGGGAATGGTATGAGCTGGCTGAAACTGAAGTTAGTTATACTTTGCTTTCCCTCTCCTTCTCCAGTGTCAGAACTAGAATAATACACTCTGATAATGTTTCCTATGTTATTTTTCCACCTTATAACACGCTTTCATTCATTAATTTTCTTAAAGAGTGGAATGTTTACTTCCTTCCCGTGTTTGGCATTAGTTAATGAAGTGCAAGCAAATGTTAACAGAATTCTCAAAGATGCGTATCTGTTCTTTCCTTTTTCTAATTAAGGTTCAACGCAGCCAAATGCGTGTGGGGAAAATCTTATTCCTATGCTGGAAACAAACACAAGATTCAGCACCAAATAAATGTTGATTTCAAAGCTGTTCGTGGCTAAAAATAGGAGCAATGACTCTTATCTCAGAATCAACAACTGGAAGAGCTTAAAATTGAACTTGGGTCTAAAATCCAGAAGTCAGCAGGGTAGCAACCTTCAAACTGCTCATGTCTTGGCAATAAATCTCATCTCGTATAAACAGACTTTGTATGCCTTGATATTTGGGCATGGCTGAAAACAAGTGCGTAGGAGAAGGATTAAGAAGAAATGGGAGGGAACCTTCAGGCTCAGGGGATCTTGAATGACTTCTGTTGAAAGGAAACAGAAGCATCTTTGATATGGGGCTACATAAAGCACCCATACACTATCCCAGTTGCTTGTGTTTTTTATTTCAATGGTTAAGTAAGAATCAAAATTACAGCTTCATTGAAGTCACGGGCAAAATTCAACAGGAATGTTTGAAGCCGACTTTGTGAGATTTACCATTGAACGATAATTTCATCAAAGATAATAGAGATAAACAAAGGTTTAAAACCCATAAATCATTAATGGAATACATCTTGTTTTGAAAAAATAGGAGGTTTAAAATTTGTGCTTGTACTGACCACCTTCCAATTCACTTTAACTATCTTAGGGAAAGGTGAAAATATGACTAGAAAAATAACAGTGAATGTCATAAATACTTGGTCAAGCCTGTTGATACTTTTTGCTCATCCAGCTGTGTTTCCTTAAATGTCACAAAAGAAGATTAATTTTATCTAGCTGTGATGATTTTAATGCTCTATGGTAAAGGACAACTCCTTCTTCATCCAGTGCTGGGGAGGGAAAATGCTATGAAAGAATGTTCGGGGTGTATTCTCCCTCATTTTCCTTTAGCTAGATCTGTGTAGCCCCTTTGTACTTGTAGTGCTGTCAGGGAGAAGCTTTCTGTTCCTTTCAGGGGAGAGATGTATCCAACCCCAAGCCCTCAGTCCAGCAAGCCCTGATGCACGTAGAACGATGTATTACTGATGGAGGAGTCAAATGGTTATGACAGCAGGAAATGCCAAGGAGACGCTCAAGGACTGAGTCGGCAGTTGGGAGAAAGCTAGGAAGCTAGCTCTTGGCTGGGAGAATTACAGCCATGGACACTGTCCTGGATACAGGCATGTAAGTCAGGTCAAGTCTTTCCCAAAAGTAAGGCATAAGCAGTTATAACTTGCAGGTCTTAAGAGTTTCTGCTCTCAGCTTGTACAGGAGACCAGTGCTTGGTGTTTTTTTCCTCCAGTATGCCTTATTTGGAGCTAGGATTTGAATCTCCTCAGGGTGGCAGGGGAGGCAAATCCTTGGTCCTACCATCAAGGTAGATGGAGCAATGGCTAACCTCGCAATCTCAGTGCATGTGGAAGAAGGTGACCTGTCTGGCACTGCCCAAACACAGGTGTTCTATATGGGACTGATGAGCTGCTGCTCTTCCTCCTTACACTGCTCACCTGTATAAACAGTAGGGAGAGAGAGACAGGGCTGTCATGCGTAAAACGTCCACTTATGCCCGTACGTGTCCAAATATACTGCTATCATCATTGGATTCCTGTCACCTCATGTGATGGTGACCCAGAACTGGTATCTGGGCTGCAGCGTTGGATAATTTAGGCTAGCTTACCACAGTGGCTTGAAAACTAAAACTAAGACTTTATAGCTTTCTGGAGAATTCCACCAAACTGCACCTGCACAAAGGTACAGCCTGTAACAGAAGCTATAGTAGCATTGCTCATGTCAAAAGGGAGGTGAAATCCTCTTTGTGATAAGCTTGTGTGTGCAGTTTTGGGTGTATCTGTAATTACAGACAATGAGAAAAAGTATGACTTGCTCAATAGCATACCTCCTCCCATCATGCCAGACACAGACAGCAACATGTCACATGATGGAGTGGTCATGCTCTTATTCCTCCTCTTTCTCTCTGTGCAATCAGCTCCACTCTCTGCTATTAACTCCTCTCCTCTGTTCAGTCTCGGTTTTGAGCTTTGCTTGCTGCTGAGCAGCCAACTACCTCCAGCCGTTCAGTGCAGGTCATGTATCACACGCACTTTCTTCCGTTTGCCTTCATCTTAATTTACATTACTTCCTCTCTGCGGGGAATCTAATTTGATCTACACTGTAAAGCTCAAACACACTTATAAAACTGCACCATCATAACAAAGATAAGTGGCAAAACAGATGCAGAGCGTTTGGGAGCATCCTTGGGAAACAGTAAGCTGCTTTCTATGGAAAAAGGCAAAACTCCTGAAGATAACCTCGAAAGAAAGAACTGTGCAGTGGAAGGGTTGCAATACACATTAGATAAGGATTTGGGGAGAGAGGAAAACCGAAGCTATGGAATGAGATCCTTAGATATAGAATTTGTATTTTGTGTTTAGCTATTTTGGCTATTTACTGCACATGATTTCAGTGTCAACACACCAGAAACCACAGCAGCATAAGCAATAACAAACTCTCAACTCTGTTTACCAGGGATAATACAGCCCGAAGTTTCACTGTTTCCTTTACAGCTAATGTAATATAGTTTAAAAAAACACAAAAATAAAAACCCACCCAAATCAAACCCCCTTAATTTCCAGAAGTCGTAAACGATTATTACTGTGCTGTAACCTAGTGTAAACAGGTTCCTGGCCCATGACTAAGGCTGGTAGGCTGGCCTGCAATGCAAACAGCAGCGTGGATGGCTTCCAAAGGCGTTGGACACGGGAAGGGCTCTGCTGGCCTGGGAGTCCCAGGTGTCCAGTTTCCATCTTGTTTGATTGAGAGCTTCAAGGCTGGAGTATTTCTATAGGAAATATGTCCTGTTGTGACAGGACAAGGGGTAACGGTTTCAAAATAGAGGGAGGTAGATTTAGATTAGATATTAGGAAAAATTTTTTTACAATGAGGGTGGTGGAACACTGGCACAAGTTGCCCAGAGAGGTGGTGGATGCCCCATCCCTGGAAACATTCAAGGCCAGGTTGGAGGAGGCTCTGAGCAACCTGATCTGTTTGGAGATGTCCCTGCTCCTTGCAGAGGGGTTGGACTAGATGACCTTTAAAGGTCCCTTCCAACACTAACCATTCTATGATTCTATGAAGTGGAAAGTTTGAGGGCTGCAAATTCGGAGCTTTGTGGAAGCTACTTTGTTCAGAGAAGAGGAAGCTGAAGGACTACCAGGGACACTCAGGTGGGTGTCCATGTACAGGGCGCACTGACAGCAAATGTGTTTCTCGGAAGGTACAAGTCTTTGTGAGTAACATCCAATGCGAACATAGCAGCACGGGCAGGATGGGCATTTTCTGTAGAAACAGTTGAAAAGGCCTTTTTTTTTTTTTTTTTTTGGTGGTTTTTTTTTTTTTTTTTTTTTCCCCGTTCTCTCCTGCCTCCCTGCTGCCCCGCTGGAGAACGCGGCCGCCGGGCGCGATGCGGGCTGCGGCCGCCAGGGGGCGGCAGAGGACCTGCGGAGAGGCGCACCGCCGCGCGCCCCTGCAGCAGGGAGGGGAGGGAGCCGCAAACAGTCCCGGTGCTAAGACGGGGCACCGGTACCCCACCCGGTCAAAGCCAGGGTACAAGCGAATTAGGGTGGGTTTTTTTTTTTTTCAGGTTAAAAGCTAATTTTTATTTTTTATTTCATGCTTTTATTCCCTTTTTACAGGGAGGGGGGAAAAAAGAGGAAACAAAAACTGCAGCAGCATTTCCATAACCTTACGGACTCTCAGAAGCGCTAGGGCTCTGAAAGATTTTTTTTTTTTTTCCCTCTTTTTGAGAATGATCATTGTGTTTGTGACTTTCTTATGAGCTTTTGGTAACTTCAGGCCATTTTTACAGGCTTGGATTATGTGGTCTGACTGATCTCAGCTCTCTGATTTGTGAAGTTTTGGGTTTTTTTTTTGGCTGGGGATATTCAGAGTACTTTTGTCATAGACACACGTACTTTTAAAGGCAGTTTTAAAGTGAAGGGTTTATGTGAATTACACTTCCTGCAAGTTTGTCACCAGAGTTGTCCCTGACTCACCCATGAGTTACCCACCTGTAACAAAGCACTTCTCTCTCACAACCCGTACGTTCACACATAAGTTACTCAGAAATAGCTACCTACTGTTGTTCACACCCTCTCTTCAGTTCAAGTGTTGACTTTACTCAACAGATACTTCCTTTTGCGTCCAAAATGAGATTGTCCTGGTTTTTATTCCTGCTAGTGACAGAAAGGGAGAAAGGCTGACCAGGAGCTTGATCCTCTTGTTAATCATCAAGCACTGTAAATTACTTGTAGATACAGGGTTAAAATCCTCATAATGCAGGCGGAAGTGGAAGCAATATCTTTTCTGTTTAGAAAGACGCGATAGGCCGTGCTGGTATATGCTATAGCCGCGAGATTCCACGACGAAGCACAGCAGGCTTTGACCTCTATCAGTTCATCTAATAAAATACTACTTCTCTGTACAAACACTGCCTTCTTGAATTTTACCCTTCAAGATCCAATAGAACTCTGTAATCTCTGCAGCTGCCTTGTGCAGCGTATCCATTTGACTGGGTGTCACTGGTAAGTAATGACTATGAGCTCCTCCGTCTCCTCTGCACCTCAAGTATCCAAATTATTTGTTTTTAGCATAGACATTGACTCCAAGTACTAGCTGTCAATTAAAATAAAAGTCCACGATTACATCATGTGAAAGGCATTTTTGGCCTCCAAGGAAGCAGCGTATTGACTCATCAGTATGGTCCGCTGGCCAAGTATAGCTTTATTTCTTACCCTTTAGTTAAAGTACTGAAAAGGCAAGTAGCCAATAGAAAGACAGGGAAAATGTGGACTGACACAAACCTAGAAAGACAAAGTTGGCAGAATTCAACAGTATTTTTGGCTGTAAATGACTAGTGGCTTTCCTGGCTCAAACTCCTTCAACATTCAGGACACTCGGAGATTTGTTTCATTTTAGTTTTTTTTTCTTAAATCTTCATGCACTTTTGGTGTCATCATAGACAATATTATGCTACAGTTTCACACATGCTTCCTACTTTTATTTTTTTTTAATTACCATACATTTCCAGTAATTTTCACTCCTTACAATATTTTCCATCTGTTTTCCAGAGTACTGAGAACACAGGAGGCAGTTTTCTGAAGGGAGGATTTTTTGAAGGGTTATCACCTCACCAGATTAATTGCTACACTTTTTCTTTAGCCATTTGTCTGAATATAAGTTGAACCAGGAGACTGCACCTAACTTCCCACCAATGAATTAACGTAACATGAGAATAAAGTGATGCTCGTAGATTGTGACCCAATACAACTCTGCCGCTACGCACAGAAACTGCATCTTGAATTTTAAATATTCCCAGCTCTTATTAAGATTATAGCATTTCCTTTATACTGGGACTATAAAACAAAATCACAACAGCCTGGCTATGGTGAAGGAGAAGAGCTGATGGGAAGAATGCTTTATGCTTCGGAGCAGGGAACTAGTCCTTTAAAGCATCATTCCTTAGATTAGACTTCCAATATGGATCACTTTAGTAGGCACTAGAAATTAGGACAAACGACTTTCATATAGTTTTACTTCAATTTCTTTGTATTACAGAGAGGTCTTCAAACTGGGACAGAGTCAGATAAAATATCTCTGTCCTCTGAGATGGCTAATAATAGCAGTTTAAGGGATTTGTTTCTCAACTGCACTCCCAGCCACCAGAAAAAGCATCCTTTAAATATGATCTATTTTCTCATTCTCAGCTAAATGTATGATCATATTAAAAGTGTTTTCCCCTCTTCCACACACTCCAAACAAACATGATGCAGTTTCAAAATGGGAAGTTTTCTTTGGTTGATCGTACTGTCTTATATTAACTATAAGGTCAAATCCTTCCTGAAAAAAAACTCTGGAACTCTGGAGTCCCACTCACCCATGGGCCCAATTGCCTTTTTTCTTTCAAGCCATTTTCTTCTGTAATAGTATACTTCTGAAAACTATAAAATAAATATAGAAACACAAAAGGGCGGGTATACTTTTCCACCTGCATTTTCAAGTGAAAATTAGATCACAAAATCTTAGTATCCTGTGTCAAAGAAGATTTTTGGCATTACCAGAAAACATCAACACATGTTGTTGGCTTTTTAAAAAAAAAGTCGATTGTACCATTACAAAACACTAAGGACTGGTTTCCCAGGCAGATGGCATCATAGAAACCTTTGCTCTGATTCAGCTTGACCAAGCCATTTGAATTCATGCTCAATTTATTTCATTGCAATAATCCTTTTCAAGTTGTCCTCAGAAGTGACTGACAGCCAACGATTTCCAGTGCTCAGAGCCCTGGTGTCACTTTCTAAGCTTATACTCTCACATTGTCCCCTGAAATCCAACCTGGAGGAGTGGCTGTAAGATACTGAAAGAACACGTCCCACAGTAAACTTCTTATACAATTGAGTTGGCAGTGATTTTTATTTCCTGCATTTCATTTCTCGTCCTGTGATGAAAAATAATTAAGGTACTGAATGCTCTTTTTCACTGGAAATACAAGCAAAAAGGGAAAAAGATGATGGATTGTTAATGCATTTGTTAAACTAGCCCTTCAGCTTACAAGTTCTCAGGAATATGCTTTAACTTTATGCATATGAACCGTTCTCTTCAGCTTCCAGGGGACCCTTTATGGGCACAGAACAAAGCACACTAGTGTGTGCAGTTTAGAGTCCCTAAGTACATACTGTGCTTTTTTAATATCCATTTCAATACAAAGATATTATTTTTGTCATCAGGGGGCTTCTTATTCCCTCCCTCTATTAGAACAGAAATAAATAACAAAATTTAAAAGAGACTAAAATGGTTATTGATTTCTGCTATACATGAAAGTCTGTGTGTCTGAAAAATTTCATGAAAATTAATCCTCACGTCATACTATATTTTACACCTTTGGCAGAATATTATTTTCAGCAGTAAAGTATTGCATTGAAACAAGTTCTCTTTAGCACACAAAATAGACAAAAAATATTTCCAAGGAATCTGCTTTTATATGAAAATGGCATAAGTTTTGCTCCAATGTTAAAGAAATTACTGCTGTCAATTTTTTTCAAACGATTCTTTTAAAAACTTTACCAAGCTCCTCACAACAAGCCCATCAAAAAAATTACAGTTATAATATTTTACTTTTTCCTAGTTCTTAACTATAAGAAGTAAATAAGTAGTTCTGAACATTTACATGCTTTTGATGTGACAATCTGTGCTATTACTATTAATATTTTGGTTTTTGATATTGAGGATATCAATTTAACTTTTCCATCAAGTTCGATCTTGCAAAGATAATGGCAGTAGCAGTAGCATGCTAGAGTTAATATCCCACAACACAGTTCACATTCTAAACACTCCTGTTCTAGCATGGACTACAAATTTTATTTAAATATACACTAAGCTATGAACAGTATGAAAGCAGGTTACTTGAAAATGCATGGGTTTTAAAATATCGGACTTTTCATTAACATATCTCTAAAGGTGTAGCACACACATCTTCCATTGTGGCAACTATCTCAGCATGCGGAAGAGACAATAAGAAATTTAACGGCGAGGGATCCCTGGATAGACCAATGAAACCCCCAAAAGGCATGCACAGCTTACAAACAAAAGGATGTGTTGCCCTCTCTGCCATGAATCTCCAAACTCCCAGACACACGTACGGGAAATACCGACTTGTTGTTAGGACTCCTGTCGTAAATAAGCACAGGGAGATTGCAAGGTCTTCATCATTTGCCTCAGGTCTGCTACATTGCTTCCATTTCTCTGAGCTGCACCACCAGAATTTCACAAGGCATGGGAGAAAATATTGTTACAGATGTATGGTCTCTAACCCTAATGCTGGACGGCAGGATGGTTGCCAGGGATGAGTTTATTGAACATGCTAACTCAAAGAAACTCCATGCATGTAACCATTGTCTTTGTATTTACAGGAACAGATAGCCAAACCTGCACACTCTTATGCATAATACTGTTATATTTCTGGACTACTTTTATCTATGAACCTCCTAGTTACATATATGTTTTCAATATGAGGTTATATACACACCAGATGATCTGAATAGCAGCATAGGACAAGTTAAATTCAGGTACAGTTAAAACATTCTCTCTTAATTACTCCTTCCGTGTCATTATAACCAATGTAAATGGTGTTGTATACACAAGCTACCAGAGAGCTTATAAACAGCTTGTGCTAAACTAGAGATTGAATGGCAGCTTGAATTCTGAGCTCTGTTGCTTTCATAGGATGAGTGTGCAGCAATCATCCATGACAAGAGGCAAGCCCCGTGCGCTCACAGAATCACAGAATAGTTTGGGTTGGAAGGGACCTTTAAAGGTCATCCAGTCCAGCCCTCCTGCAAGGAGCAGGGGCATCTTCAACTAGATCAGGTTGCTCATCCCATGTTCACCCCAAAAAGCAAGCCAATTTATTTGAACTATAGACATGACAAAGGCTGGCTGGGCCAGGTTCTTAATAGCTTTAAATACCAGATGCTTTCTGTGGTTTCATATCAGTAAATGATACCAAATTTTTCCAGGGAAAGAAGGTTACTCTCTGTTTTATTTATTCTGAGAAATAAGTCATTGTTTAAGTTTGTCTCTATGAACTTTTACAGCACAGTGGCAAGGAAGTTTGTTCCTCTTATCTCTTTAGAAGTATGCATATGTGGTGCATATGAAAGAGGAAATGGGAAAAAGAAGAAACAGGTTATCATTTCTTATCCTTATTTTGAAGTTTCCTTTCACTTCTTCAAATGTGCAAAGAAAATCTCTTGCAGTCTTGATAAATACTTCTGCATACAAGCTCTTAAAAGCTCCTTGTAGCAATAAAGGGTCTCCCAAATCCATAAACTTTTCCACAGACTATCTGAATTACTTCCTCACTTCATGAGAATCGTGGCTGAAATTAGAAATGACCTTCAGAGACGGCACTGCAAGTGACAGTAAGAACATCTGCAATATAGTCTCTGGGTTTATGTTTCCAAAGAACCTTGTAAAATTCTTCACTTCCTTGCCTGTGCTGTTTTGGTGGCCAGCAGAGCAGAGGTCATTTTGTTTGTTTTACCCCTCTCATGACTTCGCTTTGCCAGACATATGTCTGTAAGACACATGACAGCTCTTTAAAAACAAATTGTGTCATGTAGTAAAAAAATTACTTTAAAAGCATTGTGTCAAAGGCTATTTCTGTTCCCAGCTGTTAAAATTGTAGCATGTCTTCGCTATTTTCTTCGCCTTTAGAAAGCCACTGATCTTATATTAGCAAGTGAGCCTAAGTTTACAATTGGAACAACTGATGAAACACAGCGAAATCAATAGTGACGGTGTTGAAATAAATATTGTGCAGAAAAATAAATGTTACTATTTATGAAGCAGAAAAAGGTCACAGGCTATAGAAAATAATGAATGCATTTATCTCAACCACTGTATCACAGTCAAACTGCAAGCCCTCTGATCAGTGAGTCATCCCTTTGCAAATGTTTCTCTCTCTTATATCACTTATAACAGAAACTACTTGTGTAGCCTCTGCCTTTGTTGTCAGTGTGCGAATCACCGAGGCACGGCTGTAGGACCCCATCGTACAGCCCCTGCTCCCCCGTAATTCAAATGGAGCCTTGTTTGATGATACAACTATTGCAGCAGGGAACTATATTTAAAACATGGTGAGTCATTCATCTTACAGCTTTTTTTGGAGTCATTAGTGGGTCATATAACTATATATATTTCATTCACGTTCCCATTATAGTTCCTACTTATAATTGTAGCTATTTTGCTCCAATTAATTCTCTTAATAGAACAGCAGTTTCTAACCCACTGTAAGCACCTCTCCCCTTTGTTCTGTGGTCTGTTCTTTGACAGTTTTTTGACAGATTCTAGGCTGAAATTTCCAGGTACTAGCATACCAGTGTTTGGTGTTACCTACTTGGAGCTGTTGACTCATAAAGAAAGGTTTGGAGGAGAAGTATCAGGAATGGTACAGTTCTGTTGTAGTGAAACAACTGAATTTTTATTTGCATAAAGGCCAAATAGTCTACTCTTATCAGCTTAATTTGTTTGTTTCTGTACTTAAAATAGCCTTTCAGCAGCTAGAAGATTTCAAAAATCCTTTTGCTTTGCCATTTCCATCCTGGAAAGAAGTTTCTATCTTTTCTTTTTTTTTTTCCTATTTTTCTTTTCCCTTTTGAACAGATATGAAAACTTAAGATATGTTTCAATAACAAACACATCAATTTATACAGAATCTTATCATGTCAAAACATCTTTATTCACAAGCATCAGCAATGAGATCAGCTCTGCTTTGAAAACAGTTTTTGTTAGCTATCAGGCTTTACAGAGATAGTAATGTTACCAGTGGAAGTGTTGTTGATTACATCATATTTGTAATTCTAGAATTATAAAAGTACCATATGAAGTGAAAGGCAGGAAAGGAAGAACATGTGACAGCACTATACACTTGTTTATTTATAGAAATGGTTGTTAACCAAAAGTACCCAAACTGTTCATATCGGCAAGCTAGCTCCACACAGGATCCACAGGCATCTGAGCATCGAAAACTTCAGTTCCCACTGGAACTAGATGTCTGGTGGCATCCAAAACCCTTGTTTTGTTCCTACATTTCCTAATAAAAATGGCAAAACATGTGACGCATGTCCTCCCCCACCATCCTGTGGATTTCAGAGCCATTAGATGCCACTCTTACCACATGTTTAATCTAGAAATGCTGGCTTTGATCCTTTATGAGGAAAGTAGGAAATAATTACTTGACTTCTTTCTCTAACTAAAGCAATTTGAAAAGGTTGCTTAGGCACCTGATGACTCTAGGGAATGTGTCTTGCTTTCCTTGGAATAATTAGGAATGGGAGCACTTGACTGCAGTGCCAGGACCTAGATAACAAATCTTGTTCCTCTTCGCTCTGGAAAGGAACGAGTCAATCTAAGGATCTAAAGGATGGACCTGAGAGTCCAAAATAGCAGTAAGGCACTTACATCCCTTGGCCCACTGTAGAGAAAAGCAATAAAAACATTTATAGTAGATTAAAGACAGCCAAGCCTCTATTACGCATGAACAGAAGAAATAGCCAGTGACAAATAACATAAAGAACATCCCCGTTCCAAACTATTTAAAACAAGAAATTTCAAAGGCTGTTATTGCTTCCTCCTATTTCCTCTCCTTGCCCCCCCCTCACTGTCTGTCATTACCCAACAGATTTCTGCGATCTACAAGCATTTACTCAGCACAGAGCCAGGGCAGCCTAAGCCAATCTAAGGCCAGGCTGTGACAAAACCATCTTTTCCTTTGCTCTGGACATGTTTTCCTATTTTTGCGTTGCGAGGACACCAGGGTCACTGCAAACCCCATCACAAGGTGATTCAGAGAGAAGAAAACTAATTGCCATTCTCTGGGTAGCTCTGTACTGCCTCAAATTCTAACTTTTGAGAAATCATGTTGAACTTGAGAAATGGTTTTGCAACAAGGAGGAAAATATCAGGAGGTTATGTTTCTTCTCAAAACTGGCCAGTAATTTAAAAGGGTTCAATAACTGCCCAAAAAAATAGCTTTGTGACAAGGAATATGCAACATTCCAATATTAAATGGAACCCTGTAATTAAGAATTTTGCTAAGAGGGCACAATTATAAATCTGTGAATGATTTTAACACCCTTATTTCCTGATTTGGGGGTGCATGACTCTGCAGGCTTAATGCTCTCTTTTATTTCCCCCTATGTGTGTAACCCACAGAATAATGACAGGTTTCAGACCTTCAGACCACTTCTCACGAGAGTCAGGATAAGTATGAACAGCATGAAAGGCCAGACACAACATGGGCGTTTAGAAAGCCTAGAGTGGGACTTGGACTAAATGTAGAACTCCCGCATTGCAGCCCTTAGTGTATACAAGGCAGCAACTCAGAGACTTTAGGAGCACTTGACTTTGATAATGCACAGTCTATGTCCCTTGAGTTGTACTCCTGCAGACATTCACATTTGCACCAACAGGGCTGTGAAACTGCGCCTCAGGTAATAACTGGTCCTGATGAGAATCCAGAAATAAGGGACATAAATCCTACCTGTGTTCAAGAACACACTTCCAGGAAACATATCCTAAATGAACAGACCTCTCTGGAGCACCTGAGGTAGAGATGTGTTGAATGCTACAACGTCCAGGTTTTAAGTCCTCTGACACATCCTGCTTTCTAGTGCATGTCACAACAGATGGAGCCAGACAGCTACGAGATATGTCTGGATGGCTCATAGGAAGAAAACTTCTCCAGCTGCTTTACATCCTAAATACCTGGAGCACAAGACCCCATAGCTACTGAAAGTTCATAGTTAAATTCAGAACAACTTCTCCTCCTTCCAAAACAGGGCCTCATTAGTATTTTCACTCTATAGATTTTTAAAACATCAGTCTGGAAATCAATTAGTCTAGTCAAGCTGTTGCCTTCCGATCCCCAGACTCCAGACCTAATTCTTTATGTCTTCTCCCCTTAGGTACATTATAACCCTGTGTGCTACTGGACTGAATTGTGCTGAATATGAAAATGCTGAGGCATTTGCACATTTCATTAACAACCTCTTAAAAGAAGTATAGTTAAGGTTTTATTTTTTGCATGAGCTGTGACCTTCAGAAAGAAGCTCCTCTATTACTAATCTCCTGAAACATATGGTTTCCTTGTCAGGGGGTGGGGAGTGGGTGAGAAGAGGAACTTTTTTTTTTTTTTTTCCATTTTTGAGAGCATTAATGAACACTGCTGTATGATAACACAGGGAAAAGGGAAGGCTATTTGTTTCATTTATGTAGGATGCCCAATAACACAGAAGCAGTAATGTCATTAATTGCCCTATATGCCATCTGTTGGAAGGTGCTTCTGGTTTTCACAATGGTCACAGCAGCATTACCAGCAATGCAGCAAGAACAGTTAGGTAGTTAAACACTCTGGCCAGAAATGATTCACAGAAAACTAGTAAGTGTGGAGCTTTTCTGCTTTTGTTTAAAGAAAATCTGATGGTAACAGATGTGCACATAGCAACAAATGAGGAGACAGATTCAACCCCTCTTAAATAGAATTATTTGATAGGAAATAAGGCAGCAGCAAGACATGGTGAACTGCTGGCAGCCACGTTAGGTTTGGCATACATTGCAATGTAAATCAGAACAGTAAAATCAGCTCTGAGTTTTTTTCCCCTCTGGGGACACATCAAGTCTCATCATTAAGCCTTGTTGGTTGTCTGCTAAGTTCAGAGCAGTATTTCTCAAGGAACCAGGAAAGTGATGTGTTAAGTTTAAAGACTTTTCTTCCAGCTTGTTTATATACATGTGAATCAGGAAACCGAAAAAGAGAAGGCACTTATTCAATGCAGGAGACTAATGATAATGTATTGCAGCATAGGATGTTCTGAGTTCACTTAAATATCACACTTTTCAAAAGAGTGTAAATGGTGCTATTTTACTTCTTTTAGCCCGCAGCGCAGTGTCTATTCTAAAGCTTGTATGCTTGCCCCTTACTTTAGAGCTGAGCTCGTACTTCACTTTAAAGCTGACAGAACCAGTACAAAATTAAAATGGACAGCCTGATCAACAACATTCCCCACCCACATCATGCAAATCAATCAACCAGAATGACAAGAAAAGTGCCCAACACTCCCTGAAGGCTCAATTCCATATCTTTCAAGCTTCAATTAAAGCCGCTTTCTTCAGTGTTCCATCTCAAATTCAAATGACATAGAACTTAAAATGGGCTCCTGTTATACTTTAGGGAGTGGTAAATTTGAAAAAAACAAAGTATGTTTTATGGAAAATTAGCATACAGCCACATTGTTTCTCTTGTGCAGCTATATTAAATATATATACTGCGTTTATTTAAGTAAGATCCATTTAAATATGCTTTTCATGGCTAACTGCTAAATGTAAAACATTTGCAAATTTTAGACAAAGCAAAAATTATTTGACACTTCTTTCCTATGAATCACATTTTTTTTAGATTAAAAAATAAATATCCTGAAGTAGGGAAATACTGTTACAGGTGAATGCAAGGAAAATATGTGAGTTATAGTAATATGTCTCCCTCTCTCATAATTTAGAATAATTATGTATCACTGATAAGAGGAAATCATTCACTGGCCATACAGAGGAGTAAAAGAAGATCAAGTCAAAAAGATAATTTGAGATGTATGCTTGTCGCAACAGAAAAACCAATATTCCTGTTAATACATATTCACCATACTACTGATCAGATAATCAAAGTAGAGATAAAAGTGATTACTTCATTTTCTGTATGTACACACAGAGACTCATTTCCCAGCAACACATTTAATCTACAATGTTCTGCCTACATTTAAATGGTTGTGTTGATTGTGCTTTCACTGTTTCCCTTAGAAACACGTTTTCACAGTCTTTCACTGTTTAGGACTAAGTGTAACATTGCAGGTACACTCCCAGTGTCAATTTGTTCATGCACCCTTCCACTCTGTTTAACCGATATTTCACGACGTGTGTTTCACGAATCAGTGCATAACATGACTTGCTTCATACGTGCCTGTAAGTAAATGTAGGCACTTTTGACAATCTCAGCCGAAGTGTGGGAAGAGGAGAACGTCCATGAAGACTGTGCAAGCACAGAAATTACTTTGGCCAGACAAGTTACTATCTAACTGCCGAGCAACATTTGCTGCTGATGTGTATACTCCCAGTCTATGTTCACTTAAACCAGCGCTTTGTGATGCTGTGAACATAACTTAAGCCACCGAGGGATTTTTGGAAAGTTCACTGCTGGTTTATGTTTTTAAAAGACTAAGACTTCAAAATATAGCTCATGAACTTGAGATAAGGACGGCTGTTAGAATTTTAGTGTCTCTAGAAGCGGAGTAAAACTTACTCTGCACACACATATGTGGATCTATCTAGAAGGCAGTGACTACAACGTCTACAGCTCAGCTTGCCAAGCATTTTCCTTATAAAGATCCAGTTTCAGTTACAACTGTGCCAGAAGTTAATTATTTGGGATGAAGTTTCCCATCATAAGCTTCTGCCTCAGGCTGAACTGAGTTTAAGCATAATTTAGCCATTTCAAGAAGAGTTAGGATAAAGAATTGCTAACTAAAAGCAACACACAAACCCCCTCTTTGCAACTCTCTATTTAGAAGCTTTATCATGTCCGTGATTCTAACAGCAAGGAGTCTTTTGATGACCTGATGGAAATACTCTTAAATTTGGCCAATTAACTTCTGAAAATCTGTGTGTATGAATATATACATATGCACACACGCTCAGTAGAGGCTTGCTGGTCTTGACAACACAAGCCTAAAGCATTTTCCCTCCATAGGTCATACAGATCACAGACATGGGTTGATAGACACCTCAAGAAGTCTTTTTTCTTTATTGCTCTCTAATAAGGGATCAATTCCTAGATACAGGATTTTTCCTTAAGCTGCACTGAAGTCATGCAGTGAAAGAGGTTCTGCCATTTGCCTCTGTAGCTTGGTTTAAATCTAGGAAGATTTGTTCTAACATGTAATTTTAATCTTTGCTTTGAATTAAGCTGTTTGCATTTTATCCCAGCCACAGAGGATGTTGTACATGACTCAAGACAGTTGTCTTGTGCCCATCCCTAGCCTGTCCAAATCTTTAACTTGTTTGCTTTCCTCTAGGTTGTCCAAAACTGGATACTAAGTGTAACAGAATCATTTTACACATCTCTTAAAACACGCTCTGTGCTGTTTTAAGAGAGGTGTAAAATGCTGTTTTAAAACACTCCTCCAGCTAAGTCACAGCCCAGCAGCACTGAGGACTTTTTTCCTGCTAATCCTTCCTTGGTTACTAAAGCTGAGAAAAGAAAGCCAGTCTAAGCTGTGAAATCAGACTGTGGTTTCATGAACTCGCTAAGGGGTAGCATAAGCCAGTTATGCTGCTCAAATAAGCAGCCTTGTCTTGTACGGAGTGGTTTTTACAGTGCTAAATTTTTCCTCGTATCGTTACAAGTTAATCTAACTGGAGAACTCAACTATATTAAAAGTAACATTACCCACAATTTTTTTGCTTAGCTAGTTTCAAGTAGTACCTAATCCCTGTCTAGGTAGCTGCAGAAATTGCTATCAGAGGTGTTTGCTACTGTGACAGCACTTCTGGGTGATGCTGAGGAAGTCCCTCCAGCAGGACTTCTTCCCTCTGGTCAGTAACTGAGCACTTTCCTTTTCTGAGTAAACCAAACAGAGGTTCAGGTTGTGATTTTTTTTTTATTAAAAGTGCTCAGAGATGTAACTAAACACACGCAAGAACTGAGAGCTGAAAAACTGTCCTAGATGCCTTCAGCTGGATGTTCAATAGGATGACAGCAGCCATCCAGTTTGTAGGTGTTAACATGTGCCGTGAAGGCAGCTGTCGAAACATGCAGTGAATGGGAGACAATCCTACAAAAAATAGTGTGTTTATGTAATTACAGAAAATAATAATGCCTCTGCCACAAAAGGTGAAATTAACAGAGACAACCTTTATCCTGTTTGTTTTCTGAAGGCAAGTGGTGTTTTTTATTTTTAATTTCAGGCTGTTGTTCTCATGGAATTAGTATTTTGTTCACATTTTTGATAGTGTGATAGGAAAATGACTTACAGGTAATGAATTCATTTTTATCTACCTTTTTAACAAATAGGTGATGTGTAGGAACGGTTTTGAAACATAGCTATTTTGTTATTAGTTGTTATCACATTTGGTAGGAGAGATCATCTCTTTGTGGGAGAAATTCACTAGCGCTCCTACGGTATCCTGTGTGTGGCAGTCACAGCTGTTACATTCCTTCTTCTTTTCCCTGCTCTTGATCAGTATAGGATTCTCTGCCTTTCCATACAACCAAGGAATGTGGGGAAATGCTTTCCAAAAACAGAATTTCAGAGCTGTAAGTAATTGTGTGTGATAGAAAGTTGTTTGTTCCCATTAGATCTGCAACTCCCAGTTGACAGAGCAGGGGATATTCTTCTTCGCTGGTATGACTGACAGTACTTGATACAACAAGGTACCAGTTTTAACACCTGGAAAGACTGGGATTACGTATTTCCTTCAAGGTCCAACAGTATAATTTCTGGTGTTGTAATGAAAGAGTTGTCGAGCTGCACAGCTTTGGTCCTACTGGAAACTCAGGAATTGCACAACTAAATCAAATGCCTAATACACTCATATTTCACCTCTAAAAGTCATCAGGCTCTGTCTACGATTGATTGGAATGTATTGGCTACCATGTCACTAAAGTAATGTTCCCATAGATTTACACGGGACCATGTGGAGGGCAAGATGCAGTAACCTTTAACATGGGGAGCAGCAGCTTGGCCACGTGTTAACTTCATGTATCTGTTGTGTAGTACTTTTTACGGCATTCCCTCTCAAGGAAGCAGTGATGACTACTGCTTACAAAGTACTTCTACTGTTAGAAAAATACAGAGTATCACATTAAAGGAGGTTTTAATGTCCTTCCATGGCACACAAAGTGTTAAGAGGGGTCTAATCCTCACACATTAAGAAGGAGAGGTTCTGCCAGAGACACACTGACTGGCTGATCTGGGATGGCAATGCCAGTGCTTTTTTACAAACTATCATTCCAGAGTTAAATATTCTCACACGCTGGAGGAATGTTACAGAGTTAACAAATGAACTTATTCCCACTTTGACTGTCAGAACCAGTTAACTAGAATGAACCCTGTTGACTTTGAATATTTCATTAGGATTTAAATGTGTGGAAGATTAAGTTTACGCACCTTTTATAAATGAAGAGGGATTAGATTATTAGATGGCTTCTTCAGTCAAGTCTTTTGGCTAGATCGGTCTTCAGGGTAGGTACTAATAAGCATGTTTATGAGCATAAGACAGAACTGTCCAGAGGAACCTGCAGGAAATCTGAAAAACCCTGTGAATCAGCCATGCTGAGCAGCAGTGTGCATTCTCCCTGGTGGGAAAACATGTGATACAGCTATGCTCCTCCCAGTACTCAAATTTAGATAGGCAGTACTGTGCAGACATGCACAAACTAGCTCCTATTCTCCTGCCTTCACTGCATCTGGAGTTGCTACCTGCAAGTTACTTCACCCAAACCAGCCAGCAAAGCAGCGTACCAAGGAATGGTGGAGTGGATGAGCAGTACAAGGCAGGCAGTCTGCAACAGCCAAGTTGCATTTTGGAGAGCCCCATCTCCACTGCAAGAATATTTATACTGTGCAATGCAGCATAGAGTTCCCTAAATTAAGTTTTGTAAAGGGCAATTTTGGAATTTGAAACAATATAGCCATGTTAAGGAACAGTGTGATATGCTTTTCTCTGGCAAGACTCTGGTTTTCTCTTGATCTCTGTGTCTTGCACTGAGCTTCTGGCACAGCAATTCACTCTCTCCGTGCTCCCACCCCTGCACTTGTGTTAACACAATTATGTTAACTTTGTCTGAAGATAAGAGTTCAAAACAAATCAGGAAAATAACATCCGAGTTTCACATATTTTTGGAGAGTTTTTGTGTGTGCTTTTAACCTGGACTGTTTCATTGATCTCATCTCACAGTTGCATTAGCACAACTGTGCCACAAGGGCAGGAACACGCATCTGGAAATTTCTTTAACTAGCTTTGCCACTGAAGAAAAAATACCCCCGGATTGCTGGGCCATTGAGGTATTCTGCTTCAGTTAATTAGCTCTGCTGAAAGGCCCAGTTAATTAGCACGGGTGTAGAGTTGCTCTGACACAGTTACACTGCTTGCAAGACCTGACCTAATCCCTCTACATGGTGCTGCTGCGTGTCCTGTAAGAAGCAGGGCAGCAAGAGGAAAGCAGGAGGCTCCCCACGCCTTCTGGGGACCTCAGCCCCTGGGCTCGCCAGCAGCCGGACGCATCCACCTCCCGTCAGGAGAGGCGAGCGGGCGGGACGTGCTACGAACCCGCTTTCTTTGATGGCACTTCGCGTGTCTCTGCACTTGCCTCGTTCCTAACCCAGGCGATGACACAGGTCGGCACCAGGCTCCTCGCTTCCTCGCACGGTCCGTCCGCGGGGCCGGGCCTCAAGCGGCCGAGGCAGGCCTCGCCACTCCCGTGCGAACCTGTAAAGCAGCGCACTCGGTGCGCCAGCTGCCCCGCAGCCAGGAGGTACCGCCCGCACGCCGCAGGCGGGGCAGCTCCGGGAGCGGACCCTCCCCTCCCCTGTCGCTGGGGCAGGGACCAGGAAGGTGCCGGTGCCGCCATGGCCGCCGCCCGGGCAGTCCCGCTGCCGCGCGCGGACAGGTGCCCACCAGGCAGCCCCCTCCAGAGCGCATGCACCCCCGCCGCGGGGCGGCGAAGAGGGGGTGACGGATCAACTCCCCCCGCCGCCCCCGGGGTGACTCCGCTGCCCTTGACCCCCGCCCCGCCTCTCCCATTCCCCCTTCCGGAAGCGGCGGAAAGTGCCGAAGGGATCCGAGTGGAGCCGAAGCGGGGATTTGCGGGGCTGAGGGTGGGGAAACGGGCCCGAACAGTGGCTCCGCTAGGGGGCGTGCGCGGGCAGGCGGGCGCACTCCTCACCGCCCCTCTCCTCTCCTCCCCTCCCGGCCCCGCCCCGCCCCGCCCAGCCCAGGCACAGGAGCCGGCGGCGGCGGGAGGGGGGTCGGCTCCAGCGCCGTGGTCTTACGCTCCGCACCTGCTCGTCTCGGTTTGCGCGGTGGCGGCGGCCGTAACGGCCTTCTGCGCCCCCTGGGGGAGCGGGGCGGCGGCAGCGGCGGGGCAGGTACCGGGCGGGGCGCGGAAGCCGGGCTGCGGGGAAAGTTGGCGCCGGTGGGGCGCCGCCGAGAGGCGGGGGTGCTGCCGGGGCCGCCTCCCTCCTCCTCTTCGGTCGGCCGGCGGAGTGCCCGGGCGGGCGGTTGGCCCCACGCCGGTGCCGGGCTGGCCGCTAGCCCCGCGGGAGGGCGGGGGCGAGGGCTGCTCCCGGCGGCTGGCGGGGCTGGGGCGGGGGAAAGGCGGGGAAGCGGGCGGGAAGGTGAGCGGCGGTGCCGTGCTGGCTGTCAGCCGTGCCGTGCTGTGCCGTGCCGTGCCGTGCCGGAGGGGAGCGGCGGCTCCGGGCGACCCGGGGCGCGGCGCCGCTCCGCTCTGCTTCGCGGGGTCCCTCCGTTTTCCATTCGCCTCCTCGCCTGGAGTTTTGAGGAGAGTGTGAGGGCGGTGCGCCCCGGCAAGTGGGCACCGTCGGGTCCCCCGAGGGCGTGGGGAACGGGGGATGGTCCCGTCCCCGCTCGCTCCTGCGCTTGGCTTTGCTGACTTCTCCCAGGGTTGGTTTGGGTTCTTCCCTCCTCCGACCTTTTCTTACCCCAAATCGCTGGCGGAGCGTCTCGCATGAGAGTTGTTTTTTTATTTTCCCGAGCCCGCCCGAGCACCGAGTGCCTCAGGCGGGTTCGGGAGAGGAGCGCCGCCGTGCTCCTGCCCGCACGGACCGACGGCTGCTCGGCACGGGTCTGCCGAGGGACCCGAACTCAGAGCCCTGGGGTAAGTAGTTTGCGGGGCTGGGTCAGGAGGTGCCTCACCTCACAGGCTGCCTGCTGCGTCTCCGAGAAGTTACTTCCGACGTTTTGGGTGCAGACTTCTAGGGTGGAGACAGAATAATCCCCGATAGATAATATATCCGTGTCTGTAATTTATCTAGCGTCTATCTAACACTTAAATATGTACGAAGTGTGAAAACTAGTTACCTTATCGGCGCTGTGAAACAGATGCAACAACAGTAAAACATGATATTTCTTTTAATATAAAATTCCCATTAATCTTACGGCATTTCTCGTTTCCTCTCTTTACTGAGATTATCTGAAGCACTTAGTCAGCCTCTCCTTCTGTTGCTCCTTGCTTTCCCCTCTCTCTCTCTCGAGTATATGGAGGTTTTTTTTCATTTTCCCTGCTAGGATGGCTGCTTCCCTTGTGGCTGTACAGCTTGTCATACAAATTGCTCCTGCTCTAATACCTGTGTAATAGAAATTGGAACAAATTACTGCTTTGATAATATTAAATACTGGTACTGCTACTATGATCATCTCAAACTATCTTTTTGATAGAAATATCTGTATTACTGAAGTACTAATTTTGTACAGTATTGCACAGAAAAAAATACTTACGAAAAGTGAACAATACTTACTTGGCTTCAGAGGGGAGTTGCACTTTCACTTTTTTTTTTAAAAAAAAATTTCTGAAACTAATCCGTTAGAAGAAACAAATTGTCCCTACTACCTGGGCAGTCTTAATTGTAAAGGAAACCGTTAACAAACAGGAATGTGGGAAAGAAAAGTCTGCTTAATTACCATATCTGGAAAAACTTGCTAATGAAATACGAATACTAAATTTTTCTGACGCTAACATTCTCTGGCAGTGTCTTGTGGCAAAAATGTCATGATGGGTTGGTGATACATCTTTGTTTTTTTTAGTTAATAAGAAAAAATGTAATAGTCCACATACTTTTAAGTACACTTAACAAAACAGCTCATTTGAAGAACCAACTTGTGTTGATAAGATTGATTTTGTTTCATTAAACACTGATATTGCTGGCAGTAGATTTCTGGAAAAACTCTTTAAAGCTTGTCTCTCTCTCTGTGATTTAAGAAGTGTTTCTTATGCATCCATTATCACCTTTTTTGCATGTTCTAAGACTGGGACAGTTAGTTTGTGATTTCAGGACAGAAATTTTGGGTAATATCACAGTGATATGCTGTACTGTACACTACTTGACTTGTTACCCCTACATCACCGAAGTGCTTTTAGTAAAAACTAAGACTGTAATAGGATTATATTTAAGTGAACTTTTTAATTTAATAGCGTAACCAGAAAGTGCCATAATTGCTTTTTGATTTATCAATTTGTGTTATTGGTGTATTATGCTTAATGCAGAAGATGATAATGAAAAAGCTAGTGTGATAGTAACATCACCTTCTTGCATATGTTCATGACTTGTCACATGATAAATCTTGTTTTCATCCACTCCAGTGGTCTAAAATAGCAACTAATTTCTAAAGATCTTGGGTGGGGGGTTTTTAATAGCCAGTATTATAATAGATACAGTTGTCCAGACAGTTGTCTCAGGAGAGATCGCTCTCTGCAACTATCTGAAAGGAGGTTGTAGCGAGGTGGGTGTCCGTCTCTTTTCCTGAGTAACAAGTGATAGGATGAGAGGAAACGGCCTCAAGTTGTGCCAGAGGACGTTTAGATTGGATATTAGGAAAAATTTCTTCACTGAAAGGGTTATCTAGCACTGGAGCAGGCTGCACAGGGAAGTGATTGAGTCACCAGGTATTTAAAAAGGGTGGACCTGTAGTGCTTAGGGACATGGTTTAGGGGTGGACTTGGCAGTGTTAGGTTAACAGTTGGAGTCTATCATCTTAAGGGTCTTTTCCAACCTAAATTATTCCATGATTTCTAGGCTGTGACCTACTTTTTGTACTGATAGGTAAATAATAGCTTTATGTAGACACTAAAAGAGTAGTGTTACATGGGCACAACACTAAAAGTCGTGTGTACAGAAACCATTAATGTTAAATTCTACAAGGTGGACTAAGTGCAGGTACAGTGAGCAGTTCTTCTGTTTTCTCACTTTGTGTGTTCACAAATAATGTTTGTCATGCTGGCATCTATCTATAGGGCTATTTGTTCATTACAAGTCAAACAGTTAAAAGTAAACTGAAGCTTAATAGCAATGAGGACCGTTGTTACCAACCATGTTATTTTAAATATGGTAAATCAGCATTGTTAAGTTTTGTGGGAACCTTGTGGCATGTTTCTTTGAATGAGAAACAATTCCATAAGCTTTATAACTGTGAAGTTGACAACTGATTGCTGTCAGAGGCAACGGCATGTGGTCATCTACTGAGAAATTTGCACTAGAGTGGAAAAGCAAGAGAACAACATTTTTCAGTTCTTTTCCCAAAACTGCAGCTTTGAGTATACTGAGTAAAAATAATTTATTTAAGTTCCTCCTTGTAGTAGTTGGGGTTAGTTTGTAGTATTGGTTTCTCTTATCTTCTGGCTACTTGGATATAGCAGTGCAATGTGTATTTTGTTCCACAGTGTTAAATCATAGAATGGTTTGGGTTGGAAGGGACCTTTAAAGGCCATCTAGTCCAACGCCCCTGCAAGGAGCAGGGGCATCTTCAACTAGATCAGGTTGCTCAGAGCCCTGTCCAATCTGGCCTTGAATGTTTCCAGGGATGGGGCATCCACCACCTCTCTGGGCAACCTGCTCCAGTGTTCCACCACCCTCATTGTAAAAAATCTTTTCCTTATATCTAGCTTGAATTTACCTCTCTCTATTTTAAAACCATTACCCCTTGTCCTATCACAACAGGCCCTGCTAAAGAGTTTCTCCCCATCTTTCTTATAAGCCCCTTAAATGCATGAGGTCAGTCAACAAAGAGGATTTGGCATAACATTGATGAGCACTAGTGCATTCAACTTGCAGGTGTCTGGCTTATGGTGAGAATCTGTATCTTTGACGTGTCAGCCCCTGATGGGAGCATTGGATATCTTGGGCTAGAACATGGGACAGCTCTCATCTGAGTAGGAATACCCAAATCAATCAACAGGTAATTCTGAACTGCGGTTGTATCTTAAGCCCACCAGGAAAGACGTGGTTTAGGGAACTTAGTCCAGGCTACGTGGAAGTGTCTGTATCAGCCAGAATCATAGAATCATAGAATCATAGAATCACATGGTTGGATGGGACCTATAAGATCATCTAGTCCAACCGTCTTCCCACTACCATTGCTGCCACAGCTACTAAACCATATCCTGTAGCTTCTCATCAAGCCGCCTCTTGAACACTGCCAGGGACGGCGACTCCACCACCTCCCTGGGCAGGCCGTTCCAGTGCCTTACCACTCTTTGAGAGAAAAAGTTTTTCCTCAAGTCCAATCTAAACCTCCTCTGGTACAACTTGTGGCCATTTCCTCGGGTCCTGCTTGTTGCCTGGAAGAAGAGGCCAAACCCCTGTTCATCACAACCTGCCTTCAGGAAGCTATAGAGTGCAATGAGGTCTCCCCTGAGCCTCCTCTTCTTCAGACTAAACAATCCCAACTCTCTCAGCACTTATGGCAATGTATGTTGACAAGAGAGAGGATGTCGCACGCTCTGAAGCACAACTAAAAGCCCTGCTGAGGAAACTTTTTCAGAATCTGAGCTTTAGAGGAGCTCTTGAAGCTAAGTGGTCATAATCTCTTTTCTAGCAGAAGGAATTTGGGGCTTTTTGAAAAGTGTTGCTGTGCCAAAAATGAAACTGATACTTTTCCTTGCATCGCAGAGTAGAAATACAGCCAAAGTAGTATGTTGCATGCTTGCTTGTGTTGACCGATTCAGAATGTTTCAAGAGGTAATAGAGTAATCCTTGTCATGGCCACCTACTTTCTGTCATATTTATCAACAACCAGCTTTTGTCTTCCAAATTTGACCTAGTGGCCTGTGTGCTCTGAAGTTGGTTAGATAATTATTCTTAATGAATACTATTCAGTATTAAGGTAGTAACTTAGCAGTCATAGGGATCTGGTGAGAAACTTTTTAGCAGAGCCTGTTGTGATAGGCCAGGGGGTAATGGTTTTAAAATAGAAGGAGATAGATTTAGACTAGATATTAGGAAGAATTTTTTTTACAGTGAGGGTGGTGGGACACTGGAACAGGTTGCCCAGAGAGGTGGTGGATGTCCCATCCCTGGAAACGTTCAAGGCCAGGTTGGATGGGGCTCTGAGCAACCTGATCTGGTTGGAGATGTCCCAACCCAAACCATTCTATTGTCTCTTGTTTTTCTTTTTAGAACTTCCCCACTAAGATTTAGTGATGTTGCTTATAGAAATTCATGAAAAATGGGAGCAAAAGTCAGTCCTTAATTCAAACCTGTACATGTGTGTTATTGGAGTGTACGATAAAGTTGGACAAGGGATTCAAAATTTTTTAATAGTTTGAGGTGGAAACAAAATCAATATATTTTTAAATTGTCTGCAAGAAGAAGAAAACTGGATGTATGGAAAGTGATTCTGCCTCTACTTTGCTCTTCTATTGTAGTGTAATATGAAACTAATTACGTACTCTTCCTTTAAGTTCACATAACCTTTCAAACAAGCTAAAATGTTTCATTTCTGAAATGGTAAGGTAGACAAATACTGAAGTGTGCTTCGTTATTATTTTTTTCTTTTCTGAAAGAGAAGAAATGGTAAAATTGATGTGGAATCATAAAATGCTTCAACCTTTGTAGCTGGCAAATGCAGTTTCAATGGTTTGATAGCAGCTTTAGTGATTTTGACAGATGCCAGTAGTATTAACCAAGGCTGGATGCCTCGGTGTTATGTTTTAAATATCAAGTAAAACATAACCTGTGCACAAAGTAAAGTTTCTTTTTTATTTTTTGTATATCAGGAAACAAAAAGGTCCTTTTCTTTTAAAGTCATTTATTATTGACACTATTAATGAGATTTATTTTTTTAACTCAAAGAAGACTTTAAAAAATAACTTTGTAAAAGGAGCAGTTGTAAGCAACTGAAATCAACAGTGAAGTATTTCAGTATTAAGTCAAACGCTGTTTTGTTTGCACTTTAAATTACCAAAGTAGTTATGATTTGACATCTTGATCATTGATTTCCCGCTGTGCACTCCCTCGCCCCCAGACAGATTCTGATCTGTTGTGTGTAGTGTTATGGAAAGGAAGCGGTTCATAGCGCCAAACTGTGATGAGTAACCACGCCTGTTTCCCTGGCGAGTTATGTGATACAGTTACGCGCTGCGGCGTGACGCACTTCGTGAATCAAAGCTGGGCCCTGTGCGTGGGCTGTGGTAGTGGTGTTCTTGTGTTGTTTTGCCTACAGTTGTGTGGATGTGGATCCTGTTGTTCAACATGGGGCATCTCCCAGAGACTGGCCTTGAGTACGCAGAGGTCTGATCTCTGCTCTTTCTTTGAGTTTTGGTGATTTCTTGTAAAGTTTAGTATTTTTATCTCGAGTTTTGGATGTATGTGCAGTTGGCTTCTATTTCTATGTCTGTATCCGTATAAAATGGTTTTCATAATTTAGGCAATTTTCTCGGTTTTTTTTTCTTATTCTTACATTGATGGGGAAGGACTGCACTTCTTGAACTGTAGTGGTACAGGTAGAGGCACAGCTTTTGGTTGTAGGCAAACGTGCATGTGTACCTGTAGCACGTGCAAGGATTTTTTGATTGCTGTGATTGCTTCAATGCTAGTGGTTTGTCTGGATGAGGGTAGCTTTTCGAAGCGTGGCTAATATTCTAAATGACACGTTAAAAATCTCTGGTCTGTAGAGAAAGCAGTTTGTACTTTGGTCAAGAAGATCAGCTAGCACATGCTAGAGTACAGCTTGCCTTATCTTCATGTTATTATTTCAGAATGTGTTTGTCCATGTTTACTATAGGACAGAAAGGTGTCTTTGAGCAACCTAGTGAGCACATTGTCCTAATTGGCTTTCAATTTCAAGTGGTTGTTATAGGATGGGACAATTTCTAGTTTTTGCACATACTTCTAGTCATATATATATATATATATCAGCAAAGATTTATTAAAGCACCTTGGAAACTTGTTAAAAAACTTTGACTAACATTCTGGCCTAGAGTGTGGATTAACTCTGTAATTATGGTGTAGTTCAAACTTTTATCATGTTTCTGGCTTCTTATTTTTGGGTCCAGTGTGTCAATGGATTTTGTTAAGTATCAGAATGTTTTAAGGAGTTAAAATTCTTTAACTCAGATAGTTTGCTCTTTCACATGACACTCTTTAGGCTACTGTTTTTTGATTAAGATATTTCACCTTTGCATATGGCTAACTCAGTTTTAAATCTTGATTTTTCTCAGTTCATTCATGAATCAATGCAATTATTTATTAGAAATGTCCTTCTGTTAACTTGAGTGATACAATAAACCCAGTTACAATTTCGTTCTCTGTTCTGCCCATTACCACCTTCAACATGGCTTTCTCAGATGCCTGGTAAAAACAGTGACAGTTTTTACTTGACGGAAACTCATTGGTGAACTTCAGTTTGGGTAGAGCATAAGCCATTCTCAAAATAATTTTCTATGCTATTCTATTCAGGATTATTTTGTAAAGAGTTCATGTCTTTTGGGAATCTTTTTACAGAAAGATCCTATTGTATTAAGGATCATAAACCTATTTCCTGTTTGTGTAAATATAATCTGTTTTGTGTGACTTCTGAAAAAGTTACTAAGAATTTAATCGTGTGAGTTTGAATACATAGTTAAAAACTTAAATTCTCCATGTATTTAATAAAATATATTTTTTAAAAAGTAATAGTAGGACAACACAACTTAGACTGCTCATTGAGGTATGCAGCATTTGATGGCTGTTTGTTAAATGTTGAAAGCCAGTGATTTAATTACAAATATTTTTACAATTTATAATTGTGGGGAACAATTGGGAGGGGGGAATCAGTACTTTCCATTTTACTACAAAAGTCATAAGCAATTTGAGATGTCACTGAGAAAATTCAGGTTTGTAAATATTGGGTGACTCTTCATCTGTGAAAATACTTGTGATACTGTACTCTATGTGTGTTAAATTCACAGTAGCTTTTAATAAGACTGTACACAAGTGTGTGGAGGGGTTGTATTTGCATCCATGGTGGAGGTTTTTTCTATTAAAACAAAAAAAAACCCCCAACTTTCAGCAACTGATTCTTCTTGCTTTCAGATTTGTTTGACTTCAGCAATACAGTTATTCTTTGAAGTAGTTGGCAGAATATTTAGTAAGCTGAGGGAAAGTCTGTAGGACCGCGCCAGTCAGGGCACACTACTGATGTGGCAAGAGACCAAAAATCCCTGACAGATTTCAGAACTCTCCAGCAATACTCTTGTAGTAAAGTGGCTGTCTTAATTGTAGCTTTCCGTTCATTAAATTCAGTGAATTTTGAGTTTGTTCTCCAGCTTTGCTTACGTATGTTTCCTATTCGTATTGAAAATGCACACCTGGAAAAAGATATCTATCTGAAGGAAGCTAGTGGTTTGGCACCTGGGAGCTGGTAAAGTCTCCAAGATTATGAGGAACATAGGGTTTTTTGATAACTAGGAAGTGATTCAGTGTTTAATAACAGAAAAGATTGTGTTTTCTTTTGTCTTATGCCTTTTCTGAGCAGATATGTCTTTATTATTTTTTTCAGATAAATATTTAAACTTTTCATTCATTTTGTCCTGGTATTTGGTAGCTTTGACTGAAGGCACACCTACCTGATAGAGCCCGTGAGCGTGCTGTTACCATTCAGTTAAGAAGCGCTTAACTGGCTAACAGGATTCTGCTTCTGGGCACTGCACCGTGTTTGTCAGGTAGTATCTCCCCAGAATGAACAAGGGAGCATCATACTTTTGGTATAGCTGAATACATAGGCTTGCAACATTATCATTCTTCAAACTGTGAAACAAAACCCTATCTGCAAGTGTAATGGCAGCAGGCAACTTTCATTAATAGCATGTGCTTTTCTGGAACTTTATTATACAATAATTTACTACCACAGTGACCCCATGCCCCCAAAAACTGGCTGTTTACAAATATCTAGTTGCATTCCATATCGGACCTTTGACATCTTGTAGTGAAACTACCTGTGTCCTTAATAGTAAGGGAGGGCTCTGTGTTGTGATGGTATCCTTTTGATACAAGCTTCACAGATTTGGTAAATGCTCAAGCACAAATACAGTGCTTTGAATACTTTTTTTTCCCCCGTTTCCTTAGAGATTTAGTTCCTTATCAGTGTATCACATAACATAAAGGTGAATTTACACAATTTCTAATTCTTCAGTACAGGTGGGAGACTCACTGTTTTTTCTTTTCTATCCAAGTGTTTCACTGAGCGTTCTAGGAAGACATTTGTTGCCTCTTTCCAAGGAAAACTTGTTTTCTTACCTGACTCTAGAGCCAAATTGCAACCCTGCTCCAGGTTTGCACTGTGGCCTGGCCACTGACACACATTCCTGCCTCTTTCATTGGGGGATTTTATTTTATTTTATTTTTTAATTTTCTTTCTAGTTGTGAAATTCTTACATTTTCATGTGATGGAAATACTACGCTTAACTCTCTGTTCTGTAATGCAAAATCAGTTATTTCTCCTTACCGATATGAACAGAAGGACACAATTACAGAGTTGTTTAAAATCTGTGGTAAATTAGTAAACCCTGTTTATTACATGTTAATTTATATTGAGTTGAGTATGTTGGCTTTCAGATCCTGAGATAGCGGTACATTTGGTTTTACAGTAAAAGTGTCACTTATCTAACTGCACTTGGTTTCTAAACAGATGTCTGGCTTGTGAGCAACTGAAGGTTTTGTGGTAATCAAACAACATGATTCAGTGGAATATGAAGCTGGGTGTATTCAGAATAGACCTAGTAATAAAGGTAATTCATCACTAGAATAACTTGCTGTTACTTGTATTGAATTCTTGATTTCTGAAAACATGTTTCATAAAGAAATGTTTCTTCAAAAAATTCTCTGAGGGGAAAAGCATTGTAGAGGAGTTGTGCACTTTTTATATAGGAAACCAAGCTTACTCATAATGTCTTACCCGTTTTCCTTGGATTGTGGAGGACTCTGACTCTTTATTAAAAGGATTTTTGGTAGATAGCATCTGCTGAGATTAATTAATGAATCGAACTGAGTTTTTAACGAGTGATCCTGTAGAATTGGATGTACTGGGGTCTGAAGTTAGGTCTGTCAGAGGGTACTCTCAGGAACAAGAGATTTTGCTGTAATTATCAGTTACAAACTCTGTTACTCGTTAACCAGTGCGTGCTATGTTTGACTGACTTGGAGTAGCATTGTGGTGTGCACTGAGGTCATCTGTGTTTGGTGTTTTCTAATTACCCAGGCAGTAAATCTTTCCTTGTATAAGAGAACTGGTTTAAAATTTCTCTTTCGGGTGTCAAAGCAAGCAGCCAAAGACAAATACAGGCTGTATTAAGCTGGTATGAAGAAAATAAATCTGCACGTTGCTTAGTCTGCCAAGTGCCCGACACAGTAGCTTTTTTTGTCACCTCGCTTACCAAAGGCAAAAGTAGCTTTTTTTTGTCCTCTGTATTTTTTTCCCTCTGCCTCTCATCCCCCAAGCATTTGTAAACAGAAAGCATTAACTCACATCTCAGACTTGGCAAACTCTCTTGCCAAACTCTCTATGACTTTCTCTGCAAAACTAGATGGTAGGCCAAATGTTACAGAAGCTCTGAAGAAGGTGTTCCCGTAGGTGCCACTTCGGTTGTGTGGCTGGTTGCAGCACTGGATCAGTCCTGCACGTGTCAATGGTCCTCAGCTGCCAGGTGCACGTACCCAGGATTGTGTGATGGCCTTTCTTGGTTAGAGGTGGCTTACGTTGTTCATTGAAGCTCATTTGCTTTTCCTTCTGGCAGTGAGGAGAAAAACTGGCTTTACAACCATTTGCTGTACATTATGAGGCAAAGTTGAACTCTTAACATGGGTAATAAAAAAAAGCCTGTTTTACTGGTTTGTTTAGATGGCAGCTTCAAGGCGATCGGCGGATATGGCTCTCACCAGCAGATAAGGTCAGACAGCGTGACAAGTCTGGCTTTATTAGTCTCCTTCCTTTCCATCCGTTGAGATCCCTTTTTGGCAGTTGATGTGTGACCAGTAAGCAAGACAAAAGTTTCTGTTTCTTCGGTACTTTTTCACTTTGATGTGCTGTTAGGTGACCTAAAACAACACTGGATCAAATGAACATTCAACTCCTGAGTCTCTTTTGTTGTCTAAAGAGCGTCCTGGTTGTCCATCCCTAGTCCAATAATGTTCAACTCTGTTGGTTGGTTTCAACGTGCTTTATAAAAGAGAGAGATATATATATATATATGTAGAGAGAGAGAGATATTAAGATATTAAGCTGTGAACTATATAAGAAGGTTAATGCCTACTCCAGTGTGAGGCTCAGCAAGTGTATGTATTATTTTGCCCACAGGGTAAGTGAGTGAGCAGGTGTTTGACTTGAGTTCAACCACTACTTAGGTTGCCTCACTCTACATCTCTAATAACTATGCAAGTCAAGAGAGGGGACTGGCAGTACAGAAGCATTTGTGGGATTCGAAGGCTTGGGGTCTGGGAGCAGAAGAGAGGAAGATCTCAGGCTTGGAGAGGTGGCAGCCTAGGATCATAAGGGATGAGAGCAGTGGTACCATGATCAGAGGCATCCTGACACACCGATGTGACTCAATAGGACAGTGAATGGTGCCAGAGGTAGCCACCAAAAGAGATCATTGATATATTACCAAATTATTCAATAATAAATAAGTAACTTGAGCAGTTACATATACTGTAAACTGTAGTTCCTTGGAATAAATGTTCTGCAGACACTGACTTCTAGTGCCTGTTGGTTCCTGCTGCATTGCTGGTGTTAAGACATGACATTGTCCAGTGTTGGATTGTTTCAGTCTTTACTTCATACTAGACTGTATTATCAGACAGTGTGATACATTAGGTTAGTGTGTTGAAACTTGAGGATGAAACTATTAGTGTACTAAACTACTCATTTATTCCTTCTTTTATTTGGAGAGGTTTTGTGTTGTTTTGTTTGTTTGTGTTTGGTTTTTTCGTGTTTTTTTTTTATAATTTATTTATTTTAAATTAGATGCCAGGATATAAGGGAAAAAAAAAATCTTTATCTTGAGAGCTATTAAACTCTGGAACAGGTTGCCTAGAGAAGTGGTGGAGTCTTCCTTGATGAAAATATTCAAGGTTTGACCTGCTGGGACTTTGGAAAAATCTACTTTAAAGCCCTGCTTTCAAGAACAGTTAGATGAGATGATCTCCAGAGATCCCTTCTAACCTAGATTTTTCTATAATTCTCTGATCTAGGTCATATATAGCCATGTTTTTGTAAAATATTGGTGACAGCTTAATGAAAATAACATTAATTTTGTTGAAATAAGAGGGTTTTTTTCCTACAGAAAATGATGTGGGGAATAAGTTAGTCTACCAGTGCAGAACTTTACAGCCATATAATTATACCCTTATTAAGGGAGCTGATACTGTCGTTATATATTAGAGAAACATCTATAATACTGATACTCAGTTATTTTTATTTATATGACAGCAGAGTCTAAAATGAGGAATGAGCTCTCAATCAGGTTGCTTCCTGTAGGATTCTGCTTGATGTACACCGTGATGCTAGAGTAGTGTTTAAAAACCTACTTTCAAATATAATCAGAAAGCGTTTGACTAGGAGTACCAAATACCTTTTTTTTTTTTTTTTTTACTTTATTATTGGTTATATGTAAATTATGAATGCCTGAATGAAGAAGACTTTATGGCTGAGTGTGTGTGTGTGTATATATATATATATATATACACATGTAATATACATATTGATATATTTGTTGCAGAACAAATTCAGCATGTAAGACAAACTTTAAAATAGTGGAGATATATGTTTCAAGACACTTTGAGGTAGACAAATCTTGTTTTTTAATTTTTCTTTTTTTTCTCCCCCAACCCCCACCCCGCCCCCCCCAAAATGACCAGTTGCCGTGGTTGGGCTTCCTGCAGCAAGTCTCTTTGGTTTTGTCCCAGCAGTTTGTTATAGAAATTATTCAAAAGTCAATGTACTTCTTTGACATTCCCTGTAACAGCATGCAAACTAGCCTTTCAAATTTTGCCAAGGAAATTCTGCTGTGCACTGACTCAGGAAATAATCCTAAGATCTGCATTAGCATGGTGGTGTCTGTGTATATAACATATGAATAGGGTACAATGCAGCAGAAAACCTAAAAATTTAGACCTAACTTTGAGAATGGAACTTAAAGATCTCCTACTGGAGATAACAAAATCCTGTAAGCTACTTCATGGGAAAATATACTTAAATATTCAAAACCTTGTGTATTAACCTGTGACTGACTTGCACGTGAAATTAAATGTAGGGACTACTTGGCTTAGTTATGGTTTGGGTTGAGTTTATTTAGCAACTTTTGGATACTGTTTGAAATGCTTAACTTTGCAATCAAAGATGAATATGTATATTTGGATATACTTTATAAGCCTGTTTTATAATGACTCCTCCACTCTTACCTCTAAATTTTGCTGTTACTCTCAGGCTTTTTTTTTTTTCCCACTAAGGGGAAACCATGGCAGTTGTCGTAGCTAGCAAAAGCATTTCAGCAGGGGAAAAAAACAATTACAAGGTCAGCATTTCTCTTAAGTAAAAACTTAGTATTTTTTTACCTCCTATGTTGCTGCTGTTGATATTTCTTTAATTGTTTGATATCTTCATTTTTCTTTCCATTTATGTCAACCATAGCTTTTTTCCCCCCTGACATCTAACCACTTTAGGACCTGTTCTTGAAGTGGAGAACCAGGTGTTTCCATTGTGTTTGCCTGTGAGCAGAGATGTTCAGTGTAGATGTTTCTTATTTTTTCCTGACTCCTTGGCATAATTGCAGGCATGACAGGGTATGTTCAAACAGATAGCGCTGCTTCGGGCACTAGGGTGCTGTCACCTTTCTGTACTGATAGCTAGATGTATAATTAACTATTGTTTGCACAATTACAACTATAATGATGTAGGTGACAGCTTCCCTTGGCGGTGTGGGGAAGAAAGGGAGAAAGTATCCTCAAATGGACTAGCCCTAAAATAAAGAAGTTGTTGATTTTAAATGCCTGCTACTGGCGATGAGTCCATTTTCTCCAGGCAGGCAGCCCATAGGATTCTCCTGGGTTTTGTTACCAATGACGAGGCCATGAACCTCCTGCCTTAGCACACCTCACGGGTGCTCTGGAAACACCATCCCTTGGCGTTGTTTGTGAATCTGCTTCTCGTGTCTTGGCGTGGATCCATGGCCGCGTGGTTAATGAATTGCTTGAACCTCTGTGTTCGGTTTTAGCGGCAGCAGCATGGCGTGGTTTGATGGCATCGGACTGCTGCTGCAGCGTGGGCAGGGGTGTGCCGGCGTTCAGGGCTCTGGAGCTGCTCACTTCATGGGCTGGTGGGGGCCCAGGAGAGCCAGATCTCACTTCCAAACTGAGGTTTAGAGCCTAGTTTGTGATCCAGTTTTGGAGGTTTGCATGGCTGGAAACCAGAGGAAAGTGGCCATCTGAAACCCGCATTTTGAATTTTTGGGGAAGAGTAGAGTTGATGAAGAGGGAACTGGGATAAACTTACTTGCTAGTAGTGGGACTCATAAATTCAGGAAAAGATGCTACAGCCTCACAAGGTCTTAACTTTACTTCAGCTGTTTTGATATCCAGCTCTTTTTGCCTTCCAAATGTTTGATTGATTAATCAATTGCATTAAATTTGTTTTTCTTATGAAGCAAATTACAGTACAATTTCTGATTCAACCTACTCAAGTAAGAATGCACATAGTCCACGTGTATCTACACATTTCTTTCTTACAAGCTTAGTATATTACAATGTGCTAGTTTAATTTTGTACATTTTTTATAATATTGACATTTTTTTCCTTAATAGTTTAATATTGATCATTGAGCATGAAGTTATTTGAGGTATGAAGAAGATAATTTGATAAACTGTTTTTTCCTGAAACATGATTGGAAGCTTGGGGTGGAAGAAAGTAATTAGTACGGTCTATGACAATGACTGTAATAATGCTGCTGGATAGAGTTGTCATCTTCGTTTTTCTGAGGTCTTCATTCCCTTCTGTTTCTGGGGGTGGTATTAGGGGGGAGCTGAGGAGTTGGTCTGGAAGCGTTGAAAGTGAATGCTGGCAAAATATTTTATACTTCAGCAGGTCAAACCTTTGTCTGTTTGGAAAACAAGACTATATTTAAGTGTATAGTGCATGTCTGACACAGATGATGATGTGCATATGTGGTCTCTGTTAGTCAGCTGTCTGTACACTACATATTTGAGTAATGTTGGAGAAAAAGATGACAAATTCAGCAGTAAGAGAATGCCAAATAGTTGAATGAGATGCATCCAACTCCTTGCCCAACTGTGCAGATAACATTGTTTGAGATTGACTGGGACTAAAAGGCAGTGCTGTCAAGGAAACATTTCAGACTCAGCATGAAATCATAACTATCAAATATTAATGAAGGGAAGCCCACAAAAAAGATGCCAAAACTTCAAAGGATTTTTTCTTTTTTTTTTTTTAAAAAGCAACCAAACACCTGCCCCCAACTCTAACACAAAAACCCACCCCAGTTGCCCATCTTGTGTTTCACAGTAATTGATGGTCCATTTTAAATAAAAAAAAAACTTTTTTAAAGTGGTGCTAGTAGGAATTTATACAAATGAGAACATCACCCATCCGAAATATTTTTTTTGTTTGTTTGGTTTTTTGTTGTTGTTGGTTTTTTTTTTTTGGGGGGGGGGGTATTTTTTTGTTTGCCTGGCTCTAATCTAGTTCCTTAGGAACAAACTTTATTCATTGTTTTAAAGACTCCAGATAACTGCCCTCAGCTATCTTACCTGATTTCTTCTTCTACTCTTTGCATTGCTCTCATGCTGTTGTTATGGTTTGCTTTGTTCCAACCCATCCCACTATGCCTTTATTCATCCAGCACTTGTCTTCATATCTGGTCTTCTACTTATTCTGCTTCAACCCCCCCTGTACTCTTCAGAGCCTGCAGTAATCATTGATTCAATTAGCCGTATCAGTTCGGATTTATTTTTTCGTTTGAACATTATTTGATATAGTGCTTTTGAAATTTATGGAAAAGGGAGACCTTTCTTCATAAATGCAATAAGAATCAAACCAGGAGATGTACCTTTTCTGATTTTTACTCAAGGTTTTGAACTGCTTCCCAGCCAGAGCTCTGCTATGAAGTTCTCTTAAATTTCCCTTTCAAACATACTGCTGTGTTTCTCTTTGGCTGCTTTGCATTTGCTGGCTCAGGGGTAGGCAGCCAGCCTGTCGTTGCACTCAGTCCCCAGCAAAACTGTTCTGCCACTTAATTCTGTCTAGGTTTGCAAATTGCCTTTACTTTGGAAAGATTCCTGTTCTTGTCATACTGCTTCAAAAGTGGGGACTGTAAGCTACTGCATGAATTTACCCTGGCTGAAGGTTAGATAACTTGCATATCAATTTCAGTGAAGTTTTGGCTAGATTTGGCAGTTACGTGCTGAAGTTGAATCCCATCTCCCCATTTCTGCAAGGGACAAACTTGCCTAGGTGAAATTCCAGGTTTTATTAATAGTAGGAAAGTGTGTATGGCATAAGCCAGAATTTGTACTTTGATTCCAAAGATCAGGTGGGGGTTGAGTGCATTCAGCATGTGTAAATATTGATGTCACGTTGGGAAAGCTCTTGTGGGTAAGCAGACCACTTACCTGTTTATGACAAGGTACATTTTGCACTAGGAAAGCAATTAAGATTAAATAAACTAACCTGAGTATTTTTTTAAAGGTATAATATAGGGTATCCAATCTGGAATAGTGGTCATTACCTTTGTTACTGGTCACAGCATAAGCTTAATTATTAGAAAACTATATAAAAATTTAGCTAAAAGCTTTTAAAATCAAGTTGCTAATCTACTTTATTCAGTTACTGATGTAAAATAAGCTTGACAACATTGTTTGAAGAATCGATTTCAAATAAATGTCTCCTTTTAAAGCTCTCATGACAATCAGTTCTTTCCAGGGAAGTGAGCTGTTTTGCCCTTGATTTGCCGTATCGCTTGCTTTTCGTCAGTTGGCTAGTCTTAAGCAAAACCAGAAACACAGTATTGTGTTTTCAAGTAGTCCTTGTTTTGATGCCTTTCCATTAAAATATACTTCTGGTGTATTGCAGGGTTTTGAAAGAAATACTAAAGAAAGAAAACGTTAGTAGCTCTGGACTTCTGTCCTGTTTCTTAGTCTGGCTGCACTGCAATCATAGCTCTGACCCGATAAGGTGCTGCAGTCAACTCCCTCCTTGCCTCTCCCAGCCCTTCCCCATTAAATTTTGAGGAATTCGCCTATTGGGAGGCATTACTCATTATCACTGCCATAAAAAAAGTGCCTCACAGTGGGGGAACCAGGAGGGAGATACCAGATCTCAGCACGGTAAGCTAAGCTCTCCCTTTTTTTTTTTTTTTTTTTTTTTTGCTTCTGTTTCAGTATAAACCAGCAACGCTGGCCCAGTGCCTGCATTCCTCTGTAATCGGTTGCCACAGCATGCTAAGATTGCTTTGAGTGAAGTAGATAAATATTCTACCTGCCAGCCAGGAGTACAAAAGCTGAAATAGGAAGGATTGGGGAATGCCAGATCTACTTGGCAAAATTTGATGTGTGTGTGTGTTTAAAAATACCTGGCATTGTCTTGTGTACTAAGTAATTTGAGACTTAAAAATGAAACCAGCCTCCAAGTTCAAAACTCTGAAAACCAGCAGCAGTTACTATATAGTGGATAAGGAGATCCATTCTCAAACAAGGAGGTTGTTTAATTCTGTAAAATGTGTGAGCCCGGCTGTGCATGGCAGCTTTAACAAGCTGACAAATATGAGGTTCAAGAGATTTGCATTACTTCGATAGCAACAGGAAGCTTTGTTATAAATGCTTATTTGTTGGATAACTGTGTTAAAAATTAACAAAAAACACCTAAGTGGGCTTGGATTACTTGTGAAGGCACTATGTGTCAGTAGGAGATATATATTTCGAAAAAAAAACCCAAAACAAACCAACAAACCCAACAGAACATCAAAAAAACTAGAACAAAACAACAAAACAAACCCAAAGGAGTACTCCACTTAAGAGCAAGCAGCTCTTTACCAAATCATCTTTCCCAAATCACACTCTACCCTGTTCCGTTTGACTCCCCCAAACTTGGTCATGGCTTGCACAGCTCCTGCTCCCTCTCAATGCAGGCCACCTTCCCTAGGCCTCCTGATGGGTATCCCCTTCACTGGCTTCAGCTTTCCAGCTTCCCAGTATGTTCCCCTTCATCTGAGGTCGGACACCAGCTGTCAGAACAGCACCTGCGCTGGTTCTTATCATTTATAGCAACGGGAATAGGCAGACTTACCTCTTTGCCAGCACCGTGAGTTAAAAGCTGGCACAACTGAGGAAAACAAGTGTATCACTTCGGTAGCTTCATGGCAGAAGGTTTAGCATGTGTTTGCATAGAAGTTGGCCTAGTATTGTCACCCACCATGTGATGGTGGAAGGAAGCTCTGCCTGCCCTGGTCCAGGGAGGTGTTCCATGCTGCCAGGGACCCGGCTGTCCAGCCAGCCGACAGCCTGTGGCTAAGCTTGGTGCTGAAGCTGCATTGCATGCTGACCGAGCGGCTGCTCCTTGGCTCTTTGGGAGCTTAATTGAATTAATTTGTTGAAAGGAAAGAACTGACTAAAAAATAGCCGCCACTGCGTTTGCGGTGGAAGGAAGACACAGGAGCATCTATATTAGATGAATGCTTTTCAAAGTGGTTTCCTTGTGGTCTCGTAGGCTGTGGTCTCTAGGTACATTTTAATCCTGTAGGCTGATGAAAACATTGCCTAACAGGGATGTAAAGATGTAAACGTTTAGATTTCTCTGGTCTAAAGTATGCACTGTTTAAATGCTGATGAAAAACCAGAAAGCACGGATTGTTTGCAAGTTAGGATGTGTCCTGTTGTATGTTTACTTTTGGGTTTTTTGTTGTTTTTTTTTTTTTTTTTGTCCTCCTTCACTGTGCATCAGAATTGCTTTCTTCTTATAAAATGAAGACACCTAAGCGTGTGCAGGGACTGGAAAAATGGCTAGCTATTTTGGGTGGCAGCATTGCTCTTCTTTTTTGGTGGTGTTTTGTTTTTGTTTTGTTATTTTTTTTGGTTTACCTATTCTCTTCGTTCAGGAGGAGGACTTGTGCAAAAGCTACATGTGGTCAGTGCCACTGCAGGTACTGGCAAACAGTTTGATCTTGTTGATAGAAGATAACAAATTGATGTGATCCTACATATCTTGAAGTCTCTGCAACAAACCAAAAGGGGAAGAAAGAAGTGTGTTTTGGTAAGCGCAAAATATAAATTTGCCAGGTAGTCATGAACAAGGAGGAAGATGAGATCAAGATGGAGGGGAAAGAATAGAAGAAAACTGTTCTTCCATGGTAGTTGTTTACAAAGTGCAGATGTTTGTAGGTTGGCTTTTCAAAGTATCTGTTTGCTTTTTCTTCTTGAAGACTTAAAAAGCCTCATATTTGTAAACTCTCTGGAGAAGTTCTTCCCCAGTCCCCTCACACAGCAAATAAACTTTGTACATGATCACTTTCAGTTTTGCTAGTCTGACTATGTAACAATTATGATTAAAGTATCAGGAGGTGTTTTAATTTCATCATGTTGTTTAGGTTCTGGCTCTGAGTTACAAGACTTTTGCAACACATTTTCAAGCTCTTTCCTACCTCTTTGAGAGGTAGAATTTTGTGTAATTCCTTCAAACAAACTAGCTTTGTGAGACTTTAGGATCTTCTGAGCTTGTGTTGTTCCTTGTTGTGTCCTGAAGGATAAAATGAGTACAACTATAGTGTCTACAAGATTTTTTTTTTACCTGTCTTTATAGCTTAAAGCTAGGTAACTTTTAATTTTTCTGATTGCTGTTGTGTTCCTTTTTTTTTTTTTTTTTTTAAGGAAGAATTGCTGTGGTTAGAGTTATTTTCTCATCTTCTCTTTTTCAATAGTATTCTGTAGTATTCTGTAGTTAACTGCATGATTTCCAGTGCTTTGTTATGAATTCCTTTGGGGACCCTAAGCTTTATAGCAGAGCAAGTCCTCTGTCATGCTTGAGGCATTTTATTTGAAAAGCTTATGGCAGAACATGGATTATAAAATGCATTAAGCATGAATATATGGAAAACAGTTCCATGAAGTCTGGGGCTTTAAAGCCTGAAAGAAAAGTCTGGTTACAGACAGAAAATTCATGGTAATTCCAAAGATTGTTTTTTGTTTGTTAACACAAATTACAAGATGTACTTTCTTCTGAGATCTGAATGTTTCTCCAACAGGAATGTTTTCTTGCAAGAAATATGGACTCCATTTTGTTGCTGCCAACAATGAAACTTTTTTTTTTTCCCAAGTTTGAATGGAATACAGTCCATGTTGTGTTAAAAAGCAGATTGAGTAATGACCATCAATGGAAAGTATTAGTTAACAGTGCAAAACTTTAATTTGGATTTGCCTAGTATGGGATCGAGAATTCTGATCAAAATCTAGTATATAATTAAAAATTACTTAATAACCTGTGCGAGTTTGCCAGCTTAGTACCATTTGCAGCAGAAGACTTTTGTCATCAATCTTGGTGGCTACTGCTTACCTCCTTCTGAGGTTTGGGAAAGCAATAAAAACTGTTTTAGCTACTGTCTGAGTGCTATTAGAAATCTTTAACAGTGATGATGGGCAAATACACAGTTTTGGTTTTGATATTGGGAGACCTTCTGATATTGCATATGGGTAAACTTGTGAAGACATCACTACTAATGGCTTTATTTTATATCTGATTACTTCAAATGAACCTCAGGCAGCTGGAGATCTTAGCACTTTCAAACTTTTCACAATTTTATTCATTAAATGTGTAGATGAGGTAGAATTTCATTGAAAACACAACATTATTCTAAGGTGGGAACTTCACCGGTGCAGACTTGGCATACTGCTATGTGGTGATGTTCCGAATTTGTTTCTCTTGCTCTTTATTTTTATCTTCGCTTTTTATGCTGTTTTCAAGTGGCAGGTAGATTTAACGATCTTGATCAGCTACTCTACTGTGCCCACGCAAGAAGGAAGCCTCAGTCATCTGTAATCTCAGGCTACTTTTCAGGTTTTTTAACAATGCATCACTGAAATTAGTGTGGAATTGCCATTTTCTTTAAAAGTGGAGTTTTTCTGTAGCATTAATGCTTTCGTGGCCATGATTAAGGTGTTTGTTCTCCTTCTCTTCCCCCCTTGGCAATGGATGGCAATCACCACTGTTAGCAGCATCTATCTGACGTAGCAGATCTAAGCTCTGTTCCGTTCTTTTCTAGGAACTCTCTTCAGTTGTGCTATCGAAGTAAGTTGTGCTGTAAGTTATTAGTCACAATCCAGGTACCTACAATATGCTGCCTGCTCTTCCAAGTCTTTAAGAAGTATACTTTGGCAATTACTTCAGTCATGATCCATGTTCAGTTTGGAGAGGAGGAAAGTGACCTGTTTGCAAAACGCTGTTAGTGGCAAGATGGTTATATTCAACACGAGGCTGTGCATCTGTACTCTCTTCTGTCTACAAACTACTTCTTTCCCACTCCTTAAAAAACAGCTTAAACTTCTTTAAAGAAAGGATGAAATACGAGGTATGATAACATCAGTCCTGTTGAAAAGAATGACATGTTTGGTAACTGTAGCTTTGACATGAAAAATGTGATATGTTAATCAGACACAAAAATTGTAGAAAGAGATATTTTCTTGGACTGATTAATATATAGGAAAAAAATTACTTTGGGCATGCGGTTGAGATAAGAGAAGAAGCTTGTTTTGGAAAGTTTTGTGGGGTTTTTTTTTGTTGTTTGTTTGGTTTTTTTTTTTAAACAGCTATTGGAGTCAGCGCAAAAGAGGTATTATTAGCTGTAAGCCATGATTTTTTTATTTACAGGCCAACATGCTGCATTAGCAAATAAAATGTCATTTCAATGTAGATCTTCTAATATAGGTCTTTTAACTTATAGATAGTCACTTTGAACTGTTGTCCTGTATCAGAAAACAGCATTTCTCATGTAGGGAACATGATATGGGGACTTGATGCTTTCTGACTTCCTCAGCAAAGTTTTGTCACTGTGACCACTCAAAAGCAAAATTTCTGTTTATTTGATTTACACTAATCTTTGCCTTCTCTAGTATTGACCTGCAAGCCTAGTGGATAGTGTGACATTTGTATGGGTAGTTCCTGTTTTGCTTTAATGTTTGGGGTTTTTTTTTCTGTGGTTTTTAAAATCAGTAGAAGTAACACAGGCAGTTTGTAGACTGCTTGACTAGTATCATACTGTGGATATAGTTGAACACTAGAATTTCCCCTTTAAAACTGTTTAGGATGTATCTGTTTTAATCCTTAGAGCTTTTGGTTATTTTTTTTTTTCTACATCTCTTCCTAAATCTGTAATGCAGATTATTTAAATTTTGTTTAATTATTACAACTTTACTAGGCAGTAAAATTGACATGATGGTTCTCATCTGTCATACAATAGTTTCATGAAATACAGTTTTTATTGCCTGCTAATAGAAGATGAGGTCTTTTTGTATTTAAAATTTGTCATGGTAATTAACTTGATACCTGGAGTTTCAGAACATTTTACTAGCATATCTTTGTAAAATCCAGTGGTGTATGCTTACTTATTTATTTTTGAAAATTTGAGGGCATAAATTATTTGTATATAAACCAATGGCATTATTTGGTTACCCAAATACTGTAGGTGTGGACACAGCTTCACATTTGATTATTTGGTTTTACAACGTGGCAGTTACTTTAAAAAAAAAAAATCTTTATATACTTCAGTCTGTCCTGAACTATTCAAGGGAAATGTTGGTAGTTGGACACTGCAATGCTCAGCTTTCACTTTTACTCAGCTTTTCATGTTCTTCCACTCTTCAGTGTTTTTAACATAAGACACTACCAAGCTGGGGAAGGTGAACTTTGACTTTCAGTCTGCAGTTTCTGATTTGAGTTCATGCAACTTTGTTTGTAGCCCCCAAAAGGTGTTATTTAGGGAATTAGTTAGTGATAGCTCTTGCATTTTTTGGTAAGCCAGCTTTCTTTTGTGCCATGGTGCTGTTTAAAGCTGAGGGAGGTGATAGAGGAAGCCGTAGAGTTCCTGAATGCTTCGATTGGCACAGTGCAGGAAATGGACCAACGAGCTGCTATTGCCCTGAACGCACTGGCTTAAGGTATTATTTTATAAATGAGTTCTTAAAAAAAAACATCATAAAGATCTTTTGCATGAGCAGTAAAAACTACTGAAAGTGTGAAAGCATTACAAGTGTGTCTTGTTCTCGTCTGTATTTTAAAGTATGTGAACAGAGTAGGGAGCAGGTCTCTGCTGTCAGGTCAGTTGCTTTTTCCTTCCATTTGTTTTTCTTGTCTGACTCATTTTGCATGCGGTAGATGATATCTCTGTACTAGTGCGAATCCAGCATCTAAAGTCTTATAGTAATGCTTCACAGTGTGTAAGATGACACACTGGATTCTGCCATGACTTAGCTGCATGGTTTAATTCTGTGTACATCATAGCATCAGTGAAGTTGATGTGACCAGATTCACACACTTGAAGTTTGAAGAGTCATTCATACAATCTAGTTTGATCCTTTGCAAATGTGACCAAAAGTATTTTCCTCAGAAGCTGGGTTAAAGCATGTTCAAGAATCCAAGTACTGAAATTGATGGTCAGTATTGTTTTTCTACCAGTAAGCTCTTCTAGAATTTAATTAGCTGTAGGTTATCTGATTTTAAGATGAAGTTTTCAGATAACCAGTCTTACTGTTGAACGTGTTGGTGAGAGGCTGGGGTAATTCTTTTTTTCCTCACATGTCAAGACTATGACGATGTAAAGAATACAATTATTTTGGCCAAATAATCTCTATCAACCTATAATAGCAGCCTGTCCTGCTTTCTTGCTAGCCAGTCTCTGTCCTCTTAACAGTGAGAACTGTTGGTATGCCTGAAGCTGTGCACATTTTAAGACTTCGCAGGCAAAAATTTGTAGGATTTAGGCAATGCGAAACTTTTGAAAAAAGGAGAGGAGGAAGAGGTATCTCAGAGAAGTTGAGGTAGAGTGTCTCTAAAACTTGTTTCAGAATGAGTATATATATATATTATATAAATACAGAACAAACATTTGACATGAATATTTCTTTTTTAAGGATAATCCATCTACTTTGTCACTGTAAGTGAGCTCTGCTTTCTGTAATTTAACCAATATTAATGTATAATGCATAGTCTGAGGAGAGTAAAGCCTTTCCTGTTACACCTGTACAGTATTTTGAGAGCACTGAGCCTGTAATTAAGTCACTCTCTGCCATCCATTGAGAGACTGGATGGTCCCCAACAGAAGTGCTGTCTCCAGTCCAGCTGCATAGGTGTATGTACATACCAGGCAGCAGAATTGAAGTGAGAGTGGGTGGCTTACTGTGTTGCATGGCTTATCTGCACCAGGTATTGGCAGCTTCTCGCAGTGCCTGCATTACCTTCGGTATGTTACTGCCTTAGTGGGATCTTAGGGACATGTCAATCTACATACAGTGTAATGCTAGAATTAAAACTCGGTCTTATTTCCTCTCCTTCCCACCTCCTCTAGTCTGTCTTCAACTTTCATGTGTGGTCTTGCTGAATCCAGAGTTCAAAATAGCTGAATTTTTCTTGAAAACACTTTGCAATACGAGTTTACCAGAGATATCTTCTAATGGAAAGCTAAAGGAAGTGCAGGGAAGGCTTGCAAAGCACTTAATAATTCAATCTTATGTGCTAATTAAGCACCTAACCTCTTGTAGTGGTGTGGGGATTTTTAAAAATTCATTCAACTGTGTATATTGGATTTTCTTCTTAGAGTTGATGACTACTGAGCAGTAGGTAAGTACCTGATTTCTAGACGTAGGAACAATCCAGTTTATCTACTTACTGGCTTTAAAAAGTAAAATAAAGAGTTAGGTTCCAATTTTGTGGAGGTTAGCAAAGGAAAGAGTATTCAAAATCAGTTGTGGTTTGGTTTTTGTTTTTAAATTGAGGCTTTTTTCCTTCTAACTACCTTCATTGAAACTAAAATGCTTTCAAGTACATTCTAAGAAAGCAAATAGAGATGTCATCTTATATACAGTCTACCCTGAAGGCTTGTTTGTGGATGAAGTCCAGCATAAAGAGCTGTCAGATGAAGAAAAGGTATCATTATATTTTACTACGGAAGAATTTTTTTCTTTAGTTTGTTCTGTACTAGTTCTGGTAAATATTGGACTGGCAATATGTGCAAGAATATATGGTAATATAGGTATTTTCATACCTATTTAAGGTATTAGTTTTAAGTGCCTATGCTTGCAATTATTTTTTTTTTTTGTACTTAATGGACTAATTTACTGTAAAGAATCTCTGCCAGTAAGATCTGTTTCTCTGTAAAACTTAAGGTGATAACTAGAATGACTGAAACCTTGTTGATGCAATTTTTGATAACATATTCTCACAATGTTTTGCTAGACCTATTCATTATTTATATGGCAGGTAAATAATTTTGCTGTGTGGGAATATATCACAGATGTTAGCCACTGGAAGCAAATATAAGGAAGATGAATCTTTAATTCTGTTATGTTGATTTTAATTTTGGGATTAGAAGCTTCAGTTGTAATGATACTGATGTCTAAAGAGTGACAGTTGGTAAACTTGCAGCTACTGCTTTGGAGATTGTGTATGTGTCTACACTCACACAATTTTATTCAATTTCTGAGAAGATACTGCAAGAAATCTTTTATACTTTGTATCTCAATTTGGAAGTATTTTTACACCATAAGCTATAATGCTTAATCATCTTAGACTTTAATGCTCGTTCTGTTTTTATAGTTTAATTGATTTTTGTCAAGTAATGCGAAGTTTCATCATGTTGTGATACTTCTGGCTTCCAAATTTGCTTTCTATATAACTTATGATCAATACGACAGGAAAAATTTGTGGGAAATAACTACGGATAAGGAGCAAGTGATAACCTGCACATGCTTCTGCTCAAAATGAAGTTTATATTTCACTGTGGTTGTTACTTTAGTAATGCCCTGTAATTTGTATGGAAATGTGCAAATATTGTATTGTGGTTAAATACCTCATAGGATTTTTGAATCCCATGGGAGTTTTGAAACTCATGGCAGTTGAATTTTATATTAATGGAGAGACACCTAGTTTGTCATTGGGAATGTAGAAAAGATAAAGCATTTTCTCTGTAAAAGGTAAAAACAGAAGCTGATTTTCATAGGTGTTGAGTTAAACTTTAGTCGTCTTTTTGGAAAATCTGACTGGATAAGTTAACCCTCATTAAGATACACTGCTGATAGATGTGGCTTTGAATTCATAACTCCATGGGATGAATAATCAGAATATAGATGATTACAAAAATTTCAGGTTCACTAGGGTTGGTTTTTTTTCTGAGATAATCTGGGAGATTATTTTAACCAGCAAATAGGGAAAGTTGGTGCATGCTGAAGAGCGTTTCTGTTGGTTGTCTAAGGGCTTTAGATTAATAAAAAGGCACCTTTGATTTTTTTTTTTTACCTTTTTGTATTCCCATTTACTTTATTTCATGTCTTTAAATAAAGCAATAAGTAACCAAAAAATGTAACTGTTATTGAAAGGATGTATAAGACTTGGCCGTGTCTGTAGTACTAGAGCTTTTCCCTTTTCCCTTCATTGTCATGGGAGGTCACTCAGACAACGAAAGTGGGTTAGAAGCACTATCCTTTCATAATGACATTCCCACAGACTCTGCAATATTTACGATTTTTCAGAGCCCAACGTGGAACTATACATTTTCAGTCATGATTGTAAAGAAACTTTGAGAACACTTAGAGTGCAGTAGTCCCCTTCTAGAAAAAAAAAATATGAATGCACCCACTTGCAGGAGTAGAAATATCCCCATTTACCCAATGAAATGGTGGTAATGAATGATTTATTTATAAAAAAATAATAATTATTCACAGTTATACATGGTGTGATGATATGTAGAAGGTCCTTGAGTATATACTCAGCGAATCTGCTCTTGATTTAATTCTTCTGTAACAAACACGTTAATGGTATTTATACTGAGAATTAGGTCATAATTTTCTTTACCAACAATTCCAAAGTGAGTTGGAAAGAAGTTAAATGCTGGCATGGAAAGGTCTTTTAAAAAGTCAGTCTTCAATTCAAAAGGTGAGGAAAACACGATATTTTTGTTCCGCTTGACTGCAGCGTTATTGTAGGAGAAGGCATGCATAACCAAACTTGTCTAGAAATGTGTTTAATGTACTTGGAAAACATTAACTTCTTTCTGTAGCTGTGTTGTCTCTCCTGTGAGGTTGCATGGTTTGATTATGGGATAGAATTCCATGTGTTTGTTTTATACCTTAGGTTGAAAATAACTCTGTTTTGGGCGTGGTTTTGTTGGTTCTTTAATTAAAATATAACTCTCAACTTTCAAAGATGCTTACTTTAGGGACAGGGGAATAATTGTTAAAGTATTCACTTATTGATAATGTTCAAATTTGTCTTATAAAACAAAATAAAAAAAAACTATATGAATTCACCTCCTGCCTGAGGCTGCTAAGTGGGAGCTGGGATTTGCATGTAATGGCTGGTACTGGTTGCTGGAGGCTGGTCGGTGGTGTTTAGACATGGCGTCTGGTCTTGCCTGAGATCTCATTGACTTCACGCCTGTGTCAAAAGCAGTTGCCACTGCAGATTGCTTCATGTGCTTTCACGTACCCCTTTACATTGCACTGGAGTTGAAAAGTCGTTTCAGTAACGTGGGCCTATTTAAAATATGGCTTTAAACACGGGTCACATGTGGAGGAAATGTAGTAGAGCAGGTGCTAATAACTCAGCTGCTCACCTCTCTTCTGTTCTCCTTCCCTTGCCCTTTAGAGTAGGGATTCGCGAAGCTGTTTGTTTACAGACTTACTGAGCATATGGCATGTTAAACTGGGACATGCAAAATGACTTAGGCTGGTGCTTGTGGTGTGACACCTGTAAAATGGCTCCTTCGGGAGCCTGCTGCCTGCAGAGTGATGTTGAAGGCCACGCAGGTGGGAAGTTGAGAGTGGGGCTTTCTCTACTTGGGACTCCCAGCTGGTGGCAGTTTTCTGGGGCTTGATTAAGCCATTTGAGCTCCAGTTGACTAATGGCTGTGGTGTCCAAACACTCAGCCATTTATCCCGGCCTTGGCACAGTTCCCATGGTCAGCTGGCTCCATCAAGGACAGCCTTGGCTGGGGCTCTGGGCATGCTGTAAACACAAACTGTGAACTCTGATTGTGTTACAGATTTGATTTTGCATAAAACTGTAAAAATCAAGGCATTCCATGTTTTCGTTTGTGAACTTAGTGCAAATTGGTCACGCTAGCAGGCTTGAATTTCTTGTGATGAATTTCTGAGTTACTGTTTCAGTTGAGGCGTCAAGTATATAACCTGAAGATATTACAACAAATGTAACTGAAGAACTAGCATAAAAAGCAACTGTAACTTTGATGTAAAACTAAGCACCTCTCTGATTTTATGAAGAGCAGTATGTAGGTATGTGTTACTGTTAGTTCCTGGATAGCTTCTGCGGATGGTGGGAGACACACTGTTAGCAGGTTTATGACATCAAAAAGAGCGGGTTTGACTTGCTGGGGGACACATGGAAGTACAGCAGTAACAACACATATTGTACAATCTCTTTAATAGCATTCACAATTCTCAATATTTTGTGAAAGACTTCAAAATGGAATTTCATTGTTGTTGCTGATAGCTTTATGGTGAAATTCCTGTCATCTCTTGTGTCTAGTTGACAGCGTTCAATGGAGACTTAAGATTGGGTTTAGAGAGTCTAATGTGGTTTATCAGGGGCAACGGTTGAATTTCCTGTAGAAACTGATACATAAGTGGAGAAGAAATATTAAGGGTTCAAGTTATGAAGAACATAGGGGACCATAATCTGAAAATTAAACCTAGCCTACCAAATCTACCTCAAGTATGGGCTAGGTTATCCAGATGACATACTCTGCTTTCTAAAGAGAAGGAACGTAATTACTTGTGCTGCTATGCACAGCCAGTTAAATAAACAAACAAACAAACAAAAACTAATCAATTTGTTTATTGGGGTTTATTTTTTCACAGTTATAAAAGAGTTTGGGTTTGGGAGAGTTTTCTTGGTTTTTGGGTTTTTTTTTTCTGTATAGCAAGCATATATATATAATTGTTATTGATGTTATTTTATCAGCTTCTGTATTTGAAGCTTGAACAAGTGAGTAGCAAGATCTAGCTATATTGTAACACTTGAAAAAATAGTGCTCTGCTGGAGAGTGATTAAGATTAGATATCAAAATTTCTGCAGGGTCTCCAAGCATGGCTTGACCTGCAGCGTGCTCTGCACTAGGAGGGCAGGGGCTGAGCACAATTCTGTTGCTTTCTCCAGGCAGATTAGGAGCTGAGCACTGGAGACTCCTATGATCATTGCTCTCTGCTGAAGAAAAGGAATGGTGGAAGTGTAAGATAAGAAGCAATGGGGATGACAGGTGAAATAAGTTGGGGAACATGAGCAGAAGGGTCAAATAGCATTTTCCCGAGAGCAGAGAAGTCTGTAAGCTCCCAGAGTGTTAGGCGTCGCAATGCAGACTGAGCCGTGAAGGCCAGGCTGAAGTTTTGAATCTGGCTACCAAAAAACTTTTCCCATCTAGTAGCTGGCCCACAGCAAAGACTGACTTTCTCCTTTTACTCATCAGTGGACTAGTGGATAGAGAGCTATTTCTGCAAGTGCAAAGTGGGATTTTTGTCCTCTGAGGGTGGAAAGGGAAGAAAAGACTGTGCAGTGTAATTTGTGTAGTCACCTGGCTTTTTGGTGAAAGATGAACATGGTGCTGAATAAATAGTTTAAAACTTAGCTGCTAGGAAGTTGGAGAATGTGAGATTTAAGTCTTCATATGTAGTTGTAATCTGTCTTCATCATTTTGTATGTCCTTGATAACTGCATGTTTTATTTGGCAACAACCGTTCCTGAATAAGAAAGCCTATTTTCAAGTTTAAAAAAAAAAACAAACCCAAAAAAACCATACTGTGATTAACTGCTGACTGTATATTAAGAACAACTTCAAAGCAATAGGAGTGTACAGTGGTTTATACGTGAATACAGTTCAGAATTCACCTAAAGATCACCTCTCCCTTTTTTCCCTCCTTTAAAAACGGAACAAAACAAAAAAGCCAACCAACCAAACTTTGAGAAAGAATAGGAAAATACGGCTGATCTCCTAGGAAGAAATACCATGTTCTGGCTAAATAAATGAGTCTTGGCAACTTACAGTTTTTATTAGCAAATATACAATAGCAAACTGTCAAGTGGGTGACAAAATAAGTATGAGAGAATACTTATTGAATGCTTTTGTGTATCTGACCTCTGAGTTTTCCGTGAGAAGGGAATTGTTTTAGCTGCTTCTAAGTATAGATTACACATTGTTACGCAAGGATGGATCACTGAACTGCTTTGTTGCCTTCAGTGCTCTGTACAATTTTGAATCTCATGGCTCTTCATGCATTTCACATTTGCTTTTTGTAGTGATGTGTGAGTAGAGATGATGTTTCACAATTTTGAATTATTTTATTCTGAGTTGTTCAGTTTCTTTAGCTGCTTAAAGGCAAAGCCAGTTTATGTTTTAGGACAGATACATAAGTAAGGGGAGATTTCAAAATAGTCCTGATGTTGGTCCTGCCTTGCTTGGCCATCAGTCTAGGAAACACTCATATTATGCAAGTCTTTTTGTAGCCGGCCTCTAACTAGTGAGGTATGATTTGGTAATTGGTATGGTAATTAACCTGGAAAATGATCCTCTGCTTCTCTTGCCAACTGGCTTTATATGCTGTGATGTTAATTGGTAAATTGATCCAGTGAAGAGAGGTTTGAAATGTTTACAGGCTTGACTGTATTTAATTCATTTCTTTTTTCAATGAATGCCTTTTTTTTTTCTCTTTAGTGGGGTTTGGGTTTTTTTTCTTTTTTTTTTTTTTAATTTTATTTGTGAAAACTAGTTTTCAGAGTTTTGGCATTCATGAAGATTTCTCAAAAAAAAAAAAAAAGAAAAAAACCAAACTCCAACAAAACAACTTCTTTTTTTTTTTTGTGGGATATTCTTCTCAGAAATAAATTTCTAGGTTTGTGGATTTATGTATGCTAGGCTGTAAAATATTGACATGCTTTTAATGGTAATTCTGGCTGCCTTACATATGGTGTTTCTATATATATTCCTGAAACAAAATGCTATCTGACAGGATGTGATCTGCATTAACTCAAAACTGTTTTGTCACTTAACAGTAAATAGAATTGTTTTATTGTAACAAAATTTGTATGGTAAATATAGAAAAATGTAGGAAATCTTTAAGGAGGTAAGGGATTTACTAATTAGAGATTATAAAAACTTGATTTGACATTGCCTTCCTGCTTTATAGTAGGTGTTTAGGTTTTATACTGATTTCAACTAAGGCAATGGCCCATGCATAAGCTAAGCATACGCTGCAGGGATTACCTGTGATTCTCTTTAGAATGTTCAAGTTTAGAACATGGAAGCCCCTCCGTGTATGCATCTGTGTTCTGGTTTACAATGTGCTAGTTTTACAATTTATTCTTTTCTGTAAGAAGCATTTGTTACTGTAGGTATTTGGCATATAATGAGGTCTTCATGATGTTGTGAGTTTCTCTGAAAAAAAGATAGATGAAACATAGTGAATTATAAGAACTGTTATTAAACATAATTTTTGTTTTATAGGTTATTCAGCAATAGTTATGAACTCCCGTTTACGAGCCTTAGGTGGGAGGATAAATAACATACGAGCATCAGAACTACCAAAAGAGAAAACTCGATCAGAGATAATCTGTAATGTCCACTTTTTGGATGGCTCAGTACAAAGCTTCAAAGTCAACGTAAGTTTGGAAAACTAATTTTTTTTTTTAAAATAAGTAGAAATTTGTTTGAAAGCTGAAGATCAAATGTGGGACCCTGAGGCATGGGATTTCCAAAAGATGTTGAAGATGTAGCTTTGCCATTACAAATTGCAGAATTACTGGTTGTGAAATGGATTTATAAAGTGCTATTTTAGTTTTCTTTGAAGTCAACCAACTGAAATGTTATAAAATCATGGCATGTAGATTGTATCTGGAAAAAGATCTTCTGCATGATGTGGGAACCATGAAGAAACAGATCTAGTGAACATTGTCAGCTATGAATAAGTAATTCATATTTAAAAGGGACTCCCAAATTTGTGTGTGTTCCTTCTTTTCTCCCGTCCAAGGACTGGTAGTGCTAAAAGGAGGAGGCCTTATAAACTCCTGTAGTGGTGTCAGTACGTATTTTCTGAAATGCAAAGATTATGTAAATAGCGAAGACGGGCTTAGTAGGACCATTCTGTTTAGTCTTTTGTACTTCATTGTAGTCTCTTTGTCTGGGAGGAGGGAGGGGAAGAGTGTTAATGGAGGCTTGTAATCTACATTTTTACTGTATTTTATTCTGTAAAGATCTTGATTTATAACCTTCAGTACTGATTTAAAATACTAGTTAATTTTAAAATGAAAATAAAGGAAATACCTTCAGTCCTCAATCACTTTTCAGTAGAATTATCTGGTCATGCAGTAAAACTGTGGATGAATTTAAGTATAATCATGTGAATTTGTGTGTAGGATACTTGTTTTATCCAATTTGCAGTATTTGAGAAGCAACATTTTACAAACGGTGTTGTTGGATATCTTAGATTATAAAACACTTTCTTACAAGAGATTCAAAACTTCACCTGACAACTATATTTTCCCTAAGTATTACAGTTCTCTTTGCAGACTGATCTTATTTTTCAAATTTGTGTGTTGGATATTTATTGAAATAGGAATTATTTGGTAGATAAGCAGATTATTTTCATTCTAATATATGCAGAACAGAATTAGTCCCATATTTTAGTATATATTTTATATTCTATATGTATGTATGTTTATACACATAGACCTGTGTGTATGTGTATATATATATATATTAAGTAGGTAATATTGAGGAGTGGGGTACAAGGAGAGTAGGTATACAAGAGTAAGAGCAACACGTTAGTGTACAATTTCCGTTGTTAGTCTCCAGCATGCCCTATAGGATTGCCTTGTCTGTCAGCAAGCTAGCATAATTGCTCTTCCCCCCCACGCAAGGATCTTTGAAAAATGAGGAATTTAAAACTTTTTCAAATCTGTGCTTAGTAGTGTATTTTTCCCTTGCAAACAAGTGCTTCTGCAGTTTTAAATTTGGTGCTTGGCCTGAAGTCCAGCACCGTACAAGTGAACTTTGCTTCTTGTTTTATCCTTTAAGCAGTGAGTGCAATATGATAAATGGGAACCATTTTGAAACTCCAGACCCAGCTGACTTCTGTCCCTGCCTTCAGTGTACCCCCAGGGTATCCCTGCTGGTTACCTCCTTCATCCAGCAATCAGGAGGGCCTCCTTTACTGCACCTATAATGCTGAATTGTCATGGGGTAATGCAGGACTCATTATTGCTTTATTAAAAAGAAGCGGGAAGTGCGGCTACACCGGTATTTTGCAGGCTAACACAAGGAAGAGGTTTACCGGAAGATGCAAGTTCTTTGAGTACTGAGCTTTCATACCAGTACTGAGGGAGCCTGCGCTTATCTGCGGGGATGGCTCTTCCTGATTATCCAGCCTTGATATCTGACTAAGAGCAGACTTTGCTGCGCTCTGGTTATTGCACAAGATCTAGCTCTCAAAAGAGTTTGAAGCCAGCTGTGCAAAATTTGTATCCAAGTTCTGATTACATTAACAGAAAAATTCAGCTTCGTAAAGTTAGTGCCTGATTGTGCGTGTGTTTTTGTTTTAATTGCCAACATCATTGAGTTTTATGTCTGTGAGCAAAGAATAACTTAAGTCTGTGGTCAGTCTGGGAATCAACTGGCATGTGTTGGAGGAAAATCAGTTTTACTCTTAACAGAATTTCCCCACTAGTGCAACAGTTTCTGTGTTGCTTTAGAGAAACTGTTTCTCGTATCAAGACATTGATTTATAGATCTGGTTTTGCTCCAGACTTTATCAGTTTCTGGATGCCAGGTCAATTGATAATTCCCTGTTTTTAAGAAATTAAATATGCATGTCACATGGCATGATTATCCATAAGAAAAATTAACAGCAATGTGTTTAATAATGTAGTAATACGTTATTAAAATGAAGGTACTTTCTGAAATGGCTAGACATAGATACAAGATACACGGATAAAAAGATAAACTATGCCTTGTGAATGTTGTGAATATGTTTTCTAGTTTTTTACTTTCTCAGTTTTTGCTGCTATTGCTGAAACCTGTTGATTTTTTTCTCTCCTGAGTTTGGAGAATTGGAACTAAACAGGATCACCCCTTTTAAAGCATAGGTTGTAGTGTTTTCTCTTTAAAAGATCTTCAATGTATCACTGGAAAACTAAGGCTGGGAATCGCTCAGGGTTGTATGTTTGTGGGCTAGTGGTACCCTGATTGTGATTTATTAAAGTTTACATATATGTTACACTTTGAACTAATATTAGGCTAATATTCATGTGTACATAAGTATACTTTACATTCACAGACAGGATTATACTTTTCTACCACAAGTACTGGAAAGTGAATGGAGAAAAGCAAAATACTGGAGGCTTGGCCTTTGTCCATTAAGTAGCATAAATGGAATCAAAGACTTCTCCCATTCTAATGACAACAGACTGAAAAATAGTGAGCATTGCTTTGTCATGTACCTGCTATCTGAACACAGAATTCTTACTGCAAGAGGATTTCTATCTTTCAAAGGCGTAGGGGGATTATATAGAAAAATAACATCAAAGAAAAATCAAGGGTAAGAAGAAACTTGGGAGATATTTGCTTTGAGTTTAAGCAAATAAATATTCTTAAGTTGTCTTTTCTAATATCTTGTTGGCACTGCACTGGTGCTCAAGACTAGTAAATTTGATGTGGATTTAAATTTAATACAAAGATGATTGATTAAATAGTCTAAACTTACAACCTATTGACACACTGTAAAGAGCAACTTACGTATTTTGAAATTTTGAACTAGTATTAAGTGACAGCTTTAAAATGATGGTAGAACATTCATGGTATCTCCAAATGCTAAACCTTTTAGAGAACTGAGAGAATAGAGATATTACTTTCTTTTCATTCTGTAGCAAGAGGATCTTTACAGAGCCCACACAGCTGATTTTCATCAAACTTTGTAAGCAAACTGCAAGGGCTTATGAAATTTTCAAAGGTATAGCTAGAGGTCTCTTTATCATTCTGCTAGATGGTACTTTGTTTTCCCAGTGGTTCTACCTGTAGCAGTGTGAATGAAAACCAAATATCCTAAAACTGGACAAAGGAAGAAAGTGAATTTTGCTTGTGGAAATAACCTGAGGAACTTTCTGTCTATTCAGAAAGCTGAAGATAGCTGCATAATTTGAATCCTGTGAATTTGTTCTTATTAAGCACTTATCCCAAAGAATATCAGTAGCCTGACAAGCTGTAAATAAGGACTTAATTTCATTAGAGCAGTGCCATTTTTCTCCTGAATTTTTTTACTTTGGCAGAGTAGTGAAGTGATAGACATTTTTGTTCATTATTTTTATTTAAAGGTGTTTATACTACAGTTTTGATGAATCTGAAATTTGTATTGATGGTATCACAAAGAGTTAATCAGTGTAACCTGTGGTATGTGCTGTTCTTAAGTCATCATTATCAAGTAAGTCCCCATGGGAGTACAGACAGACACATTCCACTACATTGTTTACAGTCCAAATAGAAATGTACGTTAACTCCGCAAGGGTGAAATGGTCTTTCTTGTCTTTCCCTCATTACGTGTTTCAGTATTTAGATGGAACATCCAAAGTTCAGGCAAAAAATAGAAGGTGCACGTAAGCTAAGAGCTGGAAATGTTCTTTCAAAAACACATTTGACGTAGTCTTGACTACACTTGGTACCAAGGGTTGCACTTGATTTTAATTATATCCAGGTTTTCTTGAAGCCTCCAAAAAAATTTCAGTTGTTTGAATTCTGTGATAAGGTTAATTCATTTCTGTCTCTGATGTTAGCTCTGTCTTGTTCTAAGTCTATAATGCATAAGATTTCCACATGGGGAAAATGTTAGTATCATTCCTAATATATACAGAATGTGCTCAGATACCGTGTTTGGGTGTGTTTAATAGGTGTATATTGAGCAATAATGCAAATTTATTTGTAACTTTTGGTATAAACATGCAGGAATTTTCTGTTATTGCTCTACTTTGACTCATTTACCAGGAATTACCACTTGGGAGGTATGCCTCTCAATTTCCAGTAACTGACTTTTGTGAAGGGATAAAACTTACCTCTGCATTGCGTTGTCTTTCTGAGTTGATGCTTACATCTTAGTATCTGTGATTTTTGCTTTTAGACTAGTTGACTTTTAGTAATAGGCTTTCCTTCTAGAAATAAAATAAATAGGCAGTAATGATGAGAAAATTTGCATGACTTGGAATTCAGATCATAAGGAAAGGAATGGTTTTTCTTCTCTACCATCTCAGTTAAGCTGCTTCTTCCAGTATTTGAGAAAGAACATAATTGTTACAATCAACACCAACAATTACTATTGTTATGTTTAAAATAAAGGGCAGAGATATGAGTCTAACAGGTTCTTTTGGATCGTGGATGTGAGTTTTATAATTTTAAACCACTCAGCAAAACACAGTGATGCAGAAGTATTGGATGTTTGTCAACTAAGTTTTCATACTGGATATTGTTTGATAATACAAGGCAGTTTAGTGCTGATCTGTGTCCCTGCATGTTGAAGGAACTGCTGTATGAAGTTACAGGCTGGCAACAAATATTTACTTTCATATTGAGGCAGATCAGTATACTCTATGACTGGAAGACAGTAAGACAGCGTGAAATTTGATGATGCCTTTCAGGACAGTGAGAAAGTGATCTGACCTACAGCAGACTTGTTAGTCTTAGCCCTTCATGGGGCTGGCTTCGGAGCCTGGCTTCGGAGTAAATGCTGAAGGAAAGAATTAGTGGAGGGGAGATTTTTTCCAAAGTTAGAAGTGGAATGACTAAGCTCATGTATATGTTTGTTTTAAATCATGTTTGAGGCGGAGGAAATGCATTAGGTCAAAATTCTGTGGGCTTAGGTAAATATTTTGTATGACCTTTATAAAGGAAAATACTGTGCTGGAGTGTATGGTATTTAGAAGAGTTACGGGATGGGCAGGGAGTTGGCTCTAAAGGTGGCAGTAGATCTTGCTGAAAAGGAGATGATAAACAGTGCAAGGACATTAATAGAGTTCTTGACTGTCAAATTTCATTAACATGTTGCTATTGGATCTTTTTCAGTAAATCAAAAATGTAAGGTTTGAGGCAATATTAACAATTTAAAAAGATGCAGGAATATGAGGTAGCAGATAGGTTATCTTGAACAAAGTAATTGCAGTGAGGGAAATAGTAGTGTAAAATAATAGCTTTTATAAGATGAGGTAATGGGTTTTTTTAAGCTCCATTTTCAGCTTCAAACAGTAAAGGAGAACACTGGTAGTTTGCAGGCTGAGCTGCTCATGTCTTACCCTTCTGAAAAAGGTGAACACTGTTATGCATCAGGCAGGAATCTTCAGCCAGTATCAAGAAAGTATTAGCAGTGTTAGTCTTGGCATTAAGGCCACCTCCCAGGGAATGTCACATGTGGATCCTGGCTACTTGCAGATGGAAGAGGGAAGTTCTAGTCAGGCAGGCACAGAAAGTACAACTAGGATGCTCTGCGGAAGTCTGGACCTAAGGAAAGAAGAGGCTGTTCTGTTTATTCTAGCTGAACGAAATCTTGGATGCTCTGAATAAGAGCATCAAGTGATTAAATAAATTCCAGGAAGAGTAAAGGACAGAGTTAGCAGAAGAGCAAACAAATAAGCTGTGTGTAAAACTTGTGTGGAAATTAAAAGGAAGTGTAGCACTTTGTTCAAACTCATAGCAGTATTGGGACCAAAGGACACAGGGTGTTTGGTGGTGAATGGCTGTTAGAGGCTAAATTAGGAAAGGATGACCTCAAAGAGCTCATGCAGGGTAGTGGGTATTGTGTCTGAAGTGAAACTGAATTTGCAAAAGCTTAGGTGGTGCTTAACTGTGAGGTTATCATGGCCAGAAAGTGGGTGCAAAGCTCTTGAAGAGGAGAGGGACAGGGAGATGTGCTGTATGTTGCACTGTCCTCTTTAAAGTGTCACTCTGTACCACTAACTTGTAGAAGTTAACAAACTAGAAGGGATTACTTGCATATTTACCTCTCCACTACAAAGAACTAACAGTTCTCACTTAGGTTTATGCAGTTCTTAGGACAGTGGATCTTGATCACTGCAGCTTCTAGGCAGTAATTGACATAAAAAATAATGAAGAGGTTCTTCAAAATTGTGTAGCTTGCTAGAAATTAAACTTGACTAATGTAAATTCCCTAAATACAGCAGCAAACTGTTGTCACACAGGTAGAATGTAATAAGTGTGAGTTATAACTGCTTTAAATATTAATTTTTGGCCTATCCAACATGAGGTGAAATATATTTCAAGGCAGATTTAGATGGAGGTGAATGGCGTGTGGTTATGAGGTGGCTGATGTAAAGTTTTTAACAGTTCAGGATAAAGATTGTAGATGTCAAGAAGATTAAATAAATGGAAATTTCTTTTCAGAGTGGAAACAAGTAAACCTTTTTGAAATGTTTCTTTTTAGTAGAATAAACTTTAATATTCTTAAGATTATCTTAAGAACTTGTGTCATTATAACAGAGTAGACTACTGTGGAAAGTACATAATTTTTAAAAATCTCATTACAGAAAGGCCAAGAGCCTTTCTAAGATATTCTTATTATGAATATCTTAACTACTTACTGTAGTGGTTGACAGGGTTAAGGAGAACTTGATTCTAATGCCCAGTTTAGCTGAGCTGTGTTCATGTTGTTTTGGCCTCTTCCTATGGCAGAGGCGAGGGAAAATACAATGTGTTGTAAAGCACATTGTATGGTAGTGGCATATTGTAGTGTTAGAGAACACTGTGGTATAGACTGTATTGGAATGGATGTCAGCATTCAAAAGCAGTGATGTGACATGCTTAGCCTGCCTCACTTTACACCTAGATCTCAATTACTGATGTGCAAAATAGATTGAAGATTGTGCAATGTGAGTTATGTGGTAACTTTATTTTTAGATGTATAGGCTGAAAAGTAATCCAGGTATTTCTTAAAACAAGTCAAAGCTGAGTAAATATAGATTTTTCTTGAGGAAAAACAACAAAAACTTTCAGCTTCGGGGATTTTAACAACAGAAGAAGATTTTAACAATTTTAAATGACATTTTCTACTTAGCTTAGATTTTTGGAATGGGTGCTTGATCTAGGCACTGCGTAAGAAACTCTGTGCTTTTAATACCGGAGAGGCAGAACTGGAGCCACAGAAAAGTAGAGTTGGAAATTGCTTTTGATAGGAAATGTGGAGAGGAGGGAGAGAAGGAAATAGTGGATGTGTAAGCGGAGGAGACTAGTGCTGGCTGAGCAGCTGGATTTAGTTTTGGGAAGACCCATGGAATCACTGCCAAGAGAGAACTGCAGCTGCTGAGCAAGTGTGTTGTAGCAGGGAGCTTGCTTGTCTTTACAGGGAAGCAATGAGAAGGCTTAGCAATTCCTGTGTACTGGGAGAGAGGAGGGGATGCAATTGTGAGAAGGTGAAAGCATGTGAATTGTGATGAAGGAAAGAAGCATGAAAAATGAGAAGGGAATTAGGAGATAATGCTGTTGCAAAGAAAAGAGACTGGAGGGAGTCAGTAGTGTTGCAATTCAGAGAGAAAATTAGCGAAAGAATCTGCCCTCTGTGTTCTTCTCCTGCCCCATTTCTAATGAAACCTGAGATGCCTGAACACTTTCTTTTGAAAAAAAAAATGTATGTCTCATCCCCTGTAATTACTACTTTTGGTCACAATGTAACTTCAGTTGCTCATGTGTCAGAATTACACACCATAGATGTGCAATTATGCTTCTGAGTTGTGCAGGTGTCATGTGATGTCACTTGAAAGTGTTTTAACATTCTGCTTATAAAAACACAACCCTGGAGAAACGAATACGGTATGTACAGTAAGGCAGTGCTAAAGATGAATGTATTCACGTCAGGAAACGCCCATTATTTCAGAGGGTTAAGATGACGTCCGGTGTTTTTGGTTGGGCCCAGTCGGCCTGCTGGTGAGAGCAGGGGTGAGGCCTGCAAGGCCCACAAGGCTTGTGCCTCCCCCTCTTTGCCCCCGCTCAGCTTCTTCACATCTTCACTTCTCTCTTTTTTTTTTTTTTTTTTTCTTCCCTCTGTTTTTCCCCTTTTCAAATATGTTATTGCAGAGGTGTTATCAGGGAACATTCTGCTACCAATTGGCTCAGCCCTGGCCAGCAGCGGTTCTGCCCTAGGCCTGGCCAAATCCACTAGACAAAGTGGTGTCTTTTGCCTGAATCTTTATTGGTTTTTCCCATCTTTTAAATAGGAAGAATGCTTTAATGAGATAAGGGAAGACTATGAAATACGTTACTGTGGAAAGCACTCAATTACAGCAGTGTGATACCATGTTTAAAAAAAAAAAAAATCTGTCTTCTGAGCAGGACTTGAGTGTTGTATAATAAGGTCTAGACAAAAAGGATTGAATACAATACTGTATTTTGACTTAAGTGAGCACTCTTTTTGCACTGAGGCCATCCACAAAAATGTGGTCACTATCGTGCTTATACATTAAGTTCTTTGTTTGAAGAGATTGTTTAAGAAGTTAAGAAATTTGTTTAAAAAATCAGAACTTAGTTAAATCAGAACTTAAAAAATTAAGAAATTTTTTTCAGAACAAAGTGCTTGTATTTTGCAGTCTAAATAATTTTCTTCTGGTGGATTTTTTTTTTTGCATATGTGGAGTTTATTTCTGCTTTTAAGGGTGAGATTTGGAAGATCACATGAAAAATTAACTTTTTAAATAGACAAGATACCAAGTGAACCAGCCTGATTTTTTGTGTCCAGCAATTTCATATATAAAACCCTAGATCTAAAATGCCATACAGCTTTGCAGGCTATTTATTACGTATTAGCATACTTATGATTGCAATCTTGTTGAGAGGTTTTTGTTTGTTTCTTTTTGTGGTTGGGTTTTTTTAATAGAATTGGCTCACAGTGTTTTTTGGCATGAGTTGGTTAATCTGCTCTCCACAATGCCACAGCATGGACACACTTCTTTGGGGAAAATTATACCGTGCTTACACTTCTGGATCTCTGTTGTGCTAGTTCTGTGATACTTGTCTTGGGGGACATCTGGGCAGAAGGTACGGTGGCTGAGGGGCAGCTGAGCGTGTGGAGGCTAAGGGATAGGTGGGGGTTTAGTCTGAAGTACCTTATGGCTGGAGCACAACATCCTCTTCCTTTTTTTTCCCCCCATCCTAGTGTATACTGACTTTGCCTTTTGACAGCTAATGTAGAAACAGAGCGTACTGCTTTCGTGGTGACAGCAGGGGCCAGAGCAGCCCCATGTGGCTCGAAGCCATCGTTGCAGGCTACAGCTTTGCAGAACGGTATTGCTGTTAAAGACTGTAGTCAAGGGAGAGGTTGCCTGCTTAAAATTAAATTGCTGGACTGACTGCAAGGGCTTGAGTTTGTGTCAATTATGTATTTTGGAAAGAAAACATTTTTTTTTTCTTTTCTTTAAAAAAAGATACTTTTGTCAGAGTAAAGTTTTTATTGCTGCAGAACTTTGAACCAATGAATTAGCAGCTGTTTTTATTCATGAGTTACAGTTTTTAAAAATGAAATTCATTTCAATTAATTGTATCTTAAAATGTGTAAATGTTGCAGAGTCTCACTTCTAAAGTTTTCTCTTGTTTTCAGAAACAAGACACTGGACAGATTTTGTTGGATATGACCTATAACCAATTGGGTGTGATGGAGAAGGAATATTTTGGTTTACAGCAAAATGAAACTTCAGTAGATTCACCTGTAAGTATAGTAAATAATAAATGTGTGTGCATGTATATGTGTGTATAAATATACACACATATATGCATATACCTGTATGTATACACACATATACGTGCACACACATACACATAAATAAATAGTATTTATTTGTAAATATTTTTAATCCATCTAATAGTTTTTCGTTTCACAGCGATGGCTTGAACCAAACAAACCTATTAGAAAACAGTTAAAAGGTAAGACTTGTTTTTGATATATTGATTGTGACTGTGTATTCCTGCTTTTCTGTATTCTTATGGCTAAAATAAATACAGTTCTTGTAAACTAGTGCATCCAGATGTTTTCTTTAAGAGCAAGTCTTGTCTCTGCCAGTCTTTTCAGCAGAGCTTTCTACATCTCTTACTTGTACCCGAGTGCTAATAAGACCTGATAGGTCACTAACTTTGATGCTGTAATAGCATTTAAACCTGGCTTCTGCACAGTGTTGGACATCATGGCTGTGAAAGCAGTAGTCATATCCTGGTGCCAGTAAAAGTCCTCCTGATAGGGAAGAGGAGGGATTTTCGTTAAGGGAAATGGAGACAATTTCATGTATAGATTCTGGCAATTTCTCAAGTAGAAGAAAAAAAAATAATTTGTTCGTTTTTATTAAAAACCAACCAACCAAAAAAAAAAAAAACACCACAAACTTCCAACTGCATGTGCTGTTCTAGTATGTCTTATTTATAAACAGCTTTGGGTAGCACAGAATGCTTACCAAGAAGGACAAGCTGGCCAGCATGACCCTGCCAGGTAGCAGCTTAGGAGAACTGAGTGACACTGTCCATGTTTGTGCTGTGAAACTTGAGCTGTGTTTTTCAGGTCTTTTGTTTCTACCATATGCTGTAGACTGTGTACGGTTTGAAATAAAAAAAGATGTGAAGTTAACATAGTGAACTTCTGTTAATTTCTTGTTTTGTATGTAAAATAGAATTGAGCTGTATCCCAACTGAGACGCTTCAGATATATTTGCTGCTTTTTTCTCTTCTAATACCTATGAGGCAAAGATAACTGAATAATGCCTTTTATGTAAAGTAGCATATACAAAATACTTTAAATGAAAGCATCACAATATTTGAGAGTATTTTCTTCTCATAGTTGGTGTTGGGGCATCAGGAGAGACTTCTCATAGTTTCTTTTGGTTTCATAAGAAAAAAAGCATGAGATTTCTATGTGGTTATTCATGTAACTTTTCTATAAATATAGAAATAAAAACCTTGGTTTTAAACAACAAAAAAAAATTGCTTGTTCTTCTGAAATATTGCAGGAGGTTTTCCCTGCACCCTTCGTTTTCGTGTAAGGTTTTTTATTCCTGATCCTAACACACTTCAGCAAGAACAAACCAGGTAATTTCTGTTTGATGTTTGCTTCCATGAACTAAGAATGTGTAAAGCCCTTCTTTACCATCACCACAGTTTGGCAAGCTATGCTTTATTAGGTAGATAACTTTGTGTAACTCCTTGAGTTAAATGTGTTTGGAATTGACAGCTTGATGCAATGCTTATAATGAATGGCTTCTGCTATGCACAAGCTGCAATTCTAAGTGTATATATAAGCTCACACAAAGATGGCAAGATGACAGTTGGTTTATTTGCACCTTGGATTCCTTTTTTTTTTTCTTGAGCCTTTGTCTGTTGAAGTACCTGCCTATTGTGTTTTCTCTTCTTCTCTGATCCCTTAATTAACCAGATGCAATGATTAAAAAATAGGGAAGTTCAATGTTTAAGCTGTCTGCATGCCCTAAGCCTGTGTTAGAAGTTTTGTATCAACACTGAGTCAGTTTTGAACATGTGTAGTAGATTTAATGCTGAGGGTGTGGGAGGGTGGGGCTTATTTTGTTTCAGGAAGAACAGATAACAGTTCTTGTTTTCTAGTTTGCCTATTACTTGTAACCTGCAAAAATCTATAACACTTCAGTTTATAGTAGACCTTTAAAGTGGGTTTTTTTAACCTATCTCTTAGTTTTTGGGGTGGTGGGCTACATGAATTATATGCAATTTTCAATTGACTTGTCACAGGGCTTTAATTGAATACTTGTTTTGTTCAATGCACATGATTTTGAATTTAGAATTCACAGGCACCCACTAATCTGGCATTTTTGTAACTTTTCTAACATTTTATTGTTTCTTAATTTCAATGACTTGAAACTAGTACAGCAAATATTTCTTGTAGAAAATGTAGCTATTTACCGATGTTGTTATTTGCTAATCATGCAGTTGTATGCTCTTCTGCAATTTTAAACTGAGATTATTTGAAGATCTGCTCTTCATGGTTCTTCACATCCCAACTCTCCAGTATCACTATAAAGTAACATTGTCAAACACACTTAATAAATGCAAGTTTGAACTGCTCTTGGAGAATTGTTCAAGAGCTTTTTGTCAGCATATGCTACTTGAGAAATGTCTCCTCGTCCATTGAGTAGTTCCAAGATAGATTATCACAGTTTGGGGTTGATTGATGAGGCAGGAGGAGAGGGGTGGGAAGTGGTGTGTGGTGGGTGATTATTTTTTTTTTTGTTGTTGTTGTTTTGAAAGTTACATCCAAGATGAATATTCCTGAATTCTGTAATGGTTTGGGTTTTGTATTTTTTTGTTGTGGCCTTAATACTATGGTCCTGGAGTTGTAGTGCAGACTGCCAAAGATCTTTAAAACTGTTGTGAGAGTGAGTGGGTGTATGATCGTGTGTTTGTAGATGCCACTAAGTTTTATTCATCTGTTTGTATAGTTTGCCAGGAAATCTAAGGAAGTAAAACAAATACTTGTAACAATTTAAACCATACCTTCTAAATGTGAAAGTAAATTTATATTTGTTTGTTTTCAAAAAAATCTTCTCTAGGCACTTATTCTTCCTGCAATTGAAGACTGATATTGTGGAAGGAAGGTAATAAGAAGAATCTTCAATTTCTTTATAATTCTTTTTAAAATAAGATATTTTTAAAAACCAAAAAAAATCTTTTTCTGAGGTTATCATTGCAAAATGTAGCTTGTGAAATACTGCTTTAAAAGAAAATCAAAATGCTAGGCAACAGTACAAATTTTCACATAGCTGACTCAATAAGAACATTTTAGGAGTCCGTTGTAAACGAGCTGTAGGAGATGCTGTGTGTCTGCAGGTACAACCTGAGAGATCTTTATGCAAGGCATGGTGTGCTAGGCATGGTATTCCAAATGTGGGGACCCACTGTCTATTGCGGAAATGAGGAGGGAGCAGCATGGGGCAGTTGATGCTACTGTTTCTCATGATTTCAGGGTTATATTCCCTATATGGTGAGTGTATACCAAGTGGTTCCTTTGCCTGTGATTCCTGTGTGTTTATATATTCTAAAAAAAGGGGGGAAAAGATGGTCTGAGTATTTGCTGCCAAGTGTAAATTGCTTTTAGATGCTGGCTTTTTTTTCTTCTATGAAGTCAGTTTTGGTCATGAGATCAGAGATCTCTTTGTGCTTGGCATTTGGCTAATTTTAGTGATTGTATCTAGTTTTGAATACACCAGACTGCAGCTATTCAAATAATGTCCAGAGCCACATAAAAAATCCCTTCTCCTCTTGCTGTCCTGAATAAGCATCCAGCATAAATAGGAGTATGTCCTTTTAGGACTAGTTACTTCTGTTCACTTAAGAAGCTCTTACACAGCAACTAGCTTTTAATATCTAGTCCTACTGTACTTTGGCAATCAAACTTTGTAAGAAAAAATCGGATACTTTTTGAAGATAAATGAGTCTTCCTGTACTAAACTAATTGCAGAGACATTGTCAACAATACATTTATACAGTTTATGTCTAAATAAAAATATTTTCCCCTCTTTCCAGGTTGTCATGCCCCATTAATTCTGCTGTTGTCCTGGCATCATATGCAGTACAATGTAAGTAATAACCAATCATTATTTTGTTAATAAATGTATTTGACTGACTACCTTCTCTGCTGCCTGACACTGAAAAATAAGGAAAGATTTCTTTCCTTATCTACTTTTGTGGAATATTCAAAATGCTACAGGTAAATGCTACCTTGTAAAGATGGTACAGCTTACTAAAGCAGGCTTCAGACAGTCTAAATAGAAAAACTGTACTTGTTAGGTCTGTAAAAAAAAAAAAAAAAAATACAAGAAAAAAATTGTTCTTATTTATGTGTGCTCGTACTGCTGACAAAAACGTCAGATTTTTATTGTCACTGGAAACAAAATAATGAAACTTACTGTGTGTTACAACAGCTACAGGAAAGCATTCCAGGGAAATAAGACGTCATCTAGAGAACAGTTAAGAGGAAGGTAAACTCATGATTAAGAAACTCCAATGTTCTTATGTAATGTTTTTTCAGGGAATTTGATTTGTTAGATATGTAAGACTGTTCGGCACTTTGCAATACTTTTAAGGTGACCCTGCGTACAAGAACTTCTATCCTACTAACCTGCCTACAATTGACGAAAATAAATTCTAAGGGTGATATTAGAAAAATATCTTCTATAGGAAGAGCCAAACGGAGCCTGATCCGATGCCTTACAGGCATCCCAAACAGGTAGTGAAAACCAGCTGAAGGGAAGACCTTTCTCATTAAACAAACAAACAAAATAACAGGTTGAGGGTTTAGTGAAGTTTGTATATTTGCAAAAATTATTGTCAGGGAAAGCATACTAGAATAGTTGTGTGATTATTTGGTTGATGTATATTTATCCCATTTCTTTATGGAAAGGCTAGCAAGTTCCACAGAAATGATTGAGGTAATTTTTGCTTGAAATAAGGACCAAGCTAAATAATTAAAATATAATTTTCAAAGGAGAAAGTGATAAAGTGTTGGTATCTATGAAAATCCCAAGTAGCTACGAAATGTTTGCTTTTATATTTATGTTGTGACCTTTTGTTAAATGGAATTTTAACTGTGTTCAAGCTTAGTAAAAATGGTTGAAACCAGAGCAAGTTTTCCGTAGTAGGTGGGAGTCTCAGTTTTGTTGCCAAAGGAAATGCATCCCTGCTCCTGTATCCCAGGGGCACAATATCGCACTTGAAGGCTGAAACACTCTGAACTTTTAGGATTGCTAAATACAGTGTTGCTGACCCGATTGTGGTAGAGCACAAGAATGTGCATTTTTGCTAGCTGATGGCTTTTCTGTTGCTGTCTGTATGATACCTATATTCTCTGCATTGGCAAAAAAATGAAACATAGAAATACATATTCCCATTAAAAAAAAAAATGTTTTTGTTTTGCTGCCAGGTTGTTACTGTTTACCTAAAGATGATGACATAGGAAAGACATTCTGAAATCTGAGTGTGTTGGTCTCCGTATTTGTCATATTTGTAAGGATTCTTGTCAACTTAAATTGTTTTAAATAGTTTTCTTTTGGTGTTTTAAATTCTAAACATACTTATTAAGGAGAATTGAAGTCCTTGGATATGAGGTATCTGCTTATTAAAAAGTGAATTTCTGAAGTTGTCATGGATCAGTTCTACCTGAGCTGTTTCTTATTACTGCCACTTCTTGGTGGTTTTCAAGCTGTTCTTTCCTTCTGTAACTTCCCTTGTATACAGAAGGGGAAATTGTCGTTGTCTGACAAACTTATGGTTATTTATTTAAAAGGTGGAGCGATTGTCACTGACAGGAGAGCTGAGGCAGATATCTTTCATTGTGCATGAAGTCTGATGTTTGATATTTCTGCTTTTGCATTTTAACTGTAGTTTTCACATGTGGCAGTTGTATGGTTGACCTTCACAGCCTTTGAGTTTTGCAAAGGGGCATTTGGTGGAGGTGGCTGTTGTACTGCTGGAGTGCTGCTTCTCTGTATTGCCCTTTGCACAGATGTTTGGGTTCAGCATTGTGGTTCTGAAATAAAGCTCTTGCATGTTACCTGGAACCGTTGTGGCACAGCCTGTGTTGTCTAGTGGTGCTAAGTTACAGGGCAATACAAGTGGGTGTGAATGCTGTGTCTCAACAGCATGTGACTAAACTTGATGATGAATGCAGTTCAGACACTTGAAGAATAAGTTGTTACTTTATTATCAGTAAATGTACTTTGTGACAGAAATGATCAGTGGATTTTGAAATCGTTTTGAAGAACTTGCTAATAATTTCAAAACATAAATCTGAAGTATACTCTTTTGTTAAAATAACAGTCTAGTGATAAATCACATACCTTGTTTTTTTTAGAAGTGTAAAATGGCAATGTTGTATAGCCTATAAAGTTAAATAAGGGACTATAAAGTGTGCTTATTGCTTTTTTAATTTAAAATGTCATATAGCTGATTTAGCACCAGTTGTTTTCTATCACTTCATATGTAGTAAGTTCCCATTTCCCGAACAGTGTTTAAATTACTGTCAGGATGTAAGAAGCCCCATGGGTTTGGTGGGAATATGCTCTTAGGTGTGTAAATCCTTTGCTGGATTGAGACTTGAATCTAAAGCACAGCAACAAAGTCAACAGAAAATGTTGTTAATATTTCTAAGCTTTTTTTTGTCCCTGAGCATCAGTTGCTCAATGATTCGTTATGAGTGAGGTCTTTCTCTTATCTCCTGTGATGTTATTCCCCTCTCAGCTCTGCTCTGAGAACCAGGAGGTTTCTCTGGCACGCTGGTATCTGTCTTTGGAAGTTTGTTCAGGAAGGGGTCGATCAATTGCTTGGGATTCAAGTGGGCTTTAACCTCTTCTAGGAAAAGGAAAGCTGGCGAGTGTGAGGGTTTGAGGAAAGCTCAGGTTAGCATGCAAGTCCCTCAGGAACTAGGGGCGGTAGGAGAGTTTGTTAGAATTTCGGAGTCCCAGAAGGCTGAGGTCCTACCTGCCTCAGAGGAGGAAGTGGGATGTAAGACTTAGAGGAACGTCAACAGCAGCTGTACAGCACGACTTGTGCCACATAATTCCCCCATCAACTTGCTTCTTGCCTGACTCGTCTAACTTAGCCTCATTTTACTCTCCTCTCTTTTTTATAAAATTATATTGAAACCTCAGGCTTCTTAGTTTTTGGAGATCTGCCTCTTCTCATAGCTAGCATTTGGGGTTTTTTCGTGTGTCTGTCCATGTACTCTCTACTCATTCTTTCTTGAAGTGAATTGATGCTCAGAAGGATGTCATGTAAGCTGAGAGATCTGCTTAGAGGTCAGTCAGGTTCCTGCTACTCTTAAGGGAACTTGCAGCTCTTCTGCCTCAGAATGAAAATCAGACTGGATAAACACAAAGAACTTTTAAGCTGAATTTCCAGTGTTTGAAATTATTTACTGGATGTGTTGGGTAGTCTGTGGATTGTGTGCATGTCCTGTCTGTTCTTCTGAAGCCCATGACAGTGCTTTTCAGTCACAGGTACCTTTTATCATGTCTGGCAGTACCTGTCATCGGCAGTACCAGAGTGTTATCTGTGTGATGGTGATGAAACCTCCAATGCAAGAGTCTGCTTGGAGAGATTCATTGAAATACATACTCATTTTCTTCCATGTGATTCACTGTGGTCTAGATTGCTGCTCTTGAGCTTGCTGGCAACTCTGCTGAGGCTATCCCGACGGTTTATACACAGCAGCTCTTCAGCTGTTTCGGACTGTTTTCCCTTAATTATATTTTGCAGTTGTGCTAGGCAATACAGAGGCCACTTCAGGAGATCATTACTTCAAGCATTGTTTGTCTGGTGGTGTTCCACTATGCTAAAAATAATTTTTTAAATCTTCCAAACAAAGCACAGCACTGTAATCTCTGGAATGGAGAATCCTAGACTGGGATACTGGCCAGTGCCATAGCTGAAGGAGCTGACTTTCTACAGTGCCTCGTAGCCTAGGAGTAGTATTCCTCTTTATTTTTAAGGTGGATGAACCTATTAAATATTTCTGTGTAACATAACTAAAAAAGGGAAAAGAACAGTTACGCAAGGTCAAGGTCCATGTAGTACAGTATTGTACTCATGATAATAAGTAGTAATCAATGCTGAGAAACAACATACGTGACAGAGGATCAGCATAGTGTTTAGATGCATTAGTTCTGCAAAACAATGTTTTGCAAGTACTGATAATTACTTTAAGTATTTTATCCTATTCCTTGCACTTATCCCAACACCTTTTCAAAAATGAATATTCTTTGTACTTCGGATTATGCTTTGCTTTTCTCAATACTTTTTGTGATTGTGACTGTTTGGCTTCTGAAATACACTTTGTATTTGAGATGCAGAAGTAGCAGCTCAGTAGAATTTATATTTTCTGATATGTTTCTTTCTTTTCTTGAGATTTTCATTTTAGTGGTGGCTGGCTTTTGAGCTGCTAATGTGTTTTTTGGGGTTTTTTTTTTGCTTTTTTTTTTGGTTTTTTTTTGTTTTGGGGGTTTTTTGGGGTTGTTTTTTTTTTTTTGTTTTGTTTTTTAATAAAAGCTATTACAATGACTATGACTCACTTTTTCATCCTGGAGTAGTAATAGGTAATTTGGAGCCCACCATTGTGTGTGTATAATTGGCCTTTTTTTTTTTTTCTACAAATGTTCCTTTCTTTTTATTAATGCCTAATTTCTCATTCTGTCTCACAACAAAGTGACCAGCTGTCATAAGTGATCATAAGCAGCTGTTCATAATCATCTCTAGATTGAAACTTTTTTTAAGGGCTCTTGAGTATGAAGCAGTATTTCCTTTTACAAAATGGATTAGTTTTATCCATGTGATAGCTAGTTCTACTTGCTTAGTAGGGACATCGTGCTTACTCGGTGGTTGAGTAGGTTAGAGTTCATACTCTTGTCATTATTTGGATGCAGATTCCACTTGTTGAAACATCTTTTCTTCTCTCAGTGACCACTTGTGAGGTTTATTTTGTCCCTTATTGGAGTCTCTTTCTGATCAGTTTTCAGCATGATATCTTTAATCTGTATACCTACATGGATTTTACTCATTTCAGTGCTCCCTTTTAGTGTCTCTTTATTAAATATCTACATTTTTATGTTGATTCTTCGAAACTGAGCACTGCTGTAGTGGATTATTTTCTGATTCCAGAAGCATTTTCATGCCAGAATACTTAGTGTTGAGAAACAATAACTACAAACTCCTGTAGTTTATGCTATGTAGTGCATCATCTCTCTTCTGTCTCTATTTCAGCTAAGAAGAGCTCACTTAAAATGTCTACACTGGCTGAACTGTACAGATTAGGAAGTATCTTTTCTTTTTGTACCTCAGTGTTCATATGAAGATAAATTTATCATTAGCTTTCAATATGATGTTTCATTCTCGTCTCAGCACATCAGTTGCTGCTGTTATCCTCCAGTCATTTTGCCCTAACTATATTTTAATCCTGGATTGCAATTTTATACCTGAGAATTTTTAGTCCTCGATAAAAATTAAATTCGTTAAACTACTTGTGTGCTAGACTTGTCCCATTGTTTGGTTATATTCTATTCCACTGGGAACCTGATCTGCTTATGTAATTATGCTCTTTTAAAACTAGGCAACTTGGATAACTTTGTGCTTTATTCATGTCACCTAAAATATTCAACCCTGCAAAAAGCTATGAATTCAGTGTGAAGCTACATGATTTTTTTTTTTTTTCTAGTACACTTCTCAGGTCTTTAGAAAGCTGATATTAAACCTGTTTTCAGGGACTAGCTTTTGTAGGCATTCCTTTGGACCAAATCATCCATGTTATTTATAACTGACTCTCCATCATGCTTAGCCAATGAACCATTCATACATTTGCCTTCTGACATCTGTAGTTACTTGGAGTGCCTATATGCAGAAATAGGTTCTGGTGCTGTTACTTTGTATGAAACTTATTGTTTACAAGCAAACTGTATTGGAGACCAACTTGTCTTCTGTAGCTTGAAGGATATCACATAGACGGGAAGTAGAAAATGGTCACCTTTTAAGTTCCACAAAGCTAAAGGCTTATCTTTTCTACTATTATGCTTTCTGGGGCTGGATGTGAAAATTGGACTAATTTAAATGGTGATATTTTGGTACTGTGAGCATTGAAAAACAACAGTAAAATTAATTTCTAAAATTGGAGCCAAACTAATAATTATCTTGATCATTTAGGAGGAAGCTTGAATGTCAGAAATAACTTCATGTAAGGAAGAACCATTAGCAAGTTTAGCTTAGAAGGGGCTTCTTCAAAGTCAGATCAGGTTACTCAAGTTCTTTCAGTACAATTCTGCATTTCCAATGCTGAAATCTCTGATGCCTGTTATCCTTTTGGTTTACAACTCAAAGAAGAGTCTGGCTTTCTTGCACCTTCCCTTTGGGGTAGTGAAGACAGAAATGAGATCAGTGCTGTGTTACCCCAACATATAAGCTGACTTATCAGTGATTTCTTGGAATAAACCACTAAATAAATGAAGCCTTGGTAATTACTGAAAGAGCTATCAGATTTTCCCCTCTGTAAAGCTTTCTTCCCTCCTGCTGCCTCCCCCCCCCCGCCAAATGCAGCAATATATCTGGTACTCAAGCTTCTCTTTCTAGGGAAGATAGACGTGTACCCTTAGAATTCCTATTGAAATATGTCAGTGCTACATAAACAAACTTGTTCCTGGTCTTCCATTCCTCTGTGTCTGAATCTTATCAAAATGCATGAATTTTTTTTTTTTTAATTTAATTAGTCGTTTTCTTTTATGCCTTCCTGCACAAAAGTCTTTTTACTGGAGAAAGACAAAAATACATACGTATTACATTGTTCTCACTGAAGAAATTATTTATTTTTACAAAGTCTGAAGAAAATATGAGTTGTTTAGGCTTCATTAAGGCATAGGCAGCTCATATCCTGTGTAAACATATATGATCTTAATATTTTTATTTGGTTTTTCAAGTATTTATAAGTTCTTACTGTTTGAGAGCTTGTACAATTACTGTTTTGGGAGGTCAATGTGGAACTTCATCCACAGAAAATTATTCTGTGGCATATTCTTATTTAATTTTACTCTATCTTCTTTCCCACTTATAATGAATTAAAGATCAACAGTTGTCTAGAATGGAGAAAAGTGAAAATATGGGGTTTTTTTCTATAACTTTATCTTCATTGAGTCATATCTGCTGGCTCACACAGTCAGAGCAGGAGCTATGTCAGGAGAAACTCAGATTAGAAATAGGTCTTTAAAATTTCCTGCCCCTCTGCTCTCTTCTGGAGAAATCCAGTAAAGAGGCAGAAATCTCATGGGTTTTTCTGCTTACTGACATCTTGATATGCCCTAACCTTTTTTTTTTTCCTACTTGGATAATTAAAATCCTGCACAACATCTATTAATCAGCATTGATAGTTTCTTTTCAACTGTGACAGTTGGCTGGGTAGTTGGAGAAGCAAATAGTACTCTAACCTGCTCCCCTTTTTGACATGACCCTAAGTAGCTAGGAGCATGAAGAAAAATTACCAGAGCAACCTCCATATTTGGAAAATGGGCAAGAAGACCCTACCTCATAATGCGTGAAGGAACAGCACTTGCCCTCTTTAGAGAAGGTAAAACTACAGTAAAAAAACCCAAACATTTTTACCTAATGAAAATAAAATTTAAATGGACCCCTATGTTGTCTTATTCTTGGCAATCTGGTCTCTTCCCATTGACAAGAATGTAATTCAAGCTGACTTCAACAAACCTTAAAAGTATAGACTGTGTTTCATAGAAAGGATGGATTGTGTTAATGGTTGGTTAATAAGGGAAAAAGTTTTCAAGTAACTACTGTTGCCTGTGAAATTTTGTGTTTTGTTTTTATGCTCTTATTAACACACCTACTTTGTATAGAAAGCTTATTTATTGTTTTCAGTGTTACTGCCTTAGCCTTGGTCGTGAGAGACTTGGACTTTTGTTAATATATTACTATTCCTAAAAATTATTTCAGTTTCTTGTTATACTTCTGAATCCTCTGTCTTGTTTTGTTTTGTTTTCTTCTTCAGAGATATATTATTTGACAGCAGAATTCAAATATGTGTTTTGCTTCTAATGGTAAATATTTAGTCTTTTGCCAGCCATTTTGCTAAATAATTTAAAATTCAGGCTACTGAAGAAAGGGCTAAGCATTGCAGGAACCATCTGCATTCAAAATAAATTACGTACTGTTTATCATTCTACTTTCTTTTTCACTTGAGTATTTTCCTTGATGCTGATAATTAGGTGTGCAGCTATTAGCTTCTGACTGCATATGTTTGGGTACTGTTTCACATCACAGTGGTTCAGTTTTCTAGGCCGTAGAAGTAATGCTTTTTGGATATGTAAGTGGCAAATATGAGTTATCTTCTGCATATTATTCCTGACCTCCACCCCGTCTGCTACCCTGAGTCATTTAAATCACTCTTTTATACTTCGTATTTTCTGGAAAATAGCAGTAATAGTATTGTTCCTAAAGGTATACTCTTTAACTTTGATTTGGTTGAGGAGCTTTCTTTGTTGCCATGTTTGCAGCCTATAAAAGTGCTTTTGTTTGTGTTAATTTACAAGTCAGACAAATAGCTTCTGGGAAGCTCTAATGCTTTATAATAAATACTTCATGCCTCTTAATAAAAAAGCAGATTAGTTCAGGTTCTAGTGATTTGGTTAACCGTATCATCGTTGTTTGGGTTTAATCTCTTCAACTGTTTCATGAAAACATAGATTTCATGAAATATGGCGTTTTTAATTACTTAACTGAAACTAGGTAAATTTATGGCATATAGGCAAGTACTTTATTTGAAGCAACCTCCCTGCTGCCCCAAACCTTGCACCTTGATAACAAGTAAAAGGTTTATGTATGTTTTCTAGAATACAAGCATATGCTGACTTAGCTTTTAAAGAATAGACTGAGGCTGTACATTTATGATCCTTTATACTTTCATTTGTTTTCGGATATACCATGAAATGTGGATAAGAATTAGCTTTTATCTACTATCTATCTAAAAATAAATACTAATTAGTATAATTTTTGAAGGAATAACATTTTAGGGAACGCTTGAGCTTTTTAGGTTATTTGACTCTAAATATGTATTTACTTTGGGTAGCAGGTTGGTCATGTTACAAGTAAATCAGCAGTTATTTCTCATGCTATGTTAAGCAACTCATGTTGAGCCAGGGCAAGGTTACTGATTGAATTGTTAGGACAGAGCCACAGTAGTTTGAACAATTCTTACCTGAAAGCGTGAAGAGTAGATGTTTTCTAAGTGACAGATCTTGTTGCAGACTTCTAATATGTTATAGTGAAGTAAATGTATGTCAAATTGATTTCATTTGCCATCTCTTACTGAAGCAATTTGGTTTCCTGTAATGTTACAGTACTACACATCTGTGCTGGCATGGCATGTGCTGCTTGTCTGGTGGTGTTACAGCTTGTGATGCAAAAGTGAGAGTATTTAGTAACTAAATAAAATACTGAGTCATTCAGTGCCTGAGATTATAGCTATGGTAAGTGTATTTTGAAAATAATTGTTCTTCACTGCTGTCATACAATTCCCTATGTTCAATGCTGATTGTCTGTTGGGAAATAACTTGTAATTCCTGGATTTCCCCATATACGTACATGTTTAAAGGAGGAGAAGGTATTTCTTGTAAATAATAATAAACTATGAAAACTTTATGTATGTGTTTCTTGTTTCCTAACAGCACAACTTGGAGACTATAACGCTTCAGTACATCGTTCAGGATATCTGTCAAATTACAACTTTATACCAGAGCAGAACAAAGATTTTCTTACCAAAGTAGAATCGCTACATGAGCAGCACAGGTAATGTTAACTTTTAGTTCTTTCTCACGTCTTTGAGTTTTTAAAGAAAAAAAAAAAAAAGATGTCAAAAGGAAGACTCAAGTTCTTAGTAGTTTCAGTACAATGGAAAGTTTTATTTCATATCACTTCTGTTAAACAAAATATTTGGTTTTGTCATGTAAGTGCTCGGCTAATCATATGCAGAGTATGATGCCCATTGCCCATGTGTTAAAATGTTGAAATAAATTTCTGACTATGACAACCAGCAGATCAGTTAGCATTATACATTATTAATGGTGACCATCTAGAACACGGTACTAGGTGTTTGAGGGATTTTTTTTTTGGATCAAGGACACTTGACCATTTCTCAAATCCAGTAGTTTGGGGTTTTTTTCTGTTTGTGGGGAAAAAAAAAACAACAACATAAATCACCTCAATTAATGTAGTGCTTTCTCTCCACTCTCCTGAGTATAATATAAAAGCTACAATGGATTATTACAGTTAATCTACAGCTAATTATTCTTTCTGACCTTAGTGATTTGCCTTTTGTAAGACTTCAGATTTAGAATTAGTGATGTTGATCAGATACTCGCAAGCTGAATGCAAATATGCTAACTGAAGAAACTGTGAGCCTTTGAGCAAATGAAATCTGCATCTCTACAGACTTGTTCTCTCTGTCTGTATCTTTACTGTAGCAGGGTTAATTCCCTACTCTCCTAGTTTCTTTGATTTATACCCTGAAATACCTCTGTTTTCATCTCCCTCGACATTCCTTGACTTTTTTGTTATCTTTCAGTACTCACCTCTCCCTCTTGTTTCTTTACTGCTAGTGGGTGTAGTGAGTAGTTATGAGTTTCATGTGTGCTGCCTAGTCATCCAGAACATACATGTTACTTTGCCGTTTATGGGATGAAACAGAGAACCACTGACCTCTATCTGCAGCCATTTCCTCTGTGTAGGTACTAATCTGGACTAGCTGTTCCTATTTCCTAGCTGTTCATATTCAGAAACACAGTATCTGAGGCCTTTACTCCTTCCAAATTAGACTGAGAAGTTTTTAGAGGGGGGCTTGTAGACAGGTGTGAATAAACCTGCTTGTCTTTAGGAAGCAGTCATCTTGGACACCACTGAGGGAGATTCTGAAGAGTATTGAACTGGTTGGATTGAAGTTATGTATTTAGTAATATTATAGCCAGAGATATAAAACTGGTTGTGTCTTGCAGAGAACAGACTAGAAGTTACCATTGGTCTAGACAAAGGTGCAGTGGGGTCTGTTGGAAAGACTCTTTTCTTTTCTGGTCCTTTCAGTGAAATGAATTCTTTGAGTGGTTTTGGTAAAGTGAAGCCTTGATGACTGAAAAGTTTAACTGCTGTATTTGAATTCATGTAGGTGGTGGTAATTGAAATTCTGAAGAAAAATACTTGAATATACTGGACTGGGAAAAATGCTTCATTATTTTTTTAGGCCTTTTTTTTTTTTTTTTTAAACCTAGCCCTTCAGGCCTATTTTTTTTCAGAGTACAGGGAGAGTCAGACAAATTTATTGCGTCCTCCTTTAACATGCATAGTGAATTCTTATGTCTGAGATGATTTTGACTAGATCAGCACCAGTAACATACTTGACAAGAATGATTCTAGTTCACTGAGCCTTCTGAGAAGGAAAGACAGAAAGAGAGAATTTGTCTTCTTACAGTTTAAGGAGAACAATGTTGCTTTGGAATGAGATTTCTGCTGATCTGGAGTAAATAATATCTGCTGTTGACCATATGGGATATCTGTAAATTACTATCCCTTTTAAAATGGCATTCTTAGGTTACAGGATTGCAAAGTCAGCCCTATAAATATCTATCCTTTTTCATTCTTTAGTATCTATCCTTTTGGAAACTTTCACAAAGGAAAATTAAAAGGCTGGAATTGCTGAAATGCAATACAGACTTAGGAAGCCATATTATGTCTTGTATGTTGTAGCTCAATGCAAGTTTCTTTAGCTAGTTTTCATGTTCTTTTGCAAAAATCCACGCAGCACACTGTCAATGGGCTACGGCAGATTCCAGGTTAGAGCTGATTCGTTCTTGACTGATCTTGGCCTTTCAATTTATTGGAAGGGGCTACTTTCATTCTCGTGCCTAAAGGAATCTTGTTTAGGTCACATTGTATTCCTCGGGTGAATAATTAGTCAGCTGCATAGGAGAATCAGTTAGGTACCGATTACTTTTGTATTCTTTGGTTTTTAAAACTCCTAGTAGATTCCATGAAGCACTTTCATGAAGCTCTATTATCAGTTTGTGGGGAGTTTGGGGATTTTTGAGTTCTTGTATCTAGAAAAAAAAAAAAGCCTGAGAGAATTATAGAAGCTTTCTAGAAGACCAGAAGATAGAATCCTTTTAAGTATTGCAGCACATTTCACATCTAGTGACAGGAGAAAAAAGTAGTCTAGATTATCGTTAGTTAGGTGGCTTTTCCTTGGTGAGTTTCATGATTTCAGCTTTTTTTAATACTCTTTCTCCTCTTTATTTTTTAGTAGATTCCTGCTACTAATCTTTCTTCTGAACAGCTTTCTTCTGAGCGACCATGCAATATAGAATATTTCCAGATACAGCTCTTGTTATGAAGGAAGTGTTTACAGGGGAATTGTTTCCTCATGCATTTAAACAAAACAGCTAAGAATTTTTTCCTAAAAAGAACTGGTCCAGAACAACTAAGGTAATAAAACTGTGTATAATTTTCTCAAATTTTGAGAGGAGTTTAGGAGAGACTTCATCAGTGAATTACTTTGTGGCACTACTCAATGAGGTTTATTTCTCAGACCCTGGCATTCTTCTTTTTTTCTGCACTTCGGATAAATATAATATCATGCCTTTTTTTTTATTATGGTCTGTATCTTCTTTTCCCTCTTTTAGTGGCCTCAAGCAATCTGAAGCGGAGTCCTGCTACATAAATATAGCACGAACGCTTGAATTCTATGGAGTGGAATTGCACAGTGGTAGAGTATGTTTACATTGTGATTTTTCACTTGGAAAAAAAAATATGCCTTTAACATGAACATAATAGTAGCATTTAAATATTGATTTCACAATGTGGGTTTTTTACTTAGAGTGAGGAAGTTTTTCCCATAATTTCTATGTAACATAGGTGCTGGAATTTCAACCAAATAGGCTAAATCTCCTCAGAAGAGTAACAACGTACTTAAGATAAATTGTTTCAATACTGCAATACATTTTACTTAATAATTTTACTAAAGTTTATAAATGTCTTAGCATGAAGGAAAATGAATGTTATGTTTAAGTTGGTAGTGTTTTAAGAGTTTACTTTCTCCGAATTTCTAACACTGTGTAAAGAGTATAGAGACTGGGTTTTTTAATTCCTGAATTCCCTCACTCCAGGCTAAATCTAAGCAGTATCTAGCAGCATGGAAGATGACCACTAAAAATGTGTTTGAAATATTTCAGACATAGGGTGTTTGTTGATAAGAAACATGTCCTAGTATTTTGCTGGCTACTGGAATTTAATTGAGAGCGGGATACTTTTGGACAATGTTTCTTGAAGAGCAGATGAGTATCTAGTTTCCTTAATACTTTATTTATGAAATTAAATATTTTGCGGAAGTTGAGTGTGAGCTTTCTTTTTAGCAACTTGCTAAACATGAAACTTCCATGAGTGAATTAATCTAAGCTTAGTTTTCATCTGCAATCACTTCTGCTTTTCTCTGAGGATAAATTTCAATTGCTAAAACTGTAATATTAAAAAATGAAATAGTATTAAGAAACTCAAGAGACTGAATTCAGTACCTTAAAACTGTATTGAGATTTCTTGAATTCTTAATCTCCTTTTGACTCCAGACCATATCTTACCTGCTTAATAATTAGTCTGATGTTAACTTATCTTTTTTTTTTTTTGATCAGAGAAAGGAAGATAGGAAACTTGTAGCATCAGTATTATTTCCATCTTTGCAAAAATGCAGATGGTAATGAAATCAAATTTGAATCAGTATTTAACTAGCTGTGTCCCTGACGTGACCATTTCTATCTTGATTTTGTTTATGGTTATGTCTATAAAGGAATAGGCAAGAAGAAAAGTATATACACATTGTTTTGCGTGTGCTGTTTAACAGCACAGATGTTTTGAGAGGGAAATAACTGTACATCTACATCATCTTTCTTTTGGGAGACCCTCTTTATTTCTGCTAGTCCAAAATGTTGTTTTTGACTTAGGTTTAACACAAGAGAATTTTTTTTTATAGCAAATAGCATGAGAGATTAGTGTTTTAGACTGGGGCAGAGAGGGATGGGGTATGAACTTTGATCTGACAAAGCTCCTAGAGAAAATAGGAGCTTTGGCCTTAGTAATCCCCATCAAGTGTTTAGCTAATCCTTTATTTCTACTAAATCATGTAGGTTTTCCACTTTTTCTCCTAGGGCTGTTTTTTCTTCACACTGGTGATTTTAAAAGCAGGAACCTGGAGTAAGATCCAAATGCCAATAAAAGTGGATTTTGCCCTGCTTTAAGTTGTCCATATCATGGCAGGGGTAGCTAAATTTTTTTGTGATTCGTCTCCTGAATACCTCAATTTTTTTTCCCAAGTTTTAAAATAAAGGGATGTCAGTTCTGGATTACTGTAATATGCTGGCATAAGCTGACAGTTCTGGAGCTTCTTCCGGTGGGGATTCCACCATCTCTTCTGGCAGCAGTTCTTGGGGAAAGGGAGCCAGCAGGTAGCTGAGGATTATTAACCTTTTCAGCTGATTCTGGGTTACTATGAGGTTAAGTGTATTTGGACTGCTACCTACCTAATGATTTTCCTTTGATAAATTCTGAGATAGGAATGGCATTCCTCTCACTTTGTCAGTATTCAGTGTTAATGCACTACATATATTAAAGAGGTTATGCTCATTCTCTGTGAATTGCTGTGGTATTTCACTGGAGGTTTATAAATCATGTTGCAAATTAGGTTCAGTTTCATTCAGCATATACGTATGTCGTGCTTCTATTCAACTACTTTTAAAGGATTTACTCTAGACTTTCCACAGTATTGTTAGAGCACGTGACCTGTTCTATTCTTCTGTACCTTAGTGATATGAAGAAATTGGGGTTGAACATACAAGAAAACTGTATATTAACTGAGCACAGAGTACCATCTAGAGGAGCAGCTAAGCTACTGAAGGTTTTAAGAGAATCCATCACCTTTTGGCCATCCTTTACAAAATAGTCTGAAACTATTTTTGAGTCAAACCTGATGTTTTAACCAATAGGTTCTACACCTGTGTGTAGACTTATGCGTGTATTCAGCACTTTTAAGAAATCTGCGTAGTAGTGTATTAGTATGTGTCGACTAAAGGAAATAGGAAGCCAAGATTTGTAACTTATGTAGCATGAGTTTGGGTTTAGCATCAAACTGATCATTCAACTTGCTCCCTCCTCCTTTTTTAACTCAAGTGTTTGCTTATATGTAAGCACACGTTTCCTCTTGAGTGTCTCAATACCTATAAAGTGTTGTAAATTTCTGGATGCATTTTTCCAGTTGAGCATGTTAAGCTAATGCATGTTTTTTGTTTCAATTAACGACGGTTTCAGTTTTAGTGTATCGAATATTCATATACATGTGTATATTTCTCTAGCATACTCTCATATGTAGAGAATTGTGGTCATTTCCTGCCCAGTCTTTGTTGGTGAGACTTTTTTGGAAAAAATGACGAGTTAGTTCCTTTTGTCTTTTTAAACAATTTAGAATCAGGAGATTTGTGTCCAGTCCCAAAAATTCTGTGACATTCACCTGACTGATCTTGGGAAGCACTTCAACTTCTTTCCCATGGTTAAGTTAATAAGACTGAATCTGAAACTTTAGTCTGATACTGATCTAAAGAATATCTAGTGTAGTAAAATGAACACTACAACTTGTTTTAATATGTGAAAATTTATATTACCTAGTAGATAGGGTCAAAGATGCATGACAAAAAATATTCAAATAGATGAATTTTTGCCTCAGGAGTTATAAGTATAGAAAACTTGAAAATTAATTTTTAAGTAGATAAATGGGAGTGACACAAACCATGTGTGTGTTCTTAAAGTATTTTTCTTTTGCAGGATCTCCATAATCTAGATCTCATGATTGGAATTGCATCCGGTGGAATTGCTGTATATAGAAAACTCATCTGCACAAGCTTCTATCCCTGGTAAATTTCTTTACTAGTAAAGAAATGTCTAGTCTTTTCAGTCTATTTCCATTTGCTTTAATGTTTATTCCAAAGGTGGCTACAATACATAAATTTGTTCTGTTTGGAGTGTTGTGGTATTTTGTTGTGTTGAGATAAAAATGAAACCTGTTGCCTAGACTTTTAATTCTCTAAAACTTTTGAACTCCTTGCACTCTATGGAGTCTTAATCAAGATAATTCATGTATGAGTGTGAGTACATGGTTAGGAGGACCCTGTGGTCTTGAGATTTGCTGCTGTTATGCTCAAAAGATGGTTTTTTTTGTTTGTTTTTTTTTTTTAAATCAGTATTACTGAAAAGCTCAACAGCTGGTTGTCTGATCATTTAATTGTGTCATTTAGCAAGAAGGTATTTGTTTCTCATAAAAGAAATGCAAAATTAGTTACCCTGGAGTTTCAAATTTATTGGAACTAGGATAATATAATTTAAACAATTTTTTAAAATGTCATCAAACAAGGCTATATAGTATTAACAAGTTTTGGAGTCTGCTTGGGGAGAGACATTTGCATTGTTCTATGATACTAAAAACATTAGAATACGTGATAGTGCTGTAGAAAATAATTTCTATCAAGAAGCAATGTGCAGAAGATGTCTAACTTGAATGACATTAGAAATTAGTTAAGCTATACTTATCTATAGTGTTTATGAACTTTATTATTTATACCAAAATAAAAATGATAACATAAATTAGAAATTATATGGAGATTTGGCCTTTCCTTAAGGTTTTTTTGTTGGGTCAGAAATAATTTTTCACAATCTTTCTTTTTTTTTAAATAAGTATGACTTTGTTTTGTATACTTGTTAAAGTATAGCTTTACCATGTTATGCATAATTTCCTTGTATGATTTGTAACAGTTTTTCTGGAGAACTTTTCCAGTAAGATGGTATAGTATTCTTAATCATGGCAGACAAGTGCATTCTAACGCTTTATACTTGCTTTTTGCTCCTTAATTATATAAAAAGGTGCAGCTTAGCAGCATTTCTTAAATACTCGAGTCATTCCTTCCTTTTATTATGAACCCAACCTAACAGATATTTCTAATAGGAAAGCAATAAAAATAGGTCTCAATTTAAATTTCAGTGAAAAATGGACTGCACAGTCTCTGGATTTTTCTTTTTTATTTATTTGCAGTGACTTGTCTTTCAACTCACTTGGATGTACTCTAATCATCCTGAATGTATGTCAATAATGTTTTCACACAGCACAGTGACTGACATCTTGTATTTTTTCTATTTCTAATGCATACTGTAGCATAAAAGACTTTTATCTTTCATCTTTGTGCCCTGAGCTCTGTCCTTTCATATGTCAATCTCTCAACTTCTTTAAACAGCTGCAGGTTTTAAAAACTGCCAGCTGGAGGCACATTTCCTCTCTTCTGCAAGTCTTGTTCTGCCACTGTTAGTGACCTAAGGTATGAATGGATAGTAGTTATTCCCGAAAACTATAGTGATGGTACTTTAAAATCTAAGGCTATATGATTTATTTTTTTTTAGGGAAGAGAGAGAGAGTTTTATAGCACACAAGACAGGAGGAATCCACAACTTCCTGTGCTGCTTTTATTCCTGGAGATCACAGAGGAATAAAATACAGATAAGAAAACATGGTTCACAAAAGCCTCTTCTCATTTACAAAAAGAAATCGAGGGGGGGGGGGTGGAAATCCACTCTAAAATATGTGATTTAGGCAGCAATATTTTCAACTGACAGCTAATGCAATTGTTCCAAGTTTTCCTACTCTCTCTCTCAAAATATCTTCTCAACTTGGAAGGAGAAAAAACTTACTACATAGGGGATACCTTTTAGATATTTCATTTCTGGCTTCTTGAATGAGTTAGTCATAATTCTTGATGCAGGAATGGTGTCCGTTCTCTGCCTGCCCCCCACAAAAAAGCAAACAAGGGAAGTGACCAGCCTGGACTGTATTTGTAGTATACACTTTCAATTTCTTCTTAGACCTCAAAATAGGGGATATATTTCTGTAATACCTGGAGTTTTTACCTTGATTGGGCTGAAGATGTGCAGGTAAAGAGATTCCTTACAGAACAGGATATGCTTGAGAATGGAAAAAAAAAAAAAAAACAAACCAAAACCATTCAGGTAATAGAAATGGTATTTAGGCTTTTTGTGTAACACCGTTTGTAGTAAGTAGTTTTTCCTATGGGCTGAGCAAGCTTCACCACAAACGTGGTAGAACTCAAGGTGGCAGCAAACACTGTCAAAGCACTCTTTCCAAAACTTTGAGTAAACTACTCTGCAGCATTAGTGGATGATAACAATACAACTATGCCATATGGTACTGGTCAAAGGGGACCAAAAGTTTTCAGGAATAGAGGCAGTGAGAGAGTACTGCCTTGGCAAAAAGAGGATTTTCAATCAAAACAACCTACGTTAGGAGCTGACTGATGAGTCAAGATAGGTTTAAAAAATAACTCTGGATTTAATGCAGTATTTTATATGCTCTGGAAAGTTATTCTGAGGGGTGCTGAACTACTTTGTGATAACTTCCAAATTAATTTTACAGGTAAAATATTGTCTTAATGGCAAAAACATACAAGCAGTCTGTACATTGGCAGCAGTTAAGGTCATGTATTAAATGCCGTTAAGTGTATGCTATTTCTTTGCGTTGAAAACTTCAGAGAAGTGCTAGAGGAATACATTCTACAGTACTAGTTAAAATTTAAAAAACTCAACCATCTTACGTAGCAAACTTGACAGAACCTTTCCTGCTGAATCTTCCAATGGCAAAATGCAAGACTTAAAGATAAAGAAACATTTTTCCTTCAAGTCAAAAATAGCAACTGTTAGTACTAAGTGCTAGGATAGAACTGCCAATTTGATCAGAAATGAATAATTCTGTTGCTCATTAAATGACAGATCTATTTTGACCCTTGTGAATGGCAGGAAGATGGGACCTAGAAGGTGTAGCATTATTAATATGCTACAAGTATTGAGTTTTTTAAAAGTAAATAATGAAATTTAGTGATTTGTGAATGCTGCATAGTCACTGGACAGATTGTTGGTGAGTGCTACGGGCAGCCAAGCCACCAGTTAGAATAAGAGTAACTGCATTCTATTCAGATCATGTTTTGGATGTGGCATCTTCAAGCATTTGTTAAATCTAAATCCTATGATACCTTGATCTCTTGGATTTTTTGTGGATTCTGCTATATGTGAGCATTCACTTAACTTGTAGGCGTAACATTACAAATTATTTTTAGTTAATGTTAAATAAAACTGTCAGATTAGCATGTGTTCTTTGTCACTGAATTAAATAGAATTAGTTGTACTTTGAGAGGAATGAATGGAGTTGAGAGGGATGCTCTACTTAGGAGAGTCAAAATAAAGAGACTTAAAGCCCTGATTTGGCTTGAAGTGATTATGTGGTCATGCAGTGAATCATGTTTGTTGTTTTTTTTTTTTTTTTTAAAAAAAAGGGAGCAGTGAGGAGAGAGAGTGAGAGATTTTTCATATTTTTGTATGTTGGCTGCCTTTCTGTTGTTGGGTGGAAGGTTTTTCATTTAGTGTGCAAAGTTAGTTTTCTGTGTCCTGCATTTCTGCTGGCTCTATGTTAGGATAAGAACAGACCATGACAGCAACTGTGTAAGCTAAGAATGACTCTAAAAACTTGTTCAAGTTTAATCTAGGTCAAGAACTGTGGTAAGAAGGAAACCAGAAGCACAAAACTTGAGTGATACTAATTCAGGCAAAGTAGCACTAGGATTAAGAAAGGATTTATATGTAAATGAGTTGCATCTCAAGAAATACAACTGAAAGTTTATGACTTATCTGGAAGTTCAGTATCCAGAACTTTTAGATGAGAAATATAGATCATTACCATTTAAGGTAGCAAGTCAAATGGTGTAAGTAGTTCAAGGGTTGACCTAACAGGAGAGGTGGGTAGGATGTCAACTTTCTATTAACTTGCACAACAATTTACCTGGTTGCCAAAGAACAGTGTTAGTGAAATTCCTATTTCTTTGTGATTCTGTAATTGATGGAGAAAAGCACTTTAAGAAATGGGCACACGTTCAGTTTTCCACCTCTTGTGCAGGAGGGGGAATTGTTCGTTCCGTTACCTTTCTTGTTTGCAACTGGCAAATATACTCTCCTGTATCAATGAAGGACGTTGCTCTATAACTGAAGTGCATCTCTCCCATGGGCAGTGGGGAATGAACAATATGCCGTTGTCCCATTGACTGAGAGTTATGCAAAACCTGTGGTAAGAACTGAGATGATGTTCAATATAATTCTTGTCTGATGAGATCTAAGGTGCTATGAAACACTATCAGTTGACAACAATATTCTGAGACTTTTAGAAGCAGCCTTCCTAAAACCTTTCATGGTGTTTTTTTTTCAGGCAGATATGACTTGATCAGACCTTAAATAGCTTTCCCAATGCATCCATATGATTCCAGTTGATTACAGATTTCTTTTTCCGAAATGTGTAGGTTTTCATTTACTGAAGTAGAAAATTTCAGTTATTGCAGTGAAAATTTACATATTTTAGATAAATCTTGTTTTGCTGTAGGAAGGTGTGTGGGTAGCTAGAGGTTTGTTTAGTTTAGCAAAACTGATAAGCATGTAAAGAAAATGAAAACTGCTTGAGCACCAATTCCAACGGTAATCCTTAGAAAATGTTTATTCGTACCATGTATATATAGAAAAGAGGTGTTCAGTTCTGTATAAAATTACTACATAAATTATATATCAATGTTAATAATTGAAGTGAAAATATATTAACACTCATTCTTACAGCTTTCATCCTTCTAAAATTATGATTTTAACTAAAATGTTTGTTTAGTTATTAATAGAAGTACATGATATTTTTCACATTATGAAGCCAATTCTGTGAAGTCCCTGGGAAATTTCAGGTGTATAACCAAGCTTGTCATGTCATTAGGGTCTGAAATTTTGTTACTTTAGTCACAGTTGTCATATGATTCTTAAGTTATACAAACTTGACACATTTAACATTTGTGCAACTTAGTAAAGGATGTCATCAGGTTTTTGCTGCAAGAATAGATTTGGTGGGAGAGAATTGCTGTGTGAACTATTTAAAGAGTAAATGAGGAAGAATCTTAATTTTAAAAAGGCCTTTCCTTCTTAGCTAAAATTTTTCCTTTGAGTTTCTTAGCATCTATTTCCTTTGAGTTTCTTAACATCTATTTACAACTCAACACAGGAGATGGCTGTTTAATATTCAATAGTCATTGAATATTAAACAGCTATAATCTTTAAGGTTCGCTGTATGTGGTATTATTTTTCACTGTTTTATCTCTCTAAACCTCGTTTAGTATTTCATAGTCTGTTTCTTTCTTTTAGGGTGAACATATTAAAAATTTCCTTTAAAAGGAAAAAGTTTTTTATACAGCAACGGCAAAAACATGTAAGTAGTAACTTTTATTTTGCTCAAGTGATCGTGTTCAATTTTTTTTGCTTTAAATGTTAAGATGACAAAATGCTGATCAAAAGGCTCTGTTGTGGTAACTTGCCTTTGAAATTCTGTTTTGTTAACTTGCACTTGCTATTCTGGTCTTCTTATCCTTGCTCTATTTCCCATTTTTGTTTCTCTTCCAACACTGAATCCTTCTACGTTCAGTCTGTTGGACTTGTATCTTTCCCATACAAGTTACTTCTCCCTTGGACACTTGGAAAAAATGCAGATCTTCATCCTTTCTCCAGTATTTAGTAACCTAGCATATCTTCCTTTTCTTGTCAGCATCTGCTGCTCTTTTCTTTGATGTTCTCCCTGCCCTGTAGAGTTCCTCAGTGCAGTGAATCTACTACACAGCTGCTTATCCTGTCTAGGAGGACTTTGTGAGGTCCCTTCTGCTTATGGGACTTGGAGTTCTTAAAGAAAGGAAGGTTCCTAGAGGAAAGGAGAGCTCTGCAGCTGAAAGACATGAGGTTGCAAAGAGGGATAGTGCACCCCCTGCTGTGTGTAACCTGTGTTTGACATGGAGGGCTTTAGATGTTGCAAAATATGTGAGGACAGTTGATAAAACTGATGTAAAATTTTTATGCAGTTAAGAGTTGTCTTTATAATGCTGTGTGCTCTAATATTTGTCTGTTTAATAGGAGGGAAATCTTCATTACAGTGTTGTGCTGCCACAATATGAACAGATAAATTAAGATATCTTTTTACAAAGAGAAGAGAAAATTTAATATGACAGAAAACCCACAGAAATTAGTGACTAGCAGATATATAAATATTTTAATTCAGTTGAAGGCAGAACTTGAATAGATAATAAAAGGTAAACATTAACTTACACGTAAACTTTATGAAGGCTCTTTCTCAAAGGTTATGCATTTGCAGTCACCTGAAATGCGCCATGTTTCATTGATTTGTTCTCCTTATTTCTCTTAGCCTTTTTACTTTCCTTATGCTCCTGTTCTGAAGATTATCTTATCACAGTCTCTCCCTGCTAACTCACCTCTCTTGCTCTCTTGCCCTCCCACTGCTTCAGTGTGTCGATCAGCTATTTGATAGAAGTATGCAATATTTCTGTTTCTACTGAAGAGCTACGTAAGGACTGGGGAGCAAGATCGATGTCTCAGTGAATATCTGTGTCCTGGTTATGGCTGGGATGGAGCTAATTTTCTTCCCAGTAGCTGCTGTGGTTTGGATTTAGTATGGTATTTGGTATGTGAAGAGCGTTGATAATACACTGATGTTATTAGTTGTTGCTAAGAGAACAAGGACTTTTTCAGCTTCCTGGGTTTTACTAATGTGCAAGTGCAAGAAGCTGTGAGGGGTACAGCCGGTACAGCTGACCCAAACTAGCCAAAGGGAGTATTCCATGCCACAGACGTTATGCTCAGTAGATAAATGGGAGTTGGCCAGTGGGCAACTCTCTTTTTCAGGAAATTGCTGTTCCAGAATCGCTGCTCTGGGATCATTCAGAGATCACTCTTAGTTCTGTTGCGTAATTGTTGCTTAGGACAGGCTGTATTGGTTGTCAGCTGGTGAGAAATTGTGCATCGTTCATTTTGTATATATTATTATTATTAACATTATGATTATTTTTATATATAGAATAGAATCATAGAATAGTTTGGATTGGAAGGGACTTTCAAAGGTCAGCTAGTCCAACCCCCCTGCAAGGAGTGCGGACATCTCCAACCAGATCAGGTTGCTCAGAGCCCCGTCCAACCTGGCCTTGAATGTTTCCAGGGATGGGGCATCCACCACCTCTCTGGGCAACCTGTTGTTCCTGTGTTCCACCACCCTCAGTGTAAAAATTTTTTCCTTATATCAAGTCTGAATCTACCTTCCTTCTATTTTAAAACCATTACCCCTAGTCCTGTCACAACAGGCCCTACTGAACAGTTTCTCCCCATCTTTCTTATAAGTGCCCTTTAGAAACTGGAAGGCCACTATAAGGTCTCCCCGGAGCCTTCTCTTCTCCAGGCTGAACAGCCCCAACTCTCTCAGCTTTTCTTCTTAGTAGAGGTGCTCCAGCCCTCTGGTCATCTTCATGGCCTTTCTCTGGACCTGCTCTAACAGACCCACATCCTTCTTATGTTGAAGGTTCCAGAGCTGGACGCAGTACTCCAGGTGGGGTCTCATGAGAGTGGAGTAGAGGGGGAAAATCACCTCCCTCGACCTGCTGGCCAGGCTCCTCTTGATGCAGCCCAGGATGCAGTTGGCTTTCTGGGCTGCAAGCGCACATTGCCTGCTCATCTTGAGCTTCTCGTCCACCAGCACTCCCAAGTAGTACAACACTTCAGGCAGTATTCAACTGCCAGTGTGTGTCAGAAGTGCTATTTGTCATTGAATGTTGAAGTGATGTGTGCTTCTTGTATTGCAAGAAATTCTGAGTTAAAATTTCACTATACTTTGCACGCTTTATTTTATATAAGCTAATTAGAAGCAACTGTGGTGAACTGACAAAGATGAATTGGTTCCAGTATGCATGTGGCTCAAATAACAAACCTTACTTCTTTAAAAAAATGAAACAAACAAACAAACAACAACAAAAAAAAACCACAACAAAACTTTTAAAAAGATGTTTTAATAGATATAGGGAAAACATACGTGAAATATTGCAATCAGTTAAATGTTTTGCAGTGCCTACATAAAATCAAGAGGCAAATCCTTTTTCTCTTGAATTCTGATTGGTTTTCTAAAATAATGACTTCAGTCGTAGATTGTTTGAACTAGTCATAAAGTGACTTCCAGAATGTGGCATTGATCTCTGATACATGGCATTTGTGAAATGTTGCTGAGAAACAAGAATACAAGAAAAACAGTTTGAATATTCCAGCCAAAATGGTCTGTAGTTACTTCCCGGCAAGGCTGTTGCTGTGGACCTACAAAAGATATTAACTAGAAATCAAGGTGTTATCCAGGTGGAACATCTGTTTCTTGCTGGGCTGTATGAGAAAGGGCTTTATTAGATCTTTGAGTCCTTTAATAAAAAAAAAAAACTTTGCAGCCCAAATCCTGTCTTTGTCCAAAGAAAGAGCTAGAAAGAGAGCTTTACTGAGATGGTTGCCTGCCTAATTGCGTGCTGAGATGTCGAAGTTCAGTCGTAATTCAGAGCAACTGGAAAAGATGAGTGATGAAATTGAAAAGTTGCTCTTTTTCACTGAAGTGCTGAGCTGTGTTAGCAGTTAGCTCAGGTCTCATGTTATCTTCCTTTCTTTGCTTTACTACATTCCACTTTCTTTGCATTAATAACTATAGTAACTAAGCAGAACTATATCTTGTGCAAAACTCTCTTCGGATCTGAAGTAGCTCAACAAGTGCTACAGTTGGTGGGTGGCACAATTGTATTACACCTGTTTTTCACTGGCACTTTGGCACTGAAGTTACAAGTAAGAGTTTGCACCAATATTCTGCTTCATTTTGATCTCCTTGTTGTGGCCTCATCCACTGAGCAAGATTGCATTTGAACAGCAGTAGCAGCAGCTCCGGTCCCACGACAGCTAGTTTCTTTCCCCCAAGATGGATCGCTGTTAACGTCTCTAATATCTTCTAAAAGACTATCAAGCAGATGCTTTTTGCATGTGATGGCTCTTGAAAGAACGTTATTGAGTTGAAACTTTATGTGAAAAGCTTGATTTCAAAGACTGAGGGTTTTTTTTCTGTCTACATTGCACCCTTAATGGAATGTTTAAAAGAGTATTGTTAGTCATAGGAGGTCAAGATCTGGCTGGAAACCTGAAACTGTATTTAGCTGTTTAATATTACACTTGTATATACAAAATCTTTACCACTCTAGGTTTAAATCTTTCATTAACAGTGTAAGGATTAGGAACTGAAAAACTTAATAGTTCTTCAGTTTTGCTTAAACTTTTAAAGTGTCCATAGGGCTATTTTGGCCATCTCCAGCTGAAAACCTACTATATGCTGATTTTTTTTTGTTTTCCTAAATGCTTTTTTTCTTATTTAAGCTAAAAATAATTTTATTGTTGTTTTATGAACTCATTATTCTGTCTTTGATCTGCTTGTATATACTGAAATGTAGTATTTCCTACTGTTACAGAATGAATCCAGAGAGCATATTGTTGCCTTCAACATGTTAAATTACAGAGCATGCAAAAATCTATGGAAATCTTGTGTAGACCATCACACATTTTTTCAGGCAAAGAAGTCACTACCTCATGAAAAAAAGATATTGTCACATTATTGGACCCTGGGTTCTAGGAATCCAGCAAAGTAAGTATTGTGTGAAATAATGTTTTGCTTTGTAATGGGAGTGGGAGGATTTGTGTCAGTTGAGAGCTCAAGTTGGAGTGGCAGAGTTCAGTTCTGCCCGCAGCTGTGTCCCAGTCTGTATATGAATGATATAGATGTGGTTTCAGTTTTTGCAACACGGTATCATTACAATAGAACTTTTTCTTACAATTTCCTAAAAAGATATTAAAATATGTTTTACTGGAATTGTTTCAAGTTGCTGTTTCAGTTTGAGATAGTAAAACACTAGAAAATAAAAATGTCATGTACCTCATGATCCAATAAGAGAACAGAACAGATTTGTTTTACTCTGTTTACCCCTTCGTCCCATATACATACTCTGTTTCATATGTTAGGGCAATTTCTAGAGTGTGTCATACCAACCACTTATTACTGACATAGAGATGAAAAGCTTTGTCCCATCCAAGTAAAGATATCACTTTAGTGACACTTCTAATCCTTTATTTGCATCGTTGGGTTCTGCTAGTCATGGAGCTGGTAGTTTGATAGTGGTATCTAAGTTCTAATTCCCCAAAAGTAATACTTCAGAGGCTGTCATTTTGCTATATGCAGTTGTGATTGTTGCTTCCCATATGCGCCAACTGGACCCTAACTTTAATAAAGTTCATCTGCCAGTTTATTGTATAGAATCATAGAATCATAGAATGGTTAGGGTTGGAAGGGACCTGCAAAGGTCATCTAGTCCAACCCCCTGTTTCTTCACAACTGACCTTTATTTTTGCCCTCCTGGGTGATTAATCATCTTCAGCAAACCTTGTTTACTCTTTTCTCTAGATCACTAGTGAATATGTTGAAGAGAGGAGTCCCGAACAGATATCTCTCTAAGACTTTACCGCTAACCTTTTTTCACTATAAATCTAAAACATTTTTTCCTATTCTTTTATGTAACAAGTGAACGTGTAATTCCTCCAAGTGAGGACCCTGTTCCCTAGCTCCTTCATTTCTTTATGGGTTTAAGGGAGCTTGTCAAATATCTTTTTGAAATCTTGAGTAGATTAAATCACTAGTTTAAAGTGGGAGGTTTTACTCAAGTAGTTCTACTGTTTCATTTTAGAGGCCGTTAGATTTTTTTTTCTTGTATCAGCCCCAGTGATTTCTTTCGTTGTGTTGAATTATTCTGTTACATTTATTAGCAATTCAGCTATAAATGTGTCATGTCGTGTTGTCATCATCTTGTCAGTGTCCCATCCATACCTCACTACCCCAAAAATATTTATTTCTTGAGACATATAAAAATATTCATAGTAATAGTGAGTGAAAAAGGAGGTCTTATATCATTATCTTCTCTGAATGTGAGATTTTGGAGGGTTCTTTGGTCCTTAGATCATCTGTAGTCTCTGTAGACTCTCTAGAAACCTGTTTATTCGGATTGTTTTGGAGAAGTATTTTATTGTTTTCTTTTTGTTTGTGGGTTGTGTGTGTTTGTGGGGTTTTTGCAGTGTTTTCCCTTAAGAGTTTAACTTTGCATTTAATTTGTCAGGCTGATTCTGTCTTTCCTGTTTGAATAAGCTTCAACTTTTGAATGATATCATCATACTTCAAACAGCTTTCCAGACTTTGGTGACTGGCTGACTTTTTATACTGTCATGTCTCTCTAGATACTGCAGAAATTCATACCCAGTAGACTAATATTGCTTGTAAATGAAGCAGTTAACGCATGAGGGCTGTCCAACAGTAAGACGACTGACAAAATGTTGCTTTCTGCTGGAGTGGAATTCCATATTTTTACCTAGTACTAGATCATAGCTGAAGCAGGAGAAAACTAGATTACTCTTCATACAACTGCTTGTTTTCAGACATTTTACAGATCTGTATTTTGCGAATTTGCTCCTCTAGGAGTGATATGAATTTGTTTTTACTATAGGGAAGGTTTTAAGGAGGTGACTTTCTCAAAGCTTGTATCATTGTCATGTCCTGGAGTTCTTTATTTTTCCTGAGTTTGCAAACAGATTCAAAATCCTGATGCTTGTATTTACACATGCGCACACACAGGCATTGCACAGACTTGTAAAGTTGAGAAAGAAAACAGTATGACTTCCAAAGGGTACCAATTTAGTATTGTCATGTTCCGATTTCGGATGAGAGGAAGGCCCCCTTGCGTTCTAGCCGACCTCAGACGAGTCTGGGAGGCTAGGGGCGGCTGGACCAACCTCTCACACACCGGAGCGTGGTTTTGTTCGTGTTCTCAGGAACAGAATTAAGACTCAAAACAGAGTCAAGCGCCAGGTAATTTTTTTAACCCAACAAGAAGTTTGTAAATGCAAGAGAGAAAGAATGGAAAGAGGGAAAAGAGTTTTGGTTGTAATAGCTACCACCACGGAGCTTCGACATCCCAACAGTTCAGTTCGCTTGATGGGGGGACGATCTGCCCGATGTTGGTCGTCTTGATGTTGGTTCCGTGGATGTGTATTCCGGCGAATGTGTATTCCGTTGAATTAATGAAGAAGTCCAGTGGAAAAAAAGTTCCCCGTTTATGTTGGTTGTTTTCATTTTATTTCAAGAGCTGGTCTTCCTAGCCGCACCCCTCACCTGGTGGTGATATGCATGCCCATTACCATGCCCATTACTGGGTGATATGCATCTCTGGGCCCATGCTGGGGCCAGGGTAGGGCTAGATTTCTCGGAACCAGCTCTGCATTCAGGTTCACAAGACAACAGGAGTTGGCTTGCGAGATAATGGGAAGCCATTGTTCGGGTGGTGGTTTGATGTTTCGACAATGTTGAGACAAATATTCGACACAGTCTCTCACAAGTATCATTCCATTTTTTACCAAATATGTGAATTTTGACAAATTTACTGTTACAATTTCTTCATAACATGTAGCATGCAGAATAGTTCTCATTGTTGAACTGAGTTACTAAGAAAGACTTATTTTCAAGTAATTTCATGTTCTGAGGCATTATCTCTGAACTGCTTATTTAGACTGTTAAGGAATGTATGAGAGCTGTTCATTGTGATATCTTCCTTCAGCTTAATGATATCCTCTGTTCTAATGGATTATTTGGCTTCATTTATGCCAGCAACAAGCATGAAATTTAGGATCTACGTGAGGCAGAAATAACTCAACAACCTTTACTATGAGAGACTGCTAAAGTATATAACAAGCAAGAGTAATTTTAGAAGACTTTCAATAGTTCCTATCTGTGTCTATCAGTGTCACTCAGAAAATTATTTTTTTTCAAAAGATTTAAGAAAACATGTGAGTAAGTCAGTTTCAAAGTCATCTGTCATATATTGAAAATTTTTACTTTCCCACTTGTTTGTGGTGGTGGAATATTATTCTAAGAGACAACATGAGCTTACATGTTTCTTTCCAAAGACGGCTCTGAGCTCATGTGGAAGCTGTGCAACCAAAAAAGGGATTCTGCATTCTCCCTTATGAAAGGAAGCAAAATTTTGCATTAGGAAAAACAAAACCAACCAAACGAAACCAAACATGCACATAAAACCCCCACCAATCACACCATACAACCCTGGACGTTTTAAGGTTGACTTATCTTCAAGAATTCTTTTCATCCAATTTATGTCAACTTTGAAGGTGTTTTCTTTTAATTCAAGTTTTACCACCTTTCCTCTGGAAACTGTGGCTTTCTTATACTATGTTCTTTTACACTTATGTGAGGCAGATATCTTACCATTTACTGCAACATTTCAAATAGTTGAACTCTTGCAACTCTTTAGTACAATTTCTTATTTGCACATCTCTGTGCCCTTCTAGATTCTCTTAGCTTAAGTTACTAGTGGAATTCCATTTAAATTAGGCTGCTGAGTTGTATAAATTGTCTGTAAGCCTTATTCTAAGGGCAGACTGAATCCCATGTTCATTCAACATTTCTGGACTGAATGTTGAATAACCTCTCCTAGGCACATTCTCACTTCTTGTTGAAAAGCTAAAAATGTACCTATTTTTTTCCACAGAGGATAACCTTGGTAGTAGATGGGAGCAAGGAACTGTCACCTCAAGATATTATAGCCCATTCCAGAAAGGCATTGGCAGCTTCTCAGCATGTTTGCTGAGAAATATAGAAACATAGAATGGTTTGGGTTGGAAGGGACCTTTAAAGGTCATCTAGTCCAACCCCACCTGCAGTGAGCAGGGACACCTTCAACTAGATCAGGTTGCTTAGAGCCCCATCCGACCTGGCCTTGAATGTTTCCAGGGATGGAGCATCTACCACCTCTCAGGGCAACCTGTTCCAGTGTTTCACCACCCTCATTGTAAAAAATTTATTCCTTATGTCTAATCTAAATCTACCTTCTTTTATTTTAAAACCATTACCCCATGCCCTATTGCTACAAGCCCTGCTAAAAATTTTGTCCCCATCTTTCTTATAGGCCCCCTTTAAGTACTGAAAGGATATCCTCATATTTTACATCTGAAGATGACAAATTCAATGTGATCATAATCCAGTGATGATATCCAAATATTCTAATATTTGATATCTGAAGAACAGCTACTTGGAGTTCAGAAGATTGTTTATATTCTGTACCTTAAGTGAAATATCTAGACAATAGAATGTTAAAACGATTCTATGGTTAGGGTGAGGGGTTAGGGGTTAGGGCTCTGGCTTCCATCACACGAGTTACCTTGCACCTCAAAAGTCAACTGCATTGGAAAATGCATGAACAGGCACTTGTAAAAAAGGAGAGCTTATAGATGCAAAATATGTGGAATTTCTCAAGATGCATTTTTCGTAATACATTGTCTTTTTTCACTCTCCCTCTCCGCTCCATCCATATAAGGCTTCTTTGAAAGAACTCTTTGTTTTTGTAGAAGACCCAGAGTAGTTAGGGCCTTGTCATTGGTATTCAGGAGACTTATAGAAGTAAGATGGATAATACAGGCAAAAGCTTCTCCTGAGTTCATGCACTGTGTGTTTACTAAGCTTGAAAACATACATGGGTAACTGATTTTGATATGTGGATACTTCATATTAAGTTTTTCCTCTTTGCTTTTTTTAAACTGGGAGAAGCTTTAAAAGTACACTTTTAGAAGATGAAGGAATTAATTTGCTTTAAAGTCATGAACAAGATATAAAAAATACTTCAGAATGTAAAAAAGTTTTGAGTTGCTTTTTTTTTTACTTGTATAAACAAAAACCAATACAATGCAAAGCATACTTAAGGTTTGATATCAGCACGAGTAATATCTACAGCATAAACAATGTGAGTTTTTGTTTGTTTTTTTTTTTTTTTAATACAATGTAAAGTTTAGACACTTCAGGTCTATAGTAAAGTCCTGACATACTCTGCTATCCCAGCTGCCCGTTAGGTACAACTCTGGACTTAGTGAGCCAAAGGTGGTTTCCCTGTAACTCATAAACTGCTTCTTTTCCATGAGAAGTCCTAGCTCTGTAAACTTAAGGATGAGCAGCTTCTCTCTCTGCTTGTCTTGTGGAATGCTGTGTAAAAAGATGCATAAAGGTTAGTTTATCTCCATTTTTATTTACTTAAAATTCTTTATGCTGTACAATTCCAATAGTAGGATATTCTTATTGCTTTCCTAGCTGAGGTTCTGGTTCTGATGCCAGCCTTATCTTGTCAGATTCTTGTCACAAGAAACAGTCCAGACTTGGAGATCCTCTTTTCATGTCAAATCTTTCTCTAATGGTTTATTCCTATAAGGATCACATCACTCAAATGAGGCTTCCTTCTGGAAACAGAGTGATGTGATGTAGCTCTTATTTGCTGAGAGAGCAGGTAGATGGTTAAAGTAGTCCTGTGCTCAGTGATGCCATTAATGAATTATTACCCATTTATGAGCTTTAACAGGGAACATCTAGAATCTTTTGCCTACATTTGAATCATGTTTTTTTAGGCACTCAGTTCAGTCCCAATAGGGCATACCTAATTTCCTGTTTTCCCCTCCATCTTCTTGAACACAATTGAGTTAAAAATAAGTCTCAGATAAAATTTATTTTTACCCAGGTTTATGATTAGCATTGTAGGCAGGGTTAACAAACAGCTTTATTGCCACAAGTGAAGGACAGCAAATGGCTCTGCGAGAATGGAAATGCGTGAGTAAGGAGGAGTAAGCACAGGAGACTCTTTAAAACACATGAATTATAAAATTGACTTTCATAAGCATATTTTATTTCATTTAAGTTTTCATGCAAAATAATTCACATACAGTTTTTTCTTTCTTTTCAGGTCTGTAAACAGCCAGTACTGCAGAAAAGTTATAGGTGGGATGGTCTGGAACCCATCTATGAGACGATCTTTATCTGTTGAGCATCTAGAGACCAAAAGCCTTCCTTCTCGATCACCTCCTGTTACCCCTAATTGGTAAATCCAATTTCAGCCTTTCCCATACCTTCCAGCCTCCTACCTTTTCTATTTGTATGTACTCTAGCGGAATAATTATGTAGTATGTATATATATATTTAAACATTGTTATTTTGAGAATATATAAGACAACAGGAGAAGAGTGAGTGTCGCTTACCTCAACTTTAGAACGCTTTTGATACTGTCTGCCAAAATATTATACCCAAGTTAAGGCATTATGTTCTGGAAGGGTGGACAACAGGATGATTTTTTTTTTTAAAAAAAAAAAAAAAAAAAAAGATTGACTGGATTCAGAGGGGAGTTGTTACTGGGTTGTACTCTACCTGGAGGTCAATAACAAGTGGAGTACTGCAGGGATCTGTGTTGGGACCTGTCCTGTTTAACATCTTTATGAAGGCAATGAAGTGCTTGCTCAAAGTATGCAGACAACAACAAACTGGGGGGATGAGTCAATAAGCTTGGGGGCATGGCTGCTATCCAAAGGGACCTTGATAATACGGAGAAATGGACAAATGCAAAGTCCTTGGAAAGAAGAATCCAGTGCAACACTATTGTCTGCGATGCAACTCTCTGGAAAAGGACCTGGTAATCTTCATAAGCCGCAAGCTGTACGTGAGCTCTATAGTGTGTCTTGGCAGCAAGGAAGTCCACAGCAACCTGGCAGTGTTAACAGAAGCACAAATGTTAGATCAAGGGAAGTTATTATCTCCTTTTTGCTTAGCATTCATTAGACCTTGTTAGAATGCTGCAGGTGCTTTTTGTGTCCCTTAATACAAGAAAGACACTGACAAAATGGAGTGAGCGCAGCAAAGGCCACCAGCCACCAAGGTAGTCAGGAGGATGGAGCACTTACTCTGTGAGGAGAGGCTGAGACAAATGCACGTTTCCCAGATGCCTAATAACAACCTGGCACTATGTAGGAGGAAGCTAGCTGAAAGATGAGGCCAGGTTCTTCAGTGTTGCGTGGTGGGAGGACAAGGCAACAGGTATACGTTGAAACGAGAGACTCTGGACATAATGAAAAACTGCTTTGTCACAAGGACTGTTGAGCAGTGGTTGCTTAGAGAAGCTGTGCAGTCTCCATCCTTCAAGTTTTTTGAGATCTGATGAGATAAAGCCTTAAGCAGCCTGCACTGATGTCAGATGACTCTGCTTTGAGCAGGAGGTTGGACTAGTTGACTTCCGTAGGTCCCTTCCAACCTGAATTATCCTATTGTTAGAATTTTAACAATACGAGTAGCATTTGGGGGTGGAAAAAACAAATCAGTTCAGTGTACTGACCCTAGCAGTGTATAATTGCCTGATATACTATACAAAATGTTTAAAAATTGATTATTTAAAGTGAGACACATAGGCCTGTCCTGAAGATTTTGGAACTTAGATTGCAATAGGATAGAAATTTCACTTTGATAAAGTTTTATGAATTATTCTGAATTTCCAACTTGTGTTTATGTTCCTTATTTTTAAGGCGGAGTCCTAGACTACGTCATGAAATTCGTAAACCACGACACTCGTCTGTAGATAACCTTACAAATGAGATTAGTTATATTACTGAAACAGAGGATGTTTTTTATACATATAAGGGCTCTCCAACATCAAAGGACAGTGATTCGGAGTTCTCTCAGAACCGTAGTCCACAGAGGAGGTAAGGAGTTGTGCAAACAATTCATTGCCTGTTTTGATTTGTTAAAAAACTCCAAACAAAAAACCAAGCAACTTTAGTATAAAACGATCCTCATCGGTTATAATATTAAAATGAGTTCAGACAGTTTTGTGTTTGCATAAGCTGTATTTTGACAAATTGCTGAAGTGCAAATGCCATGATACAAAATGACAAGTTAAAAACAAAGGAACCCTTCATCCCTAAACAATTCTCCGTAGTTGAGTTCTCAGTAAAATTAGAGAAGCTATTAAGGCACACCTATTCATATCCGTAATATTCTGTTTCCGAGTAGCTTCTGCAACCCTTTCCTACCTGTTACAACCTCTTCCTCTTTTGGGAGGGGGAAGACTTACTGAACTCTTAAAGGAGTTGACTTATGCTCAGCATCATCGGTTGAAAGAGGTACTGCATTGAGTAAACACAGGAATATAATAATGCTAGTGGTCATCCATCTGTTTCCTTCCTCAGAGGAAGAGTAGATTATTAGTCTGAAAGCAGTTTCTGATTTCTGCCTTGAGGTATTTTTGCTATATTCGTTGAGGATCAACTTTGTTCTCCCCTGCAGCAGCCTAGCTACTGGTAGATTTGCTTCCAGGGCTTGAAGTGCCTGTGTTTGGGCACTAATTATTTGGTTGCTCATACATTAAATTTACACATGGCTTCACTCTTATCTTGTAGAGGGATTTCTTAATAAATATATTCAGATTAACACAGTATTAACTTCACAAAAAGGTGTACGAAGTCATTGATTGTTCAGTCTCAAAACGAAAACAGAGCTACTTTAAAACATTCGGCTGGGGAGATTATTCTGTATTAAAATGCAGGTTCCTTTGTAATGTTACAAAAGGAGAATGGTTTCTAGTGATCCCTAATAACTTTAAGGCAAGATATTTTTTGAGAAGCGGTGTATTAATGGAAGCTGATAGGACTCACCTACCTTTATGATGGTGTGCTGCTAGTAGCTGTAGCTTTAAACTCTAGATTTAAACTGTTTTCTTCAAATTTTGATGTGGTAACATTGTTACTACATTACAGCAGAGAGGTTTCTATGAAAGAAGGGGAAAATTAACATGTTGCATGAATATTTGGGGTTTGTCACTGTGGTGTTTCAAATTGTTTTTCCATTTTTGTGACGAAGTCAAGTGAGCCTTAGTACTAGTAATTTTAATAATAGCCATGATAGTATGTAAAAGTGATGCTTCTAGATGTTGTGAATAGTCATAGATAGAAAGCTATGTTTTTCCTGTGTTTTGACATTTACAGATTATACTCTTTTAGAAGTATTTTCTGATGAAAAATAATGAGAGGCAAACCATAAGAGGAGATGAAGGAAAACAGGAGATGACAGAAAACTATGTTATCATGCTGAGTTCTGTGACTGACAGATTGTGTTCTCTTAGTATATTGTTGGGTTTTTTATTTTATTTTCCTTTTTCTTTTCTTCCCTTGTAGTTTTTTTCTTTCCTTCCTGTTTCATCCTATGCCTACTGAGAATGGGGTGGGAAAGCCTGCTTTTATGCTATTTCTCAGATAGTGAAAATAGGATGTCCCTAATTTGAAAATAACACATTCATTCTTTTTCCGAGCACTAAATGACTATCCTGTATCTAAGAAATATCACTCACTGTGGAGATTACTGTTATTGCTTCATATAAACCAAATTTCTTATGCATCTTATCCCCAATGCATTTGTGGCTTCTTAGGTGTGTTTATAGTATTTGATACTTTGCAGGTAACTGAAAAAAAATGCTTGCATAAATCTGATGGATTCAAATTCAAAGTGTGTGTTTTGGAAGGAGAATGGAATGAATAATCCTTTGTTGTATTGACTGTTAGATTTCCATGAAGTAAAATGGTCATTAATACTTTCCTTTTTAACAGTTGGGGTAAAATAAACAGTAACTGTACAAATAAAAATGTTTCTTGTCTACCCTGAAGTTTTTAACAGTTTGTTAGTCCACATTCCAGCTTTTCTTCTTTTATATTACAGCAGTCATTACTTGCCTCACTCCCCTTGTTGAAAGAAGTAAAGTAAAATTAAGTATATATGTGTAGTAAAATCTTTCTTTCTCCAAATGCTTTATTGACAGAGGGAGTCTTACCCTATCAGCTAAATCTGTTTCATAAGAAAAAAGTTTACCTTGTCCATATTTAACACCAAAGATACACACTTGTCCTGGACTTTTGCCACACTTCAGGAATATTTAGATATTAACTATAGAATACCTTGCAGTGTACTGATAAATCTTTTAAAGCCAACTTACCTGTTTTGCCATGCTCGTCTTTAGTAGGTTTGAATTGGCATAATTGAAACACACTACAGAAAAAATACAGATTTGCAATTTCAATATTTCTCTTTCATTAGAAAACAGCCGAGAGTAGCTTTTCATAGTCCTGCTAGTATACATTGTCTTTAGAGGGCTCTTTTTTCACTGCCTAGCTTGATATCTGAGACTATCAAAAAAGGTGTTAGTTAATACTAGTTGTAACTGGTGAATAGCTTTGGTATGAAAAAAAAATCTGAAACGTTTTTAGAGAGCTACTAGCAAACAACTGTAAGATGCTGATTTTTAATCACTTAATTGTTATGTCTAGGACATCAAATCTTAATCATGCAGCTGCTTGATTTTTGTGAACTAAGTATGTTCACATCAATTTCATTTACTATATCTGAAGCTCAAGACTGTGCAAGCTGCAGTTAGCATGGGATATGGGTTTTCTCTATTTTTCAGGCTGCCATCAGCATTTCAGGGGCAGGGGATAGTTTTCACCTGTTTTACTTCAGCCTCTGGGTGATGTCAAGTCCTTTTTGTCAAAATGACAAATTGTCCAAGACAGACCTATCTTCAAAGTGATCTGTTCTGATATACTGATTTTTGAGACAAATACATAGGTATAACAAGACTTACTGTATACCTAATCCTACCAAGGCATGTTTGGAACCTTGGAGGCTATCAGAACTGCAGAAGCCACCACTGCTGGCAGAGTACATACACCTGCATTTATTTCCCTATACACCTTTTTTCCTCCTGACAATACAAAGTATAATTATTTTCTTAATAATAGGTTTTCTTCCTTGCTGTGTTTACTCACTTAAGGGAATCAATCTTTCTATAAAACAGTACACAATTTAGAAAACAAGTTCTGTGGAACAGCTCTTAGTTTAGAGAGCATAAAACATATCAGTTAATATTTCTTCTTCTATTTCTTTAAATATGTTGTAATATATCAACATGTCAATACCTAGAACGATATTTACTGTTAAATAGTTTAAATGATCATACTGGAGATGAGGGTTAAGAATATTTCCATAGAATCATAGATTGGAAGTGACCTTTAAAGGCCATCCAGTCCAACCCCCCTGCAAGGAGCAGGGACATCTCCAACCAGATCAGGTTGCGCGGAGCCCCATCCAACCTAGCCAACTCATGTTGAGTTTCTCGTCCACCAGCACTCCCAAGTCCTTCTTCTCAGGGCTGCTGTCAATCCATTCCCTGCCCAGCCTGTATTTGTACTTGGGATTGTTCTGACCCACGTGCAGGACCTTGCACTTGGTCTTGTTGAGTTTTATGAGGTTTGCATTGGCCCACCTCTCCAGCCCGTCAAAGTCTTTGTCATTTTGTTTTATAATGAAAAAATAAATTTTGTCACTTATAATGTTGTTTCTCTGAAGAAAACAGATTTTTTTTAAATGCACTTTATCTGAACGTTCTACTTTCTAATTGACATTTATGACCTATATCCTACAGACTATGACTGAAAAAAAAGAAAATTGGAAAATAGAGCAAGCCATGTGCATAGGTGAACTGCAGAAAGCCAGGGCAATCTTGTGAGTCTTGTGTTTGGTATAGCTAGACTGCTTCTGCTACCCAAATTATCCTAAGGTACTTTCACATTCAAGTACAATTTGAGGCTCAGACGTAGTGAAAAGAAGCAATTTTTCTCTCTCAGATTAGCGTCTGCAGAAAAGATTGGAGCTGTCTATTACATATGTATTATAGATAAAAAATTGCTCTAATCCCAAATTAACATGTATTAAATAGAGCTTTATTCACAGGGCATGAATAGGTTTGCCTATCTAAGCCAACTGTCTCAAATCACAGCTGCATACAAAACCTGTCATCAAAGACAGCGCTGAAGAGGACTTGAAGAGGACTTTCATTTAGCCCAGGGCTCCCTAGCCTTTGTGAGGAAAGCCTCCCCTGTTGGTTCTTTCTCCTCTTTGTTGCCCTGCTGCTGTGCATCTCATCTGACTGCTACTGCCACTGAAAAATTAACAGTGACACAGTCTTGGAGCCCACACTGAGCCTTCCAAAGTCTCAGGTTCCTTTCTGTGTTATACCACACTTTGTTATGGCTGTGCCTCACCAGTTCAGAACAGATAATCCAGTCTGTCTTCCAAATATATATGTTGTACTCACTCTGTCACTGTATTTATCCCGTGCCTGTATGCGTATGCACATTGTGCTACTATTACTTTGATTTTAAAATGATATCAAGAATAATATTGAGATAAAACATAGTAATTACTAAGTGCACTTGTTTGATAAATGTTTTTTCAGTTAAAACTAGCTTTTCCTTGTCCTGACATCAGCTTCCTTGAAGATGTTTTTCTTGACAGAGTTGCATTTTCTTTATTGAAGCACTGCTGCTACTGACTTACTACGTTTCTTATTTTAAGCAAAGTAGAAAACTTCTCTCTGTTCTATGAGGTTACGTATCTCATCTTCAGATGTCCTTAAACGCTGAGATGTCCATTAGGGAAGAGCTATCAATACGAAGTCTCATGACTTTCCTTTAAGATAGAAACTAAAAGTTGTATTATGAGCCTTTATTATTTCTAGTTATCACTGTGGAAAAGCTGCTTTAATTTGGGTATTTTTTCAAAGTTGTGTCATACCTACAGACTACCTGGCATCAACCCATCCTGACCATCTGCTGTCTTGATAGGTAGCCTGGATAGAGCTCCTGGAAGAGGTTATCTTTGGGAAAAATGTTTCACTTTCAATGTAACAGGTTTATACCACCTGGTGGACTTGTGCAGGAAATTCTTTTCAGTTGCAGTTTTTCCCTTTTTTTTTTAGCTTGGCATAGTACCTGAAGATTACCACTGTTACAGTCTGTCTTGATAAAGATACCACTACAGTTTCCAAATTTGGAATAAGGAAAGCCTCACCAGTGTAGAACAAATCGTCATTACTGGTTTGCCTTTCCATGACACTAATGCAGTCTGTATACTACTGTGTCATTTAAGGGCAAAATGCTACAGTGAAAATGAAGTAGTCATATTGAAGTATGTGACATTGTTTCAAGACCAGTTTGGGAAATTCCAAAATATCTTTCATTTAAGCAGTAACCTTCAAATCTAAGTTGGCTTTAACTGGGGCGATAGACTGATTACCTTTTGGAATCGTGTACTCTGACATGCTTGATCTTGGGTCAGATGGTCGGTTTTATCTTGAAAGACTGTGCTGTCCATTCATAGAGCAAGTTCTGGTTCTCAGTATTGATATTAAAAAAAAAAAAAAAATGCAACTTAATGCTTATCATACCCAGTAAGTAGTTCATGTGTAGGATTCTTCACTGATGAGGTATTACAAGAACAGAAAACAAACTTGAAAGAAACTAGCTTACCCTTTACCTTCAAGTAAATGAATGAAATTTTAAAAGACTAAAATGAGTTTGCTTGTTTCCTTATGTTCGAGTATTTGTTGTAAGTTAAAAATCTGTAGTTTTAAGTGTTTCAATAATATGCATTTTAAACACTTGGTGAACTCAAAATACCAGGGTCCAAGGTTTGCCATGAAAACACAGACATGTAACCAAGTAGTACTTAAGGAGCTCTGAACTTTAACTTTCCTTCTATGTTCCTTTCCCTTTTCTCTAGCATCTTCTGGTGCCTGAGGTGTGATATAGATGTTCACACTTCACAGTGCAGTGAGAAATGAAAGTGAATGAATGAATGACAAGAAATGAAAACTGAAAACCACTGTGTGGTTTAATGCTCTTAACCTTTGAAAATCCAGCTGCGGGAAGCTGCATGGTTTTCTGCCAGTCCGTGTGAAATGGGAAGAGTACTTCTACTACTCTTTCCCTGTTTTGTGGATTTAAGGTTTTAATATGACTTTGTGGGAAGATTGTGTGTTGTTGACAACACCCACATTTGCCCCCTAACTGAATGTTGTCTTGTTAAAGCTGGTGTTTGTTTCAGACCATAAGGTGTTAGATGCAAAGGGTTACTGAGACATACAGGTTTCCTTGTGGTTCAGGGTAATCTTCTTGTTACCTGTGCGGGACCAATTTCTCCTTTATATGAGGAGCAGAGATTATTTTTTGCCTTGTAAATTTAGATTTAATGGGTTGTGCTTTTTAAAATGTTTTTTTAATACTATAGGTGGAATAGTTAGTAGTGTTAATATAGCTGTTACTTGCCCTCTTAATGCCTTTTTTCGTGTTTTTGAACCCACTTTTCCGAGTGGGAAGGGTACTTGTTAGTAAGAATATATAAATTTAACTATGTCCATAACCCGCTATCTTAAGGAAAAAAATAACTAGATTATTGGCTTGGAAAAGTAACCTGATAAAGCTGTGTGGAGGGTGTTGCTGCTTGAACTGTATTCAGTTTCTCTTGTTCACTCTGTAATTAATTAAACCAAAGATGTCTGTCTGGTTTGGAACAGCAGACTGTGTAAGAACAAGTGCTTTGGAAGTTTCTTAGAGTAGACTGAGTGTCCTAACAGAAAAGACTAGCTGTGAAATTTGCTGTTTAAGCAGAAGTAAGATAATTGTCAAACACATTTCTAAATGACATGGTATAGTATCAGTCAGTAAGAAAAACTTACTGACACATGAGACATTATAAATCTTATATTTAGAGTCACACATTGATTGGTGAGATAGATGGGGCTAGCTATTCACAGATGTGAGCATATAATACATGAAGCAGAACCAGAAGATTAGAGAGGTTGAGAAGGGGTCGGTCTCGTTGTTGCCCTACTCTGCCAAAATGAGGTTATCAAGAATATGGAGCTAACTCTTCTTGAAGGTTCACAGCAAAAATATGTGAGGCAGTGGACACAAGTTGTAGCAAGGGAAATGCTCAAAAGACACTGGGGGTAGGGGAGGAGGTGGTGGAAAAAAATTGCGCTTAGATTAGTAAGCCCTCATACACATTAATGGAAAGTTGAAGGTGTTTCCATCCCTGGAGAGCCTCAAAACACAACATGACAAGGACCTGGACACGCTCATCTAACTTTGATGTTGGCTGTTCTTTGAACAAGAGTGTAGGTGATTTCTCAAGATCCCTTCCAACTAAATTACTTTGAGTCTACAATTCTACTTGTTATAAATGTAACATATTGCTGTGCAAGCTTTTCTCTTAGTTAAACATGCTTGCGAAGCTATAAACTTCTTTACCTTATATTCTAAAACACACTTTTGCTGGTGATACAGATAGCATAATGTGTACAGTCCCAGAGTTGGAGGGGAAGGAAATGAAATGATGAACTAGTATACAAAAGGAAATTCACTTGCACAGTGCTATGAATTTCTGGAAGTGCATATATGCTCCTGGTGTAAGTGTGATATATCATCTGGTGAAGGTATTGCACTGAAAATAGATTTCCTGAACGTATGCTGCATTTGTTCAGTTCTTTCAGCTTACCATTTTGATAGACAATAAACTGTAGCTACACAGTGAGATTTGTTGAATGTACTATGGGAACACATCATTATTTTAAGTAAAATATAATTTCTTTTGTGAATAAAATTTGTAAAACACTGCAGTCGAAGAAAGGACCCTTCAGATGTATCCAACCAAGTCCTAGTAACTACTTTCTTGGTAGAAAATTGCAAATAATTAAAAAAAAAAGTTTTAAGTAGAACATTATATGCAGTTGTGTTCAATTCCTTGTTTTTAGAAAATCTGCTGCATTTCACAAGAGTCCATTGTCCTTGTTCATGTACTTCAGTCTTTTTCAAGAAAGATGTTCTAATGCTAGGCAATGGATCTCAGAATATTTCAGTTAGTTTCAAGTTAGTGTTTTAAGACTACCACAAATAGACTTTTTTTTGAGTTTTACTGTTCTCTTCTACTCAAATATACATGAAAACAGTACATGTATATATTTTGCTTATATGTAAACTTTTCTTTTTAAGTATATGTCCTTATCAAAATGTACTACGCTTTCCTTGCCAGTTCACAAAACAGTCACTTCACATCCAAAAAGTAAGTCTTTAAGTTGAATTGCAAATCTGTGATAAGCCAAACTTTCCAACTAGCCAAGCGGTTGCAGACAATCAGAATAAATGAAACTTTCATGGAAAGTCAGTAAACTGGAATACAGTCAATAGATGCAATACAGCATTACTGAAAGTGTCCTTTAATGGGTGATGGCAGCACCTTACAAATGTGAGTGCTTGGAATTTATAGAAAATAACTGAAAAACTTGTGCATACCGTAAAGTCCACAAGTGTTTCTGTAATGGTACTCTTAAGTATGCAGCACAAAGAATCTACGTGGCCTTCTTTACACAGTCGTTCTCTTCAGAGAAATGCTGAACATTAACTATGCAAGTAATTCTGTATATAATTTTTTCTAAAGGCAGCAAAAAGGTGCTGCAGCAAATATTTTCCACTTATTTGGCTTATGAATAATAATCATCCCAGTTTTAATGGTGAGTTCTCAGAAAAGAGGTGATAATGGAAGTGCTGGCACACTCAGTCTCCCCAGCCCTGCAGGTGTTATAGTAAAAGAAGTTTTAAGAACTTCAAGAACACCAGAAGGGCAAACCCTACAGATGTTTCCTTCAGTTGTTTGTAAAGGGGGAGTTTTGCTGCAGTGCTATTGTTTCAGTTGTCCCTTTTCTCTTGGGGTTTTATTTCGCTGTAGTTTAGCATCCTCAGTTCTCAGAACAGCAGAATTCCCTAGTAGGACACATCAAAATGGAGAGGAGTCTTTCTTTTCTGTCCTCCTGAGAGAAAAGGAGAGTTTGATTGGTTTGGGTTTTTTTTCAGGGCAAAAGTTTTTTTTATAAAGATTGTCACTGACAGAGCAATCCATAGTGAGTGAAAGACTGAAATGGTATCATTTTAGATATATTGTGGAGTAAGGAAGAAAAATTATCTGCAGTTTTAAATTGTTTGCTTGTTAGCTGCACCAATGGAAAGCTTAATCTCCTTGCAAGGAAGGGCTCTCTTTCTTGATGAAAAAGTTGAATGGCTGGTCTGGTGAGTGTTTGCTTTTATTGACTTACAATATGGTTCTTGTCCAATGCTGTGGAATGAGGAAGATCAGTTAGCAAAATGTGGAATACTGTGTAGCCAGAAAAGATCATCTAGTTATTCATGTTAACATATCAGTCAATAATTAAAGCTTAGAAATACTTTTTAAGTTGTAGAGATCAAAATTCTGCAGCTCAAGTGTGCTGGATTTTAGGAAGACACAGCTGAATTTTCCCTGATGAATTCTTTTAATCATTGAATTTGGTCACTTTCCAGGTCAAATTTTTTGTTACCTTTTTCTGCTTTAAAAGGTTACAGAACAATTCAGTAACTCTTTCAGAGCTGATAAGTTTGAATTAAAGTGCAATAATTCAACAGATAAAACTTCAGTAAATATTACTAAGAATTTATATGCCATATTTAAGCCTCCAAATGTATTACTAAGATGATGAAAGATTTGCTGCATTTTTATACGCAGTATACGAATGGAAGCCCAAGCTTTTTTTTTTTTCTGTCTCAAATGACTTCACTCTACTGGGGGGAAAGAGGGAAGATATTATAGTAAAATGAGGACATTGCATGGGCTTGCATCACAGTTTTATGGTTTGTAAATTTTTGGTAAAGGCTGATGCAAGGATTAACTTACGGCAACTTGAATTCCATAGAGAATTTGGTAATAGAGCTGTAGCCCTACTGTGGCAAAACATCGAAAAGATGTACGGTTTCATTGTTCTTTGCCTCACAAGGAAATCAATTAGCTTAAACTAAAATAAATTCAATGTTTCTTTATTTTTAGCATGACTTCCTAAGGAAATAAGGCTTATGTCATTGCTGCGTTGCCTGTCTGCCTCTGTTCCCACTTAAGAACGTCTGGACGATTGTGGTCAAATCTAATATAGGAGTGAAGTTTTCAAAGATGCAAAGTTTTCTATTTCTAGTGGAAGTCAGTGACTAGGTAGAAAAAAACCAAACACCCTTAAAGTGACATTCTCCTCTCACTGAGCAATTACACTATGAGTCCAGTGGTTGGCTGTTCCATTTAGATATGGACTGGTTAGGCAGCAAGTGAGTGCGTGTTCCCAAAGGATCTGCTGTGCACTGCTGGCACTTAGAGAGTAAAAATACTATGGGAATTGCAAACAAGGAGAACCAGAGGTATTTGTGGGAGAGCGGAGGTGGATATCAGTGGAATCACAAAGGCGGCATGACAGCAGTAAGAAGGGAAGAAGTTTAGTGCTTTAAAAAAAATTAAAAGTACACATGGCCCAAACCTCCACAAATTCTTAGGGAATCAAGTTTCACCATTCCTATCTCTCAAGGAAGAAATTCTTCATGTTGTAGAGCACATATAAGGAAACTTAACTAGACTGATACTGCTGCTATTTCTACTGTAGTTTTGATGAAACGTAGTACATAATTTTCAGTATTGAGATTGTTTTAGAGACAAGTAATTGAAAATTTATCTGTATATTGTGAATTGCCTCATATAACTTAAGAATTCAACAACTCTGTTCAAACCAAACTACTTCATGTTTTTATTTTTCCAGCATGAACTTATATAACTCCAGGGTTTTTGGTCACTTAATTAAATTTTAAAGATATCCCAACTGCCTTAGACTTAGTTTGCTTTGCAAGCACCTTTTTGATAACTTTTACTTTCAAATTTATCTTAGTATTGCAGCTGTTGCTTTAATTGATGGTGATATAGTTTAGCTTACTGTTTAAGGTGATTTCTGATGAAGCTAATTGAATGCCTTCAAAAATGCTATGTACTGCAAATTTTTATTTCTCTTCCATGCTAGACTGTCCTCATCTGTATAACAACTTCTGCTTTAGTTATGCTTTGTCTTAGTTCTCTGCGAACATCTATTCTGCTCTTGCATTGTGACAATGTGTAAGAAAATTCATGCTTCTGAAGCAGGCGATGCTCATTTCTTGTTACCTATACATAAAGATTTTGCCATGTTTGACTTTTTACAGAATACAGTGACATCTGTAGGAATTGTGATACACATCTAAAGCTTTTTTAAGTGATCTAGTGTGTCTTGCTACATAATTGCCTCTGTAAATTCCTACAGCATTTAAGTTGCGGTGGCAGATCTGTGTTGTCTGTACCTGGGCTTGTGCCAAAAGTGGAAGTAAGCGGTTAGGGCTGCCCTAGGATTTTTGTTGAGTGTTTCATAAATTCCATAATTGTCTGATTCAAACTTTCAGTATCGGATTAAGTATTCTTTAATTTACTGTGGGCACATCTTTTGGCTTTTATGCAGACATTTTTAAAATTAGAGTTTAGTTCTTGTTTTCCTGAAGATTTAACTTATGCTTATTAACTTTTTTGATTTTTTTTTTTTTAACAGGTCCTCTGAACAAGAATCACCAAAGTGAGTTTTCCTTAAAATTTCTACTACAGAATCTTTAGCTTTAAGATATGTAAGAAAATTCATAACTTGAACTGATTTTTCAGAGCATTGCTCTTGTATGGTTAGAAGATAGCAATAAATGTATAAACCAATGAAGACTGTAAAGATTTTTTGAAAAAAAATAGGTTTTTAGATCAGAATGTGGGAGGTCTTAAGTCCTAATACAGTCCTAACCTCTTATAACAAAAAAAGTTGGTTAAAAACTGTTTTAAAAGATAAATGATGCAAAAATCCGCTGGTAATTTTCTCTGATAACTCTTTATATATAGACAGAAGTCATTGACTGAAACAACTTGTCATATTCTTCTGGTATTGTAAATTTTTCTCTGCACTAGAAAATCATAAACTGTAATCTCAACTTGCAAGTGAAACGTTTTGGGTTTTTGGTTTTTTTAAATTGCTGTGTTGTGGAAAACTTAAAATGTATTTACATATACAATGTTCCTGCTTGCTTAACACTGACCTCACAGGAATCATGAAAAGTCCTGGAAGCTCTCAGATAAAAACAAAACCTTGACAGTATAATTCTTTTAAGTGTCATTATAGTTCGCTACTTCAAAGTATATTCCAGTTATTGAGAGAGCAAAGTGAATAATATCTCCTGAACACTGAGAAATATTTTTTGTAATAACTGAAAGTGTTGCACTTAACTCTTACTGCCAAGTACGTATAGTGTAACTGAACATCAGAAATATTATGGCAAGAATACATTTGCTTGATGGCACTTTTCAGGATGTTTATATTTGTTGCAGTCAGATTTCCACAAGCTGAGAAATAAGTGTTTGCTTTATTAAAGTCTGCTGCAATGCAAGTCCTGTATATTAAAAGCCTAAGCTACATTCATCTATAGTGTAGTATTACTTCTTCATTGACAGCTAGCAGTAGCATCTGGAAATGGTTCAGAAGAGCTCACATATATAATTAGACTAGTATCAGAGCAGAAATAAATGTCTGAATTTACAAATTTTAATGCCAGAGTTTACTTGCATATAGTTCTGCTACTTTAACTCTGTAAGAATTAGACAGAAATAAACTGTAGAGATAAACTGCTTTTAGGGATAAACTATAATAAACAACTAACAGCACATGCACTTCCAAGGATCAAATATGTTTCGTTGCAGTGCTGGGTTGTCAGCAGCAGTGCGGAGTGTTCCTGCAAAACGTACTGCCACTGAGCATCATGATCCATCGTATAAGTGAAAGGTCTGTCTGCAGTGGGGTAATACAAATAGCTAGGACTCAGTGTTTGCCGTACACAGCGCTGTATGTTAGTGATGAGGAACTGTGTCTAAGCTATACCTGAGCTTTCTCAAGGGCAGAGGTTTTCACAAAGTATTATGTAGTATTTATAAAGAGGGAGCAGTTAGTGTGTATGGTACCTGTGAATTTGTTCCATTTAAAGAGGAGGTTTAGTTGTATCAGACGGAGGTCTGCATTTCATTCTCTTCAGAAGACAGCATATAGCTAAATGAATGTTTGAATGGTCCTGGAGCACGACCAGGGAATTTGGCCAGTTCTAAGGGTTGAGGTATTTGTTATCGTTTTTGTTATCTTTGAATTTTAAGGTCCTTGTCTCACTAGGCCAGGTCTGCACCCTGGTTTAATTCTGGGTCCTTCTTCATGGTTATAGCTACCTCAACAACAGAATATATTAACTGTCATTAGACCTTTCATTGTGACTTCATTTCCTATTTCTCTGACAATTTACCATGGCTTTTCTCCAAACCACCTTCTCCCAGAAGAATAAGGTTTAGATGGAACTCATAAGAGGCAGGAGTGGAAAAAAAAAAAGTGCTTTGCAAGAATGACAGTGGAATCACAGCAAAAGATTTTCATGGGTACGATTGGCAACTGAAGTGCCTTTCCCCTGGGGTTCAGCTCTCATTTCCTCCTTTGTGTTACTGTGATTTCCTGTACCATTGCAACAGTGCCTTTCACTGCTAACATCCAAGTATTTTTCTAAAAATGTTTTTGCTACTCTGGTTTTGTTTTGACCATTCTTCTGGATCTCCACTGATCAAATGGTAGGCTTTAGATCGTACTCCAATCGTGTTACCCTGCACCTCAAGAAGTAGCATTAAATCCAAAGTGTAAAACTTGCTCTTTTAACTGGACAGTACATTTGTATGTTTTACTGTTTAATTTTAAAATCTGGATAACGATACCTTTGTAATATTTATTTATCCTTTGTAATGAAGGAATGTATTGGGAAACAGTCCAACGCGGAGTTCTCTGACCTGTACCTCACCTAAAGCCTTGGCTCAGTCTCCCAATGGAGTTGGTAACATTTCTGGCTCTTACCCATTGGAAGGGGTAGATAAACAATTCTTAGAAACGTATGACAACATTACAAAAAGTAGCTCGACGGAAGATTCCAGTCAGTACTACTGCAATAAGGTACGTTCAGTTGCCTCCTTCTAAATTTAAAACTAGTACTGAATGTAGCTTTTAACTGTATCTCCAGAACCCACCAAAATTGTAGTTATATTTTAGGATGAGCGTATTTTATACAGTAATAAGAATAAATCTTGTCTTACTGCTCAAATTTATCCAAGGTTGTGTACACAATATGATAGGCAAGCTTGCCAACTGCATTGATTTCCATAGTGTCCAGGCTTCCAGAAGTATCTGCAGGGTAAGTTTCTAGTGGAATGGGAATACTTAAGTGATTAAATCTTGTTTCCTCCAAGTAAAGATCAGATAACTCGAGCTGCTCTGTGTCTTGACAGCAGGCACAACTCTACTTTATCCCAAGCGTCTCCTCTTTAGGGTGGCTAAACAGCATCTTTTGAATTCTGTGCTGGCTGGAGAGCAGCTGATCCCTGCCGGCCTTATGGTAGTGAATCATTCCTCCCCTTTCTCCAGCCTGTTCCAGAGTGGTGCTGAACAACTGTCACTATCTACCTGCCTAACCTGCCTGTACAGTAGCTGCTGCCAACTTTCAATCCTTCTGGCTTGTGGATCTCCTGCAGAAGATACCAATTCACTCCTTTCACAGGAGAAAAGTTGGAGAAAAAGTAGTCACTTCATAGCCTTTGGAGTAGAAGTGATTCAAAGGTGTTGCCCCTAACCATTCTTTCCTTTTAAGTCACCTTTAGTAAAGACAACACGTTGAAAATTTTAATAGGAGCTGTCAGTGGAGAAAGCTGAAAGTAGCCGTGTCAGGACAGAGAAAGCAGAGAATGTATTTGTTGTTATGTATATAGCTGTTTTTACAATTTAAATGGTTACAATCGTGAGTATATTCTGTAACATTAGCTTCTTCCTAATTTAGATAGGGAGTTACATATTCTTGTTCAGCACATCTAAGTTTGGATGCATTATGTTCTGATTTGCTGCTATTTTATTTTAAAAACTAGAAAAGTTTGGTTTTGTTTTTTTTCTGTATATTGTAGAATGACCTAATTGAGGGTGATTTACTTTTGGTGCGTATCATACCAGATGAAGATGGGAAGTTTGGATTTAATCTAAAGGTAAAACAGCGATCTTTTAAATACTTCACAGAGATACCATGCTTTGACTTCAGAATTATTTTTCATTTTGAATGCAATGCTTTGGAGAAAGCAGTATATTCTACAGGAATCTCTTATTGATTGAGAGTTTTTAGAAGTGACAGCCTAATGCTTAGATGCCAAAGCAACATTTGCAAAAATAAACTTCTACAAGTTCTGTAATTTTTAGTTGCATGTACTATGGGCATGGTACATTTTCCGAAGCAGACTGCTTATTTGACTGCTTAAATATGAACTTGGAAGCGTAATTTAAGGAATCAACTTTTGGCATATTTGACCTGTGTATTCCAAAACAAGTTAAATAGTTAGTGCTATCCTATTGAATATATCCATTCTAAAAAAATCATTAGAAAGGTGAAAAGTAATTTATGAAGAAAAATTAAATTGCTATGGACTCCCTTCTAAATTTTTCACATTACTTCACTGAAATTCCACTTAGGCAGATAGAGTAAAGTAGCCATATTATGAGAATCAGGGCAGAGTTTGATCTTTTCACCTTGGGCATTTATTGGTGAGGCCGTGATAGAACATAATGTAAAGAGAATGAGGTGATACAGTTGTCTGGAACTTTGAATCCAACCTGATCCCTTGAAAATTCATCATAACATCTAAGAATGCTGCCCACCTTGCAAATTCAAGTGTGGAATTAGGCTTGCTTGAAGGGTGGGGTTAGAATAAGTGCTTCATTTGATCTGAGGAAGCAAAGACACTGCATCTAGTTTCCTGGAAATTGGTAGGTTTTAAGACACCACGCCCTCATGCCACCTCATTAACTGATGAAAATTCAATCCTGCTGGCCCTAGCTATATTGGCAGAGCGTGAAGTTTACATAAAAATAAAAACTGGTGATTGCTTGTTTTATATGCCTCTTCTACATATTATAATTTTATATTTATGGTCCTTATTTACTTGACATTCCTCTAGGGTGGTGTAGATCAAAAAATGCCGTTAGTGGTATCAAGAATAACTCCAGGATCACCTGTAAGTAAATTCTTATGACTTTTAATCCCTCTGTTACTCCCCTCCACCACTCACACAAGTCCTTACCCATAGAAATTTGTAAACTCATAACCAGTATGAGATAACAGCTGAGCTGCTTGTTGTCTTTAGAAATGAATTTGACCAGTGGTTTCTTAAACCACAGATGAAAAGATCTGTGGTTGCTAGCCAAACAAGATACTAGTAGAAAGCATGTTTATGTCCTCCTGTCATTTCAAAAAAGCGCATCTTGAACTGGAAAGTATTTGATGAGGGGCAAGAGTGATGACTAAGGATATGGAACAGTGTTCATTAAAGAATTGAGTAGTCTGGACCGCTGCAGCCTACAAAAAAAAAAGAACTAGTTTAAGGGAGATGTAGTAGAGATCTGCAATGTTAGGAGCACTGTAAGCAGGGAATTTCAGTAGAACTATGGATTACCAGATTAAGGTAGCAAAGGTCAGGTTCTTCATGCATAAGATAGTAGACCTGTGAAACACTTTGAGAAAGGATACTGTGGTTAAAATAATTTTGTGGGTCATCAAGAGAGAACAAATACTTGGGAGGGAAACCTACTGACAGTTACTGAATAGACAAACCACAATAGGCTGAGGAAATCCTTAGGGCTAAAAATCTTTATAGGATGGGAGTGTGCTTGGTGGGGGAGACGGGGAGTGGAATATGTTTGCTTTGTTCTTGTTTTGCTGTGGATTTTTGCTTTTGGAAATACTTATGGACTACATGGAACACTCATCAGGATCAGTACATCCATTGAATTATTCTGTTGAATTGTGAAATAATAATAGTAATATAATCTTTTGGTAACTTTTTTCTGAATAATTAGTACATAAATTTGTGAGGACATATGCTATCTTACCTTAATTTTTTTTTTCACTCATGTTCTGCCAAAGTGTATTTCCTAACTCTTAAAATAATTTCAGTGCAAACTTGATGGGAAATATTGCTGACTTAATCCTAAAAATCAGATGTACTCTCTGTCTTGTAGACTCTTTTGAAATTTGATAAGCAGTCACAGGACTGATATCTGTATGTCACAGTGTAAGTCAAGCTAAAACAGATCGTTTGAGTTCTTGTATTTATCATGCTTATGATTTGTGGCTTGATTTATGCAGTGCGTAGTGCTCCTTTATGAACTGCCATAATTATTTGAATAAAAGAGGAGTAGGAATTTATCCTTAACTTAAATCCACAAAGTGAAAATTAAACAGTCCTTAAAATGATTCACAGTCAACCTAGCAAACTTCTTAAGGGTGATTTGATCTACTGAAGCTAACATAGGGAAATCATTCCACTGTCAGAGAATGAAAGATGCTTCTCTGGAAGCAGTGATTTCCTTTGGCAGATTCAGATGGTCTTCTGGGAAATATTGATCTGTTGTTTTTTTCCTCTTGGATTGGAAAAGGACTGGACTTCTAACTTACAGACTTCATTTAAGAGTCTCCAGTTAGTGGCACAAGCATAGACACAAGTCATCGGTTAACTCTCTAGCCTAGTAAGCCAGCAAGCGAGCAAGTTATCAAGGGTCAGGGAATAAATTAGAAACAGTTACCCAATGCAATATACTCAAGAGCAGTGTTATAGAAATCACATCATGTGACAGCAAGACGAAGAAATTATTTTTATATCATAGCAATGTTAACATTGATTATTGTTTTCCATATACTAAATTTCACCTGTTCTTGACTGTTTAATGAAATGTAGCTGGTACTTAAAAGTTCAAGTTAAGCAGTCTGAGGAATGCATTTTTGCATTGTTTTATCTCAATTATGCCTTTCCTTCATTGTATTTGCTACTCTTTTAACTTGCTCTAGATTTACTTGTTACCCTGTAAGTTTTCTTCAGGGATCCTATTGGATAATATTATTTGCTAAGATTATTTCTCAGGTTTGCAATTCAGTTTTTCCCACTTTCCTACAAAAAAAAAAAAGATCTGTATTTTTTGTGAACAAGGGGAAGCAGATCTACTCACCAAAATAAGGCAGTATTTTCCCTTTCACATGCTAAAGTTCTTTTAAAAATGCTCCTCTAATACAGCAGCAATCTAGTATGCTGGGAATATGATAGAATAGAGTAGCCAAAATTGTTGTGGAAGAGCATTAAATCTAAAGAACAGCCATTTATTGCGTCTGATTTTTATTTTTTTTTTTTAATTGAAAAGTCCTATACTGATTTTTTTTTTTCACAAAGATTATTAATGTCCTAAGGTGCTGAAGAAATCATTATGGTTTTATTTAATAGACCTTCTCATTGAAAAATAGTATGCACGCTTCTTGGAGCAATAACAAGGTGATTAGCATAAAATGAAACATTGGATGTGTCAATAGGACGGGAAGCCTTTGACACAATTAATTGTCTGGAAAAGCTCAGTATCTGAAAAATCTACCAACTATGCTTAATGGAAGGAATTAATTCTCCTTCGAGATACATTTTATATGGTCAGGCATTAACGTATCACATGATTAATGAAGCTTCTTTGAGCAAAGATATTCATCTCGTGTAATAAAGCATAATAACCAGCAATCAGACAAAAAATCCAAATTATAGGCAAATATAGGAGATCAGAAACCATTCCCTCCATATTCTTGTTGACTTGTTAACTCTCCTAGACTGACCTGGTATGGTCTTTATATCACTTATCTTTTCAAATAATTATATGTCAGAATAATTTATATCTCAAACACTAGTATTTCAGAGTGATTAAATCAATTAGTCATTCATAGTTGCACTCTTCAGTCTTGCCTTTGTAAATTGTACAAAATATGGCAAGAGAGCTTTTGGGAAGCTGTGAATACCTAGTTAAATCAGTGTTGAAGAACACCATGGCTCTTCCTAATTCCCATTCCTCTTCTGTTTACATTTGTCTTTTATATTAATGGTTGTTAATCTTCCTTATCCTTCATTATTTTCTTTCCTTATTTCTTTGTAAAAAGTTGGAGGAAACTATATTCCTTTTTTTGTTATTTTCATGTAGCTTTTCTAATTGGAGTTTTTTCCTTTTGCATACATCTTTTCTCTCTCTTCTTTTTCTTCTCCTTTATCTGTTTTATGTCATTCATAAATGTCTTAAGTTTTCTTTCTTTTTACTTTATTCTCTAAAACAAGGCGCTCCCAATTTATTTTCTTCTTCATATCCTTGCCTTTATTTTTTTTTTTTTATTCTGCATTTTTCTTCTTGGGTCTATCATTATCACTTCTCCTTTCCATCTCTTCCTATTTTTTATTTGGCAATATAGTACCTCACTGATAAACTTACTTTAGGACCCATCAGTGCAAGGCATAACCAGGATCAGGACTAATTAGAACATCTTGTTCAGGGAACCTGTGTTGGCATTAAGGAAATACAGGGAACAACTATGAATAGAGAATAACAGTAAAGATCTGTGTCTCATTCGTGTAACAAATGAAATGGAGTGTATATGTAAGTATATCACTCTTCTGTAGCTGAGTACTTCCTAGACAAAATAAAAATTGGGATAGCAATGAAAATGAAGTTGTTACACTACTTGACACTCAAAGGTTGCAGAATCCTGTGCATTCATATTAGAGTATGAGAGAAGGTTGGAAGGGACCTGGAGGTCATCTTGTCCAACTCCTCCCTGCTCAAGGGTCACCTAAAGCCAGTTGCCCAGGACCATGCCCAGATGACGTTTGAGTACTCCAAGCTGGGAGACTCCACAGTGTCTCTGGGCAACCTGCTCCAGTGCTTGGTCACCCTCACAGTAAAAAAAGTGTTTCCTCATGTTCAGATGGAATCTCCTGTGTTTCAGTTTGTGCCTGTTGCTTCTTGTCCTGTCACTGGGCGCCACCAAAGACAGTCTGACTCTGTCTTCTCTGCACCTTCCCTTCAAGTATTTATATACATTGATTAGATCCCCAGCTGAGCCTTCTCTTCTCTAGGCTATGCACTCCCAGCTCTCTTAGGTGTTCCTCATATTAAAGATGCTCTAGTCTCTTAATCATCTTTGTAGCATCATCATCATAATATTCTGACCATACCTTGAATTGCTTTGCACTTGACTTAGAGCTAAGCACGCTAAGAAGTACGACAGAAAAAAAAGCCAAACAAACCCTAGAGTTCAGCAGTTAATCTAAATTGCTGTATCCAAGACAAGACATAATGGGAGTTTTCCTGTGAGATAAGGGAAAACCTCATTTTGTTCTCTGCAGCACAGGGAGCAAAAGAATTTGTTACAAATGCAGGGTGTTTGAGCATCATAGCTTGAGTACTCACCTGCAGCTTCTTGTTAAAATTTTCAGTGAGTGAAATGAGGAAGAATGTTCTCTATTTGTAGATATCATTTGATATCCACCAAACAAGAATCTGATAAGTAACAAAAATATGAAAATATGTATGGATTTCTGTAAATTTTAAAAAGTGCATGCCTGGGGAATGTTATGTTACTTACATTATGTTCATCAAAATCATGTTTGGACTTCTCAGTATTCACTGCATGAAAACTTAAGCATGTTATCTTATGTGCCCTAAACACTTTTTCCAGAAATTCACTTGTGAATGGCTGTAACCACTGGTTATTGAGGCTTGGAGTCTGAAATTTGGATCTTTGAGAGCAATCTGATGACTGTTTCATAAATACAAATTATTTTTTTTAGCTATCAATATACTGTTTGAACTGTTTCTCGTCTTCATTGAGAGGCTTTGAAGCAAGACAGCTTTAGATATGAATTCCGTGATGGAACTTCTGCTACAGAAGATGAAATCTTGTCAGAACTCTGATGATTTTGTTTGCATGATGAACTTAATATCCTGATGTGTTTCTGCTTACATGAATGGATGCAATGACATTAATGTGTTTCTTTGGTCTTGAAACAGGCTGATAAATGCATTCCAAAACTGAATGAAGGTGATCAGATAGTGTTAATTAATGGCCGAGATATCTCAGAGCACACGCATGACCAAGTGGTCATGTTCATAAAAGCCAGCAGAGAATCTCACACGAGAGAGCTTGCACTTTTGATCAGACGGAAAGGTAAGTGGGCTAATTTTATTCACTTTTAATTTTTTTTTGAGACTGTTGCTCTTACGCTTGGTGATATACCCTCTTCTGTGTACATGCATTCTCAGTACACTGGGAATAGGTCTGTGCTAAAAAGTAGATCTCCCTGCATTTGAATTAGTAGTACAAATAGCTTTAACTATATAGGTTCTTACTACTGCGACAGAAAATCTATCAAGTTAGAATTTTTTCCTATTTTTTAAGTCTAAAAATCTATGAGAACAAATAGTCCCTTGCAAAAGTAGGTTGGGGTTTTTTTGGGTTTTTTTTGTTTATTTTTTTTTTGTAAATATAGCATAATTTCATGAATCCCCAGTTGTGGATTTGCAAATACCCATGGGCTGTTCTTCAGCACAATTATGCAAGGAAACTAGTCAAATAAGCTTCTTTATTTTTATTTTCTTATCTTTCTTTCCGTTCTTACAGTAGACATTTTGTGACAATATTGAGCTTGACCTGTGCTGGCTACTTGCTAACAGGAGACAATGTCTGAAATATTCAGAGTCTTAAGCCTGTATATTTAAAATATGGGGAACCTATCCAGCTTAGTTTTGCTTGCTCTTTATTTAAAGACATGCAGATCCCCAGAGCTTTTGGATTATGTGAAACTTCTAGTTTATTATTTGCTTTCCTTGAGAGCTACGGTAAGACCGTAACACATGTGATTATGGAAAGGCTTTACATAGCTTTTCTGATTACATTAAAACTTAAAAATCTGAACGGATTATGTATCACTGAGAAAGAGGAGAGAATAAAACGCCTAAATGATACTTCTGTAGCATTTACTTTATTTAAAATTCCTTGTGGTTCTAGGATGAGTTATCCTCCTATTATTGTAGACCTTTCCACTGGCTTTATGCAGTATTTAGTCTTCCCTTAAACTTTCTAGTTCCCTTCCTACTTGCAGATAAGATAAGTCTGCTCTTAGCTAAGGATAACGTGTGGCCCCATGCCAGTCGTTTGTATAGGCATGAGTATGAACAGCTCCCCATTTTCTGAAGTATGAGGCACTCTGATCATTGCAGAAAATAATCACAGCTGGACACATGTGGTGCTAAAATAGCTTTCACAGAGGCAGAACTACTATATAGATTAATTAATTAATGTTTGTTATGTTCTTCAACATGTTATCAAGGAATGTCATAGAAAAGTAATACTTTTTTTGTCGTTAGTTTCTCCAATGTTTGCATAAGAAATTGCAAGATGTAATTCAGTTGCTGCTTTAATGGCTAGGGTGTACAATGTAAGTATGTGTTCATTTTACTGTTGGGCTTCCAAACTTATATAAGCTTCTTATAGATATATTCTATTAATTATGCTCAAATTTTGTAGGCAAAACTCATTTGTTTTTTTACCATGGTGGATGATGTGATTCATTCAGCAGTTCGATGTTTAAGACAGGGTTGCAGCAAAAAGCTCTTTGTGCTTGAAAGTCAAGCTCTTTGTAGTAGTTTCTACAGTAATGTTGTACATAGATAAATGTAGTTAAATGTGTTGCAGTTTGCTTTCCTGAGGCCTTGTCTTTACAAACTTCGTCCTTGAAAGCTGGTAAATTTTAATATGTGTTGCAAACACATTAGTGCTATATGTATTTTAATTTTCAATACATCTTTCAGTACTTAAACAGTCTGTGGAGCCTAAATCAGAAGACGAAGCCGATTCGCACAATCTCCTGGAATCTCTTCTTCCTGTCTGTTCTGAATATGGTGGTGATACACTGGAGGAGACTATGGAGCAGCTAAGGAGAGGGCTGGAAAGTGGGACTGTCCTTATTCAGTTTGAGGTAGGTAAAACTCAACTCTCAAATGCCATTAATGTAAACCAATAGTTGCGACAGGCAAGTAATGTAAGGGCTTAATTAATTGGAAATCGCATTGCTCCCATTCAGTCTTGTCTCAAGAGAGCAAGAATGTGACTTGCCCATCAGTTTCACTCTTCACAACTTAGGATAGGGAAGAATGAGTTAACAGTTTTGCATAAAACATCATCTGCTGAGAAAAATGTTTTAATTAACATGTTTCTAGCTCAAGTACCCAAAGCTTACTAAATTAATTTTTTTTCTTAATTGCTTTATTGAGTAGAATAGTGGGATTTTGACAGAGATCAATCTTGTACTTTGTTTCTTTTTCCATGCTGCTCAGTGACATTTCTAAAACATCTTTTATACCTTAGGTTAGGGTTTCAAGTTCTTGTGTTGCCTTCTTTCATGGAATACCGGAAGCAACTTGGACCATTCCTCATCGTCTTTTCTTAGAGCCTGATATGAAAGTGTTGGAATGTTAATTTCTATTTGCAGGACCATTTGTAATGTCCAGTTCTGTGGTGTTTCTCCTTGGCAATCGAAAACATTAATGATTACTTCCTGGGCAGATTACCTCATAGGTGAGATTCCCCTGTATAGAGGATGAGACTTTGAAGAACTGCTGTATAGATTAATGAATTAATGTTTGTCATGTTCTTCAATATGTGAGCAAGGAATGGTATAGAAAATTGACTAATAAAATGTTTTTATAGTTTATTACATTAGCTCCTTCAGTGCTAGCGTAAGAAATCCGGAAAGATAATTTAGCTGCTTCTCTAATGACAAGAGAGTACAATGTATGTATGTTTGTGCTTGTTTTGCTGTTCTGGATCCAAACATCTATAGCAGCTTTGGAGAAGCACTGATTATTATGATTTATTAATTTCACATTGTGGAGTTCTGGAGTAACCCTTTCTGACGCTGAAAACCTGTAGAACAGCAGTACAATTTTTCCCCATTTTGATACTTTTCCTCTGTTTTTTTCAAATGCCATAAGATTTAAGGGTGGTGGCTGAAGAATTGTGGTATTGCTTATCACATAACCACTCTTTTCATGAGGTTTGCTTTGTTTCCAAGATTTTTGAGAGTTAAGATTCTCCTTTGTTTATTTGGGTTTTTTTAAGGAATTGTAGACTATGGTTCATAGCTGCTTTCCAAAATCCACAACACTGGTTGCAATGCAGCCATAGCAATGAGTCTGTTAGCTGTTGAAACAGTAACTCAAAAGATACGAACTAGCCTTTGAATACTTTCTTAATTGTCAAAGTTGTTGACTAAATTTGTGCACAAAGTTCCTCTAATAATCTTCATAAGATATTTGATTCTTTATGATTTTTTTTTCCTGAAAGTGTTTGGGAAAAGATGATGATGTAACAAAAAAAAGCACAAAACCTTTATGAAATCTAATGAACTGGGGGACAGTGTAATGGCCTTCTTTCTTCGAGTACATTGTTCAGTGATCTTCAGAAGCAGAGACAATTGCAGCATCATCTCATCAGCTTTTGTGTCTCTCAAACTCTCCATTCACATTGGTAAAATAATAATTACCCAGTAAACTATGAATGATCATTTTTTTCCAGAATATCTCCGTCCACTCAAGCAGAATTTAAGAAGTTTGTCAATGGCAAATGACTTTTTGCCAGGCAACAATAATGAAGCTTCAGAGTTGTTACTTCAAGTTAAATTATTCTTCCTTGTTTCCCAAAAAAAAAAAAAAGCAGAATTTGCAACTTGGCTCTAGTGGAATGGAACTTGAGTTATAACTGATAGAAGCTGTTCAGTTATATATATTATCAAGTTCTCTTCTCACATGCCTTATTTATGCTGTTCAAGTTGAAAAATGTGGTGAGCTGTGATACTAAATCTTAGGATTCAGTAAATCTCACAGTAGAATAAACTTTTTGTGTGTTGTTCCTTTTTTGTCTCAACCAAAGTAGGGGATTTCTTGCCTCCTGTTTGTTTCATCCATTTTATATATGGAACCATATTCTAAATCTTCATCAAACCTGTAAGATATATGAGCTCTTTGGTAAGCATTCAAAGCAGCATATAAAACTCCAGCACAGCCAGGTTAATAACTCAGTTGTAAGTTGCTTTCATGTCTATTTAATATAGAAAACCTGTGGTTGTATAATTGCATTTCTTGATATTTTTTTTATTGTTGTTTTTCCCCCTCTAACTTTTGTTGTATTGTATAATGCACTTAATGCACTTTGACCGTAAAATTTTGGTTATACACTTGTATGCTTACATTTACTCCAGATAAAGTTTGCAAGATAGGAGTTGGCCTAAAAGAAATGAAGTGACGTGTTAAGAGATTGTGTTACGTTGAAGCTTTGTTTTTTTCTGGTGCTTGCAGGATTGAATGTGGTGGTTTTAGTCCAGAGAATAAAAATCTGTCTAAATTTTTTAGATTACAGTTGATTCCAGAAAACATCAGGCTGGCAGCTATTTTTTCCTTCTGGTGTCTTTTATTGCTCACTTCTTCCACCCTCGACCGCTGTTTTCCTTCTTGCCCACAGTTTTATAAGAAAAAGGCAACCTTGCAGGGAAATGGTTTATCAATGATTTTCACATATCCTCTTCCCCCCCCCCCCCCCCCCCCCCATAAATTCTTCTAGAGATGATGATGGGCTAGCAATAACAGAAATTCTTGTCATATTAAATACAAAAGCTTCTCAGGTTAATTTTGCAGATGATTAGGAAAAAGATTAAAGAAAATAACTTTTTTATTTTCAGTCTATGTATTTTCATGTGAATCTATTTCTATGTGTATAGCATGATTATATCCCTCAAAATCCTACCATTTTTAATTCTGTTTTGCAGCAACTTTACAGAAAGAAACCAGGGTTGGCTGTTACATGTGCAAAGGTACCTCAGAATATGGACAAGAATAGATACAAAGATGTTCTGCCTTGTGAGTATTAAGTACAGTTTCTGCCTATTTTGCTTTATCCTCTAAATGATAGCTTATAAAACTGTTGTATTGAACTTCTTGATTAAAGATTTCATTATCTAATCAAAGTCGTGTAATTATTCGTTTTATTTTCAAAAAGGTAATTATTCTGGTTTGTATTCTGCTGTTTGTGTGTCTGCAGTTCCTCAGATTTTTACTTAATAGAAGGGAAGCATGCCCCTTAATGCTAATTTTATTCCCTCTTTTTTGGGTTTGTGTGCAGATGATGCCACAAGGATAATATTGCAAGGAGATGAAGATTACATTAATGCAAATTATGTGAATGTAAGTCATACAGAGACCTGCATTAGCTCACTTTCTATTATGATAGCAGACTAAGTTTAGCCTTTTTAAGGAATAAGGGGTTTTCATTTTATATTTTGGGGACTTGTAAATGTAAAAGATGTAAAGATTCATAATGCGAAAGGTGAAGTTTCTCTTGTGAAACATGTGACCATCTTGATACACAGTAGATGCAAGCACTGTGATAAGTGCAGAGTCTTTAACGAGTAAAAATTGTTTTACCTTTCTATATACTGCAAATGCTCAGGTTGCCTCCTATAGCTTAAAACTAAGCCTTTTTCCCTCTAGAACTACTTATGGCCTACCAACTGTGCTCTGAAGGGTCCAGAAGATAAACAAGAGCCCTGATTACCCTGCTAGTGTGCCTTTGGTATACCTTGCCATTATTCTTTACTAAATATTAAAGAACATTTGGAAAGCTTTGCAGTTTCAAGTTTTCAAATACGTTTTCAGTACTCATCATCTCTTCCTAGTTCAGCATGAAGGACTATAGAATCTCTAGTATACATCTGATTTAAATTAAGTATTTAAAGATTTTTTCACATAATAAATTGTGATCTTGATTGTCTTATTAGTTGACTTGCCACCTTAATCTTCCCTTAAAACATCCTGTTTGAATTAAATACTGAACTAAAATAGCACTTGAGTCATGAGAGCAAACGTCACATAATATTTTTCTTTCTCTTTATAGATGGAAATTCCTTCTGTGGGCATTGTGAACAGGTACATTGCTACTCAGGGGCCTCTTCCACACACATGTGCACACTTCTGGCAAGTAGTCTGGGATCACAAATTGTCACTGATCATCATGTTAACAACTCTTACTGAACGAGGACGGGTAAGTGTGCAGGTTCTTTGTATGCTGAAGAAAGGTACTGTGCCTTTAAACATCTTACCCATTGTTATGATTAAATAAGCCTAAAATAGGCCAGCTTATTCAGTTGAATCATTTCTCTGAAGGCCAGGCACTGTGAATTACTTGGAGGAGCAGATATTTTGCAATTTTCTTTTTGTTATGCTTCCTTGAAAACAAACCATCTGTCTGATAAACAGAAATCACTGCATTGACTCCGTTTTGCTGATCAGCCAGATACTACATGCCGTCTTTTTTTCCCCCCTGAGAACTAATCTCCATGTGGCAGTTGCTCTCCTAACAATTCAGCAGACATCTGGAAGCTTTGAGCATACTGAGCAAAACTTGCAGTCTGCTTTCAAATGAGAGTCTACCATTGCAGTACTTACTAGTTTTACCGTGTCAGTGGTCAGAATTTAACCTGCTTACTTTTATTTATGTTGTAAGTTCTTTCCTAGAATTGCTTTGATAATTCTTTTAATTCTGTTTAAATAAATTCTAGCACTCCATTAATTTCAGAATAATACAGTGAAAATTAAAGCAATATCTGATGTATTCTGTTGTACTTTGATTTAACATATCCTTTGTAGTTTTAAAGATGAAGCTTTTAGATTATTAATGTACATAAAGGGATTGATTTTGAAGTTTTAGAAGCTGAAAACCGGACAGGTTTTTTTAAGAGATGAAGATGATGATGACTCTTGTATGCCTTCACTGTAACCTTTATCTGTATTTCCTATATGATCTGTCCTACACTGTCAAATTATCCTACACTTCAAGTTTATCTGGCGTCCCAGTCAAAAACTAATGTTTTTGGAAAGCAAGAGAGTGAGTCTTTGAGGTCCTAAACAGCATAATGGTTGATTTAAGTAGGGACAGTTAAGCAACAATGTAATTCCTTATTGAAATGTATGAAAGGAGTGTGAAAGCTGAAAAGCAACAGATCTTAACCATGATAAGGTTACCTAGCTGTTCATGAAGACAGACATTAGTGAACGTCACCTGGCACAAACATGCTCCTTTCATCTTTCAACTGAATTGTGGTCAAAATAGCTTGCTGCTTTCTTTTCCTTATGTTGAGGAGAAACACAAGTCAGTCCTAGTCTGTACTTTGCCCAGTGAGTTGGAACCTCCAAGGCAATTTGTGTTAGCTTCTAACCATCCTGCTGGTACCTTTATATACTGAACACTTTTTCTGAGTTTTGTTTACTTTCAGAGATGATTTACATTTGCTCAGTTTGTGGTTGAATTTTCAGGGATAGAAAAAGGTACATGTTCTTGCTAGAGTATCCCCATTACCAAATGCCAAGCCTTTTCCCAAACCGTGGAGGTTTTGCATGCTAGAATATCTTTTTCTATTGTGTTAAGGTTTGTATTATAGGATAAATTTTTTTGTGGGTTTTTTTTTTTTCCTTTACTCCAGCAATGTTCCTTTTTTTTTAGAAATGAATGCATTATTTTGGCTTAAATTTAAAGGGGAAAGTATTTCAAGTAAGTTACTATAGTAAAAGTTTCAGGCATAATGGTTAAAATTTGAATTTCAAGCCATTGCAAATTGAGCCCTTAAGAAAGGTAGAATTAAAGAAATTTTAACATTTCAAGATTTCCAGCTGTTACCACTCTGTATTAGTTTAAAAAGAAGTTTTAGAAAAAAATGTTATAGATGGCACAGGAAATGTTGGTATGTTGATAGAGAATCCAAATTAACTAAGGCTGAAATATGAACACGTTGGGCAATATCATTTTGTTGGGTTTCTTTTGCAGCTAATAAAAATTATTATTAAAATGTACAGGCAGTGAAGCGGACAATTTTATAGCTCAGGTGTTTTGATCGCACACAATTAAATTAAGTTTTCACTATAGTGTCTGGGGTGTTGTCAAGGTGATTTTTTTTATTAATCCCTTAGATTTTTTTAGAACTCAGTTGGATCTTTTTCTTTAGTCTGCCTTTCTCATAAGTCCAGTGAACTTGTACTTGGAAACTACTTTGCTTATATTTGTTACATGATGGTAATTATTTACAAGACTAGAGTTTCAGAAGTGGAAGATGAGAATATTCACTTACTGGGATGAAATGTTGAAACATTTATGTTGATGGGCAAACTTGAACTGTCTTTAGTGGACAAAGATTTCACTGAACTGGTATCTCATTGAAGTACTTTTCAAGTTCAGTCTATTCCACAACATTTCAGCCTTTGATTAGATAGGAAATGAGGTGGCAAACTTTCTATCATCGGCATTGCTCTAAGCTTACCTTTTAAAATGAGGAATAGATATTGGCATTAAGATTGTTTCTACAAAAGTTACATGTACACTAACTAGATGTGCCTATCTTATCTGCCTTTAGAACGTGAACCAGAAAAAGGAAGACTATTATTTCTACAATAGAGTGGTAGGGATCTGAAGATCAGCCTCTTCTACCAGCAGCAGAAGACAGGGGAGAAAATGATTCTTTATGGTTCTATGCAGAATTGATTAATCTATTTTATTTTAGAAAAGATAGGGTATTTCATGGGTGTAACCTTAATATTTGAATTCCACTTCAGCTCTCACTTGTATTTTGGTATAACTCAAACTGCATGTACAGTACATCAGGTGCATTCACATGCATGACTTTGCTTGTTACACGTTGGTAGGCTTGAAAGTTAAGCCATTATGGGCTTGCATGAAACCTGAGGCAGAGGGCAAATTACACTTTCCTGCATCAATACATTTGTTTCTGAGTTTTTGTTTATAAATTTAGCATTTGGATACAATTAGTCATCGAAGAGATCTCTGTCTTCAGTCTTCAATCTGGCATAAAATGACACACACACGAACTAAAGTTTTTATCAATTCTTCCAATTTCTGAGCTCAGTTTTCCCTAGAAAGTGTGAAGGACAACTTTCATTATATGTCCAAGTTACTGTGGATTGTTGTGCCTGCAATAGCTTTCTATGTATTATTCTTGCTACTAATGTTTGTAAGCATTATTCTGTGTTTTAAAAATATATTTGCCTTAAAACACAAAATACAATCAAATGGAAGACTGAAGATGTTTTTCCCATCCAGTGAATTTCTGTCAGAAACTGAAGTAACACATAGCTCTTAGTGGCCTGAAAACTAATACCTGAGTCAGGGAAGCAATCTTTAGAAGATTGATAGGGTGACTTCATTACATTCACCACTTGTTTTCAGGGAGAGGAAAACAGAAACTGTTCTTATGGAAGCAGCCAGACAAGTACCAGGCACGCTGAACTTCTGGAGGGTGTATGTTAAGGAGTGACAGTGCTGTTGAGTATTCCTTTTCTTGCTCCCTCTCTCTGCACAGGATGAGTTATCTCTTAGGGCCTCCAGAAATGGAGCCTTCCGTGCTCTTTCCCTCAGCTGCAAGACTGCAATGTTGGAACAGGGGGCAATAGACTGGTTCGCACTACTTTTTACATTTCAGCGTGATCTTGCTTCAAAGGTCTAAGAATAATCCAGGTTTGAAGGGACCTGGGGAGATATCAAGTCCACTCTTCTCTGCTCAAAGCAGGAGCAGGTTGCACAGTGTCGCGTCAGTTAAGTTTTGATTATTTCCAATGATGGAGATTCCACAGCTTCATAGGACATCTTGCTTCTGTGCTTGACCATCCTCATAGAAATTTTTTGCCATATCTGATCAGAATTTCCCTTTTTACATATTTTTTTTTTAATCACCTCTTGAACTTTCATTCTTCACTTCAAAGAAAGGTGTGGCTCTGTCTTTGCTATAGCCTGCTATTAGGTGGCTGAAGTTAGTTGTAAATGTGTCCCCTACACTTTTTTTCTTAAGCCATAATAAATCTGTCTGCTTCTCATCTACATTATGCCTTGAGAAATCTTTTTTAGCAATTGCACATAACTGCCAGACAGAAGCATCTTGCATCCGATTTACCAGAATTTTTATTATAAATTACTACAAAAAAATAGGTATTTTTTCCTATTTTGTCATGTTTTTTCCAGTTTGGCTGTAAACACCTCACCAGCAAACAAGAGTAGATTTTATACTGCTCCTTGAATTCTCTGAACCACAGCATAGAAGGAGAGGCTGCAAACAGAGGTGCCTGTATACAGTCTTTATATGTGTGCTTTATTTTCTTTACAGACCAAATGTCATCAGTATTGGCCTGATCCACCAGATGTAATGGAATATGGCCGCTTCCGTGTCAGATGCCACTCTGAAGACTGTACGATTGCTTATGTTGTTAGAGAAATGGTGATTACAAATGTTGAGGTAAATGGCTGTTTTCTTTAATTATCCCCAATCAAACTGAATAACTACATGTATGGATAGGTAGATATACACTCTGTCTGAGCATATCCCTCTGTGTGAATATACACCTGTGGATATATATACACATTTTTATAAAACTATGATGTATGTATTATATGAATTAACATAGTATGATTATTTCTTTAGAGCGTCTTCAAAAACATGCTTCTTGAAGTTCTGTAATACAATAATACATTATGCTGTAGAGATACTGTAATAATCTTCATGAAGAATTTTAGTGCTTTTCTGTAAATATTTTTGTAGTCATTGATTCTTCAAGTATTTCGATTTTTCACTTAGAATTTTTTTCTAAGTAACTGTGCTTTTTCAGGGATGAAATATGGGCCACTTGGTTAATGGCACATGCAGTTAGCACAAAGAAGTGAAGTGTACTAATGGTTTTTTTGAGAGAAGGTGCAGAACCTCACCGGTTTCTTTTCATTGTCTTTAGGCAGGTTTTAAAAATGAAAAAAAAATCCTTATATATCTCAATTGAAATATACTCAATTTATGTAAAGTACTTGTATTCTGTAGCTGTTAATACTTTATGCTAGTGGAAGAGTTATAAAGCAAAGAGAAAGTTGAATATATGGAATGCTTCTTGAATATCAGCTTGTGCTGTGAAATCTATGTTCAGATCACATCTAGATTTCGCACAACCTGAATACAGGGGATGAAGTATGGCTTTTCTTTGTAGGTTGTCCTACATTTCTTATACATTTCCCTGTTGACCTCTCTTCCAAAATTCTGTGGTCCCAAGTATTTTACAAAAACATGAAGGATTTCTACTATCATAAGAAGTCACTGTGTACTGGCCAAATGCTAATTTACAGTTCCAATACTACTCAATCTTTTAAACTTCTGTATATTAAGTAGATTTTACTGTTACTAGATTTGCTAGTAGTAAGAAAAAGGAAATAGCTGTTTTAAGATGTAACATTTAACCAATGTCCTTACAGCAAGATGGCCAGTCCTTCAGTGTCATAAATTTGTAACTGAATCTGTCACTTGACTGTACGTCCAAATTTGTTTTAATGTCATTAAGATTTCCTTTGTAGTCATAAACATGTGAGATGCCAGTAGTTAAAGGTCTTTCAATTAAGATGGTTTACAGTGTTTCAGTTTCTAGCTCTGAGAAACTATCCAGTCGTGGAGCAGCATGACTTTGGTTCTGTTTTTCAGCCAGTTGATCTGTAAGTGAATAAACCTGAATGACAACACAGAAGAAATTAACCTCATTAAAGCAGTACTGCAGGGTATATGTAGACAAACTTTTAGTTCCTGTCACTCAAGTCACTTAACTGCTTCATGTAAATATTAGTTTACTCTTTTCAAATACTTGTTCTTTTTCTTGGTTAGTATTTGTCAAACCAGTACATAATTTTGAGTAGATTCACCAGTGACTATTCAATATAAAGTGTTTTATACTGGTTCTCACTTCAGGCGTCTATTTACTAGCATGTGTTAAGTCAAAATCCTAATGAGAATAGGGCAGTCAACTTTTTTTAATACAGGTTTAATCTTTTTGAGATAAAGGTTGTGTGAGAATACAGTGTGCCTTTATAGACATGTTAACAGGTGTGAAAGTTACAAGGATCTTCAACTGTGTAAGCTGTTTCATGGTAGCTCTCAGTTGAGAACATTGTTTTGAATGCAAAGGCATATGCTTGCATAATTTCATCTAGTTTATAGAGAAAAGCATGCTAATGCTAGTCCTAGGTGGATGTGCGCTTGTTGCGGTGAGGGCAAGGTTGCTTTGAGGGGGCCTTTTTGTTTGGGTTTTGTTTGGTAGATTTTTTTTCAGTAAAGACTGGTTTATTGGTACACTTAAAGTGGCTGCAGTAAAAAGAACACTCAGCATTGACCTGTTTGTACAGTAAAAATAGGACCATAATAATTGATAGCTTTTTGTGCATTTGGCATTTCAGATGGAAATAACCTTTGTAGCTTGTTAAAACGTAGTGAAAGAACTCTCTAAAACACTGAAGTATCTCCTTGTTTTACATATCATTTGAGCTGCTTCCTTAAAGCTGACCAAATGTATTCTTTTGCAGGCATCTTGTGTTTGAGTAGACTTTGCAAAGCTTTATATGTACTACCTCTCCCAGATACTATTGTTGTATTCCTTGAAGAATACATAAAAAGTCATCTGAATTCCACCCAGGGTTTTATTATTCCCTGAACTAATGTAAACATCATTGATCAGGTCTTCATGAAGACAAGTAGCTTTTAATAGTAAGGTGGATCAAGCTTCCAAACTCACAAGAAACTTGATTTCTGTTGGAAAGGTGTATTTGTGAAAGAGTTTACTGTGAATTAAGTTGCACAGATTTCAAATCTGCCTTTAGGGGAATATACCTCAAAAGAGAAGTTTATGAAATGATGCCCTTGGCCTTTTGTTCAAATATGTTCAGAAGACATGAAGAACAAGAAACCTTTTAGGATTTTTCTGACACAGTTTAACTCAGTGCTGCTTTACCTGTCATTGAAGATCAGCAAATGACTGCAAATCTGTGAAATATTTGTGGCCTTCCTAAGCCTCATGAAACGAAATAAGGATTATTTTCCTGCTTTTTATTTTCAAGACCAAGATTGAAGGCTATCCGGTAGCAAAATGAAAGAAAAGCAAATAAAGCACCACGTTTGGTTTTTTTGAGGTTCGCTTTTTTTTAATTATTTTTTAAAAAAGCTTCAGGACCAGAACAAACAGACCAAAGGAAAGAAAATGTGTGCAAACACAGAGCACTATTTGGTAAAACAAGATAAATATTTCTTTTTAATCATTGAAAAAATACCATGGGAAGCCTGAAGCAAACTTCCGTTCAGTTTCCCTTAAGATAATTGCTTTGCAATATATCATTGTCCATTAAATCTCACCAATTTCATCCAGCTATGTTTTGAAAAACAACCCTTTTTTGCTGCTTTCCCTTGTTTAAACAAGCACTTTTCTTTATTTCGGTTAAATGTAACTAGAACTCAGCCGTGGAACTTAGCAAGGCTATGGAGATGATACTTCCTGAAGCATATTATTCACATAACTTTGAAGAACTCTGCAAGTTTGGTTATTTTTATTCTGCCACATCTTACGCTAGTAGTTGCCACACCTTTTTCGGTGTTTCCAAAGTGCCCTGTCATGCTCCCACCTGATTAGTTTTATTAACTAAACTAAATAATTCAAACAAAAAAAAAAAAGTTCAAGATGTTCAAAAATTGATTTAATTTCATCCTTTAAAGACAAGTTATACCGTTGCTATAATGAATGAGGACCACCAGAGAGCACTTACCCCTTATAAACAACCCAAGTCTAGATAATTAAGACAATTCCTTGTGTCATAATTTGGACTATTTAGCATGATTGTACAGACAATGACAATGCAAATAAAGGGATTTGGGGAGATGAGCTCCTTTTTAATTTAGAAGCTGTCACTTTCCATGGACATCACGATAATGGAGGGGATGGTTTGAAGAAAAAATAAAATCAATTGATGCAGCAATTCAAATGAAGATTAAGCATGAATTCATTTTGCTAAGGAAGGATGTTGCTGTTTGCTGAAGGGAGGAGGTAGAATTGCAAGATGAAGAATGACTGGTGTCTTTCTGTTTGTGAATGACCAGCGTGTAGGCCTTCTAGTGACTGTGTTAAGTCGATATTAGATGAAACAAAGGCAGCAATGTAAATGAGTATACTGCCAGCACCTTCTGCTATAAACAGATGAAAATATAATCTCTGACTTTACACATCTTAATTGTTTGGGCTGAGGCTTTCCACACCGTTTGTCTTCCTTGCCAGATACATGTCATACAACAGTTTGTGGAAAAATTGTTGAGTTTGCTCATGTTAAAGATTCTTAGATTGGTCACTGGAACTTTTGCTTCCACACAGTAAATGAGACCTTGTATTTTCTCTTTCCAAAGAAATCTGTATAAATTCAATCATGACATAGATGTCTTGAACAAACCTGTTGCACTGCAGAGGTATTTTAAAGGCTTCTCTGAAAAATGTCTGCACTGAACATGTTCTGTTGTATCAAGTACTCGTGGTAGAAGAGAATGAGTTGGTTTTGGATGATAACTGAAGAATGAAAGTAGATTAAAGGTGTTATGACAAGGGTGTACAGAAGCATAATGAGGTAGGAACAGTGGTCCGAAGAAATAACCACTGTCTACTCTAAACTTAGGCCTTAACCTTGATCACTAAGTTTTGGCTTTCATGGTACATTGTGAAGCCCCCCCAGGAAGAGTATACCTCTTCCTGCTGGAAGATAATAGGACCATTTAAAGGTTAATGTATTTCTACATAGTGAAATTTTCTTTTCTTTTTTTTTTTTTTTAATTGAAGATTATATTATAACCTAGATCAAAAAGGACACTAAATGCAAAGGTGAAATGCAAAATCAATTGCTTGGATTTTAACAAAAGTCAAAATTAAGGTTGACCTTTCAAGCCTAAATTTCCTTCTTTCTATATGAGTATTATCTTTCTAAGCTGTGTCTGTTGTTTGTCTGAAGAACAACTGATTCTTTTATTAATCAGGGAGAGTCATTTTAGGAGAATGAAACAAGGAAGCCTACCTTTTGGTGTAATTATAAACAAGACTACAAATTGCAGAAAGATGAAGAATGGATATTTTTGTGGCTGAAGGTCTTGATAATGAGATTGTTATATGTGTTACAGCAGCCATTTGAGGCATTACCTCTGACAGTCCTATACTTTGTTAGGAGTTGCATTCCCAATGGCAGACTTAGAAAATATCGTGTGTCTTTAGCCTGTATTTTTGAGCAAAATCCAGGATGCCAGCGTAACCGCGAGGAAGTTACATTTGCAGTAAGATGTCTTGCGTTTTTATAGGAGGGGTAGGTACAATACAGTTGTTTGGGTTTTTTTTTCTGATATCTAACCGTTATCTGGAGGACAGTAACAAATAGGTTGGGACAGATACGATGTCTTAGACCTCTGCAACTCCTTGCTAAGTAAATATGGGTCAACATGGTGAAGCAGCTAAATGACTGATGATAAACTGGGCAAATTACATAATTCAGAAATGTCACTGGAGTCTTTTTGACTCTTTTTTTTTTTGAATGCACCATTTTAAGCTGATTTGTGGAAATACCAAATACATAAATTCAAATGAAATCAGTCCATGTGAGTGCAAAAAAAATTACATATTTTTGGGACGACAAGATGCGTAATGTTCAAGTTAGGCAAACGTAGTCACAAGGCCATGAGCAAATCTTACTGTCTTACTTTCTGTAAGTTTAGGCTTATAAAGCAGGACTAATAAAGCCAGATTTTATAAATATAAATTCTACATTTATCAGTCATTAGGATTCTACAATAATGACTGTCATTAAAAATCGCAGTACAAAAACCATAAATTTGTGGAAAGGATTGAAGCTAACTTGCAGAGAATAATGATTTAGACAGCAACATGAGTATAATAAGAAGCTACCTCTTTATTTTCCATTACCAGGATTGTACAAAGAAGCAGGGTCTGGCAGAAATAATGTGTTTAAAAATAATTATTCTTAATAGGACATGTACAGTGAGGCTATCTATGGGACCAGTAATTATAATTCTGTCACTTTTTAAAATGTATGAGTGCTAGATTTTAGTAACCATGATGGTCTTTTAATGGAAGTTGTTTCCATGTGTCGTGGTATTTGGCTGACATTTTCTGAATTTAAAAGCTGACTTTCATTATGAGTGTAAAGACTTGAAGATGTTATACTAGAGGAAAAAACAAACCAAGCCACTGAAAATTACTTAAAATCTAGACTTCATCAGAATACTGGTTTTATATCTTCTGTGTGAGACATAAAAGTATTAGAATTAGAATAACTAGTTCTAATGTATATGAATATATCTACTGTACACTACATTTAACTTACTAATAAAAATTAAGTGTTTAAAAACACTTGCTTTTCAAAACGCACAAGTAATGTAATAGTCAAGATTTAACAATTTGAATCACCTCAGAAGAGCCCAACCAAAAGAATCCAAATTGATAATATCAAAACACAACTAGCTAAAAAACTATACTGAAGCTTGAGGCATACCTGGAATAATTAACAAACAGCTGTGTTGGTCTCCAGGAATGAATAGGACATGTAACAGAAAATTAAGATGATCACACCAAAAGAAGCAGCTCTGAGGACTAACGGCATGTTCTTTCAATGTATTCTTACTCCAGAAAGTCTTATGTAACATGCTTGGTGTAATTAATGTCTATGAACTACTTAAAAAAAATGCAGCTCTCTAGATTTGAGCCTGAATCACTGATAGGTAAAAGTTAAGTTAACTCTTTCCTCTTTTCTGAGACTGTAAAATGGCTTTTGATGCTGCAGATCACTGTGAGTGATCCTCGGGCGTGCCATTGGCATTTATCCATGATGCATGGCTTGAAGTTCTTGATACACATGGACGATATACAGATCTTCACTCGTGGATCATTTTAGAATGAATTAAGTCTTTGTCTCACCCAAATGCTGTAATTCAAATGTCTCTAATTTAAGAGAATCAGCTCAAACTTACATGTAATTGCTGCACTGTCTCATTTCTCTTTTGAAGAGGTTCTGAGTAAGCACACACAGATTTGCAAAAGAGGACTTTTTAATGACATTTTCTTGTCATGTTTTTGTGTTTTTCAATCTGTGGCATTTTAGAAAATTTTCAAGTGTAATCATTTCATCAAGCTCAGCTATGTAATGGCAGCAAAACTGAGTAGAAAAAGGCTGTGACTTTTTTTTCTTGCAGAGATCTTAGTCATGGTGGGGTCTTTTGCTGACTTGGATGATAGATCCCAATACAATTTGTATTGCAGTGAGCTTGGTCATTGATGGTAGATTACATTGTCCACTTGGGCCTTATGCTAGGCTGATTGCTCAGGCTCTGCCTTTAAGACACAAAGTATGAGCTGTGTTGCTTATCTTTGTGTCCTTGGAGGCAATTGTAAATTTCTGCAATTACTTCGACTGGAATAAACGCATTTCTAGGACTCTGCTGGTACATAGGCAGTAGTTATTTTTGTCTTCTGTGTCTTACTAACCTGCTCCCTGGGAGTGAAACCACTTGAAGTGGAAGAGGAAAGCAAGCAGTTGAAGGCATTTAAAACAGGCCATGTATTTCAGTATTTGTGCACTCAAGGGAAAAGGAAAAAAAAAAAAATTCTTCAAGTAACTAGCATCATGAAAACATTCTTGCGTGGACCAGTAGGGAGAGGCCAGCTTTTATAGACTAACACAGTGATAAAGGAGAGTTTTATTTCAGTAGTGTGTCAAATGTTAGGTCTAGTAATAGACATGAATAAAATGCAGCTAACAGTTGAACTGTTGCTAAATGTGTGGAAGAAATAAGGGAACGATATGATGACTTGTCTCCGTTTGTGAAGAGTGAGATGTCCTCATTGTGTGATGCAGCAGAGCTCAGGAGCATCTTAGGTTTTTTCCTTCCCACCTTAATCATTGGTTACATTTGTAACATAGCAGTTGAGCCCAATGTGAAGGCAAGGATGATTGAGTGATTTCGTAATCAAAGTTAACAAAGAGCTAAACTGAAACAATTTCTGTAAAACCGTTTTTTAGGTACAATTGAATGAAAAAGAGCTTTTCATACAGAATCTTTTAACTAGTTATATTGCTTCCATAAAGAAAAATGTTCTTCTGTAGGTTGTACAGAAGTCATTCATAGATGTACAATGAATAAGAGTATATGAACAATACATATATTGTTTTCTAATAGAAACCAGAGCTAGAAATGTTGCAGGCAACTTTATATTATAACTGAATCTATTAGCACACACAGACATGCATATTTAGAATAGATCTGTAGCTGTACTTTGAGAGATTGATTTGGATTGTAGAATTAGATAAGAATGACATTCGGTTTTGGTTTTTTGGGGTTTTTTTTTTTTAGTGGTAGGGCTTAATGTGCTGCAGGTAATAAGCAGATGATATGCACCTTACAGCATTGAAACAGTATGCAAGCATAGCGTTCCTTGATGCTATAGTCTATATACAGTCTCATACCATCCTGTTGAGCTGCGATTGTGTAGTCCCAAGACCCTGTTATTTTGATGTTGTTGTGAATAGTTCTTTTGCTGTTTTCAGCTGTTTCTTCCATCCTATTCTGAACTATTACAGAATTATAGAATGATTTGGGTTGGAAGGGACCTTCAAGCATTATATAGTACTATTATGCATAAGTTTTTTGTAGCATTTTTACCTTGGGTCGGTCATTGATATCAAGGTATAATAGGTCAGCAGCGAATAAATTAAAACACAGAAAATCTGTTTAGATCAGAGAAATTAAGCTTGATACCTCATTTACTGAGTATGTCTTCTGCATGCTTTTTAAACATTACATGTTGGTCATTTTAAAATTCATCATAAAGTATAAACATTTTCTATGTTAATGCATCTTACAGCACCTGCAGAATACGCTTACTCTGAAAATTATTACTTGTATCTAGTAAACATCAATAGAGGAGTCATAACACTGAATGCTTTTTAAAAACCTTACTGTATTTTAGACAGAACAACAACACACCGTCACCCATCTGCAGTATGTTGCTTGGCCTGATCATGGTGTTCCTGATGATTCCATGGACTTCTTGGAGTTTGTGAACTGTATGCGGCCAAAGAGAGTAGAGAATGAGCCGGTCCTTGTTCACTGCAGGTAATTATGTTTTAAAATTCTGATTGTAACTTTGCTTCAGCCTTAGAATAGCATTTGCTTTGGAAAGTTTATCTGCAAGACAGGAGATTCGTTGAATTAGACGAAAATGTTAAACTATGCCAATACCAGCATTCACTGTTGAAGACAAAAGCACTGGTGTTTTATCTAAAGGATAAGTTTCTTTTCTCTCCCTTTCTCCTGCAACCTTTTGGTGAAATTACTTAGTCAGATAATTGTCACAGAGCTGGTAATCTGCAAAGTTGTTCTCCATTTTTATTCTCTGCAACTGTTGTAACCTCATTTTGAATGGTGCTGCAAAGTTGTTTTTGTTTTTTTTTCTGCTGTTCAAGTGCCTGTCAAAAAGCAGTCAATTGGCTTTTACCTCCTTTAGTCAAAAATACCAAACCAGTACATTTAGATTTGTAAGTAGTTACACTTGTTAAAAATCCATTTACTTTAAGTGAGGTTTTATTTATATAAAATTCTTTTCTTTTTAATAACTGTCAGGAAATGTTATTGAAGTTGCTTTAAAGATAAGCTTCACACTCTGTTCTAATTTTTTTTAAGGTCTTCCTGTAATTTCTAAGGCAATTTAGCATCCTAGTATTAAGACTGGGATATGAATCTGGTGCATTGCAAAAACCTAATTTTATAGACTATTTTTCTGTTACATTGCACAGCGCTGGAATCGGTCGCACTGGTGTATTGGTCACTATGGAAACAGCTATGTGCTTAATTGAAAGAAACCAACCTGTTTATCCACTGGATATTGTACGAAAAATGCGAGACCAGCGAGCTATGATGGTGCAAACATCAGTAAGTGATGGAGAGAAGCCTCTTCTTCTATATATATACTGCACTTCTTCAGTTCTAAAACAGATACAATTTTTTTTTTAAATAATCTAGTTGTATGAGTCTTCAGTTGCCATTATACTTCATGCTTCCTACATTTAGCATAACACAACGTGGTGGCAAAGGCTGCTTTGCTTGTGAGATATTTTAACTTTTTAACTTTTTTGGAAATATTTCTTACCTTGCTGTTAAAAGATAATTTATTTCTACGCATTACAGGTAGTTAGTCTGCACAAAATCAGACTTGCCCAAATCGTTTCTTTATGGTCCTTTGTCTATATTCTCTGCAAGAAGCTAGAATAGCTGGGTGGGTGGGTTTTTTGGGTTGGTTTTTTTTTTCATTCTTAGTACAGAGCCTTATAGGAAGCTATTAAACTGAAGGTAAAATTAAAGGGTTTGTGGTATAGTTTGAAGAAAGGAAATGGCTTTTCAAGAGGCCGCTTCAGGAGTAGAAATTAAATAGGAACAATAGACGTATTTTTTAAAATTGTGCCACTACTCCACTTTGGAATAACAAAGAGCAAGAATGAAATTCAGGAGAAGTTGAGTAGTATCAACAACTGATACGTGAAAGTAGAAGGTTATTTTAAGATGAGAGTGGTTCAGAGACCGTTTGAGATCACAAGAGCAATTTTGTGTTAAATTTGGAAATTAACATATTGACATTAGAGACAGTGATGAAGAATGGGAGACTCTTCTGAGTAGAGGTTGCATGACGGAGTATGAACTGTGGATTTCAGAGAGCTAAATGTCCTGTGACAAGTGGAAGTAAAGGGGTTTAGACAACAGTTAAATTGGACATTTCTGTCTCTCATATTCAAAAGAAAATACCGTGGTTTCCACTTGATCAAGGGAAAGAAGAAGGTAAATTGAGAAGACAAATTCTAGTCCTTAACAGATTAAGAACTGCAGGAGCTAGTATTATGATTGACTAGATGGAGGAAAAAGTCTTGTGTTAACAAAGGATGTGAAAATTTCAGGCATTACAGTTGCTTGTATAACATTAGAGTGCTCTGTGAGCAGAGATTGTTCATACACGTTCATACATGTTTCTGCCTGTTCCTTGCGGAAATGAAAGTCGAGCTTATGACACAAGATGTAATGAGAGGATAAAGGGTAGCCTTAAGGTTAAGAGAGCTGAATGTTGACTTCTGGAATTGTACCTGTCTAAGCCCTTCGGTTTCTCAAATGAACTAAGGAAGTTCAGGCTTAAACCTTCCAGAGGTGATCATCTTTTTCAGAATCAGACATAAGAACCTGAAGTAAATATCAGCTTGATAGAAGGCCAAATACCTCCCATTACAGCAGAAATCAGCAGGAATTATCCTTATACTCTACAGTTTGACGTAACTGAAGAATATAGGGAATAGCCATACACTGACAATCAGACCCTGAATGTGGAAAACTGAGTATCTAAAATAGGATTCTTTACCTTGCTGACTGTGTTCCACAGTTTACTATCAGCACAATCAGGAGAGGCATGATCTGTAGCAGCAATACTGTGAAACGAAATTCACTTGTTACTTCGGAAGTATGCAGATACTGTTGTGAAAAGCCCAATGAGCAGAATTGGCATACTGTGCTGCAAATGAGACACAGAAGCAAACACTCAACTGTGAGAAAGCAGAATATCAGAGAGCTGCATGTTAACATTTTGGTCTATCCTGGGTGCTCTATTGCAATCCCATGCCTTCATTCCAGCTAGCCCCACTGCTCATATTGGATGTTCAGCTTAGGGCTCCTGGGAGAAGCCATTAGGGATTGTTCAGTTGTAATAGCATTGCCTGAAGCATGTTCAGCTGCCCTGTGGGGGTTTTGTGTGCTCTAATTCTGAGATGATACACATAGCCAGATGCATGTTTTGATTTACCATCGGATACAGGATACTCAATAAGAAAGAATGGGCTCAGAGCTATTAACTGGTCTTTTTAGTGTCTGCTGTTAATCATGTGAAAGCTGTAGTTTCTCAAAGACCTGCAATGTGGTCATCAGGAAAAGCAAAACAAAAATATCAATCAAAATAATAAAGCTACAACAAAGTTTGTGTAACTGTGTGGCCTTTCATTTAAAAATAAATCTAAACAGAAAACCTAACCATTTACATTCCGTTAAAGAGAAATTAAAGATACTAAACAATACAGAAAGCAGTGCTTTAGGACATACATTATAGAACTAGTTATCAGCTGAGTGAGCAGTAAGAATACATGCAACAGATAAGAGCAAAGAAAACAAGTAGTCAGAGTCTGAGTCAGAGGAGGCAATGCTGAAGTGTTCGTTCTTATTTGTTCTGTAACTTGATTACACAAAGGAGTTAACAGAAGTATTGAACAGAGAGCTAAATATCACACTGGGCTTGTTCAGACAGTAGAAATATGCAAATGATAATAACAATGAAGAGAAAAGTCAAGGTAATTAAGACATAAAGACAAAAGAACAGAGTGATATTGAAGGTGGGAGTAATTGACTGAAGGGTTGAAAGAAAAGGCAGGAAAATAGAGACATAGAAAATTAATTTCCATCCTCAAGTTTTCCTTAAGTTTTTCTGTACTCAAGGGAAAATATATTACAGGTTATGGATAAGAATAATGTTCCTAACTACTGATATTTAAATGCAACCTGAAGTCCTTCACAGTCCAGGCTTCCAAGTTTTATCTTTTAGCCCTGTCCTTAGGGAGATGTTGGGGCAATGTTTCCAGACGCTCTTGGAGAGTTGGTGAGAGCTGCCATAAAAAGGCAACTAGGAGAACATTTCAAAGGTGTAAAAAGGGACTTAGAAAATGTGAAGCTATGCTTCTCTGAATACATGGCATTGAACTTTTGAGAAAGGTGTTCATTTGGGGGTTTTGACAATAGTAAAAAGTACTTTCGAAGGGCAAGTATGCTTTCATCTTTGTAAGTTCTTTTAAATTTCTGTCATCTTGTGTTCTTCAGATTGTGTTAATCATAAAAATTAATTCAGCCTGCATGGATTTGTAGTGCTGCACTGGTCCTATTGCTAATATCTCCTTGTATCACTTTTCAGAAAGGCTCACAGGCTAATTGCTTTAACAAATAGGTACATCACAAGATCATGGAAGAAATAGTCTTTGTAATAGTATAATTCAGAAAAGAAACATTGATTTGTGAAGACTTTATAAGAACAAAATGAGCTCAAAATGTTGGGTGGCAGAAGAATTAATGTGACTGCTACTCTTCAAAAATATTTATTCTAAAGGGTTTGATCCCATTTGGTTACAAAAGGAGATGTGTGATCTGATCACAAATTGAAAATAAAGTGACTATCTTCTGCAATAGTGTAGGTGATTTTAAAAAAAACATCGTTTTTAGCAAGGCAGTTTGACCTTTATATCCTATGTGGTAACTTCAAATGCATTTTTGGTCGTGTAACTTAAATGTGTCCAGTAATATGTAACTGTAGGATTGGCAAGGTTAGAATACTTGTAAGAATCAGATTAACAGAACCGAAGAAATAGATGAGATATATAAAGAACGTAAGTAACTAGTTGAACTTAGTCAGAAGAATCCTATAAATTTGCATGTCTTCTACAAATAAATCCTATTCCCTGACATATAAGTATGTGTTCCGTTAAATTTGGGGATAGTGCTTTCCTTGGTGTGAGATTTTTAGTGCTTGTCCTTCATAAAAGAGTAAATATTACCTTTGTTTACTGTGAACACAGCCAGGAGAGTTGGACTTTCTCCTTCCATCTTTGTATCTCCTGTCCTGTCATTGTCCAGGAGAAAAGGAAGCAGTGGGATTGTTAGTCGTATTAAATACTATTGTATAATCAGGAGTTTAGCTGGTCATCCATAAATGTCTTTGTTTTTTTCTTTTTTTTTTATGCAGAGTCAGTACAAATTTGTTTGTGAAGCTATTCTTCGTGTTTACAAAGAAGGATTGGTTCGACCACTGGATTCCAGTTAGCACAGCTGTGAAGGATGCGTTCTTTTTTCCCCTGAAAAGACTGCTCTTTAAGTAAAGCAGGGCCTGGTTTCTGAAAGCAACTAGAATGGACTAGAAGCCCATGAAAAGACAGATGAGCACATTTGAACTGTGGCACTTTAAATTTCTCAAGAAGATTGCTAAATCGTGTACAGTATAACAAAGTCATGTAGATAAATATATGAGAGCAATTGTGTGTAATATTCTTTATTCACATAGACAACCATAAACAATCATGGAAACCTTAATACATATCTTTTACTGCCTTAAAACACCCCTTCACTTTGGAAGTTAAAGGTCCTTGTGTTTCCTTTGAAACAGCAAAAAGAAAACTAACAGTATTTAAATTAATTCAGCTTAAGAAGGTATTTAATATTGTGTGAAAGTTCATTGAAGCTGAATATTTGTAACTTTCTTATTGGGACGCTGAATAGTCATGGAAATGTAACCTTGACTTCTAAAAGGCTGAGAAAAAGCTTTAAAGGGTAATGCATAACTACTGTACATTAAGAGCTGGAGAAATTATGTATTTAGTTACCATAAATCTATTAGTAAGTATGCCAGCTGTTATAATATGCTTCTTAGAAATCACATCTCCTGTATGTGAAGTGCAAAATAATGCTGCATTTAAGCATTTATGCAGATGGTACCGTCTGTATTTTCTGTTGATCAATTTTAATTGCAACTTGCGCTTTTAACAGTGACCTACTTCTTACAGTTTTAGTTATTGTGCTCCTTCTGTTTCTACTGCCATCTCCTTTATACTTGTTTTTCACTGCTGTTTCTATATGTGGACTGAAAACATTTTAACTTAAAACGAGGTTTAATTCACTTTCACCTTTGTTTCCATGTGTATTTATGAGTTCTCAGATGTAAATATGGATTAATGTTGCACACAAGTACTAGACTATTGACTTACTGTGTATGCAAAGTAGTTTAATCCAGTACTGGAAGAAAGATTACTACTGAACCCATCAAATATGTTGCTGCTAATTCAAGGTGTGAAGCTTACAAGGGCACAGGTGTTGCTAGTGTTCAGATTATGATAAAATTTTGACTTGCTGCCCTTCAGCAAAAACTGCTCTTGTCCAGTGAAACACAACTTCTTTTTGCAAGACTTCTACGGATTTACTGTGTTTCTTGTTTTATGGAAATGCAGGTAAATTCATAAGAAGATATACACGGAAAGAGAGAATGAATTTGTGCATTGATGAATAATTCACCCTAAGGTACACTGGTCTCCATTTCATTTCAAATGGGAGAATTGGACTTTCTGAACAATATAACCACATTTGTATGATGTTAATTTATTTTATGTGTGCTTTTGATTACCCTGAAATAGTTCTTCATTTTTTGAATAGTGTTTTAAAATAAATATTCTAAGGGACTGTTTAAAACTGTTATTTAAAAGATGAGTCCTAAATAAGGAAAAATTTTTATGGGGCATATTAACCAGATGTTTATATGTGTATAAAAGAGAAAATTAGATAATTTTCTTTTTAGATATATATATATATACACACATATTCAGATATATTTTAGAATTATGGTTTATATTATGGATATTCTCATTTGTATCTGGAGTTTCATTGTAGAAACTGCCACAGCTATACAATATGCATCTCATATTACCAGAAGGTTGCGTTTTTTTCCCCAGGAGATAGCTGAAAAGTGAATGCAGGATGTCTCAGTTGCTGACCCTTGTCATCTGTAGACATGGTCTTTTATTCAAAATTACATTAGTAGTTATAGGTAAGGAAGATACCTGGTTACTGTTTATTGATTAAAAGAGTTTTAATTGGAACACACAAGGTAGTTGGCAACATGGAAATCTTCCTGGCTTTGTTAGATTGAAGGGTGAATAGGTTTGTGCTCATTCTTATGTACTGCATTCCAGATTTCACTTTCACTGATGTTTTTGTAATATTTTGGCTCATTATCCTCCTGCTTGATTGGCTACAGATTGGAAGGCAAGAGACTGTAACTGGTTCACTCTTAACTTGCTAAACTGCATCAGGTCACCCATTCTGTCTGTTAACCAAATGTAAAATGATACTGGACATGCACATCTTGCTTGGGAGGCTTTTTTGAAAAATGCGTGTGGAAAAGTGTTGTGCAAGTGCAGCCTGCCTACTGCTGTTAGAGAGAGTATTCAGCAGTGAGAAAACCTTGTGGCTCTTCGCCACCTGAGGAGTAGTGGGCACTAAAGAATCTGCCTGCTGAATGGATGCTTAACAAAAGCCGCCCTTTTGTTGTGTGTGTGCCTTTCTGGTAAAACATCTCTTGGCTGGGTTTTGTTTTTTTTTTTTGCTTGTTTTTTGTTAAGTTTTGATGTTCTTGCAACTGGCATGACTTGCAATTAATAGATTATCAAGAACTGAAAAAGGCACGGAGGAAAAAAAACCAAGAAAATAAATAGTAAGAAAATATTTAGAGCATCTTTTTGTGATGTGTTTCTTCTATGGAAGTATTTTATTAAAGTTATTGCTATATTCCTATCACTATTTATGTTTCTTCATGTTGAATGTATTTACCAAAACACTGTAAAGTTATTCCGTATGTAACTCCAGTCTCAAGGTATGTGGTATAGGCTCGACTTACATTAGTGTGTTTGTGTTTAAATTATGATAGTCATATTGTGACAACAAATGCTGCTCTTGTTCTGGTAAACTTAGATGGTTTCGATAATACCTTACTTGGATTTTAATAACTTGATTGAAATTGCTGGCCACTGAGACACTACTCAAAGTTATAAAAATAGTAATCTCTCTAACATTTGATTTAAATTTTTTTTGTAAAACCATAGAGCAAATATTAACTACCCAAGTATCTTGTACATTGTGTCCATCTTTATTTCAGTCTTGCTGGGTTTTGCACATGTGCCTGTAGGGTCCACAGGGAAGAATGAAGGGCGTTTCTGTCTTCTCTCTGTAGTGTGGGGTGACTTTGCACTGAATGACATATGCCTTAGACCTGATCTTACAATGAAAGCATGCTTACAAAAAAAATCTTATTAATACTTGCTTTTGTTTCCACAAGAACTAGGAACTTAAAAAGACACAAAGTTGATTTTTTTTTAATATATATTTTGGAGGGATTTTTTGGTAGGAGATAAAGCTCCTAACACAAAATTTTAAACTGTCAAGTAACTGGCAAATAGCAGAAAATGCTATGAAGTCAAGATTCAGTATAACCTCCAAAAACATTCTAACTCCCTTTTGCCTGTCCTGGTGTGATCACAACAATATGTATTCCAAATTTCTAGCATAATGGTGAATGAAGAGGGGAGTAATAAGCCTTTGAGGTTTTCATCACTGTGAAATACACTAACATTTATTCTTCAGCGTTAAACATTTTAACCAAATGGCTTTATATTTGATACAGAAGTAACCAAAATGCCTATTCAGAGTGTCTTCGGAAATATCACAGAGGAATGCTTCTGAGACGGAGGTGGGAGGGATAGAGCTTACCATGTATTGAAAGTAAGAAAAATGGTTCCGTAAACCATGAATGCCTTTTGTGTAACAGGATGTATGAAATATGAATCATTACAATACAACCAAACCTTCAATAGTGGTGATGTTTTAAAAAAAAAAAAAAAAAAAAAAAAAAATTAAAATTGGTAATTCAGGGTTTTGCTCTCAATAATTCTCTTTTAGCTGTTGTGGAACTAAGTTATATGCAATCAAAGTGTATCTTAGAATTCAGCAATAGCTCTTCATATACACTTTTTTTTTAACAGTTGATTCTCTTTTTTCCTCTCCTTTTCTACTATGCAATAGTTGGTTATGAAAATATATATATTCAAAAGAACTGCAGTTCTGAAATATCTAATGAACTATGCATTTGCTTTATTACAAGCATGATACAATACTGTTTTATAACAAAAGTTCTTCCCTGTAGATGGTGTTCTTATGTCAGACTAAATGCATAAATGGTCCACTGGTTGAAAATGTTGAAAATAGACACCTATGGTTCATATTCAATCAATTAAAATTTAAACATAGTTATTTCACTGATAATGGCTTTAATGTTATATCCTGAAATGTAGCATTTAAGTGCAAGTTTATTTTACTCATTCACATAAAGCCTTTCCGAAAAGAATGTGTGCTGGGAAATGTTTGTATTTCAATTGGTAACCTGTAATTAGTCTACTTGATTAAAAGCATTCATTAATTGAAACTATATAGAAGGTAAGGTTGTGTCATGAAATACTTTGTTCAAAGGCAGTTGAAAGCCAAGTGAATGATTAATTCATTATATAAAACATAGTGTTTTGATTAAATGGGTTCCCTTCATTTAAGTTCTGACACTGATAGTGTTAAGCCATCTCAGGTACCTGTCTGTTTTAACAATAGTGTTATATTAAGTGTAAACATAGCGATCTAATGCAATATGGTTTAGTTTTAATGTATTTTAGAATAATTAATGTTCCAGTTGTTCAGTAGCTGTACAAGCTTCAAACAGTAGTATCCACAACCACTGAAATTTGTCTTTAAAAAAAAAAAAAAAAAAGAAATTTCTGCAAATGAAAAGTAAGGAGTAGCATGTGATATTGATAGATTTCACCATTTTTCAGCTCAGACTAACCCTGTGGCAGTAGTGGGCTGATTTGACCACTGGTATAAAGAGCAATTGTTAAGGACTAAGAGTATCATGGAAAAAGCAAATTGTGTGGGCTACTGACACTGTTCGTTCAATTTTAGATGTAGGTAAGAGACGAGTAACTATTGTCTTGGTTTGTTGGATTTTTTTCCCACATCTTAAGAGGTGGCATTGAGAATGGGGAGTAGAATGTTCCTTTATTGACTCTCCTAATTGTGTTGCAGACCACTTGGATAAGAGTCTTAAATTGTGTTATTCTGAGCTTAGCTGCAGATTTTGAATCTTTAATGAAATTCTTATTTAAAATATTAAAGCATCTATTTTAATAAACATTAATGAAACACATCCATTTACTGTTAGTTGCTCAACTTCTGTCGTCTTTGATGTAATTTCTTGAGTTGTCATTGTTTCACCTTATAAAAACACTGAGGTTTCCCACAAGTGTAAAACTGGCTTTGTCATAGGAAGGATAAGTGATGTTGCTGTTGCCTAAGATATGATATTGCGCCTGCAGAAGGTGCATTGTGGTGTTCAGATCAGCCTGAACTGAGCTCCTCTGAGGAATTTAAACAGTGCTGCTAACAATGGTAAAAATCATGAAGATACTTTGAAAAAAGCATGTAGGAAATGTTTTGCTCAGGGCAGATGAGATCTGGTTTTTATTTAATTTTTTTTTAGAAATTGTGAGGATGAAAATGTTTTTAACAGATAGGGAATGGAAGACTTTTTTTCCCTTTGCAGAACACTTTTCTATATTTTACGTGCATCATTTCTCTTGGAGCAATTTTTTTAGTAAAGAGCCCTACTGTTGGTGAGATTCAATTTTTGTCAGACTGACCCAGAAAATAATTTTAAGTTGAACTTTTTCCTCATTTACCGCTTTGTGCTTTTCAGTAACATTCAACAAAACTGAAATCTTTTCTTTCTAAAAATTATTTTGACTGTTTTCATTTGGTGTCTTTTTCGGAGACATAAATGGAACCAGAAATGGCTGGGTAACTAATGAGTTTGCCATGCACGCTAAGAGGAAACAGTTGCTTTGCCAGGGGTATTAAATCCATTACCTGACATCAGCGACCAAGTGAAACCAGTCTGGCATCGTATTCCTATCAGCCTTTTGCAGAGTAACTGTTTTGTAAATAGGAAGTCTTTGGAGCTTGTTCTTCAAGCATCGGGAAGTCTTCTTCTGCTAAGCTAGAATTGATACTTTAAAAAAACAAAACAAATCCCACACACCTTAAAATCTGAATCTTCAAGTAAGAAAGAACTATTTGCCAAAATCTGTACAAAATACACCTTTTACAAGGTAAAAAATAGTTTCTCTGTAAAAAAAAAAAAAAAAAATTAAGCTGCTAGAAGCATCTTCTTTACTGTGACTGCATCTTATAAACCAAATTAGTTCTCAACTAGTAAACAGCATGGCTGCTAAAGCACAAAAAAAGTTGACATTGACCTAATTGCTTGATTAATTTCTCAACTTTCTTGCGAATGGTTGGTTGCACTCCAGGTTCAAAAGTCCTTCCTGCAGACTGGAAGGAGAAAGGGCTTCTTTCCTTAGGGAAGAGACCAAAAGCCTGCTCAGTAAATCAGCAGTCTGTATTGACCTTAGTGGGGTTGTACTTGTATTATCTAACCTGAGCAGTCAAGTTTAAAGTACGATCAAGTGTATCTATATGAATTGGCAAGAACGGGGAAGGCCTACGTTCATTCCAGGGGAAGAAAAAAAAAAAAGCACAGACCAGCAGCATTAATTTTCATGGGCTTCGTTTCCTTCAATTAAGCAGCAGGTTAGCATGGCAGCTGTTGAGTTATTCCTGATCAATACCCTTCTAATTCAGAGCTTGGCATACATGAATGAAAACCTGGTATAGCTGTTGCTTTCTTAGTTTTTGATAGAAATGAAATTACTGTCTGTAGAAATTAGGTGGGGAATTAGTATATGCACTCAAATGTAAATATACTTCAAATTCATATTTTGCAAAATAAATGACAAGTATCAATACTTGTATTCCAGTGACCTGTGCAGTGAGTACTAAGCACAATTTATTTAGGTTTTCACACTTCACTGTGTAACCTTAATAGAGAAATACAAGATAAATAACAGGGACAGTCCTATCAAGGCTTTGAAAATCTGAAAGGCGTTCATAATAACAAATGATGGTTGGTTAAAAGTGACCTTCATTGCAACTGATACAGAAATGTGCTTAATCATACTGGAATAAATGACGTAGCAGTTGGGAAAGCCAAAGTGTGAGGGTTTTTTGCAAGCTTTGCAAAAGATTCCACTATCCTGGTCACTCAGTTTGTATTTTCATATATGTTCAGTTAGCGTTTTTGTCAGAGATGTAGAAAAAGCCTGGAAGATAACAACCATTCAGTGACTCTAGAAATTTTTTTTTAAATTACTGTTTCTGTAGCACTCTATAGTTTCTTCTACTGAGATCGTAGATGCCAGTACATTAAAAGAATAAAAGAATGTATTTGATGTATTTGGAAGGTAAGGAAAGAGTTTATTTTGTATCCCAAGCTGTAATTTTCTTTTAAATCATTTGAAATGTAAATTGATGTTGATATTACAAAGCTTAATTTATTGTTTAAAAAAGTAGACACTTCTTGAAATGAATGTATCATTTTTCTTTTTTATTTTTATAGGAATAAAGTGTTGGTTAATGTTTTCAGTATAGTTTTCTTCGGTTTTGGAACTATTTTGAACAAAACTATTATGGCCACCATTTTATTCTTTTTGGTTATATGGCTAATGGTGAAATAAAGCATTTTTGGCTACGTGGTTTTAGTGTGGCTTTATTCAAGAAGAAAAAAAAGGGTTGCATTAAAAAGCTACTGATCTTTTTAATCCCTTAAAAAAAAAATCACATGACTGTAAATTAAATTTTGTCTAGGCAAGCAAATATATGTAAAGTGTCTGCTCTGTACAGATACCATGTGTAATTCTGTCATGAATACCTTCCTGGAGAAGTAGAGCAACCAAGTAAGCCACAAATTCTTAGGAATATTTCACTTGCAACAATTTTTATAACAGAGGATTGTCTCAATTAATGAGACTGATAAACCTTTGCACTCATGAGGTACAAGGCCACATAAACAACTGTTTGAGCATAGATTTTCCTTTTTGCTAGTATGTATAAATGTACAGACTACTCTTCCTTTTGGGATTTCCCGTGTCCTCATGGTACTCCCCAGAGGTGTCTCAATAGTCACATCTTCTAAACCCTTCATTGCTCCAGCATGGTTCTCACATTTTCACAACAAACCAGAGCTCAGGGATGCTATTCTTGAATTATTTCTGTTTACATATGTATGTAAAATGCAAGTTTATAAGTTTCAAAATAGAAAACACACTGAAGATTGAATCCACCGCTATCAGATGGATAGAGCATTGACCTTAAAATATGTTTGGGATTTGGTTAAGAACTGGGATGCTGTTTACCAGACATGACTGCCTAGTGATTAGTCTTTTTACTCTGGAGGCCGATAATCCTTCGTGATGAAACTATGAATACAATGCAATCTTGGTAACAGAAAGTACAAGACCAAAACAGACCAGCTGGGCAGCTTGGACATGGGATATGTATGCAGGTTGGAATCTCTTATAGGTGCCTAGAAAGCTACCAAGATGAAAGTTTTGCTGGAAATCCACATAAAACAGCTTACAGAAAGATGTACGAGTGTCTTTGCAGCTTGTTAGCAGGATAGAGTGCAGAGGCGCCTTTTGGAGGAAATAAGGCAGAAGTAGACTCCAAATCCGTGGTTGTATCATCAAGACTTGTGCAACTGAGTGCTAGTGGGGAGAAGACAGCCTTAATGTGCCCAGTGTTAAGGGTGATTTCGGACAATGCAAAGCCAGGAGTATGGAAGAGATGTCTTTATGTAACTCATGTCAGGCAAAGACAATTGGGAATATAGATGTCAAACTGACATTTCCCAGTGTATGTATTATTTGCATGTATAGCTTTTTGGTACCGTATCTCAGTGATATAAAGATTTTCAAGCAGTGATTCAATTCAGCTTATGTTTCTTACAGTACTCAAAGTAAAATATTTTAACAAACGTCATAAAAATTGTAAAATATCCAATTTCATCTTGATTTGGGATTAAATTCCTTTTTTTGGTCAGTCCTAGTGTAATCTAACTAAATTTATTTCCATATGCTAAAAGATAAATATGCAACAGTAGCATGTGCAAAAGCTGATCTGCTAAGAAAACTTGTCTTTTAATTTGAATTACAAAATTCAAAGGTTCTCCATTTGTTAAAAAGAAAGACAGTGTGAGAATTACTGAAAGATGTTTGGGAAGACTGAGATCACTGCTGCTGATCTCAGGGTTCAGAGCCAGTTCAGTTTCCCAGGTCCATCCCCACAGACGAAGGACCTCAGTATTTCACTGGAGCATACTGGAAGTCCAGACTCGCTGTAAACTTACGCGCACTCTCGTGTGTTAGTCTGATACTGCTGTTGGGGAGCTCGGACACCTGCAATACTTTGTATTTTAAAGCAACTGTATTCTGGTTTATTTTTCCTCTCACTGAGTTTAGCATCCACCCACAGAAGATGCAACATTGTCCATTAACAGGAGCCTTTAGTTCTTCCATGTATCAATTGCAATTTAAAAAATAAATAATTTGGCACTGATAGCAAAAGTTTCCCGAGCACTAGCTCCGCATCTCAAGAATACCGGGTAGCTGTATCAGGGGCACTCCGGTTGCGCGGGCACGCATGATGGCGTGGGCTAAGGTGTCAGTAATGCTGACAGTAATACTGAGGTGGAGGGGTGTGTGGAAAACAGCACTGTATACATCAATGTACCCCACAGAATACTATAGGAGTACGATTGCTAATGGGTTTGGTCCTACTTAAGTTTAATTTTGGCCTTCGGAGCTTTCTGTGTCAGTACAAACGCCCTGAGCTTTTAGACTTGTTAAATTCTCATCTAAAATTAAATACTGAATGCTACTCTTTGCAAGCTACAAAGCAATTTGTTGTCCTTTTTGAGTATGTGGGTCCTCAGCTCTAATGTGGATAGCTCTGCTCATGCATATTCGGACAATTTAATACAAATGTAGTGTAAATGTAGTGTAGCTCTTGCGCTTCCCATTCATTTATACAGATTCCAAGTTAGCATAAACCTGCTGGTTTCAAAAAAGGCCAACTTGCTCATGTATAATACTTAGCCTAAAAGGATGTAGTGACTGTGGTTACATGCCAAAACCTGAAGTGCCTTTTGCCTTTCAATATACTGTATATGCAATATGCTGTATCCAGATATCCAGTGTCATTTTTTGTTCAGAATAGTAGTATTTTCACCCATGTTGCCGGGCTTTTTTTTTTTTTTCTCAGTTTAAGAACTACTATTACAATAAAATCTACTCCCTTTGCTTAAGTGTTCCTCAGAAATTTTATTGCTGAAGACACTTGCATTTTGAATAGAGAATTGTAGAATCTGCTTTTTCATGTCCTGATGTAGATCGTGTTGGTTTTTTTCCCGTTTTTTGGCCTCTGTTACTCAGCTTGACAGATACAGCAGTGAGTACTCAGAACTGGCCTGCTTAAATAAAGGGAAAATAGATTAAAGCTCCTGAGCTGTGTAACTAAGAAACCACATCTTAGCAACTGCCATTACAAGAAATGTCTTAAAGATTTGCTTAAATGGCATTACTTGCAAATACTGTCTGTTTCTCTGTCAAGTGGATAAGAAGGGAATGTAAATATATAGATATATATGTGTATGTGTGCATATATGTCTAAAAAATAAACACATAAGTAAATAACAAAAGTAGCTCCAAAAAGGGCAGGTAAAGCATAAATTCAGTTTGACATCTCAACCATAAACAGAATTAAAAAGGGGGCAGTCTAAAATGAGGATGGCAATGCAGGTAACATACATAATGTATAAATGAGGAGTGCTTTTTTTCTATTGTGCCACAGTAACTTTTGTACTAAAGTAAAAACTTACTTCACACTATTGAAAAAAATCTGTGTATAACCTGGTTTTCTTATTTATATGCATAGCATTTGCTTTTGCAGATTCCTGTAATAGACGCACAGATTTACTTGTTCAATTAACACTGAATGTTGCTTGCTTTATTGCCATCTGTGTTTGCTTTTTTGTCATTACAAGGTTATGTATGATTGAGGACTTTTTTTAAGACTAATGACTTAGAGAAGTTATTTCCTAGTATTTGAAGGAGTTTAGGTGGCAGAGAATAGGAAAACCAAAATATTTCATGTAGCTGTGATTGCATTCAGCATATATTTAAACAGATTGACTTACATATTGTGTCTTTTTTTCCTTAATCAAACTAATTGTTGTTCAAGTTTATCATCTGATACAACTAGGGTACTTGATGCTGTGGAAATAACTATCAAATGCAATCTCACTTCCAAAGGGCTTTCGAGCTAGTTCAGAGGAGAGACTAAACAGTTTATACCTGCACAATCAACCAAACGGTGGTACATAAGGAAGCAGGTGTATGACATCCTCCTTCTAGTCAGGCTATATAAAGAAACAAGTAAACATACTCTGTTTTAATAACTGCTCCATAATAGAAATTATGCCACAAATAATTTCGGGATGCATTTTGCAAGCAGAGGTTGAGCCATGTGAATTGGAAGAGTTTCTGAAGCGTCCAAGTGCAAAGGGAACAGTATTGCGTGGAGCCTGGATTATCCAAGTATAGCAAGCAAGCAAGAAGAAAGTCATAGAAACTGGAAGTAAAGCATTGGCGACATGCCTTGAGAGGAAGCCCACATAGCGCAGAGACCTTTCTGGAAAGAGAATTGAAGCCCTCAGCAAAAAAAAAACTTGTTCTCACTGTGATCCTATTGCTTCACAAAAAAAGGATCTGGATGGAACAGCATTGACTACTTTTCTAATGCAAAGATATTGTGAGCTTTCTTGTATTCCTTATTTATGGGGAGGGAAGGTAGCAATAGCTGAAATTTTGCAAAAGATAATACGTTTTTTGATTAGCTCCCAGTGGACAAGGTACTGTGAACATCATGTAACCTATTGCCAAGCAGTTTGGTTTACAATAGAGTGAGATGCAGTTGTTTTTATCTGCTCTCCAAACGCGTATGGTTAGGTGCAGAGACTGTGTGATGCGCACAGCCACAGAGCAAAACCGTCAGACCAGGGAACTGAACTTGTAGGCTAAGTTGTGGTCCTCTGCCCATGCAGGGATTATGCCAGGGCTGATGCCAGCTCCCGAAATGATTTCATGTATTCCATAGGAGGCCCTACTGGTGCGACGGGGATTTTAGCAACCTGGTCTGCTGGAAGATGTCTCTGCTCATGGCAGGGGGCTTGGAACTAGATGATCTTTAAGGTCCTTTCCAACTCAAACTATTCTGTGATTCTATGAAAATATTCTGTGGAGTTCTGCACCAGAGAAGTTTCACACTAAAAACAATTGTATTACTGGCTATAGCTGGTGGTAAGGTAGCAATAGGGTTGGGTGGCTGCATCAGGACTACGCAATTTATAAGACAGTGAAACACTTCGTTCTCTTAGGATGAATTTTTTTACCACCTTGAGTGTAGCCGACTTGGTGTCTTCCTGAAGAGAAGGGTTCATCTCAGCTGCATGCAGCTCAAAGCAATGATTGTCCCTTCTTTGTCCTAGTTTGCTCTCCTCCATCACAACACATGTGCCTGCATGCAGTTTTAAATTCTGGTCATGCCGAGTGGGTAGAAGTGGGTGAGTTGCTGTTGTGCTGGAACAGATGGCGTCTGTAATGCAGCCACCAGTTATGTGCGTGTGTTGTAGGTGGCTGCTAAAGGAAAAGGGGATAATTTAAAGTCTTTGAAAATATTTGTTAGTTTTCTCTCATTTATTGGAGGTGGAACAATTAGAAAGCCGAGGTCAGTTTGATTTATTTCAGTGGCCAGTGGTTGGCAATTTTTGGTTTATTTAGATGAGGGGAACTTGGTGCATTGGGCCAAGGTAATATGGTGGAGAAGATTAAGAGGAGAGGACTCTAACTGATTATTTCCTGTCTCATTAACTTGCAAGTCACCAGATTTCTGTACCATGCTCCATAACTTCCAGGTGTTCTTATCTTCCTCTGTTATGTCCCCGTCACTTATTGCAACCAAGACCCCTACTCGAGTCACCTGCCACTCACGCCCTGCCTGCCCAGCCTGGTACCACAGTGAACAGCCCGCAGCCACCCACCACTCCTCTGGATGCCCAAAATCTCTTGGCCTCCTGCCTCTCACCTGAACTTCTCCAGGCCCAGGTGTCCCTCCTCAGGCAGCTGCAGTGCTCAGAGGCTCTCCACCAGCCTCTGGCACAGCGACTGCCTGGGCCCTGCCCCAGGGGCTGGTGTGCTGTGTCCCTGTCCTTGAAAACTCCCTGCTCCGTCAGGGGATGTTTTAAAGAAGGTGTAAAGGAGCCATTGAGGGCAATGCTGGCAAATCACTCCAAGGGCGTTGGTGACCAGTAACAGGCCGCTCCTGCCCCCTGGATTTGTGGTCCTGTGTTGGGTTTTGGGACGTTTTGGATGTGTCCCATGAGATTCCAGTCAACTCATCTGTGCTAATTGTTTTCCCTTTGGAATGACATCAAAGGTTGCTTGATTGGGTGTAGGTTTTTTTAAGAAGAGTTTCCTGTAGCGGTAATGAATATCTTGATAAAAGCACATTTTGTTGCAGTGTTTCATTTGTGGTGGATATGGCTTTTTTAGTTAAAGAAATTTTAATGTATGTGAGGAAAGGTCTGGTAAAACTTGGAGGAGGAGGCATTCACATCCAACAGCTCACAAACTATTTTTTTTATATATGAAACAAATTGCAGATGTCCCTTAAAGACCTGTAGTACTGATGGCAGGCACTGAATTCCCCTGTTCAGTTTTGCAGCAAAGAGTCTGGCTTCTTCAGAGCTGGAACCCAAGGTTTACTGCCTTCTCAGTAACATCGTACTGTGAGCTCCTGTCTAATAAAATTAGAAGATAATTGACATATGTTGTATAGTTCACAGCTTAATTTTTCATGCTGAGTGCTGTAAGGTATTTATCAACTGGTTTAATAGATCAGATCTCTGCCTGCACCTCCCCACGCTCCGCTGCGTGTGGATGGAGGCTGACAACTCTGCCTCTGTCAAAGCGTTCCTTGCTCAACCCTATGACTAATGCAGATAATTATTTTTAAAACTGCTCTGGATGACACTGCTGGGCACTTTCATGTGCACGCAGAGATGTGTATTTACGTTCATCTGGCGTTTGTGAACCCCAGGGTGCCGTGTAGATCTTATTCTTACCATGTGGTTTAAAGAAATACTTTGTAGGGCTAGTGTCACAGCGGGGAGCCAACTCGTGTGGTTTGGATGTTCAAAGGTACAAAATAACAAGTGTAAAATAAATAAAGATAAACATAAAAGATCTAATTTCATGGTGAGTTATTAAACTCCTGTACTCCCAAAGGCCCTCAAGGTTGGTCCATTTCGCACAGCAACTGATTATTTCTGCTTTTTGAACCTAACTGAACACGGAACAAAATAACTCACCTCAAAATCAAAACAACAAGGAAAAAAAAAATCACTAAAAATCCCCCAAAACCAAGACCTCTCCTAGATTTTTACATCCTAGGATGGGAATGGATTAAAAAAATAGATTGATTTGACCTTATCATCTCTAATCAGAGGGTGATGGTGGTTGCTTGTATCTTGATTGCTTTCTGCACGTTCACATATAATCAAATAATTTGTTCCAGTGCTTTTCTAGGAATTGAAATTGGAGCCACTTACTCTGTTATCCTTGGACACTTCAGTCATTTTTTTTTCAGATTAACATCTCACTTGTCTCTTTTCCCATTTTCCCAGCACCACTCTTTCTCCAAGTGATCAACAAAAACAAGTGGTTTTGACATGATTAATCACAGGCTGGTGAGCACCCTGGGTGCATTTCCTCAGCTTTAGCCAGTTAAATAAGCTTAGGTGTTCTCTGCCTTACCAGACTACTCTTTGTCTTGCTCCTTTTCTACTCGCATCTTAGGTCTTCCACCTCTTCCCTGGGTGTTATTCTTCTGCCCTTCCACGTCCTAGCTGGATCCTTTTCAGTGAGTACTAAAGCAAGGCGGCATTAATTGCTCCGATCCTCAGAGCCAGCTGCTCCCTTCCCACTGAGAAATGATCATTATTGTCTTGCTGATATATTAATTTACATGCTTTCCTGTTAATGGTGCTGTTCTCTGGGTCTGTTCTGTGTCTTTGGCCTTTGATTTTACTCTTATAAATTCATGCTCTTCTGTCATGCTTCTCTCGAATAACTTCTCCTATTTCCTATTTTTCTTATTCTTCTTAACCTTCAGGCTGTTGCATAGCTCCTGACAAAGCCAAGTTGCTCTCCTGCTGTGCTTCCTCCGCACTGGCATAACATGTGTGTGTGCTTTTCATGCTGTTTCTTTAGAGAGCTACGCATGCTCTGAAACTCCCTCTTACCTTTGACATTCAAAAAAATTCACTGCCATTGTATCCCAAGAAGCTCTTGAGCCTCTTGCCTGTTTCATAGCTTTCTGTTGGGAAAGGAAAAGGCTGCAACTAACGGCATAAGTAAACATTTAAAAAAAAAAAAAAGAAAATTAATTGAAACTGTTTACCTAATATTCCTTGTTAGATGACCTGTAGCAGATCTCTCGTGTCCCATGCCACTGCTTTCATTTATTGCTAAGTAGAGATTTCTAAGTTTATCCTTGTGTCCTGTCAGAATACAGAATATAAAAATAAATAAAATTATTAATTGATACACCAAACTAATGATTTTTTTTTCTTGTTGGCCTTTCCTAAACAGCAATAAACTTAAATTTTTAGTAGTCCAGTCAAATGTGTCCCTTAACAAGCTTTCAGTATTCTAATTGCTTTCTAGTCAATGACTTCAGTTCCTTTTCAACTGGTCTATTTGTTTCTTAAAGGAAAATTTTCCACAAGGTGATTTTATTTTCAAAATAAATAAAATTTTAGAAAAGTAATTTTGCTAAAAATCATCCAATATCATGAAGATTCATTTTTTATGGCCAAATTTATTCTAGGAAAACTGTTTGCTTTCTTTCCAGTCTCCATGCATGCGCGACCTGGAGCATAGAGGGAGTTTGATACAAAGGGGTGGGAGAAGCATCTGTGTGTGCTCCACTAAGGCAGGGAAAGCATGTTTGTGTCAGTGGTAAGCAGACAGGTTTGGGAAAAAGGAGGGACAGGACATCCTCCCTGAATAACCCCAAGCTCTGCCCATATTTAACAACAGTAGGAAGAAGAGCATGGACTTGGTTCATTCATCCAGCCCTTCGAAGAAGCATCCAATAGATGGCTCAACATGTTCTTCTCACCACCTGAGACTTCCATCTGTCCTGGGCCCCAACTCTGCTGTAGCATTAGCTTGGTGGGTGACGCCCTGGGAGGCTCTCATGCTCCTCAGAGCACATCTGCCACCGCTTGCTGAGGACAGATGGAAAAGCCCAGCAGTTGCCTGATGTCAGCCCTAGCCATGCTGCCAGTGCAGAAGCACAAGGGAGCTGCTGCTTCTGGTCTTGATCGCAAGCGAGCATTTGGCCTGTAGCCGTGCCTGGTCTGAAGGCCACCCAGCAGAGATGAGGAGCGAAGCAAGCCGTTCTCCTGTGTTTTCATTATTTAACCTCTTCTGTTTTGCAGCAGCTAAGCATAAAAAACCAGAAGGTTTCTGACGAAGGTTATTGTGAATTCATGGGGCTATTTTCTTTCGCTTTGCAGCCCGCAGCATTGATTAGCTAAAGTAAAATATGTCATCGTGACATTTTATCCCCTTCCTTGAAAATGGATGGATGTAATTAGCAGGTTGGAGAAGCTGGTTGCCTCAGCTGCATGCTGCCTTGCTAGGAGCTCCTGTAAGATCTCTTGGCACCTTGGGCCTTCTTGGATTTTATATGTAATTTTTTTTGCACATCAGTTTGTTACTCATAAGGAATCCAAGAACAATGAAGATGGATTTCTGCAGTTGCTATCCCTCTCTTTCAAGGAGGAAATGTGGTAGTGCAGACAGTGACTCTTTAAACCCCGGGTACATCTTTTCCCTCTCCCGGTGGTGAAGCGATGAGCAGAGCAGCAGATCTGTGCACTAAAAATGACTTGCTGTCCAACCCTGTCTGCCATCCATTTTTTCTGGATAAATCAGGAAGGTTACTCTGCCTGTTGTTTTCAAAGTAGAAGGTGATATTACATAAGCTGACCGAAATGATTTCCAGTGACACTTGTTGGACAAATCAGGCTTTCACCGTTCTCGTGGAAAGTGCCTGCTATCCACAGCAGTAAAGAACTTCTCATTATGGAAAACAATACATCCAATAAAAATAATTATTTTTAGTGAGTCCAGATCTCTTAATGCTTCCTGAGCTGTATTTTTAGGTTGGGTCAGACAGCCTCCCTTGCCTGACATCGCCCACGGGGGCAGTAGTCTTCCTCCTACCCTACCCCCAGCGAGGCACACCTTGTGTTGAGCCTTACTGGGACCCCCAGTGTGCAGAAGGGACTGAGCTCAAAAAGAACAAACTACAGCTCTTATCAGGCCCTCAGTGCCACTTAGAGCTAAAACCACTCCAGTTGTTTTTTTTTTCATCCCCACTTTCGTTTCATTTTCCATGAAAATTATTAACAATACAACTTTTCTTTTTTTCATCAAATGACTTCCCTTGGGCTAGAAATTCATTTTCTGCCCTCTTGAAATTCTTCTTTGTTAGACCCCATGGGAGGAATGCAATATCTGAGCCTGGGATACAGAGGTAGCACACGTACAATACTCTGACAAGCAATAGGAGAGCGAATCTCTTGTATTTGCATCTCGCAGCGGCTGACACTAATGTGCACAGCTAAAATAAATCCAAGTGATGTCATAGATTTATGATCAATACTTAAGCAAGTTGTTTTCTTGGTAATCAGAAAGGCTAATGATGATTAGATCTGTCTGGAAATATGCTGGCCTGCAATAAATAACATTTTTATCTCCTTGCATAAATGAATTAGAACTGAAAGCACTGAAGGGCTTAAAAACATAACAAAATCTTTCCTTCAAGCTGTATCTATGCTTCAGGATGCCTCAGAGGCACTCTGTTGTGGGGTTTTTTTGGTTCTTTGTTTTTTTTTTTTTTTTTTAACCAGTAATAAGTGCTCTGGAAGTAAACCCTGTTGGAACAGTTCTGCAAACCACAATTTGAAAGAGAAATGCAGTGAACAGAGCCGATCCGGAGCAGCGGTTTCAGCCTGGCACAGCCGTTACCTGAATGAACCGCCAAGCAGTGTGTGGGCAGGGGTGCATGTTCCTGGGTTTGTACGAGTGCTGAGAGGTTCCCTGGTGCTCCCTCAAGGGAAGGCACAGCCTCTGTGTTCCCTTTCCTCTCCTCTTTCCTGTCCCCTCCTGGTTGCTGCCCCCCACCATGATTTCTGAGGAGTGGTTTCTGGATGTTTGTGGTGTCTTGATATATTAGGAGTGCACGTGTATCCTGAGGTAGCAAATGGAGGGGTTCACAAAATCCCTTAGGGCTCCTTATTTTTCAGTCTCTGTGCAGTCTGTGTCTGAAACTAGAATAACGCTAAAGGAAACATCTGCGACTTGTAGGAGCAGGGAGAGGAGTGGCTCCCACAGCAGTGTGGCACTTGTACAAATGGATGCTCGAACTGCTTAGGTTACAGTACGTGCTTAGATGAGCGTTTTCCCATCTGGTGGTGCAGGATGCCCATTTATCGACTACAGGTAGTGCCCAGGTTGATTCAGCAGCCCTTACAAAGGGGCTTGCTGGGGTCTTTAGTCCAGCCAACCCTCTGGCTAGAGAAGAATGAAGAGAGGAGAGATCTGACCCTTTGGGGTGCAATGAGCAGAGCCAAGCTGAGCCCTGCAGCAAGGATGGGGATGGCATTTTGGCAAAAGAGGCTACCAAGAGGGTGCCTAAGAAACGCTGCCAGCAGGTAAAGCCCCCCATACTTTGAGGCTGGTGTGTCGCAGTGTTACTCTCCTGTGAAGCTCATCAGCAGCAATCAGTGCTGGAAACAGGCAGGGAAGGGCAAGGGGGATGTGCTGGGCCAAGGGCACCTGCTAAATATCGGAAATCAGCCTGCTGTGAAATGGCCAGAGATTACAGTGGCTGCAAGTGTGAAGCACAGAGGTTTGCTCCTCAAGAAGATTGCTTCCCAGAGCAGAGGCTGCTTGAAAGGAGGAAAGAGCTGGCACTCCAGGCAATATTTGGGATGTTGCTATGGCCACCAGCAAGCTCGGCGGGGGGAGCGTATGGGAGCCCAGAATTGGGGGCGACGAGGCAGCTGCAAGACAAACCTCTATTAATTGTTTTGGGAGGAGTTGATCAGCAGCAGGGGACAGCCTAACCTCCTGGGGCTGCCCTGAAACCTCTGCAGAGTTCACTTGTTGTTTAGGTGCATGTAAGCAAGGTACCTATGCTGGTGGAGCAGAAATATAAAGGATTGGTTTTGTGTGTGTATGTGTGTAGCCTGGCTCTGCTGTTGGGTTGGTGAAGGGGAATTTAGTTAACAACAGAAATGCTGCAAAAATTTTTGCCTCCTTTGGTCCTCTGTAAGGCACTGCCAGCCAGGCTGGTACAGTCCTCTGCTCCAGTGCGCTGGGCTGGGATGTAGCTGGGTAAACATTTTCCATTCCCATGTATTATTCACTGTAAGAGCTGAATATTTTATCCAAGGCAGGTTCTTGACATTCACTTTCTCCTTCTTCCCCTCTCCTCCCCCACAGCTCAGGGAACAACTAAGGTGAAAGCACGAAGTCAGTATCCAAATCAGCTCCTGCAAGCAAGGAGGGTGAGAGATGCTGATGGAAGCTGGCTGTAATTGGAAACAACTGTTGTATGGAGAAGACAGAGCTGGGAGAGTTGTAAAAAGCCCTTGTGCTTGCTTCAGTGCTTTGAAATATGTGGATAATTTATTCCTGGGATGAAAGTTGCCACTGCTGGAGAAAGGGATGCAGGCAGAGAAAACATCTTCTCTGTGAGGGTTTTCTTGCATTAAGTATTCTTTAATCTGCATTTCTGCTGGGTGTATCATTTTGGTACTTAACAGGGGACAGAGGCTCAGCTTTAAGAAGAGTGGCTGAAACAAGTTTCCTTACAGCTCAGCTTGCAGCCAGTCACTCTTGCTGACTTGAGTGACTGTTGTTGCCCCTGTAGCACTTGGGATGGAATTCTGTCACTGGGATAGGAGCCGAACATGCCACTTGATGTCCTGTAATCATGAGAATTGCTGAGTAGTAAATCCTTCTTGCTGTGCCAAATTACCCTGCTACTTGTAATTGCAGGACCTTCCTTGGAACAGTGGGTAAGCAAAGGGGATTCTCAGACAGCGTGTTTTACAGCTCTGCCACAGTCTCTGACACATGACAGCTTAACTTACTCAAGAGGAAGGTTAGAACAAGAAAATAACCCCTAGAAAGCCCTGCAAATGGCCATCTCTAATCTGAAAGGTGATCATGGGCTCCTCTCAAAGATCTGCTTGGCTGGAAACTGCATCTTCAGGAAAGGAAGGTATTCCAAAGGCTGCTTAATCTAACATGTGGCATCTGACATGCTTGTTTGTAGCCCTTGCTTATTTGTGGATCTGAGTCTGCTCTCCAGAATCTCTCGTACTTGTCAGCTTGAAAGCATTGTCCTGCCTGACCCTTCGTAACAGCCTCCCAGCAAGGGCCCAGGGGAATCTCAGCATGGTGGAAGTCAAATGGTGAAAAAAGCAGAGGTTTTGCTGTGGGTCTTGGGCAACCCCTTTATATTTTTGTTAGTCAAGATGTTCAGAACCAAAACAGTCTGCTTTAAGAAACTGAGCTTCTTTCTCTTAGTGGGACTGATGCTGCTACACTATCCAAAGAGCAATGGTCAGCATTTCTGCAGTACCCAGGATGGATTCCCTTCCATTAACATTAGCAGATGTCACTGGTGGGTTTGCTGGCTCAGGTGCAAATGGAGGAAACCCTGTTCAGTAGGGCCTGTTGTGATAGGACCAGGGGTAATGGTTTTAAAATAGAGGGAGGTAGATTTAGATTGGATATTAGGAAAAAATTTTTTACAATGCGAGTTGTAGAACACTGGAACAGGTTGCCCAGAGAGGTGGTGGATGCCCCATCCCTGGAAACATTCAAGGCCAGGCTGGATGAGGCTCTGAGCAACCTGATCTAGTTGGGGATGTTTCTGCTCCTTGCAGAGGGGTTGGATTAGATGGCCTTTGAAGGTCCCTTCCAACCCTAACCATTCTATGATTCTATGTAAAGCAACTGGTGCCGTGGCAGATCTTTGCTCTTCGGGGCTTGTTCTCCTTTCAGAGATAGTGCGCGTTTTAGGCTGCACAATTTTTCTGGCTGTATTGTGCCAGCTGGACAAATCCACTCTCTGTTCCCTCCTCTCCCTTTTGACACATTGCTGGGGACCAAGATTTTTTTTCTGTTTACAGTTTCTGTGAATAAGGTGGAGAGGTGCAGGCTTCTTTGCTCATTTGTTTTTCTCATCTTCTTCACTTGTGCTGGAGCAGCTGGTCTTCTGGAGCATGCACAATTTCTAATTACAGCAGTTATCAAGTGTTCAGGCTGTGAGAAGGTCAGCTCACTGCTGAAGAACTTAACAGGTCTTTGGGTTTTCCTTAACTGATGCAGCACCAAGCATGTTTTGGTAGCAGAGGTGGTTGCTTGCAGGAAATAACACAGCAGTAACTTCTGAGTGCTTGCGTCAGCTTCTTCCACTCAGCATCTCTTCTCATCCCACTGTTTCTCCCAGGCACTACTGATTTTTACTCTTCTGGTTTTTCAGGTCTTCCTTCTCCCAGCAGACCCCAAAGCAGTTTGGCGCAATGTGTTGCTGCTCTGTGCTCTCCTGTGAATTCACAGGACTGAATAGTCAAGCAGCTGCACAGAGAATGCGACACAGAGACCCCGTCCAGCTCCGCAGCACTGAGGGGTGTGATTTTGCGGGTTTTTCTAGTTAAAAACTCTCTGACTCCCAAGCTGCCTTCATGCTGCAGCTGTACAAGTGACTACAAGCTTCACTATATAAACTCTCTTGATTTTTTTTGAATTGGGAAGGATTGTGATAAAACAGTGAATGGCCTTTCTTCCACACAAGCACAAATAACATCTTAGAGGAAGAGGAAAGGTAACGCATGATAGAATTGCAAAGCTAGTGTGTTTTCCCTCTGCAAGTCTGGGTAAATGTAGGGGGTCCATGTAAATGTTCCAGCCTTTTCACTTGAAACAAACTTCTCCTTTTCCTTCTGGCTTTGGGCCAAATCGTTGCAAACTTCTGGATCAGCTTTCTACTAAAGAAGAGTGGAGCATCAGCTGCTTGAAGCCCATCTTCTTTTATGTATATGCATTTACTAACTTTAGAGAAAAGATCATCTCAAGCAGTGTACAAAGAAACCCCTCCTCAAGGAAAGTTCATCCTTCTGAGCCCAGAGTTGTGGTTTTGCAGGTTTTCTGTTTAAATACAGGGAATAAACCTCAGAGCAAGCTGCCAGCTTCATGCCACAATTTCTCTCGAAATAAGACTCCTTTATTAAAAAAAAAAAATTTAAAAGCCCCAATTAATTTTAAAATTTCAATTTTAAAAAAATTTTTAAAGCCCACACTATGTTATTTTTTTTTGAAGATTAAAAACTTTCTCAGAAGAAATAGACAATCTAACAGGGCCACCTAGTGATACTACCAGTGACAAGGTACAGCAAGGACTGTGGCACATCCCAGCTGGATCGCTGGTCTGCTCCATGCAACAGAAGAGGGACGGAGAGAGATATTATGTTCCCAGGCACTCTGGGGTCCCCATCTGAAACTGGGCTCGTAGGTCTCTTTACAGCACCCAGCTCAACTGGGCACCTGGTATGATGGATTTAGGCTGTTTCTAGAGAGGAAATCAATCACGGGCGTTGTGAAAGAGCCTGCACCAGATCCCACCTCTTTCCAAAGCCTAAGATCATAACCTTCACTGCAAGCAAAAGTTAACGTGTTGTCCCAAGGCAAAATTATGACTAAACTCAGTTGCTTTTAAGCTTCTTTTGCCTTTTTAAGGCTATCTGGCAAGCCATATATCTTCTTTATTGGCTTTTGCTGCCTGATTTCTACATGCCTTTAAGAGCTGTGTAGTTAGCATACTGCAGGCTGCACTTTTGCATAAAAAGCCTGGCATTTAGCTAAGCTTGAAGGAGAGCCCTTTATTTCTCCTATAAATTTCCCTACAGCCAGATGCATCTTATCTCCTGACTCCTAAAACAGTAAGCACAATAACTTCCATGCTTCCTCAGCAATCAAGCAAAAGCCTTGAGACAAGAGAGTTAAAATATTGAGCAGATCCACTGGCTCCTTGCAGAAACAGTCCACGGGCTGTTCAGCTGGATGCTGTGGTCACATTTTGTAGGAATACCTGCTGTAAAATCATCTTGCTTGCCCATCCTACAAGCATTCAATAACTTAGACAGGGACAGGCCATGAGGTTTTAACCTTTGCAGAAGTTGGCAAATTGGCCTAACAGCACTTCAATTTTTTTTTTTTTTGCTAGGAAAGAGCAGGGCCAGGTAGGCCTAGGCAATCCATTTTGGTAGCCCACTGCTTCTTGGGATGGTGGGAATGTGTGCGTGTTTTCCAAGGAGCAAATTTGGTTTCAGTGATACCTGATGGGGATGTGCCAGAGGACCCTGCCTCTTTGAAGGGTCTTGGGGGCTTCCTTAGGCAACAAGGAGAAGCCCTGATATGCTAAACCTTGTCATTTTGCTGCTGACAGTATATCACATCATTAATGTAGGAAGGGCTAGATGAAAATTCATTCAACTGTCCTCATGCTGGCTGTTACATTCACTTTTTCTATGGCTCAGAAAATGGCAGGGGCCTGTGTGTTTCATGTTTGCATACAACCTGTGTAGATTTGCAAATGGAAAGGTACATGTGTCCTGGGCTTTGTTTGAACATGCTTTTAATTACAGGGAAATTGATATTAAACAGTTTTCAGAGTCTCTTACTCCACAAGAAGACAGAATCTCAAAATTCTTCAGTTTTGCTTTGTGCTCTGCCTTTGCCTGCTTATGCTAACATTTGCAGAGGAATATTACGTTTGATTAGCCATTTTTCATTACTTGAAACAAAATTTCCGTCAGTAAGTATTTAAAAAGAATGGATTTTTTATTTATTTTTTTTTAAATCTGAGTTCTAGTCCTAAAAAGACCTGGTAACATCCCTTTGGTTTCCTAATGCCGTGGGACACGCTGGGTCACCATCCGTTCTGTAGACCTAAGGAAAGGCAGGGATGGACGCTGACTGATTTCCCCCAAACCAGTCCAACGGCAGTATTGGGAGGATGACCTGGACCCTGGCTCTGTGGCCTGCTCTAAAAACTCGAGCAAGACTCTGGATCACTAACAGTATGCACGAGTCTCGTCAACTCCTCCTAAAGAATAACCTTTTCCCACACTCTTCTGGGAAATTATTCATCTGACCAGCTGTTGTCTGGCATGCACTGTACTAAATACGATACATGCTTTTGTTTTCTTCTCTTGTTTTTGCAAATTGCTGCATCTGGACTCTGAGATCTCAGAGTTACCTGAACATGTCTGAGGTGCGATGCAGAGGGACCTTCTGACCTCAAACGCCGCACAGCTGAAAACCAGCATCAGTCACAACTTCTCCCATTGAGGTTTTTTTCCTGGGGCACCCAACATATAGTATTCACAATATTCTAAACGCCAGTATAATAATCCAGCTGTGTGATCTCAGATCAACTTCAGACATTCTGTATCAGCTTAAGCAGATTACTTTTTGCCCAATTAACTCAATTTTAATTAGGTAGACTTGCAAGTGCTGAATTTTATATTTAGTTGACTAAGTTCCACGTAGCCCAATGTATTGTAAATATGGTGCATGGATCTTAAGCACCCCTGCTGAAGGCAAGCCCGACTATGAGAGGTAGGGAATCGCCACGTTTAGGGTCCTGTGCCTCTCCCAGGACCATGCAGAGTTCAGTGGTTAAGACCTATAACTTCCAAAGCAGAGAAGATCTTTGACTGTGTTACAAATCAGCAGTGAAATATTTCCCTTTCAGGGGTTTCATTCTCAAACATCACTGCTGCTTTTTCAGTGATGATAGTAGGAGATATTGCTCCTGGACTGCTATTGTTTATGTAGTGAGACAAAGCCAAGCTGTTTGTGCCTGGGGATGTGTCACAATGATGCAGCTCCTGCGATCGGGGAACCAGGAACATAGAGACTGCGCTGCGTCATGGGCTGTGGGCAGAGGAAAGTGGAGCACAGATCCCTGTGAGACATCTTGGCATTATATCATAAATGAGCTACTGGACTTGGGCTCGAACACTTTAAATTTACTCACTCAAATGCAATACTTTCCTTTCCTTCCGGCAGGCAGCTGCGCCATTTCTCCCATGCCAGCACACCAGCGGGCAGATGAACGCACCCTCGCAATGAGATGCCACGCTCTGAATGCCAGTGGATGTGATGAGGGACATGCCCCACTCTGCTGCAGGTGTGCTAACCCCTCTGCCCTGGTAAGCGATGCCTGAAGCCTGCGCAGGCAGCCTCAGGACAGGCGCCTGGCTGCATCTCAGGGGCAGGCAGGTGGGTAGGGACCCCCCATCCTTCACCTTGTGTCTCTTCTCTCACTGGTGGCTAGAAGGCCAAGCCTTGGATGCAGGTACATGCAAAGGCTTTCCTGCAATTACAGGTGTAGCCAGAGCAAAAGTGGAGGCTTTTTTTTCTGCCACAGAGACTGTTAGAGAGGCACAGGTGCTATCAGAGGTCTATTTGCTAATGGACAGTGGTTTGGGCTTTTCTACTGGCTTCTGAAAGAAGCTTGAAGCTATTTGAGTTGGGGCTGTTCAGCTTGGAGAACAGGAGGCTCCAGGGAGACCTTATTGTGACCTTTCAGTACTTAAAGGGGACTTAGAAGAAAGATGCAGATAAACTTTTTAACATGGCCTGTAGCTATAGGACAAGGGGTAATGGTTTTAAACTAAAAAAAAAAAGTAGATTTAGATTAGACATAATGAATAAATTTTTACCATGAGGGTGGTGGAACACTGGAACAGGTTGCCCAGAGATGTGGTGGATGCCCCATCCCTGGAAACGTTCAAGGCCAGGTTGGATGGGACTCTGAGCAACCTGATCTGGTTGGAGATGTCCCTGCTTCTTGCAGAGGGTTGGACTAGATGACCTTTAAAGGTCCCTTCCAACCCAAACTATTCTATGATTCTGTGTTTTTCTGCAGTAATGATGCTAGAGGAATTGCAGGCTCTTCTTCACATTTGTAACACAGCAGAGCTGTAAGGTGGGAAAGGATGTGCTATAGGCCCCCCAGTGTGCTATATGACCCTGGGTTTGCAGGCAGGGCACATCAGAGTACGAGGAAACCAGTATCATTTTCTTCACAGTCCATCTGACCTGCTGCCCTGGGTACCACGTCAGTTGCCATTGTCACCTGGCTAATTGCAGAGTTGCATCTTCTCCTCCTACATCTCCTCCTCCGTTCCTGTCTCATACGCACAGGAGATCCATTGCAGTGAGGGTGCCGGGAAGCCGGCCACAAATAAGGAAAAGGGGAGAGGCAGGAGGTCAGCAGCACACCAGGAGTGCTGCTATGAGGAGTCTCTGTCTCAGTCCTAGCAGGGCTGAGTGAGTTGTTTGCCCCATGTAAACAGAGGAATGCTAACACCTAGAATACATGGCTGGGTTTATAAGCAGACAAAGTTAAAGAAAATAAATCCTTTGAAGCGACTTGTCCAACTCGTTCTGAGTTTATGCATGTGTGTGAGGGTTGCTGGTTCCCCCTAGAGAGCCTCTTCTCTGCAGATTGATGTATCTGAAAAACTCCAACCCTAAACATGGTTAGCTTTAATATTCAGGAGCTAAAAATCTGCCCTCAGTCAAACCTGTGAGATGCTTTCAGCTTACCAAGGCTTTCCTGGTACTGTGCATCAGGATGAAAAATGTGGGGCCAGTGAGTGCACGACGTAGATCAACGTTCCTGATGCTGCTCCCTGCTGTCTGCAGGTGATCCTGTCATCCTGCCCTGTCCTTGTGTGTGTGCAAATGTGTGACACCTGCTAATCGAACCCGGGACCGCCTGAGAGCAGAGAGGCTGTGTGGAGCCTAGGGGCAGTGCTCAGTTAAATAGCTGTGAGGGCAAGGATTGCAGGCAGTGGTTTGAGGGGGCAATCAGGTCTCTCAGGTCTCATTGCGCTCAACACATTGGTTTCAACCTCATGGTCTCCTACTGAGGTGCCCAAACCCCATGAATGCTGCTGCATCTCGATTGCATCAGGAGACCACGTGCCACCCTCATACATGCTGCTGGGACATCCTGGTGCTGCCAGGTCTCTTCCAGATCTGCCTGGGAGACCCCCGGCCCTGGACCGAGATGCTCCATCTGTCTGGCAGCACTGCATGGCACAACACGACTTGCACTTCCATGTCATGACTGAGTGTGGCCCTGCCGCAGGTGTCCTGGATGGGCTGAGCCCTGCGTGCTGGCCCATGAGTCAGGGAAGGAGTTTCCAAGCAGTACGTGAAAAGGAGCAGAGCTGTTTTTCCAAAGGAGGCCTCACAGGTTTGTGATGGAAAGCGAACAATAATTCAGTGGCTTGGCCCTGCACAGACTATGAGCATCTCTGACTCCAAGTCTTCAAAAGTAAAAGATGAAAAGCTTTTTTTCTTCACAGGTTACAGAGTAATTACAAAGAAAAGAGCTTTCCTGCTGGCCTAAAGCAGGTGGGAAGGTGTTCACGGCTCGGCTGCTGTTCCCTTGCTATCACATCCAGCTGGACAGCCCTATCTGGAAGCCAAGCCAGTCAGAGGAAAAGGACTTGAAAGTGTTGAGAGTGTGTGTCTGGCAAAGAAAGCCAGCTCCCCGACTGTCACTGCAAGCGCTATTTATGTGGAGTAATCACACCGCGCTATTTATGTGGAGTAATCACACCCTTTCCCTCTCTCCTCTTGCCAGAAGGTCATCTCTGAAGTTTTTTCTTCTCAGATACAAGATTCATATTTTTACCCTTTTCTATTTGAAATTTTCCTGAAATGCTTTCCCATGCTGCTTTAACAACACAGATATACAAAGGCTAAAACAGAAGATAGGAGGAAACAAATTTATCAGGAATCTGTTCTGAAATCACCTTTGTGGAAACAGACAACTAAACAGATCAACAGCATTGCCCATAGCAGCAAAATACATTAGATGGTGGCATTTGATGGAAAAGTCTTTTTACTCAGCTGTCCAACAGAGTGAATCCGTTGTCAATAAAAAGTCATTTAGAAAATAATTTCCTTCACTATGTTCAGAAGCAGATGTGCAAATACACATATGTATATGCGTGTGTTGACTGTATGCATATGCCTTACCACACCATTACTTCATTTTCTGTTTTCCACCTGCATATTAGCTCTTCGACTCATTTTCTAATTAATTTGCATCTGTAAATGTCATGAGCATATTAATCATCTTTTCCAGGTCACTCATACAGATGTTAAATGGGACCCATCCTAAAGAGGATTCCTCCCTGTAAGTCTTTGTTGTATCTCCCCTGACCTAAGGACTGTAAACTTAACAGGTAGATGGCTGAACCTTCTCTATGGCCCTCACCTTTGTGGGTGAGATATGGCAAAGTAAATTTATCTCTTAGTACTTCTCCCATATGTCTTCTGTCAGCATCCTGGACCCTCTGAACTCTTCTGAGACTGGCAGGGCTCAGCAGCCAAAAACTTTCAGGGCAAGATTGGTCATTCACGTTTCTCCGAAGACAGAGAGGGCTGCACTTAGGTGCTTTGCTGAGTGAGGGTGTAAAGTATGCTACAGCCACTCACATAATTTGATTTCTTTAAAAATCATGTATTGTGTGCTGACAGCTACTTATAAGACCGTGTTTTTATGTGGTCAACACCTAAAGCCACACATAATAGCTACTGGGGTGGGCCTTCTAAAAAGATGGTGTAAATCATCACAAAATCTTGTAGGACTCATACAGTTGTCCAGTGATACCTTCAAATTCTGCCTCAGCTATACTTCTCACAAAAAAAAAGTAAATTGTATGATAAGCTAGATATCAGTAGAATGCTTTTCTATCTTATTTTGTAACTTTTCTATCTTATTCTGTAACTTTGTTTCCTTTTAAATTTTGTGTTTGTTTTTGGCTACTGACAGATTGTCCAGACATTGCCACTAAATTGTCTGTTAAAATGCACTGATGTCTCTTCTGAATTTATATACTCAGTTCAGTACCCGGCAGCATTTGGAAAGAGTTCAAATTGCATGTATGTAATCTGACGATTTGTTGTCTGGTTTTCCACCTTTCTCCAATACCCTCTGGAGTGCACCCAGAATAGCTCAGTGTCATCAGCAAATCTTGGAGATGAAACTTGATTTCAGCTGATGGAAAATTCTTTATAGACCTTGGTGTGTTCCAGCAATCTCCTCTTTTTTTTTTTTGGACATTCATGTAATAGTTAATTGAGAGCAATACGGCCTCAGTTTTAAGCCAGTGTTTAGATTCTAATGACAAGCCATGAAGGCATGCCCCGCATAGCTCTGTTATCCTCTGTACCCAGAAACCCTGGTCCCACCCAGAAGACTCAAATGTTTCTTGAGCAGGGGGCATCTCCTGTGTTGATGGACAAGCTGCTGGGGCACCCTTGTTCCTGGGACCTGATTTTCCTGTTGCACAAAATGCTTAAAGATTTCAAAACCAGGTGAAGAAATATTTCTGTTATTTTTCTAACTCTTAAGCCAGTGGCCTAGGACTTTGACTATATTGCAAATACCAAAGAGCTGATTAAAAACCTATGGACTCTCCTGACCCCGTAAGGAACACGTTGTAATCTCATTCTTATGCAGGTCTTAGTTTCTCTTGAGCTATGAAGATTTATGGATACAAGAGGATAATGTTTTCCTTGTGAACCAAAAGCTGTATATTTTTTGCAGGAGTCAAAAGTTCCTTTGGGCCTTATTGTATGCATTAGGTACAGGTTTTGGCACTATCAGCTTCACATTGGTGGCACGTGGCATTGGCTGTGACAGGTCCCACTGCTGTACAGGCACCTAGCCTCTTGCTGTGATTGCACGGTCCTTTCTCACCCTGTCCTATGCAGCCTTGTTTTCAAACAAGCTTACATCTCCTTCCCTTGAGCTGCCTCAGGATGTCCACACAGGCTCGTTTGTTTTTTCCACGTTGCTGGTGGTCTTCAAATTTCTTTTAGTGTTTCTTTTTCCACATGGAAGTGCTAGATTAGTAAAACCTAAGCTCTTGTTTTGATGCCAACAGTTCCTGGCTGAACAATGTGTGTCAAAGACACACGTAGAAACCCCTGGTTTCAAAGTATTCAAGGCCATGTATTTTAAGTGTTTGACTCTTAGCTATCCCCTCTGAAGCTTAACATTGAAAATTTGTAGAGTGTGTGCTCAACTGAAAGAGTACTTTTCTGGTATCTGCCTTTGAAAGGAAAAGGTGTGAATGCTCTCTGGTAAATGGAAACTGCACAGCACCTAGAGAAGTGCGCCTGAGCCACTGTGATGCAAAAATAGCCGCTACCTTCTTTCTTCTGTCCCTCTTAAGGGACTCAAGAGACAATAATTTGTATATGTTGATTAATTAGTAACTGTGTAAGTTACTACAGTTCTCAAATGGAGAATTAGCTATTGATCCTCAGACAAACACGACAAAGGACTGTAACAGTGGTATCTGCAATATGGTCATGTAATAACCTATTCTGTTTGAAACAAGGAATAATATTTTTGGTCATGAGTTCACTGACAGAAACAAGTTTCCTATCTACATGTAGAAATCAACAAAGAGCAGTTTTCTTGGCCGTTTGACAATACAAGGAAAACACTGGCAACACATCTGTGCATTCAAGTCAGAATTCTCCAACTCTATTGGCTGTGGATAGAGAGAGAGAATTATGTCTTGTTATATGTGTCTTTGGATGCATATATAAAAATGCTCCTCTTTGGTGATGCAGGGAAGGCTGCAGATGAAAATCACTTCAGTCTAAGACCTCCACTCTGGTGATCCAGAAAAATACTTTTGTAGTTCTTCAGAGATCATGCCTTTGAGAAGAGCGCTTCAGCTTTACCTCCATGTCCCCACATTGCTTGTGGTGCAGATAGGTTGATCTTGAAAAAACTATTGTTGCAAAGTAGTTTGGTATAAAGCAAATATCCTTACTCAACAGAGACAATATGTACATGCATGCTTAGTGCATGCACCTCTTGTTCTGAGCTAATTGCCATCCTTATGGTGGTTCTGCTGTGAAATAGAGGAGTGAGGAGGTTGACATAGGCTGCTGCTTTTACAGATGGGCTTTTCAGAGATAGCTCCCACATGTTTGACAGCACTGCAGGCAAGGTCATCACTTCAGCATGTATCTGAAATCTCTTTCCAAATACATAGCGTTGCTCGTGTTTGGCCCGGTAAAAATAATCTGTGTTCTCTTCTGATGCAGTTAGCTGTCCTCAGAGGGAAAAAAGGGACAGAAAATGGTGGGCAGCCTGCCCTTTCTATGCCTTGGATGTGAAGTCCTGCACACAGGGCACTTGCACCACAGATGCCCTGCAAAACCCTCAGCAACTGCCTTCTGGATGCTGCATGGGGCCTCGGGTTCAGGGGATTACCCCAAGCTGCCCGCTGGAGGGTGGCAGGAAGCAGACCTTGCTCACCCCTCTGCAGTACCCTTATTCCACCCACAAAAGAGCCTGCTTCCTTGGGTTGTTCAACTGGGGCTGCTCACAGGTTGGGTTAGACTGCCCTGCTAATCCAACCGGTCCCGGACATCTCCTCGGCTGGTCTGAGCGTCAAGTGCACACAGCAACGCCATGGTTTCAGCAAGTACTCAGCCTTCGAGCCACTTGAGTTTTTCACATTTGTTTATCAAGAGCTGGGCATTTGCTTATCTAATCTCAAGCTTGATTTCTGAAACTTACCTCTGTTGAAACACAGCTTTTACCTTAGGCTCTTGTTTGAACTATTTTGTACTGCTTTGGGAAAGGCTGGGTCAGTCCTGTGCGGCTCTGTGTTATTTTAGTGCAGTGCTGGGTGCTGTACTCTATTTTTTCCAGATGGGCCAGGAAAAGGTGGTGACAAGTCTTACAAAATCTAAATCTTGCATCTTCTGTGGCTTCCCCTCCTGAGGACTCACAGGATCCACAGGGAGAACTCCCAGTAAAGACATCTGGAGCAGAAGTCCAGCCTGTGCCATGTGTCTGCAGAGGCACGTGCCTGAATCCTTTTTTCAGCTGAAAAACATGTATAAAATAAGAAAAAGAAAAAAAAAAAAGAAGAAAAAACCCCCCACAGATTTTCTCAGCTGTATGTTAACCTCTGAGCTGTTTACTTACACGTGTAATAGCTTGGGACCTGACTGTGCTGCAGTCATTGAACTTCATCTTAGGGATGAAATGAAAGTTGTTTTCATGAAAAATTTCTTTGACCCATCTACAGGCGAAGTCACTGCTGGCCTTTTTATCTTGTCTTCACATCCTGCTGAGATAGCAGGGCTGAAGCCAGAAGCTGTTGAAATGAAAGGATTTGCTGTCTATTTTGTCACTGTAAAGAGGTTGTGGAAAGGAAGCATTTGAGGATGGTGATTCCAAAAATTTATCCCAGCATTGGTTTCTGATGCTGGAGTGCCAGACATCTCTGAAAATCAACTCTCCTAGCCCTTTATGGCGACAGAGTGAACTCCAAATTCTGCATGCTTTGCTAACAATACAAATACTTTCTGTAAACTTTGTGGAATAAGTTTGCAGGGAGCAAATAACTAACAAACTTTTAATATTATACAACAAGTTGAGCTCAATGTAGCTATTTGCTGCCAGTTCTGCTCTTTCAGCTCATGAGCCATGGGAATAAATCAAAACTGTTTTGAAGAGGAACACACTGCTAGCTCTCAGACATATAGAAAAGCCTTTTAAACACAAAGTATACCTTGAGAATTACTTGAGAGCACAGGTAGCACAGACCGATGCTATACCCAAGGAATGCAAGTGAAGCAACGTTACTTAGCACTAGAATTACCTAGTGCTGAAAGCCGAAGCTGAAATAAAATTATCACCTACCACTGGAATATCTGAAATCTTAGAACAGGATGTGCACTGACTTCTTTGGAGTCATCTCTATTTGTCAAGCATTTTAAAAAATGGAGGTGCTTCATAAAAAGAGAGGACATATCTGTTGTTCCTCCCAGCAGCTGATATGTATCACCAATTACACACTGAAGGCCAGTTTTGCCACTAGTGCAAACTAATGTTAACTCCCTTGATACTGGTGAATATAACAAGCTCATTCAGATTTATACCAGCTGGCTTTTATTTTGTCCATTTCCACCAGATGAGCTAGTTCATAGATGTGTGCAGGGACCTTACCTTCCAAGGATTTGCGTGGCACGAGCCATGAAGGCAACCCAGTTAGGGCTGCCAGAGGGGTACCTCACCCTGGGCACCAAGCCCAGGATACCACGGTCTTACGAGTACCCCACTGCTGTACCTCAGCCACACAAACTGCCTCGTGGCATAGAAATACCCTCCATACAGCAGAAAGAGCATGTTCTTTGCCCAGGCACCAGTGGTGTATCAGGTTATAAATACAAAGCTACCGCGATCCCACGTTAATAACAGCAGCCAGCTGAATTACTCTCAGCCACACGAGGAGAGTGAGCCAAACCAGTTGTGTAAGTAAGGATATGAAACCAGGGGGAAGTTCGTCCTGGTGAACACCAGATTGGTCAAACTGCCCCCCAAAAACTGACTCCGCTGATGGTGTGAAGGATGGATTTCCTAAAATACAAAAGGAATGACTCGTTCTACCATCATTAGTGGCTGAAGGCAAATACTTATGAGACTGAATTAACCAAACTACTACCTTCATAATGCTGTGGTTGAAGCCTCTCCAGGGAAGGCACTGACTCATAAGACTACTGTTGCTCATCCTTTTCAGCCTGAGCAGGAGAACAACGTGCACAGAGGTATGACACACGCTGTGTTCGAATCGCGAGGGGGAGGTACCGTTGTTTCAGATACTAACCTCGGTGTCAGGAACAAATTGATATGCTGATCAGTTCCAGGATCTTGAATGTGAATGTTTGTATTAGTCAAATAGGCAGCCTTATTTTCCATGAATTTTTCAAATTCTCATCTTATTTCCTTTTTTTTTTTTAAAAAAAAAAAAAAAGAAAAGTCATAAGTGGAGCTGAGCAAGGAGCTTGGAGGGGAAGGGATTGATAGCTGAACCAAAAAATTGGAGGGGAAAATAATACTCTTGCGGTTTCTTTTTGTTTGGGTTTGTTTGTTTGGTTTTTTTTTTTGCTTTAAAATGAAGGGGGAAAAAACCCACCAGTTTGAGTCCAAAGAAAGCCTGTTGTATGAAGCTTGCTCTGTGAAGTTCTGGGATTATTACTCTATTTTGTGGACCTATTTTCACAATTTATGTTAAAAATGTTATGTGTAGGTGAAAATGTTTTACTGAGAAAGCCAAGGCAAACTGGTTTAACTCTTTCAAATCCTTCCCCTCACCCCCATGTTTTTTGCAAAAGATGTTAATTTGGTTTGCTCTGGATTTCTGGGTTGTTTTAGCAAAGATTTGTGTTTCTGGTCGATTTTATTATATGTCCACATCAATGCAGCCAGTGTCTAGTAACAAAGAAGAGAAAAGTAAGGATATTTTCATATCTCTAGGAAGAATTTTCTAGAAACTTGTACTTCTGCTTTCTACTTAATTGAAATTTCCTTCCCCTGACTCACTGGTTTCAAGGACAAAACCAAAGGGCATCCTCTGGGCTTGGTTCCCGTGCAGGTAAGTGCATGGTAGTCACTGCCTGGGAGTGTATTTCCTAAAGATCTCTCCTGGCTTTTTTCAAACATGGTTATGATTTTTTTTGTTCTCTTTAATCAACTGTTTTTTCATTGGTTTTATTTATGTGATTTAAACATACACACAAATAGCAGTATGTACACAGTAACCTTGAAATTACCACATAGTCAAATTTCCCCTAGTACTGATGTGCATCATTTCTGCTTCTACAAAAAAAAAAAAAAAGGCAAAACCACTCCTCTAAACCAACAACAACTCATCAACCTGAGTATGTCTAGAATATTGAAGATCGTCTTATTCTTTTCCAGTTGAGAGACTACACCTTGTCTTTCCCATGGTTGTATCTTGCAGAAAGAAAGGTAATTCCTCAGGCAACCAGGTCAGATAGAGGACTTTAGTTAAGACCTACTTATCATTAATGCTTGGAAACATTCTGAAACTGCGGTAACACATCCTGTGATAAATTTTCAAGCAGTTGTACCATTGCTTCTCACTGTGTATCTGCACAGATTCTTGACATGTGCAAAAATAGATAAATCATGGGTAAAGAAATTGAAGTTTTTGCTGTCTGGCAATAGATGGCTTAGAAAAAAGATGAGACATCCAATAGTGTCTGTGTGGGGGAAATATTTATCTGCAGTTATATTTTAATTACTGGCACACATGGATTTGTTAGAAGAGCTTTTTGTCTCTGGGCATGTGCAGAAGGCCCTAATACAGAGGTACTTGTGTACTTTCCCAACTGATCTTCCCCTGGATGAAAGAAGGATTGTGTCCATTTGCCTTAGACAAAATCTAGGAATACATACTCTGGACATACATAAAAAAGATGTGAAGGATCATGGGGACAAGTGAAAGATTGCAAGAGGACAATGAAGCTTAAATGTGTTTCACAATGCCATACTATTGTACTAACCCCTACGAGATACAGCCCCCCTTACTCACTGCGTTACACCTGCTTTGAAACAAGGATCTCAGTCCAGGACTCTATTGGACCATGCCTTTCTTAGTCATTTGCTGACATTTGGCTACTGGAGAGACCAAATGCACATCTTCTTGTATTTTTATACATCCGTATTCTCTGAACTAAAATGTATTACCTTGAAAATCCTGCTGTTAGATTTTTATCCCTGCTTTGCGCTTGATCCTGGATAACATTCTCCAGTTCATTCAAGTCTACTGTAAATCAGATATTGTCTTAAAATGAACAGAAAATATTCTTATTCAGAGGGAAAGATTTAAGTGAAAATACAATGGATGTAACATAACCCTCTATTCCCCTCACATTTTCAATTGATACCCTCCCACTGATGAGAATTGCACTATTATGCACGTTGCTTGCAGGGATTCTCAGTTTCTGGGTGTCATTTTTGGGTTAAGTGCTCTTTTGGTAATCGATGTTTAGCTGTATTTTTATCATGAACCCAATGTCAAGAGAATGCAAGCCCCCAGCTAATGAAAACCTGCTTTAATCTCTGCTTGCTAGAGGAACTGAAAGCAGCACAATACAAATAATACACTTCCTTTACTGTTTTAATATAGAAACTGTGTCATAATCCACAAGGTTTTTCTTCAAACCTTGTCCTAAAACTAAAAATAATTTTATAGTCAGAGCAGATGTTACTGTTTTTACTTCTGTGTACATCTCTCCACAGCGTGATGAGATGCTATCAACTTACATATGAAAACCCAGGGCATCATTTGGCCCAGGTGGTCATACTTATTTGAGTTAGGCTGATATGGGTGTGAAACCTTGTGAGGAAAATACACACATTGCTTGCACTGCTGCAAAAATGTCCCTGCAGAGAACTGAAAGGAAACTGTAAAGCTGAGCTAATCTAGCATGCTCTGCTTAATAAGGGGCTCTGCTGCTTGGGAACAATGACATCTGTGTACTGCAGGGTCGCTTTTATTCCCAGCCAGATCCTTAATAGCCAGAACAATACACATGCCTGTGTGGCATTGCAGCCAGCCTAAGAAATACTCTGGATCTGACCTGATTCTGCATCCCGCCCCGCTAGACACCTTCCCAGTTTGCTTGGTCTGCTTTTGGCCAGTACCCCTTAGAAGCCACCATACCGTACTGGGGTGAGGGGGCAATCCCACCCACAGGCTGCTGGGGAGCCATCCTTGAGAGGTGCAGGGACCACGGGTGAACGTTATCCTCTCACCCATTCCTCAGCAATTCTGGAGGTGGAGGTTCTGCAGCCCCCTTGCTCTGAGCATCTTACACATTCACAATTCTTGGTGTTGAGGTTTTCTTTTAACATTTCTCCCCAAACAGCTGCTTATGCTTTTGTTTTTTGTTTTTTTTTTTTTTAAACAACAGTAAGAAAAAAAAAAACAGGGAATATTTTCTTGGTGTTTCACTTTTTATGACAACATTTACAACATTTTTTGGTTGCAAATTTTTGTTGAGAATATTCTGCAAATGAATATTGCCTTAATGTGAGTTCCTAACTTTTTCCTTGGGGGAAAAGAACATGTTTTTCAAGATACTTTGTAGTCCTTTTCTTAATATTTTTCTCTGATGAAATCTAATATAACCAGTCTTTATTTTCTTGATTGCCACTTCTCCTTTGCTGCTGTCATCTTTAGAAAGGAAAAAACAGGAAACTGACTGAGATAGAGGTGAGGAGAAATAAAAAAAAAAAGTCTTTCTCAGGGATAAGTTGCGTACCTTGAAATTGGTACATTTGGGAACCTTTCAAAAGGAAATGTGAAAGTACATGATTTCCCACGTCTCTTCTGATAGTCTCTAATGATGTGTTTTCAATAGCATTTTAAATTCAACCTATAGTGTATCACAAAAAAGGTAATTATCATTCTGAGGTTTTAAATTGCTTCTCAGAAAGATCCAGGGGGGAATTCCAGGCAGACCGCGCTCATGTTTTTAGGGGTGAGGGGAGGACAACAACTGGATTTTGCAGCAGCTTTTGCCATTTTCAGCTCATTTTGCATTAGGATGTGTTTTTAAAAACCTGAACTATAGCAGGGGTGGTGTTCCTTTTCAGTGTGCTCTGAGTCAAATGTAGATTTTGACCCTGGATCACTGTGATTTAGGAAGTTTAGAGGTTTGAGCCCAAGTACCTCCTTTGGGCTTTCCTTTAAGGATTTGATATTATGATGACAGATTGAATGTCAGCAGTTTGGGCTGGTGCCTTGTACTATAAGGATAAGTTTTAAGGTTTTCCTGACTCCAGCTGGATTTATTTAAGTGCGTGTATTAAATAGCTGCAGTAAGACTGTATTTACGAAGATCTTATGTGGACATAGAGAAGACAAGATGAGCAATGTTCACTTCTGTAATATATTTTTTGTATGTGTGTAAAACAAGAGTAGGAATACTGGCAATTCTCTATATTCACTCATAGATGGCACTAGAAATTCTTGAAATTCCTTTCTTTAGAATATAAGTAAAATAATTTTTACTTCTCTACCAATAGGTGGAACTAGAAACATCGCCACTACTTATGGCCTGAGAAAAGGAGAGATGCTTTCCTCCTTCTAGCTCCATTTAATTAAAAAGCAAAATGCAAATAGTCCCCCGCATCCCAATCTTCCCACCAACACCTCTCAAAGAGCAACCTTCTCCAGTGAAATAATAAACAGTATCGAGTTTATTTCAATGTACTGCCAGAGCAAGCTAGCAGAGGCAAAAGAAGGAATCAGTGTGATTTAGAAGAGAAGATGCTGGTATTCTCCCTTTCCCACCTGGACAAGCTGGAGAGACAGACAGCTTACATTTATCTAATTTTTACAAATCTCTCTTTCCATTTGAAGGCAAACTTTGTACGTGATGCAGCACAGTGACCGTGCTGCCTGCCACTTGCTCTCAAGTGTTCCCTCCATCCGTATCGGTATTCTTGAGATAATGCTAAATGCGTGAAAATTAGGGCAAACGGTCTAATTTCATCGCACTTAAAGTAGGTTACATTCACCTCTGATAGCTAAACTTAGATACTGGCCTCCTTAATCTTCCAGTATTTTTACTTCGTATACAATGCAGATGTTGCTGTTTTAATTGGAAATGATCAAGTATGCAGGGCTGATGGCCTCCTAGATTGATATTACTGGAATGATGTACTTGAGAAGCAGGTGAATGAGGCACTGTCCAAAATGAAAGGACGTACTGAGAGCCCCTGAAAGGGTGAATACATCTCTTGTTAATGTACAGCAAGGACACCAGGATGAATGGGGCTGTGTGTGTATCTCCTCGCCTTTTGATGGGCTGAATGAATTAGGCAGACTCAGAGGTTTATCAGTGCCCCTTCTTGGCTGAGTGAGTTTTTCCTTTGACAGAACAAGGGAAGAAACCCAAAAGTCATGAGCTGTATTTTTGTCACCTCACGTCCCACAGCGGCCTTTCAATGATGATACGTACATCTGTGTGTCCATGAGGGGAAAAAAAAAAGATTCTGAAATTCGAACAAGTGGGAAAAAAAAACTTATTTGTAAGAACTAGCAGAGCAAGTCAACAAGCCAGCACATTCTCAGATACTCTGCAGCGCTGAAAACAAATTTCTATCCAGATATGTTCCCACCATGTAGCTCAGTGGTGCTTAAACATCACACGCAGGGGCCTTATGCACAGGACAATGCATAGATTGCCCACTGCTCCCTGCTCCATGTCCTTTTCTGTCTCCCAAGGGTCATGAATGGCACCAAGGACAAGGCTTTTTTGCATCTGCCTGCCTCACTGTGCAAGCAGGGCACATAGGGATTTCCCAAGTTACGCTCCAGTTAGGAAAACATTGCAAACCCTGAAACTGCTCACTTGCATCTGCCTTGGCAAGCTGTCCCGTAGGACCGTATCTGGGGGAAATGCCTTCCAGCAGTGGGAATGTTTCACTCCACTCCAAAAGAGTCCAGGTGACACTAGTATTTCATTTTCAGCTGGGCCCCCCACTTGTGTATCTGGGGAGAGAAGGAAGCGGCAAAAAAAAAAGCTTTTTTCGATATAACTTTGGCATTGAGAAAAGTTTCCGTTTTATTTTTAAATACTCCTCCTCCCTTTCCTAAGAATGATTTTTCTTGACAGCTTTCTTCAAAAACTACGTTCTCTGTATTACCTTGACTTTTAGCGCTGTCCCTGTATCTGACAGCTGTAACACTCATTTGCCCATTTTAATTCCCTATCACAAAAAGAAGAAAAGGAATGAAGAGTGAATAATACTGATAAATAACTAGGCATTTGCTTGTTTCTAAGGACAGTAAAGCTGATAGGCCCAAACATATCAATATACCAAACAAAAGGACCAATGCTGTGTACTAAGGGCTAGAGTTTGTCAACTTTATGAAGCTCAATAACCTAATATTCGTTTGTTTGCATAGGGTTTTTTTCTTTGTTTGCTTCATTTTTCTTCAGTCTGGACTTCTCTGCAGAGCTGCTCCAGAACTTTGCTTCTTTGATAGAAAACTTTAATTTCCATCATGTTCATTTATGGCTACTTTATTCTTACTTTAAGGGTATTTTTAGCTGGCGCTCTCCTCTTTCAGTCTGTTTACTTTTCAGTGTGGAGCACTGAGATACTGATGTCCCTTCACACTCTGAAGATACATAGGATTATAAAGTAATGTCTACTGTATTACATTTTTTTACAAGCTACTATTTTCACATAGAGGGAAAAAAAATAAAAGAAAGCTTGTTTGGCAAACTGGTGAGGAGTTACATGGTGAGAAGGCACGTCCTCAGGCAGCATATCGATGCATCTCAGCACAAGTCTGTGTGGTCTGCTGGCCACCCTAATGCTTGCGTTGCTTGGAGTACCAGTGCTCCTAAGCCAGCATACTGCTCTTGTAATATTGTCATTGCAGCTGTATTAGCAATGCAGAATGTTTCCTTACAGGGTTCACTTGAGAAGCAGTTTTCTGCTATTAGAGATCGGATGAACAAAGGGTACCTCATCCCATGAAAAAACATATTATATTAATTTCAATATATTTCCTGTTCTACCTGTCTAGAAACCTGCAAATTTGGCTTCAAAAAGTAGGAGTATTTCTTAGCCTGGAAGAGCCAACTACCTAGTGGCTGGCAAACTCACCTAAAGGGAAAATATCGAGGTTCAAGTTTCTGCTCCGCCCTGCTACAGTGTCAGATTTAAAGCCATTTATTTTCATTCAGTGAATAGCTGCTTAGTGGTTCGAGTAGCATGTATTGGTCGCACTGGTTGTGCTCAGAAATCTCACCCTGAGCATGAATAACTTTGATGTGAAATGTTTCCATTTAAAGGAATCATCATGAATAAGGATGTTGTCAAAACGATCTCTGCTGGCGCCTGACAAGCGACCAAGGAGCTCTTAGACAAATGAGTGCAGGAGTGTGCACAGGGTAGGGACATTAAGTGTCAGGTGTTGATAAACATTTTCTCTTGTAAGTCCAGGAAAGCTGATTAAACACCTACACCTACAGCGCATGGAGTACCCTCAGCTTCCTCCAAAGTCAAGGATAAATGAGAGCCTCCTCATGCTTCCCTGGAGGGGGAATGCCAGCCCGCAACTCTCTTGGTGCTCTTCGTACGTGCAAAAAAAAAAAAAAAAAGCTGCAGAACAGCAGCTGCAAAAATCTGCCTAAAGGTCAAGAAGTGCCTGTGGTCACACAAGCCTTTGGCTAGATCCACGTTCACTCATGAGCCATGAATCTGTCTGAAATCAGTGAGAGCCCTTCCGGAGCAACACTCAAGAACAAGACCATGTCCCAGCTACTCAATAATACTGTCTTCACACTGACAATTATTTTTTGGGTGTTGAAATGCCACACTAAATAGTAATGCCAAGGAAAAATGCTTCTGAATAAGGCAAAGGGAGAACAACTGAACTTTTTAACTTTTATTTTTTGCTCACTGAACCTGAATTCAAAAGTTAAATGATTCTGGGGCAGAGAGTGCTGGTATTGTTAACTGTTGTGTGAAGTGTGTTTTGATATCAAGTCATTAGTACTCATCTGAAAGTGTAAGTTTCTGCATGCAGAAATCATAAAAGCCTAAAATCACAGGTCTACTAGAATTTTTTTTCAATTATTAATGCAAATAACATTTAACTGAAAGACATTAAAGGGAAAAAAGCATACTTTAAGATTTCAGATTAAGTATTTCATTATAGTTTGTACAAAAATTCCAATTTCTGTCTCCCTGCAGTAGAGGAGAAAAGCATATTTTGAAGAATGGCAATGCCCAGCTGGCACCGCGACGAACAGTGAGGAGAGGCAGAAACTTCCCCAAACTCGTTTCTCAGATTTTAATTTCAAGTTAACTGTACCCTTAAGAGAAACAAAAGTTCATTTGTTCCTGCACTAATGCTGCTCAACAGCTATAGTGCGGCTAGAACAAATATGTAACCTGACCTGCTATCTCGTAGGCATAAAAGAAACCCTGAAGTTATGTAGTCCAAAGTCAAGCCGAGACATTGTCCTGAGTGTGTGTATTACTGCCCTGGTAAACAGAAACCGGGACTTTTGATAACCAGGAATATTGCTAAAGTAATAAAAGTTCATGGAAGCTGCAACCAAAGACAATTTAGCTACAGAATAATTAACAATGAAATCACTATCTCAGCCAAGAAAGAAGTGCCGAGATTCATTCAACTAATTTCAGAGGCTTTTTTCATGGTCATTAAAAAGACAGATAGGAGAAAAACGATCTTATCTTTTGTTTCTCCTCCCACTGTGCAAGAGAGTGATTGCCATTACTTTCTGAGCCGATTTGTCTGTAATTTCATTCATTGGTAAAAAGATAAGACAGTTTAGGGTATAAAAATGAAATAACAAGATGGATTTGTTGGTGCTGGCTGTTCACAGTGATATCACAGGGAATTTGTGCACAAAGATAAAAGACTGGAAAACCCCAGCAGCTGACGCCAGGGAGGTAGGTGCAACATCACATCCCTGTGAGAGTACTCATAGAATCATAGAATAGTTTCAATTGGAAGGGACCTTTAAAGGTCATCTAATCCAGCCCCTCTGCAAGGAGCAGGGACATCTCCAATTAGATCAGGTTGCTCAAACCCCCTTCTAACCTGGCCTTGAATGTTTCCAGGGATGGGGCATCCACCACCAATCTTTTCCAGTGTTCCACCACCCTACTGTAAAAATTTTTTTCCTGATGTCTAGTCTGAATCTACCTCCTTCTACTTTGAAACCATTACCCCTCATCCTATCACAACTATTGCTGAAGTATTTTGGTCCATCTTTCCTCTAGGCCCCCTTTAGGTACTGGAAGGCCGCTATAAGGTCTCCCCAGAGCCTTTTCTTCTCCAGGCTGAACAGCCCCAATTCTCTCAGCCTGTCCTCATAGGAGAGGAGGACCGCTCATCTCGTGGTGGAGCCTGACTCAGCTTCTACAGAACCACCTTGAAATTTCCTGGACTTTGAATCGACTGTGATTTTTAATTTTGGGGGGTTTTTTTGTTGTTTTTTTCCCATCTAGGTTGATCTGAAAATCACTCTGTGAAAAGGACTCTCTGATTAGACCTGTGGAAGTTGAATGTGTGTGTGGGTGCTCCAAACTATTCACAGTGGCTGTGGGCTGGAATACAAGAGTGGGTGAAGTTTCTGCCGCAGAGGAAAAAGCATTTTAAAAACGGCAAATAACTTAAATAGAGACCATACCATCTTTGAATATTTTTTTTTTGTTTCCTGAGAAAAGCACTTCAGCTTTTTATTTTGTGAAATGTCTGTCTTACAGACTATGCTGTAAAATGCTTTTTCATGGCTGAATCGTATGAAGTTAAAATTAAATATGGTAACAGAAATTAAAAAGGTGGGCCAGATGGGAGAGCTGAGTAGGCACAAAAGCACTGAGCGGTTGACAAGAGTTAACCAAATAAAAGTCTCCTGACCCAGTATCAACACATCTAAGTGCAGGATTAGAGGCAAGGCCTTGTCTGGAGGCCAAAAAAAATGAGATAAAGGCTGGGGCTGATCTATAGCCACACCATGAAGAGGCTGTGGAGAGTTTGGAGCTGAATCCTAAAATAAAGGTAGAAGTATTTAAGATTGAGAGTAACGTGAAGGTGCTTCTTATTGAGGGCAGAAGATACAAGTACGGATAGACTTTGAATTTTTGCTGGAACATGCTGATTTGGAGATTTTTTTTCTTATCAGTTCGTGACAAATCACACTTAATAAACACTGTCTCATTCGCAGTTAATTCTGCTTTCAATTTGAAAGAAAAGGCAGTGATGTTCCAGCTGTTAGCGCATTTCTAAACAGAAGAGGGAAGAGAACTGCTTGCAGCTTCTGAGCACTATGCGCATTTATGAAACTCCAAGGCATTTCTATTTTAATAAGTGATATGAAGAACTTGAAGAACAAAACATCTGTAAAGCATGACTTTACTGTGATCAAAGCATTTTTTCCAACTGTTTTTGTAGTTCAGAGAAAAAAGCAAAGTGGAACTGAAAAAATAAAAAGAGGTATGATGTGGAATTAGTAATGCATTAGACACAAGCAGCCTTGGTTCATTTTGCTCCCTGGATGACAGGCCTGGCCATCTCTGGAGGGTTGGTGCTTGGAAGAGCTCTTCCAAAATGCAGCTTCTGTTGGACAAAATTTGAGTTTGGTGCTCAGTGGGCAAAGCCCTGTGCAATGGTGGGAAGCCTCAGGCTGAGCTCCTCTGGATACAAAACTCCCCCAGACTCATTTTTGTCATGCATTAGGGTGAAAGGGCCTAGCCTGTAAGATGCCTCTTGGGCTGGGGACTGCGTGATCCCCAGGACTGGGAGCCCGCAACTGATTGTACTCCTTGGCCAAGATGACATGAGGACAAACGTGCATGTGTCTTGCCACAGAGTTATGAAAGGGACATGGGGCCCTTTCCACAGCCTGCGTGGCAGGCAGGAGCTCTGCCTTCACATGGTGAAACCCGGATGGGATGGTGCCTACAAGAGACTGCTGTTGCATGTGATGCCCAACTGCAGCTACCTCCAGAAAGGAAAGGACATGAGGAGCAAAAGGGAGTAAAATATTAATTTAAATTGTATTTGATAATTTTTTAATACGGTGAGACCAATGAACTGAAGGCCAAAACTACTTTCCTTAGAAAATGGAATTACAATATTTTGTGAAATGAAATCGAAGCAGGGATTTTGAAGAGCACAGCTCTGTGCTCTACTCCAGCAGCAATACTGTGAGTCACACTCCTTTCAGCGAGTAATAGCCCCACATTCAGCTCCTTCGTGCTTTCACCTAATTTACATTAATTTGTGAACGCAGCTCTCTTGTACTGGATAAGCTGCTTATCAAGGTGACATACAGCCATTGTAGCTTTGCACAGAATCTGTGACCATTAGAAGATTTTCTATTTTACCTATTTTCATTCTGAGAATGTTAAATATGGGAAATCAAGATAAAGTATTGACCCTTCTGTGAAAATAAACATGATTCAGTTTGAAAAATAGCGCGTTCTTCACACATGAAGAACATGACATCCTTTTTTTTAACCAATGTTTTGCAGGCCTAAGGTTAATGTGCAATCTGAATTTGTTCCTGCTGGCAAGAGTCTTATCAATGTACAATATTTTTTCTTTTGGAGCCAGCAGAAAATAATATATTTTCCTTCAAACTGTAAGGTGTGCGCTGAGCTAAATCAGTTGTCTCACTTCTCCCTCACTGTTTTAGGAAGGGAGAAAGCAGTAAGTTGGGAGGCTTAATGTTCTAGTTGGAATTTTTTATTATTATTGTTTGTTTTCTACTTGGTGAGCTAGAATCATGGAAGTTGGACAAACAGATTAAATCAGAATCTATCATTTCTATTGCATCCCAGCCGCAGGACAGAGATCTTATTTATTGCAGTTTTATAAGTAACATTGTTACTTATACCTACCCTTAAAAAGACCAAAAAAAAAGAAAAAAAAAAAAAAGAAGCACCCTGAAGACTTTTTGTTTGGCTTACACATCTGTACTCCAAAACCAGCAAAAAAGCATAGATTTCACAGCCCTTACAGAAACCACCAAGGGACATACTCTGACTTTGATAATGAGAGGAAAGAACACTTAGATCATAATCTTAATTTTCCAAACTCCAAAAGACAGTGTTTGGCCTTTTTTTGTTATTACAAAATCAGTAGGAACCTCATCCCCTAAGTTTTCTTAAAAAGTACAGTGAATAAAGGGGGCATCTTGGAACTAACTCAGCTGGGAGCTGCACGGTAGTGACGAAGGCACGTGGGTGCAAGCCTCCGCAAGTAACTCAGAGCAACAGTTCATGAAGTTTAAACAAACCTGTGGCTGTCAGGCATGATCGTTCACTTTTTGTCTTATTCTGCAACAATGAACTTCCTATTTTATTTCACCTTTTAATTTGAACAAGAAATAATCATATGCAGAGTTATTTACACATATGCCTGCTGTCTTAGAGCCTGCCAAGCAGGTTGCTGCTGACATATTCCCTGCAAACGGCATGTCCCTGGAAGCTGCCACCTCCATCACGCTCTCCGTGCCCCCCAAGGCAGCATGCCCTCAGCCAGCAGCTGCTGCTGAGGCTGGGGCAGTGAGCAGAAAAGCTTGGCCACAGGTTGCGAGCATGTTTTTTACAGCTTTAAAATCCTGTGTTATCTTTTGAGATTAGTGGGAGTGGAGAGAGGTGCATTCAAGACTAGCACCCAAACGCAGTCAAGCTTGTCCCATGGGTTCTTATTTGTGTTTTGTGCTTTCTCAAGTTGCTGTTCCATAATTTTCTCCTTTCTCTAGTACCTTTTGATGGGCTTTACCCAGGGTCTTGAGTTGGCTGCCTTGTTTCCTCATTTATCATCAAGATGCTTGCTGCAGCAGAGACTTTTGGCTGTTGTGCCTCCACCAAGCCACTGCTGTTCTGAGCAGAATTAACTGTGGCACTTGGCATTCAAGATAAACATGATTTTTCTAAAGGTAATCCTTTGTTCCACTGCCATTCAGGCTAAATAGCGTATGTGGTAGTTAAAATGCACAGCACATCCAAGAGGCACAGAGATCTCTGGAAAAAAAAAAAAAGAATACCCAGTTTTCTTTATAGACTACTGATTTATTTCTGTTACAATTGAGACTTTGTTTCTGAAGCTTTGCTAACACTGGATTGGTTCTGGCTACCTTTTAACTTCCTTTTTCCTATTGCTTTAAAGCTCTGTTGCAACCAGCAGCAGGGTCAGATCTAAACTAGGGGGCTGCTGCTGACTACGTTTACAGACCCACCGGCTATCATCCGCCAAGATCTCTGGGCCACCCATACCAAGCCAAGTACCCAGTCGCTTTACGGCAGGAGTTGAAATCTGGCGGATCCACTCTTGTGGGCCTCAGCAGACCTCAGCAAATGGTTATGCATCTTCCAGGGGCATAGTCCCTGCTCCTTTCCCCACCCTCTGCCTCCCAGACAGGGCTTAAAAGCTGCATGAGGGCAAGACTTAATACTCTGGGGAAGTATTTGTGTGTGGCCGACTATTTGGAGGGCCAGATAACCTCTGTCTCTCAGGGGGACTCCCTGCCACCAGAAAGTCCACAGCACGCGTGATGCTTTGTGTCTGTATGGTTTGGGGGTACCTGACACCAGGACACCCAAGAAAGTTTCACCACAGCTGCCCATGTGGTTGGCTACCAGGCTGTAAATGATCTCCACTACAATTTTTCAGAAAAATATGAGTAAATTTTCCATTTTTCTGTGTTTATTCCCTACTTTAATTTCTTTTTACAGTCAGGTAGTCTGTGTGGAGTTTAACTTTTATACCCCAGCTTGGCAGGGTTTTTGGTTGATGTTGCTTTTAATTCCACTGAGTTGGAAAGCAAGTCTGTGAAGGACATTGTCTGAATGAGCAGTGTTGTTATTTATTAGTGCACACACATTTGCACACTGATCATGAAGGACAAGATGATTTCTGTCGAAGCTGGGAAATGATAGCACGGGCGTCATTTGTTCAGGCAGAGAGTAACCTTGAAAGTGCAAGGAGAGAATGAAGTTGCCTCTCTTAATGGAGGATGGTGGGGAACTTTGCTATATTAAGCAAGAGTGAACAGTATTGAGTGAATATTAATGGAGAGGAGGATAAATCTCTATTTTAAGGCCATATTCTGGTTGTATAGTACCTCTGCTTTCAAGGCATCGTTCTCTGCTACAAATAGTTAACACATATATACTCCTTTTATGCAAACGTGACTGATGTGAGAGTCTTATATCTAGGTGTATTTGTATGACTGTTATAAATATGTGTTCTCTATATGTGTGTACATATTATTGTACCTATGTGTACACTACATCATTACTAGTTTGCAAATTATTTGTATTATAAACCCATAATACGATAAGGTTGTGGTAGTTTACATATTAACAGGTAAATTCTCATGATTAGGAGTAGAATAAATCTCCTGCCCATTTAACAGTAAGGAGGTACAGTAAGGAGTACAGCTGGAGATGCAGGACATTTTGTTATTTTGCCTGTCTTTGTGGTTTGTCCAAATTTTCCTGAAGGTACTTTTTTTTTTTTTTAATCAGAAAGTGCTGATTCAGCTAAGCTGAAAACCCTTTGTTGGACTGAAACAATTTGCTTTCATGCAGTTAAACGATTTTTTTTTTTTTTGAGCTGGTGGAAATGTAGGGGGTTTGATGATATTGGAATGAATTATGTCAGCTTTACATTTCCCGTAGAATGGCAGAATCACGTTACTTTGGAGTTCTATCTCATTTATTTAATCAGAATGAAGTGTAATTTTTATTTGGTCCCATAGGGAATATAAGTGTGCTTATTTTTCTGTCCTGGTTCTAACCAAACAAACAGAACCTGGACAAATCTGTATTTCCAGTGGTGTGAGAAGTGAGTTTCACTGACCCGAATTCTCATATATTGAGGTTTGATTTGATGAAAACTCAACAAATGTTTCCTGTTGTTTCTGTGGGTTTTGTAGCCAGCATAGTGAGTGCTGCACCACCTTCAATGTCCTTTGACACAAAATAAATGCACAATGCAACTGACTCAGGGGAGGCATAGGGGAACCCCCATATCAGATGGATGTGAGCAACTCTTCAGGGTAGAGAAGAAGCAGACCTGAAAAGATAAATCCAGAATCACAAACTAATTATCTGTACAGGATCAAAATACCAGAATTCAGGAGTTCCTGTTTCTTCCTCTCTTCTCAGGCCCCAAGGCTGGGAGAAGTGTTTTTGGCAGCCATTCATACAGGTAGGGGGAAAAGAAACAATCACTGGCAGCTGGCTGCAGAGCATCACTTGTAAGAAAAAAAAAAAGTGCAGAAAAGCTTGCCTGGATTTTTTTCCTCCCCTACTAATTAGGTGATTTGTGACTATATTCTTATCAGTGACCTTGTTAATGCATCTGTAACCATTCTCATTAGATTCTGAGTTATCTTTGGGATTTGCTTAATGAGAGTATGCACTATCAGGATGTCAGATGCATTGCACGCTAGCCCTCACTGGCGATACACTTTCCAGAGATAACATAGTCTGTATGGGACTGGCTGGGAGAGGAGAAACGGGCTACATGAAATATACCCTTTCACTGACCCCCATAACCTCTTTTTCCAATACTCTAATTCATCAATAAACCTGAATGATGACAAGTCAGGGTGTTTCTCTCAGTGCCCTCCATGCTGAAAAGGAGATGGTCCTGGCACTGGGCACAGCCACCGTGCAGGCAAGGGGGATGGGCTACAGCTGGGAGGTGTTTGCTGCACACTGCAAATGCTATTATGGCAGTAATTATTTTAAGACTTATGTTTTGGTCTATCCATTATTTAGAAGCGTCAGCTTTCAACAATTACAAAAAGAAAAAAAAACAAAAAAACCCACTAATTTCATTACAGCAAATAGTTAGAAAATGAGCCACAGAGTATCATGAGCCATGAAGTAATTATTTTGATTCCTTAAAGTGGAGCAGAAATTAGAATGCTAAAGGCTATTTGATGAGAACAAGAAAGACCTGAGGGAAATTGAATCATATATGAGAGAGAAAATGATTCTTCTTCGACTTGATCACTGCTGTAGTCCTCAGTGCTCATGCAAATGATGGGTAAAATGCTGACAGGTCAGAAAGGGTCCATTTTATACAAGTGCAAAAGATGACGCAAGGTATAGACTTGGGAAAAATATCTCTGCATTACCCATGCACAGTGATTTTCATGCTTGCAGCCCAAGCTGGGATTGAAATCCAAGGTGAACTGATCTAGTGTAGGTCTAAACGGTCTCTTGTAGGCATAAGGCCCTCTTATGACATGCAAAGACTTTTAGCTTGGGTTTGGTGACACTTTAATTTGGCAGCACTGTATCAATGTGAGTGCTTGCTCATGTGCTTATGGAGCACAGGAACGTCCCCACAGCTACGCAATGTGTTGTGCTTGGCTGTCGAGCTCGTTTTGGATGTGTCTCACCAGCACTGTGTTACCTTCATTCTCCACTATCTTCTCCAAGCCTTTCTTGTGGCCGTGCCTTGGGAAACTGGGAAGAAGTGATGCCAGCTCTGTGCTGTGAAGCCCACAGGCAGTGACTAGGTCACCACTGGATGCCAGACACATTTTCTTCTCCTGTGCACCATTCTCGAAATGCTAAACTGTTTGAATTGTCACATCACTCACTATGCAGACAGCATGATGACCTTTCCATCAACAACAGCTTTGGCTGTTTGCTTCAAATTTGACAAAACTGGTGTTCTCCATGAGTCCTATACTGGCAGCGTTACTAATGCACCTAGGCCATTTCCACGCCATTATGTTTATTGAACATGGCCTCTAATTTTATGAATCCTTCCTGGTGCCAAGCAGTGGGCCTTCGTCCCACTGGGGTGCATGGGGAAGGGAGCTCTTCTTTGTTAGGGGACAGGGTAAGAAGAGACAGCAAGGCAGCTCAGCCTCAAATTAATGAAAGTTTGCTTGATTGCTTGATCTGCTGCCAAGTAACTGCCAGTCTGGAGCAAAGGCAAGGCCTGGAATGGGCACATGTAGCTGAAGAAAATTCATTTGCAAGCTAAGGATGGTAGAGGGGGGGGACGCTCCCCCCCCCAAGTTGTCCCTGGATATGTCTCTCATCTTCCCCTTCTTTCTGTCTTTTCTTCCACGAGAAACTTGAAACTGGCAACCACCAGTGGAAACAGCACACCACAGCTTCACCCAGAGCCCTGAAAGTGAATGAAACACCACTCTATGCTTAGGTCTTCCCATTCTTACTGTGCAAATTGGCTTCTTTTTTTTTTTGCTTTGGGTATCTTCATGTTCAGTTTGTCCCAGGAGAGAAAGTTAAGGCTTGCATTATGAATACATCAGCTGTATCCTTATCCCTCTTTGTGTCAGTTTTGTCTCTTTGTCATCAGATTCCCCCACCCTTTCCAGAACTGAACTATAAATATATTCTCATTTAGTAGTCAAAAAAATTCATTCTGCAAATGCTGAGGCTATTCTCCCTTCATCTGTAGCTCCTGAATGGATGTACTCCAAGGGCTGGACTATTTTTCACGCAATACATCCCCTTTCTAGGACTGAGGGTTGCAGGAAGAAGCACTCTTACCCTTCATGGCAGAAACGGCTTGCCTGTAGACCTTGCGTTCAGATATCAGAAGGCAAGAAGGCAAACTCTGCTAGCTGCTAGCTGCTTTTCCCCCAGGCTGGAGCACAGAGAGAAGACGAAAGAGCAAATTACATCAGGTATGAGCAAACAAGGAGCAGGAGCACTCCGTTCATCCCAGAGGTACAGTTGGTTCCTTATACAACACTCTACTTGCTCAGGGGTTATAGCCAAGCCAGGGTGCAGCCAGCAAGTTTGGTGTTGGCAGCCTTGTGTGGTACCTCTGGAAGGAAATCTAGGGGACTAAATGTACTGTCAGGTTATGCCAAATGCCAGCTATTAGTGTGTCAACCGTGTGACTACCATTCAGTCAGCTTCTCTGCTGTCTTGGGCAGGCAGGTTACAAGCTAAGCTCCCCGTGATGGTGGTGGGAACTAGTTGCCTGTTGAGACTCCACATGGAGAGATGAAAGCAGGTGCCAGGGTGCTCCCGGACCTGTATTCTGTATTGTCCTTAAATTAGATTTTGTTTGCTCCGTGTCTTTTACAACCTGGATTGGAAGCATTTGCTGTTGTACGTCTCCTCTGATACAGTCTCTGTGCTCCTGTCTTCCGCGTGCTCTAGGGAGAGGAGGAGGAGGAGCGGCAGAACTGCAGCAGAGCTAAGGAGCACAGCCATGTCAGTGCCAGCAGGCAGAGAGCGACCGACACGCAGAGAGAACAGTTTAGCTGTGCCGAGCCAAGGGCTCGCTCCAGCTGAAGAGAGTCAGATATAAACTCAGCTTTCCAATAAGTGCCTTTGCATTATGCCTTCATAGCAGCTAAATAAGGGTTCTCTGGCAGAACCATTAAAGCTAGGGGGGTTTATGACTTTCAGCCAGATCACACACAGCTTTGACTGAAAATATGCCTTTTGGCTGTGACCTTAAAACCAGTTGAAAACGTGAGAAGAGATACATTGCTTTTTCTTTTTTTTAAAAAGATGTATTGTGGAATTGATAAACAGAGGCACTCAGCCAGCTTTGAGGCTAAATCCCATCATAAGAAGTGGCACACAGTACTCAGATAAATAGCTTAAACAAAGAACTGCGGTTATCTTGCCTGTAAGGTGTTAATAAGGATTCTCTACATCATTTCAAACTGTAAGGCTTATGTAGGAACAGTATAACTCTATGATGTCAGTACAATACTGAGCGCAACCAAAAGAAGACATGGAAATGAACATTGATTTAAAGTGAGCAAATACTGTAAATGCTTTTTGAAATAGGGCTGCATTTGCTTTAGCAGGTGCAGCAGTAGTGAAGCCAGAGGGTTTTGCTTGCTTGATTTATTCTACACAGTTTATCTGCTGGGAAGGAGCTTGTAAGGGAGCTGGGACTTAAAACATTGTTGTGGTGATTGTTAAAAATTATTATTATTTGATAGATTAACTCAGATATAGTTCTGCTCACACGTCCTCCTCTGTTCTTTGCGTAGAGCTGTGTATGCCAACCTACTGAAATTTTAGGAGAGCTGTGTGTACATGTCTCCGTTCCATTGCTCTCATCAAACGAGTTGCATTTGACCGATGGAAATAATATTCCTCAAGTTATCAAAGCAAAGGTATACCCCAAACAAAGCGAAATGCTCATTATAATAAATCTGGGGAACTTTCCACCAAATATGTAAAACTGGCATGTTATTTGCAAAGATTATTGTGTCTTTACCAAAAATGCAGAATTCTCAGACTGTATTTTCAAGTCCTATTAGGCATTATGAGAGCACAATATGAATGTGGGATTTTTTTTCTGGCAATTGTTGCCATTTTATTTCTAAGAAAAAGAGACTTTCCTTTTTCTGGACACATTAATTTTCTTATTTAAGAGACAAAAGACATATTAGCGGTACTTCATTTCCTTGCCCTCCTATCTTAAAAAAAAAAAACACTAATACTTATTTCTCAGCATTTTTTTTCTAAAACAACTGAGTTACAGAGTTTTTAATAGCTTTATATTCTTTAGTTAATTTCCCATGATTTAGACAATTCCCAGTCTGACAACGCCTTGAACTTTTTACACTGCTTCTCATCGGAGAATCCCGCAGCTCTTTACCAGCAAGTCTAAATATAACTTCACATTACCTTGAGTAAAGAAAGGTGAAGTGAGAAAAATTGTATCTGGCTAAGACCAGGAAGCCAAAGAGCCCGTGCAGTTCTGTTCTGCAGACTTCAGCCATTCTAGTCTACACACCCAGGGACACTCTCTGTCACAAGTACTTTCTCTTCTTTCATGGCTCCCATTAATGGTATTTTTCAATCTAGTCAGTCCATCTTTTGCCCATCGAGACAAAGCATGTTCTGGAGAGCTTCTAACATACACCTGTCTCTGCAGTCGGATTGATTAGGCTTTAAGATTTTGAGTGAGAAGTTGTGCAGTCCAACCTGCCACTACACAGAGCTGCCAATTGGACTTTCCATCTCCCACAATATGTGTTACAGAAAGGAGTCACAGCAGTTTGGGTTTTTCTTCACAAATTTTACTAGTTTGGTAAATTATCTGGATACGGGGAGTGGTAAACAAACAAATCTTAAGGTCATGCATTCACCCTAGTCTGCCATAATAAGTAGCCAAATGAGGGAATTGGAAGTAGATGTGGATTCTCTGCACCTATTTGATAACTACGCAAGAACGGAAAGCCCCTGAACCTTGCATCTGAGTCTCAGGCCTGAGCTTGAGCCTCCCTTCTGGTGGGATATTAGCCTTCCGACCAGTGCAGATCTAGAAACGCCTCATACAAGTTACAGGCTGGGGAAAATTCTCTCTTCTGAAGCATTGAGACCACCAGCAGTTCTGCCTGGTCCCACCAGACACTGGGGCACATCCTCTAAGAGGAAAGTACAAAAGAGGTTTGACAATGCCAGCTCACTGCAGCCTGGTTGCAGCAGTAGTGGATCTTCTCACATCGATAGAGCATTTGTAAATGAAATTGGAGTCTTAAGCAATAACCCACCTTAAAACTGAAACTGACTTTTGAGGTGGAGACCACTGCGCTGGGATGCAAAATGACACAGAAGTCAAATCCAAGATCAGCCAGTGTCCAATTGCTAATGGCCTAATCCAGGGCCCAAACATGATAAGCGGAAAGCTTTCACTTTCCTCGTGATTCCAGATCAAACCGTTAGTGATCAGAGTGGAATATAGGAACATAGTGATATCTAGGAGTCCCTACTTATTGGGACAAACCAGAAATAATCCTGAGAATGCCAGGCTATGTGTGGCAAGCCACTAAGTGTTGGTGAGTCGAGGCAGGTAGTACTTTCAGCTCGTCTTCAAAAGAGTAATGAAAGCTGATTTATTTGTCAAGTAATAGAAAATTATGTTGGATATGGGACTGTAGTCTCTGCCTAGTTTCATAGCTGTGGCCTCCTTAATTAGCAGTATGTGGTGAACTAACATTTTAGGAATTCACAGAGGAATAATTAATATGCTAATGTTGTTGGTAATAATCTACATAAAAGCTTTATAACAAGTTTGGTGGTTTAGCCTGGCCAGAAAAATTTAAAAGGCTCAAATAAGCAGTTCCTTCTCTCCAGAAAAGATATCTCTAGTATTAGTGACACAACAAATGGCTCATTATTAGCATCAGCAATAAAACAGGGAAGGACATCAAATCAGTAAAATTTCAGCAGAAGGGCAGCTGCATTTTGTTTTATAGCCATCTTCACTGGAGAACATGTGCAAGAAGAGGAGAGGTAGCACAGCACAAATAGTAGACAGTGTACAAATCCTGCAGACAGGAGATCGCTTTCTCCTGCTTCTGCAAGGCCCACTGCCTGAAGGCCAGAGGGTGAGTATCTGGAGTCAGGCCTGAAGGTGATGCTTCCTCTGCATTGCCTACGCAGGATGGATTTAGCCTGAATCAGAAGTTGTTGCCTCTGGAAGCGAGATCTTCTCTCCCATGTTGCACCGTTTGATTGTGACTCAAAGCCATAGCACCCTGTACCAAACATCTGGAGTCTCTCTTCCTTTAAATAGATGTCGAATTACGTCTTCCAGTGGGAATGAAGACTTTCCTTCTAAAATACTTTTTCTGTTATTGGAAGCCCAGATAAAAATGGATGCAACCTACCCCCTGTCAAACAATGGAATTTGCAAGCATCCAGAGGAGCCAGGAAACACAGATATTCCAGAAGGACAGAGGAAACTCAAAGGACATAGATTTTGACTTCTAAAGTCTACATGAAAGGAGGAAAATAAGTGCATCTGTGAACATGAGCTGGAGAGAAGGATGCAGCTGAAGGGAAAAAAAAATCCAACAACACGTTTCACTAGAATTAAATAATGTTGTCGCAAGAGCTCACCCAAGAGCAGAGAGATGTACATGTTATAAAGAAACAAAATGTATTTCCCCACTATAAGCACTCACCTTGCAACATCCAGTGTAATGTATTTACCCCCTACGCAGAAAGGGGAACGTTAAAGGCAGTGACAAGCTGCTGTTGAACAGTTGCTGTTCACTACTCCGGAGGCAGATGAATATCTCCAACCTATTTTTGTAAATCAAAATCGTTCATAGTCCCAACTACAGTTGCCCGTGTGTCTCGATGCTAATCCAGCCAAGCCTCCAACCTCCTTCAGGGTTATAGAGAGGGGAGGTCCCCAGGGGTAAGCTGTAGGGACTGCAAACGAGACATGCTTGAAATTCTTACAGGGAAAGCTTTGCATCCATGCAAACCTCTCTGTAATGATAGGTGTTGGTTTCCTACTCAATACAGGTTTATGTTAAAAATTTACGTAGCCAGATGCTGTAAATATAAATCAGTAGATGAGTGCTCATTTAAGAAAAAATAAAGCGTTGCAGATATTCCGCTGGGAAAGCTAGAGTACATTTTTCAAGATCCCTAAAGCCAAGAAATTCTCATCTGCTTCATTTAAGAGGTAATAGATATTTGTTTTTGCTCTAGGAGGCGGAGGCACTAAATCAGACGGGAGTTAAGAGGACTCCATCTTGCAAGAATCTCAAGGGGATTCTGCATATGTTGCACAGAGTAAACTCAGATTCAGTGTTTTGCAGTGTTGTTTTCTGGCTGCACCCTGCCTTTATTGAGACATGGCTATCTCTGCAAATGGCACTTTGGGTTCTGTGCCAGGGAACAGTAATGGTAAGGACAGGTCTCGTTGCAAAGACACAGTAAGGTTAATCAAAAAGCAGATGACGAGATCCTAAACTCTTTTTAAGCTGAGTTGTGTAAATAGCTGTATAAGGCTGCTGAATGGCTGTTTTGCATGATGGCTATTAATGACAATGAAGGTCAGCAAGGAAGAATAAGCTGACACTCTCCATACGGTGTGTCCTAGAGACTGCTGCTTTGTTACAGCAACACAGTGCAGTTTCCTACCTCTTTTCCCCTCACCACTTTGTTAAACTGGGCTGCAGTGATCGAAAACATCAAATAAAAACAGTCGCAGTGTGTATTGGGTGTAAGTGGCAAGGTGTTGTCAGCGAGGGGGAGGGGGCTATCTGATGAAACTCTTAAAAACACAGTAAAAAGAGGCTGGGGCTGCCCTGAGCCAGACGCAGCCAGTTCCAGACATCTGTGCAGTGGACCCCTCCACAGGACACGGCAGAGCCCATCGGCCACAGGTCGGTACCTCAGGGAGTGAGATACAGAGGAGTTGGGCATGAAGAAGTGAAGTTGAACCTGCAAAAACAGGGCAGGTGCGAGCAGGGAGAAAGAGTTGTTTTATTTTTTTTCTTTGTTTCTCTCTACCCAAACCTATTTTAATTGTCAATAAATTAAGGAAATTATTCCCAAGTCAAGCCTGCTTTGCCCGTGATGGTAGCTGGTAAGCCATCTCCTTGTCTTTGTCTCAATCCACTAGCTTTGTCATCTGATTTTCTACCCCTGCCCCTGTTGAGAGGGCAACTGGGTGGATGTCTAGCTGCTGGCCGAGGTTCACACAAGTGAATAGCTAAAAAGTTAATTTACTGAGTCCTTTCTCATTCCAGTCCTGTATTTGACACTGATTGCTACTTCGTGTTTTGCTCTTGCCTCACCACCAGTTTATCAGCACTGCTGCCTCTCAGCTGCAGCTCAGGAGGAGTTGGATTTCTCAGGACTGTATGAGGAGGAGGAATAATCTGGTCTGCCTGTGACAAGGGTGGGATTTAGGAAGGACTTGCCAAAAGCTGGCATGTGGAACATAATGGAGAGGAGGAGAGAGAGGGTGACACGGTACACACATCAGCTAGGGAAGAGGTTTTCCGTGTGGTTGGCACAAAAGCAAGTGCCTGCTATCAGGTGGCTTCAGGTACATGTTCCTGTTTACTGGTAGTGTAGTGGATGTACAGTCAAGTCTCATTGACACAGTGGGTATTTTGTGTCTAAATACTTATTATAGTAGGGGATCCTACATGTGTTAAAAAAAAAATATGGGAAGGAGAATAATTTTGATTCAGCTGCTTATCTGCTTGGTATAACCATTAAAAATAATTGGTATCACCAAAAAATTGTTTTTACAGTTCAACACAGACCTATCCAGTTTTTATGTATGGTATTCCTGGGTCCATTTATTCCACGTGATAATGGGTTTGCACACGTTAGAGCTATTATTTTATTTTTCTGAAAGGTTTTCATTATTACTAATAGCTTCCTGTAAGGTATCATGTTTCTGTGTGCTAGTTTTTCAAGAGCACTTGCCAATATAGCATTTATCAATATAGCAAATTAAGACATGCTCTGAGATAATTATATTAAGTAAACGACAGACCCATTTTCCTGAGAGGACCTTTTTGGAAAGAGTTTATTGCTGAAATTTGGAGATAGATTTTCATGGATAAGCTGTTAGCTGCTTTGCATATCCTCTCCTTTATTTGCTTTGACAAACACTGCAGACTTCCTGCTGCAGAGAAAATTGGGAACTGTTTTCTGCAGCTAGGGAGTTTATTTTGAAAGTCTGTAGTTGAGAAGATTTTTGCTCTTTGAGTGGAAATTTCTTGTCAGAATCAGCTACTGGCCATCAGCTTTTATTTTTATGGTATATTTTTATGAAGACTTTCACCAAAAATGAATCAGGCAAATTTTTGACACAGTGAGGGCAACATGAGGATGTACTCAACCAGGAAGTGAAGAAGGAGTAGGACAAAGCTTGGATCAATATTTACCTCAAGAGATGATTCTTATTAAACAGACAGAGGAGTTTATATATTGAGTTTCTGTCTGCTAAATCCAAAAAGGAGTGAAGCACATCTGTCAGTGTGTGAGCACCAAGGGGTTTTCCTCTCTTCCCTTACATTCCAACATAAACAGTTTATGATTAAAAGTAAGTGACAAATAAATTACAAAGCTCACCAGATGGTTAGGCCAGGCAGGTAACTAAGTGAATTGAGCCATATTCAATGTTGTATCCTAAAAAATTCACTTGGCAGGTACTATAGAAATACCCTCTCTTACAAATAATCTGGCACCGTGAAGTGTTTCCACCGCTGACTGAGTTGTAAATGATTTCTTCTCTACGTACATCTGTGGAGCTACTGAATCTTCAGTGAAGTGGATGGTGTCTCACCCAGCACAGAGTCTTTTCCACTCCTGTTTGTGAATATTCTGTTTAGTATTAGACCTCCATGCCCTGTAGCTAAGAGTCTCTGCTACGGAGCCAGAGTCTACAGAAGTGTAGCATAAGATGTGTGCTGACTTTTTGCACAGGTAAAATCACAAACAGGTGAATGTCTTTTTGTTACACATGCTGCCTTCCATTCTACCACCTACCAAATATGTAAGCATCTGAATCACTCAAATGGAAACTTTCTATAGACTCTTTTGAGATTAAAAAAAAAAAAAGAGGTGTAAGGGAGTGGAAAATATAAATTAAAATTTACTTACTGAGGTGACCCAAAGCCTTGATGAAACTTATGGGCCAACGTCACTTGCTGTGGGTAGTTTTTATGATACGTTGTGTAGATGTGAATTCTAGCCATTGCATTAAATGGAATATATTTGGCACAACATTTTTATTCTTTCTTTTCAAAACTGATGTATTATGCATAATCATGTCATCTTAATTCCTGTTCCTAAGTTGCAATAATTATTTGGGACGACTACCTGGGACATTTTTATTTACTCACTTTCTCTGAGAATCATCTAGCAGACAGACATCTATCAGCAGTGCTTTATGATCTTTCTTCAGAGCTTAAAGATGGGCTAAAAGACTTTCTGAGGTTCCTATGAGCATTGCAGTACTGTGGCAGGATCATAATTTTACGATGGAAGAGTTCCTCATATGCCAGATCTATTCACAAGCATAAATCACATATTCAATTAAAATGCCTAAACAATCACAGGTGGAGTTAGGTATCTCACCATGCTGAAATGCCAGGCCTCACTTTCAGAGCTGACGAGGAGCGCAGCTGATTTGCACAACTTCTCAGCATCCAGGGAGGCTGAGACTTCAGATACACATTCAGATGGTACCTGTGTGTCAGCTGAGTCACATCGGCTGGATGTGCCTCCATGGCCTGCCACAAACAGCAGCAAAACTTCTTAAATCATCATAGCTTAACTCTGAATCTGAGCCCTGTAACTCTTTTAAAAATATCTTATGGGTTTCTAAGTCATTCAGGAGCTTCTGACAATTTCACTTTCTGTGCTGCTAAATAAACAAAAAACATGGAAGCTTAAAAGCTGCCCAACCTTCATGTATCTTAAGTCACCCAATAGTTTGGAAAACCTTAAAATCGCAAGAAGCACACCAGAATGACCACTTTAAATAAACAGACAGTAATGTTGCTCATTAACCCTAATTTCTGTTTCAAGAAATAGAAAGTAGGTATTCACTTCATAGATGAGGTTTTTTTTAAATTAAACTCTTCATATCATTCCAGGAATCTAAGACCCAATTTTCTCTTCCTTGTTCAAGGTCTAATCAACACCTGCAGAGACAACATTGTGTTATTTGTGTTCGTAGAGATGTGAATGCACCTCCCTTAACTAATGGGCTGGAAGGTTTCATACTGATGTATTGAAATTCACTGTTAGTGGTTATAATGAAGTTAGCAAGGCAGTGGATTAAAGAACCGTGGATTTTCCCAAAGTATAAGTGGAGGGCTCAACATTGCCCTTGAAGAGCGAGCCTTCTGTTGCAACTTGTAGAAACACTGGGACTCAGTATAAAAATGGAGCACAGAATATTTGTAATATTTGTAATATTTGTCTGACTCAAAGTGGGGAATACTTCCAATTTAATTTTAAATTTCTTCAAGTGAGGATCTAGTGTAACCAAATTCTCTGGGTTTCTCCTGCAGCTAGTGAAGAATGGCAGGTAGTTTCCTTCTCATCTTAAGAAGGGAGTGGACTGTTTTTGTGAAACATAGATAGGTTACATGGGCTATGGGGATCAGGACAAGTAACTTAGAGCTAGGTGCTTATTTTTCAGACATCTACAATCTGTAAAAGTGAAATTAATCCTAGCCCAAAATGAAGGGCTTCTGAAATAAAATTAATGGAGACAAACACACTTCAGGGTAACACAGCAAGCACTGCCTACTGCAGTTGGAAATGAATTCTAGAAAGCAAGAAAAAAGTTCAAAGCCATTGTGTGTAGTGCAGCCTACAAGGCTCAGCCCTACCCTCCACACACAGACATTCTGCATCATTTCAGGTACTACAAACTACCTAAACTCAGCCATTCTCCCAGAAGCGTGCGAGTCTGCTGTGAGTTTTGAGTCATGTCCTGTGAGTCCTGTCATTGCTAGATGGACAGTCCTGTCCTTATCCCAGAGACTCTATAACATCCCAAAAGGCAATAGAAGCCCATGTTTGAGTAATTGAATCCCTTCCACAGTATGCTCTGTCAGCAAACTACCGCTTCTTCAATAGCCTGAGCTCTGGGAGCCTTTACAGGCGTGGAATAGGACGAGATGCACCAACAGTGTTTGAAACACAGACCCGGATTAAGCATACAAATGACAGAGAACGGAGTGTTTTGAAAGCTTCTATTATTCTGGCTCTTCAAGTAAGCTGCAAACCATTTTTTTCTAGACACAGAGAGTTTCTCTTTATTTCTGTGTCAATAGGAGATTTCTCCACAATAGTGTTTGAAATCTCAGATACAGCTGCACTTTGTACTCACGTCTAGGAAGGGATTTAGGCTGAAAAGTAAAACTCTGCATGAGAGTGTCTCTCCTCATCTGTCAGGAAAAAAAAAGCCACATTGTAGCAGGATGCTGAAAAATGGGATATCCTGAATGAAAGGCTATGGGAAACCAAAATATCTCCACCATCCTCCTTAATACCCTGTCCTTCTCCTTGATCAGTGACAGGTAATCCTCAGACATTTCTGATACCTGCAAAAATGTAAAAGAAGCAACAAGTGGTATATTCCTTTGAAGAAGGTGAAAACTGGCCCTATTTTCCTCTCCCACATGTAAGGAAAAAAAAAAAAAAAAGCATTATTTTCTTTTTTTCAGGTTATGCCTTTTGTAGCTTGTCTTTTCCTAGGCCAAACTAGCTTAGATTATTTCAAACAAGTTCATATTGAGCCACTAGGGGAACTGACAGAAGGATAAAAGGGAAATAAAAATTATTAGACAGCTAAAAAGTGGAGAAATAAGCAGCTTTGGAAGTTCACCCTGTGCTTGAAAGCACTTTAGTTATATCAGTACACAGACACACACACATTCCTGATCTACTGAGATGAGATGCCAGCGCAGAAGCAAACAAGAAACTTCAGAGAGATTTTCTATCAAAACCACCAGCATTAAAAAAAAAAGTCACTAGGACATTCATGAAAAAAAAATCAAAACAAGATCAGACCTATTGCTTAAAACATTTATCACAAAGAGCAAGACCAGGCAGGCTTGTCTTATAAAGATTGCCCCAAAATTAGAAAAGTATTTGAAATGTGAATGGCATACTAGATGGTATCTACTGGTCCATCATCTATGCCAGTAGGCTAAGTGGCTTTTCTTGACCCGTAAGCTTTCCGAAGGCTGCTTCCCCAGAGTCTCCACCTGCCTTCAGCCTGCATCTCTTGCACAACCACCAGTGAGACACAAATGACATGGTGGGGGCAACTGTGGCCTCCTGATTCACAGTAACTAACGTCAGCAAGATTGGTGAATGCCACGGCTGCCTGTGAGGAGCAAACTGCACATCTCCTGCCCTGCAGCTGAGGAGATCTTCTTGAGAGGTAAGCAGCAAATTGTTTTCGTCCCTGATACCAGTCACTTGAGAGCATAAAGACACAGAGACATGCTAATTCAGTTGGGTTGCAGTCGATTCCAGTGTCTGTTAGCTGGATACCTTGAACGTGGGAAGGAAGCTGAATTTTGCATTCCTGCAAGGAGCAAACCACAGATCTACTAGTCCCAGATCAATGGAGGATCTAGGGTCTAGACCCAGATCGATGCTCAACAACTTGCCAGTTTCTAACCATTTGGCAATTTCATCTCATGGTCTCTTTTCCTTTTTTTTTCCCTTTAACTGTGTGTCAAAGCACTGAAGCAGCTTGTTACTCTGCTACGATTGCCAGCTGCTCAAGTATATGTGGCACAAAAGCAGTTTTGGTGCTTGGATAGGAAAATATTGTTGGCTGTACTGGATACTGGCAGATGGCAATTTCCCTCTTTCTCTCGTCACATAACACATTTTCAGTGAGGTGTTTTAGCCAAAAAATGAAAACAGACCATGTGCTTTAAGTAACCTGATGAAACTTGACTCTCTTTCCCTGCCCTCCTTGTCCATTGTTACGGATTTCAGTTCCCCAGGGACTGGACGTGGCTTCAGGCCCCAGCAAGCACACATTAGCTGGGGACAACATCGACAGCTGCCTGGCAAAACCATCATCATGTGTAGGTACCTTACACATTCGCATCGTTTCTCTGTGCTTGTTTCTGTTTCTCTTTCACATTGCTGAAAAATGTCGTCTTGCAATATTTATTCCTTCAGTGAATATGTCCTGTGCTGAGTCAGAAAATGGCAATATGTAAGGTGATTGTAGGCTGCAGGCAGTGCTAAAGGGCCGTCATACGCGCCAAGTAAAGAACTACAATGCTAGAAAGTGAGGAGTTGTCATCCTCCCTGTGCGGATAATGAAATCTTTTGTTGCATGACAGCACTTTTTATTACCACAAAGTGGATGTTACCCAGTTTATGAGTAAACACTCAACTTTTGTTGTTCTTTTATTGATTATTGGGCTATTTACAAAGTACTGTACAAGCTCAGTTCTGAAAAATGAGTTATTCTTTGCTTTGTGGGCCTTTATGTGGCATCTATGACTACAATTCTCAGCACTAGACAAATGCTATTTTTGCCATGCTCCTTCAGGTTGGAGAGGGACCATCCTCATTGTTATTACGAGAAGTGCGGCAGAGAGAGGTGAAAGCTGAGCCCTGCACAAACACTGGTGTCTCGTTGACTGGCAGTGCTGGCACCTCTTTCCGCACAAGGCCCCGGCGCAGCAGGAGCAAGGCTTCCTTCCAGCCTCCTCTCCTGCACCTGCAGAACCTGGGTGTTGAGGGCTCCAGCCCAGCACCCTGGCAAGCAGTGACTTCACAGTTCATGGCCATTGCAGAAGAGCTTGGCTTGCCACCTTCTTCAGCAGAGACAAGGAGAGAAATCAGCCCTTGAGGACTTCATTTAGCAGCCTTGGCCATGAGATGGACCAGGGTAGAATGGGTTGTTGTCCCCTTGCATGGCTTGTCTTGCTGGTTTCCCAGAAACTGCTTTTTATCAGAGAGAAAAAGCTGTATTTTAAAAGCAGCAGCTCCGCAGGCAGGTCCACCCTGAGTAGGGAATAAGACCAAACTTCTTTGAAAAACACAGGAGATGTGGTAGAGCCAGTCAGCAAGCTGGTTCATCACCATGAGGTAGGGAAGTGGAATAATTTTAAATTTCTTTGGTGATTTCAATGTTAGCACCAGCTAAGGTTTGGCATTTCACTTTGAAAGGTTATTTGTTTAATGTACAAGATGCATTTCAGTTTAGAATACAGATTAGTTGTACACTAATTCTAAGTGATATATTATATCATATCTTAAGTTTTTAAAATAAGAACAGGAAAACGCAGGGCCCTTTCTCTTCCCCTTCACCAGTGCTCAGGGATGAAACAAGGTCCTGCTCACATCCATGATTCATTCAAAGCAATGGGCTACAGCACTGAGCCTTAAACACAGTGTCTTTGCTCTAATTTAGTACCTGAAGACAGGGAAATCCCTTTCTAGGAAGGTATAGGGTCATTAAAGCTTTTCATGTGAGTCATCTTGCACTAGGTCAGCAAAAGGGTAAGGCACCCAGCAGTGGGGCGGCTCCGTGGTAGCAGCTGATCTGCAGCTAGATACCTGTGAAACTTGCTGCACAGAACCTGCCCATACTGGCCACAGAGTGAAATCCCTGCAGACTAGGAGCTATGAGATCTCAAGAGTGGACCAGCTGATACATCACTCAAAAAGTCATTATCCATTATTTTTCCCCTTTTCCTTTATTCAAGGCATTTCGTTTTCACCGTCATTTAAAGCTGACTGGAATAAAGAAAATCATTTTGTAAACATTTTGTCATGCCAGACTTTGACTTTGCCCTAAATTTTGTGTTCTTTCATGGACAGATAAAATCAAACACTTAATTTTATTTCAAGTAATTCTAGTAATTTTTGGCATGAGTGGTATGACTTAAAAACAATATTTTGTTTCTGTAAAATTGATTATTTAAAAAGTTTTATCTATTTTTTTTCTATTTTATCCCAGTCTATGTGCAGTTCTTTTCCAGTCACCCTGACAACGGCAAGGCTAAATGCTGAGCATCAAAAGCCTTCTTCTTTCATTTGGTGCAATGAAGAGTCCCCTCAGCTAGCTGGAGTGATTACTGCCAGGTTGATTGTTGCCTGATGACCAGATTGTTCTGTGTCTAAAAAGAGGGTATAAGTATTCTTCTATGGACATTCTCCTTAATCAGGCTACTCAGGACGCAGTTTTCATTGATGATGTTGTGTTATCGTTGAAGGGATGTGACTTGTCAAGTTTTCTACTTTGAAATACTTAGATTTTTCTGAAGTTTTAGCTACATTAGCAATGTTTCACTTTCCAGTGTGCGCTCTCTAACCATCTCTTTAAGCTTTCCTTAATCCGTATGCTGTGGATACATATGCAAGGCAAGAAAACTTTTGTTGGCAATTCATGTTATATCTCCTATATGTAATAAATGTTAGTCCAGACCTAGAAGAACTGGACACAGCTGCCTGACGTACGGTCAGGTCATGTTTTTTCATCTGTGCCAGAGCATCCACTCAAGTATGAGTAAAATAGAAATTAAGCAGTTGGACTTCTGTAAATGAAACCAGCTACAGAAATAGTAAATATTCATTATCACTCTATTGCCACTTTTTATCTGTGTATGTTTAAAATAACAAAGCACTAAACAAGGCTTTCAGAATTCTAAACATAACACAACACCAGCACCAGACTTTTGAAAGCCTCCTTGCTGCACATGACAAGTAAGAGGAGAAAAAGTAAGAAATCATTTACTATTTAATTTTATATATTTATTTACCCCAGCTGTTTATTTTAACAAACAATAGATGCTATCAATGTATAGGAATGCAGCCAAACATGCATTTAATTGCCAAAACAGAAAAGCTTGCCTGTTTCTAACTAGGGAACATTATAAATGTTTATATGAGATCAAATTGTGGGTTTTGAGCATCTGTTTTACATCATTAGTACTTGTGTGCAAACACGGACCCTGCTCTGTTGCATTTCACAGCCTTTCTATAAGGGAGTTGTATTATTTGCCAGAATAATACAGGTGTTTTTCAGAGAAAGGCCACCTCTGCAGAAAGCTAAGGCCCCTTGGATTTCCAGAGATTTGGATGTGCTCCTCTCTAGTCTTGTCTCTGAAGCGTCAGCCTGCATCTCTTCTGTACTGGGGCTGCAAGGCTGTGAGTTTTTAGGGTGGCAGACACGGGTGCTTTGCCCTGCCAGGATGGAGGTGCGCCCTGGCATACCAGCTAGCAAAGCACAAAGCTGTGAAGCTCCTGAGACCCCAGCCCATTCTGGGACATGGGATGCCGCCTTAAGGTTGTGTCTCCGATGGCTGGTATGGGGCCAGCCATCAGGCCACCCTGTGCTGCAGGCAGGAGAGAGGTGGCAGGAGGGTGGCAATTAGGAATAAGTAGGCTATGTGAAGCTGTGGACCATCATCTAAGTAGGTCACCCCATGGCTCCTACAGCCTCCTGAGGGCCTGACTGCCCTTCCACCGCAGCGCCACTCTGTATTCGAGGCCACAGCCTACTTAATGACAGCATCTGGGGAGGGACTGCCGCCTCCCTGGTCTCTCGCTGACTAACCCCAGGCAACTGACGTAGTTTTGGCAGTCAAGAAGTGACGGCTGACTCACTGTGATGTCAGGAGTGTTAGGCTAAACGTGCCAGGGACACCTCAGGGCGATGGATTTTGGTCCCAGTAGCTTCCCCCTGTACCTACAACAGCGCACCTCAGCGTCCCAGCTGGACAGGGTGTTTTTATTACTGATACTTTTCTTTCTAAAATTTGATCTATGATAAAGCACCAAGTCCTAACCCCCACAAACAGTGCATGATTAACGTCCCAAGCAGGGCAGACTGCTATAAAATTACAGATTACATTTTCAATTTGAAGATCCTAATTTAGTGAGTGAAGTACCTGCCACTGAGATCCCTGGTACTCCTATCTGGACAGAGACAGGGGAAGGAGGAGAGCAATAAACTCTTGAGGGAGAAAATAGAAGATGAGGGGCTTTGATAAAATTAAGTGACTAAACAGAAAAAAAAAAAAAGAAGGTTTTTATGGTGTAACACTCTTTCATAGTGACTTTTCCCATGACTGTCTTAAAGATCCCAATGGAGGTGCTGTCACAGCTATACACAAAATTGAGTAAGACCAGGTTTTTGTACATATAGGAGAATAGAGGTCTGATCAGCATTAGATTTCTCTTCTGTCTCAAACACAAACCATTTCTTTAGCCTTTTCCTTAATATCTCATTCTCTTAAACAAAACAGTTAGCTGTTGCATTATTTATAAAACACAAGAAGTGTCCTCTCAGTTTCTCACTCACTTTGGTAGGAGCGTATGAGTTACAGCACGACCTTGACATGGGCCTCTCCTGCTGTGCTGGGGAATGGGGTTAGGTGCATTTCCCAAGGGCTCTGGAATGCAAATGTCTCAATTTGGATTATTTAATAATGATTTTTATGGCTGAGCAAAAGAACAAGAAGTGTGGCGGCTCACAGATCTAGATCTTCATGTTCCCCCTGAAAAAAAACTTAAACCCAAACCTCACTGGGGAAAATGAGAGTGAAGGTGAACAGTGTAACGTGACTTTCTGATTCCACAAAGCGAGTGCTGCATGTATTATGCATTCCCCAAGGAGCAAAATGTGAGAGTTTGACAGATTTCTGTTGTGATTTCAGTTTAATAGTTCTGTTGTGCCTCGTAATGGTAAAGGTATCTTAATTTGTTTATTTAAATACCCACTGAAATATGTACCAAGCAAACAAATAAGTGTATTTACATTCATGTTCTGTTTTATCCATTCTGTTTTTTTTTCCTGTGAAAACTGTAAACAAAAGCTGACACAGCACTAATAAGCTACTGTCAGTGTAATTAATATGAAGAAGAGACACATTTCCCAAAGGAACACCTAACCCTTTTCATTTCCGTTTATCATAGCAGGTTACTAGTAAACAAATCTGTGTTTATTTTGCTCTGTGTAACCTGTGCACTGTTGTTTCAAAACAGAGCTCACTATTGCAAAGGCTTGCTACCATAGCTACCAGGCTGCCTGTACGTACAGCAAGAGCTGTGTCCTCTTCCCATTTCTTTCTATAGGGAGAAGCTAATCAGTGTGACCATAAAGGGGCAAAGTCTCAATATCTTATGTGACTGAAAGAATAAACATTGTTTTAATGTGGCAGATAATTTTAAGAAATAAGAATAATATCAAGATACTTTATGATATTTTTAGATTTGGTACATAGGGAAGCCTAACCTCAATATTCAGCATGGTTATACCTGCACCTTGCTGTCCTGGTGTAGGCCGTTGCTTTTTGTGTGGTTAAATAACAACTGTGCAGCTGGGAAAGTGGTTTTTACAACCTTCTGAGGACTGTCATGCTGATGTAAGAATTCCAGAGTCAGTAACACACATAATTCAAACCCAGCTTTTGCCTCAGTGGAGATAAGCAGCAAGGCTGGGAAGAGCCCTTCAGGCACCCCATGAGTGCAAGGGTGGGTCATCAGAGCTCGTAGGGCTCAGTCCTCTGCTGCAGGCTCTGCTGGCTACCTCTGAGGCAGCTGTGCCTGCCATTTCCCTCAGTTCAAGGGGTTAAGGATGAGAAAATTCAATGGAAAACGAATGGTGCTTATCTGGACGTGGAATAATGGTGCTACTTATAAACACCGAAGCAGACACAGAAAGGCTAACAGCAATGTATTAAAGGAAAATTTAATTGCAGACTGCTTAGATGGATTTTTTTTTAATATTGAAAAATCACTTTTATTAAAAAAAAAAAAATCTGTCTGCCAGTCACTTATATTCAAAATGCAATAGTAAATATATTATATTGAGATAGAGACTATTATTTCCAAAAAACAATGCAGGGCACAAAGCCAGTGAGTTGCAGGTTTTCTGTGAGGTTGCAGTGCCTGTTAACCTGGTGGGCGCTGATGGTCAAGGCTTTTGAAGTGATGTTCTACCCAAAAAAGAGACACTCTCGGCTTGACTGGAGAGATAACTGTTTCACCCCAAGTAATTTCATACCACAAAATCATCAAGGTGATCTGCTCAAACAGGTGATGGCCTTCATCTAGGTCTTTCATTCAGGTTCTGCTACTTATTAACTACTAAGACTATACTATGCCCCTTTTCAGAAGCCTGAAAGTGACTTTGATTTTATGGTTACTTGTAGGCTTGATTCTGCATCTGCTAAAACCACCAGGAATCAGAAACTCACTCCCCTGGCAGTACTGGTACTGTACAAAGAAAACCAGTGCCTGTGGCACCCTAAGCCAGCACTACCTATCTTCTCATCGCTGCGCTCTGCAGTTCCAGCTGACCTCATCACTATCGATTGACCAGGAAAAAAAGTTGGACAACTACAAAACAGCTTGTGTCAGATTACTAAATTTCTAATTTACCAGCCTGTCACGCACTCTGTCCAAGTATATTTCTAATACGTATCCCATGCACTGTCCCAAACATGATTCATTAAGGTTAACGATTCTTCCGTCTGCATGCATCAGTCATTCTAAGTTGCATTAGTTCAAGTCCAGTGTATTTAAGGACTTACCATTAATTAAACACAGTTCATACTGAAATTTGTAAATGTAAAGTGCTATCTAAAGACTAACTATTAATAATTGTCAGTTCCTTGCAAAAATTATAGAAGTACATCCATATTTCCCCCCCATCTGTCATCCTTGAGGGAGAATGCAATTTCTCATCAAATTTTATCTGGAGAGAGACGGATGTGAGTCCTCCAGAGCAATTTTGTTTCAGACATCTGCGTTTGGGGCAAGCTGCGTGTTGCACCACAGGGGCCTCAGTGTCACATAATCCCCTTCTCTGTCTGACGCCCCATTTCTGTGTGTGCGCTCAGCAATACTGTGCATGATCTCAGGAGCTGGGGTTTTCTCCTCAGCTTTCTGGAAACATCAAGTCCTCTTCACACATGGGCTCAGTGTTTTATGTGCTGTCATTGTGTCGTCAGATGTGATTTTGTCGCAACTCATGCACGAAGGGGCAGTGTGGGACAATTCTCTTGCTCCTCCTGCAGTCCCTCTACAAATTGCTGGTCAGCCCAAGTACCACATCTTGCACACACCGGGTGTTACATCCACTTGCCAGCTACAGAAACAAAAACAAAGGTAACTGTGAGACAGATAACTTCTTCCTCAGGGAAGAAGCAGCAGTGGGGAGGAGACCAAACCAGGACCTTACGGTTAGACCAGTTCCACACTTCAGGTCCCAAAGTTTGCTGTTGAGGATTTGGTGTGATGAGATGCACAGATCATTGGCTTTAATGATTTTTGTGGAGGAGTGTAGCACTATGTTCCAAAGTAATTGTGATTTCTGTGTAGATCTTGTCTCAGAAGATATTACTGCAAGGTTGAATGACTCTGTGTTTCACAAGTCAGAGCTGCAGAGCTCCACAAGTGACTGACTTTGGCAGAAGGTAAGTAGGTTTCGTATTTTTCTTTCAAACATTGCAGCACTTTCAGAAAAATGTTAGCTCTTAGAATTATATTAAGAAGAATATTTCATCCAGGAAACTCTTAATCTTGCAGTGAGCTGGCAGGACACTCCTTTTCCTGGACGTGTTTTCCACTGGAGTGGGGAACAGTTCCAGGAGACTTACTGCAGGGAAGACTCTTCCTCGTAGAAGGACTTGATGGAAGATAAGTTTGCAAAGGAATAACCAGCATCAAAAACCAGGGAAAAAAAATATGTTTTCATGTTTGTTTTTTTTTTCTTTCCCATCATATCCCATCACATGTAGATGATTTGTTCTGACAGTGAATGAGTGGATAAAAGTGTAAAATTTCCTCTCCACTTGAGGAGAGTTTGGTGGACCTTTGCGTCTATTTTCAGTACCAAAATCTCGCCTGTTCCATGCTGCTGATTTCTATTGGCCATCAAAGTTTTACCCAAAGAAGACTGGTAGACATCATAATCCATTAGTATTTTAAAAAATATATAGAATAGTAGATAGAAAAGTAATGAATAATAAATTAATGCCATTTACAGGACATACAAAAACATTCTGATCATAGGATTATTAAACTGTGGCATTTGCCACTATAGCACATATTAGGCATGTGTGTAAGTTCCAACCTGAAACCAGCAGATTTCCTTTTTAAGTATAGAAAATTTTGCCTTCCTTTGCTGTGTATACCATAAAGTGTAAAATTTCTTTGCTTGCATTTCCTGCACTACTAGAACTTGAACAAGAACTTTTGATTTGTTGTTCAACTCAAGAATCAGTATCTTCTTTGTTTATAGAAATATTACTCTTTAGTTAATTCAATAAAAGCCATAGGCTTTTAAATCTAAGCATCCTCATACTATTAAAAAGAAGGCAAATAGTTACTTTGAGTAGCCCATCACAAATCCATCCTTAATGAGCAAAATACTGTTAATGGACCTTTTACTGATTTTTCTAAGTGTAAATTTTATTCTCACACTGTTGAAATAATACATCTGTTCAGTAGAATAAACCTTTAATGAAATTTAAAACTTCCGTAGATCTTGTGAAACAATCTTCAAACGGATTTGGCTTTATATTGTCGCAGGTAAAACCTATACCTGGACGGGAGCAGACTATGAGACAACAGAGAAATACAATTGCTGCCACTGAGAAAGCATTTAAGTTACAAAGACTGTGAGTGAAATAGTTCCAAAAAAAAAAAAAAAAAGGAAAAACGACATGTAGATTTAGCATCAGGAAAGAAGAAATATACACTACAAAACTTCCTGAGGATACTAAAATGTAATAAGCAAGTTTTAATATGGTCTATTTGTGCATTTTTCAGCTTTTTTTTTTGCTACAATTTTGCTTATGATTTAACTTCCAGACCAAAATCCAGACAAACTACTTCATAGCATATTTTGCAAGAAGTACAACTGGGAAAAGTCTCCAGTGAATAAGTTAGTTTAAAACTATTCTTCAGCTGATGGTATTTGTTTTGGTGGTTGTTACCGCTTCTCAAAACCCTGAGGAATTAATTAACACTTTTTTAGCTAGTACTTTTTATCTTTCAGCAGTTCATTTCTTTGTGCCATAGGTACATGTTTGTGGGAGTGTGCAGAGAATAAACACTATCCACCAAAATATTTCAAGAAGATTTTTTAGAAGTTAATTAATCCAAGTGCTCAATAGAAATGGCAAAATAATCCCACCCTTTCTAAAGAAGTGCTGTGAACCCTAAATAAATTTGCACTTAGGGATACGATTTATCTCTTTTTGCTTCCCTACCACCATCAGCTTAAAACACATCTTCTTTTTGTGAGACCTATCTACAGAAATCATTTCAAGTCTTGTAATTTGTCTTTGATCCATGTATTTGCTTGGTGAATCCCATCCAGTCTTCATTTGATCTCCATACTCTTCCCTGCTCTTGCCTTGGCTCAGGGCTATCTGTCCTCAGCTTCTGTCTCCCTCCTGGTGCTCCTGTCCAGCAGCAATGTCTCTCTCATCTCTGCCATTGTTTCTGTCCCAGGCTTTTGTCCCTCCAGATCATTGCTCCCTGAATCCTTCTTTCTTGTAAAAATCTTTCCTGCACCCAGTAGCTCCTGATCTTCCTGCCCCACCAGTTTCAACTTCTCTTCCCACTCTTGTGGCCAGGCAGCCCGCAGTTGCTGTGTCTTGCTTGACTTCTTCTGCAACTCCATCCCTTGTCTCATTGTTGCTTAAATCAGAAATTTCTTTGGCCAAGAGTGCCTAGGATGCACGGAGAGCTTGGAGCTGCCCGGAATGGATATGTACTACGATAGGACTTGTGGAACAGCCTTTGTAACAGGAAATGGACCAGCATGTATATGTTTATAAATTAATTTCTATAAATATTTTACCATGATTTTTTTTTATTACCCACATTTTTTTTGCTGCTTGGAATAGTGTCACACAACTATATATGTGCTCACTGGTGCAAATAGAATTAGATGCTTTTGAAGGGATTTGAAATGCAGGTTGAGCAGATAGGTATGTACACAAAAATATGTGCATGTGCTTAGGTTACTCTTGATTTATTATTTTAAAGAAGAATTCTGTGGTCTAGATGTAAGTTTTTATGATTCATTCACTGGCTCTTTTATTTATTCATGTAGTTTCACTCTGCACCCTTAAGCTATCACAGATATTTTATATGATAGCACTTAATTGTGTTCATCCACCAGAAATGCTGATTGAAGATTAAAATGTTCCTGTTCATTTCTTTCAGGAGATATGCATATTGAAGATTAATAGATTCATTTTTATTATGTACATGGAAAAAAGGGACCATGGTAGCATGGCAAAATGCTTAAATTAATGGTTCTATAACCAGAAATCCTACCTGAAGCAGTTAGTTTGGGTTTTAATGGGTGTTCCACTTTAGCCATGACCAGCTCACTAACAGTCCTAGTACTTGGGCTTTGTCTTCATTATCAGTTTAATGAACTGAAGAAAAAAAAGATCAAGCTAAACGCATGTAAACCTTCTGTGACGACGTGCTGAAACTCATGAAAGGTAAGGTAAATCTGTTAAGAAAGGGGTAAACTGCCTTAGATGGCCTTTGTGTTAATGAAGCCCATTCCTGCATTTTCCTAGGAAAGGAAGACTAGAGGCGGAATGAGAGATCCCACAAAATACAGCATTAGAAGAGTAGATGAAGGGTGTTTTCATTTTAACACATCCCACTGCAATATGTTGGTGCCTGTTGCATGAGCTGAACAGACGGCACAGCTGGTTAGGCTGTCCTCGGTCCTCTTTCTCCTGTCCTCATGGCTGGCCCCAAGGAGTGGTGGGAGCCATCTCTTATCATGTGTCCCTTCTGCCTCTTCTCTGGAGAAGTGACGTTTGCATTCCCTTCCCTTACAGAAGTAGACCAAGGGGGTTGAGGGGCAGAGTGACTGTCAAAGAAAAGACCCCTCAGGGTGTGAGCACCCTACAGCTGCCCTGGGCTGCCTGAGAGCAAGTATTTCCCTGCTGACCGTTTCCCTCCTTGATGTAAAGAAGGGAAGAGAAAAATCCTGAGGTTCACAGATCTCTACTCTTTGATGGCTGAGGGGAATCACATCCCAATTTTAATCTTAAAGGGCGGGATTCGTTCACTTTTCCTTCTCTGCTGAGGCTCCAGGGGAGAAGTTATGATGAGAGGGAGTACTTGAGAGACATTGCCTATAAGGCAAGTATATTAGATAAATACGACCTATATTCATGAGGTACTGAAAACCTGGGGCCCTTCTGAGCACCTAGGTATGGCATGGCCACTGTGGTCTTTTACCCATCCTGCTCTTCATAGTCTTGCCACGTTGGGCAAGGAAAGGATTGTTTGGTATAGCTACACATTTAACCCTGGGGACAGGATGCCTTTGACTTTGAAAGACAACAGTAGGTTGTTTGCTTATGAATTCAATGGGTCTTCCCTAGTTGGGAACTGAATGTTGGGTGTCTTCAGCTGCCAGTGAATTCATTTATATCTGAATTAAAATGAAAAGGAGTTAACATGGCAGGTTCTCCCAGGCAGATGCCAGTCCAAAAGCGGGGTTCTGTATGTTGGGTATGCAACAATTGGCTATGAAACCATTACCATGGAAGAAACTTTGGTCCTAGACATTGTGTGTTTCCAAGTATTTCAGTGTTTGAATACCTCACATCCTGTGAGTCATATACTGTCTTCTTGTGCCAAATTAGGAATATTGGTGGACAAAGGGAAAGGATTTTGTTGTTCTTTGGATTTCTCTAGCTCAGTTGCATAAGATTAGTCATTACAATCTTACACTAATGGACTTTTCACCAGAAATGTAATTCTTATACTTGAAATTATGTTAATCTGTCTGAAATGTCTTTTACTGCCTAGGTTTGCCTACTGGCCACAGGCAAAAAAAAAAAACAGGATGAGGAAATCCTCTTCTGAATTCCAGAATCAAAATAGAGAACAAAGGGGGAAACTGAATATGTTTCCAGATTTTTATGCTTTGCCCTCAGCTCTAGCATCTAACAGTCATGTTCCATGTAGAAGCAAAGGCAGGTAAAATACTGAGTACAAGATAGATGTGGTTTTGGTAGCTTCATTTAGAACTACACCAAACCACATAGAGGGAGCAAGATACATATTTGCAAATGTTAAATATCTTAGAATTCAGCGCATCTCTCTTCTCTATACGCACATGCATCACAGCTGTGAAAAAGTGACATTAGTCAGAAGTTCAAGCCTCATGCCTAACATTCCCCAATTGGCAAGTTTTTAATTACATTAACATTCACATTTGCTTGCTTCCATGTTCCTAAAAGGAAGATTAATTTTCGTCATGCCAAAGTTCTGAATGTCACAGGATTTCTGCAGTCATCATTCACAACACTTGCCAGGAAGTAGTAATGAAAGCAATTCCAGCTGTTGGTGTGGAAGTCTGGAGGTTGATGAGGAATAATTGCACAATCTTTTGAGAAGAAATATGTAGTGCTGACCCACTGTCTTCATACGTATAACTTTATAAAATCTTTGCTTAAGTTTTGAAGTAGCAATGTGATTTACAAAACCTATAATGCCTGCTTTGTTCCTAAATAGTGTCTTCAGTCAATAGAATAGCTTAGGGTATACTAGTAGGTAGAGACAGTAAGTTGCTATAAATTGGAAAAAAAAAATTGAAAGTTCTGAGCTGTGAGTAAGAATAGCTCTCTGTGGTATAATTTGGGCAGGGGATATTAATGATTTACACTAACAATAAAGAAAATAACTTAAAATACTGCAGCTGCTTTATCAATGTAGTTACTAATTTATTTTTGTTGTGCATTTGAAGAAAGACGGCTTATCTCATAAGCATGATTTCCTAAAGACTGTGCAGCAACTGAATGATGAATGAGGCAGTGCCTGCAGCAGCAGGTAGGAATAGGAAAAATGTTCTTGTGCGGAACAAGATAATGAACGCCTTGGATTGAGAAACAACGTCGGAGACTCTGCATTGCTGCTGTGGCTTTCAACCTTTCCATGCAATGGCAGCTGCTTTCCTGTTTCTCCTTGTTTCTTATTGAAGATGTACTACAGGCAAGATTAGCGAGCTCTCAAAGTTCAAGTGACAGCAGAGCAGGCCAGGTAGCAGAAAGCCTAGCAACTACTACAACAGCTCCATGTGTTGATATAGACTCATAGAAACACAGAATGGTTAGGGTTGGAAGGGACCTTCAAAGGTCATCTAGTCCAACCCCCGCAGAAGGAGCAGGGACATCTTCGACTAGATCAGGTTGCTGACCTGCAACGAGCACCTGAGCTGCTGTTGCAGCCACTGTGAAATCCTTCTAGAATACGGCTATTTGCTGTCAATTTTTTTTTTTTTTGTCAAGGAGAAAGTCTAAAATGCTGGTGGTTTAAATATCCACTCTTTATCTTGTGAGACAGCTAAAGAGGCTGTGTTCTGCTAAGGCTTGCATGTGCTGTCAGTGAAAAGTTCAAATTTAGTGACAATGGCATGGAGGCCTTTAAGCTGTTGCTACAGGACTTACCTGTCCCAAGGCCAGCCTCAGGCAGACACAGGCTGTCCCTGTGGTTTTATGAAACCCCACGTAGCCCAGGCAGCCTTCATCCCACTGACTTACATCATCCCGTGAAACCGCCCTGCACTGGCATTTGTTCTGAGCCGACAGAAAAATAGTTCAGCTCCTAAATTACCTTGCCCAGGTACGCTCCAGGCGAAGAGAAAGGTGCTGCAGGCAGTTCTCATGGGACCACTCGCACGTGTTGACTCCATCCCTCGTGAGGCAGTAGCTCCTGGTTCCAGCACTTGCTCTGCATGACCCTTTGCCAGGACTAAACTCCCACAAATGCTTCACGCTGCGGGTGTGGATGCTGGGCAGAGGCACAATACAAGGAAGCAGGGAACAGAGCACTGAGGAAGTGAAAAGGTACGGCTCTGGTCTGAAGTTGTGCAGCAGAAGGAGGGCAGAAATTGAAAATGTTCCTGGATCTCCTTGGGAAGGAGATCGCTTAACTTCCTTTTTATAGAATAATTTAGCATCACACTTCCTAAGTGTACCTCGGATCTCACCTGTTTTTCTTCCCCATGGAGAAACTTCCACAGGCAAAACCAGAACAAGACGGCTGAGATTCAGACATCAAGCTTAACTGGCTCTCATTTATTGACTGTAGTGAAGTTCAGTGCCTACCCGCTGCTGTTGCATCTCTCCTGTTTGCAAAGACAGCTTCTGCCTATCCAGCATCCTCTAGAAAGCGCAGGAGTGCTCACTGCTCAAAGGAGATTTGTGCTGCTCCTGCAGTGCATCCCCTAATTGGTGCCACTACCAGTTTGAAATCTTTCAGTAAGATTCTTCTCTGTGTATTTGATCTTCTTTACCCCACAGCAGAGGACTTCTATCCTTCCAGGTTGCCCCCTCGTCAGGCAGTCTGGCTATTGCTCTGCACCAAGACACCCACTGTCAAAAGGGGTCACCCGCCTCATATTTTCGTGCCCTTTTACTGTGAGGCAGGCACAGAGACCTGAAACATCAAGTTGTAAGATGGAATAAGACATCCTTTTCAGCAGCAATACAGCCTTAGATCAGCTTAAGCTGACAGAGAAATGACACCCTTCATAACAATACAAGGTTATTGCCAGATACTTAGCAAAAGTGGTCCATTTGAGCTATGACCTTTTTTGTGGGGGAGGTCACATCCTAACAATACAAAATTCAGGTTTTGATCTCTCCATTATGGATAACATGCTGATTTATGACTATTTCATGAATTATCTTCCATCAAGAATGTTCTGCTCATGCCTAACCAAAGTCCCAATATTTCATAGCTGCCACAGCACTGCAGTCCCTGTTGCTGTCAGGGGCTGCTGAGCATGTTGACACTCATGGAGTTCATCACAGCTCCATCTGAAATCCAGCAGTTCCTGTGCACGGGGGGATTGCTGGGACTGCCTAGATCGGAGCTGACTATCAAAGCCCACTGCCCTATCAAGACTACTCTGCGCTGGGAGCAATCTCAGCTGCTGGCTCAAGATCATTTTTTGCTTGCAAGGAGGAGGGGGATATATTGGGAAGCTGTATATTTTGAGTGTTTGGGCAGAGCAGAGAGAGATTGTACAAGAGACATCATAAAACCATATCTTTATGAAGCAATTTAGGAGTAATTGATTACTTACAAGAAGAGCAATGAAACCATTTTAGGAGCCTCTGTTTTTAATTCACTTGTATCTGGCAATCAAAAGGTATAATAAATCTGTGTGGGGGCATGATTGACAGACTGAATTGCATTATGACTTGCTGGAATAGCATAAATGTTTGATCCAGGCCTAGTTTACCCATGATAAAAATTATAAAACATATTCTGACTTCATGGCATTTGTAGCAAGCACTGGATGCTGGTTGAACACAAGCTCCTTGTATCTCTGAAGACCCCCTGAGCCTGAAACTACAAACTGGTACCATTTGCCCTTGTAAAAAAGGCAACAAACACGGTCTGTTTGAGACAAATTGGCCTGGGATCTCTTATGGTTTCTCAGAAAGACACTTATCTCATCCTTGGAGCCTGTTTTGGGGAAATAAATTTACTTAAAGTGTACGGTAAGGATTTTAAAAATGCAGATAAATTATAAAATGTTCAGTGTGACAAACTGGGAGAGGTGGCTGGAGTGTATTTTCCAGAACATTTGGGATTCAGATATATATCTGATGAGGTCTGCAGAAGTACACAGTGAGCTGAAACCCACAAAAATATATTACAAGCTATTCCAGAAAACCCTCATAGATGCATAATCAGTTTATTTAGGAAACCAGTGCTTCCAAAAATCTTGCCCACTTCTCAGATCTACAAATGCCTATGCAACGCAGGAAACAGCTCCAAGGCAAAGGAAAGGAATTTAGTGCAAATCAATTATTTCTCATAAGTGATTTGGATGAGCAGAGTGAGTTTCAGTATCTGATCCATTACTGGTAAATAGTTGAGCTCCAGCCTTCAAGAGAGTGAAATGTTTTGGAAATAGAAACTTCCAGCCCATCTCTGTTTACAAGAACATTATTTTAAAATTTTTTTATTATCTTCCTTTGCAAAAGAATCATTATAACATTACAAACAATAATTGCATGAGACCTTGATGGGGAATGCAAATACAAAGCCACTTAAAACTATTTTTGTTCCACTTGATTGTATTGGTTTGTTAGATTTATTATTGGTTTATAAAATTTTGGCTTCATTTCTCTCTTTGGTTACTGTGGCATCAAAAGGTTCCCCTTCCTTACCATTACATCATCAGCATCCTACAAAAAAAAAACTCTAATGTACAAGCTCTGCCCCCAGATTAATGTCTAGTGACAGATAATAGCAATGAGTAGTTAGTTAGTAATCCTTATAATTGTGGCTTGGAAAACTGACTGCTGAGATAAGCCATGTGGCCTGAAGCTATAGGGATACAGATTTTGCCTCCAAAAGCTGGTGATCACTGAGCAAGACAACTACAGAAAAGATTTTTTTTTCAGAATCTTTCTTGCTTGTTATGTTGGGGCGATATCAGAAAGACCTGCAAAATCAGAATTAATTTAGTAGCTTAACGAATTGTAAGAGGGAATAAAATCTTGGATTCCTGTTGATTTTGTTCTTCAGTGAGGATCTGTGATCTTGGATGGATCTGGGGTGGAAAGTGGCAACAAGATGACTCTTCTTGTGAGCATCAGATTTAGCAGGATCCTGTCTGGTGCTGCAGAAGTAGCAGAAGTGATGAGTTAATTCAGGTGAGGCCCTTTCTGCTCATCCACCAGCCAAAGATAAAAATCATTGATGGAGATAAACAGCAGGGCCAGATGGTATTGCCTAAGTTACAGGGACAGCTTTGGCCAGTGTACCTCTAACACTGGGATTACGCTGTTCCCAACCCCAACCACCAGTTGGCCTAAGCACAGAGGAAACTGAGAAAAAAAATGGAGTACGAGACATTTCTATGATCAATGTCCACCCTAGTTGCAGGGGACAGAAGTTCATAGACCATTCTTGAATGATAGACTTTGTTTAGCACTTGTCATCAAAGGCACATCCTACTGGTTATGTTCTTGCTAGTGTTGATACAAAAATTATTTTAGCCGTGTTAGTAAATATAGGCATGAGATTTTTCCATGCTGCAAGATGCCTCAGATTAACTTGTTTTTGTTTACTTGTTTGAATAAAGGAGGGACGCAATCTCAGCTGACACATCTTAGTCATTTCCAAAAATGAGACAGAAATTCCAGAAACCTTTCTCTGAAAAGCTCTGTCACATTAGTGCTCTTGGACCAGCTTAGTCCTGTTTGTTTTGTGTAAAAAGCTTTTTAATGCCCAACCTGCAAGGGACTAGAGAAAAACCACCTCCGACAGGATGGTGAGGTGGAGAACCACCCCACCTGGATGGGACATACTAGCAATCATGCCATATAAGGCTTGGTTTAGAAAGTGACCTCGTGCTCTTCAGCGTGACTTAACTTCTTGGCTAATTCTCCAGCTTTACTTCACTCTTTGAATAATGCTAAGCCGTAATGACTGGTGTCGGGCTTTTTCCTATCAGTATTGCTCTTGCTGACTAAATGTCCAGAAGACAAGTTTCCTTCTGTGATGGTTTAGCCCGAATTACCACACAGTTTCTCGCTCACCCTCCCACTCCCCAGTGGGATGGGGGAGAGAATTGGGAAGGAAGGAGAATTTGTGGGTTGAGATGAAGACAATTTACTAAAATAACAAGGGAAAACTACAATAATAACAGAATATAAAGATATTAAAATGTACAAAATGAACAATGTATATTTTCTCACCACCCGATGTCCCAATGACTGATACAGCCTATCCTGAGCAGCGATCACGGAAACAAAACCAAGCGGCAAGCAAAGGAGGGAGAGGGAGCCAGCAAGGTAGGAGGAACAATGCCAGCAAATGAGAAAGAGAGATGGATGTCAGGAAGGCAGATACCTGCCCTGGCCAGCCCCCACTTATATACTGACCATGACATTTATGGCATGGAATACTCTCTTTGGCCAGTTTGGATCAATTATTCTGTCTGTCTTTCTCCCAGCTTCCTACATCTGCAGATTAGCAAGACTTGGAAAGCAGGACGGTGTCCTTGGTCTCATTCACAACAACTTGTATCATCAGGGTGTTTATCAACATTCTTCACACATGAAATCCAAAACACACCAGCTACTGAGAGGAAAATTAACTCCATCCCTGCCAAAACCGGACACCTTCCTACCTCACTTTACTGCATTGCACTTAGCAAGGTTGCTTTTTAAAATCTGGTGTCAGCTCAACACCTTTCCTAGAAATCACAGGAATGCTATGCAAGAGGGAATTGGTGGAAAAAGGTCTACCGATGTCCCATGCAAAAGTTTTGTAGAGAGAGCATCTCACACTGAGATGCCTTTGTAGTCTTTGTGCAATGAGAGATAGAACACAATTCCTTTGTCTGCCTCGGTAATGGCTGCTCTTAAGTAATACAGCACCCATGAGAGGGGCAGAGGTTTGTTTCTCTTATTTTAGTATGAATTTCCAAGATAAGTATGCTTTATTTGGTGTAAAGTTAAACTTTAAAAAAAAAAAATAAGGAGATGATTGACACATCTTCATACCATCAAGGTTATATCTGAATTCTGTGGTGCTAAGGCTTTGTGCCATCAATGTGTATCATCTGACTGTTGAAGATCATAACCTGCTGGATCTTCCTGTAGTGTAGGAAGGACAATGAAGAGAAGGATTTGGAAAGTTACATAGCGAAGGAGTTTAATTCCAAAATCTTTATTACCTCACAGAGCGATACCATACAGCACTGATTAAAAACAGAATCTACACAGAACACAGGAGACAGTTTGATGCAAAGTCCATTGTCAGTAAAGAGTTATCCTTGAAACTGTATTTTAAACTTTATTTCTGATATAATTGCAAAACTAAAAGTATCTATTTTTAATATACTTCCTCCCACCAAAGAAATCCCTCAAGAATGGGAAGTAGCGCCTGTTTATAGGTGAAATTAGTGCTGATTGCAGTAATGCTACATGCCAAACTGCTACATAAAGCTTGCTCGAGTCTCACAAATTGATAGCTAGTTGTCACTCAGTGGCCTTTGAAGATCTCTGAAGTGACACACAGCAGTATGGCAGGATAACCAAAGTATACTCAAATTTATTGGTATGAGAGATACAAAAAGAAGTAAATTATTCTCCACTATCTCTGACTTATAACATATCAGACAATAGTATGTAATTTTTATTACGAATAATTGATTGTGGGCCAATCAAGCTCTATTATGCTGTACTGGACACCACCATGTGTAAGAAACTCTGGAAAAGATTCTGGATAAAGGAATGCAAACAGACATAAAAAAGCAAAACAGAAAGAATGATGGGGCACATAGAAACAAGGTGAAACATGTACAGTAGTAATTTTTAGGAATCTGCTGGTCTGCCAGAGTTAGGAAGACAGAATGCCCCGCCACCTGCGTGGCATGAGCCAATGCACCTTTGTGGGTCACACTGAAAGCTTGAGGTAAAAAAATGGGCACTGGATGCTTCTGGTCTTTGTGATGCCCATGGTATTTTGTCAGTTTTTAACAAAAGAACTTCCATGATTTCACTGTGCATCTGCTGCTATCATGGGGCTAGGATTCCTGCTGGAGGGAAGCTTAAGGTGGTACAATGCTTAGCCATCTGCCAAGAGTTACCGCATGCCAGCTAAGGCAGCAGAACAAGCAGCAACCCACTGCAGTTTGTTGCTCAATATCTATGAGCAAGCTGAGCTCAGCAGTGGTTTATGTCATTTTGAGGTTTTGAGCTGCTGGGAGTCTGGGAAAGAGGCACTGCCTCTGCCACTGGGACAGTAACATCTGGTAGAGGCACCAGCATAGGTGCTGCTGTCTTCTGAAGAAGAGAGCTGGTCAGAGTTAGTTTATGGCATGTGTTTCTGGACCAGGGACTACCATCAGCTCTGTCACTTTGACAACCTGTCCTTCTGTTCTGTGAGACACTTGCTAGCAACAAACAGCCTTGTACTCCCTCTGCGTGAAGCAGGTAGGACCCTGTTCCTCCCAGCTGCAAGCCCAAATGACGCTCATTTAATTATTCTAGGCAGATCTTAAAACACTGACAATTTTAGAGGGAAAAATCAGCATGCAGTTGCTGTTATGGAGACAGGTCAATCTGCAGCTGAATTATTTCTCTTCCATGGAACATCTCAATTTCTTACAGCACAATACCTCCATCTGGGATAGGGACTGAGGGCAGCTCAGATTAACTAGGCTATTTTTGCCCTGGAAGCATCTGAACGTAGTTCATCTCCAGCGGCTGTGGTGGAAACAAAGAATCCTTTCGTTACCTGCAGAGCTTTTGCATACATGTCTTCTTGTGCCCGGCTCTCATTTAGAGTCAGGCTTCTTTATGTTGCCACAGCTACTCGCAGGGAACTTAAATTTCACTTGCAACCACTTTTAAGGAGGTTTTGTGCTGCCAGAGGGGCCCCAGACGTTAGCAGCAAGAGGACAAATGCTAAACGCGACCTTTGCAGCAGCTAATTTACAACAACCTCTCTGCCTTGGAGGAGACACCTGTGTGCCCATCCTTCCTGCACTGCTGAGTTAATAGCATCTACTCTAGCCTGACTGGGGAGCAGCAAGTAGCCTACAACCAGCCAGTTTTGCACCCTGCTCCATCAGTCAGCCGATGCCTTAAGCAGTGACTGAGGGCTACAGGGCAGAAGCTCCATTTGCCCTCTAGAACATTGTAATGAGAGAAGGCACTTTGTAGCTGTGCCTTATTAAAGAAAACCCCAGAGCAAGAGCAAGAGTTGCTCACCGGTAGCGTTTTGTTTGTTTGTTTGTCTGTTTGTTTTGTATGTTTGTTTATTTTTGCTCTTACTGAATAAAATACAGGAGCAGTCAGACAATCATAAAATCATTTAGGTTGGAAAAGACCCTTAGGAGGGTCATTGAGTTCAGGTGGAAACCTCAGAGTCCTCAGGAATCAAAGGCATCTTCTGAGCTGAATGCCCCATTGACACTACAGACTTTTGCATCCTCCCCATTTTGGTTCACCTTAAACTCTTTTCCAGCAAGGTAGCACAGCTTCCAACAGGGAAATGCAGCCTGCTGATTGAGACACTCTTGTTCAAAACCGAATCACCTGGGACAGTTGTCCCACTCCTAAGCAAACACTGCGACCCCTACACCTTGGAGAGGTCTAGGGGTATGGAAGGGGACGGTGCAACAGCTGCCACCACTGCTTTCAACATCAGCTGCTGGTTTTTGTGCTGCGTGTCCCATCAGTCTGGCGGGCTCAGGCAATGACGGCTGGAGGGAGCTCATCCCTTCCCATGGTCAGAAACACCTTCAGCTCCTGGATTTCGCCAGCTTTCAGCAGAAACAAAGTGCACAATCTCTTCAGCCCAGCCAAGAGAGGAGCACCCCGTGGCACAGAGCGATGCCCAGTGCATGAGCAGTTTTTCGTGTCAGACAGGTTAGACCCAGGCACTTTCAAGGCAGTGCCAGCCAGGGTGTCAGAGGTATCATTTTGGCTGCGGCTGGAATTTGAGTGCTGAAACCTATGTCTGTTTCCATTTGTGGGATAAGACGCAAACCCAGTCCCTGTTCCCTTTTGGCTAAGCGTGTATCAAAGCACTGTCTTGCGAGTAGTCAGACTTTTGTGTGAAATGGGTCCACAAAATATGAGTAGGTGGTAAACTGTGTGCCTAGGAACTAAAATGGTGAAAGTGCCCTGTAGGTACAGCTTAAAATGAGCTGCCCTCCCTCAGTACTTTCTGTATGCACATAATCAGGTATACTTCATTTTCTGTTACAAGATTTCCCTGGTTTAATTTTCTCTTTGCTGTTGAAACCTATTAAAAGAAAATGATGGCGCAAGCAACTAGAACTTAGAGGTGTAATGTTCAGTTGTTTCCATAATCACAAGAAAATAAAGTCCACTGGATCATGTAATAGAAAAATGAAGAAAATGTGAGCGCTCTCTCCAGCAGTATTTGCTTCATGAATATAAGACAGCGCTGATGACAATATTTCTTGTTGCTGGCACTTTATAATGTCATGGGGACTGCATTATGCACAATATAATTCTGGTGTGTGTTTTTTAATACACTTTTAATGAAGAAATGTAGATCTCATGGCTTTAAATGCATGCACCTTTCACTTGTAGATAGAAAGACGAGGGAGGAAATGGCTTTGGAAAAAAAAAAAAAAGAAGTAGCATCTTCTATGAGAAAGGGAGGAGAATAAAAGGATCTTTTGTGCAATAGGACATTTGGGGCTTCCATGTCCTTTTCCACCAGCCACACAGCTCTCTGTGTAACCAAGACAGTTTCAAAAGAAAAGACCTTCTAGCTCTGAAATCCACTTTCAAATACTTACCAGTGAGAACACATTCAGCATCTGTTGCTTTTCAAAAGGCAGTCTTAGAGATCTTTTCACCACCGTATTGTCCATTGGGTGTATTCCTGCCAAGCCAGGGCTTTCATGTGAGTGCGTATACCCATGGACATCTACATGCATAAGGTAGCTGCTTCTAATTTATTCCTTTCGGCTGATGTAAGGAGGAAACTGAAGCAAAAAAAAAATGCTTGCTGGAATGTCTTAATAAGGTTCAAAGGGATTTTGGTTATAAATGCTATTTTTAATGTAAAAAAAAAAATCTAGAACAAAAGTTGCTCTTTTTTAGTAGCTTCTTTGTCATTGCTACGAATTTTACCACAGGGGGTACATACGCAGAAGTGGAAAATTCATAGTACATTGCCCTCTCTGTTGGAACTGTTTTCTTTCATTACATAAATAACAGAAATGAACTGTTGAAAGACTGGGTGGGTAGAGAAGGCCATCTTTTTATTTTAATGTAATCCATTTTCCTTTTGTTCCTGTTATACATGAAACCTACTATGTAGGTTAAAATCTTTTCTGACTTTTTTTCCCAGAAATATCAATGACAAGTTGCTTTTTTTTCTGCCTTGGTCACCCCAGCTGTAGAATAAAGCTGAAGTCTGCTGCAATTCATATTCTGTAACATCTTATGCTAACTAATCCCAACCTCAAACAAAGCTAAAGAGAGAGAGAGAAGCAATGAGGTAAAATAATAAAACTAACACTTATGCAAATAGGAAAGAACATTCCCCAGTGGCTGGCAGGGTTAGCATCCAACTAATTTTTTCTCCTCCTTCTGTCCCCTTTTGCTTCCTTGCTTTATTAATCTTCTCATTTCTTTCAGAAATCCTAGACAGAGAAGCAAAGCACAAATAAGACTGTTCAGGCACACTAACTGTGTGCAAGAGATAAACCTCCTCATACGGGGATGCTTCCCTGTGCCCTGGTGCATTATGATACATGCTTGTCTCTGTTGGGAAACTCCTAGCTAGAAGGATATTTTGGTAAAAATAAATGTGTGTTACGATCAACCCCAACCATATCTGTGAGTCCTCCCTGGGAAGTAAAAATGAAATGTCTATATTTACTATGTTTTTTCTCTTTTACAGACCCAAGCGGCTCTGCAGGTGAAATCACAAAGGGCCACGCTTGAGTGGACAGCACAAGCCTAGGAGACCAGGCTGGTGTGCTCAGACCTCAGGCAGACTCCTCAACACCCTGTCTTCAGGGTAATCCCCTTCTGATCATCTCCTTCCTTCCTCTACTCTTTATGTAGGGATTTAGGGGTGTTTAGGTAGCTAAATGAACACTCAGGCAATAAAATTCAAATAAAAAAGCTTTCTACACTGAGATTGTTTCCTCTTGCAAATCTACCCAAGGCACTACATCTGCAATCTGGTGCAATATATCTTACTTGAATAAAATAAGTGGTGGCACCCTGTGTGGATGAAAGGCCACCTTTTTTAAAGATGGGAGAAACCTGGATACCAGAGTTTAAATAACTCAATTCATAGCATAAATGACTTACGATTTGAATTCTGAGTACTCCCATTCAAACCAGACAATTTAAAGAAAAAAATAGTGCATGTGGTGCACAGTGCATGATGTCCCAATCACAGTTCTTGGCACTGCATTGTAGCACTTAAAAAATAATTGGAACAGGTCTCTATTGCATAGTTCTGCTCAGTCCTAACGTGTTACACCCATTATAGCTGACAGACATGCGAACTAATGGTGAACTGAAGAAGCATGTGGACAGAAGAGTCCTTTGCCTTGCAATTTTTGGGAACCCAGCACACCCTGCTTCTCCTGTCTTGCAAATAACAGGCAAGAAGTTTTCAAGCATAATGGACTTAAAATGCCAGGGGTAATCAAGGGTGAGACTGTGAATGCAAATGAACTGTTTTGATAAGTGCAATCTAAATACCAAAGCCAAATTACAGCTTCCCTCTCACTGCAGTTCTGCAGTGTGAGGCAAGAGCAGCACAAAATCCAGGGACCTCCACATCTTCTCACTGCAGTTGGTGCACAGGAATGCTTTGAAACCTAGGAGGGCAATGGGGTGCCATTAGGTATGGTTATCCAAGAAAGAAGGGAAAGCTAGGATAAAAGTGCAGGACAGTTGAACTGAAAAGAAAAAGAACCAAAAATCCACTTCTTGATGTTTTCTTTAATTATGGGTTCTGTCTTCGCAAAATAACATGTACCATACCTTTTACTGCATGGAAGACACCTTCCATCTGGACAACAAATAGGTGGTCCCAAATCCTGTGAGAGGTGGTCTGCTACAGAAGCAGGCTGTCCAGTCCTGCGTGATGTGTTCCAGCTGTTCCCCAGCAGCTGCCTCTTTCTTTTTGGCATCACTGAGTTACTCAAGCTCTGCTCTGGAGACTGTCTTCTCCCCTACTATCACTTTGAAATTACTAATATCTTATTTTGCTTTAGAAAGACAGTCTTTCACAAAAGCAAAGATGGAGACTTTTAAATTATTCAACCACTCTATGCAAATGGTAACTAATTTTTGCTGTGCCCTGGTGAGGTATGCAATTACATGTTATCCTTTCTGACAGGCAGAGACATTAAGTTTGAATCACTGGCTTCAGACCAGAGGAGAACTTCGAACTAAATCTTCCTGGGCTCAGGTGAATTTTGGATAAAGCTCTAGTTTATTCAGAATGAAGTTTTTAATTTTCCATTTTTGTCTCATCAAGAAACCAGGCTTAGAAGAATATCCCTTGGCTGAGCTGCTTGGATATGTTCATAAATGATTCACCTCAACCTTTCACAGTCAAAAATGACACTGAGAGTACCATGGAATTAAATTTTTGGGGGTAGATGAGTCACCTGGCTTTCGTTGCAATCAATGACAAAAGCCAATTCTGTTACTCACCTGAATTTTATCAGCGTTGCCTGAAATGCTATCGCTACATCCTCTGTGAGTGATCTGGCTGGATTGGTCCAGCTATCTTTTTGGTTTAGAGTCTTGTTGTAGACAAGGCAGTGTGGTTTTGGTATGTTAGAGCTGTGTAAACCTGGAGTAATCAACGCCCATGTTAAGTGCAGGCCCTCAGTAATCCAAAATTGGCTTGTGGTCTGAAACAGGTTTTGTATCTCTTCCAAAATCTGCCACCTACAATAGCTCAATTATCTATCTTATGACTCACTGAGCTCTTATGGCAGTGAGCTCTCATCCTAATTAAGGGAACAACAACCTGAACTCTTTCCTTGCATAGATTTCCTGTCCCCTTTCCATCTTCTTTCTGCCATTCCTTAACTTACTTCCCTTTGACCCACCCTACCTGTGCCCACGCTAACCTTCCCTACTCATCACATTTGCATGCTCACCATCACTCTGAACCCCTCCTGCATGATTTAAAGTGACCAGAAGGCCGCACTAGTGCCTCAGGGGCAGCGACACAGGGGTTACGCAGCAGCACTATGAAAAAAAACATCCTTTCTTCTCCATCATGACATCTTGCTAAACTGCTGATCTTTAGACCATAGGTGGGCTCTCACTGGAAATGTCAAATAGTACTCACTGATAAAGGCCAACAGCCATGCTATTTGATCTCTGAGTACCCTGGGATAGCCCGATTCACCCTGAGCACAGCCTACTCTGACACCTAATTACCACTACAGACATAATCTTTAGCTTCAAAATAAAGCAAGAATCCTGAAAAGAAAAAGAATCCTGAAAAAATAAGGGAACTTCTGTAACCTCTCCTGCACTGTACAAAACCTTGGTCCTGAAAACTACTCCCAGCCCCATCCTCACAAGAACTCCAGCACTATAAAAGTCTTGAATATTTCTGAAACAACTTTTTAACGTTTCTTGACAGGAACTTACACTTTTTACATGCTTTGAACACTCATTTTTGAAAAAACAGTATTTCCTAATGAAGAAATGCACAGACTGACAGCAAATCTTTGCCTCAAACATCCTGTGAAGTATCTCTTTATCGTTATTTTTTAGAGATGAAGAATATGAGGCACAGAAAGATGAAGTTATTTGACAAAATTCACTCAAAGTCTACTACGACAAATGAGAACTGAACCGAGAACTGTGATATCCTTCTGCTTTTCTGATGTGCTGTTCTCTAAGCCGCTCAGTAAATATGCTATAGTTCTGCTTGCTTATTTTAAATACAGTGTTTAGAAAGCAGAAATCAATTCTTCTATGCATACATGCCTGTACAGGCAGCTATGATATGTGTCTTCTTAGACTTTACTTCCACATTAATACACATAGAAAACTGCCATCTGCTAAATGGTCAGGTATGGAACCGTGGTTTCTGTGGCAACAGTGGGTAGAGTTTATGTTCACAGTCAGTGTACAGTGAGACATGCTCTTGGTCTAGCATCCTTCATCCTAGCTCTCTAAAACAGAGGATGGAGACTTCCACGCCAGTATGGCAAGACTTTTCCTCCTATTCTGAAAATGCAAACGTAAGTACCATTTTAGACGACAGTCTTAGCAAACGGATCTAAGACATAATTTTTTTTTGTTTTCAGTTCCCATTGTCCAACTGGGATCAAGGATCTGCCTGTGACGTAACTACCAACAAGTTATTACAGTTAAATATTAATTTTCAAATTCAACACATCATGTGGGTCATTATAACAATTCCGGGCTTTAGGAGCACATCGAAGAGAGGACCTCAAGAAAGGCCCCACATAGGACAACTGAACTCATTTATCTGGTGTTGCTGGAACAACCTCAACACATTTGCTGATTTAATAAACACTCTTCGCTCCTGCTGTCTGGATTCAGTGTTCTCTACAGGTGCTATTTACCTCTGAAAGGCATGATGACTACCAATTAGACTCAGGGAGAGGCACATTTTTCAGTAATAGATCAGTGTTCGAATGTGTCAGCAACTCATTTTGCCTCATTCCATATTTAAGTCTGGTAACGCTAACACTGAAAACAAAGGTTCAGTTTAATAAATTTAGAGGACTTAGCTAAGACAAGTAAGAGCGTATCAACCAAATGCATCGTTGCCACTCCAGCCTCGTTAGCTCTTGGAAGGTGTTTGTCCCCAGTACTGCAGGTTTTTTCCAGTAACGAGTTTACCCATCCTGTTTACAAATGCATTCTCTCACATGTGCTGCCAATACCTGGGCATCTCTGTGAGCATGCGCTTGCTGCAAGATCTCTCTCTGGACATGTGTTCCAGGGCCACATGTGGAACCAGGAGCATCAGCTGTGAGAAATGATTGCAGAGTCATCATTCTCATTACCAATGACTTTCATCCGGACCAGAGGAGAAATAGAAAGCAGCACATAAAATTGCTGTGAGCAATGAGGAGCAGCAAAATCTAAAATATCTGAAGTATTGTGAAAAAGACAGTAATCTTATTTCAAGCACATTTGTAGAAAAGATAGTTACGCTGTGCAGGTTTGATAGGTCTGGCCTTGTGCAGTGGCATACCAGAAGAACATGGTGTTGCTGTGGCTTCAGCCATTTACATAGATCTAACTTGGCCCAGGCCAGAAAATTTATTTGTTTATAAAATTGTAAGTTTGAAACTTTCCATTCTGAACAGAGCAAAAAGAAAATCGTTTTGCTTAGAAAAGAGAACACAGGTAAGAGAGTACGAGCATCTCCACTTGAGTACAAACAAGAACCTGAAAATTACTCTGTGCACAGAAAACAGCTGAATGTGATGGTAACATAAATAAGTCTGGCTGTGCTCCCCATGACTCAAGTAGCTTCTTGGACAATCTGATTTATGAGGAAACATCTTTCTCTCCCAAAAGGAACTATCCTATTTTATATATTTTGCCAAGTATTTACCAGTCTGAAAAAAAATTTAAAAAAAAGAGTTAAGAATTTCAGTTTGAGTCTTCTACATCTCAGGAGAATGCTTTAATCCTTGAGTAGCGGTCAGTGTGAATCTCTGTCTCTTTTGTCCCCTGGAACCTATTCTGAGCTTAGGAAGCCTTCTGGATCAATATAGCAAGTTAAATGAACCTTTCCATGGAAAGTTTCTGTTTCACCTAACCAAAAGATTTTCTTGGGAAAGACTTAAAAAATAACTCCTTACCAGTATTACTTCATATATGCTGCATGAGAATGACATCTACTTTGGCAGCCTATTTTCATAGATATATTTGGATAGACCACAAAAGGGCAAACAGGTTTTTTTTTTCCAATTGCTTTTTCTGATTCTGCTTAGACACAATACACAAGGCGTGCCTGAGAAATTCCTTGTGCTCTATTTCCCCGCTGAAGAGATTTGTTTTTTCCAACTCTGAGCTGCTCCTGAAAGGAGATGAGTAATCAAACCCGGAAAATACTGAAATGCTGGCCTTAACAAACAAAAAAAAACCCCTTCTAGTAACATAGAAGAGATCTAAATATCAGAAAATGTCTCAAAAGAAGTATGTAGTGTCTTGATGAGTCCACCTGACTTAGCATGGAATTGGAAAAGGATGACCAGAAAGCAGAGTCCCATCACTCTGTCACGAATGGCCCTACTGTTTTATGAGCTTTGATTTACAGTGGTTTTGTAGCATCTTCCAAACACTGCATGGGACGCCTTCTAACACACAAACAAAAGTGAGACCTACATAATTGTGATGGTGATCTTGAGCTGGCATTTGTCGATAAAATGTAGGATTCACAAAAAAAAAAAAAAAGATGATTTCCAGATACCATCACAAAAACCTAGTTTTTCTTCCTATTTATGTTCTTAATTGTGCCCAAAAGAAGGCTCCAACATCAAGTGTGTGTCACCGGGGATAATAGCTGGTGAATACAGAGAATAAAAGACAGGAGAAAGGAGGGAGGAATGTAACTGTGAAAAGTATAGAATTGTTTGAGAAATCAAAGCATAAGTAGCCTAAGAAGAATAATATAAGTAGTAAAGAACTGCAGAAATACAGAAAGAAGGCTTTGAAGTAATCTTTAAAATCCTCTTTGTCTGAAGCAGATAAAGTGCTTGAAGAGGGTATTCCACAGTATGTCTGCAAGTTCTTGGTCTCAAATCTCAGGAGCAGAAGGAAGGCATGTTCCTCACATATGGAATGGATATAACTGAAGTGAATGAAGTGAATAAGGACCAGCCACTTGGCCATGTGAGGGACTGCTGGTTAAGCAACAAAATAATTGAAAATAGCCTGTTCGCCACCTATGCAGGAATAGAAGGTAGGATTGCTTCTCATACAGAAGTCAAGGCTCAGACATTACAACTCTGCAGCAGTGGCAAAAGATGCATAATTAGAATGTACTTGTAGAAAACACTATTAACAATTGCCAACTGTTTCAAAGCCTTCTCTCTCCCCTTCTCTTTCATAAATGTTTCCTAATTAGACTACTTTTCAAATGTGGTTACTAGTTAATGAGAACCTTCAAAAGACAAGAGGGCTAAATTGACAAATATTGTAAAAAAAAAACAAAACTTTTTTTTTTTCTTTTTAATCCTTTGTGCCAAGCAAACTGATGTTTTCCCTACTTTCATAACTTATTTTAGAGAAGTTATTTGTCTCAGAGTATCTGCAGACAAACAAGAAGACAGAGTTTGGTGTAAACACACCCACACCCAGCCAAGTTTTCATTCTCATCTGCTCAGCATGGGTATATTAGTGCAGGAAAATAAGCAAAGCTTACAGTAGCCGGAGTTCATAACAGAGCTGTAAGTATTTATCACTCGTCCCTTTAAGCACATTTTCCCAATAATGCAAATCCGCAGCCACCTACCAACCTTGTATTCCCTGGCACACATTTTTACGAAAAATGACATTTACAGTGCTCTTGCTGCCCGTTTATGAATTGCTCAAGCTTCTTTAAGCAGGTATGCATTGGAGCTTTACTGACTAAAGCACACAGCACAGTGAAGAGAAGCTTTTTCCTGTGGAGACTTTTTGATCAAAGGAAGCCCAAGAGGTGTAATGCTGGGGTGCACAGAGCAAGTGGATTTATAAGAACTGGAGGGGGGAAAATAAAGGTAAGGTACATGGCAGGAGTTAATTTTCAGGGAGGGCACTGCCAATGAAAGGAGCAGGCAGGGAAGAGCAGGGCATCAGTGAGAAGGTAGAAAAGCCTGGAACAAATACGGTGACCTAGCAAGGTAAAGGAGAAGATAAGAACGGAAACCAAATGGAATGCTTTGAAGTTACACTGAATGTTAGACAGAAAAAGGGAAACTAGTTTGTGAGCCTAAAATGACCTACAAAGTGAAAGGGAAAAGTCAGTGATGGAAAAGGAAAGAAATCCTTGATGCAGCTGAAATGTCTGAGGGATAAAGAAGAGAAGCCAGGAGAGAGAAACTGCAGGTTACAAAAACACAGGTTTACCCATGTTTCTCTGAGTGTATCCTTTTCTTTCTTCTTCCTAAAAACTCTGTCTAGATGTGGAGGGCTCTGACATTACTGCCACTATAATAATTGGGATAGAACCCGAAGAACGTCACAGAGTGCAAATGTCTTGCTATCTGTTCTGAGTGGTGGGGCACAATGATTAGGATTCTTTGGGGAACTCCAAATTTTGGCTCGTTAGCTTGGCTTGCACAGGCAGGCGGTTGAGCATGAGAGAAATTATGATGGCAAAATACAGGAAGGGAAAAAGTCACAGCACATCACTTTTCAGGGGGATTGTTAGTCATAAGGTAAGACAAATACTGTTTGTCAACTTGACACTTTTCTATGCTTTCCTACATATACATGTATACATAGATATATAGATAATCTTTCAAATGCTTAGTTATAATTCAACAATTCATTAGAAAGTTTCTTCCCTGGTACTTTGCATGTTTTATTCCCAAGAAAAGAGAAAAGAGGTGGAAACAAAATTGTTCTCAATACAAATCAGATCAGCCCCTTCAGTTTCTTTGTTATGGTAATTGGTAATTATAGGAAAAAAAAAATCTTAATTTAAGATGAAGATTGTTCCAAGTACCTTCCCTGAACATGATCTGTCAGCAGCCCACCTTTGGATGACACCCATGCTGGAGGTTAGAACAGGTCACACAAACTCTCTGAGCAGCCACCAGCCACAAATCTCTGCTCCCCATTCCCCCAGCACCTGGGAAACAACCGCAGCAGTACTGAGACCTGGACAATTGACATGGGATCCAACGGGAGGCAGCTCTTTGACGTACTCTGTTTTCCCCCCTATTTAGCCCAGTGGACTGAAAAGTACACGGCACCAGTGAAGCCGTCGGGAAAGCTTTGGGCCATAATCAGAAGCTTACAGAGGGTTAACCCTCTCAGGGAAGAATTGATGGAGGATCTGGAGGATGACTATGGCTGCAGGCAGCTGGTGCAGGGTCACTGCACGCTTGCCCCCATGAACAGGACCTTCAGAGCAAAAACCTACCCAGCTTCGTGCCCACCTGCTGCACTTCAGCAGGGCTCTCCCTGAGTGCTGTCCTCCAAAGCCAGCTTCTCTACATGTCCCTGAAAGGTACTTAATTTCTAGCTGGAGACCTGGTACATTTCTGACCGGCGTTAGACAATGGCACTTGCACTAACTACCAAAATCAGAGCTGGATTTTGTAACTAGTTTCTGCTTTCATCCCTGCTTGAACTCTTGGTTGGAGCTACAAGGTTCATTGTGGACTTCCCACCGCTGCTCTTGACACTCCCCCAGCCTGCTGGTGAGCGTTCTCGGCAGCCTGTGGGAAGCTTAACTCCCAGCAATGTGAGGGAACTGCTCGGACTGGTACCCAGGGAGATCCGTGGCACTGGGGAGGGCAAGGGGAAAGGGATAAGGTCTGACGGAGGGCTGCTAGAGCTATTTCCCCAGCTGTTTAATGATCTGGTTGCCTTCCTGACCAGGTCTCCTTGCCTACAAACGTGCACATGTGTGTGTCTGCACATGTAGAGACGCACACAGGCATGGAGCAGACTTTTCCAAGTTTGGATTAGAGGGCTGCTATTTAAAATGTGAATTTTTTTTTTTCTGAAGCAAACAGGTGACACCCATGACAGAGAGCTTAGATTTAAATAAATTAGACATAAGCCTAATATCATGCACTTTTCAGAGAAGAACCAAGTATTTCTAAAACAGTTCTGGAAAAGGGGAAGATATTCATACTTCGGGAAAGTTATTTGCTAACACTGCTGAAAGAAATTGTAATTTGATTCAAGGATAGCCTTGTCTCTTTGTTTCCTTCTGAATGCTTTTGGAAGCTTGCTTTCTAATCTTCACAAGATACATCTGCTTATGTATGCCCGTTTTATACTGTTGTGCTCTTGTTTTTTTTTTCTGAACTGTTATAAAAAAAAAAAGGAAACAAAGAAAAACCCACTGACGTGAAAGAAATTTCCAGCTGAATTTGGATGCTTGGCAGTTTGTATAGTGGTGCTGAAATAAAAATGCAGCCTCTCAGAAAATATAAAACAGGCATTCCTGTGCACTCTATGATACAGTGCAAACAAATCTGCCAACATGTAATAAATGAATAATGTCGGTGGCTACTGAACCTGGAACAAATACATTTCACTCTTAACCAGGGGATGTGTGAGCTCAGATGCAGTCACAGATTCCACAGTACCATTTTATAGAACATTGTATTTGTCCATAAAACCTTTAAATGTACGGACAGAAGGAACTGACTGTGTATATTCAGTAAAAAACACCGAGCAATCATGCCACACCAACAGGAGATGTTACTGTCTGGAATGGAGCAAACTCAAGGTGGAACCTTGCTTCCATTAAGAGGCTAAGCAGTATTCTATATAGATAACGTGAGAAAAGCTAACAAAATCTGAACTTATCTGGACTTTCCAGTGTGCAGCAAACAATTATTTGCCATTTACTGGTAATTTCTCAGTTCAAATGGAGTTAAACCTGAAATGCAGTGGTATTATCAGCAAAGCTTTTCAATCCGGTTTTGCTTTATGAGATTTTTAAAGAGATGTTTTGGTGTTCCTATTAATTCTTTCCTTTATCGTAAAACCAGTTACAGGATTGCACTCTCGCTATAGATTTTATATGTGCTGTGTTTGTGTAATATGTTGTGTCAGAACTAAAGTAATGATTTGTGGTAAGTGAACTCATGTGGGAACTCCTCAGAGCCTGCACTGCCCATGAAAATGTAGCTACTACATTAAAAATAATGTTTACCTCACCAAATCATAGTTTTAAACTCTGAGTCACGTGCTCCCTGTTTTTTTTGGCTTTTGGCCGTTTGAGCCCCAGATGAGAGCTGCCACCACCAGCATCCTGGCTCCCCAAGAGCTGACTCACTTGGCATTGAACTACAAAGACTTTCTCTGGAGCCAAGGCAGCTACTGTGAATGGGGAGCTACCAACAAGAACGGCCGTATTTTCCACAAAAATAAACATCAGGTCTTTCAGCTGCAGTTAGGCAACAAGGAGGGGCCTGTGACAAAATCTCCAACCAAGAGTTTTCCTTGGGAGCCTGATTTTCATGACCATAGCCCCTCCCTGCATCAGGGGTTGCACCTGGTGCCCTGTCATTTCTGTATTGGTTTGAAATACCAAGAGCTCAGCCTGCTTTGAAGGGACAAGTATCAGCTTGTCTCTTAGGTGTCCTGTTGGGAAATACCAGTGCCTTCTAATAGCCACAGGCAAGTACCTTCACCCCAGCTTAGTAATGTAGAAACACAAGTGCTGCTACCTTCACCACCCTCTGTCAGCATTTTCTGAGTTCTTCTCCAGGTCCTCAGTCCATCTGCTGGACAGGCCAAAACCTTACTGGCCCCATTGGCTCCATGACTCTATAGGGGCTCTGATCCCCATGCAGCAGCCCATTAATACTGAAGCTGTTATTACCTCCCAGCCACCGCTCACATCTCCTTGTTTGATCAGGCCAGGCTGAAAACCAACAACCATTCAGCCGTTTCCTCGGGAGCTGTTCCTTATCCCTGCTGAGGCAGCACTCTGGGAGGAGTTGGGCAGCCAGCTCCAGAGGAGCCATCTCACCCATCCTATTTTATCTGCTGCTGATAGTATTGAGTCTGCTTCTCTCTGCCCAAGTGACTTAAAAACTCACCGGTGCTGGGTGGCAGAGCACAGCACCGACTCCTCACAGACACGAAAGGTGCCTTGTGGATTCCCGTGGAAGTTTATGCCCTTTTTCTCAGTGTGCTCATCCTCCTTGGTGTTTCCTGATGCACAGCTGCTTCCCCATTCCATACAAAGTCCAGCGTAACCCATTCCTGTTGGATGGCTCTCCCACACTATTAGTGAACAGAGCGGGGCCATCCAAGGACAGAACTGCAGCCATAGCTGTCCCCACGTTAAGCATGAGGGCATCTAGCATGAAAACTTGTATAGCGTAGCTTACTTTTCATTTTGTTTGCAGCTCTATAGCGTTACCACTTGCCTGAACTGTCCCACACGTGTCCAGTCACCAACTCTGAGCAGCATTTAGAGAATCTGGACACACCATCCAGTGACACTTGGCAAACTGATTGGAGCAGCAGCAGCTGCTGTGACCTGCCTGCAGAGGTGCAGAAACACTGGGCAGGGACACTCTGCCCATGCTGATCAGCTTACAGGGATGCTCACAGCAGATCTGATACTGGCAGGCAGATCAGATGTACAGCATGTGCCCTGCACTGCCTGCATCTACAGTTGAGCTAAGACACTTGAAATGTATTCAGGCCACAGCTCATGCGGCGCATCGCATGTGCCCTTGCGTTTCTCTCCAGGACTTCCTGGCTGGTCTTATGGGAATGCTACTTCTGCGCCCTAGCTCTCTAGAGTTGCTTGTTGGAACACACTGGCTTCAGTTCTGGCAGGCTTTGGCCATGGATATCTATGCAAAGTTTTATGGTATTTTTAAGGTATAAATAAATGCAGTGCATTAAGTCACTACTTCTATAGACTCTAACATTTGGTGCAAAATCACAGTCACACTTAGAATCATAGAATGGTTAGGGTTGGAAGGGACCTTCAAAGGTCATCTAGTCCAACCCCCCTGCAAGGAGCGGGACATCTTCAACCAGATCAGGATGCTCAGAGCCCCATCCAACCTGGCCTTGAATGTTTCCAGGGATGGGGCATCCACCACTTCTCTGGGCAACCTGTTCCAGTGTTCTACCACCCTCATTGTAAAAAATGTCCTCCTTCTATCTAGTCTAAATCTGCCCTCTTTTAGTTTAAAACCATTACCCTTCGTCCTATCACAACATGGCCTGCTAAAGTTTTTCCCTGTCTTTCTTATAAGCCCCCTTTAGGTATTGGAAGGCCACTATCAGGTCTCCCTGGAGCCTCCTCTTTTCCAGGCTGAACAGCCCCAACTCTCTCAGCCTGTCCTCATAGGAGAGGTGTTCCAGAACTCTGACTCTCCCTGTGGCCCTCCTCTGGACTTACTCCAACAGGTCCATGTCCTTCCAGATAAATCAGGACCATTTATTCCAAACTACACAAATATAACTGAGAACAGTGATTGGGGCAGCTGGGAGGGCTTATCTGGCTGTATATCAAAGCCAGTTTACAAGTCAATAAATAGAGGCATATTCCTTACAGTTGTATCCAAAGGCTGCACAGAAAGAGGTGAGTGTACTTTTGCAGATCATAAAGCTTTCTAACATTATTGAAGAAGGATAACACTGAAATTGCTTCCACTACCCTTAATGAAGATGTAGTGCAATGAATGACAGAGAAAAGCCACTGCCTTTGCTCAGAGACAACTTACACTTTCTAAGTGGCTCCTGAACACCTCAAGTCAACAAACTTACGCCAATGAGAGCAGAGTCAATAAAGATAATTGTATTTGTTTAGCTCAGGAGACTGGAAGTAAAGTTGAACAATGCAATAGCAGACCTTGCTGGGAACCTGAACTTCTTTTCCAAGGAGAGACATTGGAGGGGAAAATCCTTCTAAATTGAAACCAAGAGACAATTTTTTTTCAAATTTTACACTACCTAAAACTTCTGGGAAATGTTGACTTGGTACTTAATTTTCTCACGAGTCATGTTTGAGCATTTCATTTCAACAAGATAAAATCCTTTGTTTTTATTTACCTTAGTGGTTAGTTTCATTTAGAGATATACCATACAAAATGTAACATAAATTCCCATAAAACATTCAGTGGGAATATCTTCTGCTTAAAATTTTTGACCTGTTGGAAAAAGTGTCTACATAAGAAATCATTAAATCTTTCATGTGTGCAACAGAGATACGCTTTCTGGGTAGTTTATAGTCAGAAATGAATCCTGCACTCGTGAGACTGCAGTTTGGAGGGTTAAATTATTTGCCTGCTGGAGAACATCCTGGGAGGGAATAGGAAAGACTTATTGCAATACCCTCTGTCCTCTTAAGTTTTCATCAGCTTCCTTGGTCTGTCTTGCTTTCATTTTTTCTTTAATGAGCACTGGGAGAAATGGTCTGTTAGGAAATATCACCAAGATACAGAAGGGTACTATCAAATGAGAGAGTAGCTGTTATGAATAGGTTTTAGCAAGAAAGGTTCAAGTTCTACTTTCACTCTTCCCATACCTTAAAACCCTTAGAAACTTCTCAGCACTACCATTGGGACTGAAAAATAACTTTATTCCTGTGAGATGAATGAGGCCAGGCTAAACATGGGACTGTCATATCGCAATACGTAAGAAACGGCTAAAAAGGCCACCAAAAGCATTCCTGCCACACAGCTTGCCGAATCTGGGTGTCTCCTAGAAGGCCAGCACTGGCTAGGTGCATCAGAAAACACCTCAGCAGAGGTGTTTGCTATGCAGAATTTGCTGTATTTCACAAATATTTGATTTAAAGTGTTATTTCTCACAATATGTAATAATACAGTATTTTACTTTATAAAAATACATTCTATATTTTATTGTATTTGTATTTCTTTATACAAACATATACAAACATATTTGTGTGTGTGTGTTTACACAAATTAAATTTCGAGCAGTGTTGACAATAATTTTTTGGATTTTACCTTTCATTCCTTTAATTCTAGATTCATGCATCTCTTGGGATTTTCTCAAGTTTACCTTGAGCTAGCTGCCTAACATGGGGGTGTGATGAGATTTTCTCAGCTCTCCCACCTGGTCTTCAGCAGCTACTCCAGGGAAGCAGAGCTCCCAGGGACCTGCCAGTGCTTTACAGACCCCTCTGCAACCTGAGGGTGCCTGAAATGGCACTAGACGTGTAAACGAATGAATCCCAATTTGCACCTCTTCACTGAGGTGCAAAATAATGGGAAGGGAAATAACAGGAGAAGGAAAGAAGCGTGAAATGCTGAGATGGAAATTCAGGTCTCTAGCTGCTGCCCACATATCACTGCTTTTGCAGCCTTGCAGTTGCTTCGTAAGCGCTGCTGCAGGATGGCTTTGCTTTTTTTTTCTGTTCTTACACTGCTGTTAGAGCTGCCTGTCAGGAGCTGCAGCCCTGCTGTTTGCTGATTGAGTGTGCTTGCGTGGCGTCAGGGTTAGTGAGGCTCCCCATGGGAATGGCTTCTAGGTATTCCTGGTTCATTTCTTAGCCTGGTTTCTCTCCATGCTACAGACACTGAGATCCAGGTGCTGGAGCGGGGCTGGGATTACATACAGCGAATCCCTGCAATCCATGCACAGCAGGATTTAGGATGCTTAGAAGCAAAGAGCCTCGCCTCTCCAGCTCACCAGCTGCAGCATGTCGCCTGGGCTGGAAACAGTGCTCTGGTTGCCCAGGGCCCACCACGCAGGATGACTCCCCAATCCAACCCATCTCCTGCACCTTGCTTTTTTACTTCTTTCTCTCTTCCTAGTTGCTACTCAGGATGAAGTTGCATTTTATTCACTTAATTTGAGAAAGCCTAATCCTTTGAAAATACTTTTGTGCCAGAACTGCATGCCCATTTTGGGGAGCGAGTTAGCACTGGCTTATGCAGAAAGGACCTCCCAGACAATTTTGGGAACAGAAATGCAGGTGCATGAGTCACAGTTCTTGTGACTCCAATGCTGCCTCTTGTCCCATCTCCTGTGTCCAGAGATGAGGCATCCCAGTGATGCTGGTGCTCCTTCCCAAACAAGAAAATGCATCTTAGCCTCCTTAGATGGGGATTGTTCTGTGCCCTGAAACATGAAACCTTAAATTTATCCTACAGCCACATTTTACTTCTGTGAACAGTTGAGCCCTCTTCCATGTTTTTTAAACCAGGAAAAAAAAAGGAGAATTATTAGAAGTAAAATATGTTATTAAATGGGAGCTGGCATGTGTCAGGCTTATTGATGGGAACTTGCATAAAATGTGATATTACTTCATTCCTACCTTAATTGAAGATATTTTCAGCCTAAGTGATGTGTAACTGCTCAGTGATTTAGCTCCCTTTTATGAATAATTACATTACATATATTCTCTCTGGATATTTCCATTGATACATAGGATGAGTGTCTCTCTCAGAATAGCCTGTAAAGGGGTCAGGCAGATCTCACTTTATTGAATCCCTTTGAAAACAGCATATTTTGCCTTCTTAAAGTCAATGGTTAAATTAATAAACACAATGAGAAACCTTTCGAATGAGAGGAACATTCCCTCCGCTTATGATCTAATTCCCTGGACACCCACTTACTAAAGATTTGACAGGAGTAACACGAAGCTACAGCATTCACTATGCGGTTCATTTTTTATCAAACAAGACAGAAAGAATGAAGCCTTGTCTGTGTTTGAAAGCTGTATCGTGTTTCTGCCATTTCTTTAGGCAGTCTTACAGAAACCTTTCAGTTCTCCCTTTCTCATCTTCCGCAGGCTAATGTACTAGCAATAGCTTTTCAGTGATTAACAAAATGCTGGTGATTTTTGCATGAAGCAGAGGAAGAATCTCATTCTTACCTGTGTGCTCATGAAATAACCAAGTTCAAACTGTGATGAAAACAGAAATAATTACCAACACTTCAGCAAATAAAGGAATCTTCAAGAGCTATATTTAATATTAAACACCACACAGAAAATTTCCCAGGCAACAGGCCAAGCTGAGATTAACTGGATCTTTTTTTAAGAGGTGTTTGTAATGTAAATTTAAAACCAAACAGTAAAAAACACTTTGACAAACCTTTACATTATTGCCACAATCTGCATCTAAACCCAATAAAATAATAGACAGGAAGGCTGCCAGCATCCAAGACAGGGGTATGCAAATGTCCTATTCTGCAGCTCGCTGATAGCAGCTGGAGAGCTGAATTTAAAAGCACCACTTCAAAGCATTTCTAGGAAATAATGGAACACTTAATGATTTTAAAGTTCTGTGATAGCTCTAATGCCAAATTGTTGTTTAAATTAATTTATTTAACTGTTGATCAACATGTGTGTCTGGAAGATGCTTCTCTGTACATGCGTGTACAGTGAGGACTAAAAGAAGAAATGCGGTGGGGCACGGGGCTTGTCCCAGGGCACCAGGGCAAGCTGGGTATGTGGTTGACTCTGCATGAGGTGAAAAGTCTTCCTTTCAGACTGCAGAGTTACTTTGATATCGTTTATTTGGTGCCAACTGCCTCTGATTCCAGAGCGATCTCGGAGGGTGTCTTTCTTCAAAAGGCAACAAAAGACCCAGACTACAGCAAAGAAGAAATGGCTTTTGCTTAAAGAATTGCTGGGTAACTTTGGTGTTTCACTGCCAGCTAAGTTGGCTCCTGGCAGTTTGGGGGAGAGAAGACAGGGAAGTCAACTGGCAATGCCAGGATGGGGCAAATACAGGGACTTCCATCTCTGTTCCTCAGGTGTGGGGCAGAAGAGGCTTCCTGCAGAGCTGGTGCTGGTGGCAGGGGTCCCAGGGGGAACCCTGCTTGGGCAAAGGGTGTGAGGGTGTGCATGGGGAGGGTTATCCAACAGATAAAGATCCACAGTAACTTCCACAGCGTTCTCTAACAAATTGCCTCTCGCATAGTTTTGGGGTCATTTTCCCTCCCAGAGCAGTTACGCTATTGCTTCCCTTTGCCCACCCTCTGCCTCTGGTTATTTAGATCAAAAAGTCTGCAGTACTTGAGCTGTGCCTCTGTAGGTGAACCCAATGGGCTTAACACAGCTTTACTCTGAAGTCAGCTAGCTCCTGTTTAAAGTGAGAAATAATAATTTGAGGACAGAGATAAGATGGGTAAGAGAAAGCAATCAATCCCAAACTCTAGTCCCACAGTGCAGAAACCCCCCATTAAAACTGCAGTTGTGTTTTCTCAGTGTATTGATGCTGTCGGTGAGGATTTACAAAATTTATGAGGATTCTTGACAGGGAAGTGAGGGAGATATGACAGAAGCCTTCATACACAGAAAAGGTGTGAGAAAGATGCATAGGAAATTATAATTCACAATTTCTCACAGAGTGCTAAGGGGCACCCATTGAAATGATAGGGCAGACCATTTAAAACAAAAAAAAAGCAATGCTGCTTCTCACCACCTGGAATTGAAATGTGGCCTTCATCACCATGGTATATGTACCTTCATTACATGAGGTGAAGATTACCATGTGCTCCCCTTGTTTCTGCTCACTTCTCATGTCATAAGGGAACTTCATTTGCACCAGCTCTAGGTGTCCACACCACGTTTGGTATGGCCTACCACTTTTGCTCATCGTCTCTTCTGGTCCCAGGGCTCGGTGTGACTTTACCTGCCATTCTATGGGCCAAGCTCGAAGTATGCTGAAGGGTTACTGCAAAAGTGCTCATAGTGCCAAGGGAAAAATAGTACTTGCCTTGTGGACAAATAGGAATTTTCTGCCAACGGATCTCTGAATTAAAACACATGGCCTCAAAAGGCTGCAAATCATGTCAGTGAAAAAATTCTCCACAAAAGTGCTGTGCGGAAAAAAAAATTGAGAGCCTTGCAGCATGAAAAAGGGAAAAAGAAATTCCAACCAGCCTGGTCTTGTAGAGGGATTAATCCTCTATAAATTACCCTCTTTGTACCTATGAAATATGTTTGATCAGATTCCAAATCATGGCAGTGATTTGTGCCAAGTGGGAAGCTGAAGAGTAGAGGAATGTCTGATATTTAAATATTTTACCAGCCTTTCATCTGGGTTAATATTTTATTAGCACCAAATACAGCTCTCTGCTAAGGAGTCTACAACTACTGCTCACCATGGTGAGATATGGGTGGCCTTGCACGAAGATAGTACGAAAGACAAGAGCTGAGGGAATCATTGATGCCACTCATTTCTTCTTTCCTAAGGATGGACTGAACATATCCACGTTGATGGGTGCTTGCATTCTCTGTGCCTTGATTTGCAAGTCTGAGCCACACAGTTCAACTTTTTCCCCATTCACATTGCTGTCTGCGGTACATACCAACCTCTGCGTAGCTGCATCATCCTAATTGCACCGGGCTGTTGGGTCTATGCCTGACCAGGATAGTGCTGGTGAGCCAGCTGGCAGGTGGGTAGGATGGAGAGGTTTGCAATGCTATATATATGTAATTCAAGCCTAGCTCTGACTAAATGAGGTGGGACAGACGTGCCCATGAGTCGTCCTCCTGTATTCACCAGCAAATGTTTCATTGCAAAAGGTTGACAGCCTCTCCTTCTGTAGGGAACATAAGCATAATGAACTCTGGCAAGAGGTACACCACCAGGTCTCTGGCAAGACTGGGCATGGAGGCATGGATATTTCAGGGCAAACATCAAGTCCCTTGACCACAGCAGGTATGGGTGAACACCATTATTCATTATCTGGGGAGATGCTGCTTTTTTCTGCAAAGTCTATGAAGCTGGAGTCAAACTTTGAGTTAGTTTCTTAGACAGACTGTGCACCCAGAAAGGTGTAACAGGGTGGTGCCACCTGTATAGTCACCTGTATACCAACAAAGCAATTGTTAGATATGTGACTGCAGGAGTCCGTGCCCTGCAGAGTCTGGCACATCTTCACTTCTAGAAAAGCAGGATGTTCTTGGTTCACCAGGCACTCTTAATATGGTTTCACCTTGGAATGTCTCCTCTCCTCTCTTTGCTCTCTATTCTTTCTTCCATTTCAAGGAAAGCAATTCCTTGAGTGAAGAATAGGATCTTGGAAGATGGTTAGCTCAGCGCTCAGAGAGCAGGGGCCAGAGCAGGATGTAGGAGTAGGCTCTGTTCTGTGCTGGAACCTGATCTGGCTATAAGCAACCATCTTCAGTACAGAAAATATGGATAATTTTTTAGAAAACAAACAAACAAACAAACCCAAAAAACCAAGACAGTTTCTCTAGCCAGCTACCTCTGAGGAGCATAGCAGTCAAACGGCAACATAGGAGTGAGTTGCCAGGCTGGGACTACAGGAAGCTGGAATGGTAATGTAAATCATCCACACAATAAACTGACATATTAAAGTAGATGACTGATATATTAAAATAAAACTTATGGGGAATTTGACAGATTATGTGCTGCTACCAAGTTCTGAAATTTTAATTTTCCTGCACTTTTATGCATATTTAGCTAGTCAGTTACAACCAGTCTTGCTGGTTGGCCAGCTCATAGTGGAATATTTATTCTACCAAAAATGCTAAAAATATTTTATTCTACTATTTCGGTTGAGGAATACACAGAAGAACACCTGGAATTTGCATGAAATTTAGTATTTGTAGAGATTGTGGTAGTGACTAAGACCACTCTGCTTTAGCTTCTTCCTCCATTCTTTCAGACTGTATGTGCTACTAAATTAATTAAAAAATTGGGGAGCCCTCCAGTGGCTAAAATTATAGAGCCTAAATTACCAGTGTGTTAAAGAGGTACCCAAATGTCTGATGGTGTCTTCAGACTTTGCAAAATCCCACACAATTTTAATATGGAATTTACAAAGTGTTACTTTTTTTACTGAAAAGATATTTTTTAAAAGGTCAATACAGTTAAGCACACATGGAAGTACTTGGGGAAAAATTTCCCTAAAAGTTCTTTTTAGAAAACATCCCAAAATGCAACATATAAAATATCAACCGCAAGTTCTTAGACCTCTCCTTTTAAATGTAAACTCCAGGAATTTGAGAATGTTCTGCATTTGGTAATAAAATTGTTCTTCTACTCCACAGACTGGTATTTGGTATTCTGTTTCTCATTTCCAAAAAAAACCCTAGCCTCTGTGTGTGTGGGAATTCAGACTCTTGACTCCTTGACAATCTCTATATTGATTCTTTAAAAGCCTGTGTATTGCAGATTTATCCAGAAATGATGCCAACAAAGGTTTCCGGTAACAGAAGGGAGAAAAGTATGCAAACCTAAACCCAGGTTTGCAGCCCAGAGCTGTAGCTTATTGAGGTAAACAAAAAGCCTTGCGGGACTCTGCTCTGGATCCTCCTTGATCTCACTTCTGAAATGCGCATTGATTTCCACGAGAGGAGATTTGGACTAAAAATCTCTGAGGCGGTGTTGCAAAGAAAAAAACCCAAATTTTTGTCCTTAAGTTAGTGACTATATCCTACTACATGCTTCATATTTCTGTTAGATCATGGAATTAAGTACAGAGGGAAAATTAGTAATATTTTTATAAATTAGGACATTTGGAACCGTTTCATCTGAGCCTCATTCCAACAAACTGGAAACCCAATGCAAAGCTCTTTTAGGTTGATAGCTCTTGGCTCAGGCTCTTGGAGAAGGGTAAGTGGGTCAAACTAAGAGAAATGCTAAATCTCTCTTTGAGCTGGGAGACCATCTTTGCATGGGAAGTGACTACTGGGCTGTGGGCCAGCTTTGTTGTTGCACGGGGTGGAGATGCCCAGCCCAGCACCTGAGCTTCCAGTCACCTACAGCTTGTTGTCGGCTGCAGAGCAGCCATGAAGCAGAGCCAGTCCGGTCACTAGCCCGGGAAGCACCTTCTGCCCTCTAATTAGCTGTGAAGTGACATCCGTGCCTTGAAAGACCTCCTAGTATTTATTTTTTTTTCCCCTCCTCTCAAAGGTTGCAACACATTTCTGTTGCCTTGCGTACTGCTCCACAGCCTACAGGTGATCACAGCACTTTGTAGGCAGCCTGGGACAACATCCCGTCTCCCAGAGCCCACATGGTGGGACATAAGAGGGCTGCCCCATCACACTGGCTTATGTCAAGGTATCTGTCACAGACTCTGGCAGCCCTGGGCTGCAGGGAATGACACCCACTGTAAGAAAGTTGGAGCATCAGCTTCAATCTGATAGAACATCCTCCTTCCCAAGTATGGAGACGGCCAACTTCTCCTACACTGCACTGTGGGCTGCTGCCCCACCACCGCCGGCTGCCACTGCCACTGGTGAAGAGCAGCCTCGAAGGCCCTCTCCTGACTGTCATCGCCACACAAGTCCAGCAGCTCTTCCCCAAAAGAAAAGCAGGTGCACAGTGCAGCCTGTGCAAAAGCGCAAAAATAGCATGGGGTGCCTACAAGTTAAAAGCAGTCTGGGTCAAGAGCTGTCAAAAGCTGTGGCTGCCACAGGGATAATTGGTCTGAGCCAGCTGTAGTTGATGGATACCAAGCTGATGAAAGGAGACAGGATAATATGCCTTCTGTTGTTTAATTAAGGATTTTCTAAATCTGCATAAACTGAAATCTCTGGATGCTGAAAATCACCCACACGCACCTCAATATTCATAGCAAGGAGAGAATGCTGGGGAAACAGACTTCCTCCCAAAAAAGTGCATGCACCTACACAAAGCACCACTCCCTGCACAGGAGAAGGCTGTTTGGCGATGCTTTTGCCCTTTATTTCCTGATGAACTGCTCCCTGAAGATTAATGTTTTTCAGGATCTTCCCTCATTGCAGGAGCCGCAATCTTTACTTAATACCCTGAGGGAGAGACATCTTGTGTTATTTTGTGCAGCACAAGTGATTGAAATATGACAGCGAACCGTTAACGTGATCCCAAAAGCGCTGGCTCACAGCCCAATATCTTTCCTATGGTTGTTTCAAAGAAAGTGATTAATAGAGTGTCAGAGAGCTGCTCTGTATACCGAACACTACTGGAAGGCCTGTTAAATAGATCAAACTGAGCTATCAACAACCGTGTACCAAAATAAGGACAGGTAGCCAAAAGATGCTGGGAATCTCAGTTGCTGAATTCTCCTTTTATTGTTGTTAATGGTAGGTATCACAGGGGGATGAATAGCTCCCAAATTAAATCTGCAGCTAATCTTGTAGTAGGAGGCAAAGAGTCTATCAGGCAGGCAGTAGCCTTATCTGGAGGACACAGTAATAAAATCCAACCTGGAAAACACGAGCTAATACACCCAGAAGAAATGAAGAAAGGTGTAGCTGTTTGATGGGGCCGGAGGTGTTTGGAAAGCAGCAATGTTGGAAAAGTGCTGGGGGGAAACAATGTGGGGCAGAGGCAGAAAACCAGCCGTAAGCCCACAGCGTGGTATGGAAATAAGGCTGAGCAGGTTGTGTGAGCAAGGGTCGCAGTTGTGAGTCTGGGCAACGGGAGAAGGGTGACATTAATCTCACAGGAATGACATGCTGGGGAAAAAAAAAAAGACCATTGCTATGCTGTCAAGTACTAAACTTGTTAAAAAGTGGCTAGTGATCGCAGGGCAATGGTTTTCTCCTCCCTCTCTGACTTCTACCCCTGGCATCTTGCCCAATTTTGCAAAGAAGGGACCTGCTCCTGGGGGCAACCCTCTCCCAGAAGGAGCTGCAGTTGCACAACCTTCCACCCCAGCCAGGGTTCCTCAGGGCACTCACTCCAGCCCAGCTGTGCTCTGGTTCTCAGCTGCAGAGGTGATTGGCATCATCAGAAGAGGTGACAGGAAGGGGAATACAGGTGCAGCATGCCCTGCCCAGCCCCAGGTAAAGCATGGCAGCTGAAGGAGAAGAGGAGGATGAGGAGGAGTGGGGCAGAGGAAGCAGAGCAGGCCTGCACTGACTAGTGCTAGGGGCAAGGCTGGCCTCACAGCTACAGAGATAGTGCTGGCACCTCATAACTGCAGTATCACTTGGCGGAGGGCACATCTGTCCTTGTCACAACAAGAGAGGATGGGAAAAGATTCAGAGATGGGTAACAAGGATCTTCAAAAGAGTGGAATGGCTTTTGCACCAGGAGCAGCCACAGAGAGCAGGTCTCTCCAGCCCAGGAAAGGACATGTCCAAGGATGCATGTGCTAGAGGTCCACCAAGTGGCATGGGAAGGTGGGTAGGGAATGACTGTTTGTTATCCCATGTAAGCTTAGCATCCCACTTGGTAACACCAGAAGGTGGCCAGGTCAGAACTGGGAAAAGGAAATGGTTCTTCGCGGAGACAGGCAAAACATTTACACTGGATCAAGGTCAACTGGGTGAATTCACAAACATCCAGTGCAGCCTTTTAAACACCAGAGTAACCCATCTGGATCTAGAGCTGCAAATTTTTGAAGGCTGGAAGAATATTCTGGGAAAACACGCCTAACCTGTTCTTGTACTCTTGTTTACATGTCCGCTATGACCATGGTCAGAGGTTCAATACTGGGCCAAACTGACAAATAGTCTGACTCAGTACGGCCACTCTGACGTCTCTGATGATTTATACGTGCCACAGGTCTCCCTGTACATTTCCTCTTGCACAGTCCCTCTTGCCACCACAGGAGAGCTGCATCAGGCCACCCCTGGTGCCTCGCTTCTCCTTGCTTTGACTGAGACAGGTGGTTGTGACCACGCTATGCATTTCTGTGCCTCCAGTGACTATCTCTTCCAGTAGTCACTATCTTCTCCAAGGCAGGGCAGGCAGAAACTGAGGGGAATCTGAGTATCTAAGCTCTAGGAAAAAAGAGTTTTTCTAAAGATTTTGGCACTTACTTTGTGCTTCTGGGAAGAAGTCTTCTTGAAAAGTGACTTTTAGTTTCCTCCATTGAAGTAACTCACTCTGAAAACCACTTTCAGCTCTGGTTGGTGGTATCTTGGGCTGTAGTTCCCACAGTCCCAACCCTGGATGGGGCAAAGCAAGCCACAGCTGGACTATTTTTCAGGGCTTTCTCTACAACTTCGTAGTGACAAGTTGCTTCATGCCCTAGACATTCCTCTGGCTAAAAGCAATAGCTCTTGCAGAAGCCTATCTTGTACTAATCCCCAAAAAACCTAACCCCAAAACAAACAGACGCTGTTTGACTGCGTACTGTTACTGAATTGGGGTATTGGCTTATGACCGCTCTCCTCTCCTTTCCCAGGTGCACTGGGCTTGGGTGAACCCCTTGTTACTTCACAGGTGGAATTGGCATTGGCAGCTCCCCAGGGTATGCGCTGCATGTTCAGCTTCTCCATTTCTGCCCTGAGATACACTCCATCTGCTTTTGAAGATTGTAAAAGCGATCAATAATAGATTAAACTGCACATTTCCTTCAGGCACTGGGTCTGCTTACACATAATGAGTGTTTATGAACTAAGGAAGACATCCCAAAATTACAGAAATGCTTTGGTAAACCTGAACCTAGATTTTTTTTGTATCTTAAAGCTCTGTGATACCAATTCTATTGTGCTTAAGGGATAAATTTATATCATTAGCAGAGTTTTGGACAGGTTTGCTTTTATCACACTTGGAAAAAGGGGCCTAGTCCCCCCCTTACACTACTATTTCTTAATGATGTGCTTTTGTCAGTGAAGATGAGTTGGTAAAGACACGAGGATTACATTTAAATTCAGCTGTGTTTGTAGTTTAAACATGCAGGAAATGAGATGAGGGGAGGAAGAGCTTATGCTAATCCAAACAAATGGGAGAGCTCATAACGTTTTCAGACAGTTTATTTGAAATCACATTAAATTCTGTTTGCAACCTGATGCATCTGTGAAACTGGGGCTACCAAAATACACTTACTTGTTGTAATACAACCAGTTATGGACTTTTAATAAATGTGCACAGCCACAGGGATGCTTAAATCATGTGCTGCATATGCAAAGCACAATAGAATGTATTAAATAACTAATCCACAAAGCCCATCTTTTAACTTGTTCAAGTGGGCAAATGAAGGCAGAAAGACAAAAGTGACCAGCTTGTCGCCCCACAGCAAACCTGCCAGAGCTGGGACAAGAGTGCAGTGATCTGGGACTATGTACCCAAGCCCTAATTGTCCTCCCAGGGCTGTGGTGAGCCTGTACCTCGGTGTCCTGGATGAGTGATTAAGCACTGTCAGCAGTGCGTCTCCCAGGTCCAAAGAACAGATTACTTTGCAGAGGAAAACAATGCTGCCTGGGCAGCTAATTAATCACCTCTCTCTTCTTTGAAAGGCGATATTGGCCCTGCTTCACATTACTCAAAATCTGCTCATGCATCCTTTGGCTTGGCTACTTCTGGGAGGTGACGCTGACTCCCTGTGCCAAGTGCTCCATCAGCCCTTGTGATACCCTGTCCCAGCTGAGTGGGACGGTCGGTTTCAAAGCTGTCAAGGAAATGAAAGCCACAGAACGCCTCCACTCTGAGCCAAAGATTCAACTTTTCTAGTTGCAGGGTTGGTAAGAGCAAGTGGAATTGTCTGGTGTATGCCAATTTCCTCCTTCACGCCCAAGATAAAAGAAAATGGATAAAATAGGGGTACCAGAAGAAAACATACCACCAGAGATTGAGGTTGTCCCTCTTTGAATGGTGAGCTGCTCCTATTCAGACTCTGCAGATGCGGCTCAAATCTACAGAAAGAGGACGCTACCCCACATGTATTAACCTTTTCAGTCAACCTAATGAGCGTTTCTGGGAAGAATCAGAGAGGGCAGCTCACTGGCTTGCTCATGGTTGGTTTCCACCACACCTCCAAAAGCCACCCCAACACAAGACACCAAAATGACACTACGTATATGTTCCTCATGCAGCCATTCAACACTGTGCATGCAAAGTCCTTCTGAAAGAAAAGTGTTTTTTCTTTTTCTGGGAAATCCTCCTTTCCATCAACACGTGTGTTAAACTGATTGTTCGTCTAATAAATAAATACACATTTGGGATTTTCTGGATTTTTTTGTTTCTATTTCTCCTCCTTACTCCTTTAAAACAGGCCTCCTGGCCTAAATCTGCAATGCTGAAAGAGGTGTAACAATATTTCCAATATTCAATATTTTTGTTGAAACCATCTTGAGAAAATAATTTTTAATGAAACACATTTACTATTTCTCATCTCTATCCTCTCTGTCTGATTTCCTAACTCCTTAAAGTGATAAAAAACATTTGTCTGTTCAGAGATGCCGGCCCAAAGCCCACCACACCCACGGGCTGTAGTTTTATTATATGAAATGTTTGCCTAATTCGCCATACCATGGAATAATAACCTTAGTTTAACGAAGGAAAAAAAAAATCCATTACATAAGCAATCCCACCAGAAGATGGAATTAAAGGACAAATCCAATCTGGGCAACTCAGAGGAGTGGACACATATTTACTCTCTGATATTACCTCTTAGCAAGTGCTAAGATACCACAGGGAGAGGTGCTGTTATAAAAAGAAAACACATATTACTGGAGCTAGAGCTGAACTTCTCCACAGGATACTTCAGCCTCTGCACTTGCTCTCATGCAAGACTAGCAAGTACCCTGCATAGCATGGGTTAAAAAAAAATTAAAAAAAAATTTTAAAAAGCCTGAAATACCTACTTTTGCAAGATGCAAAACCGTTCAGGTAGATGTTAAATCATCTGAAGTCTTGATTTCAGTGAAAGCTAAAAGCACTTTGCTATACCAGCGGGCTAGGCAGAAGAAGGAGAAGGATGCGCTCAGCGCTTTCAACAAGAAGCTCTGCACATGCCAGCTTTCTTCTGCCATGGACGGGATGAGACACAGGCGGTATTTCTTGGTAAGTTGTGGGTATTTCTACAAATTGCTTTCATGACCTTGCAACAATTCCAACAGATAACATGATATTTTCCTCCTTCTTTTATAAATCACTCATTTGTGTCTTGTAGGCTTAAGAATATAATCACTCAGTCGTATTGCTCAGTACAATATCATGTTTCTTTCTCACTTTCTTTGGTGACCTCATCTAACAATGTGCAAATGCTTCTTGGTTTCACTGTATCTACTCTGTACTTCCTGATACTCACAAACAATGGATAAACTGTTTCTGCAGCTTTCCTTTTCCCAAAAATTTATGTTAACATCTTCATTTTGAACACACCATCCCAAACTTGCATCTTTCAGGGTCTTCATGTTCTGCTTCTCAGCATGCCCTGTTGTGCTCCTGCCTTGACAATGCTGAGCAGCATAAGGGCTGGTCTCTTATCACACACCTCCCTTCCCCGGGGAGTCGCTGGCCGGGTGCTCCTCCACCTCTCCCACCAGCAGAGCCCAATTCGAGGGCGACATCAAACTCCTGCCCAGGAATGTGCTGCGACAGCCAGGCGTACATGACTGCCTTTCTCCAGGAAGGCACAGTCCCCTAGTGATGTTTTTCCCCTTTGCATGGGATAAATAAATATTTATTGAAGGTGAGAAAGCACAAGCATGAACTCGCCTCTATACAACCATGGTTACAGCTGACAAGTTTGTGCACGGAAAGGGCTTGGAGCACAACCCGTATCCTTCCCCAGAGGAAAGCTGTGACTGCGCTGTCCCTGGGTCACCCATGATCTCTTTCTCTCTTCTACTTGGTGTTTAGCAATGCCATGAAAAGAGGGACAGCTTCTCCAGGAGAAGCGTGAGTGCCCCAAGTCCCATCTCTACATGTTTTACAGTCTGGGGATGTGAGAAACGCTGACCCAACTTGTCCTGAGCAGGGAACAGCCTTTTGCTGCCTGGCCACATGAGCTGACTGTTGACATATTCATAACACCGAAATACTTCAAATATACCAAAGGCAGGAAAATACAAGGATTTTAGGCATCCATCTCCAGAAGACAGTAAAGACTTGCAAATTTTTAAGTGAGGAGTGGCTCCTGATGCCTTCCCATTGGCACGCTAACTCCTCCGGCACGCTGCAGCTCCAGCATGGGTCAACCTGGGTGCTGGCCCTGCCTTGGGCTTGGGCCTTCTTAAATATGAATGAGCATAGCTTCCCCTCACAGAGGATCCTAAAATAGAGAAGATAAGCTGACCACACACGGACACATGAAACAAGCCCCTGAGAAGGCTAGCGCTGGTCATATGGGCAGCCCTGCGTCAGTGGCTGTGGTGGCCAATGAAGACAGGATACTGCCTGGTTTTGGCCAACCCATGCTCATTCTTTTCCAGCCCTTGGGGAGCTTGGCTGCGAGGAAGTGGCCATGCCAGCAGCACCAGCAATGTGTCAGGCAGACAGAGCCCATGAGCTGCTCAATAGGATGTACCCTGCTCAAGAGGGAGTTAGATATCACTGTCTCAGGACTTTTCACCCCTGGACAGCTGGCCACCCACGGCTGCTTGGCCAGCAAGATGCTGATGGGGTGCTCCTTGCCAGGAGATGAGGAAGCCCATGCAGCGCAGCCAGCCCAGGGTGAAGACAGGCCCTTGGCAGGGGTGAGCAGGCCAAGAAGAGAAGCAGATCCAATTTAGCAGATCTTGCATGCGCCACTGAGCATGCAAGCACGGCAAGGGTAGGCACCTGCGTTCAACATGAACCTCACGCAGCAGCTAGCCCAAGGGCTCCTCTCTCTGCTGAGGTACTGTTGATGCCTCTCCTTGCTTGTAAACGGCTTTCTCCAGAAACGCCTGCCAAGAACACACACAGCATATGCAGCAGGTAACCGACTAACTCCTGAGGATACATGAATCAGCTTTCAGAAATGGCAGCAACTTATTTCACCTGTTTCATTCATCTTTTAGAGTAGCGGAAAGAAATTAGTTATGCTGCTGCCTTAAATCTCTGATTAACTTCAACAGTTCGTATTTTTGTCATCTGACATTTGCATGCAAAAGTATTATTGTTATAAAGATCAAGTCGTACAGTTTGAAAAGTAGACAAGTTTTGGGACACAGTTTCTTTTTTAGATCTGGAGTGGAAAGAGAATAACTAATACATTTCTTTTGCAATACAAGTAAATCAAAGTGATTTCTACTCTCGTTTTGACAAAAAATTATAATTTTTTTTATCTGATTTTCACATGAGGTAAATATCAGAAAAAAACCCACGATGTTTTCAGTTTTCAGAATAAACACAGTCAAAAAGAAGTATTCACAACCAGAAGTCATTTTGCTGTGACAAAAAATGCATGTTCCAGACCGGAATCAGTTAAGGAAAACTCCTTATTCAAAGAACACACACTCATAGCCATATTCAAAACCTATTTAAATTAGCGGCTGTATACAAATGACCTTTGAACGGGTTCCATTTAAAAACAAAATAAAATCACAGTGCTGTTACACTGAAGCTGCCCCTTTGTTAGCTTGATTAACAATAATGATTCCAAACACTTAACTCCTTTGTAGGCTTTTCTTCATTGGCTCTTGTGAGGACCATGGTAAAAGTGACGGTGAATACCCACTCTGCACCTTAAAAGTTCAAAAGAGATGTGTTACCAAATACTCCAGGTTGCACTGGAGTCAGGGCTCCAGCAGCTCTAGAAGAGGGATCAGAAATGCAATTGATTCTCACCCACTGCTGTAAATTCATTGTTTCTTTCCTGTCAGTCACTGTCAGGGGTAGTGTAGGAGAATGGCTGAGAAGCAGATGGCTCCATCTAACAAATTTTGCAGGCTCATTTTTAACAAAGTGAGGCAGTCAGCGCTGACGGCCCTATATAAAAAACCTTCTGGCTGTCCCAATGTCAGCAGCAGCATTGAAAACGCTTGGTGCATCCCTGTTAGTTGGGAGGCCAGTCAGGTAGGCAACACTAGCTCCTGCCGGGACTGGCGATAGCCCGTGCTCAACTCCTGCGACCGCAGAGCAAGTTTCTCCCTCACTAGCAAATGTCCCTTGGGGGTAGGGAGCCGAGGAGAAACATAGCAGATGCGAAGAAATAAGGATATATTCTTCTTCAAATCATCAGTGTGTGCCTACTTTGATGCTCATTGATACAACGGTGTGTTGGATTGTCAAGTCTTCTTTAGTATGCACAAGCAATAAGGACTAAATTGTAGATGGTGCTGCTGGTGGTTTTGCTACTCTTGGTGGGACTCTCTTTCACTTCCAGACATCTGCAGCAGCTGTTCTCAGCACTGGGTTGGGTAGGCCCAAGCAAAATGCTGAATATGCCTGCAACAGTTTTTCAAGCAATGGTACTTTATTGTATGCATATACACATGTATGCATTATCTCTGTGTGCATTATTATGAGACAGACTCGCTTTGCAGCTACGCCAAGCACCTTCTCTCTGAGGAGAGTGCAGTGAATCAATTCCTGTTGTTAGCAGAATCCTGGGTGAGGGAAAAAAATCTGCCTTCATGGGTTCCTGTAAGTGAAATATTAAACGTACTCTGGAGACAAAAGTTAGTTTTCTCACATTTCTCCCATTTTGTGAAAGTAGTTGTGCATGCATATTCATGAGTATATGAAATTGATGGGGAATAATTATGCTATTCCAGGTAGTAGTAAAAATGGTTACATTTTAGTCACTTTTAGCCTGAGAATTGCTGTGGAAATCGTCACTCAAATGTTTAGAAAATTGATTCCTGAAGAACAGAGGATTCCTGAAGTTTCTATATGTGAGAACAATCTCCCCTTTTAGAAGATCTGAAGAAAGTGGACTTGCTTGTCTATATATTTTTTAATATTTTGTATTTTATATTGAATAGACTGTATATATTATGAATAATAAATGTAATTATATAATACATTCTACATATAATATTCCTTCTTTTTTTTTTTTTTTAATCATACAGTGAAGCAGGTAAGTTATTTTTACACTTGTTTTGCCTCAGGACAGAAAGTCCCAAGCGGTTCTGCATTGCAGACTAGTGCAGAGAGTTTGTTGCAGGACACTCACCAGTACAACAAGGCAGCTGTCTTGCAGGTCTTCACAGTTATCCATGGGGAGAAGAAAAAATTTCAAAGGACTGCTAACAGAGTTTCAGAGCAAAATCACGTAAAGATTTCTTCTTCAGCTCACATTGCAATTTTATGAAAATTTAGAATTCTCTTTAAGCAATAACTTCCTGACTAAATCTGAAATTTTATTGGTTTGCTCTCTGTCTATATTCTTGTATAAAAGCAAACCATTTGGCTGGACGTTCTTGAGAAGCTATTTTTGGTAAGTATAACTAACCAGAACTTGCAAATCTTACATATCAGAATGCAGCTCAGCGTTTCAAACATCATTTAAATACCTTCAAATGTATAATCACTTCCAGGTTGTAGAATGCTTGCTATGCAATGCTAGAAAATTTAAACAAAAAATAATTTTTGTGAAATTGGCCTTGAAATAAATGGCTACTGAACACCTGATAAAAGGAGACTGCTCAAAGACAGGAAGCCCAATTCACTGCCAGACAAAGCAAAAGTGTTCACACAACTATGGCATCTCCCATTTGCTTAGAGAAGCCCAGGCTAGTGCTAGATGTAATGGCTATAGACATAATTAATACAAACTATGCACCACTGCAGGAAGATGAAGTTTCTAGAGCACACATTTGTTGCTGGCCTCTGTTTCTGCAGGCTCCGTGAATTTGGGGAAACATTAAGTATCAAATAAACATCTCCTTTATACCCTGTCATTTGCTTCTGAGTTTTCTTGTTAAAGATCAAAGACAGCTGAGATACCTTCTACGTTCAAACACGTATGAAATAGGTGGCAATTTTGGGACAGGGAAAGGAAAAAAAAAGTAAATTACTTTTCCCAAACTCCAAGTTTGGGACTACTAATACGTTAGTATTAGAGATGTTGGTTTCTGATAGCTATGTTCACTGACAACGGCTTTCCCACACATACTTTACTCAGATCAAGGAAGAGCATCTATAACTTCCATGACCAAAAGTGTCTAATATATCCTAAATGCCACAGCACTATGGATTTTCAGGTGTAAGTGCTTCCTAACTACAAATTTTTCACCATGGATATGAAAATAATGTAGAATCCAAACACTTCTAATAAAACAGCAGCAGGATTCAAATCCTGCTGTGTTTGCTTACTGCAAAAAAAAAATTACTTTATTTTTTGTGGAGAGACAAATAAGACATGGTACTGTATAATTTGCTTGCTTTCAATATAAGTCTTACAGATTGAAAGTGCACTTAATCATTGCTTATGGAACAAACCGTTGGAAACCGGAGCATTTCCAGCAGTACCCAAAGCAGAACATATGGAGTTTTGATGGGTTTTTTTGTGTATTCTTCCTACCATAGGTATCTGGCCTATGCAAATAGGACAGGGCAAGAGGCCTGTGAGCCTTCTTCCAGATTCAAGAGATTAGGTAGGTCTATCATTGTGATTTCAGCACAAGCAGAATATCCAATTGTGCTCACAAAAAGCAAATATGCAATCCTTGCCCCAGGAGAAATACGCTTCAAGGCCCTGATCTGACTTATGGATGTGGGCAATTCTATTTTTGCAAGTGATGCTATTGAAATCAGGGAAACTTCTCTCCTGATGGAGTTTCTAGCAGCTGGAGGTGTGCTTTTTGGATTTGGCCCCTAGGATTTTATTTGAAACACGTGATGCATTTACTCATGGTCGGTAACGTATTACTCTGCGTGGACTCCCACTGAGTTCAAGGAGCCTGCTCACAGTGCAAGGACCCACTTAGCAGTCAAAATCTGGCCTCAGGCACAGCGTATATTATCACAGCAAAAATTTCCCTTGAGCTGTGTTTGGGGAAAGCCCTGTGCACCTCTGTGGCTGCCAGCCATCAGTGGGTTTGGTGCTGCTTCTTAGCTATTCTCAATGCATTAGGGAGGAAAATCGGCATCGCCTCTTCTTTAGAGGCTACAGGAATCATCAGGAGAACTGGCAGTGTATTTCTCCCAAGCCACTCCCATCTCTTAAGGTTGCAGGCTTTTGGGTCCTGATGAGCCTGCTGCTCTGCTCCATTTATGAGCTTCAGTGAAGTTATTCCTGTGGTTTGAGGGCATTTAGGGGTCCCGAGTGAGATGCCAGGGACAGCAAGCTGAAGCTTCTAGCACAAATAAGATCCTCTCAGCTAAATTTAGGGGAAACTCCACAATACTCTATTGTTTTTTTTTTTTTCTTCTCAGTATTTAACTCAATTTCACTTCACTCTAGAAGGATAAAAAAATGATACGATTGCATGTCCCATTTACCAGGATGTCATCCCAAGAGAGTGACTGCCTGCTTTTAAAAGGACATGGGCTCCCTTTGACCATTTTGTCCAAAGGTGGTATGTGCAGAGGAGCAGGTAAGAACTTCTGTATTAATTTTCAGAGAAATGCTAGTGGTTAGACAGCTGGCTCACTGTACAACTTTGAACAGAAAACACCGATGCTGTGCCTACAAATGCAGGAACTTCATCCTACTGAGACATTAGTCAACTTCTGTCAGAGTACAGAGAGGTATTTTTCACATCAGACACCTTCACACTGACACTACGTGATTGTTCAAAACAAACAGAAAACAGCCAAAATCCTTCTTTTGGAGAGGGAGAGGAGGAAAGAGAGGATGAAAATAAGAGCTTCTTATTCCATCTTACTCATCTTGGTGAGGAATAAAACAGTCTGGTCCCATGCTTAAGACTGAGATATAAACAATGTCACCTTTTGGCCTCCAGCAAAACAGACCATATGTCTACACTGCAGTCACTGCAGGTTCCATGAGCAAACCTGAATCAGGCTTCAACTCGCTGGCTGGACACTGCTCCCAGGCCTGCCCTGGCAGCAGGGAGCTCTGCAGATCCACCTCTCTGACCAGCCAAGTCCTTGGGCCGCATCGCCACCGCACCTCTGGTCCAAGCAGTGCCTAAGCCAGCTCACAGCTTTGTCTCTCTGACTCTAACCAAGGTGAAGAAACAGTGCAATAAAAAAAAAAAAAAAAAAAAAAAAAAAAAAACAGAAGATGGAAAAGGAACAGTGAAAATGATAAAAATCAATATTCTCCAGAACAAGGGCAATCACAGCAGCTGTTCTGGGCTAACCAGTGAGCCACAGTTTAGGACTCTAACTCCTTTTGCTACTCAGGGATGTCAGCCTGTTGGTCCGATCAGGCTGCTCTGCTTAATTTCTCCTTTCCAGAATTGGCAGAGCTGGTTGCCCTGAGTGTTTTCTTCCTGCTGATACATTGCATATCAGATGAAAGCTGAGAGAGAGGGAAAAGATAGAGATGGTAGAGAGGAACTTACAAGGGAGGAGAAAGCAGAGCAAGATCTTGGATGACTCACACTGTGGTTTCAGTGACCACTGATAAGTGTGGCCACTGGTTACTTTAATTTTTAGCATCTGAGGTGTAGGAGACCATGGACCTCAAGATACATAAACAAACAGCAGTGTCTGAAGGCTGAACCATGCCAGCTTTAGCAGAGTATCCCTCTGTATTTCATTCCATGGGAAGTATCCTTTCATTGACCGCCCTCCCACCCTGAAGATATAGTGGTAGCCTGTCCTCATTTTTGCCCCCTCTGTCAGTTATGCCCAACTCCTCACACTCTGGTGCACTGATTTCTGGTAGAGTCCATCAATGGACTCCAGTCCACAGATTTCTGGTACCACATTTCTCTTATTTACCAGCCAAAGGAAAATACCCCCGGACTAAACAAGTCATTTGGTCTCCCTTCAGCACTTCTCCAAACGTCAGCATTTAGCGTCCCAGGTAAGCTGAACAGCTTACGGTCCTCCCAGAGGTGGCCATGGCTGTGGCTCTCGTGCATGCTCAGCTGCATGTTGAGTGCCTGGGACCCAGTTACGGCAATGCCTCCTGGCAGTAGCTTCTGCATACAGGGCAAAGTAAACATGGCAGAGTATGTCACAGCTATGCGATATGCAGTTGCAGGCACAGCCAGCCTGATAGTTAGGGTTTTTCGTACACAGAATTGCCATTTGCTACAACAGGAAAAGCCAAATGAAACCCATGTTTCTCCTTGACTTGCCTGAGACCATGGCATTCTGAGTTCCTGGCTTTGGTTTAGGTATAATTACTAAGAGGTGATTCAGGTGAAGTTTAGATCCTGCACTACATTTTTTCCTTTCCCTCTCCCTCCGAGTCAGGAAAGTAAATATAGAAAGAACTCCACAAGAAAATTTGAGAATTATGTTTCTATAAAAGAGTTTCCAGAAAGTAACAGGTGACTAATATTACAGATGCAACATGGATATAATAGATGAACTTCAGCAGTAAATCACAATCATGATACCTATGCCTTAGGGTATTAAGACGTGATGTAAAGTTGAGAACTCTGATCCGTGTTCTATCACAGGGATCTGAAAGAAGTATCTCATTAAAACCGGAAAAATGAAATAACACTTGAGTCTTTAAAAAGCTGCTGCATTCTGCCACAAAAAAAAAAAAAAAAAAAAAAAAAGATACTTTCTTAGCTGACTTCTGATGTAATCCTGAGCCTTCAGCACAAGATCTTGACAGTGTACTGCTATGCTGAAATCTGTACTGAAAAGTTTACGTGGTTTCTGCCCCCCCCCCCCTTATTTTTAAGCAGAGATTCAAAGAAAGGGAAAAAAAAATTACTAGGGGTGGCCATAATTGGGTGAAATGACACACTTTTTTCTAGGTCAACAGTCCAACTGGTTCCAACTGGATATAAGGAAAAAACAAATCACCATTAGGCATTTGAGCAGGTTGCCCAAGGCTGTTAAGCAATCTCCATCCTTGGAGGTTTTCAAGACACAACTGGATAAAGCCTTGAGCAATCTGGTCTGATTTCAGAGCTGACCCTGCTTTGAGTAAGAGGTGGGACTAGAGACGTCCTGAGGTGTCTTTTGACCCAAATGTTTTAGGTTCGTCTGAGTGGTAGGTGATAATTCTGCTTTGTGGCGATTTTTTTTTAACATGTAGAAAGGGGTTTTCCTTTCTTAAGGGGAAAAATGAAACCTTTTGAACATTTACATGAAAATGGAAGGTGTAGGAGTGTCAGCTGCACCCATTTGAGCCTTCTGGCTAGGGTGGTGGCTCGAAAGGTGGGAGTCCCAGCTTCAGGTCTCTGCCGCATGACTCAGAGCAGAAGTTTGCACCCTGCATCACCCCAGGTGGGTTGCGAATGGCACACCATTTGGATCAGTGTTTGCATCAGCTTGCTAGCCATCCTTGATATGTTTGCAGTCACCATGACATTTTTTGGCTCAGAGAGGCAGCATGGTTTGGGGATTAAGTCCTGAGCCTCCCCCGAATCCAGCAGCGGTCAAAGGTGGTACGGTGCCTGCTGTGGCTTGGCCCAGCCCTGGAGGCTGCTGTAACTTGTTTGTGGCTCCTTTTTGTTTGCAGGGCGGCTCTCTGGGACTTCACAATGGCTCGAGCGAGGTCATGTTGCCAATTTCCTCCTTCTCATTGGCACGTACCTGGCACGGCCCACTTCTGGAAGGTGAGCATGAGATAAAAGCAGATGTCAGCAAACAGATCAATCTGCTTTGTCACCTTAGAGCCAGCATGTGGACAGCAAGGGAGCCCTAAGAGGGGAGCAGTGTTTTCAGCATCTCTCTGAGAGCCCATTCAATGCCTTCAGAGGCTGGTTGGGTTGCACAGAGCAAAAAGCTCCCGATGGCTAATCCTGCCCCCGAAACCGTCTCCTTCTGAGGCCTCAAACACAGCACTTCACCTCTCTGTTGCAATTTTTTCATCTGTAAAATTGGGATAATGACTTTTTACTAACTTGCAGGACTGCTGTGAACTTTAATTAAGGCAGGGTTTGTAAAATGCTTTAATGAGGGAAAGCACTAAGAACGGGTAGATTATTTGGTTAAGCTGGCTGATGTGGCACTGCTGGACACGTCTGAATAACTCAGGATCTGGATGTACGGACTATAGATCGTTATTCTGTACGCCTTCAAAGACAAGCATTGCAGGGCCTAGGTCTTGGGTAGGCAGAATTCAGCTTGGGAGCACCCCTTTCATCCCTTCCAAAGCAGACTAGTGTTCAGCACTCACATTCCCTGCTCACCTTGCTTTCCTATATTTTGTAGAGAGCAAACAGCTTCAATTTACCAGGAGCCACTTCAACATGAGGTACAAAGCCAGATGGTGGGATAGTCTGCAACACCAAGGACTGAATGCACCTTCTGATCCTGTTTCTGGTCCCCTATAGTCACAGGTACACACGCATTACAGGTAGGAAACGGAACGATTTCTGTACTGTGATGGCAGGTATTGCAAGGCGACAGCAATGCATCCAAACACCTTTTCCTTAGCGTGTGAGCAGGAGTTAAAATTCGTGATGGAGCTGCTCTGTTTGGCTGTCACCACGCAGGCACAGACCCTCCTCTGCTGTGGGCTGTAGCTCCAGTAACACGGCCGAGGCAGTGTTGATCGCAGGGAAGAAAGCAGTGTCTCCACAGTGAGCTGCAGGGAGATGGAAGGGATGGCCCTGCCTGCTGTCTCCAGCTCTTCACGTGCACTCAGACTTCATGCCACTGTTTTCCCTACGCTGGGAAGCCAGCCAGCGAGTCTTGGGGCATCGCGTAGTACTCAGCAGAGGGGTGACTATCACATAAATCTGTTCAAATTCGGTGTCTCGCAGGTATAAGTTCATCCAGGCACTGCCTTTTGCTTTGCACTTTACAGCAGGCAGTGGGTGATAACTCTGTCATCCTCACATCTTTCTTCCAGCTCCTTTTCTGCATTTTGGGGCAGGAAGGAATTAACTGCTGCGATCTGCACTGCACAATCAAGTAGGTGGATGGAGAAAGGCACCCTCTTGAGAGGCAGGACTAGGACTGGTACTTCAAACCTGACAGCCAAAGGTAATTCAGGCCCAAGCTCTGCCTCTGGTCCCTCAGGCTGCAGGAGGCAGAAAGTCACAGGGACACTGTGTGGATGATGTGCCTCTCTGTGGGGACTCTTCACCATCTTTCTTTTGTGGTGGACAGAGGTGTAGGTGCCACTGCAGCCTTGCCCGGGGACCGTGGCCATGCCCTGCTCCCTCCCTGCTCACTCACTGCCTGCTTGCAGCCCCCAGGAGCACGACAAAGGACCAGTCCCTCCAGTTAATTTGTCTGGAGCAGTGGTGAGGCTTGGGACTCCATATTCTTCTCTCAGGAAGATTTAATCAGTCTGGCTCTTAATACCACCCTGTTGCTCTTTGATCAAAGATTATTTAAGCTACTATTGAAATATTGTGCTCAGACTTCTATTATGGCTGGTATTCACAGAAACAATACTCCTCTCTAGCTGAGCAAATAATGTTGAGCTGTTTGTTTTAGACAGAATTCCACATATTCACTTTATGTTACTTTCACACTGCTGGTCAGGAACAATGATACTTGTCTAAAGCTACAAATAATTACTGGGAATCATATTTTGGTGACATTTCCAGCAAGCTTCTACAGTGACAAACTGTTTGCAGCATTTCGAATTCCTCTGCATTTCTTTAGGAATCAGACATCTGACTGGCTTTGGGATTTTGTATTCTGATGAGTGCCAGACTTCTTCACTGTATTTCCATTCTTTAAATTTCAACCACGTTTGCAAAATGTCAGACATCTAAATCAGTTTTTCTTTTGTCAGATATGAAAGATTATTGACTGGAAAGATCAGCAGCCACTAGTCTAGCTAAATCCATGCTGTTTGTTTGCTGGTTCTACTATAGACACTTTGGCTCCCAGGTATTCTCAAGATTAAGCATTAGCACCATATCTTCTGTTAATTTTTAGGCAAGATTGTTCACAGCAGCAGATACAGAGTCAGAGCAATGACCACGGACCAACACTAACGATTTTAAACGTTTGATGTTGCTGCTCAGATTAGACACCTGACATGGTATATACATGGACATGCATTTTCAAATGCTTAGTCCAGCCTGAAAAATCAAGCTGCTGAAGTGAGCCACAACTCAGCCATAACAAATTAGTAGATGTTACTAGTAATCATGGACTTAGAGCAAAGTTTCTGTAAAGCTGGGGTTTTTTTTAAGTGGTCCCAAGAAACACCCTGCTCCCTTTTTTTGTTTGCTTGTTTTTAACGAAGATTTCAGAAAGATGTTTCCAACATATAGGAAGAATAAGAGAAGTCCAACTGCTGCCCCACTTAATGGAGAGTATTTGCACTTGTTGGGATTTGTCATGCATTTGAAAACTATTGTGTGGCAAATCCAATAATCCAAATTATTGTTTGCTAATCCAATTAGGCATTTTAATTAAACTGTGCAAAGTTCAGTGCTGCTGCGGGCTTTTATATCTGGGTTTTGGTTCATTTTATTTTATAATTTTTAGGTGTCATCAGACCTCTGGCTCAGAAAAACAAAGGTATTGGCATATTGGTCTATCAGATGGGTGGCTTTCAAACATTCCCATCACTCTTCCCTGAACAGCCAAGCCAGATAAAATTGTATATCCTATCATTAGCAAAGGCATCCAGTCCATTCCTCTGCCACTGGCATGCTCCCGGCTGTAGATTTACTTCTGTTTCCCTGTGACCTTCACCCAACCTTCAAATCTGGCCAGAATACTCTTACAGGATCTGGGCCCAAAACGATGTGAAAGGTTTGTTGTGTAAACCAGCAAAGCCCAGAAACAGACTGAGGGAGGGGGTGCACATGAACTCCGTAAATTCTACCTAAATAAGGCAAACTGAAGAATATCTAAGCTGTAGTTGCTTTGTACTTGATAAAAGAGCCTTACTACTCAAGCATACCCTTCACTCCACAACTTGCCTGCTACATCTATTCTTGTGCTTGTGGGAGAAAAGGAAGAGGAGCAGAATGATAACGCCTCTATGGGCACACATGGGAACCCTTTCCCTTCACAGGAGAGAGAGCAACCCACACAATAGCTTCTTCTTCCTAGGCAGACCTGGAGGGAGGAAGAGAACTAACCCTCCCAAGCACAGAGTTCTGATGATCTCATACATCCTGGCGTGCCACTCTCAGGGTCAGCACGAGCTTCGAGCTAGCAACCCACCAAGCTGCGAGAGCGCAACTTTTCCATTTCCCTATGCACAAATAATGCTGTTTCTGAATCAACAAAAAGTGATTGACAACCCTGCTGGGCAAGCAATATGACCATGACTCCTCCTCCTCTGCTTGTAGGTGTGATATCAGACCTTGCCCATCTCTGGATGGATGGAGACGACAGCAGTACAGCTCCCTACAGGCACAGAGGTTGGGCAGGCACTCATCTCTCCTGATGCTTCTAGGGAGGGAGATCAGCGTAGCTTTAACTCTCTTCCACACTGCTGTGACAACACCAGGTGGACATGAGGGAAAAAGAAGTCCGATCTTTCTTTAATTTTATTCTTTGGAGCTTTACTCTCTTCTTTGCCATGTTCATATTGTCAGATTAATTCATTTTATTTTTAATTATTTAAAATATTATTTGATACTTTTATTTTGAATGGGTTTGAATTTTATTTTGAATTATTTTGAATGTCTTTCAATTTGAATGATCTTATACTGCCAAACATCTCCTCCAAATCTCTGTTCCAGGAGGACCAGAATGGGCCCTTTTCCTGCCATGATGTGGCACGTTAGACAACTGCTGCTTGATGGGTGGAGAGCCAGGTTTCGTGCTGGCCGTGAGGTTCTCATCAACTGTTGATTGAGGTTTGTAAAATTATACATTAGCTGACAGCTGAGATCTATAATTGCACTTTTAACTATGTCTGCCAAAAGAGGCAGTTGGAAGATTCAAGTCAGAAAGTCAAATGCAGGCCATCGTCCCTGTGAGTATGATCATTAGCTCTGCCCTGCACCACCATTTAGGATGCACCTTACCTGGGACTGGGCTCCAAGGCCACCCACAGATGCCAGCAGCCCGGCTACCTGTCTATCATGATGTCCTCCTGCTGCAGACACCTCAGCGTTGGTGCCTCACAGGTTGCAGCGCCTGCTCAATCAGTGGTTTTACTCTGCAGTAAGGTTATGGATGATCCGCTGTGGCTACCTCCCTGCTCACTCTTTTCCCCTCATCAGCCACAGAAGCAGCCGGGGAGCTCTTCTCACCCCTCCTGACACTCGCTCTGTATCTCAGGGCGGGAAGTATTATCACTGGATGACTCCTAGCTCTCCCAGTTGCCTGGGCAGTGCTCCAGTTTGGGATCCAGTTTCGGATTGCTGCCAGGCTTATCTTATCTGTTGAGGGTTTTTTTTTGCCTGAAGCCAGGCCTGAAGGGTTTTTGGTCCTCATGAGTGATTTTTTGGTCTGACTTTTTACCAGAGGAGGCTATATTGCTCTGGATTTCCTTTCTTGTTTTCATGTAAACAAATCTGTCGTCTTTGTAGCTGTGCCTCCAGGCAGGTATAGGTACACTTCAGGAAGAGTAAATACCTCAGATACACATTTGATCTTGGCAAGTAGGGAGTTACTTCACTGTGCAAGATGAAGATGGCCCTTGCTATGTAGGTAGACAAGGGTTAGTTTTCCAGAGGTACATCTCAGTTCTACCTTATACCTGGCAATGCTCCTATATCTGAAGCCTCTAAAGTAAGTTCTTTCAATGTGCTCGAAAAATTCAGAGTTTTCATCCTTACGAAAAACTTAAATTTTCATGATTGGGCCAGAGAAAGGATAAAACACGTGCCTTGTTTCAGTGTTTGAGGGAGGAGCAATGTGCGACAGGCCATGGGCACTAGGTAAGGCTATGCACAGTCTCATTTCTTCTGTTGCCCTTGGAAAATAAAATGAGAACACCTTTTCTCCCCATGCCTCAGCAGGTCTTTCACAGCACTGATTGGCTGAGGGGGCTGGACACATTCATCCAAAACACACTTTTCTGAGAAGTTAGTCTTTCAACAAACTTGGCCATCAACAAGTAAATACTCATCTCTGTCCTACTCATATTTTTAGCCTGAGAGGTGAGTCTTCCTCTCACAGAGAAGGAACTCTTGGTAAATTCCTGCTTGGGAGCCCAGCCACTCCTAGTATTAGCTTGCACCATTATGCAAATACAGCTCTGGCATTCCCAGGTGTTCCCACACTCTGGGGAGGGACCCGATCCCAGCTTCCCACTGCATCCAACAGCTACCTACAGCCTTTGCTCTGCCGCCACTGAAGACTGGATCACTGTGATCAGCATTTGCCTCTACGTCAGTTCTGACTTGGGTTTTGGTGGCTTCTGTCACTCAATGTACTTGTTGCAGCTCTGTGTTTGAGAGTTTCTTCTCCAGTTTTCAAATGCAAGAAAATATTTACTGCTGAGAATGCACAACGTCAGCTGATAACATTTAAGAGAGATAGTGAAAGCAAAATTTTAATCATAATGCGTTATCTCAATGTCTATATGTAAACCTAATTCAGTAATTTTCTGTTTACCGTTTCTGTATAACTGTACAAACCTGCTCAGCAGTTTCAAAAGACATCGAAAAAACACAAAACTCCTCTGTTTTCTTCATTTTTTAATTTAGTCTCCCAACAAAGTCTGAGAAGACATTAGAGCTCCTGACAAAAAGTAAGCAGTCCACTTCTCCACATTCAAGAAACATACCAGTAGGGCACTGAAATTCTTTTTCACTCAGATTAAATAAAGTATATTGACTACAGTTCTCCATGAAACCAGATCCCAGCCTGAACACACTGCAGCTCGAACGTTATGGGGTTTCAGGGTGGTGGCCCCTAATGTGTGGCTTGATGCTCCTGGGCTAAGTTTTGTACAACTAGTGCCCTGGCTGAGACGGTAACACAATGCTATACCCCTGTGAAGGACCAGGTCTAGCAGAATTGAGATCTCCCTTTTCTTCCCATCTCTCTTTGAAAGCCCCCCTCACCTCCATGAAGCATAGGAGGGGAGCAGCAGGTAACCCTCACTGCCCACCATGGGCTTTGTTTCAGTGAAGCAGCTGGAAACCTTTCCTGCCTGTCATCGATCCTCTGCATTGCTCCATGCAGGGCAACCTCGATGGACAAATGTTTTACAGCCCAGTCTGTTTTCCCATTACATTTTGTTAATCCATGATAGTGAGAATATTTAAATACCCAAACAGATAATACTTATAGTTGCCTGCCTGTTAGCACAATTTTTTTATGCCTGCCTCCAAAACTGTAAACATGGGAATCAAACATCTGTTGTGCTTTCAGCAGGAGAAGGAATTACAGTGAGGTACAACTAATAACATTTTATTTATTTCTGGCTTGTATTTCTTTTTTAATTGCTAAGAGTTTTAATGCAATGAAAGAACCTACATTTGAACAGGCTTACAATTATTTTCACTATATATTAATAATCTGGATGACACAAGCCTTACTCTTTCATGAGCTGCCAGGGTAAAAAAATCTGGTCTAGCCCAGCAAACTTCTCCTTGCATGGCTTCACACCAGTGAACACGAAAGGAATGCTTCCCAAATCTCCAAGCTTCACCTAAAGCCACCCAGTCACTTTGCCGTGTCTGCAAGTGGTCCCATCTATCAGGGTTTAAGAGAGATGTTTTCTGTGCAGTATCTGTTAGAAGCGTTCGTATGTTCAAACTTGTAAAGGAGTCAGGCCACTGCGTTTGAAATGTATCTGCACCCAGTCAACTGAGTTCAGGTGTGGCTGAAAGCATGCCAAGTATTTCGGAGAAAATACCTATGGGGAGTATTGCTCTTATAGAAAAGGAAGGTGTGTAAGTGGATTTGTTCATTTCAGGCAGAATTATCTTTGTCACTTTTGGTTTTAGAGTGACTTAATTTTTAGGCAAATTTCTTGTGTGGTGTTACTTGGACTACACTTAAGAGAAATTTAGGTAAACAGAAGAATAGTTGTTTCTGTCTCTTCAGCAGTGGGTTACAATAATACCAAAGCTATCAAGCTTTCTTATGAAAAAATTATTAAAATATTTCTTTATAATGAAGTATTGGGATACATATAAGGGATAAGTATGACATTAACCACCTTTTCTTTTTTCAGCTTCCCCTGATCAAGATGTGGTACTCGGCACTCTGCTGCATGTCATTATGCAGCCATGCCTTCTGAGCAGAAGCAGTTCTTCATCACATGCTTTTCGATGTTTGTTTTTCAGAGAAAAGTCATTATCACTGACTTTTGAGAGATGAGAAAAATAAATTCATTTCTCTCCATGCTTGGGACTCACTGCCTTTCCTCCTGATGAAATTCTCAGGATACAAATTTCCTTCCAGTGATATAAGGAGGATCTTTTGGATCTTTCTGCATACTCCACCCAGTCTATATCACTTTACTTTTGGTTTTGGGAAAGGGTTTCTGCAAACCTGCCAGAAGTTTTGCCCAGTGACTCCAACCAGTAAATTGCCCTAAGTATGGGAAGATCTCAAGAGAAAGAGGAGATGAACACTTTTCTACCTTCAGCAGCATCATGGCTCTTTCTGTGGTCTAAAGACCCCTCCATCTTACACCATCTTCCTTTGACAGAGGATCCACAGAAAATAAAAATACTGTTAAATAAAAATGCATGAGAAAGAAAATAGCTTCAGAAGAATATTAGAATGCTCTGCTGCCTTCATTGCAAGATGGCATAGGACAGCGTGCATAGTAGAGTTCAGGGAAACAAGAAATGGAAAGTGTTGGGCAAGAAGGAACCTTTGTGGGCAGTGTATGTATGCATTAATACTTGATGGAGGAGGGGAAGGAGAGGAGAAGGATTCAGAAAATATTTCCTTCAGCTGGTGCTGTACTTCTTATGAAACAAAAAAAAAACCCCACAAACCTAGTAGGAAAGCAGCATGTCAGAAACCTTAAGTGATCAAGTAGCTGTTAAGTCATTTAACATCTTTAAAATATTTTTCCCCTCCAGGTCATGTATTACCAAGAGATACTGCTCTCCAACCCTACCATGGATTTTCGGACTGTTAAAAAAAACATGGATTTGTGTCTGATAAATCAATCTTGGCAGCTAAAGTCCAGATACACACAAGAGAGGACTGTACGCTTCCCCATCGATATGCCATACAACAGAAATGAAAAGCCATACTGTGGGGTGAATAAGTGATTCAGTCCTCCTTTGGTTTTCCTCTTTTGCACATCAATGCTCATTCTACTTGTGTGGCAGATTCTTGTTCAGTGGGAAGTAGATGGCGTTATTTCATTTTATACTCAGGTTATCAGACAGACACAGACTACATTTTAATTAATATATATTTTATATTCTAAAATAAGCTGTTTGCTGTCTAGGAAAATGCAGTTTATAAAAAACAATAGTTACAGAACATTTCTACCTTACGAAGCAACTTCATAATAATTCAACAGTTTGGTTCCACATCCCTCAGGTTTCAGCAAAACTTATGCTAGATAATATAAGTTTACAAATTGGAAATAAAGATTGTATTCTTTTTAAAAAATATTTTTATTTAAACAATTGGCACTGATGGTTCAGTCTTTCAGTCCTGATTTTTCTTTCCTGTTTTCTTATTAGTGGAAGACACAGGACACGTCAGTGGCTGCATCTTTTTCTTTTTTGTTGCTTTTCCTTTTTTGTTCCCGTAGAAACACTTACTTTTCTTGACTCAGCTCTTCATGTATTGACTAGCTTGTCTCCAACAAGTTCCTCCTCTTGCAAGTACTTGTACTGTCCTTCTTCTGTCCCCTGTTCTCTGACTCTGTAGTGGATGCCCCATCACTGGAAACGTTCAATGTCAGGTTGGATGGGGCTCTGAGGAACCTGATCTAGTCGGGGATGTCCCTGCTCCTTGCACGGGGGTTGGACTAGATGACCTTTGAAGGTCCCTTCCAACCCTAACCATTCTACAATTCTATGATTCTATGAAGACACCCAGTCTCCACATGAAGAGAGGACCTCCTTTCTGCTGCTGGCTTCACGTCCTGACAGTGGAGTAAAAACTTCCAAGCATCTGACTTAACCTTCTTATAATTACTCAAATCTATTGTGATGTTTATTCATTATAACTTTCACCTTTGTTTTATTTCTAGGATGATTTTCAGTACACATTGAAGGTTTCCAGTGGTTTTCACAACCAGTTCATTGCCCCATCATACCTATACAAGGTACCGTTCAGCATTGTCGAGTGAGTCAAAGGGATTTTTCTTGCAAAATTCAGATCTTACTAATTCCTGCACAGCACAAGAAGCCATGGATATCTCTTTTCAGTGGAGATGCAATTAAAAGACAAATAATTACTGTTAGAAAATATTGAAAGCAAACATTAGTGTTTCAGCATGTGATGTTTGTTTATAGGTAATATTCTGAGTGACATCCTCTAGGCTCCCCTAAGAATAAAATCAAAACAGTTCATCAGTGGAAAGATGCCTCGATTTTTCAGCTGAGCATCTGATATCTTTGCAATTTAACACAGCATTGAAAACTTTTTCTTTAGTGCTTTACACCTAATAATAGGTTTGAATATAAATGATTCATATGAATTGAGGTCAGTGCAAACCTGATAAAATCCTCACTAAAGGAAAGAACATCTGATTAAGTCATATTGGACCTGCTTACTAGATGGACAGGAGGCACTGCAAAGTGTTCACTCAGCAAGAAACATTTTCTTTCTGTATATTTTCTAATGGAAAGGTTTTTGCTCTTACACCTCTATGAATAAACCACTCTGGATATACTAGAATAGCTCTTTGAGTGGACACACTTATTCTGGAATGAGTTACTTTTTTATTTATTCTGACAGAAAAAAGACATTTTTTTTCCCAGCATATAAGGATTAACATGAACAGCAATAGCTGCTGAAATTCATGCCTACTGTAATTGGGATTATTCCAAATGTAGAAGTATTAAATACATTTCCTAAAGCAGTTCTTTCACAACACTTGGAAGAGATAGTTGATGCATTATAAAGTAGAGCCCTGACTACCTACAATCACGTGGTACCTTTTGCAGAAATATATCCACTAGCCCCAGCAACATGGCCATATGATTTGCATAATAACTTTCTGCCCATCCAAATTCATATTTCCATTACAATTGTATAAGAGAGACTTTTAATATTTTTCTCCACTGTTAAACAGCTGCTGCATTTCAGTGTTGGTGAAACAGTTCTACATATAATTTTCCTTTTTTTTTTTTTAAATGAAACTGCTCTGGGATCTCTCTAGCTGAAAGATGGCATTGAAATGCAAATTGTCCTTGGCCATGTAACTGAGAATTACCTTTGCATTTTATTCTTCAGCTGTATCTGTATATAAAGCAATTCTGAAAGACAGTGAAATTAGTCCTGCTCACACAACTGACATGCTTTCGGGGAAAATAAACAGATATGACTGCCAGGCGCTACATGAATGTCATAACCCAATGAACGTTCATGCTGAAAAGTATCTCCTTTTATGAATGTTTTTGACAAAACAATTTAATTTCATTTATAACTTTGGAAAACAACAAATCCAACAAAATTAATAGCCAAAAGTCTGAGTGAATGTATGTCATAACTCCCCAAGTTTATTATTTTCCCCATTTTTATTAACACACACATTTGAGTTCACACCAATAGCTGCTCTGCAGATCCTTTTCTATAAGTTTCCTTTAGTAACAACTGTAACAAAACATACCCTGGCAGAAGCTTGCAAAATATAAGCCTGTTTAAGTTACTCAGTAAAGATAACATTTCTTCAAAACCGCAGAAAAAGAAAGTTTAGCCGCATGCAAGTTAAATTTAGATCACTCTTTTGCAGATAGTGAAAGCCTGGCAGGGCAGGAAAAATCCATAAATGTGATCACAGTGGCAGAAAGTAAAACAAGAAAGAGGTCTCTGATGTCCAGGCAGCACGTGTGTACCCAGCGCAGGAGAAGTCTCTTCACGGGACTGTCAGTGGTTTACTCCCCACCCCTATCAGGCAGCTGCCTCCATTACGAAGCTTTCAAAAACAACTGGACAAAATTTGAACAAAACCAAAACTCTGAATGAAAGGACAAGAAAAAAGTGCTTATCACACCTCTGTTTAGTTATTCAGCCATGACCAGCAATAGTGTCTCCAATGGTTACAGATACCCCACCTTGCTTCTAGTACACAAACATCAGTAAGGATTTTGACGAATACTCTCCCATTTACACACAGCTTAGCATTACGGCAAAACCATTGGTGAGGCTGGTTACTTGCAGGGATTGCTATCAGAACTGTGATACAGACTAATAGAAATTGTTCACCTAGGTCACCACCTAGGTCACATCTGTGGCAGCAACCAACTCATGACTGCCAGGGGAGACTGGAGTACTCCACGAGCGGTAGATGTTGCAGTGGAGGGCTGTTTTGTTAAGAAATTTAAAAGTAATGCCCTTAACTCCAACAGAGATGAGTACCACAGCAGTTTCTGCTTGTGCCTCTCATTGGAAAGCAAGCAAGTAGCAGGCGCTTTGAGGAGGGACTGCAGGACAGTGGTACCAGCAAACCGAATAACTTCAGGGCTTGCCCACCTGAAAATGAAGGGAGAATGCGTGGAACATAAAAGTGCAAACTCAAATGTAAATACTAGTTTAAATACCTCTCATGTTGCAATAAATGTATCATGGCATCCTCAGTACCCACAGTTGCTCAAGGCTCTTGTTTCAGGGCTAAAGATAGCTCTGCTGGTAACATGAGATGAAATAATGGTGGAATTGTTTTACTCCAAGAGAGGCTGGCTACTAAGGAACCAGCTTTATTTCCTCCCACCACCAGCTCCTTCCAGAAGATCCTTTACTGTGAGCTTTATCTCATATTGCTTAACATGAAATTTAATGGGACTTCAGCATCTCTATGGCTGTTCTGTAAACTCAGGACTGCCTCTGAGGTACGGCCACTGGCCTGTATTGTGTGTGCTGCTAACGCAAGTCAAGCAAGCCTAGGTTTACGTATTTCAAAATATCAGACTTCTGTTTTCATGCTAAATGTCGAAAGAGACAAAGGGCTGAAGTCTCACAGCTAAGTAAAGCAGCTTTTCAGCACTGCAAAAGACTTGCTCAGTTTTCTGCCAGGCCAGCCCTGAGTCATGCCAGACCTCGCTTCCATCCCACCCTCCTTTGCACCAGAACTGCTGTAGCTCCCTCAAGAGACAACAGTATTTCTGCTGAATTTCCAGCCCTTAAGATCATTTGTGCTGCTTACAGTATGCAAACGAGCTTTATGGGACTGTGGTATCTTCACAGTGTTCAAAGCAGTGAAAGAACCCCAAGGTTTACTGCACCATCCAGGATCTGAAAGAAAATCCAAATTCTGCTCCTAATGCAAAAAAAAAAAAAAAAAAAAAAAAAAAGAAGAAAAAAAAGACTATCTCTAATAAGTGTCTACTCTTGCTTGTGAACATTAACAGCAAAGATTAGCACCTTTCCACTCTATCTATAAAAGCTCTTTTATGCAGCTATAGGGTGCAGAAGGGCTGTGGACGTATCCCTGCCAAAGGGATAGCGTGCAGTTTAGTGACAGCCTTGGCTGTTTAATCAACTCCACTTCAAGATGAGCGCACTGAAGAAACATGGAAAAGGATGCAGAAGCAGCAGGCAGTTACCTAATACTATCAAATCTCAATAAAAAATGACAAGCTGAGACATTTTGGCAAGCTTTCTGAATACCTAATAGGACAACGCTGCTGTAAACCGGCCTGGAAGCAAGGTTAAGGAAAATAAATCCACAGCAGGAAAAAAAAAAAAAAAACAACTTTAGAAGCAGAAAATTATTTTGAGTTCAAAACCCCTCAGATCACATCTGACCATAGGGTGACAGAATTAGTCCCACTGATTGTTTCCATGAGATGTGATTCACCTCCAACATTTTATACATGGCAATTCAGCAAAAGTGCTCCCACTCGAGCCAGAAAACATAAATATTTTAACTTATTGGCAGAGCGGCTGTGTGACAGAGTATTTGTACCTATGGATTCGCTGTGACACTTAAACAAGCCCGCACTCCTTCCTCACTGGGCAGCTGCAGAAGCCGAAGGGAGGGAAATCCCAGGAAGGTCAGGCGGCTCTGCTTTTTCCACGGGCCCACGTTCTCACGTCTCTTTCCTTAAACCACCAAACCGGGGCGATGGCAAAAGGCAAATGCGGGACCATTTTCACCCCCCGGGTAGACAGTGCACAGGGGGATGTAAGCGGCGGCGGGAAAGGCGAGGCGGCGCAGTGCCCTCTTCCTCCTCTCCGCTTCGGCCTCCCTCAGCACCGGCGTCCTTCTGGCTGCCCCCTTGTCGTTTTGTATTTCTCTATTAACTCCCCCATCCCCTGTCCCGCCCGTCCGAAGGGGCGGAAGCGGCAGACTGGGCGGGAGCGGGAAACGGGGGACTCGGGGCGACAGCAGAGGAGCGAGCTCAGCGCGAAGGACGGGGCCGCCCCCCGGCCCCCGAGTGCGCGGCCGGGCGCCGGGTCCCGGCGGGCCGACCCCCCCCGCAGGTGAGACCGGCAGCGCTCCCGCCCAGCCACCGCCCCTCTCTCCTCCCCGGCCCGGGGGCGGTGGCGAGGGGCAGCCCGCGCGCAGACACCACCCCAACGGCCGGCGCGATCGTCCCAACCGCCGCGGAGCCGGAGCAGTTGCTGGAAGAGCGGAGCGTCGCTTCCTCCCCACCCCGCCCTGCGAGGCCGGCGGCAAGCGGGGCTGAGGCGGAGGGAGCCGGCGGGCCGAGGGCAAGCGCCCACGCCGCACTGCCGCCACTTCCACCACCGCCACTTCCACCACCGCCACAGGTGTCCTCAGGCCGCCCGCCTCACCAGCTCCCCCTGCCCGCCGCCCCGCTTCCCCCTCCTCAGAGGCGGCGGGCGGGGCGGTGGCCCGCTCCGCCCCGCCGTGCCGGTGGCGGGCGGCGCTGCAGAGGGCGGAGCGGGCGGCAGGGGCCGGGCCAGCCGGCGCCCGGCTCGGGCTGGCTCCCGGCGGGCGGCGCTGGTGCTGCGTTGCCCTGGGAGGCGCCGCGGGGCCGGGCGCGGAGCTGCGGGCTCGGGGGTGTGAGCGGCCGGGCAGGGCAGGGTGCCCTCAGGATGCTGCGGTTCCTGCGCAGGACCTTTGGCCGGCGGTCGATGCAGCGCTACGGGCGAGGAGCCGGGCGCGGAGCCGGGCGAGGTGGGCTCGGCGGCGAGGGGGACGAGCGGGACGGGGGACTGCGTGGAGCCGCCGCCGCCGTCGTCGGCTCGGGAGGCTTCCCCTCCTCGCCGCACCCCGGAGGGGTCGTGCACAGCGCCGGAGCCCCCGTCCACATCCCGGCGGCCGGCGGCAGTAAGCCGGTGCTGCAGTGCCGCGTCCTCCTGCTGGACGGGACCGAAGTCAACGTGGAGCTACCGGTGAGTACCGTGCGCTCGCCTCCCCTTCCTGCAAAACAGCGTTGGCATCTGCCCCCTCCCCTCCTCCGCAGAGTTTCTCACTCCCTCCCCCCCCGTTCCCGGTGACAGGCACCTGCGGGTGGCCCCCTCCGGGGAAGCCTCCCGAGTTTCGTCCTCCCCCCCCGCGGGCCTCCTCGCCGCCGTCCCCGCCTGCGTGCACCTGCTGCCAGGTGCGCGCCGCGCCGCCCCGCCATCGCCGCCGCTTCGCTCGCCCCCCGCCCCCTTCCTGCGGGCTGCAGCCGCCTGCCTCCCTCTTGCCTTTCCCCCGAGCGAGCCAGCGCGGAGGCGGGCACCCGCTCTTCTCCTGCTCCCCGTAGCCAAAAAAACAGCCCCCTGCAGCTATGCCTTCGGCGGCCGCTTTCCCCGGAGGGGCCGCCCCTGTGGTGCGGGGCGCTACCTGTGTGTCCGCCTGGCTGCGGGGCGGAGGGTTGCTGTCCGCAGACCCCGCCCGAGGGCACCACTGCCTTTGAGAGGGGACACTAGAGTCTCTGCGGCGGAGCGGTACCTTTTCGGCCTCGCTGCCTTTCGGCGTGCAGCCGGCGGGGGCGGCCCTTCGCCCCGAGGGCAGCACCTGTGGCGCCGGCGGGGGACGCGGGGCGAGGCCACTCTGCGCCCCCCCGCTGCCGCCTGCTCTTTAATGCTAACGGCCCCAGTACCCCTCCGCCGGCGGGAGGCGAGCGGGGCCTGGGCGGGGAAGGGCTGTGGTCCCGGGTTCTCCCCTCCCCGACCCCGGGAGGGGCGGCTGGGCCGCCAGCGCCTCAGGAGAAGGAGGCGGCGGGGGCCCCGGGCCGCGGCTGGGGCCGGTGCCGGCGCTGAACTTTTTCCCTCTCCCGGCGCTGTGCTGGAGGAATGAGGAAGGGACGGTGCCGGCCGGTCCGCCGAGCTGTGTGCGTGTTTGTGTTTGCCTGCTTGGTGAAGTTGGGCTGCGTTTGTAGGTGTGGTGTTTCGGCATCCCCAGGGCCCGTTGTCTCTCTCCTTTTAAAGGAAGCGGCACGGTGCGTATGACTAATTTGCAGAGTTTGGGTTTTGCCAGCCATTCACTCCCACAGCTGCTAAATATTCGACGCCCGTTCTTTTTCACTGACCCTTTCCCCCCCGCCTCTTGAAAACCGAGTTTCCCATGAAATAGTGTGGCAGTTGATCATACCTGCAAAACATTTAATCTTCTTTCTGTTTTAACCCAAATAATCACCAACCATTAAGCTTGGTTTACAAAAGCAGGTGGGGAAACTTGCTAATAATGACTGTAACAACCTGATCAATTGCACACTACTTCAATCTGCAGTAGTGTGAAAGAGTGTTTTTCATGGAGTACCTTTTGCATCTTTCATATTAATTTCATATTAATAATTATCTGTATATGTTGGCGTTGTTTCACTAAAGCATGGAATTTGGCAACCCTGTGGTTTCTGCCTAAAGGAAACTAAAGAGATGGAGTAAGACTCTTACAAGTTAATATAGAAGTAGGTGAGTAGAGCCACCTAGAGATGCCTGCTGCCAGAATTATCAAGCTTCCTTTGCCTTAAGACTAGATCATGCATTTCCAGATATTGGAAATACTAATATATTTCCTCTCTTTGCATCTCCTTCACAACTTGCTGTAGTCCTTCCAACATCTCAGCACAAATCTTCTCAAAGAAGACTTGATGAATGTTATCAGCATGCTAAGGATTTACTTACAGAGGTCTATGTAGATAAGCTCAGTAAATATTTTGCTTAAGGTTGTACTCCCTGTGATTTATCAGAGTTCAGCTTTTGCTGTAGAGTCTGTTTAAGATGGTCTGTGGTTCTGAAGCATCAGAAAATGAGGTAATGGTGCTCTTCTTCGTCCTTGAGTATTGAAAGGATATGGAAATATCTGCTTGGTCCAGTAAAGCAGCTGTGGAGCACTCTTGCTTGAATTTGACCTCCAAGCAAAGCCAAGGCTGCCACTGTTTTCAGAATGTGAGCCGCACACGTGGTGGCTGTAGTTCATTTGTCCAAAGACAGGGTAAGAAGTTGGTTTGGTTTTTTGGGTTTGGATTTTGGTTTTTTTTTTGGTTGTTGGTTGTTTTTTTTTTTTTTTTTCTTCTCCACTGAAGTCCCTAGGCTGGTGGAGGACTCTGGAGCACGTAATAGCTGTCAGTGTTTTGAGGACTGAAAACTGTTCTATTGAAATGCCTATCTGTTCCTCATGCTTTTTCCCTTTCTTTCACAGAAAGTAACACCCACACTGAGAGTTAGAAGAACTGAAAGAGGCGTTGCACCATTTATAGAAGTTGATCAGTAAAGTTTCTGTGAGCTCTGCAGCTGTAGATTTTATGGGATTAGAGCCTGAAGCAGAATGAGCTTTAATACTCAGAAGCTGTGGTACAGGACTAATTAAGCTGAATGAATGGAGTAGCATCTTTTCCATTAAAAGAAAATAGTGTATGATGGTTTCTCTCTGTTTCAGCTCAAATTCTGTGGAAAGGGAGGGAGTGTGGGCTTCATCACCAGTGAACGGGTTGCCAATGAAGTCAAGTATGTAGATAATTGCAGAGGACTTTACTGTGCTGCTGATTGTGTTCACAAGCACTTGTTTCAGCAGATACTGGCATTTGTAAAATGTGCTCTTTTTACTGCCTGCTAACATTACACTCCAGTTGTCGTTCCAGTGGAAAAAGGAACTTGTTGATATTAGGACCTGATACCCTTGTAACTACAACTTTTTAGGCTGCTATCTAAGACTTTGCTTATTTGAAAAGTTTATTAGGTTTTAAAGACTACAGGATCTATTTCGTTGTGTGGAGGGATGACAGAAAAGACAACTGAGAGAAAACTTTCAGTTTTCTTTGACTTAATTGTTTTGGGTTTTTTTTAATATTCAAGTAAAGCTAAAACCCGGAAACTTTTGTCTGGGTTAAAGGTATCACGTTCTGCTACAGTATTTTCTCATATGTGGGGGCTGGCAGTGGGAAGATAAATCTTACATCATTAGGTTGATAGCTGTCTTTGGGGTTAACGTTAGCATTTATGTGATAGTATCTGTATTAGAAACTGCTCTGTTTCTAACTAAGTGTATTAGATTCTGGTAAGCTCTTGTCTGCTCACAGTGGTAACAGTAGAAATCTACCCTGATCTCGGAGTCCTTCTTTAGCTTGTCCTTCTCTAGGCTGTACAGCAATGTTGTGACCAGAGTCACCTCTCTTGTTTATCTACATTTCCACACCCACTTTCTTTCTGGGACGTTTGCACTTTATTCTTTTTACTTCATGACCTTTGCCCTCGGACTACCCCATCTGCTAGCTTGCTCTCCTACAGTGCTGTGTAGTCTTTCACTTGTAGGTGTTCTTCAGCTTTCCTGAGCTTGTTTCCTACCCAGCTGTCCCCATAGAAATGTAAACATAAAATGATTCTGAGCACTCTAGATACCCCTTTGTAATGGTTTCTATACTCATCTTCTTGCATGAAATTTCAAGGATTGTTTAATGATGCTGTCTTTTCTGTTCGCTCTTAAGGCAAGAATCATGTACTTTGAAAGTATTCTTTCTAAATAGAATAATGCAGTGGATGGCTTTTTAAACCCACAAGCTCCTCGGGGCTCTGTATTGAATGTGAGATGCTATTAAGGTTGGATCCGTTGTATAGGAGTGAGTGGCAGTTGACCAGTTCTGTTGCTGTGTGGTGAATTCCCATGGGAAGGGGGAGCACAAATGGTGTCATTACTTCCTCTTGACCTGACACCACATGTCTGCATGTCTGAAATCTGGCTGTAAGAATTGATGCAAGGAGAAAAATACTTATTATAGAAACCGTCCTTTCCTCTCTCTCGCATAGGTATCGGTGTATTTCTTTTTACCACTGAGAACCCATTTAGTATCTTTTGTGTTGCATCTTCACTTACAATGAAGGCTGTTACTTGTTTGGATTTTGTAACTCAGCTGTAGGTAGATGGAAGGCCACTTGCTTACTGCTGTCAAAAGAATCTTGCCTCTGTTTTTCTGGAGGACTCATGATTTTAACGAAAGAAAAACTGCTTATGGATGAATTTGTGTTCTTACGTAAAGAATGCTGGGAAAGAGCATTGACATTTACGGAGCAGTGATGATGCCTGATAGTTAATACGCAAACAGAACAGTCTATAGATGGCTCTCAACGTGAGGCCAAAAAGCCAAGTTTTTGTTGACTTTAAGACATGGTTGCTGGCATTTCTAAAAACTGAATCTCTGATTCTTAATTCAGTGTATCTTATGAAAGCTTAAATGGAGGATATGAAAGATGGCTATTCAGTGGGACTATCCAGAGCAGCGGGGATTAATGTCCCTTTTCTTAATGCCACTGAAAACAGTATTCTGTGATAAGCTGGGGGAGAGCAGGAGGGGAATGAGCACATGTAGGGTGTTCTTGGGTTTGTTTAATCTAAGTGGGATAAAAAAGAGGAAACAAATGGTTAGCGTACTCCGCTATGAAAATCCTCATGCTGCAAAGCAGATACAGGATACCTTACATTTTCCGTGACATGAAGCCACAGCAGTCAATGTGTTGTCTTTCGTAAATACTCCTTTCTAAAAATCTCCTTGCTGTGATAAATTTCAGTGCTGCTATGAATGTCATTGCAAAGACTTGCGTGATGTATTAGAAAGTAGGTGATATTTAATGATTAAAATAATGAACAAGTCAAATATAACTCTTCAAATCTATCAATTGTTTTTGGATAGATAGCTTTTGTATTATTTCTTTGCCTTCCTTTTGGTGTATCTGTTTTAATAATTGTTTCTGCTGCTATGGAAACACTTCAGGATAGAGACAGTAAACGTTCTTCAGTACTCTTTTCTAATCTCCGATCTTCTGTGTTGTATCCTTTTCTTGCTGGAGTAACATGAACATAACAAAATTTGCTATCTGGCCTCTGTGCTTGCATCAAATGTAAATGTTAAATTAACTCTTGAGTAGTCATCTCTCTCTTATAATTACTGGTTAGTGTATTTGATTTGTTAAAGTTATAAATATCGGGAGAGAAAAAAAAGAGTTTTACTTCTTTCTCTTACATCATACATTTTCAGGAATATTAACTCTATAGAGGAGTGCACTAATATGCGTGTAGATCCAAGTTATTACCCAGAGTCTCATAACTGAGGAGTCACCCCCCACCCAATTAGATATATTACATTAGCCGAGGAACAGGATTTTTTATTAATTCTTTAAAGCTTTTGTCACTTACAAAATTGATAATACACCTTCGTTATGCAGAAGCTGCCTTTCAACAACATAAAATTAGAGTACTTGCTGGAAAATGTTAACAGGATATTTGCAGCACTGGAAAGGCCTCTCACGTTCGCGAACTCCTGTGGGTTATCAGCACCTGTAATCCCTTTCATAAATGGATGAAGTTCCATTTTGAGAAGGAGTTGGGTGTTTTGCTTCTGCTGCTCATGTTGAAATGCCTCTTCATTATCTACACAGCTCTGATAAAGTAACTGTAGCCAGACCTTGATGTGCTCTCTTCTGGCAGTAGCCTTTAATTACGTTATGCATGTACTGTATACTTTGATGCATTGCTGTGTATGCTAAAGGTGTGTGAGAAGCATTCATAGTAGAATCATGTACTAAAAGCCACAACGCAGCCCCAGAGAAATAGGAGTGAGATGGGTATGCACATATGAGTGCAGCTGTGGTTCAGAAATGCATGGTGTTAGGCTCTTGAGAGAGGAGAGGGAATCTTAGGCCCTTGACATGCTCACCCAACATCCCAAATAAATCTACATCACATAAAAGGCATTTTGACATACTTAGTAAAAGAAGGAGACAATGAACAGCGCTTTGTTTTGGCATATGTTAAATAAATTCTGGTTATGAGTTCTATTAGTTATTTATGGAAACCAATACCATTTTTCAATGCAATACAGGTAGACAGGATGATAGGATCACTGCTGCAGAGTTGACAACCAGTAAAGGGAAGAAAGCTGATGACGGCTTAGTAGTATACTGCAAAGACAAAAGTATGAGCACCTGGTACTGATTCTCTGATAGAGAGCTTATGTGTTTGACGAGATGGGGAGAAGATAAAGTGGTTGTATGCATTCTTTCGGAAGCCTTTTTTACAGTGGACTAGAACAGAGCTATGCCTAGGAAAGTAACCATGTGAAATGTCAATGTGGCTGGGCCTCTTGCTTGTTAGCACAAAAATGCATTTCAGTAGCAGCTGTTTGCACTGGACTTAACTACCCAGTCGTGAACACTGGAGAAACTCTGAAGATCACCATGGGTTTGAATAGCGATGGTCACTAAGAAGGGAACTTTCAGAACAGCTAGAAAATATGTTTATTTGTAAACAGTGTACATCTAATACGTTTGTTTTGTTTTGTTTTTTTTCCCAGTAGTTGTGTTCTAGACTAGATTGCTGGGTAGCAGACCTGTAGCTTCAGGCTCTTAGTAGTGATCCTGAAGAGGAAAAAGCATGTCTAGGCATGTAAAAAGCTCTTATGAGGGAGGAAACAGGAGTAAAGAGACTTTGGAAGTGTAGTCCGTATAGAAAAAAAAAAACAGGATTAGTTTTGTTTGGATTGCAGGAGGTAGTACAGGAAGAGACAGGCTGAAATAGAGAAGAAACTAGAAATAGTACGTAAAGTATGGAAGGTATTGTCTGTCCAGTTCTCTTCTGAAACAGAGTGGACAGGTTATCTCTACCTGTGCTTCTCTGCATGCTTTTCTTCCTCATATGCTTCCTTGTGCTTCTCCTTGTAGCCCCTCTGTAAATATATTTTTCCTGTGACTTCTTCTGAGAGGTTGGCTTCATTAGTGTCTCTTCTTCTCCAATCATAGGTTCATTTTTATATTCAGGGCTTCTACTTTTAAATTCTAATCCATTTCCACTCACCCTTCTCCTCTGCAGTCTCCTCCCCGAGCAATTCTCTAGACTTATTCTGTGTGCGTATCATCTATGTTACTAGCATGATATTTACCGAATTTTCTTTTTAATAAGAGCAAATTTATTTTAGTTTTACGGGGTCAGTCTGTCCGTGCGCCCCCTGCCCCCCGCCGTTTTCCCAATCTGTAAAGGCAGTTTTCTTTGCATCCCAGGAGCAGCTACACAAGTTGGGAAACAGTTCACCATGGAGGATTTCTTCTGGGACTCACATTAAAGAGCACTGGAGGTCTGCTTCCTTCTCGTTTGGGCCTGAGCATGGTTCTCTGTCCTGTTCCCTCCTGCCAGTTTAGAGCATTTCTGTGGTTCTGTGCAGTTATCAGAAATTTGAAACAGTCCTTAGTCCAGTTCCTTCCATGCAAAAATGCAATTTCCCAGCTGTGGCCAGGAGTCTGAACAGTGGAAGGTCTGTGGCTGGCGCAGAGCTCATTCAGCCAGCTTGGCTAGCAAAGTGCTCTGTTTGTTAGGGGCAGGTGACCACTTGTCCTGAGCATTCCCAGTTGTAGAGCAGACACAAGGGGAGCAGTGGTGGTGACTGTTGAAATAGTTAATTCAAAGGTTAAATCTCCTGGCTTTAAAAGTGCATGGTTTCATATGAGACTACAAAAACCGACCTAAAAACTCAAGTGGTGTGGGAAGGAGGTTGAGAGAAGAAGGGGTAACATCTAAGTCATTTAATTTGTAGACCCTTTGCTGAGTAATATATAAGTACAAGTAATTGTTTTTATTTTTGCTAGTGATGAAGTTGACAGCTGTTAACTGTATTTACAGTATTGTTGGGTTAGTATTTTAAATTACTTGAGAAACACACTGGTTTTCTTAGTATTTGTTTTCCAATGCAGACTATGGTAAATGCTCTTTTTTCCTTTCTGCATTAGAAATAAAAGGGTTGGAGGGTAATGAAGTGTTTAGAGTGACCATCTGCTCTTCATTTGACTTGCTATTTCCATTTATTTCTAGGCATCAGTGTAAATGTGTCCTGGACCATTAGCTATATTGTGATGAGATTATTTTGAAATATTCGTTGAAGTTCGAGACTCAGGCTCCAGCTATGAAGCATGAAAAATATTAAGAGTTAATTTATATTGACTGTTCATGTTTTTGATCTGTACAGATTCAGATTATTTTCCTTCCTCGTTGTTATGGAACCGCAGATAGTTTATTCAAACAAATACCAAATGTCGTCTTTTTTTTTTTTTTTTTTTTTCTTTTAGGATACTGACAAACACATTGAATTGAGATGTTACTGTATTTTATTATTTTAATACGTGTGGTACAATTTATATGATAGAGACTGGAAATCTTAACGGAGGATCCAATATAATGTTTGTGAAATACAACAAATAACTCTACACAAATGTGCAGAGTGTAGGTTCTTTCTTTTGAAGAACCTGGACTCATATGAACACACCAGTATCAAATACACAGTTAGAAAAGCACAGTGTTATGACTTAGGGATTGTGACCTTTAATTTAATTATTGTAGACTGCAACATTATTTCAAAGGATCACTTATCCAAGGTTGAATTCTTTTGTGGCTGTTTGAAAACAGTGCTTTTCACAGTAGTTCTTTGTAGTAGTCCAAATGTTACTGCTTTAATTGTGTGAGTGAATGTTTTCCACGTTTTCTGAGAAAAGGAGCAGTTCTATTAAGTTTTTCCTTCTTCTCCATTGTTCCCATCCAGAATTGGTCAAGGCTGTTTTCTGTAATTTAAATAAGTCTTTCATACCTTGTTAGTGGTTCCCAGAGCTGTGATATGGTATGATTTTAAATTGAGGGCATGCATTTATGTAAAAAGACCAAACCCAAGAACTTCCATTTCTTATAAGCAGATCTGAAAATGCCAGTACTCTGTACAGTCGTTCTGTTGCAACGAAGATGACTATTCAGTAGAGATGTAAATCCTCAGTATGTAGGTTTTATATTCAGGCTATTTACTGAGTAGAAATTCTTCCTGAATAATGAACCTTCTGTGAGTGCTTTGCTTTGAGAGATGATGAATGATGAGTCTGTTATTGCTTTGAATTAAACAAATACGTGAAGAGTGGTGGCATTCTTTAAAATAGGTCGTATCATGAGGATGGGCAGCACATTCGAAACGTAAAGTCCAATGGGCAGTATCCACTTACCTTCTCTCATGTTGTGATCTTTGGACGCCGATATGTATCTGAATTCAGACATCTCTGTGGAGGGAAGAGCTGGTTTAATAGAGCAGCAATAGAACTTGTTTGTTGTACAAAAGCCTTCATTTCTTTGCCTCCTTCTTCCTGCTATTTCATGTATTGGGCTAGATTTAGTTGTTTTTCTTTTTCTTTCCCTGCTGTTGAGCAATGAAGAGAGGGTGGCAGGATGTTTCCTTATTTGTAACCGATGTTCCCTTTCTCTGAGGAGGAGCGTTCCCAGTCCTGCTCCGTGACTGCTCCTGAGCCCGTGAGCCTCACCTGCCCAAGCCACGTTGTGAGCCGCGGCTTGGATCACCTAGCTGCAGGGTGGCTCTGAGTTCGCCCAGTGTCGCCTTGCACAACTGATGCTGTGCGCAGCTCTCGGCAGTGCGCTGGGGTTCTTGACTTCCAGTTAATTAGAAGTCGTTATTTTGATGAGTTTTCTTTTTAATGGGGGGACCTGCTTACTAAGACAGCAGAGATCACTGATTCCTTTTATAGAGGCCAGTGAAGCCATTAAATGTTGACTGTAGCACTTTTCCTTTTCTCCTTTAAGATGACTGCTTAAGCTATTATCTGCCTGTGTATCTGCTCTATCTCCCTTCACTCCCCTCCTCTCATACACTGATATTTCACAGTTGGCTTTTCTCTCTTGGAAAACTTGTAAAATTGGGAATCAAACTCTTGTTTTTAGGTGTGAAAATGAGGGAGCTTTTGGGGCATCAAAACATTTGCTGCAGTACTCAAATTGTTTATTGCAAACAGTAGGCACTTGGAGGGGAAGATTTTTTTTGATTGATGGATTTTGGTAGCTCATAAAAGGTGCTTAATATTTTTAGCAGGTCAAGCTATGAGGAAATAATCTGTACAACAAATATTTTGATAGTATTCTTAAATTTAGAATTGGAAATAAGCTGAGGTTACTTGTCCCCTTCACTTCTTTTTACTCTTGAATTCTCTGAGCCATCCCATCTTTTGGTGGTATTGCTTACAATTGCTTTTTGCTGTGTTGCGTATTGATGCACAATTTGCATTATAAATTTATCCTATAGTAAAACCTTTGTGATATGGCGTTCCTGGCCTTAAAAAAGAAAAGATGTTTACAAAATATGGGGGAAATGAGGAAAGAGTTCAAGTGTTTGTCTGTGTATTAGCAAAAAATAGACTGAAGTTGATGACTGCATTTCTCAGAGGGGAGTGGGAACAGGAAAGTTTGACACTGAAGGAAAAACAAGTGGGTTTTGTTGCTGCTATTGAAATTTGCCAGCAGATACTGCCTTTTTACAGTTTGTGTGCTTGATATGTTTTCACATTAAACAGCCAGCATATTTTGGTTTATAATTTGATCATAAAGTGTATTTAAAAAAAGAAGATCAACTTTTTCAGCAAAGATTTTGCTTTAAGAACATGGTTATGGCCAGGAGAGGGGACCTTGATTTCTTCCCCCCTGCATGTTATAGTATTAGATACTGATAGAAGTACTTATGCTAGAAGAATTTAATCTTACTTTGACAGAGAGAAACGGATCATCTGGTAACATTTCCAGCATGATCTGGAAAATTGTCAGACAAAGCAAAAAGATGTGGTCTTTCATAAATACCACAAATACTATAATTTTTCAGAAAATACTGTTAATCCAAAGTTTGTTTCAGAAACCAGATTTTTCTCTGTTAGAACTGTCAGTTTCTCAGCATTTGTGTAATGCCATAGCGGAGAACTTTCCCAGGTGTTCCAGTAAGCTGAATGCTGGAAGCTTTCTAGGAAGAGAAAATAGTCTGAAGAACTTCTGTGGCTTCACTGTGACTTTCAGGAGCTGTTGAAAGTGGGCAAGATGAAGTGCAAGTGCTATCTAGAAGGATAGCTTTCAAAATGAACTTTGTTTCTTTTGCTCTCAGGATTTCCAAGGCATCTTACTGTTTACTGAAATCACAAGTTATTGCTTAAATTAAGTCAGATAGAGCTTTTAAGTAATACTAAAATTTTCAGCAAGATGTTCAGAAAAGCTGATTTTTGCAAGCTACAGGGCAAATTAATAGATTGTAAGGAAGATGGGGCAACATTTAAAGAGCATGAATTCTTCTTTATTGCATTTGCACTAAACTCATTAACAGGATAAAGCTGTCAGGTCTAGGGCAGGTCTAAATGACTTGTGAGAGCTACCAAATATAGATCCTGAGAAGAATCCCAGGCCTGGGAAACTCTGCCTGCAGAGAGCAGCTATCCGAATAGTGCCGCCTGCTTTCCTGCAGGAGTTTTGGATCAGACTCCAAGTCGTGGTACGTATCTGGGAAGGAAGCTTTTCTCTCACTTTTCCTTTTGTGAGTCTTGGAAAACTGCAGACTTTTTGTACTGGTTTGTAAAATGGTGCAGTGGTCTGTCTGCATTGCAGAGCTGATACAGGTCAGATGGAGAACCAAGTTCTTCTTTTGTGTCTGTGGTCTTTGTACATAAAGTGAAAGCATACATTGGGGAAACAGCCAGATAGTTGATCGGCCCTGTGCAATTCAACAGCAGTATGTGGTGCTGAAAAATGTCCCTGAAGGCAAACTACTAATTCAATGCAGTTCCAGAGGGACAAGATGTGACCACTTTGTCTGCTTCCGAGACTGTCAGCTGCTTTGCTTGAAAAGTATGTTCTGTGAAACTCCAAACTTGGGTAACCTCTGCTTCCGCAGAGATGGTAGCAGGAGACTGGGTGCAGGGCTGATGAGGATAAGTGTGCCTCTGGAGTATACTTCAGTTTCTGTCCTATATGTGGTCATAACCTGCAGTGCTAATAAACTTGGAGTGGTTTTATAGCTAAAGGATAGGTTATAAATGCAGAAACAGGCACCATAGTCAGTGCTAGGAGGCAAGCAGGCAGCTTTGATTTCAGCACTAAATGAATTTATGGTACTATTCAAAGCGACTTTTGTATCTCAGAAGCCCTTCTGAGACTGATGGTTCCTGGTGGCAGTAAGGAAATAGAATTGAAGTTTGAGGTAACTAGGATTTACAATGTACACCTATTTTTTGTACTTTTGTGCTTGAGTAGGTAAGGAAGGAGACAGTTTTCTTATGGCCTGACTAAATGAATACAAACTTACGCAAGCTAATAGGACTTCTTGTTTTTACAAACAATTATTTTTCAAAAGGAATTGTTAGAATGAACGCTTTGCAGAAAATAACTAATATGATTATTGTTACTGACGCCTTGGCAGTTTCATTGCCACTTACGATGGAGTTACCACATTTACAAAGTAAGAAAATTTGCTTTGAGTAAGTAGCTAGCAGAGATTCCAGCGGTCTCTGTTCCAGTTTGTTCCTCCTTTTAACATCTTTTAAGGCTGTTATGATGATATTATGGACAGCAGCTGACAGTTCTCTCTCAATATCATTTGGACTATCACTCTTTAAATTATACTGGAGAGTTAGTCATACGGATGGCTTGTAAATGAATAGGTTCTGAACTGTAGATTTATTTCAGGTCAGTGTCATTGTGAACACTCAATCTGTTCTCCTTCCCTGATCAGCCTCTAGAATTTCTTCCAAGAACATGTTTTAAGCCTGTCACTTCTTAGCATCAACTCTCTCCTTGGATCTCATGAGTTTATCTGCCTTCAAGAGTCTTTAATGAGAAGCAGTTACTTATTCAGGTTGTATGTGGACTCTTCAGTATAATAACAGTTCTTTTATTGTATCTGATGTTTTTTGGTCCCTGTTATCCTCTGTCTTGGCACCTGAGCAGCAATGTGATGAAAAGTCCTGGGACTATGGGGACAAAAATTGACCCTGTGAAAGTATGTGAAATATATGTGCAAGCCACCTCTTAATCTTATCTTTGTCTAAATAGATAAAAACAAAGTTTATTTCCTGATGCTTTTCAGACTCAAAATTATTTTTTGTAGTGTTTTTTCTGACTTTGTGCGTAATGTGCAGACTTTTGAGCTGAGCACAGCAGTCTTGTTAGAATGGTTTGCTGCATGTTGTATGAAATGGCATTACTCCTTACTTAATGTTTCCTTGTTATGCATTGAAGGCTGATGTTTACTTTCTTGGCTATAGCTTTACACTGAGAGCTCGTGGTTAGTTGTTTTTCTGTTGCACGAGAGTCTTACAGTGCTGCTGAAATCCAGGGCACTGTCTTTGACCCTAGTGAGTGTGACTGAAACTTTTGTTCCTGTATGTGTGACCTGTGATTTCACTGAATTCAGCTACAGCTTGTTGACGCAATTCTGTGTCCCCAAGAGATGCAAATCAGTGTCTACAACCAACAGGACCCATCATCTGCTACTGTGCCAGTTTTGTGAAGTTCAGTGGGAGTGATTTCATTAGTTTCCTCCAAAGGAAAATTGTCCAGTGTTTGACTGTGAGCAGAATGCTTCAGGATAGCACTGACAGTGCTGCTGGCTGGCTGCTTTCCTCCTTTTGCTCCCTGATTATTTATTTATTTATTTATTTTTAAGTCTGCCTGTCATGGACTACACACATCTATTTTAGGAATGCTTATGCTTTTGCCAGACTGCCTCATAGGCTTCGTTTGAGGGTACAGGTGTTGCATGGTCAATAGGAGTTCAAAGAGTTCTTGGCTTCTTGTTTCCATCCTGGTGCTGCAGGCAGATACCTGCCCTTTCAACTGTTTGTGGGGCTGTGTTGAAAGCCAGGTCACAGATCAGATCCAGGGGTGTTTCACTTTAAAAAACGCTTTTGCAGCATTGAATGTCAGAAGTTTGTTCAAGGTATGGCATAAGTAAGGGGCCAAGCAGCAGGGAAGAACCCGACAGAGGGCACAGGCGATCTTTAAGGCAGAAGTGCTATAAAAGCTCCTGTGTTGTTGAGTTAGGTCCTGAGGGTACAAATCATCGCTTTAGGAATAGTTTCATTTGTGTACTTAGTGGTCTTGTAGCTCAATCATGTGAGTTCTCCTCTTCTGCCCCACTAAAGTCAGCCAGATTAGTATGAACTGGACAAGAAATGCTTAGTTGCTGCAGCAGTGTGGTTCATTGACAGAAATAGTGGCAAATAGCTCAGGCTAGATCTGCTCATCTGTGCCTAAGTCTGATATCTTGCAGAAACATATTCTGAGATTCCTTATTGCCGTTATCAAATAGGTGTGTAGTCTTATGGAGGAAGGAGTTGGATTGAGACTTAATTTTCTGGAAACCATGATGAGTGGTATAAATTTATTTAATTTACTGCTGACTGGACCCAGCTGTCTCTAGTTTTTATTTTTGGAATCTAATAGGGAGCCTTAATTGATAAGAATAACGAAGCTGATACTGAAATTAGAAAGATTCTAGGAATTTTAGAGAAGATCACTTTTTTTCAGGTTCCTTCTGTGGAGTTTCAAATAGAACCAGCACCAGAAAGATCTTCTGGTAGTCATTGCTCGATGCAGATATCCTGTGACACAGTACTTCTCCTATACTCCTTTTCCCTTTGAGGCTGCTTCCAGATGAGCTGAAAGCCAACTATGCTGTTGAGGGAAAATGACATTCCATTGAGCAGTGGCTGGATTACCGACCTGTTACCAACCCATAAAATTCAAGTTGTCTCAGTTTAATTTTATATCTTTATCTGTAGGTAGTCCAGAAATGAGTCTTGCTGCTAGTACAAATTCAATAATACTTGATGGTGAATAAAATGGAAAGATAAGAAATTTGAATTTAAAGTTCTAATTCCTCAATTATTTTTAGTTTGATCTCTCGCTTGGAAACTAAACAGTGGATGCATTTGACTTCATGTTGTGTTTTCCTAATTAACCTTACAAGGTTTAACAGTTATCACATTTATGGAAAGAAACTTTATTGGTTTAGATCATGTTCTTAAGCACTTTTTAAGAAGCAGGTGGAAGATTGTTTATGTCTTGAAAGCACAAATGGGCAGTTCTGAATCATGCTGAAAAAGTTCCAGTGGAAAATATGCTTTTAGCTCAAAATCCACAAGTTACAGTAGAAAGACAGGTTTCAACTAGAATTACAACTATTTTAAGTATTTGAATAAACATACTTCTTTAATTCCCTGGTTTTCCTCTAAAAAATAATTTGCTTCAAGATTTGCTTTTCTAGGACTAACTAATTGTATTATTCTGATGACTTGTGAAATAAATCCAATTTTCAAAATGCTTGAGAAAACAGAATACATGTACTGTCAGGGACATTGTGCTGCAATGTGCTGCAGGGTGAGGGAGATCAACTTGAGTTCCTGGTCTGGGAAGCTACAGGGTGAATGTACGCTGACCAGAGAGCTGAGAGGTGCTGGGTTTAGTGTGCATGGATGAAGGTTTCCAATTTAAGATCTGGTTAGTGTTTTCAAAATTACTTATTTATTTTAAACCACAGGCTTAGTTGCTCATCTTGTGATGCTCCCAAAGCATCTGTTGGAGGTGTTTTACTGTCTGAGTGACAATGTCTGTAATCCCCTTCTGGACAGAAAGACTTGAGGCTTTGATAAACTGCTGCAAAAAGATCACTGGAGATTGCCTAAGGTGTTATTGCCTTCAGCTGTCTTGCTCTCTGACTAAACTGGCAGAAGAATGCATGTGCATTTGTAGTGTAGCCTGTCTGTTGAATAACCGGATACAAGTTTAAACCATGACATACTGCACTGCAGTGACTGAGAGAAAAGTATATATTTTGTGTTGTGGAGGAAATGGTGATCTCTAGCAGAGTCATCGGAGCACGCGCTATGCTGAGGGCACTCATCTGTTCAGAAGCTGCAGCAACATTCCCAGTTGGGCCTACATCTTGATAAGGAAGAGTCTACTCTTCTAGCATGCTTCACCAGTGAAGAGTTGCCAAATCCTTATCTCTTGTGTTACCAGGAGCTCACTGTTTGTGGTTGGCAGCTCTATGACTGTAGTATGACAGGTGTCATAAGAGTTGAGCTCTGTTGTGGTTCTCTGGAGAGCTGGGAGCAGCAGTTGCTTGCCCTGTCAAGCTGCTTGGTATGACTCTGGACTGCTCTTTCTGCATCCACTGTATTCCCCTGTAGGGATTTTTGTCTGGAAAGCCCCCAGAAACTACTGCAAGTGTACTTCAGGAGCAAATTTTGAGTCTTATACTGGACAAAATGGGATTTGAAACACTGTCTGCAAGATAAATGGTCTCTTTGTTGGGCTAATAAATAAAACATAAGATGTAGTCTGTAGATTCAAAGCCTCTTGACTAGCATGTGATTGAGGACATTAGTTTAGCTGTAGCGCCTTTTTATCTGGACTTTGTTCTAGAAGCAAAATTTCACCTTGCACAAATACTGGAAGTTGACTAAAGGTATTGCAGTGTTACAGTACAAAGTTCCTTTTGCTTTGACATTCTTTATTGGATTGAAGTGACTGTCTTGTGATAGCCTTGTCGGGTGGAGAAGATGAGCTTTCCTTGTGGAACACCCAGTAAGCCTTAATTAAAAACTTAGAGTTTTGACGTGAAGTTGGATGTGAGGAATTTGCTGAACAGCAGTGCTAAAGCACAGACAAAGCTGATAATTTACTGAAATGTGATTCTATTTGTACTACAACTAATCTAGACAGGTTATAGGTGTTCTAAGTATGTATTAGTGACTTGTTACACACTTGTAATCACAGAAAACCAAACATTTGTCATGAGCTTTTCAAATCTGTGGATAAAATTTGGTTTGATATTCTCGCAGCTCAAGTGCTTTAGGTTAACAGGGTGGAGGGATGGGGTTGGGGAGGCAATTCCAAATTAAGTTAAGCCCTCTGATTGCTTTGAGACTGTTGTTAAACATTTCTGCTGATTCTGAGAGGCGAGGAGGAAGCAAAGTCCTCATCTGAATTTATAAAAGTTTGAGTTGTCTAAACAAACAAATTTACTAGTTCATTTTGTCAGTGTAAAATAAATTAAAATAGGCAGAGTTTAAATGCAACACTTGTATCTTGTGCATTATCTAAAATGTTTTAATATTCTTTATTTACAACTTTACCAGTCTCCGTGAAGTAGGTGTGTGCTTGTAAATCGACAGACTTCTGTCAAGTTGTTTTCACTGTAATTGCCAGGTGCAGTGTGTGCAGTTCAAATAGGTTAAGTGACATGAGGGCTGTTGGCAGTTGTGAGATGACAGATCAGTCCACTGTGCTATTGGTGTGTTTATAACTTTGTGTATATATGTGTATATAAGCTTGTATATGGTTTTTAATAACCATGTGTTTCAGGGTAAGGAACTGACTTAACTAAATCTCAATGTACTTCTTTTTGGTAGAGCTGCATTGGCCCTGAGGGTTGCTAAGCTAAGCTTCTTACTTTCCTCTAGAAAGAAAAGGAAAGCTTTCTCTGCTTACTGCTGTTGCTGCTTTTAGGCTTCTGTATTTGAATGTGAAACTCTATAGCCTTGAGTTGGGTGTGCTCGGCCCCAAGTGTAAAAGCTTTGTAGTACTTCGTGCACTGGGTAACTAGCTGCAGAGTAGAAAACGGTAACGTTGGTATTGCTTCAAGTATTTTAATTTGCCATCTTTACATACTTTCTCAAGGATAGTCTTGGTCTGAAAAGTGCCATTCCTGTAGTGCTGTGGAGATGACTGTTGTTAACTGAATCTTACATTAAGGAATCTGAGGAGAGGAAGAATAATCCATTCTTCGTTTTCTTTTATTCCTCTTCTTGTGTCTCTGAGCTGACCATCCTTCAAATTCAGTGTGGTGTCTCGTTCAAACTAGACCTTTTCCTTTGTGTTTTTTTTTTTTTTAATGTTTTAGTATGAGTTGACACTGTAAATTATGATCAAGATCTCAGCTATCATCTGAATCTTAAATTTGCTATCAGCATGACATGTGTAACCTGAATTGTTAGTGGCTTTGTATGTGGGTAACAGATTGAACAGAACTTAAAGAATATATTCAAAATAAGGTATTCAGATCATGCCCTTTCTCAAAGATATAATTTAAATAGAGCTGCTTTCTAGGCTGGTCCACCATTTTCTGGTTTTTGGTTTTGTTTTTTTTTTTTTTCTCATTGGTAAGGATAGGGGAGGACTATCACCACTTTTTCTTAGTGTGATCTCTAATTTGTTCTTTTTCTGCATATTCTTGAGCTATATTTAAGACATCAATGTTCCACTCTTAGAATCATAGAATCATAGAATGGTTAGAGTTGGAAGGGACCTTCAAAGGTCATCTAGTCCAACCCCCCTGCAAGGAGCAGGGACATCCCTGACTAGATCAGGTTGCTCAGAGCCTCATCCAGCCTGGCCTTGAACGTTTCCAGGGATGATGGAATGTAAAACCTCGTATGTAAACCTCTAAGAGTCTGCCAAGTGATGACTGCAGCCTTCTCCGCGTTTCATGCTGCGGATGCAGGAGACAGCTATTTTATTGTGATAATCCTTTCCCATCAGATTCAGCTGTGTTGGCCAGTATATTCAAGACAGTGCATTAATGTGACCAGCTCTGTAGCTGGATTTTTTTTTTGTCTTAGTATGGCTCTAACAGCACTAACCTGTCTTCCTCAGTGATTGTTCTTCTCGCACCGGTTCTCTAAGCTTTGTGTTTCATTCTCTGAATTTGAAATACTCTATTCTGGTACACCAAGCTCATAGCATATTGTTTTCTAGCTTAGCAGTCAGAATGTATACTTGCATAAGTATGTGGGAGATGAGTCAGTCAAACTGTAGTTAGTTACCTTCTCCTATCTCCAGAAGCATACTCTTTTCTCTTGAGTATTTTGTTGAGCTTCGTCTTTTGTTAGAAATGTTTCAAGGCTAGAACATGTGGGTTTTTTTAATGATATGAAGCATGTTTTTGATATTTAATGACTGTGTGGAAGAAGTATTTACCGCCCATGTCTTAACTTCATCTGAGGTCTTGTTTTTGAGGAATCTGACTCCTTCAAAAACTAAACCTGTGAAGAAAATTTGATTTCTGTGGAGAGCATACTGTATGACTATAATCTATAAAGGGTCTTGTAAGAACAAAGGCAGGACAAGGATGCCACCAACCTGAGACTGCTAATGTAATTTTAGACAATACTTTAAGCAAAGTAGGACTATTTATTGTATTTGTTTTGATTAGATGAGGAGAAATGTTGTAAACTGCCTTCTGTGGAGACTTGGCAAATAAAGTATTACTCAAACAGTCAAATAGCAGAGACCTTTATGATGCTTTGAAGTTTGGTACTTCGGTGTGCAGTTTCTTTAACCTGGGGGAAGAGACTTGGCAAGTTGTTCTGCTTAGACCTTCTAGTGAATAAGACCATGTCTTGAAGCTCAGAAAAAAAAAACCAGCACTCAAAAGCTGAGTTAAATTGGTTTTTATAACATTGCTGATATTTGGATTTAGTTAAATGGAATGTTAAGCGTTAACACATGAAAAGATTAATAGCAAAATACCAAAGTTAGAAACTGAACAGCTTACAGCAAGCCATTCAAAGTGCATTTTTCTAAACAAAGAATAACTCATATTTTTGTATTAAAGGCAGAGATTGCATTAACTTTACTTGGAAGCCTGTGTAATTTATCATAATTTGTTTATAATAGTAAGAAAGAATGTCCTGAACCATGCATCTCAGTATAGTCGTCATTCTTTTTGACACATTGAATTTGCATACTCACGCAGCAGTCTTGACATAAAATAATGTTCAACTTGCTGCACACTTTTAGGGGAAAAAAACAAAAACCAACTTGAGATTGTCAAGTGTATGTTTTTCCCCACCCTTAAGAATTTCAAAGTGTTTACTAACTCACATAGAAATAGGTGCAAATGTGAGATGATGTGAGTTGGGAAAAGTTTGGTTTTTTTTAATGCAGAAACATTTGGTGAATTTGAGTAAAATGTACAGCATTCCTCAGTGATCTTATGCTGGCAGAATGCAGTAACTTGTTTTGGGTTTTTTTTTTGTTTTGTTTGTTTGTTTGTTTGTTTTTTTCACTCTAATAATGCTAAAGTGCACCTGTTTTTCCAGTAAGACTTTATGTATGCTTTGTGGCTATCTAATAATCTCTGTTTTGAGTTACCCTGACTCATTTGGGGCTGGGCTGTGGTGACAAACCAAACTCATGACACTTAAGTTTCTGGGTTTTTACGTCTCTTCCTGAAGCTGTTGTGCACTTCACATGAATTTTTGATGACTGTTTCCTGACTTCCTATCTTAGTTGTATGTTGATGCATTCTATACTTGCTTTGGGCAAAGGAGACTCCAAGTACAGCTCTGGGACCTGAAGATCTACAGAGTGATAAAAGCGTACTTCTAAATCAGTAGATAAATAAACTGGCACCAGTACTTAGCACAGTGTTGGGAAAACTGTTTGATGTAAAAGCAAGTTCCCTGAACTTGAGAAGGTAAACGATGACTCTGTTTAGAAAAAGGAAAAAAAAAAAGTTGCCTTTATTCTTCCACGGTAGAGGATGGACTTGTTCAGTTGGAGAGGAGAAGTGGAAGAAGAAAGAAGAGATTTACAGGTTGCCCAGAGAGGTGTTAGATACCCTATCCCTGGAAATGTTCAGGGCCAGGTTGTACGGGACTTTGAGCCACCTGATCTAGTTGGACATGTCCCTGCTTCTTGCAGGGGGTTGGACTAGATGGCCTTCCAACCCAAACCATTTTGTGATTTGTGGTCAAAGCCAGACTTGCGTTCCTGAAAGAAGAAGATTCTTAGAGAGGGGAAATCTTGGCTGCTGTCATTAGGATAATCATCTCCTTATGGTCAGGTAGTAGTCAAATAATTTCTAGTTGTCTTTTTTACAGAGATTCTGTTAGAGACAGCCAGAGGATCTTTTATTTTTATAAGTTAGGCTGAACTGTCATGCTTGCATTTACCAGTGTTGGGGTTTTTTTTTCTTAAAATTTTATACTAACAGTTTTTAAAATCAAAGTTGACATAAGGTTTCTGGAAACTAATGAGACTACAGCCTCTGCTGCGGAAGGTGTGGCATAAAGGTTGGGAACCTTGTGTTAATTTAAAATGTCACATGAATAAAAGAGCAGTAAAAGTGAGAGGAAGGGCAAAGGCAGCAAGAATGTGACTTGGATGGCTGGCTGCAGCATGTGCGCACCTTTAATGGCTCGAGATCACAAGCTAGCTTTGTTAATAGTCATCACCTCAGTGCACTTCTGCCAGTGTCATAGTATGAAGCAGGACTCGTGCTTCCTGACGAATCACACTGAATATTACACTTTGCTAATAACAAACACAGGCAAGGTACACATCGGTAACACATTCCAATCCTGATTCTCCTTCCTACCTCCTCCCTCCTGCAGTAATTGTGATGTCTAGTAATAAAGGCTTTCACAAGCACTCTGTACAATTTACAGGTCTGACAAAGATAAAGTACAGGTTGTGATATTGTTGAGAAACTGGGATGACCGTGCTATCTTTCTTCTGAAATGAAGAATTCCGGCAGCCCGAGATGAGCAAGAATGAAAGTATTTAGTAGGGTGCAATATCTGAAAAAGATCATTACTTTAACAAGTATGGTTCTCTTAGAGTGATTTGGAGAGGTAGAGGAAGCTGATCCAGAAAACACCAATCATTAAATGCTGTTTTATGTATATTCTCCAATTAGCATGAGTGCGAATTTTCAGATAAAGGAAGTTGATGGCAACAGATTCAGATCAACAGACTTGATTTTATTCGTGATATTTAAGGGATTATGTTCTTTTACTTCATCTTGTTTGAAGCTTTTTTTTTCCAGGAAAATGCATCAAAGATGAAATAAATCAATATGAACTCTATTCAATAGCTAAAACATCCTTCTTGGCTGCAATATTTATGTATTAAAGTTGAATGCTTGTCTACTTTGCACGAGTCTTCCAAAGCAATTGCATGTATGTATTGTTATATAGTAATTAAAACATCAGCAATTTAAAAGGATCTGTTACACCTAAAAACGCCAGGCCTGAGGAGGCCATGTGTCTGTATAGCTGCTGGAGCAATTTGTGGTTTGAATTGAGAATGAAGCCCCTGTTGAAAGCACATGAACTGGGAAAGAACTGATCCAGCTGTACTGTAAATGGGCCTTAGAAATGCATATAAGGCCAGTGTTCATTCATACTGAAAATGTAAGATAGCTGCTTGTGACACTGGAAGGATGTTTAACTGTTGCATGATGATTTTGTTTTCCCAAAGGTTATGAGGTAAGGAGTTGGGAGGCGGGAAGCAAGGAAAAGACACTTAAGGAAAAGTTGTAGTATGTCTCCTTAATTAAAGGATCTAAGCAAGTTGATCTGGTGGCGTATTATCAGTTTTGATACTAAATGTGAATGGTCTTAGGACAACTATTTAAATAGGGGCTTGTGGTGAAAGTGTGTCATTGTTAATGTGAGTGAATTGTAGTAGTTCATAATCGGGTATTTTTACTTGCATGCATCCATTTTTTTTTGGTGATGCACACTTTAGGCATACTGAGATTGTGGTCTTTTTGTCCAGTACCATCATGTATATAGCATACGTGCTCTTGCATTGCCCTCCTTGAAACCATGTTTCAGGTCCTGTTTAATTCTAGCTCTTGGTCACAGAGAGCTGTTTGACTCCACAACACTGTACTTGAAACTCAGGAAGACACAACTAAAATTTCTGGACAGAACCAGAGTAAGATGAGTATTTCTGAGTTTACTGTGGTGCCAACAAGCTGGGACCTGCTAATTCCAGTGCCCCACCCTTGTGAGGAGGCAAGCAGGCAGTGCAAACAGTAATACATCAATAGGCCTTTTCACCTGCCCAGAACAAATACAGATCTGGTAGACTATCTTGGCAGATGATATACAGCCAACCATGATGAATTTCTCTTCCGTAGTTCAGATTTAGTGCAGATCTGTTTCTCAGAAACAAAGCATGTCTCAGAAAATATGCTTTGTGCTCTGTAGCAGGTGTCAAGCTTCAGACTGCCTTTTTTGTCTCAGTCTTCTCTATGCCTGCTTCTTTTTAAGTGTGGTTTGGGGGGTGGAGACTTGAGAAAATGAAGAACCAGTGCAAGTCTAGCAGTCAACAGTGTTTAGATGCCCCTCAGATTCACTGTCTTCCATTTTGGAAACTGGTTTGTTAAGAGGATAGACCAAGACTGGTCCACCACGCAACAGAAACCTTTTGCAAGATTGTGTTACTGATAAAAGTAGGTGTTTTTCACCTGAGCTCATCCCTTACATTTCACTACTTAAAAATTTCTAGGAGGGATATTTTATGGTAGCGCCAGTTCCTGTATCTTCAGCAATTTTTGTCTTGCCAGTGTTACAGCCTATATAGTAACCCATTTTTCAGCCCTGCTAATATACTGTATTCAGTTGCTCACTCTTAAAGCCTACCCCTTGAATACAATTCAGTCTGTAGAGCTAAGAAAGCCACTGTCTGCTTTAGTTAGCTTGGGTTAAGATGCTGCTGTGATCCTTCTACCTCCTTTTCCTTAACTTTCCAGTTGCTTAGCATGATGGTTTTGTTTCAGTTAAGCCAGAATGTTAGTTATACTTATTCTTCCCCAGGTCACTTTTACGCCTGGGAGGTCTTCAGGCCTGTTAGTTTTGTTGGTAGGGAAGAGCATGAGCAAATGAGGACTTCGCTTGCTGTGTCCAAGGAGACTGCTAGCTAACAGAGGTCCTCTTTTCCACTTCAAAAAGACGTCCTGGCAGCATCTGTCTGCATAAAAAAGTGTTTGTGTATTGGATGTCTGCAGGGCTGCTGCTTCATCCTGGGTTGTTCCTTTCCCCGGAAGAATTCAACAGGAGCCCCGTTCTTTTGTTCTTATTTAGGTGGCTAAAGGTAGCCAAGACTCAACTGATTCTTATCTTGCAGACTTTGAGATTTACTATTTGTTGCCACAAGTGGGATGCGAGTAGGCAGAATGTGAGGGAACAGATCTTACACAGCCTGTGGTTGTTCGGACTCTGTGTGAGTCTTACTTGGCTTGCATTCCTCCTCTGCCCCCATTTCTTCAGCACGGTTGATGCTGAGATGAGGGATTAGCAAGGGAAGTGGGACAGAAGAGATTGAGCTACCTTTATATATAAGCTACACGCATCTGGGGTGAATGAGAAGTTCTAGAGTCTGTGCTCTGCACAGATGAGCCGTCTCTGTGGACAACACCGGTTGGATACTGCCTGAAAAGTCTGAGATGTTTGCCTGGGAGATGTGAAATCCACAGAGATGTGATTTCTTTATAGAGACCCAGTTACTGAAGAGAGGTAATGGTGGGGAACTTTTTTCCTGCATACAAAGTAGCACCATATTCTGCTCTTTCCAAGAGTGAGAGAGAGCATGGAAGCTGCTGTGGTGAGCACAGGTTCAGAACAGAGGAATGTTGCTGGGCATTGAAACTAAAGTGAGAGTTTGATTCTCTTATCTCCTGGCTGCCTTCTGATAAACGTGGAAACTGCAGCTAAATTTCGTAATTCTAACCTTTGGTATATGCCTCTTCATGCCATAATGGAACATAATGGCTACATCCAGAACATAACAGAAGCACATAAAGATTTTTATATGCTAATAGTGCTGCGGACTTAATTTTATAATGGCTTAATGTTTGTGTATGGAGGAAAAAAAATCACAGGGCTATCCACAAAAATTTGACCTACCAGTTGCAGATAGCTTTATAACCTTGTCTGGTCATCACAAATGGCTGTTGGCAAGAAACTTCATAATTTGCACAGGTATGATGCTTGCCCGTGATAACAGGATAGGGTTTTGGAACCTGCGTGTGTGCTTACAGGGTAAGTTTTGCTATTTTTCAAGCTAAGGCACAGATTTCTGGTGGTGTTCTACTTCTGTTGTACTCTGACAAATCTCCAGCATGTTCACTGTACTGTGATCTGCTGTAAAGGAGTTGGTAGTACAAACACTTCCATTTCTTTTTAATCTCTTACCGTATAAATAATTTTGCTGAAAGCATCCAAAAATATTTTTATTTATTTAAGTGCATGCCTCAATCCTGTTATGTAATACAGGTATGTATGACTTGTTCAGTCGCTGAGTTAAAAGGTAGAAGAATTAACTTCCCCTTAGCAAGATAATCAGTTTTCTTGGAACAGCTGCTTAAATAAATGAAAGACTGTCTTCCCTTCTACTCTCCTCAAAAAAGGCTGAATTAATGGATGCTTTCATACCAGCCTTTAGGTATTCTGAATCTTAATTTAAACTTGAATGAGGTTGGAATGTTGTTTGTTCTTGTGCGTGTGTGTGCAATTTGAAAAAGACATTTCACACTACAGCTCTTACTAGTGACACCTGTTTTGATTCCTGATTGTTCTCTTTTTCTGCTCCTAAATGACACACATACCAGGAAGGGTTGCTTATTTTTTTTATGTAATTTTGAAGAAAATTCATTTTGGTGAATTTCTTGATATACTTACTATAAGATGTTAAGGAGTTAGACTCTTAGAGTAAAGGACCCTTAATCTTATTCCACGTAAATATTTACATGTCAGTTTGATTTTCTGAATATAGTAAATCTTTTCCTGAAAGCTGATAGCATAAAAAAAAAAACCAAACAAAACCCAACCAAAACAAAACAAAAAAAAACCCAACCAAAAAACTTGAACAGTTTAATTTTTTTTTTTCTGCTTTCGTGTATGAGAACAAATTACTGAGACAATTAGAGCCATAGGAATGATTACATAGATAGCACAGATAAATGTTTTTCCCACAAAATAAACTGGAAGAGTGTGGAATACTTTTCTGCCAGTGAAGGTGCTAAAATCCCAGATAGCAGAGAACAGAGACATTCCAGTAAATTAAAGCATTTTGAGTATACAGAAACTGGCCTGATTGCTTCTAATAAAGCAGCAGTGCTTCAGGTGAAAGCTGAGCCCACATTCCAGGATTATCTGATGTGTATTATCAAGAAATGTTCCTCATATGTTGGTGGAAATATAAACTCAGTGCTATTAAATAACCTGGAATAAACCAGGCTTCTACCAGTCATAGCTTGCTTGTAGCGGTGTAATACACAAGAGAAACTAATGTAGAAAGAATCATTACAAACCTGAATTTCTCCATCTGAGTTTTGGTGTTGAAACAGCAGAGTGATAACTGAGAATTTGCTTCTGTACTTGGAAACAGGCAGACATGCACAGTGACCCAGAATGAAGAACACTGTTTCTAGCAATAATACTGGGGTCAAATACAGCTTTTTATAAACTATGTTCCCAGTGAATGTGTTTAGACTTTGCACAGACTTAATTGAAAACAGTATAGACCTCTGCCTGTGCTCTAAATTGTTTACATCTCAAAACGTTACAGATAACTGGTTAGCAAATTGGAAAAATAAGAGACTGAAGCAATAGCAAAATCTAGGGTTTAAAATCAGAAGTCTACCTTCCAGCACTGGGTTACTTCTGTAGGTTGTTGCCATGATTTTTAAAATTTATTTGTTCTTCATTTGAACCTGAAGTACAGCTGAAGGTTTTGTGCCTTGGAGGGTGGTGGTGTCTGCCCAAATTTCACTTCATTTCAGTTGGGTTCCTTTGGGCTGGCTTGTAAATACCAACCTGGGCATATGTGTGTTTCTTTTTCATCTTGATAGCGTTTGTTTTGTTATACTTGATCTTGGCATGCATGCATGCATACTAACTCCCTGGTAGAGATGAGTCACATCTGAGACACAGCGCAGTGCTGTTTATCAAGTAGTAATTTCAGACTTCATTTACATATATTTCATTTAGCTTGAAGGTGTGTGCGTCTTGAAGAACAGGCTTGACAAGATCTTGAAGTGTAAGCTGTAGCAAGGCAAATGTGATCTGTAAGGCGTTTATAGCTCTGAAGAGCAGTATTAAGAGTTGTTGAAATGATGCAGAGAACAGAAGAAAGACTTGATAGACGATGAAAAATACAGAAGAAAATAGAGAATGGATAAAGTATAAAGTAAGACAGTTGGGAAACAGATTGCTCAAGTCAATCTTGAAAAGAAGAGTATAACTTAGAAGGAAAATTCTGCTATCTACCTTAAAGCTAAGCTACCAAAAATGATAAAATGGAAATAAAAAAGAGGAATAAACAAGAAGAAAAGTGTGTTTCAGCCTTCTCCTTTTAACATATGCCTAAATGTTGCATGGCATTGTCCATTCTCATGTATATGTGGGTGAGACTTAAGTGGTTTGAACTCATCTGTTGGGACCTTCTTCATGTTTTGTGACTCCTAACTCTTGCACTAAAGCATGGAAAGAGTGCATGTCCCCTCTCTCAAGTTCTTGCAGCAGTGGCAGGGAGGCAGAATCTAGAAACTGTCTAATTTTTTATCTTTGTTAGGAGCCATAGACTGCCTTGTCCTTCAGTTATTTGGTAGGAAGTCTTACCTTCCTGTCCCTTAGCAAAGCCAAGTAGCAAGTCCTGCACCTAGAGAGGAATGACCACAGGCAGCAGTACGTGCCGGGGGTTGACTGACTGGAAAGTAGCTTGGTGGAAAAGGATCTGGGGGTCTTGGTGGGCACCAAGTGGAACATGAGCCAGCAATGTGCCCTTGCTGCATAGAAGGCGAATGACATCCTGGGCTGCAAGAGGAGGAGTGATCCCAGCAGGCAGAGGGAGGTGATCCTCTCTGCTTGGCACTGGTGAAGCAGCACCTGAGTGCTGGTTCCAGTTCTGGGCTCATCCATATGAGAGATACACACAGCTACCAGAGAGAGTCAAGTGAAGGGCTGCTGAGGTGCTTAAGGAACTGGATCATCTGTCGTAGGAGGAAAGGCTGATAGAGCTGGGAGTGTTTAGCCTGAAAAAGGGAAGGCTCAGGGAGGATCTTATCAACGAGCATAAATATCTGAAAGGAAGGTGCAAAGAAGACAGAGCCAGGCTCTTTTCAGTGGTGCCCAGTGACAGGCAATGGGCACAAACTGAAACACAGGAGGTTCCTTCTGAACATCAGAAAAGGGTTTTTTTTATTGTGAGGTTGACCAAGCACTGGAACAGGCTGTTCGGAGAGATTGTGGAGTCTCTGTCCTTGGAGATGCTAAAAAGCTGTCTGGACACAGTTCTGGACAACTTGTTGTAGGCGGCCTTACTTGGGGACCCCTCCAGAGGTCCCTTCCAACCTCAGCCATTCTGATTCTGTTCCTAACATGAGCATTTGTTAAATTAAAGAACAAGCTCTGAAGACATCAGGGACTTAATACTGCAAAGGCATTTTGGACCACAGAAATGCAAGTGATGGTGTTAATTTGCCCATTATACTGGAGTAGAATCAAATCTCTCTGGACTATTTGTCAGTCTTGTTCTTGCAAATCATCAAAGGCAAGAGATCCCACAACATCCTTAGGTATCCTATTCCTTTGTTTTAGTGTTCTATCTATTAAAACTTTCTTCTAATCCAAATTATCTCAGCTGCAAGTTTAAGCTTTCCCGTTCCATCCAGAACATCGCGGATTGCTGTCCTCTTTGTAACATGCTTGTGTGTATTGAAAGAGTATATGTTCAGATTGTTGTGGTTGGGCTGTGGGTTCTTAGGTGAAAGCCAGGATAGCCTTTTGCATTTTTGAGACAAACATCCAAACAACCTTGCTACTTGTTACTTATAAGCCACATTTGCTAAAACCATTATCCTTGCAGTTCTCTCTTGAGTGCTTTCTCATTATCTGTCAGCAGCTTAAAACATGGAGCCCCAAACCAAGTATGGAATTCTGTTATTTGTTATTAGCACCAATGAACTACAGTTGCTTTCCAGACCTCACTGTTTGTCTAGGATAAAACTCCCCAAGAAACGGGACTTGCTTCTTTTGGCAACAGTCCAGTATTGGTTGTGTGCCGTTTCTGATCCACTGTGAGCATCCCATTCTCCTCTGCTGTGCTGCTTCATTGATTTATCTCCTTAGTATTGTATTTTATATTTGGTGGAGGGTTTTTTTTTTTGTGTTTAAACCTTTTTTGGTTGATACTTACTTTACTAGTGCCACTTTGAACTTTTATTATAATGGTTGAAAAAAATCCTGGTACAGAATTGTTTGTTTTGGACATTTTCACCAAAGTTTTTTGAGCTACAGTCTGTCTTCATGCCATCTATAAATGTTTAAAAACATACCCTTTCTGTCATCCAAACCACTAATTAAACTGTTGGAAAGAATCACATGCAACAAATAACTTAAAATGCTCTTCTGCTAGTTATTTAGCTGCTGTATGGGGTGCAGTTGATCAACTAGATGAGTCCCCACATTGTCGTATTTTAGGTCATCTTTCTCTACCTTGTTTATGAGAGTATTTAGGGAAATTCAAGTTGGGAACCTATTAAGATTGAACTATACTTCATGTGTAGCTTTCCTTTCAACCTTTCGGTTGGAATAAAGAGAACAGGCTTTGAGATGAGGTAACATCCATTGTAATCCTCCCCTCAGCATAGTGGTCATTTGGACTCTTAAGTGTGAGACCTGGATCCTTGTGGAAACCTTGAAAGTTATACACCTGTGGAAATACTTGAAATGCTCTTGTTTGAGGGCAAGGGAGGAAAGTGACATCTATTACATACTTCTGTGAAGAGAAGCCAAGTATTTTACAGTGAAACCTGAAATACTGAGCATTTGCAGAAATAACCCATTCTAACTATGGAAAGAGGGCAGTCCTCTCCTGTTCTGATAGAGGCCGCAAACTGGACAAAGTAGCACTTAAGAGTTTTGGCTCTTTATTTAAGTAGTAGGATGGAAGAAATAGTATATCAGTAAGCTTCTAGCTTGAAAATGCAGTTGTCTTCATACTATTTGCTATAACATTTCCTTGACAAATCAACCCACCTCTAAAGTATACTGAGAATAGATAAATTTTGAAAATATTTGTCCAGGACCTTTGTTTTAAGGGAACATGGTACCTTATTTGTGTATCAGAGGTTTTGTTGTTTGGTTTTTTTTTTTTTTCCCCTTTGTTCTTTTTAGTGTGGATTTGCTGGCTAGTATTGAGTAGAGATAGTGGAAGGGCTTTCTTAAACTGCCTTCTGGGAGTGGACCACTTTGTATTTTGGGAGCTTTTCCCTTTGTACATATCTCGCTGAAGTGCTACTGTGTTATTATGAGGATTTACTTTGGATGTTGCTGTTTTTCACTTCAGTGGTAACTTTTCTTGTAGAAGAATTGATTATAGATGGAGCTTTACTCTTCTAGTATCTTAGGCTGATAAAGGAAAAGAAACAGACAAGTTTTGCTTTTTAATAGTAGGAACTCTTGAAAAATGGCATAAGGAAGATTGGTTGATGTTAATGGTGCAAAGTTTCTTCCTGACTGCTGATTTCTAGTCTGTTCGGACACCCATGGACTGCCCCCCCTGCTTGACAGTGAGGCTATGCAGCTGCAGGGTCCTGGAGCACTCCACATCTCTGGAAGAAGCAAGCCAGCAGGCGTTTTTGAGGTTCATATTGCTGAGGTATAATTGCATATGGATCCCTCCATCTGTAGCAGAGTAGAAAGATTCCCACCTTGGATCCTTCTGGGCAGAAGTATAGACACAGTAAAGCAGATGCTTCATGAAGTGTCTGCAAATAGAGATACCTTACAAGTTGTTCATTATTATTTTGGAATTAGTTATTCCAGCCTTCTGCAGAAAATGCCGTTTCTTCTCTCCACCAGAAGATGCAATCTACTGCAGGGATCTCTGAGCATTCATTAAGCATTTTTCTGTTGACTGCTGGTGATTGCGGTGTTTCTATTAGCCTTTCTACTCTTGTAGGATCAGGAATTGAAAGTGTGCTCCCTCCTCTGTTGGGGGTAGGGAGATTCTGTGGTGTGTGTTCTCACATGTCTCACGTTGCAACACATTGACTGTTTTTGCTGTACTTTCCAATACAGAAGTGCTTTTAAAATACTGGAAATATTTTCAAATCCCTCCATCTATCAGTAGATACAGATACTTATTCTGATTTTTTTTTTTTTTTTTGTCACAGAATGACCTCAAACTATCTTGATGTGGAGAGGTGTTTTCCTTCCCTCTTTGAATTCAGATATTTCTTTGGTGTAATGTGAGTTTGGAGGCCGTTATAAAGTGTCATAAGGTGATACTTGATAAACTACTGGATTGTAAAAACCTGAAGTTATGAAACCAACTGCATTTCTCCAGTGGAAATAAAAATGATGTGTATATAAAGAGGTAAAGTTGCTGTCCAAAACTTGTTTCTTCAGAGGAACTTAAACAGGAAAATGCTTAGTACAACTAGAGAATATTCTTTTTGTTGGAGACCTTTCCGGATGCTTACAGTCATGTGAGTTGGAACAACAGTCCAAACTCTTACTGAAAGCAGAGCCAGAACTTAATTTAGACCAGTTTTTTGGTTGTTTTTTTTTTTTTTTTGTTTGAATTTCAACTAAGGGCTTTGTCCTGTCTTGAAAACTTAAAAGGATAGATATTCTACAACTTCTCTGGGCAGCCTAGTGCAAAGTTTCTTAGTATACCCAGTTGCAATCTTTGCTATTTCATTTGCTGTTTCAGTTTGTGTCTTGTTCTCTTACCATGCATTTCAGCAATGAGTCTATATCTGTCTGTCTTTGCAGTTACTTCTGCTTAGGTATCAGAAGATTGCTCTTCTGTTTCCAAAGTCCTTTTTTTTGTTGTTGTTGTTGGGTTTTTTTGGTGGTTTGTTTTTTTTTTTTTTTTTTTTTTTGTTCTTGTTTTTTTTTTGTTCTAGACTAAATGAACCCGGTTCCTTCAGCCTTTCTTCACAGGGAAAGTGCTGCAGTCTCCCTATGATTGGTAGCCCTTCGCAGAACCCACTCCAGTTATTGAGATAATTCTTGTACTTGTCCCAAAACTGGATACTGTCTCCCAGATGTGATCCACAAGTGCCAAGTGAAGAGGAATAGTGAGTTCCCTCAATCTATGTGCTATGCTCCTGTTGATACAATCCAGTGTGATTGTTGGCCTTCATTGTTGCTGGGACACGCTTTTGTTTTGTGTTCAGCTTGTTGTCTGCTGGGAGCCTCAGGTCCTTTTCAGGAGAGCTGTTCTCCAGCTAATCAGACCCCAGCCTGTGCCTGTGCAGGGGGTTAGCCTATCCCAAGCACGCAACGTTGTGTTTGTTCATGTTTGAATTTTATGTGATTCCTATTATTGGCCCATTCTGCAAGCCTGTCTAGGTTGCTGTGAACCGCAGCCCTGCCCTTGAGTAGTACGTCAGCTGCACCCCTCAGCTTGATATCTTCCAAAATCTCAATGAGGATGCATTACAGTTGAGGAATTCTACTTGTAACTGGCCTCTAGGTACACTGTGAACGAATAACTGCTGCCTTTTGAGCCCAATCACCCAAGCAGTGTTTAATCCACTTGGTAGTTAACCTCTCTAGACTCTAATACACCTTGGATTCAGGGATGCTCTCAGAGACTGTGCTGAAAGTTGTTTGGTCAAGGTAAGCAACATCAGCTGATCTCTTCTCATCCACAGATCTAGTAATTTCGTCATAGCAGTTAATCAGGTTGATCAAGCATGATTTATCGTTGGTAAATCCATGCTGGTATTTTTTCCCTATCATCATCATCTTTGTGTGCCCTATAGTATTTTCCAAGAGGATGTATTTCATTATTCTGACACAGATTGAAGTGAGGCTGACCAACCTGTAGTTCTTCAGGTTGCGTTTTTACCCTTTTTGAAGATGCATGCAATGTTTGCTTTTCCCTAGTCATTGGAATCTCCTCCAATCTTCACAGCCTTTTCAAAGTGTTTCAGAAACTGGGAGTTATTATGTGGATCTGAAACACCTGTTTAGTGAATGGAAGGGTCAAAACTTCTTAACAAGAGTACATGTCCTGTGCTTGTTTGTAAAACTAATCTATGGTGACTATTTCCTACCTTGAAATACATGTAGGCACAAAAAAATGGTGGAGAAATTACCACTGTGGTGGGTTGGTTGGTTTTTTTTTTTCTGTTGGGTTTTTTTTTTTTTAATTAAAATGAGTAACAAAATTAACACTTCCAGTTAAATATCTGAATATCATATGTCATTCCCTTTTAAAAAGCACAAATACTTTCTGCCATGGCTTTCTGTTTAAGTCTTTCTTTTAGTAGAATTGGACACAACCCAAAATTAAAGTTTTATCCAGCAGAACTGCAGTGTTAAAACATGGTTTGAATCCCAGAGACTTGGTGAGGTAGCATGTATGGGTGGAACATAGTCATGGATAGACATAGGCAGGGATGGGAAGGAAAGGAGAGGGAAACCTGCCCTCTTAGGTAGCTCCTTGTCTGCATAGAGATCTAATATGAAAGCAGAGATGTGCTTATTGAGTCTGTGGGGCAGAATCAGAGAGGAGGGAACACTAGCAGTGTTGTTTAGGAGTTTTTATAGATAGCCTGACAAGGTGCAAGTTGTGGTTAATGCTTTCTGCAAACAACTAGTGGTCTCCTGCCCTTTGTCCTCACAGAGGCTTTAAGCTATCCAGACATCTGCTGGGAAGGCCTCAAAACTTTAGACAATGTTGGAGGTTCCTAGGAAGTATAGATGATAAATTTCTAGCAGCCAGGGGTAATGCTCTGTTTGATCTATTTGACTACAAAGATGGAAGAAGCTGGTGGATCTTGAGTTTAAGTGATCATGAGATGACTGAGTTCAGGCTTCAGAGAAGGCTGGGAAGCTTAGCAGTAAAGTCAGGCCCATGGACTGTGGCTTATCTGAGGATTTCCTAAATTAGTGTCCCTGGGGAGGTAGTCAATAAGGGGCTTAAAAAGAAAATTTAAAAATCTTTGTAAAGAAAACGCAGGGACAGCTCAAGAGCAGACCTCTCATTTTCCAGGCAGACCAAGACTTTGAACAGAAAGCCCACTTGATTGAGCAAGAGGCTTTTTGATGAACAAAACCACAGAAGAGGGGAATCTGAGATGTGGAAACATGGATCAGCAAACAGAAGAGGAGTATAAAAGCATTACTCAGGTATTTAGGGATGAAAACTGGAAGGCCAAAGCCCAGACAGAGTTGGGGCTAATGAAGGTTAACAAGACGGGTTTCTACAAGTATGCTAGTAGAAAAAAAAGAAGTTTAAGGAGAGTGCAGATCCACTGATAAAGTGGAGAGGACAACCTAGTGATGTGGGAAGGGTTGGTGTATTCAGTGCCTTTCTTGCTGCCTTTGAAGGTGACAGCCAATGCTCATACCTTTTCTGTGTACTGGTACAGACTGGGAAGGAGATGGGCAGATCACATTAGGAAAGCAACAGGTTAAAGACTACTTGAAGCAACCAAATATACTGACATCCATTGTGATGGATTGAATTCACCTTAGGAAGCTGAAAGAGTTGGCAATGTGACTGCAAGGTGACAAGTAATGAAAAAAGGCTAATGCTACACCCAGCTGCAAGAAAGTGAGGAAAAACTCTGAAAGTTACAGGCTTGTCGGCTGCTTTTCAGTCCCTGGAAGGATCGTGGCTTGTCTCCACTTGAGTTCCATTTCATGATACATGGTAAGGAGAGTCATAATCAGTGTGCTTTTCACAAGAGTGTGCTTACCCAATCTTATTGCCTTCTGTGGCAAAATAGCTGGCCATATGAATAACAGGCGAACAGGTAACATATTACATTTTGAGTTTACTAAGGTTTTAGACACTGTCTGCAACTGCATTCTCATGTAGAATTTGAAGGAAGTATGGGCTGGATGAATAATCTGCTTAATGGGTTGAAAATCAACTGGACCATTTTCAATAGCTTGACATCCAGCTGGCAGCTGACTGAATGCAGTGCACCAAGAGTTGATTTTGGGGTCCATGTTTTTCAATACCTAGCGATTTGGATGCTGACACATGCTGGCAAATGATGCTAAATTAGTGGGAGTGGCTGACATAATGTATGGCAAAACATAAATCCTAAGGGATCTTGAGAGACTTAAGTGCTGGGCCATCAGAGGCTTCATGAAGTTGAACACAAAGTGCCAAGTTGTGCATCTGAGGCATAACAATACCATGAATCGGTACAGACTGGGGATGGGTTAAGTGGCAGCTTTGCCCAAAAGGACTCGAGGTTATGGTTGAAACCAAGCTGCTAGTTTAAAATAAATGTCAAGAAACTGCAGATATTTCAATGGATGATTACCAGGGTGAACTGCATGACCTGCAAGAGGAAGCTCAGGAACTAAGCTTTGTCTGATGTAGAGGCTAAGGGGTGATGGAGCAAAGCGTGTCGTGGTGGTGGCAGATGATGCAACAAGACCAAAGACCTATTTTCAGCTTGAGAGGTTCGCAATGGACATAAAGAAAAATTTATCCACTGGGAAGATCAGGTAGCACTAGAGCTAGTTATTCAGAGAAGCCATGAGATCTCTACCCTTAAAGGTTTTCAGGAGTTGACTGTTCTATGTGTCTGTCCATCCTTATTGTGTCTGGATCTGCAGGACAAAGAATATATTGGAGCCTCCTGTCCTCTGATAATTTTACATTATTTTGTTTTCTTTTTCTTTTCTTTTGCTTGGGAGTGTGCATGTATAGATGTGAAACCTCTCTGAATTCAATAGAGATGCTTTAACATGCTCTAGCAGCATGCTTTGCAGCTAATTAATATACCTCCAATGTATAAGGGGAGAGGTGGGGAAAGAAAACACAGTTGTGTCCCTTTGAACAAGAATCCTTTGTTCAGCATTGGCACCAATGGTCTTCTGGGCTTTGTCCTAGGGGAGCACAGTGATCTTTCTGGCTTCAGGGTTTCTGTCTGACTTTTCTTCCTATCAAGGGACTGGAGTCTAGGCAGTGTTCTCCTAGGCAAGTTTTTGTTTTGTTTTGTTTTGTTTTTTATCTCCCCCATAATGATGAGAAATTCCCTCCTAGTAATGGAATTCTAATAGTACTGTTCAGAAATCCTTAGTATCTTTATAGGCTTCATTGCTTCAAATCAGCCTCTTGACTGAAATGAGGCTGAGAAAGTGGGATAAGAGTGCGTGGGTGTCTTCACATGCGCACCCATGCACATGTTTGACTGCTTGGGGGAGCTGGGAATTCCTCAGAAGCAGTTCTGTCTTAAACTTCTTGTATTTCACTAAATCAACATCTCTGTCACAAGGGCTTTCTCTGTCACAGATGGATGGTAATTCAAGTTCAGCATAATGAGAAGCAAGAAACTTTTGAAAGCAGTAGAGAGTTTGTGAATTCTTAGAGTATGTTTAGTAATCCTCATCTGTGGCTTCAAGAGTTAGTAAAGACTATGTATATTAACAGCAGAAGACTGAGTTTACTTTTTGAGGATAAACATTGGCTTGGTTTGCAGCAACATAGTCCAAATCTCTGTGCTTAATATGTTTAATATGAAATAATCCTCTATTCTGACTAATATACCACTGATCATCTCCCTACCTTCATCTTAGTTGCTGCTTAATTATTATCTTTCAGAAGTAGTATGCCATACCTCAACACCTGATATTTCTGTCTGTAACCAATTGAAATTTTACAGTAATGTTTAAGTCAGGAGTGGCGTCCCTCAGGGATCTGTGTTGGGCCCGGCCCTGTTCAACATCTTTGTTGGTGACATGGACAATGGGATAGAGTGCACCCTCAGCAAGTTTGCCAATGACACCAAGCTGTGTGGTGCTGTTGACATGCTGGTGGGGAGGGATGCCATCCAGAGGGACCTTGGCAAGCTGGAGAGGTGGGCCCGTGCCAACCTCATGAAGTTCAGCCAGGCCGAGTGCAAGGTCCTGCATGGCAATCCCAGGCACAAATACAGGCTGGGCGGAGAATGGATCGAGGGCAGCCCTGAGGAGAAGGACTTGGGAGTGCTGGTGGATGAGAAGCTCAACATGAGCAGGCAATGCGCCCTTGCAGCCCAGAAGGCCAACCGCATCCTGGGCTGCATCAAGAGGAGCGTGGCCAGCAGGTCGAGGGAGGTGATTCTCCCCCTCTACTCTGCCCTGGTGAGACCCCACCTGGAGTACTGTGTCCAATTCTGGAGCCCCCAACAGAAGAAGGATATGGACCAGTTGGAGAAGGTCCAGAGGAGGGCCACGAAGACGATAAAAGGGCTGGAGCACCTTTCCTATGAGGACAGGCTGAGAGAGTTGGGGCTGTTCAGCCTGGAGAAGAGGAGGCTCCGGGGAGACCTGATAGCGGTCTTCCAGTACCTCAAGGGGTCCTACAAGAAAGATGGGGAGAGCCTGTTCAGTAGGGCCTGTTGTGGTAGGACAAGGGGTAATGGTTTTAAGATAGAGGGAGATAGATTTAGATTGGATATTAGGAAAAAATTTTTTACAATGCGAGTTGTAGAACACTGGAACAGGTTGCCCAGAGAGGTGGTGGATGCCCCATCGCTGGAAACATTCAAGACCGGGTCGGACGAGGCTCTGAGCAACCTGATCTGGTTAGAGATGTCCCTGCTCCTTGCAGGCGGGTTGGACTAGATGACCTTTGAAGGTCCCTTCCAACTCTAACCGTTCTATGATTCTAAGTCTAGCTATTCCATAGTGGGTGCGTGTTGTGACCCTGAAGCACAAACCCCTAGTTATTCATCAGTTTGAGCTTCACAGCCGTAGCAGGGTCGTGAGTTGTGAGAGAGCTGTGCTTCCTTTCTCTTACTTTGAGGCACTGGCACTTCAGAGTTTGTTGCACGGTTTTCTGGAGCTGTTTATCGGGGCAGTGTGTTGCTTGGGTAATCCTTTGAGTATGGGCTTTTTTGATTCAGGGCCTTCTGCCAACTGATTGCCCAATTTATTTCCCTCCTGTACCTTGATTCTTGTCTTGCAATTTGTTCTCTAGTACAGTTGTTTACACATGCAGGAATTTTGTTAGTTTTGGAAAATTTTTATCAGTTCTAATAAATGTGTCCATAAATAGCTTGTCTGCTTTATTTTTCTGATGCCATCTACTTATGCCCTCTGGGGCCTTCAGATTTGGCTTTTACTTTTTTTTTTTTTTTTTTTTTTTTTTACTGGGCATTGCAGGATCAGGCAGGAAGATAAATTCATGACCTTAAATAGATCTTATAAGGTGTGAGCGCCATCTGATACAGAAATATTTGTTGTATTAATACTAGCAATCCCTGTATGCTCCAGGATAGTAGAAGACAACTGGCTGGTTTCTCTGCATTGTCTCTTCCCCAAGTTGCATTCCTGAATTGTACCTTGTATACGTCAAAATTTACACCTGCTTCTGTGGTTCCTTTTCCCTTCTTATTTTTATTGCTATCTTAACCTCTTAAAGGTTCCATGTAGTTGCAGCCTTCCCTTCTTTCAGTTAAAGTCTTTCTCTTCTACTTCACAGCAGTGATTTTCTGATTCTTCAGTTTCTGGATCAGTGGCATATGAGATATTAGCTGTATACTCCTGGTATTGCATACTTTCTTTGACAGGTAGCTAATCTGCCTGCTATGTTTAATACAGACGAAAATACTCATTCTGTGTAAGTATTGTAAAATTACATGAACAAAAGATTACTTGGCTCCACTAGCTCCTACCCTTTCTGAAAACATCAAAGTAAGATCTAATCAGTTTATCAAGATACTGGAAAAAGAATACATGATCAATAGCTGAGCTGCTACAAAGTGCGAAAAATACAGATGCCATCTAGAGCTGTTGAAAAAAAAAATATGTGGTTTTAGTGCATGATAAATATACAGTATGTGATGTCTGTTCCATTACATAGTGTTACATGTGTGCCAGCTTGTTCTGACAGTTCTCATTTCCTTATGAAGCTTTGTCAATAGTGCAGCATGCCTGCTGGTATCTTCGAAAGTGAGGAAGACATCTGCAATTTGTGTAAATTCTCATCTCTAAGTATGATGTAAACATCACTCCAGAAAAATACCATTGAGTACTCTACATAGTACACTCAGTCATCTTGATAAATTAGATTCAGGACTGTCGGTAGTTTATTTCTGTTAGGGATCTCTTTATTTTAAGCAGTGTCTTTGCTCTGTCCTTTGAACCCTTTTTAATCTTTGGTGAGTCAGTCTCATTATTCAGTGGAAAGTGATAGGCGTTTAACCCAGTTTTTGGTATTAAGGCTTAACAGCATGAGGAACTTAGCCATAGTAGTTCTAGCAGAGTTGTTCTGCTGTGGTGCAGACCTCCTATTCTGAAATAGATGCTCAACTTTGTGAGAACTTCCTTTTTCCAAGCTGCAGAAGTTACTGCAGAATAAATAGCTTGTAGCATGACCTCTCCATGAGGGAAGTAGAATGTCAGTTATCTTACAGAGGGGTGCTTTCCCATGCTTTTGTGGTCAGTGTCCAAAAGGTAAACAAGCTGTAACTCTTTCTTTCATCTGTGTATCCCTTCCAGGGTCTTAAAAACAACTGGTGTCTCTCTGGAAGATGATGTTTTAAGCACTGACTGTGTTGGGTTAAAACAAATTGGTTAGACTTGCACTTTTCTGGAAATTATTACTTGCTCTTGTGTGTCTTGTGAACCAGATGTATTACACCAATGGATTTTTCTTTTTTAAATGCTTGCTTTGTGTAGTTACGCTTCCATTTTTCATGCACTTATACTTGACTAAGTAGGCTTTTGGAGTAAAATAACAGACACAATTGTTTAAGTTAGTTTGATGTCTACCATTATCTTTGTGCCTCAGCAAATTTCTACAATTTCATACTCACCCTAGTTTACAGTTTAACCTGAAAATTCAAAACATCCAGCAGCTTTAACACTGGTGAAAGCTAGAAGACAACTGGAACATAACATGAAAAAATGCTTTGTTTTTAAATGCTGCACTGTAAACAAAACTGCATTAATTCAGTACCAGTTACACACAAAGTCAGGAGAGGCTTGGTGCCAACAAACTGTCAATCTTATGTCTGTTCACTTGCAGGAAGCTTAAATTAGATGATGGGGAAAGTGGGAGAGTTTGACTCACGTGAGTTTAGAGGTAATAAATCTGAACCTACACTTACATTTAAAGTAACATAAAGCTTTAAAAATGCTTTTAAAAGTGTTACATATTCATCATATTGTAGTTTGTAAATTTTGTGCTTTCATGATTCACTGGGGAAAATGGATTAATGGGAAATGAGGGAATAACTCAGACTAGGAAGGACAATTTCAAATACACAAGATTTTGCAGCCCCTGCATGTTGTGAAGAGGAGACTGGAAAGCATTTGGTGTTGCTTGCAGGCACGTGCGTGCTCTCCATTGATTCTGTGGCCCATGGACTCTTGGCACGTCACTTACGTGGAATCTCTGAGCAGGAAGGAGAGAGTGCTCTCACATCAGAATAGCCTATATTTTGATGGGTTCATGGCATTTGTGTCAGTAAATATATTACATTAAAAAGTTGCCTTTTAATTACAAGCCTGTAGTTATCGAATAACAGAGTAGTCATTTCCTCCTCTGAATATTGGAGGTGGGGAAGGAGGGTGGGAAAGACAGACAAAGGAGCCGTCCTGTTTCTCAGAGAGTGAAAGAATTTGTCACTCATTGAGGACATGAGTTCAGTGCTCTGTATTGTGAGTAGAGAGTATTGCCTTTCAGTAATGATGAGTATGGCAGATGTAAGATAACCTTGTTGTGAGCTAGGACAGTAAGAATGAGGTGACTCCCTGCTCTCCACCCTCCCCCTGAACACTGCCTGTTTTTAATCTCATACTTCAGTAATCTGGGGATGTAGAAGCCTAGATACCAAGGTCAAGACTGTGGAGTCTGCAAGGGTGGGCAGGCATCTGCGTTGGGTTTACGTGGCAAGGTTTTGGTAGCAGGGGGGTGTAGGAGTGGCTTCTGTGAGAAGACGCCAGAAGCTGCCTCCATGTTCAATGGAGCCAGTTCCAGTCAGCTCCAAGACAGAGCTGCCGCTAGCTAAAGGTGAGCCCATCAGCAATGTTGATAGCACCTCTGTGATAACATATTTAAGAGGAGGGAAAAAAAAACCACTGCACAGCATCTGTGAGGGAGAGGAGCAAGAAAAATGTGAAAGAAACAGTTCTGCAGACACCAAGGTCAGTGTGAAGGGTGGGGAGGAGATGCTCCAGAGCAGAGATTTCCCCTGCAGCACATGGTGCAGCCCTTGGTGAGGCAGGCTGTCCCCCTGCAGCCCGTGGAGGAGCAGAGATCTGCCTGCAGCCCGTGGAGGAGCAGAGATCTGCCTGCAGCCCGTGGAGGACCCCACACTGGAGCAAGCAGATGTTTGAAAGAGGCTGTGACCTGTGGAGAGCCCATGCTAAAGCAGACTTCTGGCAGGAGCTGCAGCCCCTGGGGACAGATACTGGAGCAGTCTGTTCCTGAAAGACTGTGCCTTGTGGAAGGGTCCACACTGGAGCTGTTTCTGGAGAACTGCAGACCATGAGAAGGACCTACACTGGAGAAGTCTATGAAGCACTGTATCGCATGGTATAAACCCTAAGCTGGAGCAGGCAAACAGCATGAGGAGGAAGGAGCAACAGAGACAGTGTGTTGTGGACTGACTGCTACCTCTATTGCCCAGTGCCACTCAGCTGGGGAGAGGTAGAAATGTCAGGAGTGAAGTTGAGCCTGGAAAGAAGCAGGCAAGGGGAGGAGTTTAGTTCTGTTTTTATTTCTCACTATCCTACTGTTAATAGTTGACAATGAATTAAATTAATCTTGCTCAAGTTGAGTGTGTTTTGTCTGGCACAGTAGTGATCTTCCTGTACTTGCCTTGATCTGATGGGGGACGTATTGTCGAACTTCAACACCATTGCAGCTCTTTCCTAATCACTAGTTTGTCAGCAGCCTTGTGTACTGCCTTCACACAAGTCACCTACACACCCAAGCTTAGTGCCCTCCAAAAAGTCAATGAAGATGTGTTCTATCTCTTCCTCCATATGGTAGATGAAGGTGTTAAACAAGATAGCTTCCTGAAGAATTTCACTTACAGCTGATCTCCAGGTAGAGTACAAACCATTAGTCACTACCCTTTGAGCCCAGGGGTCCAATCATCCACAGTAACAGAATCATAGAATAGTTTGGGTTGGAAGGGACCTTGTAAAGGCCATCTAGTCCAGCAAGGAGCAGAGACATCTTCAACTAGATAATCCACCCATCTAGACTATAATGTCCCAGTTTGGATGCAAGGATGTTGTGGGAGACAATGTTGAAAACCCAACAGTTGAGATAAACAACTTTTGCTAGTCTTTCATCCAAGATTTAAAGAGAGGGCGTAATTTAAGATTTTCAGTGTACATGATTGGCGAGTGATTGAGCATTCAGCTTATCACTCTCTCCATCTGAATTGCTTGTTTTCCCCCAACATATGGTGTTTTCTATACAGTGAGATGAAAAACTGAGTTTCTCTTAATCTACAGACTCTCTGGCTGTATCAACAGTCATGTATGCTTTGGTGCTCAGCCTGAATAAACTTCATCACACGCTGTCTTTTCGTGAATCGACACAGCTGAACAAGTGAGTTGACACTTGGCTTTCCTGCGTCATTGGTACAGTGTTGTATTTGGTTGCAGTTAAAGGCTCTGCTGGCTACATGTGTATGACTTTGAAGTCAGCTGAGTTGTTGGTATCGTTTAAAAGCCATTAGGCAGCAAAACAAACTACGGTCAGAGTTTGGCTTGCATAACTTTGCTCCAACAGAAGAACTAGAGTTTGCTCTTGACTCTGTTGTCTAAGTCTGCAACTCTGCAAATGAGAAACACTCTTTATATTAGTGATAGAATAGGGAATTAGGACAGCAAAATCTGTTTCTCCTGTGACTTTGTCACTTTTCAGACAATCAGAACACTTGGTATTAATGCTGGTGGTTTAGGTTTAATTGAATATTTAATTTGAAGTAGTGTGAGTTTGTGGGAATTCTCTGCTCCTACGTTCACTTTCATTGTGAAATAAGGCTTTTCCGAGACAAAGACCCCCTTACTGATTTTGTTTGTCTGCTTTATAATCAAAGGGTTTTTGTTAATATCTGCATGGAGATTTTCTGGCAACTGTAAAGAACTGGTGGTACAGCCTTTGCTGGGCCCACCACTGAGTGATTTCATTTTTTACTAGTTCATTATCCTTCCAACTAAAAGCTGTGCTGTGAAGTGGCTTCATGTTGCAGTGGCTTTTGGGTATGGACCTCACCATGCTAGCATAGTCTGCTATATTCCTACTGTGAGTAAGAAATTCTTGCCAGTTGTTTCCCTGAATTTGACACCCCCCCCCCCCCAAAAAAAAAAAGTTGCTTGACTAAAGGACCAGATTATTATTTTAAACAACTGAGATGATAGCAGTTCAGCCATGAGTGACTGGCCAGTTTGGAGTGTTTGAGCTGATCTGTCTTGAGGTCCAGACTCTGAGAAAAAGATTTTTGCAAAAGTTGTCAAGCATAGCAAAACTTCTGTTGAGGTGAAATGCCCAAGTGGAAAGAGCCAGCCACGAGAAATGCCCCATTAACCTGTCACAGTAAACTGAGCATTGCCAGCTTAACGAGTTCTGCTGAATCTCTGGCAATCACTGTGGCCATAGTGAAGTTTTCCTGTGTTTGTGTCGCGCTCTGAATCAAGAGCGTAAGCTGCTATTAAGGAGTTGTTAATGCACAGGTAAAATAAGAAAGCCGAAAAGCTGATTTTATTTATTTATTTATTTATTTAATACTCCTTTATGGTCTGTGGGTTTAATTTCCACTGTGGTCTTTTGAATTCTGTTTTATTTCCCTTGACATGTAAATGTCCAGAATCCTTTTAATGGCATGGAGGCGGAGCAGCCAAACCTCAAAGTGAAAGACAAAACTCAAAACCTTCCTGCAGATTACTAAAAACTGCAGCCTGCTGCAAATGGATTTTCAAATCAAACCATATGCAGGGTAGTCTTCTAGCTGTTGCTAATATATCTTCACTCTCTGGAATGTATGTATATGTAGCATGTACCTTTGATCATGTATTTTCCTTTTCATCTGTGCTTTTGCCTAAAAAACTCTGAAGGCAGTCTTTCAAAGTGCATCCAAAGGAAATGCTGGCATATGGTATTTCCTCCAAGCAGGCAGCAAAAATTGCAGCTTGCAGGGAACCTGGTGGGGAAAAGTCTGACACTTGTGTGAATTTGTGGTGATTCTTTTGTGTCTTTTTTGAAAATTTCACTTTTCCATATTCTGATCAGTACTGTGCTTTTCTGCATACTAACTATGGGGTCAGAAGTTTTGTTAATAATCACTGCTTTTATCTTAGCCTCTTAATTTGGTTGGATGATCTGTTTGTTGGCCTGAAATAAAATAAATCAATTTTAGCCATAAGCTTGTCTTTCTGTCTCTCATGTTGACACTTAGAACTTTTAACTTAAGTGTGTTTTTTATTTAATTAAAAAAAAAATCCCGGACATATCAGTCCTTTTTCATTCTTCAGAATGAAGATAAACAGAACATTGCGCTGCCATGCCTATTTCCATGCAATAAGGTATCCATTTCTCCTTCAGATCTGAATATTTATAAGAAGCAAGAAGTTAAATTCTATAGCATGATGAGAATTGATGTTCTCTCATATAATTCCTTTGTGGCAGTGAGGAGATTAGAATGCTGGACTTCTTTTCAATACAATAAACCTAGGTCTGGCATTAGGGTTTGGGTTTTTTTGTTTTGTTTTTTTTTATCTGAGCAGTGTCATCATCTGAGAGGTGATTTCTCTAAGCTTGAACTATTGTTTATTCTAACTTTAACAAAAATGTACTAGTGTGATTTTTTTTTTTTTTTTTAAAAATAAAAACCACATGACTGTTCCTACTACATCTTCTGTCTTTCTAGAAAGAAATGTAATTTGTAGTGATCTTCCTTAATTGCATATAACTGGCTAATTATATTTGTGTTTAAAAAGAATTATGTCTTCCTGGCTGCCCACTAAATAAAATATTTTTAGTGGCAAACTTCCTTGGTCTTTCTCTGTTTTTTTTTTTTTTTCTTTAAACTGCTGATTATAAACCTGCAGTTTTAAGAGGTTTTACTGACTTTTCTGAATCTTTGGATTTCTGGTTCTCCTCAGAGAGAAGCAAATAATTGGAGTTGATTCTTTGGAGAGGTCCTGTAACTTAGTGTATGAAAGAACAAAGAGTGAAGAATGCTGAAGTCTGTTGGCTGTCTGAATAAATAGGTAACTTCTAAAAGAGTTTGTGTTTGCATTTTACATCCTTAGAGCTTCAGAGGAAGGACCATCTTAGAGCTTTGTCCTCAAGTTCTAAACTCCCTTTGTGATCACTGCTTCCAAGTTTCACATCTTTGAACTTCGTTTAGTGGCTGTAACTGTCAGGGTGATGAATAATTAATATGATTTATATGGAAGATTTAGCACTTTATAAGACTTTCTGCCAGTTAGCATGAATTACTTATTCCCTTAATGTTAGCGTGCATGTAGAACTGATTTTCTGCTATGAAAACTGCCACAAATAGTATCTATTATTTAAGTGAGGAAATATTTACATAGAAACAATTGAACGAGAATTATGTGGACATAAACAGTATGCATTATTTATGCTGTAAGAGAGGAGTGGTTCCAAGGAACTTGGAACTAGTTTTATCTATAGATAAAAGAAAATTCCTGCACATATGTGATAGTATATTTCTAAAGGAATCTACACCTTCCTGCTTTTACAGGTGCTGTTCTATACACTAAAAGCAATGATCTGTAAGGCATTGTGTAAGAGGTCTGTTCTTGGAGCAGCCCTTCCAGGTTTTGCCTCCCAGCCACGGCACAGCTTTGTGGTCTCCTCCTTGCCCCATTATCCAGCGTTCCAGAAACAGCTTTTGGCTGGAGAGGCCCCATCCCAGGCTGTACAGTGCAGCCTGTTGAGTGAATGTTTGTGTGGGGACGGTATTTGAAAGCAGTGTTAGCTTAAATAATTAGTGATGCTACCCTGATGTAACTTCCCCCTGTAGGCACTTCATAGCCATACAGCTGCACTGACAAACCTCTTGGGTAAGAATGAGAAACAAAATCGGTGACTTGGCTGGCTGGGACAGCAGGGACCCTGCAGGCTTCCTTTACGTACAGTACTTCTGGATTGCACTGCGTGTATGTCTGACTGGGCATTGCTGCTGGTCTCAGCTGCATCTGTGCCAGAGGAAGGTTGCCAGTAGAGCCTTATCGGTAAACCGTTCTATTGTAGACAGTCCTAAGTGTCCTATTTAAAAACAAGTTAGAAAAAATTGGAAAGAGTTGAATCAAGCACACATACATACAAAATGTATGTGAAAGACACATGTCCATATGAAATGGTCTGTTTGTACAATTGCATCTATTTAAAACCATTTCTACTCATGAAACATTCAAATGCAGACACTAAGAAAGCAAAAATGTCTTTTGAAACTTTGGTACTGCCATTAGCATAAGTAAGTGGAGAGTCTTTACTAAACTCTCCTGGGATTCTCTTCTAAGTAACATTTGCCTCTTTCTCCTTGTTCTTTTCTAGGTCAGCTTAGCTTACGCTGTTGTTCTGTGTTATTTCTCAAATGCAATTCAAAGGCATAACCTAGACTCTTCTCTAGCTGTCCAGCAAAATGACACCTATATCCCACCGTTATTTTGTGCCAATGGGCAATGGGGAGGTCGTTCAAGAGAAATTTAACGTTGTTATGTGTTTGATGCTATCGTCTCTTACAGGTGGCTGCCTCTTCAACACCTATAGCTTAGCTTTATCAAATTCCACCTCTTCCTCTGGGGATGCAGAACTGTAGATTATCTCGAGTGGAATCATGTAGGTTAAGAAGTCTCAGCGTAGGTTTTTGTTCTCCTCATCCCAGCTACTTTGTGTTGCTTCAGCTATGTGCTTGAATCTGAGGTGCATGTAGTATTTCAAGCAGGTCAGGAGAGGGAGCTGGCGGTCTAGGGGTGAAAAAGCATCTTCTATACAAATAACTTTTTTTTTTTGGTTGCGCCTCTGCATGTAGAAATGTGATGGGGTAACCTGTCTGTATCTGAAATTACAGGAGCCCAGACCTACTTCTAGAACATAAAGTTACAAAGATTTTTTTACTGCTTTGTTCTGTGGCTGATGGTAGTTTTTATCTGTTGCATGAGGATCTCATTTAGAAGTGTTGACAGTGCTTTTTCTCTTGGAAGATGTCTGTGTTGCCAGTAGTACATGTAGGTGATAGGGACAGTGAACAGAAGCTCTCACCTTCATCTGAGTCCAATAAAATAAAAATGTCAGTGCTGATATTAATGTTGTCAATAGTAATTGCACTTATAGGGCATCTGCTTGCCCTTCATGTGGCTTTTGGAGAGATTGAAGGCTCTTCAAAGACAGCATGCCCTTCAGTTGACTGCTGGCTTGATATAAATGTCATAAGGGTTTTCCCACTGCGGTGGGTTAGCCTTGGCCAACAGCCATGCTCCCACCCAGCCCCTTGTTCAGTCCCCCAATCAGCAGGATGGGGGAAGAAAATACGGAGGAAAAAAAAAAAAAAGCAAAACCAAGAAAGCTTGTGATTCACGATAAAGACAGCTCTTTCCCAGGCTCAAATTCACTTTCACACCTGACACTTGTACCTGCTTCACCACCACCAGCAGCTAGTGGGTCCGTTGCGGAGATGGCTGGAACCAGCTGTGTCCAGCATAGGGCAGTCCTGCCATCTTCCCTGAAAAAAACTAAGCGAGTGGTGAAATTCTCCCTTCCAGATAATGTAGGTCTTGAGACATGATAGTTTCATGCTCCTTTTTTCACCAGCAAAATGGACTTCTGAGGCTCTAGGTGTGCTACTACAATTAGTTTTTGAAGGGCTGTACTATGAAGCTCAGTTAGTGAAAGTGTGTATGTTGAAAAAAACTGTCCAAAACCAGCTTTCAGGAAAAGTTAGCATTGTACAGAGTACAGATCATTTTACAAAGCTAGTCCACTTGCTGTTGTACTTGCCAACTCGAGGAAGAGGCAGAATGTGTTTCAGAGGTGGGGAAGGAATTGACTAGAAGTAGGGATGCACGAACTGGCAAAGGCAAAGGAAACCCTCTACTCACTCTTCAAATCTCACCTGACTTTTTTGAATCTCTCCTATGTTTTAATGTTGCTTAAATCTTTATAGCAGGTTATTCAGCATGTTTTGGGCTCTTTAGTGATGTTTCAGTATGTGAGGTAATTCCCTCTCTGCTATTTTTTTATATGTTCTCTGTGATGCTGTGCTGCTGTTGCAATCTTTGATTGATCTCAGTGAGTGTACTTCATGAATAATTAAAAATCTCTTCATTTCTGTTGCAGAGCTTGAAAATAACATATTATTCTTCCCTACTCTTAATTCTTCGTGTTTTGGGTTTCTTGGTTTTGTTTTTCATATTTTCTTTTTTTTTTTTTTATTCACAAGTGACTGCCCTTACATAGCAGGTGGAAAGTTTGGGCTGATATGAGAGTCTTGGCCAATGTCATGCTAGCATGGTAAAGATACCATGATGTAATTAGAAAGCCCGGTGCTATTTGAGTTTATGTAGTGCCTGGTACATATAAAATACAGTGAACTACTTATTTGTTCTTGTTCAGGCTTCTACTCTATACCAGTTCTATAGACTTTCTACCTCCAATCCTTGCAGTCCTTTGAAAAGCAGCAGAAGTGCTGCTTGTCTTTTGCAGTCGTTAATACCTATTTCCATCTTCTTTAGCAGGGAGTGAACACTGATTCTTCTGGCCAATGATTGGTGGAGAGATGAGAGTTTGAGTGCTATTGCTGCTGGGCAGCAATAGTGAGGCTTACTAACTGTTTCGGGATAATTTTTCTTTCTTAATATTTGTGTGCAGATTTTCACTGGTATCTTAGTCGCAGAAACCCAGCTCACTTGCATGGTTATGTGCCAACCTACCAGCAGAGAGAATGTACTTAAATGGTAGTGTGCTGTTTCTTTATTTGAGGTTCCCCCATCCCCTTGATGGGATGTGACTTGTGAGAGTCCTAGTTTTATCACAGACTTTGAGAGTAATTTGAAGGAAGTGGCTTCATTTCAAGTTTGAGGGTTTTTTTTGCTTTGCTCATAAGCTTCTTTTGCTCAGGAAATAGCAATTTTAGTTTGGGGTATTGACAAAAAAAGTCTGGGAGCAAAGTGTTTATGCTTTCAAGGTTATAAATAAATGCCATTCAGGGGAATTTTTTTGCCTCCTGATGAAGGGCTGGGGTTTTAGTAGTGTGTATATGCATTTGGCATTTTTTTGTTTGTTTTGTTTTTTTTTTTTGCAGGAGGATGTTAAGGCAATTTTGGCTTTTGTTTTTAGTTAATTTCTCAGTGGGACTAGAATGACTTTTGTTCTCCTTCAGCTAGAAGTTCATATGCATCATCAGTTGCATTTTCTTCTGGGCATGTTTAGGAATGCTGCTTGTTTCTATGGTCTGTACTACATTTAAACATAATTTGCATGCAGTAGCAGGCTCTGAAGCAATGCTGCTATTACTGCCATGACACGGTGAGAAGCTTAATGGTTATTTCATCAGTGTGACATTTTCAAGTGAGCTTGGAGCCAGAACTGGAAACTTGAGTCAGTGGTTGGCTGGTAAGAAAATAACCTAACATCTTCACCTAGCTCGAGCGAGTTAGCCAGCCTCATGGAAGTATGATGTGTTAAGAAATACCTTGCTTTTCTTTCAGTCTTAATGATTAATTTATTGTGAAATAAAGCAATATTTGCATAATTTCAAGCACAAAGGTGCACTCCCTCCACATTCTTCTGAATCTGTTCATTAGGTCCTCTGGGCACCGAGTTCATGGCTAGTTTGATGAGAGCAGCATGCCCTCGGCACTGTGTTGTCTCTGGATGGCAGCATGGAAACTGCAACTTGAAAAAAGCTACTATCTTTGATGTTTACCTATAGCAGTGTTGCTGGGCTGGATAGCAATGTTTTCAGTGCAGCTTTTGCAAGCCCAGCTATGGCCTCAAATGCATACTTGGACGAAGATACTAGATGTCATATTGTGCTCTGTAACTTGCAGCTCTCTTCAGTTAAGAGCTAGCTTTGACGTGCCGACAAGAGTCATGATCCAAAGGATGACTTCACTGTAGTTACATACCTTCCAGAGACCAAGCTTAGAGGATGGTGGTGTCTATCCGCCCTCTTCCCAACGGACCTAATGAACAGATTCTTAAGAATTTAGAAAGAGTTGCATTTTTGTGCATAACATTTCAGTACAGGTAAATGCATTTTAGAAACTGAGGGCTTGACTGTTGAGAAGAAAGCAAGTTGAAGGACAGATGATGACAGGCCCCTGGAGTCAAGGCTAATTAGAAGCCCAGATGGCTTTATGCTTATTTAGCCTGTAGTATGTCTGAAATACTGGGAAACAACATTGCCTGTGATGGTTAAAAGGCAAAGCAAGTTCTCACTACTAGGCTTATCTGCTGGCCATATTGCTTTAGTTTTAGGTTTGAAAAATGAGTTAGTAACAGTTCAGATGTGAGAGGACCGAGCAGAACATACTGAGCTACTCTGTTGCAGGAAACTCCAAGGAGAGGAAATGCTGATGCCAGTGGAATAGAGCAGTATCAGGCTTGCAGCACAGAGGTTTGCTAGCTACAAATGCTCCCTTATTAAATTACTGGAAGCTAAAACCTGGTATCTGTGACCACGAGATCATAGCAGCCCACTCTATAAAAATGTTTGACGTATTGCAGAATACATAAACCTGTGCTTTCTTTAGTAAAATAAACTAAACGTGCCCTGCCTGCTTATTTGCTTGTACTACTCACTCTTCAGTTTGGGACACATTACAGTTAGTTGGCTTTGACTTTTTTCTTGACACTAGCTTATTTCCCTTTTTTGGTTTTTTTTTTTTGTTTTGTTTGCTTGTTTTGTTATATTTTGTACAAGTTACAGGCTATTTCATGTACTTCTGGCCTATTTGACAGGTTGTTTTCCCAAGAACAACTAAAGCTATTTCTGAAATCTGTTAATAGTCCATTTGTAATGTTGTAATCTGAGCTCTCTAGTATGACTCAACAATTTCAGCTACTCCACATGGGTTCACATAGTGCGCTGTGCTTGGTTGCTAGGTACGGCGCTTCAGTTTGGGGGAGGCATGCACAGAAGCTCTCCAACTTTGCTGTATGTGCTCTGAGAGTGATAGATGGCACTGTATCTGCACTAAACTGGGCCTTTTCTGGATTTTGTGTCCCCTTTTCATGCTCTTTGGCAGAACCTTTCAAATTATTTTGTCACAGCAAAAATCAACACTGATCAGCCTGTTTGGACAGAGCCAGTTGGTGCAAAATGTTCTCAGCTGATGAATTTCCCCTTTCCTTCATGCCCACCAAAAGCATGTTAAAACCTCTTGCCTAGTCACATGTCAAGTCTGGAAGAGTTTCTAATTGAGAAGTTAATCTTTGTTTTGTCAGGTTTTAGCTGATGAGACTTCCATAGCTTTCCTAAGACTGGAAGGCTTTGGCAGCTAAAAATTTAGCCTACTTGAAATGTGGGCAATGCAGCTGTCACTGTAGCGCTCTACAAGGTGCTTTATACTCATGCCGATTTGAGTCCTTGTAGGAGGACCCAGCAATAAGTCCTCATTAAACATAAGAATTTTCTTTGATGCCATGATTCACAGTCCCAAAGAAGATATGATGGGGGGTTATTTGAGAAGGGCTTCCGGGGTACAGAGTGAGGAAACTAGCACGGCTGTCAGGCAGGACAGGGCTGACTCACATGAGAAACCTCTTTTTTTTTTTTTTTTTTTTTTTTTTTTTTACTTTCTCTCAGTAGTTGCTCATTATCATGGAGCTTCCCAACCTGCAAGTGTAATTCACTGTTTCTATGTTTCTTCAAGGACAAAGAGGCAAAAGGGAACACAAGTGACTGCCTCATGCTAGTTCAGTTTTACCTTGGGTTGCAGCTGTCATTTTGTTTGTAAGCTGGAAAATTGAAATACCCCTCGCAGCATTTGCCTATGAGGTTTTACAGTGCTTGCACAAGTTCTCCTGGGTTCCAAAGAACACTTCAGAAGAAATGGGCAGTGGTTTAATTGTTGGATTATTAAAAATGAGAAGTTATGCAGGACTTTTACATCTGAGAGTTCTGAACCACCTGTCTAGCAAGGTAGGACTGTAAAATATTCCCAGTTGAAGGTTGCTTTTTTTTTTTCCACATATATCTTCCAAAAATATGCATAAGTTGAGGATCTGTAGAGAAAATATGATTTGTTGAATTCCAGCTGATGAGATCTACTTTGAATTTTTTCTTGCATGAAATCAGTTTCATGTTCTTTCTGTGGTTCCAGGTTTTGATAGAAGCAGCATTTTTTTTTTAGCATCTGTGTTATCTAGAAGGAGGTGAGGAGGAGGAAAAGGTCATGAAAATCAGGTGTTTCTCATAATACGGACATTTTTCCTCTGTTAGAGAACACTTTTAGGCACGTGGGCTTATGTAATTTCCAAGGAAAGATGCTTCTGTTTTGCTTATACCACTCATTTCATTCAGCGTACAGGTACCGATTTATCAGTCTGCAATCTGACTCCCTAGATTGCCAGGCAGTGACGAGGCAGAAGAAAGGAGAGCAGTTCATCCTTTACTGTTAGTAGAGGGAAGAAGTTAGTCACTTTTATCTCCCCGTTTAGTGTAACATCTCAAAGAAAGTTTTTAGTCAGCAATTTGTTAGCTGCAGCAGCTTTATCATCTAAATAGTATGAGTTGCCGGGAAAACTCATTTAGTAACAAGTTCAATGTTACAATCTCCTGTAAGCTGTGTATGTACTACTGCATTTTATGGTCTAGCCGTGCAGTGCAGAGCTATTCTTTGTGTAACACATTGTTGAACATTAACTACTGTTGGGGTACAGAAGGTGGAGTGGGCCGTCTCTGGTTTCTATTGGGTGTGTGGCAGTCAAAGATAAACATGCTGGTAGTTAATGCCATAAAGCAAGCAACCAGGAATAGAGCAATCATAGGGCATCAAATCAGTTGGTTTTTTTTTTTTTTTTTCTAGTTTTGTGAATTCCTCATGTCTTGCTGTTTCTCTTTTATTGCTTTGGAGGGTTTTCTCCTCCCTCATTTAAGCAGAATCCGTTTAAATTCTGTTGTACTTTGGTTTGGCTTCTTTTAACAAATGCTTAATTTACTACATATGAGAAAATATGTTCTGGATACATTTTAGCAAACTTCTCATTTCTAGCAATTTTTGTACATCAAAAGATGATGGTTTCTTAGCAATGTACTGCTTTAAGAAGCTGTTCTATTCTTACTGCTTTCACTAGCATGTTGAACTTTGATTAAGAATGCCTGTTATTCACCTCTTGCCCTTCAAAAATAATAAAGCAATATCTTGCAATGATAATTTAATGCTTGTTTTAGGTTTTTATGCAGCTTGTTTTAATGGAGCTCCTAATGCTGTTCCTGAAATTTGATGATTCAATTTCTGTGCTTCTGCTTTGTTAGTAAAAAAACCCCAACCAACCAACAAACAAACCAAAACCCAAACACTCAACTTAAATAAAATTTACTACCAACAGCTAAGCTTGCTTGACCTTCATGGAAAGATAGAGAGAGGTGAAATTCTTTGTCTTGTATTTTGCCAGAGAAGACAGACTTCAGACAGCTTGGAATCCTGGATGGGAGTTCTGTGTGTTACGGTTGATGCTGTTTTTGTGCAGAAGGCTGAACTAAAGGAACTGAACTCTGTTTAGCTCTCCTTCAGCTGAAATCGGAGAATTTTGATACAATTTGAGATGAAGTGAGAATGCCTAATAGGTTAGAGCCTTAACAAATGAAAATAAAAAAAAAAAAAGATGTATGAGTGACAGCAGGCACAAAAGTTGTTCCATGTTTGTACTTTCCTGTATGTGAAATACACCTGTAGCTTCAGTCTTAGATGATCATAGATCATCTCATGTATTTTTAGCCAAGGGTTTGGTTGTTTTTGTTTTTTGTTTTTTTTTTTCCTTAGGAACTTCAAAACATCCTTCCCCCAAGTAATACAAGAGTTTACATGAAAAAATGGTTTGTTATTCCCTCTTCCTCCTACCCACCTGTAACCTCTGAACTCTGCTTCTAGTGATTCAAGTTGAAGCACTGGGTATCTAAATTCTTGGCTTAACAAGTACAGAGGCCAATGCAGCCTACTTTTAAGATCAGCTAACCTTTCTACTAGCACCTGTAGCCCATGGTGGAGATTAGTTTTGTTTCCATGCCTATGTGTTCCAAATGGCATGCCAAGTAAGAATTGTAGATTTTTTTTTTGTTTGTTTCTCCATTTAAAGGTTCTAAATGTGATTGCAATTAGCAGTTTGAAAGATTCTTATAAAATCCCATATAATTTTCCTCACAGTGCTCTTCAAGTATTCAAGCTGTCCAGAATTTATTTTGCAGCTTGAGTGGTGCATGGCATTGCATGACTGCGGTTGATATGTGGTAATAGCCAGCAGCTTTCAGGCAATGTGTCAAGCAAGGTTTTTACTGGAGAATTTGGCATCCCAGGGTTTAAAATGTTGACTCTGTGACTTAGGACACTTATGGGACATAAGCCTTTCCTTTCTTTTCTAGTGAGGTTTGAAAGTTTTTATTTGAGAGTGAAATCTGATGCTGTTGGAATGCTGAATGGAATTGCTGATGTCACTGTATCTTCCTTGAAAAAAAATAAAAAGAATTGTCAATACAGTTCTTTAGAATTGTCAATACAGTTCTTTAGAATTGTCATGGTTTAGGCCTACTCAGCAGCTAAAATACCATGCAGTTGCTTGCTCATTCTGCACCCCCCCCCCCCCCCCCCCCACCCCCCGGGGGTGTGGGGATAGGGAGGGGAATCAGGAGAAAAAAAAAAGGCAAAACTTGTGGGTTGGGATAATACCAGTTTAACAGAACAGTAAAGGAAAACAAAACAGAGAGGGAAAACAAAAACAGTAACAGAATATACTACACACATGATTCACAGTATGATAGCTCACAGGGGATCCTGACACCCAGCTCACTCCTGAGTAGCAAAAGCCTGCCCCTGAGTACTATCCCCACTTTATATACTAAGCATGATGTCACATGGTATGGAATAGCCCTTTGGCTAATTTGGGTAAACTATCCCAGCTGTGGGCCGTGTCCCCCAGCAAGTGCCCTGCTGATTCCATCTCCAGCAAAAATTAACTTTATCCTAGGCAGAACCATGTCTAGAATAAATAGAATTGCTGCTTCAATATTATTTTCCGTTGTGCAGCTACTCTCCCTGATTTGAACTTAGAAAGAAACTGACCCAAACAAATAAACCCACACCCACCAACAAAAAAAAAGATTACTTTCTTTTCTGTTACAGAAAAATGCAAAGGGACAGGAGTTGTTTGACCAGATTGTATATCATTTGGACCTTGTGGAAACAGATTACTTTGGACTACAATTCATGGATGCTTCCCAGGTTACCGTAAGTATAACTTCAGTTCACTTTTATGTTCTGCAGTAGTTTGTGTTGCCTATCATAAGCAAATTACCACTGCAGTTTCATGGAGAGATGTAGACATTAGCAGAGGTACTACTGAAACAACTGATGCATGACCTTTGAAGGTCCCTTCCAACCCTAACCATTCTATGATTCTGTGTTTGGTTCTTGAACATAAAGCCAAATCCTCTGCATACAGCATGTGTCACTCTCCATGATATGCACATGACTTGATCACACATAAGTGAACAAGCAGTAATTATGGGTAAAGAAATGTACTTTATGTTTAGTGGGCTCATGATATTAGAAATGGATTAAATCTTTTGCAAGCAAGGGTTTCATGTAACTCCTATCTTTGCTGTTCCGTGCACAGGTTATGATGCTCTGTAGATTTAGTTTCATTTGCAACAGAGAAAAATTTTCCTTCTCTCCCCTATCCAATAACCCCCAGTATCTACAGATAAAAGAAAAAAAAGTAGATAGATATATTAATAAGATTAAAAGACTGCAGCATTGTGGTTAAACTATATTGCTGTATTTTTAATTTTTTCCTTTGTCTATTCACCTTACATGCTGAGGTATTGTATGACAGCAACCTGGGTTGTGGATACAGAATATAGAGACTGGGAAAATAAGTGTTTGCTTCTAGATTACCTGGTCAGTATGTAATATTTTTTTCCATAAAGCAACAGAAGGCAGATGTATTCTGTGCTATTAAAATAAAATAATGGGAAAATGTAGTCACAATATTGACATCTTCTGCAAAGTATGTTCTAACTTTATTATCTCAGAATTCTCAGCTTTATTCTCTAGCAAGCATGAGTCAATGTGATTAGGTCAGATCAGTGTTTTACTGGCTGTACCATGATCTGTGTTTCACCAGTGACTTTAAACAACAAACAGGAAACCTGTCCAGATATTATAATGACTTGATACTGAGAAAGGGAATATGCTTTTGAGGAAGAGAAGGCTGGCTTTATCTATTTAAACTTTATCCTAATATCCCAGCTAATATGAAGGTTTGCGTTTATCACTGGAAAATGATATTTGAATGAAGTATGTCCATATGAGTTTGGGACTTTCAGAAAGTTTAGTGTGTGTGTTCCTGATAAAATCTTTGTTATAAAAATAGCGTGTCCTTTTATAATGGACCTGATCATAAGTACACAGCTAATAGAGCACAGCCTGCTCGTAATAGGAAAAACAGATGATATTATCAAATCACCTAATTGGGAACTTGATAGCTAGGTATAGTTATCTAGCAAAAGGACTTCTATAATGTTTTCAAAGAAGGGAAGCGGAAAGGAAGAGTGAAACATCCTTTCCTAGAAAGAAAGACGGCAGATCAGAAGCGGAATACCTGGCTGAGGAAGCAGAGAAAGCTCATTTTCTTGTATGTCTACAAAACTGAAGGGTTCTTTTGTATGGAAAGAAAGATGAAGCAGAGATGTGAGCAAGTATGGTTTCCATAGATAACTTTATCCCTGCTGTTGAAGGCAAAAAGTGCCTATATGTGCAAGTGTTTTAGAAATACCTCTGTATGCTATTTCTTTCCTCTGCATGAAGGAGGGGAGTAGATCATGGGATCTGTGATTACAAGAGTGATAAGGACAATGAACAGCTTCTGGAGGGCTTGAAAAAGCCGACACTAGTTGCAGGGCTTTAGTAGTAGGGTTGTGGTTTCCTGGATCAAGAGGGATGTTGAGGGCAGAATTCTTTACCTCCACTGGAGTGCAAGGGTGAAAGCTCTCATGTGTGTGTTTGTGGTTTTTTTTGGTCTGCCTGAAGCTGGGCAGACAGTAGAGCTTAGAAAGCTTCAAGGCACAAGCTTTTACCTTCCTCAGCACCTTATGCAAAGAGGTTCCATGCTTTAACAGCCTTCCTTGCAACAGCCTTCCTGTTCCGAATTTGTGACCCACTCATTTCATTTGCATAGTAATTAATGCATAGCCTTCATATGCTCCTGCTTAGTGCCAGCCCAGCCACACAGTGGCGATCATGGGTTTGGGAGATTAGAGCTGTGTAAACTCCTCGAGGCTCGTAGCCTTTGTCTTCATAATCTAGTGCGAAGTGCTAAACATCTTTAAGCCACCATTATAAAAAAGAGAGCACAGAATAGTCTTTGAACAGTGGGGATTGATTGATTCTGTGTGCTCGAAGGCCAGCAGCTTTTGGGTGCACTGTGTTTCTTGCAGTCCTGTAACTTTGCTGAAGAGCTGGGACAAGCAGTGTTGGTAGCTGTGATTTAGAAAAGAAAATTGTGGGTTAGAGCTTATCTGCTTTGAAAGAGAATTTTTTTTTTAACATCTTATTTTTAATACCCCCCAAAAATAATTTTTCAATACAACCAAAAAGCATAAAGTTGTAGAAGGCAAGATGTCAGCAGTAAGACAGAAAATACTGTAAAGCCCATTCAGTGGACTCTGCATCAGTTTGTATCTTGTGCTCTTTGAAGATATCCATGAGTAGAAGGATGTAGACAATTACCTAGTAGTTTGTTCTAAAGTAAAGCTTTGTGTACCGTTGTAATTTAAGCTATCTGGTATTAACTCCAGAAGTAGAAACACTCGGGAGGAGAGAGCTTAAGTATTGTTAGTAAGTGGAAGAACTTGATCCACTGGAGAGCCTTTATTCCTAAGTGAGGTTTAAAAAGCAGCACAGATACACTGCCTGCTGATTTCAGCACCTTGACTGATCACAGCTATAGTGAGGAATAAAACTGCATCTTACTGTAGTTGCATTATAAGAGCTTTGGACCAGCTCTTCTTTTTTACTAGACTCAATAACAAAACTGCTGAGACTTAGTCCTCTGCAGCTGGTTCACTATTCTCATCCTTTTTTAATTTCTGTTTTCGTATATGTTTTGTAGTGTGCATAATATAGTAGAACAGTGAGACATGCATATAATTTATAAATAAATACACATATATTGGAGCTGTGTGCTCAGAAACATATTTAATTTTTGCACCATTGTCATAGTTTTGCCCTTCTCGAGACCAAGCTACGCAGTCTCTTGCTCTCTCCCCCCAACCTCTGAGGGAATAAGGGAGAGGTAATATAACAAAAAGGCTCGAGGTTTGAGAGGACAGGGAGAGATCCTTAAAGTTAGCGTTACGGGCAAAACAGACTCGACTTGGGGAAAACTATTTATTAATAAAACCAAATCAGGATAATGAGAGAACAAAACAACTTCCCCTCACCCCTCCCTCTTCCCAGGCTTAACTTACTTTCAATTATCTCTACCTCCTTCCCTCCCTGAGCGGCACAGGGGGGAACAGGGAATGCGGGTTATGGTCAATTCATCACACGTCGCTTTCTGCCGCTCCTTCATCTTCGGGGGAAGAACTCCTCGCATTCCTCCCCTGCTTCAGCATGGGGTCCCTCCTATGCGCTATGCTCATTTGCAAAACTGCTCTGATGTGGGTCGTTTTTCCACGGGGTGCAGTCCGTCCGGAATGGCTGCTCCAGCGGGCCCTCCATGGGCCACAACCTCCTTCAGGCATCCGCCTGCCCCAGCATGGGGTCCTCCACGGGCTGCAGGTGGATCTCTGCTCCTCCGTGGACCTCCATGGGCTGGAGGGGGACAGCCTGCTCCACCATGGTCATCACCACAGGCTGCAGGGGAATTCTAGCCAGGAGCAGCATTACTCCTCCCCCTCGTTCACTGATGTTGGCATCTGCAACTGTTCCTCACAAAAAAATTCTTTACAATGGGCAGGCAGACACCTCTCAGGTTCTCTTCACGTCTCCTCTCCTCTCCACTTCTTACAGCCAGGCCGAGTCTGGCCGCCCGGTGGGAGGCCAGAGTGTGAGGCCTGCAAGGTCCATAGGCTCGTGCCTCCCCCTCTCTGCCTCTTTTGTAAATAAAATTTTGTTTACCAGTTCCTGGTAGCCAAAACTATTTTAATTTATGGTCACTGCTGAGGATGCTGAGGGATTAAACCTTCTCTGAAGGTCAGTAAGTATGTAGGGATGTGTTGCTGTCAGAGCCTTATCAAAGCTTGGAGATGTGAAGTGTGACTTCAAGCGTTGCAGTTCCACTTGCAGATCTTGTGCTTTGGAAAATTCCAGAGCGCAAGGACACACAAATGGCTGGTTTTGAGCACATTTCACTTCAAAGCCTTAGACTAGCTTTTGCTCTGCTGTGTCCAGTAGTTACGATTGACCAGAAAATTACTTTTATGTTTGAGGCTTAGTTCTGTCACAGAATGGATGTCACAGAAGGTATTGCTTCAAGTACTAAAGATTATAAACACATAAGCAGGGGAAGAAAATGAAGGCATGGGGATCATAAAACTGGAGTCCACAAAAAACAGCGACTAAACATGCTTATGCTATGGCGAAGATTAACTGATACTACACTTGATCATTGCAGAAAGATGTATGCACTTGAGTGGTTTCACAAAAGTGTGCAAGAGTTAGCAGAATGTGTTCAGAAGAAGTGAAATGGATTCTTCAGAACAGCAGCAATGCTTGCAACAGAAGAGTAGCGGACACCAAGCCTTAGCACAGATGGGATGTTAGATGTATTTAGAAGGCACAAGACAAAAGTACTCCTTCTTCATTTAAAATGAATCGAATTGCTGGTTGTAATGAAAACTCTGGAAGGGCAAGGGAGAAGAATAGTTGAAGCATTTGAGGGTCTTTTCGTGAAAAGGAGAAACTTTCACTGGAATGCAAGCTAGAGCTGAGTCAGTCCAACTGTGGAGGTGAAAAAAGGGACCTTACTGTCTCCTGATAACAGTGGTTGTGGTGTGTCTAGGAAGATGGTGAATTGTGGAGGTGGCACAGGACAGCTGAGCACCTAGCGTTGCTAGTTGATAAAGCATGTTTGCAATACTCATTGATGTTTTATAACTTACATTAGTATTTGTAGGGGTCCTTGATTGCAAAACCAAGACATGTGGAACTGCATACGGAGAGATTTTTGCAAGAGCCAGCTGAAACTAGTAACTGCATTTTAAAGGTTGCTTACGTCACGTAGTGGTGGAATCTGGATGCTGAGCATAAGGCTTCCTGCAGTTTATTTAAAAAAAAACCACAAAACTCAGTCCTTTGACAAAGCCAAAGCTTTCAGGAGCTGTTCTATGTTGAAACTGTGTAAAGAGGTACCCCCTGGCCACATCCCTTATATATTTATTCAGAAGTTGTTTGCATAATAGAAATATAAAAACTGGTTTCATGGAAGTTCATGCAAAACATTACATTGCAAAATTTTCTCTTGTTTTCAAATTATTTCTGACATCATGGTAATTGTGTGTCTGAGTCACTTGTGCTTTTTGTGGTTCCTTCAAAAGACTATTTTGTAGCCTTTGAGCATTTTAACTTGATGTCATCCTGTGCTTTTCCTGTGGCCAGGTAGGATTCTCTTCCTAACTACTTATTACCTCTAGAAAAACACCAAGAAAATGTTCTGCCTCTGGGCCTCAACACACGTTAGTTAGAAAACAGGACTCCTGGAACTGGGACTAATCTGTTCCTCAGATTTTTTTGTAGTCTAAACAGGCAGGAAATACAGGAATCTGTGTTGCCTTTGAGATACATGTAATCATTAAAGATTTTTGAGCTCCTCTCTGATGATTACATACTAGAGTACTACTTTAGCCTGGAATTCCAGACCTGTGGACGGTTTGTAAGGACTTTAGAAAAAGTGAACTAAGAAAAACACAAACCTACTGTCAGCAGCTTTGAATTTACTGTACAAGAGTCTTCATCTCTAATTGAACATTTTTAGGAGCTTGCTTAGTGGAAGATGGAAAATTGCTGGCATACTGCTAGTAGTTTTCTTGCATCACAGGAATAGTAAACCTTTTTATTCCAAATACTGCTTGTGTTTAAATATTATCCCTAGCTTACATCTGTAAAATTATCAGTACTAGCAGCTGTTGCAGCATTTTTGTTTTTTTTTTAATTGGAAGGGACATTGTCTCTATTCATGGTACAAACTAGATGCTAGTGGTGTATTTGGGAACTTCTATACAGTAGCCAAGTGATAAAAATTGTTTTCAGATGATGTCATCTTACTTATGGCACTTGTTAGATCACTATTAGTGCCTCTACTGCATCCATAACTGGGCCTCTAAAACTTTTTTCTCCATAGAGAACATAAACCTGTGGGAAACGTCTTGTGTGCCTTGCCATTTATGGAAACTTAAAAGTAGGTCGGCTTTGTCAGGGGCCCAGCTGAAGTGTCTCTATACCAATGCACGCAGCATGGGGAATAAACAGGAAGAGCTGGAGATGCTTGCACACGAGCAGGGCTACGACCTCATTGGCATCACGGAGACGTGGTGGGATGACACATACGACTGGAGCGTCAACATGGAGGGGTATAGGCTTTTTAGAAAAGACAGGAAGGGGAGACGAGGAGGGCGTGTCGCTCTCTACGTCAGCAACCGGCTGGAGTGTGTGGAGCTCCACCTGGGGATGGAGGAGGAGCTGACAGAGAGCTTATGGGTCAAGATTAGAGGATGGGGACGGACAGGGGACGTCACGGTAGGGGTCTGTTACAGGCCGCCTGGCCAGGAGGACAGAGCAGATGAAGTGCTCTATAGGCAGATAGGAGCAGCCTTACGGTCACAGGCCCTGGTTCTCATGGGGGACTTCAACCACCCTGACATCTGTTGGAGAGACAACACGGCAGGGCACAGGCAGTCCAGGAGGTTCCTGGAATGCGTGGATGACAACTTCCTCCTGCAGGCGATAGAGGAGCCGACAAGGAGGGGTGCCATGCTCGACCTTGTGCTCACCAACAGGGAGGGGCTGGTGGGAGATGTGAAAATAAAGGACAGCCTTGGCTGCAGCGACCATGACATGGTGGAGTTCAAGATCCACGGGGCGGCAAGGAAACTACATGGCAAGCTCTCTGCCCTAGACTTCAGGAAGGCGGACTTCGGCCTCTTCAGGGACCTGAGGGGCCAAGTGCCATGGGAGGTGGCCCTGGAGGGAAGAGGGGCCCAGGAAAGTTGGTCCATATTCAAGGAGCACCTCCTCCAAGCTCAGCAGAGGTGCATCCCGATGAAAAACAAGTCGGGCAAAAAGGCCAGGAGGCCAGCGTGGATGAGCAAGGAGCTCCTGGACCAACTGAAAGTGAAAAAGGAAGCCTACAGAGGGTGGAAGTGGGGACAGGTAGCCTGGGAGGACTACAAAGAGGCTGCGCGAGTGGCCAGGGATAAGGTAAGGAAGGCCAAAGCCCTGGCAGAACTGAATCTGGCCAGGGATATAAAATGTAACAGGAAGAGCTTTTATAGGTACGTAGGGGACAAAAGAAAGTCCAGGGTAAATGTAGGCTCCCTCCAGAAGGGAACTGGTGTCCTGGTTACCCAGGACATGGAGAAGGCTGAGGTTCTCAATGACTTTTTTGCCTCAGTCTTCACCGACAAGAGTTCCTGTCGCACCACCCAAGCTGTAGAAGGTGCAAGCAGGGACTGCGAGAATGAAGAACTGCCCATTATACTGGAAGAGCAGGTTCGGGATCATCTAAGGAACCTGAAGGTGCACAAGTCCATGGGACCTGATGAGATCCATCCGCGGGTCCTGAGGGAACTGGCAGATGAAGTTGCCAAGCCACTGGCTATCGTATTTGAGAAGTCGTGGCGGTCTGGTGAGGTCCCCGATGACTGGAAGAGGGGGAACATAACCCCAATTTTTAAAAAGGGGAATAAGGAAGACCCAGGTAACTACAGGCCGGTCAGCCTCACCTCTGTGCCTGGCAAGGTCATGGAGCAGATTCTCCTGGAAACCATGCTAAGGCACATGGAGAGCAAGGAGGTGGTTGGTGACAGCCAACATGGCTTCACCAAGGGCAGATCGTGCCTGACCAATTTGGTGGCCTTCTATGACTGGGTGACGGCATCGGTGGACAAGGGACGAGCAACTGACATCATCTACCTGGACTTGTGCAAAGCTTTTGACACTGTCCCGCACGACATCCTTCTCTCTAAACTAGAGAGACATGGGTTTGATGGACGGACCACTCGGTGGATAAGGAGTTGGCTGGATGGCTGCACTCAGAGAGTGGTGGTCAACGGCTCAATGTCCATGTGGAGACCGGTCACGAGTGGCGTCCCTCAGGGCTCCGTGCTGGGCCCGGCCCTGTTCAACATCTTTGTCGGTGACATGGACAGTGGGATAGAGTGCACCCTCAGCAAGTTCGCCGACGACACCAAGTTGTGTGGTGCCGTCGACATGCTGGAAGGGAGGGATGCCATCCAGAGGGACCTTGACAGGCTGGAGAGGTGGGCCCGTGCCAACCTCATGAAGTTCAACCAGGCCAAGTGCAAGGTCCTGCACCTGGGTCATGGCAATCCCAGGCACAAATACAGGCTGGGCGGGGAATGGATTGAGAGCAGCCCTGAGGAGAAGGACTTGGGAGTGCTGGTGGATGAGAAGCTTAACATGAGCAGGCAATGCACCCTTGCGGCCCAGAAGGCCAACCACATCCTGGGCTGCATCAAGAGGAGCGTGGCCAGCAGGTCGAGGGAGGTGATTCTCCCCCTCTACTCTGCCCTGGTGAGACCCCACCTGGAGTACTGTGTCCAATTCTGGAGCCCCCAGCACAAGAAGGACATGGACCAGTTGGAGAAGGTCCAGAGGAGGGCCACGAAGATGATAAAAGGGCTGGAGCACCTCTCTTATGAGGACAGGCTGAGAGAGTTGGGGCTGTTCAGCCTGGAGAAGAGGAGGCTCCGGGGAGACCTGATAGCGGTCTTCCAGTACCTCAAGGGGGCCTACAAGAAAGATGGGGAAAGGCTGTTTAGTAGGGCCTGTTGCGATAGGACGAGAGGTAATGGTTTTAAAATAAAGGGGGGTAGATTTAGATTAGAAATTAGGAAAAATTTTTTTACAATGAGGGTTGTAGAACACTGGAACAGGTTGCCCAGAAAGGTGGTGGAGGCCCCATCCCTGGAGACATTCAAGGCCAGGCTGGATGAGGCTCTGAGCAACCTGACCTAGTCAGGGATGTCCCTGCTCCTTGCAGGGGTGTTGGACTAGATGACCTTTGAGGGTCCCTTCCAACCCTAACCATTCTATGATTCTATAAAAATAATTTAAAAAAAAAAAAAAGCTGCAGTAAATAAACTCCTCAGTTCATTAGGTTACCAACCGTAATGAGAGGTGGGAGCAGATGCGTGGGGTGTAAAGGCAGGACAGCTGATGGGGATGTCCCAGGCTGTCTGGGGAAGGCAGCAGCTCTGTGGAAGCCAGGCCACCTCCTTCCCTCTCCCTTGGGGATCAGTGCAGAAGAGATGGTACCTATTCACGAGGGGTGGTGGAGAGGGATGGGAAAGAAGGGCCCACACAAGCTTTGACAACGAATAAAAGAAATGTTTAGAAGTGGGAGATGCTGCAGCTGAGCCTGTGGGAAGACCAGATAATTTGTTTTCAGTTAAACACGACTTTTCTATCATGAACCTGTGCTGGCTATGACCAACAACTGCATTGTCTCTCAAGTGTTTTTCCAAGAACTCCTGGAATGACCTCTAGGATTTTACCTGGCACTGAAGTAAGACTGTAACTTGGAGAAGAGAAAATCCTAGGGTTCAGTGCCTTCAGTATGATAATTTTACTCCATTTCAAAAAGTGCTGGCAAATGATTAATGTTACAGCCTGAAAAAAACAGAATGTAAGGCAGCACCAAAGCACAAAGGTGGGCCTGGAAATGGGAAGTTTCCAGAAAGAGCCTCCTGGTCCAAGACAGAGACCAGGAGGGGTCACAGGAGTGCAGATGCAGTCGCCTATGTGCCAAATAAGAGGGGACAATGCCATTTTTCTTCTTTTGTGGTTGTTTATTGTCCAGTCGTGAAGGCGCAGAGGCTGGGCTGCCAGCAGGGAGCCGGCCGAGTGCTGCTGTGACGCTGTTGGCGCTGTCTCATGCAAGGGAGCCTGGATGGCTGCGGCAGTGCCAGGTGATTCCTGTGGCAGGTGGACCCACTGCCAGGGATGAATGTTCTCAAGGTGAATCCACCTCCATGGGCTCCATGCTGTTGCCTGCTGGCTGAACAGCCATTGGCTCCATGCCATGCTTAGGTGGATCCACCTCCATGAGCTCCACGTAGTCTTTTGATCGGCTGACGTGCCTGGGCTTCACAGTGTGCCTCGGCAGATAGACATGCTGGGACCCGATGCAGTTCCCCTGTGTGCTCCCATCTGCGCACTGGATGGCGTAGGCTGTGTGAGCGTGAGCAGTCTCTCTCATGGTGCGAGAGGTGATGTTGTTCCTCCACATCTGCCAATTGCTCTTCTTCAGGCTCCTGGGAGGTGCCTTCCTGCTTTGCGCTTGTGGGAACCACCTCTGTGCTGTCTTCTCCCATGCAAAGAAGGTGGGCAGCCACCTGCCTCGCTGCTCCCTGGCAAGCAGACGTACTTGGGCCCCGCAGCATTCCCTGGTAGGTCTAGAGCCATGCACTGCATGCCGTTGGGTAGAGGAGCGAGGTCCCTGGTGCCTCATCGGTGACGGGTAGTGGTTCTGTGGCATGCCATGCAAAGGTGGGCAGCCACCTGCTTTGCTGCTCTGGCTGCTCGCTGGCAGGCAGACATGATTGGGCTCCACGCCGTTCCCTGCTGGGCCTACAGCCATGCGCTGCATGCATGCGACCAAAGAAGCCGGGTCCATGGTGCTGGGTGTTTGCGGGCAGTGGCTCTATGGCGCCTCATACAAAGGTGTGCAGCTGCCCACCTCGCTGCTGCAGCTCTTCTTCCTTCCAAGCATGCTTGGCATCCAAGGGCCTCAAAGCTCAACTAACTGTGGGCCAGTTGCAGGGGCCCCTCCTTCTGTAGGACCCTAGCAACAGCCAGTGAGGTGGTTGGTGACAGCAGACCATTGTGCTGGTGATTGTGACTGTGGGTGTGGCCAACTTAAGGCGGGTTTGGGGATGGGGGGCCGTGGCCTGAAAGGTGCCCAAATGTGGAAGGACAAGGATCGGGGTGGGGCTGAGGGCCTCTTTCCTGGGGTTCGCTCCTGCCTGCCTTGTTGCTTGGGCAAGAGAAAGGCTGCCCCTTGGCCACAGGGACCACCCTCCACCTCCTGTTGTTTGTTGTGGAACAGTGATCTCCAAGGATTTTTGTCTTGCTGTCCTTTATTCAGATGTAATTTGTCTGGACTCCAGATAAGGCACATCACATATCAGATTGTTTCTGTAATATCTTTGTGCAGACTCAGGCTGGGACAGGCAATGCTCTCACGAACACCACAAGATATTTTGTTGGGAGTTCTCAGATAATGCTGCTAAGGGCCATTAAGACCTATCAGTGCCCTCATCGCTCTGGATTTAGTATCCGTGGGCTTGTACTTCCCGAGATGCCAACCCACAGCTTTGTTAGCCCAGCTCCATTTGTCCTTCTACTGGACAGCATTTCTTGCACTGTCCCTCTTCTTCTAATTTGTGGGAGATAGCTGCCTTTCTTCACAGGGCAGGAGAGAACTTAGTATGAGAACTGCTGTTTTCATTCCTGTACAACTGATAACACATCAAATAATGTCAGTTGAAAGGTACTGCTGGAGGGCAAAGTGGAACTGTGCCTTGTTCAGAGCAGAGACAACTTAGAAAACCAGTATAATTTCACACTTTGATCAGGTTGCTCCTGTCACCTCCAACAGCACTGACATGACAGTATACCACTTTGGGCTTCATTCAGCAAGATGGTGGCAGCAGTATCCGAGGATGGTCTAGAACAAGATTGAGTCACTGAGGTTCATACTCTTGTAGTTGTAAGATCCTGCCAGTATTTTATGAAACATGAGTCTCATCTGAGCCCAAATGCAAACTCTTCATCTCATTAATCCTGGTTTGGTCTTGTGATGTGAATGCTATCTGAGCAGAAGATGCATGCCTTTCCCCCCCCCCCCCCCACCTTCAAGTCAGGTAGTTGAGATTATAGAGTGGCATCCTGAAATATGCCTCCAGAAGTTGTCTGTTGAAGGTGCTGCATATATGCAAGCTCCTGCTCAGAGCAGCCCCAGTTGTATCTAGTTTCTCATCACTTTGTTCAGTCATGTTTGGATACCTTCAAGGATGGCAGCTCCGCAGCCCTTCTGGGCACCTGTGCTTTTTCTGAGCAGCCACATGGTGACAATCTTTTCCTTTTGTCTAGCTGGGATTTCTCCTCAGTCTGATGCCACTTGTTTTTCCGCCACAGAGGCCCTCTGAGAAGAGTCAGTCTTCCTCTTCTCTACAGCCTCCCAGCAGGCAGCTGAAGTCACCAGTCAGGTTCTGAGCCTTCTTTCTTGATGGAGACTAGAGGCAGCTCACTCAGCCTGCCCTCATGTGCCCCAGCCCCTCACCATCCCAAAGGCCCTGCACTGGGCACACACCACACTCAGTGTCTTTTCTTGACTGGAGAGACCAGGAGGGAACACGGAAGTCCAAATGAAGTCATCAAAGGGACAATAAGAGAAGAGGAAGGCATTTTTACCTGGTTTTTTGTTCTTGTTGGCTTGTTGGTTGGGTTTTTTTGTTGTTGTTTGTTGCCCACTCTTGAAAAGAACTCCCAATGAAGCAGCTAGAAGGGGCCTTGAGAGTGAAATCCAGTAGTTCTTCCTGACAGAACTGCAGTCTTCCTAGCAGAACTGCTTCTCCAAATGTATTGGGTTTATGTGGCAAGGTTTTGGTAGCAGGGGGGCTACAGGAGTGGCTTCTGTAAGAAGCTGCCAGAAGCTTCCTCCATGTCCAACAGAGCCAATGACAGCCGGCTCCAACATGGACCCGCTGCTGGCCAAGGCTTAGCCCATCAGCGCAACGGTGGTAGTGACTCTGTGATAACATAGTTAAGACAGGGAAACAAAACTGCAGTGGAACAACAGCAGCAGAGAGACGAGTGAGAATACGTGAGAAAAACACCTCTGCAGACACCCGAGGTAAGTGGAGAAGGATGGGGAGGAGGTGCTCCAGGTGCCAGAGCAGAGATTCCCCTGCAGTCTGTGGTACTGGTGAAGCAGGCTGTCCGCCTGGAGCCCACAGAGGCCCATGGAGGAGCAGAGAGCCGCAGCGGAGGATCCTATGCCGAAGCGGGTGGATGTGCCCAAAGGAGGTTTGTGACCCTGTGGAGAGAGGAGCCTATGCTAGAGTAGGCTCTTGGCAGGACCTGTGGCCCTGTAGAGAGAGGAGCCCAGGCTGGAGCAGGTTTGCTGGCAGGACTTGTGACCTCATGAGGGACCCAGAGTGGAGCAGTCTGTTCGTGAGGAACTGCACCCCTGGAAGGGATCCATGCAGGAGCAGTGTGTGAAGAACTGCAACCCATGGGAAGGACCCATGTTGGAGAAATTTGTGGAGGACTGTCTCCCATGGAAGGGACCCCACATTGGAGCAGGGGAAGAGGAGGAAGGAACGGCAGAGACAATGTGTGAAGAACTACTGCAATACCCATTCCCTGTCCCCCTGTGCCACTTAGGGGGAGGAGGTAGAGAAAAATCGGGTGTAAAGTTCAGCCCAGGAAGAAGAGGTGGCGGGGAAGGTATTCTAAGATTTATTCTTATTTGTCATTATCCTACTCCGATTTGATTGGTAATAAGGTAAATTAATTTCCCTGAGCTGAGTCAGTTTTGCTTGTGATAGTAATTGCTGGGTGATAGTCCTGTCCTTAGCTTAACCCATAAGCCCCACCATCCAGTTGAGGAGGGGAGTGACAGAGTGACTTGGTGGGCACCTGGCAGCCAGCCATGGTCAACCACCACACCAAAGCAAAAACTGTCTCTCTAACTTCTTTGCTTTATCTGTTTTTATTCATTATGCACCACCACAGAGGATCTGGCTTCATCTTCAGTCACCTCTTGGGTAGGCTTCTTGTCCTCATACTGAAAAAAACCCCACCTCTAGGCCCTAAGCACCCTGATGTCCCTGTGAGAGTCTCCTCCTGTCAGCCTGGTGCAGCAGCCCAATGGAAGCCCAGCACTCCTCTCCCATGTCTCTTGGGGCTCAAGCTGTGCTTTTGGAGTGCTGTAATTGTCCATGTTGATCTCGCAGAAAGAATCCTTATTTAAATAATTTCTCCAGACAGTTTTGGAATACCCTTCTGTGTCCCAGCTCTCTTCCTCTGCAGTTTGGAGTCATAGTAACCCTACAGAGGTGCATCCTGTCCCATCACCCTGCTTCCTGTTAATACTATCCAGTATCAACCCTACTGTTTGTTAAATCTTGAGTTGTATCTGAGCAATTTATCTAAGAACAGTTTTCTCGGCATCTACATTTTTAAGAGGAACATAACTTTCTAGGATAGATCAAAGAAATTTATATGAGTGTCAAGAACAATCTTCTGATTTTTTTAAGCTGTGAACTCTTGGGAGCTTATACTGTTTCTAAGTATATGCTTGTGTAGTTCCTGAGTTTCTGTGTGACCCCAATTCTCATTTGGTTTTCTCTTACTACTGTAACAATATTTAAAAGGTGACCTTCAGAAGAAAAGATGAAAGGGTTTTTTTTCCTTTGTTACTTTTTAACTTTATACACCTGTAGAGAAGTTCCCAGACTATGGTTTGTTGAGTAGGGTTTTTATTGACTTGTTTTTGATTATTCCTTCCTCCTCTGTGTTACATGTGTTTTTATCCTCTGTGCTTTGGAAATCCATGTAGTTAATGGCAGACAGCTTGGTAGCATTCAGGTGCCTAAGAAATCACACAGCAAGAAGACAGTTGAAGGGATAATTAACTTTTGGGTTTAAAGGTGCCAGCTTTTGTTTAGCACACCTTCTTTTCTGAACCTGAGCATTTAGCACGGTTCTCGCTCCTGTACCTCCAGGTAAGGCTTGAGAAAGCATTTCAGCAGTATTTTTCAGAGAGCAAATAAAACTTCCAGTAAGAATGGGCTTCTTTTAGGAAGCAAGTAGAGAAGCGGTGGAATTTGCAAAGCTCAGGTATGTGATGGGTTTGTGTCTACCTGTGGTACTTCCTCTGTGATGGTTTAGCCCAAGTTACCACACAGTTTCTCGCTCACCCTCCCACTCCCCAGCGGGATGGGGGAGAGAATTGGAAATGAAGGAAAACTCGTGGGTTGAGATGAAGACAGTTTACTAAAATAACAAGGGAAAACTACAATAATAACAGAATATAAAGATATTAAGATATACAAAAAGAACAGTGTACATTTTCTCACCACCCAATGTCCCAGTGACCAATACAGCCCATCCTGAGCCGCGATAACGGAAACAAAACCAAGCGGCAAGCAAAGGAGGGAGAAGGAGCCAGCAAGGTAGGGGGAGCAATGCCAGCAAATGAGAGAGAGAGATGGATGCCAGGAAGGCAGATACCCACCCTGGCCAACCCCCACTTATGTACTGAGCATGACATTTACGGCATGGAATACTCTCTTTGGCCAGTTTGGGTCAATTATTCTGTCTGTCTTTCTCCCAGCTTCCTACATCTGCAGATTAGCAAGACTTGGAAAGCAGGACGGTGTCCTTGGTCTCATTCACAACAACTCATACCATAAGGGTGTTTTATCAATGTTCTTCACACACCAGCTACTGAGAGGAAAATCAACTCCATCCCTGCCAAAACCAGGACACCCTCTTTCAGTCTTCATTTTGCAGTCACTGTGGTCCTTACATAGACTGCTGTTCTGTTTTTTTTTGGTGAGGGGTGGCCTAAGGTGGCAGCTTCTGTAGGAAACTGCTAGAAGTCGCTCCACTTTGTTCAGTGGACTTGGCCGGGCCTAGGGCAGACCCACTGCTGGCCAAGGCCGAGCCAATTGGTAGCAGAATGTTCCATGATAACGCCTCTGTGATAACGTATTTAAGAAGAAGGGGAAAACAGGAAAAAAAAAGCAGAGAAGATGTGAAGCAGCTGAGCGGGGGCAGAGAGGGGGAGGCTCGAGCCTTGTGGGCCTTGCAGGCCTCACCCTCTGGCTTCCTGCTGGGTGGCCAACTGGGCCCAACTCGGCCCAGCCCGGTTGCAAGAAGTGGAGAGGAGAGGAGACATGAAGAGATCCTGAGAGGCGTCTGCCAGCCTGTTGTGAGGAACGGCTGCAGACGCCAAGGTCAGTGTAGAAGGAGTGGAAGGAGTAATGCAGCTCCTGGCCAAGATTCCCCTGCAGCCTGTGGTGATGACCATGGTGGAGCAGGCTGTCCCCCTCCAGCCCATGGAGGTCCACGGAGGAGCAGAGATCCACCTGCAGCCCGTGGAGGACCCCATGCTGGGGCAGGCGGATGCCTGAAGGAGGCTGTGGCCCATGGAGGGCCCGCTGGGGCAGCTGTTCTGGAGGGACTGCACCCCGTGGAAGAGATGACCCACGCCGGAGCAGTTTCACGAAGGACTGTGGCCCGTGGGAGGGACCCTACGCTGAAGCAGGGGAGGAATGTGAGGAGCTCTTCCCCTGTACAGTGAAGCAGTGGCATGAAACAACGCGTGATGAACTGACCGCAGCCCCCATTCCCTCTTCCCCCATTCCCTCTTCCCCCCTGTGCTGCTTGGGGCGGGGGAAGGTAGTAGAGATAATGTTAAGCCCGGGAAGAGGGAGGGGTGAGGGGGAGGTTATCCTGTTCCCTGTCTCATTCTCCTGCTATTTTTAGAAATAAATGCATAGTTTTCCCCAAGTCAAGTCTGTTTTGCCCATAACAGTAACTTTAAGGATTTCTCCCTGTCTTTACCTCAAACTTCAAGCCATTTTTCTTATATTATCTCCTCCTATTCTCTCAGAGGGTGAGAGAAGTGAGAGACTGCGTAGTCTGATCTTGATCAGGGCTGAACTACAACAACTGTTCCAGTAGCTATCATTTTTCTGCTATATCTTGACACAAATATATCTTTCCCTTGCTGCATGACTATTTTGAGAAAATATTGGTTCCTACCACTTAGGAAGTGTTGAGGTTCTTATTTTTTTCCTCTTCATTTAGATAAAGTTAGTGATCAGCAGGAGAGTGTGCTGAGACAAATACGTGTTTCCAGTATTTTAAGAAGTCTCTTTAAAAATGGTGTTTCTTTCACATGGAATTGATTGGTTTGTATGTTCAATACATGAATCCCAACCAATGGCTACTGTTTTATGTCAGTTAATACCATAGGAAACATTATTCATTTGGCAAAGCAAAGAAATTATACTGGGATTAAAGAGGAATAAATGGAAATTAATCCAGCATTTGAACTTCCAGTTTACCTGACAGAATGAAAGGAGTGACCTCATTTCTCTATAGAGCTTTCTGAGGAGGGGAAGTGGAGAGGGGAGGTACTGATCTCTTCTCCCTGGTATCCAGTGATAAGACGTGGGAATGGTTCAAAGCTGCATCAGGAGAGGTTTAGACTGGACATTAGAAAGCATTTCTGCTTCCTAATGGAAGGGTGGTTGGACACTGGAACAGGCTTCCTGGGGAGATGGTCGATGCATTATGCCTGTCAGTGTTTAAGAGGCATTTGGACAATGCCCTTGATAACGTGACATGGTCAGGCAGTTAAACTAAATGATCATTGCAGGTCCCTTCCAACTGAACTGTCTAGTCCATTCTACTCTACTCATAGTATCTTGATTACCTGCAGTTTGACCAGGTTTGGGGTTTTTTTTTTTACCTTACTGTGGGCCGAGTAGCTTAGACACTGTCTTCCTGTTACAGCACAGTCCTAAACCAATTAATGCCTTTCCTTCTCCTTGTTTTGCACTAATACTTCTGAGTCCAGACTGGGTATGGGGAATATGGCATTGTATAGTTGAAATGACTGTAGTCAGCCCAGGTCATACGCTATGAGATCCATTGTTAAGTTTCTTTGATGAGTTCAGATCCTGAAATGATGTACAGTTGCTTAGCCAGAGCGCAAGACAGGCTGAGCTACAGTCATAGGTGCTGAGAGAGCAAAAGTCCCCTCTAGTTTTATTCAGCTTCCTAGTGAGACTTCAGAATTCATTGCTTTCACTTCCCTGTTCTTGAGTCAGCCAGCAGTATAGAGCCAAGCCCAAATCTTTTTTTTTTTTGCTTTGGATAGAATGCTATGAAATCTTCAACTTGGTTTTTGGAGGCTTTCTTCTGGTTCATTGGCAAGTGTTTTTGATGTCACTTTCTACACTTTCTAGGTGTTTAAGACTTCAGAGCTCTCACTTGTAGCCTTCATTGTTGCACAAGTATTGTGTTCCTTCTTACAACAACTGTCTAGACAATTTAGGTGAAAGGGAAGAAAAGGATGGCAAAAGTTTTTGAGCTCAGAGGGACATTTGGAAAGCTGGTGTGATTTGCAGTGTTGAAGAAGCCTTTCAAAATGATCTGAGGCAAACGAGTGTTGAAATTCAGCCTGATTTTCACAGAAGTTGCACAAAATATCTGACTTTTAGATTGGTGTTGGTCCACAAATCTGCATGAAAACTGCAAAGCCTGGGAACTCTGGGCCGATGATACTGCCAGTCCATGTCCTACCTCTGTATTTTTATTTTGTAATCTGTCTAGTGGCCGCATCACACACAATCATGATGTGCAATGTGGGATGGAGATAAAACAGCAGCTCATTCTTGTTTCTGAAGAGAGACAAGTTTAAAGCTTGCTGTGTTTTATCTGCTGGAGCAATCTGTCTCTGACTGCTTAAGGAGAGTGAATTATAGTTTCTTGTCTAGGCTATAGTCTCATTTAAGATCTGCTCAAGTAGTTCCTAGAGTCGTCTTAGGTTTTTTTTTTTTTTTTAAACCTTCTTTGAAGTGTTTACACTGACGAACAATCAATTTGAAACTTCCTGTTATTTGAATTTTAATACACCTAGAACACCACATTCCAAAACTGAGAATACCAGCTGTTACTTCATTGGGAATTACTGTAGTTCAGGTTGTGCAGTGCTAATTTCTGAACACAGTACTAACGCAAGCCACAGATGATGAAAAGTTATTGGAGGATTTTTGCCTGAAGTATAGATGTTATTCACGTTTGGTTTTATTTAACATGAAGCTAAACTTTTATTTCAATGGAATCAGTACATTTGCCTTTGTGAGTGATGTATCTCTAGTTAAAATAAATATTGAGGAGAAAGACATTTTTGTAGTTAGGTATTTGGAGCATAAGAAATTTATCTGCCCTGGAGATGTGAAAGTAACAGATGTGTATAATTTCCATTAAAAAAAAAAAGCGAAGTTTCAATGTTGATATATTTTCCTTATCAAAAATCTGAAATTTCACAAAGCTTCTATGAACTCCTGTGATTTCTGGTGTAATTCTTCATAAGAGAGCAAAGTAAAGACAGAATAAATTACTTGCACCTCTAAGGAATGTATTTGTATGAGCTGCTGTAATGTTTTATTTCCACTCTGGTAGAGATTTCTCAGATTGTAAGGATGGATTCCTTGGCACCCTCACCTAAGGGAGTTTAGCAAGTCTCATGTAAATAAAAGCACCTTCAGAATAATTGTTCCATTCCTCTTTCTCTCTCTCCTGTTTTTGGTGAGATTTATTTACCTTAAGGGTCATAAGTTGTCAGACTTTTGATCTATACTGTTATATACCTGTGATAAATAAATTTTTGCCTTTGCTTAGGACGTACTTAGTAAATAAATAGCAGCATTACAGTCCAACAAAGAATTTTTCACATTTATTTAGCCATGGTACTGTGGTGTTCCCAGCGGTGTTAGTAGAATGATAAGTAGTCATTCGGAGGTGAATGCACTGATGAGAGAGTGCATAAACTTTGCTGGGAAGCATACTTTTTTGTCATTGCGGTTGCACCTGTTCAGGATCTTTTGCCCTCAGTTTAAAAAAGGGAGGGGAGTATGCGTCAATGTTTCCCAAATGCTTTTAGTGGGGGTTAAGTCTTCATCCTTATCTTGAAAAAACTTGGCTATGGAGCAATGGAAGGCAGGAAAGTACAGGATCTGGAGGGTGTCCATCAAACAGGAGAGTTGAAAGGAGAATGAAACTCAGGCCCATTGTCCTCAGGGGTGCTTCTGAACAACAGTTAAATCTGGGGACAAAAGGGTGTTTTCCTTGTATGCCGCTGCTTTGTGGCTTTGGATTTTGAGGTTTCCTCTCTGGAAGAGTGAAACTTCCCTGGCAGTACTGACGCATTTATAAGTCAAGCTTTCCCCTATGAAAGAAGGTAAGTTGGTAAATGTGCGAATAAACACTTTTGCAGATGTGTAGAAGTTTAGCAAATAAATATGATAGTATTTCCTTTTAAGATATTATTATCTGTTAAATTTTACTGTTATTAGTTTAATGTGTCAACAAAATCTTGAAACAGGACTGCTTTTAAACGTGTATTTTTGGTTTTCAGCATTGGCTGGACCATTCAAAATTCATTAAGAAGCAAATAAAAAGTAAGTACCATGTCTCTGCCTGTTTATTTTGTTACTTACTTAAGAATTTGAACTTAACAGTATTTGAATGTGATTGTGAATGTTTAAATATGGCCTTTAATTGAATAAATATTTCTTAGGAAATAGATTTAATGTGATGGCTAATTGGCTGACTATATTATGTCTAAATGCAAGAGCACTTATGGGCAATACACCAGTCTTCAGTATCCATTGTTAAATATGTGCTGTTTGTCTGAGGCAGAATAGGTTGCCAGGTAATTTCAGTCTGATCTGTGAAATCAGGTTGCCAGGACACAGATCACAGTTCCTGTTACTGCTTCTGATCTAGAACAGATTTCATGAGGTTGGTTTTTTATTTTTTTTTTTTCTTTTTTTGAAAGAATAAATGGAAATTACTTCTTTGTGTAGCAGTTAACCTCTTTCTTGTATATTGTAAATAAAACTAGCAGAAATACCTGCTGTTTCATCAAAGGGAATTTAGAGTGGAGGAGTTGGGTTGGCGTACTGAGTTTTTTGTGGAAATTGGCTAAGGTGGCCAAGTTGCTCCTAGATCTCTAATAATCTGGTTGCAGGCTTGAGTACAGTACAGCATCGGCACTAATGTGTTTTGTTAATGTACTGCAGTTAGCAACATCCATAGGCCAACTGATAATATTGCTTCAGTGAGATCAAAATACAGTGTTTTGCAAGGAAATTGTTGACCCTCTTGCAGGATCTCCCAGAGATGGGCCGTGATTGCTTCAGCAGTGCTTTGCCTTTCTTTCTGATAAGTATCCGGATATCTAGATGATTTTTATAAATAGTGGAGGAGTTCTTCAAAGACCTTTAAGGGCAGTTTGCTTTCACCACACAGTCCGTGGGTATCAGTCTGCTAGACTAGATCGTAAAGATAGCTGCTGTGGGTAAGGTTTTGGTGGTTGGCTTTCTCTCACGTTTTCATCACATCACAGACTGCTCTACCTTAAGTCACCAAGTGATTTGCAGGTGCACTTTCTGTGATAGTTTTGTCCTTTTCTTGATCTCTCCTAAAATGTGGAAAATCAACAATTCTGTAAGACCTTCAGCCAAGTTAGTTGCACCGTTTTGTCTGTGTTTAATCTGTGAAGGGCCTGTTTTGAGAAGAAATTGGCCAAGCCCTGCCCTGAGGAATGTCGAAGAGGGAAGCAATTTGATGAGTGTTGTAAAGGTCTGTCCCGCAACAGGATACTTTTCTTTACCTTGCATTCAGCAGATGCTTTGAGAAGAGTTCCTCTTTCATGATGGATGTTGCTCACTGCCCTTTTTTTCCCAGCAGTGGGCAGGGAGGAGTCATTAACTCGCTGATGCAGACCTTACCAGTGGTACCTAACTGTCAGCCTAGGGTACTATAACCTGTCTTTGAGGAGCTGTCATTGGAGACAATGTCAAAGCTCTGCTTATTAGAGTTTTGGCTGCACGTCATTCACGACATTAATGGGTCATTAATAGGCACATAAATATACTGTGTTGAGGTGGTGTTACAGAAGACCTTAGAAAGGTGAGGAAAAGAATCATTTTTCCAGCACTTAATATGCCAGCAGGCTGTTGGTCTGGAAGACGAGGCTTAGGCAGATAAGGGTGCATTATTCTCAGTGTCATGGTAGCTGGGTAACGTTTTATTATTTGTGTTACATAGAAAGTCAGACCTGGCGTTCACCTTCTGGCATTAGAAAACAACAGTTCTTTCAACTCCACTTCGTAGAATTTGTTAGCTTTCTGTGTTCATGGGTGCCTTCCAGACTCTTCTCCAGCACTTTTCACTTTATTTATCTTGCTTTTTCTCATTCACATGTATCAATCGAAAGCTGATCTATTGGGTGGGAGGTTTTTTGGAGTTGTGTTTGTACCTAGTAACAAGAAGCATCACCTTCTCCCTCCCTCTCTCTTCCGTCTTCACCTGTCTCCAGCAACAAGCAGTGTACTTGGAACTTGCTGTCATTCACAGCTCAGGGCACACCTCTTTGAACAAAAATGTGTTTTCCAAATGAACTGCTGCTTGACTGATCTAGCAATTAGAGTATCATAAAGTATTGTAATCATATAATTTTTTAAATTGTGTGCATTTTTAAGTTTAGAAACATGAAATATGTGCTACTTTGAAGAATTTGAAAAATATAACTTCATTTGGGGTTTCTTGGGTTGTAGGGTGGTGGCTGTTCTTCTGCCTTAGCAGAATCACAACTAGTGTAAACTTTTTTTTCCCCCATTTAAAATCTGTGCATATACAGTTGGACCTCCGTACACGTTGCATTTTCGAATTAAGTACTATTCATCAGAACCGAACAACCTTCATGAGGAGTTTACAAGGTAGGAACTATGCATGGTTAACTGGGTGACTGACAGAGGGATAAATAAGACATCTAAGGTACCTGGGGGTACTGTAAGCAATACTGTCAGAAACATCATTTTTTAATTTGCTGCCAAAAACCAGTCATGGGCCTCACCAAGTGTTTTAGTCTGTAGGAGATGCTGTATTCTGGTACTCTGAAGTTAGCAAAGAAAGGCAGCGTTGTATGGGGAGAGCTGCAGCTGGGAGACAGCTGCTGTTTACACCAGTGACACCTGAGGATTTTCTGTCACATCCTGCTAAAATGCCAGTGCTCTACTTTATCCCCTTTGCTCTGAAACTTGTATTTTAATAATGGTGCAAAAGCCACAGAATAGTGGGAATAGACAGCTTGAGTTCTTGGTTAACAGTTGGTTGATTGAATCTCTTCCACTTACTCATGAGTTCTCTGTGGTGCAAAAAAATGTAAAGACTGCATTAAAGTCACCTTTGAATACCTGGAGATCTTCTGTTCTAATTTGATGGGCTGTTTTCTGTGCTGTGAGGACTATATCTTGCTGGGTTCGTAGCACCCTGGTGTAATCTAGAGCATATTCTGAAAATTGGGAAAGGAGCAACTGGAGGAAAAGGGTTTAACTTATCTTTTGTATCTGACAACTTTGTGTCTTCTTTGTATAGTAATCATCTATCTTAATGTTATTTTATCTTTTTTTGTTTGTTTTTGTTCTGTTTCTCACCATAGGACACTTTTTGTGTCTTCTAATTTGCTTGGCAATAACCAGTACTCCCAATCAGCCTAAGATCTTTAAAGATTGTGGGTTGTTGTAGTTCATATGCATATGATGTTTACATTAAACTTATGCCTACAGGGCATATGTTTACTGTCTCCTTTCCTATCTGCTGTGTTGACCATATATTTTTTTTTTTTCACCAACACAGAGAAGATCAAAGAGCTAATTGTCACCACCCTATGATGCTGACATGGAGGCTTTAACACCCATTATCAATTTAGTGCAGCAGTGTTAATTCAATAAAAGGGCATATTCCTATGCAATGTATAATTAACCTATAGACTCTCTGCCACTTGTGTAATTGAGTGTAAGATCTTAGAGAATCCAAAAACCTGGATGATTTTGGGGCATCTCTAATAAGAAAATGCAGTTAAATTAGTAGGAATAATATATACTTTCTGAAAGTTGATGTAAGTCTTCATACATCAGGGTGCATGTCTGACAAGTATTACATTTCCCCTGTGGTCAAATTATTCCATTACTGTCTACCACAAGATTTCTTGCCTAATCCTCTGAAGCATATGATCCTCATCACTGTAAGATGTGTGTTTCTAAGTTATGTCATCGCTGCTGTGATTGAGTAAGACATCTCCTCTGAAAATATTAACCTCTGATACTTTGAAATCTAATTATTGCTGAAAGGTGGCATTTCAAAAGATTATAATTAGAAAAACACTTTAGTCAGCTAAATTTTCAGTGTTAAGAATTTATTTTTTTTTTTTGTTATAAGCTTCACAGAAGACCACTGTGAAACTAGGAAGGAAAATGAAGATGAGCTGGAAATTGATTTTACAGTGAACAAATAAGTTGCATTTTTCTTTTCTTTTTTTTTTTTTCTTTTTTTTTTTTTTTTTTGTGTTGGGGAAACTAGTTTTGAATGTTGCTGATTTTTTTTTTAAGAATCTTTATGCTGACTGGATATATTTTCCGTGTAGCATGTTAAGTAAAAAGGCAAGATTAACAACTATATACTCAGAATTATTACAAATGGAATGGGAGTAAGAGGAGGAAGAAAAATCATTATTAACAGCAACCATGACCTGGCCTGGTTGAAGGAGTGTTCAAAATTCCTTGTGGAGACCTGTTTTCTGGTAGACTACGGTTTCTTGTGAAGCTGTAAACATCACATTCTCATCGTTAGCCCAGTAACAGGGAAGTGCTGAAACCTTTCACCCGCTCTTTTTCCGAGTTAAAAACACTGTTGAAATCCAGTGCATTTTGGGGGACATCTGTCACTTTTATGGGACCTGATTAGTTGGTTTAGAAGAACTGCAGAGGAACATGTCTGTACATGTGTTGTGGAGAGTTTTCTGAGATATTTTGCTGATTTGGAATATCTAGACTAGAGATGCCGATGCTTGTGAGTCTGCATGCAGAAAAGGAGCAGGACTAAACCATACCAGCCAGAGCAGAGCTGCAGTGCCGCGCAGGCTGTCTGATGCTCGTAGAAATGCTGCCCAGATTTTTCTTGCAAATTTTGTAGATTTTGTGGGATTCTAACTCATCAGGGGAAAACAATAAGAACAGGAATTATACTTGTTTACCTTTAATCTATGCATGAAATACGCACGTTTGATTGGCAAGTCAGGTAGTAGCCAAGTATGTGAATCAGAGAGGTGACACAGAGACACGTGGATAAATCTGATTCCGCTTTAGTGTAACATGAGAAGTCTTTTTGATCTGCCTTTTAATTTGTTTTCCTGGCTGATTCCAACTACTCATCCTTCACCACGTTCACAGCATGTCCTGTATGACGACAAACACTTTGTCTTTCTAGCATCCTTTGTAAAAACAGAAGAGGTTTATGTTTACTTTTAGTGGGTTGACTGTCAGTAGTGCTTCATGCTTTCTTCTCTTGAGTCTCTCACCATTGCAAGCCTCACCCCGCAGTGTCCAGAGCAGGTGCAGAGCCTGCCTGTGCCATCCTGTCTTGTACAGAGGCTCTTGTGTGGCCTAGGGCACTTTTGCATGCCTCAAACCCCAACTCTGAGTGGCTGTGAAACATGAAGCGTGCCTAGAACTGAAGATTAGCAACAGCTTAAAATACCACTACGGTTTGAAGGCTGTGAATTCCTACTTGGCCTCCTGAATGAATGTGTGGGCTCTATGGAATTCAAGTTTCTTTTATTCAGAACTTTTCTGCTATTTTAAGTGAAAATTCAGTGTCAGCTTTTCCTTTTGCCCAGCTTGGACTTTCTTCATGTTGTATATTTGTCTTTGAGAAGGTAGCCCTGAAGTCTTCATGCCTTTATCTGTGTTTTGTCCCTAGAACCTGTAGTTCAATTCTTGCCTGAATTGGGCAAGACTCAGTTCAGGAGAGCGTTGGAGTGTCAATAACATTTAGGTTGCTGTGGTATACACTCAGATCACATCCCTAAACAGCCAGGCTTTGGACAATGTCCTGAACACAGCCAGTAGGTGAAAAATGTTCTCTTCTTTTTTATTTCAATGAAAGCCATGGGAACTTTGATGGTTGTAGAGTGATCCCAAAGGCCCTTTTATTTAAGAGCAAGTTAATGAAAATGTTGTGACTACTCAGTGAACTGGGGTATTTTTCCAGCTAATGGGACTAGAAAGATGACATTATATATACTTTTAACTTTCTGAATTTTTATTTGTCAGGTACCTGTTTGTATTACAGCTTCGGCAAGACATTCTTTCAGGGAAGTAAGTACCTCTTTGCTTTTGCAGATGTAGCTTAATTTATAGTAGTTAATCTCTTAGTGATTTAAAATTTTACTTTAACTGCATGATCTTTTTAATTTTTTTTGTATTCGTGCGCAGTTTATAAACATGATTTACAGTTCCACATGCAATTTTTTTCCCTTAAAATATAGAAATATATGACCTTGTGTGTATCATGAGTATATTGTTGACAAATAGAATGGATGAAGACCTTTGATGGATTGACCAGGTGATAGAAATTTATAGAGATTTATAAACTGTCCTGATTTTTATGACTTGAAAATGTAACATGAGCTTGCCATATTTTTCATTATGGTAGGTAAAACAGAGAAGGAAAAGATGATGAAGTGCAACACTTTCTGTACAGGTCAACCCTGCAAAAATGTTTTGTGTGTTTATAGTCTCACCCTTGCCAATAAATTAACACCTGCTCTATTTATTTTAATTACAAAACAAAAAAAACTCAAAACTATATGTTCTAAAATATAGTGTTGAAGCAAAAATAGTTTCTTAGTTGATTTAATGTTGTCTCTATTAGTTCAAGCTTGTTTTGTGGTGAAGCATATCATATGCTTAGTGCTAATTAGCATGTTCCAAATTAGGAAATAATCATATGCAAGTAAAAATTAATTGTAGATATTCCATATCGTTAATAGCTTGTGGAAGTTAATGTTTCCATTTCTTAGATCAAACTACTTTTTAGCTTTTTTACAAGAGGAATTCATTGAGAAAAAATACATTCTTTTTATAGCTTTGTTTTTTGTTTTTGTTTTTTTTTTAAGACTGAAATGTCCTTATGAAACTGCTGTTGAACTAGCAGCTCTGTGTCTTCAAGGTATGCAATCTTTTGAAAGTGGTTTGTCTTAATGTATTAAAAATTCACCTATGAGTTTCTTTTCACTCTGTTACTGATGCTTTCTCATTGATTGTATATAAACGCCATTCATTTACCGGAGGAGAAAAATTTTAGGGAGATCACTTTCCTACCTTCCCTCCATTCATAACTTCTGAACTACATTAGCCAGCGTCAGCATACTTGCCAGGAAGAAGGAGTCTCAAAGGCTTGGATAGACAAATGGAAACCAGGGGCTGACTGGGGAAGAAAGACCCCAAATAGTTCCCCCCTTAGGTACAGGTTGTGGTGTGTGCACAGTGTTACCTCTTCATCCTGAAGAGCCAGCTGCCCTTCAGCACAGGCCTTGCAGCAGGTGGGTGCCTGCAAGTGTAGCTTCGAACGTGGGCTTCCTGCTTCCTGGGCAGCGCTCGGGAGATGGTCTTCACTTCCCTGGTGTGTGACGCAGAAGATGGTTATAGGGCAGGAGGGAGGGGGTGGCGGGTACTGGAGAGGAGAGAATTCTGTAGAAAGGTAAGAACTGAGATTATTTCTGTGTCAGGAGCAAGGGTTACAAGATGAAAAAAAAATCCTAGGACACTAGGTTTCATTAGTTTATTGTAGGAAAAAATATTTTTTTATTGCTGCAAATACATAAATACAAATATTCATTCAATTTCAGACATTTTGTTTTTGCAGATTGGAAGGAAACTTGTGTATTGAAACTCAAATCAAGTTCATTTTTTTCTAAAAGAAAGTGCAGTAAGCTGGACCATGCTAGGCGTATCAGCAGCAAAATGAATCAAAATGAAAAATACTCTTTCTGTTCTGCTGGTGGTTGGCAATAGCAGATGGAGTGCTTAGGCAGAGTTTCTTAGTTTAATAAAGCAGTGAAGATAACTCAGTGATTCTGGCTTTCGTATTTCACAGTCAAAACTGGGAATTCTGTTCCAAACAGCAACAGGTGTAAGTCTTAAGGCAGCAGGTTATTTTTCTGCACCAGTCTGGCACAGCTCTGATTGTTAGGTGTGCAAAGAACTGCTACAGGCAATTCCATTTGTCTTTCTGAGATGGAGAAAATCTGGAGCCCACTTTTGATTCGTTGCTTCCATTTTCATGGATAAAAACACTGGTAACCTCACACCTGGTCTAAGCAAGGAGAACCAAGCGAAGAATAATAGGTTGATGCTTCAACATTTTGGGTAGTAACTGGCACCTAGGATTACTGTGTAAATGTAATACAATAGCCAGCCAGCCATCATGTATATAATGTCTCCAGCTAGGTACCAAAACTAACACTTACTGACACTGTGGGAACATAGTTTTATACTTTTCTGGTGTCTTTTTTTTCAGTTTTCTGGTATTTTGACATCATCACAAAAATTGCTCCAAAATTATTTCATTATTGCAACTAGTTTACTATCTCTTCTGACATATGCTGTAATTGGCATTTTTGGTACAACATTTGTTACATTTTATTGATATTGGAAACTTGAATAAGCTGGTGAGTTTAAAGAAATGTCAAATGATGATTCTCTTCTCAGCAAGGTACATTTAAGTGTAAAGAGTGAAGAGTGAAGAAAAAGTTATAAATGGCTGTTTAGGAATTGGTGCTCTAAGCCCTCTGAAAGAAAAGCCTTTTCTCTTCACAGGACAGCTTTAAATTTCATATATTTTCTTCATCAATAAAGTTGTTCTGTTACAGTAATTCTTTTTTTTTTTGTTTCAAACAGTAGTTTCCAAAGTTGGCATGTTATGTGAATCATCTTTCAAATATAAATTGTTGATTTGTTGCCAGTGCTGTGAAGGAACTCCTGTAGCAAATAATATCAATTTGCGGTATGGGGTAACTTGTGAAGCAGATACATAATCATACGTTTCGCTTAGGGATTGTCTACTGAAAGGCTGTAATCAAACTTGAGTCGTCAGTGTTAAAAAAAATTTTTAGATACCTTAATAGTCTTACGTGGCTTTCATATTTAACCAGGTATACTTTTGAAACTACTAATTAAATTCAAAAGGAAAACTTTTTCTCAGATCTCCAGTTTTCACTTCTCATCATAAGGAACTTTCATGGGATAGTGCAAAATTTTTTTTTTTTTGGTTCTGTGTAAAAGAATCAACTATATATTTACAGATCAACATGTTTTTTTCAGTTTTCAAAAACTTTCTGGTAAACTTCCTTCTAAAAATATCCCCAAGGCTATGCAGTTTCTTATTAAAGAGCACAGATAATGTATTATGCATGATGTAACATACACACCACGCCACCCCACCTCCCTGCCCACCAAAAAAAACCCAAAAAGACCAGAGGAGGGACATGCCAAAGCATGATACTTTGTCATAAAACCATAAATGAAGAGATGGATTGTCTGCTGTTCCCTTATGTTGAAAAGTATTAGTACTGCTGAGCCATCCGGGGAACTTAATTCCACGAGAAAAGATCAGAGGGCATCCTTGTACAGAGCTCGTGCTTCCCCCTTCTGCTGCTGCCCTTCTTCTACCCTGGGTGGGGAGCTGATGAGACTCTTACTGGCTCTTACTCTCAAGACCTGTTTCTTAGACATCAAAATGATGACATAGTTTGCTTGAAAGTGAATAATGGGTGAGTGCAGCTATAGAGAAACAAAGGTGATATTTTTCTTGTACCTAATACTTCTGCCCTAGCTTCTCTGTGTATATTTCGTCCTACGCACTCATGATTCTTCTCATCCTTACACGTCCTCTTTACTGCACAGTCAGCCTTCATTCCCTACCTTCTCTCTCAGTTAACTAGTAGAGAAATCTCCCATGTTTTTCCTAGATGGTTGTCAACACATCAAACTTCAGTTTCTTACTTTTTTTTCCCTGAAGTCCTCCTTGCTAATGTGTTTGTTGTGGCTCCCTCTTATATACTGGGGACTGGACTGCCAGTAATTCTTAGCAACATCTGTGTTAAACAGGCTTCCAACTTAGATGGAACAGCAGCACAGCTGAGATATCTCTGTCAAAGAAAAAGACATATAGATAAGAAAACTGTAACTCACCATGGAAGATTGCTGTTGAAGAGAAAAAAATGTATGTGAGGCAGTAGTTAGAAATGAAGATCAGTGAACTCAATCTGTTTAATATCCTTAGGAATGCTAAATGTTTGAGCAAAGCTTAAGTACCCAAGTGCACCTAGTAGGTGTATCAGTAAACAGATTGCATTTTGAATGTAACTTACTATGTTCTAATGTATCCTGCTAGGTATTTTTGAAGACTGAGAGTGAATTAAATTTTTGCAACCGTTATGTGTAAAATTGCCCTGAAGCGATAAAACTGTTTTCTTCAAGGGATTTGATTTCCCACTAAGCCTTTTTTTTTTTTCTTTTCCATAGTAGTAGTAATAGTAGTAGTAGTCAAGAAACACTGACTTACAAAGGCCAGGTTTAGAATCATATCATATGTCAGATGACACTTAGTATTGCTGAATGGTGTGTTTTCCACTAATGTTTTGCCACAAATGCAGTGACATTGCAGCCTCTTTGTATAGCTGAGAGGTTCCAGGAGCGAAGTATGTTGCAGGCACAAGACAGTTAAGGGCTTTAGTCACTGAGATGCTCAGCACTTGCATCTGTTGCTGAGCTCAGTAGAGTTTGCAAGTGGTGTGCCCCTAAAAACAAAGATAGTAGGCTGTAAGCAAATAAGTAAGAAGTGACTCCTTAATTATGTTAATGCTTCAGCATTTCTTTCCTTAAAAATTGCTTAATCTGAATATTACACCACCATGTGGCTTTTTAAGACCCACAGATTTATCACTGGTTTCTTAAGAATAGTTATTATCTTAATGGTTTGACACGAACAGCGATGTAACAAAGCACACAACAGAATGGGAAGTGTTTTGGAATGAAAAGTATGAGCTCATTGCAATGAGAGGAAGTTTCAAAGTAACCTCTTCTGAAGTAGTGGTGCATTGATTTTTGGTTTTAATAGAAACTTTACATCCTTTAAATGCTTTAAAATCCAGAGAAGCGGCTTTAGTTAGGCTGGTTGAGTTCTGACATTCCTGAATGTCAGAATTCTGTAGCATACCCTTACACTGCTCCTGCTAATACGTTTGTCTGACTTTTGTTGTAAAATCTGATTTGAGTTTACGGTGTGGAGGGAAGGAGTTAACTTACAACATCCACACAAGTGCATTCTTTTACAACATACTTAGAAACTTACAAACCATCATTGTCTTTGTGGAGATTATGGAATTAAATGTTTTTGGTCATCTCCTGATCTTTGTTTTTATCTTTCCAATTAATCGATTGCAGCTGAGCTGGGAGAGTGTGAGCACCCAGAGCACACACCAGAACTCGTGTCTGAATTCAGGTTTGCACCAAACCAGACTGAAGCAATGGAATTTGACATTTTTCAAAAATGGAAAGAGTGCAGGTAGGGTTCATGTGTGGGACTGGTGTCTCTAGCAACAAGAGATTTTCTTTTCTTCCAAAGTCAAATATGTCCACAAGAACCCCTCCAGTAGACATGAAACAGTGATTATGTTTGTCAGTTGAGAAGTGTTGTAAACAGACTTTGAGCCCAGCTCTTCCTTAGAAATGGCAAGTGGTAATTTAGGGAATGTTGGTGGGGTGAGTTTTAATTTTTTTTTATTTGTTTTTCTTTAGATGATTTCATAACAGTATAATCATTTAGATATTTTTCCTTTTATGTTGAAAATAATTCTCTTTCTCTCCTTTCACATATGCATACATAAAGTTTTGTGTCTAGGGTAGTAACAAACTCTTTCTCCTGTCTTTTGTTAATAAATGTGGTACATTTCAGTGTTGCTGTCTTCCCTGAGCTTTGATCCTTATTGACAGTTCTAGACCTTTTTCAATTTTCATCCCTCTGATTATTTTCATTTGGACGGAAGAAGGTAAAAACATAAGCTAAGCTTGAAATACCATTTAGTTTCATTAAGATTGAGGGCCCGAAGAAGAAAGTTAGGGGAATGAATTTTAAAACATTTAAAACAGACAAAAATTTCATACCATAAGGTATAAATAAATTTTATATTCATAGGGGAAAGAGCCCGGCGCAGGCTGAATTGTGCTACTTGAACAAAGCTAAATGGCTAGAAATGTATGGTGTAGATATGCATGTAGTTAAGGTAAGATCCATGTGATACTGTATTTTTTTTTAATGTGGGATCCCTGCCCTGGTGTGAGTCAGTCCTTCAGGGGTGTCCTTGTTATGGTGTGGGTTGCCCGGTGGGCCACGGTCCCTCAGCAGGTCTGGTCCCAAGAGGGCATCTCCATCTGTGTCCCCCACAGTATCCTTTTCCACATGCCTTTTCCCTTGTCCTTCTTTTTTTTTTTTTTTCCCCTTTTGTGTCTTCTTCCCCTGGCAGCTACTGCTTGCTCTTTAACGCAAGTGAGCCAACGTGTGGGCTGCCCTGGCTGCAGTGTTGGTGCAGGGCCGTTTCCACAGGCATCAGAGCCATCTGGGGCAGCACACAACCTCCTCCCATGCAGGGCACCCTGCAGCCTCCTGTTGCCAAAACATGATAATTTGCACCCAATACAGATGCATGTTCTGCTCTGTAATGTTAAACAATTCTGCAAACCTTATTGTTTAGTTGAAAACCTATGTATTTTGACATACTGCTGTAATAAGATTTACACTGCTAATGGCATATTGATTATTGATTTTGTGCTTGCTTGCAGGGAAGAGATGGTTGTGAATACGCTCTTGGACTGACACCAACAGGCATACTGATCTTCGAAGGAGCCAACAAAATAGGCTTATTCTTTTGGTAATCTGTTTTTATGTTATATTCCTTTCTGTTAAAATGCTGAAAATCTTTCTCCTTTACATAATGGGATCTGGACTCTATTTTGTAATGTAGATCAAATCTACAAGGTTAAAATATCAAGGTTAAATCTGAAGGTAAATTGGCCTGGCTAGATGTACCACTCTCAAGTGTGAAATACTTGTTGAAAAATAGTCACATTTCCAGGAAATCATACTTTATTACAGTTCCTGAAGTGTTGCAGGACTGCAAATCCCTCATCCATTTTGACAGATGGTCCTAGATTACAAAATGCCATTTTTCCATTAATTGTCTTTTTGCTTCTTGTGTTTAGGCCTAAAATCACAAAAATGGACTTTAAAAAGAGCAAACTAACGCTTGTGGTTGTAGAAGATGATGAACAGGTAACTTTCTTCCCTTACTTGGGCCTGATCCAACAAAGTGTGGTGTGTGCTCAGGCTGGTAAGAATACAAGGGAGGCTCAGCACACTGTTGGCCCGGGCTGTATTTCTCCTACCAAGGACAGTGACTAATATCATGCATGCCAACTTCCAGAGCTTTTGTTTCTGCATTTAGGGCAGAGAGCAAGAGCACACATTTGTTTTCCGGTTAGACAGTGCCAAAACCTGCAAACATTTGTGGAAGTGTGCAGTGGAGCACCATGCTTTCTTCAGATTGCGAGCCCCAGCAAATAGTAAATCTAGTAGATCCGACTTCATAAGGCTGGGATCACGCTTCAGATTCAGGTATTTAGCAAAGTGATGGCAATATATTTGTGTTTATACAAATAAGCAGGTATAGCATCCAGCAAAAGGCAGTAGTTAACTTTTTTTGTTTCGGTATTTTAAGTGGACGGACAGAGTATCAAGCAACACATGGGACAAGATTACGCAGAACTAGTACATTTGAAAGAAGGCCCAGCAAGCGATATCCTTCTCGAAGGCATTCAACTTTTAAGGGTGAGTGTCTGTGTGTGAGAGTGTGTTCACTGAACCGGTCACCCTGGTGTCCTGTTAACTCATATAAATGTCATATTACAACCATAAAATCTGTACCAGAGTATAAAAAAGAAAAACATAACAGACCACCTGAAAAACCAGAATGTACATGGTTTTTTTTTTTCCTCTGAAATCAGAGTCTGGTGTTCATATCTACTGTTTTTAATCTGTCTAACAATTAATTCTTCCATCCACCATCTATGGAGAAGGAGGTACCTATGGTTTCTTTTGTTCCTCTTGAAGAGGAAAGAAAATTTGCATCAAACTCAATGAGGGAAAGCATGTAACATATTCTTTGAAGTACGTTTGTCATGTAGAGTGGAGCAGTGTCCAAAAGCCTCACTGACTTCCTTATCTAGCCAGACAGTTTTTGGGTTATTGAGCAATCTCATTATGCAGTTGTTGCTGCTTTCCTGACTATAATGGCATGTCACTCGCCTATCCAGACTCTGACCTTAACTAGCTTTCTCTGGGAGTTGAAATGTGCTGAATTTGAATGGAATGACAAGGAACTGATTTCCCTTGTGGTTTTATCATTTATCCTTCAAAATTTAAGCTGAGATTTTTAGTCCTTGAAGAAAAACCTAGGAAGGAGCACTGCAAGACAACCCCCTCTAAATTCTGTATTACTTGAGGCTGGAGATGTAGTTGCTGTATGGAGCAGAGTGAGCTGACATTCCCTTAGGGTGTCTTTGCACTCCTTTGCCTTCCTAGAATATGAACACCAGTTCCATGAAAAGTCCTGGTAGTATTATGTGGGCTCTTTTATTTCTCGTGTACAATGAGGGGAAAAGGGTAGCAAGCATGCATGCTTTCTAGAGACTGTAACCTCACCTTCCCCTTTCCTTAGCACATGTCAATTTTTTACAGAAATACAAATTTATTAAATTTGTAAGATACTGTTATGTGATACTTAAGGGTCAATTATATCGTAAGTGTAGATGGTTTCATAAGTGAAAGAATGGATTATTTAAATTTTATTTTTACAATAACAAGATCTGTCAGACCTGCAGATTATACCTTGTCTCAATGCTTCCGTACTTATGTCTCTGAGATGGAGGGAGAAGAAAATGTGGCTTATGCTCAGTTTAGTTCTTTGTGCATAGGTGCCAGGCAGAATTTCTGTCATAGCGAGATGATCTGTCTCAGAGAGCTCAACAGCACGTTTGTTAAGTTAGTGCAAAAATTCCCTTTAGATTATTGTCTTTCACGCATCTCTTGGCCATTAAGACCTGTACCTAGCTGCAGTCCACAACCATTGGATTCTGTCCTACCTCAGTCTCTTTGAGACTTCTGCAGTGTCTCATGAAGTTTGTCATCCACTTTCTGCATTCAGCAGAAACTTGGATTTTCAGCTGTATCACTTAGCAGTTTTTCAGTGTTCTTGGAAAATATGCTCTTTGTCAGGAAAAAGAAATGATATGTTCCAGTTACTCAGCTGGCTTCATCACCGTTCTTTCCAGCCTGTCCAAAGCACAAGCCAAGACCTTGTTGCTCAGGATTCCTCAGTGCCTTCCCGTGTTCCCAACCGATGGGCGTTTTTGACTACCATCATTTATTGTAAATAAGACACAGGCCATTGCCAGCTTTAGGAATACTCTGGTTTCTGTAAGATGCAAAATTCCAGTGAGGGGTAGCTTCTGATTTCCAAGGGACTCAATGGTATTGATATGGTGGCTACAGCAAGCTGAGAAAAGTAGTGTTCTGGTTGTGCAGAACTTAACTCTGCCCGAAGTCCTTCTGTTGTGACATTTGGTAAGAATACTCTTGTCTGGGGCTTTGACTCTTGCAGAAACAGACGGAGTTTGTGTCTGCCTCATACTTCATGTATTCTCACAGGAATGCTAGAAAGCACAGGGTTGTACTTGCTGTTCTTACACATTTGTGCAAATATGTCTGCATGAGGATTCACTTAAGATGTAGTGTAACAGCCCAATCACATGTGGCAGCTGCAAAATCACTGATATTTCTCAAGGTTTTTTCACCTGTCTTAAGGTTTTTTATTTGTTTCTTTTTAAGCAAACAATCCTGTGAAAGCAGCACAACTGTGGTAAGTGACTGCCCAAGTTCTCTCTACCTTTCAGTTGCAGTTGTCAGGCAAAAAGGATTCTGAAGACCATTTCAGCATTAGGATTTGTCAAAACAAATCTCTGGTGTGGGATGAATTGCTTTGGGATCTCTCATTATGCAGCACAAGATTCTTCTTGGGGGACTGCCTGTGAGACTTTAAGTGCTTCCATTTTTAATTTTTTTTTCTTTTTGTATTTGAGATCAGACTAAAATAAAACATATTTCCTTTCTGCTTATTGCTATTATGCCGAGTTAGCTAGCATTATTTGTTCCTGTTTCATAAATGTAAAATGAAGTCTTTCTTGGACTCTAATTGCTCTGGTGTATATCTTGAATAAAATATTTATGTCGTTAAGAATGTGAATTTTACTTCCCTGTAATACTTCCCTGAAGAGTGGAACTCTGAACTAGGGTGACATAAATGTATTGATTACATAAAAGCTATTTTTTTTTTTTCTCCTTTAGTGCTAAAAATACCCCTGAAGTCCATAACTACCAGGTAAGAGCTTACAATTGTTGAGGATAATATTGTAATTTTCTTAGTGGTAAATATTTTTGCTCCCTGTAATTAGTACAGCTGCATTGCTCCTCTTTTCTTAATCTGGGGTGAGATTCTCTGAGGTGGTTCAGAAGTAAGCGGCATCGCCTTGGGAGTTAAAGGGAAAATGGAGAGACTCTTCTCTCTTTCTTCCCCTGTGTTCCTGTATGCTTTGCAAGCTGAATATACTCACATTTGCCACCCCCCTGCCCTGCCCTTGAAATCACAGTTAAAGCCTTTGGGATTGTGACTATGATGGACCCCAGGAGGCTGCGCTGCAGCCTCTCACATTGGATCATTTCTGAGGAGAAATGCAAAGTTGCAGTAATCTCCCCCATCACAACACTTAAGGAGTTCACTGCTGGTCAAATGTTTGTTTGTTTGTTTGTTTTTTCATTTGGTTGGTTGGTTTGTTTAAAACAAACTTCTTTATAAACATCAGGGAAAAACCTTACCCAGTTTTCATCTGTGATACTAGCAGTCAGTGCTACTGAGAAAGCAAGCTGTGCTTTCATCCAAACTGAATGTGTGCATGAGAACTTAGTCTTAACACTCATTTTTATTAAAAGTCTCACTAGTGATTTTATTTCACTGTTTCTCCTCAAGATCTCATGGGTATGAGAGTGAAATGCTGTCACCAAAGTTAGGTGATCTTCTGAACACTGCTATTATAGTAGTAACCTTTCTCACTCTCCACCTTTGATTAAAGCTGACATTCTTTTGATGTGCGTTCTATGAGAAGCACTTTATGTGCCAGATTGCCTCTCAAACAGAAAAGCAATTTTCTTTGCATTTTCCCATGAGTGTGTTCTAACTAGCAAACTCATCACCAGGAGATCTCATGTATATGCTAAATGGCATGGGAGAAGTTCTGAAACAGTGGACTTTCTAGGGCTCACAGGGAGCGTGTTCCTCATGGCCCCAGAAAAATAAGAAGTTAAAGTTAATAGGAAGTTTTTATATGATTTCATTAACCAGGTTCAATATTTTCACTTGCAGCCACAGTATCACCCTAATATACATCCTGCTCAGCCCCACTGGCATCCACATACACCTGTGAATGTAAGGTAAGCAATCTTCACTTCATGAAAAAGATTATTACTTCTTTCTTTATCTTAATCTGTTGGCAAGAAGCTTTGGTGGACATATTGGGCAGTTTTCTGCATATTAAAAGCGAACAGAAGTTAGAAATATGTGATGTAGAGGCAGTGTTAAACAACTTCTATTTATATTTTGCTTTGGAATGTCCTAATTTCCTTGATGAAAATTTTTTCAGGTTGGTTTTTAATTCAGAATTTGAAATACAACCTTAGTGTATTTCTGTAGGAAGTATGTTGGATGGGAAGATGCTCAGTAGCTTCAGTAAAACTAATTGTAATTCAATCAGTATTTAATCTCCTAAGACAAAGAAGAAACTAGTTTTAGAGTAGAGTAAAGTTATGAATGTACAGATTCTTGCATTGTTCTTGCAAGCACTTTTTCATCTTTTGTGGAAATATATATGGAACAATAACATGTATGTGGGACAATGTATCAGTCACTTTACAGATAATTAGTGTTCGTGAAGTTATAACACTGAATGCTTGAGAACTGCTTCACAAAAATATTCCTGTATGGGCTATTGTGCTATCTTCTCACATACTTCTTTACTTTGTAACAAGTAGTGAGAGAAATTGAGGAAAAAGGAATTTTGGAAGAAATTCAGTCCAAGTTAGAACCAGCTTGGTGGAACTCGCAGTGGAGGCAAGCACCTGCTGGTGGATATGTGTCTGTGCATGTACACGTGATAAAAACGAGCTGCTATTTTATCTTAATGGAAAGTAACCTTTTTAGGTTACTCAGTTTTTTAGACAAATAATTACTATCTTGGCTGAAAAATACCAATAATCTTCATTCCTATTCATCTTGCATTTTTGTCTCTATATTCTTAGGAAAGGTAGACTTTGTTCTTAGTGTAGGCAGGCTCTGGAGATGAGGCTGAGCTTAAAATGGATAAAAAGACAATTTAGTCCGAGTTTGAGTCAGAGAATGCAGGAAAAAGGCAAATGTTATTAGAAATACATACTGGATAGAGAAGCAGACATACTCATTTTAATCTCAAAATTCCTAGCATACAGCAGTAAAGCAGATACTAAGTTTATGCTAGAAAGAGAAGACTCTTTAAATTGGGTAATTAACTTTGCCTGTACTTCAAGATTCTTCCTGGTTTTAGGGTTTACTCGTCCATTTTTTCGTGTGATTTAAAATGTACAATTTCACATTACAGAAGAGTGATTGCTGAGAGAGGTTAATGATTTTCTAAGTTGTTTTGAGGTTTTGCTGAAATTTTTCTAAAGATTACTTCACTTGTGATACTAGTCTATAACATTTTAAAGCCAAATAGTTCACCCTGGAGCAGAGTGATATTGAAATAAGCACAATAATGTATTGTAATGTGTGTAGACAACCTCCTCCTTCAGCCTCTCCACTGCCTGGGCAAAGATTAAGGTCAGTGAAATAAGAACAATGGCTTTTTTATAGCTAGGCTTGTGAGTCTAAAAAATGTACTTAAAAGCTGAGTCATGCAGGCTCGGTAGAAAAGGTGCTCAGAATTTTTGTCCCAGCTGGGCAGAAATGTTAAAATGTGTGGTTAAAGTGGAAGCTTCAAATTATTCAAACTTGGAGTCAAAGTTGAAGAGCTGGAGATTTAACATCTTGGATAGCTTGATTTGAGGAAGCTTAATCCATCCGACTGTGAACTTGAAATCAAACCACAGATGGATGACATTCTTCCTGCTGGGCATGCCAGTCTAGAATGGGCCACGGGCTGAAGTGAAACTACCTGTGCGATACATGTTATATATGGGAGTTTTGGGAATAATTTGTGAAATAGTATGTGGAATGGTGCCTCAGTCTTCTTAGTAAAATCCTTTCAGTGAAATTATTTGTTTGCAGTTACCTTTATGTTCAGTTTTCTGAGAAAATTCATTCCAATTACTAGTTGTCATTATATAACTTTAGAATATCTCCAAAAAAAGGTAAAATATAAACTTGCCTGTATTTCTGCTAGCATTAAAAAAAACTTCACAAAATAAGAAGTGCGACTTCAGTTTGGTAATAAAAGATTTTTAAATATTGGGGTTTCTACATACTGTTCAAATTTTTATTTATTTATTTGTTTGCCCCACCCCCACCTCCCGCAATGATTCAGAAGACACTGTAGGAGTGGTTGAGGTTGATAGCTCTAAGCAGCAACAAGTAATGAACAAATAAGGAAAAAATATTTTTCCTCCTAGTACTTTTGCAAGTTTCACTACACAGTCACAGAGAAATGCCCGTACTGGCTATAGACTCTGGGTGTTCATCTTGACAAAATGTGCCTGTGTAACTGACAGGCTGCCTCAGTGTAATTAACTGCACCAGTGCTGAAGGAACAGCAATATTTACAGAAGAGCAATTTTCACTCTTAATAGGATTGCCTTTCTTAATTTTTCAGGCCTTAGGGATATATATTAATGAGCTCAACTTTTTGGATGATGCACTTTATTTTACTTGTTTGCTGTACACATTTAGTTTTCCTATAGCCTCCTCCTCCCTCCCCACCAGCCCTCTGGGATTCAGGAGCATTGATGCACAACACTAGTCTATAACGCTTGAAAACAGAGGGGGATTTTGATGACTGAGCTCTAGTTCAACGCTTTTTGAAATCAGATGAAAGATTCCCAGTTGCTTCAGTGGCTTCTGCAGCAGAGCTGTAGGTCTGTCACCATTTCCGTCCCTTACTGATAGGTGCCCATCACACCATATGCATGCTTAGCACTTGCTGGATGAACTCGTGTTACTGTGTAGCGCTCATAAGTTTACTTCCATCTCTCACTAACCAATAACTGTGCAAATGGTACAGGCCACCCTATCATGATGACAGGCCATATTGGAAACCCCCCACAAGTGGAGAGGACAGCAATTTACGATATATCCAGGAACAGAACCAGAAGAATTTAGGAGGAGTCCAAAGCATGGTGTACCACGATAAACTCATGACGACTCTCTGAAAAACAGTCATCTTCATTTCACCTGCCATCTTAGACGATCATTGCATTCCATGGTCCTTGTCTGTCTGCAGTATGTTCAAAGTGTATTGTGCATAAAGTGTGTGTCTTTGTATGTACATCCATCTTTATTTAGTGTTTGTGGACGTTCTTGGGAAAAGTGTTTTCCATATCTTTGTAAAAAATCTTGAAAAACCTTTTGTGAAAGCTGATAAGAATTTTCGGTGCACCAAAACCAGAAGTTTTTCTGGGATTTACGTTCTACCATACTGAATCTGTGACCCTCTGCCTGCTGTTGAAGATCAGCCATTTGTGCCTTAGTTACTTTTATTATCTTGTTTCTTTTGAGTCAAACTAATAGATGAAGTTTGAGAAACTTTGTTTGTTAGTTGACACGCAAATAGGAGACTGGAGAGAGGGAAAAACAGAATTTACACTAGCAATCAAAATGGCTTGTGGACTACCAGCAAAGGGAGACTACTAAGTTAGTCATAGGTTTGGGTGTCTTTTTTTTTTTTTTTTAATTTTTGTGTTCTGCAGCAAAAACAGAGGTGCTTGCCTAACTTTGAAAACAAGTATAGGGAAAGAATACTACAATAAACTTCATGGAGTATGTGTATTCCTTTTTTGACTTACTGATTTCATTGATAGCATCCCCCCAAACCATACCTGCTGCTATAAAGGCAAGAATGTTAAAAATGAATCCTTGCTAAAAGGGTGCTGCTGACTTTTTATTTTTAATATGATTACGGAAGTGAACTATACAATCGCATAAAACTACCTGCTGATAACTTTCCTCTGAGTGGATTCAAAAACACAGCTCATGATCAGTACACTACAAGATGGGGACAATCCAGTGAAATAGCTCTTTTTTTTTTTTTAAGTTAGACATTTGCAAAGTTGAATGTATATTTTACAAACCTAGGTCTTTAAATAGGCTTGACTGATATTTTGATTGCTTGCCTTTTTTTGTTGGTTTTTTTTTAAAAAAAAACTGGAAATCATAGTGCCATCTTCATTCATGCATTTCTTTTAATTAGACCTTACATCTGTGGTCTCTCTGAAGCTGCTGGAATGAATGAATCTTCATGTGGGATATTTTAAAAATGAAGTAGTTTTTAACTTGATTTTGATAAATATACATTTATAAACAGCTATAACCATGAATTTTTTCAGAGCAAATTTGATAGTCTATAACTTTTTTGTGAAATATATTTGTTTACAAATGCTGTCTTTTCATATTTGTTTTTGATCTTTCCTGTATGTGCTAAGTACAAATAAAAATTTTCAATCTTCTTATTCTGGTTATGATGTATTATTTATTTTTGAAAGGTTTGGAGGGAGGGTGGATAGATATGATACACCCTGTACTTGTACCTGTTTTGCCCTGGAATCACTCATGCTCTGCTGGATCAATGTTTTCAGTGCAGTCTGTAGAGGGGGGGAGACAATAAAGCAACTGTGCACTGAGATATGAAAATGCCAGAGTAGGCCTAAGGTGGGTAATCACAGAGGCTGACTTCAGTTTCCCCAGGCTAGTCTTCCTCTGTTTCAGCAGCATTTTATTTGGGAAAGGAAAAAAAGAAAAACTTTGGAGCCTTGCTGGAGCTTTGTTTAGCTGCTGCTCTGAATGCCCTCTGGAGGAGTTTTTTTGAATACTGATGCTAAAGCGGAGCACTGTTGCTTCATGATTCACACACCTACATTCATAAGAGTGTCGTTCCTGTCGTATAACCTCATTGGCTTCCATGTGGTTTGTTGTCAGTGTTCCTCCTCATCATGTGTTGTTACTTGTGGTTTGGTTTATTGCTGAAGGTGCACTGAATGAGGGATCTCCCTGACAGATCTCAAGAAAAGACAGCACAAGGCCTAACCAGTTCTTAAGTGTTAAAATGCCTGGTGCAGGAGGTCTGCACACGGGTGAACAACCTGTGGGAAGTGTGTGTTCTGCGGTTTGTGTGTGTCGCCTCAAGGGAAGCACCTGTCATCCTGCTTCTCTGAAGATGCACCTCGTACACTCTGCACTCCCGTTTCACTTTTTCATCCCACATCCTCCTTGCTGTCTGCAGAAATCTGTACCAGCAAAGTCACCGACTGATCAGATAGGTAAGAAGAGATCCATTTCCCTGTCCTTCCTTGCTCTAGTCTTGGTTGTAGCAAATGGACTGAGATGCGGGTGGGAAGAGGGAGCATTTCTACCTGTTTCCTCTCTGACCCTGGCATCACTCTGACTGACACATGTGGCTTACGGCACCAGAACAAAGATGGACACGAGTGCTTCTGCACTGAACTAGGTCATACAAATAAGTTGTTTTAAATCTAAAAGCACATGGACTATTTTTTCCTAAAATTAGCACATTTGTTACTTACAAAGTATTGTTTTTAACGAGTGACTAATACAGGCCTTGTGATGTTAGAAGTACAATTCTGTGTTTGAAGGTGAAAACCAAGTGACAGGTGGGGAGAGGAGAAAGGTAGAAAATGCTTGGTTAATTCAGCTGTTAAATGTAGTAGCACCTTTTGTTTGAAAATAAAACATTGGGAAAGCTCTGGCAATATTAATTTATACTACATTCTAGAGTCGTGCTGCTACAGGAAGCCACTGGTAGTTTATAGATGCACAAACTCAATACAGGGACTTGATTGCCCTGGCATGTGAGTGTTTATACATTGTGTTTAATTATTTTAACTAGGAGTCCCTCATGAAGAAATGCCACACAATTTTTACCGAAGAGTCTGTGTCCTGGTTCTGTCTAGGATAGAGTTAATTTTCACCTGAGCTGGCAGGGGAACTGGAGGCACCTGTGGCTGGGGGACACAGCTGGGATAGGTTACTAACTAGCCAACAGCTGGGATAGTTTACCCAAGTTGGCCAAAGGGCTGTCCCATCCCATGGGACATCTTGACCAGTGTATAAGCGGGGAGGGCGCTAAAGAGAGCTTCCTCCTACTTGGGAGGGAGCTGGGCATCAGGATTTGCTGTGAGCTATTTTACTGTAAGCTATGTGCTTCAGTATTTTCTGTTGTTGGATTTCCGTCTCTGCTTTGTTTTGTTCTGTTATTCTCTTAAACTTTTCTCTCAACCCATGGGTTTTGCCTTCTTTCTTTCAGTTCTCCTCCCTGCTCTACTGGAGGGTGGGGGGGGGGTGAGTGAGAGACTGCGTAGCTTGGTGCTGAGCAGGGCTAAGCTATGACTGTGTGTTACATAGTCACTCTAGGTACAGAGAAATCAAAACATTTTGAACATGTTCTAAATACACAGGGCAGTTGTTTAAAAAAAAAAAAAAGCCTTGCAAACTGCCTGAAGGAAGTACCAACTTCTGAATCCAGCTGAAGCATGTTCTCAGGGTTACCTGTTGAACTTTATGTGCAGAGTTTCTCCACCCTGTTCTGAAGTCTATTCATAGTGCAAATCTAAAAATCATATTTTTACAAGTCCAGTATATACTTAGAAACTCTTCTGTAATCTGATTACACGTGATAAGCACTACCCTTGCATCAACTTGAGGGAGACAAGGGGTGATGTGAGTACAGTGCTAGGCATCTGAGAAGTTACACTGATCTGAAGTCCAGTGTGTAATCAGCTACATTCTTCCACACACTGGAGAATTGCTTGATACATCTTGGTGTCCTCTGATCATTTCTCTGCTTACCTTCCTTCCAAATAAAGCTGGAAACCAGTTCTTCCCCTTCAGAGCTCAGGCCTGGCTCTCTGCTCTGTGTATTTGGATTTGCAAGGGGGTTACTTTTGACCTGTAGTAACTCTGTAATCCTGCATCCTCTCCCCCAGGAGCTGGTGGGGGACACAAAAAGCTGGCGATACCACATCTGTAACTCCGGCTGAAATCTATCACTCTTCAGCCTCAGCCAGGCCCTGGCATGCAAGATAATGACTTGTATTGAATACTGAAATACAATACTGAAAGTGTTGGCACTTCCAGTACTTTGTTTTAGTGTGGGCTTTTTCTTTAAACTTGACTTTTCAGCTATTTTTCTCAAGCTGATGTGAGTCACAGGCAAAGTGAACAAAGAGGTTGGGTTTTGTAATGCATTTCCAAAGCTGGCAGTTGAGGGTTTGCACACTGAAGGACAAGAATCGACAAGACCCTTTTATGAGGTGCAAACTGACCAAAAGGAAGATTGCTTTCTTACGTTGTGGATGGGAGCAAAGCATGTATTGTGGCCTTGTGATGTAAAATATCTTTTTTCTTGCCTTCTGGATGAGTGTTGCAGAAGACATCTCTTCAGCCTGCAAAAGAAAATGTAGAGCTTGCAAGTAATTTTGAAAATGGAACTTCAGCTGCCGGTGAGGAATGAGCTGGGGAACATCTAAGACAGAGAAAAAAAATGAAATGGAGTATATCACTTGCTTCTCAGGCGTCAAAGTTGGCTAGATGGAGCCCTCTGAGGGGGAGGAGGAAGACAGTTCAGTGCCACAATCTTCCATTTTCAGAGGAGGTTTTCCACCAGTCATTCCAGTTTGTGTATCGAGTAGTCAGGCTACTACTGCCTAGCTCGAAGGAGGGAAGTTTTGATGTGCATTCATCTAACCTGACACCAGATCTCTGGAAAGACTGTTGATAAGTGGTTCTCCTCTTACTCTGCAGAGGAGAACCAAGGAAAGCAGACTTGTAGGGGAGTGCTGTCATGGCAGCATTGCTAATGGTAGCCACGGAGACTGTCAGAGCCAGAGCTGCTACAGACCAGCTGGCATTAATGGACATAAAATAGGAACTGTATTTTTTCAATTGATCTCCGACTGTGTGTTATGCTTTAAGAAGGGACTGATCCACCAGGACTCTAACTTCTTTTAAGACTGTGCTAGCCAAGAATCTTCTTTGAGAGCCATCTTGGACTATCACTTCTCTCGTCAAGCCTCTGCACTCTAACTGAACTTGTGCAACAACGTGAGGATCGAGATTTTGAACCATTTCTGAATAAATACTTTTTTCTACTTCACACTCAAACTGTAAATGCTTGGAAAAACACAGTGCTCTTATGCAAGCTCCCGAGTTTTATTGTTGAAGAGCCTGCAGGAAAATCAGTCCTCCTTTCTCAGCAGGGACCAGACACATAGAAAGATGCAGCTTTTGGACAAAAACAATACTAGTCAAAGTAGATAAGAAAAAAAAAAAATTTTAAAGACCACACTTTTCTAGCTGCCTCATTACCAAGCAGTGTGTGGTAGTGATGAAGACCTTGTTTGGCTTCCCTTGTTTTCCACATCCTGTTGTACCTTGAAGCGACTGGCCAAATAGGCTTCCTTTCTGAGTGTATGTGCTGTTGCTCTTGTTGTCACTGCGTCACAAAAACAGATAAAAACTTGATTCAGGTGGAGTTCTTCCCTTGATATGAGTCATTTCCAGTAATAAAGCTTCTGCAGACTAAATATTGCTCTCAACTACTTCCTAATGACTGTTTCATGACTGTTCTTTAAAGCAAAACAACTTATTTTCGAAGTTAGTTTCACGAGCGGCAATCTGAATTCAATTGTTTACGAATCAAGCTTTTCTGTGCGTAGTCCAGTGCACATCTTAGTAGGCCACTACAGAAAATGCAAGCATGTCGTAATAACTGGCATATAGCTTTTAATTTCAGCATGTAATAACCTTCAGTTTTGAACTGGAGGAAAAGGTGATTAAAAAAAAAAATACAGTATCTCCCACCCAACTTCCCTCAAGATGGTGATTTTTTTTTCAGATTAAGAGTCTTGGCAGACTTGGCCCACGGGGAAGGTTTTTGTGTTTTCGGAGTTTGTATTGTGCTTGTTTTTCCCTTTTCCTTTTTCTTTTTGTTGTAGTAGTATGACCTTTAGCTTTAAACTATCAAACAGTAAAACCTGCAGCTCATCATATCAAAGATGAAAATGTATTGAATTAAGCTAGACCAGATGTTTCAAATAGGAACAGTTTGGAAAACTTGTATTTCCTGACTTAGCAGTGTTATATGTTGAAAGATTTAAAAAAAAAAAAAATCAACAGTATTTGGCAATATCTTTTACTTCCTGTATCCAGAAGAAGATGAAAGAAGTAGTAGGAAGTACTGATCTAGTACAATTTAAAACTCCAGATTAGAAGTTAATTATTTGTAATTTTTTTCCCCACTAAATCCATAACAATCTGTGCTGGAATTATAATTGTAATGGTTTACTTGCCATTACCGATTTCTGCCATTTTGAGAACCTAAAAGAAGTAGAAACACAAGACGTTAATACCTCTTCAGTGCTCTCTAAATTGTGTAATGATGTAGCAGTGAACTCAGTAGCTAAACAGATGACAAAGTAGCTGTGTTCCTTTTAATCTCCAGCAGCCAAGCCCCTGAATTTTGAGACCTTGTTGGCAAGCAGCAGGGCCAGCATTTTGGTGTCCCGGAGCGGAGTCTTTCTCATCAGGAGGACTGTAGGAGTCAGATAGGAAGGAAGAGCTCAAAAAACAAAAATGGGCCAGGGAAATAAAAGGCTCAAGTAGCGGGTTTTTAGGAAGAGAAGAGTTTGCTGGTGGAACATGCAATGGGAGGAACCGGAAAAGGAAAAGCAGTGAAGCCTGCTAGCGACTGTGGGAATGGAGAAGAGGAATGAAAGAGGCGAGGGAGCTTTAGGACTTCAGCATCTGTGTCTTCAGCACCTGGACCTCACTGAATCAATAAGCAAGACTGATTTGAAGCAAGGCTTTAAGGAACTTGAATATGAAATTGGATGCTACTTCTGCTACAAAATTTTGAGCCCAGGAGAATTCATTTTGTTATCATTCATTTTCAGATTCTACTTCTGTGTCTCTCATTCTCAATTTCTGACTTTAAAAAAAAAAAGTCTGAAAATTGTTTTTAAGGTAAACTGAACAGTTTCTTGCTGTAACTCAGATGAGTTGCCCAAGTGTTTCAATGAGAACAAAGATACGACAGGTTGTAAGTTTGTAAAAAAGAAAGCCCTTGCTGTGCTGAGTGATTGATTTTGTGTTACTTTTGCCTGTTAATACTGTCTTCTGAGCAACTAAGTGAAAAATTCTGTCGTGGCTTCATAAAAGTTTTTGCTTGCTGCACACTGTAGCTGTTCAGTGGCTTTACTGGTAACATGTTAAAAGGGCAAAAATCTGTAACCAAAACTGAAGTCATTTGTGTGGCAGTGGTGTCAGGTATGTTCATGGTGGACTTCATAAAGTTATGGCAAATTACTGAAAATTCAGAAGGCTGTATATTTCTTTGTAGAGCATTAGCAACATTCAGAATTTGATTAATTTAGAGACATGAAACTTCTACAGTTTGATTAATTTATTTAAAAATATGGGTTTTTTTCAAGGAATTTCAGCTTTCTAGGGACAGAGATGGAGAGATTTTGTAAGTTGGGAGCATATTGTTAAGGGAAGCCAAATCCCAGTGGATTGGCTTTAAGGGTAAAGTGGTTTCACCTTCCTAATATGCTAGATGTGAGGCTGCTGTAGTTCCTGGTTTCTGAGCCCAGCCTCTGGAGATGCTGAGTATGTATTCCAGAGACGTAAATACACATAGAGCACACATTCAACCAGCCATGCAGAGCAAAAAAGGTGGAGAGCAGTGCCTTTACTAGCACCTGCAGACACAAAGAGCAGCACACAAACATGGGGCAGCACAGAGAGCTCAATCCTGTATGCATACACCCCCACAGAAAATAGGACTACAGTTAAGAAGATGGCCTAGACTGTAGTGATCAGGGCTTGACCAGCCAGGCATACTGACCAGAAGCTTGCTTACATGTGGCTGGTCCCTTTTCTACCTCTTCTCTCCATCTTCCCATACTTGTTCCCTGATGCACACGGATTCTCCTGTTGCCTTCCCTTGTTTCCTTGCAGTTACCTCTGCTTTTTCCCTACATTGCTCCCAGTTTTGCTAAGTCCCTACTCAAATTTCCCAAGGCTACCTAGGTAGTTGGGACCTTATGTGGTATTACTGATACAGTTCCTTAGGCAGTGCTTGCAAGGTTGTTCTCATCCAAAAGTCCCTGATATTCCCCTTCAGCGCTCTGTCAAGTTTGGCCATTTCTCATGTAGCTCTCCCTTAACTACCCATGAAATCCGGCAATCCTTCAGGGCATGCTCTGTAACATTTGTTAGCTGCTTATGCTTGTCATCTATTACGTCCAGTGATTTCTTCTGTCACATCCCATGGTTTCTCCTCTATTAGCTAAACCTCTGGTCCGTGCCTGCTTCTCTGTCTGTCTGCTTTGGCAAGTGTGTGATAGTGAGGAAGGGAGAGAGAGAGAAAAGTAGGGATGTGCTTACCTCAGAGAACTGGAGTTATTTAATGGGTTAAGTGGTGGAAAAGGCTGAGCATGGTTAGCAATCCAAGATCAGCTTGGAGGTGTAAGTGCCTTGCTTGATTTTCTCCTATATTAACCTGAGTTAGCTTGCCTTGATTAGCCACCCTGAGTTGTTTTATTTCCGAAGGACAGGCATACGTTGTCTGCCTGTGACTGGAAGGGTCAAGGCAGCACTGTCTTGGGGGAGGATTTCATCTGTCTTAGAAAATTTTATGTCTGCTTTTCAGAGTTTTTTTCATCTGCAAGGACATCTGGGACAATGATTTTTTTTTTTTTGACAGGTGATTAAATATCATTAGCTATCATTATCATTAATTAAAACAATTTGTAAATTAAGAAAAGCAAGTTTACTTCCCCAGTGGGCATATTTTGCATGACAGTTTTGCAAGGCAGTATTTTTTTAATGATCTTTATGTAGATAAGGTTAAATCTTTGAGGACAATGGCTGTGTTGAGTCGAGATTTGTTTCTTAGTATTTTATTAGAACATGCTTTGCCGCAGGCTCTGTTCTTCATGTGGAGAATTTCAGATTACTCCTGCTTCAGAACTTAGTTCAGTATCTTGTAAGGCAGGAAGCTGCTGCGTGTACTTTTATCTTCTGCAGGAGAAATTCTCCCTGCTTCCATCACCATTTCTTAACATCTACTTCCCCATCGCCATTTTCTCTTTCCTCCCAAGGTTGGTTTGTCTGTATGGGAGAAAGTTGCTGGCTGCCCACTCTGCTTTCTGGGGTGTCCCTAGGAATGGATGGGGACTGTTGGTCATCCCTGGCAGCAGGGAGAGAAATCTGCAACCCCTCTTCCCAGGCAAATGGGTGCAAATGGGCCAGCTCTCCTGTCCTCTGGTGGTGTGAGGGCAAAGCAAGTGTTACAGTGCTGTCAGCTTAGGAAGCTAGTTCAGTTTAGGAAGCTAGCTGTTGGTTTAGGAAGCTAGTTCTGGCCAGCAAAGAGGTCTTAGTTATGTGGTGCCCGAAAAAAAAAAAAAAAAAACAAAACAAAAAAAAAAAAAAACAAACCAACCCACAGTTTTGGTTTTAGTGATCCCAATCATCCTTTACTTAGGAACACTGATTGCTTTCATGTCCCCCAGTCCTTGGCAAAAAATGGAACTTCTTCCTCTCTCTTTTATAATCAATTCTCCTGCTGTGTTCCGTTCTTGTATAATGCTGGGTCCTCTCGACATCTTTTTCTTCAACCAAATGGTTCTGGCCATTAATGGATACTCATGCAGAACACCACCTTCTTCCTGTCCCCCTCTTTCCTTTTCATTCCCCTCCACAGGGAAATTTCCAGACCGTGCAAGATTCTGAGGCTCTCTGTGCCACTTTACATGCTCTAGCAACACAAGAGGTGTGTGAGATTCTAAATGTAATTAAAGCAAGTTTAGCTAAAAATTCAGTTGGTGGTGTTTGGTTTTTTTGAAATTATTTTGAAGCTTCAGCAGGGAATGAACCCGAAGTATTCTTTTTTTTTCTTTGTGAAGCATTTGCAAGGCTTCAGCTGGAATGGGGTGCCCGGTTCTGAGCACCCCAGGTAAGAGGCAGAGCAGGGGGCAGCTGGGCGGACAGAGATGGCAAGACTTATCAGAGCTGTAGGAAATGTGAATTCCGAGCTCTTCAGAGCCTGAAGGGAGATGTGATGATGTGTTTTCAAAAATACAGGTTTCTGTATCAAGAAAGAAACTGTTCACTATGTCTGTGATAGATGGGAGAGGAAACAGCAGGCTTAAATTCAGTAAAGGAGACAGGATAAACGAAGAAGGTAAGGGTACGCATGGTGAGACACTGAAATCAATTGCACACGGAGGTCATGGAGTTCCTGGTAGTGAAGATGTTGAAGATACAGTTCAGCTGATCAGTTGAGGTAACATAGGCCTGCTTAGTTCAGTTTTGAGGGGAGAGGTGGATATTTCAGTCTTCCAAATACCTTTCTGTTCCCCATTTTTCTATGATCTAACACTGTTCTATGTGTGATTTGTACACTGGAGGCTGTAAGGCAGTGGATGGCTGGAGCACATGAAATGTGAGAATGTCAACTGAAAATACCTTTAAAGTAAAGGATAAGGAGTGTAAAATTGGGATAGAGGACTAGTAATGTAAATAATTTTTTTTTTAATGGAAAAAATAATCAGAAGATGCATGTTATTTGCCCAGTTCCTCAACATGCTGCCTTTTTTTTTTTGTCAGAAGAAAGTAATTACATGAGTTTGAGGCTAAAGGCAATACCAAGTGTCTTATGAACTTTGAGTGGCTTTTTTGAAGTTTCAGCCTCCAGCAACTGAATCCTCAGGAGTGCTTTGCCTCAGGGAGGGACGGAGAAGGAAGACATGTTTTCTTCCTTTACAGAATAGACTGTAGGGCCCTGCCCCGTTTTCCTTGAAGAACAGGAGTTGATTGTCTAGGAAGCAGCTGGAGCTTGTTGAGAAAACTACAGAGGTGAGTAACAGAGGGAAAAGATGAAACCTGCAGGACAGCCAATTGACCATTAAAAGGTAAAACAAAGGTGGGATGTTGGCATACTAGGAGGGCCAAAGGACAAATACAAGAGAAAGAAAACTGATACCCGTCTGTGTATGTACCTAGTCTGAGAGCATTACTTGATGTCTAGGGAGCAAGTATGAAAATTGGAGGGCTTAGGATATGGTCAGAAAGTGTTTCATTGAAATTAGTGATTTATTTGCATCAATAGGTTGGGAAGGATGCGTGAGCATGTTATTCAAGTAAGCCAGATAGAAAGAAGCAATAGAAAGAAAAGTTAATAGCAGAAAGATGCAGTGAAGGGAAAAGTCTCAAGTCTCTAGATTTAAGGCAGTGTAAGAACAGAAAAATAAGTTAAAAATACATGTGACATCACTGCCAAATAACTATGCCACTTTGTTGAAACCGTACTAAGACGTCCAGCATGCCCCTAAATTATACAGTAGGGATTGCACAGAATAGGAATTTGAACTACTGACAATATTTTTGTTTGGGTGCTGTCAACTCTTCTAGTAGATTGGCTCTGGGGCTGCTGCAACCTCTGTTGTTTATGGCCATTCATGATTGTTTAGTAACTCATCAGTCTACTAGTGAACCTGTGCAGAACTCTTAGGAGAGAGGGAGAAGATGGGTGCAAAATCTTCCTCACCCCAACCCCTCATCCATCAGAAGTGCAAGAGTTGGCTGACAACTGAGATGAGTTTACCTCAATATCTGTCCATTGCTGTCAGCCCCAGAAGAGTGCAGGTGACCACATCCTCTTTTTAGACGAGCCAGTAGCTTCAATATGGATTTCACATCAGAATGCACTACCCAGGCATTGACATCCTGGCTGGAGCTTGGTGACTCAGTATCTTCAAGGATTTCAGTACACACCCAAACATCAATTTTGCTGGGCCAGCTCTTTATTTCTTTGAAGTAATGGTCTCCCTGCATTTTACGTGGTGTTAGCACTCCTCTCTGAACAGTCAAGAAATACATCTGGAGAATTTGGTGCATGTTTGACCTCATGCCAGAGGGGTTTTGCCCAATTCAGTTGCTCAGCTCATTCCCATTTTAGCATGGAAGCTACCTCATGCTCATAGCAAGATAAGCAGTCAATATAAGGATTTTGTGTGATCTCATTCATTTTGAAAAGACTGGTCAAAAATCTGCTAAACCAGCCTGTAGGTGAAATGAAAGCAACTCCCAGGCATGTAGGGTTTTGTGTCTTGAAAAAAAACTGAATCACAGACAAAAAAAAAAAAAGAGATGTGCTGAGGCTCCAGCCTAAAACTGATTTTATTTCCAGTAAGGGTTTTAACTATGTGAACAAAACCCGCTATCCTCTCAGTCAAAAAAAAAGTCACTTCATTCCAAGGAGCTTGAAGGGAGAGTGCAGGAGAGCTGTTACAATTAGTGTGCAATCTCATTAGCCCGTACCATTTTCCCCCAGTAGGCACTTGCTTGATTTGATTGTAACAGTGAAGATACAGTGCAGTTTCAAAAGACAGACCAGCCCTGGATTATCTGAGCTCACCAAAGCTCTCCCCTGAGGATCAGACCCCTCTTTGTATGGTTTCCATGAAGCAAATAAGGCATCAGAAGTGCCTTTATCAGCAGTTGTTGCTACGTGTCGGGAACCTGCCAAGATTAATATACAAAACATTCCCCTCCCCGCCTCCTCCTTTCAAAAAGTAACCAACATAAAAATGTTATTCAATTACTATCCAGTCAGAAACCTCATGTTGTCAGAAGTTGTTACTAAGACGACAGTGGTTATTAATGATGTACCGAGTTGCATGCTTCTTTGGAAATTATACAGATGTGTTTATTTGCAGATGACTGGTTAATTTTGCTTTGAATCAGTAAGTAATCTGCAGACAATATATGTAGCAAGTAGCTAGGTATAACTTATTCATTGTTCCTTTAATTATTCTGTTTTTCTTTATTCCATATTGTCAGGTTTTCAGCTGCTGTTAGTAATAAAAGCAAACTGAAAGCCCACTCAGCTGAAGATATAATTTCTTTAGCATGTTTCAAATGGGCAGGGGATTCATCTTTTCCTGGAATGAATTGATTTACTGCAACTACTGCCTAATGCAATACTATGGAATAAGTTAAAACCCTATAAAAATTTTAAGCACTCCTCTGAGGAGAGCATATTCAAGTCATTTGCGGTATCCATGTAGAGTTATCTCAGTCTGGCATGGAGAGAAAATATCATTTCTAGAAATCTGCCATCATTTCAAACAATAAACAGAAAGAGCATCAGTTAAAACTACTGAAGAAAATCAACAGTGTCATTTGACACCTCAGAGTTAGAGATGATGAATTAAAACTTCAACATATCTATTTCTCCATATATAGTAGAGTGGCAACAGTTAATCGCCTAACTAAACATACACAAAAAGTCCCAGTTAGTGTACCAGCACAGACAGGATTCCTTTTTGACCAAGTGCTGTTTTGCATGTTGTTACCTGGAAAACCTTTTCTTTCCAATGGGATCTTTCTCCATTTTTTCCCAAGTGACGAATTTCTCATACAGCTATTTGCACCATAGATTTGGAGGCTCGAACTTTCTCAGGAATGTAGAGTTATTCTGGGACTGTCCCTTGGTCTGCTCTTCTCACAATCTCTCTTCAAAGGAATTATTGTTTGCTGCCTGACCACTTTCCTATCCCAGGTGAAGTTGCAAATTCCTGCAGGACAAATTTTGATGTTTTTGATAATCATATTCCATCAGTCAGCCAGAATTGGACTTGACATAAGAGTCTAGCAGAGATTGTGTAGTATTTTAAAATAAAAAAGGTTTCTGATATTAAAGCTGTGCCAAACAAGCAGAGGCATGTGTTGTCCTCGCCCTATGAGTCTCCTCTTAAGAGAAAAGTGTAAAGATTTGGGATAAGCCTCTTTTAAAAAAATATTTACAAAAAAAAAAGCTGTATGTTTTTTTTGGCAATAAAGTTTGCACTCTGTCTCTGCCAAGGTACAATTTGTCCAGCTGTTTACCACTCTAATTTGAACTGAATTTATTTTGTAGCTATCCCTTGAACAACAGTGATCTGCATCAGTTCAACATTGAGGAGAATGGTGGAGCACCATATACCACAAAAATGCCTGCAAGGCACCACCACCACCACCGTCATCACCACCACCACGCAAATTACGGCGCCCTTGCTCCCGACAGCAAAGACATTGTTCCTGGAGTTCCAAACCCAAACAGTAAGTCCACAGCAGTGAATGTCATTTCAGTAATCGTGCTGCTTTCCGATTCGTCTCGCAAGCAGGCAAAGGAAAGAAAAACAAACACGCATTTCAGTTTTTCTCCTTGAAGAATATGCTTCCTGTTATTATTTGCTAGCTTTGTACTATGCACAAATGAGACAAGATTTGCAATTTCCTGGCTTTGCTATAAGGTTGTGGGATTTGGTGTTAGATTGGTGTTCCATAGCTGAACAAATACTCAATTAGTCACAGCTACTGAGTCTCTAGCCACTCGGCACTGGCTATTTTTTCATTGTTACTATTTATTTGTATAGTTTCACAAACCTCTCCCCGTCTCTGCCCAGCTGGCCTTCAGCCCTCATTGTTTGGATCTGACTTTTGCTGTCATGTCTGGGCACAAACAGTAGAGATTTTGGAGCACTGGACAAACAGCATCTTGCTCTTAGTTTGGGTAATGAGCCCAATTCCTGCTCAGCCTCAGCTACCACGACTGGAGTATGCTTGCTTACTCAGTGGAGAAATTCTTGGCGTGTAGAAAGCAAAGAGGAGAGAAAGCCTATCTATTCCTGATGGAACCTTGGGGAGTTTGGGTGTAAGTCTCTGCTGCTGAACGTGTACAGGCTTTTTTTTAAGGGTACATAGCTTGGCCAAATGTTTGTAGGTTTACATGGGAACTGGAAGAGAAACATCCCTGCCATTGAGCAATCCTACTTCTTACTCTCCAAATTTATAATCTCTGCACACTGCAGTGCGTGAGATGCTGAAGCTGTGTAAGGATGTCAGAAGATGGGGAAAACAAGGTATGATCTGTTATTTTCCTTGCCTCAGGGGGATGATTAATTTGCCCAGTTTTTGCCTTTGAAATTGTAAATCACCCTGAGATAAGCATCCATTATGGAAAATTTATGCCTGGGCAGTTAATATGACAACTTTCAAATTCTTGAAACCAGGACCTTGTAATGGATGGTGGCCTTGACTGGCATCAACAGTAAGGCACAGGCATTTACTTGCACAGGCACTTTAATCAGACTTTATTTCAGAAACTCAGAAACATTTTATTTAATTTTCTTTCCCAAGGAGGGGGGAGATAACAGTTTTTAGGAGAGAAGCTCAAGAAGAAATAAAATGCAAGGCATGGTAGGTGTTCAAAGAAGGAATCCTAAGCAGCAATATGAATTGCTTGCTGGGGCTTTAAGTGCAGCTATTCCCTTGGAGCAACCTCCGGGAGACATGCTGTCTTTCATCCATGGTATGCTCCACGCTTGTGTACTTTCATGCTGCCAAGTGCGTAGACTGCCATGCCGCACCACCAGCACAACCTCCCCATGCCTGCTGCTGCCACGGAGGCCTGGGATGGGCTGCTGGGCACTCCTACACCACTGATGGGTACCCACACTTCAGCTGTGGTCTGTGGGGACGGGTGCTGGCCGGGAGGGTGGCACAGACCACCCCATTGGGTGACTTCTGGGCGGCTTGCACACCCACTGGGCCTCAATCGGCCTGTCATGAGGCTGCCATGGGCGGCAGCTGAGCGCTGGCGGTGGAGGGACACTGGGGAGGCTGAGCTGGAAAGCCTCACCCGGGCTGTCAGCCTAGTGCAGCAGGAGGCAGTGACCTTTCTGGGGGGTGTGCCAGCCCGTATTTTTCTTTCCTAAATTAGAGTTGAAGCATGCCAGGAAATTCAGTCAGAGCCAGCTACGCTGCTGCTGAGCGTCCCGGCTCTGAGGGCACTGCAGGACCTCCTGCCCCTGTTCCCCTCCTGGGGGCTTCCCCTGTCCTCCCAGGGCCCCATGTCAGCCCACCACAGCCTCAGCCCCTGCCCCAGCAATGCCGTATCAGGGCTTGTCTCCAGCTCCCCACAGCCCTGCCACAGGCCCCGCCAAGCCAGACCCATCCATAAAGCAGAAGGTGATTAAAGAAACAATATACAACAAAATACACAGCACAGGGTGTTTATTCCAGCTTGGTGTCTCCTCTTAGGCTCCACTGCCTTTCCTCTCCTCCTTGGTGAAATAAGCTTAGAAAATCATAAGGGCAAACATCAGGAGTAGCTCGGTTTGTGCCCAGTAAGTGTTCCTGTGAGATTAAATGTGGGACTCAGGAGGCTGCGTCCCCCCCAGGGATGGGCAGAGTGAGCTCTCTCCCCAAAACCCCACACCACTTGTGGGGCACAGCCTCCCCTGTCTGTCTGGCAGCTGCGATGCTCTGAAGGGGACTGTGACAGCCGAGACGTGCACATAGCACTGATACCTGGAGATAGATGTACCCTTCTTTTCATTTTGTCTGCTTATGGCTGGTTCATGCTAGCTATTTGATTAAAGAAAACGGAATCGATGCTGGTGCCTGACATGGCCCAATGCCAGTAGCCAAATGCCAATTCCCCATTTCTCCAAGGGAGCAGAAGGGGACAAGGGCACATCTGAGGGAAGGCTGTGGTGCCAGCTGAGCTGGTGTTCAGGCGGCTGTGCATGCTGTGCTCTGGCTTCCCTTAACCATCACTGATCCTCTGAGGAGACCTGTACCCATGCACCCCAGCCGGAGGTGCAAAGCTGATTTCCCTGGAAAGGCCAGTCCGCAGCTAGACCTGGTGTGTTTACACTATTAGAGCGATGGCAGTAGGAATAGGACCATTTCCCTTAAAATAGACTGAAAGTTACTCATTTGCAGTTTGAGATGACAGGTCTGGGTGCAGCTTTCAAGGGCGGTGCTCAGTGGGTTTGGTTTGGTTTGTTTTCAATGCATACTTTTAAACACTGCTCAGGCTGCTTCACTTAAGAAAGGCATCTTGCAGGCTGCCTGTGGAACGTCTCATAGTTTATGTGCTGAAGCGGTTAGGAGTACGCTGGCACCCAGTTCGTTATCTAGGACAGTACACAGGGCAGAGTGTGTGGGACAAGAAAAAAAATCAGGCAGAGAGGAGACATTATCAGGGGTTTGCAACAGGAACTTGAGGATGCGGAGGACTCATCTTTGGCTCCAGACTGTGTGGAAAGGCCACTCACTACTGGGAAAGTGTTTCTAGGAAGTAGGTGGTCACTAACTTGGGGACACTCATGGGGAAGAACGTGCTTGTGACCAAAATATCTCAAGTGGAAATGCCTGGAGAGTCAAAAGGTCTCACAGGAGGAATACGCTGTCCTAGTGGAAGCTTTCCCATGAAGCTGACAGAGGTGAGGCTGTGCACACTAGTACTTCAGTTTAGCTACCTTTTGGTTTTCCAAGGGACCATGGGCATTTTGTGACTTATTCCAGTTTCTATGGGCTAGACTAATCTCTGAGCTCTGAGGTGGTTTTAAATTCATCTGAAGTGGAACACGGAGTGACCCACTCATATGTACCCAGCATCAGGTCGAGAGAGAGTCTACCTTTCCTCTATGTACACCTATTCTGATAAAGGCCAAAATTGCAGTGCAATTCTCAGGACATGGGCAAGAGAGAGGGAAATGACAGTACACCCAGCCAAGTTTCCCTTTAAATACCGGTACATGTTTCTCAGCAAACACACAGGCTGGGATTTTGTAACAGAAAACAAACCAGGGCCAGACCTGCCTGATTTTTCACATTCCAAGTAATTTGTCTACTTCAATTACTGGAAGAAGTGAAATCGAGTGAAACAAATCTGACGTGTGCATTTATAAAGGCAGTTCAGCAGAAGATGGGTTTTTTTCCTCCATTCAGTCTGATTATTGTATTTGCGATGCTGCCCTTTACCTCAAAGCTAACGTACACAGACCATATCTTTTTGTGCAGCAGATCTTCCCCCAGTGTATTCGCAGAATCCCAGTCCCAGGGACCACTGTGTCCAAGATCAGTTAGCCTTACAGCGCCAGCACCGCTGCACAGAGAGGGTGAGCCGCTTGCTAAGCCTAATGGGCATGGCAACGTCGTGCTTGGATTACCAGGTGCACGTGAGCAGACCCACTGGCAGCAGCTGGGGCTGTCACCGAATGCAGATGCCAAAAAGCATGCAATCTAGCTCACAGAATTTTTATGACAGAAAATGAAGAACGAGAAGAGGGGGCCCAGCTTGTCTCTTGAACTCTGGGCTGAGCTTGCAGGTTATCACTTAAAAAAAAAGACAACCTTTACTCGTGAACTGCTCGCTACAAAAGTCCTTGTGTAACCCTGCGCAGAGAATGGTGTAATACAACTGAGTTTCAGGCTGAAAACAGTGCTTTGAAAAACTACAGTGCTGCCAGATCCTTTCTTGAAATGAAAGCCTATTTTTGCCAAGACTTAATGCTGACTCAGGAAATGTATGCCTTTTGTATGACTTCAATTTTTTGCCTTTTTTTAAAATCTGTTTTCATGGTTGAGTTAAAAGGCTAAACTGGCTAGCTGATTTTCCAGATTTCTCCCTTTAAACAAACAAACAAAAATCTTAAAAGTCAGTTTTAATTCATAGCAAATTTGAATAATTTAAATAAAGCACTTTTTCTCCTCTATGTTCTTTCTCGACAGAAAAATGGAATGACTGTGTTTCTTAAACCCCCCCCCCATCATCGTGTCTTATCTTACAGCTGTGGTAATTTATTCCTGAGTACCATCAGGCAGTCTCATATCCATTGAAGCACCTGTGATGTGAGAAATGCCAAACTGTGGCACCACTAACCTGTGTGATGAGAGGCCACCAAGGGGAGGTCAATGCTGATATTGTAATTCCTTCTCGGATGTTATTACCTCAGGGTCTGATAATGTTTCACCAATGCCAAAACTAGCTTTTTGTTTATATCCTTATAAGCTGGTTTTAGCAGTTTGTCTCTAGTCAGCAAAGCCCTTAATGTATATTTAAACAGCTGTAGAATTAGATCTTGAGTGAGTAATATTTCTTATATTCTTAGGATAGCTTAAAAACCTGATCCAAACAAAACTGCAGTCAGTGCAAGATTTTCATTGATTTCAGTGGGCTTTGAATCAGACTCCAGATATTGCCAGATTGTTCCCAACTATTATTACCTAGAATCCATTGTAAAAAGAAATACAGAAGGACCCGGGGATTTATTAAATCATCACATGATAAAGCTCATTTTTCTCAGAGTACTTGCAAATATACCTGTGTCTGCCACACCATCCCTAAGATGTTGGCAGAGACCTTTCAATGCTACCTCAAAAAATATTTTTCCCTGTCTTTCTGTATTAGTGGTTTGCTCAAAAATCTCTGTTGACAAAGCACAGCAAATTCCTGACAACAGTCTTAAGGAGGCTGGCATACAAATAAAGATGTCTGAGAGAAGCCAAAAGCTATACTCTGATCTCTTGACGCATCACATGTTCTGAGAGTGGCACCTTGGCTGCAGAAATAATCCCTCTGGTGTCAACTGAGTTTTAAAATATGGGGGGGCTAGAGGGTGGGCATGTAAGGAGAGAAGTATCTAGCCCAAAGCTGGCAAAAGCCCTGCTGAAATGAAGGGATGGGGAGAAGGGAGGAGGGGGAGGAATTGTTTGCTAAATAGAAAAAGGAAAAATGACCCAACAGGCATAATTATGAAAATTTTAGATGGTCTTACAGGGAAGATGGTTTGCTGACTGCTGTCTCTTCAAATGTGGCTGAGTGTCTTGCTCTGCAGTTCTTCTGTAGCCTCCCTTCAGATTGTGTTTTTCTTTCTTTCTTTCTTTTGGGCATCTTTTTAGAACTGAGCTCAGGACTTCCCCTTCTTTATGATGAAGCTTCTCATCTGAAGAAAATAGAAACGGAGAGTGTGAAGGTAGTGGGACCATGGCCAGCCCTGCACGTCAGCATGAACAAGGTATAGCATATCCTTATATACTTTTACATATGTATGCTGGAGAGCCCCTTTGTCACTTCATATTCAAAAGCTGCTGCTTTTTCACCTCCAATTCAAATCAACATTCATCTGCAACTGGCTTGCTTTTTAATCACCTCTCACCGTCTCCGATGGGACTAGGGTTTGGTTTTTAGATTTAGCATTTCCTTCAACTTTGCCTTTTAAAATTTCAGAAGCTGCTGCAACAATGTTGTGATGTAGTTTTAGTTTAGTTGTGAAGAGTTAGTCATCTAGGCAGCCCAGAGCTGTAAAAACATAACAACACTTTAAGTGATAAAAAAAAAAAAAAGAATCTTGTTTTTCTACATGCGAGCCTGTGTTATGCCTTAAAACCCCCTCTGGCATCTGATGTTAGTGGGTGTTTTGTGAGTGAGTTTTTGCAGGGGTGGCAAACAGCCATGTCCAGCTGCTTCTACCAGAGATCAGAGGCCACCAGTTTGGTGGTCCCTTGTATTCACCCGAGGCAAAATCCACTGTGCCTGTGCTGTGGAGTGCCTTGAGCTGAGTCTGGATAGAGCCACAGAGATCTGGACCTCTGGTTTGCAACCGGGTCAGTCCTGACCTGAACCCAGTGAAGTCAACAAGAGCATTGCCACTGGCTTCAGATGAGGTGAGTCTAGGCCCCCAGTGACTATACAGACCTATTGAAAGAATTGTGGTTATTTTCAGAGTTTTCTGTCAGTTCAAGGGAGAACTCAATTAAATTACTTTACCCTGGTTTTACAGACAGCCTTTTGTTATTGATATGATTTCAATAAGCGTTAGGGAAATTAAAATCAAAGGGAAGGTGGCCAAGTGTATCAAAAATACAAGCACAAAGGGACTATATATCCATATATAGCATAATCTTTCTTTTTTTTCTGAATGAGAGAATCCAGGAGATGGAAGTCAGGCCTGAAAATCAGTGAGCCAGGTGTTTCTAATGAAAAATGAAATTCTGGAATACTTTTTTTCCAACATTTTAGTTAAATTGAGTTAATCTGTAATGCAGTGGATTTTCCATCATGAAGATTTGTTTGAAGAACCGTGTGCAGGGTGTGTCATGGGGTGGTGGTGTAATTCGGCTGTGATCATGAGGCAATGACCTATGTCATGACTTTTGGAGAGTTCTGAATGAACAGATGAAGGTGGAATATTTTAGACTTTTTCCCAAATGTATTTGGTTATTGGCTGTGAGGAGCTAACTGGTTGGTTTGGGTGAGGATAAAAAGTTAAATGATAAAGTAGGCAAACTTGAGGTGAAATGGAGAAGAAGTCATCTTTTTCCTGTGACATATCTCAAGTTCTTCTTCTAGGAAGAAGACGACTCTTATCTGGTAATAAATACAGTTCTTATAGGCAAAGCTAATTAAGCATTGACATAATTTGCCAAAGGAAAATTCTCCATCTCATGGATTCATCCAGTGAATACTCAGGTCTTGTGAGAGGAACACTGTAGTTCAGACGCAATTACTGATACTCTGTCTTAACCCCAGCTGAGAATATTCACTTAGGTGCAACATCTAAAACATGCTTTAAAGCACAACTGTTGAGCTTATTGACAGTGCAGTTTGCTGTATACAGCCGGCTGAAGTGAAGAAGTGAGAGGACTCTCTCCATGTTGACCACAGTGCACTAGTCTGACAACCAGTCTGGCCTGTGTTATGCAAAACATCTGAACAGCTGATCTCAGTGCTACCCTTATGATCTCAAAATGAGCAGATTTATGGTCTTTTTTTCTTTCTTTAAATGAAAGCTTAAAACACTTTGGCCCTGTATTCCACCATACTGTGCAACTAGTCCCAGTAGGGTCCCTGCGACTTCTGCCTGGCAAAACCTGACCTCTGATCCTCTTGTTATTCTTTCTCGTCTGAAAATCCATGGAGGAAGAACTCAGCTCTTCCTTAATTAATGGTTTTCTTTGACTTGTCCTGACAGCTCTGGAATCTTGACTACAGTCGGATTATTTATTTAAGGACTAATTAACAGAACCCAGTATCATAGCAAGTCAGTGCTTCACAATAAATGCAGCTGCACAGTAAATGCAGCCTGTGTCTGCTGTGGTGAGTCTTCCATCAGTCAGAGTGTAGTTGATGAAAAAGTCTTGCAATGAGCACCAGGAGCTGCTAAATGCTTTTGTTTCTGGCAGAAGCTCAGCAGAAGGCAATGCTAGTCATATGACCCGGCAGTCATAGAGGTTTAAGAGCTGGGCAGCAGTTCCATGAGTAGTAGTTACCATGTGCATGCAAAGGAGGCTAGTCCCTCAAAATTTATTAAAATTGCCATTTTGAGCCATCTCAGTATTGTACCTGCTCTTGAAACAGGCACCCAGTCACCACTGGAAGGCACCTCAGCAATCAAGCCCTCATGTTACAGTCTGGGGATTGTGACCAACAAATTACTCTGAAATTCTTTTGGCCCCTTGGGTTGTGATTTCATCTTCAAGCACCGTTTTCTAACCTAGATCCTAGTGAAATGTGTACACAGAGCTCGTAAAGCTAAACCACACAAACTGCAGGTCTTTGAGCAAAGCCTGGAGTCACCTCAGCAGATGGCTTCTCCGATGAAAGAGAGGGACATGCTGTAAATGTTGGACTAATCCTGCACTGAAATGCAATGGAGCATCACCCAGCACAAAGGCAACGGGGCAGGTTAGATAGGATTGAACAGCCTTAAACTGTGATAAGCATTTTTTGCTGAGAGTGTGGCCTTTGAAGGTCCTGTGTTTATGGTAACACAGGAGTAACACAGGAGTAACAAGCTACTCAGTCCAGCACCACCAGATTTTAATGAGTGGTCAGTGTGTCTAGTTTCTGGCAAAAAAATTTGAAATGTTAACAGCTCCCCTGCACCACTCCATTGATTTCTATTCTATTAAGTGCTTTTTATTTGCTAGTTTTGCATTCTCTGAAATATTATGCTTAAACAAAACCAGTGAAGCAGTTATGAAGCTGCTTAATTTGCTCTATTTCTGAAAATAAAGCAATGGTTTCCACATCTATTGCAGAGTCCCAACTTTCACTCCCTCTCTTCCTGTTGCTAATCATTATTTTTACAAGCAAAGTGCTTTGGGGCTGGAATTTGTCAGGCTTAATAATCAACTCATAGGAGAATTAACAAGAAATTGGGTAAATTAGATTCAGCAGTTAATTAATTTGATTGTTCACTACAGCAAACTTCATCTCATGGGAGCGATGAATGGATGTGTCCAACCTCTTTTTCAGAGCTGTTTGGTACAGTGGACGTGTCTCTCCACCTACTGAATGACAAAAGTTGGTTTCAACATGCATTTCATGCCCTTTGGTGCTAGTGGACTCCTTAATCTCTGGGAGAGACAAGCCGAACTATTGTAGCTATGAATGTATTTTTTAATTTTCTTTCTTGCATGCCTTTCCTTAGAAAAATATGTTCTCCCATCCCCCTTTGCTCCACATGTATATGTTTGTATATATATATAATGTATATAATATATAAAGCCAAGAATGTATTGTTAGCATTTCTGAACTCTTAAGTCTAGTAATTATTAGTCCAGATGTAATTATTACATAAAAAGAAAGAATACTAATACAGTTCAATTGTTTCTACCCCTTTTCCTGGTGTTATGCTCACCCTTCCCCTACACCCCTCACTCCTAAGCTCAGTGGTTTCATTCTGGTGGGGGCAGAGGGGGTGTTACAGAGAGTCCTTCAGCAAGAGGGATATGATGGTCATGTTCATGGTTTCTTCTTTCTCACTCTAGAATCCACTTTGAATCCTTTTTGTATGTTTGCAAACACGCTTTTACACCTTGCTCTTTCTTCATTGATCTGATCACATTACACACAAATTTACTATACATGGTGGCTTTTACATGTGTATATGTACTATGTATATACAGATACTATGTCTTTGCTCTCTTCATTGCCCCTAAAATAATTTTTGTCCAACTCGAGGTCTGCATTTCTTTATCTGATCATTGGTGAGTTGTTAATAACTGTGGGGCCTCCAATGCTGGCCCATGTCCCCTGTGTTATCACCCCACGCCTGCACTCCTTTACACCATGTACTGTGTCTCCACTTCTCAAGACCTCTGTTGTCATACCAGCTCTATGTTGCTTTGTACTACATCTTTGTGTTAGAGTCATAAATATGTCATTCTACAAAAAATAACTGACTGTGTTACTGTTTTCTAGACAAAATTATTGTTGTTACAGCTGAACCTAGTAAGACCGAGCTGCAGGCAGGTCAAGAAAGGTTCAGAGAGAGCGATTCTGATGAGCCTCAATGGCTTTGCAAACTCTCTTCAAAGGTTATGGTCTTTCACTAGCATGGCAATACCATGTCACAGGGCTACCCAGTTATACTACTGACTGCTTGCAAATGATGCCACTTGCAAAAAAAGCTAGAGAATTACCTGCCCTGTGCACAACTGCAAACCCTAAAGCTACTACAGTTCCAAAAAAACCTGTATGGTTTAAAAAAAAAACCAAAACCCCAAACCAATCCACTTTACCAATATATCTGAGACTCTTCTGTGTGATACACTGACCAGAGGGTATACCACAGGAAACATGGCTACCATGATCCAGCAAGGCTATCATGAAGCTTGGCACCAACAGAGGCAGGATCTAATAATACTGAGCAATAGCGTTTTATAAAATTAATTTGATACCAGAAACTAAAGAGGTTCGCTCCAGGGATATAAGCAAGACAAGATTTATTGGGAGTAATATCTTTCCTTAGACCAACTGATAGCTGACCTGTGGAAGATCTTGTGTATCTGAAGGCTTAGTTTTTCTGCTTGCAAACTTTGCCTCAAATGAGAACAACACATAATCATACAGGTCTTACCATGATGGTGTCTGTTTGTAATTGATGTTAGCTATCACATGGAAAAAAAATCAATAAATCCCCTGGTGGAAAAGGGATGAAAGAGTCTGTGGATTCGCATTTGCATATGTAGTTGAGTCCCAAAAAACCAAAGGGTTTGACCTTACATAGGTAATGTGCATTCAGAACCTATGTATCTGTGTTCCTTCATTAAAATTTTACCTCCCACTAGTACTGCTAACTAGCAACAAAGAATAGACCTGCATTCCTAAACAAAATATTCATTCTGTTCTTCAGACATCTCCAGCCAAATGCATGTTTTAAACATACTGTTTGGCTAAGAAGAGACTATTGATAAATTTACAGAGGCAAAGGTCATGAATCTTGCTCTTGGTACAAAGTGTGATGTGGAACAAAGCATGAACCTTTAAAAGAAGGGAAAAATGGAAATGCTAAGTACAGGAGTGGTATTGCTGTATTTCATGCAGCTATTTTTATATTCTTTATGTGTACTTAATATTCAGTTAGCTTTGCAAACCAAAGCCAGTGTCATCATTATCTAACACTATACAAACCTGCCTTCAGCTCTAGTATCAGCAAATGTAATTGAATTTAAAGTAAATGTTTGGGAGGAGAAAAGCAAACCAAAGACCTCAATTATAAAAAGAAAAAAAGGCATCTAGTTTTATGTGTGTATATATCTGAGCTTGTTCAACCCACTTCTATCAAACCCATTTAAAAGCAATTCTCCAGCGCTCTTCTCTGGAAAAATAAAGTTCTGCATCAATGGTGAAAGTGATGTGACCATATTGCTATTTGTTAGCACAAGCAGAACTGAATATGGAAAATTGGAGTGTATGGAAAATCTTAACAGTTTTTTTCCTCATTTCTAAACCTTTTAGAATGAGTTTAGATTGCAATTTTAAGCAAGAAGATTATTTCTTTCAAATGCAAGTTTGACTTTCAGACATTGACTTGAAAGGGGCATCTCATTTTTTTTTGGAATTACATAATAAGAAATTATAAAATTGGAAGTTTCATTAACATTATGCCATATCTAGTTTTCTAATTACTTCCACTTATAATGCTCTTAGTTTATAAATGAAAATAAAATTTTAATAACTGCCAACTTGGTGCAACATTTGAATCCCCAGCTGCTATCTTTATGCTTCACTCATCATGGCAAGCAATAAGGATTCTGAAACTGCAATATTTCTTTATAATACAGAAAAATAAAGTAGATTACAGCTTTAATTCTTGCAGCAGTAATGTATAGAAATTCCTAATGCAGGCAAGTTTTAGATCTTTGATTTTCTTATAAACTAGGGAAATGAACCATAGAAGGTACTGTATAGTTTTGTGTAGTGCTGAAATGTTGGGTTTTTTTTTTTTGTTTTGCATTCTTGATGACAATTATACTTTAGGAGTTAAATTGGGGGATGAATGGGCTTATATGTAAAGATTAGCGGCATTAAGGAACAACAGAAACTTACATAGATGCTTAGAAGTGCCAGTAGTCCGCAGTAAGGTGCTACTTTGTTCTGTGATTTGAGTTCACTTTTAGTCTGGATCTTCAGTGCTATTGCACATATATGTGTATTAGTCTCAGCTAACAAGCTCTGCGAGCGCAGAATTCAGTAATGATTCCGGATGTGCTGCACTGTGGCAGAAAAGTCCATCATTGCCAAGGCAGGGTGGCAAAGAAGTGTTCTCCTTTCACATATGTTCAGAAGCTAGAGGCAATCTAGGTCATGTTGAGCCCTCCTAAGCCCCATATGGGATTTGTGTGCAGTGGCATTACCACTGGGGCAGGGGGAGGAGGTGGTGGCCTTCAGCTACTGGCTCAGCACCTGGTGAACAGGACGAGGCCAAGCAGCCGATTGCAGCAATGTTTGCTCTTCATGTGTGATTAGTCACTAAAGGTGCTGCTGCTCCTACTAGGGTGTAAACCATCAAACCCATGTCTCTCTTCTCTCTAAACTAGAGAGACATGGGTTTGATGGACGGACCACTCGGTGGATAAGGAGTTGGCTGGATGGCCGCACTCAGAGAGTGGTGGTCAACGGCTCAATGTCCATGTGGAGACCGGTCACGAGTGGCATCCCTCAGGGGTCCGTGCTGGGCCCGGCCCTGTTCAACATCTTTGTCGGCGACATGGACAGTGGGATAGAGTGCACCCTCAGCAAGTTCGCTGACGACACCAAGTTGTGTGGTGCTGTCGACACGCTATAAGGGAGGGATGCCATCCAGAGGGACCTTGACAGGCTGGAGAGGTGGGCCCGTGCCAACCTCATGAAGTTCAACCAGGCCAAGTGCAAGGTCCTGCACCTGGGTCATGGCAATCCCAGGCACAAATACAGGCTGGGCGGGGAATGGATTGAGAGCAGCCCTGAGGAGAAGGACTTGGGAGTGCTGGTGGATGAGAAGCTTAACATGAGCAGGCAATGCGCCCTTGCGGCTCAGAAGGCCAACCGCATCCTGGACCACATCAAGAGAAGCGTGGCCAGCAGGTCGAGGGAGGTGATTCTCCCCCTCTACTCTGCCCTGGTGAGACTCCACCTGGAGTACTGTGTCCAGTTCTGGAGCCCCCAGCACAAGAAGGACATGGACCAGTCGGAGAAGGTCCAGAGGAGGGCCACGAAGATGATAAAAGGGCTGGAGCACCTCTCTTATGAGGACAGGCTGAGAGAGTTGGGGCTGTTCAGCCTGGAGAAGAGGAGGCTCTGGGGAGACCTGATAGCGGTCTTCCAGTACCTCAAGGGGGCCTACAAGAAAGATGGGGAGAGGCTGTTTAGTAGGGCCTGTTGTGATAGGACGAGAGGTAATGGTTTTAAAATAGAGGGGGGTAGATTTAGATTAGAAATTAGGAAAAAATTTTTTTACGATGCGAGTTATAGAACACTGGAACAGGTTGCCCAGAAAGGTGGTGGAAGCCCCATCTCTGGAAACATTCAAGGCCAGGCTGGATGAGGCTCTGAGCAACCTGATCTAGTTGGGGATGTCCCTGCTCCTTGCAGGGGGGTTGGACTAGATGACCTTTGAAAGTCCCTTCCAACCCTAACCATTCTATGATTCTATGATTCTATAAACAAAGCAATTTTTGCTTGCCTGAAGGTTGAAAGCCTTATAGTCTGACCCAAACAAGGGCTAAGGCAAAACTGAATGCCCAGGAATGGTTTCCAAGAAGGCTGCAACCCCCAGCAGCAGCAGTAGCTTTTTCTTTTCAGTCACATCAGCAAGCACCAGCATTTGGACCTCTCAAGTTATGAGAATCTCAATGAGAGACTTGCACATCAGACCCTGCACTGGGGACAGTCTCCATTACATGGAGTCATCTGATCTAATCCTCACTACAGCAGAAGGTTAAGACCTTTTGAGGGTTCCCAGCTAAAGGATAGCCCTGAGGTCTTTTATCTTGCTCTTGGTCAACATGGGCAAATTGGGAAGTGGAGGAATAACATAAGGACTGAAAAAATATCCATGTCCATCTGAACAACAGACAGACAAGACTTTGGAACTTTTCAAGTTATGAAACAAGCTTGTGTCCTAAACAAACATCTGCTGTCTTGATTTAGCTAGTAAAATACAGTTGCTTAATCTTACTTGACTGAAATGATATTTAATTAGTATCCAGTGTTAAAACAAAGGTGGGATTTTTGCATGGCCTTTAGAAATGCCACTGCTTACTGTGTTGTTCTTTCTTCTGTTAGAAATCAATACACTTAAAAGCTGACAATAACAGCAGCCCTTTTAAAGTGTGTAGTAGTGCACTGTGGCTACCAAGACTATTGGTCAAGGAAAAGTTGTACTTTCTTTACAGTTAATTTTATCCTTTTGATTATCTGCACTTCTCAGCTTCATGAGTATCCCAGAAAAGCCACATATGGCAAATGAATATTTCATGGATTTTTTTTTTTTCATATGTTTGCCAGAACTACTGTTATATTCAAGACTGAATAGATTACTACAGTTCCATAAGTTGTTCCAGCTAGATGCTGTCACTTTTCATTTAAAGTATTTTCTTTTTCCCTTAGGAGGAAAGTGGGGAGAATGAAAAGTCAAAAAATATCTTCCATTAAAACCAGCAAATGTGTCTAGGCAAATAAACGTGTAAGAATTATTAGAAATTTGCCAGAGAAAAAAAATCTCATGATGGGCAATCCTTTAACAGACAGTTGTTCAAAATCATGCCTGGCAGCTATGGCATTTTGGATGCAGAAGTCCAATTTCGCTTACACATGAGAAATACATTGCAGTCTCAATGGAGTTCTGCAGAGGTCTGGCTCTTTTCCTCCCCAGTGTTTGCAGAACGGTTTCCTCTGGCGACATAATTGCATTTGTGATTAGCTCCACTTGCAGAAAGTGTCCCCCGAATCTTGACCTTCCCTTTTGTCTGTGATTGCTTGCAGACTCAGTGAGATTGTAGCTACTGTCAGCCAGTGGGATGCCATGGGGGAGGGCAGAAGGAAGGATAAAGGAGACAGATTTTGAAGTGAAAGTACTAATCATACGGTCATTTCAGTGTCTGAAAGTGACTGATTCTGTCTTGAAATACTTTGCCAGAGGTGGACCTCAGGGATGCGCTGGCACTGATTTACTGGTGCCTTGTACCTGTTTTGGCTGAAATCTGAATGACACCATTACATATCTGTTCTGTCCAGGTGTACACAACCGGTCACTCTTTGCAGCAATGAGTGTGGAAAATGAATGCATAATCTAGGCTGTTGCTAGGTTGTGATTCAGGTCTCATTTCCAGGAGAATAGGAAAGTTTGCAATGGCTGTTATGCCATTGTCCAACTCTTCTTTAAAAATATATAAGATGTTACAGTTCGATTGCTCAAGAGTTCGTGTTTACAGTCCTGGTCTCATTCATACCCTGTTTGTTTGTACATTAGTATTACATTGCCCTTTCTTTCCTCTCTTTTTTCTTTTCTGCATGGGAAGTTTATTCATGCTGGCAGTTCTGCTGGATGTAGTTTGTTCAAGGCACAAAACCTTTAGGTTGTGTTTGAACAGGTCACTAAACGAGCTGTCCTGAGCCTTTAGATTTCTGATCCAGATCACTGCGTAGGTAAGGAGTTGACATGAAGTGGAAACAGCAGCAGCAATGTTTAAACTCCCTGAATTTTTCTTTTCTTTCTGATGAAGGAAATTTTGCTTGGCTTGCAATTACATAGAGATCCCTTCAAATCCCTCTGGTTAAATTTGCAAAGCCCCTTTACATTCTTAGCGTGGTGTAAGAAATCAAGGTTCATTATAGTTGAGCATTGTGAATCTTTTCCTCTTCTGCCTACTGTGGGATATTTTAAGACAATGTTTTGTGTCCTCAGTGTGATCACAGGTTTGGGCACCTACTCTGGAGCCTGACTGGGCTTTTTCCATGTTTCTTCACTCCACATCAGTTTCTTGCTTCTATTACTCAGGATTCTCTGAGGCTTTTCTTATATTGAAAATAGTATCAAGTCATTAAATATTTGAAAACTTTTTATTGTAAGATGTATTTATCACAGTATGAACATGGAAGTTTTATCCAGTATTGCTGAATCAAGTTGTTACAAGTGAAAATTTGGTGTTTGACCATTTTGTTAACTTACCTTTCTAATATATGTCACTGTGCTTGTCTTTTATATTAAATACAGGGTGAAGACAAGAAAGTCCCTGAAAAGACTCTTCATGCCCCTGTGTCACCTTCGTCTGTACCTGACCATATGAAATGCAACATCCTTAAAGCTCAAGTGGAAGCTGCTTTTAGAGTAGGTGCCCAGGTAATCTGTGTTTAATATTTCACCTTTCTAGTTTTGGCATATCTTATACCAGTTTTCCAAAATCACATCATTCCTGAGGAAGCACCTTATTTTATCTGAAGTATTCAGATTGACTTAGCTTTCTCTTGCTGCTCTACAGTTTCTTCAGGTAGCTCAGAGTGACTGATATGATGGAAGTAGGAAATTTGTCCTAATTGACATGATTAATACAGCTGAGAAAATAGGAGAGAAGGCCCCAGGAAATCTCCAAATCTCCATGTTTTGATTTTGTCACTGTAGCTTTTACTTACTTTGTAGCTGAGAAACAATTACCTCTGCAGTTTTCTGAGGTTACCAACCACTCAGGGAAACTGTGGTTAAGGGTGTTCTAAAGATAATATCTATGCATCCAGATGCAACCTTTATTTTAAGGGATTAACTTTAGATGTCTGAATGTGAAATGTTAGCTAGACTATTGTTTTCTTACTTGTTCATGTGCTTTTAACTAAATTATAAGTGGTTATTTTCACTACTTGGTCAGTGTTTACATCAGATACATCCTGTTTCGAAAACACCATAAGTCTGGTAATGATGTCATGCTGCTAGATGGCATTACTGTGAAAAGTTAATTTCCTAATCAGAGGTAAATCTAAGTGAAACTTAAAATATATGATTTTTTTCAAGTGTCATTTGTGGACAAATGGTAGTGCTATTGGTGCCAAAAATAAAGACAAATAGAATACTTTAGTAGAGGCAGAAAGATTGGTATGACTCTTATTCCAAATTCCTATGGTATCCTTGTGCATACTGGTCTCTTTGAATATAAATTATGTTGGTGCTTCCATAGCTTTGTTTCATTTCACAATAACATATCAGGTCAACTTGCCCTGCAAATGACTTTGTTAACAATCATCTTTGCGTATTTGTTGTTCCCTGGCAGACCTTTCATCTGAGAGCTAGATTACATCTGGTCTAGCTAGACCTAAGGAAGTATCAAAATTTGGTTATTCTGACTGCCCTAGATTTCAAGAACAGGAACCATAAATCTGACAGCATGTAGGGGAAGGAGGTTGGGTTTTTTTCTTCTAGCTCTTGCTTAAAGCAGTTCTCTCACCTTTCTGAATTCTGTGTAGAATCAACTGTTTTATGCAGCATGTTTCTTGTTTGATTGCCCTTGGGTTTGCCCTCTGTTTTTCCTGTGTGTCTTTTCTACAGGATGTCATGGTATATTTCTCACGTTTGTGTTTTCTCCTGAATGTTCTTATTGGTCATATTTGACTAGATAGTTAAAGACTGGAAGCAGTGTATGCTGCTGCATTCAGATACAGCATTAGTAAGACAAGACTGGAAATGTGCTTAACATATGCATCTCTAAATTCACCTGACCTGCCTTAATTTTTCACCCTAAGGCTTTCCAAGGGAGAACATCCTGGGCTGCTTTTTCATGCATGCCATAGCTGTATTCTTTAGCTCCTGCTATGTTGTAAATAAGTTTCAAAACAAGCTGAGAATTCCATTTTTCCTTCTTACCTGTGTTGTTTTGCACAAGGCTTTAGCAATCAGATTGGATTAAGTAGGTGTCTGTAGGCTTGACGTCAATGAGAAAAGTCTTATGATTTCAGGGGAAAGGAGGTGAAAGAAGACTGCTGCAGAATAGCATGTATTGTGGAAAAATAATGGCATACAGTTCAGTTTCAAATCCCTGAAGCTTTCAGTGCTAACGAAGTATGGCTTATAGAGTTATAGCCAGTAAATTAGGATGTCATCTTAATCTTGGAAATCCTCATTCAACTCCCTGCTTAGCCACAAAATTGCCTGTGCAACTAGAGAGGAGTTCTTCTGCACTTGGGCTCCTCTCCTGTCAAGTATGAAAGATTGCCCTTCTCAGATACATTGCAAAAATAAGTAGGCAGAGAGCAAGCGATGGTCAGCCGTTAGAGTAAGAAGCTGTGGCCACACGAGCACTGGGAAGGGCAGGCAAAAGATTCATGATGAAGTAATGAGTAGAAACACACCATCTATCACCTAGAAAACAGGAGGAGGGAAGGGGGCTACAGGAGGCCCCGATAAACCACTGTACCAGAATGCCATAAACCCATCCAGTTATCTTCTCTATTCTCTCCCCATCCAAATGACTAGCTGAATACCAGTGGCTAAGCCATTTCCAGTGGCAGTTCAGTCATCTTCTGGGAAAAGTGACCCAGAATGACATTACACTGCCGAGAGACACTTACAGCATCCTTTTGAGGGAGCAGATAAGAAATAATTTCTTCATGGAAGACAATCATTTAACTCCATGCATTCCCCAAGGGCTGTGATTCTGCCCCTCTTTGACTCCATCTGACATATCCTGCTGCCCAGTACATCTGGAGGACTAACTGCATTATCCTCTGCCCAATTCTATCTTTTGACTCCAGTTCTATATTAAATCCCTGAGAAGTCCTGCCTTCTGCCCTTATTCTTAAAGCTCTAATTTCTCATCTCTTGTTTTCTGTACTGTCATACTTCAACTTACAAGGCAGTCAGGGCAAGAAGTATATCTAGATTCTATAAGGTACAACCAATATTCCTCGAGCTGTAAAGCAAGACAGACTGATTTTCCTCATGTACATTATAGACCTTCCTTTATTTCGTGGTATCACAAGAAAGATGAGGATTTAGTCCTCTCTGCTTTGTAAAAGGAAGAAGAAAGAACCAAATGTCTTAGGCACACACTATTTGAAATGAAATGTTCATTTAAAGGCCCCAAATATCTGTGGTCTAACTTAATGAAACTTCATGGGGCAACTTCATTATACAGTTAGGTGTAAAAGCATGAGAAAAATATTGGTGCACTGTAGGATCAGATCCAAAATTATCAAACTGTTGCTTGAAATATTTGTAACAGCTCTCTCTTTAAGCAGTAGGAATATTTTCAATACCATATGCTACTAACATCAGGATGTGACAAGTTTATGAAGGCACCTCCTGCCTGTAGTACAAGAAGAAGCTGTTCCTTGTTAATTCTGAGAACGGAGTGAATGTTTGCAAGTGGAAAATATAAACTGGGACAGGAAATTTTCTGTAGTTTTCTTTCTTTATGGCAGCTAGACATCAACACGAGGGAGAAACCTAGAAATGAATTATTCCAATGCTTATGATTTAAAAAATAAAAAACAGGGGAAATTAGGCAATAGATTTGAAAATATATTCTGGAAGATGGTCTCTGCACTGCTTCATTTCAGAATTATGCTGAAGAGCTGTTTATCACATTCCTAGGGGGCAATGCACCATCTCCCATGGCTATAGCCCTGACTTACAGACCAAAAATTTGTAAGTTTATGGTGCCGATCACTGAACCCTGCGTGTGGTTTAGAGTTATAGAGCAGCAGGAAACTAATACGAGTGAGTTTGTTTATTTGGTGAAGATGGAAGTATTTATGTGCCATTCTGCTAGCTGGAGAATCAAACTGCAGTGTGCACGGGGATGCTGGAAGCTGAACCTGGGAGTGCAGTGCCGCAGACAGCACAGGTGAGAAACGTGAGGAACCCACGCAGGGCTGTGGGAACCTGGGGTTTGCACAGGGCATGCCATACAGTATCTGTAGGTCTAGAGCAAACCAGTAGTGTTTCACAACACACCTTTCAAACTGTGCCACAGGTGTCTGCCACCTTCTAGCTGACAGACTGCATATCACAGTTCCCACATAATTAAGCTCCAGGGGAGCACTAAATACTGTGAAGCAACTGACATATTTTCTTCCTTTTTCTGCATTTATTCCAGACTCTTCATTTGAGAGGGAGTGGGTATAAAGCAGCAGTGAGGAGCTGCCAGAATACAAAAGACCAGCTCTCCCTGGCGTTTAAAACCTCCTTGCAGCTTGCATGAGTCAGTGCTGATATGCTGTGATTGATCAGACGACTTGTTAGTATCACAAAGAGTCCCTTTTGCCAAACCGTTCATGGCCCAGCTGATGGGGGAAAGATAGTAGCAGGTTTCAGTTGCTATTTATATACACTTTGGCTTCAGGCAAATCCTAATTATCCTTAGAATTAAGCACAGGCTACTGAGAAAACATACAGCTATCTCAGCAGGGCTTTTTCTTTTGGCAGGTAGTGTGTGTTGTGTTCTAATAGTTTTTTTTCTACAAGCAGTGTTTGTATTCTTCACCTGTTACCCAAGCTTTCCTAAATCTTTGGGTTGATGTAAGTCTAGCAGGTTAGCTCAAGGAAGGAACTGAGATCCTGTTTCTCATGGATATCTACTCATATCTACTGCAGCTGATTTTTGCATTATTCCATCTCTTTCTCTCTGCTGATAAGGGAAGGCCAAGCCCATTTTTAAGGTACACTTTTGCAAGGTAGTTTATGGAAGAAAAACAGAGGTGACATTACCACCCAACTGTTCCTCACTGAGCATTATGAGTTGTTCATTAAGAAGAAAGTGGTGGGAAAAGGTCGTTTGAAAATGCGGAGTTATTTAAAGAGCTTACAAAATCCTGTTCGCTTCTGCTTTATCAGCCCCACGGGAAACTCTTGGCTGACACGGGGTATCTTCGATCAGCCAAGTCTGGGTTCCTGAGCAATTGATTCCCCTGCCTTGATTCTCAGTAGACAAAGGGACATTTACGCTGAACAAAGGGACGTTCAGTCCTCTAGCCCCTTTCGCACACTAACCTTCTTCACAAGCTTATACACATGCAAATTTTTAGGCCAGAGTCGATAGCCATCTCTCTGTTTTCCCTCATCCTAGAAACAGGTACAGACCAAGGATCATGTCATTTTGCTTTAAGTATTGCAAGTATGTGATTACGTGCTGGTTGCTTGTGCTGTCTAGACTTGACTGGAGGAAAGGACTGGACTGTAGTACAGGAAATGTCTTGGGACACACACAGGTACAGGTGTCATCGTGCAGCCTGTGCTCTCTACATAGATGCAAGCCATGGCTGCAAATGTAAATAAGACTGGGATTTATGCATTATTTATGGTAGAATGGGTGCATAAGTGAGGTGACTCACAGTGCTAGTCTTTCTTAGCTACATTTTTAATGATTCTTCACCTTTTTCATTGTGCTGTCTCCTTTAAGGAAAGATTCAAGTGTAAGGACTTGTCAACTTCAACATCTGTGAGCTTTTGCCATGTATTTCTAGAAAAAATTCACTGTCTTTATGTGAGCTGGTCTTTGGAGCTTTATTCACTTAAGGGGATCGAGATTCAAACCCTAATCATGTCATGAATGAAAACAGTAGGTGAGGGAAAGACACTTCAGGATTTGTAATCTTATGTGATCTTTTTATAATAGGACTTAAACAAATCCTTCTGGATCCCCAGAGGAGTTCTTAGTTTTCACTAGATGTTGACTTAATACCTTGAAAGGATCAGCTTTTCCAATATTTTAACCTCTTTCCATCATGAATTAGATGCTGTTTGCTTCCCTCTTCTCCTTTCCTCCCTCCCTCCACCCATCCTTATTCACAGCACAGAGCTACTGCACAATTTGACAGTCTTCGCACAGAGATCAGAACTGGAATTACGTGAGTATAACAGGTCGCAGCTGAGGTGTGCAGACTGTGGGGGAAGCTTGCACAGCTCCTTATGTACATGATGCTTTGCTAAAGCTGTTGCTGTTAGTCACCCACTTGGATGAGCAATAAATTCACCGGCAAATTTCAGGCTAAGTAAAAAGAAGCAACTGCACTGGGACTCTCAACTCGAGCAGCAGTGAGCACGACATCGCGTCAGTTATAATTGCTCATAACAATGGAATTTAAAAATGGCTCTGTTTCAAATCCTTTGTGTTCAGTCGCTACGGGCAAACAGGTTTGCTCAACTTTAACAGCAAGGCTACAGGAAATGAAGGGTGTCAGGACAGAAAAATACAAAATTTTGAACGTATGTGGGCCAGGATGAGCAATATATGGTACATGGCAGCTCATTAGAAGTGTGTCAGCAACGATACCTCAGAGTCAGGGAAGGAGCTTAGGAAATGATGTGGCAGCCTTGCTGAGGTACAGAAGGGGCGAGAGGATTTATATAAACAGAAGGTGGGGAAAGGGAAATCTTTGATTTATTCCCTGGCATGTCAATAAGTACTAGTACATGATGAGACAAGTACTGTTAACTGTGGTGATGTGTAGGAGCCCTGCCATAGACCGGCAGACAGATGGTGCCAGGCCTTGTTTGGAGGGAGAAAAATAGAGTAGCCTGTTCCCAAAAGGCCTAACTGTGATACTTTTCTGCCTGAAAGGATATGTTTGATATATTAAATCATCAAGGTAGGTTTACCTTGGCAAGATATTCTTCCAAATGATGCGTTGCTTAGCCTGCATTATCTAACGAGATCAGCCAACAATCAACGTAGCTGACAAATGACAAAAATATTTATGAACAGCTGGAAAAAATGCCAGGCTTCAGGCCTCCTTAGCCTCATTACAGAACCAGAAAGAGACAAGATAGAGAAGTATTTCTAGGCCACTGCAGTGAGCCATTGCTTCCTTACCTTTGAAGATTTCCAAACATGTGAAAGCTGTGTTGCTCCCGCTTCCTTTCTGTAACTAGGAGCTTTGTGAAATTGCTAAATAAGAGACATCACATGTTTCATATGCGCCTTCCAGACCCTTATCTTTCTCAGATGACAACCTGTCATCCCCCCTTGGCTGCAGTGAGCAGATTCTTCATACAGTCTTTTTTGCTGACTCAAGATATTCCTATTGTGGATAAGATGGGGTGAGACCCACAGCGACACCTCTTTTAGTGGAGGAGAGTTACAGAGAGCACTAGCTCCCCAAGGTGCTTGCTTCAGATTTGAAGAACACAGCCTGCCTTGCCCAGTCCCCCCGCTGGAGGCTCACCAGCCCACAGTCCCAGCCAGAATTAGTCATCTGTGCAGAAGCACAGAAGGCTGCAGCCAAAGTTGTGTCTTTCCTGTGTTCTCCCACTTGTACGTGCCCAGTGCAACCAGTTCCCATTTCAAGTTCCTGTTCCCCATCCTCCTGAATCTAACTCTTCCTTCAGAAGAAAATAGAAGGAGCTGCTGTTCACTAGGCAAATCCAGCCACTGGAGCTTATGAATTCATACATGGAGTTGCTCCCACAGGCCAGAGAGCATTCCCACTCCTGCTGGAAAGCTCAGCAGAGTCTGATGTGGCATCCTTGGTACATCAGTTCCTTTCTGTAAGACTCCAAAGGGACTGGCTACCAGGACAGCAGTAGTGGGCAAAATTTGGTATTACTTAGATGCTTTCCTCCTGCTTTTATCTTTTGGTGAAACTAGGATTTCTTTGCAATCATCTATGAAGAGAGCCTGTACAGTGGCATTCCTGTCTAGGCATATTTCTTGTCTCTAGTATGATAAAGTAATGCTTTACCTTTGTTTCTAACACTATGTAGAAAGTTAATGGCATATGAAATTGGAACATTAATATTTTTTTTCTTTTACTATGGGCCCAGTGCAGATAAGAAAAGAGAATGGCATTGTGTGGATGGATTATATGAATAGACCTTTAATTTTGTTTGTTTTGTAGTCTGGTAGCCAGAAAAGACAACTTGTTTCTCTCTGGGTAATTAAATGAATCTGCTTCTGTATAAATGAAGTTTCCAGGTCTGCTATGCCCTGAAACCACTCCCTCTCAGAGCAGCAGCCTCTGGATGAGGGGAGAATCTGCCTTAGTTAAGGAGGTCTGAGCAGCTCCATGCTGCTGCCTCTGTCTTTCTTACACAGCTCAGTGCTTGAGCTTTCTGTGGGTGACAGAGCCTCTGCCCGGCTCTCCATATACATTTCCCCACCAGACACCTCCTGCTTGCTTTGGCTAAGCTCCCTTGCTCTGCTGATGAAGGGCATCCTGCTGTGGAAACCCAAATCCTGGCTTCTCAATTTCTGTACGTGCTCCCTCTCTCCCTTCAGTTTAGAGTGGGATTACTTGCTCACTGGTCTGCAGTACTTACCTGTGGGTACAGGAGTCTGTTCTTTAAAGCATGAGTAATAATGGAGAAAATTAATACCAAGATAAGTTCCTCAGGAGGCTAATCATACCAGTTAGGAATACACCACTTCTTGAGATGCAGGCTTAGCATTCCAATGCAGAGAAGGCAAAAGAGAGTGGTAATGTAGTCACAGAGCTGAGAAGAAACCAAGTGTCAGCTATTAGGGGCTAATACAGTGAAGCCCTTTCAACTGGCTAATGATATCCGTGGCTTACAGTGTTTAAGTAGGTGGAATTTTAATAATTTCATTCCTGGTCACAGCCCCTGCATTGCATCCTTGATCTCCATATTCTATTTTCTATTGTTATGTTCAAGTGTGTCTCAAAATGCAGCTCAATTAATATGGTGAAATTGGAATAAAGTAGAATTTATGGTTTTAAAAAGTAGCCAATTTGACATATAATAAGCAGCTAGCTTGTCAGGCTTAACAATAAAATGTTGTTAAGACGTCAGCGTGGAAGAAGAGACTGTGTATTAAGTTTCTGACAGCTGGATTCATGTTTACAGCTTTCAGAAACCAAACAGCTTTATAAAAAGCATTACAATTTCTGTAGAACAAAGAAATATTACTTCAGTGTTCATCTGTGCCAACAAAGAATGATTTTCAATGCTTTCTCTCAGTTCCTTAAAAAAAATTTTTCCTTTCAAGAAAGCATTAGATTTTGAACAAACATTATGCTAGACAGAGCTACTAGAAGACCAGTAAAAAAAAAAGTTTTCTAGAGCTGAGCTAAATTTTTTAAAGTTATGAGTTTATTAAAATTTTAAAATTGCCCTCTTAGCCCTGAAATTATCTGTGGTGTGATGCTAGTCCACTGAAAACCTTTAGCTGCAAAACATTTGGTAACTGAGTTACAATGGTGGTGATGGTGTGATTATGTCCCATTTTTATCTGATTGCTTAATGTTTAGAGCATTTGCCCAGGACTAAGGAAACCTCTGGCTGAGGGAAATTAAACCCAAATACATAAGAGAGCTATGTTGGGGTGGAGCTTCTCCAGTACTACTGTTAATCTTCTTCTCCTCTGGGTAAACCAGCTGTGAACTTCCTCTATGTAACCTGCCCCCCTAGGAGACTGACAAACCTGCTGATGTGGTTCAGAGGGTCCCTCTCTGCTGTCGATGGTTTTGGTATCAATATACAAGTTGCAGCAACTCTTAACAGGAAGGGTTACGAGGGACTTAGCTCAAAATGCTCCCTAACCCATCACCTCAGCTACTTGCCTGGGCTGGAGTAGGCCCAGGACAGAGTTCACATTCTGCCAGGCTCTCAGTGGTTCCAGTTTAATTGCCCATACAGTTAATTATGTGTACAAGCTGGAACAGTCTCTTCCCACCAGGGCTGATGTTCTGGTAAATAATGACCTGGGAAGTGGCAGTGGGCATTTTATTCTCTCTGTCAGAATGGGGAAATTAATCTAAAACTATTACAACTTGGGCAATTTCCCCAAACACTGAGCATCCCTACTCAACTTTCATTTTTTAATTTTTCTTATGAGTGCCCTCAAATGGAATATGTCAATTTGTGTTGAATGGAAGCCCTCACATCAAATTTACAATATTTTTACATGCCTGTGAAATCCTTTGATTTGGATTTGAAGGATTTGAAGGAACCTGTCTCATCCCTTTTGAAGAGAATGAGACTGACACATTTAATTCAATTTAAACTGGACCGATGGCCTCAAGCTATTATGGTTCAGATATTGAACACTGAAAAATCAGTCTGTCACAGGCCCGTATCAGTTCCCTTCTATCCATTTAGCAGAAGGGAAATGTCAGAGCACGCCAAGTCCATTGCTGATTTGGAGATACTCTTGTGCCTTCAGCCAGTAGTTTCCGTAGAGAGATGCGGTGTTGCGCCAACACTGGCATTTACACATGGATGCAGTCCATTTACACATGGACTGCATCTCAGTTGAAGAGTGTAATCTACCAACACCTGCCCGAATTGGGCGTTTCCTCAGTAATCAAGCAATTTTCATGTAAGTCATTTTGCAGTATCAGTATTTTCAACTCTATAGACAAACAGTATGTGAGAAACAGGACTCTGTAATTTAGCAGAGAGCAGCAGTGGGTGAGATTTTCTGTGAACTGCGTGAACAGTGTGATTATATGTAGGGGATCCCATTTTTCAAATAAATTTTCAAAGACTGAATGAAAAATTGTCACCATTGTTTTGATTGAGCTACATAAATATTGATTCTACTCCAGTTAAAAGAACAATTTAACTAAAATATGTTTGCCAGAGTTGTTTTTTATTCTTTCTCCTCAAATGCTTTCTGGAGGAACCATAAATATTAGTGTTTCTTTCTTCTCCTTTGACCCTATCCAGTCTCTTTCTAACACTGTTGCTCTGCACATCGTACATTATAGCTCATCACAGTGAATCTAAACTGTAGGAGATGAAAAATAATTACTGTGCCTTATTAAATCTGGGCAGAGTAGACACTCTGAATATGACAGTTTTCTGGAGTGCTTACAGGAATATTTTTTTAATAAACAGATGTATTTTCATAAGTGTACGGATGTTGTACTAAACTTTGGCTCCTTCTTTTAACAGGCTGTGAAAGAAGAGACCTCTTTTGTAAATCCCAGTAAGGCCTCCAGCCTGCAGGACCCTAATGTAAGGTCTGTTGCTTCTTGTCCGTAGGGAAAACATCAAATAAATGCATGACATAGTGAGGCATTTTCCAAACGTTATCTCAAACAGGTGTTTGCTCATCTCTAAGTTGCTGTGTAAAGTTGACCAAGCAATGACCCGAGGAGAAGGTGTCTGTCAGAAGTTTGCTTATTTTATACACATATATCAGATACAGTTGAAGAATTAGTAAAAGCTTAGCTTTAAAAATCAGACCAAGTGTATATACGTAAACAATTGATAAAAGCTCAAGGTAAAAAATCAGGTCTAGTGGCAAACTTAGAAAAGCTTATACAAAAAATAAGTCAGTTTTCATAACTTTTGTATCAGAAGTGTGCTAGGTGTCCAAACTGGAATATCCTTGTGTTTTTCTGATTTGTGCAAGTTTTTTGGGTTTGGTTTTTGGTTTTGTTTTTTTTTTGTTTGTTTTGTTTTGTTTTGTTTTGTTTTTCCAGAAGAAAAAGCATTTGGTATACAGGCCTTCAGAAAAATGGCTCATATGCAGGCAATACTGACTACTTTGGATTGTACTTTTATTCTGTTGATAGTGAATAGTAGTATACCTTTTTTGGGGTGGCCATTTTGAAGAGGCATATCAATTGCAAATGTTGTTTGAATGGCAGTATGCTGTCTTTCAGTGGATGATTAGAGAGGAGGACAACATGGACATCTTCAGCGTCCAAATCTGAGAGAAGAGTTAGATGAAAAAAAAATATGGATTTAAAGCATGGCAATCACACTGCCTGTTAATCAGCTAATTATGCTAGTGTATATGCTATATATATATATGTCTATGCATATGTAATATACATATCTACTAAAGCACTAGTCATCTCACGATTTTATTTCATAACTTTCTGGTGGTGACTTGCAACTGACAGCAGACATTTAAGCATCTTATAGAAAAGGCTGGATGAGAGGGTAATGAATTATGTTTGACAAATTAAGTCATTCTGAACTCAAAAAGACTTATAGTTGTGAAAATATGTTAACCCTTTTTTTTTTCAAAAGTGTCTCTTTCCTATAAGTTGATAAATCAGCAATAGTCTTCAAAAAACATCATTGAATTAAAAAAGTTGCTTTCTGATCAGACTGGACTAGCAGAGCTCCTACGTTTGCTTAGTGAAAGCAGCTGCCTAGAGAAGAACACTGAGGATGGTTAGTGGTGCTGAAGCGGGAGGAGACATGAGAGGTGATGCTATTGCTTTCCCTAGCAGTTCCTGGCTTGCTTGCAGTACAGCTATGATTCCCAGTTCCCCTCATGTCTCTTATATTGGAATACCCTGCAGAGCTGTAACATCTAGCCTGGCAGGCTGTGATTTTCCCACTTGTTTGTCCAAGAGTCTGCAAAGTCTACTTAATATTTATAATCACCCACTTTTCTCCTGTGCCATTACCCCTTTTAGACCTCTACAAATTCATCACATATGTTAGCAGTGACCTATTTCTTTGTTTAATAGAAATGGGTTTCATGTATTGTCTTAGCCACAACACCCTTTGTTGGGTTGCTGTCACTTCCAGAAGCAGTTCGGGAGAACCTGGTTTGTAAATCTTTGTGTGATTTGGAATGTGGCTAAAGATCTGTTTTCCTTACTTGCCTTTGCTGAACTTATGCATAACATCTGTAGAAAAGCCATTCTATCTCACATTTTCTAATAGATTCTCGCCTTCTTCATCATGCTGAGCTGTAAATGAACTGTGTGCTTTGTGAAGTACTATGCAGCATGGATAAGGATGGCAACCTGGCTGCAAAGCTAATTTTACTGTTTTCTTTTGCACACATCCAAACTTATAAACCCATAAAAGCCACTTCGGAGTTCTCAATATGCAGCAGTCTGGTGTATATTTGTCTAATATTTATTTTTATCTGATTTATGTCAAGCATTGTTTCCTCTACAGTCAGTTGTGCTAAATGAAATGATATTGTTTTATTGCTTTATGTCTGTGTCCTGGAGATGCAAATACACAAGTAATCAATGCTCAGGGATAGACCAATTTTAACAGCCTGCATTCAAAACTCAGAGAATAATGCAAAATAAATTCAGTGTCTAACCAATTCTCTTTCTCCTTCAAGTGGCTTCCCTTTCTGCAGAGACATATGCACCCTTGCAGACAGCCAGTGTGTGACCTATTTGCCAATATCATCCTCTATAACCTCTATTTTGTGGACTTGGATGGACATAAATGAGCCTTTGCTCTGCTAGGAATTGCAGCTGAGTAGAGCCAAGGGTTCGTTCATACTGGTCAGACAAGTCACCTGGGAGTTTTTGTCTTTAGTTGAGAAATACACACGTGTCCTTTCAGAAAAAGCCCTCCCTGTGGAATATAATTTTTATTCCTGCAAGCAACTGTGCAGACATTCCTGTAGACAACACCTGCGTGAATGTTTGAGGAATGTCGGTTTCCTGAAATATCGTGCCAGTTGAAACCAGCATCTGTCACAGCTATTTAACAATACTCCACTCTTTTAATGTAGGGGATTTATGGCAGGGAGAGTGACTTCATGTATTTGATTCCTGATGACTGTACAATGCACTAGCAAAATGCTCTGTTTTTCCCAAACCCAAGACATTGGAAAATTTGTTCAGGCTAGCTAGTAAGCAAACATATGCAGTTTTGATCATTAACTGAAGCATGAATTGTTCATACAGATAGGAAAATAGAAGGTGAGGAAGGAGGGCAGTAGTGCTTGTTTGATTAAAGAACAGTGCTCTCTTTGCTACTATTTTGTCTGCTCATCCATTGCCACTCTGAAGATCCCACTTCTAATGAATTAACTGCTTGGATACAGCCTGTAATCCCCCTGAGCAATTATTTTAGCATCTGCCACAGCAGACTTAATTTGGCTAACAATTGCTATAGCTCTTTGTAGAATTAGTTCTGGTTCAACTAGTAATTACTCATATGTATGTGTGGTATAGCCACTTTTGCTACAAGCAGCTCTCCAGTCATTTCATTGGGCATGGCCTCGGAATAATGTTGCGCTTATGCAAAGTCATCACGTACCAGTCAGTTTGTTCACCTGTTTTCTGTCTCTGTTGGCAAACTGTGGATCCTTCTATATCTAAGTCATTTGAAATGTGAGGGAGAAACCCACAGCTGAAGAGGAAATTGCACTATTTTGTCAGCTTTCAGGAGGGGAAAGCTTGTGAAATTTGCACTGTCATTTGGTGCACAGGCTGGAAGAGCACATTTATCTCCTCATCTTCCTGCTAATAGCTAACCTGTACATGTCAGACTGAGCTGCAGGAAGATGTGGGAACACGAAAGAGTACAGTCTTCTCTCCTCCCTGTTTTTGGAGAGCAGTGCTGTGTCTCTCTATAGCTTTCTCTCCTCTGGGTAGGATTTTTTTTTTTCTCCCAGACTATTTCAAGTGCTAGTTCCCACATTCAGTGAGGAAAAGGCTGGTGGCTCTGTAACCCACTACATGCTGCGGTGTCCTAGCTTACACTCTCCTTATTCCGCAGTTAAGACTGATATAGTGCACTCTGAATTGGGACACAGCCGTACATTCCCCTTGCTGACCCTGCTGCTTTACTGATAACCCCTGGCAGAGCGGCAGATCTGGACAGTGGTGGTAGGGGAAGTTGTACGGTTGCCTCATCTGGATCCATCCAGCCTGCACGACAGAGCTGTTCAGCTGTCAGCTGAACAAAATCAAATGAGAACACCCAACAGGAGGGGAATTTCAAAAGTGGGTTAAATGGGAGAGCCACAAGTTATCTTAATAAGACACAGGAGTCCTACCAAGAAGAGTTTGATGTGTCTTTATTACAGCTCAGTTGTAAGAGACTTGAAAGCACATACATTTTCAGCAACGTCCAAGTAATACATACAGAGAAGTACAGCCCAGCTATATAGCTAGAGCATAAGCATTTTGGACCAGGCAGAACATAACATTGGTTTATGGAAGAAGAAATACGTGGAAAATTGTGTTATTTATGTTTTTGCTTTATTTTGTTTGTTTTTTTTTTTATACTGCCTGTATTGAATCAAGAAGAGATACAGTTAGTTTGCAGTTACCACCTTGCATAGTGAGACATGCTCTGTTAAGATATGTAGTAAAAATATGTTTGTGTGAACATTAGTCTAGTTTGGAATTTACAATCCCAGTCCTTTTGCAATGGTTTTTAACAGTACTTCTTTTGGGATGTGGGGCTCAAGTCTGCAAGGGAGGTAGTGACCATGTCAGTCCCTTTTATAACCAACAAGAGGAATTCATCTTCCACTAGAGCTAGAAAAGGCTTTCTAACAGAACATTTTCTTCTTTAGTGTTGTAAGAGGAGGAACTGTTATGGTGCCAAATGGGCAAGAAGGGATTATGAGGAAGTAACAGGGATATTTCCCTGTCTGTTGGAAACTTCCTTGCCACCCAGGTATCAAACTCAGTGTCCAGATGGAAGTGTTGGTGGATAAGTGTTCAGGGAGAATTCACTGATTAGATATCTAATTTAATTCAAGATTCAGATTACTGCATGTTCTTATGTGTAGTTTTGGTAATACTTTCATAACCTGCCTCCAACTGGTATTTTTTTATTTGATTCTTTTAGCCTTGAGAGATCAGGGTCCAGACTGTCTGCTAGCACATTTGTATAATGAAGGAAGTAGAAATTATTGTAGAAAATAAAAAAAAAAAAAGAAAATGTAGTCACCCGGTTTGTTATTACCTCTGGTCACACTGTCCTCTTGATCAGAGTTCCTGCCTGTCTAGTGATCAGGGATGCAGTGGTTTCCCTCCTGCAGCATACCAAGCGAATGTGAGTCACATAGTCACCTCTTCACCTTTTTATAAACCTCACCCATTTCTTAGTAAAAGGATGGGCTGCTAGAAAGATAACCTCTTGAACTTTCCTTCCAGAAATTTTCCACCTAATTGCCAGACTGCTTCATTTGTTAAATGTAACAAATATGGCTAACCACAGAACCCCATCAAGACAGTTCCTCCCATTATTCCTCTCCTTATTCATAGCTTTGCCAGACAGAAGCATCATCTGTACATCTTCCACAATGCCTACACACAAACCTTTCCTGAAAACTCTTTGAAGTATCTGTTTTCTCTCTGGCTATGACCACCTGGGTAAGCCTATAGTGTGTCTATGTGTGTGCATGTGCACACAGATTCTCACACACAGAATTTGGCTATATTTAATACAAAGGTCTACATAATTCTTATTTTATTCTCTTCTTCAAATATGGCTGAATGTAATCCCTGGTGTAACTCTGCTACACCAGCTTCAGGAATTCCAGTTAGTGAAGAATTAGACCACATTGGTACAGATATGAGGAACTGCTGGTTGTTCTCAGGCATAGCCTGTTTACCAAGCAAAAGTTTCATCTTGGGACAAGTCAGACAGTAGAAATGTTAGCGAGAAAGCCTAAAGTTAAAGAAGGTTTGGTAAGCAACGGCAATAAAATTTGTAAGACAGGAATTATCTGGCATTTATTGGATTTGCTGATAATGTACTTTTTTTCTTCATGGTCACTTGGAGCCCAGGAAAGTTTAGACATGATACATATATGATTAGGGTGATCTGGCTGAAGGTCTTCAAGAGCTGGTACATGTAAATACTAACACCTTCTTCATCATTGGCTAAATGTTAGTCTTCATTCTGTGAGTAGCTGTTTACTGTTACACACACAAGACTATCCAGATGTTTAAAAAGTTAGATACACTCTTTTGAGGTTATGTTTTGAAAAATTGAAATAGTAATCGACATTGTTTCTGAGACATTTTAGTTATTTACTGTAGAATTATGGAACTGTTGATTGGAAGAGTCTGGAGGTCATCTAGTACAGCCTGCTGCAGTTCTGAGGCAGGTGCCCAAGTGTCAGTGTAGAGCCCTTTTCTGCTGAAGCCCTCAAGTTGGCTGGTCAGTTATTCCTGTTCTTGTCACTGTTGCCACTTGCTCTTGTGCACCATGTGATACATTTATGGACTGCAATATTTATTTTTCTTTATAACATGCTTTTGTATTGCTGCCAGCTTTGGCATGCTTTACATCCTGCGTGGTTCAGGATTTGTCTGCAGATTTCTTTCTGCTTAGACCAAGTGCTGCATCTCCCTTTGTTGATCCTTGTTATCCAAATTATCTCATCTTTCATAGGATTGCAAATAGAAATATTCTTCTTATGTGGGAGTAGGTATAAGCACCAGCTGGTGTTTTGTGCATTCATTTATTCTAATTTTCTTTGTAAATCTTCCCATCCAAAACCAAATTATGCTATTACATTAAGACTAATTACATTAGGAGCTGCCCAACACGTAATGTAAAATTAAGTGTTATCTCACAGCGCCTGATAATGCTGCACACCAGAAAAGAAGGGTGGAAAATATTAAGTCATATCAAGTTATACAGGGTACAGATGAATCAGGAGAAGTAATCACAGGCACTCTTCTGAATGCCCACTGCAGGGTGATCTTTGCTCATACAAATTGTCAGAATGAGATTCCCCTGCTGTGGCTCATGCATCTGATGTACACTAGGCTTTGAGTTTGACTGCTTTTCAATTAATGGGAATATGTCCTGCACCTTTTATGACCGAAGTGATGACACTACTTACATATAACTTTCATGTGTCACCAAGTGAGGAGTGTCACTCAATGTAATGTCTGCATTATTGTGCTTTTCCCTTTCTTTTCTCACCTGCACAGACTATATTAATATTTGAATTATTATCTCTTGGTATCTGAACTAACAACCTGCTGAAGTACCTGGTACAGTGTGAATCTCAACCATTTTTTTCAGAGAACTTTGGGTCTCTGCAGATGCTTTCAGGATATAATCGTATGAGCGAGGTGCAAAGTGTACAGTTATTTGCCTCATCTGTACACATTTTGGATCTGAAACTAACACCTCAGTATCCATCTTGTCAGGGTAGCTTTACAACAGCATATAGGCACGTGCACGGGGAATTTGTTCTAGCTTATCCAACAACATGTACTCTGTGCATTGACATTTTCTAGCACTAACATTGACCTAGGACGCTTCAGAACCATAACTCAAGACAACATTTTTTAAGAAAAGAAAACAACTTTCATTTTTTGCAAGGAAAGCTAGGGTTGTGAAGTGGTGGTAGTGTTCTCAGAGAGGTGGAATTTATTGTACAGCTGTTTAACAGCTGCTCAAGGTTTCAAGGCACATGAATTGATTTTTATTTAGAAATTCCAATTGATAGAGATGACTGTGGCCCACAAAGCTCTCTTGGACACTGTATCTTACAGCAGTTCTTACAAAGACTGCAAACTGACACCAGATCTTCAAGTCTGGGGCCTTATCCATGGACAATTTCTAGGTAGGTAGTTTCTAAGCATCACAGAGCTGAATTTTTGGACCAGGCATCCAGTAGGATGCCATCTGTAGTAGGAGATGTCCACATTGACATTTGGGCTAAGAATAGGCATGTCACCACATTATGGACAGCTTGTTTCCTCAAGTCAAAGACTTTGGTTCCCTAGAAAAATAGACATATATAAAAGAACTTCTAGGCAGGACAGAATTGAAGCTGATCAAAAATTATGTGTTTGGTTTTACCTGAGATGAACTTTGGTGATTTCAAGCAGATTGTGTTTTCTTAGAATCAGAACGGACTTAACTCTATGATGCAAAGTCTGAAATATAACACTTAAATATCTCCTTTTACATGTATTTTGAAATATTATAGGAAAAATAAAAACATTGTCTAATTGACTAGTTGACTTCTTCCTAATAAATATTAATTGCTTTTAAAAAGCTGCTTTTTCCTTCAGTCTTCATCCTCAAAAATAAAAATCATTCGTTCTCCAACAGAAAAATTTCAGCCTGCATTTTCAAAACCAAACTGAATAGCTAAATACACATCAGCCTGGCCTCAATCCAGTGGACAGGTTAATAGGTCTGCTACTACGACTTTTTCCAGAAACCTCACCCAGTAGTTTCTGCACCAAAGTCCTAACTTCAGGCTGAACTCTTGAATAGCCTTTGCATGCCAGTCTGCATTAAAGATTGCAGATAGGGCACCTAGGTATGTTTTTTTACTTCATTCTGGGTATTACAGAACTCTTTGACCTGTTGCCTGAAGTCAGATGCTGATGAATTGTTTGCAATTGTGTTATTAATCTCCGAACCAGAGAAAGGAGCAGTACTCAGACCTTTCAGATGAGGTCAGCCGATGAAATACCCAACTCGAGTTGTATTTCTTTGGCTGTGTCCCTTGAACTGCACCTAGGCTCTTTGGAAACCACAGTGTTTATAATGGCTGTCCTGGTTGCTCTGTGGAAAGGTAGTATTTGTAGCTCAGTTTGACCTTAGATAGTGGGCTTTGACCTGCAACATTACTCTGAGCTGGGGGAAGAGAACAGTTTCTGTATCTATCTGTTGGACCGCAGGAGCATCACATTTTTGTCTAGACAGCAGATACATTTTCATTACAAGGACAAGTGAGGAGAGGGAATTTTTTTTTTTTAAAAAGGAACAGAACTCAATTCAGAAGGTTAAGGAAAGCCCGTAAGCTGTTTTGAGGTCAGGCTGCTGCTCTGTAGCAAGGAGCTTTGTTGTACATCTGCAATCTATATACAATCTCAGTTTAAAAAAAAAAAAAATAAAATAAAAGGAAAAGTCTTTATTCAGAAACTTTGATACTCACAATAGCTTTCAAAAGTCCAAATAACCTTTTGGAGAGCTAACCTATCTTCTGAGAAAAACTACTGTATCAGAGTGAAAAAGCACATATTATTGTTTCTTAGCTCCAGAAGGCAATAACTTTGGAAAAGAAATAAAAGTGTGAAACCCTTACAGCACAGACTGAGAAAATATTTACTTATTTGTGTGTGTTTGCTTAGCTTGTTAGCCTGTGTCTTTGATGCTCAAGAAAATGCATCTATCAAATATTTTTTCTTTCTTCCTGGCTTTTTCTCCACAAGGTTTCACTACTGTATTCCCACTTAAAGGGAGTTCTGAAGCCAAAAATCAGCCAGTGTTTTACTTTTTTTTTCCAAGAGTCAGCACCTGAAGACAGGTCAACCTTCATGCAAATGGCTGTATCCTTGTAAATCATGGAGCTTTTAGCCTCTACCTCTTGGCCTTAGACTGGAAGCATGGAGGGAGAGATTGTTCCAGATGGCAAAAAAAAGGCATAGACAGAACCAAAGAGGTTAAAACCAGTTAAAGACAAACACAGAAAGCGAGTTTCCCCAGCAGGCTTTGAAATTCTAAACTGGATCTTCCAGGGAAAGAGAAGTTGTTTTATCCCTTTCAGCTTACTAGGCACGCAATCGTTTGCTCCCACATGGCCTACTTGCCACATTTCAAACAAGTACAGAGGTCTGCCCAAAGACACCTTAGCAGGGGATGAGGGAGGCATGTTGGTCTGTGGGAGCCACGGTATGCAAAGGGATGGTGCGGGCAGCAGCATAGCCCCAGCCCTGCAAAGTGAGTGTCCCCGTTACGGGTGAGCCAGGGTGGGACCCCCCGAGTCCCTCAGCACAAGCACCTACATCCTAGAATCATAGAACGGTTAGAGTTGGAAGGGACCTTCAAAGGTCATCTAGTCCAACCCCCCTGCAAGGAGCAGGGACATCCCCAACCAGATCAGGTTGCTCAGAGCCCTGTCCAACCTGGCCTTTAATGTTTCCAGGGATGGGGCATCCACCACATCTCTGGGCAACCTGTTCCAGTGTCCTACAACCCTCAGTGTAAAAAAATTTTTCCTAATAACTAATCTGAAGCTATCTCCCTCTATTTTAAAACCACTACCCCTCGTCCTATTGCAACAGGCCCTACTGAAGAGTTTCTCCCCTTCATGTCTCCAGGGAAGTTTCAGGTTAAATCAGTGGACATCTGTGGTCATTTGAAATGTTCCAGAGTGCAAACGTTTTTTTTTGTGAGCAGTTTTGGTTTCAGCAGCCCTTTTGGCTGCTACTCTGAAAACAAAACAAATGTCTTTGTTTTCAGGTGGGATCTCTCTCTAGGAGTTGCTTATGTTTCTGTGCAGGCTTGTGACATGGGCTGACACTGCTTCAGAAGAGCATACTGGCTGCTGCTCAGGAGTGTGGTGGGGCTCTCAGCGCACAGGCAGTTTCTGAGGACCTGCCACTGCATGCTGACATTTGTGGCTGTTACTGTCATTCTCACCAAGAAGTGACAGATTTTTGTGTAAGGTGCCAGGTCATTAGGTAATTCTGTCTTGGCTCAGTACCTTATTTTTTATGCTGTGGTGGCTGGATGCTGTTACAAGAAAAAGGTTTCTTATGAATTAATGACATTGAAATGGAACCTTATAAAGGAACTGTAGTACACTGCATGACTGCACGTTTTCTGTTTCTTTTTTTTTGAAGTCTGAGTCCTACTGATCCTTCAACACTTCAGTTTTATTCACGCTCACATAAGTTACTACATGTAGGACTATGAACTACAAATGGTGATATCTGCACATAATGACTATTTAAATAGCCAAACCAATTGCAAGGTTTTTATTCAATAATCTTATCTTTCTATATGAGATAATATATTCTGGCTGTAGAATTCAAAAGATAACAATAGAAGTTATTCTGCTTTATGGTTGCTTCATTTTCAGGAATATCAATGAGATCATTTTAAGAGTTTGTGTGAGATTAAAAGCCTCCCATTTTAAAAATACAGATCAGGCTCTGAGTAGATCAAGCTGAGCACTTCTTTCATCTGGTTGCTGAAGTGAGAGTAGCAACAGCTTTGAGCATGTTCAGACTGAGGAAGAGTGCTTGGAGATGAAACAGGAGCTGTCATGGATTTTTTAGGTTGGTGAGGAAGGGGCGCTAACCTAGCAAGGTTTTAATGAGAGCAAAAATCCAGCTCTGCAGTTGCTAGGACTAGTCTAACATTTCATGTCATCCTTACAGTAGACTTGATTCAGTCAGCCTCTTTGGGTAGAGGCATTGCCACTGCTCCTTTTCATTCAGAGGTAGCTTCAATTTATACCTTATATAACCTACAGCTTCTCGAAATGTGGGATTAAACAGTGCTTGTGTTTCTCCCAGAGGCCTGATAAGTATCAGGTGAAAGATAGTCACTGCATCCAGGCTCTAATCAAAATGATAGGAAAATTTTATGATAAAGGGAAAGAATTTTTTTTTCTTGAAATTGTATTGCTTCTGCAAAAAAGTGACTGGGATACTTTACTGACAGGAAACAAAATACAAGCAAAGTTTATCTGAGCAGTTACAATCACTGCAATAGGATTAAATGTGTCTACTGGTACAGTATTTTGGCTTTTTTTTTATTGTTCACTTGAAAATTTGCAACATTAAAAGGAAGACAGAAAGTTTTTCATCTATTCGTTGGGTTAAAGAGTAGGTCCTCTTTGTTTTTCGAACACTTTTAATCACAGTTGAGTGAAATTTTTCATGTGAAACTTTTTTCGAGATGAATTCAAACTTAGAACTTTAAAACATTTCATATATACAAATCAGTTTCATAACTTGCTTTGAAAGCATTACAAACTGCTTTAGTTACAAAATTGCACAATATCTTTTCAAACAAAAAATTGATTTTGGCAATTGAAATAACTGCTTTGAAAGTCCCAATTCCTTCCCTTTTAAAAAAAAAAAATTGCAAACCATGAGAATCAAAAGGAGATATATAGGCTTTGTAAAATTAAAGGAACTGAAATTATAATTTCAAATTTTCATTTGAATTTGAAGTAGCCATTAACTGGAAATAGATTTACTACCAGTTTTGCTATTCCACAGTGTGCTGTTTCCTGAGCCCCTTGCTAGTATTAGTGCATTTGTTATTATCTTTTTGAGTAAACATTTTTCAATTAATGTGTAGTTGATACCACTACTTTTGTTCCTGCTTTCCCTGAGTTGATGAAAAGGTTTAAAACTTGTAACTACTGTCTTAGAAAGGTATTGGAGAATTGTGGGAACTGCTTATTCAGAGAAAGAATTTCAGTTAATGTATTTCTGAAGGCTTGATCTGCAAAAGATGGCATTACACACATTCAGATCCCTTGAGGATTTGACCATCAGATCCAGTCATTAAACAGATCTTAATATATTTATCCTACTTATATCAGAACTTGAACTGAAAATCACTTTGGGTAAATTGAACTGGTAATTTTTTTCAGTTGTCAAAAGCTACCTTTGGTTTAGCACAAGGTGTCTAAAAAAAAGAATAGCTAGAGCAGCCATCGACTCTGAAGGCTGACTTGGTGAAAATAACATGATGGAGGCTTCCATCATGATGTCGGTTCACAGATTTCCAGATCAAATATACTGACTTCAAGATTTTAAAAAAACATAGTTTGGGTTTTTTCTTTTTGTTTTTTTTGTTTTTTTTTTTTTTTTTTTTTTTTTCTTCCCTTATCTTCCCCTTATTTGCCATCCTAAGAAACTCAGTGAAAAGTCTGAAAATCTGGCTGTATTGTTCTGCATTAATCTCATCGCAAATCTGAGATATAAATGACTGACTCTGAAATTGGCATTTGGGAAGGGGCAAGATACGAATCTTGCTGCTCTCTGTACTGACCTCTTGAAATTAATGGGATCAAAAAGCAGAACAAAAATTGACAAAAGTTGTTCCATGACAAGTAGAACTAGTAGAGCTGCGCTTATGATTTATGTATGTACGTCCTTTGTACTCTCCTACTTCCCATCCCTCCATCTTATGCTCTGTGGCCTCCCCAAAGACTAAAATCACATGGGAAAACTGAAGATATAATCTGAAGGCTATGCCATCCCAGTAGATTCTGTTGTAGCTGGACAGCAGGTTCAGAAGTTATCAAATAGAGTTAATGAAGCTTAAAACCCACAGGGGCATCAGAGGGAACTGCAATTGTGAAGATTAAATATGGTTACCTTATTATGGCTTTAGAAGACTAATATGATGTAAGTAGACTCAAAAAATTCAACACAAATTTAAAATATTAGAGACAAGATTGTGCCACTTCTGCCAGTTGTGGAATGTATGGCAGTGCATTAGCAGTCCCACCAGCAATCAGTAGGGCTGCTGAAGTACTAATTTAGTGTCCGACTTCAGATTAGATGGCAGAATACCATTTCACACATTATTAATCAAGGCTTTCAAATGACTTCTTTAACATTTGTCATATTTACTATGCTTATAGCATTTTTAATACATATATGATGTATTTAATCATAATGTGTTGCTTCAAATATGAGTAGTATTTAAGATAATTTATTTAAGATAATTCATATGTTTTCATGCCACTCAAGCTCACGGTTGAAACTGTTTCCTTCCAAGGTCATGAAGATCCTGTGTTTAGTGTTTATGCTATTTGTATCCAAACCTTAGTTAACTCTACTGATAAGTGGTTAAAGAGAAGGTCCTTACATGTGGGTCCCCTTATTCCCATTTCTATCTTTTGCTGGAACTCTGCAGGTATATTTCACGTTCCTGAGCACCTGAAACATGTCTGAGTTTTGCTTTTTTTCTAGCAAGTGTCCTTTTCTTGTATCAAATCCATTAGTTCATTTCCCTTGAGCTGCTCTTTCAAATTCAGAAGGAAAATGTTTAATTTCAACTTAGAACTATTTTAAGGAGAACAGGTTTCACAATTAATAAAATAGTTTTAGTTATAGATATTTTTTGTAAAAATATTTCTGACATGACTGAATTGCTGGGCTGTTATGAAAATGTTGTATTTTGGAAACGGTAACATTTCCACATGGTCTCTTACATAGACTCTGTAATCAGTTGCTGCTTTTATAAATGGTATGCAATGCACAGGAGAGTGAGTTTGCACATCCTTTTCTGTTCATGCACACTGGCCTGTGGACTATAAATGGAACAAAAGGATGAAATTCAATGGGCACTTGCCACTTTGCGAGATAAATACGTGTTGATGAGTTAGAACTCTGTTGATATGCCTGAAGTACTTTAAATAAAGACTGTGCCACATAAATTTTTCTTGTTATTTTTAGAAGTCCAGCTCCAGTGCGACCTGAAACTACGCCATCAACTGGCCCTACGGAAAAGCAGGACATTAAAGTTTCTCGTGTGAGGAAGTTAACGAGGCAGTACAGTTTGTGAGTAACGTATAGCACTATCTTTATGGTTTTGCCTACTACAGCTGAAAATGAAAGGGGATGCTAATTATTGCTTTAGCTGTGCCTTCTGAAAGGCATGAGTGCAATTACATGATAATGATCTTATGCTGATACCATTCCTTTCATCACTGAGAATCTTTAAGCTTTTAATATGAAATGAATTTGCCATCCCTATCCCCAGCCCTCAGAATCGCAGGCCCTCTGCCTTTTGCTGAGCCTGTCGGTTAGGAGTTGAAAACCTCTTTTCCGTACGAAATGTCAAAGACCTTGTGCAAGCTGGAGTAAGCTGCTCTGTCTGCTTTATGACAAGCCTATTTGCAAAATGAGGTAAACAGTCCTTAGTTGTTGCGTGGTCAAGCCATGCTGTCAGCCATTCCCTCTCAGAAAGTGCACCCCCCCTCACTCCCTCTCTCTCCTTGATTTTGTCACACGCAGAAATCGCAGAGCCCTCTACACCCACAGCCAGCAAAGTTAGGGCTCTTAGTCCCGACAAGAGTGGTCTGTGCCTATCAGGCTTTGGCGTCAGATTTACATATAATTCATCAGATTTGAGAGTCTCTAGAGATGGGAGATACTGAAGAGATGTAGAATCAGTTTGTTGATTTGTCCTTCATATGAAAGGACAGACAAGGCCATCAGAAGCTATGGGGAAAAAAAGGACTATGTCAGCATAAACTTATTAGAACAAGAACACCAACACCATAATGAAGAAAAAAATATGCAAGCTTTCCACTTGGAATAGCAACTGTTAGTCCCTCCAGCAATTTAACATTCTAGTGTCACTAAATATATAGCAATATTAGCAAAAATTTTTCTTCTCTGCAAAAGCATTCTAATAAATATAAATATTTAGTTATCTTCTGTCTCACTATTGAGAACACTGGCTTTTGTTATGGGAAGAAAGTAATCTACATCATCAAAATTGAAAAATTATTTAGAAGAAGAAATAGAAGAATGAATCAAATTGAAACTAGGTGGAATATGAAAAATTAGCCAAATTGGTATTTGTCCAAGAGACCAAGGCTGACATATGGGAACACACAGCCACAGCTTGGTCAGCAGGCCACGTAACGTGCTCTCTTTTACTATGATACATCAACCAGTATGGTTTGAAAATGAGATAGGAGATGGGAATTGACAACCCAAGCTGGGAAGAGAACCCAGCTTCCCTTACTGCCTGCTAATCCTGAAGGTAATGTGTGACTGGGAACTTGGCAGCATTTGCAAGGAGCAGTTTCCCGAGGCCTGAGTGAAGCCTGCTCACTCACTCTGCCCAGCACAGCTCAGACAGCAGTGTGCTTTTCTTGAACGAGACATCACTTCTACTTGCTCTTTTTCTACAAGCCAAGGGAAGGAAATCTCCTACATATTTCAAGGTGCATCTGATTTTTCAGATTTTTATATAATTCAGGGACTTGTAGATAGCAGTCAGCAAAGGAAAAGGCTGTTACACTGAGAGGACCAATTATTTGACACTTTTCATATGGCTGGTAATGAGCAGGACATGGGGGTTGATCCTGTTCTTTGAGCACACTGATATGCAAGGACAGGCAAGAAATTCATGTTCTATTGCAGGTATAGTCACCAGTTTTGTACTCACACTTGGAAAAGTTTTTTTTTTATTTAAGTTTTAACCTAAACAGCTTGTGAAACTTGGTCCTCAAGTACTGCTACATGGCAAACAAAGAGAACAGGGTTATGCTGTGTAGACAATTTTGATGTAAGGGTACCTTGGTGATGTTATGTATGCAGAAGCACAGAATTTCCCATGGGACCATCAAAGTAAGGTAGTAGAGTAAGTTGGTATTGAAGGTAGCAAGGCTAGTAAGAAATCAGTTTTCAAGAATTTGGGTGAAAAATATTGCTGTAGGTTAGGTTAGGGCTGGAGAGAATGTTTACCAATAAATAGAAGGTGACAACCAAAGGAGTGGTATAGGTACTAGGACATAGAAAAATGAAAATAGGTACCTCAAGGGGTCATCCCTGAAGCAGAATCAGCTATTCCTAGGTCATTCTTGTCTGAGAAAGTGTTTAACCAACTTGTTCTTAAAGGGCAAATGAACATCTTTGGGCCAGAGACTGAGCAACTCCCTTTTCTGTATGTGAACAGTCAGCCAGTCCCCGACAGCTGCTGAGCACCTGCTGAACGCGCAGCCCTACACCTGAGAATGGCACTGAGGAAAGGAGGAGAGGGTAAATGAAAATGAGAAATGTTGTTCTAGAGAGAAGGGAAAGGATGCCAAGGGCACTGAGAGTTACGGTACCACAGAGAATTCAGTAGTGTCTGGGAAGAGCAGAACTTGGGAAAGCAAGAGCTAAAGTCACAAATAATGCAGTGGGAGGCAAGTGGGATAGAAAGGAGACTAGAGGCAAGGTTATGCAGTGGAAAAGGCAATGGTGTTATTACGCACATAGAGAGACGCAACATTTAAACAATATATTTTTAAAAACTATATATTCAGGAGTGAATTCTCAAATCTGAGTTGGTGAGGTTTTGGGGAAGCAGTTTTGAGCATGTCTTGCCCCCATGTGGATTTTTAGTTGTCCAGTGTTAGACATGAGGAACAGCAGATCAAGTGCACATAAACACATCTAACCACCTTTGGCCATGTGTAGGACTGAAGACTCCACAGGTAAAAATATGGGCTGTGATTTTTTTTTTTTTTGACCCAAATTCTATTCAATTTAAATTATCTTGTGTCTGGACTGCAAGTATGGAAAATGCAAAGAAATAGTGAAGAAGTATTGTGAAAAGAATACAGTGAAGAAGGCAAATTCTCAGACTTGTAGCTTCCATGCTAATAGCTCAATGCCTGATAAGACTCGACCCTAACCCTTAGCTTTCGTTTCCAGACACTAAGAAGCCTTTCTGAACTGGCAAGTTCTCAACAATTTTCTACTTCCTTCTATACAACAGAGCAGCTTTACCCAGCAAGCATGGGGAGGGTGCCAATGTATTCCTGCTGAGAGTGGGGAACAAGGACTGAGAAAATGTCAGCTACATGTTTCTGAAAGAAAGATTAACTAGGTCAACAGCCCGACTCTGGCTTGTTACATTAATAAAACATCTATTGAACAGGTCCAAAAGTTTTTGCATTTTCTTTCCAGCATAAAATCAGTGTATTGTACATGCTTTGGTGCTGAATTCTATCCTTATCCAGAAGAAATAAAAAATGAAGCATGGAAAAGCTAACGTTAATCATCATAGTTTTATATCATAACAAAAACACATTGCTATCATCCAAACAACCCACCATAAGTCTGTGTACCCTGTATGTCATGTAGTTTTGATGTACTGTGCTGCCCAGGCATGCTGCCTTCAAGTAGCACTAAACCAAGAACAGTTCTGTTCTGGAAGAATCTGTCAAACTAGCGTGGCAGGCGTCTCTGCACTGTGACTATCTAATTGGTAGTTAAAATTGGTGCCATTTATTGTATTTATCATTTTTCCATATTCTTGAAACTGTCAAGCTGTAGTCTTTCCTTTTCACACATCATTCCCAGTAATAGAGGTTTTGTAGGCCAAATTGTGGCTCTGTTTACCTCTATGCAATGGCAGGTAGCAGCTGGAAACATCCTGTCTCAGGGCTGACTGACCCCAATGTTTTGTAGTCAATGGGGCTCTACAAAAGTAAATGCAGGTACAATATTCTCTACTGGCTTTCATTTAGTGGTGACAGTAGGTGAGATGGAAACAGCTCAGCTTGACTGCCTAGAGCCTAAGGGAAGCATGCAACCTGGTTCTAAACAAAATGTTTTCTCTGTAAACAACGTAAATGAGACAGGAGAAAGATACCTTCACAAGAATGTTTCTATAGAGCTCCTTTTTGGACTTGATCAAAGTCCTTTAAAAAACTGTTTGAAAACAATAGCACAGACTAGCTGCATAATGGTTGTCAAATCTCTTGTTGGTCTAAAGCCAATGAAGCAGTCGGTCCCATGGATTGATCTAAACAGATCTGTTCTTGTCAATACAGCCAGCCTCCATAGAAAAGAGTAAACATTAAATTAATATCAAATCAGTTCATTTATTCGTATATACATACTCCATAGAAACACTGCTTGCACATTATACTCATAAGATTACAGTTTGTAGATGAGAGTTACCTAGCCAATTGACTTCTGAGGAATCTTTAAAGCTTAAAAAATATAATTTACTTGAAAAGATAGCTGCATTACAGATGGAAGAGTAAAGAAAACTTTACTGCAAAGCACTACAGCTGACATACAGAAAGCATTCCAGTGCCTCCTCCAGCACAAGTACGGTCAAAGTCCGGTGACATTTTCTAATTAGAAGATCTGTTTGCTTTTATCAACTGCAGTGATGAAGATGACCTTCCTCCAGCACTGGCAGCAGCAGCAGCAGCATCAACACCGGTGTCTTCAGCATCTCCTGGGTCACAGAAAACCTGTACACCACAGACGTCCGAAGGACAAACACAGGTTTCGCCTGGTGGCAAGGTAACATGCAAAGAGATGAGCTTATGTCAGTTCGGAGAGTATTCGGGAAGGGTGAGAGGGAGTTGCAAATAATATGTATTCCTTAGATGGAGTAATTTTACATTTAGGAGTAGTTTTTAATGCAGAGTTATAGTACTATCTTTAACTCGTTGTGTAAGGAAATATTTCAAGCATGCTCAGCTAACGTTAAGAATAGTGTTTCATCAACGTTAGGGGGCAGTGGGTCAGGATTAAATTAATATTTACCTTGATTTCAAAGGTGCATAATTTTGTTGTCTGTCTTCCCTGAGTAAGACAGGCAACAATACTTAAAAAACATGGTGTGAAATTTGAAATCCATTTGTCAATCTATGCTTTATGGAATTTAAAAAAAACCCCACAAAACTTAACAGAATTATAGGAAATAAATGTTTGGTTTTTTTTTTAATGCTGGGTTTCTTCTTTGCCTTTAGAGTTCCACAGATGCTGGAAGTACATTCGCTTTGGAGCCAGGTGACCTCCTGATGGATTTCACAGAGGCCACACCTATGGTAAATAGTTTCAGTTTGCAACCAGGAAAATGTAAACGTTTTCAATAATTTGTCTGCAGCTAAAATGAATGGGATACTATGCAGTGTGTTGGGCAGTGCACAGGAATAAAGTAAGTTTCCTTGATATTCAGTGATCCTGAGCATCTGTCAAACTTAGCTCAGCATCTCTGAAAATCAGTCCACATCAACAGATATTATGACTGAGCTTTTGAATGCAATTGTTTATTGTTGGATGACTTCTCATTTCTCTCCCCTACCTGGGTATCTTTACACCTTGCTGCACTGGTTTCACGAGCTTCTTTGTCCCTTTAATGTAAGATTCCTAATGTCAACATGGATTTGCTTTCGGGAGTTGTCTGGAAATTTCCTCCTTCTCCCCACAAGTTTTGCTCAGACCTCACCCAATAGCCAATCCAAAGATGTGTACCTGCACTTTCATGTTTCATTAGCAGAGTATTTTGCTTCACTTTAAGGCAAAAGAGTCTATAATACATTGATTATTATTTGCTTTTTTTAGAGGTATGTTATTTGTATTTGTGCTTAAAAGTCAAGGAGAGATACTGGTCCCACTGAAGTCAAAATGCCTCTTGACTTCAGTGATCTCAGGCTTTCACCTCATATTCCTAGCAGATTACTTGAAGGATCACACTGTCATCCTTAACTTTCTCCAGTCATCCTGCATTGCAAATAGCTCTAATGCTAGATTGTTCCTCTGCTGTCCAAAGGCATTTTTACTGTCTTCTAGAAACCCTGTTTAAAGCATATAAAAAGCATGACAGGGGCAGCACTACATTTTTGCCATAAACATTTTTTGTATTAAACTACTTCTATTCTGGGCATTGCTTTCCCTACATGGTTAGGTCCTTGTTTACAGTATTGGATGGGTGCCATGGGGATCTGCGTTTTGCTTCAGAGACAGTATGGTACCAGTCTGTAAAGAACTACTTGTGTCCTGTTACCACTGGATCAGAGATGTAGCTTCCCCTGCAAGTCTGGTGAAGTGAAAGCTTATCCCTTCTAGGCCCCTTCCTGCTTGCAGAAGAGATGTGACTATTCAGCCATAGCTTTTTGGCTTCAGAGGTACATTGAGGTGGGGACAGGGTGTACTATGCCTAGAGACTTGCTCCTGTGGATGAGAAGACAGGTTTGATGCAGGGAACTGGGCAGGATCTAGGGAGCAGATGATATTGTCACTGATATACTGCAGTTTGGGAATGGACAGCAGCCCTAGAAGGATAGAGAGATCTGCTTAGCTGTTCTCTCTCATGCAGTTTCGAGCCTGTAGGACTGTTTCTTCACAGAGTCCTTGAGGGCACTTAATGGTCCTTCTGTAACTTCAAGAGGTTCAATAAGAACGTTTTTCACCTACTATCAAAGTGCTATTGGCACCTACCTTATTTCTGCTGACCCCTTCTTATCTTTGCCCTTCAACCTGGCTCAGCTGAACAGTCCTTGTGCCCCAAGACTTTTATAGCACAGATATTGAATATCTGAACTGCACCAAATTGAAATTGAAGTGACCCTCTAGTTCCTTGAGCCCCTAGGTCTCCTTGGTGGGAGAATTGTTCCAGCACTTAGCATCTGCAATGAAAATACGGTGCTTACTGCTCCTACATCCACCATAAAGGAAGGACTTGCTTTTGCACCTGAAAATACCATTTCAGACTGAGGAGTGTCTATGGAAATGAGAAGGTTTACCTGGAAGCTCCTTGAAGTGCTGGATGATGAAACTATCACATTCCAGAAAGTGACAGGAAGAGATGTATTTAAGCTGGCACCTCCCCCCAGCCCCTGCCCTGTACATTTCTTGGAGAAGGGGAAATTAAAAGGGAGCAAAGGAAAGAGAGAAAGAAGTGCAGCATTCCGCAGCCTTTGTCTGTAGTTTGAGTTGACAAGACACAGGCAGACTGAAACTGAAACTATCTGAAAGGAGGTTGTAGCGAGGTGGGTGTTGGTCTCTGCCAAAGTAACAACTGATAGGACAAGAGGAAATGGCCTCAAGTTGCACCAGGAGAGATTTAGATTGCATATTAGGAAAAATTTTTTCACTGGAAGGGTTATCTAGCACTGGAGCAGGCTGCCCAGGGAAGTGATTGAGTCACCATCCCTGGAGGTATTTAAGAGCTGAAGATGTGGCTCTTAAGAAAATGGTTTAGTGGAGGACTTGGCAGTGTTAGGTTAACAGTCAGACTTGATGATCTTAAGAGTCTTTTCCAACCTAAATAATTCTATGATTCTATATATGTTAGATTGTCCTTCTCTGTATTAATAACATGTTTGTGGCTAAACTGTAAGTAATTTTCCTTTGGAGTTTACTAATAGATTTCTTATCCCCCAAAAAACATGATACTATATCTTACTGTATTAATCAGAATTTTAAAAAAATGAATCATGGGGACTTTAGCAACTGACCTGCTCTAGATAACATAGGTTTGGTTTTTGTTTCCATTTAAAAGAAGTCAGCATTACACACTTTTCCCAGCTGAGGTTACAGACTTCTTTTCCCCTAAATATTTTTCCCAGTAATGCTTTCCCCTTTCCTACCCCACCATCTTCTGACATAATTTATCACACTGTATGTTCATAAACTAACCTTGCATGACTTTCTTGGTTTTAATATTTTGGAGAGCATGTACTGCACAGCATCAATCAACCCTTTTTGTTTTGTTTAACGTCTATAAAGGTCAGCTTGTTCTCTACAGAGCAGTTATTGTTTACAGACCTTTCTCTGCAGTTTCACTGGCTACAGGCTGCTCTCAACTGAAGTTTGAATGAAAAGTTTGCTCTTCAGGGGGAGAGGCTCCAAACAAAAGCAAGCTAAGGGAAATGTGTAACTGTGAGCCAGTTTGATTATTTAATAATTCTGTTGTGATAACATGTGCTGTCATTTGAGGGTCAAGATCATGTACAGCTTAGCATCGTGTTACTGTCAAGTCAATGGTAGTGTACTAGTTTTGCATGCTGTGACCTGGCTCATGGAAAGTTGCTTGTTAATTGCACCCGTTTGTTGCACGTTCAGTGACAGGTACAACATCTGAAGGGGTCATTCATGCTGCCTAATCTGGGATATTTGCCTGAGATGGTAGACTTGGAAATTCAGGTTCCTAGATGGTCAGGGGGCTTCCTGCAGAGGGGCATTCAAAACGGCTGCCTTCTCTTTGTCATCTGGACTAGAGAGAGACTAAGGCACCTAAATCGGACACCTGAAATAAACTTTTTTATCTTGTTTGCTATGTATGCTGCCAGACTTCCCCAGTTCACAAGAGAGCTGTTAATTTGAAGCAGTTTCAGACATCCTCCCTTCTCTTCTGTAACATCACTGGCAGAGAGTGATTAATAGTCACTGACTCAGTTGCAGGCTCTTCGTTGTTCAGTGTCTAATCATTGAAGCTTCTTGATGGCCTTGGGTTTCATCCATGCTTTGCTGCTGTTGCCTGTACAGTGGAAGCTTTAATACAAGCTGAGGGTTACACTTAGAAGTGGAGCTCACAAAACCAAATTAACTTGTAAAAATTGAGGGATTAGTGAACGGATTGGATTAATAGAATTCATCCAGGCTGCCGTGCAGGGATCAGAGCAGTCAAATTTGTCTACTCAGTCAGCCTGGAGGAGCTACTGTGATACAGACAAGAACCAGCTAAGCTCTCATGGTCACTTAGTCTTCAATACTTAGACTGCCAGTAACACCAGGGCAATTGTGAGGCAGACTGATTTCAGAAAATAGTTTTGCAGGAGAAATAATGCGCATCTAATAGTGCAGATTGCCTAGAAGGAAAGGTATCCTTTTGTGCTCTGCATTCCTCAAAGCATGTGGTTTATGCACGCTTCTATTCATTTTTCAAGTAAATCCTACAATTAATTGATGGCAATTCCTTACATGCTGTCCTTAAAATCACTGTATCATGTGCAGAAGAAAATCCCTGCCGCTTCATTGTGACTTTAAGCACTGTACCTGACTCGTATGTAAACAAGATTCAATCCCTCCTGCTTCTATGTTTCAGAGCTGCGGGTTTTTTTTTTTTTAAAATACAGCATTATATATGAAGAATTATAGTATTACATTATGAGCATGCTCATTGTGGTTTGTTAAAATCAGTTTTATCACAGTAGCAGGCTCTTTCTGCAACCAGTCTCTCTCTCTCTCTTGTTTCTAGCTTTTATGGAACTGGAAATCAAAGCTTGAGCTTCAAGCTATTCTGTTCCAGCTTACAATCTGTATGATTCATGAATGCAGAGCTTCCTTGTTTCATTACAGAAAGCTCAATCCTAACACCCTGAATGAATGTAACAGCTGCTATGTCCTGTTGACAAATACCTTCCCAACCAAGACAGAAAGACAAACTTCAGTTCAGTGTGCAAAATTCAGTTTCACCTAATGGAGTGGGACAAAATAAATAAGAAATAAGGGCCTTACACACAAAATATAGCTGTTCCTAAACTTGGACTAAGGTTTATAAGGCAAGATTAGGCTAGGACTAAATTATGATCACATCTGAAGAGATATCAGAGAGCACGAATTTACAGCTGACAAGTGCAAACTACGTGTTCTTATTTCACACTGTATCAAGTGAATTAATTTCTAGAGCTTCACCTGCCATCTATTGGTGGAAAATACTAAGTAGAAAACTATTTGCCTTTCCGAAACTTGAGATACATTTAAAAGGCATAAACCATTGGTATGATAGTTTAAAAATGAAAAGTAAATGGCCTTCAGTGTAAAACTAGATACTTTTATTTAGGATGAGTTGGAAAGAAATATTTTTGTTTCAGTAGTAGTATTACTAGTGTAAGCAATTCTATTCACAGAAAGTGATCTCACTGAGTATCACTGAGAAGTTGTGAATAAAGGAGAATGAGTAAAGAGTCTTCTCATTCCATTCCCATTAAATATTTGTTATATTGATTGATAAAGGAGAGCTGATGATTGGATTTTTAGTTGCTAAATTTTTATGACAGTTTTGCAAAGTTACAATAAGCCAAATGACGGAGTGGGAAGTGAGTTCAGTACTTCTTGCCTTTGTTTTGAAGATCACTGTGCAAAGCAATTTTTCAGTGGAAGACAGGCAAACATATAAAATTCTAATAGCTCCATAACCAAACCTTTTGGCACTGAATTCTAAACAAAAGCAGCTATAATGTAATTCAAAGCTAATATTTGATAAGAGCATTAGATAGCATGCATCTACCATCTAACTGGCTGGAAGTATAGATCAAGTATCTCTGCATGCCCCAGAGGTCTTTAAAACATCTCAGTCAGAAACAAATTTATAAATGCTTTATTTATAGTGAAGTGCGCACTGAAGATAAAGTAGGTCTTCCCAAAAAACTTGGGAAAGTTGTGTGATATATTTCAGAATCAGAAGCCTTCTACTTTTACATCTTCATGACAAAAAAAAAAAAAAAAAGATTTCTTAGTACAACAAGAATTGGAAGCAATAAATATGGCCTGGATTCAAAGGATTGTAAGGATCAAAAATTCTAAGCCAGCCTCTTAATTAACAATAGTTGCACATGCAGTGGCCAATTAGGAGCAAAAGAATTTGCACAAAGAAGCAGTTTGTCTGTTATATGTACAGTTTTGTGTAGAGATACTCCAAGCAGTAAGCAACATGTTAAATGTACATTTATTCCCAGTTTCAAGTTCATGCCCTTTAACTCCATATTAAACTAAGAAAAAGCAAAGAGCAGCAATTGCTAAAGCAAACGACTTTAATACGAAAGACTTGAAGCAACAGGCAATAAATCTAGTTACGTAGGAACTCAAGGAATACTTTAAATTTACTGATATTGCAAAGGAGCTTCTTTCTGCTGCAAGAAAAGGGCATCTACTAGATAAGAACACAAGCCGAAGAGGTGCACTGTAATGCTCAGTGAAACTCAGTATGAGATATTTAACTGAGGGTTTGTAGAACGTGCTCAGTGCTGCATGCAGTGCCAGGCTCCTGGGAGGACACAGGCAAGAATCAAGAAAATGCAAATTACCTGAGCATCATTTAAGTTACATAAAGCCTGCTAATAACTAGATAGGGGATTTAGCACATTTTAAAAAATAATCATGCCACTTAGGCCATGAGAATAATGGGTGAATACAGTTTATATTGGACTTTCGCACTCCCTGATAGCTGATTCTTCAAGTCTGCACACATAAAGCACTACAGATAGCACTTGCCGCTAATACGTAGGTCTGCAGGTTCAAGCACGGGGCTTTACTGGTGGACAGCAGTCTTATAAGCATCTATTGAATTACTAATATGCAAGATAACTGAGTGTCTGGGAATGCAGTCAGGCTCAGAGACTGCCTGTTGGATCTTAGTTTAGCATTCACTAAAAAATTTAAAACTATTTGGGGATTTATTCCCATTCATCCATTATAGAAGGACACATAGAGTCAGTGAAGAAACAAAATGAAAGAATGCTAAAAAATGAACTGTAAACATCAAGATTTACTTTTTATTTTGCCTCTGCTTTAAGAGATTTAAATTCATTGGTTCAATGAGTGGTTTTTTTCCCCATTATGTGTTTGCTGAGCAGAAGAACAATTCGGTGCACTCTGTAAATGTATGACAGATGATTCAACACTTCCCTATTTCTTTAACTAATTGAAAGTGAATTTTACAAGAAATAAAAAGATCCACCATGTGAAATACATTGCTGATTTTGCACCAGTGGACACTGTGATAAATTGGATGCAATGTGTACATGAGCAAGAAAAGGTACCAAAAAGAGGGGAGGAAGGTATTAAGTGGAAAAAAAGTGCAGACGTGATGCTGCGTTGCGCCTACTTTGTATCTTCAAATTCACTGCTTTAAAATACTGAATTACTCACTGGCTAACTTTTTATAAAACTTGAGATGAAGATAAGGTTGGAAAGTCAGAAGGTAGTTTGGATCAAGAGGAAGTGAGCTTTTACCTGGAGAAGTGACAAAATCTGCCACATACAACTACTTTTTGTCATCTCTGTACATTTTAAGATGCTGTCTTAACTGTCTCTGGCATTCCATGTGCCTGCCCCATGCCTGGAGAAATTATGAAATGATCTGGTTTCTGCCAGATCATGCAAGCAGAGCTGGTCCTGGAACTTAAAACTTTGGCTGGAATCCATAGCAGGCCTGCGATGTGGTGGGAGCTCATTTGAGAAGACATTTACACCAGAAGACTTGTGGGTCGTCTACCACCTGTGTGCCTGCAGGGTGATACAGTCAGGAAAATAGCTTAGATAAGCGCTAGTGCTCTGTAACTAAAGTCTCAGAGACTGTTGCCCTGTGGTGGGATGTTTGCTGTGCCTGTATGGTGGGTGGTTTGATGGCCATTTACAGACTTGCCTATGAAGCTGGAGGATTGAGGTTGTGGTGTCACAGCTGTACACGCAAGCCTTTCTGTAGATGGGTGCTGAATGATTTCATCTGTCCCAGCCTCCTTAGTGTGGCTGTGGCAGGAGCTGGATCAGCTCATTGATCCAGTTGAACAGTAACTCTACCAACAAAATAATTTAACTTTAAGTCAAATCATCTATTTCGTGGATGCTTCTCCTGAGGGCTGTGGGAGTTATAAAGTACATTTGCAAGCAGTGTAGTTTTTGGAGTACTATTCCAAATGAGACCACTGTGGCTGTTGAAGTAACTTCAAATTGAAGTTTGATCAATTTATGAGAGTGAGTCTAGGAAGTGCTTGAGAGCAACAACAGTGTCTTGAGGCCAATCGACAGGCAGGATCCTAGGGAGATTGCTCCCTAACGATGCAGAGCATCTTGGTAGAACACTGGAACAGGTTCCCAGAGAGGTGGTGGATGCCCCATCCCTGGAAACATTCAAGGCCAGGTTGGATGAGGCTCTGAGCAACCTGATCTGGCTGGAGATGTCCCTGCTTCTTGCAGGGGGATTGGACTAGATGACCTTTAAAGGTCCCTTCCAACCCAAACTATTCTATGATCTGAAGCTACCAAACACCATAGACAGGGCAGTGCAAGACTGTCTGTGTGCTGCTCTTTTTGTGTAATTACTGCAATAACCATTTTTAGTCCAAAGATTTCCTAAGTGCCTCTGAAGCAATATAGATTGCCACCACTTCTGCAGTGGTTAGGAAAGTCAGAAAACTTGATGATCATAACATTATTGTAGCTTAAAAAAGAAGAAGAAGAAGAAGAAGAAAACACTACCAGCAACCTCTTTCTCCTGCCTCCTCATCAAAAACATGATCGTTCCATGTAACAACTTTCTCTTTTGCTTGAAATCAACATCAGAATAAGTGAAGGGGATCAAGTAAATGCAAGCAAACAGATTTTAAACTGTCTGATATCTACCTCCTGCTGCAAGCTGAGAAGGCAAATCTTTAACAAATCTTTTAGAACCTGCATATTGTTGTAAATCAGGTCTGATATGTTCAATCATACTTTTGCTCAATGTCTTTTTTTAAATTGCAGATTATTGCTTTACTTTTAAAGTGAATGTGTTTCATGTCCTTAGCAGCAGTAAACAGGTGTAGCATCTGCCTAAGAAAAATAAAAGTGAACAATAGATAGACAGGGATTTTCAGACATAGATTATCAGGTTTTGGATGCACTGGCTAAGTCTCCTTTTCCACTCTACAGTAATCCTTGTAACAGAAAAATGTTCAGCTTCTGTGCAAAAGCCTACATGAAACTAGGTATATATTTTAAAGTTTACTGTCAATGAGACAAGTATAGTGATGAAGCTATTATGTCTCAAAGTCTTTTGATAATGCCATATTATTCACCTTTCCTTTGGCCTGAGAAGTACGTCATTCCTTTTGTCTCAGCAGCTGTGAAGTTCATAATCTCTTTTCCTCGCTGTGATTAGTGACAATTGCATTTAGACTTCAGTGAGTAACTATTGTGTGTTTGTTTTCTTTCCAACCCACTAATGAATTGATATATGTGTAATTCTAATTCACATTTTTCCAGTGCGGTAGCAAGTGTGATGCTAACTACTTGGCTGTTCTGTAGAATTTCAATTGAATGCCTCCAAGCTCGCACAGAAAATGGAAACATCTGCTTTCCGAGCTGTTTTTTGACTGGCTGGGTGACTCAACTTGTAAAACCAGCAAAAAGAGCAACTTTCTTTTTATTTGCCACTCAAATGAATAATGATAACTAATAGGAAATCTTTTCTTCTTCTTTGATTAAAGTAAAATCTAGTTGTCTACATTGTCTTTCAAAAGTCTGCATTTTGGAAAACATCCTGAAAAAATTGTCACAAAGTGGTGAGAAGGGTAGACAGAAGGCCAGTTTGAAATATTTTTGTTTTAGCAGTTTACAAAATGATGAGATAAAACCTTTTTTTTTTTTTTTTTAAGTATAGAAACAATTGAATCAGCACCATTTCTTTTGTGGCACGTTCAATTTGAATGAATGGGCATTTTCTGATGAGAATTCCTAAGCAGTTCCAGTAGCAGTCTCTTCTGATGAGCCACCCTCAGTACCTAAGTGATCATCGACTTTCTCTTGTGGCCCATCTACAGATCTGTCCTCTGCTTTTTACTGTTATTCTCAACTGTGGGAAAATCCCCTACTGAGGCATATTATCTATTTAATTAGTTGTACTCTGTCTATTAGCAAGCAAAAACAAAACAGAGACCCAGTCATTGGCTTGTGAGATTTACTTCAGGACAGACCTTTTGCTTTGACTTTGTGCAGAATATAGCGGAAGTCTTACAACTCAGAGTGGCAATAGTGGAAATAACCACTAAGTTGAACTGATAAGCTGAAATTTGCATAAATCTCAGCATGTGTGTGACAGTTCCACAGTTTCTGTGCCTTGTCCCAAATATTGTAGATCATAGAGGAAAATTATGATTTAATCATGGAAAGAAGAAAACAGGAGTTGCTTAATTCCAACTAATCAACTGTTGGGTAACTGGATTAAAAACCACTGAACTCAGTAAAAAGGGTCCTCTTCTGTTCATTACCCCTTGTATCACTCTGAAAAACAAAATGCTGAACTGTTTTGGGCTGAGGAAGAAAACTTCTACAGAGGTAGATGTCCTTTACATGATGACCAGAAAACAGTTCTTGCATACTCCTTAGAGTTATTCCTTGGAACTTGGCCACAAAACCATTACTGTGGAAGAACTGTGGATTTATGGCTTGCTTTATAGTATGACATTAATCTCACATTCAGCCACCCAAGACTGAACCCCGCTTCTTGGACGAATAGCCAGTGAGGTCAGGAAAGTGAATCTCTACAAAACGAATTTAGCAAGTTAATGTCATTTATTGTTCCTCTGCCAAAAAAAAATGAAAAAATGGCTAGAGTCTTGCAAGTGCTCTGATGCTATGGAATATCACCTGTCCACTTTGGTAAAGTGCCAGATATTACCAAGATGGATTTTGATGAAAGAGCTGCCCATGTCATCTGGCCCACACACCAAGCCATGTGCTCATGCTCTGCTGAGAACCCTGTTGGCAGTGTTGGAGATGGCAAATTGTGCGCCAAGTACAGTGGGCTTCTGACCACCTGCATTTGTGCACAATTTGGCACTCATCTCATGCTGCATCCTAGTTGAGCAAACTGTCAAAATCAATAACCATGAAGCTCAAGTGCTTGTGTCCAGATAGAGTCCATGTGTTTCCACCAGGGGCTGAGATGCCCAGACATCAAACAAAGCTTGCTCACTTCAAAATGTCTGCGGTCAGCACAGCCCATGCTTGTGTGTGTGCCTCTAAGATGATTTTGTCCTTCAGATTTCTCCTTTCTGCTAGCAGTTTGGAAAAAGGGTTGAAGAAACTATGCTTTCTCCTTTCTCCCTCACCAAGAACAGGCGCACTGAGGCAGTGTGGGTAAAGGCTTTTCTTCACATCTACACTGTGGTTGCAATGGGCGTATTCCTGCACCAAGAACAGTTAGATCCCAGCAGGCATAGGATTACAAAAAAAAAACACAACAAAAAAAAACCCCAACAACAAAACCAAAAACAAACAAACAACCCCAACCCCCCCCAAAAAAGAAACCAACAACAAATCAGAATGAACTCCCCCAAGAAAATAGAGTGTCCTGAGGTTTAGCCTTTAGCTATCCCAGAGCTGTTGGGGAGAAAGTTAAAATTAATCACTGTAAGCCCTCTCATTGTTTCCCAGTTACGAAGTTGACAGGTCCAGTTTCTGCTCCTCTTACATTTTATAAAGACTTCAGGGTTTTTCTGAATCAAAAGAGTTAACGATAATCTTCCCAGGAACCATAACATCAGCAGAGGTTGCCAGACAACGGTGTGTTTTGGCCTCCTCCATCACCACATGGTGCTGGGAAGGGGCCTTGGAGGCAGTGGTGCTGGAAACATGCCTCACAGGAAATCCCCACCTCCCAGTTTAGCTCTCCTGCGTGCTCCTGCTGGGATGGGCAAGAAGTCACTAACTGGGGACCAGGATCTGCCTGTGACATTTGATTCACAATATATTTCTTCCCCGAAGAAATGCCACAAGCAGACCTCCAGGGAGAGGACTGTCATTGTTTGGCCTCTCTCCCATTTCCCTTTTCCCGTTCACTGCAGCATTATAATCGTCTTCATTTGCTTTCACGGAGATGTCTTTAATAATGGATCCCCTGGGTCCTTTGTCCAATAAACAAATTATGGGGAAGCAGAGCTCTGCTCAAATGATAGAGGAGCCTTCTGGCATTGAAACTGCTGTCATTCCTGGGCCAAACAGAAGAGTTCTGTACTTTTCCTCTCGGTCCAAGGGAGAAATTTCTGCTATAATTAAGGATGGATGAGAGTGAGCTATGTGCTAATAGCCCTAATCGATTGAGATTATCCCTTGGCTGGGACTAATCTCTTTAGCTATGGAACATGCCTCAGTACTGGGAGACTGGCTTTTAAGGTAGCATCCCAATTTGTTCTTGAAAAGATAGAAATAAGCTGAGAAAAGGAAAAATACATTTATTTTGATGCTGGATTGCTTTAATGAGGGACTCAACAGACACAGAGACATCTGATGTTTTTCATGGCACTGAATTGGCAAAGTACTACAATTATGGAAGTTTCTGAATCTGTAAATGTATATGCCTAATGAGCTGTTGAGTTTGAATGCAACAAGATCTTACTTGCAGTCAAGGCAGAATCTTCTATATATAACATTTATTACTAAAGATTTAGTAGATGTGGGATTGAATTTGTTCATGCACAAATCTTAAACCAAGCAAAACATTGTCCCTTATAGACTTTTAGCTTCTGCTTGAGTTCGTCTTATTGATTGGACCAAATAGTTTTTGTATTAGTTACACTGAAAGAAGCAGTGCTCTGTTTCCACAATGCATGTTGGGAAGGGTGGCGTATTATGATGCGAAAGGATTATTGTCACATAGAAGCTTAATTCAGAGCAGACTTTTAGAGTAGTGAGACTGGCAAATTGCAGCACAGCACAGCAGTCAGCACTCCTGTGTGTATTTGAGTAGATCTTAACACATGAGAGGTCACGAGAATTTGAAGGCACATGCACAGATTAAGGCCGCAGTAGTCACTGGGACTCGTCACATGCTGAAGCTGAAAATGTACTCAAGTGTCCTTCCCCATAAATATATAAAAGTAGTGCACCAGTTTGTCATTTTAACAGTTTTCTGCAGCTCCACTGACTTTAATCTACCTGTGCTATTCTTTTCCTTTACAATAATGAACTGTATAAACTCCTGGGGATTTTGGCAGAGCTCAATAGCTCAGAAAAATAGGACAGAAAATTAATGCAAAGTATTTCTTACTCTTCTGACATTCAAGGAGACCATGATTGGTTGAGTTTCTGGACACTTAAGGACTTTTAGCAAGCTTTTACTCTTACACAAGAATTGATTACAGTAGAAAACAAAACTATTTGTTTGTGTTGGACAGGGGTCAGGCAGTGCACTGTTTGCATGAATCTATCATAACTTTTCAACAGAGTAATGTGATCCTGATGCTTTTGAAAAAGTGCATGTACGTTAAGTGGTTATTAGTCAGCCTTTGTTGAAATGTCCCTGGGTTTGAAGTCTCCGTGTTAGTAAGACATGGTGAACCAACAGTTGTTGGATGATAAGCTGTTGGTGTCTATATTTAGAAATAATCAGGTGTGGCTAGTGGTGAGTTTCCACATGGTACAAAATGTATGTACAGTCACTTGCTGGCAGTGAAATTAGGAAATATGTGGCTTACCTGGGGCACTTTCAACTGGCAGGAATCTCAGTACTCATTTCCTCCTCTTCATGTTATCCATCTTTAGTGACTTTCCTCTGTGAGAACAGCCCCCATCTGCAGAAGATGCCACTTGATTTTATTGGCTCTGCGTGCGATCTAGGCACCTGGCACTGGATCATCGTTGATTTCATTGGTAAAGGCCAAGGGGAAAAAAAAGTAACTTTGCATTAACTGTCCTAGCGATGCAACTAACTTACTCCGCAGCAATGTTGGAGAGCAACTACATTCAGCAAGTATACCTACTGCTTTTTGTTTGTTTCATTTCTGTGTTTTAAATAAAGAAGACGAAGCAAATATTGCAATCTTAGTCTGCATTTCAGCCAACGCATCAAGACTGTGACATCATTTTGCCTTGCCATGTTTTCCTCAGGGGATGGTGACTGGGCTGACAGCACATGCTGAGGTTATGTTCTGCTTAAGCCTGCTCACCTTCACAGCGTCAACAAAAGAGAATCCTGAAGACTGTGAGAGCATGGACACTGTCTTGCTTTTCTCACATCTGAATTGTCCTTATTTGAGAATGTCTTCTCAAAAATATTCTCAAGGCAAAGTTACATTGTAAAAATGATCCAGGACATGCATTCCCTTCTGTTGTGCTCTAGAGATGCTGGGTTGACTTAATAACATTACTACCATCATCTTCCTGTCCCCTCCCAATACTCTGAAATTGCTTTGCTAGCAACCGACAATTACAATCCTTACAGTGAAGGTCAACAGGGTACTCCATCTTTAAAGGTAAGATAAGAGGGATTACCAGCACCAATATGATTTGCAGGGCTGCCTTTGCAAATTAATACAGAAGTTGTCATAAAGATTCAAGATTTTATCCAAGGCATCTTAACTACTGTGGTTTCAGTAGACCTGCTTGTAAATAGTGTATAGCTTGTACTGTAGCTACAAACTACTATGGGATAAGTATCTGTGAAATGCTATAGCTGCAGCAAAGCCAAGCTTCAGCAGAGGCTGAACATTGTACGTCACTCCCATCAACTCCCTTGAGCATCCATTTGGGAGCCAGAGGTCACTGAAGCACAGCCAAGGAGCCACACAGCCACCTCCTGGTAGTACCTCTGTGTTAGCAAGGGTTGCGCAAAGTCATTCTAAGAGAGACAAAAGTGTCTGATGGAGAAGAAAGTATTAGCCCTATTGTACAAGGACATCGAGAACGTGATGTATGCTGCCAGGCACATTCAAGGACAGGTAGACTCAGCCTGCAGCATGGTCCAGAGAAGGGCTGGTGTACGGCAGTGAACAGAGGAATGGCAAGCTCACCATTTGAGGGGACCCCAAGACAGCTTGGCACAGCAAGGACACCATGGAATGAACATGGCTTTCAAGGTGAAGTTTTCTCAGTTTGCCAAAAGGAGTTGAGCGGTACCTGTGGGGAGCAAGACTAGGTGCTGCAGTCCTGTTGAAATTCGCACCAAGCAGATGTCAGATGAGTCAAACAGTTGGATTTGCTTATGTTGGTTTTTAGGTGTCAATGAATGTTGCTCAAAGCATTTCCTTGAACTTCAGTCTCCACCAGTTATTTGCAAGAGGAACAAGGGAGACCTGAAGACCAAATGGAGCTCGGAAGGAGATTTCACTGTGTTACCTCCGCAGAGGGAGCGACAGTAGGCAGGGAGGTTCTGAACACATAGTGTTTCCCTGGCTTGGTGGCTTGCGCTGAAACCCATCCTCTTCAAAAAAGTCACATTTGGTGCCTTAAGGTGTTTTCAATGCTACATTTCTGCAAAACTGCCCCTCTTTTTTGTGTGTGAACGAAACCCATCTGCTGACACTGACGCCTGGATATTGTTTCCACAAGCTGGAAGAATTCTGCATCCTGTGAAAAGAATGTGGTCTGGGATGCAGTGCAGGTGGGATTTGCACCAAGCGTGGTTCATCAAGGCATTTAGTTCACATAGCCTTTTCCAAGACTGGTGAGCCAATGGGATTCCTGATTTACGTCTCTATCCTGTTACAAGTTTATTGAATGCACTGGTTTGGTCTGGCTTTTGCCCTATGGGTCCAGGCAGTGATTACGCCTGCCTACTTATCATGCCTTTTTTTGTTGCCACATGCAAATGGAGTGAACTGGGGTTCACGTTATCTGAGTGATCACTGGAGACAGAAACTACTCCCACTCAGAAGAATTTGGCCATGGGGGTATTGCATGGTGAAAAATACCAGAAACTCTTTGTTTTTACATTTTCCACCTCATTATTAATTTCAATGATATGACAGCAGACAAGGAGCTTTACTGGACAATTGCAGAGTCCAGAATCATGTCACTGGTTTTACTAACTGCATCTAATGGATAACAGGTGTTTTTTAAGTCAGATCACATGTCAAGACTGGGAAATGCTAACACAATGTACTCCCATACTCTCACCTGCTCATCTTTTCTAATTTGATGGGTAGAAACACATCTCTGTGCTGTATGAATGTGACAGTATTCAACTTATAGCGTGTATTTTTAAATAAAGCACCACAGAATATTCCTCTGGCTATATGTGTGTACTGAGAGCTGTGTTTATCACACTGCTTCAGGTGTTAGCAACTCTGCTTCTGCTGCGATGCACAGGAATGTAGCGAAGTGTTTGGCTTACAGTTTGTCTTCCTCCTGGCCAGTATACAAGGTGACAGCGCAGACCCACGGAGATCGCACATTTTCTCTGGTGTATTATAAAGGCCTCCAGTCAAGGTGCAGGGGATGGGAGTGAAGCCAGATGTCAACAGCAGAAAATGTTACGGGGCCTTTGTAGAATGAAAGTAAGTTGTGGTAGGGCAGTGAATACACTGCCTACGCTAAATGTAAGAGAACATGTTCAAATTAAGCCCGCTTCTCCCAAAAGTGTTTTGGGTTTTTTTTTTGTCACATCAAGGACACTTGTAATATTCCCCTCTGATAGAAATACAAAAAATAGCTAATTTTGTATCAATTAACACATTCCAACTGCTGAGTTATTTTCCACAAGTGTCCTGCTCTTTTCACCTCAGGTGGGAATACTCTTTCTTTGTCTCCCTCCAATTCTGTTTACTTTTATAAGAATGTTACAGTTTTTTTTCTCCTAACCCATGTAAAAGCTGTTTCAGGGAAGTACAATTGTTTTTACTGAGATTTTAAATTCTGTCCAGAAGAACTCTGCAAAAATGCAAAGAAAAGTGGAAGGTTCTTGTCCTGTTGTCCCTTTTCTTCCTCCACCCTCCTTCGTTCTTCCTTGCAGTATAAATATCAAGGAAAATTAGTGCTGTTAATTCTTTCCGGTTGTGGCAAAGATACCTCCAAAATATGTTACCCCAATGTACGGCTAATAATGCAACAAGAATCTTTGAGTACCAGCAGAAAATTATCCCAGTAGGAATAAAATTTCACACACTTTCCCACAAAATCAATGTGACTACTGCACTGACCATTTTTCAGATTTTTCTCCTTAAAGATTACTCAAGCACTGGACTTCTCCTCAAACTGTGCTGATGCTTTCTGTATTATTCTTTTCTCTTTTTCTTTCATTTTCTTAAGATTCAACTGTTCTTTTAAGCTTAGCAAATTCTCAACTTGCCAAGCTAAATATTCTAGACAAGGAGATACTTGTCCAAAGTAGTTCTGCTATGGTAACGCACCCTGACCTTTCAAGCAAGGGTCATTTGAGGTTGTGAAACAAGCCCTCAGCTTGCGAGATGCCACGGAACACCTTCATTCCCCTTTCATGCCACACACCTGTGAAGTGACAGTTACTTATGGGACTTTAAAAGTTGTTTCATGGTTGTGACTTTGGCTGCAAGACTGTTTTCACTCCTGCAGAGAGAGCAGGTGTGCTTGAAAGCAAGTTTTACACTTAAAACTGTCTATGCGCCTACCAAGAGCACTGCGCAGCCCTGTTGTTGTTCATGATGTTCCTGTAGCCCCTGTGACACCAGTTAATCCCTTTTGCTCCTGTGGAAGAGCCTGACTGTGCCAGAATGTGCTGATCTATGCAGCTCTGCAATGTGGATAAGATTGCTGCTCCTACTACCACCAATTTTTATGTTCAGTTATAAACTTCAAAGCTGTTATTTCTCTTGTTTTGTCTTATACCAAAGTAGACAGAATACCTTATCATCTCATCTCTAGGCAATCTGCACACTAGCAACTCCTGTATTTTGCTAGTCTGAGCAGCTAAAATTCAGCTTCACAAGACCGTTGTGCACATTGAGCCATCCACCTCCTCTTCCCTCACCCTTTTCCCCTCCTGTTTGCAATCCCAGTTGAAGCCTGGACGCTGCTGAAGGTCTTCAGAGGTTGGAGGAACTGCAGGTTTGCGGTAAGTGGTGGAGATGGCACTGCCCTTCTTTCTTTCTCAGTCCCCAGGTGGCATCTCTCAACAGATGCTGCCGCAGCAGGGAGAAGAAAGCACGCAGGAAAAGTTTAGGGACTGCTTCTGCCACATGAGTCAGGAGACCTTTAAAGGTATGGTATGGCTTCCTCCTAGGGAAAGGCTGGAGGCTATGCACCATGCGGGGAATGCATAACATTTAGGTCTTTGCTTCCTGTTCTGGTCAGGGAGTTGTTTTGCTTTCTGAGCTACTCTGAGAGTTTTGACTCCATGTAATAAACTCAACCCTGAGACAAGGGTGAGGAAGAGACTCACACTTGATGCTGCTTTCCTTGTGTGATGGGGTGGGATTCACAGGGTTTTCTTCCTCCTCCCAGATGCTGGTAACTGCTTCTCTCATCAGCACACTGCTGGCCATGGTCCACATGCAGGACACGCAGGCCAAAGTATATTCCTGGGCGAAAAGACCTTTCAAATTTCCAAATGCAGTTTCACATAAACCAGTTGCTTAACTGATGTTTTCCACACTACTGTTTCCCCATCCTGTGTATCCTTAGTCTGAAAAGTGTTCTCAAATATACGGAATTTTTCTGCCATTGTATGGATGAGGACATTTTACCTACTTCCTAGTCAAAAGAGTCGAGCCATGAATAGATAAGATCCTCTCACCAGTGATGAGGGGACAATAACAATGTTGTCTCTGCTTTGCCTGCAGGAGCTGGCAACAGCACTTGTATCAAAGCCCCGGGCCAAACCAATATATTCTGTTGTGCCATTTGAGTAATAGTGGTCTCTTCTCAGGAGGAAAAAAGATGAGAGAAAGAAAAAGTAAATCCTAAGGGCTGAGCAGGATTATTTCTGTTTGTCACTCTTTAATTGAACACAAGTATGTTGTGTTTTTTTTTTCCCTCTGTTCCTTAATATCTCTTTTCAGTTTCTTTAAAATGACAGAAATTGGTGGGTTTAGAACCTAGAGAGCCTTTCATTTGCTGAGATTGTCTTATTCCTGAGATTAAATAACCACAGTTCCCGGAGAGAGGAACTCACACTGATAACTAAGCCAGGTTAACTGTTTTTTGTCATGTTTGATGTGTAGGCTGGCGGCAGGCACATTCACAAATTGGGGTACTGATTTTTCAAGAGTATTCTGCATGGCTGTGTGCTGCAGCATGCAATCAGAGTTGACTCCTCTGATGCATCTGTGGTCCCAAATCCCAGGGAGCTCTTGAATATTGTTCTGCGTCATTTTTTTTTCTATATTCAGTAACTGTGCTTCATTTCTTTAATGAGACCAACCTGCAAAATTAGAGAGTTTGGCTGTACCATATCCAACTCATACTGCATATGAGCAACCAGGTTCCCATCCCTGTTAGACTTTGGCTGAAAGATTGTGTTTGTAATGGAGTGCACTTCTGTTTTGTACTGTAACATCATACTGTAAACCCTTCATACCCTGAGAACAGCAGCTTGCGCTCATGGGTACTTGCTGCCTCTCAGAAGAGTGAGACATGCTACAGCTGTCCATGTTTTGCATTGACAGACTTGGCTCTGGGTGTGACGTAGCATAACAAGCCTGCAAGGAGCTATTGCTTTGATCTAACAAGTAGGTTCAATCAGCAATGTAGGATACATACACTTTGCTAACAGACATGAATATAAGACTACAAAAGGAGTGTGAAATTTTCTTTAATATGTTTGCATAGAAAATTGTGATTTAAAATAATTCCTCCCTTGCGCAGTTGTTTATTCATTTGCACCTGTGTAATTAACTTATAAACACCTTTATTCTGTTAAAAAGGTATTTACATGGTTAACTGTATCTTTACCATCCATACTCCTGTGTAAGAAGCCTGACAATGAATGCCAAGATTAATTCCACATGTTTGCAGAAGCGGGCCCACAGATGACTGTTAATTTCCCTTGGCATCCTTGTAAGCCAATATGTTTCTGTTATTTTATTTACAAAATAAACACTATGTATTTACTTAATTATATTTGACGTCATAATTTCAGGTTTTGCTTTGGCCTACAAGGGCTCAGGGGCCTCGGGGAAGCTTTCCTCATTATTAAACAACAGTTATATAGCTGTAGTTAGTGAATTATGCTTGAATACATGCATAATAAGCAAATGCACAGCAGTTTCTATAATTAAGTGAAAAAATGCATTTTTCCAAATGGAAAGCATGACGTGCAGTTCAGAATTGATGCCTTTATTCAATATTTTGTCCTCTCTTTGAATGAATGAATAAGTCTACATTCTAGAAGGGAAAATAATGGGAAACAATATTCACAATGAAGTAGGACAGGGAATGTCTTTAATTTCAGTTAGTATTTTAAATTATCTTAAGGGCAGAAGTGATTTCCAGCATGGCCTGGTCACACCAGTGACCACATGCTCATGCATTGAGCCCTGGGAGCTCTCAGGCTTCTCAGCATATGGACATGTTAGTCTCTTACCTCTCTGTCTCCAGGCACCTTTCAGAAAACCCTCCTAAGGTCATCCTTGATCCACAGCCCTCCTTTTGACACCTTGACACAGGACCTCGTAGCTGCCTGAAACACACAGTTGTCCCTAGTGCTTTTTTTGTATATGGTTTTCTTTCAGTCCCGCCTTACGTGATTGATTGTCTTTGGTGAAAACTGTGTAACTGCAAATTTGGAAGTCTAAAATACATAAAGTACAAGTTCTTTAGCCAAAGTTCCTGCACTGCAGAATTTGCTTCTACACTTTAGAGTATGTACTCCAAAATCTAGTGCTGCCTGAAGGAAGCAGGTAATGATCCAATGGCTGTTGACAGGATTGCAAGATACATTGTATGCAATCAGCTCCGTATTTGCACAACAGATTTAATTACCTGGTAAAATTAGTCTATTAAATTTTCATATTTATGCTTTAACTATTCATCATCAGGTTTCTGTATCCATTTTTGGAGGGGTCTTTTTTGGTCTGGTCCAAGCACTGCTGAACTGCTCTGATTTGTTGGGTATGTCACTGTAGTTGCAATGCTTTGCTGCCTTTTTTTTTTTTGCTTTTGCGTTTTTATGCTCTGAAAGTAACATCTTTTTCTTTATCTTTTTTAAAGATAAAGACATTCCCTGCTGATACATCTAATCCTTTTTTCGATCCTTTTACAACAGTACCACAGTTTTCTGTAAGTAGAACATGCAACTAAAAAAACTGTGTATTTAACACAATTCCAACTGATTTTTTAACAGTATTAGAAACGTATGTGCTAAGCAGTCCTAAAAAAAAAAAATTAATTCCAAGTAGAAAGTAGAGTGTGAATCAGTCAAATATTCCCATTATGCAAATAGTTAATTTGCCTGCGTTCAGACATTACTGCTTACTAGACAGAGGGCTAAGAGTCAAAGCTCGCTGCTAATGCAGTCAGTTCCAAAATGTTGTTCAGTTTAGGACTGTAGAGGACACTTGTGAAGCTCCATGGCATGTTTCCAAGGAGCAATAAGGAAGTGGGAAGACTTAGTCCTCTGTCTAGCAATTGCATGGCCTCCTGCCTGAAACTGCCTGCTGTGCCATCATGAGAAGATGCCTGATTTTCATTGAATTTACATCTGATTTTAAGGAAGAATTATAGTTAGTCTCTTAATGACTACAGTGTCATGTTACTTGTATAAACTCCCATGTTTACTTAACTTGAATCAAGTATTGACCTTAATTCTTGTTAAACTTTCGCAGAGGTTGGGATTTATGGGTTTTGGTAAGGTAAACTACATACAAACAGGAAACAATTATTTGACAATTAAAAAAAAAAGTCCAATATTAGACCTACTTCAGGGGTAGAAGCATTATGTAATAAGTATGACAAAATTATCTACTCAGACAATTTAGAGCATTTAAAAAGATTTTTGGAGGACCTGGTATAACTCAATATGTCACGTGGGGCTGATTATAACCCTTTCTGTCCTTTCCAGTGTGAGAAGTGATTCTAATCTATAAGAAACACTCTCTGATTATAACTATAAACCACAGTAACTGACTATGTTCACAGAACTAAGCATTTCAGACTTTAATCTTAACTTTTACTGGTTGCAGCAATCTGTATCTGGCATATATCAGAGATATGTAACTTCAGTCACTGTTGGGCCATGTGCAGTAACCGTCTGCACTTAATGATTTAAAGAAGGAGGCTTTTCTTTCACAATAAACTTGATCATGAGATTTGATATAAATGTTATTTTTCTCCAAATAGGTATTTTAAAGCTAGAGTTAGATAGGCTCCCCAAGCTGAGTCAGTGCCACCGTTGAACTCTAATTAAAGGTATCGGAAAATACCTGGGAATATGTCACAGCAATTTTTTGTGAAGTCACTCAAGTCCAGATAGTACGATTGTGGTAAAAGCTAAACTAAAGTTACAGTGTTTGTGTTGTTCATAGTACTACTTTATATAAGCAAAAAGATATGCCCAGAATAGCTGTCCCACTAATTAGTAATGATGGTCTGGAAATTATTTTTCTGTCTATGACAGTTATGATGAAAGCAAAATTTAGGAGGGCTATATAAAATATTTTTTCATCATTGGGGTGATAGAACTTTAAAATATAAACAGAAGCTACCCTAATATACTTTCCCACAGAAATTTGCATCTTGCAGAAAATCGCAGTTTCATAGTAAACTCAGACATTGAGATTTTTGTTATACTCTGTTGGGAGAGAAGCAGCAAAGTAAAGTTCAAACTAATCTTTCTGAAATTCCCTCCTCTCCTCATAAAATCCCATTTCCCTGGGCAGGGTGGAGGGCAGAATCCAGATCACAAATGTTTACAAAAACATTACAGTAAGAATCTAATCATGTGTGATCCATTGTACATTCTTTTAAGCAAATTACATACAAATATATGTGATAAACCAACAGCTGCGTAGAGGATTGCATAGAGATGAGAAAACAATTAGAAAGGTTAATTACACTTTGGTCCTGTGTTTCATGGTCCCAGCCCAAAGAGACGTGCTTCTCCTCAGCAGCGTTTCACTTCATCCTGATGCCCGGGCTCTGCAAGGGCTTGAGGACAGCTACAGCACAAGTGTCAGCTGTAAGGGCAGGGTCTAGATCAGTGCTAGGAGTTGCAGGTATATCTAACTCTGAATGTTCTCCTGTCACACACAATCCTGGATGGTAACATTTGTTACTCTTTTCCCTTTGTTATTTTTTTTTTTCTTTTTCTTTTCCTTGTTTCCCCTTCACTCCTTTTTTTTTTTTTGCTTGGAGCAAAACATTGAAATGTTATTGAGGGGAAAAAAGTTATGAACAGTGACATTTGAAAGACTTCACCTTTTGTGTAGGGCTTCTTATTTTATGGTGTACGTGCAATTGTGTTTCCTCTATCAGAGGAAAAATTTGAGAACCTGGTTGGCTGGAATGTTTAAAAACAAGGTTCATACCAGGAGCCCCTCTGAATTTCAGAAATGACAGGCTTGACGACAATATTCTCAGGCTGGTGTGATTTACATAGGCTTAAGTTAATGAAATTATATATTATATATATTATTATATATATTTAGACCAGTTGAATATTTGGCTCAAACATACTGTGCAAGCAGATATATATAAAAAGATGCTTTGGATATATACCATAAAACCATTATCCAGAGCAAACACACTTTAGGACTCAGGGAAAATCTTCACCAAAAGTAATTTGTCATTACTCTTCTGATTTTAGTAACGCTGTGAGAATTTACATCAGCTTCACAGAGTGGTGCCTCCTTCTCATGCTGTGAAGTAAGATCTGGCAGTTCTTAGAAGACAGGGATCCTGTATGAGGAACACCAAATTTGATACCCCTGTGGCCTATAAGGTTGACATTTAAAAGCTGAATGACAGAGAATTTTGAAGAGTGTGTACTTACACACATAAATGGCCAGGGTTGGAGGAAAAGTTTCTTTAGTTGGTTTTACATTTTCCATTTTACTAATTTTGTGGAATTAATGGAATTCTTTCTGTTTCAAAGGTTGTTTTGGAGCATATCAGATGCTTTTAGCTGAAACATGAACAGAAACATGTTAAAAGATGACAATAAGCAAGCAAACCTAATACAGCCATTCTCTCCTAGACTCAAATAATCAAATAATTGTCCCACTGATTAAACTGATTAGTTTGTGTTTTGCATTAATCTTATGTGGCTTGCAAAATTTGGAAAATAATTTAGACAAAGAAAAAAAGTTGCTATTCAAATAGCTGGATAAATGTCATATGCTCCCTTATGATGGTGACTTTTCTTCCTCCCTGCTTCAAAGTCTGAACCAAGTTCAGAAGAAAAAGTTGTCAAGAAAGAAATGCAGCTGATACCAGTAGGAGCATATCCTAATGGTCCTGATGCACTGACAAACCGCACTTGCTCTGTGCTCTTCCCAGGTCAGGGTCTTACATGCACCACTGGCACTTGCCACTGTGGTTTGGCATGAGAAACAGTCCATGCCAAAAAGCAAAATAGGGCTGCTTTTATTTTTAGGGATCATCCCCCTCCAGTTGTATAGGCTGTCCCAGTCTTTGCTGTAATGGTGCAGGGCTAATTTGCCTATCCTGAAAGACAGGAGATGGTTGCTTATGGTTTGTTTTAAACCAGCACTTCCAATATTGCTTTAACATTGCCTGTCACTAGATACTGCAGAATATTTCTCTTAGCAAACGTGAGAAAGGGATGGGGACTTTGAATACTGGACTTCTACAAGCCTGGACTCCTGCTTGTTACAGGCTCTCTGAATGAGCCATCAAAAGAGGCGGCTGTTCAGCATCTTTGGAGGTTGCACTGAGCAACTATAGCTACAGCCTCCCGGTTGTTCTCATTATTAGTTGTTGTAACTGAGTGTTTGGCAATGAATTGGATGGTGAAAGTTAGAAAAAGCAGTAGAAGCTAATCTACACCTTTTTTTTTTTCTTTCTGTGTCTGTATACATTTTTTGTAGGCAGAATTTACAGAGAACAAATTGCAATGCTCTGCTGTGCAGTCATCTCCTAAGATAACGCCGGTAGCTCCATCACCTGTACTGAGATCTTTGGCAGAGACTATACCAACTCCAACGGTTCAGACAATATACACGTCGCATAAACCGATTTCGCTGGCAGACAGGTACTGTACATTTCTTTCACAGCAATACTATAGTGCCCTCTGCATTAAAGGAATCAGCTTGATTTCTCTTTTTTGATCATAATTACTGTAAAGTGCCATTTCCCCCAATACCAAAAGATTTCCAGTTGCTGCTTGACAGCTACTTCAGAATAGGTGGGTTATGTAAATAAATATCTATCTCTTACACATACTCTGAGAAAAAAACCTACCTTAATTAACTGCTGCAGCCAGCAGCCTACCGTTTCTATGGCCAATGGCCTGGAGAGAAAGGGTTGTGCAAATTTTCCTCAGGAGAGTAATTTTGTCTGAACCACAAAGGTTTTCTTTTAATAATTGCTGCTGCAATTTGTTTTTTGAAATTAAATGTCCATGGGGGAAAGCTGAAGTTGAGAAATGTCTGCTCTTCTAAATGAAAAACAGGCAGTGGTTTTCTTTATTTTGCCTCTTTCAATTTTTTTTTTTTTTTAGTAATGTCAAGCTACAGTGGTCTTTCTTGTAGTTTCTCTGAGAAACAACAAGCCATCTCATCTTTCCATAGGCAGCCTGCTTTCAATTTTCTGTTCTTCCATTGTAACAGTTTTGTATGCTGGCTTCGTATTCTATAATTTAATCAAAGCTGAATTTCCCAAGCTGATAACTTACTGAATGCAAATGTAGGCGTGGATATAGTCAATACTTCTGGGGCACAAAAAGTCCCAGGATTGTGTTGAAGTATTTCTTTGGCATCATAATAAATTAGCCTTTTTTACTTTTGGATTCACAGTCAATTCCCAGTTTCATTTGTTAATTATTTTTTTGCCAATGTTTATTTAATTGCACCTGCACACCTGTTCAACATTGCTAACTCATCTAAAAATTTATCGTTCCAGTGAAAATGTAAGTCTGAAGCTGTAGTGCTGAACTCGGCTTCTGTAGGATGTCTCGAGCACAAGTGGGTGATTCCACCCCTCCTTGTCTATGAATGGGCTGCAAGGTTTCTGCGCTGCAGTTTAAATCTCCAAACCAAACTGCTTTACAAGCATTAGATGCTTAACTCTCAGAACAACACAGTAAATAGGTTTTTCCCCTACACTATTTATTAAGAAATGGGGTCACTAACCCAAAGCATTCCCAGCATTGCAGAGCCTGGGAGTCCCGGAGTGATTCGGATTTGAGAGCAAGGACTTCAGGCTCTGCTTCCCATACCCTGATGCATGCACATGAAATAGGACTGTAGTAAATTCAGAGCACATAGATGGCCCCCCAATATCAAACCATGCTGAGGAGCAGAAGACTGTAATACCAGGTTTTTTTTTTGTGATGCCATTTACTGTAGCTGTTTCATTTTTCGACTCCTAATCCAGCTTCCTTTAATGGGAGCATTAAGTCATAAACTGTTTTGCCATGTGGGTCTTTTTTTGTCCTTTTTCACGCTTCTGTTTGCTCTTCAGAAATATCAAGTGGTACTTGTTTTTGAATCAGCCATCAGTTATCAGCTTTTACAGTGAATTGAGTCTGACCTTTTTTTTCCCTCCTTTGGTATTTTGAAAATGTTAATTATTTTAAATTGAAATCTGAGACTTATTGTTGTTCCCATAATTGGCTGTTTGTGCATTAATTACACAGCGCTGAGACTCTGAGGCGTGAACTTGAGAGAGAGAAAATGATGAAAAGACTCTTGATGACAGAATTATGAAATTCGCACTTCCGTCAGATGGAGAATGGATTGGGGCCTTTCATGTGCCTTCTGTCTGTTTACATTCCTCTGCTTCTGTGTACTCAACATAATGCATCGGGAAAATGTGTGATATTCCTGGCTCGCCTGGATTCACCACGGTTGGTTAAAATTAAGTCTCAGCTAGACTTTAACTTGAAGGAGTTCCTTTATTCATTTGCTGCTGGGAAATAAACCTTCAATCCTTTATCTCTCCTGAGATTTTATACTATTAACACAGTTAATTTCAGGTTTGGTTTTGGTAAATCTAGGGAAAAAAAAAAAGGATCAGCAAGGAGCATACTGATTTCTATTGGGAAACACTGTTCTGTACATATGTTAATAAGTGCACAGAAATTAATGTTATGCAGAATATTTTGATAGCAACATAGAAAATACGTCATTTTGTACAACTGAAAATTGCAATGAGCTACTGCTATTTGTTAAAGAACCATTTTTAAAGCAGAAGAATGATTATTACATCCTAACCCCAGGACTGTTAGTCTCCACAGAAAAATAAACGGTTGTCTTATTAAATTCCTAACCTTAACCTTTACTCAGAGATATAAATAGCTGCAAGGGGGAAAGATACCCCACCATACAGGTATATGCATGCAACACTCCCTATAGTTTGTCATCTTGACCAAAACCTTCAACTAAATCTTACCGTATTTCCATTAATGAAAAAAATCAATTGTTTAAAGTAATTTGCTACTGACTTTCTAGCTTGATACTGACTTTTTTTTAACTAAGTGAGAAGTTTTACCTTCTCCAGGTTGCCTAGGCTTTAGGGCTCGCCCCTACTCAGACAGCTTCTGCCCCAGCGTTGAAGGTTGCAGAACCTCAGCGATGTGGACGTAGCTCACGGAGGGAGGATTTTTTCCTTCCTGGGTAGATAAACCACCTTCCTGCCTGATGTTGATTGATCGCTTTAAAGAACAATGGTAGTTTATGACGTAGCTGTGTCTATACCCATTTTTTTCACTCTACTAATCAGCATGTGTGTACCGGCCAACCTGTGGAGGGTACGGCTGTCTATACGTCCCGTTTACCTCTGGCACGCAAGCAGCCTCCGCGTTTGGTGGAGCTATCTCAGGCATCAGGTGGGGTGGGTGGTCCAGCCCAAGCAGAACCGCAGCCCCAGGGAGGGTGTTCATGGTATACAGGTAACGCTACCAACTATTTCCTAGGAAAAAAAAAAGAAGAAAGAAGGTCTCCATTTCCCCCTGTTCAGTAGTGCAGGGTCATCTAGAAAGCTACCAACAACTGAGTGTCAGCTACAAGGTACTCTTCCAACAGGAAAGCTTTTGTGCATTTTGTATGGTTGAAGATGTATATTTTTCTGTTACTCTGTACACAATGTTCTCTTGTTTGTATTAAGATAAAAGATTGCCCTTAATTTGATACTGATTACTATGGCTTTATCTCAGCTTAAGAAGTTTGTTTGTGTGGAGGCTGGCAAGTGATGGCTGTGAGGCTGGGTTTCCTTCAGAGTTAGCTTGTGCTCTTTTTCTGAAACAAGAAGTTTTGAGAGCATTGTAGGACTGTGGATTGTAGTGTAAAGGCATAAAGTGACTTGTCTACTTTATATTTACTGGGACAAGAAATTAGCATGTGGCTCCCCAGTTAAATCCACCAAACCCAACTTTCTGGTTGCCATAAAATGAGGCAAATTAAATAGCACAAGTGTTAGAAACTCACAAACAGAATGTAGTGAAGTGACTCAACATAAGCAATGGGCACAAGAAGCCATACAAACACACCTGGATTGCAGATTTCAGAGTGCTCAGGTGACTTTGCTGGGTAACCAGATACGATTTGTATGCTGTCCACCTTCTAGTTACAGTGCCAGGACACTTCTGTTCCTTCTGTTCTAATGTACTGCTCCATCAATCCAAGGTTATTAAAAATTGATTAGGAACATTACATCCCTGTGAAGAAATCAGAAAGGAGGGGGAAATGCAACAGACACAAAAGGCTGCATCTTCCATGTCCTGTTACGCTTCTCTCACCACTTCCCAGAAGGTTCTGGCAGAGAGAGAAGTGATAGCACGTTTTGTCTGCACCTGAGTAAAAGTGAGTGTTGTGAAGAACAAATAAAAGAAAATTGTAATTAGAGGTGCTGTCTTGCGAGAGGAAAGCAAAGTAAGATTGAGAATGGCACAGAACTGTAGCTGAATCTGATCTGCTCCCTGCTGTTCAGCAACCCTCGGTTGTGTGTGAACTTGAGGAAGTTTCACAAAGTCATTGTCAAGGAGAAGCAGAAAAAACAAATCTGAACACACACTTCAGTCATACTGATGGCCATGGAGTGGACTTTGGGAACCCTGCAATATGCCTTCAGGTTTGGGGGCAAACAGATTTGATTCCCCACATTAGGGCAGTCTGGTCACTTAAGCAAAAGCCTTTATCAAAACTGAATGCCTGACTCAGACCAGCCCATCAGATGTTCTGGCTCATAAACAAGCTATTAGTTTATTATTTGAAATGCAATGTTTTGCTCCTGTTGTATAAAAATTCTTCAGCTGAAATAGTCAGAACTGGAAAGCAAGAAATGTGAACCAAGGTTACTTTACAGTGGCCAAGTCTTTACAGCTGAAGCGTGCCCTGGCGTAGCTGAGAAAGAGCAGAGACTCCTCCCTCTTTGGTTCCCACCAGGAGAACAGGAAAAGCCTTGCATGGCTGCTTAGTTCCTGTGGGATGTTTTCCACCAAACAACCCCAAGTATGTTGCCTTGTCTTGTTTTAGTGTCTTATCCACTGGCTGCCACCGTTTCTTATTCTGCAGTCTAATGGAGCGTTATTAAAACAGTTTTACTGATACTGAACTAAACTTTTAATTGCAGAAAGTCATCACCTTGTTCTTTTTTACCACATACCTTCTTCAGCCATGCTTAAGCATCTCAGTTTTCACATCCTTTGAATAAATACTCCTGCCTCACCTCTGGTTGGGAATTACAATGTTAGGACACCTGTTATCCAAAACTACTGCAAACAAGACAACGTGAACACATGCTGAGGGGCAGATAGTCTAGATTTGCCCCTAGACTTTAACTTTATACAGGTGTGAAAGGATACTCTGCCCAAGGGTATGTCTATATAATACTGCAGAAGTATCTGAGCTAGCTTTAATGAGCTTGCATATGTAGTTGTGGCAGCATGAAGCCCAGCACAGGCTATCATTACCATGTACATTGACACGTGTAAAGATAACACATTCAAACAGCAGCCTTCTGAAGCACGGTCTCCAGAGTTGATGACAGGAAAGGGTCGCTGAAAGGAGTTTGTCTCTTCAGCTCTCCTGGGAAAGGGTCCATCTCACCTAATGTTAATATGCCCAACTCTCCCCTGCCGAGAGATCAAAGGAATTGCCTTCCAGAGGTGCCTCTGACTTCAATGTCTACTTTTATATTGCTGAAAGTTAAGTGAGATGAATCCTGCTCTCCATCCCTCTGGTTAGGTCTACATTGCAAACCCTTGCCAACACGGCTACATCATCCAGGGGTGCTTTGAGGTACAATTTGTGACCAACGTAGCTCTGCCAGCAAAAGCCTCGCGCGTTAGGTGTAAATATACTACCAGAAACACCCTGTTGTCAGAACAGCTTTTATCCCTTACAGAGAGAACAGAGAGCTGTGGTAACTTAGAGTGGCATAAGGACAGAGGTTTCGTTATAGATGTGCCCCGTCTGGGCGTAGCTGGTAGATGAAACCTCCTGCTATAGCCACCCTGGCAAAGCCTACCAGGGGTGGCTTTGGCTTTTAACAGCGCCCTGAGTGCTGCTCTGACCCGGTCAGCCGATCCCAGCTTTCCAGCTGCAGTCTCTAAGCGGCAAAATGCAATGTTGTCATGTTTGGGTGATTCCAGCAAAATTTATTGGCCATTTAAATAGCTATGCAAGGAGTTAAATGTTTTCTTATATTGCAGTCTATTATGGAAGCCAAACAGTTGTGCTTTGTTTTTGTGTGGTTCAGCTGTTTTCACTATTTTGTTTTACAAAGAATAACTGGGTTTTCTTTAGAAATGTTGTTTGAGATCCCACATCTCTATAAAATCCCACAGTGTGTGCAGATTTTTCACATTTCAAGCATACTTGGACCCTGAAAGTGCGATGTTTGAAAATTAACTCCTCTGAAGTTTCAGTTTGTGGCTTCACAACTCTCTTGCAACAGGATGCCTACGTGCCCATTTGAAACAGAGCTGGCAATGCAGTGAAAAGTTTCATTGGAGGCAGCATCATGTTTTGTTTGAACTGTTTACAAATATGTTTTGGTTTTCTTTCTTTTTTTTTTCCTAAATACATTTCTGGTTCATTGGCTACGAAAACCTACTCGTAATTATGCAATCGGATATTGTTTGTTTCTTTTTTCTTTTCTTTTTTTTTTTAATGTCCTGATGTTCAAGGAGTTTGCAATAAATATACTGAGGCTGATCTGTAATTGCATGTAAGACCAGCCTCACAACTGTGTTTTGTAAAGTTAAGTGCCGTAAAAGAACCTGTAGATGATGTGGAGAAGGAGGGAAGGGAGAGAGTAAGTGGAGAAGAAGGGCTCTTTGGCAGCTGCGGCTTTGACTGGTGGGTAGCAGCTTTAAAGTAAGATTGCTCACACCATTTTGTTTCATCTGAGTAGCAGCGTGTATCATCAGACAGTGTACGGTGGCATTTTGTTGAACACATGCCTAGAGAGAAACTTTTACGGCTCAGCTGTTTACCTGTTCCTGTATTCATGCCTGCAATAAATGAGATGAAAAATAAATCACGGAGTCTGAGCAATTTGTAGTCCAATCAGTCATTTAGGAGGCATGGGGCAATATGCCAATTAAAGGAAACATTTGGTTGCTAATAAAGGGAATCTGCCTTCATTAAAAAAAAAAAAGCATCCTAAGGAAAAAACACAGAACTTCTTCAAAGAGCCCAGAGGGTTTTCTCCAGCTTAAAGTTACAGATCAGTGTTGTAGGGTGCCAGTCATCTGTTGGGTCATTAGCTGAGGCACGCTCTGCTGAGTACCAGAGCTGGAAAAACACTGGCAGGATCAGGGTAGAGAAACACGAAACATGGCATGTTGCTGGTCTTTCAGCTGGAACTCAAAAAGTGGTGAAAAACACTACTGGAGTGCAAGGTGTGGGAAGAAATCTTTTTCACACAGAGCTGAGAGACTCCAAGTTATTAAACTGCTCCATGAAGGAAATTTTTTTAAAAAAACAAAACCAAACCATGAACAAAGTCTATTAATTGTATTTTTTTAAAAAACACAATTAAAACATTTCACTCAGATTTTTGCCCTTAACTTTGCCATTCTTTAGATGTGTAACTGAAAAGTTGCTTCAGAATTAAACATTTCCATTTCTTTTGTTCAAAGATCTCTAAATCAGGACATTTTGACATTAACTTTCCCAGTGCACTTAAGAAATAAAATCCCAGTAACATTCACCCCATTTTCTGAGGTTGCCAAAACTCTCTATTCGGAAGGAATATGATCCCCTCCCAATTTCTCTAACTGGGTATTCATCTATTTTTAACCTCTATGCAAGGAAAGCAGGGGGAGAAACAGATCAACGTTATTCCATCAGTACTCAATTTATACCAAGAAAATTGATTATGCAGTCAGCAAGCCTAGTTAATTAATTCCCCTTAATACATGTCTTTGCTAAACAAATAGTGTTCTGGGGTGTAGGGGAATGAGAAGCTGTGAGCTAAAAGGTCAGCAAAGACTCTCGTGTAATTTGGCTGTAAATGAGAAGCGTGAGGACTTCAGAGATGTAAATCTGAACAATATTTTGGTGTATTATCAGATGACTGATTTATGGGACTGGGCACGAGGTCATTGAGGTAAATTCTGTTTCTCCGGGGACGTGCTTTCTAGAGCAGAGAACAGACTTTGCGTGCAGGGACTGTTGACTTGGAGCAGGGTGGGAAGATGTTACCAGCCTGGGTGTGTTTCACAAATTCTGCTGCAGCAATGGGGCAGGAAGGTGCCCATACGGGTGCAAACACCGGCTGGAGGAACAAACCCCAGCCCTTGTGAAAGGCAATGGCCACGGTCTTACCAACCACAGTGAAGCCTTTGGGGCTGGCAGGCATTGGGATCCTCATGCCCAAGTGCAACTTGCTCTGAAGGGCAACCCTACAGCAAACCCAGTGTCAGGGATGGCTGTCACCAGACATGGTGGAGGAGATGCCAGGGAATGAGGGAAATAAAAGATGAGCCATTGCCCTTCCCCACCCACCTCCCAGCAGGTTCACAGGAGCATCCCCAGCTCCTGATGTCAGATGAGGAAAGCAGGCCTGCTCTTTTTGTGAGGAACTGGGCATGGGATCAGCTTAGCTGTGGCATCAGATGTGTCTGACAACCCCAACCTATGTCTTATGTGCTGCCAGTAGCACATATCATATGTGTGGTGTCTTCTCTCTCCAAGCTTTAGGGTCTTCAATTCTCGGGGGAGAAGGGAGGAAAACAACAAGGAGATGGAGAGCAGACCCACACCATCCCCTGCCAGGTGGCCTGGCAGAAAAGCACTGCCTAAGACAATGTTTGCCTTTTTAGTTTATTTTAAAACTACATATGTAACATTGCATCATTACGTAGGCAATATGCAATTGATACTAATTCTATATTTTTAAATGAATATTTCTACAGTGTGTGGTATACAATGCCAGTGACCGCACAGCCCTGCCATCACAGTACCTGGCACAGCAGTGAGGCGTAAAAGCCACGTGGATCTTCACTGTTTCATGCACTGGTTATTCAGCTCTTCAAGCAGAGAGCCACTTACCTTCCTGCGTTGTTCTTCCTCTGCCTTTCATTAGCAAACTCTTTTGGAAATCCAAGGAAAACATGGCACAAATTCTTTTCTTTAAAGACACTTAGTCAGTGATGCTTAGCATCACAAAGCCCCAGTGATGGGAAGAACTCAAGTATCATCTTTTTAAAAAATTATTTGTCTTGCTGCTTTTGAAAACAACAACAAAAAGTGATTTCTGTGCTGCCTGCCCCCCACTCTGCTCTGGCTGTTGGTCCCCTCCAGCAGTGCCAGGCTTGGCAAGGGCACGGGGTGGCTTGGCAGGAGAGAACAAGGGTTGTTTTTTTTTTGGGCAGGGGATGGACTGCCAACACCCTCCCCAGCACTTCCTTCCCTCCTGCGGTACACTTCTTGCTGTGGCTGACACAATGGCTCTGTCCTCTGAGGTGGGACCCGTGCTGCCCCGCTGGGAGATGGGGAGATGTTTGCAGCTCCAGGGTCACCCAGGGAGGGTTTGGGGCTGAGGGAGGCACTGAGAGCTGCAGCACTTGTGTAAGAAGCACACATAAGAGCTGGGGCTCTGGAGATTTTGGAGTCTGTTTTGCTCCTGGGGTGTGTGGGCATAATGAGATGAGTGAGGTTCTGGGGAGGGAGGTCAGTGTGGGCTGCCCTCTACCTGGGTATGTGAAATTAGGGATCTGATGGCAGGGGCATCACTGTGAGGCTGGTCACTCCTCTGTCCTGGAAAAGAGTTTCATATCTGTGCCCTCCGCAGCTGACTAAACCCCATGGGGCCAGTGTTTGCTCAAGGAACAGAGCAAGGTCTGCAGCTGGGCTGCAGTTGGTGCCTTCAGCAGTACTGAACAAGACCAGCAGCACCTCCATTGCACTGGGTCACGGCTCTTTTGAGGCAACACAGGGACAACAGCCCTCGAGAAGCATCTCTGCCAAGACTGCCAGCATGTGAAGACAGGGAGGGGGAGTGCTGGAGCTGACTTAGCTTTGCACCCAAGAGCGCTCCCATCTTCCACTTCCAGCCTGACAAGCCAAGGCTCAGTGTGGGTTTTGGCCAGCTCGACACCTTGCCCTGGTTATTGCAAGCCACCGGAAGCAGAAGGTATCTCCTCAAACCACCTGCTCCACAGCCCCTTCATGTCTCTCCATGCCACCCAGCTAATCCTCCTCCACACTCTGCTTGGCACTCACCTGCTGACTGGTTCACGAATGCCGGCTTCCTCCACCCCTGTGAGAATCCCTCCCCTCCCACACAAACACCTCTGACTTTGTTCACTTTCCAAATAAAAATCTTTTGCATTTCTGAAGCCCCTTGCCAGCCCTTGATTTCCCTGAACCTCAGTAGGTACTCCTCCACCCACACGTGTCTCGCTCATCTCTCCATCTTCCCTCCACCTGTTCCACCTCTGCTCACACCACAGTAGCCTCCCTCTACCCAGACAGCCCATCTCACTGCCTGCTCATCACTGTCAGGCCTCCAGTCTTCCCTGGGAGCAGCATCTGACAGGCATTACAGTGCAGCAGGTTTCCTTGTCAGCTAGAAAACCCCCATGAGATGACCTCTTGTGAGGGACCAGCTGCCTGGCAAGGGGCTGCTATCAGCCACAGAATCGTAGAATAGTTTGGGTTGGAAGTGACCCTTAAAGGTCATCTAGTCCAACCCCCCTGCAAGAAGCAAGGACATCTCCAACCAGGTCAGGTTGCTCAGAGCCTCGTCCAACCTGGCCTTTAATGTTTCCAGGGATGAGGCATCCACCACCTCTCCGGGCAACCTGTTCCAGTGTTCCACCACGCTCATTGTAAAAAAATTTTTCTTAATATCCAATCTAAATCTACCTCCCTCTATTTTAAAACCATCACCCCTTGTCCTGTCACAACAGGCCCTACTGAAGGGTTTTTCCCCATCTTTCCTGTAGGCCCCCTTGAGGTACTGGAAGCCATGGCTACCAGGAGCTCTCCTCGGATCCATCCTAAATATCTGTGTGTGCAGTGCCCAGCCTTGGTGATGATCCTGCCTATTCCAGAGCACCATAGGCAGGAAGGGCATGGAGGAGTATTTTTAAAGGGGGGGGGCGGGGTGGGGTAGGCTCCATTTTAACAAGAAGACACTAGTGAATGGAGGCACACTGAAGAAAAAAGACCAAAGATACCCTTGCCTGCCTTCTTTCTTCTTGCTTCAGGTAGCATTTCAGCAACCTCCTCCTCTCCATACTCTCACAGCATAGCCATGGCCATCCCTTTATGCCCCCTGAAGTTAGATGAGTATGCTGCTCCATAATGCTGCACCAAACTTTGAACCACTGGAAAGAGATGGGGAGGGGGCAGGATGGAAGATGGAGAGGTCTCATCGCCGTCAGGTGCACTAATGTAAGTCCTCTCTTCCCCAAGAAACACAGGTGGAATTAATCTTGCTATATATTATGTGGTAAGAAATCATGAGGGCAGCCCAAGCTGGGTACTTCTTTTCTTTTTTCTTTTCTTCCTCTTTTCTTTTTTTTTTAGGTGCACAACCTCTCACCTGGCAAACACAAACTAGTGCTCTGGCCATGAAATCGATAACAAACTTCTGGGTTTGCCCACCTGGTCTCACAGGAGAAGCATACCATTAAGTCTCAGTTAAACTGCTTTAATTGTTGGTTGTTTCTTTTTCCTTTGTGTGCGCTAAGGAAAAGAAAACAAAACCCAGGCCTGACAGAGCAGCATCTAACCAACTAGAATTGCTAAATACCTTCCTGGAGTGGAGGAAAAAGTTTCTTCGGACAGTCAGAAGGCTGTTTCCCAGCAATTTGTGCTCTTTCTCCACTTGCGGGATTTGCATCTCCCATCCTTCCCCAGCAACACGGCCTTGGTTCCCTCTCTGGAAAAGCTGCATTAGTGCAGTGACTTGAACCCCTGCACTGCTAGTCCTGTGTCCCACCCATGGAGGCTTGAAATATCTCTCCACAGAAGAGCTGTCCCTCCAGCTGCTGCTTCCTCACCTGCCCAGCTCAGCAGACCCAAACACTGGGAGGTGCCAATAAGCTGTTGCCTTCACTGCATCTGATGGGTCCTATCGTAGGACCCTGGGGAGCTCAGCACAAATTCAGTAGAGAAGAGTGTATCTTGGTAGGTCTCAGCAGCCTCCTAGCTGTGTGCATCACCTACGAATTGAGTGGCAAAAGCTCCAGGCTCCACTTTCTAGGGACACCGTACTCTTGAAAGAAATCTTTCTGCAACACTAAGGTGGTTCGGTTGTTCTCCAACGGACACCTCTGCCAACCCCGAGCCACTGTCCCCACCGGCCTGTTCACCCCTGTTTGCAGAGCCCTGGCTGCACGGCAGTTTCTGCTTGAACAGCGGTCTTGCAAGACAGCTTTCCTTGCTTGAAAACCCTTCCAAGGACACTGAGCCTAAGCCCCAGAGAGGAGCTTTAGGACATGCAGGACCTGTCTCGCAGCTGCAGCTGTGGGCCAGCTCAGGGCAGCTGATATCTCCCCAAGTGGCACTTGGGCATCCAGTTCCAGCACTGCTCTCTCCAGTGGGGAGAGCCTGGCACAGCTCTCGGTCTCCTTTATAAAGTCTAGTTCTAAAGTCCAATCAGTGTTGTTTATGCTCATACTGTAATGGAAAGGAAAAATGAGTGATGCTTCAGTAGGTCGGAGAGTGTGATGAGATAAACGCAATTACAATAAATTCAATATATTGAAAGATACTACTAATTAAAAGTATATGAATTATGCATGTACCTCTTCCACAGCCTGTAACTGTGTGGGCTCAAGCAGTAACAGCACATCCGGCTCTGGCTACTCCAGGAAACCCATGGCTGCTTAATTTCTCACTCGCACACCTAACACCGCTGGCTGAATTTTCACTAGGAGTAAAGAAGAACATACGCGGGGTTTGCTTGGAGTTACCTTTGCTTTTCTGCGTTCTTGGGCGCCTGACAAGGGACGCGAATCTCGCCAATGTCCTCCCAGGAGGATGGAGATTGCCTTTTGGGCAACTTGTGCAACATCAGACTTCAAAATCGCACTATTTAGGGGCACAGAGTTGCTGGGAAGGAAAGAAGTGGAGTGGGCTACCAATACCTGTTCCCCATGGGGCCGAGCAGGCAGAAACATCTCATGTTTTGGGGGTGTAAAGCCTTATGTGGAGCCCTCGGGCTGTCTGAGGACTGCAGCAGTGTGGCAGGGAGGTACAGGAGGGTACAGGAGGACAGGGCTTGGTGGTGGAAAGGTCCCAGGACCTGCAGCTCCCCTGAGCATCCCAGGGCCAGCACTGTCACCACCACCCCACAGTGCCTAATGTCACCAGCAGATGCCTGGGGCTCAGCTCAGCTTTCAGCAAACTTGTTGCAAGTTATTTCATTAATATGGAAGAGTGCCTTTTGTTAAATGCTTTGCTGTCCTTCGGGGTAAACAGAAAATGTTCCCTGTCAAGGCAGACAGTTGCTCTTCGCGGCGTTGCCAAGCCCATCCCATCAGATTGCGCCCAGGGCGGCGCCATCAATCTTCTGCTAAAGGCTGCTTCCTTCTCATATCTTCATTTACCAAATGTGGTGGAGCAAAATCCCACGAGAGAAAACAGATCCCATTAGTGTCTGTAGAAAATTCAAACTGTCCATTATTAAATTAAAACAGGAAACAAAGCAATTGGCGGAGGAGGGGGAGACTCCTTTCCCTAATCACTTCATAGAGGCCCACACATCTCGTTAGAGCTCACAATAAATCACACCTTGTTATTGGCCAGATGTGCAAGCTTATGAAATCTGAATCCAAATGTTCATCTCCAGCTAATTTACTGCTGATTTGTTTCTCATCTCCATGCTTTATGGAAAAGAGAATGGACAAGATTGGAAAAGAGAATGAACAAGATTTTTTTTTCATGCTTACACAAACTTCACCTTTTCTTCTAGGGAAACTTTGGCCTGGGTTCAGCAAGGCACTTACATATGCCCAGCTTCAGGGTGGGACTGGTCCTCCCAGCCTCCCTCCAAAATAGCTGGGGTAATTCAAACAGTCGCAGCGAAAGCACTTGCCTGTGCTTCGTGCTGTGCCAAGGCTTTAAATCACAAGATATTCTTACCAGGCACATTTGATATGTTATGCTCAGCTGTTTTCCTGCACGGTTTTTTTTTCTGATGACAGGAGTAATACATAACAAAGGCGAGAAGCTGCAGCCTGCTCCGAGAAAGATAGGGGAGTTATTTTCCTCTGTGTGCCTGGTGTGGTCAGGTTTGGATAAATCCTCAGGGCTGAGCCTCGCCTGTTTGGCTTGCGCTGGTGTAGGCCACTGCACGGACCTTGTCCACTGCACGAGGGTGGAGGCTATAGGGATGCGGGATGGGAGCTCTGGGGATGAGGGTTAATTGGGCACCAGGAGGAGGGACAGCTTGGCTAGGAAATAAAAGGAAAGAAGTCCAGTGCTGTGGATAGGCCTAGGGATGGAGGGTTGGCTGGGGGAGTCGGGTGTCTCCAACCAGGGTTCAAGAGAAGGAAGAGCCCAAAGCAGCTAAACCCCAGAAGGGATTTATTTTTTTTCCCTTTGACCTTTTGTTACAGTGTGCTACAGGGTGTGCGCCCCGTTCTCTGCACCCTGAAGGCAGAGGAGGACTGGAAGCTGGGATGTGAGCTACTGCTGTTTACTTGGTGATGTCCCTCTCCTGGTCACATCCGTGTCAAGTGTGCTGGTGCCAGCATCGGTTGGCTCTGAGCCCTGGCTCCCCTGCCAGGTTTGAGGCTGGCTGCAGGTTGCATCTGGCCATGGATACATGGCAGGAGGTTTTTAGGGATGCTCTGGGTTGTTTGGTTTTTTTTTTAACACAAGATAAGATAGTCAAGATCAAGACTTGAGCATGAAGCTTGGGTGAGGAAGAGGGGATGTAGAAAGAAGTCCAAGGATGGGATGTGTTTCACAAACTGAGCCTGAGGGAGCTTCCCACTCAAATGTAGGTCACGTAAAAGTGTATCTGTGACCCCTGGCTTGTAGAGCCCAGGGTGATCTGGCTGCTTTCCTCCCCTTTCCTCCTCGGGGCAGGGACTGTACAAGCTGCCATGGCTGCTTTCCAGCAAGGGAGAGGTGGAGAGTGGTTGAGAGCTCTCATGAAATCTCTTGCGGAGACTTGAGCTGCTACAGTTCAAATGCAGAAAGAGGAACTTGCCCCTTTTTGTTTTGTGAGCATTTCTGAGAGGCAGTAAGAGTCCAAATACAATGTGAAAACCTCAGCAATGGCTGAGCAAAAGCCTGGTAGGGACTGAACCATCTGAGCATGGAGAAAGTGTTTCTTTAAGTCACTGACTGTCTTTTTAGAGGATATTCCTCAAAATGATTTGGCTGAACCCCCAGTTAGAGAACAGGAGATGTTCTTCTCGCCCAGCAGAGATTTAGGCAGTGGTACAAGTGCCTCATCCATATCCCTCCTGGAAGCACTGTGGATCGCAACATAGGCAATACTGGGGCTTTGGGGCCTCTGGGAAAAGGTATCAGGAAAGCACAGTGAAGCTCTTACCAGTCTCCTGCTTTTCTGAACTGGGGGAGAGGAAGGGGGTGGGAAAGAGAGTTGGACCAAAGTCTGCATGGGCAGTGGAAAACTTTGGTTGCTTTGTAGGTGATTTTTATATGTGCACAATAGATGAGCTCAGCATGCTGTGTTAACTTGTGGGATTCTTTATTTTTATTATTAATTAATACAATACTTCTAAAGTGTGTGTTGGCAAGTGGAAACTGCCATGACAGACAGGGTTAATATTTCTCTGTGCCTTTTTCTGCTTTGAAAGCAACAAAACAGCTTTTGGCTTGCAGTTGCTCTATCACATATGACTTATTTTTTGTGGTCCTAGATTCCTCTTCCTTGTGTGTAGATGGTTGCAGTAGAAATAAACTTTAAACAATGGGATTTCATCTAAAGCATCTACAAGAAAATGAGATAGATAACTTCAAAAGATGAACAATGGACATATAAATGTCAACTGGATATTAAATCCAAAGAAGTGTGAGCTATCAAAAAAAAAGAAGTGATGCAGAGAAATCTAAAAAAAAATTCTGGTGCTGGCATTCCTTCAGTGGAAAGACATTGGGAAAATGCAGCAACCACCTCATAACTGTGCAATTGTGGCCCAGTCTGGAGCAACTGGGCTGCCACCACAGGAGATGATGTCTAAACAGCTAACTTTTTGAAAAATTCTAGTTTGCCAGCACTATGAATGTGTCTTGAAGTTGTGAAAAATGTGAAAACTGCAGTTGGTTAACAGAATTTCTGTTGGCTAAAATACCAGTGAGACAGAAAGAACAGCACGCTGTTTCAGCTCTTGATGTCTGTAGATAGCTTGGCTGCAGAGAGCCCAGACAGCCCCAGCACGAGATGCATAAGCAGGGTGCATTGGGGTTGAGGTGTTGGGGATCTTTCCAAAGGCAAAGGCTGGCAATTAACATGGGATTGCTCACAAAACAATCTGAAACCCACAGTCAGGGCAGCCCTACTGAATGGGCTTCCCTTGCCTTGGGGCTCTTGAGAGGCAGGGAGAGGGCTCACCACTGAAAAACACTCTAAAATGGACCGAAACTGTTGGTAGCACGGGTAACTGCAGAGGTACCCACAGCCTGCGGGGAGGCGAGGAGGCTACGTCCTGGCAGAGCTTCCTCAGCTAGACGGCTCCAAGAGGATGAAGACCGAGGTAAATCCCTTCCCTGTGGGCACAAGATACATCCTGCTGCTGTCAGGCTTGTTCAGGAGCTGAGAGAACAGTGTCGCCTCTGCTCTGAGGAAACCCCACCATTCAAAATTGAAAGAGCTCTCGCTTGTCCTCACAAAGAAGGGTTGGTGCTAGCCAGGGGAGGTCACACCGCAGCACGACCAGTGTCTTTCAGAAATGCCTAAAGAAGGAAACCAGTAGGAGAACTAACACCCCCGGAAATAAAAGGGCAGAATTAGGATAACTCTCCACACATGAATAAACGCTTATGTCCACACTTGGGAAGAAATCTATACAATATCAATGAGGAATACATAACTGGGTGTATTTGCTTTGGTGGCTTTCCAAACTTGCTGGGAAAAGCTTTGTCCATAGTCATACCTGTATTTAATCTATGGACTTCCTTTCTGCCTGAAGGGCTTACCCTCAGCCTGCTTTGCTTTGTACTTCACAGAGGTAGCAGGTGACGGTTCACTGGCATTTTTAAACTTCATTGACGTTTTCCGCACAACGGCTGTGTCTCATGCAGGGTAAATAGGCAAGAGAATAAAGCCCTTTTGCAGACAGAGTCATCTCCTCCAGAGGAAAGCCGGCAAGGTGCGGCTGCTCACCAATCCTGCTGAGGAGGGTTTACAGTTTGCTTTTCTCCAGATCTACCATGGTCTGTAAATGCAAAGGCAACGCCAGAAACGCAACAGGAGAAAAGGCAGCCAAGAGACCTCGGGCACAGACAGTGATAACTTCTCCCTGGAGCTCAGGCTCAGGGAAAGAATTTTGGAGGCCTTTGGGGATGGAAAAGGATTTAGAAGAAACTGTCTTCCCATTTGACTTTTACTCTGACCAAGTCCTGGAGACAAGACTTTGCTTACTAGTGAGAGGACAGAGAGAAAAACCTGGAGAATGTCTGCTACTATTTAGCTTAGAAAAACACACGCAACCATAATCTGTAAATGTGCCATGCTCCTGTGTGGGCTGGACTTCAAACCTTTCAAAAGATGGGTAAGACCTAAAAAATACTCGGGTGAGTAAAAGCGCGTTTCCTGGACTTTACTGCGCTGCTCTGAACTGTTGCATAAAATGCAGCAGAAACACCAAGGCCAAGAACAGAGCTGGTGAGAAGGCAGCAAGGTCTTGCTGTAACTTGAGGAGAGTTTCCTCACTCTGTGAAGGCTGCAGTGGTGGTGGTGGGGTTTTTGCTCTTAAAATCCATTCTAATTCGAAAGTGGGCATTTAAGGAAAGGTGTTTCGTAACGTTACTCAGGCCTCTGCTTTTGCACTGGTTTGTGTGCCCAGTTTGTGTAGGTTAGGGGAGAAGGAATGACTGACAACTGAATCCCATTGCTGTACTGCTAGAGCACACTGCTCAGCACCTCTTTTAAAGAAATGGGGAAAAGTAAATCTCCTTTTTTCAAACTGTCAGAGAAGCTGTTTGTCCTGTTTTTTTTTTTTTTCTGTGAAAAAGAAAGTGATGCCCAGAAGTATCCAGTGTCTCTAAAACAAATACTCAGAGAAAGGGAAGAAATGTGCTAGTGAAATGGTTGTCCCACTGTGACCCGTGTCCATTTCAGGCAGCCTGGAGAACTGGAGAGTTAAACCAAGAGCATCCTGCAGGCTGCCCTGGCCAGCAGACAGAGAAACTGAGGCTGCTTCCACATGCTAGATGACCACTGTCTGCCTTTGTACGGTCTAATTTGAGGAAGATCCAAAATATGGGCGATAGTAAGCTCAAAGGCACCAGCACAAGGGCAGAGCTACAACTGGATGGGAGCCACAGCCCACAGCAGGTGACCAAGAAGAACGGGCATCTGGGACACACAGACAGGCGAGCTCTTCCCACCAAGCAAGTTCTCTTTTCATCTTGTCTTCTCAATGCTGTTGGAAAGCACTGTAATAAAATGAAAATGGGACCAGGAAAGGTGGAAAGAATGAAGGAGAGTCATACAGGATAATCTTTTCCTAGGGCATTTAGACATTGCCGAGCGATCCAAGCCACCTGCACCCAAAGGATTTAATCCTGTTTTTCTCAGCATCTGCTGATCAGGTCACATGCAGTATTTCTGTAAAAGAAATGCAGACATTAGCAAGTTCTTATTTCATTGTCAAAACCAACACCACAAAGTGGCTCTGGGTTTCTAGTGCTGGCCCTTTCGAGTCCATTACAACCACGAGAAACAGGGCAAAGCCATTTGTGCGCAGCCTGACAGGGGAGGGAGTGAGTCACGGCAACTGTAGGCCACAACACCAGATCACAGCAACAAAATGGGATGAGTAATCTCGGAGCTTGCCTTCAGGCAGCTGTCTGTCTGATCTCACAGAGAGCACAGCAACAAAATGTCAATGTTTTAATACCTCTGACATTTCTTTAGCTTCAAGAGGCAATAATGAATCTTTCTTGGCTACTCAGTAAGAGATGATTAAATCAGAAAAAAACCAGCTAGTTCTGATCTGAAGAGACAATACTGGAAATAATCTTTTTTTTTCATTTAATGTAAGAGTAACCAGCAACAAATAAAAGCCTGGTTAATTAACTAAAGTCATTGAACAACCCTCAAATGGATTTAGTTTCAAGTAGCATCTAAATACATTTAATGCCTAGGAACCGTCCAAACACCTCAGGCAGATCCTGCCTTTTCTGTTCCTCCAGAAATGTACGCTCAAGGAAAGGTTGTCGGTAACGCACAAGGCAGAACGAAGCAGTGCTCAAGGCTTAGTAAACAAGTCAATACGGCTTACAAGAGGGTTTGGGCCAGATGCCTACTGCCATAGGCTGGCACAGCTCTAGTCATCCCGTGGCCTGCGCAAATACCTTCTAAGAAATGAGAGCAAATAGAGCCTGATGGAAATTAGCATATTTCATCGCGTTTCTGAAGGGCTAAGGTAGAGGACTAAGACGCCAAGCAAAGGAAGATGATACCTGTGATTTAGACCTGCTTGGAAAAGACTATATTGAGTTTGTCGATAGCTATGGTGATGCAGATGCTCCTTCCCTGTAAAAAGGCAGATGCTGCTCTGTACCCACACAGATCTGTAAGACAAGATATACACATGTAGTAGTTCCAGTGAGCTCCAGGGAGCAACCTGGCTTCGAAGAGCCCTGGCAGGCAGCAACCTCAGAATACACTTGCTATCCAAAATACATTCTCCTGCCCAAACCGGGCAGCTACATCAGGACAAAGTTCATGCGACTATTGCAAAGCAACGAAGCAGAAATGTTTGCCATTTGAAGTGAGCCTTGCAAAGCATGGTAGGGCTGAGGAGGGTGTGGAAGAACCAGGCTGTACGGATGGGTGGTTGTGTGGGGACATTTCACCTTATCCAGCAGGTGCTCAGTTATGCTGCTGCTCCAGCACTGCTCAGTTCAGGTAAGGGGATGTTTAATCACTTTGGGCACCATGAGAGGGTAAGATACACCTAGACATTGCACTGCCTAAGACATCACGGAGAATATGGGACATTTTCAAAGCTATTTTTAGGTTTTCTGCAATCTGACCAAAGACTTTTTGCAGAAGCTGACCAACCAAGTCCCAGGCTCAAAGCAACATAGCTGAGTTAGCACATGGGTGTGCCATAAAGCAGATGTAGCTCTGCACTGATGTATCTGATATATTGTTATGTATGTTCCTTCTTCTGAATCTGCCAGTTTAGTCAGTATCAACTTGGGAAGGAAAATGGCTTCACAGCAAAGGCGTTGCCTAAAAGTCTGAGGAGTGCAAAGTAATAAGAGCTTGATGAGCAAATGTCCCTGCAACCTCTTCAGGTCTAGTAACACCAATGGGGTATCTCCTCGCCTTCACCACAGCTGTCCCACTGAATCACTTCTCACCTTGTAAGAAATGCTGTTTCACACTGGCAAAGCTTCGTCAGACGGTGATATATTCCCTGCCCCGGGTTCGGTTTCTTAGCTGGCAGGCTTAGCACCATGTGGGAGGTTCAGTGAGGTTTCACGCATGTCCCACATGCTGCTCTTCCTCTATAACCACACAGGTCTGCAAATCTGGCAGGAAATAAAGTGAACAGCAACCCTCGTCCTGCTAAGGACTGCCTATTTCCATTCAGATGCCATGTTTCCATGTGAAGCATCCCTGCCATGGCCATTCTGTAAGGGCTTCTCTAGTCCTATTAATTTTTCTCTTGTTCTTCATCACTGTGAGCTAAACAGTCAGCAGCTATTTTGAAGGCAAGAGGGGAGTCCAGTGGCAGGCAGGACTTCAAGACCCTCATTAAGGAAAGAAGGGAGGTGCGTTGGTAGTCCTCCTGAGGCGTTATTTTCCCTTTTTGGTGCTTACTTAAGGGCTTTGCTGACTACAAGTGCATGGTAATACTCTGGCTGCTTTGCTTTCTGCAGAATGGACAGGCTCCTTTTAACCTGGTTTGCTTCCAGGAGCAAAAAAAAAAAAAAAAAAAAAAAAAAGGTGTACTCTATACATGAGCTAGCATTGTTGTCTATGGTATCTTCTGAGATCCCAGGAAATTTGTGAGAAGAAAACTTTTCCTTTTAGGTTGTCTCACTGTTCCTTATGGTCAGAAGAGTAAACATGTGGGAAGCAAAAAAGTAGACTTTCTACCTTTTTCATTGAAATATGAGTGCAACAGTTCACTCCAAGTTAAAAAGTAAGCGATGGAATAGATTAAACTAATATTCTCTCAAAGACAACTTCCAATGATGATGTGATTCTCTGCAAGGAAAAATGTTTTTACCATTCTTTCTAAAAAATTTCAAATAGAAAAATAAATTACATTTTGTATCACTTTCTCTTTAATGTGATTGAATAGGGGGATGTTTTTAATTAAGACAAAAATCTCCATGTAAATAGTCTTGATTAAAGGGGCTTTTAAATAGTTTATCTGCCTGGCTATATTCCATCCTAAAGCTCTGCAGAGGAAGATGTTTTTCATGTTGAATTTAAATGCTTTATTATCCCTTTGAACTCTGCCGGTCCACTTGTTTGAAATACTATTCTTCCCTTCTAGCCCGTGGAGTCAGCTCACCAAGAGATTTTGGTAATGTCACTCTCTGGGGAACTCCGCTGGCTTATTTGAACCTTGAGCTAGCAGCTGGGGGTAGTATTTCAAAGCTCACTGTGACCCGCTGCCTCATTTCGGTGCCAGCCCTACAGCAGGGACCCCTGACATCCATGTGGATGCATCACCTGGAACAATGAAGCCTTCATCTCATCTCTGGGCCTCATACGACAATAACCACTGATAGCTTATAAATAGCGATCTTGGTTAAAGACCACTTTTCCCCTGTGGTACCTGCTGAGCAGAAATCAAGGGGAGGGAAAAGGGAGGCAGGATGGGCAGCTCCTGAAAAAAACAGTTAGATGGGAATAATAACTGGAAAAGAGGTTTTTAAAAAGCTTCCCAGTTTTTTCCACTGATGGCTACCATAAATATTGTCTTAACTTCACTTTCTACTTTCTTCTACTACATGCTGAAAGCAAAGCAGCGTGCAACTAGAGTCACCATATACAACTGCATCCAGGAGCACTTTCCTTTTTACTCACCCACAATACAGTTCCGGCACCTGAAAAGGTCAGGTTAGGTGCACAGCTCACCTGGAGGATACACAGCTTGGGGTCAAACCCTCCCAGTATGGGAATGGTTAGGAAAGCAGCACAAGGAGATGAGACCTCTGACAACAGAGGATAACCAGTGAAGCACAGAGGAAGTGATGTGAGTGGCAATTGTTCAAACACGGATCAAGGAAGCACCAGAAATGTTTATTTTGTGGTCCTGCCTCCATATTTGTTAAGCTAACACTTGTGGGCACAGCCTGTGTTGTCTGCGTGAGCGTCCCTCAGGCCTGTGGTCAGCTGTCCTGCTAAATGCTTTACCTACAATAGCTGTAACAGCGTTCCTCTGAGAAATGGGGCAGAATGACTCTCTCTGTTAAAAACACGGTCTACGGAAGAGTGGGAAGAGCTCCCTTCTCCCCCTAAAGATGAAATAACAATACTGCATCTCAAGACCACACAAGTCTCCCAATATGAGAACTGCAAAATGCTACTGGGTCTCTTCTTTAACATAATCAGAAAAGTAAAGCAAAATAGCCTTCTACTAAAAAATTGTGACTTAGCTGTAGTTCTGAAGGTCAATTTCATAACCGTGGGGACATGACTGGAAGAATGAGTGCAAGTTTTTAAAAGTAAGTGCTTAAATATACTTTTGACAGTTGCCCTCAAAGTAGAGCTTGAATAGAAAAGAGAAGATAAAAATAAACATTGCTCAACCCTTTCACTCATTGCAGGCTGTCAAATGGGACAGGTGCTGCAGAAAAACTCGTGTGTGATTGTGTCATTAGAAGTTGAGTCATCATGCGAGGGCAGGGAGTCGGGTGGAGGGGCTGGGGTGACTGCCGGCAACCTTAACTTCAGCAGGGATTGATCTTCAGAGAAGAGATGGTCACAAGCAGGAGTTTCTTGTGTTTTAAGAACTTCCTTTGAACTGGGAATGAAAAGCAAAAATTTCCCATGGATAAAGCTAAAAAAAGTAACAAAACTCAGCGTTCTAATGCTGCTAAGCTCTTTTGATAACGGCAACCAAAATAAACATCAATATAATAAAAACAGTATGGTGTCATTATTTTGAGCAAAATGGTAGAATCAAGCAAGAACTTTGAAAGAAAATAAGAAAACTAAAACCTTCTTCTTGACTTTCACTGTGAAAATATTACCAATATTGATGCTTTGCTACAAATGAGAATCTGAGGTTTTTTTGCTTTGCGTTGTTTTAGCAAACGTGAATCCTTCTAAAAACAGTCCAACGACATGCTGAGACATTTCATAAGAAGAAGTGTTATTTACTATGGATGGTAAAAGCTGTGGTGCTTCATAAGCACGAGTGCCACACAACATTAACTCCATCCTTGAGGGGCTACCTTGAGCTGGGACTACAGCAGCATCCAGTCCCTGCCTGACTGTTACCATTTTGCCTGGAGCCTGCACAATTAAATCACAGCACCTCCTCAGCCAGTGGCACAGCACTACCCACCTGTGATGTCTCTCTTCAGCATGTGGCCAGGGTACAAAAGGGCTAAGAATTAGAGGGCCGGAGCACCTCTCCTGTGAGGACAGGCTGAGACAGTTGGGGCTGTTCAGCCTGGAGAAGAGAAAGCTCTGGGGAGGCCTTCAGGTACCTGAAGGGGGCCTGCAGGAAAGATGGGGAGAAACTCTTCAGCAGGGCCTGCTGCAATAGGATGAGAGGTAATGGTTTTAAAATAGAGGGAGGCAGATTCAGACTGGATATCAGGAATTTTTTTTTTACACTGAGGATGGTGAAACACTGGAACAGGTTGCCCAGAGAGGTGGTTGATGCCCCATCCCTGAAAACACTCAAGGCCAGGTTGGACGGGGATCTGAGCAACCTGATCTGGTTGGAGATGTCCCTGCTCCTTCCAGGGGAGTTGGACTGGATGACCTTTAAAGGTCCCTTCCAACCCAAGCCATTCTATGATTCTATATATAGAAGAAAACTCAGATAGAAGATTTGAAGCATCTACATCATGCAGCAGACATCAGCTTAGCTGCTTTTCCTGCATTTAGTCTCAGGGTTTGTGCACGTCCACTTGTATGTAGAAAAAGGACCTTGCCCCAGTGTGGCCTGAGCTTCATAAAGCTGTTGAGTGCCAGCACAGTAACACTGCGACTGCCTGTGAGGAGCAGTGAAAAAGCCTCAGCTTAGTGCTTTTTTCCTCTCTGCTTTTTTGGGGGTGTTGACGTATGTAAATATTTTACAATGGTAGGGAGAGGGCTCTGTACACATGTGAGAGAATCTGCTTGTCAGAACAGGGAAGTCTGTATTTCTCTCCAAGTACCAGACTGATGTCTGGATTTTTTTCCCCATTTACTTTTTTCCCTCACTGACGAGCAGTGTTTTCAGTAAATGCTTAAAGACTGTTTTCTGGTCTCAAATTGGCATAGCAACAGCATCAGAACAAAACTCAAAAGCATCGCCTTAAGGACATACTGAAATGGCTTCAGAATTCATAATACGCTCTCATCTATTTGAAGTGTAAGGGAAGGGATTATTGTCCAGCACACACCTTAGGCTGTTGGAAACCTTTCCTCTGTGCACATGCTGACTGCTAAATGAAGATAAGCCAGTTAAATACCTGTTCTTTAATTAGGTTTATCCTTGTAAACATCTGTATGGAAAACATTGAAATAACCTTAGGATATATTACATAGCTGCAGAGTAGAAACAAGACAACGTAAGTTTAGTATTATTTATTGCTGGTGTCACAAAGACAGAAGATCTTAACAAGAAAATCCCAACCATTTATCAACGCTACAATCTTTTTGGTTAGTAAAAACAAGAGACAACTGTGGTTAGAGCTCCTCTCTCAGAGGCAACTTCTCTAACAACCCTCAGATACAACATTTTTATCCCCACACTAACTAGTGTAAGTGTTTCGAAATCTTGGCCATTACACAATGTTTTGTTCTGTTCAATAACACTGTGTTTTATTTAAAAATTCCTGTATTGTAGTATCTCTGGATAAATAAACCACGCTGAACTCTGACTTCATTGACATTCTGAGAAGTACAATTTGACATCACTAATTTAAATATTAGTAACAACTAAAGTAAACCAAAATTAGTTTAGAAGCATTTCAAAACAATATATATCCAAGCTCTCCAAAGCTGCTTGCTGCTATTATGCCATTAGCAGATGTATGGGATCTTTTCTCCACCAGACTGAACTGTTTTATGCTTAGTTCATCCCCGCATCCAAGGTTCAAAGACTCTTATTCACCTCATGGATGTTAACAAAGGCTGCAATGAGGCTTTTCAGAGGCTTAACTCTTCTTGATCAGTGTACCCCTTTGGTACCCAAAGCCTTCAGTATAACTGACTTTTTCTTGTTTTAAAAGTGAACAAGAGAACAGATTATTTTAAAGCCAGTGAAGCCACCTGTGCACCTGACTCTCTCTGCCATCCAAGTGGGCGCACATAATGAATATGGATGTGCCTTTAGACAGTGACATGCAAGGACAAAAGCTTCAGACAAAGCCCAAAATTTGTGTTGTAATTTCCTTTCTGTGCTGCATAACTCACCCTACTGCCTGAGAAGTCTTTACCACGCTACTGCTTAAATACAGAGAAGTCCAACTCCTGCAGTCCCACAAATGTTCTTCCGTCATTTGGGTGTACATCTGGCTCAGTCCTTTTCTCTAATGACCGATGGCTTTCACAAATATGTGTTTTTATATGTATTCATATGTTTTATATATATTCAGTTTATATGTGTTCAGTGACTGTAAAAGGCAGGGATGCACAGGGGCTGCCTCAAGTTCCTCCAAACTAGCAGTGAGGGTTCATCTTTGGGGCTCCAGACCCACCGTGGGCCCCTCCTCCTGCAGTCAGGCCTGGAAAAGCCCCATTTCTCCTCTTGCTGCCTTGGTGAGCACGAGTGTTTCAGGGACCTTGCAGTGCCTTGGCATTGGCAGGTACCATTGCCAAAACTACTGGCCCCTGGCAAGCCCCAGGCAGCGGCTGGTGGCATTTCAGTTGTAGCTGTAACATAATGCTTCATCTCATGTGCAGATGACACAGAGCCTGTCTTGCAATCCAGGCCCAAAAAAGTGGGGAGGAGGCACTGGGTGTATCGGGGTAGGGGGCTGGCAGCACTAGAGGGAAACACGGGGGGACCAGGGTGCTCCAGCCCAAAGCTAGACTTGAAGCGCGTTCCCGGACCCTGGGGTCTGGGGGCTGCTCTTCACCTGGGCTCCAGCATCCCTGAGAGAAAGAACAAAATCCCCTAATGCAGTAGTTTTTCCCAGGGCTGTTTGAAGAAAAGCATCCCCTCCCATAGCTTTTACCTAGGAGGGGACAAGGTGGTGGAACCTATAGTCCCCCAGTTCCTTGCCAGGAGCTGCCTTGGGACGTATAGAAAGCAACTGCAGAGGAGCAAGCCAGAAGGAGCTTCTCTGCTGACTTCTCCTGCCCACTTAGATTCACCTGGAAGATAAGGGCATTATTATTACTCAGACTCAGAGCAGTCTGAGCCTGGGCTGGGGAAAGGCTGTTTTAAATGACTGTTTTCCAACAGGCAGAACTTACTTCCATCATAACTTTTCAGATGGAGTCTCCTGAGGGAACAGGGTTTTCTTATTTCTGAGTTCTTAACTAATTAGGATGAAATGACATTGTCACATACGGAATTAATTGAATTCTGCCAGTACTACTTAAACTCTTTAAAACATTCCTACCTAAATGAGCTCTTTGCTAATACAAGCTGAATTTTTCAGCTCTCTGGGCCGATTTTTGCGCAGTAAGTAAATGGTATTTGTGCACGGGGAGGCCCCAATGTAATGCCCTCTATTGCGAGTTCTAATAAAAGGCTGCTCTGTTTTGGCTCCTTATTAGAATAACACTATAAATAGCCTCTTTGTAACAAGGACTTTTTTAAAAATGTGAAAAGTTTTGCTGCAAAACCTCCCGGTGCACATTGTGCCACCATCTGGCAGATCTGGCTTTCAGGGTAGATTTACCTCCCAGCACTGCACTCACGCTGGGGTAGCAAAGAGTGCCAGAGAGGTAAAAAATGCAATCTTGGGAGCAAAGACATAAGCTGCCTGATGCAAATCAACATAGGGAAAAAAAAAAGGCTATACAGTTTTAATATATCTTGTGAAGGGTCCATAGTGCTTACTGAAGCAAAACTCACGCTGATTTAGTGTCTCAGATTGCTGGTCATAGTGTTTAGATCGCTGTATGTTATGCTTTCGGAAAATAACTTTGACATTGCTTTTTTCCTACATTAGATTAATTTTATGGAAAGAGTGCTGTTGTGAGCAGTATTGGCTGCAGAGGCATGATTGCCCTTGGAGCAAGACCAGATACACAACTCAGTGGAGGCAGAAAACGAAAGATTTGCCAGTGCTGAGCAAAAGATGATCTAATGATCTAACGCTGTTTTTATTTGGAAGATAACATATTTAGAGTTTATATTTTCTTGCCTTTCTCCAGAAGACCAAAAGCAGTAGCATGCCTCCACAAACCTCACTCATCTCTCTGTTTAGTAGCTTTCAGAAATAGCACACAGTTTTTTCCTCTGTAGTGTTCTGATTTTTCTAAGGCCATCACTCAGTTGCTACTTTTCTCATAGGAGACATTCTTAATGAATTAGCATTTGACATTTTTTCCTTCATCAATCGGTTTTGTAAAACATCATGAAAATGCTCTGCTTGCAAGAAATTCCTAGCATATTTTCTCCCAGATCTTAATCTAAGTAACTAACACAGCAAGCACATTTCTTTAGAGTCACAGGTAGTTAGTTAACTAGAGCACAGAATGAATGACTATTAACAAAATCATGGTGATTTCTCAATTTCTAAAATTTATATTGTTGTTTAATAAAGGAAACCCCAAGATCAACAACTGGTCAATACATTCACCGTATTGAACAGCAGTGCGGTAAGGGTTTGAGAAAACTGCGTATGAGTTACATTTTGGTTCAGGTTATTGCAGAGTTATTGTAGGAAATTGTTAGCACTAGTGGGCACATACTGATTTTTCAATACATGTCGATTTGATCGAAATAAGCAGGAGCACTGAACTTAAAGGAGCTGTTCTTGAGGCACAGGCATGCTGAGGAAGGAGCTGGGAAGCGACAGGGCAGTACGAACTCGACCAGTTTTGGCTTTTTGGGGCAAACTGGGATGAGCAGTATCTCATCAAGAGCTTAGTAAGGAAATGGATCCTTTTATAAGAGGACTATCAAATGGGGAAAACCTGCTAGATCATCCACACAAGCAGAAAAGCAACTGGATCAGGCAGGATCCAGCCTAACTGGCCACAGCAGCGGTGGGGTGGCGTGGGGGAACTGGTTGGACACAGATGGTCCCAAAGGAAGAGTGGGCACAAAGGACGCTGTACAAGGGGTTTCCGTAGCCTGGTGGTCTGCCAGCATCACCGACCCTTCCCCACTCCTCTTTTCATTAGTCAGGTCACGGTCTCATATGACCAGTGGGGTTTTACCCTCCTCTCCCTACCCCAGTACAGGAGCTGCAGCCGCTCCTGACTAACACATTTAGATTCTGAAACAAGATTTTCTTTTCTGAATGTCTGTTATGTAAACTATGATTTATTCCTGAAGCTTTAATTTCTAGTCCAAGTACCAGTAAACATGTGAGCCTCCAGGAGAAAGGTGTATGTTGGGTGACAAACAGAGACAAAAGAGGAGGCAGGATGGGCCTCAAGGGATGGCTGGGGATAATCCCGGCCTCTAGCTCTGGGAAGACACTGCCAGACTGCACACTAGCACCAGAGAACTACCCATGCTAGGGAAGCCACTTTAATCATGCAGGCAACTTGACTGCTGGATTCCCCTAATGCAAGAGACGTTGACACAAGAAGTGGTGGAAATTACCTCATCTCTAACTCACCAAAAGCAAGAGGACTCTCACTGTCAGAGGACAGCGATGCCTTCCAACATATGGTTCATACACGAGGTGACGTGCGTATGTCCCGTCTCAGAAAGGAGTTATCAGCATCTGCAAGCTGCGAAATACAGCGTTCAGACAGCACAGGCGTTCAAGGATTAAGGCTGCTCATGCAGGGGCAGTTTGGACTCCTTCTGCTAATGCTGTTTTTAATTACTTGGTCAGATAAGGATCTTCCCCGCAGAACTGCTGCTGCACCAGCAGCGCTATTAGTTGTAGTGTAGACCTTTCTGTCTGCTGAAAACTGAAGGTACCCATTAGTGCTCCAGCAGTCTCAATATGATGCTGCTTCCTAGGAGCAACCCATTTTTGTGACAGGGACAACCTTCGGCAAGCGCATGAGGTTTTAAGGAAAAAAATAATGTGTCTGGAGTGATTTTAATTTTAAGGATTTACTAGGAGGGAGGTACATGGGTCAGTTTCTCAGCAGTATCTTCACCTTAGAAAATCAGTAGCAGCCCCACTGTAATCACAGACACTTATCCTAGCTGTCAGATTTAAAATGACGGGTGTCATGTAGGTACAAGTCATACATAATAAATATCCAATCCAAAGTGCTTATTATTGCTGCGAAGCCTCGCCTGCATCGCAGTGCGCTAAAGTCTGTTTCCAGGGAGGGAAAACCAGCATGCAGCTGACAGCTGCTCCCTCGCTGAGCAAATGCTTCTGCACAGGCATCACAACCCTCGGCTAGCTGTTTCAAAAAGGAGATGGGGAGCATTCATCAGAGTTGATTATTGCCAGAAAGAATAAGCTGCAGCCTTATTTTCCTGTTAGCCTGATTTATAAGGGTTTTTCTATTGTTGTTTGCTTGCTTCTTTTCCACCGGCCTGCTAAAGTCTGCCAGGCTCAGCGAGGTGGGAAGAAGGAACTCGTTATTTCACGCTTGAACTTGGTGTTACTCTCCTGTAGCTTTTTCCATACGCTACTATGGAACATGTTGGATTTTCATGCGATCAAAATTGCTTTTGCAACTTGTTATTTACCTCTTTTTGGAGGGAAAGATAGCATGCTACCGCATTGGACTAAAGCACAGCGATGTGAATTAACGCCCTCCACTCGAGACAGATGAGCACACACTAATATTACCAGCAACCGCTCAGCCCCAGGGAATGAACTGATCTCTAACACAGCCTAGGTCTCGGGCAGCCTCAGTGCGCCATCAAAAAGTAACTCAGTTCAGCCAGCGATACTAAAAAAGAAAATATTTAAATTTAAATTATTTTAATTTTCAGAATATTGCCGACTGTTGCGTCCTCTTGTCTCCCTCCCTCTTCCCCAATGTTTTGCTGAATTTTTTTCAAGACTCTCAAAGGAGGGAGCATAGCCATGCATAACAATACAGAAAAGAAATCAGAGTTACAACCAGAGGACAGCAATCCAAATCTGAGAGAAGAATCACTTCAGCGAACCTGGGAGATGAAAGGTCACTGGTCCTCCACCAACCCACAGACATCACGGCGCAGCAAAAACGCAAACATATCCCTAATGCCCAGCTGCCAGTCCAGCGTCAGTTACCAGAGCCTGAACAAGATCTGGGGACACGAGCTGGGCTTTCTTTCCGTTCGGCCAGGCCTTCCGCATATTTGTCCGGCTGCGTAAAACAGAAAGCAGGAACACGCAACCAGATAGCGAGCGCTCAGCAGCGTTGGGTTTTACCTGAAACCAATGTAAGTCGCGCTGCGCCCTCCGTCCCGTCTCAGAAGCCGTTAAAAATAAAAAATAGGAAAAGAGGGAAGTTAGCGCGGCAGTTACGGAGCGGGATTCATCGCGTCCCCTGGGAGCACATGCTGGGAGGTTCTGGTGAATCGAGGCCACGGGGGCGGCCCAGGCCAGCCTGGTGCACCCCCCCAGGAGCCGGGCACCGGCCTGCGGGCCAAGGTGCCCCGGTGGCGGGGTGGGGGTGTGGGGTGTGTGGGGCTGGGGGTAAGGCGGCGATCGGGGAAGGCCACCGTGCACCACCCCCATTTCGGGAAAGGCCCCGGCGGCAGGGCTCCGCGGTGCCAGGGCTCGGCCTGGGACACAGGGCTGGGGGCGACACCGCCCCCCTCCCTCCACCCTCTCCCCGCACCACCCTCCCACGCCCTCCCCTCGCCCACCCCCACAGCCCCCGGGACCAGGCCCCCCCGCCTCCGCCGCCTCCCCCGCTCGGCCGGCGGCGCAGGAGCCCGCGGGCGGCCGCGCAGGATGGGCGCTCGGGCGCCGCCGCCTCCCCGCCCCGCCGCCGCCGCCGCGGCCGCCATGGCGGTGCGGAGCCGGGGCGCTTGGCGGCGGCTGCTGCTGCTGCTGCTCCTGGCCGGCTCCGGCGCCAGCCCGGCGGAGGAGGGCGGCGGGCGGCGGGAGGCGGGCGGCGGGGAGCAGGGCGAGGAGGCGGCGCAGCCTCACCACGACTCCACGTACGGCACCTTCGCCAGCGAGTTCTACGACCTGCGCTACCTCTCCGAGGAGGGTGCGGCGGGCGGGGGCTGGCGGGAGGGCGGCGGCCGGCGGGGCGAGCCCGGCGCGGGGCGGGGAGGGAGTGCTGGGCCGGGCCGGGCCGGGCCGGGCCGGGCCGGGCCGGGCGGTTGCTGGCGGGCGGACGGGCGGCGGCGGGTTTCAGCACGAAGGCCAGCGCACGCCGCCATCTTCCTGCCGGGCGGCCTCCGGCCCCGCCGCTCCGGAGCCGGGGCCGCGGGGAGCCCCGTGTGCCCTACCCGACGGCCGGGCCCTGCTCAAGGCTGGCGCCTCGCTCCCCGCCGGGCCCGGGCATCTCCCTCAGGCAGGGGCAGGGGCCGGGGCCGGGGCCGGGGCCGGGGCCGGGGCAGGCCGGGCGGCAGAGCCGGGCACCGGGATAGGATCTAAGGAGGAGAGGACCGGGGGTCCGGGCTCCCAACCAGGCCAGCTGGCGGTGGTTCTCCTTCCGAGGGGTGGACTCCTATGTAAAATGCTGTCCGGGCTGCTAACTTAGAAGGAGTCCTGGTTTTTGTGGTTTTCGAAATGCCCTGTGATGTCTTAAGTGGTAAGAAATACATTAGCTGTGGCTGGGCTTTTGTGGCTTTTTTTTTTATTATTTTAAGTTACAAATGGAGGAGTGTTAAAAGTCCCAGTTTTGTGGCCAGGCCACATTGGTTGATGCATTTGAAAAAAAGGAAGAAGTGAGAAGACAGCATGTCCTGTGGCCGTTCTTTCGATGATGCTCCGCTACGGGCTGCGGTAAAATTTTTCCAACTTGATATGTTTATGCTGGGTAATTTACCCAGGCCCCTGCCATGGTTAGTGGAGGCTGTAATTTGCAGATTATGGCATACTTGGTCTCTCCATTGGCATTGTCAGAAGTCTAGGAAAATGAATCAGGGCTCCCAAATGCCTAAAGTTGTGCAGGTTCAATGTTTTTTTTTTTTTCCAGAGGCTATAAGTAACAGCAGTGTTTATTTCCTATTCAATGAAGCACTTTCAGAGGACTTTCTAGTTTCACACTAGCACTTTGGCTAAAGTTGGCTAAATAGAAGAACATCCTATTAAAATACTTATGTTTACACAACAGACACGAACTTCTAGAAGCCAAGACAGAAAAGGTCTGTTTGCAAATGTTCGTGCTATCGTACAGCAGACAAGGGATTGCTTGGAGTCATAACTCTCATTGTCCGGCTCTTCTGGGTCTTACAGATTGCAGATCATCACTGCAGGCAATTCCCCACTTTGATACTCCCTTACCTTTTAATTCCTTACATCCTCTTAATGGAGGATGTATTATAAGGTCCTTTCAGTATCCATTCCTACAGCTCTGAAGCTGGTGCCCTGCATTTATCCTTAATGCTGTCATTTATAGCTAAGGAGTCAGATTTAGTTCCCTTACGGATTTCCTGAGGGTACTAAAAGCGCACAAAGAGATAGCCAAATTAAGATCCCTCATTGTTAGCTGACTGCGTTACTTCATGTTCCTGCTCCCTTAAGTTAACTTTTGCTCTTGGTGTAGCAAAGCCATGCTCCAGCATCCTTCTCCCTTCTTGACAAATGTAGAAAACCTGAGAAAATTTTTGTTTTCAGTTGTCAGTATTAGTTTGGTGCCTGAATCCAGGACCATCTGAGCAAGGGATTGGGTATGTGACAAAGTAGTCCCTCATTTAAACAGCTCAGTTATCAGCAGACAAAGTAAATGCTATTGGAACCTTTTATCTTTAATATTACTGCTTTGTATTCCTTGTATTTTATTTGTTAATAATTTATTCTGATTATACAGGTTACCCTTTCCCTACTGCTCCTCCTGTGGATCCATTTGCAAAAATCAGAGTGGATGACTGTGGAAAAACCAAGGGATGCTTCAGGTCAGTCTGAGATAACAGTGCAGACACCTTTATGTCTGCAAATGCTGAGTGATTGCATTGGAGACTTTGGTAAATGTTCCATATTCATTTGAATACATGTTTATTATTGAAGAACGTACTTTGTAGTTGTGGACTATGTTATTTGGAGAAACTAGGTTATTTAAGGATATGTGTCATAGTTATGGACCTACAGTTGTTTCACGTTTCTTATATTTTCATGAATCACTTACAAAACCAGGCCTAGGAGGGTCAAGAGAGTATTACTGTGTGTAACTAATTGCTTGCCACACTGTTTAAATACTGTACATTCTTGCGCTAAAAGAGTAATAATTGCAAACACTTAATTGTACTTTGTGTATAGCATAATATAATGTTTTACTGCCATTACACAAAAATACATTCTTCTTGCAGAAACCTAATTAAGTTCCATAGCAGGGAATGGCAAGGAAAAGTTACATGTATTTCCAATTCCGTTTAGATACGGTAAACCTGGATGCAACGCAGAGACTTGTGACTACTTTCTAAGTTACCGTAGAATAGGAGCTGATGTTGAATTTGAGTTGAGTGCCGATACTGATGGCTGGGTGGCGGTTGGATTTTCCTCAGACAAGAAGATGGTAAGACGCGTACAGTTCTTCATGTTGACAGTGTGCACACTTTTACATGCTAGAATATAAATTATTTATATTTGATCTATCACAAACAGAGCATATAAGGAAAAAAAATGACTTGCTGAAAACAAAGCACCATTTGGTAGCCAGTCTGGGAGCAGAAGACAGGCCTGCTGCCTCACAGAAAACTGTCTCATCCTTCCTAACATATCCTTTCCCTTCTTCACTGAAAAATATAACTGTATTTCCGTTCAGCTTTGAATATCTGAATGTTATTAGCTTTTTGCTTTTTTCTTAGAAAAGCCCTCAGGGGTAAGCCAATTCACGTGGAAATGTCCTATCACGCTTTATGTCAGTGTTACTTGGACAAAAGACACATCAGAAACTAAATAGCAAATAATTTTATTCTTCAGTAAATCGGCTGACTTTCAGTGATATAAATACAGTTTTTACCATTAAACTTTCAAAATCTTTTTTATTTTTTCATACCTGTGAGTTGTTGCAGGGAAGCCACAAATGAGTGACAAAATGACTACTGCTAATTTAAACATACATGCTCTAGAGAGCAATTTTTGTTAAAATTTATTGTCTCTCTTAAATTTTACTGGATTTGATTTTATGCTTATCCTTGTATTTCATTTTTAGTTCAAAAGCTTCACTTTTCATTGTGTTTCAATGAACAAAACAGGAGCATATACTGTATGGACTTTAAAAAACTTGAGCAATAGATGACTAAAGCAAACGTATTTTGTCTGTGATCTGTGGTAAAATGTTGTGGTGGTTTAGCCACAAATACAGTTCATAATGTAGGTGTTTGTATACAGAAACATTCTTAAGTATATAAAAAAATACTGAGCCTACGTCCTAAATCCACAAGTCAGAGGACAGGAGTGTTTCTTGTATAGTTGTAAGCAGTAGTCTGAAAAACCTCAGAATTCACAAGTCCTAGGCTAGGACCTAGGACAAGACAAGACTCACACTGACTTAATAACTCTTTTATCAGACCCAAAATGAGAAATGAAAAGGAAATGTGAGGGCAGGTGTTTTTCAGTCATTGCTATATATGTTTTAATATGACACTGTAAATAAACACAATAAAGCTGGCAGTCTTTTGTGCCATAAAGAACAGTTCACATCATGAAAAACAGTTCATGTGCAATGTTGTGAGGAACAGTTTTCGCCAAATTTTGGGAAGAGTTAAGATGCCTGGCCATGCAAGTACTTAACAGGGTTTTCAAACCAGCCCAGCACCTTTAAGTATTTGGCCCCAACCTATCAGAGATCACGTTACCAGTTTGTAACTCCGATGATATACCTGCAGTAGATCCCAGGGTCCCACTGCCTGCATCTCATCAGCCCCTTGGAAAGCACCCGTCACATTTCAGCCTGGGCACACCAAGCAGCATGTTAGGTCTCTGCTTACAGTAAGATGAATAAAGTAAGTGTAAAGTAAAAGGCCTTGCTTCCAAATTTGCTGCGTATGCGAACTAATGCCCATCAGTCAGCTGGACTAAAACAGCTAGCATTTGTCTTCCTCTTTTGTTCCCCTCCTGACTTCATCCTTTCTCAAAACTTCCAGGATGTTTTGGTATCCTGGGATACAGAGGCTCTAATGGTAAAATGACTCTGGGTCAGAACAGCTTGGCTGTGAGAAGTGGGCTGCTCCTTGGAGGCCCTAATCAAAAGTGTGTGGCCTGGATAGCTACAGAAGTTCAGGAAAAAAAAACCCAATTTTTGTCCTTAATAGATTTTAAGTTCTATGACCTATTTCTTTGTCTCAAATAACATTATGCTTTTCCACGTGCGGGCTTTTGTGCCTAGGCAGGATTTTGTAATGTCATTCTATTAATTGAGATTCAGAATGTTTTTTTCTTTCCTTTAATTTTTTTTATATGTGAAAACAGCTTTATTTTTGCCTCTGTACTTAAGAATGAGAGATTTGTACTCAGATGTATGAAAATTAAACTTGGAAAACAAGCCATGCAGAGCAAGGATAGGCTCAAGACAGAAGCTGGAAGGGTTGCCTGCAGCAGCACTGAGGTGTAGAAACTGTTCAAGCACAAGTTTTACCTAGTTGTCCACTTTTCCCCTCACTTTTGACACATCTTTTAGAAATCCACATAGCAATATTCTTGGACAGGTGAACTGCACCCTTTTTATCTCCTTTCCCTAAAACAAAGGACTGAGAGATGATCATGGTAGCAAGCATCGCATCTGTCATCAGCGTGACATATCAGAAAATGAGTGTTGGAGAAGTGGGACCTGTACCTGTGGCACCGACACCTGTGGCAGTCACGTTCAGTAAAATGCCATTCATACAACTTGCACAGTGTTTTAACAGTTCTTGATACTAAGGCTTTTATGAGATAGTACTCCTAAAACTAATGCTAATCCCTGAGTGATGCAGTGCTCTACCACTTTGTCCGTGACCCTGAGTAACTGTTCTAGCAACTGGTTTAATATTTCTGTAAATGACCTCAACAAACGTCTCATGCTTCCTTCTGTGTCTTGTTTCTTTGCTTAACTGGAATGTTCTGTGGCTGTTTATGATATGTGAAGAAGCACATGTTGCTTACTCTTTTCTTGTATCTTACAGTGTTCTGTATTCTGTTACTATTTCCTGAACCTTTTTCATTTTCTCTTAAGAGATATAAGAATTGATGTTCTATTAAGTCAACATGAGAAGAGATTAGAAAAGGCAGACTGTAATTTATGCTATTATTTGCCAAGATCTCTTGTATTTTACTAAATTACACTGTTTTTCTGTTCATGATTTGATGCAGTGGATTTTGTACACATCAAGGGTTCAAGACTGCTAATTTTAATGAAGCAGGATCCCAGAACTTCCGCTGGTTCAGTTAATTGTGCGATGTCAGGGTGATATCATGTCTTACAAATATCTTACATATGTTAGGTAAAATAACTCTTAGAAAGATCCAAAAGGGAAGTCAGAGACAGTAAGGGTAAGTCAATCCTGCTCTCCACTTTGTGCAGTTCAATCTGATTGATTGACACATTGTTAGGGAAACAAATATTTCTTTGTGTTGTGTTTAATGTAGAAAAAGGTAACAAGAGCCCCAGGTCTTGATCGGTTTTTAATAATTAAACTTATGTAAATAAATGAATAACTTTGTGACACTTTTGTTTTCCTTCCACCAATATGTTTTTACCATGTAGGGAGGAGATGATGTCATGGCTTGTGTTCACGATGATAACGGAAGAGTCCGAATACAGCACTTCTATAATGTCGGTCAGTGGGCTAAAGAAATCCAGAGGAATCCTGCTAGAGATGAAGAAGGGGTTTTTGAAAACAATCGTGTAACGTGTCGATTCAAACGTCCTGTATATGTTCCCCGAGAGGAAACCATTGTAGACCTGCACTTGAGTTGGTACTATCTCTTTGCCTGGGGTCCAGCAATTCAGGGTAAGTTGATTTGCATGCTTCTGACAGAAATGGGGTGCCAAAATCAAGAAATGTCTTTCAATTACATTATTCTTACTAGACCCCCTTTTTTAAATGAACTAAAATTCTGGCAGCCTGAGGCTTAAAAACAGATTAAAAGGAAGACGAGATAAATAGCAGGGTATTGTGTGTCCTGTTTTCTTTGATACGTAGTTTTTATCCCCACTCCCCAAAGCTAAATTTAGGTAAAGATAACTAGAAGTTCTGAAAGGATGTTTATGGTTTACTTGAATTTAATTTGTTTTATTCAGAAGTTTAATTTCTTAAATTGGAGAAAGGACCCTACTCACTGACAGCATAATATTGCATGCTCCTGTAGATTTGAAAATTACTTGGCTTTCTACTTGGTTCTTTGGTAGAGTTATAGAAAAAATGCATCTGACATTATTTCTTTCTGCCTTTACCTATTAAAGGTTCTATAACTCGTCATGATATAGACTCACCACCCGTATCAGAGCGTGTTGTCAGTATTTACAAGTATGAAGATATTTTCATGCCGTCAGCTGCCTATCAGACCTTCTCTTCTCCATTCTGCTTGCTCCTCATTGTTGCACTGACCTTCTATTTATTGATGGGAACCCCATGACCGATGGAAAAGAGCAAGAATTCAGCAGTGGAAGTTTCTCAGAAGGGACTGCTGTACGGATGGATGATGCATTTTTCTATTGGAATTTATATCACACCACCATCATCATCTAGCTGCTTTTGAACATAGTTAGCTTCTCAGAAGAATGAAATAACCACCTCCTTTGAGTGGCAGAGTGGTGACAAATAATTTAAGAATCATCAGTGAACACATAACAGATTATTTTCAGTGTTGTGACTACTTGCTTAAAGAGAAGGAGACTTTTGTAAAATCAATGTGTATGCATGTGTGCGTGTGTATGTGTGTTTGGGAGGGGTGTCTGCATGTGTGTTTAGTGGTGGACATCTTATCAGATAACAAAATTGCCTTCCAAATTGCTCCCAAAAAGCAAATTTGGGAAAGCATTATAATGCTGTTTGGTAGTTCTGGTGCAGACAGCATAACTCCAAGTGCAGTTTCTGAACTTAAGATCAGGGTACTGACACAGCAGTATAAAACCTGCCTGTTAGCAATGGGCAGCTCTCCCAGATTTTTTTTGTATTTATCAAGGTTTACTTGCTCTGGTACTTTCCAAAATTAAACTTGCATAATCAAGCATTAACATGATTTTTTTTTTCAATGGAAAAGAGGTGATGAATGTCTTTATGACAATAGTGTTTCAACAGCCTTCTTGGAAAAAGTGGCTACTTCTTTTATGAGTGAGGTATAAAGTTAATTAAACAAGGGGAAGGGAGAATACAGTCATGTAAATTCTCCATACGTAGAAAAAACATAGGTAAAACATAAAGAATACGGAAGTTTCCAACAAGCCATAGGACGTCCTCCCAAGAGATCAAATCAGTTTTTATCTTTTTGTGAAAAAACAGTAATATTGCTGACATGTAAATGTTTTTAAGCAGCTGTATAGTAGTATGAAGTAATCCGTTTTTCTGTGTTATATGCCTGTGTATCCTGCTCATGGTAAAGATGAATATGGGCAGCTGGTGTTACAAAGAAATGGAAATACAATTGAGATTATTTGTAAGGAAATATAGGATTTAATAAGAAGAGCGGTATCTTTAGTTTCATCAAACCATTGCTATAATGTAGTTATCATGGAAAAAGATGAGCTAACGAGGAAATACATTCGATTTTTTTTATCACCAATAAATATTACAAAGATGAATGCTAAATATTACTGAAATGAACGTGTCAAAAGGTATTTATGAGCCACAGAATATTATGAAAAACTTTGATTTCTTGTGGAGAATTTCTGTTCTTCACATAATAGGAAGTGTATGACATATATACATGTAGTAGTCAAATGTGCTTAGGTAAGGTTGCTCATTCACTTCCCAACTTGCATTAAAATTCTATTTAAATAGAATTAAAATGTGAATTGTGCCAAAGTTCTACCTAATGTGGTACAGTTGAGGACTCTGTAACATAGGATCTGGTAAAGTACATGATGGACCTCATTTCTATTTTCATTGCTGCACAGAGTAAAAAGATCAACTAGCTTTGCTGGGTTTGCATCGTTATTCACAGAGTGAAGTTGTGGGCTATTTTTTTTTTGGGCTCAGCATTCTTCAAATCTATGCTTAAAGTATATGAATTAGGTTTGAAGAGGACTTTATCTCCATCACAAACACTTTATCCCGATTTCAAAAGGAAGATTGCTTAGTAATCTATATTTTCGTTCATGACTTTGAGAATTTTTTCACTTAAAATTGCTGGACTGGAGTTCAGGAGGGGGAAGAGAAATTCAGAATGAAGTGAACTTCAAAAGTGCATGTAGCTTTATTTAGTATAAATTACTTCTCTCAGGTTGGATCATCTACTCATCATCTCATGAAATACATAGTGGAGACCACCTAATAGGGAAGGTTTGCTTTGGTCCATGATGGCTGTAAAATTTAGCCTTGAGATTGGATGAAGCAGAGAGCTGAAGCCTTGGATAATGAGTTTTATGTTCAGCAACCAGGTGAAGTGAAGAAATCATTAGGGGAAATTCTTTCTCCTTTGTGGTAATCTGTAGGCAGCTGAGATAGTGCAGTTCCTTCTCAGAGATCACAGCTATTTAAAGCAGCCTCAGGGTTGCTTTAGTTAATGGCCTTGTAGTTACTGTTTTAGTTTCAGGTATTTACCTGATTACCCACTAAAGGGCTAATCGAATAATTGAAAGGTACTGAAGTAGGATAGAAACCCATTTTGGTTCCTCGTTTCTTTTTTAGTACACTGCTGGATTTAGGATAGTCTGGCTGGCCCCAGGCACAGAGGTATGATAAAGATGACAATAAGAATACCAAGGTAAACGTGCTGCGCTTTCAGAACACGTGTATAGCACCTGTACCTCAGGTGCAACAGCAACTCTATGCTGCCTGCTGCAAAGTGTAAACTGCTTCAGTCTTCAGCTGTGCCCATGTTCTCAATTAGAGTAAAAATTACTTTTGTTTGTTTGTTTGTTTTTCCTTTTTTAGTTTACTTGTCAGTGTGCTGTCTGGTGTTTTTGTCATGGTATTTTTCTCTTGTTGAAGTATGAGCAGAAATGTGCACTTCTATAAAAACTTTCACCCAAGCTTCCAAGTACTTAATTAGCACTAATTAAATACTTCTAATCAAATGAGAGGAAATAAAAGGCCACAACAAGTAACAAAACAGTCTGTTATTTGGCATTTCAACTGATGGGTGAGTTTAGCACTGAGTTTGTCTGCGTGTTGCTCTTTAGAGTGGGAAAAGCAGAAATTAGAGATTCAAGTTGACAAACAAAGAAGGTACAAGTGTTCAGAAATCACTAGTGGGGAAGAAATATGAGAGGAAAAAGGCCGTAAGAGAAATGAAAAGGCTTTAAGTCAGTGGTATTTAACTTCATATGATACTTGGTAAGTCTTAACATTTGAGTGAGCATAGTAACTTGCCATGGAAGGTGTTTTTTTTTTTTTTATTATTTTTCTTTTTAATATTGAAAAGTAAGATTGATCCCTGCTATACAAAATTACAATAAAATAACTTTCTTCAAAGAAATTTTAAAGTGATTATGGCATTTCAAATAGGTTTTTTTATTATTTTTCTAATTAACAGGTAACAACACAAGCTAGAGGAAAAGGCCTCCTTTGGAAAAGAAGGCAGACATTTCTTTCTCCAAATCAAATCATTTTTATTTTCTTTATGGCGGCTACTAGCAAGCAGCTGTTAAAGAATGCATTTCCTAAGTGCTTTTATTCTGATAATTACTTGCTGCAGAGTAACCTAATACAGAGGCATAGAGTTTAGAAAGTGCATGTTTAGAGTATAGTGTCCTTTGGAAATTTAACTTTTGTTATTAATTAGAAAGATAGGACTGGCAAAGACCATACAGCATTAATGTCTTTCCATACAGAAAATTCAGTTGTGACTACTGCTTGTTATGTTAACCATATTAACACTCTCTGCTCACTCTGTCCGTCTTCTCCAGAATGTTTGTAAGGCAGTTGGAAGAGAAATCAGTTTCTTTTATTTGTGACAGTGCCTTTTGCAAAGGGACCTTGTTTTTTGACTGTAGTGTTTGACTGGCACCCAGCTACAAATAATAAGCTAGGCCTGAAATTACATTAATATTAAGTAGGATAGGAAAGAGAAAAATAAGTGGAGAGGACAGACCTTCAGAAAGTAATTTTTTTCTTTGCTGTAATTGAATAATTATGTATAGGTGAGGTACTCCTAGATGCTAATTGATTCCTCTCCAAAAAAAAAAGCCCAGCTGATTTGATAATGTCATTGGATACAGGGTGATGCTTTCTTCAAAATTCTATTTTTATAAGAGAAATACTCTGGTTTTGAAAGAGAACATATTGGTGAGAAAAAGTTGAAATCCCTCTGTGGTGGTCTTGTCTTTCTTAATTGGTTTTGCAATACTTGGATAGCGAGAAAATAAACACTTGTGGTCTCCCTAATCTGAGGAAACCTCCTGGTCTTTCTGATCCCTTCTGAGACCACTAGAAGTTTGCACTGTGCTGTACTCTAGAGACAGAATTAAAGCTTATATGAAAGCTTGGTAACTTCTATTAGCATTTAAATTGCATTTTGTGACTCTGTGGTTTTGTTGGTTTGCCAGTGATGTGTAGTGGTGTACTTCCTGCCTCCTCCCTTTCATTTTTTTTTTTAACATCTTGAAATAGTTTCCCAAATAAAAGTATTGGGTAGTAGCTTTAGGAGAAGGAAACATGTATTTCACAGAACTACAAAAGGTCTAGTATAACATGTTTTCAGAGATATCTATTGCGAGAGTGCTAATACTTATATGATGTATAACTGGTGTAGAGCCTTAGGTTTATGATAGAAGTAGAAATGCGTTTAACTGTTACAGTTGTTGTGGTGCTTCATGGAGCTGTGTACGTACACAACTTGCATGAATTGGCATACTCCATTTCTACCGTACTGCGCAGTGCGTAATGAGCAGGCAAAGCAGTCTGAGTGCTGTACAGCGAGGCACAGGTGACCTCAAACAGTTTGGGATGGAAGAGTGGAGAGACCGGTAGTAAGGCTGAATGGCAAGGAAGGGCTAATGGTTTTGGCATACTTCTGATTTGTTGTGTTTATATGTGTCAGAACACGTCTGGCACTAAATCACAACAAATATTACTTGATCTGAATAGAAGGAACACAGCTTGACTTTAAGGAGACTTCAGCTTTTCTGCAGGCCCTAGCTGTGTAAGGGCTGGTGTGGGCGCAAGGTCAGACTATGCCTCAAGATGTGCACTCCCATGAAACCCCAAGGTAGGAGCTAGAGGCTTGGCCTTTTCTCCGGAGGTATGAAAACCTGTCCAGACCCTGTAGGCAGTGGTGACAGTCAGCTGCTGCCAACGTATCTGCTCCCTGGCCATTTTACAAACTGCTGCTGCAGCAGCTGGAGTGTCAAAAAGATAGAAGCTCTACATCTTTTCTTAACAGCTTGCATTGTACATTGTCTGTTTCCCTAATTAAAATTTCATTATTGGAATTTCTGCAGTGGTGTGTTAGGGCCTAATGCAGCTTGCCCACAGCCTGCCCAGCACAGATATGGATCTAACTGGAAGGTTTTAAAGAAAACCTCAATTTCCTGAGTAAAAAAAAAAAATCAAAACAATTTTTTTTTTTGGCCATATGTCAACTTTTTACCACATCTTTTTCATATCTACTTATTTCTGTGCAATTTATATGTTGAGGTATCTGACTTTTTTACAGATACTGAGTAAGATCTAGGTAAACCTTCTTTTTCTAAACCTGTTTTATTAGTATGAAATGATCACTTAGGTAGCTTCCATTCTATTTTTTCTTTATTTTTAAAGTGGGTTTGGTAAAATTATGTATATTGAACTTTGTTATTTAACTTATCTAATTTGGGCTCAGATAGTGAGGCAAAACCAGTGTAATTTTGAAATGTCAAGGAGGACGCGTGCAGCTTGTGGAGTTGATAGGTGTGAAAAAGCAGACTTAAAAGACATTACTTGCTTTGAAAATCTGTGATTTGAGTTGGAAATAGCAATGAATCTGCCACAAAGAAAGGGACAGGGTTTGTTTTGGATATTTTTTTTTTTCTTGGATTGCTAAGTAGTTTGAATTGCATTCATACAATATCTCAAGTTGTAAGGAACCCGTAAGGATTATTGAATCCAATTCCCTGCTCCTTAGGACTACCTAAAACTAAACCATATGACTAAGAGTGTTGTCCAGATGCTCTTTGAACTCTGACAGGCTTGGTGCTGTGACCGCTTCTCTGGGGAGCCTGTTCCAGTGATTGACCACCGTCTCAGGGAGGAACACCTTCCTAATGTCCAACCTGAATGAACTTCCTCTGAAGCAGCTTCATAGTCATTCACAACCGTTGCATTTGCCCTACTTCTGTGTTATTTATCTAAGTAGGAATGTTCTTTCAAACCGATGCGAGGCTGGTGTATGTGCAGGACTTCACAGACCGTATTTTAGAACAGCTGCTGCTCCACATAGGCTAGTTTAGATCTGCCATTAGCAGCTATTTAGTAATGTCCTTACAAGGACATTTTTAAAGATTTTTAAGAAACTTTCTGTAAAGGTGCTGCGCTCTTCACAGACTAGAGTGTTACAGAATTACCTAGTAGCAGTACTTTTCTGAGCTGTTTCTAAATAATAGTCACATTTACGTTTGCAATTTTTAAAGGAGTAATTGGATTTTTTAAAAGTACTGAGCAGCTGCAAATCTCCTATGGCTTCAATGCCTAGTCAGGGCAGTGAACCCTTAATGGAAAATAGTGATTGCAACGTGTTGCCTGATTTAGTTTCACAACTTTCTCTTAAGCTTGACATAATTCAGTTCAATTTTATAAGATGGTATTAGTAGACTAAATAAAGGAACAATTCACTTAGGTTGTGTGTCAAGGAATAAAAATATTCTTGCTGATTTTTCACAAGATTGTTCTGCAAACTTTAGATTAATGAAAAATATTCTTCCCAGAATTAGTATGTAGGCAATGTAAATTTGCTGAAGGTATTTTTGTGTGTGTGTGTGTAAATTTGAGAATTGGATAACAATTTATAAACAGAAGGGTAGATTCTGCTTTGGAGATAAAAGATGACAAAACACAGAATACTACATGTTCCCTGACTCTTATCTGATTTTTTTTTTTTTTGGGGAGGCAGAGTGACCCAGAAGACTATACAGAAACCTGATGTTACTTGCTAGAGTATTATGTACGCAGTTTTTGTATACAAACTTTGTTACCTTCTTCAGTAGAAAAATTAGCCTCACATTAGTGTTTTTACAGTATTATTTACATTTTTTTCCCAAACAAGATGAAATAAGGATAAGTGCCATAAGTCAAGAAAACATTGTCATACGGAGTATTAGGATAATAGGAAAGGAAGCCCAAATGCCGTATTTAAATCTAGGAGGAAAAAAATCTTAAGTTCAAAATATATGTGCTTCTGAAATATTGGACTGCTTGCATATAAAGCAATTATTTATTTTTCAGTTTGTCACAGTTGGTGATAAAAATTACAATAGAAAAAATTACCATAACAGATTTTGTCTAAAGCTGGAAGTATCATTCAAGTCCTTGACAGAAAGTCAAGGATGAAATTCCAAACCTAATAACTAATTAGAAAAATGAAACAGTGGGACCCTGATATTTGAATATGATGTCCCCAGCCTTTATTTAGGCAGATACATTTTTTGTTAGCATATTTCAAGCATCCTGACTTCTGGTTAGGTTAAAAGAGATGCTTGCTATGCCTTGGTATTTCTGCCTTAATATATCCTGACGTCTGGTTTGCTTTAACCTCTTTGCAAGTAAGCAGGCTGTCTTAACTATGTTAACTCTTGTCGCTTTGTTTGTATTACACGAAGTGTTATGGTTGAACCTGAAATGTCATCTCTGCCTTTTGACTTTGTTCAGTGTTCTCAACACTAATACAGAGATAAAACTTGCAAATAAGCAACTTGTAACTGTAACTGCTAAGTGGTGTTCTGCATTCTTTATGCTAGGCTCTGTTCTGTATGCCAGTACCCAGCATCCATGTGAAGTCAATGAGCACTTGGTCGGGTAGGAGTGCAGAACTGAGGTTTTGTAGTCCAGAAGTAATCATCAAACTTCTTTGTATTCATGCACTACACTCTTCAGAAAAATAACACTGAATGAATACATAATGGAATTGTGGTGACCTACGGGACTACTTCACAATCAGTGCATGCCCTAAAATATTGCTTTGTAACATCTGTTTTATACTAAATGTTGGTGTTCAAGTGAGCCTTGTTAGCTATCTGACAGTGACAGACAACAATATTTATAAACCTGTTATAATAAATGCCTTTTTAGTCTAAAAAAAAATATGGTATGTCATTTATAAAAGGCAAAAAAGGTCTCTGTGAGGCTAAAAAGTCTCTGCTGCTGCCTTGTCTTAACAATTCCTTCCTGTGCCACGGGCTTGAATTTATTACCCTGAGTAATTCCATTAAAGTCAGTGAGGCTGGTGACAGTAGCAACTTAACAGGTGTGAGGGCTTACATTTTGTTTTCTTATTCACCATCATGCTGTGTTTTTGTAACCTATTTGATGCAACTATAGTCAAGTTGCCAATAGTACAAATTTGAGTGCTCTCTATCTACTGCCCTTGCTGCCCCATTGCTTGGTCAGACAGAGAAGCAGTCGAACAGGCTTTTTCAGAAAAGCTGTGATTATATTCAAGATTGGGAACAGAGAGGAGGAACTCTCATAGTATTCAGTAAGCAAGAGCAGCTGTAGAAGTCTCAAACGGGGATGCTTCAGCCTCTGAGATCTCTCGGGTTTGAGCAGGTATTTTAGCTCCTTGCTGGGGGACTGAGAAGAGCAGCTGGCTCAAGGCACCAAGAAACGTATTCCTTTTACACGGTGTTTGTTGTGTTTGTCGTATTGCTACGCTGTAGTTGCAAGCTGCACAAAAGGACGGATCTCGTGGATGTCAGCTACCTGTGCACTATGCAAGTGATCATGATCAACAGAGGCCTTAAGTATACGCAACGTATGTACCGATGACCTAAAGATGCAAAATTTATGTCTTAATGATGAACTTTAAAGATGACATATTTTTTCTTTGCTCCTGCTGCTATTGAAATTATCGTAGCTTACATTGAGTAGTTTGCATTCATCTGAAGAGAATATCACTTTGTCATTAAACTGAGGTGAATTAATGGAGTGAGATTAGTCTTAACTGAACATTCATTAATGTTCAGTAACACAGGTTAAGACAATTAGTCTCTCAGGCAGGGACAGAGTTATCTTCTAAATATGCAGGCTGATGCTGACACCTTGTGGCTTCGATACTGAGTTACTTCTTAATTTCATGTGGTTATTTCAGGTAGAAATCATTGAAATCAACTTGGTGTTGCCAGCACTGTCTGTCTCCTCTGCTCCATGGCCACCTCAGTACCTGGTATTGGTATCGCGTGTAAGACAGCCTGAACCTTGGGCTGTGCTGACTGCACATCAAGCGAATAAGAACTACGGGTGGCTGGGATCTCTTGAATGGGACTGGGAAATTTTCAGTTCCGTGCACAAAATCCTGGGTGTCAGTGCAGCAGGAGACAGGAGTTACAAGCTGCTCTCTCACTCATTCATACCCCATTTTATATTTCTGTTCATACAGGAGAGCACTGAGGACTATAAGTACTTACCACACGTGTACGTTGAGGCACATACATGTTTTCTACATTGACACAAAAGGATTCCTTTGCTGCCCTCGTCACTCTTGAAGAATTAATAGCAAAAATACATCCAAAGGGACTATGGGAGAACTTTTATTAGTATAGGACCCTGAGATGCACTACTTATGGCCATAAAAATACCTAAACCACAGTGTATCCATGCAACTTAAACCTAAATTGGAACTAATCTAAAATCACATACCATTTCAAATCTTAAACAAAACCAGCTGTTGAGGCTGCAGTCACTGTTTGAAATCTGTTGTGGAATTAAGTTTTCAGAGCTTGAGATGTGTCTTGTGAAGATCATGCTCGCTCCCTCAGCTGTCACCTCAGAGACTGTTTTCTGATGTTTATGGTCAAGTCTCTATTCTTCAGTGTTTGTGTTGGGGTAATACATGAGTTAGAAATATTTATTTTATTGCATTGTGAGTTTGTGTTTGTTTTTTTTTTTTTTAAGAAAAACCATTTCTAGTATGTTTAGTTGTTTACAATGAATAGCAAAATACAGAATTTGAAAGGAAAGGTTTTCTACAGTAGGGACCAAATCCTCAGCTTATGTAAATCATATTTATAGCTCCACTCAAGTCAAAGAGGTGACATTAATTTCTGTTTGTGAAGAACATGACTGCCTGAGTCTGTTCAGAAAAATCAAAGGAATAAGGATGTGCCTACGAAGATCTGATTTGCTGGCATCTCTGTTTATCTAACAGAAGGATTTGTATTCTAAACTCCCCCTCGTGTAAATTTTGATTGACGCTTGCTAATTTAACTTTAATGCAATACATGTATTCTGATGAGCCATCAGAGTCTTCCTGGCATGCTTCCTCTGCTCTGCAGGAACTGAAGAGAAAACAGTCAGGTAGCGATGCGTGCTTGTCACCTGTTTCAACACCCTGTTAGTTGGCAGACCTATCTGATCAAAGAGCAGGGAGTGACAGTATTGTTTTAAGGTGCAACAAAAGCTTCTTATACGGACAACTGCACGTAATGCCTTGTCACCATCAGGATCAAATGAGGTACCTGCAGGTCCATAAATGCCTCCACTGCATGAAATTAAAGCACTTGGAACCTACACATGACCTGTTCAGCAATGGGAAACAAGCAGCCACAGGAGCAGAGAGGGACCTCTGCAAGGACAAAGGAGTGTGTAGCTGGCAGGAAAGGCTTTGTAGCATGGAAAAGTTGGGACCGCAATGCAAAAGCTGTAGTAAACGAGCTGGGCTCAGCCCCACCTACAGCTGTTAAGATGCAATGCGGTTACAGGAAGTGTGTGGAAAAACCTCTACTTTTCCTCCTCGGGATGACGATAGGAATAGGTTTCAGCTATAATCTGTCTTTAAATTGCTTTGCCTTTAAAAGCTGAGCTCTGAACTACTGTATTTGCAAGTTAAAAACAGTTGTGCTCAGCGCAATTTCAGCTTTTAGACATCTGCATCATGTAAGAAACACTTCAACAAAGTCCTGGTGGATACAAATCTACCATTGAAGTTATGTAACGTTGAGTTTGCATGTAAATCCTAAAAAGGAAAAAAAAAAAAAAGGGGGGGGGAATCTCCTGTATCTATGTACTTTTCACAAGTTCAGAAAGTATACAACCTCTGTAATAACTTGTAGAGGATGTGCTACACCTCTCATTTGGCAGAAAGAGGACGATCCCTCTGTGGGTTTTATGCTAGTGGTATGAGTAGCTTTAGTGCCTGATGAAAGCTTGTGCTAAGCTGTGAAAGGAAAACTCTGAGAGGCATAGTGCCAGCACTGAGCAAGTGCAACTGTCGTGGATTCCAGCCCTCAGAAAACTTGCTCGCAACAAGCATATTTGTTAGAGAGATATTTAGACCACCTGTAGAATGCTAGCTGTCATCCTCATGCATGAACACAGAGGTCTGGTGAATGCCAGATGCAGGAAATTAGCTCCTCCCCAGATTATTTGCAAAAAAAAAAAAAAAAACCAAGAACAACAAAAAAAACCCAAGAACAACAAAAAAAAACCAACAAAAAAAATTGATGCACTGTAATATCACCAATGTCAGGTCTAAAAAACTGGGTGGAACAACTACTTTTTCAGTAGGCCAATTAATTCCCAGTAAAAGTGCACATGCTTCCTTATTAAATAATTTGATGCCAGAGCAGGTTCAGACAAGATGAAATTCTCCAGCTGGCCTAACCAGTCTCACGCTCCACCTCGCAATGACCCTGCAAATTCCCGAGCGCTGCCAGCTTCCAGAGACGAAAGCAGCAGGGAGCTGCGAGTGGGGATGAGGGGGTGAAGCCTGCTGCCGGCCTCTCCCGAGCCCCAGCTCCCACCAGCCTGCTTCGGCAGGAGGGACGAAGGCGCTGGAGAGCCCCTTCCAGCGCTGGAAGCGGGCAGGGCGCGATAAGCGAGCTCCGAGGCAGGCCCCGCCGCGGGGGGCGGAGCGCGGCCGCCGCCTCTCCCGGAGCAGAACTACATTTCCCAGCACCCCTTCCCGCCGGCAACTCCCTCTTCCCCGCCGGGCTGGTGCACGCCCGTCTCTCGGAGCCGCGCCAAGCCCGGCAGCCCCCCGGCCGGCTCTCCGCGCCCTCGCCTGTGGCGGCAGCGGCGGCCGGAGCTGTGCCCGGCGCTGGGCGGGAGGGAGGGAGCGGGCGCCATGGCTGACAGCGGAGAGCCCCCGGCGGCGGCCCCTCCGGGCTCACCGGCGCAGAAGCGGCGGCCGGGCGGCTCTACCGGCGGGCCGGAGGGCGCGGCGGCGGCCATGCCGCGGCTGCCGCTGGGCGGCCCGGGCGGGGCGGCGGGGATGTCGCTGCCGCGGCTGGAGAAGCCGATCAAGCAGGCCTTCTACAACACCGGGGCGCTGCTGTTCGCCGGGCTGTGCTGCGGTGCCGCCGTCCTGGTTTACTTCATCCTGGAGGCCTTTCTGCGGCCGCTGCTCTGGGCCGTGCTCTGCGGCACCTTCCTGCACCCCTTCAAGAGCTCCCTGACGGCGCTGGGCCGCCGCTGGCTCGGCCGCCTGCACCGCTCCCGCACTCCCGTCCTGCTGGCCGCCCTCCTCCTCCCCATCTGCTTCGCCGACTACGGGGTGGAGGCGCTGGGCGAGCAGGTGCTGCGGCGGCGGCGGCTCCTGCTGCTCCTGGGGGCCGGGGGGCCGCTGCTCTACGGGCTCTACTGCCTGGGCAGCTCCCTCGGCGTCCAGGTGCTGCTGGCCCAGGCCGCCCGCCTCATCTGCCGGGGGCTGGACTACTTCAGCAGCCAGTGGGTGAGTGCCCGCCCCGGCCAGGAAGGGACTCCGTGGGTAGCCCGGGAGGAAGGGAGGTGGCTGTTTTTCCCCCTCCCCGCCTCCGAGGTGCGCGGCTCGCAGCGGGGAGGGGCGGGATTCGGCCCTCGCCCCTCTCCCGCCCGCAGCTGGGGCGCGGCGCCGGCCGCCATCTCACTTGTTGCGCGGCGGTGGCGGGGTCGGGGGGAGCGGCGGGGCGGGGAGGGTTTGCGGACCGGAACGTTTGAAATCGTCAGGCGCCTGTTTGTACTCCCCCCAGCCTCTTCTTTGTGGGTTTTTTGTTTTTTCTTTTTACGCTGCTGTGTCCAGCTCTGGAGCCCTCAGCACAGGAAAGACATGGACCAGTTGGAGCGGGTCCAGGGTAGGGCCACAAAGAGGGCTGGAGCACCTCTCCTGTGAGGACAGGCTGAGAGAGTTGGGGCTGTTCAGCCTGGAGAAGAGGAGGCTCCGGGGAGACCTTACAGCGGCCTTCCAGCACCTCAAGGGGGCTTATAAGAAAGACAGGGAGAAACTTTTTAGCAGGGCCTGTCGTGACAGGACGAGGGCTTTTAAAATAGAGGGAGGTTGATTCAGACTAGACATCAGGAAGACTTTTTTTTTACAATGAGGGTGGTGGAACACTGGAACAGGTTGCCCAGAGAGGTGGTGGATGCCCCATCCCTGGAAGCGTTCAAGGCCAGGTTGGACAGGGCTCTGAGCAACCTGATGTGGTTGGGGATGTCCCTGCTCCTTGCAGGGGGGTTGGACTAGATGATCTCTGATGGTCCCTTCCAACCCAAACTATTCTATGATTCTGTGAAACTCTCCTTGCAGCAGGTGGGTGTGACTTTGGCTGCAGCAGCGCCAGGGACAAACCACTGGCTGTCAGGGCATCACAGGAGTGTGGGGTAAACTTTGCCTGCACTGTAAAAACCGTGTGTAAGACAGCTGTAAAAAAAAAAAAAAGCTCCCAAGTTGCAGCCCTGCAGTGTGGAGAGGTGCTCTGTGTAATCAAGTGGGAGCAGATGTGTTTTCTCTGTTGGTTTCTTGTGTCCATGGTTTCACCGTGCTGTGGTTCTGAGATGCTCTTAAGTCAGAGGGTATTCCAGTGAGGTCTTGGGTGAATGTTAACTCTTGTTGAGCTGTAGAATGCATATCAAGTGTTGTGAAACAGCAGCTTGGCTCTGCAAGTGATCTGGGAGGGGGAAAGGTGTCTTGAGGGGTGTTTCTCAGTATACTGATTTTTGCTTTTTCTTCTTAAAGTATCAAGCGTTGCAAACTCAGTTTGAACTTTAAAAAGTAAAGGTGTTTACTTAACTTACAAATATTGCTTGTGGTGATAAACAGTCTGGGAAACTCCTTTTCCCTGTGTTGTAGACTAGTTAAAACCTGTCTTAGTTAGTTGTTTGAAAATGCAAAAAATACGACATAGCTGAGGTAAATAGATATGTGAAAGCACAGAAGATCAGTAAGTTGTACTTTTATTAAATATTATGTACATTTGGCACGCTTGGATTGCTTTGTGTCAAAGACTTTTTTTTTTAAACCTGCTCTATTTTTTTAAGCAAAACAACGAAGACCCCTTCCCCCCACTGGAAAATGACATAGATGATTGATTTAATGGATATATACATAGAGACAAAACTGAAGAACTGACTAAAACTGACCTTCCTATGTGAGCAAGAGAGAGAAATGAACAAAGAAACAAAAACCCTCTAACAAACTTGTCAAGGCTTCTGATTTTTGAATTACACATTTTCCTGGTTTTATTCCTTTGACAAAGCCAGTCTGTGCTTATACGTCAGACACATCTTTGGAGTTGTATATCAGAAACAAAAAAGTAGTACTCCTGGATGTACTGACAAAGGATATTTTCAGCTATTTCTAGTGTGAATAGGATGGACTGGAGAATGTGTTTTGTCTCTTGAAGAAGAGAGGAAATCTCTTCTTCATGGGAAGAAGAGATTTTCTTGGCTTTCTATTCTGAAGTGTTGTCATATGCTGGAAAAGGTCAGGGGAGATATGTTTCTGGTCTCTTTTGTCCACAGAAGTATAATTAAGACTGAATAGACTGACAGACAGAGTACACACTCTCTCTGTTTTTATAAAGAGGCGAGATACAACCGTCTTTACCTTCAGATGAGTACTGGAAGAACGTAAGCATGATTTGGTACTGATGGGAAGTTTCGATTAGTTGCCACACAAAGCTTAAGACTTTCCTTTGCATTGGCCTGCTTGCTTTATTTTTAACAAATCTGCAATATTGCTACACTACCCGACTTGGCTAAGTCCAGTCTTTTATTTAAACTTGGTTAATTGAGCTGTACTTACACTGAATAAGTATAAGGGTACTAAAGGAGGTTGTGCTGATGTCATCTCGTAACTATGGTTGTGGTGCACTGCTGAGTGTCTGTGCATGCTTAGTACAATTTTGTTTAGCAGGGTCTGATACTTCTGCTTTGCACTGGTGTTTCTCATACGAAGCTTGTGTTCATTGAAGTGCTGTAAGTTTTTGACAGGGCAAAAGATAGTAAGCTCCCAGAACTCTTCTAGTTTGAGTTCCTTGGAAAGATTTTGGCATCATGTCAAAATATCTAACTATGGACTGCCTTAAGCAAACCAGTTGCTGTAGCTTTCCAAGCAATTTGCCTGTATCTCTTTCTGGGTCCCTATATGAGAAAGAAAGAAGCTGTGGGCTTCCCTGTGTAAATAACCTCAACTCAGCCTGGCATCAACTCTGCACTTTACAGTGTTTTCCTATTCAATTTTTTTTTTTTTTTTAATTTTGCTGTTACCTGATTTGTATTATCTCAGAGCTGTAACAGGATAACTTAATTTTATCTATGCCGCTGAGGAGCCTTGAGTTGGATCAGTTAATGGTATCTGCTTTAACTTCAGTTAAGCATTTTAAAGCTGTTTAATTGCCAGGACTCTGTTTGCATGAGTGCAGTCTGCTTGTTTAGCTGCACAGGAATTTGGGATAATACGAGACAGTTTGCTCCATTGTACTGTTCTTTTTTGGGATCTGAATCCTCCACAATTCCTTCTGTATGTTATCTTGCATGAAGATTGCAGCTATTTTGGTTTGTCGCTACTTTATGTGATGAGTAAAAGTAATGGTAATTTCATTACTTGCGCTGTTTTTTGTTTTAGCAGCCCACTATGCCAGTCCTGAATTTCTATGTTTTGAAATATTTTGATATGGAATAACTTAATTAACCTAAAATAACTACTTTTCCCCCTTAGACAGCAAGGAATACTTTCTTGCCAATAATATGATGTATAAATCATTTATTAAAAGCATAAAGGAGACGAGTAAACATGGCTTGTTTTAAGTGTGAGACCAGTATCTGACTAGCATAGTACATTTGTTTATGGTAATTTTCATCTTGTGAACTATGGATGTCTGTGCTTCTGCCCTGGGCTGCAAAGGTGTAGAGTGTATTTGTTCTTATTTGGAGCTTTGCCCCACCAGGATGGCGCTGCTGCTTACAGAGAGGAAGAACATGCATGGTTGTCTTCTCCCCTTTCTGGTTCCTTTGGCTGTACTGGAGAAGTGAGAGGATGCCTGTCATTAGAATTCGAGAACGATTCTGGGTTTTTGGTATACCAATTTGGTGTTCTGTAACTAAAGATATCTATTGTGGTATCTGTGTTCTCTAACTAAAGGTATCTATTATGGTATCTGCTAGGCCATGATACAGATACAGAAATTCTCTTCAGTTGTAGAAAAAAGTGTTCTCCAAGTGCAGCAATTGCATGTGATAATGCCATAGTAAACTGTGTCTTGGCACCAGTATGTTACAGAGCTTTCTTGTACTGTTGTCACTGTTCTGAAATCTGGGAAAGCTGTTCATGGTGTTGCTGAGTGAAGATTTGGAAACAGTTATATGCCTGTCTGTGGTTCTTAAGTCACACTTGCTGTTTGCATTGAGAATCCTAGATGTCTCCACGATAGGCCCGTTTGATAGGTGATTGCAGAACACTTTATTTGAAGAACAAGTTCAAGATGTTAGGCTAGTCTACAAGCATCTTGTTCCCACAATCTTCTTTTCTCTCCCTTCGTACTTAACAGTTCTTGTGTCATCTTTGAAGAAGCTTGCTCAAGAAATGTAATAGGCTGCTGGGCCTTAAAGCTAGGAGCTGGTTGTAAATTCCATATGAGTTCCTTGCTCTGACTCCAGCCTTCTCTAGGAGTTATTTGCAGAAGTCTTACATAGAGGACATGTACTCTACAGGAGCTTTAGTTACATGTAATAGGGAAGGGGAATGTTTTTCTGTAGCTTTTTTTTTTTTTTCATGAGAAGGAGGGAAGTTTGTCCCATAGCAGACTGAATATGCCCTTAAATGTTTATATGCTAGGACAATTTCAGCATGGTTACCCTTGCAGTTAGCATACTTTCTGAAGACTCATCTTGAACTGCCTTGTCGTCCTAGTTTTTTTTCCCACCAGAGAAGCCTCCACTTGTGTTGGCACTAGGTGTCAGCAGTCCCTAAAGTAACCCTTGTAGACTCAAATTCTCAAGCGTGCTTCTTGGCAAACGTTTTGGGTCACAGGCTCCAAGATGCTTGGCGTTTGCAGTGCTGTTGAATACACCCCTGGAGGCGAAAAAGCATCTACATTTTGTCAAGTTACCTGATGGGACAATTTATTTTCTAGCAAAAGAAAATGTTAAGTTTGACTGTAATGTGGGAACAACTGTGAATGAGAAAAACACAGTTCTGATTTTTGAGGTGCATATAACTTATATATATATGTTTTTAGTGTTTCAGATAGTGTGTTTTGGTGGTTGTCCCCCGCCTTCTCTTTTTTCTTAGAGCAGACTTGCAGGTTTGTAAAACTTGCCCAGCATAAAAAAAAAAAAAAAGCCCTTAAGCATTTTCTCTGCTGTTTATAATATTACTTTCATTATTTGGTATCATGGCTTATAAGTCTAACAGCCAGGTACTGACTGTAAACACATCTTACCACAGTTTGGTAGAGATCAACTGTGTGGCCTATTTAAAAACATGATAGGGAGGGGCAGGGAAAGACTGAGATGTTGGTAGTGTTTTCTTTTCCACTTTTGCTTTTCCCTTCCACACTCACCCTCAGTTTTGGGAGAACCTGCTGTGAGATACGTTTGTTGAAAAGGCTTAGGAGCTTGTTTAGATTTATATGCATGAACTGCAGCCCCAGGCACTAAGCTGACACTAGCCTTGAGCCTAATAATATATGCTACATAATATTAGTTATTTTTTGGTATTTATGTGTATTATTTGAACACAATGATACTTCTTTTTCTGCCACCTCTGAAAGGAATGATTGTTATGAAACTGTCCAGCAAAATTTTAACAGCACTTTGTATAATAAAGTGAGAAGGTGAAGAAGTTGCATATTTTGAGGAGTCATCTCTTGGGAAAGTGTCATCATGAAGCATGTCAGAGGAGCAGTACTTTGTCTGCAGGGAGAGAGTATGATGTGCTCTGAAAAACCTATTTTCACAAGTGAATCTTGAAAAGTTTTATTTCTGAATAGCCTTTTTATTAATGGAGTTTCTCATAAGAAACTTTTGTATTAAGGCAGGAAAAGTGAACTATAGGAGAAGCATTTTCACCATCCATAGCTACAGTCTTCTGGATGTCTTAGATTTAGTGGTTTTCCTTAAATTAACAGTGTAGGAAATGTTGCAGGACACACTGAAAGTACTTTTAACCCATGTGTGGCAGTCTTGATTCTGATGGTCAGTTCCCCCCTACCCCAGGATTCTACTTAAAAGTTTGTACTTTTGTCCCTTCAAAAAAGGATAGTCTTGCTAAGCACCAGGTTTCTGTTTCATGTGGTTTAGCAGTCTGTATATGTTAATGCCAAATGTATCTACATGGATATATGTCACAGCTGGGGGTTCTAGAGGAAACAGAACACTGTTCTAGTCCTTTGGACTTGGGACAGGGAATAGCCCTGTCTGTCATGTTTATGCTTACCTATGTTCACGTAGAAAAAAAGCATCAGGGTGTCATTTATCTGCTTAGGTAGATGACAGCTTCCTTAGTGAAGGGAAGAAGTGGTTGAGTTTGCTCTGAGGTGAGCAGTTGTATTATATGTGTGATGAGTTGGTTTTGGGTTTTTTGGTTTTGTGTCGGTTTTACAAAGACTGCCTGCATGCTAAAAGAAGGGCAGTTACACTTTCTTTGTTCACAGAACTCTGCATGTTGTGGGATATTTCCCCTGTGTCCTGTGGAATATACAGTTGTGGTGGGTTGACCCTGGCTGGATGCCAGGTGTCCACCAAAGCCACTGTGTCGCTCACCCTTCTTCAGTTGAACACGAGGGAGAAAATATAATGAAAGGCTCGTGGATTGAGATAAAGACAGAGAGATCACTCACTAATCCGTCACGGGCAAAACAGACTCAAATTGGGGAAATGGATTTAATTTATTACCAATCAAATCAGAGAGGGATAATGAAAAATGAAAATAAATCTTAAAAGACCTTCCCCCCGCCTCTCCCTTCTTTCTGGGCTCAACTTCATACCTGATTTCTCTACCTCTTGCCCCGTGGCAGTGAATGGGGAAGGGGAATGGGAGTTGCATTCAGTTCATCATGTGTTGTCTGTGCTGATCCTTCCTCATCATGTTCTTCCCCTGCTCCAGTGTGGTGTCCCTCCCATGGGAGAGAGTCCTCCATGAACTTCTCCAGCGTGAGTCCTTCCCACGGGCTGCAGTTCTTCACGAACTGCACCATGGGTCCCTTCCATGGGGTGCAGTCCCTCAGGAACAGACTCCTCCAGTGTGAGTCCCCCTTGGGGTCACAAGCCCTGTGAGTAAACCTGCTCCAGCCTGGGCTCCTGTCTCCACAAGGTCACAGGTCCTGCCAGGGGCCTGCTGCAGCATGGGCTTCCCATGGGGTCACAGCCTCCTTCAGGCACATCCACCTGCTCCAGCGTGATGTCCTCCACAGTCTGCAGGATCACAGAGGTGCTAGCACTGTCACTGATGGGCTCAGCCTTGGCCAGGGGTGGGTCTATCTTGGAGCCGGCTGGCATTGACTCTGTTGGACATGGGGGAAGCTTCAGGCAGCTTCTCACAGAAGCCACTCCTGTAGGCCCGCTGCTACCAAAACCTTGCCACATAAACCCGATACAACAGTAAAACCATCTGGAATTGATTATGGTTCTGAAAAGTGGAATCAAAATGAGATTTTTATAATTCCTCACCTGCCTCGTTATTTTTTTGTAATGTTTAGAAAACCGCTTTCAAATGAACAGATAGAAAAACACTGTGATGTTCATGATAGCAAACACAATTTAAAAAAACCCCAAACCCTAAAAAACTTTGCCATATGATTTCAAAGTGCAAAAGAGCAGCCTGGAAAAAGCACTTAAAATGGCAAGGAGAGAGAGAGAGTAGAACTACAAATAAAAAATGAGAGAGTTGAAACATGCCATTTAGTAGGTCTTGACATTAAAAACTGGAATCTTTTGGAAGATTGGCAGGGCACATATCAAAAGTAGTAACTAGTGGTTGTTCTACTCAGTCTTCACTGTTGTGTTTACCATAGGGTGGTTTGCATGAAGTAGGTAGGAAATGTGTTCGCTGCTGGATGTTGAGTTGTTGCGGCAATGTTCCAAGGAAGGCTGAGTCATTCCGACAGCTTTGCTGCCAGTGGAGGAGCTGTTCTTGCTTATCCTGCTTCCGATGTATGCTTCAGTTGCCCTGTTGTTGGTGCCTGTCTTTGTGAGTCTGTTTAGCTATAACTGAATTAGATCATAAACTCTTGGGTTTTTTTCTAGATATTTTTTTAATCTACTTATGGAGCTTGAGCTGGCTGGCTGAACGTTCAAGCTGGTGTGTGGAAGAGGTGGGACTGCTTGACTGGCAGTGGGAAAGAATGAACTGCCGCTTTCAGTAGCAATGAGCTGTTAAATGAGCTCATCTGTAAAATCTCTCCCTTGGAGATTAACTTGCTGATAGGAAAAAAAGGGAGTGAACTGTGTAAATAAAGACTTTTACTCTTCAATATACATCAATATAAATGTTGTCAAGAGTTGAGTAGTAAGAAAGAGTTTGTTCTCGAAAAATTATGGCAAAGCCGAAAGAGTGTCTGAGATTTTAAAATTCTTTCCACTCTGACTGGAAACAGACTTTCAGCAACATTGCTGATATGGTCGTGCTGATAAATCCTAGACTTTCTAACACTGAAATTTAAAAGAAAAGTCAAAACACTGAAGCAGATATGTGAGCTTAACATAAAAGCTGCATCTTTCTACGGTGTAATTTTGCCTCCAGTTGGCAATTTAAAGAGAACTGAAGCCCTTCAGGCTTGCCTAGACGTGTCTAAATCTGGTCTTTTAAATTTACCACTGTAACCCTAATGTGGATGCTGAAGTCCGAGAAGTTACACTGCAGTCTTATAGCTATTTATTCAGAGAAACAGGCAATTTTATTTATATGTCTGAAGGCAAAACAACATTTGGCCCAGAAAGCCAGCTGCATCCGGGGCTGCGTCAAAAGAAGTGTAGCCAGCAGGTCGAGGGAGGTGATTCTCCTCCTCTACTCTGCTCTTGTGAGACCCCACCTGGAGTACTGCATCCAGCTCAGGAGCCCCCAACATAAGAAGGTCGTGGGCGTGTTGGATAGGGTCCAGAGGAGGCCCATGAAGATGATCAGAGGGCTGGAGCATCTGTCCTATGAGGACAGGCTGAGAGAGTTGGGGCTGTTCAGCCTGGAGAAGAGGAGGCTCTGGGGAGACCTTACCGGGCCTTCCAGTACCTCAAGGGGACTTATAAGAAAGATGAGGAGAAACTTTTTAGCAGGGTTTGTGGTGATAGGATGAGGCGTAATGGTTTTAAAATAGAAGGAGGTAGATTCAGAGTAGATATAGGGAAGACATTTTTTACAATGAGGGTGGTGGAACACAGGTTGCCCAGAGAGGTGGTAGATGCCCCATCCCTGGAAACATTCAAGGCCAGGTTGGATGGGGCTCTGAGCAGCCTGATCTGGCTGGAGATGTCCCTGCTCCTTGCAGGGGGGTTGGACTAGAGGATCTTTAAAGGTCCCTTCCAACCCTAACGATTCTATGATTTTGTTCGGTTTACGAGGAGTGCTACAAAATGCAAAGAATATGTGAGAAATGAGGTCTTTGCTGTCTGTTCAGACACAGAAGATCAGTGAAGGAAGGAAGAAGAAGGAAAGATTACAGGATTAAAGCATCCTGGAATTCTGATATATGGGAGTTGTTCATGTCTGTAATTATTAGTTGTGATTGATAGGCGTATCTCAGCGTACATGGTGAAGGTTAGGCATCTGCAGCTGACTTCAGCTTGATGAATAACTAGTTTATAGTAGCTAATGCATTCTGCAATAGCTGAAGTGTGTGTATTAGTTACCTGGTTAGCTGTGTACTCATATAAATCAAATTTATAGGCCTTTTGGTTTAGCATGGAATTTGTTTCCATTCTAGTTTCAGTGCAATATTTACAGTAGCTTAATTTTAATGAAGGTAGGCAATATCTTTTATTCTTCATTTCATGATGTCAATTGTTGAGACCGACGTGTAATAGTAAAGAGGTTGTTAATATTCTCACAGTCCTGTAGCCAAAACCTTTGGAGACCATTCTGAAAAACAGTGTGAAAGATTATGTAACATGCTCTTAAAGGGTTAAGGAAAAAAAAAAAAAAAAGGAGGCTCTTGCCAAGTTAGTATGGGATGAAATCCTAGTCTGTGTCAATTCCAATTAATTTGCTTTGTCGGTTGCTTTCAGCTATGAATTGTTGGAAGTCGGCTACCCAAGTTAGAGAAGCAAGCTACCCTAGTTCCCATGCAGTATATTTATGTTTTGCAGCATAGGGAAGTGCTTGGCCATAACATTAACCGATAAAGAACTGATTACTCTATAGTGTCACTGAAACTAAACCTCTTGTAGCAGTTAGTTGACTACATAATTTTTTTTACAGGGCTTCAGGATTGTTGTTGTTTGATTTCTGAAAAAAAAAAAAGATGACTTGTTGATTTTAAAATAAGCTATTCTTTCTGTTCAATAGAAATAAGAAATACTTTAACTTCAGTCATTTGCTACGCTTGTAGAAATGAGAATTGATGAATTATTTTAACTTACAACACAAAAAATTATTGAATACCCAAACCTTGAAGTGCTAGCTTTTATTTCACCTACGTGCATGGCTAAAAGCAGTGCAATGTGTTTTGCTTTGTTGGCTGTTAAATGTAGGCGTATGCCTTGTTAGCCGCCGACTTTTGATGTATTTTTAATCAGAGTTTAATTTTTTGAACTTACTGAGTCTTGTATTTGTAATTTATCATTAAATTTAAAAGCTAAGGAGAAAAATTACATTGATACTGGAACATTTGTCATGTAAAGATGGTGTGTGTCTGATGTCAGGGAGTAGGCTAGCATCTTCATGCTGAGTTATCTCTTGCAATTACAGTTGTGCTGTAATAGGCCTTGTGAGTGAATTTATGTTACAAACCTGTGCTGTTAAAGGACTGCTGCTATGCATTTTGGACCAATTTTTTGTTTGTTTTGTTTATTACTTTAGTCTTAATGTCTAAAGGTTTTGTTAGTTTTAGGTGTTTATACTGAGTCTGTATTTGGCCATAAGCATTCTGCAGCTCTGTTGATGCAAATTAGAGATAGGTAGCCATGAAAAGTTGGACTGATCAGCTTTTATGAGAAAGATTAGTATGAAAAAGGTATATATTTGTTCACATTTTTGAAGTAATTTTAAATTACCTTATGCATATGAGCGTTCCCTCGGAGGTTACCAGGCTCCATCACTGCTCTGCTGAATTCAGTATAATTAAGGTTTCCTCTACACTAGTTAGGTACATAGGGGTAGTCACACAAACCTGCTTTTCACAAGGACTGTTGCTTCTTCAGCCTGAGTCATATGGTGCAAAGTAAAGAGTGGAAGCTCTTTTGGTGTGTTCTGTCTAATTGTGTGTTCTGTTGTTCTGTGTCTCTGCCAGTGTGTCCTTTTTACAGTGACGTCTGATTCAGCAAATGCTGTTAATAGAAGCTCTGATTAAACTTCATGCAATTTATGGATTTAGAAGTAAAAATGTAAAGGTGGCCTTAACTGGTTATGGGTATTGAATGTTTGTTGAATTTGGGCCAGAAATGCTTTTGTTTGTTTTCCTTTTTAAGGAATGCAACACAGAGTTTTTATTTTTACTGGTTTTCATACCTCTTTTATGTCACACCTTCTGCTGAGTAGCCGCTTTTCGCCTCCTGTTGCTTCTTCTGGTTTCTGCTTTCTTCTTTTCTGCATTTTCAAGCTCAAATTCTTCACCTCAAGATTCTTAACTGGAATTCTGTATTGTGATTTATCTGATGAGCAGAGCTGTAGAAGGCAGTTAGAAGCAGCAAAACCCAAATGATCACGTCTGCCTCTTGATATGTTGTCACGTACATCCTTCTGTCTCTTTAGTGTTTTTAGTTAAATATTTTGAAAAATTTTATGTCATAAATCATTTGAAGGCATGACTGTTTTGTGCACCAGCACTGCTGAGGAACAGCAGTTTTTGTTGTCCTTTCTAATGACTCTCTTTGGCTTAAAACCCCCTTTGTCTCTTTGGACTGGAACAGAGGAGCTGGCGAGCTGCTCTGTGCTGGAATGAGCAGTGCTCTGCTGAGTCTTTCTCCGTGAGGCCCCGCTGGTGGCCCTGTTTCATTTAGGTTCTCACCTTTCAACAGTAGTTCCAGAGTAATTGCTTCATCTCGGCTGTGAAACGATCTTCCCTCAGGGTTTGTGTCCAGCAAAGCGTGTGTACATTAGAACCATACTGAAGGCAGACCGAAGGTGTGTCTAGCCTGTCCTCACACTTTGCAAAGACTTTGTTTCTCTTAAATGGAGCAAAACTTCCTGTAATTGACAGTTCTGAAACGTAGGCTTCTTAAAGAACGAGAACCTGACTTCAGTTGTCTCGATATGGCGGTTAGGGGTGCGTGCATGTGTGTGTACACGCACACATCAAAATACAGCTCTATCGTACTCACGTATGTATACAGACCTGTGTGTATCTTTTTGTTAAAGATATGGACGTTGGTAGTTGGTTACCTGCTGATGGTTTCATTCAAGTGGACTATAAGCACTGAACGTTACTTAAAAGCGATCTCTGTCCCTGTCTGGATTATGCTGCTCTTTCACTTAGGTGAGTAACAAGAAGTTACATTCTAATGTATCCACTGGGATTCTGTTGTCTTGCTCTTCTGCTAAATCTTTATTATGGAGTCTTGGCTGAGATGCAGGCTGTTTTCTCTGCTCAGTAATTTTGGCTGCATGTGGCCAGCAGGGAGGATTGGAGTAGGGAATGGGAAGGTGTCGCGATGCTGAGCAACATGTGTCTTGACCTCCTCCTGCCCAGTTTATATTTCCCATAGTTTTCTCTTATTTGGCTCACAGACCTGGTACTGACTTCCTGGCAATGGGGAAGGACAGGGGTCATGTGTGGGTGGATTTAGGTTTTCACTTGTGTGTGATGATTTTTAAATATTATTATTTTCTTGAGAGCCTGCTGTTAACCAAGGCTGAAACTGTAAAATGCATTTAAGAGTAGTAATAGAAACAAACAAACGAAAGGTTCTATCAGTAGTCAACAAGCATGTCGATATGATATCAACAATATCAAATGAATTTGCCAGTAGTCTATAGAATCAGTTCATACAAATATAAGATTATAGTAATCTCTTAGTATTAGATTTACTTTACTTGTTTAATATGGCAAATTATCAGATTATATTATCATGTCAGAGTTTATGGTGGAAGTATAATACAAATAATAGAGGACTCATGGTGGAAGGTTTCACAGCGTACTTCATGATTTACTTTGCTTTAGCAGCAGGTTTCAGGGGTTGTTCTGGCCATGTGGAGACACTTTCCTGAGGTTTTAAGCTACACATAATGGCTTTGCATTTGCTTACGTTTTGACAATTTTGTATTTGCTGGAAGTACTAGCTGAAAAGCCAAGACCCAAGAAGGCACTGCTGCTTGATTCCAGTCTGTGGAGATCTAACATAAATATAGTTTTATTTTTTGAGGGGGAGTGGCGGGGAGGGGGGGGGGCATGAGGAGGGAACTTGATTTGCACCCAATAGCTAAAATGTTTTTATTTTGTGTGTATTTTCATGTAACTTTGCACATTGTTTTTGAAATTGTTCTCTATATCAGCATAGCTTAAAGTCACTGAAGTTAGGAATGGTAACAACCTGGTTTATTCACGGAGAAACTTGTTCACCTGTTTTTTCGACTCTTCCTTTCTGTGAATGTAGAAAAGTTGTTTGCTTTATGACACTTTTTAGTTTCTGCCCAATTATTCTTGGTTGATGTGGTACCTTTCTTGGTTTTGCTAAACATAGAGTTTATTCATGGTGTAATTTTTCTTGTTCAAAAAAACCAAGCCAAAACAAAACCAAATCCTGTATCTTTCAGCTTCTGTGGCAGGTGCCTGGAGAATTCCTGTGTTTCTGATTATAGTTGTTCTGATGACTGCAGGCATGTTGCACGAACAGCAGAATGGGAAGGAGTCTTCTGGTAAGGAATGGGTCGCTGTTTCTTTTATTGTTGGAGGCAAAAGTTCTGTAAAGTCAAGTGAAAGAATCAGGACCGTATTACTGTAAATTCAATATCATATTAATTGCAAGAATTTACTCTAAGATTTTTAGTATGTTTGTTTCAAAGTGGTTTATACGTTGAAATGAATCTTTGATTCTTTACAGAAAATAATTGCAGAGGTTTGATGTTTCTTTTCCATAGCAAAGCCCAATTGCTCAAGTTTACAGGCGTAAACTTGTATGTAGTATGTAGTTCCAAGCATAAAGAAAGCTCAGGAAATTTGAAATCAGAGGCTAATTATGAAATAAATGAGTAATATCGGTTTAGTAGCTCCTATAATATTGAGTATGAGGGAAACTGAGACAACTCTAAGTTTTTTATAACCAGTCACTTGTTTTTAAAATACCAGTTTCTTAAAACTATGGTTTGTATTTAGACTTGGAGAAAAGTAATTTTTACGTGCTGTCAGTCAATTTTGTATAAAAGCAAATGTCAGGTGTTCCTTTCTAGTACTAGCTGTATGATTATTTTGGGAAACTTTTCCTGTTGTGCTGTTTCAGTTTTCTTGAAAGTCATCATAATCTTGGTTAGTAAAATTGATTATCTGGTACAGAGATTTTTAGATTGATCGGGCTGCCAGCAACTGCAAATGACTTGCTCGGTAGCAGTTCATTAGCAAGGAAGGTGCTAAGCGAATAACTGGTTTTGTGTTTTGGCTCCAAATGTATTGTATTACTAAAATTAATAGCACTCATTCGTGTTTGATCTTATTACTACATATAATACATACTAAAAACTAGCAGTACCTATCCATATAATTTCTGTTACTTGGCAACTTCAGTGGATATCAAGCGACAGATAAAACATTTTAAGACGTAAGCTTTTATTTATTTATATACATATATATATTTTACAGGGGCAGAACTTCCTGGTCAGATGATTTCCATTGCAGCTTCAACAATTGCCATGGCAATTTCAATGACAGAAGATGAGTCCAAGAACGAACGTTCCTCACAACCCTCAGGTGACTGAATACTCTGTAAGAAAACATTTGAATTTGCTCTAAAGGCATGAAATTAGAGGGAATTAAGAACAAATTTCAAAACAGTTCCTCTCCTCTTCATCCTGTCCAAAATAGCACATTTTTACTTACCTTGTGAAACAAGTTTCTTACCTTGTTAAGATGACAACAATACAAAAGCTGTCTTTTAAATTATAATTTACATGGTTGTTATTTACATTTAGAAGGCCTGACAAGAATAATTTTTTTTTTTTTTCAAAATGAGGGCATGGTTTTATTATTATTATTATTATTATTATTATTATTATTATTATTATTATTATTATTGTTTTCCCTAGCCTTCTTTTGATTTATTGGCAGTTATAAGTGAATTTCTGGACCAGGTACAGACGGACTGGAATAATTTTTGTGTACATGACAGTGACAGAAAAACCTTTGTTCTCTGTTTAACTATGACGTGCTCAAAATCTTTCCTGTTATGAGTTTACTTAATATTGTAGCTTGAGTCATGATGCTTCCACTTGCAACAACACAACTAGAAATCTGTAAGAAATGGCTTGGCAGGGTTGCAAATAAGATGTTTAGATCACAGGTTTTAGGCTTTAATACCATTTTTCCAGGTAGGCCTCTCATGGAATGCAATACTAGAAAAATAAGCTATTATGAATATCTCTGGAGATTGAAAGTTTCCATCCATTTCCTACAAGTAGACAAAACAGGTTGTTCACCTTGACAGAATGTGAATTTCGAAAACTTGGAAGTTAAATTGGCTGTGTCTAAGAGTTGTCTACTTCAATACAGTGTGTGCTTAATATTGTCTGTAATGTGTAAATCATGCTCCAGAGGAGAGAACAGTGATTGTGACAGGAGAGAATGCTTTGAGCATGTGGCTTAAAAAACTTCTGTTTAAAGGCTACTATTCTTGAAACTAAAAAGTTACTTCAGCCACCAGGTGAAACAGTGTAGAACAAGCTCTTCAGAAATCTTTCAATGACGCCTAAACAGACTTCCTGATTTTAAGTATGTCAGTGTAAGCTGTACTTGTAAATGTGCTTTTTTTTTAAATATAAAAAGGGCAGCTTTAGACAATTTACTCTTTTCTTTGTTTCTGTATTTTACATAACTATCATGAAAAAAATATATATAGAAGCCTATGGTCATAAGTTCTGAAATTTGAGAACAGAGCATCATGGTGACAGTTCTCTTATACTGCTGTCTCTAATCTTTAATTTCGGAAATGAGATTTATTTTTTCTTAGCTGTATTTTGAACATCCGGTCAAGCAGCAGTTTCCCACAAATGTTCTGTGTAAGTGGTTGTGTTCTTGTTTATTGCTTTAAAAAAAAAAAACCAAAAACAAAAACCCCGAAAAGCACCTTACAGTCTAGTTTTAAGTTTTTTCTCATCTTGAAGACAGTGTGGGTTTTTTTTTTTTTTTTTTTTTTTCCTTGAGTTTAAACTCTCTTGGCCAAAAGAGAACTACAACAGTTTTACAAAGATATCTTTTGTAGTGGATATTTTTTTACTTATTTTCTTGAGACAGTTAATCAGATTTTTTTTTTTTTGGTCTTGCAAATTCTGTTCTTTTTCTTCACAGCAGGAAAATAAAAAATATGTAGTTTCCTGTTTACTCCTAACAATAGTTCAAATAATTTTCCAACACTCTGTTGGGATTTAGCATTCTATTCTGTGATATGTGTTAAGCATCCTTTTGGTCATCTTTGGTTTAGATCTTCTGTGTGAATGGTGATGAAACATTATTTCTGTACAGCATAAGATTTTACCTGCAGGTTTAAGAAGCTGCAACTCTTCAGTTTTCCTCTGGCGTGATTTTTGGATGTTTTGTTATCTTGCTTTGGATTTTGTAATATAACACACTTTGTGTTATGAGAAGTGTAAGATTTTGAAAGTTTTCACATCTTGAACCAGGTGGATAGCAGACTTCAGGAGGAGATCTTCCTTGTATCTCTTCTAAATATGTCAGTGGTTGTCAAGGTTGATTAATTGTCAGTAGCAATAACAGTGCTTATACTGTATTATATAAATTATAAAACAATCAAGTCTTTATGTTTTTACTGTTCTCCTTATGCTTAATTTGTTCATGAAAAAATCAGGAAGAGAAATCAGCTGTATTGATTTTATAGGTTTTTCTGAACACTCATGTTTTACCTTATTTAGTTGTTGAACACTGATACTTAGTGTTGGGAGTGAGGAGTTTAATGGTACCAGTGCAGGTGGCCTAACTTGTCCTTCCCGGTGTTCCAAGAATTTCCAGAGTGTATGTGAACGAGAAGTCTGTAACTTAAGAAGCAGATATCACTGCAGTATTTTGTACCAGCCTTGTAGGCAAGATTCTATTGTCTTGGCTTTGAATATGATAGCTAATGAAATCCTTAAATGTAGTCATGCCTCTCATCCTTCCTTCCATGACCATTCTTCTTTGTTTTTGCAAAAAAAAAAAAAAAAAAAAATTTTGAAGTTGCAGACAGATGTGGTTATTCCTGAAGGGATACCTTCATTCTGGTGTTCTGAAAGACTTTTTCATTAATAATAATAATAAAAAAATCACTGTTTCATCTAACTCTGAAGTTTTATTCTGATGCTCTGGTCCACAGAGGTACAGACGCTTGCCTTTCTGTTCATGCTGCTGTTCCTTTCCCTTTTATTTAAGGAAGGAGAGGAGAATAATTCAAAACTCTGTGGCAGCAAGAAGTTTAACTTGACAGAGAACATACCATGTAAAGAAAAGAACATGTCTTAAGATAGCCTGGAACATTGCCTTTTTTGTTGTTATATTCAAATAAATACCATACATTCTGATTTTGCTTGAATTCTTTACTGGGTATTCTGTACACTAAATGGAGTTTTACAGAACCTGAAGTTACTCTAAATCAGTATTCTGATAGCCCTTTTTTCCTCTTTGTGTTGACAAGGCACTCATGCAGAGTTTGCAGAGCATATCTTGCCAACAAAATGTGGCTTTTTTTCGTTTGGTGGGTTTTTTGGGTGGATCGGTTTTGTGAGCTGACTTGCAATACAGTCATCTGACTGGCAGCTCTGATGCTAAGGAGTCTGTGTGTTTGTCATGGGGAGAATACTGGGTCATTGGCAGTGCCAGTTTAGTTTGGCTTAAAGTGCAGCATTCAGAAAAAGCTTTCTTGTCTTGGGATCCCCTGCGGGTTTTTAGTCTTTATTTTTTTTCTTTTTCTTTTTCCCCCCGTCAGCTCTTTCCTATCTGTGTTTTGCATTCTGTGTACAGCCTGCTTAAGTTAATAGGGAAACTGTAAAAGAATGACGTAGTTTGATGGGTACTACTCTTAACATTACTGTTGCCGTTATTTAATTAAGATTTTCTTCATTGCAAAAATATTGTGATCAATTTTTTTCATTACCAGAAGAAGGAATATTCTTTTTTCTATAATAAAAATGGCTCTACTAAGGGCTTTTGGGGCAAAAAGTGTCAAATACCTTTAATTTTGAGGCATAGACTTCAGCATATTAAATTCCTTTTGCTTTTTCTATTTTGACTTTTAGCACTTCCTTCCCTTTGATAAATATCTGAGTTTCTGCTTGTTGTCATGTTACTTCTTATGTTTATTATATTAGATTTGGAGGAAAAAGTGAGAAGTGTTGAGTACGTTGAATTCATTCTATATACAGAGACTGAAGATGTGTTTGTCACCCATACTAGTCTGATACTAGGCGGATGTACCAACTAAAAAGTTAAATTAATTAATTAATATGTTCTCTATACAAGAATTTTAATTTGAACAGAACATTTTTGCCGCAAATGACTATCTACTGCTTATTTCTAAGTGCCTTTTACACATCAGTTCACATTTTTAAATTTAATATCATGTTTACTAATTTACGAATGAGAGCATGACAATATTTTTTTACCCACTAATTTATGTTTGCTGCTGTTACTAAAATATGTTACACAAGCAAGTGATTTAGGATCACAGCATGAGTGCTATGGTTGTAATGTGAGTTTTCAGGAAAAGAAAAAAACGCAGTAAGAAATTTGTAAGATACAAACTTCCTCTTCCACGTATGCTGTATTTTTTTGTTTTGTTTAAATGAGCTTTGAGCAAATCTAAGATTTATTTTTGAGTACTTAAAGAGAAATCAAAGATTTCTTTTAGAAATGAATTACACTTTGTGTTTTTCGGGGTTTTATGGTTATTTGAGAAAATACATTTGGTTTGTAATTTACCAGCAGTGACAGGAGGCCTCTTAGATGCTGTTACATCTTTTCTTCTCCCGGCACTGCTTGGCATGGTGTTGCATGATGTGGGAGAGCTTACACAGTCCTGTTCTAGCTTTTAAAAATTCAGATCAGTGCCAAGGCTGTCTCTGTCTTTTAGGAAATTACAGAAGAAAACCCCAAAACCCACAACTAAAAGATTAATTTGTGACTAAGAAGCATATTCTGTTCTGTGGTGAACGTTAATGTGATCATTTCCACCTCTTTGTTTGCATTTGTTTGTTTTAGGAGCAACAGAAGGTGATCAGCCTCCACATGCTTCATCATCTTTCTCCTCTTCATCCTCCTCTGGGAGCAGACAAAGACCTGAGATTGGATCTTTCCTTAGAAAAAAGAAAACTAGTGATATTTACTTTGTTATACTTGTGTGGGCCATTGTCATTGTCCAGATCTGGCTAAATTTTTGGATTGTGCAGCTACTGCCGGTGCCTTTTGCAGGTAATAATCCAATTATTAGAAATGTATGTTAAATGATAACCTTAGGCTTTGTGTTAAAGAAAATAGAAGGAAAGGCTTGTAGGCTGAAGTTTTAATTTAAAACTTTTTCAAGATTTTTTTTTGTTAAGACAAGACCATCAAGAACATAATAATAATGTTCTTGAACGTTACTGTGTTCTTGATGAATTGTACCTTCAAATAGGAAGATTAATGTGCACTGTCTGTTACCATGTAGTAAAATCTGTTGACTATTGTACTTACCTCCAATAATTTAGTGCCATACCTTTCACTGTAAGAATACTTTTGATGTAGAGTACTTTGTTTCTCTTCCTCTTGTGTCTTGTCTGTCATGTTTCTGCACCTATAGATAAAGAATATTTTAGCTGTTATTCAGTACTGAAGTACAGCTCACACTAACAATTAATTTCCATTAAAAATAGGTTGCTAGGCTCTGTGGACAAGTCATGGGATAAATGTGATTCTAATTCTAGCTTGGAGGTTAATTAGCGTTGTTGCTTCACATCTACATGCATCTATTTTCTTAGATATCCAGCAAGGAGTAGTTATGATAGTTATCTAAAGATTTTATTTTATATTTGAAAACTGAATGCCACTTTTTCCAGTACTCTTTTGGGATGTGAATAGGGAAGATGAGAACTCTGGAAACATGCATGAGCTACTATGAATCTGAAGGCGTTTCCTCCTACCCCCCTACTGTAAACCAAATGAGCTTCCTAATTTGCCTGGATTTTCTCAAAACTTTAGCTAAAAAAGGTTTGATTGATTGGCCCCAGCTAGCGGCTGAGTATGCACAGAGGCACTGTTTTTTTTGTCTTCCAGTGTAGGCTCATCCCTGAGCTGCAGTCCTTTGGGGAGGTACCAGTTCAAGCATCTCATCGCTAGGCCACAGTCCCTTCAAGAAGTGTACTTCCTCCAGCGTCAGTCCTGCATAGGCCATGGTCCCTCTGAGTGGTGTGCCTGCTCTGCCATGGGGCAGTTTTCTAATCCCCTGGCCTTTTTATTCCCTCTATTCATCCTTCTACTCCCTCTTCCTTTCTACTCACTTGTTCTCTCTGTGTTCCCTCTTCTTCTCTCTCTCTAGTGTTTTCTATCCTTTCTTAAGTACGTTTTCACAGAGGTACCACTCCCGTGTCTGATGGGCTCAGCTTTGGCCTGCGGTGGGTCTGTTGTGGAGGCCACCCCAGCACCCACCCTGCTAGCAAAACCTTGCGATTTACACCCAATACACAGAGACTTTATAAACCATCCAGTTGTGCATCTGGAAATCATGACTATGGGGCCATGCTTGCAGGTTCAAGGGGCTCCGAACTCTGAGAGCTGTGGTGAAAGGAACAGCTGCGTGTTTGGCTGTGGCACTGTAGCACCAGATAAAGGGTAATGTGATTTTTTTAGACATATTAGGAGCTGAATACAGGGTAAGAGGAGGGAGGACTTTGTTGTGGTTTTTTTTTTTTAATCCCAATATAGTGGAAGAAACTGCCCAGTTTTGGTGTCTGGGCATCATGGAAATGGTGATGACAGGTTGGATGTAGCTCGTAAATGTATGAAAAAAATGATAAAGGGATTAGAAAATAAATTTTAGACTTACTAGAAGCAGAGCTTACATGGCTTAATTTATTGAAGAGAAAAGTGAAGGAGCGAGTTGACCACTGTTTAGAAATACCTGCTTGGGTGGGAGGAAAAATGGGTGCAATAGTTTTACAATTAGGCTGACAACAATGACTAGTTTTAAGCTTGAGCCAGACAAATGTAGATTAAAGTACACGTCCATAACTGAAATGGATGAATACTCCTGCTGCCAGTCAGTAGGTCTAAATTAACTACCTGAACAATAAACTCATTCCAAAATATAAATTAATTTTGAGAATATTTGTGACATGCTGCCTTAGCAGCGACACTGGGCCATTAAGTGCTTTTTCTTGGCATATAACTGAATATACCTAGGTCACCACAAATGTATTACAAAAAGGCAGTATAGGAAGAACAGGGCCAAATTTAGAACAGTGGATCACATTAAGTGTCAGAAGACAAATTATGATAATCTGAATTGTTAAAAGAGAGGTAGTATTAAAAATATTTAGTAGTGGAAAATAAGAAGACTTCTAAAGCAAGTTTCCTTGCAACCTTTCAATTTTAAGGAAACTAATAACTGTAAGCACTTCTGAGACCTTCAGGAAAATGCTTCTAGCATGTAAAAAAAAAAAATTAAAATAAAAAACACTCTTAAAACTTTCAATAGAAAGGCTTTAATTTCATCAGAGTTCCTTATATTGGTAGACAGGATTGATATGAAGTAGCATTTAGATTATTAGAAGTATATTGATACCATTAACACTTTTCCTTGAATGCATTTATATTGCAGTAGAATGAGAGGCTCTTTTAAGATTGCTTAATGTAGAGGGTGGGAAAATTATACTGTAATTCCACCGTAAAATGAAAAGATGAGAAAGTGACTTTTGAATCCGAAAGCTGAGCAATATATCATGTTGTGGAACACTTGTAGCGTTTTGTTCAGTGATGTGAGCCTGGGAATCCTGTTACTGACTCTCTTTTTTCCTTTACTTCCCTGCTTGTTATGTTGCATCCTTTTTTTTTATTTCTGTTTTTGTCTTCCAGTCACTTTCTGCTTCTTGGAGATGTTTGGGATTTCTTGTCATGCAGCCTTTCTCTTCTGTTGTTCACATCTTTCTAATAACAGCCCTCCTTTAGCTTTTTATCTCTTGCCTCTTTTGAATCTAATGTAATTACAGCTGTGCAACTGACTGTACCATCTCCTGGCATCACCTTTGCGATGACTGTAGACTCAGTTATTTTAGAAGATACTATTTAAACATTTGTTTTTGAATAATAGCAGAAGATTAGAATGCAATTTCTGGTATGTTGTTCACTCTGTAAAATGCAAGCTTGCCCTGTTTTGCTGAGCAGTTGTTTGTGTGTTTACCATGAGTTGCATTTTATTATACAAAACGTCAGCCTGCAAGTTAAATGCTGGCACTCGCATGGTATTTTCTCCTTTGTATATTTGCCACGTGATCTTTAGTAGAAAGATTATTAGATTATTCCATTTCTTCAAGAGAATAAATGCCATGTTTACCACATGGTGGTGCCAGAGGGTAAGTAAACCAGATGTCAGCAAACTGTTGCATGAGCTCTCCATGAACTAGAACGTAAACTATTACACAAGTGGCTTACAGATAATAGGCTCTTGTGGAACTTTGATAAATGCGCTGTGAATATTAGAAGTTAACTTTTTCGACTCTGTATGTCATTGTACACATCTCCAAGTAGAAGCACAATGTGAATTTTTGAGGACGGGGGAATTATTGTGGTGGTGTATGGCAGTAAGTAATGAATCTAGTTTGGAGTATAGTCTTTCATGGTAAAAAAAAAGCATTATTAAAAGTACTCTTGAATGCAATGATGGGGAATTCAGTGTCAAATGTTGCTTTAAGTACGATACAATTTGAGGAGCGCTGCCAGTGTTTTCACAGTTATTTTACCGTGTAAGTGGAATTTTGAACAGACTGTAACTTTTGATCTACATGTGACATTCACTATTATTAAATTCAGGTTTAAAAAAATTAGGGAGAAATGAGGAGAATTGTGTGATTCTATTGCTAATGGTTTCACTTTGTTTTCATTTAGAACCATAGTTTTCAGTATTTGAGGATTCCTTATAGTTTTGTATAGAGGTTTGTGCATCAATAGTTCATGGCAGTACTGGGTTGTGAAACCTCCCAGTCTGTTACTGCTACATATAATGATTATGATGCTTTAGGTTGATGTATCTCGTGATGATGTTTTTGTTAGTGGTCTGTTTGTGTCGATACTCCAGTAAAATCAGTTGTAATACAAATTTTTGTTTATAATGTGAGTTAACTCACTCCTCTGTTCTGAGGTGAAATTTGCTGGTGCCTTTGGAAGATTACGTGCTTTTCATGCTTCCCATCTTTTTCAATGATGAGAAGATTGGTAATTTGAGTGATGCAACATTTTGTTGAATAAAAAAAGAATACGTTAAATATTAAATCACTACTAAATGTCTGTTAACTTCAAAGGAAAGTTTTGTATGTATTATGCTTTTTTGCCTTTACATTCCTGCTTGTGGTGCTTCACAAGTTTTGCACTTATACTCAGTAGGTGAGGGAGAACAGTACCATCGCAGAACTGCAACCATAAGCATTATGCAAAAATTCTCTGTGCTTTATTCCATGGCGAGTAAACAGACATGAGATTTGGTTCTGTAACTCTAATATTAGACATTTCTAATGTTGTTAAGACACTCTTTATTTTACAGTGGATATGTTAGAAATGTTGGAGAAAAGCTGTTTGTGGTAGCAAAATGCTTCTTTTGAAGGGAGAAAAAAGTTGTAACTATTTCTTCCTTTGTCTGGTTTTGAGGACCAGTATGGATTTTTCTGAAGCTCTATGTAATCATCTTCAAGCCAAGATAAAAAGCTGATGTCAAAATAATGTTTTTGATGTTATTTAAGAGCAAGATTAATCAGTAGCTGTATTTTAGCTGAAGATTTAAATGAACTCTTCTTTACTGGAACATTATGAATCATCTCCTGTCAGTTCTTAAAGGAAAGATACAGCTTTAACAGTACAGAAGGCCTGAAACTTAAGAATTGAGGCTGAAAACTTTTTTATGTGTAACATAGTGTTAAGTTCTGAATGTAGTACTCTACATGTAGTGGTCTGCTGTGGTGTTTTTGTAGAGATGTGATAAATCCACTGTACTGGAATAATGGAATGACACCTGCTTATCCCAGGCCTTGCTCAAGTCTGTTAACTGCATAATTGAGCAGCGCACAGGCACCTTTCTTCTGCTGCCATCTAAATTCCCTGTGCATAAGCATGGCTGTAAAGTGAATGAGGAGATTAGTACTAAAACCACTTGAAAATTCTACAAGTGGTTTCTAATAGGAAATATAGCTCAAGAATCTTTTTCTTTCTTTTTCGTAGGTCTTTCAGAATGGAATAGATGTGTAGTCTTGTGGTGCTCCTCTGAAATATCTAATACTTGATTTTCTTCTTGTGGTTACAGTTTGGGCACTTAAAAAACTCGTGGTTCATTTTGGAGTTTTGAACTTTGTGGCAAACCATTGCAAAAGTTGGTGGCAACTTGTTGAAAATTTTGTGAAGGAACGTCAGGAAGCTCTTGCTCCACGGCCCATCAGAGGGCTTGGAAGAGTCATGCTAAAGCTTGACAGTAAGGTATTTCTACTTATTTCCTTAAGCAACCTGAAAGTTTGTTTTATTCTCTGTTCACTGTACGCAGAGATGCTTTAATTCTAAAATAAATGTCTGACACTAATGGACATGTCTCTCATGTAAAACTATATCTGTTTTCTGGTGTATTTTAAACCATGTCTCTTCTGTCACTATTCACAGTTAAGTACACATTTAAACTTAATTAAATGATTATGTGCAAAGCTTGACAGAAGTCACTTTTTAAATGTTGAGCTAGCTTTAGAAGATTCCTTGTCTGATTAAGGCAGAATTGTCATGGTTCATTTGTCTTACCTGATGACAAAGATTTTTTGAAGTTAAACTTAACAAGCTTTAATCTGAAGGATAAGATGTTCCTACTTCTGTTGTGAAAACTGAATTTAAAAAGCAAGCCATTTTATTCTGTAAGTAGTGCCTGAGCTAGTTTGAACACATTTGTTGATGCTGTGTGGAAGTATAGTTGTTGAACATAGTGGCATGGTCATATGGAAGGGCGGCTTCCCTCTGCAAGAGAAGAAATATGTGGGATAAGGTATTTGGGAATTGCCATAGAATGAAGTTTCTGTACTTCCCTCCCTTCTCCTCCATTCAAAATACACCAACATTTGCAATGCAAATTGTAGAGTTGGAAAGCTCCGTAAAATTTATGAAGGCTCCTCCATTCAGAATTGTATGTTTTGACTTAACTTGATTGATGATTTTGTTTGTAATAGCTATGCCAGTGTGTAAGAATGTGCTTTCGGTAAATGTTGTTGAAGTATTCTCTGCTTTAGAAAAAGCCATTACCTCAGAGTTTCTATAACTGAAGAGCTGAAGCCTGTAAGTACATTTATCAGAGCATCTGTACCTTGGCAGATCCGTCTGCGGTTTATGGCTCTGAATTCCTAGAGGAAAAGGAAGAGCTGAAGTCCAGATCTAATGAGTAAACGAATGTCAGAAGGTCAACAAAAGCATTAAAATGGCTGTAAGAAATAAGGAATAATTTCACGGAATTTGTTGAGGAAGGATTTGAAGAAGGCAAAGCCTTTCAGAATGCAGCTATGAACAAGATAAAAGAGGTTTCCAAAGGTAGTAGAAAGTATTAACATGTTAGAATAAACAATTACACTATACAAAGCTTTTTATTAAAAGCTTTTGTTTTGTAAGAAAGAAGATTCTCTAGACACCATAATCTATGTATTTTATTTCATGAGTTGTCAAGTTTAGTATCCTTGTCCTGTGTAACTATATGATATAGTGTCCTTCCTAATTCCACTCAGTCTTTTCTCCTTAAAGAAGGTAGGGCTTTTGTTCTAAAGTGCAGCAGAACTTCCCACTCTTCAGCTTAAATGTATTTAAGGTCAGTTTGTATTCATGTTGTTCTTGTCTAAGCAACAGAACAGTGTTGGCACAGCTCATTTCTCCCATCTCCTCTCTCCCTCCTGTTTTTTCAGATGACAGTCATATTCCTTCTGAGTCTGTGCTGTGCGTATTAAAGCAATTCAGGCTCTTCTAGCTGTTATGAGAAAGATACTTTGCATGATTCTGCTGTCACCATTTGTGCCTATGCTAATTACAGTTCACCTGGCTTTGTCATGGGTGGCTGGAACTATATATGTGGTCTTCTCGTCACAGTAGTGTGTTTATATATTTTGACTTCTACTGGATAAGCTTATTCTGTGCA